>NC_058106.1:25038510-27941010 GCF_914725855.1 Thunnus albacares
ACATCTGAGTATGACATGTTGGGCTCTCTTTTTTTACCGTTTTTTGACATTTCATCGAGTAAATGAATATTTGATTTATCAAAAACCTAATTAGCATATAATGAAACTTGACTAATCATAAGTTCCTGCCCTGCTGACCCTGTGTTTTGTGTATTTACAGTGTTTTGACAAAGGAGTACCAAGATGTTCTGAGCAGGATCTCTCCAGTTGTGGAGCTGCATAAGAAGACTCTGGTTCCCGGCATCCCCCAGCTCAACATGTGTGATTTAGCTGTGATGGTAAGATTTACATAATATAAATAAATATGTCTTTTACCTCCTTGATTCTCTTTATTGGTCAATTTGAAAAAAAATCTCTTTTTCCCACAACATCCAGAGGCAGTTGACCAAAGCCAGGTTCAGTTTTCACAGCAGATACTATATGTTCCTTTTGGCTCAGCAGCTGTCAGAACCAGACAAGTGTAAATAATGCTTTGCACCTTATCTCTCTGCTCTCTCCTTCACACCAGCACAGACTGATAGATATATCAGATAATAAGGGAAATTGATAAAGCATTTATAAAAGAATTGAGAATCAATAAAAGTCTCTGAATAGAGAAGCTTTTCTCTGGTTTCATCTGCTTTCAATCTGCAAAGAGCCTGCAGCTTATTTACCACAATTATTTACTTTACACCAGAATGAATATCATGTTGGATGAAACCATAAACCATCAACCCAATCTGAACTTTTTCTCTTTGTCTGTGCTATGCTTTTGTGACAAAATGACCTATTGGGGAATATTAAAAGCAGCTGGATTGAGTTGTGGCTTTGTCTCTTGAAGCTCCAGAGACAGTTAACTACTCCGCTGTGGATTCATTTGTGTCATAGCACTGCCCCCTTGTGGTGGATGAAATGAACACAATTTCTAGTGTGGTGTCGAATAAATCATGTTTGTGTGCTGTCCTGTAACTGAATGTCCAGTGTCATGCTAATGTGGATCTATTGACCTTTCTTTATCTCAAACAAGCCATTCTCTATTGGCACCATTATTCACATATTTGATGGGGGGAAAAAAATGCAGTTTCATGAACACTTTCCATTGTTGTTTGTGATGGAGGTAACTAAAATTGATTTCTATTCTAAAGCTTTAAAATATCATGACAACATATTTGAAAACAAAATCCCAATCATGTGCCCCTAAATTATTATTCCAATATAGTAAACCTTTTCCTGTGATAAATCTAAACCTAATGGGCCAACATTTATTTAATGGCACAGGATACACATAATTGCCACACTAGAGGATTGGAAAAGGACTAGGCACAAAGGACACAGGAGAGAAAACAGTACCATAAACATGACAGGACACAAACATGATCTTACTCTTTCCCCCCACTGGCAAACATCTAGATTCTTACAAGAGCATTTATATTTTTTAACCTTTATTTATTCAGGGAAGTTTCACTGAGAGGAAGCTTCTGTTTTGCAGGAACGCCCTGATAACATTCACACATTCATATGCATTCACACCTAAAAGCTGCCCAGTACAACCATGGTCTGATCTGCCGACCACTGAGCAGCTCCACTGGAGTAGTTAAGGTTCACTTTCCCCACCCAGAATTATCCTGCCAGTCTGGAGAATGAAACGATGACCTTCCACCCACAAGCTTTAGGCCACCACTGCTCAAATAATATAATAGATCTTCCTTTTTAAATAAATACTATCTTTAAAGTCCTCCTCCAGTGAAAAAATGTGTTTGTCTTTTTATTCCTTCAACTGGAGGTTTGAGCTTCACTGTGCAGAATGATGTATGTGCAGAGTTTGACACTAGAAGGCTGTTTTCACATTCTTTTGCTGAAAGTGGAACGTGTCTCTGTGCTCACCTAAAATGCATGATTTGTGGAGCCAGTCGTGGTCCAATATGCAAGTGTGATGTGAAAACTTGAATCCTCCAATGCTCATACACTAGGAATGGACTTTTCAGTGAAGAAGGAGACATCTTACATCCAGCACATAAATTTTCAAACTAAAAAAATATTTGCATATTCATGGGATTTGGATTTTTCAATAAGGGAGAAGGAATAGATCTCTTTTTAAGGAGGTATTTGAACCTTTTTGTGGAAAAACCATAAGAGACACAAAGAAGAATATTTTTTTTATATGTCATCAAACATGTCTGGAAGGGATATTTAATATGTGCTTACTATGGTGACTGCTTTCTGTTACAGAACTGGGCCCCTGCAGGCTGCGAGAAGTTAGGAAAGTGTCTCAAAGTGCCAAAATCTATGCCCTGGAAGTGTGACTGGCCACACTAAGAGCAAAACCGCTGAGCCAGACACGAAGATGAGGAAGTAAAACCTGAAGATGTGCCTTTCTACGGATCAACAAACAACCTTATTATTTAAAGAAAAATGTTTTTAATTATTTGTAAAATAATTATGCACAATGCTGAAGAGATGGACATGGAGTACAACCAAGGGAATTTCAGTATGTTGTATCACAACATTACACTGATTATGCAATATTTTTTTTATTTTAATGCATTTTAAACTGTGATTTTGATGAGCTGTTTTCTGGAAACACACACTCCGTGGTTGGTTGGTTGGTTGGTGGTTTAAGTCATGACTCATTTAAGTGATGTTGAGCAATTAGTGAAATGCTTATTTTTGGTCAGATCTAATGTTATAGATTATATAGATTGATTTTTTTTTTGGATTCATTCTGGTTAAGTGGATAAATTCTGTATATTTTCTACATATACTTAATGTTGTAATTACACTGCAAGAAATGTGTTTTATAATAAAAGGGATTTTTATTATGTTGTATCAAGACTGTTTTGGTACTGTTATAAATAAAGCAATTAATATGGGTACTGTACAAACACAGCTGCGTGCATTATGTGCTCACACACACAAACACATATAGGGAAATATTTTGTTATGAAAAAATGTTTTGTGGCTCTGCTCATGTGGCTTAAAATACCTGACATGTAGTTTCACTATGAGGTCAGTGGTACTTTTTAAAACATCCAACAATGTATAGTTGTTCAACTTAACACACACAAAAAAACAAAGTGCTTCAAGTGTTTTCCAAACAAAATTAAACAAACTTCTTCCATTACTAGCAGGTCCCTGATGGAGATCATTCTTCATTCATTCTTCAGCTTTGAGTATATTTTCTTATAAAAGTCAGAGCATTATATAAATGTCCTATTTTGCTTTTTCAGTCATGCAGAAGTAACCGCTGGTGTAAAAATATTGCATATATTCTTACTAACTGTTATTTCCTTTACAGCTTAAAGGAAATTGCATGTTTCAGGAAACAGACAGCGTGAGCCGTCTTCTGCAAATGAACCTCCACCATCATGTCAGAGGATCAAAATATAACAACGACCATGGACGTGGACACTGCTTTTCTCAAATCGAAGAGAGGCATCCTGAAACTAGCAGAGATGGTGAGACATTTGTATATTAATAAAAGTTTTTTGCAGCAGATGTACACTGAAACAGAGAATACGTGTACACATTAGAAAGGGGAACAGATATATGAAGCAAGAGCAGGAAAGACACAAAGCTCGTCTGACATATTTTAGTAAACCATGTTTCTAAAACTAGTTTGTTGATAACATGACCCACATTAACATGCCGAGAGCAATTTAGATGCTTTAGCAAAAGAGCGTTTGGAAAAATGGTTTGAAAATGTGACATGGAAAATCAGGGTTGGTTCAGGGTCAGATTGCTTAGTTCCTCTTTCTCAAGAAAAAACTGTCATGTGCACCACAAAAGAATGCCATGACTGATGTGCTGCACTCTACTGGAAGATTAGTGAAAAATCACAAGTCATGGTATTAAAATTCAAGCATTTTTATTATTTCAATGTATGTTGTTTTATGTATGACTTATATTTTGTTGCCATAAGAATGAATCAGTGTATTGTGTCTGTTTATTTCTGCTTTAGGTGACTCTGTTTGTGGCGTTCGTGTGTTTTGCCACAGCATCCAGATCAGAGCACATTGCAGCCACGTTCATAGAGTTGCTGATCACTTCATTTCTGCTGTTACTGTACCTGCTCAAACTCAACAAGAAGTTTACTCTCTTCTTTTGGCCTCTCGTTGTGGGTGAAGTGTTATTCCTTGTGAGAACTGAATATTATAACTACGTGTGGCATTTAATAAGTTAATAAAACTTAATCTGGTTTCTCTTCTCTTCAGGATGCTTTCAATTCAGTTTTTGCAGCAGTCTACTTTCTCGTCTTGAGTATTATTGCCTTGAGAACATATGCTTTCACAGGCACACTGGTTGGAGGGGTGAGAAATATATTTTTATTCTATAATTGCAATCTCACATCTCATTGCATGGGCGAAATTTGACACAAGGATTTTAGTTTTGCCCTACAATAAAATACACTTTCCACTTTATTTGTGTACATGTGCTGGATACACACACCAACACACATTCACACACACACACACACACACACACACACAGGAACCCAGATGTGTTGACATGTTGCATTTATTCTGTGATTTGTTATTTGCAGATAATTGGTTTCTTGTCAGCTGGGCTGCTGACTGTGGACACCTACACAATTTTCAAGAACATCACATTCAACAAGCCAAGAAATGAAACCCAGAATCAAGTCAGTCAAGACATGACATGAAAAAAAAAAAATTAAAAATGCAGCATTCTGTGAGAATTAACAAGATTGTTTTCTCTCACGTGCTCTGAAATATCAATAACTTACTTGCTTGCTTATTGTAAAGCTTTGTTGCACAATGTTTCAAAAAGTGTGCACCAGTTCAAAGTTTTTGCCAGTTTTCACCATGTATAAGATTACAACTGTAATCCAGTCTAATGCTGTAACTTATAGCCTATTGTAATTTTTTGAAAAATATTTAAAATGTTTGTTAAATTGAAATAAATCTTGCTGAGACAACAAATAACAAAAAAAAGAAAGAAAGAAAAAAAAAGACTTTTTCTCTGCCCTCATGACATCATCAGTGGGGATATTTCCACTCCACTGGGTCAGTGCTGAGTTGTATAGCCTACAGCTGGGGGCATCGCATTTCACATCTGGAGAAAGCAGATGTTGCACTTTCTGGGAGCTCGCGCTGCGTTTCCGCGCTGTCATTGTTTCCGTTTCCACCTCCGAGAAGCCTCACGCCTCCACATATCTTTCTGTTTTGCCCTGAATCTGGTACGTTACGTGTAGTTTGAGGAGTTAATTTTTCTTTTCAACAATGGGGGACATCGAGGCTCCCAACGCGAACCAGCCGCGCCAGACTATCTTACTCTCCATTCTTCCCAGCAAAGAGTTCGCCTCTTCAAGGAAAGGAATGCTGCTTATTGCTGAAGTGGTAAGAAATGAGCAGAGGAATCACTTCTTAAACAAATGATACTGTTACTGAACCACTGCGTCGCCTAGTGCGCACAAAAGTCAAACCGCGCTGCGTTCTTGGGTACTTTTATCTGCAGTTTCCTAACAGTTATGGCAACTATTGCTTCAATGCACATGTAGAAATGACTTTAACAGACTGGTAAACTGTCATCTATAAAATAGGTCGGTCAGTGTTTCCGTCACAAGGTTTCCATTACTAAAGGGAGGAGCAGTAAGGGGTTATAGCAGCTATGGAGTGGCCTAAACTCCTAAAACTTGGAATAAACTTTTAAACTGGATAATGATACACAAAGAAGAGTCTCATTGTTGCCTGCATGACTCATCTGCGCTGTTATGCTATGTGTGCTTCTAAATAACGGTCTGAGCTTCTCTCAATCTCTGTGTTTGTGGATAATCAATTGAAAAAGCTAAAGCTCATAGAGAAGTTACTTTGGATTGACTGGGTGGATGTGGGGGGGTTACAGCATCAGGCATTTGTGGGAAGGGGTCTGTGTGACCCCTCACATTTATCTCATGTGCATTCAGGTCATGCTGGGCTGTGAGAGAGCAGTCATCTTCTACACAGTCACATCCTTCATTCTGTTGCCATAATATGAACTCACTCATACAATCCAGCCTCTTTACTGCCACTTCACTGTGTGACTGTCATCTTCACTCCTATGGCTAAAACTCTGCAGTATCAGACAACTAAAAAACCCCCTGGCCTCTGCTGACAGTAAAAAGCAGAAGTGAAGACTGATTTAAACTTTTGTAGTGTTGTAATGGTTTGAAAACTTTAGGACATTTGTGATAATGCCATAATCATAAAAAATAATTCACTGCTATGAAATAGAGCATGAACCTTCAAGGCAAAAATGAGTTCCTCACATAAAATGACATACTGTGTTTTAAATAGTTGTGGCTTTTTTTAGGCCATCGCAGATCATGAAATATGATGTGGCAAGATCCGGGTGCCTTATACCAACTCTGCTAAACAGATACTCTGCTGTGTGTATGTAGTACGAGTGTAAGGTAGCACAATAATAATTTACAGTGTGCATGCTTTTGATTGTTTATCTTTGGCATTTAAAAGGTCAATTCACCCAAATTATGCCAACACAGTGTCTCATTTACTAGTGGTATTGAACCATGCAGATTTTAGTTTTATTTGTCCAGGTTTTGAGTTATCCTTTTGCCTCCACCTTAATACAAATGATGTGAAGGAGGTTTTGTTTGTGGTGCTCACATCATTGTTGAATTGCATTTTTAAAAAATGCAATAGCAGTGTTTATTTACAGAAACAGTGTCCCTGTCACTCTGGAAAATCTACACAATGGATAAACTTCTCTATCTATGAATGTATGTGTCTGTAATGATTTTGATATATAGTGTGATTTAGTATTGTTTCTGGGAAGGAAATCAGGTGAGAAACTGTTCATACTGTAGATAAAATAATCAGAATCCATTGACTTTTGGCAAATGAAGTACATTAAATACCTTAGAAATAAAGGAACTTCATCACACTGATGCAAAAATGAATAAAGTTACCTAATGTTATCAAGTTGTATAATTGTAAGTGTAATTTTTCATAGCTGTCAGTGCCACAACCAAAATTTCATTCATCTCCATTGAATTTGAGCAGCGGCAGCTGTCAAAACCTGGGAAAAATAAACCTTTTCTTCTAGTAAAAAGTGTGAAACACTAATAAAGTTGGGCTAGTTTGAGTGCACTGTAGGTTTTAAGGTTTTAGCAAAGTAATATTACTTCTGCATACTTACAGTGTGTGATTTTTTTTTTTGTATTTTGCCACATCCAGTGTGTTTGTTTGTTTTCCTTGCTGTAGCTGGGAAGCTTTTCTTGTTGGAAAGTATCACTTTTATTGTCTTATTGATATGATTTAAAGCTCACAGATTGTGTAAAATCAGCCCACAGTCACTGAAGCTTCAAGAGAAAACACCCTGTAGCTTTGCCATTCTTGGAAGTATTAGTCAGACATTTATCCTGCTGAGCATGCATTATTGTACACAGTGTGTCAGACCACCGTGTCGTTCTCATTAGGATTCTACAGTGTCAGCCAGCAACAGACCCAATAAGGAAAATGAAATCATAGGTTATACACTTGCTGCAAGAAGCTTTCTTTTTAGAGTTTGAAATATGTTCAAAGTTGTTTCAAACAAGCTGTTAATGCATGGTGTGATAAATGTGTGCAAAGTATTCGTCCTCCATCGGTGGTAAAACTAAAAAAAAAAAAAAAAACAGTAAGGATTGTCAGACATCTTTGCACAGTAATGTACTGTGATCCCAGGAGATTTGGTGTTTCTGTAAGATTTGAAGCTCACATTTGCACTCAGAGCAAGTTTCACTACCTTTAATATTTGCTCCTTTGACTCATCGCCTACCTTTTAGGTGCAGCGGTTGAAAAACATGCTCTATCCTCCGTGATTTGACTTTGTTACGCAGTTATTCTTTACTCCAGAAGTTACAAACAACCGAGAAGTTCCTATGAATGTTACAGTGGATTCTCGCTCTCCAAACCATTAATAAGAAGGAAAACAATTAGCTCCATTGATGTGCACATCTAAGCCATCCAAAGCGTTTGAGTGCTTTGTCTTTGTTGCCAGATAATGTACAGTATAATGCTGCTGTGCTGTGATGAATGATCCCAACATCCCAGACTTTATTCTTCAAAAGCAAACATGCCGGAGGATCTACTCAGAACCTCAGAGAAAAGCTTTTAGTATAGTTTTACCTGTAGGCATTGTCTGATTACAGGGAGATCTTGTGGAGCTTTGACAGGATGCTGCTCAGTAGCACTATTTTTTTTTTTTTTTAAAGAACAGCAGCTGCAGCAGTTCGGGTTCAGAAAGGGGGAGTTCCCACCCTCAGGCCAGTGTAGGATGAATGACTGAGACAAAGACAAGATGGCCGGGCCTGTTTGAGATTACAGTGTCTGGACTTGCTTTCATTTGTCCAGCACTTCTAATGGAGAGCATAAAAGAAACAGGGAAGACGCTCTTTACTTGTATTGTAGATAACAGTTTTGGGGGTTTTGTTGCACACACACAGCACATTTTAACATCCTCTTTAATCATGATAGTTTTGTGTGTGTGGGTGTTTGCAATGTGTTTGTGTGGGTGAGAGAGAAACAGAGGAGGATTCACTGTAACAGTGTACAAGCCTGTGTTAATAAACAGTCTTTTAGCAGCTGTGTCTCCTCACAGGAAGTAGGCCTGAAGCTGTAATTGACACAGTCTTACAGCTGCAGGGCGGTGTAACATTATCTTGAAGGGAGAAGATCAAAGAAGATTCTACTTTATTTATCAATCAGATTAAAAATGTAGATTTGCCTTCAGCTTAAAGCAGCTCACTTAGACATAAATAGATACGCACTTCAATGCAAGAAAGGTGCAATACACATAAGTGCGTAGTAAAAAATAAATCATAAAGTAGATGAGGGGAAGGAGGCAGCAGGTATAAATAGATACAGGCAGGTGAGAAAAAGCTGCTCAATGTCTGTCACTAAAAAAAACCCAGATATCCTTAAGTTGCCTTTAACCACAGATGATTCTACTTCAGCCAAGGATTTTGTTTTAAATCTTTCATTAAACACATTAAGAACATTAAATTCTCTCTCTGTTTTAACTTCCTTTGCAGGCTTTGTCCTTCGTATCGTTTGTGTGTTTCGCTGCGTCTAAAGCAGCAGCCTTTGTGACAGTTCCCCTGCTGGAGTTCCTGGCTGCTCTCTTCTTGCTGTTTGCATACTCCACCAAGTTCAACGAGAGGTTTAAGGGCTTCCTCTGGCCTCTTATGGTGAGACAGTTGATATGAATGTGTTTACATGATGAGAAGAACTGTCATCCAATGTTTGTTTTTCCTCTAAATAATAGTGTTTCTTTCTCTTCTCTCAAAGGATTTCATGAGATGTGTGACGGCCTCCATCATCTTTTTTATCATTTCCATTATTGCAGTGTCCAAATATGCAGACGGTTCCTCCAAGGCAGCCGGGGTAACGTTGACTATCTGATTGAATCCTGTACCACCATCATTTATTACATAGTGTGCACACACAGATACACACGCACACTTAGCTGTTTTCCAATAACTTCAGTTCTTATTTCAACCTGCAGTTTTTCACTGTATTGATATCTAACGTCTGTCTCATCACAGGTATTCGGATTCATTGCCACCATCGTATTTGCTTTAGATTTTTATTTCATTTTTAATGAGCTGGCCAATTTTCTAAAGCAAGGAGGGGAGTCCAACGACGAGCCATCAAGACAGCAAGGTAATATACTGAGTGAAAATCTGTTATACTATATGGCCATATAAGATCATGTATATCAAATAATGTGCTGTTTACATATGGACATACTTTATATTAAAAACTCTTTATAAAATATGTACATACATATATTTCCATAAATATATACTGTATCTGACCCATATGATACTATAACAAACCTCCGTCCCTGTCTGAGGTTAAAGGGTCAGTTCACATTATAACAAATTTTGACCTAAACATTTGGGCTATATTTGTGTGCAGATGAAAATAAAATAGATTCAATAACTATAAAACTTGTTTGCGCTGAGGTAAGTTGTGTTTATGCTTTTCAAACACGAGGGCGCAAGTTACAGCCAAGACAGACCTCTTAAACATTTGAAAATCTCCTTTTATGTACACTTTTTTTTTTTCAAATTCAGCTTCTTTCACTCTGATATTAACTGCTGTACACAACTACAGCTGATGTTGTCTCTGGACAGGTTTGTTTCTGCTGAGTTTAAACATTTTCGGTGCTTCGAATGCCACAAATTCGATTCTGTCACCTCTGTTGCATTTGGGTGGTGGAACAAAACCTCAATAAATAAAATCTAAACTATCCACATGGCTTGATAACACTGAAGGGAGGTGCATATTCTTTTTGTGACATATAGGTGAACCGCTGCTTTAAACAACAAAGTTTAAAGTGTTGAAACAGCACTAGTGATGTAGTTTCATAAAAAACTAGCTCATTATTCTTTCTGCAATATCATAACCCAATCTCAGATAGCTTTATCCATCATGTACTGTCCTTGTTTAAAAGACGACCAAATGCATCATATTTTTTGCATTTGTCTTTAGACGGGTCTTTTCACTTATTTATTCACTGGTACACATAAAACCCACATTAAGAAGTATCACTCATTCTGATATCTGATGTGTTTTTGTCTTCTAGATGAATTTTCAGACTCTGATTCGGACTGAGACCACACTGACCCTCACCAGCGGATATGTCATACAAAATAATCCTATGCAGAAGACATGGCTGTAGCTGAACTGTCATCTGCATAGATCCGCAAGTGTTTCATTATGCCACAAGGTTACGTTAATACTGTAGAAATCACATTAAGGTCATATTGATTATTGGTTCATTAAGTGCGTTCATCTTCTAGAGCCAAACAGAGGGGGAACACATCCTCTTCAGTTATCCTTTTTGAATAAATGACTTCCGTTGGGCATCCAAGTGTAGAGAGGTATCTCACAGATTTATCATGTCAACAAATTCAGGAAACAAAATCTTTATGTTGTTTTTTAGCCACTAAACGTTCATTACAAATAGAATGATGTGAAAATAATACTAAAAAAAACCCCTATTTTCAATGCCCACCCTTATATCCAGTGTCTTTTTGGGAAAAATGTAAATTAAACGATCAACCTGACACTTAAACTATTATGAAGCTGTGAAACTTGTTTGGTCTTGTTATGCTGACTTTGTAGAAGCCGTTTCTACATTTGGAAGCATTTGTTTACTTCTGAAAGAATAACTAATATTGACTTTTGGGGAATGTGCCATGACCCTATCAACAGACATATTAAACTACAACACTAAATTAACGCACTTGGTGAATAAATGCTCTGGAGTACTCATAATGAGGTTATTAAATGGAAGTCCTCTTATTAAAAAAAAAAAAAAAAAAAAGACATGAGGCACATATAAGTAGGGCATCATCATCTTCATTTATCATTTCACAGTAGAACTATAAAACACATATGTACAGTATATAGAAGAACAGATTGGTTGCAGGTTGGCTGGTTACAACCTTTGCCTAACTGCCTTTATGCTTACAGGAGTGTATTTTTATAACGTGAGGATGATGTTTACTTATCGGCCTTTAAATATGACTTTTGTATCATCATGTGGTTGCGCTCCGCTGCATGATATCCAGACCTTTGCTGGTGGTTTATATGTCCCAAAATGTTTGTTTGAGAATTGTTGTGTGGATTGAAGTTATAGAAATGAAGATACGTTTCAAACTTATTCAGTTAACCTAAATATTGAGCCACTGCCCTACTGTTCGTCTACTGTATGTGCTTCTTCCAACCTGTGTGTCTGTGTGAATAATTGTGAATTGAAGCCACGTGATTCAGTATTATTTTCTTGAATTCTAAATGTCCTGTATGTGAATCATTGCTTTTTTATTTTTTTTATTTTGGTTGTGCATTCACTTTTTTTGTTTTCAATTTCTCCACTACTGAGAAATTAGAAGCACTAGAAAGCCACAGTGACTGTTTATAATGTAATACACACTGCACTACCAAAGTGTTGCGATGGTGTTGTAAATTAAAAATGGAAGACTGAAAATTGGCACCTGTGGCTTCTAATTTCCATGTTGAATTTCAACTTTTGTGTACCTAAAGGGTGTAAAAATATGATGAAAAAATACTTCCCAAAGTTGTGGCTATGATTAAACACTATTGTGCCTTTAATTGGCTAATTGTAATATTTTGTTACTTCAGTGGCTTCAAAACAGGCATCACCAAAACATCCCTTTTTCATAAACTGAGGAAAAAGTTTAAAGCTTTGTGATCATATGTTTTTCAAATAGATATTTTTAAATTTACTCCTATCCTAAGAAGTAGAAGGCATTTCTCAAACTATAAAGAAACGTTTAATCCTTCAGTGTGAAAAATTAAAAGAAATCAAATGTGGAGATACTGTACAAAGTTTTCACTGGACAGCAACGACACTCAGTCACACCCCCTTTGAAACGCATACACAATATGAAAAATAATCTTCCAGCCAGGATCAATTCAGCACCATTTTATAATTGAGGCCTCTTGCTGAACTGTTGTAAATTAAATATAGTTTGTTTTTTTACTGTTTTTCCCCTTTGTGCAACAGATGTTTGAATAAAAACTTGATCTGTTTTCAATCATGTCCAAATCACTTTATTTAAACTTTCACTATAAACTGATGTGAGGCTTATTAAGACTGTTTTAAATACAAAAATTCAGCTAAGTAGGGCTCCATGCTGTACATAACAGAACTTATTGTAATTATTAACACAACATACACGATTGAAAGGAAACAGGAGAGCATCTCACTTTAAAAGAAGCAAGTTCTAATTTCATTCAAACACAAGGACTGATCATGAACTCTGCTACTGCACAATCTGGAAACTAGTGGAAAGTGTTTCTTTTTTTTTTTTTTCCACATAAATACAAATTCATCATAGCACACTGTAGCACAAAGCTGTACACAAAGAGCTGCAGCTTGATAGTTTTTTAGTCAAATATGATGGTCAGTTTATATTATCAAATAGCATAATGCAGAGTTTGCTGTACAAATTTTAAGTGAACATCGTTATATTACACGGAAATAAATCCATCCATGTAGTGAATAAATACAAGTGTGATTGTCTATTTAAACAACTATTTCAGTCACCAAACAAGGAGAAATAGCAGTTGAACATGATATAAGTTACTAAGACATGATAAATGCCTGATTAATCAAGCATACTGTGTAGTGTGGCCACTTATAAGGTTGTTTAACTGTGTTGGCAAACAATAAATCAAGTAGCCATAAAGTTTTAATTTCATTTTAACCCACGGTCAAATACATTTCTGGTCTCTTCAAACAACTACTTCTATATTAGTTCATAGGAAATCATCTTTACTGATCATTCGTGATGTTCCTTCACACAAACACAACTATCAGGCTGTGCACTCAGTCCACTGAAGTCACAAGAAATACATTTTAGATGAAGACCAGAAGGTGGAGCTATACAGTAAGTTTAGACCCTGTACAAACTCTTACCCAAACCTCATTTACACACAACTGAGAAAGAAAACACACGTTGAATTACAGAGTATAGTGTAGATTTGATACATTCGAGCAATGTAAGACATCAATAATGAAGTCTTCCTTCGTCTTATGATACAGATATGTTGATTTTTCAAGATTAGGTCGCCTGTTTGCACGTCAAGTACATCAACTGAAAAGAAAAGCATGAAAGGAGTATGTATTATTTTATAACCGCTGCATTGTGGAATGATAGAGATTCGATAATACATAAATTATGTGCTAGTATACTGCAGATACATGTACAGACATTTTAACTCAAACATATACAGAGTGAAAGCTGCGACAATAATGCTAAATGTACCATAAATTCAACCCACTGTTCCCACCTTAACACCTCTGTTGGACAGTTTAAAGTATCACTTAATTCCACTCTCTATGTCTAATAATTAGAAATGCTTTAAGATACAGCGTTCAGGTCGAGGCACCCTGTGATTTCATTTCAAATGGTTTTTAAAGAATTAAAGTTGGAAGGAGTGTGTCAATACCTGAGATACAGTATATACGTATAGGCTAAGGGCACTGATCGCCTACTGATATTTGTTTCAAAATGAACCACTTCACTGATGTGCCATCACCGTACCTGTTACCTGAAGCCTTGGATATGTGCAAAAGTAACGAAATGCCAATTACTTTATCATCGCCTGACGTCACCCATTCTGGCTCACAGTGTTGACCTAACACATACCTCAAAACTCAAATTTTGGAATAAATGTGGGTAGTTTACACACAACCTGGCAAAAATAGACGGAATAAAGCATTAAGGATTTTAGTTTTGGAAAATTTGGAAGGCAGTCACATATATATTTTGGTTTCATTGGGTGCATTAGTGTTGCAAAGAAGTCTGTTAATCATTTCAAAAATATTCATCTTTTGCTGTAGCGCCAGTCTTTATTGCAGTTAAGAATGACCCTGTATTATTTCTGTATGATTGTTGGCGGCAAAGATCTTTCTAGTGGCTAAAGGTCACATGTTAAAAGGCATTTTTAAAGTTAGTCAAGACAAAGAAGGAGCAAACTCTATGTCAGCATGTGTAATCTTCAGAATAAAATATCTCATGTCAGCCTTGTCCACAGGTAGAAGCTGAAGACTGATGTCAGTATCAAAGAATGAACAGAAAAGTCACGGTGCTTTTATTGTACTGCAGGCTATGTTGCTGATCCAGTGGCTTCCTGGATATACGATCACATTTATCACCACAGACTTAACAGACGTGACGCAAGTAAATCATACAAAAGCTGAACTTCTGCTACCCGACTTCATTCACAGTGAAACACAAAACTTTTTTCTTTTTAAAAAGTCAACACCAGGAGGTCGATACACAGTTATAGTGAAGTCAGCCTGTCTTTGGCTCTCCGTGGAAGTCATCCTTCACTCTGATTTAGAAAGATATGTGGATGAAAAGTCTTACAGAAAATTCTGACTCAACCTCAATCTGAGCTCTTCACTGCGCAGTGTTTATGTGTTGCTGCAGCCAGGACAAACAAAGCCACAGAGCACATCTGGGGCTATGAAATGAAGGCAGAAAGAGCAGCCCAAGTGTTGTGATGAGAAGTCAAAGCGTGTGGTGAGCTGGGAGATCGCCGTACCGCTCTGGACTTATATGCAATACTGTTCTGAAGGCAAGGAGTAGTGGTCCTCTCAGTCAGCTGCTGGTAGTGTGATCTTCCCCTGTCTGATTGTCTGCTGGCACTCATGCCAGCTCAGGTCGTGCCTCCATTTCTCCGCGAGATGCCGTGCGCGCTCGCATGTACTCGCTGGTCTGAGCCGCCCCCTGGCAGCCATTGCCTAGACGCCACCTCCGTGCAGCCAGGAAGGTGTTAAGGCCATACACACCTGTCACCAGGATGCCAAAGATCTACGTACAAGTGGAAACAGAAAGTAGAATAACAACGTCTGAATTTGAATGGGAAGCAAAGACATAAATGCTGCATGGAAACACAGTTCTAGAAATGCGTCCTTTAAATTTGTCAATGCAAACTTGATTTAGGCTGATGTGTTTATAGTGAAAGAACAGACATAGAGATAAATTGGTTTAAGCATTTTTGCTAAAACACACACACACATGTACACAAATGGTTTGGTGTTTGAAAATATGCATTCAGGTTTACTTTGGCTTCTTTCTGCTCTCTCATCAGATAGCATGATGACTCAGTGATGACAAATCTACCAGTAACGGTCAGATAATTCAGTGATCTGTCAGCACAAAACCAAACCTAAATGAGACTATTACTGAGGGCGTATCACACACATGCATGCATTCTTTGTGATATGCCTTCATAGGATATTACATGTTAACTGGATATAGCTTGATGAAAATGTACTGACATACCAGGTGAGTTGTAAAGATGTCTGCTTTGTTTGCACCAGTACATGCAGTATGAGGGTTATAAAACAAAACAGCCATAGTTGGCTCTGGCTACTCACCCCTGCTGCTATTTCAGCTCCAGTTTTGTGGTTGATACAAATCAGCACGAGAGATGACAAGAAGAAGAAGATGGTGCTGGCAGCCGTGTTAACAAGGTCCTGCAGGAACACACAAAAACATACATGATGACACTAGATTCCAGATGTGCATAAGTACTGTTTTTTCAGAACTGTCTACCAAGTTTTTTATTAAGAGGAGTGACTGAGGTGGAGTACTCAAAAATAGAGAAGTTAATCATACAATCATCTACACACAGCAGACATTTTTCCTCACGGCAGGATATGTATGTCACCCCAAAAGACATTATTGAACATATTACTTATGGAATTCAAAATAGATACATTTATTTACAACATTTCGTCCTAAGCACAATGCAGCTGTATCAATGCTGTTACAAATGTTACAGATAGTATATGTGGTATGTGCATCTCTTTTAAAAACTGACCATTTTTGAGGCAGTTTTGACACTATTTAAACTTGTATTAGTCTTCACAACAAAGCTGCTGGATTAGGTGACTGGCCCCGACTACATCCAGGTAAAACATCCTGAAGTGGTGATGCATCATGTTGAGCCAACATTCTTCTAACCAGCCCGTCTGCATCCTTGGTGCTTCACCAAGCCACATTTAAAACCGCGGTAGGGCAAAGAAGCCAACGGCGCATAGTTAAAAGCCACCTAGATCCACATATTACACACAAACATCCCCATGAGGAGGAGAATGACAGAGAGTGAGAGATACCTCGCTTTGATGTTTTTTCTCTCCTGTTAGGGAAGGGTTAATAATGATGCGCTCAGCATGACTGGGGCACGACCCTCGTGATCAGATGCATGATTGTAATCATTGCAGACATGGTCTCTCACATGACCCACAAGGCTCATACAATGGCGATGTCACACACACAAACACACACACACATACAACAGACAACTCAGGCGACTCAGCAGGGCATAAAAACTATAATAATTGGCAACTGATCCTGGGGTTTAATCAGTAACACATTAATATGTAAACATAGCACTTCACACTAACTGGCACAGTCAATGTACACCAGTGTTATAATCCCAAATTCCTACTGAAATCATAGCCCCACCCACTATACACACACACACACACACACACACACACACACACACACACACACACACACACTGCAAACACTGCTCACACACAGTCCCATCTATCTCGCCTGACTGGTTAAACAGGAAACACTGTATAGGCTATTCAAGTTCCAGGGTCCTGTTTTCATGTGCAGCGAAGCCTTGATACAGTGTTTAGATCACAGATTCTCTCAAGATCCAGTCAGTTCAGTCCCTGCAGCTGACCCTCAGTCTCCCTACTTCAGTCATTCCTACATTCCAGGTTTTAACCAGGCCAGCACTCTGTAAAACCTTAAATAACACAAGCAGAGACTGGACCAAACCACTGGCTCTCTGGCTTATTATTGGCCTGCATCAGTCTTTCACAATCTTCTCTCTATCTGCTAAGATTCGGAGCATTAAACAAAACTGGCATCCTTTAAAATTAATCTTAACAAGCTGCACTTAATATTATATAAACACATGATGTTCCATGTTATATTCGCTATATGTGGTTCGATTTTTCTGTCTCTCAAGATAGAAGCGGGAAATACTCATCAGACTGCAGCTATGGAAACCCTGAAGGACCCAGCAGAGCACTGATTAGGAAATATATTCGCTTGACAGTCGCAGCAAGTCATACAGGGCCAGAAAGCTTCAAGCGAGAATAAAACGTCTCTCCGGCTTTTACATCTACGCCTGATTCTTTCTAAAAGGGAAATAAAGATAGTGGGAAAGTATTCTGTGTCTTTTGTCTGCATGGGTGGCAAACTGTCAGCTGTCAAAACCAAGAAAGCTTTTATTGGATTCCACTTGTAGGTAAAGTAAATACAACATGAGCAAAGTGGTCTCTGATCTGAGCTGATGATAGATTAATGGCTACAGCTAATGATAACCACAACCCTCAGCAGAGAGATGTAGATCATTACAGACAGGATAACATGGGGTCAAACAAAGAAACAGGATGCATTATCTTACATATGTGAAGATACTGTACATTAGAGTTGAAACAATTAATCAATTCATTCACAAGTTGAAGTTAGCAATTTAATCTGTGACTATTTTCATAATAAATTAATTGTTTAAGTAATTTATCAAACCAAAATGTCAAACATTCACTGCTTCCAGCTTCTCAAATGTCAGACTTTGCTGCTTTTTTATGTTCTGTATAAACTAAGTACTTTTAGGCTGCTGCTTGAACAAAACAACCTATTTGAATCTGATGTTGCCTTGGGCTCTGGTAGCTTATTAAACATCACTATTTTCTGTCATTTTAGACACTAGATAATTGCTTAATCTCCCTTAAAAAAACACCCATAAATAATAGATTCACTATTAAAATAGTTGTAGTTGCAGTTCTACTGTAAACATACAGAATGAACCGAAGGAACCTGTAGAAACTGTTGTACTCCTTTGCAAACAATATTATTCCTAAGTTAATAGATACCATTTGATTACACAGTGGTTCTGAATAGACACTGTGCCACTTGGCATGTGTGTAAGGCTGTGACAGGTCCAGTCAGCACCCTCCATGGTTCCTCTGTCTGAAGCAGCCACTTCATTCATGTGTTAACTGTAGTGAGATACTGTCTACTCAGAACAAAACAACCAGAATTCACTGGGCACACTGGCAGGGAATTCAAACCGTTGCTCTCTTTTTAAAGGGAGAATAACGACACAAACATCCTTCCCTCCCTTCCTCTGGGTTGTTAATGTTCTTCACTGTGTGTGTCCTTGGGGTTTGTCCCTAACCTGACACGCCAGATGGTTTGTTAAACAGAACCATCTGAGAAGCTGTCCTTGGAAACAGTTTGGAAAAGGGCAGGCACTTTCAAAAAATACTTGGCAGATGATTGGATGAACCATCTGTCTATCACTGTCTATCACTGTCTTACCTTGCGAGGCAGCTGGAGTTGCAAGATTGCGACATCACAACATCATGAGATCACGTGAGAATCCTCACAGGACACAAGCACGTAACTTGAAGCCTGACAAGATGGATTCTTGCGTGATCTTGTGATGTCGTGATCCCGTGAATCCAGCTGCCTCGCAAGGCAAGTTTGTCCCACTTCTGTCCAAGAATCTCTCAACATGGCCGACAGTTATTTGGCCAATTGAGAATTAGATTGCATGAATTGCTCATTCATGCAATCTAAACCCAAAAGTTCAACTCAACCACTAGAAGTCACCAAGTGGCTTTACAAGCAAGGACTGCCTTTATTTCCGTGTGGAAGGGGAGGGAGTCGGGGTCAGGACCTGTGTTTCCCCCGCAGCACTGCCAAAGTCATCATAGAGGGTGAATTGGAGGAGATGGGATCACGTAACACATAATTCTATGATCAAAACCCTCCTCCTGAGACTCTCAACCGCATTATAAAACAACTCGCTCTATAGCGGTGTGATGGCAGCGTCAGTCCACATTTGAAGTTCAGAAACAGAAGAAGGCAGCGGAAGGGTTAACAGTTGGTTAACACTCTGAAATGCTTACTCATGGTGAAATTCTCAGGGGCCCAATGTGCCTGGAGCAGCTTTGAACTTGATAGATATAAACAGCGTGGGGTAGAGCTTGCACTGTGGAGAGGAAGCGAGCATCGTGGGCTTGTTAGCTACTACAGTTTGGAGTCAGGGGAGAGACTGTGAAATCTGGAACGCAACACCTACTGTAAGTCTTTTGCTGCTACGGTTTGGTATCCAAAGAAGTGTATAGCACAGGGTTTCATGAGTTGCAAACAGAAACAACACCGAAATTGTTGTTCTCAAAATATACCTCAATATCTTTGTGCATAACAGCATGTTTTCCAGCAACAACAATGAGCCAAGCCTGCAGCCCACCACAGTCTAACTTCTTTAAAGAACAACCTCCTCTGTGAGCCAAGTCGCAACCCACAACCACACCTCTGCACGCAAACACATGAACACAAACACACAATAATTAGTTTTCTTATACAGACTATTATACAATACACCTGAGTGGAAAAATAATTCACCAGTGAAGCTAAGATGAGAATGTCCAGTGAGCCACAGGAGAAAAAGAACAGAACGTCTCAGAAAAAGAGTGAACAGGAGGATTTTAGATTATATGGACTATACTGGTCACAGGTAGCTGGTGAAAGTTCCTAAACCAGCACTTCTAAATTGGCTCGGGCCTCTCTGCGACTGTAAAAAGACTTTCATTTGGTGTCGTTCTGCCAGAAGGAGAAGCCAAAGGCACACCCTCTCTTCGTGTTTGAGGTAGAATACAGTACCAAGGATACCATAAAGCAATCTGATAGCTATGGTTGGATTTGGACATCTGGCTTAACATCCACAGCTTTACTACGACATGTAAGCTGTGTGGCCTCTGGAAATACAGTTAAAAGCTGTTTTTCCACTCCCTGCAGCTCAGAACACACCAACGTGTGTGTGTGTGTGTGTGTGTGTGTGTGTGTGTGTGTGTGTGTGTGTGTGTGTGTGTGTAGGCAAATATTGAAAGGCAACCAGTATCTGCTGGAGAACACCCACCAGCTGATTTGTTTACAGCTGACAATGCATATCCTGGTAACACTGCAACTGTAAGCCCTCCCAGCCAGTTCAATATTAACCTTAGCCTCACAGTTTCATCATTTGCTTACCTGGTATAGTGAGTGTGTGCTAAGCCTTGCCCTTACACTAAATACAAGACTAGAGATGAGGAAGGATGCATTTAGCAAAAGGTTTTAAGCATAAACAGGGTGACAAACTTTTGTCATATTCCTAAGTAGAACCTCTTGTAAGCTCAAACATATGATGAGTCTGGTTTTATGACACATTTCAAGGGTGGGTTCTGTACCTACCGTGAGGCTCCAGTTGATGTGGGGCACCTTGGTGTGCAGGTTGAGGCTGAAGATCAGGAGGAGGACTCCTGTCACCACAAAGGCACTGCAGCTGACAAACTCGAAGAAGTAGACCCCTCCACAGGGAGAACACAACATGATAGTTTCTATGCAGATGAATCCAATAAGCGATAGGACCTGAAGTGAGAGTCAGAGAGAGAGAGAGAGAGAGAGAGAGAGACAGGAGAAGAACAGTAGGACAAGTTGAGTATACTCTAATTTAAATGTTCCAAAATATAAATGACTGTTAAATTAGTTAAACCTGTTTGATTTGTATGATTGGAGTCTGGATGACTTAAAGGGATCCTATGCCAGTCTACAAAAAGTATTAACGGAGACAAAACAAGTGATTATGAACAACAGCAGTATCACAGAGTACATTTCCTCGGATGTCAGTTAAATTCAATTCAGCCAGGTTTAAGATTACATAAGTAAGGTTTGACTTTACTAATTTTGTGTCAGTAAATAATAGAACATAAAATAAAAAATACATATAAAAAAACAACACTTGCACTGCTCTTTAGCATAAAGTGTACCGGAGGTCAAGCCATTTCTCCACTTTAATGTGTTTGTTAGTACTGAAATTCCAAGCTTTCCAGATGATTAAGTGATTGTCCTATGAATAGACCAGAGGCCATGAGCCCATCTCATGAGTCCCACTCCTGGCAGCCTGTGATGATGCCTCTCTCCAGCCAACATCCATCAACAAACCACAGTATGGGAAAAATTCTGCTATTTAGGTGTTCTTCTGCCATCTAGACCCTGACAAAACCACACACAGATTACCGATTGGCTCGGAGCAGTCCAAAACCCAGAGACATAACAGAACCGAGAGAATGCCACTGCAACATATTACCGACCTGAAGCTGCCCAATTCAAACCAGTTTAGACCAGATCTGGTTGGTCTACCAGTGTGGGACAGGTTTTGTATTAAACATTGATATAATGTACTGTATAATGGTGGGTTTGAGTTGAGGGATTACTGGAGGTTAAACTGTGAGTAAATCTATGGCAACAAGCCTTTAAAAAGGCACAAAACTGAAAGCTACAGTGTATTTATAATCTTTTTACCCTTTGTATCCGACACATTATGTATGTGTGGTTGGAAGAGTAGTTTGACTACTCAACCAAGGCATGCCTTGTGTCTGATCTGTATTTCTCTCTCCACAGACTATGCACTTAATGTACAGTAGGACTTGAAAATGAAAGCAGACACTGTTTTATAATAGTGTCTCATCTAATTGGATTTTCAAATGCTCATGCAAACTGCAAGAGCCAGTTTTGCATGAACATTTCTTGTCCTCACACAAGCAGATGAACTTTTACACAAGTGTAAAGGATGTGGTGTGAAGGTTGTTTTTTTTACCTTTCTTCTTCATACCCCAAAAAGGCAGTCCCAATCTCTGTTAGTGTAATTTCATGCTATATGGCTATACTGTATATATACTACATGGCTGATTTAGATACTGCCACAACAGACAGAAGAACAACAATCAGTATGTAATCACAGATCAAGAGGGAAAGACTGAGAGATTCAGGTAAATATTTGGCCAACACATGCTTTGCCACAAAGTGAGGGGAATGCCACATCTATATTTTGGCAGAGTGAGGGATTATATCTAACACTGTAAGAAAACATAACAGCTATTTGCTACAGTTTCTGTTAAGCCCACCAACCCCTATACAACTAAATGCAAGTGCAGAAAATATTTTGACAACAGTAAAAGGCAACGTAAATCTTATAATCCAATCTATGAACAGATCACTGAAGTGCCGCCTCGTTTGCAGCTTCTTCTCAGTAAGACACTGAATGCCTCACAGCTCCAGGCTTCTGCTCTAAGGCTGACATACCCAAGAGGAGGTAGACAAAACGTTTCCTTTTTAGGTGAATTAAGTATTATCACATACAATAAATGAAAGAGAAAATTAATAGACAGTAACACTATCTGGGTGGGCATTATTGATAGTGCAAAAAGTCTTTTAAGTTCCTGAGAAAACATTTTATTCCATAAATCCCCTCACTTGTCCCATTAATATGTGACAACACCATATGTTGTAATCCATACCCGTGTGGAGCCTCTAATGGCTACAACATAAGCCCTGTCTCAAAAGGCTCTCTAAATCCTCTTTAAATGTTTTCTTCCTAAACAAAAGACTTGAAAGAATAGATGGATACAAACAAGCATATTAAAATCAGTGAAAAACAAAAAAAAGCAGGACATGCAATGGGTATGTTTGCTAACGAATTATCGTCTGTTTGGACAAAGACATTTGGGACCCCGGTTATTTTTGGGATGTTTTTTTTTAAAAAGTACTCAAACTTTTTTCTGGTGTGAAGATATTCATTAACTTTTCCCATACAGAAAAGCATCTGGGAAAAGATTTTTTAGAAGCAGTTGAGTCTAAAACTTTGTAAGCTGACTCCAAAGCATCCCTGTAAAAAAAAAAAAAAAAAAAAAAAGGTTCAAAACGAAAAGACTTTTTCAAAATTTTTAAAACCAGGAAACCAAATAAATATTTTCATCTGCTCTGAATCCAGCTTAAATCCAGGTCAGCTATTTGCATCTTGTTACTCGACTGTGATGAACAAATGCACTTGAGAACAAATCCGAACAGACTCATTAAGTCTGCTCCTCCTCTTCGCTTGTTTTCAGCTGTTCAATAGCTGTTTCTCCAGTTTAATGAGCAGCGTACTGTTTCTGACAAGTAAAGAGTTGTTGTCTGATGACTGGCACCAGCAAACTCTCTGTAGAGAACTCTCATGCTTGTGACAAACTATTAAAGGTCCACAGACAGTAATGAATCCATGAACCCAAAATGAACCCAAACTGTGTCACATGACTAGTAATACACTTTGGCAAAAACACACATAAAAAAAGGGCCGCTCTGTATTGCAGACACACTGTGCCAAACACCTTTAAGACACAAGTTTAATTTTATGCAGCTGTTTAAGCCTCATTAGAGCATGTAGTTGGATAACAATTTGTCTGTGACTGTAACACAACCAAAAAGGTTACACCCAAACAGGAGTGCAGGGCTGTTTAGGCTGAAGGATGATGTCATGTCTCTTGAAGAGAGTATAATGCTCTCCCCAAGTCCCTGTGTAGCAGGTGTCAGGCAGCCATGGGGGAGGAGGCGGGGGATCACAGAGATCTATACTGTCTAATCTTGTATGTAATGATTTTATGTCAACCTTCACCCCGACACAATCTGTTAATCGTGCGTGCGTAAGTGCGTGATCATGCAAACCGTCTCTCTTCCTCTGCTCTCCACATGCACACACACAGACACATCCTTATCTTTGGGATTATACACATTATTAGATGCCTTTAAAGGCCTCTTGGACTCAGATCCCCTTCTTATACGCCATCTGTTGTGCACAGAAAATTAATGGAGGAGAAAAGAGGCCTCGCTGCAAAGACTATGCAACATTATATACTGCACTCTAAGTGCTATGGGACCTTCTGCACTAAAAAAAAACTTTAAAAAAAAACCCTAAATTGTTAAATATGCCTGAGCAGCAGCCCACAGTCATCTGTGTGTTGGAAAACATAGCCTGTACGCAGGTTATATTTCACCCTAGAGGATAATGTGTGTGTGTGTGTGTGTGTGTGTGTGTGTGTGTGTGTGTGTGTGTGTGTGTGTGTGTGTGTGTGTGTGTGTGTGTTGGTGTGTGTAGGCAATGGCGTAAATGTCTCCCCACATGCATGCACAAGTCTCTTGTTGTCTTTATGTCTCTCTACAAGCTCTGAATAAGTAATGTTTCAACCAGAAGTGCAGGAAGTGCTCGCTGACATTCAGGAGCATCTGGTAACTTCATTACACAACATCCACTGACTGAAAAAAAAAACACCTTAGCATAATATTTAATTACCACTTGTTAGAATAGCACTTAAAAGAGGGAAATATACGTTCACCATCATGCATGAACTGTGATCATCATGAAGGCATAAGGCCTGATGGGAAACAGAGACAATTTGATCAGTGTAATGTCAGGCCCTACAAAGTATCAAATTCCTGTCAGTGTAAAGGAACATGAGGTGAATATCGGTTGGACTTTTTTTGACCCTGTCACATCAGAGAGACAAAGAAAAAAAAACTGTCAGGGTGGACACACCTTGGTCAGGTTTCATGCTACTGGGGGGATGTTTAGGATCAGTACAGGGTCAGCAGCAAGTTGACTCTAAAAGGCTTTTAAGAGCCAGTGCAAATGCATTTTAGTCCTCTGGTGTGAAACAATTACACAGGTCTATTAGCACTTAGCATCCTGGGCCCCATTCTTTGCACACTGATAACCAGGTTATCCAGATTAGAGGAATGTTGACAATTTGACGTCAGTCTGGATTTTTTGGATATTCAAAGCTGTCTTAAAATTCATCTGGAACTGCTGTCAGAGCAAAAAGTCACAAAGCCCAAACCTGCTAAACTGCAGGTTTATTGACAGTAAGCCGAATCATGACCAAGACGTTTTAGGGTGAACCCTAAACATGAACTCATTTTCAGATACACACGTCTCACTTTCTCATATTTATAACGAAAGAATGTTGATATAATTATGATTGTAGGTAAGAACATGCAGGTTATTGACAAATTATTATGATCTATTGGTGTAATTGTCACAATTTAATCTTATACAACAACAAAATAAATATAAAAT
Source organism: Thunnus albacares (assembly GCF_914725855.1). NCBI lineage: Eukaryota > Metazoa > Chordata > Actinopteri > Scombriformes > Scombridae > Thunnus > Thunnus albacares. The sequence goes on from NC_058106.1 coordinate 25,064,001, forward strand.
ATAAACAAAAATTTTGTTTAATATAAACAAAATTAAAGTTTGTGCACTAAACATGAATCAATCCAAAGTTAGTCTGAGCAAAAGACGTAAACTCAACTAAATGATTCTGACTGTTAAAAGACCAGTGGAGCCAGATTATATAACAGTTAATTGGACATTTAAATACTAAAACCTATCACTTAAAAGTCCCTTGAATGTTCAATGAGGAGAACGGTACTAATCATGCACCCAGTATCACTTGCAGTATGACCACATTCACTGTAATATCAATATAATTGCTTAATAGTGATGAAAGTGTAGAAACAGTAGAAACATTGTCTACATCGCATAATGTAGAACAAAATAACAGCAGTAACAATGTACGCACACATTAAATAAGACTTATGTCAAAGGATCTATTGCCCCAGTGTAAACAAGGACTGGGTGTGGAGGTCATGTGATAAACATTTCCTTGGCAAAGTCATAAAGAAGTATGGACAAAGGCCACAGACAGTGGAGTGATGATTACAGCCCGCTAACCTTTGAGTAATGAAAACTGACATCATCACAAAAGCCTAATAAAAACTCAGCACTTAACTCCCCCGTGTGTGCAGAGAGATACTCCTCGTGTTTGGATCTTTAAAGGAGCTGATACAATCTGCACCAGTCCGTTTAACATTGATCCTAATCATTACTTCATGTAGCTGATTTCTGTATAAGGATGATCTATTAAGAAGACAGATTTTGCGTGCACTTTCAGTCAGAGAACAGCTGCCTATTAACACAATGATAAAAATAACAGAATTGCCAGATTGAGCAGAAACTGTGCTACATGACCCAACCAGTATACTTTATCACATGCAGTCATCTCTATTTTGTCATTTATCAGTACTAAAAAATCGTCACGCAGCCTCAGCTGGGACAGAGTTAAACAATTAGAGGATATTGCAGTAAAAATGCAGGACAGTAACGCAATTAACGTCTGGCCTTCTAGGCGTCATCTAAGATACCGAGCATAAACTTGGATGACTTTCAACAGTCCTGTCCTTGTTAGTGAAGGAAAAATGTGACTAGTTCGAACTGGAAAGTCAGTATCAGAGCTGAACAAACCACTGAAGTAAACAGAACAGAACGGTGCAAATAGAAGGTTGGTAGTATAAACTCAGATAATGCACATGTGTATTTACATTACCTGTAAAGTGCTATATTTTACTGCGAACACCAGAAAAATATCTATGTCCTTGCAGAAACATTTATCTGCTCATGCGTGGCATTTCTATCAACAGGTGTGTTACAGTGTAGAGCATTTACATCCTGTCTCTGCTGCTTGCACGACTTATTTTTTAGTATTTTTTGCAGATGATGGTGGTTGGTAAATGTATTTCTGAAATCATGGTTCGCTGTAGGGGCCCATTTAAGAATCATTATGGTGTCACAGAGGAAGAATTCCTTCTAATCATCTATTTAAATTATCATGAATTGGCATTAGAACCATGCAGCCAGGCACCAGTATGCTTGCATCCATGAATGAAGGACATGTAGGACAATAAGGGACTAAATGTTATTACAATTTAGAACTTAAACAACTCATTTATTAATTGATTAGTTGATCGACAGAAAATTAGTTGCCAACTACCTTGATGGGCATTTTTCACTATTTTCTAACATTTTACAGACCAAGCAATTAATCAATTAATCGAGAAAATAATCCTTAGACTAATGGATAATGAAAAGAATCATTAGTTGCAGCCCCATTACTTTTTCTTTATCTGTGGGGGCCTGTGCTGCTAAGGGAATGTAAAAGAAAAACTAAACTATAATTGTTTTTCTGCTGCCATAAAGCAACCAAAACAAAAACAACATTCTATCATTTGCTGTGAAACAGATGAAGACTGTGAATATGAATCTCTTTAGTTCCTGTCTGCTCCAGGCTTCTCCCACACTGACAACAGATGGCCTCCTATCCTAACGTCCCACGAACAGAGAGGTAAACATCACAGGTGTGTGCAACAGCACAGGCCGCTGACTGTGCTCCTCTGTAAGACCAGTGGGACGCTCAGACACCCACAAGCTGAAAATACTTTCTAAAGTTAAAGAAAAGTTTTCAAGTGAAGCAGAGAAGCCAGTGCTGAACTACAGAGTGTTATCTTCTAACAATTTGGACTTTTAGTTTGCTTGTGCTATCCACAAACGCTGTTTGAGGTAATTGCTAGTTTCCTCAACTGCATGGTTTTTCCTGTTGTGGACACACCGCTTCATGTGTATGAGTGTGCATGCCTGCATCTGAGTCTGCTGGCAACAGAACAAGAGAAATTGCTCTGGCTTGACAGATATTTCCTCCTCTGCTGAATTGTCAGAGCTTTGGGAGCCCTCGTTCAGCTTTGTTGTCTCCTCTGTGCGTTCAAACATCTGGTTTAGGCGTATTGGTTTAAAGTGACAGCAAAAATATGATTTGTCCAGTGATCACTACATACTGACAAGAAATGGTCAGCAGATGAAGTCATTGGGTATTTTGTGATTTGTTTTGTCTAAGAGACATTCAGGACCTAATCAAATGTACAGGTATCATCAGGTATATTCTCTTAGACCCAGAATCACAATGAAGGACTTCATGAGCAGCAGTGGAAGAGCAGGAAGCAGCCACACAGTGGGAAATTAAGTTTTCTGCCTACCTACAAACATGCAAATCAAAAGTTATAATGTCCTCAAAGCGATATAAGGCTTTCATAAGACATGTACTACAATATACTACAAAGCACAATAAGATCACTAAGGTACTGTGTATATTACTTTAAAGGAATAATAAAGGATAAAGAGAATCAGGGCTGCAGCTAACGATTATTTTCATTAGCAATTCATCTGTTGATCGTTTTCTCAATTAATCAATTAGTCGTTTGGTCTTTAAAATATCATAAAATAGTGAAAAATGTCAATCACTGTTTCCAAAAAAGTCCAAGATTAAACCTTAAATGTCTTGTTTTGTCCCGACCAACAGTCCACAACCCAAAGCCATTCAGTGTACTGTCATAGAGGACTTAAGAAACCAGAAAATATTTACATTTAAGAAGCTGGAACCAGAACATTTTAGCATTTCTTCTTAAAACATGACTCAAAACGATGAATCGATTATCAAAATACTTGGCGATTGATATTTGGTTGATCGACTAATCGGTTAATCACTGCAGCTCTACAAAGAAAACATTTTACAATGGGACTACTGCACCATCTTGTTAAAGCAATGGTACCCTTCAACTAAGAATACACATGCACATGTTTTGCCAAGGTGTGCAAAGCATGGCTGGCTTGAGATTTAGAGACGTCACCCCTTATACCTGCACATGTGATGAACTAGCCAGACCTGACGGACCACTATCAGCAATATGGTTCAGGTAGACCAGCATCTGTTTAGGGGTTTAACCCATCATTTCAGTGCTAAGTAATAAATTTGGTGTTAATGCTTAATATGTGGTTCAGTTGTTTCAAAAGGATAAAACTTAAGCCTTAAGTGCATTTATTTTCTGATCATATGTTAGTGGCTGCTTGGTGGATATTATGTCCACCAATGGTGCGTCATTTTTTTTTGTTTTAACCACTTTTATGAGGCTGTAGCCAACATCTGTGAACTTACCACTTCAACCACCTTTAATATGCCAAAGTATGACTTGAGGTACTCCACATCGCACCTAATCCCCCCCAGAACATTCCTTGAATGGACGGGCTCGGTGGTGGGCTGATACGGACTGCTGGCCCCGGAGATCATGGAAGTGTTGGAGGCCTCGCCGTCAAAGCCCTCTGCCTCCTCGGTGCTCCTCATGATGATTATACTGGGGGTGTGGGTGAGGGGGGGGAGAAGCTGGACTCTTGACTAGAAATGTTAACCCCAACGCTGACAAACCTGCCTGGATCTACCTCACGGCGCAGGTTATGTGACAGAAAGCACACTTTGTTCCATGCAGGCTGGAAGTGGATGGAGAAAACAAACCAGACAGTCCACTTTTCATGGCCACCCCGCAGGGAAACAGCCGCGTCGGGTAGAGGGAAAAAAACAAGCTGGTATCCGTTTAATGTGACCCTGCGATGTTTCCTCCTGGTTACAATGTTGCGTCTCTCCCCTCTCAGAAAAAAAGCCGCACTTATAACTCTGTTAGGCGGGTCACTTGTTCGAGTCTCAGTGTCACTTCTACCAATGGACGATTCTGGTTAGTTCAGCAGCACCGAAAAATAAGCCAACCGGGTTGTGTGACTGCGCTCTGCGACCGAAAAACATTCACCCATCACGGCCCAGAAGGACCGAGAGAGAAGCGTATTGTGTCCTATTGTAAACTTAATTAGGCTAGTCTCTACAGCAGCATACAGTGAGGCAGGCAGCCTATACGCTGCTGCTTAGCTCGCTATGGATGCAAAGCAGGCTTGTCTCCGCCCCTCTGAAAAACTGCACATTCTTGTGTCGGCTCTGCGCCCGTTTTAAGTATTCCCAAACAGCCTGCAAAACGAACCCAGCCGGAACCAGGCCGACAGCACCGAGCTCTGCTGCATTTTTTTTATGGCTCCTCTTTCTCTTCGACTGGTCCTTTTTTCTCGTCGTCGATAAAGCCACTGCAGCCTGCAAGTTCCCTCCAACCAGGCCTGATGAAATTATTTGTGTTCTCCAGAGGATTACAGTGTGGCTGCAGTTCTTTTTATAGGAGTTTATATTGTACTTTATCTTCCGGGGTATCACTGGAACTGTCTTAATCTGTTTTAGCTGCATTATCTATAGGATATTACCCTCATTATCCCTCTAATAGTAAAACATTAAATATTAAAATATACATTTCTAAATCTGTATAAATATGACTGCATTGTATTACTCAGAGCGCTCATATTTTTATGGTTTGCCTGCTCTTTAAATGTATGGTTGCAAGTGTCAGTTTGTTGACAGCAAACGTGCTGGGTTTTTATCAGATGACATGTCAATCATGTCAAGTAAACTTTCAGAATTCAGGGATTGGCCTCTTTAGCTGGATCTCTGTGCCTTACTGCCCTCTTATGGATTTTTAGTGGTATTAAAAGGTTGTGTGTGATGGAATAAAGGGATAAAGATGCTGGAGAAGTCTATATCGTATCTGAATGTTGCTTCCAATTTTTAGTATTATACAAGTTCTTAAATTGGCCTTGGTGGGTAGATAACCTCTGCTAAAATGCGCAGATTCGCCCCGAAAAACAATTGTCTTAAAAAGGAAAATACTTAAAGGGCTTAGATCATAAAGAAAAGGTTTGTTTTATATAGCTACTGTGCTTCAACATGAGTCCTACAAACTAGATTGAAAACACACATCGCCTTACAGCATATTAGGGTTAATCCACAGGTTACTTTTTGATAAATGATTGGAATATAGATTGGGCAGGTATTCACTTACTCAAAAGAAATATGTAAGTATATCTCATTGGGTTTATAATAAAAGGGGTACATTGTATGCATTTATATATATTTGCACCAATTTATGCTTGATTTTTCTCCAATCAAAGCTTTGAAGTATACAAATCAAGGGATGCCTACTCTGGCTGTTTTGGCTTTAAAAGCACATTACAACTTAAATTTCTTAAATTTTGAGCTTTTAAAACTTTGTTGATGGCTGTGATCTTTGCACGTTCAATCAATCAAAAACAATCTGAGTCTCATAAAGCAATAGTTAATTAGGTCATTTTTAATTAACATTTCTTACTATCCTTTCTTTTTTAACAGTCAGGGTTACCACACTTTCTTAAACATCAGTTCAAGGACTTTCCAGGCCTCAGATTCAAGGACCCAACATGGCATAGCTTGAGACACAGATCAAAGTTAATAACTGTTACAAGACAGAATTTTTATGATGAAAACTAGCAGGCAAAGGCACAGCACAGCAAAACAATATTCCATTCTAGCACAAAATATATAAATTCAAGCACTTTCAATGACCCATGTCCATTTATGTCTACTTTCAAGGCTTTGATTTTTTTCTCTCAAATTCACAAACTTTCAAGGATTTCAAAGACCCGTGGGAACCCAGTACTGTGCAGTCTGTACCAGACTTGGCAGTAATGTGACAATGTCACATTGTTTTATGCTTCAATGCGGGGGTGCAGGTAGACGTGTAGTAATCATTACAATAAAATGTAAAAGTCCTAGAAACCTTCAGTTGTAATGTGAAAGTAATAATAATAAACATTTAGACAAACGAAAAAGTCAAGCAAAGTTTTGATTCTTGGTTTTATTGAAGCCAGGGGTCTGATAAACATGTTCCTTATCTTTGTCGGCGTAAGAAGCTAGAATCCACATGGCAGCTTAGAGGCTACAGAGACGTGTTAAAGTCATACAATCAAACTTCTGAATTAATTCAGGACACAAAAACGCGGCCAGCCATGTGCTTACAATGTCTTGATATCCTGGATACAAAAGGACTGGAAGCAGAAGCTCGTAGTCTCGTATAGATGTAGACTGTCGATAGTGGTTGAAGGCAATTCAGTTAACATGTGAGGAGGCAGTTGCTTTCAACTGACGTTTGAGTATAAAAGTTACAACATCTGTTCATTATTCAATCTTGGGAGCAACATCCAAATCTTTACAAAGAGCAGGTGCAACTCTGAAACCAAGCAGCATGAGAGCGCTTCATTCTACTCAGCTAAATGCCAATTTTAACAAGTGTGGCCACGTTTCAATAGGATCAATCAGTGTGGTCAGCCAGGTTAGAGTGACATTTCAATATTCCTTTAAAATAGAAAGTGTCTTATGGGCAAAACCATATTTGACAACAAAAACAAAACATGTCTATTAGGATGTAAACACAAACAAGGGACGTTTCATGGGCAAAAAGGACAAACCTGAAAATGAATGGACATTTATTTTGGTTTATCTACTTCAAGATGTCCCAAAAATATCCCCTGCACAATGATTTCTAAAGGGTTGATATTAAAAATCACAATACCATCAGCAGAAAGGGGGTTATTCCATAGTTAACCACAAGGGGCACGTCCCATAACTTAAGCAGCAACTGCAGATAAATAATGCAATTTTACTGTGTAGGTTAACTTCTAAATTCATTACTAAATGTTCTAAAAGGCAAGGCAAAAAGAAAAATATGCATTCTGTATCTTTTAACTGTAGCAACAGGGAATTGATACAAGTGTCCAAGGAAAAGTGCTTATTTCAACATGTGGTGGTACTGCTCCTGGCTGTTCTTAAAACTGTTTCACCCACTTCGGCAACAGAGCCTCAGGTGCACATTCCACCCAGTCACAAAAAAAAAAAAAAAAAAAGGAACAATAAGAGCTTCATTTTGATCAAAAATAAACCCAGAACAGTTGTAGAGTATCATTTTTGACAATAAATCAAATCATGCATGAAGTAGACTGTACACAAATATGGTCTTGTGGTTATTCCCTCACAGAGCAAATTGTTTCAAAATGATGTTAAACCCTAACTGCATTGTATTTGTAGACCAGTTTAGAGGATTTACCATAATCTACTGTAATAGAATTATGGTATTTCTTTTCCTTCGACTCCTGAAATTGCAGATATGGTTGAGTGGAGTAAGGCATTTCTACCATTTTTATGGGGTGTTATGCAAAATAAAAAAAAAAATAAAAAAAAAAGGGTTCATAGGCAGACCACAAGTTTGGAATGCAAGGGCTCGATGCAAGAGTAGGAGAAAAATGGCCACTGGTTAATCTTATGGATGACTACAGACTATAAAAAGCTGAAAATAGCGAGTAATATGCATCTTTGGTTCCGTGTTCCAATTCACTCCAGTTTTCCTTTTTTTTTGCTATTGTTATTTGAATAGCAAATAGCTGCTCTCTTCACATTTACCATGACATCTGTGAAAGCTACTGATGAACTATATCCATAGGATTAAGTAGGGCCTTGCATACAGACTTAAAAATGATAATGTACATTTAATTCGTTTCGATTAGATTATGGTGTCATGAAACCATAAATATTATTACAGATTATTTGATATGGTACAGTATAATGGTTTTAATTTTTTTTTTTTTTAAAAGAAAAGAAATTACATAAGACAATTAAGCAACCCCTTAAGGACACACAAATTAATTAGGAGCAATCCTGTGAAGGCAGGGCGCCCAGTGTGACAAACTATTAGCTGTACATTGAAGGCAAAAGGTCGTCGTTTTAAATCGGGCACTGAAAGAGACCGAACAAAAAGATCTGACTGGACAAACAGGTTTCCTACAGGGATGTGTCTCTACAGCTACTTCTTGTAGAAACTGGGAATGTTTTATCTGACATGCGAAGTACAGTGTGAATAAAACATGTGAAACCAAAAAGGAGGACCACAGTGCTGTTACACACTGAACGATACAATATCTCGTTTTGTTCAAACCACAGCAAATCATCGTGTGTGTGTGTGTGTGTGTGTGTGTGTGTGTGTGTGTGTGTGTTTTGGCTGCAAAAGCGAGTGGTTTCAACCACAGCAAGTGTTCGTCTGGGGGACCCAAAAGTTCCATCGTGTGGTTTCTTCTTAATATTAGCAGCCTTTACAGTTTGTATGAAGGCATTCAATCTATTGCTCTATTCAACACTATCAGCTAGGCCACAGAAATCTTATTTGTGAAAAATAACAGAGACCACAGGCTTGTTGTACATTAACAAAAATGTAAAAAGAAATAAATTATTTGGATGACAAGAAATGGACAAAAAAAAAAAAAACCTTTTAACCGATGGTGCTACAGTGCATTTCCTCTTATGTAGACAAGCACCTCTACTATGACACAAACAGCTAACTGTGCGAGGCACTTGGGAGTTATAGTAGGAAAGATGCTGCCCAACCACCCTCCCCAAATATACACACCTGTAGCTAAAGAAGCGATTCTGTTGCAACCTCAAAGCCTGTCAAATCCCAACCAGTCTCATTTAGTCAAAGAAGCTATTTTCAGAATTTGAACAGGATTGCATTTTATACAAAAATCAAGATGAACCTGAATAGAATTTTTTCGTATTAATATTTACAGAATCCTTCGAGATGACAAGGGCAAATGATATGATATGCTATCAGCTATCTGGACATCTCATTAGTGTCATGACGTCAGTGGCATTTTAACATGTTATGTGATACAGATGAATGCTTCCTTAAACCAATAAATGGTGCACAAAAATAAAATAAAAAGGAGGAACTTTGTATAAATACATCAGTATCATATCCAACAATTTTTTACATACTACATATGTTTGCAAGTATTTTAATTACTTTTCTCGAATCTATTTAAAGTTTAAATACCTTTCCAATCGCAACCAAATTCCTTCCATGAGATAAGCTGAACCAGAGGCCACAGGACCAGTATATTTCCACTCTTTAAACCCATGAGGAGAGGGTGTTTAACCCCAGAAACTGGGGGGCCTGCAGCCCAGCATATCAGGCTGGCTGCCAGGGAGTGTGCACACATTTCCATAAACTGACATCCCTCACAAAATAACATTTACAGTGGAAGAGAGGACAGAAATAAAGCCAAGCCTTCAGCACTTATCATCTCATTAACACCTCCATCTCTGTTATCTCTCTCTTCCCATCTCACCAGAACACCAAAATATCTGATAGCATCCGAAACTCATTTTGGTGAAACCACTGTGTGTGTGTGCTGACTGATATAGACATTGGGAATTTGGTCAATTTTTTTTTTTTTATGCTCACAAGTACATGTAATTTTCCAGAGTATTAACGCAGTGGACGATGCAGCTGTTTTTGTTGCCTTTACGCTTCGTTCTCTGTCGGCGGTGGTATGTTGTTAGCTGAAACCGTTGAGTCTTGTTTGCGAGTCATCCTGTCCAACTCCGCCTGGACATCAGTCAAACCCGGCTTCTGCCCTTGGAAAAAAAAAACGGGAGACAAAGCCCAAAAGTAATCTCCTGTAGCTTCTGTGTGTATTCATAAACAACAGTTTTCTACAGCCAGCAAGCGGATGGATGAGGGAGGGGAGGGTTGGATGGTGATGCAATCCCATGCTGGAGATTGGCGGCCTCGCTGCTGCAGTTAACACGCATGCAAAACTAATCATCAGACATGTACAACATGTTCTCATGCATGATCCTTTCAGCTGGCTCTCATAGAGATATTAACACTGCTCAGCACTGGAACAAAAAGTACATGTCAGTGGTCTCAGACAGAGAGATGAGTTATGTAATGTTTCCCCTCAGTGATTCACCGGGTACATTCAGCTATTTCACATTCACTGTTTGACTTTGTTATACTTAACTAATATAACAAAGTAAGAAAAAACATGTGCTGGAGCTGAAAATAAGCACTGCTGACATGCAAAACAGCTGAGGTTAAAAAAAATAAATAAACAGGTAAATTAGTTGAGCAACATAGCAGTAGAATATGACGTGAAGTGAGTGACATTAGTTTCGGGGGGAGGGGGGTATGGTTGGAGGTTTGGTGCATACAGGCCTGTCACAAGTTCCTTCAGATGTCAGAAGTTCAGTCAAAAAGGAAAAGCTTTCTTTTTTGTCCTTTTTAACCTTCTCTTTCAGGCTGTAGAGATAAAACTCCAGACAGCAAAATGGTCCACAGCCTCGTTTCTAACTCCTCCTGTCTTTTGACCAAAGTGTGCATGCAGCCCATAATCTAAAGTAGATCTAAATGCACAGGATGGCTAAAGTTAACAATAAGAATTTATAACTGTTTTGATAAAAGGGACAACTGCTGACCTCAAAGAAAGAAGACTGGGAAACAGAGAGACTGTTTTCACTGTTATGAGAGGTGGACCGCACTGACGGAAGTGGTTATACCTGTTTTCTTGGCGGACCCTTGCACTCCAGCTCCAACTGCTCCAGCTCCTGGGCTCCCGGGGCTCCCTGGGGCTCCCGTCTTTTTACTCAACAGACTGTTGAAGAAGTTAGCCAGCACTCCCTCATTGGCAGCCCCCGCTGCAGGAGAAACATGGAGTTTATAGATTAATGAAACTCCCCTTTTCTTGTGAAAATTGTCAAAGACAAAAAGATAAACATAAATTTAGGTTGTACTTATTGTTACTTGATCATCCACCACACTCAACTTATTGAGTTGCTAGTTACCTCAAAACAGACTTTTGAGCACACAGACTGATTATTAACAGATTATCATGCTTATGATGCCCAATATAATGTCACAATTACAAATTAGCAGTCAGGGAGAACCTAACTTCTTTTAAGATACATATCCATTGTTCCTGCTGAATATAACCACCTCCTTACAAAATAAGGCCATGTGTTTTCTTGTAAGGTAAGGGATGGTGTATTGCACTGTGGTATGTGTAGTTCACCATCCAAATTCATAAGTTTGTCTCAGAGGAATTTATAATCTGTACTGCATATGACACCCTCTATCTTTAGATGCTCTATTTAGATACTGGAAAAAAAACTCTATAAAAGCCTTTTATTAGGAAGAAAAATGTGTTGGAAGTTGATAAAAGCACAGTAAAAGCACAACTGTTCAAAGTACAGTGATTGTTTTATTATGCAGTTTTAACTCTAGACCACAATAAGCGAAGGTTAACAGATCTCTACTAAATCTAGTAGACACAATTCCTTTTTTTAAATTGAAGTGCATTAGCCTGCTGCTAGTACTTAATGATGGAGAGGAAGTAAATATTTCTGCTCAGAGGTGGCCAGCTCAGGAATCCATTGTTATGTGAATCATTTGAGCTGTTAACCTCTTGGGGGCAGTATTGCTGCATTTCAGTCGAGAGGGGTTCACATTACAGCCCAAAGACGAATGTAACGCACAACGATCAAAGCCTTTTTTCCCCCCAGGAGTCAAAACACTGGATTCAATCGATGTTGATGATTAAAGAGAATCCTGAATTGAGTGGAAAGGACAGATCAAGCTCCTGGTACAAACTAGGAAGCACTGGAGAGCACAGTATTACCCTCAGCGCTCTGGTATGAAAATTAAAACGAGCAGTCACAGAGCTCCTACCTTTCATGTTAGGGTCAGGCTTTTTGACAGCAGACATCGGTGAGCCGCTGGTCACAGTGGGTTGGCCGGCGCGACCCGCAGGCCTGGGGGAACCTGAGGCTGTCCGTCCTGGAGACTCCTATAACACAGAAACAAATAGCTGGGTTGGTCTACACAGAACGAGGAATAAATGAATGACAGGTTTGAAGGATGTGACAACACTTACAGTTGCTCCTCTTGTTGGCGTGGCTGGCTGCTTCGCTAACAAAGACTAAAGAAAAAAGAATGAAAGGGTTCAATTCAGATGTGGTTTACAATTCCAACAAGAGTTTCTTATGTGCATTTAAATTTTGAGTATTGGACCAAAATGGATACTGCAAGCACAAACATTTGACTAAATTTGAATTACACGATTACGTCATTTTTATCTCATTTCATTAACTTGCATGATGTACGCGAGATAAGAGTGGGCAGTTTCAATCAACTCCTGTATAAACTTTAAATGTCCTGTCCTATAAAAGGGAAATGTAGTCAGCACATGCAGTATTAAAGTAAAAAGGAATTTGGCAGAAACTAATGCAGCATCAACACTGACCAATTCTAACATACAAAGCTGCAGACTCAGCTGAGGGTTTTTTGTTTTGTTGTGTTTTTTTTTAAGATTCCCTTCCTGCTTTACTTTCCCACAAGATAGGAAGTGAAGGCAATGTTACTTGCCATGGTGAAGTATAATGTGTTGCCTGATGTCTGTCAGCACATGAATACAGTTTAAAATTTATGACTGGACAATAGCTACTTGTTTAATGGTGAAAATGCCAGTTCTGGATCACCACTAAAATCTTACCGAGGACTGATCCATCGGTCTGTCGGTTCACTAAATCTTAGCTAAATTGGTTTGTAAATTATTGAAACATGAATGAAAAAATATCCTCCACACAACTTTATTAATACCAATAAAACTTATACTAGAAAACTTGCAGGGAAGATGCAATCAACTGTATGTATTAACTGCCTATTGTCACATAATCACTGGAAACTATTTTCTATATTTCTGGAGATTTCTCTCAGTGTTCTTAAACCATCTTATGTTATCAAACTTGATCATGGAATTACATTTTATTTGATTTTATAAGCGTTCAAAAATCAACATAGGGAATTTTCAGAAAAAAATGCATACCTGTTGCTTCATCAGGAATACCTGCTCATCCTCTGCATTTATCTCTTTGTCATGAACCAGCTGTGAAGAAGAGCAAAGGGCTAAGAGAGACATCACATTTAAAAAAAGTCGAATATAGGATATCAATGCCAATAAGATCTGACATACAATTTATTGTGTGTGTGTGTGTGTTATTTAATTGGCACTTTGAGGTGTAATGGAAGATTAGAGGTTACAGTGTCATACCTTTCGTGTTGGAGGCTTTGTGATAAAATCTTCAAATGGATCTTCAGGTCTGACCGTTGTAAAGTTTTCATGCAAAATCCCAATTTTCTTCTCATTATCCCATCCAGAGGGACTAAAATCATGGAAGACACAGTTCAATTACAGTGTGCAAGATTATTTAAATTCTGTTCTAGATAATAATGCAAAGTGTTTCCTTGAAATGAAAATAATCCAGTTTTTGATATAACTGATAGAGGCAAATCCAAGAATGGCAATACACACTGATTATTACATTATTATTACCTAAATGTTGACAGTAATATTTGAGACAGTGATGAGACTGAAACCAGTGCATCTCTTGTTTCACTTACATGAACACTGCATCCTTCTCTACCACTAAGGCAGGTGTGGTGAACTGGAAGTCATACATCTTATGTACTATATATTTGTAAAGCAGATCCAGGTTCTTCTCCTCTTTGACTGAGGTGTAGATCAGGCCAGCTCCGTCTGTTAAGTTTGGTTAAGGCAGCAACAGTTTGGGTAAGGACGGGGATTGAGGATGAAAGGGAACAGGGATAGAGATTTATTGATCATCATGAATTAATCAAATTTCATGGGCCATATTACAACCCTGATGTATGGTCCATTTCTGTTTGAACAGTCAAGGACCTTCATGAGAGCAACACAAACATTTATGCACATGAACAGGATACATTGTAAGCAAAATCGCCTGATGTGGGACTGGATGAAATCGAAGTGCTCCTCTCTGTAGTCATGCTCCTTCTCTAATACGCTGACTGCGTCACACTGAAGATTAAAAGAGTGAGAAAGAAAGAGAGATACATGGATTTTAAGGAGACATACACTTGAATGTCAGAACTGATGAATATATAAACAAGGTAATATTGCTCTCTGCCTCTTCATGCTTTGCATCTCAAGTCTATTCCACAGCGGCAGTGTTTTCTGATGGCATTCTCGTCAGAAGAGATTCCTATTCATACACATTTGTTATGTTCCAAGTGTTGTTTTTTTGTTCCTCCACTTGAACGCCAAGTAAAACATAGTCTCCATGAGAAGTCATTCATATCACAAAACTGAACAAACCATTTGTTCTGGTGTTGTTTCTGTTACATTAGTCACCCTGGAGAAAAACATTTTGACTCACCACTGAAAGGACAGCAGTTGACTGAGGTAGAGGTTGGTGGGCATTGTAAGAATGGACACCTCCACACTACTAATGTGTTGTGAGGACAGGGGTGCAAACATGCCTTTAGGAGGCTCTGGGAAGATTTTTCAATGCATGCTGCCTGCTGAATGTCTGCTACAACGGGCATGATCACTTCTACTTTCCCTCTGGAGGAACAACTTGATGGTGGGTGCAGCAGCGACAGAATTGAAATTTAGTACTTCCTGTCTCTTGTTCTCTAGTGGAGCTTCCATGATGAGTCATGACGAAGGGGTGAGGTTCAAAAAAAATATAAAAAGACTGATGCAAAATGTTAAAAAAATCAAAAGTCAAGAGATATCTAATTTCTTCAGTATCTGTTGCTAAGATAAAGTGATTAACAGCAAGTAATGGTCTTAAACAATTACTTTTTCTGCCAAGCTGAATCCAGACAGAGGCACCAAAGATAAAAAAAAAGGCACATTCACCATTTTCTAGTCACAGCTAGCACGTGAAGCTCTGCTGATGGCTACACTGTTGTTTTTTTCCAGCACTAGTCTTTGCCTGGAGGGTTAATAATCAAGTATAATGGCAGCTTTTTATTAGAGGACAGTACCTCACAAAGCACAACACAGAAGTAAAAGCATACATAAAAGTAATGTATGCAATGTGTCTGTGGGGAAGGAACGGATTTAAAATAGGCCCAATGTGCACAGAGGAAACCAGCAGTGAGGACAGCTGCCAAGATGTTAAAGGAGGAGGGGGGGTGGGGGTGGGGGTGCTTAGAGAAGTTAGAAGATGACTACAGATGGCCTGAAAGAGGTTCTAAGGACTAAGGAGAGGAAAGCAGGACATCCCTAGATCTTATCTGAGAATACTGATGAAAGGCAGCAAGAGCATGTTGAGGATCTCCTAAACCTAATGGACACAACCTCTGAACAGAAGGCCTGGCTTGTAGGAGGAAATAAATAGTATTATAGGTATCATTTCTAAAAACAAAACCGTAGTGGTTGCATGTGTGCACTATGAGAACAGTTTTAAGGATTAGGACCATATTTGACACCATATTTGGATGGACACCAAACAGACAATGATTTTTGTGTATTAGCACAGATTGTTCTCTTTTGCAGTAAACTGAACCACATTGTTGTACTGCATGGTCTGTTACTGAGTTGGTTGCAAAAGTTACATATGTGCCTTTAAGATTTAGCTACCAGGGCACATGTGTGAAAGAATTTGATAAATTGGTAAAACCTCTTTTAACAATGCCAAATTCTTAGATTGTCTCTGGATACACATGTAGTTTATGGATTGATGCATGAAACTTTTGGAGGGCTGTAGAAATCACTTACCTTTGTGCAAACTATTAGCACTGGAATGCCCAGGTTGTGTGTGAGTGTGTTGTCTCCAAGTGGTAGCACGACGGCCTCGTCTTCCCCTGCTGTCGGGGCCCGTCTCTGTGGGGAGGCTTGGGTGGCGTCCTCCGGTTCTGTGTACTCTTGGAAGGCTTTCACCACTTGTGGAAAGGAGAGAGAGAAGGAGAGAAAAACATAGGAAATTAGACCATTAGTGGACATAGTCCATTAAAATTGTTCATTAGTTTCATTTTCAATAACTTTATCTGCCTCAGCGTTTCATGCATCATTTCAAAGCCTCTTAAAAATGACAACATAGTCATCTTGTTTGCAAGTTTTCATGTCTAGTTGACCCCTATCTTAAAATAACTCACAAAAAAACACCTTTTGTATTTTTATATATAAAATCCTCTGGCAAAATGTGTATTTTGAAAGGAGATTTCATCACGTACTAGAAAGCATAAATAAAAAAATTGAACTAATAGTGCTACTGCAGATTTAAGTTAATCAACCCCTCTGCTCCTCTCATAAAATAAAAACATGCTGAAGTAACACATTCTTTGAAAATAGCTGTTACAGTACCTATTAAATTTTTTTTAAGCCTTTCACTTTGATCTATGTTGTTTGTTATAGCAAACTCTTCCAACACTGGAAACACACAAGAACATTAAGCAGACAATCACAGTTGTTGTGCTCTCCACCTAATATCTCTGTAGCGCTGACGTAATTTTTCGAGGTGCACATCATCTCTGGCGGTAACGCTGTAGAGTTACTGAGTCACTCATAGCCTCAGCAACACCCTGATGCAGAACTATATTTATATAGGTTTTTATAGCATGGTGTTAATGGTTGTACTCTGCCTCAAACTATGCCCCAGGGATTAGATCAACACGAGTCACGAGTCCTCAGTGGCATATTGAAATATGATAACACCTGCCCAATGACAGCACTGATGAAAATAATTTAACTGCACATACAACAAGTCATTGCTGTTTCCTGTAGTTTAGTATTATTGGAAAAAAATGTGTTAATTACGCTGTTACATAACAGGCTTTTGTTAACGTTAGAAAAAGAGAAATATAAGGCATCTTTCACCTTCCTGTTGTACTGCCCCAGCTGTCCAGACATTTACAAAGCTGTGCTGTGAGTCGAGGGGGGGGGGGGTATTTAGATGCAGGAAGCTTTGGCCTACTTCCCTTCCTCTGCTTCGGGAATGTAGCAGGGACAGCCCACAAAGCCAGATTGACTTGGCGTTTTGAGCCAACTCCTTTACTTTCAAACATGGGATTTAGTATATGGGGCGTAGTGTAACAAGCTATGTAAGAGGGAACCCGTCTTGGACACAGGATTACACAAATCCAAATATGCACAAATAGGTTTGAGTATGTACATTAGGCCACTAAGGCACGAACTTAACATGTAGAGATTACACCATCCAAAAGAAGACTCAACTCCACTGTGAATGACTGAAAGGTCAGACTTTCATCTAATTCTTCCCAGGGAAGAGGTTCACTGAGTCTAGACATGACACACAACTTGGAGATCAACTGACTAATAACACAGACGAGATGAGTGTTTGTCACCATTAAGAGTGCTCCGATCAACTGAGCAGTGATCAAAACCTTTACTGATCAAGCTATATTGAAAATATGTCTTAAACCAATCAAAAAAAAAGCAATCATAAAGTAGGAAAAAGCAAATAAACATTAACATCCATCACATCTCCCTATCTCCACAACAAAGGTGTCTGAGGCAGAAGATCTTAAGATTATGCTAAAAAAAGTAGTTTGAGCAGTTTTAAAACTTGATTCTGTGTTTTAGTTGTGAAAATGTTCAAGCTGGCCACAGCCGCTGATCTCTATAAAAGATGATAGACTTTTAACAGCCATCTTTCAAGCCTGCAGAAGATAAGTATCTGAACTACAGAGAGAGATTTAGAGTTGAGTATCACTTTAAAAGACTAAGCGAAGGAGACAAAGACAGACTTTGCCCTACAAACAAAGGTGAGGTCATATATCATTAGTACACACAATCAGGAACTGCTCAGCTGTCTATGAATCAAATATGGTGTGCTTGAATTTCAAAACTGTACCTCAAAAATTACATTATTTTTAATATCACAAAGAATGGGTCTACTGTTTTATTAGACAGTAAATTTGAGTGTTATTTATGTAGCTAAATGGAACTATTCTCTCACCAATAGTGATTAACTGACCACTGATTAACCAATTTACACTTATTTCATACAGTAATTTATTGAAAGATGTCAGTAATCCAGAGCCCTGATTGGAGGAAAAGTATCTTTTCTGTCCATGTGACTACTGTCAAATAAATAAATTTGGTCCCACTGACAATTGTAAGTCAAGTCCAAGTTTTCGCTCAGTTAATGCAACTGGCATATGTCCAGCGTGACAAAAACACGTTTACAGCTGTCAGGTTTCCTATTAATCCTGTGAAACCGATCTAGCGTCAAAACAAAATACCTAAGATCTTTGCCTCCGTTTCACTGCCAAACAATGTGGCTGAAATAAAGTCCTTGTTTTGTCACAAACCGGAGAAGTCGTTTCTCATGTTAATGTGTGGCCCTGCAATAACTCGATCCTGTAATTTGACTTGATTACGACTCCAGCAGCCAGACAACTTCAGTTACAGCATACCAGGAGTCAGAACGTCCGGCCCACAGAGTGAGTTCAGACCAACTCAGTTTACGTCCCTTCCTTTCCCTGACGCTGCTGTTGGAGGGGAGGGAACCATGATGCAAGACGGCTGCAAGACTGCCTGGACAAAAGCCACTCAACACATACTTCCAGTCAGTCTGTCAGCCGGTCTCTCTCACTCACACACATCCATGCATACATACAGAACCTGGCTAGGTCTCACCAATCTGCTACTGACATCACAACTGACATGCTGGAAGACACTTTATCTGGATGACATGCTTCAGCTAAACTGGAAAGCTGACTGTGTCAGTGGGTGGAGTCACACTGTTTGGCTACAGAGAGAAGGTAGGAGGAACCCTTAAGAGAAATCTGACAAACCCATGCAATAAATAAAAAAAATAAAATAAATGAAGCTACAAAAAATGACCAAAATATTATAAGTCTCAAGAAAAAAAACCTTCAACAGACACTATGGCTGCAAATGCTGAACTGCAATGAATGATCAAACTAACATCTACAGATTACAAGCTATAATGTATCATTTCCGGGCTCTATTTCTTTCTACTGCATTGTATAAATCGATTTTAGCAATCCTCAACTGATACAGTTACTTGAAACAAAATAATACAGTGAAGCAAGTTGAAAATGTCAACCCATTAAAAAATAATTACACTCACTTACAATGTAATTAACAATGTGCTTTAGACGTCACTGGGACATCAAATTCTCTTTTCTTTCTCAGACGTTTGCCAGCAGGCTTCTTGTTACTACTTGTGATTTGCATTGGCAAATTACATGTTAAGATTTATAACAGCTCCAAATATTTTGAGTAGACCTGATTAAATTAACTCATATAAAATCATTTAACAATTTAATTCTTATGATAACTCATTTCAGACTTATAAAGAGCAAACTTTGGAGGCAGACAAGCACCCTCTGAAAAACCCTCCAGACTGAACTAATGTTGTCTGAAAGGCAACGATCTTTCCGAACACAAAAGAAGTGTTCATAAGCAAGAGATGACCAGTTCTAAAATTATCAGGAGAACATCTGAGTGCATCACACTCATTGATCTGCAGAACTTGCCTGCAAGCTAGAGCACACAGCTGAGGATCATGGGCCTCTCTGATGATGACCTAAAAACATCCATGACAATGCGTAATGTTATACACTGCTTGCCTCTCATGCTACACGGAGACCGATTTCTCCTTTTTCCAAGCAGCAAGTCAAGCAAAGAGACTGGCTCTTATTATGCAAGACTCCCATTTACTTCCACCCTGCGATGCTGCAGGCACCTTTTCTGAGTGCTGTCTGCTTTTAGCCCCATCTTGAGACATACAAATCAACAAAATGTATGCATGTCATATTTCTACTTATGTCTCAGATTTTGCATTTTGAGACATAAAATGACCTCATAACAAATCACCACCTCTAACATGTTAGCGGATGATTTGCTTTATAACTGATCCTAGTCTCTGCTTTTTATAGCAGATAAACTCACAATGATACTTCATCAGATGCAAAGTCAAAGCAGAACACTAAACACAGGTAGATGAAGTCAACCCATTACTTACTGTTCTGCTCCATTTCCCTCATGTCCTCAGGAGGGATCTTGAGCTTGTCCACATGGTCACGTAGCACACTAGCCCACTTCTGCAGCGATTCCATAATGGTCCAGGGCCGTGACATATCCGCAACAAACACCGCTAGACAATCAGGTAGTGACTGAGCAGAAACAGCAAACTTAAGTAGGCCTTTGTGGTACAGGTCCCCATCCAGGATCCACACGTTACACCGAGTAAGGTCTGCGAAAGAAAACCAAAATAGTGCAACATAAGTACTTTATTGCTGTAAACTCTAAAGGCTAAAAATAGGCAATAAAACATCCACAGAAAAGCTACAGCAGGTGAACTCACCATCTCTGTCCTCATCGTGGACATTTAAGTACAGATACTCCAGTCCCCTCCCTTTCTTGCTGTGATCGGTTCCTTGAAGTTTGGCCACAAGTGTCGTTTTTCCTGATCCATCCTCACCTGCAAGATTTCTTACTCATCAGCTTACATATGACATTGTTTATTGTCATCAGTACTTGTATTAATATTGTTTAATACATATTGTTGTGGATATTTTTGAATAATGATGGATATGATGCGCAAATGTACTGTCAATTCAAAAAATCTTTCTGGTCAAAAGCAGCGTTTCTCGCATTTTTTTAAAAGACCCACCCAAAATAAATACACCCCCACCCAAGAACAGTTTTGTGTATTAATGTGTTTATTATGTCTTCTTTTCAAATGTGTTGGAGAAAATGCACCTGAAAGTGCAGCCAGAAAGGTTCTTAAACGTGAAATCATTAGTTTTTTATGACTTCTGTGTGTGGTTTTGCAGTTTGCAGGCGCTCCTCTCCCCTCAGGGTTGATCCACCCCAAATATACACTACAAGCACTGCAGAAGCTTCCAAACATGTGGCTTAAGAAATACTTACCAAATACCAGGATATTTTTTCCTGATGGCAACTTTGAATTCGAGCGAGTAGAAACTTCACTCAGTATTGAGGACCTACAAGAAATGGGTCACATTTATAAGAAAAGCAGACAGACAGATAACGTTAGCTATTAAAACTGACAGCCAAGTGGCACAATGACAGCTTCTTTTCTCACAACATAACATTACAACATTACATAACTATTACTTGCACCGTTAGAGGAGATTGTTTCACTCTTTAGCCTGGCTCTGAGATGTGTCCACGACAACACATAAAGTAGGAAATGATAAGTCATCTCCACTGACCGGTGCGTTAGAAATAATAAGCTGAGGATCTAAATCCATTTAAACCTGACATACTGCTGTCCAATGCAGTTGTTATCCCCCTCTTTAATGATAAACGTTCACTAAAGCTAGTATTATTTTCCTGCATACTTCGTTTAGTCGGTTATGGTGCTAGTTAGCTTGTACGTCCCTGTTAGCTTGTTGTATCTTACATAAAAGTGCCCGTACTTATCTGTCAAAGCATCTGATGATATGAAAGGCTCTCTCAAACTTGACTCATTAATTCAACAGCTTTTCCCATATTTGTAAATCTCACTGGTGGACAATATAGCTAAACAGCAATAGCTAACAGCAGAAACGTTAGCTAACTGACCGCCCAGCTTCAGTTAGTGCTAATGTTACCGCTAGCCGGGCCGGTGTTTTATGGGAAGCAACCGGCAGTGACAAAGCAGAACCATAATGTCTGTGCTTCTCTAAGAAAACCCTCGGCGGTCTTGAAGTTGTTAAAAGAGTAGCAGCAACTTGCCAAAGGTTTTGTCCTTCTTCCTCTTCGTTGTTGTTGTCGCCTACCCCGGCTGCGCCCGGGAGCTGTTTCTCCAGAACGGGAGCCATCTTCTCTTTCTACAACCACAAAGGCAAGGCCCTGCTGCTCAGGCACCACTAGCACCGCCTTCATCCAAGTAGCCAAGGGTACGTTACATTCATTGACCGCTACGCCGCGCCGGGTGCACCCCTGCACAGTAGCTGTGACATGTCATTATTGAATGCTTCAATAATGATCACGTTGAAATACAGGTTTATTTGTACTAAATGTGATAATAATAATAACTATGTAAATGAGCAGAAAAAAAGATTTGACACAGGTAGATTAGGGTGATTTTGTTACTGATATAGCACTGCTCTCTATGAGTTCAAACCTTTTAAGATCCCCATCCAGACATTATTAAAGGACGGGTTCACAATTTTCAAGTCTTTCTTAAAACAAAAATCATGTGCAAAAATGAACATTCAAATAGTGTTTTCTTGCTGTAATCATTCCTCCTGTTCATACTGGCCATTAGAAGATCCCTTCATAATGCACAATGTAAGTAATTAGGGCCAAAATCCATTAAAAAGTGTTTAAAAGTTTATATGAAGCTAATATGAAGCTTCAGTTAGTCAAATCACATAGATATATTTCAGTGTTACAGTCTTTCTAGTGCTAAAGTCCCTTTTTTGTTACTATACTTCCACTGCAGCTCAATAGGGAAATACTGTCTGAGGAAACACAAAGCGGGAATTTGATTTAAAAAAAAACTGTAAATGTGGCAGATATCCTCTTTGTATGACTAACACAGACTGCTGAAGCCTCATATAAGCTTCAGATCAACTTTTAAATGCATTTTTGCACAAAATGACTGTGTGGATACACTGTGGAGTTTGGCCTCCATCACTTACATTGAAAGCGCGTTTGAAGGGGATCTTTTAATAGCCAGAATGAACAGGCGGAAATGATTACAGAGAGGAGAACCTCTTTCAGTGTTCATATGGACACCTGACTGTTGTTCACAGACTTGAAAATTGTGAACCTATCCTTTAAGACATAAAAAATACTCTTGGTATAATAGTGTGTGTCTGATATGTTTTTTCCACAAAGAAAGTAAAATTGCCAAGATAAAATTCTTCAAATTGAGTCTTCTCCTTCTACCTCATTGAAAAATGCAGAATCTATGATAATATGCAAATATTTTTTTATTTCTAAAGTTTAACTGCTGGATGCAAGATGTCTGTTTCTTCACTGTAAAGTCCTTTCTCAGTGTATGAGCACTAGGGGCTTCAAGTTTCCACATCCCATTTGGCAAAGTTGCCTATTGGACCAAGATTAGCGTCAAAACTAGTTGTGATGTCACAAATCATGCTTTTTGGTTAGCACAGGGAAACTTTCACTATCAGCAGACGGATATGAAAACAGTCTTCTATTGTCAGACACTGCACATAGCTGCATCATTCTGCACAATGAAGGTCAAACATCCAACTGAAGGAACAAGAAGAAAAAAACATTTTTGAGTGGAGGGGGACTTTAAATTGTACTTCTGGCCACATCCCAATAAATGATGTCATAGCTGTTTTTTTTCCTTGAACAGCTGATGAGAACACTGTGATATAAACCATTGCCTTGTGGTCAGATGTTCAAAACGTTTGAAGGTTTTAACCCACAGAGTGCTGTGCAGTTGCAATTTTCTCCACTCTGTTATGTATTTATCCTTTAATTATTGAACCAACAAAATTATTTACCAACCCAGTTTGCTCAGTTTCAGCCAGTTCATTCAGGTGCCATTTTAAGCTTAGTCAAAAACACATTTAGTTTCTTCTACAAGGCTACAAATCTTCACCAAATGCAATAGAAAGGAAGAAAATAGTTTAGTGGAGGGAGGTGTCATGGTTGCCGGGCAGTGACGTCAACCATGAAGGTATCCATGGATACAGTTGTACACACATCACTGATTCAAAAACTACTTTGTGTCAAAGGATGTTGACCTAGTCATTTTTATGAGGTTATGGGGTTTTGCACATGCTTTGAAATTGATATATACCATTTTTTGGCCACAGTATGGCATTTAGTTTGATGAATAATACCTTTTAATTCAATGGTGTTGCAAGGAGCAGGAAAAGGGTAACAAAAAAACAAAAAGGGCAGGAAAAAGTGTTCCAACCAGCCCAGATTTCACTTCCTTCAGTAACATGAGTGGAAGAACAGTCCATTCAGAACACATTTATAGATGTGAGAATTAGCATAATTTTGTTACGTATACTGATTTTCACACTACATTTAAAAAAAATTTAAAAAAACTTAATTTGAATCGATGATCTCATTATATTATTAATTCTGTGCAATTATCTTTTGTAATATAAAATATTATATAAATATAAATATCACAATTGTGAAATATTAAGTCCCCAGTAGATGGTGCTATTCAAGTGTTTTTGAAAAGTAAGTGATTGGACTAAACCATAAATGACATTTCTCTTCTTCCTGCACAGGCTGATATCATAGTCTGAAAGCAAACTGATTACTTCACTGTAGCTTAGATTTTTATGGCATTTATTCATCACCAAACAGAATATTCTGAAAGTAGTAATATAGGAGTAGACCATATACTCAAAATTCTCCATTACAGGCCACACTTTGCCTCTTGTATAGGCCATTTCATACAATTTAGTGTTGGAGTGTTGTGGTGAAAACAATGTAAGCGTTCATTAAAGAATGACTTAATTTTTATACAGATTGTGAAGAGAAAATCAAAGGTTAAGCATAACAGTTCAGATCTATTCATTTAGAGGAAATAAAGTTGTTAGGGTTAGGGTTAGGGTTTTGTCAATTGAATTATACATTCATGAAATATATTAGCCACTCCGGGATCATACTGGGAAAGCCTCCACACAAGCCCAGCGGTTTGGCACATTCCAACAACACACTGTTGACCGACAGTGTGTTGTTGAGCCCAACACCTGTTTCTTTATTTCTCCATCTCTTTAAGTCTTTGTATTGTAGTTATTGTTGACAGGACCAGAACTTGCAGACAGATGAGTTTTGGACATTTAAATTATATGTTTGTGGGGTTGTCCAAGGTCTCCCCATATATTTGTGAGTCTCCTGTCTATGTGGAGCAGAGTGGTTGGCTGGGATGGTGGTTTTACTCCTGGGAATGCATTCCAGAGCTTTTGCATCATGTGAAACTCAGCCTTTGCTGCCCCTTTGTCACTGGTTAGCTCTGCTGCCAGCAGAAGAAAACAAACAAGATGGATCTTATTTTCTTGTTTTCTATAACAAGATAGAAACTAGAACATTATGGCATCTGGAAAGCAGAAAGTAGATAGCAGAGTATTTAGAAAAAATAAAAACCAAGGTCTAAGAAGATCAAATAAATAATAGAATTTAGTTTTTTAATATTCCCATCAGATTTACACTTCTTTTTGACACATTTTCCTATACTGCTCTCTCTGTTTTTTATGGGAATATGTAACTCTCAGAAACCACAGTTAATTTGCCATAAACAGAAATGCTAAGAAACGCTTTTCATAAAAATATAAACAAAATTATATATATAATATATATATATAATAATAAATAAAATTCTGTCTTCTTAAGTGTATGTATCACATATCATAGTTATCACAAAGCTTTACAGAGTTTCTCCAGACTGTGTGTTGTGCAATGAGCTTGTGTGACAGAAGAGGGTGCTGCATCCTCAATAATACTGTCAGCCTGCTGTTATTTCTGTGAAACATGAGTGATAAATGTATTTATTTAAAGTTCCCTGTGTGGGAAAAAGACAAGATGAGGAAAAAGGGGAAAAAAATCCCTCTAAGCCTAAAAAAAAACATTGGAGTGTATCATATTCAGCAGTGAGCAGGTAGTGTGATTTCTGACTGGGTTTGAGATCTTATATGTTGAATCAAAAGATACAATAATATAAAATATCATAGAAATAATATTTTTATAAAGAATTATTGTTACATGTGCTGAGACACATTTCTTGCCACCTGTGTGACTACATACATCTAGATCTAGTAGCATCCCTCTTCTAATTATGTGAAGATGTCTCTTAAAAATATCACCCTAAACCAGGCAAAAGAACCTGTTTTGCTGCTTTCCAAAGACATTTGTGGTTAAATGCCAAACTAGCGACTTTTGAATGATGTTATCGGATCGTCAGTCCAATTGTTATGTGGTTCCTAAAGCCTTTCACACAGTTTCACTGAGAAAAAATGTAAAGAAAAACTTGTTAGGGAATGACCAAAACCCTCTTTTCACAGGAAGACTGTGCAAGTGGGAACAAGTGAACTGCTGCTGGGAGGAATATCAGGTTGTAGCTCATAAGAAATGATATTCTAGCAGTTTAAAGGAGTTTACAGGAAGTTATTCATTGCTAATACTTCTTCTCATGAATGCAGATTCTTGTTTATGCTGTTGTATAAACAAGAATGTGTTCATGGTTTGTGCTCAGACTTTATTTGATTAATAAACATAGTCATCTCTGGTTTTCAGTGTCAGTGGCATGCTGCTTGGGTTAAACCTTTGAAGTAGAAAACATGTTCACCTGGAAGGGTCAGTTGTTGAATTTAATTAAATCTCACCCCGACCAACCACGTCCCATTAACACATAGAAGACAAATAGCAAAGAGGCGCAATGCATTGGAATTGCCAATGGTTAGAGTGAACATTTGGTCCTCTTTATGTCCCAAGAACAGTAACCTCACATAATTTAAAACCAAGCACGGGATAACACCATACAGCCCGTTTATGTGTATGTTTATAATGTCACATGATTTAAAAGGACTTATCCAGAAAACCACAGTCCAGATATTGATGTCCATGTATCAACAGTTTACCATAGTTTAAGAATACATCACATTCTGTAATCACGAAGATTCAATTTAGCACTTTTAAACCAAATGAAATCAGTTTGCTTTATAGAATGCCTTTAAACTTGTTATGCTTCTTTTCATGGTTAGTATGATGTAACTATTTTTTTCTGTTTGGTTATTATTTGGTATGAAAGTAGGGAGGCTCATGCATGTTATCCCTCTGACAAACAACAGAAAAAAAACATCAAGGAATCACTGTAATTTTCTATGGAGATTAATGTGTGTGTGTGTGTGTGTGTGTGTGTGTGTGTGTGTGTGTGTGTGTGTGTGTGTGTGTGTGTGTGTGTGTGTGTGTGTTCAGCAGTGGTTTTACTGACATAGTGCTTCCTATGCATAATTTATATTACAATGATACTCCTGTGGGGGCACCACTAACGTGATTTCTATGTGATACTACGTGATTTTTTATAGCATTACTCTTTGGCAAAACGAAAGCAGCAGATAAGTGAACATTAAAAAAAAGTGAAACATGTCCAGTCCGTTTATAATCACTTTCGGTCCCCAGATGTATTTATACAACAGAGAAATATGCACTGGAGTGGGCGTGTGCGGGAGAGGAGGGGTTAAAGATTGGGAGGGTATAGATTGCAGACGGAGCTCTAGTGGGGAAGGCTGGATTGTGATAGCGACAGATGTCTAGTGAAACTGTGAGGGGCACTTCTCAGTTACAACACAGTCCCAGACTGCACCTCGGAGAGCAGGGGCGGAATCTGCAGCTGTCACTCCAAAGGTTTACCTCCATTATCACATCCAACCGGAGCTTGGATAAGAAGCCCAATTGATCACTCTCTGGAAATACAGGTCAGTCGTCTCAGACTATTTCATTTCACAGTTTTTATTTTTTATTTATTTATTTATTTATTTATTCAATTGAAACATGTCTATGGTATATGGGGTTTTCTATGTGTAAAGAAAAGAAAGAAAAGGAAAGAAAAGTGAGAAAGAAAGAAAGAAAGATGCCTCTAGGCTGCAGCTTACCCATTGTTCTCTCTCCCTCTCTTTCTCCCTTTCTCTCTCTCTCTCCTCTCTGTGTATGTGTGTTTCTACTATTATGCAAATTTGTACATTTCAAGGCTGGAATAATAAATGAAGGGAGTTTTATTTTTTCGCGTTCATAGCGGTCGAATTTGGATTAGTGCGTCTTCACAGGCAGCAGCGCAGTTTTTTTTTGTTAAAGTAGAGCAATTAGATTAAAAACCTTCTGCGATAAAGTTATCAAGTTGTGGCATTGATGAGGTATTAAAACCTTAATAGGCTAAATGTCGTGTTCTGTAACATTCCAGTGTGAGCACGACGTTTTCAAACGCCCCTGAACAAAAAAGGGCAGAGCAGCCAAGAGAGGCAGCGGTGGGTGGGTTGAAATGGGGGATGGAGACCCCTCTATAGCTTTTCCCACTCAAGTGTTTGCCGGTGTATAGTGTAATCCCCGTGTATAGTAGACTACTATAGTGTGGCATCAGTTTGCTGCCAACTTAGCCCAACCCATTACTTTTGTCAGTGAGAAGCTACTGGTGAGGGATCCCCATCCTTTGTTACCGGCCGGCACATGCCGTACCTTTGCTTGCCTCCTTTTTCTTTCAAATGTGCGTAAAACTACGTGTCCACTGTATATCTGTCTTACACAGCCTATTGGGGATTTGATTGATAAAATATCAGTGAAAGCCCACAATAATTTGCTCTTTATATGT
Organism: Thunnus albacares; assembly: GCF_914725855.1. Classification (NCBI taxonomy): domain Eukaryota; kingdom Metazoa; phylum Chordata; class Actinopteri; order Scombriformes; family Scombridae; genus Thunnus; species Thunnus albacares. Next base: position 25,092,316 of record NC_058106.1, read on the forward strand.
TGGGTTCCTCCTCAAACTGTAAAATTTCGCTTTGTCTGATCTGAAGGCCTGAGACACCAACCGGTTTTGGCGAGAGAGAAAAAAATAGGCAAATGAGGAATCAACCACATGCAAAATTAAGTTATATATTTAGAGCTAGCTCCAAAAGCTGAATTAGGCTGGTGTTAATGTGAAGAAAAAATAAGCATGGCCTATAGTGACTTATTTTTCCTACTGGACAGCTCATTAGACTGTTAATAGGTGTAATGGATATGCAGCCTGTCCCAGCGGGGTGTGTGGCGCATCCTGTCTTGATTGCACCATTGCAGCACTATGGACAGTTCCCTGCTTGTTCAGATTCGTACCCATACCCACATGCTGCCATGCTGGGTGAAAGCCCTGCTTGTGGCATTTTGGACATTAAAAAAAGAGTGTTGCATAATATTTCCAGCTTTGGTTGGAATAGTACCTTTCAAACCGAAGCAGGCTAATCAGGCTATGGTATTCAAAAGGCCTGTAATATACACCTGTAATCTTTAATGTGAGGAACTATGGTGTTTAAAATTCTCTTTTGAGTAGCTTATATTCAAACAGGTTGATTTGTTGAAGGTCAGCTGATACACAATCAGTAAGACCAAGTTGAACTTCCAGTTCCCTATTCTGTCATTGAAAGGAAGTTACATTCTGTGGCAATCACAAGCTTCTTCCGCTACATTCACAATAATGTTGCGACATTAACACATAACACTACATGGAAATAGTACATTTTTGTTCTATTCATAGAATCTATCAATACAGAATATAAAAAATCCAAAATTGTAACATATGTTGTATGTAAATCTAACTGCAAGATCTGGATTGCCTCTGCCTATACTGTATATCTTCTGAGACTTAGTACAGCATAGTTTGTAGCTTAGCATGCTTAGAGAGCACAGTGAGGAATAGTTGTACATCTACATCATAGATGTACAGCTCAGAGTTGCGGGCTCATTTGGCACCGAGCCTTACCCAACATTCCTTAAAGGGAAGAGAGTTCTGTGGAGCTGTCTGATCTCAGTGAGGTTCCCATGCATTTACATTTGTTTTCTAGCCAAACTATGTCTGGCAGGGAGCAGTTTCCTAATTGAACTTCTAGTCCAGTTCACCTCTACTGAATGGACTTCTCTCAATTCTCCTTACTGACAGAATTTTTTGTTTTTTTACATTTGAAGGAACTTTATGGAGCCTACAATGCATTGCAGACTTTATTAACAAAAATGTAATCATTTTCGACCTTCTCTAAAACCTCTATGTCCATGACTCATTTGAGTGTAATTCAGTGCATCCCTCTCAGATTTGTGTAAAAGAAAGAATTTCATCTTTTCATAATCTTGGCTCTTGGCATACTAGATGGTCCTTTTTTATTCAACTAATATAAATGTGTGTTTGTTTTAAACATTGCATTTCTGCTATATTTTATAGAATATGGAGACCTTTTAGACAAGATAACTTTGAGGGAGAGTTTGTATTTATAGAAACTAAACACATTCCTAATATTCGCAAGATGTGTTTACATTTGAACTACCAAAAATAACTTGGAATTGGAAAGTCTAACTTGCTCGCAGGAATTAATGTGTCTGTGTCCTGATATGGATGTACTGCATTTTCCTGTTATGTAGTTTGTTATTTCTCACATTAAGTTAAATTTTCATCCACTTGTTCCTAGGAGACACCATGGGAGGCAAACTGAGCAGGAAGAGGAAGGGATATGATGTGAGTGACCCCAAAGAGGCAAAGGATGAAGCTGCAGGAACAGCTGCTGGTGCAGAGGAGTCTAAAGTGGAGGAGGCTGCCCCACCCACAGAGGCTGAATTGAAGGCTGAAGCAAGCAATGTGGTGGCGGAAGCTGTGGAGTCAGCTGCAGCAGTAGTATCTGAGGCTGCTCCGGAGGAGCCCAAAACTGCACCTCCAGAAGAACCAGCTCCTGCAGCTCCAGAGGAAGCAGCTCCAGTATCAGAAGAACCAGCTGCAGTTACAGAGGAAGCAGCTCCAGTAACACAAGAACCAGTGGCAGTCACAGAGGCACCAGCTCCAGTAGCAGAAGAACCAGCTGCAGTCACAGAGGAAGCAGCTCCAGTACCAGAAGAACCAGTGGTAGTCACAGAGGCAACAGCTCCAGTAGCAGAAGAACCAGCTGCAGTCACAGAGGCAGCAGCTCCAGCACCAGAAGAACCCACAGCAGTAGTTGAGGAACCAGTTGTAGCAGCAGAGGAATCTGCTCCTTCAACAGAGGAACCAGCTCCAGCTCCAGCAGTGGAGGAGTCAACCCCGGTAGTAGAAGAACCAGCTCCAGTAGAACCAGCAGCAGCAGAGGAACCTGTGGCTGTAACAGAGGAACCTTCTGCGCCAGTATCAGAAGAACCTGTACCAAGTGAGGCTGAACCTGAGTCTGCAGCTGCACCTGAAACGCTCCCTGTAGAAGAACCTGTAGAATCTGTGCCAGAACCAGAGGTTGTTCCTGTCATCACAGAGGAAGCACCCAAAGACCAAGAGCCTGAGCCCATCCCAGAGACTGTTACTGAGCCAGAAGCCATTGTGGAGGAGGTAGCAGCGACTGTTTCTGTCCCTGAACCCGAGCCAGCTGCAGAGCCAGCACTGCAGGAAGCTCCAGAGCCAGAACCAGAGAAAGCAGCAGAACCAGAGCCAGAACCAGAGCCAGAGCAAACCCTAGAGCCAGAACCAGAAAAAGCAGCCGAGCCTGAGGCAGAACCAGAACCAGAGCAAGAGCAAGAGCAAGCACCAGAACCAGAACTAGAGCAAGAGCAAGCCCCAGAGCCAGAGCAAGAGCAAGCCGCAGAGCCAGAGCCAGAGCCAGAGCCAGAACAAGAGCAAGCCCCAGAGCCAGAGCCAGAGCCAGAGCAAGTACTAGAGCCAGAGCCTGAGCAAGAGGCTGAGCAAGAGGCTGAACCTGCAGCAGAGGAGGAAGTACAAGAAGTTGAGCCAGAATCAGTAGTACCCACATCTGACATTACAGAACTTGATACTGTGGAAGCAGAAGCAGCAGCACCTGAGGTCTTAGAGTCTGCAGCAGAGGAGGTCCTCACTGAATCTCAGCATGCAGAAGAGGAATCAGTCGCAACAGAAGCCTCCAGCACTGAGGCGGCAGCTGAGCCAGAAGCAGCAGAACCTGTCCCTGAGATTATCATTTCCGAGTCTGTATCTGCCAGCGAAATTACTGCAGAGTCTGAAGAGGCAGCCGAAGCCTCTGTGGAAGAGGTGCCTTGCCCAGAGCCTGAGGTAGAGAGCAAGATGGAAAATGGAGATTCGGAGAGCCCTTCTCTTACAGAGGATGTGGCAGAAGTAGATGCCCTTCCAGCTGTGAACGGAGAGTGCATACAAGCTACTTCCACCGCTGCCACACAGACCACACAGGGTGAGGAATGTGTTAATGGTAGTGAAAAGCCAGAGGAGACGCCTGTCAAGGTGCAGAGTGACTTTGAACTGAAAAAGGATGTGAACCTGAGCGGGGATGTCCAGGAAGTTCCAGAAGCAGTCTCTGACATGGTGGAGCCTCTCAGCACTGAGGTCACCCAGGCAGTCTGAAAAGAAGCCATCTTTCAAATTAATGTGAATCCAGATTAACACTCTGATCGTGCAAGAAAGCCATCAAAGGTATCGCAAACACAGCTAGGCTTTCTGATATGCTGAAACCACCGCAATGTTCTATAGTGGTAACTCAGGCAAATGGATGTTTTCTTTTGAGTAACCAAAAATGAAATGCAACCACTTGGGGATAGAAAGATACAGGCAGAGGGATAGATAGATAGATACAGACAGTGAAAGCAAGTGAGGCGGAAGTGCAGAGTTGAGACTAGAGTTTGGAATTTGTGGCATGAGTACAGACAGTAAGTAAAACTGGACAGCAGAGCAAAAATACTGGACAATAACTATGATATTGATGAATGAAATGAATAAATCTGTCTTTGTGTGTGAGCCCGATGAATATTACAAAGTGGTTTATTGGAACAGCATTCATTACTAGTATATTATCTGATTTAGAATTTCATATATCCTTTCTATTACTATATGCAGAGACATGAAATAAATGTTTTGGCCTTTTATAATAATGGTACCTGTGAGGACTGTTAATTTTAAATTGATTGTTCGGAATAGAGAATAAAAAGAGATTGTTATAGCCTACAGTGATCTTTTCTTTTTTTTCTTGTGCGTTCTCTCAGCATCAAACTGTGTCACAATTTTCTGAGGCACTGGGTTAATAGTAAGATTGATTATATTTCACTTTATTTCACTGAGAGCTATTTATATATAAGACTTTCTTGCAAATTAATCAGTAGATTTCAACTAGTTGTCAAACCACAAAATCAATGAATGGCTTTCATTTTTGCTGGAGAAGCAGAGCAACATTGTTCACTGAACATCTAGGCTCTGTTAATTTCAAACCACTTGTTGCAGCCACTAATGCTCCTATCAGCTCTAGTGGGTCAGAGTTTAGCTGATTATTCCTATCTATGAAGAGCAATGTCCTGTGGGTCACTGCTCACATTACAAATATTTTGGTTGGTGGGACATGACAGGCAATAATATGTAACCTGCATGTCATGACTGGGCAAACAAAAGCCTTTCATTTCTGAGGTTTCCTTCCTCACATCTGCCTCTCTTACATCACCATGCCTATAGCTGGTGCCCCCTGCCATATCAGCACACACTGCCAACATTTCACAGATCCATACTGGCAAAGGGAACTAAAGTGGGGGGAGGGGCAGGAATGCTTGCAGGAGGCAGAGAAAAGGAAGACAGGACAGAGGAGGGGAGGGGGTGTTCCGGGATGAAAGCAAGTGCTATGATGCTGCAAAGAGGAGAAGAAGATACTCTCTTTTCTGGACATTTCACAGAATGGAATCAGGCAAGCAGTGGGGGATAAGTAGAGTTGGATGGTAATTGGTAGGGATAAACATGTTTTGACACCTACCTGATGGCTCCTTGTAGAATGTTGCCACACCTTCTGCTCACGCCAATGTCATAAGCTGGAGGGTCTTTGTCGTACAGGTGCTAACGCATATACATTAGCAAGGGGTAGTAAAATTATATTTCTGTGGCTGAGTGTATGTGTGCATATGTGTGTGTGTGTGTGTCTGGGTGTGTGTGTGAGGTGGTGTGGGAGGGCGCATTAGTAGAGTATGGCCATCCAACCTTGAAATAACTACTGGACCATGGGTCAGAGCATAAGAGGAGATCTGATAGTGATAAACGGAAACCTCCCGTAGAAGTAGCTCCATAATGGGCCCATCCACATACCAGCTCTCTCCGGTTTCTTAAAAAAATACTCCAGCACTGCACATTTATGAAAGGAATGCTGTGGAGAGGGTTTGGGGGCCGGGAGGATGAACTTGCTGGCGTGTTTTTCCTTCTTTTTCGCTGAACAGTTTTGTCAAAATGTCTCACTTTGTATGCTTGTGGGCTGCTGCCACAAGTTGCCGGTTTGGAAACAATTTTTTGTAAAGTTAATCATTCTTTTGCAACAACGTCTGACAATTTGATTTAGTCCAGCAACTCAAGTTTTCCAGAGAAATGATACCCAACGGTGCATTACACAGTCCTCTGACATTATTTTTTTTAAACAATGATGAAAACACATAAGGCTTAATTTAGGCACAAAGTCAGTATGTTATAGATTAATACAGTATATGCCATCATTATCTGAACAGGAACCCTGTATTGGAGCAAGCTTTTAAATGGTTTTACTTTCAAACAGCTAATATGGTATTATGTTATCATTTGTTGACTTGTTTAAACTGTACTTTTGAAAAAAGTCAGTTTGGCAGCAGCATGACTTGCTAACCTTCAATGAGCAATAGATATCCTTGGGTAGGACAGAAAAGAGGACACCCTGAAATCCAGAAGAGTGGTAATTGTAGTAGCTGTAATGGTAGACACTTCATGATGAAATATGAACTTTCTTAAACCAGAGAAATGTGTTGCTACAGCTACTGCTCTTGCCAAAATGATCATTGATGTAGTCATTACAGTAGTCCTGATTTTAATTTAATTAACTACTACATTTTCGACATTTCCTTGTTTCTCTTTATTTCTCTTATATGTTTGTGTATGTGTGGGAGAACAGGGTCCTTGTCTTTTGCATCTTGATTTAAACACTGCCTTCAAGTTGCATAGTTGTGAAAGGCCAGCTGCACTGCCTAGTTACCCTAACACTATGTGCTCTATATGCAAGCTCCTGCACAAAGCGCAGACTGTGCTCCAGCTTCTTTTTTCCCAGTGTGAAGACTAGCCTGCAGGCTTTAGCTATCCCTGACTGATGCCTCTGAGAAGCAAAGGAGAAAAAGAAAACGTGAACTAAATCCAAAGGCTATTTTACGAATAAATTCATGAGGCGCTGACCTACTGGGTCAAATTTTCAAGTTTGTTTTCTTTGTTTAATTTAGTTTTTTTTTTCTTGAGGGCAGAGTATCGAAGACACAGATTTCGAAATCACTGATGATGTCTATTTTAACTCATTCATTCATATACTATGGGCACTTTAATGGTTGATTTATTGTCAGTGTCTGTGTAAATGTGTGTATGAATGAGAAGTAGAGGGGAAAAAGAGGGAACATTAACAAACGGTAATTTTAACCAATTTCCTGTGGAATATCCCTACAGTAGCCATATTATGTAACAACAGATTAATTAAAGTCCAATGGCATGTTTCTAACATAGCAGAAATGGTTGAATATCATTGTTTGTGGTCAAACTGATACACAGTTAGAGCCACAACAGTGTAGAGTTGCAGTCACATGTAGGAATAAGATTATATAATCAATGGTATGTTAAATTCACAAAATACCTTCAATGGATTAGATACAGCTAATTATTGATTATTTAAAGCCTGGACAGATATGAAAAGCTTGGTTTCATATCTTAAGTTTTTGAGTTTTTCATTAAAAAACTGAGTTAATCTGCATCATTAAAGAATAGGTTCACAATTTTTCAAGACTGTCTTAAAACAATAATTCAGGTGCCCAAACAAACGCTGACACATTTTTCTTTCTTTCATGGTTTTTTTTGCTGTAATCAGATAAACTTCTAAATATATTTTTGCTCAAAATAAGGACTTTGGATTTTGTCCCCCTCACTTACATTATAAGCGCATTTGCAGGGGAGTTTCTAATGGTCAGCATGAACAGCTGGAATAATTGCAGTGAGAAAAAACAGCTTCATCGTTCATAAAGGCACCTGACTATTGTTTTAAGACAGACTTGATCATTGTCAACTTATCCTTTAAGACTGTTCAGGTATATTTGATCAGATTTGATTGAAAGTGGCCTGGTAACATCACCAAACAACCCCACAACTGTCATTACATTTTGGTTCAAATATTACAAAATCATGATTGGTGCACGGAAGTAGGTGACATCACCTATTTCCAACTGAGCCTTGCCCACATCAAAGCAGTCAAAAAACACAAATGCAAAAATTTCACATGTGACATGACTGAAACTACTCTAACAATTGTGAGAATATGTTTTCAGGGCTTTTAAAGCTTTATTATCCATATAGACGACTGAAGCTTTGCACTCTGCTAACTGAACTGACTCTATGTCATGACAAACTTGCCTGAGGCAATATTTAACATGACTGTATTTACACACCTTTCCCTCCCTATCTAGAGGGCATTTATAATAAACGACTCCAGGGCCCCACGTGTTTCTGGGAAGGAATCTTTTAAGCTAGTCTTGGTTGTTAGTGAGATAACAAACAAGGAGGATGGAAGCCTGTGAGGGAAGACTGCTCAGACTCGAAATGTAGACTCGAGATACTCTGAGAGATACTCTTTATCCCGCTCCATTCACTCAGCTGTCTGAGTGGATAATAAGAGTCAGGTGGCCAAATTACAGCAACAGCTGATCACTATTTATTATTCAAGCAAGAGGGTGTCAGAGGAGAAGTACAGACAGGCAAACACACACAAGACAAGGATACAAAACAAACATTGCACTCTTCTTTCCTTTCTGCTTTTTCTCATCTGAGACACACACACACACACAACACACAACACACACACACTGATGTCTAATGCTTTTATTATGATGGCTGTACAGAGACTTCCTCTCTTTCCCTTTAGGTTCTCTAAAACGACAAACAGGAGAGGATGCACTGAGTAACTGACAATGCTGAAAGAGCATTTTTTATGGATTCCTTCAAACAGTGCCTACATAAGCAATGCTTTCGGTCTAGTTAAATCTCTCTCTCTCTCTCTCTCTCTCTCTCTCTCTCTGTCTTGCACACATTATTAGCATTACTGTTTCCTCTCCTTTCTCCTCTGGACCTTTAAGTCGTTTTCAGCCTCTTTATCGCTCTGTCTCTCTTGTTCTGGTTGTGGTTCACCCTCCCACCCCCAAACCCATCCATCTGGACATGTGCCCTAATGCTGTCATTGTATCAGGATGGGCAGAAGCCTATTAGACAGAGCTCGGTGGTAGTAAGGATCAATATTGATCCATAGGGTTAGTCTAATGGACGCTGAGAGCAGCAGTGATTCCCCTTTGTCTGCTCAAAGATCCCATCACCCTTAACTCCTCACACATGCGCACTCACACACACACACACACACACACACACACACACAAACAAAGACACTGCTTTCTATTCTGTTTCACTCTGCTGATGCAGCTGCTGCACTGACTGAGCACTTTATAGCTGCCCATTTTCTCTGTCTATACTGTGTGTGTGTGTGTGTGTGTGTATGAGGGGTACATGTGAACAATAGTATCCATGTAAACAGTATCTCCGTAAACATATAAGGGCCTGTTGACTCTCTGCTGAGCATATACTGTATGTGTTTCCCTTAAGCACTCCAGGCTATTAAGACGAGAAAAACAGAGGCATCAGCAGCCAGACTACTCAACTTTATGCTGTCATTACACACACCCACACACACACACAGACACACACATTAGAGATGAGCTGCTGTGTCACAACGCAGTTCAGTGTCAACTAAAACTAGCACAAAACTATGGTTTTTTGGAAAGCTGTTTAGATTTTGACATCACAAAATAAGGCAGGTAGCAGTGTCGATGTCATCTCACTTTTCTTTTTGGCTCAACAGCTGCTGGGGTTTTCAGGCCCAGCCCCAGGCAGTTGTATAAGCAACTATTCAATGTCACAGTGTTTGCTGGGTAGCACCAAAATGAAAGCTGAGACAGCATCCACAACTGCTAAATTGTAAATGCTACATTCTTTGAAATTCAGACCTAAATATCCCCCTGATAGCTACTAGTTCACACCCCTTTCTAAAGCCAAGTTATCATGAGCTTCTACAGGGATATACTATATTATAATAACATTAATACAATGTTTTGGTCACTTATAGCATTTTACAATCCACCAAATGCTTATTGGGTTGGCTCAGCACAATTGTGTTGTTGATACTTACACAGACACACATACATGTACACACACCAACATTGTAGTCAAGTCAAATTGATTCATATAGCCCAGAATCAAGCCTCAAAGGACTACACTGCATACAACAGCTTCTATACTTAGACACTCAGTTCTGATAAGGAAAAACATTTCCAAACATTTTTTTTTAACTAAAATTGTACTGCTAAATTCTAAATTCATGCTAAATTCATAAATTCATGAAACTGACAGTCATCTTCTAAAGCCATCCCCAAATTTTACACTAAACAACTGCTCTTCTGTTATCTCAAGTTTTGAAAGAGTGGTTGCTAACGGGTCACACATAAGCACAGTATGTGTGTGTGTGTGTGTTTTAGATTAGAGATGGAAACTCATTCTGTGTGCAGTCACCTTGATCAAGCCTCCAGGCCCTGCAGGTTCCAAGGAAACATGCGGTGAAAAGTTCATTCCTCTCTTTGACTTCTTTAGCCTTCCCCTAATGTAACGTCCACTCCATTCCACCATGTTAACCATATTTGAAATGTTTTTTTGACTCTTGTCATTTGTCATTTCATTTCAACAAAGGAACAATAATCATCCCATCATGCTTTCTTTAAACTTTCAACTTCTACCTAAACATTCATGGGGACCATTCAGAAAGTTGTCAGAATGCTTTCAAGCAGATTTATGTCTTATAAACTGCATAATAAAGCTAACAAAAATCAACATTTTAGAGGAAAAACCACATAACAGACTACTTTTATGTGAGCCAACTGAGCACAAGGAAGAAGAGGCAGAATTTCTTTATGAGTTTACCACAAAAACAATCAGAATGGAAAAAGAAAAGACAGTAATAAGATATACAGGTGGGCACTGTTTGCTTTTAGAGGCAGCCAGAGCTGAAGAAAACACATCTCATATCACATGACCTGCATTTTTCATATTATCGAGACAAAAAGCTGTTTTGGCTGTGCTTCCTGTTCAAAAACCATGTACAGTAAAACCTTGTCCTCCCTCATAATAAAATTCCAGTAGTAAATTGTTTCAGCCCCAGCCACCATGGCTGCAGAGTGTCCACTGGGGAAAGATGACCTTCACTATGCCTCTGGTGACAGAGCTAAATCAAAGCTGCTGCTTGTTTAAGACAGCCACTGCACACTGTGGCTGCATGGCCCCTGGTGAATTATTTATACATGAAATGAAATGACCTCTGGCACTTTGAAGACAGCAGGGGTAGGGCAAGGACAAAACTGATGAAATAAAATGTAATGGGATGGCAGAGAGAAAGTTGCAGAGACACAGAGGGATTATCCGTTTGTAAATACTGTAAATGTCAATTAAAAGAAGACAGAGACGGATGGAGAGAGTGAAAACTCAATTCTCAGGAGAAGCCTGCAGGAGTACATGTTTAAGGTCTTTCCAAACCTGTTACAGCAGCCACTCGCTCTCCCCATCTCTCTCTCTTTCTCTGTGTTTGTGTTCTCTTTAATGTCTATCTTTGTAAGGACCAAAATGAGCCTTAGGCCTGCATGAACTCAAACATTCTACACAGGATTGTTTGAGGTTCAAGAAATATTTTGGTATGAATAGTTTGACATTTTGGGAAACAGGATTATATACCTTCTTGGCGAGAGTTAGCAACATGAAAAGGTGGATACCACTCTCGTGTCTGCATACTAAATATGAAGAAACAGCCAACAGGCAGTAAACTTAACTTAGCATAAATACTGGAAGCGGGGGGAAACAGCTAGCCTGACATCTCTTTACATTTCTGTTTGTGTACAAAATAAACACAGGAGATATAACATGTTAAGTAGTAAAAATTAGTGGTGCTGGTATCTGTATTTTTGAACTTGGGACAGAGCGAGGCTAGCTGTTTCCCCCTGTTTCAAGTCTTATGCTGGCTTTAGCTTCATATTTGACATATGGACATTGATATTAATTCTCTTAGGACTGATATCAATCCTCTAACTATCAGCAAGAAAGCAAATTAGCCTATTTCCCAAAATGTTGATTAAACTATTCCTCTAAGGTTAAAGTTAGAATCAGGTTTAGGTTACATTTAGAGTTTTGAAATACAGACGTGTGTCTCGTCTTTTAAGAGGCAGTATCCTACTTACAAGCAGAGAAGTCAACTCTAATAACATCCATCTGAAAGTTATTCAAGCAGGATATTGTGTTATGCAACACACTCACACACTCAGACACACACATACAGTCCAACTCTGTCTCCTGTAAATTCTGTTCACGTGAAATTGTGCATTAGTAATTTACTTTGAATGTCAGTGTTCATTCAGGGCCAGTGCAGGAATTTCATACAGGTCAGTGAAAAGTAAGGTGACAGGTCAGGGTGTTTGATAGGTGTGTAAGAGATTGTGCAACAGTATACTTAGTATACTCTACTCAGGGTTGACATTTTTATTTCACTATGACCTTGATCTTCCTAGAGCCTTCACCATTTGCTATTAGTTGTCAGAACCACACTTTACATATTATTCACAAATATTTTAGGAATAACTGATGAAAAATGTTCACATTTTACAAATGTGAAGGAAAACATAATCCAAGTTTACATTTATGCAAATTTGTATTTCTTTTTTAGTTGTATGAATATCATTTATACATAAACAATACAGATGCATGCATTGTGAGTTGCATGTAGGGATAAATCCTTGCAGCTACTAGACAGTATCAGCACTGACTGCCATGCTCACTGTAGATTTACAGTTTATTGGGGAATTGACAGCTTGCAGAGGAATTTCCCCCCCATCTTTAATTATCCATCTGTCATTTCCACTACCTGAAAACATTCTGAATGACTGAATGGCTGACTGGTGGGCTGAATGAAAATCTGCCCATTTATCTGGTGCTACCAGGTAGATTCTCAGTGGTTTACGAATTGTGATGGGCAGGGGCCATCACAACACTCATAGTCTAATTAAACCTGACATGGGAATGTGGCACTCATGGTCACCACATTGATATCTCAATGTTGTAAATTAAGTCATCACAGGAATTAGAAAAGTAAAGGGTTTGGCAGGTCAAGTGATGTTGAAGACAACAAACAGAACCAAACACAACAGGAAGCCAAACATAACAAAAAACAAGAGATGTAATGATGCTGTGTAGGACAACATTACTATATGCTGGTTGACAGAAAGACTAACTGGTCTGACAGCTTGGAATGCCACATTCTCCCTAAGCGGCAGCCTCCGGGCCTGAAAAATGAAGCCAATGCGGAAGTGCCAAAAACTGCAGTTCCTCGATTAGCCACTTGAGGCTGACTCCAATGCATAATTAAGGGTGTGGCTGCTTTGACTGAGGTGGGTGCCCTCACAGGCAAGTGGCTACTATGGCAACAACTTAGGTACTTTAGGTAATGTAACCATGGCATAACCCCAGACACAGAGTATAGCCGTAACTGTAGCCATCAATATTTTAGTGTTTTCCGGTAAGTATATTTTGTTTAATGGTTTTAGGCCTGTTTAACATTTGCATTATCACAGTTGACCATAGACTGTAAATGCACCGTGCTAACCAAGCTAGCAGCCAGCAGCTAGCGTTAGGGTCAGGTCCACCCTCTTGTCCAAATATGGTCACTTCTGGCTCCAAAAATCCAAGATGGAGACACAGTGGCTACGTCCATTATTTTTTACAGTCTATGATTCTTCCCCAACACCTCTTCACAACACACTCACACACATTTAATAATAGTAATGGGTAATTAAAGTAAATAATGCATATTTAGAATCTGGAAAAATATGGAAATTACAGACTAGTTTTAGGTTTTGTTCAAATACACCTTAACAATGTAGTGACTTCTATATGATCGCTCTGTGACAGGTAGATGGGAAAAGTGCCTTTCTTCGCAGCCAACTGGAAATAGCAGCTTAAAGCATCTGTCACCTATAGTCCAGCTGCTGCAGGGATGTGAACAGCAGTAACAGGCCAATGTACTTACGGTACAAACTATGGGTTCAAAGACATACCAGAGATTTTTTAAAGATTTTTTACAAATTACTGTGGTTGTGTTTTATTTATTTGATTAATTTTCCTCCCATTTTGACAAAATCTCCCAAAAGCACAAGTGAGTTTACAGATTGCACAACAGAGTGTTTTACCACACTGTTAGAGAAGTGCCAACACTGCATTAAAGGCTGGAGGGAAAGGCTCCATAAATGCATTCCAGAAAAGTTAAGGCTGAATTGGCAAAATATGTATGACTCAATATCTCTCAAACTGAATACATGCATGTCCTAATGAACCTGAATATTGTTTTACATCAGCTGGAGAGTGTTCTTTTTGTTCTTTTTGTCAGGACTTGTCAACATTCATTTAACTGTGGAAGACTCTGAAGTGCCATGGCAGATCATCATCCCAGCTTTTCACGTCCAGTTATGTCAACAGAGAGGGAGAGAGACACAGGCGGAGAAAGAGAGGGGTTTTTTCTATTCAAATTAGTGACAAATAACCATTTACAATCTAATAAAACCATTAAACATCTCTGCAGTTATAGAGAATTCCATTTTTACCACAATAACCATAAACAAGAACATTGCAGAGTTTTTGTCCTATGGAAAACAATGGTCATTTGTAAAATAACACTAGCTCTCTTATCAAGTGAGGCACCATATGAATTATACCACGTTAAGGAAATGTAATTTCCCACAGATGACCATATATACCATTAACTGCTTTTTCATTTCAACAAGAGCAAGTATTTGCTGTCTTTCTGTGCATTTCTCATTTTGAATACGGGAAAAAAAAATTCCAGCTATGTTTTCAGAATGAGGCAGGCAGGACTCATAAAAAAGGAATCCCTCCAGCTTGGAAACAGAGCAGATACACACATAAACACACCCCAACCCCCAACACACATACAATCATTATGAGTTCATTGTTTTTAACAGTTTAGCCTTACATTGCTTTTTTAAGTTACTACTCAAGATTTAAGTTCTCATATTATGTGTGTACTTGTTTGTAAAAGTAGTTTTTGGGTGTCTGCATTTGTGCGCATGTGTCCATGAAAGGGAAACTGAAGTGAAGGCAACAGACAAAAGAACTGTGATGGAAAGTGTGGGTTAAAGGAAGATGGGGAGGGGGCTTATTGTATTAGAGCAACAAGGACTTCAAACTGGCCCCTCCTTCAGATGCATTTACAGAGAATCACTAAGCGAGTGCCGGGACCTCCCTCTGTTGCTGACCCCCTGCATGCCCCATTAAACCCCTTAACTTTGTCATAGATTCATCCCAACACACACACACACACACACACACACACACACTCATACATAAGCACATGCAAACACACAAACATAATACACACAGTGCCCTGTGCCTCCACCCCCTGTGTGCCCCTGGCCCAAGGCATTGCCATATGTCCACCACACAGGCACTGGCAGCTCCTCACTGCTTTGTACTCTCTCCACACACACACTCTTCAACCTACTGCAACATGTGAGACAGGCCTGCCGGGCAACTACAAAACACCCCAGGCTTTTGTGAAAGATGGTGATTCAGTTGATCCCACTCTTGCTTTACAGAAAGACTCTTAAAATTTGTATGTTGTATGTAAGTTTCATGTCATGTTTTGGTCGTTTTTAGTTTTTCACTTCAGTTAATAGATTACATATTCCCTTTTGTGTTGGGCTCTTATTTTCAGGGGGTAGTGCTCATTGCTTATGAAACATTTTCAAAATCTGTTGGATAAACTAAAATTTGTATGCTGAACACAGCCCAGTTTTTTTTAATAGCTGATACAACTTTTATAAGACTTTTTTTTTAACTTGACAGAAACGAGGTGTCAACCTCACATATTGTACATGCAATGGAAAATATTATTAAGTATTTTGGTTTAATCTATACTAAATTTCATTCACTTATATAAATGCCTGTCACCTTTGCTTTACATGGGGGGAAAAAATCAGTATGTCATGTATCGGTATCAGTATGTTCATATGTGAAAATAAATGACAGGGCTGTGGTATTGCTGTAATGTGTAACCCTGTGCCTCTCACTGTGGCAATGCTGCTGCCCTCTAATGTCAAATGTTACACCTTAGGTGCAAGTTTCAGTGAGTGAGAATCCCAACAGTCCAGGTAATCATTTGACAGTGCTAGTTGATTCTCTATCATATAGGTCATGGCAACCATTGACAAGAGTCTTTAATGTATATTCTTGTCACTCAGTACCATGTACTGAAGCAGGACATAACCATTGCTTGGTCTTAAACATACTTAAACTGGATGATAGAAATGAATTTATTTTTTTGTAGATATCAGAGGAATCACAGCTTTGACTAGAATTTGACTGTACGCAAAATATCTGAAAACAACTTTCCACTTCGGCTTTTACCATCCACTTATGTGGGCCGGAAAGCCACAGGAGGGCTAACTTTATGTCAGAGTTGACCCTGTTTTTCTAAGAAACACTTGAGTTTTACACTGTAATACACCCATCATGTCACAAGGGGAATTCGCCCTGAGAAGAAGAGACAAGAGAGAGCAGAACTAAAGGAATGAAAAATGGCTCTCAGTCTTTTACAGAGGCGACGATGGACTGACTGTCAGTGTTTTGACAGCCTAGTTAACATGGCCATATCAACTAAAGAAGTCATGATATTTGTTTTTTTTAAATTTTAACTGCATGGTTGAATGAAATACAAACATGAATCTCATATGACAATAAATCTCAAAGAAAAGAAGAACACTCTGACAGTGAAAGCCAGAAAACTAGAGGAGATTTAGAAGTAGAAAAAGAAGGGCAGGCAAGATTAGGTAAACAACAAAGAAGGGTCTCCCTCCCCTTCGCTGTGCTGCTCTGTCTTTTGGCAAACCAGCCTGGCGGGTCTCTGGCGAGCCACTGAAACAGGTAGAGCAAGCAGAGTGACTCAGCACCGGGAACGTGACCCAGATCCACCACTGTTGTGAATATCTGATGGAGAAGTGTCAAGCAATGCAGGTCAGATACCGCCATCACTCCAAACTCTTACTGACATTTCAGAGGCGAAGACGGAACAGCTTCCCTGGCACTACTTAGCAAGAAAGCCAACTCAGCTGATGCTCGAGGGAAAGCACAGAGGGAGTGAGCTAGGTGGAGAGCTGTGCTGTGCTGTGCTGTGTGTGTGTGTGTGTGTGTGTGTGTGTGTGTATGTCTATGAATGTGTATAACTCTAGGGGTAACCTCCCAGAAAGGTTCTTAATAAGTTTCTTTCCAAAAAATAACAATGAGTTATCCTTCATAATTTTGCTGTGCGGCTACAGTACAAGCTGCTGACTTTCCTCTGACCCTTACTGCATTGCTTATTGAACATGGAGGCTTAAGTAGAATAAGATTACACACATGCACGTGCAAAAGAAATGGGCATGCGGCATTATACATAGCAATCGTGTAAATTCATACGCATATGAGATTACAGCTAATTAACCTTCTTAACTGTTAATACGATTGTAAAACTCTACAAACAGAGTGCTATTGTTAAGAGCAGTGGACGCAGCCTGCTGCCGAACATGGAATGTAACACACTCCTTTGAGATGAGACGTCCTGTGTTTTTCTTCAAAGCGTGCCTGTAAGAGAGGAAGAGGAGAGGAGGGGGGAGCTTGTAGTGGGAGAGTGGAGGCAGACAGAGAGATTGTAGAGAGCAGAGGTGAACTCAAGTGGCACTGTTATTTGGTGATTACATAGCAACTCACAGAAAGAAAGAAATAAAAACATAAGAAACAGTGTCACAGTTGCATAAGGCCACTATGAAAGGACAAATGTGGCATCCCGATTGTAATTTAGAACAAATACAGCCCACCAATGAAACTGTCGTTCATTTGGTGATGCTATTCAAGCATGTTTTATTTACAACAAAAACATTCTCTGAGATTTCGTTACAGCGAAGATAGGTTTGAACAAAACCTCCTCTGGCTAACATTCGAAAATCAATAATCTACTTTCTCATGAGTAGATTTTTAATGAGCTGGTCATTACATAGCTAAAGGATAATTCTGGTTTATCAGAATTTATTTTTGATGGTTTGGCTGCCATCCCTGACAGTAATAGCATTGTACTTACCAGGTTAATTGCTTGAACTTTGGAGCAAAGTTTGGCGAAATTGCTATAAAAAGAAGTCAGACAGGGCATGAAACATGAGCGGTCAGATGTTCAGAAAGGTTCAAAAGGACACTAGCAGATTTCACTTGAACATTCTGTTGCTAGTAGCAAACCCTACTAGCGCAGTTCAGTTGGCAGTTGTTGCTTAACTGATATTGTTACATCCACCATTTTGTCAGATCTGTATCAAACCAAACATTGACGGGCATATTTTGGACATGTTCCTTCACCCTAAAGATAAAGGTTACTGAATTCTCCTTAGAAACGGCTCCAAAGACTAAAAACTGCAATGACATTTTCAGTCTCAGGAGAGTTCTTTCTGCGGCAGATGCCACTGCACATACATGGGAATGTGGTTCCATTTACAGAGATTCGTTAGCTTGTTGTGCTACATATCACAACCTCTTGACTTTGTACTACATTGTAAATTTATCAAAGAACTTTAGTACAAAGTTCCAATAAAAGCCAAAGTGTAAAAACACAAGTTGCAGTCTTGTGGGAGGAGGGGTCTATTTCTAGGCCAAGAATGGTAATTTCCCAAAATATTCATCAAAATGTCAAACTATTGCTTTAACCCTGCATTTCCAGAAGTAGTTGACCACAATACCTAATTAAAAATAAACTTCTGTGCAATTAGATTACTGATTTTAGACTGCACTAGTATTTGTACATAATTACTTTTCAACCATGATAAAGAGAAAGAAAAGAGATGGACAGAGAAAAAACAACTGTGGAAACAAGGTAACTGTTACATCAGCAACTCAGATTCTGTGTTGTCATCGTGTGTGTGTGTCTGTGTGTTTGCAACTGTCTATCTGATTCATGTTTTCCTGTGTGATATATTTGTATGTATTTACAGAGATTTTTTAGCCGATTAAAACTGAGTTGGCATGTGCGTCTGCATTAGATAATATTCTTACAGCCACAGACATCTTCCTTAGGACTCAGCCAGGCCTCAGTCTCCTAACATGGCAGTGCAACTCTCCACTTGAATCTGATTGCACCACACACCCCCTGCTGTCTAATGAGAGGATTAGACTCTACATATTTGTTACAATCCCTTGTTGAGGTTACCCTTTCCTCTCCCTCTCTGTCTTCCTCTCGCTCCTCCTCCATTCTGTCAGGCACACTGCTGCGTTTATGGGTCTCTACGGTTTAATACGTATACGAGTATCTACTGCCCTGCTGACACATGCAAACCACAAACATTCACGCACGCGCAAATACAACCTGCATACGCCTACAAACACCCCCACATGTGGGCACATAAACGCTTGTACTCACACACAGACACAAATGTAAGCTACACACAGCAGAGGAAATATTTATAGTCACAGTGTTTTGCTTTTAAATGGCCACGGAGCAGTAAATGTAGGGGCCTCTTTCTTCTTCTTACAGGCTGATTATTCTCTACGGTCTCTTGTGTGTGTGTGTGATTGTGCGGTGGAAACAGAGGGATCTGAAGATGATCATCACCATCCTCCCGGCTCGTGGATAAAAGATATACAGCTGAATCAGACCTGCCAGTTTAATTACAGGCAGGAATCTGAAGAATGCTGTGATCTGAACTGAGCCTGACACCATGTATAGGGCCCCATGCAGCTGATTTACCCACTCCCAGTCTGTGTGTGTGCTGTGTGTTTGTGGGGGATTTTGACCTTGGTGTTATGCGTGCCATTTGTTATAAATGACACCTTTTCCTTAGTTTTCCTGGCATCCTACATGGTACAATTCAAACAGCAGATCACTAAAAGTTTGCTTGTTATGGGCTTATGCTGTAATAACTGAAGCACTCTAAAATACTGTACTTTTAAAACTCCCTTATTCACTCACTGCAAGCCCATGAGCTCCAGTTTGTGCATGTTTTCTGAGGTTTTCCATATACAGCCCGGGGTGTGCTGAGCTCCTCTTCATCCAGAACAGAAAGAGGCCATGTCACTTATCTGAGGAATTCACCCTGAACATCTCCTCTTCATAAACACTCCCCTGTGGAGCACATCACTCTCTCAGTCTCTCTTTCTCATAAACACACGCTGCTCTGGATCTACATGGTGCACCATCAGTTTGCTTTATGAATAGCAGAAACAAAAACTTATACAAGAGGGCATAAAACTAAAACAATATCCATCATGCAAATCCTACACGGTCCACAAACGCCACCTGGAATTTCCATAAATCCACTTGCATTGCTGACATAGTTCTCTGTCTTCATGTTTTCAATGTCATGGCTTCACCAAACAGGTGGTCCTCATTAATGCTTGTCTCAAAAAATGGGTTGAGACAAAGCGCAACACATGCAAGGGTCTCTCATGATCGTGTTGGTGTGTAGCAACTTTCTGAGTCATGAGAAAGACATCAGATCTGCAGAAAATCCCTGCGGACCAGTTAAAACCTCTTCTCCCACTGTGCCATATCCTTGCTGGTCTTTGAGTTCATAAGACCTGACAATGGTCTGTTGAGGTAAGGAAATGATTTGTCTCTACCTTCACCAGGCTAGATGTGTATCTGACAAAAGCACACAACATACACAGAGACATGGCGGCACAGAAAAAAAGTTGTGTTTTACTCCACAATGGAATTCCAGCCGCCTGTTTCCGACTGATCTCAAGGATGAGGAGAATGCCAGAGTGCGGCGACAGAGATAAGAATGGCACCTGGAGAATGCACTCCAGAGCACGCTGAAGTAAATTATATGCCAGAAATGAGCAAACAATGCTCACTCACACAATGCTGTTACAGACATTTCTACACAGCCACAGTTAAAGATGAATAGATTGGAAGATACGAGCAATGTCTGAAATGTCAATACGTATGCATTCTTGTTTAACTTTGATCAGGAAGTTGGAAAGACTGCAGAAGAATCAGCAACACATCTTTCTGAAATACTCTGATGAGCACAACCATCTGCTTCAATGATTGTTTGAAATATTCTGCCTAACAAAGTTATGTGGCTGCCTGTGTGTGTTCATCTCCTTTGAGAGTGTACAGTGTGCGCACATGTGCCTGAGGGTGTATTTTGTGCATACATCAATGTGTGTTTGTGTGTGTGTGTAATGTGACACCCCAGTCTCGCAAGGGGGACCATGTCTCTGACCCCATCTGGAGACACTGATTTCCAGACTCTCTAAAGGCCTGGCTGCTAATGGAACATGAATCTAGATGAATAGATGGTAGATGTGTGCAGACAATAAGCTAATGTCACCACAAATAAAATACTAGAAAAAACAAAAACGAACAAAAGATGGCTAATTGACTGTTGTGTAAGGACACTAAAAGGTATTCTTTAATAAATGTAAGGTTTAGGACAACAATGTGGTTGAGATTTAAGATAAATGGCCTTTTTCACAGCAGACATTTTTGGTCATAGTAGGAAAAGCACAGGTGTTACTAATAACATTAACGGTGGCTCTGTTCTATTCAAGTGTGCCAGTAAGCCACGACTGGTCTGACAGAAACTGAAGCAGCTAAATGGGATTTGGCCATCTTTAATTTTCACCTGAGCTTCTCCTACTGTGACATATCAAAATATCTTCCATGAAGATTGCCTTAAATCCCACAATGATTTAAACCTCTGATGATTAAAGATACACTGACAGGATGAAACTCAAAACATTGTTTTCTGCTTCTGTCAGCGCAGTCTATCAAGATCATGCAGTCACATTCTACATCACTGTTATCTCGCACGGCTTGCATGTCAGATATGTTGCACACCGAGCAAACACACAAACACACGTTTGGGTCTTTTATGAGGAGATGTGTCAGGATGATTTGCTTCAGCTGTCTGTGGTGTTTGTTTTACAGTGTTTGTATGTATATAAACACAAACACATATTTTATATGAATATGCCTTTATTAATCATCTTTATTACATTCAGATGACTACTTGCCACAAAGTATATTCTCTCAGTCCAGTTCCAATGCATCTGGAAAGCATATAACCATTAAGGCCTGGCGGCTGAGACAACTCCACCCTCACAGACTTTGGCTGGATGAAACTGCATTGCTGTTAAGTGTACAGTACATATCACAGATAATACAGACCAGCGATAACATGCTGAAGTGTTCACTACAGTGAAACATATGGTTTTTCAATTGCACATGTACAGTGGTACTAATTCGGTATTTCTAATGGAAATATAATCCCACCAACTACTAAAATGAACAAAACATCTTACATGCATTTAAACTTTATCTTTTGTATGGTTGTATGGTGCTTATAACTGTACTTTAAATCTTGGTAAGGAAACCAAACTGTTGCTGACGGTGTTTCCTTCATTTCCACAAGAGTCTGCATGTATTGTACATATACATTCCTCTGTCACGGCTCCATCTGTTTGTAGGAAGAATGGAGAGGCCCTCAGCAGACCCCTGAGAGGTTTAAAGTATGCCGGCCTCCTGCAGTCTCCCAGCAAACACTGAACACTCTGCTCTGCTCTGGCAGGCCGGTTTCAATTCAGCCTGGGCCTCACAAGGAGGTGAGGGCTGAACTAGTTGGAACCCAGCCAGGTAAATGGCTCAAACTAACAGCCATGAGCCATCAGAAGACATCACCCTCAACCTCCGCATTTGCATTTTTTAAAAAGCCTAACAGACACTCTCCGTCTCATTGCTTCAGTCTTTACTGTTCATCTGTTTGTAAAATACAACCTTGTATTCACCTACAGGGAGTGAAAAAGTGGACATATGATATCTGTCCTTGTGGAGGATACGACCATCAATCTGCCACCTTTACTGTGCTATTTCCCTCATTTCCTTAAGCTGAGTCATCCAGTTCCCTCCCCCCTTTTCTTTCCCTTTATTGCTTGAAGCTTCCAGAGAGAATCATCGCTGGCAGTGTGGCCCTTCTGCAGGCAGTGCCTCTGATTTACTGATTGATTTTAGCATTAACGACCAGCCCCTCCCCCATAACTCCACACACACGCAGGGAGGCACACACATATCCATTGCTGGGCCACTCCTGTGGCTTTAAGATAAAGCAGTCACAAGCTCAGCCTGTAAACTGAAGTCTTGATAATGCATGGATGCAACAGAGGAGGTAGAGATACTGTGGGTGCATAGTAGAACAGGAAAGGTCAGTTTACATCTTGTCAGTATCAGCTGCATTTTCACTCCGACTTCATGGCAAAACAAATTTCTAAGCTAAATTTTTACAACATATATTTTTATGAGTTATCACCTGTTTTAAGGATAAAACCATTCTTATAATGACATATTTAATTGACAGAGCAGTATGGTTTGGTTGTGGTATGATTGGGTTGATCTGAAGTTAAGATTACAGAGCAGTAGATAACAGTCTTTCCTTAAAGCAACACCATATCAGTTTTGAAAGAACAAAAAACACATTCATTCTCTTAAAAATGAAAAGTTGAACTCATAAGCAATGAAACAAACCCATGTTCAATTCAAGTCACTCAGGTTTCTGCAGCTACAATCTACCTGGTCTGGTATGACCAGAAGCTTATTGTGGCTAATGTTAGCAAACTTTAGGTAGATATTGCTGTGTAACTGACATTGATGTATCAGTTTGTGGGCTTCATAACTTTTCTCTACTTGTGCTTCTATAACAGTATTTGTAGCATTTATCAATATGCTAATTGTCACTTGAGGCAATAGACTGCTGTTCAACAAAAGTCACATGGACTCACTTAAATGCAAAAATGTGTTTAGCCATACGGCTCTCATTCTCACAATTGATTTCATTCTTTAAATCGTTAAAATGGACCCTTGCTGATATCACTGCAGAGTTTGTTGCTTGGTCAAGAGGCTTTGAGACCAAAAGAGGAATATGTTACTAGCATGCTGTAAAGGTACCATACTGTAAAGAATGTTTGCCTTAAAAACCCTGACATGGCCAAGTCATCACCCCCAGTCATGCGAAAGCCATGAGGCTAGCTAAGCATAGATCGAATTGGTCCTTGTTCCATGACAGATTAAGAGAAATAAAACACATACGTCAGCACAGCATTAAGTGAATTAGAGAAGAAAAGCCACAGCACAGCATGAAGTGAATTAGGAAAGAAAAGCCACAATCAAAGGCTATAGAACCAATCAATTTGAAATGAATGAATCAATTCAGTATCACATGATAAAACTGAAAGAAGAGTAAAGAAACTTGGAGAGTTAAAAAGAGATTTTAAAAAACATGTTTTTCTTGGAAAACCAGGCATGCTTTCTCCATCTTTTCAAGTTCAAAACATGTGATTAAGCGTTTAATTTCTGTCCACTGGAAATGGAAAATAGCAACCACATGCTAACATAACCATAAACCTGCTACTAACTGAAACATGACATGTATACACCGTCACCCATAACATGATATAGACTTATAACAGAGGTCTGTCTTTTGCATTGTCTGTAACAAGCACACATGCACTACTATACCCCCGAGAAGCATTTAGAAAACATAATTCCAGTGTTCTTTTATTTCTTTTAGAGTACCAGGTGACTGAGTAACAAAAAGTTTGTAGTATTCCCGGTTAGTCCTACTGTGAGAAAGACTACTAATTATGTACTAATTATGAGAACCACTATCAATTCAGGAAGACAAAAATATAATTTTACACTAGTCTCTTTAATATCATGTGTTAAGATACTGTAGGGTGGATATTTTTTTCAGAGAAAGATCAAATACCCTTACTTTTTATTTAGATAGGCTATTGTTGCAGTGAGCATGCTTACATGTAATGAGAACAAGATACTTAACTTGCATTTTATAATTTCAGTAAGTTGAGCCACACTGTGCCCCGTATGAAAACAACTGTTTCAAGAGAGAAGCAGTCTCCTTATCCTGTTTATCTCTGTCAGTGACCACAAGTGGGGGTGTTCGGTTACAGGGAGAGACACAAGCTACTTTCAGGACTCTGATAGCATGAAGCAAACGCAGTGCAATAACTGAAGCCATCCTGATGTGTTTAAAACAGTCAGCAGTTAATGTTACATGTTAGGATGTTGACACATGCTGAGACACACACAAAATACATACCTTGGTGACTGTGTGACCTCATAGCCTCTCTGCAGTATTAAAGTCTCATCATTGGAAAATACCATAGAGGTAGTAGATTAATTGTAGAAAAATGATGTTTACGAGTCTTAAAATCAGTGAATATTCAGACTCTTTACTTCAACACACCAGAGAACTGCTATAGGATACATGATTTAAGACCCCAACACACAATATAAGACCTTGAAACTGAGCTGATGTTTCATGCAACGTAGGGATACAATGACCAATAAGACACATAATTGAAATAATGTAACTGTCCTCTCTGTTTTAAAGGGCATCCTACACCCTAAGTGTTGTTTTTATTTAAAATGTAGACACATACAGAACTGTGAGAAAGGGAAAGTCTGGCTTGATTAAAAACTAGCACAAAATAGGTAATTCCTGCAGAGACATAGACGTGAACAACTACACTACCTCTGATGACCTTTTGTAAAGTATTTACAAAAGTATTTACCACCTCCACCACAACCCTATTAATAGTTGGTGTGGTCCATTTCCAATCTTACAATAAACAGAACTGTCTGGTTTGGCTTAATAAACCTGGCACTGCTACCACATAATAATCTTAAGAGGCAGCGGGTGGATGGATGGACACATCATAATCTTTAAGAGGCAGTGGACGAAATCTTCATTTAGGAAATGGCCAGAGTGCTTCTTGGCAACCTGCTTGATCCTTCTCAGACAGAGGGAGACGGAGGGTGCGAGTGTGTGAGAGAGAATGTGAGAGATAGCTGCATTTGGGAGAGCTGGAGTCTTATGAGAAGAGATCTGCTGAGGGCAAAATTTCCATTCTGCCAAAAGTCTGGGAAAAACAACAAATGAGGAACGTCACTCTGCCCAAGTGTTACATCACAATGACCCACATAAATACACGTTCTCTTAACAGGACCCTGTGATGTATATTAGATCATATTAAGACTAGTGTTGTCTATATTTCAACGCATCTCAGTCAGGGCTACTGAGAAACAACATATAGGTTGATAATTAACACTGCAAGTTACAGAGGATTACGTCAAATGCAGCCTGTATCCCATTGGTAAGCTTTCAGGAATTGGTCACTGAACAGGTATGTGAAACTGCATGTTGACCCATGATTGGGTTACCAAGGAAGCACACCCTCTACTGTTGGATGAAACAACATCAAATCCATCAAAACTCATCTTAAAGGAGTGGTGTGTAGGATTTAGGAGCATCTAGTGGTGAGGTTGCAAATTGCAACCAACTTAATACCCACCCACTCACTGCCCCTGCTCTTTCCCTTCCAAGCATGGAGGAGAACCTATGGTGACTGTGAAACTTGCAAAAAACGCGAGATGCCCTCTCTAGAGCCAGTGTTTGGTTTGTCCATTCTGGGCTACTGTGGAAACGTGGTGGTAAAACATGTCGGCCTCTGTGGACCCGCTCCCTATGTAGATATAAAGGGCTCATTCTAAGGTAATGAAAACACAACAATTCTTATTCTCAGGTGATTAAACACTAATTAAAACATACTTATATTCCATTTCTGCGAAGTCTATTCCGCTAGATGCCACTGAATTCTACACACTGCACCTTTAACCTGGGTTGCATGAGAAAGCTGCCAGGGGGCAAGTCACATTACGTGCATCTCAAGAAGCTCACATGCTTGTCATCTAACCTTTATTTAGGCTAAATAACTGTGTAATCCTTGTTTCAACTATTAAACAAGTCAACAAATCAACATTCGCTTCACTCAAAGCATTCAACACTTTGTATTTGTATAGAGGTTAAATCGTGCAGGCCCAAAGGCTGGCAGATGATGAGCTTAGAGTCAGGTCAGTTTCACACATTTCAAAGCATGTGAACTAAAAAAAACCTCATCTTCATGTCTGACAAAAAAAACAACAACAACAAAATAACAGAAAACAAAAAAAAAAAACAAAGAACAGGTCAAATATCAAATGTTTTATAGCAATGCATGAGTTAAACCCTACATTTGTTTTTTAAATTTTAAACCAAAAATCTTCCACCTTGTTCTTGAGACAATGTAATAAGAGACAGGCGCGACTTAAGTATACAAAGTGCTGCTACATTATAATATATCATCCATAAATATGGAGTTTCAGAGATGAAAATACTACATGACAGTTTTGAATTTTCTAGTTTCATTTACAGCTTTGTTTTATAATGTCTGCCAAACCAGAAAAAAAAAAAAAAAAAAAAAAAATCAGTGTATGCTCCATGGGTGCATATATGGGTGTATCCTGATTTCTTCCCCCTTTAAGAACTTTAAGAAGAAGGCAAGGCTCTACGGTTGACAGAACATTTAGTCTAAAGAGTCCACACTTTTGATCTTCTCCATGACAAACATTTTTAGGTTTAAGTGCACATATTTGGGCAGTAATCCCAATCTGAGAATAAGAAAAAAAAAAAAATGAAATTGTTCCTCTTTCTTCCAAAAGACTGATTAAAGCAAGGTCACAAATTCCTTTTCAATCTTGCTCCATTTCTTTGTATATCAATTTGATATTTCTGAGAGCAATTTCAGGATCAGTATTCACAACTGCAAGGTAGCGGAGGTCTGGGACATTGCGTTGTAAATGAAAGTGTTGTTGAAGGGCAAAAACTGGTGGCTGACGATCTTGATGGCCTCTTGAGCAGCTGATCCTAAACAATCAAATTAACAGAACGTGAACACACATTTCTGATTTATCAGCACTGTAAGGGTGCAATATGCTGTTTATTTGAATCAAAATCAATTTCTAAGGAGTGCTACTAAAACATTACCTCCCAAAAATGCAGCAACTGTGTGCGGCTCTGCAGCACCGTATCGACAGCTGCAGGTTATGAAAAGGGAGAAACACAGTAATTTTAATACATAATCTAAAAATGATTATTTTTGACACAAGAAAAGTCAAATCCATTATTTGGCACAGACATCAACAATCAGTAAATCCAGCAGTGACCAGGACTTACAACTCGTGGATATAATCGTCTTTGATGTTGACATTGAGGCTGTACTCCTGCAGAAGGCTGTTCACACAAAGCTTCAGTTTGCTGATGTCTTCCTCTACCTGGTAGTTATAAACTCCTGGTGAGAGAGAACAAAACAGAAATGAGGATAACAGAAGTATTTTTTTCTGTGTACTGACACCAAGAGGAACTACCAACATGATTATATATAGTAAGACCAGGCTACAGTGAGAAAGTATTCGCAACTCATGGTTCTGTAATGTTGCTTGTAATGAAGAACACCACCTGTTTCGCAATCATTTCTATTATTGATTATTTTCTCATTTAATTGATTAATCATTGTCTATAAAATGTCAGAAAATAGTGAATAATGCCTGTTAAAATTTCTTAAGAGCCCAAGGTGATGTTTTTATCTGTTAACAACAATCCAAAAGCCAAAGATATTCAGTTTACTATTATGTACAATGCAGAAAACCTTCAAATCCTCCCATTTGAGAAGCTGCAACCAGCAAATATTTGCCATTAAAGCTTGAAAAATGACTAAAATGATGATTCAATGATCAAAATAGCTGCCGATTAACGTTCTGTCGATTGACTAATCAATTTAATTGACTAAACGTTGCAGTGTTGGTGGTGCAGGCCCCAGGTCTAAACCACTGTCGCTATTACTTTCCTTCCCTTTCTGTGGCACAAGTTGCCATGGTCTTACATTGACTCAACATCTCCCCCTTGTGGAACATTTGCACTGTGCCAAACATGAAGGAATGATTTGATTTTGCTGCGTTGAGAGATTGCAAGTCAGTTACGAGAGGCGTAATCTTGTAATCTGCTAGCTAAAATCGCATCATAGCAATCATTTAACACCATGTATTGACGGTATAACACGTGTTATACCATGTAGACATTGTACTCTACAGGTGTAGAGTATATACTGCCTAACTGAATTTTTTTTTTTTTTTTACAGAAAAGTCAGTATAATCCTTGGCCATACCAGGGTAGCGGGAGTGCTGCTGATAGAAGCGATCAACAGCACGAAGCATGAGGTAGAAGACCATCTCGCCATCTGGATTGTCCATGCTTGAGGCTGAGGAGATACAGTTATAGTTAATATACTTTACACAGTGAGAAAATGGTACAACAGTTAGTTAAGAAATGAGTATAAACAATACTGGATGGATTATGCAGAAGAGAAATGAATCTCCCACTTACTGATTTCATCTTTATTTACTGAATCCACACTATATTCGTCAGCCAGAGACCTGCAGCGCACCACCCTCAGAAAGGATGCATTCTTGCCTAAACACCAACACAAATGACTACAGTTACCACCAAATCTGTTGTTGTTGCAGTAACAGATAAAGCAGATTATGCTGCAATCAAGTAACTTGCGTTCTCTGAAGTTAAGGAAGTGTGACTTATTGACTAATATGACTGCATTACAAATCTTTACAGTAACCACGCTCAGAGAAATGAGAAACTTTAGATGTCAGAAAAGGCAACACCACAGCATGATGGCAACACATGACTGGTACTGTATAATAAACGTCCTCAGTGGGTATGTTTACATGCATAATACTCTTAATTACTGTGGATGATCAGATCATTGCAGTTTAATTAGAGGATGCATTATTTAAAGTAGAGAAACTTTAAACAATTTTCAAGCATTACATAACTTAATTGAAGATGTGGAACACAATGAAACCCCGACTCCACATCACAATATAAGATAAATGACTCAGAAACACTATATAGTATGTGCTATGGACAAAATATGGCTTTAATCAAATTTAGAACACATGTAAATATACCCAATGAATGTAAGTGATCATCAAAATAGGAGGGTTGTTTCTCAAAGTACAGATTGCTTACAGAACAGTCTGATGTCCTTCTCAGAGACGCTTTCTGGTGGCTGGGGGAAACAAAGAGGAAAAGTCATTAAGTGCAAATCCAGTTTTAGTCAAATTAGTTTTCAGTAACTGCATTTTCATCCATAATGCACATATTATTCACATATTATCGTTTTGTGTGATTGCATGTTAAAACTGATCGATAAGCCACAATGAAGACACAAAGCTGGAAAAACTGATAATTCAAAAGTTAATTATGTCCTAAGGCTGCGCTCTTCATCTCTAATTTGACTTCTAAAATTTGCTAAACTTGTTCAGATTCAGTTGCGTCATCAAGTCACTTCCAGTATTTTCTGCGTGGGTGCTTGTATGGAGAGTATCACCAAGTAACAGCATTAGTGGGTAATTAACATCATCTGTGCTGCTGCCTGTTGTCAGTTTTTGTGGTGGATAATGGGTCAGTAGGGAGTCATCATTTTCTTAGTTTTTGATAGGTGTGACCACAGAAAATATTCTATGACACTTTGGTTTCGAGAGTGCCTGCTGTGATACATCAAAATCTTCTGCTGTCTAGCTCAATTGTGAAACCTATCAAGCACATTTGTTTTAAGCGCAGTAGTTGTAGTTGTTTTCAGTAGTACACAGTTAGACAACTTACTTTTCCAACAGACTGCAATAGACATTCTACATGCTTAGAAACAGCTGCTGCATCCTGCATGGCCTTTTCCCTGTAACTGTGATAAAAAATAAAGATGAATGGCAACACACTCACAAACATTATTATATAATTAAATAGAAAGAGTATGACATAGGACCAGATCTACTGTGGGATGATAGTGCTATTAGTAAGTAATTAGCTATTGGTATCTTAAAGTGCTGTCTATTGTATTTAACCATATTTACTAACCTAGGTGCTGGTGGCAAAAGACCTGTAATACTACATATGTGAAATAAATTGTCTGGATTTAAATGTTAGCAGGACATGGGAAATGATTGGCAATGACAAGACTGTGATTGTATAATGGGAAATAAACACAGCCAATAGCCAGCACTGTGGTTGAGAACTAAGATATCCCCAAATAGGTTGCCAAAAGTAAGTTTTTAACTGCTGCTCTTTTGCCCTTGTGCCCTGTATCCATATAGCTATCATCCATATATTCCACACTTACACATTTTGAAGGTTGATAAACTTCTGAGAGTCTGCGATCATGTCTGGTATGGTTCCCCGCACAGGTAGGCTGCCGTTGCCTTCATTATGAACAAACTCCTTGACAGCTCGTAGCATCACCCAGAAGGATGTGGTCTGGTAAACATGCACACACAGACAGAATTCCACATTACAAAAGAGCAATAATCTCATTTTCTAAACTTGGATGAAATTAGAATGTTTTTTTCACAGAAAAGTCTGTAGAAAAAGGCCAAAACCTGTGATGTGATGTTGTTACACTGCTCACTATTGAAGAGGTCTTCAACAGCACTGGGGACCTGCAGAAACAAATGTGAAACAAATGAGTTACAACAGGAGGCTCAATAAACTTTAATAGGCAACAGTGAGACTATGATGGGTGAGATTTGTTGTATGGGATTAAATCTGGCACCTTGGTTGGATTTAAAGCAGTATTGACATTCTTAATAGCTTCCTCAAAGTTTTCTTCATCCTCGGGGACACCATTCTCATTCTTCAAAATTCCTGGAAGACAACAAAATGAGAATTAATCAAATATATGTTTGATTTACACAGCCAGGTGATTGAATTTAGGAAAATACAATCTCCACGTCTACAGATACCTTCCCGAATAAACTGTCTGAAGGCCTCTTTCTCCTTGTAATTTTTTGGTGGCTGACAGTTGTGCTACAAAGACAAAAGTAGAATGACATTTAATTGCACAACAATACTACCAAATTCACTCAAGAGTCAATATAAGCGATGCAGTAATTGTTAAACAACTACTGGTGCTGGAGAGGCCACAGAAGATATACTGTACCTCACTGAGCCACTTCTCCAGGTATTTAGCAACAATGATTATCCACGGTGTGTGACTGTGATCCTACAGAGAAAACAAACAATAGAAGGGGACACTATCAGTTGGGAAAAGCAGACATAATTGAGACATAGCCAGAATAGATACACAAATGTGCTGACCCCAAAATATGCACCTTCTTGTCCATGCTGTCAAGGTCGTAGGACTGAATGTGGTTCTTGAATTCGGCAAAGGGCTGGTCTAACCTCAGGTCCTCCAGGGCATTGTCTGGGTGAGATTCAATCACTGAAGAAATGGGAAGTAAAGAAAGAATATTTCAGAAATTTGAATTATACATTTTAGCATGGAGCCACAGTGAAATGACCAGGTACCAAAATGTGTGTATACAGGCAGATAATATGTCACTGATGTAAATTAAAATATGCCGTCTAAAGTGTTAATGTTAATTAGTCATAATGAGAAATGAAGAGGAATCGATAATGAATACTACTAACCTGTGTGCTCTTGCACCACAAGCCTCATGTAGCCGATGAGGCCGTACGTTTTACAAACTAGGAAAGGTACTGAGGCACTCCACAGAACTGAGCCTAGCCTCAAACATGTGCTGTTGAATTTCAGACAAAATCTGGTAAGTTATTTGGACAGAAAATATAAAAAAAAACCCAAATCAAGCCAATCTAAAGGAGATCTGCATAAGATGTAAACAATTTAAAAAGGAGTAAAAATATACTATACTTCTAATACTTCTGTAGTCAGAGGAATCTGAACCAGTATGGGAATCTCTTTATTCACCAACTATAATAATTGACCAGCAACAAGTTTTGTAATCTTTGGTTCTATTAGAGATGTCAATTAAATATATATTTTTAATGATACTGAGGTCCTTGTCAAACATTTGTAACCATAGCGAATTGGTAGGACAATGTTACTTAAATACCACAAAATAACTTTTCTTTCTGTGAAATATTCTAGTTCAGCACACTATAGGTTCCTATATGATTTCTCCTTTTACAATAAAATGTGAAAGTACAACTATAACTCATACCTTTCTGGCAACTGGACGCCAATGACTATGGTAAACCTGTGGAAAAACTCTGGATCGTTGTCCAGGAGCTTGTCTGGACTCTGCAGGTGTAACAGAAAATACAATATCTTTGTCACTATCAAAATAATGATACTGATCAAAACATGTACACATTTACACATAATATGTATTCATAAACCTACTTTAATGTAATGAAAATATTTTTGGCATCACTTTTACCCCTCTGCCTCTCTATCTACTTAAAGTTGTATTTAGTAGATTGTATGTCATTTTAACCTTGTATAGGATTTTGTTTTAATGTGTTTTACAATATGACATGAATTTTGAATATTATCCGTAAGAAAACCTGTGTAGCACCATATTGAAATCAATAATACCAACCTCCTCGACAAAGTTTCCAGACACGTCGCTGTTCAGTTCTTGTAGCAGCTCAGTGGCAGCCTGTGCTCTGTTCTGCAACATAAAAACTAAGGTCAGAGCTCATACAAACATGCAAATACATTGTCCCCCTTTTTTGTTGAATGATTTTCTTTTTTTTTTGAGCATAACATATACATGTGTTTATTTTGGCAGAGCATACCTTTCCAATACTGTTATTGCTCAGGAAAAAGCTGCAAGACAAGATAAAGAAGTCAACAATGAACAGACGAGTCAAACTAACAAATATCATTAAAGAAAAGTTCACAACATCTGTCAGGTGTCCATATGAACACTGAAAGAGGTTTTCCTCTCTGTAATCATCCCTCCTGTTCATACTGGCTATTAAAAGATTCCCTTCAAATGTGCTTTCAATGTAATGATGGGGACCAAGATACACAGTGTGTCCACATAGTCATTTTGTGCAAAAGTGCATTTGAAGTTAATCTGAAGCTTATATGAGGCTTCAGCAGTCTGAGTCATATCAAGTAGATATCTGCCAATTTATACATATTTACGTATTTTTAGCATCAAATTCCCTCTTTGTGTTTCCCTGTTGAGCTACAGTGGAAGTATAGTAACAAAAAGAGGGACTTTGGTACTAAAAAGACTGTAATGTTCAAAGATATCTACTTGATTTGGATTTGGACGACTGAAGCTTCATATAAACTTTTAAATACATTTTTGCAGGGAGGGAGGACTATGGATTTTGTCCCTAGTCACTTACACTGAAAGGGCATTATGAAGTTATCCTCTGATGGTCAGTATGTACAGGAGGAATGATTTTGGCAAGAAAAACCTATTTCAATGTCCATTTGGACAGCTGACTACCCATTTTTTAAGTTTAGATCAACAAAAAACAACTGTCTTACTTGTTTCCTACATCTTCCCCAGAAACTGTGTGTCCATCGACTATGGTGAAAGCTCCAATACCTGACACAGAGATCAATTCATTCAGTTACAAACACGATCAGTACCTACAGAGTTATCACCTTTTGGCTTGGTCTCCCTTGTGAGAGAGACAATGTATCTCAGGAAACTTCCTGGTTAATAAATTCCCTAACACAGAGCTATGTCTGTTTACCTGGAAGTACAAGGTTCTTCAGTATTTCTGTCCCAGTTGCTGTTGCGTTGATGAGACAAACATGTGCATTCTCCAGTGCTTCTTGGCCATGGTCACCCCACAGTCTGAAGACACACAACATAACATGGACATGTGTTGCCATCTAGTGACATGTTACATCCTCAACCACTGTAAATACACAGTGAGCTTCTGTGTTAGTGGTATGACAGCTGCATTAGCATCGACCCTGCTGTGATGTTACAGAATCAGATTTATTATATGTATAGCACATTTCAACAACAAGGCACTTCAAAGTGCTTTATGTAAAACATAATAGCATGGAGACAAAATGCAAAAGCAACATAAGGCAATATAAAAAGACATTTTAATACAATTAAAAGAGTTCAATAGAAAATAAAAAATAAGTTAAAATAGAATCAGTCAGATAAAACAGTCGAGTGTGTAAGTGTAAGATATTAAACGAAAGCCTCAAATTTGATGTAATAAAAGGCAGCTGTAAACAGAAAAGTCTTCACACATAGTTCTCATAAAAAACTATTTATATGCAAAAAGCAGACTATAAATAGAGGTATGAATACTAATGTAGACATGAATATGAATTTGAGTGTCAATAAACTATGTGTGTGTATTAACAGGACATATATGTGCAGTTAACAATCAAAAAATAAAGTCTACATAACGTTACATCCACACAGTGCAGGACAGACAAAGACAATATACACAATATAAATATGAATGAGATATGGAGGTTAGTCGGGGTGACGGCTGTCATGAAGCAACCTGGCAAGTTTGACGGGCAAGCAAACACGAAACTGAGAGACATATCAACTCATCCCATCACGGTTTATAGCTAATGTGTTTGCTCGCCGATGATGTTAACGTTATAGCGCATATAGCAAGTCAGCTAACGTTAATGCTAGCACGCTAACGTTAGCTCTGCTGTCTCACCAGTGTTTTTGCTGTGAGGTCTCAGATAAAATGCTAACAGCACATAGATAAAAAAAAAATACATAAATTCTTTGTGACATCTACGACACAACTGAGTTAAAACTTACCTGAGTTGTCGGTCGTATTTCTGTTCTTTGGAGGCTTTGGTCGCTGCCATGATACCTCTAGAGTAAGTGACGTCTGCAGACACTTTCAGAAGGCCAGATTCGACAAGAGTACACCCGCGCGAGAATTCATACCCGCACTTTCGTCATATATTGCCATCTTTATGCTAATAGATGACGAAATTATATGACATAAGGTGTATAAATATTGTGTGAGTAATATATAAAGGGGATTTTCCTTATTTTGCACCAAATACATAGGTGTTCATGTGCATATCATGTGTTTGAGGTGCATTCCTCTTGGATTAGTGGGGCACTTGGGGAACATACTGGGGACTTTGGGAACCAAAGCAGCAATTAAGATAGTAATATTTTTTATTAATATTACTAATGTTAATATTCTCTTTAACTAATATTTACATTTTTTAAAAAAGTATAAATAAACGTGCCAGCATTCACTCATCATCCAGAATTCAATACATGCATGGGTATAAAAATAACAATTTCACCATGAGCATCGCAGGTGGGCCTGATACTGTAAGACAATGTAACTTTATTTGTATAGTGGGTTTCATCCACAGGGTGAAGTCTTTAGCCCATAAAACATTGGCAATAAAATACCAGAATAAAAATCTATCTGTCTTTGTCAATGCATGTGGAATAAAAAAATAAACAAACAAATACGAATTTAGAAAACAAAATACCTTACAAAAAAGTCTGTAAATATTTAATATTTATCATTACAGCCAAAAGTTGAATTTTCATTTAATTTTCAGCCTTGATTTAAAAGTAGTATAAAAGCAATTGTTTTAAGGACCATTGCACATTTCTACAGCGTTAGTGGCGATGATGATTTAAAGGCTATTAAATGGTAGCCTACAGCTTTTTAAATCCATGGTTACATTGACCATATTGATCATTTTGTAAGATATTTACCTCATCATACTTATATTACATATATTAATATTGCACATATTGCAATATAAATCTGTATTGTAGACAGGTGTGATGCGTGCACATGTCTGTGTGCGCGGGCGCGTGTGTGAGCGCGAGAATGTGTGTGTGTGTGTATGTGGGCGTGAGGGGGCGTGTCAAGAAAAAGGATAATTGCCCTCCCCTTTAGTCACTACATTAACTTCATCAATAGCTGCACCGGCTGATGTCCTTGTCCTTCCTCCACGTGCGCACCGGAGTGCGAGAACCTCAAAGCCGACTGCTTGATTAGACTTGGATCCAAAAGCAGGGACAATGACAGGGAATCAATGGGGATATGGGAAAGAGGACGGTAAGATTTCGCGCATCCAAGCTCCAGGCAAACCGCTTTCTCATTCAATTAAGCCAGGGTGTTATCAGAGACTGTAAAGGGCTGTTTTTTTATTTGGTCTTGCTGAGCCATTACGTGGTTTGTCCAGAGGAGCAACGTAGATGTTAAGATAGCTGTTAATGCGAGATTAACCCCATGCTTAGAGGGATGACTGCTGTCACCTTAACCTGACTTTCCAGTGGATTTGTCCTGGGCTCTTCAGTGGTGTATTGAAGAAAACAAATATTTTATGGCATAGTGTTTAGTTCAGTGTTCAATATTTGTCTTTAGGGGAAGTGTCTTTATTTATTTTGCTTAGTGTAGATTTTGTGTAGATTTAGATTGAAGAGAATATCAAGCATTTATGTTCTCATCATCAGGCACTACATACTCAGGCAACTCTGTTATTTATGCACGCTATGATTTTCTCTAATTTTTCATATTGTTTGACAGTATGGACTCAAGCATCACTATCCACAATCAGACACCTCACATCTTTATACAATCAGGCACTGAAAATAAAGGACAAAAAGCCTGTCCGGTGGCATCACTGTCACATACGGAAAAAATACAATCTACTTAGTTTTGTGAGCTTTACTCATTTTTGTTTTCGCAAATTAGTTTTCAAATGCATCAACAGTTTAGCCCCCCGAGCCTCTTTCCAGATATATCCAAAGACAAGACAGTACCAGAGTAACTAGAAGCAGGGTGAATGGCAACTGTAAAAAAGCCACATTGTAGATCTAAATCTGGACAATCAGCCTTCTCCATAAAGGTCTGTCAACGCTGGAACACATTACCCACTGAAATCAAATGAATTCCAGATATAAAATCTTTTAAAACAAAGGTTAAGTGCTGGCTAAAAGCAAACCAGAGCTGTACCCATTTTTAGCTAATTTTATTGTAGTATTAATTTTTTTTCTGTCTCTTTCAACTTGTACATCACAATCATTGTTTTTCAGTATGTGTATTTCATTGTACTCCATATCTGTAGTGCACTGTGGTTTTATGATGGTGAAAGCTGTATATTTTAATGACACTGTATGTAAAGCTCAACTAGGGACAAGAGTTGAAAATTAGCAATAGCTATAAACTCTCTGTAGAGCACATCAGTTTCATGCTCTGTATTGGAACTATGTTAAATTGCATTGTCCCAACCAAATCAAATCAAATCAAATGATATAAGATTTGATTTTTGTGCCCAAGTTAGTGCTTTGAGAAACAGATGTTTTATAGTAGTTTTTAATAAAATGAGCATGCTGAATAAAAGCTAAATCAGTATTCCATGTTTAAGTAGGTGAGCCAGTGAAACCTTTATTCTATTTTTTCCTTTTAAGCTACATTTGCACTTCACACATGACAGCTGACCGCATGAGTGCAGCAGTGTGAGTGTATTATGAACACTTAAGTCCTAAATGATATTGTTTTGGTTGCTTGTTGTCGTCTTACATAATTAGGTCCGTCTGTATGGCACAAAAACTTCCCCGTTGCCGAGGGGAACCGGCAGTCTCCCATTGACATCGTCCCTCAACAGGCTTCACATGACCCCAACCTGGACCCGATTGTCCTCAACTATGATCACTGTACCTCCATGAACATCACCAACAATGGACACTCTGTAGTGGTGGACTTTGATGACTCTGATGACCGTTCAGGTAAGAAGAAGGCGGTCTTTATTTGTATTTACTTTAAACATCAGCTTTTAAAATCACAATCTGTCAGTTTGTTCAGAGATGTAACAGTTTTAGATCTGCACAGTATTCGCACTTACATGTGGATGTGGTGAAACTGAAAAATAAACAGAAACGTGACAGGAGAATAAAGTCTTGGCATGGACTATGTGCATTGATACGATATGACCTCTATGACAGTATTAAAAGATTATTGAGTGCCTTGCGAAACAGTAATTGACAGAGGTCACAGTTCGGGGATAATCTTAGCTCTGATATCTTCTGTCAGCTGTATGCAGTGGAAATCTGTGCTAAAGGTTTACTTTATGTGAAAATATGCTTCAAAGGTGAGATTACCTTGATTTTTAGAAAGTGCAAACCATGCGCATAAATAACCATAATCAAAGGTTGCAAATAAACCCCTGATTATGCTGGAAGAAAGTGCAGCCAGCAGTTAACTGTATGAGTATCTGTCTGCTGGACAAGAGATATAATAACCTGAGGTGATTTCAATGCTTATTATGAACCTATTTGCTTTTATCATTGGGTGGATCCATGTTATCCACCCTGTCATTACCATGAATGATAATCTCAGAAATGTGGGGCTGTTTGGCTATCTCACAGACAAGTAGCTATCACTGAAAATAATTTATGGAAGAGGAGACCTGTAGGAAAAGAAATGCACTTCCTCAGCATTTTTCATCAATAGTTCAAATGAGGTGTGCAAATCGCTTAAACCTGCTGTTGTCAATCTGTCTTGTGTGGCTGGGTCTGGGTTTACACACGTATATATGCACGCTGCTTCTACAGAACATATTTCACTTTTTGGTTAAAAAACCAAAGATAAAGTAACACAAAGAAAAGTTTCTATAAAGACAGATGCACACAATTCAAGAAATCCAAACTGATAAGCATATATCAGATCTAGCTTTGAATGTTAGAATAACAAACAAGAAAGGAGTTAAGGGAGGTTATAATTGTAAGTAATTAAGACAATACTTAAGGCAGCCCTTAATGTTAGCATTACCATACCAAGGCCAAGATTTACAACATCATAATTACCTTTTTAAATACCTGATTTAGCGCATAAGTTGTTATAAATGGTTATCTATTTATCATTTAACTGATGGTAAATAAATAGTCTAAAATGTCCAAATAATCTTATATATCTGTTACTAAACATCTATGTAGATAACAGATTTTCTTTCCTCTGGCTGTCTCCATTTTAAGAAGTGTTTTGCCCCTTGTGTCATTTCTGCCTGGCTGACTTGACTTGGACTGGTGTGGCCTGTTTGTCAAGAGGATGTCAGCGGCATCACAATGAATAACAATCAGATTAGAGTGGTCCATACCCAGCAGTCTATACCCAGCAGTACAGGCCACAGGCTTGGAAAACAGTCTGCGCTGTCCTGACAATGGGCATGTCATTATGACACGCACAGTTAAACGACATGAGAGCGCCATTAATTCTATTTATTGATGACCTTATTATCCAGTGGACCTGAATAGGAGGTTAAATCAAGCTAAATAGCTATATTTGCATAGGATCGGCTATTTGTGTCTCTACCTGAAGCATGTGCCAGAGAACGCTAATGATAGATTTGTTGGTGAAGCAGGCTGTCTGTTTGTGTTCATGTCTCAGCATTGAGTGAGAAATTAAATGAAGTCTGCTGGGTGTTACTGGGTT
This sequence comes from Thunnus albacares, assembly GCF_914725855.1. Lineage (NCBI taxonomy): Eukaryota > Metazoa > Chordata > Actinopteri > Scombriformes > Scombridae > Thunnus > Thunnus albacares. Next base: position 25,131,813 of record NC_058106.1, read on the forward strand.
GACTCATTCTGTGCTGTGTGTGTGTGTGTGTGTGTGAATCCTGCAGTGGTACCAAGCTGTCTGGATGATACCACACACAGGATGCTCTGTGCAGCTCGTTGCTGGAAACACCCACCGACAGAGAGTGGGAATGTGGATGTGTGCTTGTGTGAGGATGCTGAGCCTTTTTTTTTTTTTTTTAAAAAAATTTTTTTTATTTTTTTAACTACTCCTCTCATCTTCTACAGTGATCCAGGGAGGCCCTCTCGACAACCCCTACAGACTGAAACAGTTTCACTTCCACTGGGGCGGAAAGGGCTGCCATGGCTCTGAGCACACTGTTGAAGGGAATAGCTATGCATCTGAGGTCAGTGTTTGGGGTCTGAATACTATAGTGTCAGTGTCTGATTACCAATAGATACAGAATTACAGGATACCCAATTTTTGGCTACTGGTATTTGGTAAGGTATATTTAATGTGATTTTCTACAAAATAGCTGCAATTTGCATCTGTTCTTATGTCTATGTGTGAGGTTTCTTCTCTTATATCATTGTCTAAAATAATAATGTCCACCATGTAATCAGTGAAGAGACTATTATACGTTTCTATAGGTAATTAAGCATAACTGGTTTGTCATTTCCATCTTAACATGCATTATATGCCTGCTAACATGACGTAGATATACTTATTTGGAAAATATTTGCACATGATTGTCCCACACAGGTGTAGAATGCATGACTTGAGTTAATTTATTTAACTATAAAAGCCTTTTTTTATTCCCATTCAGTTCCTTTCTGTCCTCTTATTTACCCCCTCTAGCTTCATTTAGTACACTGGAACGCTGTCAAGTACGACACATTTGGGGAAGCGGCTGCAGCTCCCGATGGCCTCGCTGTCCTTGGCATCTTTTTAGAAGTAAGATGTTTCTCTTGAGTGCTATCCCATTTTCTATCCTTATGCCCCCTTTTCCTTTCCATTTAGTATTAGTGTAACAGCATAACAGTTGTTTGAATGGTCTGCATTAAGTCATGGCAACTTGACCTGAAGCAAAGTCAGAATAGTGTTATATGAAAAGATTCGATCTGGATTCCCTTCAAAAGTCATGTGATCAAATTCAAAAACAATCTGTCTGTTATGTCAGTCAGGTGACGACCACAGATGGCTCCACATGATAACAGACGCTCTGTACATGGTGAAGTTCAAGGTGAGTACTACAGTATGATTTTACATGCAGTGTTCATGTGTTTGTTGACTTGTTCTCAGCCTTATTGCGGTCATATATAAATGTTTTTGTCTTTTTGTTTCTATTACAGGGCAGTGTCACAGATTTCAAAGGTTTCAACCCCAAGTGCCTCCTACCCAGCAGCCTCCACTACTGGACCTACCTTGGATCGCTGACCACGCCCCCCCTCCATGAGAGCGTCATCTGGATCGTCCTGAAGGAGCCAATCATAGTGTCTGAAAAACAGGTGAGTGTAATTTTGACCACAAAATAATCCAGATTTATTAAATCAGATATAGTGACAGTGCTCATCCTAAATTAGAGATAAGTATACCAGGGTCTTGATCAATTATTTGAATGATGCCTAAAAGAAACATTAACTTTATATTTTGATTGTTGAAAGAAAAAGAGGAAGTTGACTTTTGTCCTATCATTAGTTTCTAATTTAATACTGGTCCTGTGTATTTACAGTATGTGAGACAAGAATATTGACCACCAAAACCCTGTAATGTTAGATATAGATATTCTTTTATTCCAGGTCAGGTGTCACAGCCAATAACCCCAATCCAGCTATCCTGGCTGCAGGCCAGGCCTGAGCTACCCCTCCTGGCACAAGATCTACATTTTCCCTGACTATAACTGGGGGATCTGCTGGCACTGCTTAAAAAGAAGCAATTTAAAGTACCAAGGATGTGCAAGAAAAAACTAAAAATTCATAATAATTAAATTCTGGCTGTTACAGAAGAAAAATCATAATTCAAATAGATATCTGAAATAATAACATGTGTACCAGCAAGAGGATTTTTAGACAAAACTGGCATTTGATTTTCGTGATTATTACTGATTGCTTTAACATATTGGTCTGCACTGATATTTTTCTTATCCTAAGTGTTAACTTTTCTTAAAATGTTTTTTCTGACTGACTGAAATTACTTTTTTCATAGAAATGACAGAGTTGCACACAATTATAGTTGGCAGTCAGAAGGCCATGTTTTATCTGTAAGTCAGTGGAGTTTATGGGAGTTTATGAGGGATGCTACAGTTGGATCAGTCAGTTATGGAATCAGTGTTTCCCAGCCAGCATGACAGAGGGCTACACTACAAAGTTCAGCATCACTGGATCTGTATGCCAAGTCTTAGTAGTGGTGGGGTTGGGGTTTGCCCGCTGTCGGACTTCCACAAATATACTGTTTGGCTAGTGTGTAATGCTATACTTAGATGCCAAAACAAGGGCCAGCGTCATTCATGGGGCATGCAGTATTTTAGGGTTGACTTGTTTTTATCCACCCCTCTTAGTACTGAATTTAATCAGAAAGTTTAGGTCTGATAACACCAAGTTGCTGACAAGTTAAGCTTGCTAACTGGATGACTGCAGCACATGCCTTCCAGGTCCCCCTGTGAGCTGGCCCTATGGCAACTGCTGCCAGCCTCTGGATTACACTCTCTCACTGTGTTGATCTTTTCTAGTTTACTTCCCCATTTTTAACTCTGGGAGGACTAGTAGGGAGTTTTAATGACGGCGGCACCTTGGATGTAGTCCTGAACATTCTGTCTGTAAACCCATAGCTAGGGGTTAGGATGTAAGCTAGGCAACTGGCCTCACAACCTATGACTCCAGGCCTCAAGCCTTTGATCCCCTCCAGCTGATTATCCTGATGGATGGATGACTGGATGGGTACAGGGCTTTGATTGAGAAATGCTTTCATGGAGACCCAGCAGGGGAAAGCCCTTGGATAACAGGGCATTATTGTGTTTTTCATTTCCCCCACATAATGGTAGACATAGAGCTAAAGGGAAATACTAAAAAGAGAGTGGATGTTTGGGTAGTTTTTACGCCTGGGAGTGGCATGCGTTAAAGGGTAAGTGGTAACATGCAATATTTTTCTTGTTATCAACAAATCTAATGAAAAGACCAAAACCAAAAATGAATTGATCCTGTTGCCTGTGTATCCAAAAGCCTGATAAGGCTAATTCTTCCGTGAGTAAGCTATATGATAGACCTCCATTGTTGTCCAAAAACTATTAAATTCACATCAATGAGCCACACTGATGCACTTGTTCCTTCATCATGAAGAACATGGGCACTGTAGTTTATTCTTAGTCCATCCCACTTGCACCATCCTGCTGTCATAAATGCTGACTCGTGAACCAAATCTGCAGCTAAAAAAAGGCCCCAACAAATGCGCTATTTACTCCTGTTTGAGTAAAGTTTGCTAAGAACTAAAAAAAAATTGAGAGACGGACTGATGCGTTGTCGGTTTTGGTCTTTTAATGGGATTTGTTAAACAAACACAGAATATCGCCAGCCTTATCCTTTAATGGGCTTACGGTGTCTAGTTTAAAACAAAGGTTGTGCATACAATAGCAGTAGTTTCAATTTCTTTGCAAGGATATAATGAGGAATTTACTCTCTGTCTCTCTCCCAATGCAGCTGGGCAAGTTCAGACTACTCTTGTTCACTGGGGAGGAAGAGGACCAGAGGACACGCATGGAAAACAACTTCAGGCCTCCTCAGCCCCTGAATGGCAGAAAAGTGCGTTCCTCCAATTAATGCGACCCCAAGGGATCTGATGTCATAGATAACGAAATTGCTTTTAGACAACAGAGTGAATGCATAAATATGAGTGTACTTTTACCTCATGTTAGCTTTCTGATTCTTTACTTCTTTACAGAAGGAAAAAGTTCAAGGAGTAATTCTCATCACTGCCAGAACGTTAAGATGCATGTTTATCTTCACTGGTCAGAAGTTTTAATGACAGTGGGAGGAATGATTTAGGGAAAAATAAAAGGGATGTTACAAAGTAATATTAGAATACTAACACTTATGATGCTCATTGGGTATATCATTATATAATTATAAGCTTTATGAAGATTTAAAGGTTGGATTTATACTTGCATAGCTATTTAAGGAAAACAAGTGTTGAGAAAAAAAGGTGCTACTGTACAACTAGCAGCAAGGTCTTGTAAGGCGTTATTACCTTTAATCCTCTGCTGCTCCCCAATTAAATATCTAACTGCCTAGATATACAGAGCAGTCTGTTGCTGTTTGCACACTGGTACTATGCCACCCTGCCGTCTGCAGATCCAGGGCCTCAGCTGATCCCGATTGATCCTCCGCTGATCCAGCCTTTTGCTGGTGGATATCCAGTTCTTGTGGTCACGGATCCTTTCCAACAACGAACTGGAGGTGGGATTGGATTAGTGCTGCATTTATCTAAAGTGCTCTGTTAGGTCGTGACGGGTAGCATGAAAGTCTCAGATCCTTTACAGCTTAAGAGACTGAGATATTTGTTCCCATCAGGGTGGTTATTATTTTTAGCATGTTTGCCCCAAACCTGTCTTTACAACCATCTCTCACTTGGGGTTTATCAAACTCTAGCAGCCCAAACAAAGACCCAATGAATTCAATATTTCAAACAAACTGTGCATCTTTGTTTTTCTAATCTTCATTCTGAGATTAAACTACACCTCGGTTAAAGTGTCACATTTCCTGCTCCAGTCTCTTTACTATGCAGGAAGGTTTCAGCATGATGCACAAACTTCTGCAGTTGCAGTTGTAAGAAAAATAAATGCACAGTCCAACATGTAATGCCTGACAGAGGCCCTGGTGTCTCCCACTTGGTGAGTTATGGCAGCTTTGTGTAATGCCGGTCCTTATTTAGACCGACTTGGATTTTGCTAATACTGACCTATGGCAGGGATAAACATATATTGTGGCCATACAACCAGATGCACACATGAAGAATCACACCTCACTTATGATTGTTTTATGTCATTGATGTGAAAGGACATTAAAAATGTAATTTATGGGTGGTTTGAATGTTTTTGTAATGCATTCAAAATTTTGACATTTGACATTTGCTGAATGAAATAAAATTCGAAATAAGTTTGATTTATTTGTTTTTTTTTCATTTGAAGGGGTTCTTACCAGATTTGTAATAACCAACATTTTACATATGCAGTGAAAATAATTGAAAATAAATAGCTGGACAAATGGCACCCAGCAGGTTGTTGAAAGGAGTACAAGTGGACATTTACATGAAATATAGTCTGCAATTTGTTTTTCCTACCAAAAAGCACCATTCTCCACCGTTATTGAAGTTGCAATATATGAACTTTGTACCTTTGTATCTACATCATGTTTTTGAGGGAGGTGCCATTCAAGCAAATGTTTAAACTCACTCTCACAGATCAGCAGTAGCAAGACTGTGTTCAAGGTAATTAGTAGCCAGGATCTAGCCTGGGGCTGGGGGTGGGGGGGATAGTAGAAGAACAAGAAGTAACATGGACCATCATCACAGTCAATTATTTACCAATGGTGCTCATTGAATGACTTTATTTGGCCCTTAAGTTCACATGATGGAGTGTTTATACTTAATGCATGAATAAACTAATGAGCCAATATTGTAAAAAATGCCCAAGGATGTGTGTCTGTAATGTTGCTTAATGATGATTGAGTAATAATCAGCATTCTTTTATTCACATTTTCTCTCCAAACAAGGTCCTTATAGCCCTATCGAAGAATGTGTAAATCCTCTTCAGTGGGCTCTTCTAAACTTTGTGCACCTTCATCAGGTCACCCATGTGGCTGACATCTCCTTAGCTCAAATTTTGTACAGAAAATAATTGTTCCTGTGGGGATGGAAGTCAGCTTTCTCTTTGTAAAGCAACAAAGTCAGTAATGAAGATAATGGATTTTTTCAATAATCAGAGTGCTACCCAAAAGTTCAGTTTTTCTACAACAGAGCCCCTAATTTTAACTTAATAGTAACTTTAGTTTATTACACAAGGTGATTTGCAAGTGTGTGAAGTGTGGGCCTCGATCTTAATCAATATCGAAGAGCTGCAAGTGTGCTGTTGTAGTGTTAAACAAACTGAATTTAGATACATTTGAAATAAAATGTTTACTCATTATCTAATCATTCACAAGGAATTTGTTTTGGTAATGCTCTGCTGAATACTATAGCAATAACAGCAGTGTCTGTGCAGATCAATTATTTTTATTTGGTTAGCAAATAAATATGAGTGTTCATTTATTGATTTTACTGTATCTTACTCTATTTTTCAAACAACTTATTACAGAACAGGAGAATTACAGACAGACTTCTGCACATATATAGCAGCTCTATAGTCAAAATATAAGTTGGGGACAAAATTAAAAATCACACAACTAGTGATTAGAAAATAGTTGATAAAACATATAAATGTTTCACATTTTTTTCTAAAAGAATAGCAAGTTTTTGTGCTTCTTAATCACAGAGATTGTTAATAGATGCATAAAGGTTTTAATTTATAGCTTATTAATAACATTCTCCTACAATATTAAACATAACTTGATCTTAACCAGGAGATCCTTTCACATGTTGAATACTGCAGGTCAGAGCAGCTGGATTGGCATTATGATAGAACATGTTTTTCATGTTCTATCATAATGCCAATCCAAAATGGGCATCTCAAAATGCTGAAGACTAGACAGGAGGAAAAGATGGAGAGAGATGGAAGGCAAAAAGACTGGAAGGAGAGACGGAGGACAACAAAATTACAGTAAGAGATCAGGAAATGAGAGACAGAAGACAGTGAGATGGAGAAGAACCAAATGAGAAAATTGTGACAGAATCAAAGACAGAGACAGAAACTGATGGAAAGCGAGATGAAGACAGATGACCCAGTGCCTGCCACAAGTCCAGCTGGACCTCATGGTATGTTTGCTTCTGTTCATATAAATTCAACTACAGTGGATCACCATTTCACAGTACAATAACATGTTTTTAGTTGTGATGTATTTTCTATTGTACCCGCAGAAATTTTTATTTGAGGACCCCCATCCATCCATCTCCCATGTCACCTGGCCAAAACCTTTGCACTGTAATGACCACTGTGCATGTTTAACGCATCAAAGTCCAGTTTTTCAAAATCTTACATGAACAACTGCCAAAATCTAGTTGTATTTAATCTAAAAGTCCAAAAAACTTTCTTATTCACATTGATACCTGTATCTTTCAAAAAAGTAAAGAGACACTGTAGATTGGACACCAACAATCAGGATAATATTGATCCTGCTGGAGGTTTGTATTTAGAGGCCAATTAGAGACAAATAATTCTGTAATACCAAGAAACTGTGTATAATTGTAGAGGATGCAGCAAATATATTGTACATCAGAAATAAAGATTATATATAGAATTTATTATTTTCAATTTTTTAAATGATGGTTGACTTAATGAATAAAGTAGTTTGCTTAGAAACTGTTTTATGCTTGAGTTTGTCTGGATTATAAGTGACTAAAGTTGCATTTGACTTTTCCCCCCTAATTTCATTCGTCTTTTGAACAATTTTGACTACAGTATTTGTCCAGCAGATGGCAGGATATAGGTTTACATGATAAAACAGAAGGCAGAGCTTGTGTATTTCTTACTCTGTGGCATTTGGATTAGGGTTACCTGACAATATTTACAACAAAATCTTTGAACTGAAATTTAGATCATCAGTCAGACAGATGAGCAGATCAGCAAGATCTGTCTGAGGCTGGACTGTGATAAAAAGAGAAAATAAAATAATACCACTCTAAACCAGATTGAGTTTTTTAAGTGGTCCTGCATGGGGAACCACAAAATACAGATTTATATGTACACAGAACAGAATAACAACATTTCAGTCCAGTTCAAACATATTACATCTGATGCAAATTCAGACTCAGACTCTTTCATTGCTATATATATATATATATATATATATATATATATATATATATATATATATATATATATATATATATATATATATAAATTTTTATTTTTTATTTTTTTATAGATGTATTCTAATTTCATTTCCAGATTTTGATGATGCTTTCTGTATTTGTGTTATCTACACAGTGTGTTTAACTTGTGTTGGTCTTCCTGTAGGTGGCAGCATCTACTGTCTTTTTTAATCAGATGCGAGAACTCTGGTTTGCCTTTTACCAGCCACAAGGATTTCATTTAAAACAACTGTACAATGTCTTTGATGGTACATGGAAGTGGATTGATGTGGAAATTAAATTACGTATTCTATATATAATGTATGACTACAGGAGAAAAACAAGTCTGACCACCAACCTTTTATTCTTTTGCCATCAATTTTGCTTGACCTTGTCCGCCTTCCTTGCTACTCTGTAAGTGTTGTATGAATCAAAAGGTTGCATTACCCCATCTGGTTTCATTTCCATTTAACTGCTGATGGCTGTGGAAAAAAACTGTTTGCAGGTTAATGAATAAAGAATGAAACTGGGTGTGTGTGAAGTATATTTAACACATATTCTCAAATAATCCCTCCAAAATAGCATCAGGGAGCTTTATTGAGACCGAGAATGCCTGAGCGGGCACATCATCCTCAGCCACAATCGATGTGCCATGTAATAAGATATTACAGTCAGGCCTCAGAAATAGAGTCAGTCAAATGTATTTTTAGCATCACGATATCTACTTGCTTGTTGTAGTGATTTTTCCCAGACACAGCAACATCTGACCAACTTGTGAAATACAAACCTGCAGGACAAACGGGAAGAAGGAAAAGTTGCTGCTCAGGCAAAATAAGTTTTTGAGAGAATGAATGGCTGAATAGTCTTGATGAGAATTCAGAGGAAGGTATCAAACAACCAGCAGGAATTATTCCATGAAGACTCTGCACCATCACTATAGTCATCATTTATCTATAACTAGCATTATATCTCCCATCCACAACTTAAATATGACAAAAATGAATGAATATGTGTTTGTTTACGTAAATTTGCTCCAAAAATAGATTAAACTAAACTAACCAAATATAAAATCTTTTAAAAATATGGTGTAGTCCTTTAAAGGGGAACTCCACTGATTTTAAATGTTGGTTACTATTGGGGGCCCATGAGATCAGCTGTATAGAATTGTTAAGTCTGAGTGAGAAGTCTGGGCTTGAGCTTGAAGACCACAAATTTTTAAATAAAACCTGCATTACAAACTGTGGGCCAGTGGTACTTAAGTAAAAGTGCATAAGTATTAGCAGTAAAATGTATTTAAAGTATTAAAAGTAAAAATACTTGTTTGCAGAAAAATGGTTCCCATTAGAGTTTTGTAAAAATCTGTGTATTATGTAATGGGCTCATATTAGTGATGAATTAATGTGTAAACAGCATTTTATATTGGAGCTGGTTGAGGTGGAGCTAAGTTTAATTTATATACTGTTAGGTACATTAACCTATAGCAATGAATTGTATTTTATAATCTCATTATACAATTTTTAACTAGTAAGCTGTTAAATACATGGGATGGAGTAAAAATACAACATTTCCTTGTAAGATTTATAAGCCCTGTATTATTAGTATAAGTAACATAAAATGAAAATACTTAAGTACCTCAAAATCATACTTGTACAGTTGAATAAACATTCTTCGTTACATTCCACCACATGAGAAGAGAGGGATTAACAAAAGATGTTTGGATGCTCAGTCCAGACTTCGGAGTAAAAATTGCTAGAGTACCCCTTTAAATAGAATTTAATTATCATGTCATTGCTAAAAATATGAGAATCTCCTTTTGATTAATGAATTTAATTTGTACAGAACCTAATATGTTTGACAGTCATGAGGCTGCAGAGGTTCAAACCACTGAGTCATCACCTCACCTAAACCAAACTCCTGACCGTCTAATCACATAACTTTAATGACGCTTTAGTCTACACAGACTGAGTCACTACCCCTGTTTCAGCAGTAAAACTGAAAACAGGACGCACTCTGCTCCTAAATCATTTTAAGTTTCTCAATATTGTCAAGGACAGTGACTCTATCTGGTAATCAGAGGACATGGACACGGTGCAGTTGCCATGGATACAAACAGCACATGTAACACAACACAAACACTTGGCCAGCTCATATCTCCCCTACTTGTCTACGAGCCAGTGATCCATCGCCGTCACCCTGTCAGAAAATAAAACCGTACTACAAAAATATCTGATGCTTCGTTCCCCTTAAGACCCCTCTGGTGACACATGTGTGTTACAGTATTCATTAAGGGGCTTTATTTAGCAGTGTGATATCTATTTTGTGTGGATGTTTAGTGAACGGGCCTAACCAGCCACACATCACCTGTCCATCCTGGATGCTGATGTTTGGCCTTCACCCAGGTTCAAGGATGGGTTTAAGGTACAACAATCACAACTTGCCAAACAAAATACACCTTTTATGGGTTGCGTATATAAACCAAATAATATTAAGGTTGTCAGGCAGTGGCCTTGGTTCACTGAGTGGATTATAAATCACACCAGAAGAGGAGATGAGGTTCCCTCTCTTGGGCAGACTGTTGGTGGTCTGTTATGATAATTAAAGAAAACAGAGCTTCTCTGTTATGGGAGGGGAGGTCATGATCTGTAATTCTATACTTGGCTGTCAACTCATGTACCATAAAGCCTTTGATCTATGGACTATTTTTTCAGAAAAAATCTGTTTGATTCCTCTGGCCTTGATAGTTGATTTTCTCTGTATAATGTTTAGTTGCTCAGTTGATTGAAACACTGATACACAGTATGTTAGGTATGACAGTCACACCCTGACCCCTGACACCTGATCTTGACAGTGTGGGGTCGCCCAGAAGTGAGCCATGACATATTCAGAGTGGGCAACAGACACCTACACAGTCTGCGGGGAACTCAGCTGACTTAACTCAGTGACCCTTAAATCGCCTTGAGTCACTCCAAGATCCACTGTTTGCTCAGGGTGGCTATAGCAACACACAGTCAGCACCGCATCATGGCTCGGTCAACCCATATTTATTTCAGGCATGTCTGTTTAAAATCACTGTCAGAGACATTTGGTTTACAGAGTGCATACATGAAACTAACTCTAAGGGAATCAGAGATTTGTATTTGCAGCTATTTCAATCAAGTTTGAAGAGAGCTGATATAAACTAGCAGACACAGAAGGTGGTGTGAATTACTAATAGACCAAACAATTTTCTAGTGTTGAGGATTGACATGACACATGTTAGTATCTTTTGGCTCTGCTACAGATGGTGCACCTGACACACCAGTACCCTTTATTATAATGCCATCTTCTCACCAAAAAAGGGGTCCCAGAAGCCTACAAATTATTTTGAATGAGACATTATGTTTTCAGTTTAAGTGTGACCTCTCGCTGTGACTTTTAAGCCTCACCATCAGCATGGTTCTAGCAATGCCAACATAGCTTTGTCCGTTGGTAGCACTTAGCATGACTGTATACTCTCTAGTCTTGGCATGTAGTCACAAGACTAAGAGTCAACATCCATGCTAGCAGCTTTGTGAGGCTGTTAAACATAGCTGTGCTTTGAGCTAAATGCTACTGTCAGCATGCTAACATGCTTACAACGGCGATGTGAACATCCTCATTTTTAGCAGGTAATTTACCATGTATACTACCTTAGTTTATCTTGTTTGCATGGTAACATTCACTCATTAGCACAATGTAACAATGTGTAAGCTACATATATCTGGTCATAAACCAAAATATTGGGCAAATTGAAGCACTAGTTGAAAAGTCAAAGGATCACCAGCTGTATCCTCTAGGGAGCTTGAATATCTGCACCACCAAATTTCACATAAAGCCATCCAATAGTATTCAAGATATTTCCCTCTGAACTACAGATGTGATCCTCACGGTGGCTCTAGAAAAAAAAAGTCAGGGATTCATTCCTATGGGGACCATGAATGTCTGTCCAAATTTCAGGGCAATCCATGTGATGGTTTTAAGATATTTCAGTCTAGATCAAAGTGGTGGACTGACCGACTGTCTGACATTGCCTTCCATGGAGCCACACCGCGAGCATGGATAAAAGCAGATGTTTGAATTTGTATTGCTAATTCTGCTGTAATATCACAAAGGAAGTAGAAAAATCTGACACGAAGCCAAACACACTGGTTCAATATGAGGGCTGAAATACAACAGATCAACAAACTCAAGTGCATATTTTACCTGTCATTGAAATTCAGAGCAAATCACACATTGAATTTCAATTGAAGTGAAGAAGAGTGAATCAAAGCTTTATTTAAATTTTATCCCTAGACAGAACCATTAAAGAGCAATCTGATAACTTAATGGGTCTGACTGGGATAGACCCATGTGATCATCTCTCTGTCTGTCTCTCTGGATTGTCTCCAAAAACATCACAGGCCTTTGGCCGGTTTGATCCCTGCCGCATCTGCTATCTGCTGCAACTCCCACAACCAACCACCGCTGACACGTTCAAGTCAGAGGGGTCAGTCATGCACCCAGAAGCGTCACAAGTTTCCAAGATCCCTTTCCCCCAAGCCCACCGGGTCAAAAATAGCCCCGTTAGCCTTTTATAAATCGGAGTGTTTCTATAAAAAGCTTTTGGCTGACCAGAAACCTGGGCTGAAGCCACATCACACTATCTTTAGCTTTATTTATGTCCTGGTGTTGACAGCACCACTTGCAAAGCTTTCCAGTCACTGTTCAATAGGTCACATGTGTGCCAAGCCCTCAGCCCGATGTTGGAAAGCACCGTCGAGTAAAAACGGTAATCAGTGGGCCTACAGCGCTGGCCGGCCTGCATCCCTTACAGAAACAAACCGCCTAACAGCTGCTGAGTTAACGGCTTGATGATTCTTGCCCTCAGATTCTTTCCATCCACTTAGTGTTTATGGAGCTCTCTTCTGATGACAGATAAGCATGTCCACTTTTGTGAAATGATGATTGGCATTATTACAACTGTCACATGACAAGAACTATTGTTACATGAGAGCTGTAAAAATAGAAAGACCCATAACTGTGGCTTTATTTGATTAATCTAGATCACTTCTGCTTAAAACATGCTTTACTGTCTTTTGCATATAATAACTCATCCCTGGCTTTCTGAGTAAGACCCTCAGTCACTGAAACTTTCACTGTTTACATTTACAGCATTAAGCTCAGTTACGGAGTTCAAAAAAGCCAACAGAAATATCAAAAAAGGTCAGTTTCTCTCAACAAACAAGGTATGAATTGAGGAATGGATGAATTCAGGATCAATATAGACAAACATGAAATACAGATGAATGTAGGGTGAGTGCAAAGGAATATGTTTTACTTGCAGTATAACAGTATCATGTGTGTAATACTGTACATATTAAGTTTGTTAAGAGATTTGTTGCTGGAACCAGCTTTTTAATCATATGTTAGAAACAGAATGAACCACATACTACGTATTTATTTACACTTACCATCTCATCAACTGTTGTTCTTCAGACATTTTCTCACAGCTGCTCTTTTATTGGACAAATTGTGTATTTTTTCCATAAGACAGTATTAATAACTCTGTCCTTTTGGGATTTCTCAAAGAAAAGTCACGTTCGGGAGGAATAACTACAGGGTCAGTATGGTGAGTAGGAATTGTTACAACAACCAAGACCTATCTCCACATATATATGGGCACGTCAGTATTGTATTAAGACAGTCTGGAAAAACATGAACCTATCCTTTAAGCTAGTCTAAATAAAGTGATCTGCTGGACAAACATGTCATTCAGAGACACCTGGAAACACATACAATATGTGGTGGCCAATCGAACTACCACGATAAATATCCAAATCTGAGTTAAACTGTAATGCAGCTCTGTAGGAGCTGTGACTGGATGGGTCAAGTTAAGACTGCCAAAATTCAGCTTCCTCCTGTAGGCTCTGTTCACTTCAAATGAAAAGGAAACTCTTGGGAGAAGGTCAAAGTGCCTTTACAACTTGATGACTTGCAGTGGAAAAATTGAGTTCACTACCAACTCTTCCCAACCTTTTCATCTTCTCTCTCTCTCTCTCTCTCTCTCTCTCTCTCTCTCTCTCTCTCTCTCTCTCTGTCCTTCTCACCCTTTTCTCATGTGTTTTGTCTACAATATTTCAGAGCAAGGTCACCCACACAAGGACAGTATGTCTCATCCCACTCATGCATCAGTTCATGACTGATGGCAGAGGCCACTTGCCACATTTTCTCTGCACTGAGATAGTGTAGGTGGACTGTGTGTGTATGTGTCTACGTCTGTGTCTGTGTGTGTCTTGTTACTCTCTTCTCAAGATTGTTACACTAAACCTCTTCAAGTGTGGGGGCAGCCGTGTCTTAATGTTTGAATACCTGTTGCTCTTCTTTTGTCTTCAAGAAATAATAAGCTTGTCAAACAGTGAAAAGGTGGTCATCAGTTTTATTTATAATCTCTTATTGAACCTCACATTGAACTATGTTAAGTCTGAGGAGTGCAATCATGCAGATGCTTGTGTCAAGATGGAGATGGAGATGTGTCAGGAGCTACGGATGATGTGTGTGGGATGAGTGAGTCTGAAAGGGATGAATGATTGGAAGAGTTTCATGTAATTGTATTGCTGTTAATTGCAGTTTCTGCTGCTGTCACTTATCAGAGGATGTAGGTCTCTGAAATGTTCTGTAGCTTCTTTCCTCTTAAGATATCAAAAATACAAAATCAATAACCATTTAATGAAGTATTTTTTATAATTTTTATGTGAAGACAATTCCCTACCTATGGTTAACTGATTGAAAATCTAATTAAATGGACTATATAGACCTTGAGTTGAGACTGTAACAAATTGTTTCCAAGGTCAAGAATTCACTTTATAAATAATGGATTCGCAATTTTTCTTAAAGCAGTATTGACAGGCCCGTATGTACATCAAATAGGTTATTGATTGCTGTAATTGCAGTACTGGCTGCAAACAAATTACTTCCTAAAATTATTTTAATATACATGATGGGGGATGAAATTTACATTCATTTTACTGTGCAAAAATGAATTCTTGAGTTTAGCTGAAGCTAACATGAGTCTCCAGCAGTCTAAGATGGGCACATCCAGTAGTTATCTTATGCAATTACATCCTTTTTGGAATGAAATTCTTGCTTTGTGCTTCCATGGACAGTATTTTCTTACTGAGGCAAAGTAACACAAAGTGGGATTTGGCACTAAAAGGACAGTATGGTACCTAACTCAGACTACTGAAGCCTCACACTAGCTTTACTTGAATTTAAGAAGTCATTTTTGCACAAAATGAGGATTGCTGATTTTGTCCCCCATCACTTACATTGTAATTAAGAAGGGATTTGTTTAAAGCCAGTATGGACAGCAGTAACAATTAGAGCAATCAGTAACCCTTTCAATGTACTGTACATACGGGCTTGTCAGTATTGTTTTAAAATAGACTTGAAAAAATGTTAACCCATCCTTTAAGCCAACATGGACGAGATATCCTTAACATCTACGATGCCATGGTAACTGGGAAAACTCTAGCTGCTGATGAAGATTGTGGGATATGAGAGAAAGCTCCAGAAAAGCTTCTAAATGGATCTTGAAGTGAGATTGTTTTGTGAATAGAAAATATAGTATTGAATGCTTTCAGCAGCAAAGTAACATTAACATCATATAAGGTGGAAAGCTGTACAATTTGCCCAGGTGAAAAGATACACAAAAGCCTCTTTCATTGCCATAGAAACAGGTTGCTGGGTTAAAAAGGGGAAATACAGTAAAAAAAAAAAAAAAAAGGCTTAAACAAAACAATGATATGAAAGCAAAATTTGGTTTCATCTCTACATCTTTGTTATTTTTTCTCATGTCAGATTCATAAACTATTTATGTGCACGTGCTGTGATTTGTTTCACATAGGCTACCCTGAATGACATGTACGGTATGAACCACCTTCTGTATATCGTATCAATCAGCACACTTTGTCCTGATCCCTGATGTGAACCTTTTGTGTTCTCTCTTTCATGGCCCTCAGCTCCTCTCCAGTTGTAGAGC
This sequence comes from Thunnus albacares, assembly GCF_914725855.1. Taxonomy (NCBI): domain Eukaryota; kingdom Metazoa; phylum Chordata; class Actinopteri; order Scombriformes; family Scombridae; genus Thunnus; species Thunnus albacares. Next base: position 25,147,783 of record NC_058106.1, read on the forward strand.
ACTTTACTCTGTGCCTCTGCCTCACTCTCACATGGCTTTTTCACAAGTGCATGTGGAATATATTAACGCAATACATATATGGTCAAAAGTTTGGACACACTTTATCATTCAAGAGAGTGAGAAGGTGTGTCCAAACTTTTGAATGTTACCGCACATAATATCCTTCTTTCTTTTTTTTGTCCTGCTGTTTGATGATTTTTTTTAAATTTGATTAATGAAATAATACATCTGGTGGTATTATATATGTTTCTTATAGCCAACAAATCCCATAAAAAGACCAAAAAACAAAAATGAATTGATCCCTCCACTAAGCAGTGTCACCTGTGTAGCCAAAGCCTGATATAACTTGTTCCTTTGCGCCAAAATCTCAAGAGTGAGTCATGCATTATAGTGGCTCACATGTTTCTTCATTACAATAAACACAGACAATGTAGTTAATTTTGAGTCAATCCCCAGTACACTGTCCTGCCACTAGATACTCACTGTACAGCAAGTGTGTGTTAGTTCGCAGCTGAAAATAGTCCCAAACAATACACTTTTTACTACTGTTTGAGAAATGTTTGCTGAAAACCACAGTGCCCATCTTTTTTTTTTTTTTTTTAGGAATTTATTTATTTGTTTTTATTAAAAAAAAAAGAAATATATTTCTAACATGTTTTTTAGAGTTACATCTTCAGTAGGAACAAATGGTACCGTAATATTGAGGGGTGGCCGAACACAATGTTGGTTTTAGTCTTTTCATGGGATTTGTTGACAAAAAAGTACAGAAGATTGCCAGCTTTATCTTTTAAGCACCTTCATATTCATAATTCTACATGATACAGTAAATGATTGCTGATGATAGTTGATTAAACAATATATAATTTACATAACTGCATTCTGTGTTCATTTGTCAATGATAGTTCTGTTGCTCTAGTCTCATAATTCCTTCTTGTCTGAGACGCACCTTTGCAGAGTGGATGAACTCTGCTAATGTGATAAATTTGATATTAACGTGCTACATTTCCATAAGTTTCATTTCACATCCACAAATAACTTGTGCTTAAAGAAATAAAATGATTAACAAATCGGTTTATCTAATATGCTAAACATATAAACAACAAAATATAAAGAATATGAAGAAATCTAATTAAGTAACACATGAATAGCAATTCTGCAATTTGTAATAAATGACTACACTGGTGATCTACCACTGATGACTGTTGCAATACATACAGCAATAGAGGGCGAGAGCAGCATTTTAGAGTCAGGTTTGCTTTCATGTGTGTATATTCCAGCTGCTTCTTGAATCAAATTGTTGATTTCCAGCTTCCTGTCTTGATAGTCTGAAATGTAAGAGTGATTACAGCCTCCAAAATGCCAGAAATAGCATGAGTGACGCACATACTCTGTCAGATGTCCATTTCATGTGACAAGCAATTTAAAATGTTTTCCTGTTTGGAACACCAAATTACTGTATTGAATGAATAATAAAAAATTAAAAAAAGAAAAACAGAACTACGACCTTGTCTCTTTTAAAAGGCTTTCTTTATACGCATTTCTATTCTCAGGGGTCTTATTCACAGTACTGCTACACATAAAACCCGTAGCCTCTCTATTTTTAGTTTTTAATGCTGGAGAACATTGGTGGAGGAAGTATCCAGATCCTTTAGTTAAGTAAAAATGGCAATACTGTAATATAAAAATACTCCATTACAAGTAATGGCCGCGCATTAACAATGTCACTTAAGTTAGCAAAATGTTAATATCAAAAGGAAAAGTACTCATAATTCAGAAAAATGGCCCCCATGAGTGTTACTGCATATTGTATATTACATTAGTATGTTATCATTACAGATGCATTCATGTGTAACCATTTTACTGTTGTAGCTGGTTGAGGTTGCGCTACATATCACAACCTCTTGACTTAGTACTATGTTGTAAATTTCTCAAAGAACTTTAGTACAAAGTCAAGAGGTTGTGATATGTAGGCATGTGACATGTTTTGTATAGTTTGTGGACAACAATGGGGGTCTATGGCACGGAGGAATAAGATATACCAGGCTTTGGATACACAATACTTGTAAATAGATCAGTTCATTGATGGTTTGGCTCTGCACATGGGATTTGTTGACAATAAGAAAAATACAGAAAATCATCATCCTTATCCTTTAAGTACCTATAATTTCCACTTAAATATAGTATCTGAGTAAATGTACTTAGTTACATTCCACTGCTGGAGCAGAGCTGTAGCAAACAGGATTAACAGCTTCTCACGCTGCCAGTGACAGTGTTATGTGAAACAAGACAGCCGCCAGCCTCTTACAATCACAGGTCAGCTCCACTCTCAACTTTAAAGTTGATGGAAGGTTGGACCACATGAACTGTGTATTTTTCCAGTGTTTTCATTTATTATTTCAACTTGCAAAAACATGCAGCAGCAATTTGTTGAAAATCCACAGGAAATCCCAAAGTTTCTGCCAGCTGAACAGCAGCTGCTTTTAAAGTGGGGTTACTGTAAAAGTGGACAGCTGGAACACTTTGGTCAGTGATGCAACATTATGCACCAGTAAGCTGTGTCACTGTTATGCTGCACCATTCCTGTCAGTGAATCAATTTATCGTTCAAATGGAAAACCCTACCAGCCTCTGACCTTTCTCAACTGCCAGTAATTACAGGCAATTTATATAAGTCAAACATAATTTACTGAAAGAGCAGGAGATGCTGGAACAACCGAGAGCAGGTTTACTCTGCAGGCCATTTATTGCAACATTTCTTGAGGTAATTTCAAAGGGAGAATGCTCATGTTTTTAACCTTTTAAAGTTTCCATTTCCATTAGTACAATATTAACAGGAAGCAAACGTCCTACATGCTCCTCTTCCTTTTTTGGTGGGTGTTTTTATTCGAAAGAAATTCAAATGAAAGCCTATATACTCTGGATGTAATCAGTGGTATTGAATAAGATGATAATAAGGTGTTTCCCTCCACATGAAACAAAATCAAACATACTGCAATCAAAATGAGCCTAAACACTCTCAAACCCAAAAGAGATGGAAATGCAGGCAAATATAAAAATGAGTTGAAGAGTTGCAGTCTTATGAAATAGATATAAGTAGTAGGGACTTGCTATGCTGACTTTAAGTTGCCATTTTTAAATAGTATTGGTGGTGGTTATTGATGGTGATAATGACAGTAAAGTCCTTCCAAGGAGGCATATTTCTACTTGATCTTCACTGGCAGCAGGTGATAAGTTCCTTCAAAGTCTGGCATTGACATCCACATTTGGGATGACCAATTTAAAAAATAATGTTTAGGATGTGCCTGGTGGTGTCTATCTGTTACAGGAATAGTTTGAGTCTTTGGGAAATACTCTTATTCGCTTTCTTACTGAGAGTTAGATTAGAAGATAAACATCACTCTCATGTCTGTACGTTAAATATGAAGCTACTGCCGGTTAGTTTAGCTTAGCTGCAAGCAGGTGTGAAGCTAACAAAATTGGCCTACCAGCACCTCTAAATGCTTACAAATTAACACAATATACCCCATTTGTTTAATACATACACAAAAGAGTTTCAAAAAGTATAAAAACAACATTTCAACCCAACATATTCTCACAAATTTGGTCATTGTGGCTCTAAACTAACTTTGCACTTGCCAGCTCTATTGTAGACATTCATGGAAATGAGAACTCATACAAAACAACATGAGCCTCCCACAGCTTTCCAAATAAACATGATTTCTATGTGAATAATTTTAAGTGCTTATCTCATAGTTAGTATTTATATTATTTAGTATTTATATTTAGATTATTATGACTTGCAGCAGTACTGATACAAGCCTCTAACAGCTACAGATGGGAAAACTGTCAAGTTTGGAGCCAAAGTGAAACTATCTTAAAACAAGCTTAAAATAGCCAAAGCTGTGGGGAAACTCGAACCCGAGGGGGGAGGTTGGAAAAACACTCCTCTATGCTGGTAAACCAGCAATGGAAAACTAGCTGGTCACTTGGGGAAAACCGGCCAGTGCTCCACTGTTCCTGTCCCTGAACGACCATCCATATGTGGTGAATTATCTCTCATTTCCCAAGCTACTTGAAGTGATTGGAAATCTCACCCTCATTTCTCTCCGTGGCCTTGCACCCCAAGTTGGCCAGCTGAACCATCCCTGTCCTCAGAGGATCTCAAGGCTAAAGTTGGAGGCTCATTACCTCTCAAATGTAGCGCTTGACCCTATGTCAGAAGCTAATCCCTTCCCCTCTGTTCTCTCATCTCCCTCAGGGTCCTCTTCAGTGTACTTTTCTTTTACTCGCCATGTTGTGCTTGGTTGTGATTGGGAACGGTTTGCAACAACGGATATAAATAGCCTAATATAAATGGACAGTGGGTGGGTAGGCTATCAGCAGCATTGTCTGTATGTTTGGTGAGTCACTGCACATTGAAAATGTCCAGTTGAAGGAGCATCTTCTCCTTGCTCAAATGTATTTGTGATAGTGAATATGTAAATGTGTTTATTTTTAGATATTGCCATCTCATTTCTGCTCCATTTTTGCCATGTTTATTCCTTCACTTCATGTCTGCTGGAACAGAAGAGATGATAGAAGAAATTGTGGTTTTGTTCTAGTTTGCTAACCCGGGATATTAAAAAAATACAGCTGCTAACCTTCTCACAGATGAGGCTTGCTCCTGTATCGGTGTGTATGATGTCATCATCACTTCTAAACTGTGAGTCTTCACTATGTTTTGTTTGTTTGCAAAATATTATGGCTGCATCCCTAATTTTATCATATTGTACTATAATATGTTATGCGGAGAACATTAGCTAACTTTATTTGGGTATTTTAGCGTCTAAGGATAGCGGGTGTTGTATGCAGATTTAAAAAGCCCCTTGAGGCAAATTTGTCATTTGTGATATTGGACTGTATAAATAAAATTGACATAGTCTATTGCTATAACTACCGTGCAATGTGTAACTAAAAATGCTTGTTTTCAGGTGATAATCGCAGCTGTCATAACATAAATATAGCTGCCTCTAGATATTTAGTTTCTGATTTTGGGTTAATACACATTTTTCACAGCAGACACCAATAAAAGCACAGGTGCAAACAATAAAATCAATTTCATCATTGTCATGCTGTAATGGTTTATTGGGACACTTTAACAGAACAGAGCCATTGTTAATGTTATTAGAAACACCTGTGCATACCTTTTCTTACAAATCAAAATTTCTGTCAGTCACTAGAGGATGAACACACTTGGTGAATGTAAGTCCAATATTCATTCTCCTTTTAGCTCTGGTTTGGTCTCCTCCAAATCCTGAAAAAAACCTCTGAATCTTTATCTTTCTAGTTGTTTGACTTTCCTCACTAGCTAGTTGCTAACTTGTCTGTCTGCCATTTGGTGCTGGCCATGTAGAGTACATTGGGTTTGTTATATATTGTTTGCTACAATAGCTACTTGATGCTGCTGAAACTGGGACTGATAGTGACACTGAACCATATAGTAAATTTGCAGACCATAACACCAAAATTGGGATCAAAAAGTGGCTGAAAAACTCTTTGGAGCCTCTCAGTTTGTTCATCACTATGACAAACCGCTGCCAATGAGGAAGGAAAGATGCAGTGCTCTCAGGTATGTGTATTCAGAATGTGAGCCAGTTCTGGTTTATCTGGTTTGTTTTTGGTTGACATATGGCTTACTTGTGGCCCAGATCCAGGAAACAGGAGCAGAGCGCCCAAGTGCCATCATTCCACGCGGTATGTGGGCTGGATGAAAGTGCTGAAAATGTCGGATGTGGGCCGGATCTCGGCCACAGCAATTTTGCTATCTGGGTTAGTTTCACATACGATGTGTGTGAGGAGCGTCATATTTGTCGTGTCACTGACAATGTGACTGCCTTTTTTTCTCCTCACAGTCAATTATGAACAGTTATCCCAACTTAATTAAACTTTTCTCACAACAGGCTAATGGATGGGTATGTATGCCTATTCAGTTTTCAGAGCTTTGTCTCTTGTGAAAAGAGAGTGATTAGTTTGTTGGACACTGCTGGGTGAGTGTCATTCAGTGGTCCTTCAATTGTCAATCATAGCAACACTTGGGTCTGAATATAGCTTTGCTTGCTTGTTAGGTTGTCTGGGTCAGCATTTCTAAAGGCTTAATCACACAGACTGGAGTGCGCCACTAATGCAATTACAAACACAGGACGATTTCAGGCTGTCTGGGTGCGTTTCAGTTTATAATGAAGAAGAAGCAAGCAGCAAGAGGGTAAAAGGAAAAGATTTCATGCAGTAAAAGTGACCAAATCCATTTCTACAAGTACTGTACAACAGACTCATATCTAAAGTACGGCATACACATGTATGAATTGATAAAATGAAAAGATATATAAGGATATATATAATTAAATAGAATTACACAGTTGTGGTGCAGTAACATGTTTTAATTCTGTTGATGTGTTTAATTAACTAAACTACAAATCAAATCTCAGCATTTACAGAGTTGTTTCTTTTCGTTTATGGTTTTATAACAGTCTTTGTGTGACAATTTATCATAGCTAGGAATTAAATAAATACCATGAGAACTCAATAACCAGATGTGTTTAACATAAATTAACAACAAGAATGAGCAAGTTAAGGAGGCACCATCTTGAAACGAACGACCAACTCCATAGCAATAAAAAAATAACAAACTTAAAACATAAAAGACAATGTAATCTTCCAAACATTAAACATGCATAAGACATCTTGACTAATCTAAAAACTAATTTTGCTTTCAGGTCAGTGTACATCACAACTTTGATCTAATAACTAGATTCATTTTCATACATTCTCCGCCACATCCTCTACAGCAACATTGGTATGTTGGTCCAGCAAGACAGAATACATCCTTTTTAGATCGACATTTTCAGTGGGACTCTTTCCTGGTTAGATTTGCTTGGCCGTTTAGGGTTCTGGTAGGACAGTCTCACAAACACAACAATGAGGATAGTGCCTGGAATAAAGAAAAACAGACACTGAGATATTCGGCAATGTCACTACAGTATGTTACCGCTCATTTGTATGTAAAGTGCAGTAATTAGTATCGTGAGGACATGTCAAATCTAATACATTATGATGGATTGCACAGCTGCCTCTCTGCTTACCTATGACTGCAAAGGTGCCAAGCAGAATGCCCACTGCAGACTGGATAGTTGGCATGCCCTGCAATTGCTTGGCAGCCATTTTGCAGTTCCCTCTGACGTTGCAGGGACACACTGTCACTAACAGGAGATTTGAGAGGAAAAACACAAAAACAACTCATAGATCCAGACTTTTTAATATCACACAACAATAGTTATGACTAAACAACAAACAGGGAATACAACTTACCTAAAGAATTAATGTTACAGTCAGGATTGATGTTTGGTGCTTAATTCCTCCAAGACAATTTGATTTAAGATATAAACACTTCCTCAGACTGTAAAAAATGGCTCCAATGATGATAAATAGGAATTTTACCTGCTATACATATGACAATATTTGTTTCATATATGAAAACTGAATTTCACATAGAAGGAAACAACCTAAAATATAATTTTCACATATGCATCACATGTGACTTTTTGTAAGATGTGTGCCAGAAGTTAAATCTAATCTGACTGCAAAATTGCAGAGAGGAAAACCTTGGAGAGCACTCTGTTCACGTACAACCCTAATCTTTTTTCCAACTGTTTATCCTGACCAGTGTGTGAGAAATTATGCTTTTTTTGTGCGATGTATGTAAGGTGTCAGCAGGTTATTATTGGGCAAAACACAGTCTTAAGAGCGCCACATAGTCATCAACCTAGAAAAATCATTTATAAAGCCCCATTGCATCATTAATAAACAAGAACAGAGCTAGGACAAGCTGGCACACAGGGGTTGATCTCTATTGATTGTTCCTATGCTCTTGTCCCATATCCTCCCCATGCTCACTTTAGCTCATCAGCAGGAGTGTCAGCATTACCTGGCAAGTTTATGAAGGTGCTCCTGGGAGGAGAGCTGCTGTCAGAGATGGTGAAGGGTACAGTGTACACCTCGGGGGCCAGGTATGGGATGTTTAGGGACAGGTTGGTGTGAGTATCTGAGGTACAAAACATTTGCTTGTTGGTTGAGAAAAAGTCACATACTGTAAAAATGTCACATACTGTAAAAATAAAATAAAAAAACTAATAAAATTAGGCTTTAGACAAAATCATGTACTAATTTTTGGTTGAATGATGAGGTAATGATTTGCATGCTGAACACAAATCTACTTCATATAGTTGAATTTAGATAACATTTACTTAAACAAAGCTCTGACAAGAAGGTCTGAGTTCCCCACTGAATTCTTTTGTACCTTTGATGACATTAAACTATAAAGAAGTAACAAGAGGAAAAAGAGGTATGGTGCTTGTAGATCAAGGTGGATCAGAAAATATAGTGACATATTTTTGTTCATAAAAAAAACAAAAAGTGTATAACCTCCTGTGCAGTGCTACAATTTCACACCAGTGCATTTTTCAAAACTACTTAAATAAGAACAGACACTACTGAAAAAATTAAATTAGACTAAATGCTCCATTACATCCCCTAGAAGGTAACTGCAATACTGGTATGTAAATTTGAAATATTTTGCTGTCATTTCTACTATCAAATGGGAAAAAACCTATTAAAGCAAATACTGCAGACATCCATCCCATTACACAATGCAGAAAGACTGATGGAGCTGTGTATGGAGAGGTCTGGAGTGTGTGACTCTTTATCTTATCTCTGTAAATCAGTCTAAAATACACGCCTGGTTGCATGACGTAAAAGCCCTGGCCAGTGAAGAGAAACATCTTAACAAGTTGTTTGAACCCTTATCTGAGGGTCTTAAACCCTACGCTTACACCTTACCATTATTCCCCTTCATGTTCCACTTGTCAGTCAGGGAGAGCTGTGCAGCACTTCTCTAGAGACTGTTAATGTTGTTTTCACTGTACTGTTGCATCTTTGCTTTGACATCTTTGCAGGTTTATTTTGTGAGCTCCTATCCACCTAAAATTATTTTTGAATGTTTGTGTTATCAGAAAATGCTTTATAGACCGCACTCATGTAGCACCTTTCTACCTTAACGGACAAAGCGCTTTACAATTTTTGCCTCTCATTTACCCATTCACACACACACACGCACAACACACGCACACAGACACCAATGGTGGTGCTGTGTTACAGGCAGAATGCATATATTACATTTTCTCCTTACTGCTATGAACAATAATGAACCAATAATTTCTACATTGAAAGGAACTGTCAGTCATTTGAACATGGCACATTTTAGAGTCTAAGAGACTTGAGATGAATGGTCACGACACACACACACACACACACACACACACACATGTGTGCACACACACACACACAAACACGCACATAGGTTCTTCTTTTCATGAAATGTTACACATTATTGGTGCGACCATTACTGGCTGCTACCAGGTGCAAAGCATTGTGGGAGATTCCTCTTTTAGCCCCCATTAGCTGGCAGGAACCCAGCAGTGACGCCAAAGAAATTACACAGAAGATATAATTACAGCTGGGCTCAATCAATACCAACAGGAACAGCAGAGTGAAAGGGGGAGATAAAAAAAAACCTGAGAGGGAAGTGGCTGAGCTGTGTGAATGACTTAATGACAGACGTCACAGCAGTAAATAGTTTGCATTAAATGAGCCCAACACTAGCAGTTTACAACTGCAGAAAAAAGAGTAATTACATTTTACCTCCCATCCCAGATCGAACTGAAAAAATCATGCAGGAGGAAAATAGAACAAGGCAATTTGCACATCTTCTGGGCCAGATCCGTTTCCTTGACAGTAGACATGAGTTTCTGTACCATACAGAAGGATGGCATTTTTACTATCTTAATTCCTATTAATCGGTGTAAGTCCAAGCTTCCGTCATGCTCTGCCCACTGGATGTACTTAAAAGTCCAATTATCAGTAGTGACACATTACTCAGCCTTGTTGCTTAGTTGAAATTTTGACCTGAATCACCAAATTTCATGGCAATCCATCTAATAGTTGTTGGGATATTTCACTACAAGCTAAAAACATCAATCTGCTTTTGGCACTACAGGAAAAGTTAGTGACTCACGAAAGTCTTTAGGATTCATCCTCGAATGTCTGTGTAAAATTAAATGTCTGTCCATCAAATAGTTGTTTTTCTTATTATTGTTATTTCAGTCTGAACCAAAGTGGTGGACTGACTGATCAACTGACAGACAGGCTCTTGCCATCCCTCAAGCAATGCCTGGCATGGCAAAAAATCAAACATGTTTAACTGCTGACAGCAACCCAGGTAGCAGGCCAACTGGGTGTCAGCTTGCATTCTGGTGCGAGTAGATGTAAAGCCAATACGGTTGCCAGATTTTGACTTTTGGGTTGATCTAGGTTGAGAATTAGCTCCAATTTGCAGCACTTAGGCTGGCTTGGAGCCAGTGTTGGCACCCAGAATCAGATCAGAGCCAATTCTGGCACGTGACTTGTCATGAGTAATCTATTTGCTGGATCTAGACTGTTTTTGGGCCTAGCCATTTTAGCTGAATCGTCAATCTCTTGCACACTACAAGAAGATGTGTTCAATCTGTCCATTGAGGCTGGTTTTGAATGATATGGAGTTTTTCCTGTTTGCGCATTCAGAGTATCTTTGAATTATAATAAAACATTCCAGTTTTATAAAATTTTAATTTTGTCAAGGATTGGCTAAAAATAATACATGCTTGTTTCACTTGTTAAATTAATTTAAAAAAGTAGCTTAGCATAAAAAAGGTACCTTTTTTCCCTTGATAGTTAATTTCATATACTGAACAATCATCTTTTCTCTTTCTTGGTGAATCACAAGACTAATACAGAATGCTGTGGGTTGGCTGGGTTCACCTAGTCTGTATACACCTCACCATTGATCGGTGTTAGCTTCCAGTTGCGTCGGACTGTAGCATCGCTGCGCAGGGAGAAGTTGAGTCGTCCTCCATGCTGCGGCCCATCGCTGTCCCGCGAGGCTAGCACCAGTGCTTGGTCTTCCCAACGAGGCGTACACAAGTACTTCCAGGAGTAATCCCCAACCAGCACCGGACTGTTGTCATTCACATCCAAGATTTGGACAGTCACCACGGTGGAAGCAGATAAGGAAAAGTTTCCTGAGAGGAACAAAAATTCATCAATATGTCAACAAGTTTAGGGCAGCTAACATTTCTTTTAAGCACCAGATACTCACAAATCATGACAGCTGTTTACTGAACGACAGATTAAGCTGATATACAGTTTGCAGGTGGTTATCAACATTTACTGTACATACCGTGTATAAAACAAGAACAAACTGTCATGATGTGAAGATGTCTAAATTGGTAAGCAGCTCAGTATTTTGTACTTGTGTGTGTGTGTGCATTGGTGCAAAACAATGTTATGAAATTTCAAAGTTAAATGAGGATTCTTCAGTGGAGAGGAAAAATAAATTGGGCTAATGAGTTGTTACATTTAAGAGTACATCTGAAGAAATTCAAAGAACAAGTCAACATACAGTACCAGTCAAAAGTTTGGACACACCTTCCCATTCACGAGAAAGTGTGTTCAAACTATTGACTGGTATTGTAGTAAAATGAAACACTGAATAACATGTAATTTAATTACTAATTCACAGTTGGATGGAATATGTGCTTAAGGCCATAGCCCTTCATTTAAATAGTTTTGTTTTAATTAGTAAAACTATCTTACGTCCATCCACTGCAATAACCTCCATGGTGTACGTGCTGTTCTCCTCTCTGTCCAAGGCCTGCACAGTCTTTAGTTCACCAGAGTATTTCCCTATTGAAAAGTACTTCTTAGTGTCCCCTTGAAGAGAATATCTGGAATGAAAAAGACAGGAAGAACCACATGTGCATCTCTGTGAAATAAGAACTAAGAAACTTAATGTCTCTTCCATGACTTTGATAATTATTCATACAGCACTCAACAATATCTTGATTTACCTGATTGGGTGAGAATCAGGGTCATAACCTCGGATGGTGGCAATAACTCGCCCTGGTTCCTCACCCTCTCTGACAGTCACCTCATAATGGCTTTGAGAGAGAATTGGACCTTCGTTTATATCGTCGACATAGATGGAAACTGTTGCCGTGGATGCAGGACCATAGCGGCCACGGACCAGAGCCACCGGGTTCTGAGCACTGAGCACGAGGATGTACTCACTCTCACGCTCAAAGTCAAGAACCTGCTCAAACGTAGATAAACATACACACACAGAGATGAAGGAACACATTATTGGTGACATGAGCTCAGTTTAAGTGTCAACATCCAACAGAGTTTAGAGAGTTTTGTTGAACTTCTAAAACATGACATACAAATTATCTGTAATGTCCAAAATGTCTTTACATTTAAGGGCCAATTCACCAAAACCTTGATCCCAAATATTTTGGACCTATTTTTAAAAGCCCTGATACAATTGAGAAAAAAAGGTTGTGTGCATTGTGTGGATGAACCCAGGGGACCAGGACACAGTCTGTTTCCAGTTCCCTTACATTTCTTCCAAGGAAACTGGATTTACTGGCAGCGTTGTTCTGTATTTCCAATATGAAGCAAACACTCTAGTCACAGGGAAAAGATCCAATCGATTCACTGTGTCATGATTGAACATTTTCCATGATGATGCACTGATTGCGACTACTATGTGACCTTGTAAAAATACCCCTGTATAAACACTGTTAAACAGATTTGTGTAAGTCTGGTCATAGATTATATATATGAAATTGTGTTCTTGTGGGGTTGTCAATATATAAATTCTAAATTGTAAAAGAGTGCAAAATTAACATATACATAAACTAATCTTTTCATTAACTTTATTACTTTTACTGCTGCTCTGCGATTAGCAGTACATGCTATTTTGGTTCAAAACATTTGCAGCAAAGTTGGGAGTATTAGATTTCAAATGATAGGATAGTTGTAATCTGACACTAAAAATAGTGACTGTAGCCTGTTGACTTTGTTTAAGGGATTAAAAACATGGTTTTATAATGGGATAAGACAAACCAGTTATACAGCAGTCAGTAATTTGAATAATTGTTGGGAATTTTAAGATTTTACAGATTTTAGAGGCAAAAGAATCAAATTTAAGACCAAGGAATAATATTATTGAATCCTGTCCAGAAGCTTGTGTTTCATGTCCTGTTTTACCCTTAAATCTGCTTTGTCTTCCCATAAAACAAGACATCATTAAACCAGTGTGGCCTGACATCATGCTGCTCAGACTGACTGCGTCTCTGTTGCCAGGGAGAGGAAACAGAGACCTTGGAGGGTGCATGAGCACTGCTGTTGACTGGAAGTGACGCATCAAACTACTCAGCGTGTATCAGAACATGTGTCCGGACTATCTGGAGGCTACAGTCAGTCATCTGAACCATTATATTGCTCAAATGCTTCACATGGTGGAATTACTTTTGATTGATTCTGCATTTCTTTGCATATTTAAAATGTGAATTAGGTGTCAGTGGACAGATACCTTGAACCTTACCCAATCCTTAAACATCTCCAGAATGTGTATCTAAAACTAATAATCATCCAGTTCTTCTTGTAATTAGTAATCTCATTGTAGCCTTATTTGTACTGTTAATTATTCATCGAATTACGCTCCATGCTTTTATTTAAATAACTGTGTTCCCATTGGGTGAGATGCATTATTCTGTCATTCTTTAGTGCATATCATAAGCTTCTATTTGCCTTCATTTTGAGTCAAATTTTCTCTCTTTCTCCTATAAAGATATCTCTTTTCCTATGATAATGAATTATTATTCCTTTAGATATACTAATCTATGAAATATAATGACTCAAACCCTCCTCTTGTTTTCTACTCTGGACAGATTCATGGCAATGAATCCCAATAGAAACCCAGTATTTTTTTTGTGTTTGTAGCATCATTGCATACCTGTCTCTTTTGGCTCGTCCTGTGCTATTCGGCTCGATTTTTTCACTTAAGCCACATTACAGCTTAGAAACATTTTTCTGATTTAAAATTAAGCTTACAAGAAATAGAACTGTCATAAATATAACATTCATGTAATATTATTATGGTTGCATTATTTTTCCTGCTAACGTCATTCTCATGATTCATTTTTGTTACATCACAAAATTTACACTTCAAACCAATGATTCACACATTTAGTCACTAATGGATGAATATGTATTGAGGGTTTATTTGGTGATTTAATTAATTAATGGTAAATGGGTGCATTAACATAATTAATTTCACCGTTACAACAAGCCCTGATTCACTTTACCTTAAAGAAGTTTGATGTAATTTTACTTTAACAAAATGATTTTACATGTGATGTAATGTCTAAAGTCTACTCTTCTTCCATCCTGATTAGATTCATCTCACTTCCCCTGGTTCATTATACATTTACCTCAGCAGCTTCTAGTCTGTGTGGTAAACTGCCATTAGTGTCTGCTCACACAATTTAATTATTCACTTGGGCTGTGAGCAGTGTGTAATTTCTAATAATGAAATGTGTCTGCCTTCTGGTGCTGACCTCACACTGTAACACAATGAATTAAAGGATTTGCTCAAGTGCATTTTAATCCACTGGGGTTTTACTTGTGAGGGATTTAAGCTTTAATTTTTACTAAAGTGAGCTAAATAAACAACAGTATCCCTCCTTGGTATTAGTTACAGTGGACTCTCCCAAGGTCAGCACATGTGCTTTAAACACAGCTGCTCGAATAGACAAGATTTTAATCTGTGCAATATGATATCATTTCTAAAAAGCAGAAGTCTTTGTGTGTTAATCTGAAATAATGCAACAAGATCCATTTTTAGCTTTTAGACATCTCCTGCTTTATCTCAGAGGAGCGTGTGTGACACACAGTTCAATCACATTCGTCAACTCCCACAGAGAGGTCGAAAATAATAGACTGTCTCCTGCCTGGCCCACTTACAGAGAGCACATCATAGAGTATACACACACACCGCCTCACACACACACACACACACACACACACACACACACACAAACATGCACACACACTTCCCCACACATCCTAAAACGCCCCGCTGGATTATAGGAGGCAGGCGAAGGGCGATGCACCCCGGGGACAGGAGAGATTATTGGGCTAAAACATTCCATTGTCATCTGGACTCTTTTATTATTTGACGCATGTGGGAATGAAGTACTGACGTATTGGAATATTATTTTCCAACCTTTCTGTCTGTGCCTCACATCTTCACACTGTGATATTAAAATCATGTCCTTGTAAAAATTACTTGAGTTACATGTGACGCCAAGAACAGATACATGCAATCATGCCAAAAATGGTCCTTGACATTAATATCTCTGTCTCTGAGAGGGAAAAGTTGTTTGTACACTCTCATATAATAAACAGGACGATAAACATAATCAACAATTTGGGTTAACTTTGGACTTATTAAGAGTTTCTGATCTGAATCACTGTTTTTAAGTTGATCTTAGTAGGGATGAGCTAGAGAGGAAATCAATAAGACCATTAAATGCACGTGTGTGTTTGTGTGTGTGTGTGTTTGTGTCAACAGAGGATAATTGATGGTTTGTGTTCTTTACCTGTGAGAGGACAAGTGAGACCTCATTGGTCTGCTTGTCTGTCACTAATATGAAGACCTCTTCCTCGTTTCCAGACTCTAAACGGTAGTCCACCTGCCAGCTGTCTCCTCCTCGAACATCAGCATCCCCTGCCAGCACAGCTGTGACTGTGGTGCCCACTGGAGCATCCTCTGGGATGTGAAAGGGCCCATACTGATGATGGGGAGGAGACAGAAAATGTATGATCACTCAGCAGAAACCATTCATTTATCAACAAAATACTCCTACACTGAAGTGTGTCTATGTGTAGTGGACGCCTACCTCAAGTCAATAAAGTCCATGACAAAGTTGCATCAATACCTCTTATTGCTATAATTACTCATTTACATTAAAACATTGTTTCTTTATTGATAGCAACTGGATTTTGGAAACGATACTGATATTTAGAATCTAAAATAATTTGATAACAGCATATAAACCAATATTCTTTTCTTATCCTCTGACACAACATTTTTGGCGAAGATCCCCAAAATGTAGTGTTGTTACAAAGATATATATATTGGAGGCAGGGTAATTTAGTTGAACATGTATATAAATGTATTATTCTCAAATGACTGCATTAACAGGTGCATTAAATATTAAATGATATTATTTAATATTTATCTCAGTTACAAGCCACTGTAATTTTTGCCAAAGACCCATCAGAGATGAGTGTCTGCTCGATTTTTTGACTGTGCTGATATGACTATTTGTGACTACATGTCAGTATACCTTTGCCCCTCGTTGCCCTCCTGGTGTTAGCTGACCTTTATTCACACACCTCTGTGTGTTTAGACAGCCTTTTAATCTGCCACTCACAGATGTCCTCTAGTGAAGCAGCCATGCCTCTGATCTGGCTGCCCCATCCACAGGGTCGCTGAACCCAGCCCTGTCACCACTCACCTCCCACATCACCCCCTATAGTGCTGCCTTCACATAGCCATGGAAAAAGCTGCACTACTAAGGCGTGACCCCGCTCAAGAGCATTTTCCACCTCTGTGTGTTTGTGTGTGTGTGTGTGTGTGTGTCTGTGGTAAGTGTGCATATTTGTTTGTAACAGTTTGAAAAGTACCATTCAGAAACACCAGTGTTTAAAAGATATGTGGGTTAATCCTAATGTGTTAATTGAACTTTGGGAATACCACAAGTACTGATGACATAAGAACAAATTTGATATTATGAAATAATGTGTCTGTACATCTGCATTGAACAACACTGTCTTATATTATTGGTCTGGACCTTCTTGCCAAAACTAGACTGCCAGTTTCCGCTGTTAAACTTCAAGACAGTACCTTCTCTTCTCGCTCAAAATAAAACGTTCCTTCACAGCTCATAATGTCCTTGCAGTCTTTCAGTGCCACTATGGTCTGACAGAGAGAACAGCCAGAGACTGGCTCCCCATTATCGCAGCATGATGGCTCTCCCACGTATTGCTCCCAACCCTCATGAGTTTTCTCGCTCCTATTATGCGGCACATGTGGGTGGAAGTGAGGGGATTTTCTGTAACTGCCTATCTTTAGTCTATTTTTCTTTCATACCAGCAGCTATGTTGAAATGAGGGAAACCACTTCATCCCATTTCATGCTGGGCCTGTGACTGCAGTCTTAATGAATGAAATGCCTTTCTCAACTGGATCACTAAGAAAAAATTCCATACAAATATATAAAATGGAAATGAGGATGCAATGGAAAAAAATGTAATAGCTGTCAGATTTACCCAAAAACTACACCCAAAACCATGTTTTTTATGGGATATCAGATTCAGAGATAGCTGTAAACCAAAGTTTATTTTAAATTTAAACTTTGCTTAGCCAGTCCCAATAAGGTAGAAAACAATCACTTGCAAGGGAGACCTGACTAAAACTACAGCACAATAATTGAAGTATGACTATGCTCCAAATAGTTTAAGAAACTTAGGACGCTAATTTCATTTTTTCCCACTGTCAAAACATTACCATTGAAAGAAAACCAAAGAATCCTGCACACTATCCATCACTTGAACTCACAAACACAATGTTTCGGTCCTCAGACCTTCAGGCAAAATTCATACAATCAAACGGTACAGACAGGTTTGGTCTGAGGACTAAAACCTGTTATTAAAATGAGTTCAAGTGATAGACAGTGTGTGGGATTCTTTGGTTTTCTTTTTATGTTTAAGGTTCCCTGTGGAGTTTTTGGCCTCTAGTAGCACTATGGAGAGGTTTTTTTTGAGTGGTTCCCCAAAGAAATGTGGTGAGTAACAGTGAATAAGCATAACTTTTGTTTGTTTACAGGGGAACTCCACAGGGAACCTTTAAGAGTTTTTGATCCCACGTACGTACGTAGACTTTATGGTGTGCAGGAACTTTTTTGTAATTACCATTGAGAAGTTTTCATAAATGTAAAATTGTTTTCCTTTTTCCTGTTATGCACTTCATTGTAAAAAAACATGACTACACTCAAGCTTTTTTACAGCCACCTTTCAAGCAGGGAGTAAGTGTTTAATACTAAAAGGATTTCGGGCAGAGAGCCACTATAAGAATTATTTTGTTTAGATTCATGCTAGTATGCTGCTGAAATAAAGAGCCAGCTCACACAGAAATGATGATGACATTGATTCTTACATAATTTTAAACATGTTCTTGCTATTCTGTAGTCATGATGTAGATTGTGGGCTATAAATAAATGAGTGGAAACTTCTCTCCAAAGGAAGCTTTATCTGATTAAACTCTACGAACACTGTCCACTTAGAGTACAAAGAACAGAATAAAACTCCTCCAATAACATGGTGCCATCTCTATAAGCCTGAGATTAGAGGGCATGCTGTATCTAGTTCCCCGCCAGGAAAATTAGATCACTGACCTGCAGAGCGGATTCACAGTCCTTAGTCCAATAGCCACTTATTATGGCCTGCGATGTTTGGCCTGCCTTTTTTCCAAAAGCTATTGTTTATCATGTCCTGAGCAGACCGATGCATTAGAAGTGTGACTTACTGTGTGTGTGTGTGTGCTTGAACATGTGCTCTCGTACCTCATGTTGGGAGAAGACTGGTGGGTTGTTGTTCTCATCCTGCACCGTCACAACCACAGTGCAGGAACTGTTTAGACCTGCCAGGGACATCATCACAACTTCTGTTAGTGACTCAGGGTCAGCCCATTACATTACACAAATAAAATATGTTGGAACAGCAAGTACCTCATCTTGCCTCCATCACATCCTGATCCATGAGTCATGCGGACCACATCATCTGTCACCCCAGAGGCTAGCATACATACTGTACATCCCCTGGACAATATAGTGTCAACAAAGCTACTGACGCACTAGCTTACAAAGCTAATAAACTTTTGTTTGTGACAGTTTCATTATGATGGTTTTATGTGTGTACATTATATTCCTTACTGGCACAGTAACACAGCACTTGCTTTCTTTTTTCTCCCTCTTCTCTCTCGGATTTGTTCATTGACTGACATTTGATGGATATAGTGATTGGCCAGTCTTCAATAGGGATGTGCAGAGAGCCCAGTATTTGTATTTGTATCTGTATTTGTTGAGGCAGCAAAATTATTTGTATTTGTATTTGTATTCAAGTAAAAATGGAAAGAGGCTTAAACATCCTGTTTTTATTTTATTACGCTTTCAATTTTAGAAAATCAAAGTGTTACAATAAGTGTTCATGAATAAACTACCTTATGAAGGAGGTCCCCACACTGGATCTCGAACTGGAGTCTCCCAGATCATAGACGACTGCATTGATTACTGAGCTAAAACTTTACTCATCACCTCATGGCAGACAGACCTCTACCTAGTTATACACCCATAACAAAGAGACAGTACAGCATGTAATGTGTAGGGAAGAACTTCAAAGGTGATTCTTGCTTTGCACTTTTCATTTATTGCCTATTTTTTACAACCTAACTTTGTGGACAAGGGGAACAACAGGTTACGGAGAGTCCCTTGAGAGCACTTTGGTTGTGTCAGTAGCTCAGCTTTATCTCTGGGGAACACCCCCAACTCTGGGAGTGATGTCCAAATAAAGAAATGTGCGTCATGTAGCAGGCGGATGTGACTCCCCTTGTTGAGACCTGCTGATAGACGTAACAGCAGAGCAGAGGAGATAGACTGAGACAGCGGTGTAACTGACCTGCGCGCTGGTATTTGACATGTTTTTTTTCCCCCGAAAACAAATAATTTAAAAAATAGTATTTGTATTTGTATGAAACAAATATTCATAAAAAACCCACTAATTGTGCTTCACTATCACTAGTTACATAGAGGATAGTGATGAGAATCCTGGTCTGTTAAGTCTATTTTAATGATGCGCTATTTTCATACTTCTTCCACAAATAATCACCTTTGGCATCCTCAGCAGTAATGGTGAGAGTGTACTGTGGTGCTGTGCCCTCCATACTGTCTGCTTGGACTGAGATGACCCCTGAGTCACGGTCCACTCTGAAGAGGGCACGTGGACTCTCTGGGATTTGGCCGACTAGACGGTAGAAGATCCGCACATTGTCTGTCTTGGGATCGTCATTATCGGCTGCCTGCACAGTCAGGATTTCCGTCCCTAGAGAGAGATACACCAGTAAAGTACACTTAAAATAAACCCTCTGAAATGCAAGAGCATCCGAGAGTCAACATTTCTAATTTCTCATTTTCTTACTTTTTCAAACAGCTCTACCTCAGCTTTCAGTTTCTGTAAAACAGCCAAAGAACCTAAAATGTTTTTGCTCTCTGCAACAAGTTGCAGTCACATAGCGCTCTGAATGAGAGAATAAGGGGGAGGAAGGATATAACAATAGCTTTCTCATTTAATCCTCACTCAGTGATTCCATTTAGATTAACAGATTGTCCTCTGTAATTCATTTCCGAGAACCAACTGTTTTAAAGCATCAACAAAAAAGCTTTTATGCCGAGACCTGATATGTCACAACACACCATGAGGTTTTTATGAGCACTGATAGAGTGCGGGTGCCTTCCCCAGTGTCTTGGCAAAAATCCCAATCTGCCTTCACAAAAGGTATCTGGCACTCTCAGCCATTTCATCACTGCAATGTCCCATCCAGCCAGTGTTTCCTCTACCTTATTATTGCTGTTGTAAAACAATATTCCGATTACTGGGCAAATGTTACAAAGGATTACTCAGAGGACTCCTTGTGTTGTTAAATGGTTATCCCTAATTTCAAAAGTAACTACATTTTACAACCATTTACAAGTGGATTTTTACAAGGAAACTTTGATGCATTTAAAATATATATATATATATATATATATATATATATATATATATATATATATACTAAATTTAATGGTTCAGGCAGTTATAGATGGTAACCAATTTCTTACAAAAATTATGAATCAGAATATTTATTCACATGTTGGGGGAGCAAAATTGTAACACAAATCAATACATTTCTCACAAATATTTCCTAAATTTTCTTCTCTAAATGCTAAAGATATACAGTCAGTTGTCACTTACCTCGAGCAGCCAGTTCCTTGACCACAGTATGGTACTGTGCCTGTGGAAAGGTGGGTCTGTTGTCATTGGCGTCACCAACCATCACTCTCAACTCCACAGGCTTGGCAATCTCTCTGCCATCTGGACGCTCCACCACAATGCTGATCTGGAACTGACAAGGCAAAAAGAGAAGACACTCCAAACAGTTGGACATATCGGGTCATGTTCAAGGTGTTTTCCCCATTTTGGACCTCACATGTAGACCCCATAGAGCAACTGGTAAGCAGTGCAGAATGTTTCCCTTTGTGCCTTTTACCAAATTTATAGGATAGTGAGAGGATCCTGCAAGTGGAGTAAGCTGGTAAACATGGATGGAAGTGCGAAAAAAGCTCCCTGAATCTCTACATCCATCATTCTGCACCTCTGACGGACACAGATGAGGACACACAACTAACAAAGTGAAAAGGCTCTTTCAGCACCATCACTCATGAGGGATACAGACTGATTAATGGAGCTGTATTTGGATATGTTTAGCATTTATTTGCTCTTTAGCACGTCCGCAGATTATCAATCAATTTAGCAGTGATGGTACGTATGCATCTACAACCTTTTACTTCAAACAAAATAGCAAAAATAACTTATATCTTTTCCACCTTTTCCTCTTTTTCCTTACTTCTACTAATGTTATGCACATTTTAAAACTACTAATACATTTAAATGTCCTGTAGTATACAGAAATACAAATGTGATGTTATCTCTTATATAAATTGCCAAACTCTGACCATAAGGCATCAGGCTGATGAAGCATTTTCCCATTAAACGGTCACTAGAGAAGACAGAAAGTGCAATGTGCCAGGAGCATGTGTTTATACACTAGTCATATCCACTAATGTAGCTCAGTCTCTCAGCGTTGTTCTTTGGCCACTTGAGCATTTGTGCCAGAATGTACTGTTCAGTGAGCCATTCAAAGCTCTCAGGAGATTAAGTTGTGTGCAAAACTCAAGAGTAAAATGCAAACACGTGAAGTTTAATTTGTAATCCTACAACACATAATGATCTGTCTGTCTCTCGCCTAAAGTGAACAAGATTTGAAATGAAGCCTTTAACTTTATAATCCTTGTCATAATAAAATAATTCTTTTTTTGTTGCCACAGGGAGGTTCAGGTTTAGATTATTTCCCTAATTACTCCTGTGCAGTTTAAAAATAGACTGTTCCCTGTGGCTTTGTTGCAATAATATGTGCCAAGGCCCTTTTAATTAGAAGATTATTAAGCTATAAATAATAAGACAATTCAAAGAGAAGTTTACTCTTGATGAACAATATGAGAAATTGTTTAGTGGCCTTAAGTGTGTCACATCCTATTGTTCTTTAGCATTTTGATTTAAAAACCTTGGTTATCTGGTTATTGCTGAGAGTTATTAAAAGATAATGAAATGCACTGAAAATTACTTGAAGGGAAAAAAGCAGCACTAGAAATTCTGCAGCATATCACATAGGATTTTGTTGGTTTTAGAAAAGAAGAATCTCATGAGAACCAGAAAATAATGTGCCTTTAAATCAGAGCAACTTAATATAAAGAGTCTATTGCAGCTGTGTTCTTTTACTATCACATGTGAAACAATCACAATAAAGCAGGGATAAACAGAAAAAAAGGTTTGCATACTTCATAAAGGTGCTGTGTAGCACCTACAGCCCTCATGTTTGGACATTTTAAACAGTAATCATAAACTTGAACATTCGTTATTAGGTGCTGGAGATGTTTAGCTTGCAGGTTTACAGACCTGGTCTTGTGTCTCTCTGTCCAGAGGGGCGTTGAGATAAATGACTCCTTCTCTGCTGATGGTGAAGAGCATCTCTGGAAACTCCCCCTCCAGACTGTACTCTGCCTGACTTCCACTCCATTTCACCTACATAAACACACACACACACACACACACATACACACACACACACACAAGAAAAAGTTTAATGAATACAACATCCCACATACCACAGCAAAGTATTGTAAACATGACTAACATGTTGACACCTTGCTTTGTCTGTTTTATAAAATGAATTTAAGTGGTATCTATCTAGGAAAATTATCATGACAGCTATTTAACAAGGCCTGCGTGATGCATGAGTACAAAGCTAAGCTACCATTTGTTTACACGATAAGGAGCCAACCAAATGCGCTGACAATGATGTGGAACAGAGAGCACAGCCAAAACTAACTATGCAGGCTGAGGGGGATTTTCCACTCTGCTTTACAGCCCTTGACAGAGGGCTGTGCAGTGGGGCTGAAAGGGCCCTAGTAGCCATCAAACAGCACCCAACAAGGAGAGGAGCCTGGTCATAGCACAGCTGATGCACACCCAGGGCATGTGTATCTCCTCATCTTACTGTCACACACTTCTCCCTTGTTTTGGAGATGGCTGCCCAAACGCTATGCTTCTGTATACACAAAGCCACTTCACACAGCTGGCTGCCTCTCAGTGTTATGGTGTGTTTCTGGACCTCAGAGCTTTAAAGTGATATGTTTAAAAGGCTGATTAATGATCAGTGACTGCACTATATAAAGTTCTATACAACATATCTATGAGGTCATCTGTTTTGCCTCTGTCAGTATTTGTGGAGCGTGTTCTGTCTCCCCTGAATGGTTTGTGTTTGAGCGCCTTGGTGTCTCTGTGGTGTAAATGACAGAAAACAGTACAATGGAAAGGAAAAACTAATTGATTAATCAACAAATTGTTTCAGCTCTAATAGTTATCAATACACAGTGAACTTTGGCATATTTCACTGTTTGTTAACAACTATTAAAGCTGAAACAAATTGTCAATTAACCTATTAGTTGATCGACAGGAAATTAATTTACAACAACTCTCTCAAATGTGAGGATTTGCTTATTTCATTTGTCATATTGATAGTAAACTGAATGTCTTTCAGTTTGGGATTGTTAGCCAAACAAAACAAGGAAATCCAAATATGTCACCTTGGTCTCTGGGTATTTTTCACTATTTTATGATATTTTTAATGAATTAAGAAAATTATCTGAAGATTAATTGATACTGAAAGGCCTTTTGTAGATCTATAAAATATGGATATAACATGATACTGATAATTTTATTGACACAGTAAATGTCTGTGTCCTACCACACACTACCTGCTTAGAGGTATCTTGCTAACAAACACTGATGAGAGCAGTAAGACTGAACCAAAACACTAAAATTGTAGGTGTAAAACCATAAAATGCTCTATAGAGTAGGGGGGCAGCTGCAGGCTCAGCTGATAACTCTCTTCACTGGATTCACAAGATCATGAGATCACACAAGAATCCATCCTGTCAGGCTTCAAGTTACGCACTTGTGGTCAAACCACTATTGGTTTGGTACAATTGTCATCCTGGAACTACTGGCAGCTACAGGCGTGGTTTAGGTGTAATGACAGCGAGAAACGATAGCCCATGATAGACGGTAATAGACAGATGGTTCATCCAATCATCTGCCAAGTATTTTTTGAAAGTGCCTGACCTTTTCCAAACAGACTTCTCAGATGGTTCTGTGTAACAAACCATCTGACGTGTCAGGTTAATAATTTTCTGTGGGTTTGTCATTACAAGCATCTGCTTCCACATACACATAGTCATTTGAACCATTGTTGTTCTAAAAATATTGATTATAGTAGCTTTAATGTTGGTGTTATTCTCACTAACGTGAGATCACCTCTGATGACTAATGTTAGCTGAAGCACCATGTTCATACAAATATCATTTGTAATATTGAACACCGATTGTGAGACCATGAAGAAGGTCTAGTGAGGTTCAAACTAATTCAGCAACAAATAATCAGATTTTAGTTAACAGTGAAAACTGACTATTTAATGCAGTTAAGAGCCTTGAATCATTCATTGATAGGCACTGAGGCCTCTATTCCACTCCAAAGTCTCAATAGATTGCATTACTGAGTTCAAGTAGTTGTACTGATTGCATTACACAATCAAAGTTTTAGGCAGGCAATCAGAACCACGCAACAGATACCAGATTGAAATTAACCTCCCTAGCCCCAATGACGCAAAAGTACTGATAACAAATGCCTGGATTTCATATTTAAAATTACAGCCAGAGCTTGTTTTGATCTGATTGCAGAATCAGTCAAATTGATCACACAGCAATCTCGGCTTACTTTTATAACTGATTTTTACACAGAAACGGACGATGGCAAAAACTACATAAAGTGCACTATGAGCAGCAGATTGATTTCAGCATCTTTCAAGTCGTTGTCACACAATGGATGGTGTCAGCACAAGTAAAAGTCCAAATTTGTTACAGTTGAGTAGATGTGGACATGACTGCTTCGTTTATCTGGAGACAGTGGGGGGAGGTGAGATCCATAGAGTGGGTCCTTGAACATGACTATCTGTGTGTGTGTCATAACAGCGGTTAGTCCCACCACCTACTGAGCGCAGCAGTACGATCACTCAGCGTGGGAGAAATGAGGCTTCCCCCAAGTAAACACCATGTTAACCTAATCCAGTTTTGTGATTTAGATTCTGGATGGGGATAGCTGGGACACTGTAACTGTTTTTATGTGGATATTTCAGTGATGATCTTCATTTCTCATTCTTTTAACACATTTTTCATCAGAATGTAAGCAGATACAGAAGGGGAGTCTGTTCAGTAAAATATTCTCACATAGTACCTTTTACATATAGTGGCACAGATGTTTTTCAAGCTGTGTAAAATAGCACTTATTAGGAATTAAAACTACATGACAGATATAATACATGATAGATTTTATTGTAGATTTGAATTGGCCTTTGAAAATATGACCAAAAAAAAAAAAGAAAAGAAAAATCAAATGTGCCTACACTTGTGAATCCACACATTTTCAGTGGGTGGAAGGGGCTGTTAGAACAGGAGAGATGAGAGGCTGAGGGCGAGTGAGGGGGAGGTGGGAGAAAACAGGAGGAGGGGGAGGTATTGTAATGTACCTACTGGACACAGTGACTCTCAGAACCTGCACAATGCATTTAATTCAGCATCGGAATTATCACCGCAAGCCTCTTTTGTTTCCACAATTCTCAGAAGTGAATGAATAAAATGTTTTTTTCCCACGCAGGCGTACTGTAGCTACACTGGTCCAATGAAATAATGGCCGTGCATCATACAGATGTCTTTTGAAGATTTATTTTATCTCTGTCTCTCTTTCGTCACCAGACACCGTGAAAAATACAAGAAAATAACTGACATAAAAAGTTTAAAATATACAGTCTCAGTCATTTTTTAAAGTCTCTCAAGCTAGTGTCCATGAATAATCAGGCCCAAATACATAAGCACAACAGAAATGTGATGAAATCAAATAAAATTACTGAAAACATGTTACTTTGTCCATGTAAAGGCACATCAACACACATTATACTATCTGGGACCATGTGCGGAATAAGGTCATTTGGGGGTCTTTCGTCTACATCCATGTCGACTCTGACGCACAATGCCATGGTCATGCCCTTAACTAAACTCTGGTCATGTGACCCGTTACACTCTAAATTACAATAAAACCTTATTTAAAGAGCACTAAATTTTTTCAACCAAAAATTGTTTTAAGGTGGTATATTTTAGACTTTTTTTTTATCCATGTTTCCCTTTTAACATCTTATTTATACTATTACTAATTTTTTAATGGTTGTATGAACTCAAATAACCATGAATTTATGACATATGAAATAAGCATCCTCACAAAGGATATGTGCCACTGCTAGCTGATTTTTTTTCAAGTGTTACAAATCCTCTGAGGGCTTTTGAGTTATTTATAGCCATAGCTGATATGGCTAATATTAACAGCCAAAAGACAAGGGACAGACACAGTGATATGTTACGAGAACCTGAGGTGACAACTTTGAACAGAATTTAAATGTTATAGTACTGCAACAATGCAGGACAGTTCATTCCTACAAAAGTTAAAACTGTCTCTTTTAAATAGAACTTAACGAGATAGTTGATTGATGATCAGATATCATCAGGTGACACATTTTTGAGTTTTTTACTATATGCCGCGGTGAAACATTCTGATGGTATCAGTACTGCCAACCATTTCCACTATTTCCATTACCGTGATTATCGTCATTTTCAGAGGACATTGTGAACATAGAGCAGTGCTCCTGCCTTCATTAGCAGTTTGATTTTGTTAGCCACAAGGAAGGAGCTTTCTACTGGTCAGACAGGCAGAATAACTACTGCACAGAAAACCAGGCTCCTGTCTGTCAAGCTCTAACGATTCTGGTCATGACTTCCTGTATTAACATTAGTCGTCAAGCCACTGAAGCATGGCTAGCTTACAAATGTTTAGTTGTAACGTTCTGTGAGAAAGAGCCGCATTTTACCTGACTGGCAGACGTGCATCGAGATCACACACATTACACATTACAGTCGAAACTGTTTTTGATGTGATTTCTTAAAGACTCCAACAAAGCTGCAATATACACACTGTGAAGTTATTTAACTGTACTTTAGAACTAATAGTAGGATCGATCGATTAAATGATTAATCATTTCAGCTCGAATGGAATGATGTACTGCCACAGCAGACATGGTTACATAATTGGTCAAATATTTTTCAAAATAAACAAGAATGATTGTCTATGGAGTTAGTCATGATTTGCCTCTAGATGACATCACTACAGACTGTTTCAATGCTGACCAACATGAGGGCAGCCTTGTTAAAATATTGTTAAAAAAGTATAGTATGAGTTATGCAATATGATTAAAATAACATATTTGAAGTCTTTCTTGGGTTGGATTCTGCCTTTAAGCTGCTGGGTTTGTATAATACCCCTCAGAGTGGTGGTGGTGGTGATGGTGAAGGGTGGGTGGGAGAGTGAGTGATTATGGGAGTTAAAGTGACTCAGTCAGGAGGTAGCCGGAAAGGATCCATGGCATTTGAACGGCATCAATAATTCAGTATTTGGTCACTTAGGATGACCCAAGAGACTCTAAAAACAGCAACTGGCAATACGATGCCACTTTACTCTGTCCAGGTTATTGACTGTTTGTTTCATAGTAATATGATATCACAGTTGTAACTGCATTAACAATAAAGTCAGCACTTAGTCCGAGTTGTTTGTGTGAATTATAGTAAAAATCGAATAAGTAAAAGTGTTTTTATTGCTGATGGGTAGATGGGTTAAAGTGTTTGACTGAGTACATGTTGATGAGGGATTTGCCACCTCACCTGTGAGATGGGGATGGGGTACGGGCCTGGGAGGTTCTCCTGTAGTCGCACAGGGTCAGGTGATGCCCAGGTGTTTCCAGTCACCTCAACGGTGACAATGCCAGTGGTGAAGAAAGCGTTAGCCTTTCCAGCCATGTCTTTCACCATCACTGAGAGTTTATAGCGGCCACACATCTCTGGGTCCAGAGTAGAGGCTCCTGGTGGTCACATTGGAATAGATGATATAAGGACATATTTCAACATCAGTTTTTTCAATCTCATTTCAGACTTACAGTAACCTCTTTATACAGTCATTCATATATTTTAGTCTGTTTCATGACAAGATACTGTATGTGTTCAATGTCCTATATAAGGAAAAGGCCACACAAAAGAAAATAAATGTAAAGAGATACAAAAATAGTGAAACATGAAGGCTTATGGAAACACAGAAAGTTTTAGCTGACTATATTTTACCTCAAATGACTGAAACATTAAACAGATCCCATGCTAAATTTAGAATACTTTCCTTATCTTACTTACTTACTTACTTATCTAACTTATTAATTTTCATTTTCTTACTGAGATGGCAGGGAAATAAGATTAGCAAACCAGTATAAAGGTTATCACAACCATCTGTTAGTAGAAAATCAAGGAGGTCATTTTCGATTTTCTCTGGTATTATGAAGCTGTGTGGAAACCAGCAGCAGCAGTGTGGGCCGGAAGGGACTGGCAAGCGTGAAAGTCATCCAGCTCCTGCCAAGCCGTAACAAGGGGCAGTGTGAAAGCTCTGGAAATAGCATCAGCATACAGGACTTCACTGCATGTGTGTGAGGATGTATGTGTACTGTATATGTAAGTCTATTTGACTCAAAAAGGAATTGTGGGCCAATATATTTGCATCACTTCGTATTTTCTAACATTAATATTAACAGTAGCTCTGAACCAACCCGAACCACCAGATAAATGCTAGTTTTTCTCTGAAATGTCTATTTCTTGTCTTTCATGTATAAGTGAGCCTTTTCGTTCATTGTTTCATTCAATCAATTCATTACATTTTCTCCCATTTCATTCCTATTTTAAAAACTGCAATAAGTAGTAGGCTTCTGGCAAGTATTAGAGCTCCTCTTCACACACTCAAAAACTTTATTCAAACCAGAGATTGTTTCCATATTAGCAATGACATCATAATTAAAGCCCAACCAATACTGGACTTTTGAGGCTGATAAAGATCAATATTTTAGAGTTTCTAAATCCAGTGACAATACATATCGTCCCAGACATTATACAGATGAAAAACAAAATTGTCAGTGCTCTCTGGTAGACAAACTATGTATAAGACTTAATTTAAACTACTTCAAACACCTATTTGGCATTTCTGTTCCATAACCATGTGAACTGTGTGAACACTGCAAGCACACAAAATTAGAAATGAGAAAGTATTCTCGAGCATATGAAAAAGATAGACCTCTGAAGTGGCATGTTTACCCTAAACTGGGGTACACTTTGTGCCCTAGTATCTGTAAACAAGTATACACTGAAAAAGGAGTGCTGCCCAGTAGCTGACCTCACTGAAAAAAAAACATGCATCCAAAAATTTCCCTGTGGGGACCAACAAAGTATGATATTAACTTGATACTTTTCCTTCAGTATCTTGTCAGGACTGACCTTCCTCAGTGAGGGAAACCTCTCCAGTGATGGAGTCGATGAAGAACATTTGACTGGAGGGAATCCTGGGTGTCTGTTCCATCAGACTGAAACGCAGCTCAGCGTGGGCGGTGTTGCGGTCATCACGGTCCAGCGCCTCCACCTGCATGAACGGGATCCCTGAGAGACACGGGTGGCGCAATGTCAAAAAAGTTACCTTCTGTGTCACAACCGTTTCGCCACACCACAAACTCAGAGCACATTACCTTTCTGAATGTATACAAAAAGGGATAAAACATGGATTGTACCAATCAGGATGTTTCAATCAAAACCAAAGACATATATGTGTCTGGTTTTGTATATAGGTATAAGGATATTGGTACCCAAGTTAAAAGATGATACAGCTGCAAAAAGCCTGTTTTGCACATACATGACAATGTGCAATAATATCACCAGCCTTCATTGTGGGCAATTTAGAATAAAAAAAAAAACAAGATAAGAAGCTGCCCATAACAGAGTATGTACCATCATGACTTTTTGGTGATAAAAAGCCACACATGCAGTAGAATGAGCTAGGATTTTTGGAGAGGTTCTGCAGCCTCAGTTTTCATGTTTTACTGACAATGGTTTTATTGCTCATCTCTTCCAAGAACAGAGCGTTAATTAATTAACATAAAATACATTTGGATATTGTATCTGAGCTGATGTGATAGCTGAGCCCTGTGACAGTTTGCAGAAAAATATTTTTTAGTGTAATCAAATCATTAATTCTATTAAAACTGAGGATAAGAGTAAATGGCAGTTTCCAGGGATACATTAGGCATGTTCTCCATTGTTTAAAACTGAATGAGTATTTGTATTTCATTTGGCAGAATTGACAAATGTGACCCAGACTGAATAAGGTTGTGCAACATGGTGACATCAGAGCTTAAGCTTCTCGTGCCTTTGAGAAGCCCGAGCTGCACGCTGCCTCTCATGCTCTCCTCAATGAATGTGGGCACATTGTCGTTCTTGTCGATGACAAACACTTCGATAGTGAAGCTCTGATGGTGTACAGATGTTCTGTAGGACACCTGCAGTACACACACAAACACACAAACATATTCCGTAAGCATTTTTGAATTACACGCTGGCACACAGTCATACTAATTCTACTGAGTGATGAATTCTTCATACATTATTAAGCATACAGTAAGCACATAAATCTCATGATTAAAATAGGAAAGAATATCCAAAACCTGATTATGGTTTTTGTAATTTATGTGAATTTTATGCTGTTTATCTATCCTAAATTAAAGAATTTGTGACTGCTATTCATGAAAATGCCATGACGAATATATGATATGATGAATACCTGCAGAGAGTAAGACGGCTGCTTCTCTCGGTCCAGTGGTTTTAGGGCATACAGAAACTGAGCGTCGACTCCAAATATCCCCTCATCATCCCCCTTTACCACCACGTCACTGTAATTACCTGGCAGGCTGTGGAGCTGTGCAGCAGAGTAAAATTCATAAAACATCAGGTTGTGTTCCTGTTTAAATGCACGCTATATGCAGAAACAATAAAAGTGCAGGACTGGACGGGAAGGGTAGCAAATAGGGTAGTTACTGCAGCCACTAGTGATTTGATTTGAATTTGTACTATGTGTGGTCAAATGTTGACTTATAAGAGATTCAATAATATAAAACCCATAGAATCTGCAGCTGTTTTCCACTTGCCCCCCCCCCCCCCCCCCCCCCCCCAAAAAAAATAATATTAATATAATAATATTTTTTCTTACTGTCAATAAGTCCCATGAAAACACCAAAACCAACAATAACTTGAGTCTACTAGGAAGTAATACATTTAGCCAGAGCCCGGTGTAGTGTATTCCTCTGTGCCATAGATCCCCATTGTTGTCCAAAGACTATTAAAAATGCATCAACGCATCATATTGCTCAAAACTACAGTACCTATTTTAGGGAATTACTGAGAAGAAAATGAAATTATTTATTTGTGACCTGTTTTCAAAGGTTTAAATCTCTAGTAGGAATGAATGGGCTTGGGGCTACAGACTGGGGAGGGAGGTTGGAAAGTATTGACAGATGACTAATGCATTGTTGGTTTTGGTCTTTAAATGGAATTTGTTGACAATAAGAAAATACAGAGTAAGGCCTGCTTTATCAATTAAATTTTCTTTTTGCCAACATCCTACCATTCAACTTGTTTGATGACCCAATTATTGTGGAAAAGAATAATGCAACACTGTAATACTTTGCAGAAAGGTTCAGCCTGATCAATTGGTACAGATGTTTGAAATTCACTAAAAAGGTCCTCTCAAAGCAAAAACATCAGTCATTAAAATTGATCTCTCTTATACCAGGTCATGAGGTGACATTTTAAGTGCTTTTATACTTTGTAAGGTTTGCAAAATGGATCATTCAAAAAGTTAGAATACAAGAACTGACAAGTGTTGCCCCTTCTAATGTACAGACCATCATGAAGAGCTTTTACCTCGAACGAATCCGGAGCAATTATTATGTCCTTTCCATTTATAACACAAAGTGGGGTTATTATCCAACTCCTCCATTCTGACCATTAACATGCTATTTAAAGAGTGTTAATGACACTGAGTCTCAGCGCAAAGAGTGAAAATATGACTGTGTTTCATTCAAGATGTGGTGACGTCACAATGAAACCAATTAAAGTGCCAGCTACTCATGCTGTTGAATTATCCAGAGGATGTCTGAGTGACACGCATGAACAAAACACCCCGCCTGCCACCCAGCTGGACTGAATGCAGAGGCTGGGTATGACGCCTGAAAAACATTGTGAACACTCCAATTATAGTCTACTGATGATGACAGCATGTTCATACATCTTTAACCTTGAGTGCAGTTGGGGGAGAAAAGAGACTAACCTAACCTTTGGTTTCTGCAATGATTTTTTTTACCGCATTCCTCATAACTAAAAGACAAACAAGCTCATAAGGTTGGCAGGAGACTTTTGCATTTACCTGGGTTAATCTTGAAGAAATGTAGTGATTTGATGTTGAGGCTTTGAGTGCATTAAATCTGATCAAATATTGAGAGATCATTCTCTATGAGCAGGTATTGGAACATTTCTTTTCCAGTTGTGATTAATGCTTGTTGGCCATACAGGGTTAATGTTACTGCCATCCTTCATCTCAAATTACTATGTTTATGAATATGAGATATGAGAATAAAAACTGCCCTAAATATTGTACACTTTTGCTGATTTTCCATTTGAATTCATTTACTGCAATGTCATATGTTCACATTTGTAATACATTCAGATGGTAAGATTATGAAAATAATGAGATTTATACATCTATTTTGTTTTCTATGACGGCTGTGAACAAAAGAAGAACTTTTCTTTGTAGAATAAGTTAAAAAAGGAACTGCCTTACCTTGGCTAAGTACCATGGGAAAATACCATCGTAGTTTTCTGGGACACCTATTTTAACATTTGCCCCAGAGCATGGTGCAAATGTGTTAAGTATCACCAACTGTGAAACAAGACATCAACCTCATCTTAGTGACTTTGTTCATGCAGCATTTTGCTATTATAACAATTCAAGTGCAGGTTAATCAAATCTTACTGTGAGAGCAATGATGAGCATGGGTATAGCCCTTCTTTCAGCCATGAGTCCCTGTGAATGTGGCACAGCATTTCAAAACCACATGGCCTCAGCCCAACAATCAACACAATTTCTCTCTCGTTACTGATTCACCACCATGGAAGTATTTCATACACTAAGATTTCACAGTTTTTACATGACTGACAGCCTGCATTTAAATGCGTAACCACCTACAAAGCAGATGTCAGTGGCACAAAAAAACAAATTAGACACGTTTGATTTGAAAGTTAAACTCTGGTTTATGAAAATCAAGTTGGTTGAAAACATTACCTAAATATCTGTCAAATATCTTTTAGACACATCAATTTTTTCAGCTATATCAAAGCACAGGCTTTGCATCTGTATGCACCAGTTCCTCCAATGCATTACATATACCGTTAACTCCAATTCATGCCCCTAAAGTTTAACAACAAACTGAAGACATAGTTAAACAACTGTAGATGATGACAATGATGAAGATGACAAAGAGTGCCATCAGTCACTACATTCTGAGACCATTTTAAATAAAAACGTTCCTTTTGTATCTTACCTTCTCCAAGTGATGTGTGTGCTCCGCTGTGTGTGTGAGAGGAGTTTAAATTGTGTGGAAAAATTGTGTTCTTGTACTCTTGTACTCAGTGGGATTAATGGTTAACACCTTCACATAAACATGCTTAACTACCTTGTTTCCTTCCTGCAAAACCAATGGCCAGTGCAGTTCCATTCTACTGATACGATCAGATGAATATTCATGAGGATGTAAATCGCTCAAACAAATCTTGTGTGTCTCATTTGGCCAAAGACTTTGCTTTAGAAAAATAAATGACAGAGAGGATTTTATATTTTGATTTTGTTTTTTATTGAAAAAAAGGGAAAACAACGTAAACAAAGAATTTCCAAATAATGTCAAAGTTCACAAGACTAATATAACTTATTGCTTTACTCATACATTCACAACCTGAATTCAATGTTATGGAACAACATGGAATAACAGAGTTTTTTTTCTTTCAGCTGTGTGACTAGTCTTACGTAACTTGGCCGAGGCACGAACCTGCGTACCACGTTTCAAGTAAATGTGACTCCAGGTGACCTAGTATTGCGATCCTTTACCGTGTCTTTTAGGATAATGAGATGTACAGTATGTTGCATTCGGCATCAATCATGTTACAGTATATACACGTCGATCCCCTCCAATAAAGGAGCCCAACAATAACCCAACAGCAACTTTGCAACTTATTAGAAAAAACAAACAAACATCTTCATAAATACTGATCATATTATGACAGCAACATGTTTAAGGCAGACAAAAAATAATAATAAATAAATAAATGTTTGCAAAGCTGCATGCATGTTATCACCATTATGACTTGCATGATGTCAGTCATGTTTTATTAATGAAGTCCTCTCTTTGCTTTTGGTTGGTGTCTAAAAAATAAAAATATATTTCTGTACAGCTCTATTAGTCCATTAGGGTTAGTGTTAAAACACACACATCGTCTGGTCTTCAGAGGCCAAAGAAAAAAAATGTCCTTCTGTCCCATGTGTTCCTCAGAGAACCGTTAGGTCATGGCAGGACTTTGACTTCTGCCTAAAAGCCATCTTCTTGTTCTTGCGCGCGACCATGCGGCCCAGAAACCGCTTGGCTTTCTTGCCGATGCTCTCTCTGCGCCTGCAGCTAGCCATGCGTCGTGCGTTCTCCTCCTTGCTGTCTTTCCTCAAACGGATCTGTCTGACGATGCCCTCGAATAGGTCCTGCACATTGTGGTGGAGGGACGCAGACGTCTCGATGAACTTGCAGTCAAATACCACTGCACAAGCGCTTCCCTCTGAAATACAGAACATATAAAGAAGGAAAATTAGTACTTTGTGCAGATGGACACATTAAGGAAGAAGCTCGACTAGATTTAGACTGAAAATGGTAATTGTAGAGAGCATAAATTAACCTTCAGTGGTAATAGTTACAAAACTTTGACAAATAGCATTAGTTTGCAGTGGGATTTGAATCTATGCCTGGCCTAAACCCGAGCAGTCAAGCAGTCACTAACCAGTTCTGTCAGATTTGATCATGACAGTCTCAAGAATAGCTCTTAAGCATCAAATCATTAATATTGGATGTATTTAAAGTAACCAAAAATTACTTCAAAATCCACTTCCCCTGAGCTGAAAGCTTATATTGGCTTAACATATCACACATTTAGGTTCAAATGGTTGGTTGATCACACTGACTTACCATCTACAGACACCTCTCTGGACCGCACCAGGTCACTCTTGTTGCCCACGAGAATTATGGGAATGTTTTCAGACTGCCTGGCCCGGCGCAGTTGGATACGCAGCTCTGACGCCTTCTCAAAGCTTGATTTGTCTGTCACCGAGTATACAATGATGTAGGCGTCTCCCATCCTCATGCACTGCTCCTTCAGCCACTGGCTGTTATCCTTTAAGAAAGAGACAGATACCGAGTTTAGCATCATACTATTACTAATACAATAGACATGAATCAATGTACATGGAGAAACATTTCATGAATAATGTATAACTCTCACCTGTTCCCAGATGTCATACAACACAATGGATGCCTCTTCCTCATCCACCACGATAGATCTGTCATAAGTGTTTCCTGAGGAGGGGGGCGGGGGGGAGAGGGGGGGATATTCTGTTACACACTGACAGAGCAAAGCATCTCTTATCTGAACAGTTTGTTGTCAATGTGTTGTCGCTTCTCTTCATACTGATTTTAGCACATTTATTTTTTTGTAGTCTACATATTCTAGCAGAAAGCTGATCACAGCTAGTGATCAAGCCATCACAGGTCTTTTTATATTTTCCTTTCATGTTATGTTATTGAATGTGTTTTGACAGCTGTACTACTGAGGGCAGGGCTGGTGCCTCTCTGTAGATGGAAATAGCAATAATCAATGCATGCACACTCTTGCGTGCAAAAATAAGAACCCTGTGTTTGTTTCTAATCCATCAGCTATAATTTACCACTGTTCTCACAGATGCATATGAATCTAGAGCCTAAATGACTTCATGTGTACTATTTTTTAAAGAATATTCATTATCTGAAAATGCTTTTTCATGGTTGTCTTTTTGTTTTAAAACTAGAGATTGGCTCCAGTTTTTTATGCTTGACACCTCACTCATTTGACCTTATTGCTATACTCACATAATTCTGTATTGTTCAGCATGCAGCCTAAGTTAACCTATGTCATGTCTTCAAAGACAATGAACATGTTGAATTTGTGTGTGTCTATGAGTGTGTGTGGGTTGCTATAGGGTTGATGACTCATCCCCAGCATCACCATTTACCTGCTTCATCGCAGTCGTGACCAGCATCCTCAACTCCTCCAAAGACGCGAGCCAGGCTGGACTTGCCGACGCCGTGTTCCCCGAGGAGAACCACCTTGTACACCTGGGAGTCAGCTTCGCTGCTGGTGGAGATCACTGAGTCGGAGGAGTCCGACGCGCAGCTGCCCCGGTGCTGCTCGTTAGGAGAGTAGGACATGCAACGCAGGAGGTTGGACAGCTCGTCGGTCTGTCCGGTCTGTGGCATCGTGGCGCGCAGGTCCCGGTCGTCCACGGGCATGCTTCTCCGGTGTAGGTTGGGCAGATTCATAGGGAACGGCATGCTTCCTCTTCTCTTGTCCATGTTCCGCAGTTTGTCACCCTTGTTCAAAGTCATTGTGCTTATACCGAAGATCTGAGGACAGATGTGCCATGCGTTAATGTTATGATCCAGGCTTATGTTTAACCACATTTTAACAGGGAAAAAGTGCGGTTTCAGTCAGGGATATAGCGGATAGTCTTTACACATGTTTATCATTATAAATCATATTGTAAATGTTGAAATTATTGCAGCTCATTTAAACAGATATGAAGACAAATTGTTTTTTTCCCCCGAAATGTCAACTCTGCTCAACAAAAAAGAAAAAAAAAAGAAAAAGAAAAAAAGAGAGAAACACAAATGTCTCTCCAGAAATCAAGGCACTTACTCGGTGCTGGCAATAAATCCAACGAAGTGAATCCAATAATCCTTTGTTTGAGGAGCTGTTGTTGACGAAAACTCGCTTTCGCTTCAGTCTAACTAGAGTTGCTGCCCAGCTTATTTATACAGCACTAGGAGTGACGTCGACAGGGATTCGCCCCAGAGAATCACGTCTCCGTTTATTATAGTGGTGCGTAACGGTAACATCATACAGAGGAGGGGAGTGTATGACTGGAAGAGCTGAGGAATCTCCCTTCCGCAACGCCAAAAGGAGCTCACATCTGAGGGGGCGGCCAGAGATGAATCCTTGAAGAGGGAAAGCCCACTTAAAGCTAGAGTGATCTATAAATATTTAATATTAATTCGGGAGATACGTTTATAGAAGGTGGGATTATATCCACATGATCAAAGATGATCGATATGCAAGGTGAATGATTTTATAGAAATCTTTATTTAAGCTCGTCTTGCTTAAATGAATGATCAGTTTTGAGCTTCACTGCCTTTACAAAGTGGAGGTCATTGCTACAATAATGCAATATAATAAGAAATAAATTTTAATTTGAGGGTATAGCTCCCACCCACTTAGAACAAATCTCACATTATAAAGGTCCTTAGAAAAAATACTGATTGCTATTAATTGATTCCTTCTTGTTCTGTGGCAGGCTACCACACTTGGATTCAATTTTGTGCATATGCAAAACATTTATACTTCAAATGTGGTGAAAATGCTGTAAACATAAAAATTTCTATGTACTCTGGCATTACTCTGGCATTAATTTATCATCCATCTCCAGCTTTCCACCCACCACCTAGCTGTCTTAAAAATGAAGGCAACACTGCACCCACAAAACCATAATGGTTTGCAGCTGCAATCCTTCTCGGCTAACAGGCTTGACCTATACCAAATAATATTTGGTTTCACTGATCCATGCCCAACGTGAATAATTCACAATGCTTTCAATCTAAATCTAAATCCATGGAACATATCACTGGAGGGAAATCTCACACAGTTCTATTGGAGCGCCAGAGTTCAGGTCGTTTTTCTATATTTTACCTCTGCATGTGTTTTGTATGTTTAATCTTTCATCCAGCATGTTTTTTTTCTCACAGAAAATGTAGCTACAGCAGTCAGCACTATGTGATCCACATGCACAATTAAATCTTCCAGTTTATTTCACGGACTGTCTCTGCATGGTGTGTTGCTGCCTCCCTGTGGCTTTAGGTATTACATTACAAATGAACCTTTTGAACTCACTGCCCATGTATGGGTGTGCATACGTGTCCATGCATTATAATGTCTGCTGCATTGTCCCTAAACATGAATAAATAAACAATAAAACAAATACTCTGTAAACAAACAAATATTCTTTATATGTCAATGATACTGATGTTTGCATTTTTCCTAAATCTGCTTATCACAAGAAAATATTTGTCTCAGATGTCTTTCAAATCTACCTCACATGGTTCACTAATTATTTCTCTTGTTTTGGTGCAATCTGAAGAAAAAAAAGGAGAATTTCTTATCATTTCAAGATAAGGTGTATCATAGTGTATATACTTCTCATTTTATTTCATCAGATAGCTGCCACAAAATGGTCTATGTGGGGTCAACATGAATCAGATCTGAATCGAGTTCTTAATATACAATTTTTAGGACTGTTGCTTTGGCGGTTTCTTCAAATATTTGAGGTAATTTTGAGGTAGGTTTGTGTAAATATTATGAGAGCATTGAGACTAACCACTTTTAGCCAAATGTTAGAACAGATTTGAGTGAAACATCACTTGATTTCCCAACAGAGCATTAATGTTTGTATATAAGGTACCTGTCAGGGTACAAAATGTACCTTGGCTGATTTATAGATATCATTTACTTTATTTTATTGTATACATGTTGTAAAATGTTTTTCCCCCTCTTATCGCTTGTCTTTGTTTTTTTTAAATCTATTTTATATAGTTTTTTAATCTAATTTTTATTTCACTCTATTTAATTAAAGTCTATTTTATTTTATGATGTTTAGTAATTTTGAGGGAAGCCAGTTTATTAACGTTAATATTCACATTTATTTAAATAATCTATTACTAACTGACCCTTTCTGTGAGACTTACGAGGCTGTGGTGTCACTGAACTGCAGCAGTCTTTGTTCTGTCATGTGCTCACTTGACCTCTAGACGGCAGTGAACAACAAACAGCTTTACATCTAAATTTGCAGGTGCAGATAATGCAGTATAATACAGAGTTGGTTCCTGCTCTACTGCTTTTTACTGAGGGCGAATTTATAGTAAATGCTGCAGGAGTGGCATGAGTAGAAAGTTTTTTTTTTCATATATTTTTATTTTTTATCAATTCATTTACAAACATTAAGGCACAGAAAACTATAATAACAATAAACACCTCTTAACATACAAGGCACATTGATAAGAAAGTTAAATTATATAAAATAATAATATTATAACGTAAATAATAGTAAAGAAATGCAATTTAAAAACAAATTAATAATAATAATAATAATATCTTGAGTGGGCGGTAACTCACTTCAGGAAACCGGAAGTCAACCCTTTAAGCGTCACACTGCGCCTGCGCGTTCCTCTCGTGTCTTCGACCTCTACTTACAAACCGGTGAGAGCAAACTAACCTCCTCTGCCACAAGACGTGTTTCAGTAAAAATTAGCGTTGTGTCGCTTCTTTGTAACTCAATATCTTTTTTTAGCTTTATTAATCACAGTGCTGCTCTTTTCTTTTGAAACCCTCAGCCAAGCTAGCTCGTTTTCAGCGACCTTGTTCGGTTTGCAGCTCGTCTTGACCTTAACCGCTAAAGTTACTTGTATGTGTGTGTCCCCGCTTTACTTGGCACACTTTGTACTTTGTTATATAACAAGCTAGTTGTGAGTCAACTAACTGAATCTGCTGCTTTATTGTGTTTTTTGTTTGTGTTTCTGTTGACAGCAGACGCTGAATCACCGCCAGCTCCTTTGGTTGACCTGAAGTCCAGTCGTTATGTATGCCTGCGCTAAGTTCGTCTCCACGCCCTCTCTGGTGAGTTCAATGAATGAATGAATGGATGAAGATAACAGCTACATGAACTGTTTCACTCTTTTTAAATGGCTGTTGGTTGTTAGCTGCTAGTCTGTGTTCAGGGCTAACAATCAGTAGCCATCTGTGACCCTCTGCTAAAGTTAGCTAGTGTTCACACCTGCAAGGGCGTCCTGGCTTTGAACCTGTATGAGGGCAAAACCCAACAATATTATATGAATCAGTATTACCTAGACTTTATCTAGATTTGGTCACTGTTGGTGTTGCCACTGCTTTATTTCAGCTATACTTATATTTATTACAAGGTTAATGTCATTGTAGATGAAACGGCATGCCCATGATGTCTTGAGCTGAACTGATGTATTACTTTATTATTAATCATGTAGAAGTGAGTATAACATGCTGGTAAATCTCTTAATAGTGCACAACTGCTATAACAAACGTATCATCTTCTGCTTTTTTTTTTTTTCTTGATACAGGTCCGTGCTGGATCTCGGGCACTGTACAGGCCGCTGTCTGCAGCAGTAGTGTCAGATGCCAGGAAAGCAGAGGTGAGCAGTTGCCTGTCCTAATTATTTTAACTGATTTCACATTATCGAGTGACCATTAATATGAAGGTGCAGTTACATCGATGGTCACATACAGAGTTACCAGGAAAAATAGAATAAAATAAACCTTTACATTATAATGCAATCCAATACAACAGTGCTATAATAAGTTGTGTAACTTCTTCACGTATTCTAATCAAATTTTATTAGTTGGGTTTGATTTGTAAATTTTAATCCCCAGTACTCAAGAGACAAGACCTGAGGCAGCATATTAGAACATTGTGTGCTATCTCCATCAGAAATAAACTTGACTCAGGTGACGTGCTGCTACACTGTGTGTTCAAGCCTGATTAGAAGGTGAGGGTAACAAACCACTGAATGGTGCGGATTCACACACTCTAATGACAGCAAGCTACCATGCAGGCTGCTGGCCTGACCATTGGGAGGAGTTTGGGGTTTAGTGTGGCGCCCAAGGACACTTTGACATGTAAGGAAGGAGGAGCGGGGGATTGAACCTGTTATTAGTAGATGACCCACCTTACCCCCTGAGCCACAGCCGCCCATCCTCATAGGTTACTACCTTTTGTAAGGAATGCAACTCTGTATCAGTACTGAAAAGTCTCCTTTGACTTGTTCAATTTGGAGAAACTTAAGTTCATGCTACAGCCAAACCTTGACCCCCAAACCTGTCTGCGTTATGATAGATGTGTTAAGTATTCCAGACAAATGCATAGAGCAGCACTAACTTGCATGTCAGCAGACAGTGAGATAAGAGGTGACTAGCATTAAGCAGCAAGACTCTCTGCTGGTATATTGTTTTTTTGTTCTGCTTTTTTTTTTCCAAAGCACCAGTACAATACTACTGACCGCATTAGGTTTTGCCAATTGCAATGGATATTCGGGTACCAGAAGCCTAGAATATGTTAAAGAAATTTTACATAACAATTGTGGTATCACACATTTTATTATACTGTCCTCTATTTATTAACTAGTTCTGCTGTACAGTGTTGTTAGCAATTAACATATGCATTGTTCTTTATTTCTCTGTCTTGTATTCTGTACTTACACATATCCAATAGTTCTTATACCAAGACGTTATTCTTTGTTGTCCTGTCTAACAGATTTGATCTCATGGGCTGAAAACCAAGTTTACACTACAGAAAATTGTTCAGTGCAGCTTTGGGGACTGTTTCTTGGACTGTTTTTGTTTTTTACTAACCTCACTTTATCTTTGTTTTGCAGACTGCTTCCCTCCTGCCACCACAGAGTTTCATTGCCTCCCAGCAGCAGGTGGCAGTGCGTGGATTTCAGACTAGCGCTGTGAGCCGTGACATCGACACCGCTGCAAAGTTCATCGGAGCAGGAGCTGCCACAGTGGGAGTGGCTGGATCTGGAGCTGGGATTGGAACAGTGTTCGGTAGCCTTATTATTGGATATGCCAGGTAGATGAATCACTTGTCATACAGGGTTTTTTGTTAATCTCCCCCAAGAAGGGAATGTTTTTGCTCATCAGCACAGTGGCAGAAAAACCTAGCAAATAATTTCCATTTCAAATTCCAGACGGATGTGATTTTTAGCCAAAGAACAATTCATTGGATTTCAGGTGGTTTCTCTTAAACTAACAGAGGCATACTTTATTCCAAATCCCATCAGTATGTTTACATGGTCAAGAAGTACATTTTAGGTGAAAAAAAGATTTCTTTGGGGGTATAAATATATTTGAGAAGTACTGAGCATTGTTAGATGTTTGTGCTTCTAGTTATTGGTGTAAATATTTAATCACGTATCCCACACAGGGAACAAAATTGGAAGACACAGGGGTTGTCTGCTCATTTAAATGTCTTGCCAGTTGCACTTGTAGCACTTTGTACCTCCAATCTGTCTCAACTGTCTCACTTCGTCTCAACAGGAATCCCTCTCTGAAGCAGCAGCTGTTCTCCTACGCCATCTTGGGCTTCGCTCTCTCTGAAGCCATGGGTCTCTTCTGTCTGATGGTTGCTTTCCTCATTCTGTTCGCCATGTAAACCAGTTAGGCATTTGCTGTAAAGGGATACATCACAATGTTAATGAGCAGTTCGGACGCCCATGAATGGTACTGTGACTTCAGCTAATCGTGTGGCTTAGGTGACATCGGTGTTTCTTAAATGATTGTGAACCCACTGATGTATGAAACTCTGACAAACCAAAGTCATTCTTTGACACTGGTTTTGCCAGTATATTGTATATTTAATCAAATGTTTTTGTTAAACATGGAACCAATAACAGAAGTAAAACATTTGATTCATGTGTGTCTGTTCATTTTTACTGGGGTGTTCTTATGTTTGAGTTATTTTTGTATGTTGATTTAGACACAAAAATGGTGACACCTTGAAGTCCCCCTCCACTCAAAAATTTGTTTTGCTTGTTATTTCACTTGAATGCCTGAACTTAACTAACCTAGAGTGAAGTAGGAGACATCTTATGTCCAGTGATTTTTTTTTTTTTAAAGAAAAAATATTGGTAGATTCTGTATTTTTTTCAATGAGGAAGACGGAGTGACAGTCATTGTAAGAAATTTCAACCAGGTAATTTAACTTTTTTGTGGAAAATCATATCACAGACACATTATTTTTAAAAGCTGACTATTATTCATCTCAAAACATTTCTGGAGGGGATATTTAAAACCCTAATAGTTTCTTGGCTGTGATCTGGAAGCTTCACTGGATATTTTTCTCTTAACAATACCAGTTAAATTACTACATGTAGCTAGCTAACTCATTAAGTTTCAAAACTCACCTGTGAGGGATTGATGATATCATTTTAATTCTGCATTAATGTCTATAACTCAAATACCCCCAAAATGATTGTCAGTCTTCTTCAACATCCTGGTTAGCTAGCTAACCTAGCGAAAATTAGAATTAGTTGACCCTTTTCTGATCTGGTCACATTGTATAACTTATGTAAATGTAAGGGGACCCATTAGATAGTATGGAAACCCATTCCTGCCAATAGAGGGGAAAAAAGATGAAAACTTAGCCTTGATTTAAAAAAAAAAACAAAACACCCATGGTAAGTCAAAATTATAGTTATGACTTTTTATCTCATAACTTTGACTTTATATCACAATTATGACTTTTATCTCATAATTTAAACTTTTTATGACTTATCTTTTTTTTACTTTATAATTTCCGCTTTTTATCATAATAAAAACTTTTTATCTCATAATTTTGACTTTTCATATCATAATGATGACTTTATATCATAAGTTTGATTTACCATGAGCATTTTTCAAGCTTTCATCTTTTTTTTTCTTTAACTGGCAGATATGAGCTTCCATAAGATACATCCATGGTTTGTATCGTCAGATGTATTTAGTGATGTCGTAGTTGTGATGTCTCTGCTGCTCAGAGCTGTGCTGAGTGGGACTGTCCGGGTAAATAATGGATATAAAAAATTACTTTCGCCCCGGACAGACATATTACCATTCCGGGAAGAATATAGACATCTGTGGGCTCACTAAAGTGTATTTGAAGATGCTGAATAACTTCAAAAATTGCGTTTTGATTTTTCGTCGAAGGTTTGAGTTGGGAATCTGATG
The DNA here is from genome assembly GCF_914725855.1 of Thunnus albacares. NCBI lineage: Eukaryota > Metazoa > Chordata > Actinopteri > Scombriformes > Scombridae > Thunnus > Thunnus albacares. Next base: position 25,192,393 of record NC_058106.1, read on the forward strand.
TGACTTCATCACGACTAACGTATGAAGGTCACAAATATGGGAAAGTTTCTATTTTCTGACACAAAAAGTCGCTTTGCTCTTTTTACCAATGAGCTCTCCGTAAAGTCAAGGGAAGAAGCGAAGGGTGTGTTTTCGTAATAACAACCTAATAAATATCCCAACACTGACGCTCCAACGAAAAAAATCCCAACGTTTTGTTTTGTTTTGTCGGGTGGAACTAAAGAAGCACAGTCCAAGGTGAGGGGGGGACGGATTTAAGGAACGTACGTGTCAGTGTTTATTTTTTTGTCCGTGGTTTATGAAAGGAATTAATTTAGTTTTGATCATACTCCGACATGTCAATTAGGTGGTAACAAAAAGCGGAAAACGAATGTTCAATTACATGTTTTCAGTACATACATTTTGTATTGCATGGAGGATAATTAGCTCCAAAACTGGAAAGCTAACGCCAAGACATCTGTGGTGGTCAGACAACTGTCACACTGGTCCCGATGTTGTTTTACAGCCGAACAGACAAAAAGGAGCCACCAACACTCGGGTAAACTAATATTAGGGAAAGCATTACATGTATAGGCTATTATCTGTGTTTCACTCTGGTTTATAGCGATACGCTGTGTTTTATATCAGCTACATTGTATCACAGCTCCTGCCAAATTAGACATTTCACATATAGCTTTCTAACCCTCTATTCTTCAAAAGCACATCATTACTTTTTGAGTCTAAGTTTCATACAGACTTTACCCCATTATATGTGTTTGTGTGAGTAACTTTAGGATTCAGTATTATTGAACTGATAAAGAAGAAATTGAATGATTTACACCTGAGATATGTCGGTAATACTGTGTTATACAAAAACTATGGCCAGTTGCAATAAGTCATTTTGAAATAATAGTTTTGTCTATGAATCTTGTATGCCTAAGGAGCTCTGGCATACATTTCAGCATGTTTATCCCTATAACTAAATATACCTGCAATCTATTCTCAACAGTATAGACTTTACACTCAATATCCACCAGGGGTAGCAAGTACACAAGACACCACAGCAGTTATTCAGCTGGTGACTAGAAATTGAAATTACACTTAAAGTGGTTTTTGGTCGGTTTACTGTTAAGCTGGAAATACGATGCAAACATCACTTGAATGTGTTAGGTCAGCAGGTGTAAGTTTTTTGAGTTATTTACTCTTGTTATTGTGGTCCAAATGAGTTGTGCATGAATGTAGGACTCTCAGCTTTAAATCAGGATATGTCCCCACGTTCCATTAGCAAAACAATCTGAGTGTTGTCAAACTTTCCTATGAGTTCCTGCATAATATATCTAGGATTTACTGTATCTCTAGGTAACATCTTCACCACAGTCTATTTGTAACAGGTAACCAAAGCACGCAAAAAGCAAAGATCTTCATGTCAACCAGTGCTGGACCATTTTGACCAGCAGTACAGTCAGGAACTTGGAGCCTTGTGGACACCTGCAAGGTAAATTATGTTTCCAACAATCATTCCCGCTTACATATGTACAGAGTTTGTACGTTTTGGTCACCAGGCTTGCTTCTCTTCCACAGAGCAGTGCTCCTGGACCCTCACTCCTGGCAATATGGGGTCTTGCTCAACCGCTTCACTACAGTGACAAACATCAAACAGATTCTCCAATCACAGGGCTTTTCCACACTGCTACCTCAAACAGATGCCTCCACATTGCTCTGTGATGCCCCCACAGTGTCCAATTCTAAAAACCAAGCAGAAAAATACACTGTTTTGCCATCTCGCTGCATCTCCAAGTTTCCCTCTGATGACTCCCATGTCCAGCTTGTTAGCAGCTCTCATGCACTCAATCAGCCGCCTCAATCAGAGCCTTCACTCAGTCTGCCCTGTTCTTCACTACAGTGCTACATCCACCCATATCCACTGCGTTTTCCCTCCCAGGCTCATAGGCCAGGACAACTGAAGCAGTACTACCTCTTGAATGCTGCCTCCCTGCTTCCAGTGCTGGCGCTACAAGTCAGAGATGGGGAGAAGGTTTTGGATCTGTGCTCTGCCCCTGGGGGCAAAGCCTTAGCCATAATGCAGTGTGCTACCCCAGGTAAAATAGCTATTTTAGTGGACTTGACTAACTTTAAAATTTAATTTATTTTATGTAAAAACACAGAGACAGGCTGCTCCATAGAGTGGGTTCAGTATCATTTGAAAACAAGGCAATCAAATAAAAGAATGCTAATCCAACTCATAAAAGACTGAGTGTTTACATCAAGTCAAAACTTTGCAATAAAATATGACATACTGGCATTTTATATTTATAATACTCAATATTAAACTTTAATTATTAACTCATATAGTTATTAAATATGAATACCTTTTCCAGGATAGAGCTTTCCACATCTTAGTTAAATGTGTTCAGCTTTGTTTTTAAACATTTAAAGCATGCTTTGCATATAAGTTTCTGCAGTCGATTCTAAGGAATAGTTTTGTCTGCCTTGAATAGCCCATTAAATAGCCCATTTGCATTGAATACAGATAATAAGTAATGCTGTCCTGTGCTATGTTCCAGCATTTCTCTGCTGTAATGAACCAGATCCTCACAGACGGGACTGGCTGGCTAAAACCCTGGAGTCTTTTCTGCCTCACTCATTAAATAGCCAAGTGATTGTGTCTGCACAGGATGGACGGTCTTTTGGGCAAAGCGAAGTGGGAGCATATGATAAGGTGGGGAGAGGACTGCTGTCATGTTTACGACATGATTGAATTGTACTTCAGTATCCAACAAATTAAGGTGACACACTTCTTAGTGAAAGCCATGGTTAGAAATGAATTTGAACAGCAAGCCTTTGAACAGTAGCTAATAAACCCAGCAGAAGAGAAGAAAACCATTTATTCAAAGTAGGAGCCAGGAGGAGGCAGACGCATGGCTGGGAGGAATCAAAGGACTCAAAGTGTCTGATAATGCAGAGGATGAAAAGGTAGAGAGTAAGACATACAGTGCGAACAAAGAACCATTGAACAGTACAAACAGGCTGCACAGATTCTAGGTGTATTGGAGCAATGATATGGCTCTGTAAGTTTGTAAAAAGGACACATTTTCTGGGTACTGAGGGACAAAAATGATTTGTAGAAGATTCTTTTTTCAACCTGACTGACCATAGTTTGTCCTTTGTGGCTGAGGTGCTGTGGGGAAAAATATATAAAATGTGTTCGGATGATGTTCCAGACTTCCAGCATCTGTCTTTTTAACTGCTTTCACATTTATTATGTAATTAAGTTTCAAACTGTTCTTTCACTTTTGGTGTTTTTCTGTGACTTTCTTTGTCTCTCACTGCTATCGCACTCTTGTCCTCTTTCGGTCTGACTCCTCACAACTCGCTCTCTGTGTCACAGGTCTTAGTCGATGCTCCGTGTTCTAACGACAGGAGCTGGCTGTATTCTTCCAGTGGCCAGCAGGGGGAACAGAGACTGAAGGAAAGAGCCAGGCTGCCTGTGCTCCAGGCTCAATTACTCAGGCAAGTCCTATCCTCAACCTAAATAAATGTCTGCAGTGTGTCCAAACCTTGTGATTAATTGGAATTCTTAACAAAATATTTAGTTTTTTGTGAGGATTAAGATGAAGAATTACAAAATATTTGCCTGTGTTTTAAGTGGTATACAAAATAATATAAACACTGTATGAGAAAGGACTTAAATTAATTACAATTCCAAACAGTACTATAAAGTGGAATTACATTAGATTTACTGGAAATTTGCATCATTTGTCACGGATAAAAATGGTCTGGCAACCAGCTCTTAAACACAGGAAAATTCAAGGCAACAGAAGGTAGCTAAGAGAGTTCAGTAAAGGCTGTATCAAATGTGGTCAAATTGCAGTTGTACTAGTCAAAAAATAGCCAGATTGAGGTTGAAGAAACTCACAAACGTTGTAACCATGTTTGAAATTCTTATTTATGCACTTTAAAGTTAATCCCTTGTCATGAAATTCATTATTTGTCTACTCCCTGCAGGTCTGCGCTGTCAGCGGTGCGTCCAGGGGGCATTGTGGTTTATTCAACTTGCACACTGTCGAGCTCTGAGAACTATGCTGTGGTTGAGACGGTGCTGAATGACTGTCCTGAAGCTGAACCTGAAGACCTGTGGGAGGAGATTGCTGTTCCTTTATCAAACTGCTTCACATTTAGTCCAGCTCACCATGGTCATGAACAGACACCTCACAAGCCATCCCTGCAGCCACAGTATGGTACCGTGTCCTCTTACCACCACAGACTCGGCATTCTAGTGGTTCCTCAGCCTCACAAGACTTGGGGACCCATGTTTTTGTCTCGGATTAGAAGGAGGAAATAGTGTGTATCTTTCCTGAGCAGAAAAGATGTGTGAAAGCAAATGGTTACACTTCCACATTTCATATGTACAACTTTTGTTTGTTTGTTTTTTAGATGCAAAATACCTCACTCAACTGGCGTTTAACTCTCACAAACCCACTCATTTGTGGCAGAGTCTCCACAGTGCCATCCTGTGCCATCTATAGGACAAGAAAGAAACAAAAGCAGCAGTTTAGACCTACTGTTGTATACATGTCAGTGTCACCACCTACAGTAAAAAAATAGTAACAATTATTGCTGGTTTTACACTTGAGCCACCTGCAGTAAATGAGTGTTAAAGCTTTTCTTGTTAAAAGCTGCTGTTTACTTTTTATAGAAGGAGATTTTACTGATAACACATTTACTACCTGTTGGCTAACAACATAAAACAATATATAAAAAGAATAACAATCACATTCACACTAAACTCCAGTGATCTGCATCAAAAGCAGACCTCAGACCTTCTTTTCACCCCTTTTTTATTTATTTTACTGTATTTATTGGTTATAACCCTTCCTTCCCTCTTTCCCTAAGGTATCAAGAAGGGGAGACCTCAAAAACCGAGGATACAATATGACACTCAGAGAGGTGTGAACTCTGTACCTTCCCCCAAAAATATGCTCCACCCAAGAAAATTCTTACATGTTGCTGGTTTAAACTGTAAAATATAAAGCCTACAAACACACACTCACCTTAAGATATTAATACTGCAGTTGTAACACTCATTGCCTGCAGGTGGCACATGTAAAAATTGCAGAGGCTGTTGCTTGCATGCCCTCATCTGCTACTGTTGTTACCTTTCATTCCTATAGATGGAAAGGTTAAAAATTAATCACCATTTATCCTGTAAGAACTGAGTGTGAGTTTTCTAAATACTTGTCGGAGTGATAGAGAATGAGATATTGCTACACTCAACACCATAGAAGCTGATATTCAGAATATCCATCTTCCAAGCTTTTAGTGCATTAATTAAATTTTTATGACCTGTTGAATTAAGTCATCACTATTTTTTTTTTAAAGTTTCTATCTGAATGCCCACAATTGATGTATTTATTGACCAGTGCAGTGTCTAAGCACCGCATCACCATTTGAAATGTCTTCAGACGTCACATAGTCTACTCAACAGGAAGCTAAAAGTTGTAGTCTGAGAGATGAGTTTAATAACAGTCTACCAGGAAATGTGAGAGCAGTAACCATATAATTAACACACAGTTCCCATCTTCACCAACTACCTCTTTCTTCATTCCTGCTATTCCCATCCCCGTACTGTCTCACTCTGAATTAACACATGCTTTAAGTCTCACTAGATGTAATCTTAGATCTGTCATCATACCTGCCTCCAGTGTGTTTGAGAAGGCAGTATCATCTCTTACACTGATTCATTACCTGGGTGGACTGCTCTCATGCTTGAGTGAAAAGTAGACGCTATTTCATCGCAGTGTGTCTTCTCATCCGGCTAGGATTGCTCAGACAAGAACCAGAAAAATTCCTTGGTAAGTAACTGTGGACCACAACAAACAACAATTCATATACTGTACTTTTTGAACATAACAGACTGACAAAGAAAGCTGTTGCAAAGACATTTATATGTGGAAACCCTTATTTCTGCCTTCCATAAGGCTGGTCCGTTTGAGAAAAGCTGCATGACACTGTCAAGGATATGATTGCTGAAATAGGAAAGCTACAAGAGCCTTGCGTTGGTTTCATCCAGCTTCTCTGAGTGGACATAGACACAAGCAATATTGGGAGCATTTATATGGCTATTTTTATTGGCTGTCCTACTTTTGCTCCACTTCTGCGTGTCTTTGAAAAGTAGCTTCAGCCTCCGATATGAGTGCATCATTACACCACAACAACAACAATGCAACTTAAAAGTAGTGAGATCTAGCGATGAAGTGGGACTTCACTGAGGCTAACCGTGTTGCTGACCTTTGCGTGAACTCTAGTTTGTTGATACTCCTCATATTGCAGTGTTTCCTCAAGGGGAGAATCTCTAAGCAGCTTTTCCTCTACTTCAAAGGGAGAGAATGTAGGCCTGCTTTGCATAATCAGGTGGGGAACAGCTTTTTGCCAGAGAGGCAGGAATTCATTTGTGGCACCGCCAGATGTAATCATTAAAACGCTAGTTATTGACAATAAGGGGAGAGGAGGAGGGGGAATTAGAGGAGGAATTGTAGAACAGTAGATAGAATGAGAAAGCGATATGGAGCATAGGATTGTCCTGAATGCCAGAGGACACTATAGCTAAGCAGGCTAATCTTGCCTGAGCTCTGTTAAACCAGAATGTCATCTTTTCAGACTGGTAACATGCAAATCTATTGCTGTGTTTGGACATGTTGATATGAAGTTAATTCTTACTTATACTTCTCCCTTTAATTTATATGTATTTCGATATTTGGTGGTATATTAACACACAATAAAGGAGTTGAAATTTAGAAAATGAGTTATTTAGGCAGCTATACTGTATACCAGTCTTACTGAAAGCCATTTAGCAGTATGTGTAGGCTTTAAAGCTCCATTTACAGCCATTAAGTGTACTGCATGGGTCAGTCTCACTGCTCTCATTAACCCCATTTCCAGCAGCAGGCCGCTGTTCTCAGCACAAAAGCTCTGATAAACCCACTACTGTGCCTGCACAGCACCAAACAGACAAAAGTTAGTGACTAACCGATGTAGAATGTTTAACATATGGCATTTTTTCCATCATATTTGTTATTTTTTGGGAGCAACACAGTATAAGAATATAGAGGAACATCAAAGTATTTGTTGTTCATGGTGCTAAAATCCAGTCAAAGTCAAACCGCCATAAAAACATCTGATATTTTGCCGCTTTGAGAAATGTTTGACTTGAAGCATTTGACATTGAATGTGCTGGACAGTTAACAAGTGGGTCTATAGATTTACTACATTTGGGGATCATTCTTTTCAAACGTCATAATTTGTCAATATTCCATCAGTGGATGTGAGAGACAAGGATTGCAGCTCTTGATTGATTGTTACATGACTAATCTCTGAGGAAAAAAACAGAATGAATAAGGCTCAAGTCTTACTGTGGATTCATTGGATTGCATGCAGAAAACGCACACCGGTTTTATTCATTAGGTTCATTAAGTTAATTGTTAAAGATCTGTCTTGTCTTGAATATTTTTTTTTTGTGCTATTTATTGAAAGACTACTAGGGAACAAAATAAATCATCATATTGCCACTTCTGGCCAGACAGGTATATGACAAATTAGTAATGTGACGCCACCTGTAACTCTTCTGAGGAAGACATAAGAACTAAATTTTGTGTAATCAAAATGTCATACATAAAACAAAAAATGGGCTCTCTATTTAATGACTGAAGAGATGCAGAACATGTTGTTTCTCCAGATGTGTGTTTTATGGCTTGGGGAGACTTCAAGTACCATCAGCACAAACAGACAATGCCAGAGGCAATTTAATGGAACAGAAGTGAAAAAGTACCTGAAACAACTTCACAGAAATCATCATACTTTTGTATGTGTCACACACAGACTCTAAATGCAAAAGAAAGTGTTTACAGATTTACAACAGTGGTCCAGGTCTATTTCCAAAAAAAATACTGAAGAAGTATTGACTGAATGTTGGAGTACAGCAGAACTTGAATACAAGTGGTTGTTGTTTCATATTTAGATGTGCAATGTTTAGAATTTAGTGGCATCTAGTGGAATGGACTTGGCAGAAATGGAATATGTAAGGGATAATCACTGAGTAGGTGTGTGTTAAGTGGTTTTAAGGTATGATGTGGAGCGGAGCTAAGCATGGTTAACTGCAACATCCATGATTTGACCCCCCCCCCCCCGAACCTCACCATTTCTCTCTCCCCTTGTTTCCTGTCTCTGCTGTTGCTATCTGCATAAAAATGCTAACTGCTAATTAGCTCTAAACAAAATGTACAACTGATACTGATGGGAATGTCATTATTTTGCAGGTATTTGGTTATAAAATATTGAACAATTTTAAATTTCAACCAAATGATGGCGCTAGTCTTTGCAGTCTTAGCCCCAACTCTGTGGCATCATCTTCCATCTGCTGAATCTTTGTTTTAAACTCCGTTTTAAAATCTGTTTTAAATGGCGCTTAAACCCATTTATATCAGCGTGCCTTTATATAGACCTCCCTTCCTGTTCTCTCTGTGCATGTTAGATTTTATATTGTAAATTATACAATTTTGTTAATGTATTTGTTTTAATTTTGCATGTGTGTGTGCTTGTGAAGCGCTTTGTAACTGTGTGTTTTAAAAAAGTGCTATATGAATAAATAAAGCTTTACTTACTTGCTAGAGGAGAGTCAACAATTCATCTTGAGGGGAACATGAATGTCTTTACCAAAAATCATGGCAATTTGTCTACTAGTTTTTGAGATATTTCACTCAAAACTACGAATATCACCCTCATGGTGGCACTTGAGGAAAAGCTTCTAGTGAAATATATCAGTTTGCAGACTGATATAATTCACTAGTGTGAGACAAAAAATGGTCATTTGTGAAGGAGAGATGTTCAATGTCCACTTTATGGAAGTGTTCAACTTATGAGCTAAGTCTTTTCATAAGAATGTACTGATCAAGCCTTGATGTGATGATTTCATCTACAGGGCCTAACTCTGGCCTCCAAGGTCTAATACAAGAGATGTTTTAGGCTCACGGCACCAGGCTGGGAGATAAGGTGGTAACCTTGGATGGGTTACAACGGCTGCCTGCGTTATTTGTTCTCAGTAAACTTCATATATTCAAGTAAGCATCAACTGGAGCCTGTGGAGTCTCTTCAACAATTATTCAACAAGTACAAGATTTTCCCTATCAACTAGATAAGTGGTGGTGGTTCTGGATGACAAAGAAATCAGAGGATCTCCAAGTCCACATGAGGATTCATCCTCTGCACACCATGAATGTCTGTACAAAATTTCATGTCAGTCTAGCCGACAGTTCCTGAGATATGTGATGGACCGACAAACAGACCAACACTGCCATCCATCAAGCTACACTGCTAGCATGGTGAAAAATAGTTAGAAGCAAACAGAAGGTGCAAAGGCTTGTCTGACATATTTTTTTAGTTGTTTTCTGTATTTTCAAGTTCATCATTTCCTCAATATGTCCACAGTTTTCAATATGACTGTTGGGGAAATGACGACCCTTAAAGAGCACATTTAACACTAACTCCTATGTGTCATCTAATAAGCTATACTATGAAAACATGTATTGTTGTGGTTGTTTGTCCTGTAGACCTCTGTGAGCCTCAGCAGCTGCAAGGAAGGAGACATCCATAACAGCTGCATGAGAAGAGAAAGCACTGGCTTATGTAACAGACTGAAGGCAGGAGAGATTACCCTGGTCTAGACATTCATTCATCCTTTGAGGAAAAGACAGAATTGATCGGAAGATATAAAACTAAGCCTAGTCTTGAAGTGAAATGGGATTTGAAGGAGAATTGCCTGGTCTTTTTAGTTTTAAGTATCAAGCCATCATTTCTCCACAAATGAAATGCAAATTGGAACAACAGATCAGTAAAACTGGGCATAAATATGGCAATTTAGGATGTGGGTTTACACCACAGACCACTCCAACAGTTACCTCTAACAATAGCTCACAATGTTTTCTGCTTGTGACCGCTTAAAACAGAGTTGTGTCTTCTTTTGACCCCTGTGTTTGGCAGTAGAACATCTAGACCAACCAAGACGCCTACAGATTTAAAAAGATTCACCGTTTCAAAGAAAAAAAGTAAAAATTAGTGGTTAATAAAGGGTAAGCTTGATTAAAAATATCTGTAACAGAAACACTGTAGTCTTTACAGCTGATAAATGAGTCCTTAAGTTATTGCCAGTGTCTTCTGTAAAACATTTACCGAAATTGTGTTTAAAAAGGAACATTTCCACACCCTTTTTTTTAAATCAGAGGTCTTTTGAAAGATATGGAAAAGGAAACAAAAGCTTATTTAAATCACACGACCAGCTAGCTTAGGCTCCTTATTACACACATGGAACACAGGAAAGAACTTCAGAGCTGTAGGCTCTAAACTTGGACTCCAGTCACACTTAAAAATGTGGTCTTGAGACATGACTTGGACTTGACTTACGTGACCAGACTTGAGAGTTGAAAGCAAAAATATTCAACTCTCAGGTTTTGACCTGGTCCCAGAACAATTGAATATAAATAAGTCAGTGTAGGCAGGCCTTGCACCGTCTCACACCTTGAATATTGAATGATCAAGCCTGTGCCAAAAAGACATAGCTAAAACACTATTAACACAGGTTGAAAATGAAAATGTTCACGTTATGTCAGCAGCGTTCAAAGACCAGAGAGACTTGCAGCTTGACTTAAAATTTGCTTGAAGACTTGTGACTCGATGTGAACTTTACCTCAAAGACTTTGGACTTGATAAGACTGAAGACTTGACATGAATTTGCCCCAAAACTAATAAAAGCTCTACAGAACTAATTAGCAGCCTAGAAAAACAGCCCTATTTTATTCGCATTGAAATGAAAACTACTACATCTTAAATGTGCAACTCTCCTCCTGTGGGGATTTTCTCTAAATTAATTTTTGCCCAATTTGAGATACATGCTTCTTAGCATGTGATAATTAAGCGCTCCCTGTGCCTAGACTGCTGGAGGCTCATGTCATCTAGCCTCTCTCCTAGTTGCTGTACATGCACCCTACCTATAAGGAACATACGCACTGCAGCCCTGTGTTAACACTTATTTGACCCCTGCACATATTCCTCCAGTAGACATGCCCAAGAATAAAATGTTCATCCAGAAAAGGTGTCCCCAAACTGAGTTGCCTCATCGCGATTCCTACTTCACTTATGTTAAACTTCCAGACTTCAAACCTTGTTGAAAAGTGGACACTCCCAGGGTGAAGGAAACGCATGAATAATAGATTCTTCACCTGAAGGAAAAAAGGGGAAAGAAAATCAGAGGGAAAAGGAATGGAGGAGCTGATTAAAACTGATAGATTTCATACGAATACTTTCAGCTTGAAACTTCATAAAAACATTAGTAGGGGATGTTATTCAAAGGATCGAATGGATGACACATCCTCAAATTAAGAATATCTTCACAGAGTAGTTTGATGTAATTTAGAAATAATGGAGCCCTCTTGGAGCCTACCTTTAAAATGCTTACATTGGATATTCAATAGTGTATTCATCATATTTTACATAAGCACTTAAGCACTTATACATAATATATTTATTATTCATATTCAGCTGGTCGTAGTGGAATGTACGCAGCTAAAAACTGTTGCAGGATGCAGGCTCTCTCTATTTTTATCACACCTGTAATTCCTGTTTCACTAAAATTTGGGCAATTTGCCTTTGAAATCTGGCACTGATGAAATTACACCTGTGACTACCTGTGCTACAGTGAATGAGCTACTTTGACATTTCTACGATGAGAAACACGTTTCTTACAAATAAATAGTGAGTAAGTTGGGGTTTTTTTTTAAACTTTAGACTTTCCAGAAAGTTTTATCTCACACATTATGAAATAATTAGTCATTGGTGCAAAGTGGGTGCTGCATCATTCTTGGATGCACACATGTTCACTGCAGGCTTATTTCCAATTAGCATGTCTCAGTAGTCAGTGCGCTGACCAGACACGTTCAACGCCTGCCTTGTTTCAAGGGTTTCACAAGGCATACAGAAGGTGACACTGAGGCCAATGCAGCACATAATCTGAAGTCAGCAATAAGGCAGATGGCAGAAGGGAAATGTCTTCTATTTATCCTCCCTGTCGATTTTTTCTTTACCTGCCTCCCTGTCCCTTCTGTGCTTTCAGAACTTGCTATTCTCTCTGTCTCCTTGTCGCTGGATGACTTTTTCTCTCCCTTCCTGTGTGTCTATGTATCTGGCTGTCTCTCTGCACCCCCCCACCCCCCTCCCCTCTCTCTCTCTCTCTCTCAGAGTCAGCCTTTGATCTTGCCAGTCCTAGCACAGAGGTAGACAGTGATGCTGTATGGCTTTTCTCTGCCTATTAATGTCTTAACTCTTGCTCTGCCTTTTGCAGCAGGTCTACTGAGACATCATTTCCCCACACCGCACTGTCTAATGACAAGCCTGGACACCCTAATCACAAGCATACTGTGTGTGTGTGTGTGTGTGTGTGTGTGTGTGTGTCTGTGTGTGTGTGTGTTAGTGAAATAAGGTAAATTCAAATGAGGTGAGAAACAGGTTTGAAATTCATATAAGCTGAATTAAATTCGGTGACAGCAATAACACTCCAATGTCCTTATCAATGACAATGACAAACCACAGCCTGCTGTTTGTTTCCATAGGTAATACACAGCACACACTGGCTGGTTGTAATCTGTGATGTAAGTAATCATGTTGTGATATAAGATAGATATAAGATGAACATATAATAACACTGAAATAAAAAACATTGAGGAGCATATATGGATTGAATTATAACTTCATAAAATAAGAAATTATGTGAGCAGTTTCATCGCTGTAGTGTCTGACTACATTAGTAAAATCCTGGATTAAAAACCGGCTAAATATTTCATCCTAAACTTTGCATTATTGCAGTGTCATTGCATCATTTTTTTTGTGCTAAATTTTGAATCATTATTGCTCAAGAAAAATGAAGGGAAACATTTTTCATTCTACAGCAATAAACAGGTAAATTAAGATAAACATCAATTGTGCTGTGTGCAGAGATTGCTTCCCCAGTGTCACACTAAAAATATGAATATCAAGAGAGCATGATCCTTATAAAAGATTTAGTGAAGCAGATATGAAATGATGGTGAGCCACACTGACATGCTTATTCTTACAATGGCCCCACACAAACAGCAAAGTTGAACTTGACCACAACTAAAACACATTCAAATATGATGCTGAATGCAAATTTGCCCATACCCTGAGCTGCAGCTTTTAAAAAAAAAGAAAGACAGAAAACACTTAATTTTGGTATTACTCATCGCAAGGATCAGTTGATAAATATCAAAACTCATAGACATCATTTATTGCTCATGTAAAGCAACTAACAGGCAAACAAATGTGTACCCTGATCCAAGCTGTGGGTGGATAATGGGAATTTATCAAGGATGTCGTTAGCTGATTGCAGGTTCTTATCCATATGAATTACAATCTGTTGTAATTTTACAGATATGCACGTGACACGGGTAGACTGGGTGGGTGAAGGAATATTATGTACATGTTTAAAAAATTAGCGATATACCTTTTTCAAGGTGGATTGCATAACTTTAACTAAGAAAAACTGGAGGTAGTAATGTAGCCACAACAATATGCAAAGGAACACAGCAACAAACAAGACTGAGGGAAATTTTGAATCTAGAAACATCTTTAAAGATTAAAGATGTTTTGCTTGTTGTTCCTTACCTTGAATGTTTGAGCTTCATTGTGCAGAATGATGTATGTTCAAAGTTTGACACTAGAAGGCTGTTTTTACATTCATCTGCTGAAAGTGGAAAGTTTCTCTGTGCTCACCTTAAAAATGAGCTTAAGGTATGCACCTATGAGCATTACTTATGACATCACAACCAGCTTGGAGATCCAGTATGCAACTTCCATAAGTGTGATGTGGAAACTTGAAGCCTCCAGTGCACAAACACTGAGAATGGCCTTCTCAGTGAAGCAGGAGACATCTTGTGTCCAGCAGTTAAACTTTTGAAATAAACAAGGTTTGCATATTTATAGATGGATTTTTCAATGAAGAAAAGATGGGATGTCATTTTAAGAACGTCAAATGAGGTAATTGAACCATATATATATATTTTATATAGGTTTAAAAATGTTTCTGGGGGATCCTTAAAATCGAAGCACTAAACGATGTGATTTTTGTTGCATAACCTTAACCATTTAGTTGCCATGTGGAGATAGTAAACAAATAGCCAATTAAAAAAAAAAAAAAAACTTTGAGAAATGAAATGTGACATGGCAGTGATCTGTAATTATTATGTTTCCCCAGAATGTATTTCATTAATACAAATATAGTTGCATGTGAACATAATTTGAAGAGGATATCTTTCTTTGTGAGCTGGTCTTATGTCATTCTTTCGCCCCTCTCCCCTCCACTTTTCTCTCTTCCTGCTGTCTATTCATCTTTCTCTTTTTTGCTGGAGTGATGGCTCAATTACCATTCCTCACACTGAGGCTTCAAAAGTGAGCAAAATGGACCAGGATTGCTTGACCATGTTAAAAAAAAAAAAAGGACTTTTAATTTTCCCTGACTCCTCGTCTCTGGCTGTCAGAGTTCACTCAGCTCAGTAGTGAATTGTGACACCGGTAATTTCAGAGGTTTCTGGGCTGGAGCTGAGCTTTGATTCGATTCAGTGAACTCAGTACTTAACGACGGAGGAGGGTAAAAACTTCTGAATGAATGTATGAGGGAATCAATTAGTTATAAAGTCTGGTTCCTATAAAATATCATCCAATCTATGTTTTGTATTAAAATCTTGTTAGAACATCAGCGGGTTTCAATAGCATGATATGACAGAAAGTCCTTTATCCCAACCTTTTCATTCATCTGTTTTCTAACAGCACATCCTTCCATTGTTTTCCTTCATACCTTCATCTTCCCGCTCTCAAGTCCCTCTTTCCCTCCCCCCTTAATCTTCCCTTTCCCTAAGTGCTAGCTCCCAGCCTCAAGCCTCAGGGATCCACATGACTTGATTGTGTTTTGATGTTCTTGTGAAACTTACAAGTGCACTCAGCACTCAAGACCCATAACATACATTTTCAAGATCGTTCACCCAGAGGAGAAGAGATGGAGGAGAAAGGAAGAGTATTTACTATTACCATCGTCAGAACAGTGTACACACTCACGGTTGCATAAATCCACACAAATCCTTGCATTACTATACATGTGAAGGCACAGATACATCCTGCATGTTGACTTGTATTTATTTGTAAACCCTGAATACCTGCCCCGTTGTGTACTGAATCATAACCCTGGACTAAAAACGGTGTATTCCCTTTTGTATCCCCCTTAAAAACAGTTTTGTTTTTAAAATATGACTATTTGTATCCCTTTGTACCTTGTTTTTTTGTTGCTTTATTGTTCTCTAATTCATTTTCCCATCTTGTTATCCCATTATTTTAGCATATTTTTTCAGGTTCTGCCTGTTATACATATTATTTTACTTTAAATCAATTTATACCTTTGCTTAAAGAAGCCTTGCTATATAGATAAAGTAGATTGCTTTTTATAAATATTGTAAAGCTATGCCAACTGGACACACAAAAGGTTTAAACATCACATGTTGGTTCCACACTGTAATAAATTGCTGTTAAAGTACAGCCAAAATTCTAACAGTAAGGTACTGTTCTTTTTAAATATGGTAAAATACTGTAAATTTTGATGCTTTTTGGAGCCAAAACCAAGAACAGACATTATCAGTAGGCTACTGTAAGATTTGATGGTAAAATACCATATTTTCATTTTCACTGCCGCAGTAATGAAGGGACAGAAGCCACATGCAACCATCATATAATCACTGTTCATCCTCCTTTGAGGAATCAAACCAAAAGGTCACTAACATCCTGCTGAGAAAACAGAGCTACATTTGTGGATCTAATTACCCAATTAGTGACTATGTGTAATTTTAGCTAACATTAAATTGGTTTAATCCTAGCAAGCACCTGGCAGGCACAAGAGAGCATTTTCAGTTAGTGTTCTTTAGTTGGAAGTTTGAATGACCGGCATTTAACCATTATTTTCATATGACTGCTGCTTGCAAGTCTAGTTTAAAGATTATTTTTGGATGACTATTTCTTTTGAACTGCTTTTCAGTGAATGCTAACGTTAGCCCAGCCTGGTTTATACCTAAACCTTGTTTATCCCACTTGCATTTCGTAATTAATAATAGCCTTCTATCTAAGTTAACAATTGAAGTTTATTCAAATATGTAGCCAAGTTGATTAAGATATGTCTGCTGCTGAGCCCAGAAAGACTGAGTGGTTATATCGGTTATCTTACCTCAACCCAAGTATGTTTCTCAGTTGTAGGTTGCTGCAATGATACTGTAGTTTGTTGCTAAAGCTGTACTAAAACCTGGGACATAATAGGTGATTTGTTAGATGTTGCTTTCAGGTACTTCATTGTGATTAACCCTGAGATGAGAACAAAGGCCAGCCTGGGAAAGTAATACCTAAGAAGACAAACAAGCTCACAGTGATTCCTTGTCACCATTCTTCTGAAGAACTCAATGTCACTTCATAAAAGAAAGTTAGGTGTCCTTCTTGTGTAAAATGCTTCTGTCTCCCATTCAGTTGTATCATTTCTCTTTCTCTCACTGTGTTCGACTTTCATTCTTGTTTCTTTCTCACTCAGTGAGCTGTCAGCTTGGAAGCCTGGATGCCGACCTTCTGCCAATTATAACGAGGACATTTGAAGGCATTACACATTACTTTGTGTATCCTGCAATCTGTTTTTTGTACTTTAATATTTTTAGTAGTTTGCAAAGCTGTTGCTGTTTAGACTTATGACTAAGTTTTGCTGGCAGCTCAGGATATTATAATTAACAGATTTACATTGACCCCCTTTGAAAAGGCATGAACTTTGAGATTTTTTTTTTTTTTTTCAAATGCGCATACTTGAATATACTTGACATTTGAAAGCTTCTGCATAAATGTTCAGTTCCACAAAGCTTTCACAGCTTTACACTTAAATGTAAAACTGAGCTGATCTCATTACTGGATCATTAAGATTGATGACACATTGCTATTAACAGTATATGTCTACAGTTTATAGTTGTTTTTATTAATATGAATAAGATTTTTCAGTTGTTTACTGTAACATTTACAATAAGAAACTGTTAATGTATATTACAATAGCAACACTAAAAATACATTATATTACTGCAGGCCTAGCTACAATATCAAACTGTAAACTTCACATTCTGCAGCAGAATACTGTAATCATTTTTACAGGAATTAACTGTGTAAGTAAATTACAGTAGTGGTACTATAAAAAAAAAAAAGCTGGCAACTACAGCTGCGAGTAGTTTACTATAATTTTACAGGGAAATTTGTTACAGTGTTCAACTTGCAGCTGTACTAAAATAATAATAAAATCAGACATTTTAACTGGAATCTGATGTGTTACTTTATGTCAACTAACTGTCAGTTGAGTTTTCACTGAGTCATTATAAAACTTAGCATCAACTTGTCCAATGTTTAAAGGCTCTGTACACAGGTGTTTTAAATTGTGGATGATTACACCTTTAGTCAGGCTGAAGTTGTTTGGAGTTATAGTGGTAATCATGTGATGTCACCAATCTGTGTAATAATAAGAATGATACAGGCTTCACACTTAATATCAGCTAGCTATCAAAAGCAGTTATGGTAATGGTAACTACTTACCTTAACACTCCCTTAAATGTGAAACCTAACTGTATTATGTAGTAATAATATCAAAATGAGTGTTCACATTGGACAATTTAATGGCAAGTGTGTACAATAAATAATTAAAACTAAACTGCAAAACAAGACTGACCCATCTTTATGAATCTAGCTTTCTTTTTATATCACTGCTCTGTTGCATATTAATATACATATATTCATACACATTCATATATACTGTAAATCCATACAGTGTTTCCTTCCCTATTCTGTAATAAACATGTCCTTGTTTTCTGGAAGCCCATACATATAGTGCAGATGCTGAGAAGACAAGTGGTGCTTGTATGTATATATTTCTCTTTCCTGGGGGTGGATCACATCGATGTGACAGGTGGCTGTTGGCCAGAATATAAAAGCTTGACTGAATGATGCTTTCTTTTTCCCTGCTGAAATCAATAAATACTATATTTGGGGAAAAAGGCTTTGAGAATTCAATATACCAAATATATATTTAATAAATCTTGTAATTGAGCAATTCTAAATGGTTCTTTGGGAATTCATCGACTTTGTAAAATTTCATATGTAAATTAAACTGTAGATAATGAGTGACAAGTTTTCACGACCTGTGCATTATTTCCTTGTAAACAGGCGCCAGGAGACTGGTTGGGCAAATAAGGAGAATCATGGCTGAACATTAATTGAACTACAAACCGTGGACCAAAAATTAAAGTTTAATTTTTTCATGTCTCACAGGGTCTTTTTCTTTGAACTGTTGTGTCTAATTTCATGCTACATACCCTCGCACACAGAACGAGAGAACAGTGTGGGTACAGCAGTAGGAGCAGCAGGACTGGCTGTAAGAGCGCATACATGCAAACAATGTGTGCAAATGATCAGACACGTACACACTGCTCTGTATGCGGCAAGGGCAACAGTCACAGACACTTGCTTCTTTTTCTTTTCCATTTCAGCTGCAATCCTTTTATATTACTTCCTCAACCGATACATAAACACCAAGAAATGCTAGTTTATGTTTTAATTTATGCCAGAAGAAATATAACAACGAGCAAAAAAAAAAAATACATGAATGACAGCACCTTAGGGGCAACAACACTGGTGCAATCAAAAGAATGGGTCCAAGTGTGAAAACATAAACACTCTTTTGTGTTGTTGCTGCTTTGCCACATTCAGTTATCATCATGAATAATGAATTTATTATTAAAAGGTGCTTGGAGATTTTAGTCACACAGTGAGGCAGCATTTTAATCACTTTGCCAGAGTTGTGTGTCATCCAAGCTCCTCTTCAACACGAGCTACAAGTCACAAGAACAAAACATATCTGAGAGGAACACTTATCTAATATCATGTTTTTTCCATTTTTTTTTTTTTACTGAAAATAAAATTACACTTGTTCAAGATAACCAATGCATCTTGAGTTCTTTGCCGTCAAAAGTAGCTCAAATGAGTTCAGGAACAGAATGTGACAAAACTGTGAAGAAACTGAGTCACTGAAACAAACAGAAGTCACACGTTTCAACTTGTGAGAAATGATTTGTCTCATTTTCTTTTCCCTAACTGTTCCTCTCCTAATTAAATACTCACATAAAACTTAAATCATCTTCTACCACTTGTCAGCACTTCTTGTTCTTGGCATGTCACATCAGCTAATATAAGAAAATTAGAGAGTATCTCAATTATTAGTGGGATTTAGTCTGAAGCTCTAATAGATACACTTCATCCATCCATATTTTTCCTATACTGTGCCTGCTTACTGTATTGCTTTTAATTGTGATAGGTGGGATGGAGCCTCTCCCAACTTGCACATGGGGCATGCAAAGGCAGGGAAACAAACTCACCTCAAAATATTCAGGCATCTGGTAAGGATGCCTTCTGGACACCCTTCTTTAGAGGGGGAGGCACAGGGGCAGACCCAGAATATGTTGTAGGGATATATCTCATCTGGCCTCAGACGTCTGGAAATATCTTTGGATCCTAAAGGAAGAGCTGGAGAACGTGGCGAGAAGAGAGATGTCTGGGCATAATGTACTATTAAAAGTATCTCTACCTTGAACAGACGTTAAGTAAATGTACGTAGATTGTGCTAATAATACTTCTGCATGTTTACCTAAGTACATTTTTGAATGCAGGACTTTTAGTTTTAGCAGAGTATTGTTAGTGTGGTATAATTTAAAGTTTTGAGTACTTCGTCTACTACCACCAATACCAACATTCTCAAAGGGTGAAAATAAGGCATGGAGGAGGTTCCATGACTTAGTTTGCCCAGGGCCCCTGAATCACTAAATCTGCCCTGTCCTTGAGTGAGGGTAGTTTAGCCAAGAATTAACTGGAAAAAGCTCAAAAACAGTTTCTTAAAGGATAGCAAGCCAAGACAATGTCCATTAGTAGAAAAGTGTATTTATTGTGCTTCAAAAGAAAAGGTGATTCTCTCACTTGTCTTAAGGTTATTAATAGTATTTACAAGACATTAGAAATCTGAACCTACTCTTACCAGCAGTCTGCTCAGCACCACACTTTAACACACTATTTCTTTAACACAGTGTCACTGTTTATTATGTGCTCAATTTAACTAATGTACTTTTGGTAATGATGATGCGTTATGACCATTTGTAAGCCTAACCAGGGACAGAGGTGCAAATTAGCCTTATTTAGAAATCCTGTATGCAACACATCATGTTATTGTACCAGTTACAATGTTTTTTGCATTGTCCCTGGCAAATAAACTAATAAACAAACAAACAGAATGACCCCCCTGCTCTGCTTGGAGTCCATCTATACAGGGTTGGCTTCTCCCACTGGTTCATCCCAACAATTAACACTGAAAAAACTATTATAAATAAGACAACACTTGTCCAACACTTATAATAAAAATACTTGCACATATTCAATACATTTATGCCAAGCATTATATTTAAATAAAATACTGTAAACATTTCAGAAAACTCTTAATTAGGTAAAATTGCTCTCACTTGGGTGGCACATAAATCAACAGCCCTTTCCTGTGCTTGGGTTCTTTTTGCCTAACATTAAATTATTGAAAATAATTCAAGAAAATAAATCAGTTCCTCCAACTTAAATGTTTGTGACTCTTATTTGGTGATAGAAACAGAAAAAGATCATATATAGCTTGATATTGCTTGATGTGAAATATTAGATGCATGTGCACCAACTAGCTTTTGCATGTTTCCTGGCTGCTCCCACTGATTCCTGTCACTACCAGTGAAAGAGGAGTCTGTCAACAAACACAACAATAAAACCAGTGTTTGCTGTGTATTCGCGTTACCTATTATGTATAATTAGTCAAATGTAGTGCATAATAGAACTGAATGTGACAGCATAATTGTCATTTACATTTTAGGTCATTAACAGAGAAAACCAGACTGATTTATAATTAATGCAACATGAAAAGGTCAAAGTCCTTTAAAAATAACAAGAAGATGTAAAAGAGAAGTGCAAGGATTTTTTTTCTTCTTTGTGGTATTCAAGTGAATGTGTTTCCGAAATGACATCCAGTGGCTAACACATTAAATAAACAATTATAAAAAATTGAATAAGTGATACATACAGTATTATACAGTTGCCAAAGTGGTATTTTGATACAGATTCTCATTGAGACATGGAAAAAGAATACAGTATGTATGACACTTGTTAAAGGCAATTTGAAGACAAGTAAGGTTAATTATGTTAACTTAGAAGTAATGAGGTGGAAGATATGGTGGAGATGAAATAGCTGGCTGGTAGGAGAAAGACCCAGCGGGTCAAATAAGCCTGTAACCTTTAATGAGATCAATGAGCCATAAGATGAAAGATGGCAGGTAAGAACATGGCAAAATGCATTAAGTTAGACTAGAAATGGACAGAGATGAAGAGAGGACAATGTAAGTGAAGGAAAAAAAGATACTTTATAAAAAATGAAAGACTAAGCAGTAAGAATACAAGGGGAAAGGAAAGAAACAATATGATAGATGTAAAGGGAGGGAGAGAAGAACAGAGAGGTCCAAAAAGAAAACAGTTTTGCGTCAGCAAAAATACTTTCATGTACCAACGGGAAATAGATTGAAGGTTTTATTATCTGATTGATAATTAAGCAATCATGCTTCACTGAAGGCCTGAGAGAAATATTTGGATGGAATCACTTGACTACACCATGGGAGGATCTAGCTTGCTGAGAGTTGCTGTGTCGGCTGTCTTCATGGTCAGTGAGAAGGCAGCAGCCTGGTGACACCTCTTTAAAATCTCCCCTGGAGGAGTGATACCTGGGTCTCACTGACTCATCTTATCACACTGGGCCTGAGCTTAATCCTCATCAGGAGACTTTGCTTTGGAGAGAGAGTGAAAAAGAGAGGCAGAGCAGTATCAAGTCGTCATTGTGGTTCTGCTATTTGGGCTTGTATAAACAGACTTATTGTACATTGTTGCACAACATCTGGCAGAGTCTACAATTAACACAGACCACTTTAATCTTTACTTTAATCTGCATAAAACACAGATTGTGGCAATCATGATAGTCTTGTAATCACATTGTTATATCATGGATTAATATCTAATTGTTTCTACATCAAAGACTAGTGTGCGCAGACCTGTAGTTCTTAAACACTTTTGAAGGGCACAGAGCCTTTCACATCCCCTAATCACTTGGAGGATTCAACATCCCACTGGGCCTCTTAGACACAGCTTCAATCCAATTCCTAAACCACAAATCTGGGCTTCCCCTCCTGCCACTGAGATCGATCTTATAACAACAGGTGTTCACAGGTGTTCAAATGTGGTCACGCATCGACTGAAAGCCTCTCTGAGCTTTAGAACAAAGGAAATCAGCTCAGTAGGCAGCGGGAGAGGGAGGATCACACTTTATGTGATGTCCTCTAGATGTTTGATATGTCACCTTCTCTTTACACCGGAGATGTAGTGTTGAATACCTAAAATGTCCTTAAATGTCCTCTGATGTTTGAGGATTTAAACCTTACCGAGTTAGTTGAATTTGCAAAAGATTAAGAGATTAAGATAAACTCTAATTTGACTAAATCATAATTTATTTGAGTCAATACTCTATCTGGCAATTAACAAAGGCTTCACAACCTAAAATATGAATAAATCGGTGAGGTTTATATGCATAATATTGACTACTTAACCACCTAACTCGAATAAAAGCAATACTTAGACATCTGAGACTGTCACACAAACAGTTATATTTGATCATCTTAAAAAGAGTAAGGTCAAACTTGGTGCATGACTAACCTTGTTAAGCTATTTCTGCTCTAACGTTGTGAAATTTATGTTTTTGGGCAATGTGATAATTAGGATGATATTGACTGATGTGAGGAGTTTCTTTGAAGACTTTAATGTATGTTATCTGTATTGTTTAGTGTGTATCTATTTGGTCCCCTTTATTTATTTTCATGGTTATAGCTTCTCTTCCTGGGGATCACAAAAACATTAACAAAATGTTAATTGTGACCTTTTTGCTTTTGACTAAAATGAAACATCTCCCCGAGGGAAAATAAAGTTTATCAAACGCTACACACTCTCAAAAGGGCAGAACGAGCCCAGAATGGATATTAAACTTAACATACACATGACTTAATTTTTATACGGCCCATTTTCTTTCTGCACCGAGCCCTGTTCAAATCTCAGTGTTCCATTTAATAGCAATGAAGTTGTGGTTAATAGTCACAGTAGAGGTAGGCTTAGTCCACTGGACTGTAATGTATAAGTTAAGATTCTTCCTGCTGACTTCACAGCTTTGAAGCTGTTGTGCCTTCAGCTATAATGCTCTCAGTTTTACCTTACAGCTACATGAAAGTTCAAATCCAGATTTTTCAAGCATATCAACTGTAATGCACTCTCAAAGGAATGAATGCTAATAGGAAATCATAACTCCCAGATGCCGTTGTGACTCAAAATGAAGACCATTTTGGCCCAATGAAATAACTTTATATGTATTGAAATATAATCTCAGTGAAAAGAGTGGACAGAAGTTTGGCTGGAATTGAGGAAAAGTAAGAAGAAATACCAACTACAGAACATGCATTCTTATAAGTAATCGAGTCTGTGTGCATCGATCTTAACTGCTCATGTGGATTGTTGTTTTTACATATCTGTTTGTTTTTGGATTAAACTGAGATTAATTAGTAAACTTTATAGTGTTGGTTAGTGTATTTTTTTTGAGACCGTCCTCAAAACAAAAACAACACAATTGGTTGTACTGTCAGTCGCCCAAAAACGACATATTAAGTAGTTATGTTTGAGTGACAGATGCCATCTAGTGGCTGTAGTAATTATGACTAGGAGCAGCGACAGTTGAGGTAACAGTACTGTGCAAAAGTTTTAGGTGCTAAAAGTAAAGTGAGGATGTTCACAAAAATAATGCTTTTTTTTCTTTATCAAGTAAATTCATACAAAGTTCATTAAAGAGAAAAAACCTTAATCAAATCAATATTTGCTGTGACCAAGCTTTTCCTTTCAAATAGTGCCAGTTCTCCTCAGTACACCTGCACACAGTTTTTCAAGATACTTGGCAAGTGGGTTGTTCCAAGCATTCTGGAGAATTTGCCACAGTTCTTCTGTGGATTTAAGCTGTCTCATTTCTTCTGTCACTTCATGTAATCCCAGACTCCATGATGTTGAGATCAGAGCTCTATGGGGGCCAAGCCATCTGTTGCAGGACTCCTTGTTCTTCTTGTCACTGAAAATAGTTCTTTATGTCTCTGGCTGTATGTTTGGGGTCGTTGTCATGCTGCAGAATGAATTTGGAACTATTCAGACACCTCTCTGATGGTACTGTGTTATGGATATGAATCTAAACATATAAAGTGCCTAAAACTTTTACACAGTACTGTATAGGAGGAGGAGGGGTGGATGGTGGTATTAGCCCAACAGTTGACTGTGCCACAGGAGACCGCTGTTTGTTTTCCCTTTTCAAAACGCGAGTTGAGATGTTAATTTTGTAGCCATGATGACAAAGGTCGCCTAACTTTAAGGATGTAATAACTTTAACCCACACCATGTTTCTAACCTTAATGAAGTGATCATTTTAACCCAAGCCATGACCTTTCCCTAAACCCAACCAAAGTTTTTGGGCCTAAACCTAACCAGACCTTAATCATAGCATTGTCACATCATAAAACAACATTGTTTTTTAACAGTGATTTGCAATGTTTTCGGAAAGCACAGACAAATTATGTTGTCCTAGATTAGAAATTGCTCCTATGTGTCGTTCTGGAGTGCATGGTCAAAGGATGTATTTATCATTTAATTTGGAGGACCTGTTTTTTTTTCACTTTGGACAGAGAGAGACTAGTTGTGCCTCGCTGATTCCAGTATTTTTGCTACACTAAGCTAATTGCATACCAACTGCTGCTCCTATTTTAACATTCAAAAATCAGTTGGATGAGGACTAACAGTAAATAATAAGACTAAGAGTCTGCAGTTGTGTTAGCAGTGCCTTGAGCTAAATGCAAACATCAGCTCACATTAACTGTTAACACATATATGTATTAGGTACAATGTTAACCATGTTCATCATTAGTTTAGTGGGTTAGCATGCTAACATTTGCTAGTTAGCAATACACAAAGTGTAGGACAAAGTCAACTCTTGACTTGCACCAAAGTCATTAGGATTATTCCCTGGGGATCATGGATGTCTGTACAAAATTTCATGGCAATACGATGAAATATTTCAGTCTGGACCAAAGTGTTGGACTGAGCGAGGTCTGGTCTTTAGAGAACCCCATAGTTAATTGTCTTCGTATGGACTTGGAGCCACTCCTCATAATCTGGGCAGGACTGATGGCCTTGTCTGCACACTGACTTCACACAAATTCATGCATAATAAATTTCAGAATCACTTAGTTGAAAGTTAAATTAGCTTCTCTAAATGTATCATAATTCCTGTATACAAGGAATGATTATTCATGTGATGAACAGGGCCAGTCAGTAACAAACTCAGCTTAACTGATTTCCTCCCATTTACTCCATGTACACATGTATACACACACACACACACACACACACACACACACACACACACACACACACACACACACACACATGCACACACACACGCACACACACCTCCTAAATGACTGCTCCTTTTCTATCACTCTCCTTTCCCACTTCTCCTCTAATAAAATATAATTATGTGTCTGTGTTTCTCTGTCTACCTCCCAAATATCTCATTCTCTTGTCCTTCTCTCTTTAGCGAGCTCTTTCCTCTGGCTCCACTTCCTCTTTCCCTGTCCTCACTCTTCTGCATGACCAGTTCCATGTCAGCCCTTAATTGTGTTTTGATGTTCCTCCAGACATGCAATTGAGCTCCATTCTCGCCACCAAAACAGAACAGACATTTGTCAATGCACAGACACTGTGAGATTTCATTGCTTTTCTTATCTATCTATCTATCTATCTATCTATCTATCTATCTATCTATCTATCTATCTATCTATCTATCTATCTATCTATCTATCTATCTATCTATCTATCTATCTATTTATCTATCTATCTACCTATCTATCTATCTCCTAGAAGACTTCAGAGAGTGTGAAATGGAGCAGTAACATCAATGTAGGATGAGACCAAAGACCTCCTTTCCCCTCTGGGGCCCATGTCACATGTAATCACTGTTACTTATAAGACAAACACACACACACACACATACACACAAGTCCATCTTAACACTCAACTAAGCTCAGCTAGGAGAGTAAATATTTGTGCTGTGCAAGCTCTAGACAGAGGCTCTTCACCTCAGCACTGTGCCACCAAATCATGAAATATTCAGAGAAAGAGAGAGAGAGATGGGAGGGGAGAGAAGGAGAAAGTGAGAGTGAGAGAAAAGAGAGAGAGAGAGAGAGAGAGAGGTCACACATAACACAGAATAAGAAGGACGGAGGGAAAAGGTGGTACAAGCAGAAGATCTGAAGGGAAGGAACGGGTTGTTTGTGGAGAGGAAGAGAAAGGAGGGGAAAAAAGCAGAGGAGGTGTTGAAGGAGGCAGGATGAACGAACAAGGCTGTGGAGAGAGAGAGGATGAAACACGGAGAGGAGAGGTTGAAGAGTGTGACAAGACAGAAAGGCAAGAGAGGCAAAGGAGCAGAGGGAGAGGAGGGGCGGGTACTCTAAATGTAGGGGAGAAATAAAGATGTAGACTGACAGGCAGACAAAATCAGGAATAATCAGGCAGCACAATGTGTGGTGTCCTGCAACAGAGGAGATGTGTAAGAGGAAATAGATTGTAGGAAATGGTCCCAGTCTGTCTGCAGCTGAAGAGTGATAATCCCTATCCAGGACTTAATGAAGAGTTTATTCTTTCACAGGTCATTCTGACATATCTTGAAAGAGGTCTCCCTGGTGGAGTCACTCTATTCACTTCCACTCTGTTCACTTTGTGACTTTAAATGGTCATTAAACAATAACATTTTTTTTTTTTACAGGAATTGAGTGTAATTTACTTTGAGCTGATCACAGGCAACATTAAATCACTTGAGCAAAAGGCCATCTTTAGTAGATTTCAAAGATTTTTTTCTGCAGTTTTAGTCACTGTCTTATGCTCAGTTTTTTTTTTTTTTTTTTTTTTTTGGACCATCCTAGACTTTGGTCTGAGGTGAAAATATCTCAGCAAAGCTTGGATGGGTAACCTTGAACATTGAGATATATATGAATCCCAGACAATGTGTAAGTGTGTAAGTGAATGACTTACACACTTTGAGTTTTTCGTTTTTGATGAAATATCTCAACAACTACTGAATGGATGCGATAACATTTGGTGCAGACATTCATGTTTACCACAGGATGAATTGTAATAACTTTTTTTTTTTAATCTCAAAAGTGGTATTACATACCCAGATAGCAAAATTGCTGTGGCCCAGATTCAGCCCACACCCAACACTTTCGGCACTTTCATCTGGCCCACATACTGCGTGGAATAATGGTACTTGGGCAGTCCGCTTCTATTTCCCAGATCTGGACCACAAGCAAGCCGTATGTCAACCAAGAACAAACCAGATAAACCAGAACTGGCCCACATCCAGAATACACTTACCTGAGAGCACTCTACCAAAAAAGGCCCACATTTGATTTGGGATATTTGGGCCATATTTGCTATTTTACATGTGGGTCATTTCAGGCTCACATCCATTTTGTCCAGGCCAGAAGAAGGCCAGCAGTGCCGCATCATTGCCTGAAGTGGCCCACTTCTGTATGCTATCTGGGTCCTTACCAACAAAATATTCAAACCTCCAAATTTAATGAAACAAATACCTTGGTCCATGTCCCTCCAGAACAACACATGATGTTTTCTGATCTGACTATCAGTAGGACAACATTGTTGTTTCATAAATAAAACCATTTTATGATCTGAAAATGTTACAATGAAGGTTTGGTTGGGTTTAGGCACAAAAACAACTTGGTTAGGGTTAGGGAAAGATGGTTGAGGTTAAAATAACTACTTGGTTAATGTTTGGGAAACAGTAGTTTGGGTTAAAAATACTTGGTTAAGGTTAAGAGACCTTTGCTGTCATGGTTACAATAATAACAACTTAGTTATGGCCAGGGAACAACAGCAGTCATAGTTAAAAGAAACAAACATTTACTGTCAGTGTAGGAAACGGGGAATGAGTCTGATATTTTGTTGTCAGACTTTGTCACCATAACACTGTTTCCACATTTGCTCCCAATGGACAAGAGTCATAATTCTTACATCCCCTAGAGGGCTTTGTCACATAAATGTACACTCATGTTGTTTTTAGGTATCTATTGAAATGACCCAACACCACTGTATGGACCATCTTAAGATTTGGTTTTCTTTACAATGAATATTACAGCCTCACAGAACTGTAAATGTGCCCTCCTTTTGATGCCTGTTGCTCTATGCTGCATATAAAGATGTCCCACATAGGTACTGAACTGGTCAATTACAGTAAAGCTGTCTGTAAACGATTGCTTTCACACAATTGAGTATGCAGAAAATGTTAGCATTATACTGGAGAAGCAGCATCTGTGAATCTGGAGCAAGACAATGTGTCAATATCAATGCAAAGATGCACCAGGGTAAAGCTGGAAATGAAGGTGGGAAGATTTACAGTGATTGTTAGCCACTGGAAAAAAGGAAAAATCAATCTGGCAGTGCTTAAGTACAACTGCTTTTCAAGATGGGTGAAGGGAACATGAATCCACACTCTGTTCTTCTACTGTGTTTAAGAGCAATAGTTTTTGTCTTTTGTGTCAAAGGATCATTCTTATACATGATCAAATTAAACTACCCTGAAGTCACAGGAATTTATTATTGCAGTGTAAAGCTTTAACTGTGTTAGGTGTAAGGTTTAGCAGAACATATAACAGTGTCGTTCATTAAAACAATTGGTGGGGGGTACACACGATGCAGCTGTTCTGCACCATCCCTGTTAACCTTCTCCCCTCATGGCCCCTCAGCAGGACTTCTTTTGTTTGATTATATAAATATCATTTTACAAGATGATTTGCACTTCAAACAACATGTTATTCATTCATTTATGGTAAAGCTGGATGTACTGCTGTTCTTTGGCTTCAAGTTGAATGGTTGTATGTCTATGCGGACAGTTAAATAACACTGAACACACATATGAAAAACAGATTTCCTAATTGAGTTTACTGTGGAGCAGAAAACAATATGAAAACCTAAACCACCACCAGCAGCCCTTAGAAGCTGCAATATTCATTTGCTTGGAGCATTATCACCAGCGGGCCTAAAAACATAAAATGTGCAGCATGAATATGCTCAGCAAAACTTTTGGGTCATCTGTTAGCTTTTGAAATATTGTGCATGAAAAGCTAATAATATGTCCTGGTGGTGATGCAAATGGAAAGCTCATGAAGTGTTTAAAATGGATATGGTAAATCCTCTAGGGAGCACAAATGAGCTCACTATGTTCCATGGTAATAATGTCTGTGAGATTTTGATATATGTGAATTTGGCTGGTTAGCGGGTCACCCAAACATTAGAATAAAGATCTTTTGCAGAAAATAAATATCCATACCAACTTCCATGGAAAACAAACTATGAGGATTCACTTTGCCATGGACCAAACTGTTGGTCAATGTGAAACTTTGATCAGACAGTAGCACCTAATATCGAAAACTTTAAATCATGAATATCCTCACCAAGTTTCACGGAACTGATCTACTTTGTGGATATATCATGCTCTGAACAAATTGTTGCTTGGACAGATGGACAATCAAATGAAATTGCCATCCTTCAGCCCCGCTGCTTGCAGAGCAAAAATAGAATCATGAAAATATGGAAAGTAGTCATGCTCTCTTTCACTCTGTGGGAAGTTAATGGCTTAAAATTGACCATTAGAATCAATAGCCACATGGCCCTGAATCTTTCAAACAGCAGGTAGAAAGGGAGATGGAGGGGCACACTGCAGATAGAGGATAAAACAGAGAGAGACACAACTGAAAAGAAAAATAAATAATCATAGGGGCTTGTAATTGGCTTGTAGTGAATCCCAAAAGTTTCTAACAAATTTAAAGAATATGCTCATTTATATACTAATCCAATGGTTCAGGAGGGTGGGTGAAGTCTTTTGTGATGCATTTCTTTTTTTCTGATTCTTTTTGTCCTTTTTTATGTGGGTTTGGAAGTAGAATTTAGTTAATATGTTAATGGTATATCGTGGTTGTTTATCTGGTAGAATCCTCTTTAATTGTCTATATGTGTTTTTGATTTTTTTTTTTTTGTATGTGTGTATTTCAGTATCTATACAGTACCAGTCAAAGGTTTGGACACACTTTCTAATTCAAGTGAATGGGAAGGTGTCCAAACTTCTGACAGGTACTGTATATGTATGTATATGTACGTGTGTATGTATATGTATATATGTATAGATATAAATACTGTATATATCAATAAAAAGTTGATCACACAAAAAATATATGTTAATTTTGTGTATCGTATCGAATGGTGCTTTTTAAATTTTAAACTCAGAAATGGAACTGGTCTCGATTAACCTGAAGCAGCAATATCAGAGCTCTTTGAAAGTTTTACATTAGTTTTACATTTAGATTTAATTGTTAGATTGTTATTTTGGGAAATATGGTACACACATTTATAGTTTATTTTTGACTAATACTGTCTGTGCCAAGCAGATGGTATACTAATATTCATAAAGTAAGTGGTGTCTGAAAACTCTGAGACTTTATTTTTACCCAAACCAGGCAAAAAATGATCACAGATTAAAAGTCTTCTGCAGTCTGGTTTCACTGTGCATGGTGCTGAAATGCTGTAGGTGTCCACTGGCGCGTCAAATACTTAATTCGAGACAATTACAGAATTTATTTAAAATTGTATTAAAAAAAAGCTGCACTGCCCTCTTCTGTGTCTGTATTTGTCTAAAAACAAAGTTTTCCAAATATTCTATGTACAGATGGATATAGATATCTTGCTGATAGATATTTTGCCTTTAACTGCAATGGGGTTTAGGGCAGGACCCAGGAAAGAGCAACACCTCAGGCAGCTGAATATTTTGTCCATGCCACAGAGCAGCCCAGATTAGCTACCTGGTTGGTTTAGCTTCTGGGAAATATTTCACACTCATGTGACATGAACATTAAAATTGCCATGGCACTTAGCAATCAACTTGCTGACTATGTGCAGCATGCATTTTCTACATGGCATACAGGGTAGCATTTCTTGTCAGCAACCACATGCTAACATGGTTGAACTGAATGCCCTGACTAAATGCCTCAGTGCCATTGTCAATGCAGCCAGCACTTACTTCAGCTGTCACCTGAACAGACAGTGAGTGACTGATGCCACTCGTCAGTTCGAGCAGCACCTTTATCCTCCAACAGCTGAGCTGCTACTCTGGAGCCCAAGGGGTCATTAAACTCTCTCACTGTGGATGCCAGCGGGCCTCTATTGGCAATCATATCCACTATTATGTTTGTGACTTGCTTCCTGCTTTCTTACTGTGCAGACGCTTTGCTGCTTGTCCTCTCCTCTGTTTGCATTCATCTGCTGATGTTCTTGTTTGTTTTTTTTCTATGAGAAATTACAAGCAGTAGCTCCTGGCTGCTTATAAATGACTGGGACTGTAATTTTTTTCATAGATATAGTAGGCTTTTGCCATATTTCAACATTTTTATGACCTCCTCAGTACTACATGAGTGAGGCCTTCCAACAGCACAAGCCTGTATTGCAGTGACTGGAGATGTGGTACTTAGCTAAAGCTAATTAGCAACAATATGCCCCCCTTCTCCTCAGACGA
Source organism: Thunnus albacares (assembly GCF_914725855.1). Lineage (NCBI taxonomy): Eukaryota > Metazoa > Chordata > Actinopteri > Scombriformes > Scombridae > Thunnus > Thunnus albacares. The sequence goes on from NC_058106.1 coordinate 25,224,317, forward strand.
CTTCCACAAACTTCTACAGAAGATTGCAGTGCTGGGAACCAAAATTCTAAACCAAAATGCTCATTAGCTCCAACAAGACTACCAAGAAACAGGAGGGCTATGTGTCCAGTAGTCCCCCTGGAACTGTCTTGGTGCAAAGTCTAAGAGTAAATCATTTTGCTGGGAAATAAGAGGACAAGTAACAGGCAGAGCCCAGCGCCCTGAGATTTGTGATGCAACCAGCTGGTCATCCAGGCACAGCACCTCTTCAACCCCTGTTCTTAGTAGGACACAGCCGTGGACAGTTGCGAAAGGGAGAACTAGCAACAAACCTCCCCAACAATCAAGTGTGCTACTGGAGAACAGATTTGCTCCACTGCTGCAGGACCCTGGATCTCCTTCAGATGACCTGGATAACCTCTCATCTTCACACAGCAGGGTAAGTACTGAGAGTAACTCAGAAAGTAAAAAGCTACAGGAAAAGCTAATGAGTGGGCCTCAAACTCACACCCACTGACTGTGGGTGATTTTGCTGTAAAAGATGTAAGAAGCATGTGCAGTACGAACACCAAAATACACTGCTTTCCCAAGGATATGATCTCTGACATGACAAAAAGAATCCTGCATATCGTGGCTGCACATCTAACTGTGAAAACCATCATAATGCACATAGGATCCAATGATGTTGTGAAACAATAATCTGAAGTACTGAAACAAGACTTTATTGATCTTTATTGACTGCAGGTACCCTCCATTCAACTTATTGACAATTTCAACTTTTTCTGGGACAGCAGAAATCTTTTTGAGGCAGATGGACTTTGCCTTAATGAGTGAGGAGTACAAATTTTTTTTATCTCTAACCTATTTTACTTCCTGCGTCACCCATCTGTTTTGTCTGCCAAGGACAAGAGACAAGAGGATCAAAACAAGAAGAAGAACTAACACAACGTGGCAGAAATTTTGAAAGAGAGCCACCTGAGCCCCCGCCTGAAGAGAGATTTAAACATGAGAGTTACCTGAGCCAAGAAGAAGAGGAGTCTCCACCCCACTCACCAACAACTGTGAGGATTCACCTTCTTCACCCTCCTTAACCCCATCCAGATCACCCTTCTCTTCAGTCACTCTTTCCCCCTCCTCCTCCCTCTTGAGTTCAACTTAACCCCCACCCTACTCCCATTTTCTCTCCCCTAAATCCCCCTCGGCGTCCACCTCCACCATTGGCTTTAAGCTAGTTTTGACACAATCGTCACAATTAAGACGCCCACCCCGACCCCCATCCATGACGGCATCAGAATCATCCTCTGACTCCCCAGCCTGATAAAAGAACAGCATGTCCAGTTATTTGTGTACAAGATACAGCAAGCTCTAACTGATATGTGCTGGGTCCAGGCTACAAGGCTAATGGCACTCATGACTCTTCCGTGGACAAGCCAGGGCCCTGTGTGCCAGTAGCTTCTTCAATTCCTATCATGATAAGTAACAGAAAAAGAATGGTGAATCTGCTAAGATACAGGACGCACTCAGTTGATTCTGCAAATTTAGCATCCATTCCTCATCAGCCATAGCCTGTCCCAAAAAAATTGGGTGGATAATGCTTTTAACACACTAAATCTAGCTTTATTAAATGTCAGGTCTTTGGCAGGAAAAACATTTTTAATCAATGATTTTATTGTCCAGCACAATCTTGATTTTAAGTGTTTAACTGAAACTTGGTTAGACCAAGATAACAGTGCAGCTGTTCTTATCGAGTCAACCCCTCCCACCTTCAGTTTTATGAGTGAAGCTAGAGTGCATAAGAAAGGAGGTGGAGTTGCGATTTTGTTTAATGATTTCCTCCAATGCAAGCAGATATCTTATGGAAATTTTGCTTCTCTCATATAGCTATCTCTCTCTCTCTCTCTCTCTCTCTCTCTCTCTCTCTCTCTCTCTTTATATATATATATATATATATATATATATATATATATATGTGTGTGTGTGTGTGTGTGTGTGTGTGTGTATATATAAATATCTACAGGCCACCTATATACTGTGCAACCTTTTTGATGACTTTGCTGAACTGCGGTCTATAATCTGTATTGACTTTGACCGTGTAGTTATTGTTGGTGATTTTAACATCCATGTTGACAACCCCCAGGACAGAGGGACTAAAGAGCTGTGTTGTGTCCTTGATAACTATGGACTGATTCAGCATGTGATGGAGCCCACACACAGCAAGGGGCACACTCTGGACTTAATTATCTCCATTTCTAAGGTTGTGGTGACTGATGTTGCTCTCTCTGATCATTCCTGTGTTTTCTTTGAGAGTGCTATCTTCGTGCACACAAATGTTCAAACAGAAGTAATCACAAAACGGTATATAAAAACACCAGTGAAATATTTATTTGGGCTTTCTCTTCCATACCCACCCTCACTTGTGTCTCAGTCAATGAGCTTGTGGATGATTTAAATTCTAAAATTACAAATGTTATTGATGCCATTGCACCCACTAAGGTGAAAGTGGTCTCTGGTAAGAAAAGATCTCCATGGACAAATGCCATGCTGATAAAAATAGAAAAAAGAAAGTGTCGAAATGCCAAACGCAGGTGTTGAAAAAGAAATCTCCAGGTTCATTATAACATCTATAAAGAGAGACTTCACATTTATAACTTGGAACTGAGAAATGCAAGGCGGTCCTTCTTCTCTGACATAATCACCAAAAACAATAATAATGTACGTTGCTTGTTTGCTATTGTTGACAGGCTAACAAACACTCCTGTGTCAGTAGCCTCTGAACTTCTATCTACCAGGGCCTTGTCTTCCAGTCAGGATTTCAACCACTGAGACAGCTCGTTAAGGTCTTCAATAACATCAGACATCAGAATTTCAGTAAAAGTATTACTGGATCTCAGTGCTGCATTCGACACGGTCAACCACAACATATTACTGGACCAACTGGAAAACTGGGTGGGACTTTCTGGCACAGTACTAAACTAGTTTGAATCCTACTTAAAGGACAGGGACTACTTTGTGTCTATAGGTAATTGCACATCTGAGCAGACAAAAATGACATGCAGAGTTCCCCAAAACTCCATTCTGGGTCCTCATCTGTTCAACATCTGCAGACTCCCACTGGCTCAGATTATGGAAAACGACAAAATATGTTACCGTAATTATGCAGATGACACACAAATTTACATAACCATGTCACCAGGGGACTACGGTCCAATACAAGCACTGAGTAAGTGTATTGAAAAAATCAATGATTGGATGTGCCAGAATTTTCTTCAATTAAACAAAGACAAAACTGAAGTAATTGTTTCTGGAGCCAAGAAAAAACAATTAAAAGTCAGCGCTCAGCTTCAATGTTAAAAACCACAAACCAAGCCAGAAATCTTGGTGTAGTCATGGACTCAGACCTGAATTTCAACAGCCACATTAAGACAATTACCAAGGATTAAAAGACTTATGTTTCAGCAGGATTTGGAAAAACTTGTCCATGCGTTTATCTTCATTAGACTCGACTACTGTAACAGTGTCTTTACAGGTCTCCCTAAAAAAATCGATCAGACAGCTGCAGCTGATTCAAAACGCTGCTGCTCCAGTCCTCAATAAGACTAAGAAAGTGGATCATATCACTTCAGTTCTCAGATCTTTACATTGGCTTCCTGTCTGTCAAAGAATTGATTTCAAAATACTGCTGTTGGTTTATAAAGCACTGAATAGTTAAGGGCCGAAATAAATTTTTTGATCTACTGCTACATAATGAACCATCTAGACCTCTCAGGTCATCTGGGACAGTTCTGCTTTCTGTTCCCAGAGTCAAAACTAAACATGGAGTCAGTTTTTATGCTCCACATATCTGGAACAAACCCAGAAAACTGCAGGTCTGCTTCAACTCAAGTTCTTTTAAATCAGCTGAAGACTTTTCTGCTTTCCGCTGCCTTTTATTAAATCGAATTTGAGGCTTTTGAAACATTTCTTGCACTGCACAGTAACTTTTATTCTTGTATTTTATCTCTCTTACTCTATTTTAGCTTGTTTTTGTTTCCTGTTCTCTTGGCTCTTTAATAACTATTTTAATTGTATTTAAAAGTCCTTTTATAAAGTGTTTCTTTTGCACTTTGTCTTAATGCTTTTGATGTTTTATGTAAAGCACTTTGAATTGCCTTGTTGTTGAAATGTGCTATACAAATACACTTGCCTTGCCTTGTGTTACAGATTAAAGCTCGGAGACCATTAGTCAGGACAGGTAGGAGTGTTTGAAGCAAGACAGAAACTCTTTGTGTCAGGACCTGCTGTTGACAATGCTCAATTACTCTATAACCGTTTCATGTGGGTTTATTTATAATAAGCTCATAGCCTACTGCAGACATAATCTGGCATAAATATGGAAAAATATTTACACTGGCACAAATACATACAAGCGCATTAAAGGATTAAAGTGGTAATCCCTTAGATGTTTTTTTTTTTGGAAACATCTTTTTTTTTGCTTTTTGACACTGTATTAGAGTATTAGAGTTTGCTCTGAAATTTAACTTTGTATTTTCTGTTGTTTGTACTTTTACACCAACTGCTGCTGCTGCTGATAGAATCATATGCATCACTTCACATGCAGTTGAGCATTTTTTCTCCTGGGTGATGATGCCGACTGTTTGCAAACACAAACAGCAACATAATAGTCTTTATGAACTGAATAAATGTTAATGAATCACTGTTTTGTTTCATCAATCTATGATGGAGAGTGAAAGTAACATTTATGAATGGGCTGCTGCAAAGTATACCTAAATGCCTAAATTTTTCAGTCACAACAATGTAATGATGTGACTTGCAAGAACATGGAAATGGGGTAACGCTTTATTTTACAGGTCCTTTACTTTCATACTAATTTCCTGGTATTTTTCACAGTAATTTGCAGATATTTAATGATTAAGTTTTAGGATATTTTACAAGGAGGGTGGTGCAATTTAGGACAAATTAAAAGAAAAAACTGAAAAAAGTGTTAAGTTGGTTTAGTTGGTAAGTGCCAGTTCATTATATTTGTTGTTAATATGCAAAAATTCTTAATAAATTAGACTCTTAACATTTCTTAAACCGAAAGAAAATACTTAGTTTTCGGTTTTGTGTGTCGAACTACATATTAGTATAATAGGTTGTTTAACCAGCAGCTACTTTAAGTAACTTATTGAAATAAACTTATATGCTGATATATTGTTTCAAAACTACACACTGAATATTAAGTATTTTCTGTCACTTAAATAATTGCCAATAGTCTGATTTATTAAGAACTTTTGCTAATTAATAACTACTTATGAACTCAGATATAATGTAGGGGTACTTAACAACTAAACCAAATTAACACTTATGATTATTTCATATAATTTGTACCATATCACACCACTCTCTCTGCAAAATGTCCTCAAAATCAAGCACTAAATACCTGAAAATTACTCAATTTTCTAGAAAATTAGTATAGAATTAATTGACCTGTGAAATAAGACATTAAGCGAAATGGCCTTATGTGTCACTGTGTCTGTGTGCTTGCACCTTCAACCCACCATGCACTATATCAACTTATACTCTGTCTGGTTGCCTTCCTCCCCTACAACCATAAATAGAAACGATCCCAGACACATTACTATTCCCACGACCATATAATCCAATGCAGGTATAACCTACATGATAGCACAGAAGTGATGGCTTCATATTTCCATCCATCTCCCCAGTGTGCCCCCAGAATCAATACAGAGCAGAAGCCCACATGCACATTCCGTCTGATGGAAACGACCATTTTACATGATGCAAAGAGTGAAATATATATATATATATATATATATATATATATATATATATATATATATATATAATAAGTTAGATTTGGACGCATGCACTTGGCTCTTCATTCTTTGGCTGTGGTCTAAGAATCAGCTGCTCTGCCTGCGCCAGAGCATCACTCCTATCCTGAGAGGAGAGAGAGGGAAGAGAGAGAGAGACACGCAGTGATACAGAGGCACAGTGAGGGATGCACTGCCTGAAAGTGAGGCGGGAAGTCCGGGATTCTCCTTTTTCTCTGTCTCTCTGCTTCTTTCGCGTTTTGGGATAAACACAATAAATAACATTCAGACTGACTTTACCTGAAATACTCATCGGAGAAGTTGGGTTTTGAACACTTTTGGGATAGTCTGCGCCCGAAGACGTCGACCTGTCCATGTTTTGAGGTTTACTGACACGATTTATTTATTTTTTAACTTGCTCAAGTCGTCGGGTTTCTGTGCGAAATGGCTGGCCGTTTACATCGTCTGTCTGTCTGTCTCCACATGGAGGGAATCGGGATTCTTAGCTGAAAAATAAATAAATAACTAAATAAATTAGAAATAGACAACTCCGACAGTGACCTTCTGAGTCTGGATACTGCAGCCTCTTTCATGAAACCTCTACACATTTTCTTTTGGGGGATCTATTTAGGAGTCTGTGCGACGCTTTAGTTCAGAGCGCACTTTGTGTCTGACTCAACGATGTGCTCCAGTGGGAAATACTGTGTGTTTCTGTTCTTGCTTAAAAGTATCCTGTCGGACCCGGGAACCACAAACCAAGGTGAGCAGAAAGGGCGTCACTGCATCTCATATACAGTATAAAAACAAGGGTGGCTGCATCAGATTTGACATTTTTAAGTCTTTACCAACAAAAGATATTTTGATGACAAAAACATTTTCTGCTCTCACCATCCGACACACGTGCACACGCGCGCGCAACACACACGGTAACCTAATAATTTGCAGTAACAGCTTCATTGGAGCAGCCTAACATGTCTGTCAAATGTAAACTCATTTAAATTTTTAAGAGTTGAAACAAATGAAATGATACAATAATGCATTATCCTATATGGTGTCACAATGAAGTAGTAGGCTATTCTCTACTATATTAGGCACACCTAGATTACCAAAGCGTTTTAATCCAGTTGTTTTGCCTTTTCCTGCAATGTTGGTTGAATCAAGAGATGTCAGCATCTTGGTTTTAGCATGCGCTGACAGTGGATCGATTTGCACTCACGATCAGTGATACAGTAATAATCATGTTTTAGTTACCAAAAATAGATCATATTGGCTCAGAATTTTACAAAAAATACACATTTGCAGCCTCAAAAGTCATACAAAAATATCAGTCTCTTGGTTTTGACAGGGGCTGAAAGTGGATCTATCTGTACTGCTGATCATTTACACTTTATAGCCGACAACACACATCTTTTGCAATCATGCTTTAGTTACTTTTTCAGCATACTCTGTCTCAAAATAAATAAATTTGCCTCTAAATTTTATGAAATAATACACATTTAAACACACATACAGTATACAGCCTCTAAATGTGTAGTATATGTCTGTAGTCATAATCATTGATATTGTATGGCTTACAACACACGTCTTTGGAAGACTGAATGCAACAAAGGAGCTCGTGATTTAGTAACTTTTTCAACGTAGTCCATCTAAAAAAAAATATAATTTTGTTGAGAATATTCCAACTACACATTTATGGCATTGAAATTAATGCAAAAAATCCAAAATCTGAGTGCACAGAAACGTTGCCACAGCTATATGGACCCCTGAGAGTTACAGTAAATGTCAGTATACTGGCATACTCTGTCAGCTGTAATGATGTTGTAGACCTACCTATTTCTGCCTCTCTAACTTCTATGATGATTTCATACATCTTGGCCCATACATTCCCAAGAGGAACACTTGTGTTATACTTGGAGTGTAAGAAACATCTGAATTTTATAATGTAATGGGTTGACACTAAAAGTATCAGGATAATTGCACACTTTTCAAAATTGTGTTATTTCCAGTCACTTGGGCAGTGTGTGCAGTTGCATATGTATGAGGAAACACAGGGCATAATAATGGTATCTGCTCTCAGTTGTACTCATAAGTCACATGGGTAAATGGTTGCCATTATGTAATCTGTTCTTGACATCTTCCACTTCGCACATTTACAGAGGTCATTGTAATATTCCTCCCTGAATGTTTAATGTTTAGGATACACACTTTCAAAGACGACAGGAGCCATTTCACTAGCCAAATGTCAAAGTCTCCCTCACTTCATTTTGTGTGTGCGTGTGTGTGTGTGTCAGTGTGTGTGCCTCTGTGGGTGTGTGTCTCTCTGTCTATGTGTATGTGTGTGTGCTCAGCTTTCCCCACAGGATGCCTGTCTGCCTGCGGTGGTGACAGGCTTGAAGGGGAAGGGAGGCACACGGGGGAAACTTGGAAAAAAATGACAGTGTGAGGAGTTTAAAATATGTCTGAGAACAAGCTAATATATGTTGGCCAGGTGCAATTTATCTGAGTGAGTCTTATGACGAATGTGCAGCGCTTGCATATGTCCTCAAAAAGACATAATTGAGACGTACTTTAGACTTTATATAACAGGGTATTTGGCAACATTGGTCATTTAGCTGTTTGTTGTCAATATATAAGTCGCTTAGTTGAAATAATGTCAAAAAAGGACACATTTTCATCTATAGATACTTAAAATTATCTTTGTGGTTGCTTGAATTTGGGTGTTTTATCTGATTAACTAACACAAATTCAGAATCTAGATTATAAGCATGAAAATCCTCACCTTTTAGAAGCTGTTACAAGCAAATGTTTCGTATATTTCTCTCAATAAATGACCTTTATGACCAATCAGTTATCAAAATTGTTGCTGATAAATTTCCTGTCGCTCAACTTATCACTAAATCAGCTAAATATCACAGACTGACATCACAGAGACTATTCCATAGCATTTAGGCAGATACTGCAGTCTTCCTCTCTTAATATGAGGATGCAGCATCATTTTGTCATTATCAGGTGAATTAGATGCCGCTGTCAACTTTTATTATCATCTCATATAGAAAATAATGATTCTTCTTCACCCAATGGCTTTCTGAAAATGCAAAAAAAAAAAAAAAAGCCAAGGGCCCTTATAGAAATGCCTGTCTCTCAGGGGATCTCTCTCAGCCAAGAGCTTGTCTACTTGAATATCATCAGCCAAATATTTATATAATTGAGGATTCTAACTTAATGTCTAGCTTTTTGAGCATTCACCAGCCTCTTGCAGGGGAGCATATTTATAAAACTTTCCTGTTCAAGCCAAGGTTTTCTTTACTCACAGAAATACGCAGCAATTTTCTGCAAACTACAGTCCAATAAAGGCTGTATGTTGGTGCCAATAATGAGATTTATTTGATATATGTGACTGTACAATAGGTTTATGTTGTGTAGCTTTTTATCACAAAGACATATATAAAGTAGCTGCACTTGCTTGACCCCAGCCGACAAGATTTGTCATTTGCTGTATAGGAATCAGAAGTTAAAGGACATTATCACAGTACAATGGTAACACAGCAGAGGCACTTCTGAAAAATATCCTGTCCTTAAAGGATGATGTTTAACATTTTGGGAAATATGCTTATTTGCTTTCTGTATGCTAAATATGAAGGATTCAATTAGTTTAGCATCAAGACTGAAAGAAACCAGCCTGGTTCATGCCAAAGTTCAGAAATTCATTTACCAGCATCTCTAATTTTCATCTTGCATCATTTGTGCAAGTTTGACCTCTGGACCATTAACATTTATTTGCCCTCAACAACCAAAAATACCAACTGTACATTAGTTGTAAGCTAGCTAGCAACAGACGCACCAACCATGTCTGTTAGAGCGTTTCTGTGTTTGTGTTCAGTTCAGCTTCTAACTGAACTGAGAACTCACCAGAAACTCTGGTTCTTTCTGTTATTCTCTTTACAGTTTCTCTCCTTTTCCTTCTAGTCTCCGTATGTTCACGAAGGAGATTCATAAAGCAACAGGTTATGTGTGAAGTTTTCACTGAAGTTTATACATTTTCAACTTGTGTGGACACATCAATTTGCACCACCCTGGGTAAATTACAGTCTACTCGCATCTTCCCAATGACATTATATGCAATCATGCCACCTCTAAAAACATTTCTGAGTAAACACACAGTAAAGCTTGGTAATTAACTATGTTTGGTTTGTTTAATCCATACACAAATAGTAATGTAAAAACAAGTTGTGGTTTTATGCAGGGTCATGTGCTGGAACAGTTTCTAGGTGAACAACAGGCAAGCACAGTGACTTCCTGGAGTCTTGTCATCAAAGTGAGCTTGAAAGCCAATAAGATTTTTTTTCATACAGTATATACAGTGTATTACAGTATAGTATAACACATTTGATGTATTATGAAGTACACTTTCATGTTTATAGATTTTTACAGTCAGTTGAGATGAGTTTGCAGCACACCACCTGCAGTGCAAACCAGTGTAAACACACACACACAGAGCAACATTTCTGGGGTAAATGACAGCTACAGCTGTGCACCAGTAACACAGCAGAATGCATTGCATTCAGAAGTGGAAATAACAAATCAGCTTGCTGAACTGATCATTATGCTCAGTTCAAAGTCATTGTCACTATGTATGTTTTCTGCTTTTTTTTTTTTTTTTAAATACGCTAAGCGATCTCATTACGCCATGACATCACAAAACTAGGCCTATATAAGCACTGTTTATGATGTTAGTAGCTCAGCAGCCATCTATCTACAACAGAGATATCAGTCACATCATGGTTATTTCTATAGATATTGCGGTCATATTCAGTAAGCTTTTAACCAGGAAGTAAACTGTGTCACAACTGATAATGGCGCATTCAGTCACCAATGATGGGAGCCCCAATACTAAAAGCTACTGTCAGTAACACAGTTCGGCAATATTGCAATATCAGTTCCGGTGTATCAACATATCACAAGAAAATATGTGGCAATTTACTATTTACTGCCATATGCTGTAGATTATTTGTGCCACCCCTATTTTCCAAAGTGTGACAATTTTCCTGTGGTCTGGAATACTTATTGTGCTTCCAGACACAATAGATACCTAGACAAGGGTAATGTGTGTGTGTGTGTGTGTGTGTGTGTGTGTGTGTGTGTGTGTGTGTGTGTAGTATGTGTATGTGCTTTGAGTGAGAAAATCGGTGTATCAAATTTACAGCTGTGGTCTTGGGCCATCTATTATTTCCTGGCTCCACAGATAGTTGCAGGAATTTAATTATTTTATGACTACATTACTGTATGTTAAGGAGTGTGTGTGTGTGTTTGTGTGTGTGTGTGTGTGTGTGAGTGTAAGGGAGAGACAGACAGAGACATTGAAGGGAGATGGTGGAAAAAGTTTGCTGTTGTCAAACATAGTATGGAACATTGCTCATAATTATCAAAAATCAATATTTGTCTGTCTCTGTTGGTCTGTCTTATAGTCTCCCTCCCTCCCTCTCTCTATGTCCTCCTTTTGAGCAGAGGCAAGGCCACCATATTATAATTCAGCCCTTAATTACAAGCAGAGGATCAAGGCTAAATGAAGTCTCTGTAAATACTGAAGCGGTTCATTTATTCTCACCAAAGTGTATCTTCTCTGGTTATCTAACTTGCACTCAAAACAGTAGCTACCCCATTAAATTAGTCCAGATTTGGCAAAGTCAGCTGTGTGCTGGAGTGACAGGTCGTCTGAAGATGTGACTCTCTGGTTTGTAATGTCGACTACTGAAGTGGGCCGCACTTTATTGATAGAGATTGTAATTAACTGGCTGTGTGGAGACAAAGGAAATTGTACATTCATCATATCAAATTGGCTCAGGGGGTTTAGCAAGGGCCAGATAATGGCTCTCGTCATGCCTGAGCCGTGACCAGGGTGCAGACAGCTTGAGGTGGTTACACTTGTATGTTTATAAAGTGATGATGGATACACAAAAAGAATTAAAATTATTACTACGCTCATGCAAAAACACCACCAGATACAAATGCTAAAATCAGATTACACTATATTTTTTTCTTTTGAGATGATCACTATGTCAGATTAGTGATTATATAGCTGTTACTGGGCCAAGACACAAGGCAAGCTGGACCTCGACCAATCATAATTTGCTGTCTTGACATCTGTGATGCACATATATGATGAGTAAGGTACCAGAGACCAACTTTAGTCTTCCAGCTGACAGAACCACCACCCACAACATGTCTATGTATGTAATCACAGTTTCGAGTGGGTTCAAGTGGTGAGTGGCTTTGCAGCATACATATGTGTGAAGACAGTAACGTTACACCCATAAGTGTGTGCTCCTGACTTGAGGGTTAGAGTCAAATGGTTAGAGAATTATAGAAATGAAGCAACACATCATTCTTCTTTCATTTCACCATATTAAGAGTTGAGCACCACTGAATGTCTTGTGCTCCTTGTAGAAATTGTGAAACTAGGCAAGAGAAAAACTTCTGGTGCTGGTCTTTTCGTTGGGATGTCTTGATACACCCTGGATGCTGCATCAGTTGTCTTACACTATGACACACTACACCGTATAAAATGAGCACAACCCTCATTTTCATCCAGAAGGGATAAGTCAATGGCAACTGGACTTGTTTTAGATTCTTGAAGACATTTTGCGTCTTATCCAAAAGGCTTCTTCAATGCTGAGAGAGTGAAACGTCTTCAGAAATCTAAGACAAGTCCAGTTGCCCTTTACTTTGCCCTTCTGGATGACCTGGATGACTGATAATCCTCACAGTAACAACGCCTTGTGTCTGTCACAACAACACTTCAACCTAAATAAGATTAGAAGTGAGCACGAGTGTCCCTCAAGATGGAATCATGAGATAAATCATATAATGAAACCTACATTGGTTTGTCTGTCCACATACGCTACTGTTTTCATACTTTATGGAATGATGTGTGTCATTTTAGGTGGGTTGTGTTCACTTAATGACATCTGGGGAATTATCTTGCCTTTGTGTTTTCACATTGTCAGAACAAGCAGGCCAAGATCTACATCATGTGTTCACTAGACCTCGAACAATATTGGATTTTTGAGGCCAATACCCGTTTCATTAGTTGGTCCCGCCCCCATGTTGTCATTGGACAGTTGATTGTTTTTCATTTTGGCATGGACAGTGTGCCTCCATCTCAAAAAAGAAAAAGCTCACCTGTACCTCTTCATGAAAACTAATGACAGCGCTTTGTATTTAGTAATGGCATTTCTATGCTGCTCTCTGCTGGAAAACACCTAACATTTTCTGTGTTGCAATTTGATTTTAATGTGGCACAGAAATTCATGTCACAATGAAAAACAATTTATTCACTTATTAAAGATAGTAATCTAAATAATTGTCATTTAACGCATTTTTTATTTGGTTTTGACACAGCAAATACATAAAAATTAAGTATGTATAACAATGTGTATTTGAATTATTTTTTTATTTGATTTGTTTTTATTTAGGCATTTTAAACCTTCCATAATACACTGATGCTATAGCTAATGTTGAATGATATAATGGCCTGGCCGATTTATTGGTCTGGAGCTTGAGTTCATTCATCCATATGTCTACGTAACACCACTGATCCAATCTGACAGAAGCTTGATAAGATGATGGGTCTCAATGCTGCTATCAGTCATTCAAAATGGTATTGATTAGCTCAAGGAGGAACTTTAATTACCTCCAATCAATGAGATATTGTCAGCATGTTGGCTGTTTACTGACAGTTTGTCTTATATGCTTTCCTTTAGACTGTTTTATTTTTTGCTTCTAAGTCAACTGTATTTTTCTAATTAAGTCATATTTTTGTTTAGTGAAAGGCTTTAAAGTTTTCACAGTCTTTCCATCTTTCCCCTTTATTCATCTTTGGCTTATCTTTGATGTAACACATAAAACTCCTGACCTCCGAAAAGGACTACTAATCTTCCAGACCTCACTTTGATGGAAGGTGGATCTCTGTTAGTGTTAGTGTTGTCCTGGACTTTCCTAAGAGCTGTTATTTCATAGGTGGTTGAATCTGATAAGGGCTTTACAGCTCTGTCAGCTTCTTCATTGACAACTTGATAACTATTGTCTGCTCTCTTCCTATTTTGTCACCTCCATTTCTCTTCTTTTTAAATTCACTGTCCAACCTCTCTTGCACTCTCTCTCTTTGCCTTTCTGCTCTCCTGTCACTCTTTGTGTTTATACTGTCGTTCTCTCACTCTTTCAACTTCTCTCCTCCATTTTGCATGACTTTCTTTCTCCCCACCCCACTCTCTCTTTAGTGGTTCTGTTGGACACTACGACAGTGCTTGGAGAACTGGACTGGAAGACTTATCCTGTCAATGGGGTGAGTGACATTAGCATTTGTTAAAATAAGAATGAACTCATTGTAAAGCAATTGGAATGAAATACACCAAAACAGATTTTACCCCAGAGAACAGACAGAACCTTGGGTTTCATTAAAATCATACACACAGCAGGTGACATATTTCACATGCCAATCTTCCTGACAGTTGTCAGACCAACATGTCACCCAGCGAGAATTGATTTGGTGGTTTGCAGGTCAAAAGACGTCTACACATCGAGGTTAAAACTGGGCTAAATTTTGTTGAAGTGAACTTTTTTTTAGATTTCTATGGTACACAGTTTTTTTTTAATGTCTAGGTTACACATAACAGTTTGTCAAAATAGCATATTTCCAAATGTACTACCTGCCTTACATTGAAACATAGTTATTCAAAAGCTATTGGAACAATGCAACCTCCACATTGAAAAAACATTCATTTTTCAACCAAATTTTGCCAAGTTCAAGCCTAGACATGTAGATATCTTTTGACCCAGCATGTTACTAAATGAATGTTCACTGTTTAAACTTTTTGAGTTTTGATCAAAGTCAAGCAAAAAACGTTGATAAGGAAATTTTAGAGATACAATGTGACATTGTTACATTTTAAAACTACATAATTAAACAACAGAGAACTTGCCAGTGCCTGACCAAAAATCATCAGTAGTGGCCATTTCTGCGGGGAGCTTTTCAAAATCACAGAAACTAATTTAAAACTTTGAGATATGCTTACATGCATATTAGTATCCTTTTCCAGTTTATCTATAGTATCTCATTTACTTTTTTGATCTGCAAAACATGTCCTTGTTACAAAAATCCTGACCATTTCAAATGTGGTTTTGAGGAACTACTTTGTGTAAGCTTGGTGTGAGCTTGTGGAATGTAAATACCCAATCCAAATTCATGATGTCTGATGGCTGTGTGAATATGCACGGCTTTGACTCCGGTGACAGAGTAATTAACCAGTGAAACAAAAAACGTAATGATACACAATATCCTTATCTCTGCTGGTGAGGAATACACAGAATATCACGCATTACCATCACCTATTTCTGCCGATAAGTCCTGATGAAGCAAAATCCAACAGACAGTGACAAAATGTGACAACGTCTAAGCAGCCATGAATTCTTTTGATAGACTAATAAACATCGTTTGTATGTAAGCGTTCCAGTCCAGGGGGGCTGTATTTTCACTGGTTTCTTGAAGCTTTTTGCAACGCAATGTTCTCCAAACCTCCATGGGTGTGTCAGCATGTAGGTTTGGCCCCACTGACAGCAGGTAGTGAGTCATGCACTGATAAAGTCCTATGAATGATTTATTCACATATACTTTCATTTAATTAGGCAAAATTTTAGATTCTTCTTCCTGTGCACCCACTTATTTGAATTCATGTCTAAATCACACTGTGTTTATGTGCAATGAATATAGATTCGATCAAGCCTTTAAAATATTGAACTAATTTAATTGTAGCATATAATTCTTACAAGGCTAAGCCTGAAGGGAAAATGTAGTTGATTTCAGTCTTACAAATATTTCAGCTTGGACTCAGCAACTATCAGCATCAACAATCTTTTCTCCATGATGTCGTGTTTAAGTTGGGACACAAAACGGTAGCGGGACTGTTTACTTTCAGGCTATTATTAAAAGTGTAATAAATCCCTTGGAGCAAAAGCAATAAATAGCGACAAAATACTGAGATATTTCCAGGGCCAAATACCAATATTGAAACAGCTTCTCCTCCCTTGCACACAGCCTAAACAGGTTTTGCTGTGGGGAACAACAACGGCATTAATTGGTTGAACAAAAACACAATGCCACCACCCAGATTCACATCAAATCAATAATTCATCACAGCTACAGAGATTTAATGATATTTTCATAACACCTCTCTCCCCCTCTTCCCTTAAGTCTGACAAAGACAAATTGTCTCTTTTTAATCAAAACCTCACTCCTCTTAGCCAGGTTGAGTGCCTCCACCATTGTTGTTGGTATAACAGTATCTGTACACTACCGTATATGTAGTGTGTGTGTGCGTGACTGTGTATTTACATATATTTAACACTAATTATACTATATTATATTAAACTATTAAATTATACACTCATTTTTTATTCTATTACTAAATGTGTAACATTACAATCTTAATCACATTTTTGGAAAATTAGCTTTTTGATCTCTAATCTGTCAAAGTACAATACTTTGTGCCTTTTTTATATCCATGTTGACGCTTCTCAAAACTGAATTTGAGGTAAAATCACATCCACATCAACACCACTACAAATCTGATTCTAGTTCATTAAAGGACGAATACATATAATACATATAATATTTGGTGTACTGCATGTGTAATTACATGCAAATAGTGTTTTCTCCTTTGGTTAGCCCACCGATGAGCACTCACTAACGGTAACTATGGCTGCTTTCAGAGTAGAAGAGTTTTGTGGAAGCGATTTTCGGCGAAATGAGTTGCGTAAGTTTAGAAAGGAAGATTTGCTTGCAGTGGCTCAACATTGTGAGATAGAGATAAATCCAGAGGCTAGAAAGCCAGAAATTGTGGAGACTCTCATTTCAGCGTTACACCTGCATGACCCAGTACAAGAGAGAGAGGGAGGAGAGAGAGAGAGCGAGAGAGAGCGAGAGAGGGGGAGCGGATGTTTCCACTTGAGTTGGCAAAGATGGCAGCAAGAGAGCAAGAGCAAAAACTTGAGTTGGCAAAGTTGGCATTAGAGCAAGAGAAGCTTAAAACTAGCCATAGTGTCCTACAACGTAAGCACAAAGCTCGTTTTGATGTTTCCAGCTGTTTAAGACTCATGCCAAAGTTTAACTGTGATGTGGCCTCTTTCTTCGAAACTTTTGAGAAAATTGCCAAAGAGCTAGAGTGGCCTGAGAATAGGTGGATGTTGCTTATCCAGAGTGTGCTTGAGGGTAAAGCCCAGGAAGCTTATGCAGCCTTAGATGCTTCTGACAGCCGAGACTATGATGCTGTGAGGAAGGTGGTTTTGGCAGCCTATGAGGTGGTGCCAGAAGCCTACCGACAGAAGTTCAGGTCTCTGCAGCGAAAATCAAGTGAGACTTTCCTTGATTTGGCTAGGCAACAGGAGGTTGTGTTTGACAGGTGGTTTGCAAGTACTAACACCTTTTCAACAACATACCTTTCAAGAGTTGCGGCAACTTATACTGGTGGAGCAGTTTAAAACCAGTTTACCCTGGCACATGGAAATACATCTAAATGAGAGGGGCATTACAGAGTTGAGAAAAGCTGCTATGGCAGCAGATTCTTATGAGTTAACGCACAGAGAAGCGCCTTGGAAAGGCAGGGTTGGCAGACAGGATAGGAGGCAGGCTGCCACTGACAGGCCTACAGAGGCTATCGTGACTAAGCCTACTCCTCCCTCCCTGTGGTCTCAAGGACCAGGGAAAAGGTATGAGAAGCCTTATATTCCTAGAAGTGACATCATCTGTCATTGCTGCAAAAAGCCTGGCCATATAAAGTCCAGTTGTCCTGGTCTCAGGAAAAGAAATGGAGACGAGAAAATTGTGGGGTTGATAAATGCCCACACACAGATTGGTCTCTGTGAAGTGGACAGCTTGAACCTGCCATCCTGCCCAGTAGTGAAGGGGTTTGAGGGTTTTGTGTCAAGAGGGGCGGTTTCTGGGGCACCTGATAGGGAAAAGGTCCCTATATCCATCCTGACAGACGCTCCCAGTGGGGTTTCGCAGTATGTAGCATCCTTCAAGGACCGGCTGCATACAGCTTGTGACTTGGCCAAGAGTAACTTGGAAGCAGCTAAGGGAAAGATGAAGGCTCAGTATGACAAGAAGGCAGTTAAACTTACCTTCAAGGCAGGGGACCAGGTTCTGGTTTTGTTGCCCATGGGTGGAGATAAGCTAGGGGTGAAATTCTATGGTCCATATAAGGTTATCAAGAAAGTTGGTGCTTGCAATTATGTCGTTGAGACCCCCGACCAGAGGCAGAAATCACAAGTATGTCATATCAATCTCTTGAAACCTTATTATACCCATGACACTTTGTCCACAGTGTGTATAACCTCTCAAGTTGCTGTGGAAGAGGAGGCGAGTGAGGATGATGATGTTGAGTCAGTGGAGCCTGTTATGGCTAGGCTCAAGAATTCCAGTGCCCTGGCCAATCTTAGAGAGTCACTTAGTTACCTTACGACAGAGCAGAGAGAGGATGTAGTACATCTAGTGGACCAGTATAGTTCTTTGTTTAAAGATACCCCTGGCTTGACGAAGTTAATAACCCACGATGTAGACACTGGTGAGGCAACCCCCATTAATCAACATCCGTACCGCATTAACCCACAAAAACGGGCTCAGGTGAAATCAGAGTTGCTTTATATGGCAGAAATTGGTGTCATTGGTGTCATAATTCTCCCTTAATCCCTGTTCCCAAGCCCGACTTAAGTGTGTGACCTTGCATTGATTACCGAAAGGTGAATAATGTTACTAAAACTGACGCGTATCCCATACCCAGGTTGGAAGACTGCATCGATAGGATCAGCAAGGCACAGTATGTGTCAAAGTTTGACTTGCTAAAAGGCTACTGGCAAGTGCCGTTGACGGAAAGGGCAAAAGATGTGTCTGCCTTTGTGATGCAGGAATGTTTGTATCGCTGTCGAGGTCTCCCGTTTGGCATGAAGAAAGCGCCAGCAACCTTTCAGAGGTTAATGAATTTGGTAACCTCTGGATTGCAGAACACTGTAACCTATCTAGATGATGTGGTTTGCTATAGTTCTTCATGGTCTGATCACATGCAACACATGAGACAGTTGTTTGAACGTCTTAAGCAAGCAGGGTTGGTAATCAACTTGCCCAAGTGTGAGATTGGAAAGGGGCAGGTCACACACTTGGGGCACCAGGTTGGTCAAGGTTCGGCGAGGCCAAGGACTGCCAAGGTGCAGGCCATTTTAGACTTGCCTGTTCCAAAAACAAAACGTCAGCTAATGCGCCTTTTGGGCATGTGTGGATTTTATAGGAGGTTTGTCCCCAACTCTGCAGCGGTGACAACACCACTCACAAACTTGTTGAAGAAGGGAGTTAGCTTAAGCTGGTCGGCAGAGGGTCAGAAAGCACTGGAAATGGTTAAAGCTATCCTAGCTAGTGAACCAGTATTGGTGGCTCCGGACTTCTCTGTCCCATTCAAGCTGGCAGTGGATGCTTGTGATGTTGGAGTGGGGGCAGTGTTACTACAGACTGATGTGTCAGGGATAGATAGACCGGTTGCCTACTTCTCTAAGAAACTGAATCGCCATCAGAAACGTTATTCTACCATTGAGAAGGAGGCCCTGGCTCTAGTTCTGGTAGTTCAACACTTTGAGGTGTATGTCTGTAGTGCTGGAGGTGGTCTAGTGGTTCTCACTGACCACAACCCATTGACATTTCTATCCAAGTTCAAAACGTCCAGTCAGAGAGTGTTCCGTTGGAGTTTAATTTTGCAACCATATAACTTGACAGTAGTGCATTTACCAGGAAAAGAAAATGTTATCGCCGACACCCTGTCAAGGGGATGAACATGTGTTGAGAAGCTATGAGTGCAGTGTTTATAGTAATGCATGTGTAATGGAGTCAAGAGACTGATTACTTTATACATTGGTATAGTCTTTCACATTGATAGGCACAACTCCAGAGTAGACATTAGTCATGTCACTAGTGATGCGATATACTAGTATACTAAGGATCAGAGACTAGACATGCCACTAATGAGGGTGCTGATGTGATGTGTACATAGTTGTTTTTTAAGAAAAGAGAAAAGGCTTAAAAAAACAAACAAAAAACAAAACAAAAACAAAAACATAGGTTGGATCCAGATGGGGTTTTTTGTTGTAAGGGGGGAGGAATGTTAGGAGTGATTGGGGGGCGGGGTTTATAGTTCCTCTTTCTTCCTTTCCCTTTTCTAAACACTGGACTGGTTTTCATTGAGAAGATAACAAGGGGGTGTGGTTAAGTTGCGTGTTGATAAAAAGGACGTCACGGTGAGGTGCGCGCACAGCCACTGGAGTAACTTAGTGACGTGATGAGGTTCAGCTGGGAAAGCGCAACAGTTGAATAAGTGATACGAGTTGAGTTAAAAACCAGAGACGTCCTTTTAGAAGCGTTTTTTGAGACATTACAGCCTCACACCTTTCCTGCGCCCGGACCCTTGTGTAAAACCAGCTCTTATCTTCGGGGACCCATCCCCCAACCACCAAAAACTGAACTGAACCGCCAGACGGAGCTCGCGGCTCACGAGAGCAACGCCCAGCGCTGGCGAGGGACTTAATAAATGCTAGCCGGCTTGGGAACTCGGTAGGGTAACCCACCTCCCGGCTGTCTCTCATATATTGGAAACCAGTCCGTCTACCTCTGTGTCCTTCCCCTAGACTTGACTACTCCATAACAATAGCATATGGGAAAACACATTAATATTATTTAACTAACACATAATTAGTTTATCTCTGTATTATATATATAAGAGCAAATATAAAACTTATATTTATTCATATATTTATCTTTATTTTCAAAATACATTTAAACAGCCATTTAAATGTACCATTATTTGACTGCCCTGATCACATTCATTGTTTTTATTATGATATTTTCTTACCACAACTAACCAATGTATGATACATTTAGGATTTTCACTAGCCCAAATTATTTCCTTACAGAAAATTGACCTCTAAAATGTTTTCAGTGACAGTTAAGTTTAGGTCGTGTACAAATACAATCTGTAACACTTAGCCACTTAGTGGTTCAGTGACTAGTCACTTAGTCACTGAGCCACATGCCAGAACCAGGCAACAAATATTTAACCACTACATATTTAACAGTTTTGTTGAGTCCAGAATTTACCCTTCTGGGCAACACACAGTGTGCCTCATTTTATCTATTTGTTTTCATATTTCAGTGTGGTGTCATACTGGTATTATTTTGGCTAAAATATCAAGTTTTGTTTTCCTTTGCTCAAGCTGAATGTGTATGTGTGTACTGTACGTCTATCTGTATCTATGGAGACACCATATATTCTGCCGTGCATTGCACCTGGACTATTTTGTGACAAGACTTTCTTTTTGAAAATGACCACAATAACCAAAAAGACAAGTGTCTAATCTATCAATGCATCTACTATATATTCATGCAGTATTATTGATGTAACTTTTCATTGCACTAGCACCTCATTAACCTTAATCTTAATGAAAAGAAAAGATGTTTAAGCAGTTTTCTTGCACATAAATTGGCACCGTTGACAAGTGATTGGAGTTTGGATGCCAACGGCCCAAAATCAAATTTGTGATGATAGATGCTAAAAATGTATGGTATTCAACACCATAGTGTCTCATATATATTCCTGTGATATTGAGTAATTTAACAAGTAATTATAAAATGATCACATACTGTAGTCTATAGGTCATGGCCAAATGCAGAGCTTTAACGGAGGGTCTAAGAGTTGTCTGAATTAAAGTATTAAATTAGCATTAAATTAGCTCTACAAACATCACCTCTCTTGCTCTCTCCCAGTGCTTCCGTTGCCATCACTGGCAATGTGGTTAGTTTGATAATGTAAAAAAAAGCCACTAGTAGGCAAGGAAAGCTGGGAAGAGCATTACATATCACTTCGGACTTGTATGTGTTGAACTGAGCAATGAATCTAATGTTTTGGTCATAGTTTCCAGCTCTACTTCTTGCAGAGGATGTTTAAGTTCTCAGAGAAATACTGTAAATTGCCAGGAAATATCTCATGGTGGCTTTTAATTAAATACTTGGCCACTTAATTAAAAGTTGGCTCTGAATACTGAGGCATACACAATAATTCCTGAAGTCACCTCATTGCTCATGTTACTAAGCCGGGTCTCCATGCACCTGTCACTGATTTGAAAAAGAAATCTCTATCTGTGATGCAAAGGTTCCATCTAAACCTCTTTTCAGCAATGAACAACTTTCCACTGACTAAATTCAGTGGCTGTCAAAGATTCCTGTCAGGAACTGAGTACAGACCTTAAGCTGCAGTGAGCCACTGTGAGAAAAAAAAAAAGTCATAACAAGAAGAATTTGAAACTCATCACAAGTTTTCAAAATTTGAACATCTCTGCACAATGATATGGCCTTACAGCTGCTTCTGAATGTCATGAAGAAGGCTCAAGCATATCTAAAAACAGTGAGGGGCTGTTAGAGGCAGGCATCATAGATCTGAAAACACATTCAAAGCAGGATGCAGGAAGACCACTTTACCCGAGAGGTATTGTAGGAGTCCTCTGTGAAGCCCAGTCCAGACAGGATGTGGAACGAACACAAGCTAAAATGTACGTGAGCAGGTTGCAGCTCCCTGTCCAGCAGTTCTGGGACAAAAACAGGGAGTACAGAGAGGAGACATAGACTTGATTTATACCAACAGCTGAAAAAAACAGCTTTCGTTCGATATGGTCATAATGCTACGATGACAATTACAAATTCAAATTTACTTGATTAAAAATCATTAAATAACATTTGTACCAATAACATACTGTAGGATTAGTAATTTAATATGTTGATCTGTGGTAACAAGACAAAAAGTTAATGATCTACAGAGGTGTTTTCATGATTTACTTCAGGTACACCTGTATGGAGCATGCAGAGTAAGGCTGGAAATATAGTTCTACAAAAATAAATACACATCTCTGCGGAGCTTTGCAGAGGAGCTGATGTACACAATTCCCAAATCTCAAGTAGATCTTGTAGCCCTGCAGGTCAAACCAGTTGTTTGGCTTATCAAACGTGCTCTCAAGATATGTTGAGAATGGACAAAAAAAAAAGAAAAAGTTTGATAGAAACAGCCACGCACACATCTCAACACAGTTGTTTGTTTGCTTACGTTCCTGCCTTAAGGATGCTTTCCACCAGAACTATCACTGCACTACTCCACGGCCAAAAGTGCCTATTCACTCAGCAGCAGCACTTCAATACATTAACAGAGCTACCATAACGAATTGAGGTATACAGTGCAGCTGGTATGTGTCTGTCCTTGTTGTCTGAAGAGAGACTGAGATTCTGAGTAAGTCATCATCGAGTGAGCAATTGAGCAATAAGGAGTGTTAAAGAAGTCTTCAGTGATCCTCCTTCAAATCACCATCTGTATGTAGTCGTTCCACTCATTACATGTTGTGTTTGCAAACTTTATTAATTACATGTATTATGCACCTCAGCATGCAAAAGGCAATAGGACACTTGATAAGGTCAATTTGTAGTGAGTGTCACTGACATTGACAAACCAAGTGTCTAAATTTCTTTTTTGATTAAATTAGAAAAACTCAAGAGTCATGCTCTTGACTTTGTTTTTCTATCAAGTAGTTTTTATCCAACATGCCAAGTTCAATCAATCAATCGGTCACTTAATGACTTAACGTGTCCCCAAAAAGCATTTTGAGGACAATTTTTGTCGAGAGATGAGCACCTGTACTTTTCCATAACTTTGGTATTTCATTAAAACAGAGTCAGCATCAAAACTGCATCTATGGTTGACTTTTTTTTAGCCCATTTTCAGGAAACCCAGGGCCAGATGCATACATTATGTGTAGATTCATGACTAAAACCGTGTTTAAGCACAAAGCAGAAATATGCATATGCAGATTTAGTCAGATTTATAAAGCCGTGCATATGCATGATTCTGTTTTGTAAAGCTCAGTCATTGAGGAACTGGTCACATGTGAGCGAGCTTCATTTCCACTCCCACAATTATCCATAAATGGATGAAGACATGCCCTGAACCAGCGGTTTTCATGTCAATTCGCCGTCTGCTCCACCAGTCTGTACACCTGTCATAAAAACAAACGGGAAAGAAGAAGTGCTGTTTCACCGATTGTGTTGCACCAGAGAGGTTCTCCAACAGCGAAAACAACTGTCATTACACGCAACCATTACGCACAGCTGTGCATAATTCATGACATGGACCTGAAAACCATCATTGGCAGTGATATCTCAGAAATGTAATCAATGATTAGTTTGTAGCGCTCATATCTAAACCGACTTTACAAGGTGTGTCACAACTAAGGATTAAATAAAAAGTTGACTAAAACTGA
Source organism: Thunnus albacares (assembly GCF_914725855.1). NCBI lineage: Eukaryota > Metazoa > Chordata > Actinopteri > Scombriformes > Scombridae > Thunnus > Thunnus albacares. The sequence continues at coordinate 25,248,496 of NC_058106.1, forward strand.
CTCCTATGTAAATTAAAAGAATGATACATTAATCACACAAAAATAATAAAATAATCAGTGTTACCTTTATAAATGTGCCTTTGATTGCCATTTCACCAATTTCTTTGTAAAAGAAAAAAAAAAAATCACACAATCAGTGCACCTGTTTGTCAACCAAAACATTTTACTAAAAGACTCATCACATCACCTGGTCTGAAGCATGCGTGATGTAGGCACATTTTCACCGCACATTCTGTGTTTATAAATACCAGTTTATGTGTGAGAAATGGCGTATGCATGGTTTTTGTGCGTACACATGGTTTATGCATCTGGCCCCTGGTGTTGCACTCTCATATTGCAACATCAGTATGAGTTCAATACATTAATTAGTTCTACACCTTGTACTAAAAACCTGGTTTCTGTCTGCTACAGTTCGCTAAGCTCGGGGCTAATAGGCAGAGCGATTAGCAGGTGCATATCTGATTGCCTCAAAGAGCGTGGACTGCAGCTCATCTTTCAAACTAGGGATTTGCATTTGTTTTTTTTTTTTGTTTTTTTCTCTGCTCTGAACCATGGCGCATCCCAAGGGTGCATTTTAGAACACTGAGGCACACAGAGTGACAAATCACCATTTTCTCTTGTTTGTATGCATAATGGAACTCCAATTACTTAATGCTGATCTTATGCAAACCAGAAAAGCCTGCTTTCTTTAAGACACTGTGTTTCTGTCTCAAACTCTGTAAAGGAGGGCAGTAAAAAGACAGAATATGGAGCAAATAGGTGGAAGAAACTCCTTTCACATCCTCTTTCATCTCATCGTGCTTAAAAGTTACAATTCCTCTCTGTGACTTCTTCATCATTTCCACTTTTATACACTTGCAGAAAATCTATTCTTTGATTAGTCAGGAAGTCACATTGAGATCAAGATCTCAGACCTGAGTACAGAGTTAATAAGTATATATATATATGACAATGGTAATGACATAGAAATAAATATAAAATAGTAATAAAATGGCAGAGATTTAAATATACTTTCATATAGACAACAACAATGACAAAATGCATTCTAAAATATCATTGGCATAGGTATAAAAAGGGTTAAAAATATAAGCATATTATGTAAAACAGTCCCACCTAAAATCAATAGAACCTCTAACCAAATTTCTGAATTGCCCTATTGATAACAGTGTGTCAAGTTTCAGTCTACTCTGTAATTTTTTCTAGAAAAATTGGGCAAAATATCTGAAGACTGTCTTTCCAAAATTAATATTTACTGCAGGAACATATAGTGTCAGCCAGTCCTGAGAACAGGTGTTAAAAGTAGAATGTCTTGAGTGCAGGAGTGATGATAAATAATGTGGTAGTTTTTGAAGTTGTCCTTTATAAATGAATAGATAAAAATCTCAGAAATTAATGGCGTGTGGCAAAGAACTGCAGAGGCACTGCATTCAACAGTAGTCAGCTTCTCTCTTTTGTGTTGATCACTATCACAGAATGAATGTTAAGTGAGATAAAATAGAAACAAATTTAAGTTGAATGCTCATAATATTTGCAATTAGATGCTTATAGCATATTTACCTATACTTACATTACTTACAAATACCTAATTATGTAAAAGTTATGTAAAAGTTGAGAAATGCCCACCATACAGTATTAAATTAGGCATATACTCTATAGTAGTTAACACAAGATTTTGGTTTAATCACAGACTGAACATACTGTACAATATAATCCCAGAAGATGTTGCCTCAATTTTTAGATTATCTTGAATATTTTCTATCACAATGATAGCAATGATATATGCATGATTACATGTTACCTCAGAGTCCACTTAACATCATAAAGGCACGGGCACAGTATTATTGGGTGGCTGGAATCCCAAATGAAAGAGGCAGTGATTATGATTGATTAATCATTTAGCCCTGGGGTGTCACATAGAGCTAATTTAGATAGCTTAATTAATATAAGATTAATTGCTTTTGCATACTCCAGTCAAGGTTAAAGTGTTATTTAATAATTTATATTTGAGAACACTCTACCTCAGTTGCTTTAATTTCCTCCAGTACTCAACTCATTCTGTCTGTCATTCACCTTTGTTGCAGCTCTCTTTGTGTGACACATTCAAGATATTCATTATTAAGGACTTTGCAGCCTTTGCAGGACTGTAAATGTCACAGTGTTTGCATCACATTCAACATGGTGATCATACTGTATGAGACCCTACTGAAGACCTCAATATGCAGATATCACTTGGTACAGAAATACATGTATCATGGAGAGTGAAAGCAGTCAGAAGATACTTTCTATTTTGCTGCTTATGCTTCTTCGCATCCTCAGTCCTCCATCCTCCAGTCTGTGACCTGGAAATCATCTAAAGTCAGCAATGATGGATGATGTTTCAGATCGAGGAGACTTCAGGGGGAGTTTATAGCGAGTTTACACAAGTCAAGTGTATCCTATGTGGGAGTTTTTTACTGGATGGTGACATCCCCTCAGTGGAAATCTATGTCTGCATTTCCAGACCACACACATTATAATGGGCTGACACAGCCTGTCCCATCTCACATGTGGACTGTAAAATGTTGACTTATTTTGCTCACATTCTGAGACCACAACTTCAGTTTACTTTAGAGCACTTGGTGGTATCCCATAATCTATTGAGCAACCACTACTTGTTTAATGGCGCGGCTCAGATGATCATTGTCAACTATTAAAGTCAGGAAATATCACACAGCAGCACTGTATTTATCCAGTATTTGTGTTCAGGTAGTTCTCAGTAACTGATGAGTGTGTCATATGAAATAGAGCACTGGAAAACACACTGGAAGCTTTAAATGACTGAATACAGTCATAAACTGCACATTTTGATCTTGTTAGCAGTCTATTGTTAATCACAGTGAGTTCCACTGTTGACTGTTAATGGACAACGTCTCTCTGTAGCTTAGTGACACATTTCAACATGTAGATCTTGGGTTTACTTGTTGATGAGGGACGCACAAATGCACCACCAGGAGGAGCATTTTCAGCTCCACTGAAGGACGCACCTTTTGATGGTTGCGTCCTTTGGATGAATCAGCCGCTGGATGCGGACACTGCGGTTAACTGGTCACTGCAGGTGTCCCTGGGTGCACTTTAGGACACTACCTATGATAACATCTGGGAGAATTATAAATGTGGATTTGTTTTTCATGGGCTTTGAACATCTCAACCTCCACAGTATGGTGTCCATTATAAATTTAATATGCTTTATTCTTTCATTGACTAAATGATTAATCATTTTGCTTGCAGAATAATTAATATAGTTCATACATATGATTTCACATGCTGTAAAACCCCCTGCCATGGCCTTTTCCGAACAGAATCAACTACACCTGCTGCATCTCCAATGTATCTCATGTTGTTGAGAAATAATTACGGCCGTGTCCAGCTGCGCAACTGACACAGGCTCAGCTACTCATTTAATGCCACAGGAGTTGTAAGAAAGAGCTTCTGTCAATAAACGTTAGGGCTTTTGAACCTGTGATCATCACACCGTTAAAGCAGAGCAGACAAATGAGAGTCTGGCTGATGCAACAGCCTGAAAACATTGGTGAAACTAACTCAGTGTCTCTCAAACGTCATGTTTCTGTATAAATGAAGTTCCACCACAACAGTAGGTGCACAGGTTGGACATTTCATGTTATGAAAACAGATCATTCATGTTCATACATCGGTGTGTGTTTTGTAATCTCCAAATAGATCTAATATATAGTCTCTATATTAGTATATTTAATCTGCAGCCTAACACATACTAAAATTATACTTTCCTATATAACACCAATGTAACACATGACAATATAATGCTAATATAACTGGATGTTTACATACAGAATTACATTTCAGTCAATCCCTGTCACTCACACCAATCCATAAATCACTGCTTTCTAAGAGGATAAATTCACCCAAATGACCCCCCACCCAAAACAATTTACTGGTATCTTACTGAATATATACAGACAGGTGACAAATTAAAGGAAAAACCGGTACAAGTCTGAATGCTTGACCCCTACATTTTGCTGGCATGGTTTGGGTCCACTTGTTCCCTTAGAGTGAAGGGTCACTGCAAATCAATACAAAGTTGTTCTGAGTGATCACCTTTATCCTATGATGAAACATTTCTATCCTGATGGGAGTGGTCTCTTCCGGGATGACAATGCCCCAATTCACAAGGCACAAGGGGTCACAATTTTTCACATTAAACTTTCACACTCACACACAAAATAACTAACTAAATACTATGCATGGAAACTGTTATTCACCAATTTACTTAACAGCTTCCTACATTTTTACAGTGGGATGCTATCACAGAGATGGATGAACAGAACAGACCTATCCACACCTTCCAGGTTTGCCATGTAATGGAGCCAAACCAGAACAACTGGCTGCGGTCTGGATGGATCCAGCGACAGGCTGCTCAGAGGGTCTGAACCACATTACACTACCAGTACTTCCTCAGACACAAATGACAAATGACTAGTGGAAGTTGAAAATATGAACTCATTGGAGGGAAGGTGATCATCTAAGTAACTTATCAGGAATAAAACAATAACATCAGGCATCTAAAGTAACAAAAAATATGACTTATTCCAACAGTGAGGACGTTATATTCATTAAAGTCAATACAACCCATGTTAAATCAAAGATGGCACACGGTTTCTTCCTTCCTGGAGAGCAGCTCATTACACTGAAACTGAGCTGTATCTGTTACTATATATGTTAAAACACCAAAGTCAAAGTTCAAAGATGGCTAGGCCAATGCCAAAGATTTTACAAATGACCTGCTTGTGCAGTTTAAAATAGCAGAAATCATTGTATTTCATCAAACAGATGTTGTCTTTTATCCTTTCGTTTTCACTATTACTTTCTTATTCTCTTAACTTTTGTACAGTCTTCTTTTATGTTTGTATAATTAATTTCAAGAATTTGGTGTTTGCACCTACTTGATTTTCAAATCATATCTAAGCAATAAGCTGTACGAATAAAGTTTAGGATTTTTATAGATATAACATTATTTATATCTCTAATAGCCTTCTGACCAAAGATTCTAATTTACTTCCTTTTAGGCAATATGTAGAGACGTTCTGTTAAATTTTTAATATCCCTGCTTTATGAAATAGGATTTGAAGTGAGCGTATAGTTATTTTTTATCATCTATCTATTTATATTTTAACTCAGGTATACGTGGAGCTGCGTTTCACACTGAGAGACTGCAACTCCATTCCTTGGGTGTCTGGCACATGTAAGGAAACCTTCAACCTCTTCTACCTGCAGACAGATGAACCTCTCCCTGCAGCGACGCGCTTCCGGCCTACTGACTATGCAAAGGTCGGTATAAGATCCAAATCATGAAAAAAAATGTATGAAACTGGTATCAATTAGTAGCACTAGACTGTGCTAATAAAATGTTTCTGATTTTAGGTTGACACCATAGCAGCAGATGAGAGTTTTACGCAGACAGATCTAGGTGATCGTGTTCTTCGCCTCAATACTGAGGTCAGGGAGGTGGGGCCGGTGACACAGAAGGGTTTCTACTTGGCCTTCCAGGATGTGGGAGCTTGTATTGCTCTTGTGTCTGTCAAGGTCAGTGAACAGGGTGGTGTGACTTATATCCGCATGAAACACTCCCATGAACTGTGTTTTTGCTTTGTGCTGTTTGTTATTGTGCTGTTAAATGTTTTAATTGTGACCTGCTGAAGGGACTGCACGATGATAATTAGCTACAAGCTAACTCTGATACAGTACATCAAATTTATGTCTAACACTATACATGGTCCCTTACAAATTAAAAAAAAAACAAAACTTGTCAGTTTAATTTCTTTCACAAGACTGGCAGCTCTTCAACGTCCTACTTTACTGTTTTGCATAAGGTGTTCTACAAGCGCTGCCCTTCAACTCTACGGAACCTGGCGGCGTTTCCCGACACCGTGCCACATATGGACTCCTCCTCTCTGGTGGAAGTTAGGGGTGCCTGTGTGGAGAACGCAGAAGAGAGGGACACACCCAAATTGTACTGTGGTGCTGATGGGGACTGGCTGGTACCACTGGGCCGCTGCGTCTGTAGTATTGGCCACGAGGAGATGGATGGCTACTGCCGGGGTGAGAAGTAGTTTTGTATGTTTTTTGTGCGTGTGCGTGTGCGTGTGCGTGCGTGTGCGTGTGTGTGTGTGTGTGTGTGTGTGCAAAATCTTAGAATATACAGAGTCACCAACAGCTCACTAAAGCTGCAGATGCAAACACATTTTGTAAGTAACAGAGAGCAATAATAGAGGAGAGAGGAGAAAAGAAAAGGGGAAGAGAAGAGCAGAGAAGAAAAGACATTGCATCACATTAACAGATCTCACGGGCTTTCCCCCATCATCTGCAAGAACTTGAGTTTACTGAACTGCGATGCCCTCCTCTCATTCTCAGATCCTGCATTCTTGTCTGATCCTTTCCATCCACATCTCTTTTCATCTCTTTTCAGCTCCGCCTCCCCTCATCATCCTCTCTTGTCCTCCTTATTTACTCTCCACTTATTCCCCCTTCCTTCTCTTCCTTGTCTATTTCCTCTGTTTATTCCTCTCTTTTCATTCTCACTATTGCTGTCTCTCATCCTTTTATACTATGAGATCTTACAACAATGTGAAGAGATTAGCTTATGTCACCCTGAGTTTCCTGACATTTCAAAATCATTACTTTTGTTCTCATGAGGACCTATCTGGACTCTGTCAATTATGTTCTTCAAATGGGAAAGTAATTTCTTGTAATATCAAGCTGTTTTCAGTTTACTGGTATTTACATGCCTGCTTTTTCCTTGATAAATACAACACTAGCAGATATGTGAAAACATTCATCCACATTCATTTTTGGGATGCTTCCATTCTAATTATTCATGTCAGCATTGCCTAAATGTGCCCAATTGTCAGAAAAACAGATTAAGGAAGAGTTAGAGAAACTGTTGAGTTGCTCCAGATAGTCTTTGGCCTGGTTTCTTAATTATACTGTGCCGACAGACTGGGGACTAGCTGGCTAATCGCAGTCATTTGTTAGTTTCACTGCTAATTTAGCCTGCATCTCGTCTTTTCTGAAAAAACTCCCCCAACTCTTTCTTTCATTCATGAGGCAGGTGCTAAATTAACCTACACTGCATAATTACAATTGAAGTGCACCCACTGTTACTTGCTACATTTTGCAGACTTAGGGCGTGTGTCCATATAGCATTTTTCTCCTGCAGAAAAACACTGGCAGGGTGCCGGGGAGCACTTGCATGAAGCATGAACGCTGCACATGGGTTTTGTTACTATGGCATCCACTCTTCTTCTCCTTCTCAGCCTTTCTCTCTTTCTTATACTTGCCCCTCAAGTATTTCCATTTTGATTGGCAGCATTCACCTATAATCAGATAAGTGACAACATCTAAAAGGATGCAGATTGACATTAGCTAGGTACCTTACTTCCCAACAGAAGATTGACTATACAACTAACAACAACCTTACAATGCATAGGGTGATAAAAGGACAACACTCACCAGCAACAATCGTGCAGTTTCTTTTTTCTTTCTTAGTTTCTGTCTAACATATCAAAAAACTCAGGATAGCCAGACATCACCATAACAAGCTTCTCCTCCATTTACTTGGTTACCAGGGTGATGAGTCCCACCCCATCTAATATATGATTGGTTCCCTGAAAAGGAGCGACAGTGATGACACCAGCACCTTTCTGAAAAGTTCAGGGCTCTGAAAAAAGACACTGTGTGCAGCCTTTTTTTCTCTAGGTGGCCGCATGCTGCCACATACGCTTTCTCCTTGTAGGTTTCCAATGAATGAAGGTTTATCCCAATGTTCTCTTCATCGGCAAGTTGTCTTCATCCAAGTCCATATCTTGAAATCCTTGCACTCTTTCCTCTTCAGCAATTGAGTTGAGTTACTCCAAGCTGTTTCACCTACATGCTCCTCAAGTCAGCGCAAAGGATAATTGCTGTGTCCTCAACAGTAGCTGACTTAAGACAGTTGTCAACATAAAATTTTTCCTTGACTGTTTTGGCAGCTTGATGTTAACACCATCTTTGGCACAACATAAGATGTCCAACCAACATATTGTGTTCAACAAGCTCCTGGAGGCCACCAGAGAAACCTGAGGAGATCTGTGTCTTCATTGCTGACTCTGACCTCGTGGAACATGGCCTCCACATCAACCACCTTGGTCTCTTGTCAGAACCTCACAAGGACCCCCACTAGTGAGCTTATTAGGTCCAGTCCCTGCAGGAGCTGTTCAGCGATGTTCCTTGAAAGCTTGCTCCACATGCAGTTTTTGCTTGACTGGATGTCCGACTTCGTGATGAGGCAGATACCATGTTCGCCCCTCAGTTGGCTCGTGTTCAGCACTGTGGAGTTTCACCACATCTCTAGAGAATCTTTTCCGTAAATTCAACACACGTTGCTCCATGACTGATGGAAAATGACTTGTTCCTCGCTGGAAGGCAAACACTGTAATGACCATCCACAAGTTTTGAGGTTTAAGACATCATGTTAATGAACTGATGATCATCCTTGGACATTTCGGTGTCTTCTTTTTGTCCAGCATCAGGAAAGTCCTGCTTGAACTGCAGTTGCCAGAGCTCTTTTGTCCATTTGTTTGTTGTGATTTGTTGTGAATACTTTCTTTATTTGAGTGTCCCTGAACTAGTGGCGGCTTCTTTTATGTTTCCATAGAGTGGGTGTAATAAATACCTAACTTACATGTTGACAAAGTCATCAAAATCCTTGAACAATGAATGAAGACTTAGCTTGACTTGATTGACTTGATTCCCCTCGTCCTTATCCACACCAAAAAAATCCACAGGACCACTCAGTAAAGTTGAACTGTTTATTTTGACACAAAAAATGAACAGAACAATTGTCCATTTCCAAGGTTATCAAATTACTGAATGAAATTCAAGCAAGAATCATTAATGAGAAAAAACAAAGAAAGAGGTCAAAAAACTGGATGGGTCCATTTGCCTCTTGCCTGACTGCCTTGAGATTACAAACTCTCGTCTCTTGAGAATATCCAAAAACAAGTAAAGGTGCACAGTTACTAGAAAGCAACAATGATAATCACCTCTTCCCATAAATGAGATTTTATGCATTTTAAATTATCTACACACATTTGATTTCTTGCTCATTTTAAGTGCAAGGAATCAAACAATTAACTTATCACATTACTGCAAATATAAACCATAAATACATCAACCTCTAAAATACTGTACATATTCCTTCTAAATTAATTAACCATGTAAATTACTGTTATTTTATGCATGAACTTAAATTATTGCATGCTAATCAGTCAAGCATCAATAAACTGCTTTTAGGCTCCTACACTCCTCATTGGGAACAATTGGAAAAAAAGATGCTGGTGCTCTAAAAAACACTATATAGACACAAGCCCTTACAGAAGTCTCAGTTGGTTGGGGTGAAATTCATGTACTACCCTTGTGGTGATGCAGTAACTCAGGTTATTACAAAGAGAACTCCAGCAGTCATTAGTATAGCTGATATGTAGGACAGGCTGTAATATCTTCTTCATTTGCTCCCAGGGTGTAATTTTTCTTTTTATCTGCTTCTCTTTTATCTACTTTTTATTTATCTTTTCTCTCGCTCACTCTCTATCTCAAATATGTAGTTAAACAACACAGAAGCCTGTCAGGAGAGATTACAGATGAGACGGCAGTTTAGGAGCAGCACTCTCATGGTGTCCCTCATATATAGGCTATACTATGTCCTACATCTATACACCCTATTCATCCCCTTTGGCTGACAATAGTTGCTAGCTCTCATTTGTACTGTAGTTGCAACAGTGTCAGGGGGATCTTGACAGCCACTGCAATGAATAGGTCAGTAACTCATGTGGCATTAACCCACTTGGAACTGAAAATGATGTGTGTCTGTTTGTTGGTGAGCATAGATGGTAATCATACCTACTGTACACGGTATTCTCATACCAACAAACTCAAGTTGACAAGCAGACATCCCAAGTTTACAGTAGGAACGTACAATATAAAATCCTCTATTTTAATGTACATTGTGATATAGTCCATTTTCTGATAAATCAATTATTTATGGATGAAATAACTAGACATAAATGTCTGTTTTCAGATAATCCTGTAAATTAAACAGCAATCACCAAACACCAAAGATATACATTACTGCTTATTGATTTGCAACATAACCCAATACCCACAATGCTCTAAGAGATATTAAAAGGACAGCTACCTTGGTATACGGTATGGCAAAATCTCTGACAGTTTACAAATTCATATCATTGTCCTATCACCCCACTAACAGGGCTGACTTCAGTGAGATTTGAGGATGTTTTAGGGTGATTTGTACCACTGACACAATAGTCTCACTGACATTTTACACAAACATTTAAATAATTACTCCAGTACTCATATGATCAGGTACGATTGCCACACTTGAATTTGTGATTACTGGCTATTAACTCCCTAAAACTACTGGGATTTGTAATGACAGTATTGACAATAACAGTACACATGCAGCTCCTTGCAGAGAGCACAGAGTCACCAGATAAAGATGAACTTTTTGACTATAGGGGAATTGTAACACAGCAATTCTAAGCATTTGAATGCTGCACAATAATACTGTATGTGAATATGCATACTGTAAAGCATTTCCAGAAATACTGTATTACACAAAAATATAAATATTGCTTCTTTTAAATACCAGTTTTCTGTTATTAATAATCACAATCACTTACTGATTACTAAGCAGCTATCGTGGCATAGAGGTAAATATATTTTCCTCTTGGACATATACAGGGCTGCAACAAAGGATTATTTACATTATCGATTAATCTGCCAGTTAGTCTCTTGATTCATTAATTAATTGCTTGGTCTATATAATGTCAGAAAATAGGGAAAAAATTCCTATCACAATTTACGAAACCCCAAGGTGATATCTTCAAATAGTTTTGTTCGACCAACAGCCCAAAACCTAAAGATATTTAGTTTTAGATCACATAAGGCAAAAAAAAAAAAAGCAGAAAATGCTCACAAGTGAGAGGCTCAAACCAGTGAATGTTTGTTTTTAATGTTTGCTGTTTAGTTTTCTGTCAGTAAACAGAAATTATTAATTGACTCATCATTTCAGCCCTAAACATATATAATATTGAACTAGCTACCGACTAAAAACTGGTAAATTAGTATCTTCAACAGAAAACAGAACAGCAGCAATAAATTCATAAGTTCAGCAACAACATCCTTCTTAAAGCAGTCCACATTCAGTACTCCCACTTGGAATACAAACAACTACAGATAAATGTAATGAAGCACAATCATAATTTAAATGAGTTAAAAACTCAGATCACTTACGCATGGGCAACTGCCATCATTGCATTAATGGTAATTAATCAGAGTGCAGCAGAGGCTTGTGATACAGAGCTGTACACAGTTACCTACGTGGTTGGTGTACCCATACTTACAAGAGTGACCAATCTGTAGCAAATAAAACTTGGAACTGTTAGACATTTTCATTTTTGACAGAGCTAAACTAGTTTTCCCCCTGCATCCAGTCTTTGTGTAGACTAAACATTTCCCAGAGTTATCTCTGCACTGGACGCACAGACATGAATCTGATATTGATCTTATCATCTGACCAAAGGCAAACAAGCATATTTCCCAAAATGGCCGTTCCTTTAAGATTCACCCTTTTCTGAAATACTGTTGTAGCATCCTGAGCAAAGGAAACCAGAGATACTGCTGTGCTGTGTTGTTTTGTTGTGCAGTAGTTATTGCTGGGTTCAGAAATGACATTTTATCTATCTATCTAAAGCATATTCAGCTGTTGAATTCTCAAATGGCATCGTTGAACTCAATAACTTCAGGTTAGAAGAGGCGATCCGTTGTAAGAACGCATTGTTGCCTTGTAATTAATGATTTATGGCCAATTATTTACTCTCATCAATAATTTCCATAGGTCTTGCAGAGCAGAGCTCATGCTCTGATTAAGATGTACACTTTGCAAGTAGTTGCAGGAAGTTTAGGCATGAACTTGCGATGACTTCTGCTTTCTCCTCGTTTTCATTTTGGAACACTGCTTCAAAGGGTACTGTGATCAAAGCTGTCTGAGAGGCAGCATGGGGAAAGAGCAAAAGAGGGGGAGAGAGCGAGAGAGACAGAGAGAGAGATGGAGAAAGAGAGAGAGAGAGAGAGAGAGAGAGAGAGAGAGAGAGAGAGAGAATGAGAGAATAGGGAAAACCCCAGCGCTCCCAAATATGAGCACAGCTTCGCGCTAACACGTCCATCTTTCCCTCCCAGCTGCCTAAACAAAGGCATCAGCGCTTATCAAACCCTGCTTTCCACCCCGATAGCATTCTGCCAGACTGTTTTGACATCTCAATCGAGTGCTTTTATTATTCTATTCCTTTCATTCAGTGTCAGCCACAAGAGGATTACTCAGAGATAGGCTGGTTATATCATGACCTAGATAAGGCAACATCATAGTGCTAATGCTATTTGTTCCACATCCTTTCGTCACGCCATCATATTCAAAAGGAAGCACTGAGCTGGGGGGAAGCTAATAGAGATGTCTTTTGGAATTTGGTTTGAATCAGAATAAAGATGCAGACAAGACCAAAAAACCCACCAGAAGGCTAAGTGATTACAGTCAATAGTTGAAAAAAATCTTCTATATTCAAATATTTTGGTTTCAACAAAACCTTTTGAATGTCAGTTTTTGCAGCTAACAGCGCATGTACTATTTCTTAGAGCTGATATCAACCAAGCACAAATAATTTCTTCTTATTAGGCTACTTGAATGGTGAAGAAGCAAATTAACAGAGATTTTTCGAGTCCCACAATGAAGTTGGTCAGTTTGTTTTTTTCCTTTTTCTTTTTTCCGTAACCACTCCATGTTCTCCAGAAATTGACCATACTTAGCTTGCTCACTGACGACCTCTGGTGTCTCAAGACTCAGGATTGATTTGGCTAGAAAACTACAAACCCATGACCTCAAATTCAGGCAAAGTGGAATGGGAAATGCGGAAATCAATACATTCTCTTAGCTGTATCTGAGCCACTGTGCCCGTCTCCTGTCCATTAAGGACTGTGTTTACTCTGGCCTCTAACGCAGCTCACCCAGACTACAGCATCACTCATTCTCTGTGAACTTCCAATCTGCATATCAAAGCTGAGAGACCAGGGTAAACACAGTCTCTGGCTCCATCTGTTTCTGACAACGTAAAGCCAAGAGAAAACTTCCAACTCTACGCACCCAAACAACTCAAAATCTCTTAGCAGGCATGTCATTACATTCCTGCAAATGCGCAGGTGATGCACTTTATTTGACCGAGCCTCTATAGTTGATCTATTGAAACTTATATCTCCATCACTCTTAAGTGTTGCTCCTAACCTGAGGTCAGTGTTTAATCAGTGCATGGTGTTTTACTAACAATGGATCAAATGACTATGTAATGTGAAAGGGCTTGCTTGTGGTGACAAATCCAGAGAATTATCACCTGACTCTGCAATTCTCCTCAGCTCTACAGAGCTAAATAGCATCTTTCAGCTAATTGTTTTGGTTTTCTGGCTTGCAACTTTACTGTTTTGATTCACTCACAATGCTCTCATCAACTCATAATTTCCAGCAGGCAGCTGTATTCAGCAAAAAAGCTCTAAAAATCTGCTGCACACTACCTGCCCATTACCAAATGGCAGACAGGTAGCTACTAGCTGGTGAAATGGAGCAGTTAGCATCTAAAAAGCCAGATATGTCACTCAGGAGTTGACCAAACCAAAACAGAGCAAAAAGAGTTCATATTTTTCTGACATTTGACAGATGGACACAAACATGACTCCAAATAAATGCTGATGTTGCTCCATGTCTAATTGAAGTGTAAGAAGCCAACTGTTTTACTAAAATGTTTGCCAAATAAATTTTATAAGGTGATAGATAAGGGGACTGCCCATTGGCCCAAAGCCCCATCATTCCAAAACCCCAATAGTTCAAAAAATGTCCGAACATTTAATATAATTCGGTTTTAGCTCCATGTAAAGTAAATAAACCTGATGTTTCCCAGATAATGCCTTAACAACGCAGTTTACACATTTTTATAACTGCTGGTTTGTTCAATCAGAGTTCTACTGAATGAAATATGATGCCAAAGTTAGCAGAAGACCTCAATAATACATAAAAAGTCTGTTTTATAAGGTAATAAACATGATCAGTGTCTAATAATCAATGACACACTGCCATTATTTATGGTTAGGCGTTCCAATTAGATTACCTGTCGTCTTTTGCCCTTAATATCTTAGTGTATTTTGACATGCTTGTCAAGAAATAATTATGTTTTATGGTGTGACAGCACTGTGGTTGAGGTCTAGTTAGGTTTAGGTACAGAAACCACTTGGTCAGGGTTAGGGAAAGATCATGGTTTGGTTTAAAATCACTTGCACGTCAAGGGAGAGTGTGTATTTTCGGAGCAACGGGCCTTTGAAACAGTGGGCTTTTGTTTTTGGGATAACGGGCTGTCAGACTATGGGCTTTTGGTCCAATGGGAAGTTTTTCGAACTATTGGGTTTTCGGAATAATGGGCCATCGGACCAATGTCATTGCACCATAGATAATATGTCAGTGTTGTGTGGACAGCTTGTTGTGCTTCCCCCATGTGACTAAAAAATGTATCAATGCAGATTTAAAGGGAACATATCATGCACATTTACATGTCTATATTTTTAATCTGGGGCTCAAGTGGAATATCTTTGCATGATTTACAGTTGAAAAAATTTATCTTATAATGACCTTTATGCAGCCCCTCAGTTCAGCCTCTGTCTGAAACAGGCTATTTTAGTTCCTGTCTCTGTTAAGCCTCCCAGAGAGCCCAATCTGTTCTGTTTGGTTAGCTTCTGGAAGACTTCCGGCCACTTGGGAGACTACGTCAACAAACCATGAAACAAACTATAGTAGTAGGATTTTACTACTTTTTCTCGTCCTTCACTTGAAATGTCAACATCTAAAATATATCCGTACATGTTCGCGCCTGAATCTGAGCCAAAATATCAGTGGACAACGCAAACAACACATGGAGAAACCTTAGTGACAACATTTGCAACCAAGGCTACGGAACAGACGACTGTTTATGGGCATGTGTTCTTTTCTTCCTTGCCAAGAGAAGAAAAAGACATCACAAATGAAGCGTTCAGAGCAGGTTGAAGCCTGGGCTTCAACCTTTGAAACTTTGACCATGTTTGACATAGATATCCAACATAACAGTATATAAATATCAGAAAAAGCGTAATGTTTCCCATTTAAGTGATCAGAATTAAATATAAGTCACTTGCTGTGAACTAGGCTGTGATTTTTAATGAAATAATCACTGCTAAATCAGATTAAAAAGAGTCAAAGAGGATGTTTGGCTTGGGATGGATATCTAGCACATCAGTGATGTCAGTGTCTTCAAGGAAACTACTAAACTATTCAATGGTGAAGAAAATATGCATTATTGTTATATGTTTTGTGATGTTTTGTGTGTGCAGCAGTATTGGTTTGTATTGGAAATACATGTTTTGTGCCAGTACTGTTCCTTTCATGAATAACAATGCCTTTCATGGCAAAAAGCCAAACAACTGATAAATTGGATCTCATTATGTGTCTGTGTCTGTGCATGTGTAAGGGAGACATTTTCAAACTTTTTTGATGGAAATAGTGGTATGAGTATTGTAATTGCTTTCTGAAGGTGATCTCAGCAGCTTATACCAGAGAGCAGGGAGCAGCTGGAAATTCAAATGAATCTGTGTGTTTGTTGCCTTTGGCAGGAGCTCAGCATAGGAGGAAAGTAATATCCAAGTGAATGAGGTGTCTCAAAATTGGAAGCTGGGTAACAAATTACTCTTCTCATTAGGAGCTAAAGCAGCAACTTGATTTTGGCGAGGATTTCTGTCTGTGTGTCAATCTTTAGTCTCATCACTTTTCCATATCTGTTTACTCAATTATGTCTACCTACTTATGCAGATAGTTTTTTCCTTGTGTCTCTTTCCTTCTTGTATGTTTTATTTTCAGTCCACCTTGCATATCTACAGAGCCCGGGAGGGGCCATGGAGAAAAAAAAAAACAAATTTGTGCTTTAGTAATTTTTGCCCTCAGTTAAGTAATTTGCGCTCTCGATTTAGTAATTCATGCTCTTGAGTGATTAATTTGTGCTGTCGATTTAATCATTTGTGCTCTCGATGTAACTATTTTGACAGTCAGCCGGGAGAAGAAAGTGATGAAGAAGAAGTACTGATCCAAGCCAAGCTTGATCCAAGGCAGCCAGGAAGCGCTCCACAGCCGTGGATGTACTACGAGAATATAATACACAATCTAGATATATAAGTTTGCATGTTCTCCCTGTGTCTGCGTGAGTTCTCTCCGGCTTCTTCCCACAGACCAAAAACATGCAGGTTAGGTTAATTGGCAGCTCTAAATTGCCCAAAGGTGTAAATGTGAGTGCGAATGGTTGTTTGTCTCTATATGTCAGCCCTATGATTGACTGGCAACCTGTCCAGGGTGTACCCTGCATCTTGCCCAATGTCAGCTGGGAGGGAGGGATGGATGGATGGATGGATGGATGGATGGATGGATGGAAGGAAGGAAGAAAGGGAGGAACCTTAAAGCTGAGTTTTTATGAACTGGATGACATCCGCAGGGATATGAAAGTATTTACGGCAGAAAACTGTTATCCTGTATTCTACACTCTACAAAGGATCTCAGAAATAACACAGTGATGTGCTTAAAGTATATCCACATATCTTAGTCTAAGATCAAAATAAAACCTTATTAAATCCAACACATCCACAGTGAGGTTGTACGCCAGACAAGAGAATGGCATGAGGGTGAAATCCATTAAATCGAGAGCACGAATTATTAAATGGAGAGCACAGATTACTAAATGGAAAGCACAAATTACTTGGTTTTTTTATCCATGGCCACTCCTGGGCTCCGAATATATCATCTCTTTCAAAATTTTAATTCTCTCTCCCATTCATAACTTTGATCACTGCTTTTCCAAAACATAGCGGGATATACAAGCACTAAGAAACATCCAATTGCAAACTTAAAGCAATAGTTGACATTTTGGGAAAAACACTTATTTGCGTTTATGCTGAGAGTTTGATGAGACGATCAACATCACTTTCATGACTGGACAGTAAATGTGAAGCTACAGCCAGGCTGGTTAACTTAGCTTAGCACAAAGACTCCAAACAGAGGGAGCCTGGCCCCAGGCAGAGATAGCAAAATCCACCTACCAGCATCCTAAAGCTCACTAAGTAACGTGCCATATCTTGTTTGTTTAATCTGTAAACCTAAGTAAATGACAAGTGAGTTGCGGCTATGACAATTTCTTGGCTGGGCACAGTAACTTTCTGGAGCCTCCGCTAGTTGCCTGGCAACCTCATGATGATGACAAGACATCATCAGGAGCATACTGCGAAGTTACAGAGGTGTCCTAACATACAATTCACAGAAACTTGTGAGCCATTAAAAAAAAAAGTATTTTCCATTTCCATGGTATAAGCTTATGTAATACAAATTCAGATTGCTGGGAAAAACAGATGAGTCTTGCTCCACTCTTTCATATTGATTGATCACTGGTTAATCAAACCATTTTCAGCTAGTTCGATCTCTGTGTACAATGGGAACAAGCAGAAATATATTCATAACAGTCCAATTTGTTATTGTTCAAAATAATATTCCAGGCTGGCATCACAGACCGCACTTCTACACGTCTCTAGCAATGAATTATTAGCAAAGATTGAAACAAGTGAGCTGAATCGTGCAACTATAATACTCTGACAAGTTTCTGGCCTCAGGTAGACTCAAGTAACAGCAGTTTAGCCTAGGAAGTCTGAAACTCGTTCAACAGTCACTCTCCCAGGGGTCTCCCAAGCAAACATACAGTGCATAAGGACACTAGAGATACAGTTGGTCTGCATTAGAATCTATTAGATTTGGTATACTTACAATTAAAACCTCCACCACTGCATGACTGTGTGACATACTATGAAACTTCACTGTAGAATAAAAAGGCCTAATAACAGCGGAATTATCGTGGTGATGTTTCTTGATGGAGGCAATAATGCATTAGACAATAAAAGGCTTATGTAATATGGACTGTTACTGATGAGTTGAGGAAGATAAAATTTTGAGATGGCTCACCACAGTGTCTTTCTAGCTCTAACTGGGGGGAAAATATTAGAATGCTAAAATCATTAAAATCATAATAAACCTTCTGGCTGTCTGCCGTGAAGTCTTGATTGAATCTCCCTACCTTACCTTATCTTTTTTGCTCTCTGCATTGTCTGTCTTATATTGCATATTTATTTGCTAATTTTGAAATTATTACACCATCCACACACATATATTCGGACACACATCACTCTGCAGTGAAATGAATCCCAGAATATTAAAAAATAATTAAATAACTTCACTATTAGTGCTAAATCTTTCTCTGCTGACATAGGTCTGGGAAGAAGGAGCCAATCTGCAATGGTTTTGGCATCTTCTGATAAGCTTTAAGGAAAAAGCGAAGGAGAGGAAAGCGGGAGGAGAGACGGGAAAAGGAAAAATATTGGAAGAAAGATGAGAAAATCAAGAAAAGATGAAAATTGTGGCAGAGCAAAACAGTTGGAGGAAAACTGGAGAGATAAGGAAGGAGAGCTGGTTGAACTAATATAAAAAAAAAAGAAAAAAGAAATGGGAAAATGGAACGGGAGAGAACTGGAGGAAGTAATGAGGTAGGAAAGTAAACCGGGGTATGGCTGGAAAACCGAAGAATTCTTAGGTCAGCAGAATGGACCATATAGTAAGTGGATGGAGGTTTTAGACTGTAAGCAGGCTATAATTGCATTTTTATAATACATTATTTGTATGTTAATAGCTTGTTTTTTTTTTAACCTGCATTAGAAACAATACAACATCTGAATCAGGTTTATTGCCAAGTAGGTTTGCACATACAAGGAATTTGCCTTGGTGTCATTGTGGTACGTAACGATAAAAAAATATAATAATAATAATAATGATAACAATAATAATTATACTATAATACCATGTTAGATAAAGATCAAAGATGTGCAAATATGAGATTATGGGGTGTTACATTAATATAACATGTAATGTCCATTGGGGGGGTAGAGTCCCTGTCAGTGGGGGTCCCAAGCCTTGTTGACGAGGCCGGCTGCAAATGGGAAGAAATTATTTTTGTGACGTGATTTTTTGGTCTTGACAGACCCCAGCCTCTTGCCGGAGGGGAGCGTTTCAAAAAGTTTATATACAGGGTGGGCGGGGTCGGCCATGATCTACTGGGGGGACGGCAGATTGCAGCCGACCACCTTTTCAGCACAGCAGATGATACGCTGCAGTCTGCCCTTGTTCTTGGCAGTTGCAGCAGCGTACCAGATGGTGATGGAGGAGGTGAGGATGGACTCAATGATGGTGGTGTAGAAGTGCGCCATCACTGACTTTGGCAGGTTGACCATCTTCAGCTGCCACAGGAAGTAAATCCTCTGCTGAGCCTTCTTGGTGAGGGAGCTGATGTTCTGCTTCCACTTGAGGTCCTGGCTAATGATGGTTCCCAGGAAGCAGAAGGATTTCACAGTGTCGACAGGAGTCACACAAGGTGACGGGGGTGGGTGGAGCTGCGTTCCCTCTGAAATCCACAACCATCTCCACTATCTTTAGAACGTTGAGCTCCAAGTTGTTTTGTCCGCACCAAGGGGGCCTCAGAGGTGAGCAGTTGTGGAGAGGCCCGGGCCTACTATGGCATGGTCACAGTGACCCAATGCAGCGCATGGGACAGTGTGATATACACTGTTGACTGTAGTGTAACAGTGATCTAAAGTGTTCCCCTTCTCTGGTCGGGCATATAATCAGCTGATGGTATTTAGGGAGTTCATGGCTGAAATTCCCTTTGTTTCCAAGGACAATAACAAAAGAGTTTGCATTTGTCAACTCCACACATAGTATCTGGTTGACGAGCATGTGCTGCGCCTCCTGAGTTTACAGTTGATGAAAAGAGTTTCCATAACAGGAGAATAGTACTGCAGAAATACTGTCACATCTTTATACCAGCCACTGTTAGTATAAAAACAGATACCTCCACCTTTCGTTTTGCCAGATAGGTCTGTGTCATGATCTGGTCTGAACAGATGGAAGCCTGCCAGCTGCAGTCCGGTATCAATTCACACAGTCAGGTTTCCGTGAAGTACAAAATGGAAGATGAAAAAAAGTCTCTTTTCTTCCTCAGTAGTAGTTGGAGTTCATCTAGTTAAAGGGAAATATTCCCAGTAATGGAGTGCATCGTCCACATCTGCAAAGATGCACAAGTATGTAGCTAACCTCTGCCTAAAGAGGGGGAATATACCCTCCAGTAATTCCAAACTTGGTTACATGTTGTGTCTTATTAGCTCTCTAGCTTGCTAGCTTTATTAGTTGGATTATGAACTGTTTGTAATGTGAGTTTGCGATTCTTTATTCAGAAAAATGGCATTACAGGTGCCATTTGCATGCTTGGAATAAGGTGCGTGCTTGCTAATAAAGAAGTGACAGTGATCCATAGTACCTCGGGAAACAGGGTCAGACCACAGGTGAGGAGAGAAGCAGCTGGAGCTTTGAATTAAATGTATGTGTGCTGGTGGAAATACTATTGCATGAAGAAGATTAACCTTGTGTAACTAGCTTCCTCTTCCACCTGTCTCTTTCTCCAGCTTGTAAGCCTGGCTTCTTCAAGGCATATGCTGGGAACACTAAATGCTCCAAGTGTCCACCACATAGCTCCAGCCATGACCAGGCTGCCACCATCTGTCACTGTGACAAAGGCTTCTACAGGGCCATCAAAGACCCCTCCACCATGGCTTGCACAAGTTAGTAGAATTTATGTATTTTCTCTCTCAACAGGAACATTCTTGTCTGTCTGCATGTAATCTGTATCAGTCTTTTCTCCCTCCATCTGCTCCCTTTTGTTGTTGTTTTTTTTTTAATTTTATCAGTATGATTGAGCTGAATTTAGATAGATGGGTGACAAATTAAAGAGAAAACCAACATAAAGTGTTTTAGTAAGGTTATGGGCCACCATGTTGCACCAGAACAGCTTCAATGCACCTTGGCATTGATTCTACAAGTCTCTGAACTCTACTGGAGGGATGAACACCATTCTTCCAAAAAATATTCCCTCATTTGGTGTTTTAATGATGGTGCTGGAGAGCGCTGTCTAAAACATCGGTCCAAAATCTCCCATAGGTGTTCAATTGGCCAAAACTTGGCCTGCTCAACATTTTTATACATGCCACAGGGCATGATTGGATGTTAATTGCTTAACAACTTGTTCCATGCAGTGCACCTGTGTGGAAGCATCTGAATTTGTTATGTTTCTCCACACATTTATTCAGATTGTTCCTCTAATTTGTCATCCATCTGTATATGACTTCATTCAAGTGTTGGCATCCATATCTCAGTTATCAAAAAAAAATGTCATGATGTGTTTTTAACATGCATATAAAACAAATCTTACAAATGTATCCATAAAATTGACACATAGCCTGCTGGGATAGATCACTGAGGGCACTTCGAAAGCTTACCGCCCACACACTTACACACACAAGCACAAGTCATTCAAAGACAGTCACAACTTCAGCCCTGATTACTTTGCCAGATCAGATTTATGGAAATAGGAAAAAAAAAAATTAGAACTGTGACATTTCTATCCATGGAAACTGACACATAGGATGTTGGAATAAAACTGCAGGATTCTTTGGAAGCCAAACCACCTACACACCTTCCTACACACATAGTACAGATTCAGAATATGCTCAGCTGTTGCTTAAGGGCCTTTAACTGTCCAGTTTTAGTAATCATATGCCCACTGTCGCTTCATGCTCAAGGTCATATGAGTGATGTGATCCGAGGAGCTCTTCTGCACCTCACTGTTATACTCACTGCTACTGCTTTCATACTTACATACAAATCTGTTAAGATTTGTGCAGTACAATGCAAAAAATTGATCCTATTTCTGCTCATTTCATCATTTTTGATAAACTCTAGACAATCTAAACTCTCCCAAGAGGTCTACATTGTCTGAGATGGCACCACTGATTATGTGTCTTATCCATTCTTATATTCAATCGGGGATCTCTATATGTATTCTGCTTTGTTTGTACAAGGATAATTGTTTCGTGTTGGAATAATTGTTTCAAAAAGGAAGTGTCTCTCTCTAAATCCTTTTTCTGTCTCTTCAGGGCCTCCGACAGCTCCAAGGAACCTGGTCTCATTGATCAATGACACGGCTCTCTTCTTGCAGTGGATGCCTCCGAGCGACACAGGAGGCAGAAAGGACATCACTTACAACATCCTGTGCCAGCGCTGTGATGGAAGTGATGGCGACAGTGGTGTGACGCGATGTGAGCCATGTGAGCCAGACCTGCGATTCATCCCACGGCCACTCGGTCTGACTGGTACCTCTGTGGCAATACTAGATTTTGCAATGCACGCCAACTACACCTTCCACGTGGAGGCGGTGAATGGCGTCTCTGGGCTCGGCGTGGCTGCACGCTCACTGGCCAATGTTACTGTCAATACACACCAAGCTGGTGAGTTGCAGAGCTCTTGTTCACTTTATCAGCGCAACTTTTGAATTCTGTTTGTTTTTTTTTTTTTTAACTGTCTTTAAATTTAAATGTGGTGATGATGACAATCAGACTGATGTAGACTTGGTTAAGATGTACCATCACTTATTAATTTTGCAGAAACCATTATTTGAGTAATCAATTAATTGATTCATGTAAAACTAATTTCCAATAATGAGGATAATTGATTGTTATGAGTGATTTCCTTTCTTTAGTTAATTGTAAGTTGAATAGCTTTGGTTGATAAGACAAATATAGCCATTGAAACACACCCACTCAGGCTGCTGGGACCTGTGATGATTAGTTAATAATGTAAACAATTAGGGCCATACATTTATTTTTAACATAAATGAATGTAAAAAATATTTCACAGGCATGAAATACTACATAGTTAGTTCCAAAGTATTGCGATACATTCATCATTTTGATCTTGCTGGCCTGGGCAAAAAAGCCATCTGGAATGGTGGGAATTTTCCCAGTGGGCCTGTCGAACCCTTGAGATAGCAGGGAGCCAAGCAAAACTGATAAAAAAAAATTGTTTAAAAACTAGGAGGTTACAAAAACTACAAAGAGTTTTACTCCACAAATGAAAAATTACGTGGAAAAATTGTCTGCCTCTCTTGTTCTGTTGTTCCTGCATCAACAATGTACCTTTTGGGGTATTGGTTGGAGTATCTGTGGACTTGATGTGAAGGACAAGTTCCTGTCAATGCTCAGATAATGATTCCTAAATTGGCTAATTTGAGTTTATTTATTCCATTTGTTTTCCTTTCGCTATACAGGTTGTTCAGGGTTAACTTTCAACTAGCCACATTTGGCTCTTAATTATGAATTAAATTTACATGCTTATGCTTGACATATGCATATGTACTATAGTTACATAATACCTGATTCATAGCTCATGAATACTTAGGCTTGTGCATATTTCTGCTATAGTAACAGATGGGAATTTATTTATTCTGCAGCTAGATTTGCCTTCCCAAGCACCCTGTGTCATTTTCCACAGTCTTTGTCTCTCCGTCCAGCTTAATGTGTCAATAGGTGAAACACATTTCTGACCCTTGAATAGCTGACAGAACCACTACGACCTGAACCTAGTCTTAATTAGTAGAGCCCAGCTGACCTGAGGTCAACTACAGCTAGCAGTCCTAAGGCTGTTTTGTCTTAGGCCTGAATTAGAAAACATGAAGTTCAGCCACAGAAATCTGAACCTTATATTCTCAGGGCAAGAATATTGATGGAATAATTGATGGAGGAAGGATAAAATGAAAGAAGGGAGGAGAGTGAATTAATAAATTATACTGGGATGTAAGAATGTGCACATTTTCTCCCCTTTCAGCCTGTGCAGGAAACCAGTGTTGAGATAAAATTCTAATGAGAACAAGACTAAGACAAGACTAATCTGAGGCTCATATGTGAAGATATGGAATTGTGGCTATATCTGTGTTGGTTCCTCCCTGTGTGCAATAGGTAGCCATAATTGTATTAGCAAAGATTGTCACAGTTTACCATTTGTATTCAACATTTTTGGTCATGCTGGGAAACTGAGGTAGTTCAGTGGTAGTGTAAGTTAAATAAATTCATATATTTGAGTTCATTTGCTAGAAATATATTTACATAGTTTACAGAGTTAACTATTTACATATTTATGTTTACATGGTTATTATTTACATATTTTCATGTTTAAATATTTACATCAGCATTTTTAAAACAGTTTTAATAATCTCCTGAATCTACCTCTGTGGTTTACCTCAGTCAAATTCCTTCTAGCCTCTGATTGGTTCATTGACCAATGGCCACATGTGAGTTAGAAACAAGGAAGTGTTGTGAAGCTGATGAAGTGTGGAGGACAGTAAAGTGCTGCATAAGAAAGCTATCCATCTCAATCCTGCTGTTTCATTCAGAGTGATCCAACCACCACATATCGGACCCTCACGTAACAGTAGGGTGATAAACATATTTGTGAAGTGCAAACTATTTACATATCATGTGACATAGTTTTCGCTTCAGTTTTGGAGACAACAAGACATATGTTATGCTGTTTGAAAGCTTGTTCAGCAGTTACAGGCAATATGTAGAATTACAGATGACTATTACTTATTCAGTAGATGGAAGGAACAAAAGTCGCTTGAAGACTGCAAATGTGGATTCTAAAGTCTTTGCCTTGTGGTGTCTTGATCAGAATGACGCTATGTGCTGTTTTTAAACTGGACTGGAAAATTGGTGAAATTGGGTTGCATTGGCAAAGCAGCGCTAATGGAGTCGACTGTTTAAGTGGAGCCAAGACTGGAGTGGAGTCATTTCACATTTAATGTCAAGTATTCAGAATATGAAAAGGCTTCCGTCCAATTCATAAATATCACTGTATTATTATGCTTTATTGCCCTCCATCAAACTATTTTGCACTTCATTGGATCTGTGGAAGGATTTAGTTGTGTTAAGGTTTGACTCATTTCAGACAATATGTGAATAAAAACTGTTCGCAATTATCATATAACATTCATAATGCTCTTTAATAATGCTCTATCTCATGTAATTTCTCCTAAGTTTCCCCGAGTATACAGTAGAAATATTGTGTTCAAGTATTATTTTTAGAAAGGAAATCTTATACTGATAGACTGTCATCATACCATGGAAACCAGATGACAGGTGTATATGTGTCACTTCATACCCATCTCTCCAGCAAAGGCAGCTAAGACTGATGGGAGGAAGTCGGAATGCAAAATAATCTCTGTAGAGGAGGAGAAGCAGCCTGTGGGGATGTTCCCAGGGTGTTTAGAGTGGATTAACTTGTCAAACTGCCTTTCCTCAGTAGACATGCTGTATACACACACAGCCAGGCTTGCATGCAAATAAACAGTCAAACGAATTTATACACGTGTGATTTTTGCGCACACATTTGCTTCGCCCATATTCCACCTACAGCCTTGCTCTGTTAGTCACTACAGCTCTTCCCTCTATGCCCTCTCTGTTTTCCTCTCTCCCACACAAACATACACATACGTTTTTTTTTCTTGTTTTACCGCTTCCTTTTCCCTTTTCATTGACTGAGTGTCCTTATAGAATTGTACAATAGATAGATCTAGCGAAATCCATTAGTGAGAGTACAGTGAGTTACATTCATTTGATAGAGGATAGAATCATTATGATCCCTTGTTTGCAGTTATATAACTGTCCTGCACATTTTATGTGGGGGATGACGATAAAAGTATTTTTTAAGTTTGCATACTGCATGATTTCACCATTCAGACTGTTTGAATCAAGTTAGCTTCTAGAAGTGCAACGATTAGTGGATTAGTCGATTGACAGAAATTCAGCATAATCAATTATATCATAATCAATTATTTTGATTATCAAGAAATCATTTTTCAAGCAAACATACAAAAATTCTCTGGTTCCAGCTTCTTAAATGTGAGCATTTGCTGTTTTTCTTTGACATAAATAATATTCAATTGAATATCTTAAGATTCTGGACTGTTGGTCGGACAAAACAAGCAAATTGAAGGCATCATCATGAGCCTAGGCAATGGCAAATTGTTAGTAGTTACAAGATAGGAGTACGCACGCACATCCAAACCAAAGGGGGCAGGTGCTGGGCTGAAAGTGAGCAAATGTAGAAATAAACAAATAAACAGCTTGCACACTGCAGAGCTCCAATGTCCACTTATTATTTATTGCACAAAGGTGTTATTATTTATCGCACAAAGGTGATGTTTTGAGTACCACTGCACTTCATCAGACTCCAGCCTGCATAAAACGTCACCTTGGTGCAATAAATAATAAGTGGACATTGGAGCCCTGCAGTGTGCAAGCTGTTTACTTGTTTATTCTAAAATTGTTAGTAGTTGCAGCCTATTAGTTTCTATGGCTCAGGATCTGCAGTTCGTACTTGTCTAAACTTCTTTTTTTTTAACTTTGTTTTTATTATTTTCATGCAAATGAAAAAAATAGAAGATGACAGTCGTTAATAAAGATTAAACATATAACAATACCACTACCCTGACAGCAACAACTAAATTAGGCACTATTACAACAGAAAAAAATGCATACACATAAACCATACATAAAAAACACACACATAAAGACTAGGGAAAAAATAAAGGGGATAAAGGGGGAAAGAAAAAGTGATATCTCTGAATATTGGTATGAGGTTGGTTTAAGTTTGTTGGTTATGTTTAGGGTAGTCAAGAGTGACTTAGACTTGGGGAGTCAGTAAAGGAGTGAGCTTGCCAGTGCTGACAGAGAAGAGAGAAATAAATGGATCCCAAGTAGAATGAAATTTCTCTGCCTTGTTTTGTTGTGCATATCTAATCTTTTCAAGATGCAAGCAGCTCATTAAATCTCTCATCCAGTGTACATGGGAAGGTGGTTGAGTAGATTTCCAGCCCATAAGAATCAACTGTCTGGCAATTAGGGTGGTGAAGACCAGGGCATCCTTCTGGGGATTAGAGAGTGGAGTGTTTTGGGGTGAGAGGCCAAAGAGATGAGGGGAGAAGGGTCAATGGTTGTTTTTAATACTTTAGAAATAGAGTCAAAGATAAGAGGTAGAGGTAGAGAGGTAAATAATTTAGGGCAAAGCCAAAAAATGAAGCTGTGTTTGTCTTTCTTGAGAATCAAAATGATAGTGGCTTGACGGAGGGAATGAGGCAGTATACCAGTTTTAAGGGCTTCATTAAACACGCCAAGCATGGGTTTCGCCAGAATGTTTGAGAAGGTTTTAAAAGACTCAGTAGAGAACCCATTGGGTCCTGGGGACTGGCCACTCTGCATAGACTTGATGACCTGGGTTACTTCATCTAAGGAGAGAGGTTGAACGAGTTGGGACTTAATGTCTTGGCTGATGGAGGGGATAGGCAAATTGTCAAGGAATGCACCTCAAAGAGAATGATCTGCCAATGATTCTGACTGATAGCTTGTCTAAACTTCTGTTAAGTGGACGGCACATAGCCAGTGCTGTGAGGTGAGTCATATAATTGATAGTGATATTATGCCAATGGTGGAATAATAGCCAATCAAAAGCAGAATTAGCAATTAACTGGATTTTGCACTGTGAAGGAGGGGGGACGATTTATTTTCTGTTGACATGCTATCTGTTTATAAATTGCATATTAATGCCTCATTGTGCTTTTAATTATGCTAAACATATTAATCAGAATTACTAATAATTTTCTCTTCCCTATTGTCTGTGTGCTTGTCTAACCTTGATGAGTTAAAATGCTGCAAGATGTATGATTTCTTTGCCTTTAAACAGAGAGGAGTGTTTATTTCATTCAAAAACATGATACACTAGAATTATCTTTCAGCTTTGTCGCTGTAGGAACTGTGCAATATCTGCACACTCTCCTCAACTCTTAATTTTACTCTGTATAGCAGAATGCAGGTTTCCTGCTTGTTGAAGCTGATGAAGGTCAGCTGTTGTCGTAACACCTCTCAAAGCAGCAAAGCAGAGCAGTGTGAGCAAGATGATCTCTGTGTTTATGAACAGTGAGCTGTACTCTGCTCAAAATATACTGAAGTTATTGCTCAGCAGAGCATTACCCAACCAAGATTCCTCCCACAAAGTTCACTGCAGTGCTCTGTGAAGAGGCACACAGAAATCAGTGCAAATTTGTGTAAGGTTTTAGCTGCACAGTAGAAGAACGTGCTCCCACAAAGACAGACTCACTCTGTGTTAAAAGTAATCCTTGTGTAAGATAGAAAATGACAGATTGTGTCCTAGAAGACATTGAACATATTGATTGATGAGCCTTTGTTGTGTGTAAACCTTGGATTAAAAAGTACACATGTCAAGTTTACATGTGGTTTTTTTTTTGGTAGTATCAGATTCATTTTTATACTTGTAGAGCTTGGAAGAACCAAAATGAACTGAATTACCTATCTAATCAAATCAAATAATTGGCAAAATGTGAGATTTAATGATGCATTGAACTTTGCTGAAAGAGCCGAAATCTAATAGTTGCTTAATTCCCTGCAGAGTTGTCCACGATGACTCTCAATTCATTCCAAACTCTGCAATCGTTTACACACTGCTTCACATAGTCACTGAGGTACAAATTTTCCTAATTTTAATCAAGCTAGTTTGTGGAATAAGATAAGTAATTATTAATAAATTGTGATGTTGAGTTTTGATGGTAGTTATAACAAACCTCATAGCCCAGAAAGTGCAGTGTGACGACCCTCTCTGGACAGACACTTTGTCCTCTGCCTGCAGGAGCTTGGTGGGCAGAGTTGGGTCATCGTGTGTTTAGTTTCATTTATCTTTAAGTTATGTATAATAAATCTATTTTTAGTTATAACTCATGTGTGGTCTCCCCTCCTTTGTCCAGCCTTAAGTCGGGTTGTGACATGCAGTTAGTCAGTTTTAGTCTTAGCTGAAGTCACATTACATGCATAAGTGTACCTGTATAGCCAGTGGCATTAAGATGGTAGGCGTTTTTTGTTAGCACTTGATTTTGGCTTGGTGTTCTCTGAAGATGACTCACAATGTAAGACAGAAATTGCACTTTGTTTTTCTGTGCCATGTCTGCTTGCAAAACAGCAAACTGTGCCATACAGTCTACATTTGGATTTGGAGGAGTTTTTTTAATGATATTGGGTACATCTCAAGTCTCTTAATTTATGTCTCCTCGCTCCTCGCCTGAACCGGAAGTTTTTCCTGATGTGCTATTTTGACAGCCGTCCCAAGTCTCTGGGGGTACGTCTCAAGTCTCTTATTTTATGGCTCCTTGCTCCTCGCCTGAACCGGAAGTTGTTCCTGATGCGCCATTTTGACGAACGTCCCAAGTCTCTTATTTTGCTTGGAGGAGCGAGGAGGGATCTCTGAGGAGCGAGGAAACATCAGAGCAGACTTCACGGAAGTCTTTTACTGGCCGACACACCCCCTTATTGGATATCAGTTATTGATCCGACATTGCACCGAAGTGGAGACAGATTACAGATTAAATTTAAGTGTATCATTCCCAAGTTTTATGTTTATTTATATATTCATCATATAGTTAAAAATCTGTTAATTGTCGGTCTGATCAACAAAAGAACCATAAACAACTTTCTTCATTTATTAGAAAGATTTTTTCTCATGATGTTATTTCCTCCATTAAACTGTTTCTTGCTGACAGATAGACTCTTCCTGACTTTAACTTTATCCATAATAACAGTTAAACACATTTATATTTTACATCATTTATCGTCATTTCCATTCAGTCACATGTGAGGCTTAAAATTCCTGAGCGTCGGATTTGATATGAGTTACATCATTTCCATTTGCCCTGAAACATTTAGCCAAATAAATATTTTCCAGTGCTCAGACACCTTGATCATATTCTGGGTTATTGAATGATGAATTCACTATCAGGATTATCAAAAAATACAGATGGAAATGATCAATAAATAGTATAAATGCATTCTGCGAGTAGAAATGGTTTCTACAGCTGTTAAAGCCAACTGACAGCTGATCCAGCTGTGATCAGCTGTTGCCATTATCAGAAACGGACGTCGCTTCACATGACGCTTCAGAGGAGAGGACATCTCATGTCTCTTAAAACAAATTTCCTTGTTTCCTCTCTCCTCGCTTGGTTTCCTTGCATCTCTCCTTGCATCCACGGTGGGAGGGACTAAGATGCAAGGAAAAGACACAAGTGAGGGAAACGTGGATGCACCCAGAGTTTTGGGACGGCTGTCAAAATGGCGCATCAGGAACAACTTCCAGTTCAGGCGAGGAGCGAGGAGACATAAATTAAGAGACTTGAGATGTGCCCAATATCACTAGAAAAACTCCACCAAATCCAAATGTAGACTGTATGGCACAGTTTGCTGTTTTGCAAGCAGACATGTCACAGAAAAACAAAGTGCAATATCTTGGGATGCACCCAGAGTCTTTCTCTGGATTGTTGCTAAATTAACAAGAGTCACACAAAGTTTGCACATGCTTAATCCACGTGTGAACATTTCCCACTGTTGTGTGGTGTCCTTATTCAAGAGGTTTTCTCTCTTTTACTTTGCTCTTTTCCCCTTTTCTCCAGTGGGTTCTTTTCTGTTTTCATCTTCCTTGCTCTGGGAATAAGGCTGACTTCTATTTATATGCTCAGATGCTAGGGAGATGCAATCTCATGGGACTTCTTTACAGCTCTCCCTGCTCATTCCTTCTCTCTCCTCTTCCCCTCTGTCCTTCCTGTATCTGTTAGAGTATATACTCATCCATGGCAGTAGGTGTCTAACCAATGGATTGATTTATCCTGAACCTAAAATAGCTCCTTGCATAAGAGTTTTCTCACTTTGTAAAAATGTCCATGCATAAAAAATGTAAAACTGAGACAGATGGAAGCACAGTGATACTCATGCATGGTGATAGATACATAACATTATACAGTATGCTGCAAACAGAAATCCCCTCTAGTAATGTGACTTTCTCTAACACTGTTATCCTCTAAGTGGGGTATGCATATTTATCCGCTGGACACACTGATGCCAACTGAAAAACATCAAAATTGCTAATTTTACGTGTGTAATTCTTGTGAAGATAAGTTCTAACAAATTCATTAAAATCACAAGCACATATTATCATCACAAATGTACTTATTTATTTAAATTTAGTGTCTTTTCATGCATGGTTTTAAAGATTCAATGAAATGAATCCTTTAATGGTTTGAAATCAAAATTAATATTAAGCCATAACACACATGCAAATTTCTCTGATAATAGATTACAGAGTGACAGAATTTGACTTTGGACCTGATTTAGGCTAGACATTTAAGCTGGTCTCACATAGTTATACTTTACATATAGCCTATGTCAAAGCTGTTCCTCTTCAGATTAGCTGATGTTGGCACTGCTGTTTTGGATATGCCTTTACTTGCATACATTGGCATTTGTACACTGGAAAGCTAAATATATTTCTCTGCCTCTCAACACTCTGCCTCTTTATTTTGGTTTTATTTAGGGTTATAGCATAAACTATGAATTTGGATGATGGCTTTGGACATAGATCACATATATCTGAAATGCTTTGGGCTTTTTGGGATATTTCACATGTAGGAATGCACTAAAAGATTTGCTTAAAGCAGATATATTCAATATTTTATAATAATAACAATGGATCATGTGTAACGTGAAAGGAGCCCCTTGTAGTGACAAACTACAGTGACTAACAGAGAATTATCTACCAACTCGTGAGTTCCTAAAAGCTTGATTAACTTTACGATATAGTGTCTTATTGCTCATTGTCTTGGTTTTCTGGCCTTTTTTGCAACTTTACTGCTCTTAAAACACTCTACATACTACCTGTCCAGCACCAAATGGCAGACAAAGTTAGTGACTAGCTGATGAATATAGTGAAGCATTCAGAAGCCAAAGAGTTAGATATTTTGTAGACCAAAAAAAGAGCTAAAAGGAGAGTAAATACCGGACTTACATTTGGCATGTTACCACAAACACAACTCCAAATGAATTCTAATTTTTTTCTGTAACTGCTGGATGTGTAAATAATAATAATAATAATAATAATAATAATAATAATAATAATAATAATAATAATAATAATAATAATAATAATAATAATAATAATAATAACTTTATTTGTATAGCACCTTTCATACAATAAAAATGCAGCTCAAAGTGCTTCACATTGAAAAGATAAAAAAATCAAATGAGAGACATTAAGAACATTAAACAGGAATACATGCATAGAATAAAAGGAGGCAAACAAAAACAAAAACAAAAAACGGTGCATTACATTAAAAGAGAGG
The DNA here is from genome assembly GCF_914725855.1 of Thunnus albacares. Taxonomy (NCBI): domain Eukaryota; kingdom Metazoa; phylum Chordata; class Actinopteri; order Scombriformes; family Scombridae; genus Thunnus; species Thunnus albacares. The sequence goes on from NC_058106.1 coordinate 25,280,880, forward strand.
CCAAAAAAATAGGCTATTGTTTGCTAAAAAGTTAGCTATATCAACTTAAAAAGATGATGATATGTACGTGGTTTTGTCCACAGCTGCCCCCAAGTGGCCAAATAATTATTAGTTATTGCAGGTGTAACGCTAAACATGTTTAATATTGAAAGTTTTGTAATGATGGATGCTTTTTGCTCATGTAGGCTGACCACCAAAACACTAAAACTACATTAGTCGTTAATATACTGAAACTTAGTGCCTGAAACCAGTATTTCAGGTATGGTACACATTTGCAAAGTAACTCAGTGGAATCTGTCCTTGCTTATGCACTATTGCACCATAGTTTTCTGTCAAAACATGCTCTATATTTTTGTTTGTGTGTCTGCTGTTTGCCATTAATGACTGCAGCAGGCAGCCAGACTGAAAGGTTTGAGTTATTCCCACAACATCTCCAGACACTCAGTCTGTGCAGCTCAGGCACCACTTGTCACCAGGATAGGAAGGGCACATGTTAACTGGAATAATATGGCTGACAGCAGATGTGTGATCTGGCTCTGCAAATTGTTTAACAGACAACACAGTCCAATGATCTAGATTCCATTGATGCATGATGCTGTTAAGGGTGTGTTATGATTTATTAATGATTTTTTTTTTTGACACAGTGATGTATTTGTTTCCTTTTATGATCCTAAGAACTGTAAAAGAGGGAATTACATGGCAAGTTTCTCAGAGTTGTCATATTGATTATAACAACTATGATAATGTTTGTGTGTCTCAAAGTCACAGATAGGACATAGTTTAGAATTTTAAGTGCATAACAAAATGCAATAGACCCGAATTAGGATTCTGAATCTGTGCATTGTAATGTAAAATTTGGACACACTTTAAATTTAAATATGTCTCACCTTGACTGTGCATTTTTGCAGGAGTCAGCATCAAACTTCTGCTTTCCATGTGCACCATTTCTCTCTCCTTTATTTTTATTTATTTATTTTGTTTGTTTTATTTTTAAACAAGCTGTGTCTGGGCCGAGCTGCTGCTAGAAAATCTTGGCTTCTTGACAAGATGTGAAAGTCGCATCTGCAATCCAGTGAGTCTGACTTAATCCAGTGGCACGTCACATTTTCTGAAGTGCCCCATCCAGTCTGTGGCCTTCTGTGTGTATCAGGTTATCTGCTTATCTGAGCATGAGGGCAGTTTAAGACATCAATCTAGGCCTGAATTTGTATTCCAGCAATGATTTCCCGAAAAGCACGCTCGACAACAGAGGGACTGGATCTATTAGTTTGCCCAATCATATTCTCTTCAAGCGAAGGCTCAATGAATAATTGATGGTAAATATTTGAATCTCTGCAAGGTTATTTTGTGTCTCCTCAGCATCCTCATGTAAAATATTCTCCCAAATTCAGCAGTAATGACAAACATGATAAACAGCTGCTATAGGTCTGGTGGTTAACAAAAATGTTTTTCACAGGCTGCACATCATACTGAAACTGGACAGTAAAAATGGCTCTCCATCCTCTTTGGGTTTTCATGTGATACTGAAACAATTTTTCGTCGAAACTTCCAAAAAGGTGTTCCATTACTCAAAAGTTGTTTTACTTCAGATTGTCTTCTGTTAAGCAGTGAGTGGTATATACAGCATCTGACACTTTCCTCAAGCTCTATTTCTTTTTTTTTCAGTTTGGTGTTCTAAAACTTTGTTGAAGTTTTTCTTGTGATGGCTGAAGACACTTCTGAAATGTGTTTTGCAGTAGTGTCTCTGAACTCAGTGGATTCACTTTAGAGTTCACTTCCTCAGTGGATTCACTTTGGAGTTCACTTCAGTGGCCACAGCAATAAATGGCTGGAGTCACTCACTGCCTCAGTCCCTTGGGCTTCTCGGACAGGTGACTAGGGGTTGCAGAGTTCGGCTTTAGACTTCAACCATTCTTCCTGCTCTTGTTTCTCCCAGTCTTTCTACTTCATATGTCAAGATTCACTCTCTGACAAATGTGCAGTGAAGCTAGTAATTAGTCAGTGAGTCAAGTCATCCACTTTTTTGTGTCTGTCTTAAAAGTAAAATTATAAAGCTTTTAACATTTATTAGTTTTATGTTATAGAGAATATTTAGACTAATTTTTCAATTTATTGAGAAAAGTCAATAAACAACAGAAAACATTTTTTTGCAAACTACACCTGTTTGTATTATTGTAGAAGTTAAGGTTTATAATCACAGCTGACTCAAATCCCAACACTCTTTGACTGCATCCGCAGGTCCGGCTCTGGTGGGTGTAGTCAGGAAGGACTGGGCCTCTCAAAACAGCATCGCCCTCTCCTGGTCAGAAGTGGAACAGCCACCCTCCGACATAGTGGACTATGAAGTCAAATACTATGAGAAGGTAATGTATTTTTCTGTACTAAATAAAGTAGTTTTAAACTTTTTTTTTCAATGACAATGACTATAGACTATAAGTGCTTAGTGGCAATAGTGATTTGTATTATAATAATCAGTTAGAAAAGTTATTTTTGCTCTAAAATGCACTGCAAGTGATGAAATACACGGTAAAGAACAATCAGCCCACAGAACAATGTGCATTGTTAGCATACAGAATCCCAAATGTAAGTGTAGAGCATTCATAATTCATTGCTATCGCTACTCTGTTCACCATCTGTTCTGGTAGTTAATAGGATAAAAATGATGTGTTTTGTTCAGACGTTGCTGTGACAATGGGTTTATGCAAAAACATGTTTTTCTGTCTTGCCTACAATGTGCTTTTGTTTGTCGTCTCTGGCAATCTGTTTCTACATTTCTAGGAACAAGAGCAGCTGAGCTACTCATCAACACGGACCAAAAACCCCAGTGTGGTAGTAACAGGCCTCAGACCCTCGACTGTCTATGTCTTCCACGTGCGCGCTCGCACTACTGCCGGCTACACAGCGTATAGCCCCAACTTTCAGTTTGCTACTGCAGCTGAGGGTATGATTGTGGAGGAGTTGGGCATGAGGGAATTGTGCCTTGGCTTGTGTTTGCACTAGGCTGTGCTTTAAGCAGGAATGGGAGTGATATTCAGTCATCTTTTCAGAAATTAGATTTGTGCTGAAATCCCAGTGGGTATGAAGTTTTAGTTTTAAAACAATAGATCAGAGCAGAGAGGACTTTTAAAGCTAGAAAGTCAGACATTGTGGAGTCACTGGTGTTGATCAACAACCCTATAAAATCCCTGGAGACATTTTATGGTCATTCTTTGCTATGGATCAGTGAAACTCATCAGTGCTTCTTCAGGCATGAGCCATTTATTTTAAATGTTTATAAGCTCTGTAAGTTCCTGATTCAGGCTGTGCAGTTGTGCTTATTACAGTTTTCATGCACACATAACGCTCTGCTGATTCTAACCCTGAAATATGCAGAGACGCACAGCCTCCTACAAGATACACATTTTAGGTGATGAATATGTAGATGTCCACCTTCACATCCCGTACACTCATATACCGATGCTCCTGACATAAGTTTATTTAAATGCTTGGAATGGGCTTTCACACACAGTACGTGCTGTATTCTCTCTCACCTTATTCGACCTAAACACAATCTCACACAGTTTCATGCCACATCAATGCAGAGATTTTCACCTTTTTTTTTGTTTTGTTATTTGTTTTCTTATGTTTCTTTACTTTCGTCCTTTTTTACCTTTTTTTTATACCAACTGATCGGAATTAGGTTGGAAGAAAAGAGTTTGTTAAAAACAATGTTAAAAAGTTAAATGTTCAACATCTCATCAAAAAATGGCACTATTGAATAAAAATGTTACATTTAACAGATGTCTTGTATATCAAGCATTTACATATGTACAGAGACTGAGATGTCAGTCCTTATACATCAGGGAATATTTTTCTGGTGTCTGTTTAACTAGTTTTTTTTAGAGACACTTAACAATTAATGAGATACTGTTATTTTTAAAATGTACAAATAGCATGTTAAAGAGCAAAGAACAAATCAGTTTGTTCCTAAGTTGTTACTTTGAGTCATAAGGAGCTGTCATCAAGACGTTCTTATACTATTGTTATGAAAACATTTTTCATGTGCATATTTCATTGTTTGCCCACAGGCAAAAGTGCAGAACAGTTTATATCATTTTAGCTTTTGTATGTAAGATATTAATATATGACAAGTGACTCAACTTTCCAACATAGCAATGGGAAAGTAAAATAAATCGCAGTTTTAAATAGATTTGTCTGCAACCAACTGTGCAGCCAAATCTTTTAGTGAACATGATGAATTGTCCAATTCTAAATAGAAATAACTTCAACATGTGTATCTCAATCAGTTTTATCTGGATTACCTTAATGCAATCTGAGTTAGAAGCAGAGCAATTACTGTACAAGAATTTTTAATTTGCTTTCTATTGATTAAATTGGATTGCGTTGTTAAGATATGTTTAAGAAGGGAAACCTGAGCAAGGGATGTTATATAATGAGTGAATGACTTTCATCACATTATTGAGGTTTAATTCAGCTGCATAAGCAACACTGAAATGGAAAGTAACTTCTTTAATCATTGTGTTCAGTAAATTGCAACAGTTTTGTATCACCAGGTAGGGTGTCAGGCCTCTGCTTTTAACTTTGGGAGACAGTTGCTAATATGAGCAGTTACTGATTTGTATCTCTGCTTTCTTCCATGCGTTCTCACTTTCCTCAGATCCTGATATCGCTGATCAGGGTCAAGTTCTAGTAGTCGTCACAGCATCAGTTGGAGGCTTCTCCCTGCTGGTCATCCTTACCCTCTTCCTCCTCATCACTGGACGGTAAGACGCGCACACACACACACACACACACACACACACACACACACACACACACACACACACACACGCATGCATTCCTCTCTGCCTGTCTTCTCATAATCCCCAGAGTCAACGCTACAACCAGAAGTCTGTTAATGGACTCTCTATTTTGCCACCAAGCAGACTCTCTTATTTTCCAAATGGCTGAACCAATTTTCTGCCTAATTACTCAGCATGTAATGCATGTACCAGCAGTTTGCTCCATTCCATTAACCTCCACAGGTTAGCTCAGACTTTTGTCTCCAGTCGGCTTCTGGTTCACAGGGTTTTGTCATTAGTGGCACTTAATAAACAGTGAAAAATGACCCAGAATCAGAGGATACTTTGTCTGGATTTTTACCTAATTGTGATACGATCAGAAGTGATCATCTTTGATTACACCATTTGCAAACTTCTGAAAATATCAGAAGTCAGAAACTGGCTTTACAGGCACTTCCAAGTCAACAAATGGTTGTGTTTCAGTCTACTCTTGTGCCAGGAATGGGTCACATAGGAAAATACAGAGTCTATGTGAACGAAACTTTACTTTAGCTGTAATTTTCTCTTTGACCCTGGTTCAACAGAGTCTAAATATCAATAAAGAGGTTTTGATAAAATTGGCTTATAAACTACTTTTATATAAATAAACACTTCTAAAGTGAAAAGTTGCAAAGTAATAGTGCATTTTTATATTATGATGACTTTTTTCAAAGGGTGGTTTTATTCAGCATGGTTTTTACATTGAGGATGCAAATTGTCCTGGTTGTGCCTCTCTATGGAGACTGAGCCTTGAAAGCCTTGAATTTTTGGGGCTGTGAATAGGATAAAAGTAGGAAAATGGAAGAAAATAAAATGATCTACATAAAGGCGAGAAATAAAATTGGGTTATAGAAAAGAGAAAAATGGCTGTTTTTCCAGCAGAGACATCTTGCAAACCAAAAGATTGATGATGTGGCATTACAAGCAGAAGCCTAATGGTACTGTGTGGCAAAGGTCTACTTAAAACAGTTTTTTCGCAGTTTTTCCTGTCAGGATGAATGTTCACTTTCCTACCTTTTGTCATGAGGACAGTAAATCTGTTGCATGTCTTGTTTGCTGATGATGTCAACAAATTCACTGTGTGTTGTTAAGCACAAAGCACTGAGAGGGGTATTATTAAGAAAGTAAAGAAAAAGTACAGTGGTTGTTAATGTAGAGATAAAGATTATTCTTAATCTTTGGCAAATGTGTTCATATGTACAGGTGTCAGGGTTATATCAAAGCCAGGATGAAGTCAGAGGAGAAGAGGAGGACACGCTTTCGCAGTGGACATGGTAACAAACACAATGTTTTTGTGTGTTTAAAATTCTGTTATTGCTCTGATTTTTAGCATGGGTTTTCACACAGGTGAGGATGCAAGCTGCAACAGATTTCATGCTCCATCTCCCAGGGATTTAGTTTTGACAGTAGTTTTACAAAGACTAGTCACAGTTACCCCCAGAGTTCCAGTTTTTGTGCTTTCCCACTTCCTGTTTAGGTCATGGAATTTTAAACATTTTTGTCTGTGGATTGAATTTGATGAAAATTTCAGGATGATCCATCTATGTGAATATGTGCATTTTCAGTGATTACACAATCCAGTAAAGTGCTAAATCTTTCCTGCTTTTTTTTCTTATACATTGTTTATTGGATTTTGACACAACTTGGTTAACCACCATTCCATTTTCTGAAATACAGGAATGACCAAAGTGCAGTGCTACAATTACAGATAAAAACAGGGTTATTGATCACCCTGTAGGGCAAACATACAGTATTATTGTTGGTGTCCTGTAAGGCACTTCAGTGACAACTCTTGTAGGATTCAATCTGAGGCCTGCAGGGGCACAAGTGTGGCTCCTGAGACAAATCCAACCAGTCTACTATCTCTGGGCATGATTTGGGGATTTATGGTTGATCCCAGCAGAAATGAAGGACTATGAGTCAAAACACTGTAACATGCTGTCATACCAACACCTCCACCCACACCAACATCTTGTGTCTGTGCAGGGAAATGGACACAAGGCCTGTCTGACATGTGAATGGTGGCCTTAAGCCTTTCAAAGCAATAGGAAATGCGTGTGTGTACTATTACTGTTTATGTGCAAGGGTTTTTGTGTGCCTTCATGCTGTCTTTTCTTCAAGTGTACAGAAGAAGAGTTTTTCTGCAGAACTATCTAGTCAGACACTTGGTTCTGTCATTTTAATTTTCCATGTCAACTGAGTGTATTTTTATCTACAGTAAATTACGAATCATGATATCAGTTTTGCTGATACAAATTTGCATTATGACCATTTTTTAAAAAATATTATAGTATTTGAACAGTTGTAATCCTTGCTTCTCACAGTGTTTTCTTGTTGTTTTTTCTTTGCTGTTGTGTGCTAGGGAGGCATTACCCAGACAGGGGATGCCAGTAGTCTTAGCAAACTGGAAGAAAAGGCTTGTTCTATTACAGAGCTGAGCTTAGACACCCTGGAGACAGAAGTAGAGTGTAGACTCCAAACTGGAATCTCTCTCAGACGTAGCCTTCAACCCTCCACAATATGAGCTGACACAGCTATAAAGTACATTTAGTTCCCAGCTCATCTGCTCGAGGTGTACCAGGGGCTGCTTTAAGTTATCATTTGTGCCAGTCATCATGCACTGTGCTCACTGCAGCAACTTCCCCAGACTCAGCCAGAGAGGGGGATGCTGATGCCGGCTGCCTGCAATATCTTTATATGTGCTGCTCTGGGGTTTTTTCTCAGCTCTTTCTATGCTGCCTTCTCTTCCTCCACATCCTGACTAAATAACAAAAACACCTTACAATATAATAGAAGAAATACACCATCAATTACAGCCTCATATAGTTGAAGCAAGAATCAGCCTCGCTGGCACAAGGTAATACGCTTCAGCATAAAAAGAGTTTACTACAGGACTATAGAGTTGTCCAGCAGTAACTACTTGCAATAAAAACTGATTCACTGTGAATTCCAGTGGGAGATTTCTAGTTAAAGTTTTACATTGGAGTTTGAATTAGTTAAGAATGTAAACACTGTGGTGACAAAACTAACAAAAAAGCTAAAATCAGTGAGATTACTAAGAATGTAATGCATGTTGTGGGGAAAAACGTCAAAGTTGTGTCAAAGAAAAGCATTTTAAAATCTGGTAGGGGAGCCCGTCGTTTTAAAAATGCCAACTCTATTTAGGGTGTTCAGACTACAAATTTTAGTGCCCTGTTGTACTTGGTGGCATTGTATTGCACAGGTGATCATATTATCACAGTCCACAAGTATCAACTCTGAGTCACATGTGACCTCTTTGTGTGTGCATTAACTAACGTTGAAACAACACACAGCTGCTTAAGACACATTTAGTAGCCAAGTGTTCAATTACATTTCATTCCCCAAACTTTGGACACTATCCTTTAAAAGTGCTGTATTTCCCACATAGTTCTATATTGACGTAAACCTGATCTGTACATATTTCTTGCATGTTATTTATACATTATTTTATTTAGTACAATAGTAGGCTATTATTGTTTTGAAGTCTCAGCTCAAAGTTACGGGCTGGGCTGCTCTCACATAAGTAAGTGACGATGTTCAAAGGACCACCGGCTTTTCGTGACGTGTCTACAGCGCACAGAGCTGTCATCAAAGGACTGACAGACTGCCGAAAACATGTGCAATACATGCACATACAGAAGTAAGAAGACACACACAGTTTTAAAGAGCAACATTTTCAAGACAAAGCCATAAAGAACTTGGAAACTAATAAGTTAAGAGTGGTCTATGAAGAAGGCTTTTTACTGTGAATGATAACTACTGTGGTGTATGTGGTAAATGTTTTTACTTGTTTGTAGTTTAATTGACACTTGCCATTTATAGACACATTTAAGGTGCCAAAGTTAAAGAGTAAATACATTTTCTCATTGAACTTTCTATATTTCAAAAAAGTGTGTTTTCGGAAATAAGTGAAGTTTAAGTGCACATTTAAGTGACATTTACAGTGGAGTAAGTGTTAAAAGTCAGAGGTTTAATTTACTATTTACATTTTGTATTTACAAAATTTGATCAATTTAAAGCATTGAATTGAAAATGTCAGAGCCAAGTGAGCCTACAATTCAGGTAAGAGACAGTGTTAGGCATAGTGCAAAATCCCAAGACTGACCTAAAGAAGGTCAAGTGGGTGGTGATGAATCCCAGCAAGACAAGACAGAGTCAAAGAACCAGAGCTCTAACAGAGAAGGGTAGAGAAATGCAAGTTGAAAAAAGCCATTATCACATTCAGCAGAGCCTTTATCTGATGATCTGCTTAATGATATCATTGGTGATGTCACAAGTCTTCTTACAGATGCCCAGTGTGTTTATGATGAACTACTGTACGTAAAGTCTTGACTTGAGTCAGACCAGGACACACGATGAAGAGTGGATCTGTGTGTAGCGATTTCTAAGTTCATTGTATCCAGAGCCTCGAGTCAACTGGATGGAAGGATTCCAGAAAAAGAAGAGCAAGACTGGCCGGAAGCAGGTTCTCTCTTTCGACTCAAGCACCTGTAAATTGGGTTCTGTCACTTCTATCCTGAAAGGCACCTCAGAGCATTCAAGCAGGTCTTTAAAATGACAAGAAGCTGCCACTGACACTGCTGGAAGCCAAACTGTTCTGTAAGTGTTATAAGAATAAGAAAGAGAACAAGTGCCTAGAAGAAGAAGCTAAAAAGAAGATAGCTGATCAAGAAGAAGCAGTCGTAAAGCATCATTTAGAACGAGCAGCAGAAGAGGTGAAAGGAAGAATACAGAGAGAGGAAAACGAAGCTAAAATGAAAGCTCAACTGGAAGAAGAGCATGTAGCTCTACAAAAGACTGGAGGAAAAATGAAGAAAGATCAGCATTTGGAGGCAATGAAAGGTCTCAATGCCACACGAGCGAGAATGCCAATGTACGATCAAGTGAAGGCCATAGAAGAAGAGCGGAAAGGCAGCTTTACTTATCAAGCACCTTCACAAAATAGCACATCATCAAGGACGTGGAATGACGATGAATGAACTGAGAGCTAATGAGTTTTGGACTTGATGGAAGAAAGAATATCTTTTGAACTTACAAACAAAACAAAAGTGGCACAAGAACAGAGGGAACTTGAAGGGCAACAACAATGTCTTTCTTGTCAATACTGTGTGTTTTTGGTTTTCATGGAGGATTTTGAGAGAAGCCTTCAAATAAACCAGTAGCAAGAAAGCGACTTGTGTCTGCCTGTGCTTCGAGGGAATTATAAACTAAGTGCACCATGTGCCCCTAATAATGGAAGCTTCTGTAAATGTGCCCATATTCAAGATATTGAAAGTTCTTCTGTTTATTATTGTGTATGAGTTGTATATCAGCGTCATCAATATGTTGAATCTGTATTTTACTTTTAGCTCTGCTTTTATTTTGAATGGTGATATCAAAGTTATATTTAATTAAGTTATATACTGTTCTATTTTATTCCAAAATAAAATGTTAAATAAATATATTCTTATATATGTTCTATATATATTTCTTCTCCTCCAGTTCCATTCTCTGGCATAAAGACCTATGTGGACCCAGACACATATGAAGACCCCACTCAGGCTGTGGAGGAATTTGCCAAAGAGATAGACCCCTCATACATATGCATCGAGAGGGTGATTGGTGCAGGTAAAATCAATACACACATATAGATACTGTATATTGTAAGTATTTTGTCATACCGTACCAACAGAATAGCAGAGGTGTACCCTGTGTGAAAGAGCAAAACATAAGCTCTGATCTTACTTGATTGGTAACTGGATAGAAGATGATATTTAGTGAGCGCAATTATAATAATGTGGGTAGTATTTCCTGAATTGATATTTAGGATTACACAGGCATATTGTAAAGAGATCCCAGTGATGGTTGTCTAGCACTTGTGATAGAGAAGTCATATTTTATGTTTTTCTTTCATAAAAAAAATGTTAAACCCCATAAAGTTCTACTATAAAATCTTTATAGCCAATCTTAGCAAGCTGATTTTAAAGTAATTTATTGTATAGTACCTTAGAGGAACAAAGCCACTGCTGCTGAAAATGAATAATAATGTTTGATGGTTCATAAAATTGAACAGATTGTGTCTGCTGTTCAGTCTGTAATTATGAATGTGCCATCCACTTGTCTGGTTTCTATAACATTGACGCTGTCCGGTGGAGGCAGTGTGCCATCTGGTGGAGGCAGTGTGCCATTATCCATTTAAGAACAGTGCACTTTAATATTTATTTCACATGATATTTTTCTTGTAAATTTGCCAGATTAAAATTTTATAAAGCCATTTCTACTTCACTAAGAGCAGAAAAAATCATAATTGATTACATGAGACTCCATGAGACTTAGACAGTGCAATTCATTTTGTTGCAGCATGTTTAAACTACTTGAGAATTATGATATATGAGGGATCATGCAATGTGTGCATGTGTGTATTGTGTTGCTTCTGCAGGTGAATTTGGAGAAGTTTGTTGTGGTCGCTTGCGTATACCAGGAAGGATGGACATTTCTGTGGCAATAAAGACACTTAAAGGTGGCTATATGGATCAACAGAGGCGAGAGTTTTTGCGTGAGGCATCAATCATGGGACAGTTTAACAACCCTAACATCATTAGACTGGAAGGAGTGGTCACAAAGAGTAAGCTACATATATATGTGTGTGTATGTGTGTGTGTGTTTGCATATATGTTCTTCTTCTCATCATGTGTTTTACCTTTTCCCCAGGCAGACCAGTGATGATAGTGGTGGAGTACATGGAGAACGGAGCGCTTGATTCTTTCCTGCGGGTGAGAAGAATACATGTTCAGAAATGTACACTTGATTTTATGAAAAAATATTGTCTCCTTTCCATAACAATTGTCCTCTCCCTTTACCTCTTACAACCTCTCAAGACACGTGATGGTCAGTTCACAGTGCTCCAGCTGGTTGGGATGCTGCGTGGCATCGCAGTGGGCATGACCTACCTCTCAGATATGGGTTATGTTCACAGAGACCTAGCTGCTCGCAACATCTTGGTGGATGAAAACTTGGTGTGTAAAGTGTCTGATTTTGGCATGTCCAGAGTCCTTGAGGATGACACTGAAGCAGCATATACCGCCACAGTGAGTGTGGGCATAACAGTTTCTCTGAAGGATATCACGGTATCACAGTTATAGCTGTTATACATTCTGAATATCTCCTTAACAGATTTATTCTGTTACTGTTTTTTTGGCAGGGAGGAAAGATACCAATACGTTGGACAGCACCAGAGTCTATTGCTTATGGAAAATTTTCCTCAGCTAGTGACATATGGAGTTACGGTATTGTCATGTGGGAAGTGATGTCATATGGCGAGAGGCCTTACTGGGAGATGTCCAATCAAGATGTAAGCTGCTGAATTAACACTGAAACATGATCAACATAACATGTTTATGTATACTCTTCCCTCTACAAGGAGAATACTCATTAAAATAGAAATATTAACCTGTACAAATATCTGCTTACTGATGTTCATCTCAGGTCATTTTATCAATTGAAGAAGGCTACCGTCTACCAGCACCAATGGGCTGCCCTGTGACACTGCACCAGTTGATGTTGCACTGCTGGCAGAAAGAGGCTAACCAGCGCCCACGCTTCAACGATGTGCTCTCTTTCCTGGACAAACTCATAATCAATCCAAGTAGTCTGCTCACTCTGGTGAATGATGTACAGAGGTAAGTATCAACTCACACACACAGAGTAAGAAAAAGGACCATACTAGTGGTTATAAAATGTTTTCACCCACTAACTACAACTTATGTGAGCTTTACATTTCTGCCTACTATTTTCTAAAGCATTTGAAGGGGATATATTATGTTTGGGGGGATTTTCTGTTATTTGTATACTGTTATAATGTTGGATATCTATGCTAAACATGGTCAAAGTTACAAAACTTGAGCTTAATATATGTACGTCTGCTCAACATCTTGAAAATTTTGATGTGAAAATAGTAGTCTATTCAGAAGCTGCATCTCAAGGATGTGAGTTTCCCAGAACCACTTGACACAAGGAAGTTTAAAATAAAAACCCAGCTTGCTCTCACATTGCCAGGTAACAATAAAGTAGTTTTGATGAAAAAAAGTAAATAAAAACATAAAGCTGAAATATGCATGGGGACTGATTATTTATTTCACACTAATTTCTACAAGTTGAATTTCATACCAGATTTCATGAACTAAAACAAGTGGCATATGCGCAGGTATACAGTTATGATATGTACCAGAAAATGGTTGGTAAAGCAGAGTTTTCACAGTTTGAAGTTCTTAAGCCAACCCACCAGTATGGTCCTTTAAATCATATTCACCATTCAGCTCAACAGTATGCCAACCTGTCTGATCCTTAACTACCTGTTTGTCGTCTCAGTTTCCCTGAATCCCCAGAGGACATGCCAGACTACCCTCTTTTCATCTCAATCGGCGACTGGCTGGACTCCATCAAAATGAGCCAATATAAGAACAACTTCCTCGCAGCAGGATACACAACCCTGGATTCCATTTCCACCATGAGTATAGAGTGAGTCAAGCACACCAAAAGAAAAGTGCATCTTGTAGCTGTCTTTTAAATGCTTGTTCTATTTTTTTTTCTTTTTTTAATGATGCTAGAATCGTATCTCTGTGTGTCTGGCTTAATCACAGTATCATCATGACACTGATGTCACTCCAAGTCACACAATGTTCTTTGACAGTCTGAAATAAACTTTTTCACCACCTGTATTTTATCTTGTATTTTGTCCTGCATCCTGTATTGTTCAAATCGTCAAGTTCCCCCTAGTGTGCTTGTCACAGGTTAAAGTGACATGAAAAACTGAATTGCATGTTTGTCTTGTAGGTGTACTGCTTTTATCAAGTGACTAATTTAAAACTGTATAAATCTTTTTCTCCCCTTCAGCGACATCAGGCGAATCGGGATCTGTTTGATTGGCCACCAGAGGAGAATCATAAGCAGCATACAGTCCCTCCGCCTGCAGTTTCACCATATCCAACAGAATGGCTTTCAAGTGTGAAACCACCACACAAAGACAGACTGTGTGAACACTGAGCTGGAAACAAAGCAGAGTTCCTTGGCATCCTCATTCGACTAATTGCACAAACACCAGACTGTTAGGTGTAGCAGGTACCACACGCTGCTCATGTCAGAGCAGTCCGCTGCTGGACCACATGTGGTCTAGTTAACACACACTCATCATCTACTGGATCATTATCAATGCAGCCTCCACAACAACCAACCTCTGTCAGCGTTGGCCAAATGCGGTCTCTTTGTTATCTCAGCAAATACTAACATTCACTTGAATTTAGGACTTGTTTTCTCTAGTGTCGATTCAAGTGTTCACCGATACCTCTTCTCTTTCCAAGTGACAATCCAATGGTTTCTATTGACTTTGAATGGTCTCAAGTCTGTTACCTCATGACCAGAGATGACATGGAGAAGATAATATGGTGTGGCATGGTGATTAATGGTACAGTATGTGATTTTAATAACAACTTTCCGGTTGGTTAACAAGAAAATTCAGAAATACAGATTGACAGAATGGTAAATACAATCATGTTTTTTGAACTGAAGACCGCTGAATGTCAAAAGATTTTATAGAAGTGTATGTTCTATCCTCATGATAATGCAGTATGTCTTGTACAAAAAGTCTTGTGAAAGGTGTATGTTTTATTCAGTATGTTTGTTCCTTAATAAACAGCCCTATTTTAATACTTTGTTTTCTCTCAGACTTTAACCACTCTGACATCCCTAACATCACAAGGTTTTTCAAAGCAGACTGTTTTACGACTTGTTGGGTAATGGCTCATGCACATTAATACACACACACACACACACACATACACACACACACACACACACACACACACACACACACACACACACACACACACACAGACACATACACAGGTATCCATAGATGCACACTCACTCTCCAACACAATAACTGTCCTCTTAATTGTCACTCAAGACACTGACATGTTTTCTGGACATGAAGGATTGTCAGGTGAGTTTGTCAAACAGGTGCTTATAGACCCAAAGATAACAACAAATTGTGTGGTACACACTTTTTGTTTAATGTCTACAAGCTTTCAAATTTCATGTGGAATACTGTTTCTTTTAATGTAAATTAATTAATTTACAATTGTTATTTTATTATAATTTCCCATAGGGATTTGCAAAAGTTAACTAACATATGCAATTGCAGTGATGAAACCAAAACTGAAAAAAGAAAAACAGACAAAAAAAGGTAAATAAAAAATATAATCTAGAAAAGAAAAGTAAGTTAAGTAAAATGAAATTGTGATGGATTCACAATAGGGTCAAGTTGTATACTATACTTTATAATAAAACATAATTCATTTTTCAATTTTTAAGACATTTTTGGAATAGTCTGGTGTCATTTTTTCCAATTTATTTTTGTCTGTAATTTAAGTCTACTGTTCTGTTTTTTTTTTTTTCCATTTCACGTTTTTTATTCTGCTTATCCATTCACTTGGAGGTAGAGGGTATGTAATATATGTATATGTCACAGTACATTGACCAGGATTCATGAACGGATGGCTTTTGGTTCTGCCATGTCGTTCAGTTTGCCATACAAAATCATCTTATAGTTATTAAAATATTAACATGTTTGTGTGAAGACCACAGCATCAGACAGGACGCTGCCTTGTTTGGCCTGCAGGTGGCAGACGTGAGTCAGCACCCTGGTCACCCAGCAACACAGTGTAAATAACCCGGTGTTTTCTGTAGTCTCAAGAGCATGAAAGAGTACAAGAGAAATGAATGAAACACCGGTTCGAGCTTGATTATTAAATGAACTAGCCGAGGGCAGTGTTAAGTACATCTTGGAAGCATCACCGCGAGGATAAATCACAGGTAAAATCCAGCTCTACAAGATAGTCTGGGAGAGACTAATAGGTGACATGCTAACCTTAGCTAGCGAATAGCGCCACTAGCTTTCGTGATAGTTACAAGCTAAGACATGTTTCAAACATGTTACCCTCACGCTAAGCATGTTTACCTGACAGTCTTGTAAAACTGACTTATCTAGTACCGTAGAGAAGTTGTCAAATGTAAGGTACTGGCTATGTAAATCCAGCGAAATGAAGTACTTAATACACAACGCCCCTGGCCAAAACGTTAGCTAATGCTAGCTAGCATCAGTACCAAGAAGAGATTAACTAAATAGCAGTTAGCGAGTGTTAATTACGTTAAAAACAGGTTAAAGCTCAGTAAGCATGTTAGCTTGAGCTAACGCTTAACTAGCCAACAAAAAGGTAGCTTGTGTGTCGATGACTGCAATGAGCTATTGAGCGGTGCCTTTTTCTCTTAACATTATCATCAAACTAGTGAACAGCTAAGTGAAGTTTATTTTTAAGAGATGATGTTAAGTAAGTAGGGTATTTGCTTGACGTCTCGATCGTCTTAGTAACGTTGAGCAGTTCACGCAGAGAAGTGAAATGACCAAAACAAAGTGTCCATTCACTGGTATAGTGATAATGTTGGCTAGATTCAAATTTTGAGAGGAAACACACATCATCACATACATTAAAAGCACATTTGAAGGGGATCTTTTAATAGCCAGTATGAACAGGAGGAATGATTTGAGTGAGGAAAACCTCTTTCAGTGTTTATATGGACACCTGACTATTATTTAAGACAGACTTGAAAAATTGTGAGTGTATCCTTTTGATGCTTTTTGATGTCAGTAAATACTGCAAGTGGAAATGCAAACTGAATTTCAAATAGGTAAAATGAGACATATGTGGTATGGCTGTGATGCGTTTTGGGGGAATGTAGATACTGTATTCACTTCTGGTGACCATCAGATCACAAACAGGTGCTCAGCACAGACAAATGTTTGACTTTGAGCATGAGGTCAGAATAAATATGTGTATATTGCAATAGCAGTGTATTACTCTGCCTCTCTGATATCTGAACCTCTAGGACAACGGAAATACCCTGTGTAATGATATAATGAGATGCCATTACCCTCTAACTGTTACAGTGTTTATTGCTTTTTTTGGAAGGTCAGACAGACAGCTGATGGTTGCGGACTAGCCAATGGGGCTGTTTGACAAGTTGGCAGGATGGCTGGGGTTGAAGAAGGAGGTGAATGTGCTGTGTCTTGGCCTGGACAACAGTGGAAAAACCACCATCATCAACCAGCTCAAGCCCTCTAATGTAAGTCAACACATCGATTTATAGTTTATACAATTTAGGTAGCACTATAGTGAATGAACATGATAATGAACATTCGGACCCATCCTTACTCCATATTACTCTTTGTTTGCCTGTAATTATCTAGAGATTACTCGCATGTTTATGGTAAACTAGCAGTGAATTTAAGACATGTTGCTTCTTAGTGCCTCCCATTAAGGCTTCTAATAAGAATACGCTGCATTTGTCTCACAGGCTCAGGCACAAGACATCGTCCCAACCATTGGCTTCAGCATAGAAAAGTTCAAGACATCCAGGTAGCTGTTTGTCATAACACAACAACTTCTTTAACATTGAATAACATTAGAAGTCTAAATAATGTCATAGTTGCACCCGTCTGTCTGCTTTTTCAACTGGTATAGTATTTGAACAAGAACATAAAGCTTCTCTTCTCTTCTTGTAGTCTTTCCTTCACAGTGTTTGACATGTCTGGTCAAGGCAGATACAGAAACCTCTGGGAACATTACTACAAGTGAGTGTGCTCATGGTACAAAAACACCATCCTCTTTTCTTTTTATACTGTTACTGTACTTATTAACACCTCTGATCTCTTTGTACTCCTCAGGGAGGGTCAGGCTATCATATTTGTCATTGATAGTGCAGATAAGCTGAGGATGGTTGTGGCCAAAGAAGAGCTGGACACATTACTAAATCATCCTGGTAAGTTCATGTATATTTTACACAATTCTTGAACTTAAACAACTCTGTGTGGGTTTGAATATTTGCCCAGCTACCTGCTGTGTCTTTTTCTTGGCCTATTTCCAGTCTAGACTGTGCAGCACATAAAGATGGATGTTACTCTTTTTGATAGTTTTACATTTTGTTTTGCCAAATAAAACTTATTTCATAAAGGCTTTTTTCCTTGTACTATTAGCCTCAAAATATTGTTACTCATTAGCTTAAGTGAAAGACAACGTTAATTCACGACACTGACTGTCCCAAAATATCACTCTCTGTCTCATAACAGATATTAAACACAGGCGGGTCCCCATCCTGTTCTTTGCTAACAAGATGGATGTCAGGGATTCTCTGTCTTCAGTTAAGGTCTCACAGCTGCTCTGCTTGGAAAACATCAAAGATAAACCCTGGCACATCTGGTATGAACATACATGCACACTTATTTAATTGTAATCTGCTGTGAAATCATGCATGCAGAATCTGATGAATCTGATTCATCCCACACCTGCTCTACTAAAGGCCCCAGAACACAACTGTTTACTCTGCAACCAAGATGTGTGTGTTACCGTTTATATGGATTGTTGATACACAGTTTCTTCAATAATAGCCACAGCATGATATGACAGTGATTAATGTGAGCTATTAATATGTTTCAGTGCTACTGATGCTCTGAAAGGAGAAGGCTTACAGGAAGGAGTGGACTGGTTACAAGGTATGATGAGAGTTGACATGAATGAAAGTGAGATTGGGACTGTCATGGTGTGCTGTGCTTACAGTGATTTACAACAGATTTCGTTCACTGTTCAGCACAGTACTGTACAGTGGTGGAATGTAACTAGCTACATTTACTTGAGTACTTAAGTATAATTTTAAGGTACTTGTACTTTACTTGAATATTTCAATTTTATGCTACTTTGTACTTTGTGCAGCTGCACTTACTTCTCAGATTCAAATTTTACATTAAATAATATATAATAAGCTTATAAAATACTAAAAGTTAAAGAACAAATCAGTACCAGTTCCCAAACCTTTGGCTTGTAACCTCTGTGTGTTGTTGTGGCTTCTTGTCATGTCACAGATGTTTGAGTTGTAAGTGTTTGAGGCCCAAAGAGGTAAAACTTTCCAATATTTCACAAATAACAAAGTGTAGAGAAAAGTCTGAAAAGTCTGAAAAGTGAATCAAAATTTGTGTGGCAGAAATGAGTTTTTTCTTCTTTCTTATACCTGTCTGATGTCAGTCACAGCCACCACAGCCGATTTTCTGCAAAACGATTACTTTTACTTTTAATACTATAAGTAAATTGAGCTGATAATAGTTTTGTACTTTTAGTTAAGTAGGATCTTAAATGCAGGAATTTACTTGTAGTGGAGTAATTTTACATTGTATTATTGCTACTTAGACTTAAGTAAATGACCTGAGTACTTGCTCCATCACTGGTACTGTAAGAATCATATCGTCTTTTACCAACATTTTTGTGTGGTGAGTTGTGAAAGAAATGTTGAGTTTGTGTGTTTTCTAAATACAATTATGAACCAAATTTATGAAACGGAAAACCAAAGTCTTCTATTAAATCAACTTTGCTAAACTAGTGGCTAAATTTCATACGTAAATATTTTCTGTTAATGAATTCAAATGTGTGTCAAATTAGTTGTATCATTTTATGAGCTTTTTTTGATTTACTTAAAGGCTAATGTTAGCCTTGTAGTGCAGGTTTGACCAAATCAGCAGAAAGTACCTCACTAGCCAGTTTCAAAACTGACAGTGCATTTAATGTGTATTTTCCATTTTAATAATTGAACTATGATGATAATAATAATAATAATAATAATAATAATAATAATAATAATAATAATAATAGTAATAATTCACAAAACATGAAAGTGGCCTATTTTTGTGGTTTCCAAACCAGGGAATACTCCCACTGGCCAGGATAGTCAGTGTGTTTTTAATTGTTACATTTTTAATGATACATTTAAATTTTTATCACAGTTGACTAAATTGTCTTATCTGATTTTCCTCATTTCAAGTAATATCAAACATTTTCCCAGTTAATCCTAAAACAGTGTAAAATTGAGTATTTTCTTTGTTCTTCTATATATCAAAACAGATTACTCGTGTTTTTCCATATCTGCATATGACTGGAAGATACTCTGCACATAAATATTCTGTTCCACTAAGCCGACATCATTTTCTTTTTCTTTGTATTGTGTTTTATGCTCTCATTCAAATCCATCCATAGATCAAATAATTCAGTGAGTACTGGGTGTTTTGTCAGGTGTTGTGTTCTTGTTTTTCTGTATAGCTTTAGAAAATCATATTAACAGAAAACCTTTTGTCTTCCCTCAACATGTTTGCTATGTTGTTGTCACTTTTAGTCTTACATCTGATGACTAAGTTATTATGACTAAGTAGTTCATCCTTTGGAATTGGCCATTCAGCCAACTTAAAGGTGCAATGCACAAAGTCATCTTGAACATTGCATTGGGCTCCATCCACCAATTTTCTTGCTACTTATTTGGGAGATGGACATGGTAGTGATTTCATCATGGATCTCTGTGAGGGTTTGGCAGTTTTCAAGTTTTGTTTATGTGTCTTTGGGAGTGCCAGTCAGGTCTCTCTTCTGATCATTTGAGTCCTGTCCTGTGTCAGACTCTCAAAGGTCACAGGAAAAAAAAATCAATTTCGCAAATAAAATAGAAGAAGTGGAGTCTTTATATTGAAAAAATACAATCAGTGCTCAGTATGTTGGATCCCTCCATCATTTGAGAAGATGGTTCATAAATGACAATGAGATGTTTTTTTTTTAACATAATTAACTGTATTTAGCTGATTTACTGTATTTTTAATGTTATTTCCAGATCAAATCAAAACAATGAGAACATGAGGGCATGAAGAGCGACGTGCCAGAGGAAGTCTCTTATGAAAGAAGGTACCATGGACAACAAATGCTTTTAACAGGATATTTAGATGGTTCTTAGATGTCTGTGGTTTACTCGAAATCTGAGCGCATGATTTGTGTCTCTGGTACCAGTGAGAATAGAAAAATGTATGCAGAGGCTATTTTTCTGATATTTGTTATTTGTTGACCAGATGTTGTCATGCTCTCCAGTTGACATGGCCTTTCTCAAAGTTGCAAATACCAACTCACTGTCAGATTAAAAACAACAGTTACTATGTGTATTGTAGCTAATACTCATTAAGTACTTTGATTAGCTGTGAAAATATATTTCACAGCTAATCTTTGATTTCTTTGATTTGCTGTGAAAATATATTTTACATATATAAAAATTATAACCAGGGCCCAATAGATTTTTGTTGTATATATTGTTACTTGTGACTAAGTGTACATACATAGTTGTTGCCTTAGTTGTGAAAAGTGATAAAATGATTATCATAAAGTTAATTAGCCTGTCAAGTTTGTTTAAAAATCATAACTTCTCTTAACAAAACTTATTTTTAATTAGTGTTTTTATCTTTGCCTTATTTCAATGCTCATAGATTTTTTTTTTTTTTACAATTGACTAATGCTACTTCAGTGATTCAAAGGCAGACAACTAAAAAAAACATCTGCACCCTCTGCACAAAGTTTTAAGGTTGGCTTTTGAACCTCTTAAGTCTCTGACTGAAAACTTCTGCAGATCAGAGTGTGTGGTTGCTTTTTTTTTTTGGTGTTTGTCAGGCTTTATCACGTCATCCGAACTTTATAGCAAGTGAGAAGTGTTTCACTGTTTTTGTGTAGTTTTAAGGCAAAAAGATGTAACTAAACAAAATTTTGAATTGTGATAAAAATCTTTCAAATATTGCTGTTTTATTTTATATACTCGTTCTCTTGTTGTAAACCCTCATTTTCATACCAAAATAACACATATTACAAAACTACACAGTAACACAAACTGTTCAACTGTCACCCCAGTAACACCTGACTGGAGGTGAACATACAGTACACTGTTAATATTACTGATCCTTGTAGTCCTGTTCACTATCACAAGAGCAAATCTAGAATGTGACTTCAAGACAGAAACGTCTTTGTTTTAAAAGGGATGTTGTTCATGTGCTAAAATCTTAACTGTGGTGTGTATTTCCAGAGTTGAATGGTGGATAATATACAAAAATTCCTATTAGTTTTGGCTTTAAGTTTAGGAAATAAGTGAAAAGTCCATTCATGCTGGTCCAGCCCTTTTTTATACCATTTTACTGCACAGATACAGCGCAAGCAGAAGATAATCCTTTTCATCATCGAGTACTTGATTATTTGCTTAAAAACAGATATACAAGCTGAAAATCCTCCTTTTGTTGCCATTTTTACACACAAAAAGAAGTGTAATATTGTACTAACAAAGTGCAGAATTTTAAAATCCTACACATAGTGGCTTTAAGCACACAACATTGATTTTGTAAAATATTTTCTATCTGCAACTGTAAGATATTTCAGCATGGAGATCTTCAGGGAGAAGTTTTATCTATGGTCATACTGTGCATTTTCAAAACAAGGACCTTCTAAGCACAAGTTCACTTTAGCATCAGAGAAGTTGTAGATTGACCTTTATCATCAGATGAGCTATATGTATTTTGTTTATTACAGTGTATGTGTTAATTTTCAAAGAATAAATGCTATGGAAAACCAACATTGTTTGATTTATTTTGGGATTCTGGTAGCTTCACTTGTGTCTTGTTATGTAACTGTCTCCCTCTCTGTGTGTCTCATCTCTCTCTCTCTCTCCCTGTCCAACATCTTGAGCGCTGCCAGCAACAGCTGCTCATTAAACCTCAAGTCCTTGGGCCCTGAACAATTTATATGTTTGAACATAAACATTCACTAATACAAATTATCAGGATCTTTGTTATAATGCTATGCATCATGCTATACATGCTAGTTCATGGGGCGGGGAGGGGGAGGCGTTGTGTTCATTGTATATATTTATACAGTTACATAACTACGGTTTTTGTAAAGTTACAAACAAGTAGTGTCTCAGCTTCAGTATTTGGTGTGCAAGTTGCTTGCAGAAGTGTCAGGGTCATGTGCCAGCCATCTGTCAAACAGACGATTAGAAACCGTTCCAGCTGTCTGCCGGATGTTTCTGATGTTGTTGGCATCAGTATTTCACATAATTACTTGTCAGATGTCAAACAGAATCATATTTAAAACATTGAAGTCAGTTCTTGCACTTTTTAAGATTGTAAGATTGGATTTATTTGTTCTTGATTTGTATCTTTGGTTGGTAAACTGATCAAATATATAACAGAAATCTTTGGGTCCTGCAAAAGAATATATACAACTACACCTGTCAAGCTGAAACAAAGTCAGTAAATCGTCAAAACGTATTAATGTTACAGTTCAAACATTTTCTTTTTCTAGAAATGCAAACTTTCAGCTGAGACTAATACCTTGACATCTGTCCATGGTGCTGAAACGGTACCTTTGCCTTGCCAACAGGAGGCGCTGTGCACGTTTAACGGTTATAATAAACTTGTCTCCCTTTCTCTCGATGAGTGAACAGCTCGGTCCTCTTTATTAAATAACTTGTCCATTATGCAGTTTTTGTGTATTTATGGTAATAATTGGTGAGTTGCCTTTAAGTGTGTGTGTGTGCGCGCGCGCGAGCGACATGGATATTTTTTAAAAGTCAGACTATCATTAAATCTCTCTCCCCGCTGCTCTTCAGGATCCATCCTAATTGGATGCCTGTCAGTTTTGACAACAGTTGCCCAGATTAAACGACTTGAGCCGGAAGAGGCCATTAAGTAGACACAGTTCATTGATACATATCCTGAAGGGAAAGCGGCAGACACAGAACACTTAAATGATTTATAAGTGCTCAGAAGTGAGTTTGTGAATCATTTTGTGTTCACAGGTAGAAAAAAATTAGGAAGGGGTGGACTTGTTCTGCTATGGTAGATGGACATGCCTCAGTGAGGTTGAATTGTTGTAAAGTCGTTGAGGAAAAGTCAAGAATGAAGTTATAATAGGTCTGTATTTAATAGATTCATCCAGTGGAAGTGTCAGGACGGCTTCTCATCTTCCTCAGTCGTGCAAAAACGGTTGCAGAGGAGCAAAGTTAATTGCGGTTGTAAGGTAAAATGCCGGCTGGGAAGACAGTGACAACGGATAAAGGGCCACATGACGTATGGCTGCGCAATTAGGAGGCTGTTACGCACTGAGGAGCAGACCCACATGACGCGTGAAACTCTATTATATTGATTAACCCATCTGTAAAAATGCAAGGGGATTTGACATTCATGTCACACCATTCAGTTAGTGATTTTTTTATTTTTATTTTTTTTGAAGATGCCCATCCATTCCTGTTATGAAGTAAAGGAATCTCAGCCCACCCCCTCCACTCAGATCAGCTCCATCGTACAGTGACGTCTTTCCATGCAAGGTGCTCATTAAGAGGGACGTTTGGTTTCTCTGACGTGTGTTATCCGTCCTCTGACGGCACCTGCCCTCTTTATAAGCCCCAGTAAGTCACCCGGGAGACCCCCACCATCGTTTCATTTGACTGTTCCTCACGGTGCAGAGGGGGACGAGGCTCTTTATAAACCGTCTAACTATTCTGCTCGCTGTTTTCTACCTTGGGTGCCCCAGCACATGACTCTAGAAACACTTATGGTAAGTTTTGCATCTTTTTGTTTTTCTTCAGGTGTTTTTAAATTGTTTAGGTACGTTTATTAAATGACATCTGAGAGGATAATTTCTTATTAATTCGCGCATGACCAAAGTAGAAATGTTTAGATAACAGTTCATTTGCTGCAATATAATTTTAATCAGGGCGTCTTTAAGTTAAAGTGGATGTACTTTTTTGTCACGAATTCTATGCGTAATTTGCATTTTACGCGCACGTGTCCAGATAGAAGAAGAGGAGAAAGAAATACGTTTGACTAAAAACCACAGTATCGACGAAGAGGAACAACTGTAATTATTATTTTTTATCAGTATTGCAAGATTTGTTTCACTTATTTTTATTTATTAGGGGAATTATTTTACATTTGTGTAAATTGAACAAGGCATAGTAGGGTCATTTATGAATTTGTCTAAAGGAATAGATAAAAAATAAACCCTACATAATCAAGCTTCCACTTTTCGTTTCAATACATTTTTACCATAATTTGATAATGAAATGTACAAATCTGAAAGGGACATTGATAGAGAAGGCAACCTATCTGACCTCTAAGCTCTGTTCCAAGAGCGCATGAAAATCTAAATCAGCAGAAGAAAATCTTTCTTTTGGACGATTTAATTGCAATTTTCTTTTTTAGGTTAGGGCATCTTTTGCCATTATTCCACACAACCAAACAGGTCAAAATCCTGGCATTATCTCTTATTCAGTCTACAGATGCAAAGAAATCAAATGATTGTCTTTCAGAAAATATGTAGGCTACTTCATACAGTATCTGACCCTTTCATCTCCGTGCGTCAAGCAGGTCTCCATGCCTTCCTGCTCCTAGCGGAAGACCGGTGCGACAATGACCATCCATGTTGAAGGGCTTGTGGC
Organism: Thunnus albacares; assembly: GCF_914725855.1. Classification (NCBI taxonomy): domain Eukaryota; kingdom Metazoa; phylum Chordata; class Actinopteri; order Scombriformes; family Scombridae; genus Thunnus; species Thunnus albacares. Next base: position 25,306,085 of record NC_058106.1, read on the forward strand.
TATCGCGGTCTTCTATCTACTGATCCTGTTCGTGGGCATCTGGGCGGCATGGAAGAACAAGCACTCAGGGGAGGCGGAGGGTACCGACCGCAGCGAAACCATCATGGTCGGCGGGAGGGACATTGGATTATTCGTCGGTGGATTTACCATGACGGGTGAAGTTTTTATTTATTACTCAACACTCAAATGGGCTTCAGAATTAGCCCTCATGCTCTATTTTAAGATTTTTTTAAGTTACATTTGGACTTTTAACAAGTGAAAAATCTGCTCTTGAAGTGACAACCTTAACATTTTTTCACCAATCTAGTCTGATTTATTTCACCCTGGTTTTTACAGTCCTTTTGCCACTCCACCATTTTTAACACCAATTTCTTGATTCAACATTTCACTGTCAGAAAATTAAATCATCTTGTGGGTTTTCCTCATGACAAAGCACATTTTTAAGAATAAATGTAAATACGTTCTTTACATTGAAAAGAATTTTGTTTAAAACACTTCTCTAGTTTTGTTTTACACATATGGAAAATTGAATTTCATCTTCAATCTTAATGATTTTCAGCGACCTGGGTTGGAGGAGGATACATCAATGGCACAGCTGAGTATGTGTATCTACCAGATTATGGTTTGGCTTGGGCACAGGCTCCCTTTGGATATGCCCTCAGTCTTGTTGTGGGTGAGTGGTGCCACATGTTTGTCATGTTTAAAATCATGTCTTATATTATGTGTAAACCAGGACATAGCGATGCATTTTGGATCCTTTACACACTCATCAGACATGTGTTTCTACCCATTTACAGCCAAATACATCTCCATATATTTATTCACTGACTCATTGACTTTATACATGATTGAAATGATTTTAGGAGGACAATTTTAAGTACAGGAAAATCTTTCTTAAATTGTTTAAGTGTCAGCTTCTTTTTTATGGTTATGTACATTTCAACCAATCTTTTCTTAAAAAGCAGTGCTAGATTTCAGTATTTACAGATGTAGGCTACACTACAAAGTTAGTGCAGAAAGCTCTGGACTCCCCTTCACTATGGCGTCTCAACCTGTGTCATGTGCACTCTTTGTTCCAGGCGGTCTTTTTTTTGCCAAGCCCATGCGCTCACGAGGTTACGTCACCATGCTGGACCCGTTCCAGCAGCTGTATGGGAAACGTATGGGTGGCCTTCTCTTTATACCTGCATTAATGGGTGAAATCTTCTGGTCTGCTGCCATCTTATCCGCACTGGGTAAGTTCATATCACTACTTGCAACAAAATAAGGAGTTCTTCTGGGCAACAAAATCAAAGTTTGAGTGACGTCATCTATGTTACATTGTCTATAACATCCTTTCATCTGTTTGCTTATGACCTTAGGTGCTACTCTCAGTGTAATCGTGGACATCAACATTAAGATGTCTGTGGTTATCTCTGCACTTATTGCAATCTTTTACACCCTGGTTGGAGGACTTTACTCTGTGGCCTACACTGACGTTGTGCAGCTCTTCTGTATCTTTGTGGGCCTGGTAGGTTAAAACTAGACAAGTAACTAATTGCAGCTAGTGTAATTACTGCTTTAGAGTAGATTTATCCAGAAATGATCAAAGTGAACTAACGTGGGACATACAGTAGCTAGAGGGGCAGCCAGAAGTTACATTTACCCAAACTTATATGTTTGTGTGTTTAACATATGTATGTACTGTGCTTGTTTCTGTCCGGCTTTAGTGGATCAGTGTCCCATTTGCTTTGACCAACCAAGCTGTGTCAGACATTACTGTGACTGCAGTGAAGCAGGTGTACCAGTCACCCTGGAAAGGCAGCATCAGCGGGAGTGACACCTGGGTCTGGATGGACAATTTTTGCCTCCTGGTACAGTAACCACAGCCGAATGCTTTCTCAAACTAAAGTGGATTACAACCCCTTGAGAGTACTGGTGAACTAAATTACTCAAAGATAATTTTGTTGATAATTAGTTAATGTTGAATATTTGCTGGTTACAGCTTTTACATTTTTTTAAAGAAGCTGCTGTTACAGTAAACTATATGAATTGGCTCAAACAACTCTTATCAAATCATTCAGTTGAAAATTATGGCATAAAGGATAAGTTTTTCCTCTGCCTTTTCTGTGTAGCATCTTGCAGCAAAAATTAAATTGAAGCACATGTCAAGCTCATTAATTTTTCTGTAATTGTACCACAGATGCTTGGAGGAATACCTTGGCAGGTGTATTTCCAGAGAGTCCTATCTGCCTCCTCGGCCACCTACGCTCAGGTCCTCTCCTTCCTGGCTGCTTTCGGGTGCCTCGTCATGGCCGTGCCCTCTGTTCTCATCGGAGCCATCGGGGCCTCCACAGGTTAGAGAGCTCACACCTGAGCCGGCATCTGTACATACTGTATGTGTGTGGGGTGGGGGTATGTGGGAGGTGTTGGTTGTGTTTGTGTGTGTGTGTTTGTTTGGGGGTTGCTCAGGATGGCTCCATGTTGCCCTTAGATCTGAGAGAGCCCAGTAAATAGCAGCTGGTTCGCCTCATCCATAATGAAGCAGCAATCCATTTAATAACCATGCTGCTTGTGTAAATATTACATTAGAAGGAGGCGAGGGACCAAATTAGAGGTTTGATCTCCAGATTTTTAGGCGTCAACTGAACACACATCGACTCTTTTTTGTCCTGTCCTCATCTAACTATAGGCATGGGTTATTAGTAGAAAATTAAAATAAATAAATAGCATTTTGTCACATACAGTATCTTTTCAACCAGCAATATTTTATTTGTTAGGCTTGAAGACCTTTTTGTACCTCTTGTACAAAATTATGCAGCAATTCAGTCAGTTATTTTCTTTAGTGTGCAAAACTCTTTGAAGTTTTAGAACTGTGGTGAATACAAGTATTACTTTGTTGTATCATGTGGTTATTTATGTATTTATTTGTTTCTTTGTGTTAAAGTACATATGCAGCTTATGTTCATTAAATGTCTCCCTTACTCAGACTGGAACCAGACAACTTATGGTGCCATTTCTCCTAAAGACAAGGAGCAAGCAGATATGATTCTACCCATCGTGCTCCAACACCTCTGCCCACCATTTGTCTCTTTTTTCGGCCTGGGTGCGGTGTCGGCAGCTGTCATGTCTTCTGCAGACTCATCCATCCTGTCAGCAAGCTCCATGTTTGCAAGAAACATCTACCAGCTTGCCTTCAGACAGTCGGTCAGTACTTGAGTGTTGTTTCTGTTTGGGCATCTGTTTTCTGTCAAAATGTGTTCAAAATCTTGGCTGGTCTGTCTATGTCATAAACCTCTCTTTTTCCTCAGGCATCTGACCGTGAGATTGTGTGGGTGATGCGCATCACCATCTTTGTGTTTGGTGGCCTTGCCACAGTGATGGCACTAGTAACCGGGACAGTTTATGGCCTCTGGTACCTGAGCTCAGACCTGGTTTACGTCATCATCTTCCCCCAGCTGCTCAGCGTGCTCTTTGTCAAGGGCACCAACACTTATGGCTCGGTGGCTGCCTACTTGTTTGGCATGTTGCTGCGTATAGGTGGAGGGGAGCCCTACCTGCAGCTGCCCCCTTTCATTTATTACCCTGGCTGGACCACTGAGCCACGGAAGCACCACATAACCGGAGAAATGGAGGATGTTGTCATCCAGAAGTTCCCTTTCAAGACAGTCTCTATGCTCGCCTCCTTTCTGGGTAACGTTGCTTTCTCCTACCTGGCCAAGTACCTGTTTGAGAGCGGCAAGTTGTCACACAAATACGACTTTCTCGATGCAGTGGTGTCTAGGGACAGCGGAGAGATTATGGATAAGACGACGCTTGTAACTTGTGGCAACAACATCGGGCTGTCAGAGATGGCGCCCGTCAAACCGCGGCTGAGTGTGACCTTGGCAGCCGCCTTCACACGTCGTGACACGCTGCCTGCAGAAATGGTCGAGGAGGAGGAGGAGTCCAGCCCTGACTCCTCCCACCATGATGATGAATGACAAACTCAGAATGTGATAAAAGAAAAAAAGACTGAACAGGTGACTCCCAGAGAACTGGTTACTCTGTCAGACACTCCAAAAAGAAAAAGTAACTAATAAGAGACAACAAGCGAACATCCCACAGGACTACAAAGTACCACATCCCACTCGTGGACTGTGCGGACATGAAGCTGTCTTTCTGTGAAGTACACACACTCACACAAACACTCATATAGTACATATAGATATTAAGGTGTGTATTCATCATTTTTTAAACTTGATTTTGAAATATATACTGAAAGAAAACTGTATTCAGAGACTCCTAGTCTCTTCACTTTATTGTCTCTCTCATAAAAAGCAGACCGTTATCAAAAAGCAGTTGAGTGGGGATAAGAGATGATGTGTACAGTTTCTACAGGGGAGAAGTATTTGATCAGAAACATTCAAAATATTCCGAAATGTTCAACCAGAAACAGTAACTCCACTATGACGAGGAATGAAACAGATATGACAGCACAACCCAAGTTTGAAAGGAGAAAACATTGTGTGTACCAATTATTTAAAAAAAAAAAAAAGCAATAACACACACTCCTATAATAACACCTGTATAGCAGTTATCATAAAAGATCTAATAATGAGGAGGGGGAAGTGGATGTGAAAATGAATGAAAATAAGGATATTTTATAGCTTTAATGTGTCATGTCAAGCCAGTTAAACTCATACTAATTCACATTTGTGGCACTGAATTAATTGGGTTTTGATTTGAAAATTGAATATAATAAACACATTAAATAGACTGTAATATCACAAAGTGAAATACAGAGTACATAAACCAACACCCACAACTTTTGTTTGACACATGTATATTATTAATTATTACTGATAAACACGTAATGACTTTGAATCAAGAAAGAAACAACCCATGTATCATGCTGAGTAGAAAATATACAAGCAGTAGTGATGGTAGTTGACTTGAAGCATTAGCGATTATTCTCTTTAATGTCAGGTGTAGAAGCAGATTTCATCATAAGAATCGATGTAAATTAGACAACAACGTGTTTAAAATGATCTCGTATTCAACTGCCTTAATGAAACTCATACGAAGAGATGCTTTTAATTTCCACAGATCTGACCACACTCTGCTCAAGACTGCAGAGAACAAAGACTTCAATATGAATGTAATGTCTACAAATGATCTAATTATCTCAAATAGTGTACTTCTACTGCTATTTGTGTATGTAGTCGTTGGCGATTTGCAAAGTCAAACAGTAACTGTTGCAGAATAATGTGATGGCAGGTTCTGGTTTACGAATCTGTGGTTTATTTGTTGTTCACAGCAGTGTACAGATTATTTTCTCTGTGACGTGTATGTTTGTATACATGTGGGGGGAAAAAGGATATATAGATGTCAAATAATGCTGGTTAAAATGATTCATATAAGATGGAAGGATGCTATCTAAATGTTTATTTATTTTTGATGTCATAAAAGATGAAACAATAAAAATTAAGAAATTATTTCACAGAAATATATTAAATTTACTTTGGTAACAATATTAAATTAGTATTCTACAAATTTTTGCTGGCTGACTAAAAATTCACCATCAGAATATTGCAAATGTGGTTTTACTTAAATAAAACTGCATTTATGCAATTTTATACATTTCCTTATGCACTTTTTTTTCTTTCTTATTTTGTATTTTTTTATTGGTCACAATGCTGAATCTGAAAAGCATTGTTTTTGCTAGTGACAAGATCCTGTTGAGTGTGTGTTGCTGCAGTGGGTCCTGACCTTTTTGCATATGTTCAACCAAAAAGGGATTCATGACTGTCAGATTGTTGGATTTTAATACTTTTAGATGAAGTAAAAAAAAAACAGCAACAACAAAAAAACAACTAAACTAAAAAGTACCAACTTTATGTTGCTGAAATGTGTTTTGTTTTTTTGCTGCTTTCCAATTCTGTTGATTATTTTGGAAACCACTGTTTTATATTATAAGTCATTTTCATAATTTCTACATTTTCTTTTTTTGTGTATGTGATTTTAAGCTTCTAGGTATCACAGACTCTCTCTCAAAGCTGTCTTTTGCCTGTTATTTTAAAATTTATATTTTTGTTAAAGCCGTCTTTCTTTAGGAAAATCTTACAATTTTCAGCCGGTCTCCAGCTCTTTCTTTTCTGTCAGGCCCTTCAGCCAGCTAGATGGCAGAGAGAGAAAGAGAACATGTCCGAAAACGTGACTGAAATTACAATCGCTTGGCTTGCATCTTTGTCCCTCTCCATGGCCACAGTGAAAGACAGCATCTTAAAATAGCTCTCCCTCTCTGGTTATTTACATTACCTTAAGTGCTGTACTCTCGTCTGGGACTCGGGGAGGAGCCACCACCCGGGGGTGGGTGGGGTTGCTGGTGGTCAGGCAAGATGGACTTGGGTGGGGGTTAGAGGGCGGTGTAGCTTACTGGCTCCCGTTGCCATAAAATCCACCAACCCTGATGCGCAGGAATGACGCAGGTGCCCCACCCATGCACCACGCCTTCCCCCTCCATCGCAGGCGTCCTTTTTGACGTCCTTGAGAACTAAGACCAATCCCATAAAAAGAACAGCGGGTGGAGAGAGAGAGAGAGAGTGTCCCATCCCCATTCATAGAAAGTACCTCAGAGAGCACTCATGATAATTAACAATTATGAAGGGAACTGTCGCTTGTCCAAAAGACAATCCATTTATTTAGGGCTTTACGGTGAGGAGGAGATCGTTGGGGGATGGTTTTGCGTAGGACTCTCTTCAAGAGAGCATTTGGATGCAAACCAAACCAGATTCATTCATTCATGACTTCTAGATATATTTAGAAGGTCCTATCTATACCTGTATGTCTTTCCAGGAATCACTGATAGTTTGGTCATTGCAGATTTTTATTTTGCATTTGTAATAATCAGACTACAGACTGAAAACTACCCTCCCAACCTCTCCTATAGCTTCTCTGCTTGGTCTGGAGGAAGATACTTTAAATATCTAATCAGATCCCAAAAGGAGAACAGCGGACTTTAAACCGTCGCCAGTGGACAGACAGCGAGTTTAAAATGTTAAACTGAACTTTTTTTCCTTTGCTACATTTTATCTGCTACCACTCTCTGTTCTAATTTCTTCCTGGACTTATTCTCCGAGACCAACCTTAAGAGATAAAAGGGAATTCTGGGAATCAAAGTACCACTAGAGCACTTTCCCTCAATGTGGACATGCAGAGATGAGATTACAGAGAGCAGGCAGTGCATTCAGATAGCGATCTGATGTGCTACAATCAGGCATAACTTTAAAGAGAAGACTCAGAGCAAGGTGACTGTCCACATATCAAACTGCTCGCCGGCAGTGTTATTTATGGAATGCCCTTTTGTTTTTGTTGTTGTTTTTTAGGCTTGGAATGAGACCAAAATTTGCATAGAATCGCATAGACACCGATACTGTTTTGTATGATCATTCAGTCTAATTTCAACTAAAATAACAGGTTACCGCCTTACGTAAATGAGGGCACAGCATCAACAAATATAAGTTATAACAAAATTCCAACACAGCAGTACAAAGTATAACCTAAAACTATTTGAAAAAATAATAATAATTACAAACTATTTACCATAAAGTCCTTTCTGACATACAATCTTAACATTAAGATCAATTTCTGGATTACATGGTACAATAAGACACATTTTAAACCATATCAAAAGTAAGCGGTCATATGGGAATCCATGTTGCTTGTCCAGTTTAAAGGGGTACTCCTGTTTCACATATTAAGATCAGTCTACTCATGATGAGAAGACAATAAACCAAATTGTCTTGTGTTTGACATTTTTAACGTAAAATCTACAAGACAAATTGGAGGTGTGAAGTTTGTAAGATGGGCATTTACCTGGCAGGGATGCTCTTCTAAAAGATGCTATTGAGTTGAATAAAGGTAAATTTTGGATTCCATATTTTCACACACTTGACTGATACTAGGACCCAAAAAGTCAGGATGTCTCAACCTCTGCTGCTTCAATTTAGTTTAGTCAATGTTTTTTAAACTCAGTTTACAAAAAATTTTTTAAGGGCAACACCAACTCAGTTCTGCAGGAGTTAATGTGATGGCAATTATGACAACAATCATAAAAATTCCTAGTGTAGATCTCACTGTGACTGTCCTGCTCAGAATTGGGCTGGTGGGGGCTTTGGTGCCTTAAACCCCTGAGAGCTTTTATATGATTGAGGCCTCCCTGCCCCCCCAAAACACTATCCTATCAACACACTTTCAATGTAACAGTGAGTCTGTCTGTAAAAACAGCATTAATAATTCTCATTGTAACCCCAGAACACACACATAAGTGTGGTTTAAACATGATGGGGTTTCTCGATCAGACAGTTTCTCCTCTTTAGATAGTGTGACACAAGGCAGCTCATATCTCATCTGAGGCTGAGGCTCCGCCATCATGACGATGGGCCACTATTTATGTCCTTCTTAAGTAATGTCCCCTGTAATTTAATTTCAAGGCAGCTAATTGAAACATGGGAAGAGGGCGAGGAATGGAGAAGGGGAGAAGAATAAGAAGTGATGCAGATTTGGGTTGTGTGAGAGTAATATGGGTGTTATATCAAAGCGAATGTCGAGGAAAAAACAACAGACATCCAGCTTTTTTTATACATCAGTGCATACAAAACACGTGACACAAGATAATGCCATGTCTGATTGTTTCCCACATATCTCCCATCTCCTCCATTAGTCCCTCCAAGCAGCTGAGGAGCATCTTTACCAAAATGAATGTAGCGGCTGCTTTAATTGAATCAGCCACGAGAACCTAATTATAGAACCAGCTTTGTTTCACTCAGTGCCGGCCACAAGTAAACCGTCTGGAGCTCACCGCAGGAATGAGACGACTCCTCTCCAGTCAGCAAACTGGTATTTCTTAATGAGTCAGAGCCATGAATCAGCTTACTGATACTGGAATTAGAGTTGTAAGTCAAACAGTTACTCACATTCACTGAGACCAGATTTTACAAGCGGTGGAGAGCCGTCAGCTCCAATGGATCGAAGAGAATGAAATTGTTCCATATAACCCTTCATGTATGGCTCGTCGATGGTGCAGAGACTCAGAATAAGAGACAAACAAGCAACAGTCATGACCGAATATCACATTTTTTTTGTTAATTTCTAGGTTTTTTCTTTTTTTTGTGTGTGTGTTTTTTTGTTTGATTGCCAATTTTAACATCTTTCCAAGGACACACAATTAATTTCTGTGACAGCATTTTACAGTTGCTCTGGCTCAGTTTCCACAAGAGATTTTCAATGTGCCAAATTCTTACTGCAAAGAGCCACAATGACTTTCTAAATATACCTTTAAACACAAAATGCTCTATGTGGTGTTAATACACCACCTTATTTTGGCACAAGTTTCAATGCTTAATTCTAGTCGTTCAGATCTGCAGATGTTTTCATTTTTTGTGCTATATGACATTTTGAGGCTAAAATTAGATTATAGCATTTTGTGACTTTTGAAAATTGAAACTCTTGTGAGTTGTGTGCCAAAACAAATGTAATGCAGCAGTATCTCTATATCTGACTTTGTGTGTGTCTTTATTCATCAGAGGGCTGCTCTGCCATACAACATGTTCCCCTCAGCCCATCTCTTTTCTAAAAACAGGAAGGAAGGGGCATGCTGGATGGACTTTTTTTTTTTTTTTTATCCCATAGAAAGTCAGTGGGGAGAATAATGTGGCTGCACACACACACACACACACATACATACACATGAGTACAAAAGCACACATTAGCCCCAGGGGTCCTGTTCACTCTCAGAATGAAGACTCTGAGGGAGGGAGGGTGGATGGGACCCATGTGAGCCATTGTTATACACACATGCACACACAAGGGCCATGGCCCTGATAGTGGTGAGGGGCAGATGACACAAAGACACAGAGGGAAAGATGTGACATTTCTGATGTAACCATCTCATACTTTATGGAGAATTTGAGGGAAGCTTTTGTTTAAAGGCCTCTACATATTGAAGATTTTGTTAAACTTAATACACTTTAATTATTGGCAACTACAGCTTCACATTAACGCAGGAGGTGCAGTGTTGAGGTAAAGTGTGACGGTGAGGCAGCGAGAGAAGAAACAGGACAAAGACGGGAAGAGAATGTTAGGAGGGTCGTTGTACCTCTTAGCTCATCACGACGCACATCAGCTTCCAGCCCCACCCTGTCCTGTGTGTGTGTGTGTGTGTGTGTGTGTGTGTGTCTTTAGTATCACAATCAGTTCTCAGCTGAGTCTGAGCCAGAGGATCCATTAGAGCTGATTGAGGAGCATGAGGGTGCGGACGTAACCCTGAGAGAAGGTGACGAGAACACACACACACACACATACACGTGCACAGACACACACACACACACACACACAGTCCAGTCACATAAAGCATAAAGTATGTAAATGAATAAATGAATAAAACTAGAGCCACAAGCAACAAGCCATACTCACACGAGCACACACATACCCATGATGATCACTATACAGAAATACACATGCACAAGGAAACACACAGTTACCCCCCCCCCCCCTCCCCACACACACACACACACACACACACACACAAATTCTTATTCTTCACCAATGACGTAGCATGAATTTGAAGTGGAGCCACAAAGGAAGTTAAAGGTCAAAGCTCATGTAAAGATTATGCAATAAGTGTGTGAGAGTGTATGTTTGACAAAGGAGGTACCAAATAGATATAAGCCAGTATTTTTGGATTTTCAATCCAAATAATTGGCAAATACATCTTTCTCACAGCAGGCATTTTGACTTGTCATAATCAAGCGGGTAGTTCCAGATCTGAAAAGTGAAGCCAATGTGGAAGTGCCTTAAATCTGCATTCTCTCTAATGGCCAGCAGGGGGAAACTCCACTGGCTCCAAAAAGAAGTCCAATTGTATGGAAGTCGATGTGAAAATGACCTTGCCATCCTGGGAAAAAAAAAATTGCCTCCCGGAAAGGAGATGTTTTGGCTTAACTTTTGCATAGCAGTAGGAAGTGGACACATGTCATTCATATTTATATACAGTCAATGAGACAAAGCCATAGCGACACAATTTCAGTGTTTTCAGTTCATGAAAGTTAATTGTAACATTTTGGTCGCATAAAAAAAAAAAAAAAAGTCTTGTTCAACATTTTGTTGGACTAAAAGACCCTCTAAGGAGTCAGGTGTTCAGTTTTTCTGGTAAGTGCATTTTGTTTTAATGATTTTAAGCCTGTTTTCTTCTACTGAAAATTAGCATCAGCATTATCACAGTTAACCACAGATTCTAAATGCACCGTGCTAAGCTACCAGCTAGCGTTAGCGTCAGCTCCACCCTTTTGTCCAAATGATCACCTCTCATCACTTCTGACTCCTAAAATCCAAGATGGCAGCGGTCAAAATGCCAAACTTGAGGCTTCAAAATGCAAGTCCACAAACCAATGGCTGACGTTTTATAACACTTTCCAGCCTGGTGAGCATCAACAACTCTTCTTTTAAGGTCCTCAGAAATCTCCTTTGTTTGAGCCATGACATACTTCCACAAACCTGTGTTGTGAAGCTCAGGTTTTGATAGTGAAGACCCAGATTTCACTTCTTTAAATAAGGTGGGGCCTCCCATATTCACACCTGATTGTCATCCCATTGATTGAATCACCTGACTCTAATTTCCCCTTCAAATTAATTGATAGTCCTAGAGGTTGACATACTTTTGCCACACACAGGTAACATTGGATTATTTGCATCAATCTTTACCTAGTTTTAGGACAAATTCTGAAGGGTTAACAAATTTCAAGCACCATTGTACATCTGTGCTTTATTTACTGTGACATGTCAAAATATCTTCCAAGAAAAAGGCCTATTTTCTTCACTTGTATGGTTCAGAACAACTAGTTTGGCTGCATGATCTTTGATGATGACTGTTTTATGACAGGTTGAAGTTTCCCTTTAAAAGCTGATGTCAGTTTATATGTTCATTCACATCAGTATCACATTAATATTATAATGACATCTGAAGATTTTTTTTGTTCTACTACTAAAATAATTATAGATTATTACAAATTAATGGTGTTTCCTTTTAATTTGTCCCACAGTAGGCACCAGGAAATGCCAACTGATGGGAGGAAGGTGAGTTAAATGTGTCCTGCTGAGAGTAAAACTCTCTGGGACTTTGTTTGAGGTAATATAAGGATTTTGGAGCAGTTGATGACAAAAATAAAATAAAAAACTCAAACAAAAAATGTTGAGATGGTATTTTATTTTACTCTAAAGGAGACTTACAAGGCAAAACTTTAACTGTATTGTGTTTTATTTATTATATTTTATTCTCTTATCAAAGTGCTTTGCAAGCTTCACTCACTAGGATATAAATAGTCTCTGTCAGTATGTAGTTTATAAGGAGTATGCTATAAAGTTCAGATAAAATAAATTAGATAATCAGAAATAGTTTTTCTATACAGACATGATTGTAATACAATTAAAACATAGACAATAATTCTTACTAAGAAGAAGGGAATAAAGAAAAAGGCACAGAAACTTATAAAAACAAAGTCAGAGTAGATGGGTTTGTGGATATGGTCAAGTCATTAGGGTGTGTATCAGGTATTAAGACAAGAAGTCAGAGTGTGTTTGGGAGAAAAAGATGAAGAGCGAGGACAAGAGTTTCCCTGTTGTCACAGACGAAAAGAGAAGTCTATCTGCCTCTCATCTCTGTCTTTGTGTCAGATGGGAGCAGGGAAAGGGTCACTGGAGAGGGGCTGAGTGAGGGCGAGAGAGCAGAGACAACACAGGGATGATGGGCCGGGTGGTGACAGTGTTGAAGAGGTCACACTCCAGTAAACTGCAGACTGACAGCGTTTGACTGGGCGTCACATCAGAGGCCTCCTCGCGTCACATGCTGGAGGTCACATGATTGCTCAGCGTGAGGGACAGGTAGTAATAGAGCAACACACACATACACAAAATATGTACAAATACACACTTACAAGTCGTATAAAGCAAAATGACAGCAATACAACAGCACAGTATTCATTTTTAAACAATCACTGAATATGTATTTAGAGGTAAACATCTTAGACTCCCTGCACAAACCAAGAACCTTGTATATATATTTTTTATCTAGTCTTTTAAATAAAGGCTTTTGGGGGATTTTATTATGGTCTCAGTATTTTCTAGAGGAGTAAGGGTGAAACAGAAATATACACTAACAGGTTGGAAACATGTGACACCCTGTAATATATTTGGATACAAGATATTTCTATGCTAAAAGATTCAACAAAATGTATTAATTTATTTACTGTGTTGCTTTATTTTTCATTTCAGGGGTTTGAGGGCACACTAAAAATGTTATATTTGTACATCTATATACAAACCACAGGGGGGAGCCAGGTAGTCTGAAAATAGAGTTGCACTGTTTTTGTCTGAAGACATCTGGGTTTTATTTTTCTTCAGAAAAAAAGTGTTGTAAATTCTAAAATTTCCATCCCTATATAAACTTCTTTGAATTTGACTTTTGTATTGTTTGCTTTTCTGCAACAAAAGTAACCTCCAATAAGTGAGTCAGCGAGTTGTCACTTGTTCTGTGGAAATGTGTGTTCTGTGGTATTTCAGTGACCCACATGATTTCATTTCTCTGAAAATTCACAAAGCACTTCTAAGAAGCTGAACAGAATAAAACAGCAATTTAAACCCACAAAACTAATAATCACATCATCACAACATATAACACAGATCTGATTAAAGTCTGATTAACAACCACAAAAGAAGAAACTAATCAAGGATTGATGTGTTGCATCATCATCATGGTGTCAGTCTGAGACAACACCTGACACAATACTAGGTATAGTCCTCACATATACAATCCAAAAACTACAATAAATGCATGAACTGTCGGGTCTCAGATTAAGCCATTAGAGACAATGTGAAGAAGAACTTTCCAAAACTGCCATATCTTTTAACCTTAACATTCTCACTGGAGAGCTAAACTACACAGCTTCCTCTATCCAATTATCTTCTTCCAGACTGTGAGAAAAGTGAGTAACCTTTAATGGCACTGACACAGACATGAGGTCAAGACCGGATCCTCAGAAAAACCTGCTTAAGTGGACAGACCACATTTAGACGGTTGGGTTTCGTGTGTGTGTGTGTGTGTGTGTGTGTGTGTGTGTGTGTGTCTGTGTGTCTGTGTCTGCTTCTTTATTAATCTGGTAACCTAATCAGTAAGTGAGTTTATGGATATCACAGATTTTCTTTTCTTAATACAAAATTATATAATATGTTGGTGATAGATCTTTATCTATAGAAGATAAAGCAGAGGAACAAAGTCAAAGCACTATTAAAAAAATAGAGAGAGCTTAACCATCCATTTATATGTAACCTTTCAGTCCATGGTTTCAGTCTGTGGTGTGGAATTTGTGATTAATTTATTAACTATGAACATTTTCTTTTGCAACTTGCAAATGGTGACTTGGTGTCTTGCAGTGGATTTGAGGAATGAGTTGGAAACAAAGTTGTGGCTTATTACATAAGGCACATAAATAATACACAGCTCAATATCTCTTATCGCAGGAAAAACAATCTGCTTCTTCATGTACTGTCCACTAGATGTCACTCTAATCCATGATTGAAATAACAAACAAAGGAGAAATACAGGCTGAGACATACAGTGGCATGAATTTCAATATATAAGATTCATGTGTTTGGTCCTTGATCTTAGAAAACAGCTGTTAAAACTAGTAAGTTTGTTTCATTGCATTTATCAAGATGCACCGCTTATTATAACAGTGAAGCCTGAGATGTTTTCTTTCATTATATATGAATACTATCAGTAAAATTGCATCAACATGACAAAAAGTTTTTAATCACATAAAGTTGGTAATTCAAAAGTCTGGTCTTTGCATATTTTGAGCTTCTTTGTATTCAGAGAGTTTATTTAAACCAGCATGATGACAGGATTTTACCTGAATATCCGGATGTTTTTAAAATACTTTTTGCTTCACCAACATATTTATCGTGTCTTATTCTTGAATTAGCGCTTGCTTTATTTGCATATCAGATTGGCTGAGACTCTACCCAGATTTTTTCCACAATCATATTTATTGTGCGCCTGTTTTAACTGCATTGTTACCGCAACACATCCTGATTAGTTTTCACTTACTGCATCATTAAGATCCAGTTTTTCTCGCTGCAGCTGTGTCTCTAAATGTTGTTGTTCTCTCAAACTTAATTTGTTTGTGAGTGATATTATGACCAATGCTGTTTTGCATAATACAGATGGATCTTAATCAGCATGATACTGATGCTCCTTATGCATAACACACAATGTAACATGTGAGATAACAGACATCTCCCACTGGTAAACTGGAAATACTGGTGTGTGTCTGTGTGTATGTATGTGTGTGTGTGTGTGTGTGTGTGTGTGTCTGTGTGTGTGTGTGTGTGTGTCTGTGTGTGTGTGTGTGTGTGTGTGTGTGTGTGTGTGTGTGTGTGTGTGTGTGTGTGTCTGTGTGTGGGGCCTGAAATATGAATAATAATGCCTATACTGCACTTGAAGACTAGATCATAGAACTCTTTAGTGTTAAGCTGAAATCGATCTTGGGTTAGTACTTATGTGGGTTTAAGGAAAACTGCTGCCTCTTTTCAAGGGATTTTGGAGACACCTCAGATCAGTCAGACCAGCTTTAACTTAACTTTAAAGTGCAGCTTTTTAGTGCATCATTCTTAACGAACACTGCTGCCTGTTTCTCTAGTTTCTGCACAAAGGTGCACACTCAAAGGCCCTGGGCAAACGTACACTTGTTGTGTCCTCAGTTCAATTGGAGGTTTTGGGGATAATTGATGGAGCCTGATTGACTCCTGGCAAAAATGATAATTTAACTTCATTGGAGGAAAGAAGGCTCTGCGCACTCTCAGTCCAATGCAAGTGTCAAGCCAAGCTCTTGCTCACTAGACCTTCATCAAGGCATGCAGAACCCTCTTTTCTCCATATATGATGTTTATGGCCTTCTTGCACCTTTACATTGTGTCATGATAGCAGTAATCTGATCAAAACTTACTAAATTGAAGCATAAGGAGACCAGTTCTGTCAAATACAATGTGGCTCAATCAAACTCTCACCTAAATCGTGGAAGGAAGAGTTGGATTCCTGCATGTGGGCCAAAAAACAAAATTCCCGAAACAGCAAATTTGGCAAATATAAATGTAACACACCTACTCCCTCTAAACTTTGTAGCGCTGAATCATTAAAACAACAGCCATCGCAGCAAAATCATTTCCTTCTTCATAGAAAGTGTTGCCAAAAAGTGCCTTGGTTTGAAAAAGACCACAAGAAGAAAGCATAGTAGAAACATCAGGGGTACAATAAAACAATTTGACCTAATTTTTGTTGTGCATTCACCAGCCCATAATGTGTCAAAAACACATGCAAGTTAATGGATAAATGCAAGTTAATGAACATAATATTTGCTTTTAAAAGCTCTGCTCATTTTGCATGACAGGATATGAAGTGTTATCAAATGAACATCATGGTGCTTTATGTAAACATGATGGATGGAAAGTGTTGTTGTTGTTGTTGTTGTCATAACAATTTCACAATTAGCAGCTTCTAGTGAATTAAGGCTGTACTGATATCATCTAAGCATAACATTACACGTAGACAGAAGCAGACACCATCAACACTCATACTTTGAGTTGATTGTGACACTTTTTAACACCTCCACAGAGCACAAGAGACATTTAAACTGGAAGTGTGGCTACACAGAGAAAACAGATCACCACATTTATAGACAACTCCTATATAACACCAGAAAATACAACAAGCAATATGTCATATGATTGTTGACCTTTGTTACTGTTGTGCACAGAAAAAGACATAAAAATCCTGTTACAGATATTACTTCACCCTACTTCACTTGAAGCAGCCAGTGAGCTCATAAAAGCATTATGACAGGCAATAAAAACACTAACTTTCCATTATGGTAACAAAAAGCTTCACATTGTTCACAGTCTTTATAACCCAGCTTGAAAATGAGTAGAGTGACTAAAAATTGTTGAGTGTAATACTTGACCTAAAATATTATGATGACACATGCATTATGAAGGCTTTTAGCAAGTCTTATAATTTAAATTGAAGTCTTCCTCTAGTCGAAATGTGTTTGCTTCCTGTTCTTTCATTTGGTTGTTTGAGCTTCACTGTGCAGAATGATGCATGTGCAGAGTTTGATACTAGAAGGCTGTTTTCACATTAATCTGCTGAAGGGGAAAAACCTCTGTGCTCATTGAAAATCTGAGCATGATTTGTGACCTTCCAACTAGTCTGGAAGCTAATCGTGGTCTAATCATCTACAACTTACCCAAGTATGATGAAAACTTGAAGCCACCAGTGCACAAACACTAAGAATGGACTTTTCAGTGAAGTAGGAGATATCTTGTGTCTTTTTAAATTAAATAGACTAGCCTACTGCACATGTGTATTTGCATATTAATATCATATCATAGATTCTGAATTTTTCAATGAGGGAGAAGGAGTAGATGGGAGTTTAAGGTTTAGAATGAGGTAATTGTACTTTTTTTTGAGGAGAAACATATTAGACACATAATTATTCCAAGCAGAGTGTTTTAGATATATTTAACAACATGTCTGGGGGGGATCTTTACTAAGTGCAAAGATATTAGCAACAAAATGTACTCAAAGTGTCAAAAGTAAAAGTACTTATTAGTCATCAGAAACAACCCTGTCTGAGTGTTATATCATGTTCCTGGATTATTACTGATTTATTTTATTTATTGCTGTAGCTGTAGGAGTTAAAGGATAGGTTTGCAATTTTTCAAGTCTATCTTAAAACAATGGTCAGGTGCCCAAAAAAACATTTAAACAGGTTTTTCTTGCCATAATCATTCCCCTGCTCATACTGTTCATTAGAAGATAAGTGACGGAGGTCAAAAAAAAAAAAGTTAATTTGAAAAATTTATGTTAATATGCTTTGTGCACGGCTTGAGGATTGTGGATTTTGTCCCCCATAATTTAGCATACATTTTAAGCACTTTAGGAATAAATTGTTAATAACCAGTATGAACAGGTGGAATGATTGCAGAAAGAAAAAACAATTTCAATGTTCATTTGGGCACCAATTCACAAATTGTGAACCTGACTTTTAATCTGTAACAGTGCATTAGAGTTAAGATAATGGAATCATTTGTATGTAAAATCCTATGCCTGTTTAGTTACTTTGTTTCCACCTGTGATTACTAGAATATCAGCAAGATATCCACATTTTCGTGGGTTTTAAAGCAGGAAATGGAAGCTTACAGGGAGTCCTTAAAGGCAGCATGATGTGTTTCCACTGAACAGTTAATATCTCTGTTGGCCGTCCTTTTCCTTCTCCTCCCACTCAGCCAAACCAATATAAACATTTCTGAACAGTGGGGATACTCCCCAACTATCCATCCTCGTTAGGGCACCTCGGACACTAACAAAGATGGCTCAAACCGACAGTCAAAGTGCAGCTTTCCCTGAAATAGTGGAGCTAAACGTGGGCGGCCAGGTGTATGTGACCCGGCTGGAAACTCTCACAGCGGTCCCCAACTCTCTCCTGTGGCTGAAGTTCACTCAGAGCTCCCCGGGCGACCTGCCAAAAGACAGCAAGGGCCGCTTCTTTTTCGACCGGGACGGCTTTCTGTTCCGCTACATTTTGGACTACTTGCGGGACTCTGAGCTTTTTCTACCCGAGTTTTTCAAAGAGAGGAGGAGGCTGCAGAAAGAAGCGGACTTCTTCCAGCTGCCGGAGCTGTCGAGGCGCGTCGCAGCTGCCAGCAAAGACAGCTCCTACGCGGAGGACGGCGGGGAGCCGGACGAGACTGAACTCGCCAGCCCGGCCACCTCCTCCTCGGACAAAGCCCTGCGCTCTCCTGGGGCCAGCGCCGGTTACATCACTGTGGGGTACCGAGGCAGCTACACTATTGGGAGAGACATTCAGGCTGATGCCAAATTCCGCAGAGTTGCCAGAATAACCGTCTGCAGCAAAATCTCTCTGGCTAAAGAGGTTTTTGGGGAAACCCTAAATGAGAGCCGAGACCCCGACCGACCCCCTGACAAGTACACCTCCAGGTATTACCTCAAGTATAACTTCTTGGAGCAGGCGTTTGACCGGCTGGCCGAGACTGGTTTCCACATGGTGGCCTGCAACTCCACTGGGACCTGCTCATACGCCAGTAATGACCCGGGGGAGGACAAACTGTGGACCAGTTACACCGAGTATGTTTTCTCCCGATGAACTGACCGGTACAGGAGGACTGCGTTCATGCTCATGACTTATATCAACAAACACAGGGAATAATCATCAATTATATAACATGTATTAACCTCCCCAAACTGGCAATTTCACTTTGTTTTTGTCTCTCTGTGTTCAGTCGGATCAGGCTGCAGCCACAGTTAACTTTTCTGCCATTTTCCCTTCTGTTCAGCAAGAAGAGGAAGAGGACTCACAAAGTCAGACAAACATACATCTCATTGGTTAGAGAGGAGCAAAGACAAAATGACTTTTTCGTGATGTGTCACTGGGTTATTTTTATGGGCCTTGTGGCCTTGTGTCCTTTCTGGTGTTCAACAGTGACAGAGACTGTTTTGTTCTCTAAGTAGATGACAGGAGGCTGGAGGGTTACTCAGGGTGGCAGAAATGTTAGGAGCTGGTTTCTTTGATCCCTACTGAGCTGTGCTTGCTTGTCAAGGCTACCGATGTTCTGCACGCATTAACAAGGAATTAACTTTAAATTTGCCTGATGTTTGGTCTGGTTTTGACCTGCAGCTCCTCCTGTATTCTCTTGCACTCTAAAGTCTTAACTTTGAAGGATTTTGTGGTAAAGGAAGATGATATATGCTTCTTTGGTATGATACTTTTAATATATTGCTCAATATAGTGCGATAATATCGACCACACATTCAGTTTCGCTGATTTCAAGATAACACGTTGTGTCATGTTATTTCACAGTGCTAGACTATGTGCCATCTATGATCTCTTGTCTTTTTTTTTCTTTAATTATGTTACAGCAAATAAAGTGTGACATGTTAACACTAACCTTGAATTCACTGTCAAAACTCTTCTAAAGTGTTTCTTCCAAACCCTGAAAAGAAAGAAGAAAACTGATGTACTGCATGTTTTGTCCACATGTATTTCACACAACATATTTTTGTCTTCTCAGGTCACTTGTTTCTTGGTGATTTTCTGCAAATTTACCAAAAAGAGATAAGATTTTAGCGGTTTACAAGACCATCTTTATCAGGGCTCTTTCATAGAAATATACAACATGAGAGACCAAATCCACAACACAGAGAAATGACCTCAGTCAACTATAATGTCAGCAAAATGCTTTGACAAGAATCAGACCTGAATTAAGTCACATCGGATTGTTTTTAACATGTTAAATGTCACAGTTATCACATTGTAAATCCAGAGGTCACTAACTCAGGAAGACGGAAACAGAGATGCTGTAGTACGTAACTTTTTGTCACAGGACTGCAGCATCAGCTTAACTTCACAACAGCCACATTTACCGGATAAAAGCGTCCATTGAGTCTTTCCAGCAGAGGCTGACGTAAGTTATGATAAGAAAGGCATGAAAAGTCAAGTCTTAATTTAAATTTGCACTGTGAGTTTGCTTGAGATTCCTGTATTTCAAACAGAATTTAAACCAAGGTGAGGAAGATTTATTCAAATGCAGTTTTCTTTTAAATGTTTGCATTCACATTTTTACTTCAAGTAGGTCAGGTAAACACATTTTGACTACTGCTTCAACTGCACTTCTTGTCCTGGCACCTGGGGAGATTTTATATCCAGTTTGAACTGAAAATAAAATGAATGCCCCACTAACTGTAGCCAAAAACAGTACTTGGTAGCCGATCCGGTAAAGCAGACTCAGTGTCTCTTTTTGCAACACAGAAGAGCTCTGTTATCTCGACTGAGCAGGATGGGAAGGAGGAGGAGGGGGGATTTCTCTCTGGCTGACAAGTACAGTAATCAAATGTCTGTTCCCTTGTGGGATCTTGGGGCACAAATCCAAGCTATCCCAGGATCAGGTCTAATACAAAAAAGGCTTTTGTGTGGGATGTGTCAGAGTGCACTTGAATACAAATGTGTAAAAATTCAATCATTTATTTGTCAGATGTTCAGGAGCACTGAAGTTGTTACTGTAAAACATATTAGAGGGGATTTGTTGCCTTACTTTCTGAAAACAAAGTCATATGAAGACATGCGCTCGCACAAACAGACACAGGAACTTGCACCCAACCACCCACACATACTTCTGCTACCAAGCACAGAAGATAGACATGTCTACACAAGAGACCTGGTATCTGCTGTCAGCTGATGCTGCCATCTGGACAGGAAAAAGGAAGGATCGACTGTGACTCTTCCTATAGTGTGATGTTAAGAAACGCAATGCTCCTTAACCAAAACACAGTGACTGGGGCTGAGCAAAATCAGACACATTTTCTCTGAGGGGCAAGGATGCCCTCTCATACATAACATCTTCTAAATCAGACTGAAACCGTACAGTATGAAATTACAAGACACATGTTGGTCAAAAGATGCATTAAAACACTTTTTTGTTCCTCTGAGGAAATGAGTTTGTAGTTTGTCTGCCAAGTTAATACAGATCTTGTGTGTGTGTGGGGGGGGGGTATGTGTCCATGGTGATATAAACACCTACAAAACACATTTCACTCAGTGTGAGCTATTTTTCTCTGTAAGAAAAGTGGCGGCCAGAGGCTGTAAATGCACACACACACACACACATACACACACACATACATACACACAGTGCACAGGAGGGAGACAGATAAAGAAAGCCAAATTAGCCAATTTGCAGAGTTGGAGATAACACCGACATGCTGCCTTTCTTCATATCCGCCTCTGTGTGTTAAATCTTTCATGCTTTCTCTCGCAGTCTCTGCCTGTAGCTCACTGTGACCTGCAAGTCTAATTTTTTTTTTATTCAAGCTCCAACTCCTCTGATATAGCCACATCATAATGTATGTTCACAGAGAGATGAATAACTAATCCAAGCTGTGTTTCTCTTTGTTTAGATCAGGTGTGAGAGCAGAAATAAATAAGATGGCCCTTAGCTAAATGAAAGAACATCCTCCATCATTTCCATGTTATCTGAAATGTGCCTTCCTTCACAGCTAGTCTGAGCAGTGGCTGTTCCATTAAATTCCCTGCAATTAGCAATATTGTGTAATATGGGATTTCTCAAGTACTTAATCATGTGTGTGGAACAGTGCAGCAGGCACGTAAAAAGACCTCAAAGACATCTGCACAGCTGAAAACTGTTCTGTCTGCTTTAAGAAATAACTCAATGTTCTGATTGTGTATTTAATAATAACAAAAAGACTGTTTTTCCAGTTTGAAAGATGACACCACTTGGCTTGGGGCACTGGTACTCATCTTACAAACATTAGTCAGCCACCATGAAGCTTATACTGTAAAACAGGCGAGTGCAAAGCATTTCTCAATCATTTAGTCACCAAAAATCTATGTAAATCAGCAGGGGGTCCTTATTAATCAAACAAGGATTCCACAATAAACATGAGACAATGCAAATCTCTCTTCACTACAGTCGATGAGTTTTACTGTTTGAGTGTCCTTGGAAGGCACAACTCAGTGATCCAAATGTGACCAAAAAATCTGAACACAAGGTTGAAACAAGCTATCACTCCCATGATTGATTGATTTCTCATCTAATACCTTCTATTATCTTTTCAGCCATGCTACATGTAGCAGCGTGGCTCCAGGGATGGCGATGTTGGTGACATCCACACTTAATTATCTCAACAACTGTTACATGGATTGCGGTTAAATTTTGTACAGTCATTTATGCTCCCCAGAGGAGGAAGTGTACCTCAATCTCTGGGTGACCTCGCTTTTCCTCTAGCACCTCACCTCCACATTAAAGTTTTCACTTCTCTTCCAAAATATCTCAACATCTACAAAATGGATTGAACCAAGATTTTGTGCAAACATTTAAGGTCCTCAGAACCCTGCTTTAATGTGTCTAGCAATTTGGTTTATGACCAAAAACCTGCAAAACAAATCACATTCCCATCTGCCTCAGCTGTGTTTAATACTGTTTAGTAAATGTTAGCATGCTAACATGCTAAACTTAAGTGGTTAATTTTGTAAATACCCTAAACATCAGTATGTTAGCATTTAGCTCAAAACACTGTGTACAGCCTCACAGAGCTGCTAGCATAACCATAGAGTCTTAGTCTTATTACACAAAAGTCAAATCTTTATGGCCAAGAATTACAAATTATGCTTTTAGATGTCTTTATAGTTTCTGATTAAATACTCTAATAGCAGAGCAAGCCACACTGTAGCTCTTTAGTTGAGATTTCCACTTCATTATTGACCTTGCAAACAACAGTTGACAAAACAATCTCAACTCAAGGCCAGCTTACTCACTACGGAGCTTTTTCTGAGCTCTTTAATGTCTTGGTGTCAGAGTTAACACTTCAATGTTTGGACAAACCCTTAGAAGTTTTGCAGCAGCCATTGACTGCTAATGTAAAGTACACATATTGTAACAAACCATTGTGCAGTCTTACATCACCACTGTTAGTGTTTGCTAACTATCTGAACACAGTTAAGTGTTTGTGTTACCAAGCAGTGAAATCATTGCATTCCTTGAATCATTAACATAGTTCTCAGAATTGCACTCAACTGAAACAGCAATGCACATCATAATGAATATGATGTATTAATGACCTTTTTTGAGCCTCTAAACCTCACAACAAAACAAACATCTTCTTTCACAAATCACTTCCCCAGAGCAGCACTCTGGTATAGCCACTAAAACACTATTTAAAGCCACAATCTATCATTAGAAAGCCCAGCTATGCTCTTGAATTGTGACACTCTGACTGCTGCTGACGTATTATTCGGTTTTACAATCTCAATAACAGTTTTGTTATTGTCATAATAGATTTCAGCTTTATTTTGTTTTATTTCCTCTTCAATTACACCAAGTGATATTAGCAGGGGGGTTAATGTTTTTATGTGTGTGTGTGAGTTTGTGTCCAAGTGCGGTGTAAAATTCAATCGCTGTGCTGGAGAGCAGGTAAGATGCAGGAAATGAAAGCAATAATAAATTCTAGTCAGAACCTTGCTCTCCCTAAAAGACTTAGTTAAGGGCAGCCTGACATACTGTAAGCCTGTTTCATCTTACAAAGTGAAATTCCAGTAATAAGAAAAGATATATAAACCTGCATCCAATGGGCTTTTTGTTCTGCTATCCTGTTTCTTGTAGCAAGATGCAGCATTGCAACATACTTTTTTTTATGTGGCATTTTTGCCTTTATTGGATAGTGAGTGGCAGACAGGAAACAAGGGGAGAGAGAGATGCGCATGACATGCAACAAAGTTCCCTGGCTGGAACTGAACCAGGGACATTGCAGTAATGTGGCATGCGCAGTAACCATTCAGCTACCAGGGTGCTCCACACAAAATCAAAAATAATAAAAACAATCACAAAAGCATCAGCCTGGTTTTATTTAAAGGAACAGCCTCATATCTTATAGCTGTCTGCAGCTGTGTCCCCTGAGTATGGAGTTTCCAAATCACACTGGGACAATAAAAGTTATTAGAAGAATTAAGCTGTCAAGAATAATCCAAACTTTTGAAACAGCAGCCATACAGGCTCAAGTAAAGGCTGCTTTCACAACCAGCTCTGTGCAAGTGGCAGTTAAAAACATATGATTTAACTAACATGATTTCTTAGTGGACAACAAAATGTTGGAAGTACAATATTGTTTTTGGTATATAATATGATGATAAGTTTCATGTCAACAATATACATCTTCAAATTTGCAGTTGCTATCAGCCAAGAGACGGACAAAACCCAGGTGTAGCTGCAGACAAAGAGATTCAAATCTGTGATCCTTCAGTGATCAAGTTAGCCGCCTTCTTCAAGTAATTCTTCAGTAAATCTGACCATAAAGCTCTTCCCCCTCTGTTTACTTGTGTGTAGTTTTATTGGGTAGAGAGAGGGTGTAAATGTCGTCAGTCTCCGCTGAGCTGCTCTCAGCACCCAGCGGCAGACCGGAGATTGGTGCAGCTCCCAGTAACAAAGCTGAGCCTTGCACTGTGCCGGTAAACCAAAAGGTAAAAGGCAGCCAGCATCAATCAGCTGCAGGGAACAGAGAGGAAGAGAGGGAGCATCCTCCTCCCCTGGTGTGACTGCAGCAGGCTTCCTTGCACAAGAAGTGCAATCCCCCCCTCCCTCCCTCCCTCTCAGGGCTGTCTGAAAGGGCAAGACATGAAGGAAACCGATTAAAAGTCCATCACTGTGTGAGAGACTGTTACTAAGGTCACTTTAAGCCAGTTCATGAATAGCAATCTTCATACGTTTTGTTCTTTGCACTCTGTTTCAACAAAACCGTATCTCCTCTTGGCATCTGATATTGGAGGAAGTGGCACATTTACAGGTTTGTTCTCATAAAATCAAAGTTTGTTCCCTTTAATCTAATATATAAAAGGCAGCAAAGCGTCCGTTTGGACACAGATTTGGCCTTTTTAGGATTCACTTGTCTCTTTTATATTATAAAAGTGCAGATTGCCAGACCTCCTGTCTGTCTGTAAGTGTGATAAACTGAATTTTCCTTCATGTGCTGCATCACCTTATTTATCTCTTGTACATAAACTACAGGCCAAAACATGACATTTAGTCATAATCACAGTTGAAATCAGGGTTGTAATAACAGACCTCAGGTTGTCCTGCCTGTCTGGCTGTCTGTTTAGCTGATGTCTCTGTCACTGCCTGTCTGCTTGTGCTCTGGACAGTGTTTCAGCAGAGATGTTCCACTGAAAGGACACTTGCCAGATATCTGCAAGGAACAGACACGCCCACGTCTTCCTCGTTGCTTCCTGTGTTGTCTAGATAGGCAGACGAATGGGAAGTCGAAAATACGGTATTTAGCGGATGATTGACAGGTAAACAGAAGCAGATTTGTAACTGTCAACTATTTCCTCATTTCACAATGCTTTCCGTTAGATTGCATAAAAAAAAACCCTACTGCTCAATTGTCACAGTTTGTCAGCATTTTAGTGTCAAGCTGCATTAGAGAAGCGCTAGCTGCCTGCTGTATAGTTAGAAACATGTATCAAGATAGTTTAGGAGTTACTGCATTTCAAGAAGAGTAGCTGAACTGCTTTTCAAAGATACATATGAGCAAACTGCTGAGAGAATGACTTTCTCTAAAACCTTGGAGAAAAAGGACAGTTTAGAAAAAGGCGTACATTTGGAAAAATTAAAAACAGCAGGAAAGAGTCCATAGACAGGGCACTATTAACTGCAGTATAATAATTAACTATGTGTCCAACTGAGCTTCAACTTGAGAGTATCTCTGAATTTCTCCCATTTAAAAATAAATGAAGTCTTGAGGTGGTTTCCTATACCCAAAGGAAGCGATGGGAGCTTTTAGTATTTTGCAAAGACAAAGGTCGTAATTTTCCACCAAGCAGCTCTGCAATCATGTCAACAAGAAAAACAGCTACAGTAGTTCTTAGAAAATTGTCCTGATGATGCTCAAGATGGACAAACATAGCCGACAGAGCTCTCCCATTATGCATCTAAAGGCCACTTATTCCCATTTACACCCGTCAGTTTGACAGATTTAAAACATCCGTCTGGCAGCCTCTTTGCTGATGCCCAAACACATTAATCATCGTTGTTCAATAGATGTCAGCTTGTTTGTGGTCCAGATGTTTTGTAGCACATACATATATACATACACACACACACACATATACACATATTATATATATATGCTCTGGTAAGCTAAATTTTACAGCTCTGAAAATGCTAAATGAATATAGAGATATGTTCTACTGTAGTCTAGATTTGACTGATCATTGACAAAAACGTTACATTTTGATGCACAAATGAAGTATAAAAAGACAATCTCTTATCTACACAACAGGAATGTCTGACATCACTGCTCTGTAACCTTCTTCTAAACAGTTGATGTGGTTAATCTTTGAACTCTGAAGCTGAATTGGAAGTAACTAATGTCTCTACATGTGTAGCTTGCCCCTTTTGTTTGACCCTCTGCTATTTCCGCTGTACTGTACTTATGGTATTTAAATGGGTCAAGCTAGAGTCACAAGAGTCATCCTAAACAGATGGAGCATGTCAGAAACTGAAAAATGTCTCTACTTGTGCCTTTGGGGAACTGAATTCTCGTCAAAATTGACCAGGTCACAGTAAACCGTAAAAAACATTTCCATCCATCAGGCCAAGAGCGCTGGATGACCAATGTGTGACATCTCAATTTGACTGTCTCCGTCCGCAGAGAGCTCAGTGTTCCGAGTATCAATAAAATGATTTCTCCAAGGGTAAAAAACCTCTGTGTAGTCACTGCCACAATGACCTAAATAACATCTTTGTAATGCTTTTCTCGAGGCTTCCTCACTTCAGATGTTTCCCAGTCATCCGAGTTGTAGTGTGGCATAAAGACAAAAGGCTGTCTGTTCATAACTGCTGGAAGAGAGCCAGTGAGATCTTTGTTGTTGCAATAGTGTGATTTGCATTGCTTCATCTTCCTCATATGGATGAAATATTGCCCTTAACATCACCTTTTTGTTGCTCCTGCACTGCTTACTCACACATATAATTTTCCTCATTAGTCAAACTAATTTCTTTAATGTTGGCGGCCAAACCTCACACACCCCATATTTCACTACAATAAGTATTGGTCCACAGTGAGCTCAAAACCGCAGTGCTATTTTCACCATATGATACTTCCCCATTTAGGGGAAGGCCTGCGGACAGAAAACTATCTCTTCCTTTTTGTCGCTATAACCTTGCTTCACCCATTTCCTGTAAAGGGTCAGTTTGTCCAAACTAACAATAGAACATTTGACTTAACCCAAAGGAACGGTGGTAAATGAAATTTCTTGTGTGCTCCTAAAAGTATTGAAGACCTAAATGTAGAAAAACTCAAATAAATTTCATGTTTATTCAGGATAATCCACAGATGGCTACTCAACAGCCACTCAACCATGAACACTGTTAATAGGGGCCATTTCTTTAGTGTACAAATACTGAGGAAATGGGCTTAAATTGGAATTTGTTATGTATAAATTGAGAAGAATCTTTTCTGCAGTGACTTGTGTCAGATTTAAATCTTTAAATTAAGTTTTATGGACATACAGATGAAGCAGAAACAGTTCCTTTATTTTCATAGAGGGGAAATATCCATAGCCTGCAGAAAACAGCTGCAGTTTATAAAAATAGATCCCTCCCATAACTGCTGCAGTTATATCTGGGCTATATTCACTAGCAAAACCATATATATAGGGACATTTCTTGATAAAACACTCTATTTAACCAAACACTGCTATTTTACTAGTATTATTTACTAGTATTTTAAACTACACAAGTATTTGGACAAAGATATTTAATAGTGGAGGTTCATTGGCACAGACAAAGAATCATATGATGACTAGTTTTCAATCCGAGAAACTTTTTTTTTAAATTTCACAGCAAAACAACAAATAATAAATGTACTTATAATTTAACAGGCTTAGTTGTAGTTTAATTTAGCAAATTTGTCCAGCTTTAGGTCTCCTGAGAAAAAAATATTTAAATGTATTTCCATTATACAAATGATTGGAAGAGTAACTGAAACAAACACATTGCAGTTTAAAGGTCTTTGGCAAATTACAGTGGGCAGAAGATTTGATCATTTCTTTGAGGTGTCATAATAAATGGGACAGAAAAGCAGACCATGTGTAAAACATGCTGCATTAAACTGTTAGACTTATATTAATTCTATTATATTAGTATAAGCTGGCAATATGAAAACAAGAGTTGATGCTCTGTCCCAGTACTTGCACTTCAGTGTCATAAAATAATAAAATGGAAATCAAAACATTTAAGAAATGTCACTGTTCAAATTTCAAATAATTTGGGCATATTCAAATATAACAGTATGGAACTGAAAAGGCTTGTTTTTACTATGAGACCGATGATGCCACCATGTGGTACACAAATGAACAACAATTAAAACCCTTATGAATTAGGTTCAGTGCACTTTATTTACAGAAAAACATTTCAGTTAAGATGCCCATTTTATGTGAGAAATATGTAACCGATTTATCCCAAAGTGCACTTGGTGAGATTACAACAGAAGGAAAAGTGCATCAATACAAATTAAAATGTGCTTCCATACATGAGTTACATTAATAGGCAAAAAACAAACAAAAACAAACAAACAAAAAAAAACTGACAACATCTGTGATGCATTCATGGGCAAAGATAAAGATGACACACATATAAACAAACAGAAACACTAACATTAAAATAAATCCATTAATCAAACCCTAACAACTCATTATTTCTTTATGTCATTTATTTTATTTCTAAGTAGAGCTTTCTTGGAAATAAATTAGCAGGAAAAAAGACAGACAAGCTAAGTACCATGTTTGATTAAAAATAGCCAGTAAGAATCTACTTTGCTTACATCACAGAGACCAGTTTTACCAGCAATTAGGACACAAAAGTCATGGTTTGGCTGTGTGGATGATGTGCCCACTGTGCTTTCATTAGAGTTTTATCCAACAGTGATTCCCATTCAGTTGCTTACTCTGTAATATGGAGAACTGCATTCTGGTCACATGGAGGGCGCATCAGTGGCTAAAATGTTAATAAAACATTAGAAATTAATTGATTTTACTTGAAAAACACACTAAAAGGTTGGTTTCCCGTATAATGAGTTAAGCCCAGACTAGTTTTTCCAAATACTGCAAGCAAATTTGGTTTAAGTGTATGATTAAGATTAATTCCTGTCTTTTTCAAAAAAGAAATGGACCATAAAAGAGCCAAAGAATTATCTGAATAAAAAACAGCGATCCGTGAACAGTAGTGAAATTATATACAGAAACTGTGAGGTGTAATATGTTTCTGAGAAAAATCAATGAAGGTCATTGTCTCGCAATGACCAATACTCACACTTGAGTTGGAAATAGCAGGGCTCACAGTAGGGCTTCCCATTTTGAATCCGAACCTGGACTCTAGTCTCTGTTCCTCCGAGATGTTGCTGGCAGCCCACACACTGAGAGGAGGGAGAAGTGAGAAAAGAATCAGAGACCATATGAGAAAAATCCAGCTGAACAAAATGTGTGCCTTTGTTTCTAAATCATTTCACCAGATTGTCTGCCACCTGAGAACAGAACAGCAAAGCTTTGTTTTTTTTTGCATAAAAACACATTAAATATTTATATACTGTGAGTGGTACGTGTGTCTCTAACTCACAGGAAGCAGAAGGTTGCAGAAGTCAATCCATTTTTACATCTACATGCTAATGAATGTGGGTCAACTAAATCTGTAGATGGTGATTTTCACAATAAGCATCTAAAAAGAGCAGCAGGACAGTGGGCTGGCTTCTTCCTCTCCACCACTCATATGCAGAAAAGTAGAGACTGACACAGAAATGGCACATAGAAATACTACACAAAACAAGACCACCAGGCCAGGTGCCCTCTATGGACTGGCTAGGAAAGGAAGAAGCATAGAAAGGTGTCAGATATGCTCCTGCTAGGTGCTAATAAGGTTTATGATTAAATGATGAACTACTGATACAAGACTCCTGCTGACCAGACTAAAGAAACGGTCACAATGGCCTTCAGTTCAGTGAAACTGTCCCCCAACAAAAAAGGAATGTGATGTTATACCATGGATGTGCAACATGGACACAAGACTATTTCTACTGGCCGACTTTGTGAATTCACAGTTCAAAGTTAAATGACAGTGAACTCCGAACAGGAAACACTTTCATAGAGGTGAATTAGAGTTAATATTTGTAGTGATTGCAGCTAATGTGACCGCACCACAACCCGCTCGTGGCCTCTCACCTGGAAACAGGTGAGGTGGAAGCAGAGGCTAAGGGCCTCAATGACCATGGCTGCCCCACTACCCAGGGCACGCTCACACACACAGCAAGTCCGCCTGCCACTGACCATCCTGGGGCAGCACATGTTAACAGTATAAAATAGACAAGATAAAGACAGTGACACACTACACCATGCACAAGACACACAGGATCTTTATTTTATTACCTGCCATGATAGGAGTCCACAGGTGGATTTCTCTGGGATGATATTGCTCCAGTGCTGTAGCGGGAGTAGGAGTTCCTACTCGGGGCGCAGTAACCTGCCGCAGCTGAGTGTGGACGGGGGTAACTAAACGTAGCGGTCGGGATTGGGGACTGACGCAACATATCAAGGTTGTCCAGAGACTCATACCTGCAGGCAAGATGTCACAGTTCAGAAAACAGAAGTAAGAGGACAAAAGAAGGAAATGTCATAACCAAACTTAGTGAAAACAAACAGCTGGCTGAGGTGCAGTGGAGTCCAATTTGGTACAAAATACAGAACCCACCTCTTCATGGGAACCCCAACATAGATTGGCTCCCTGTAAAAACTGCTGCTGCGCTGACGTATCCAACTGTTGTCAGTCAGAAGCTGAGTCCTCTTCTTCATCTCTTCCAAAATCTGCTGCCTTTCTTGCTCAACTTTAGACACACTTTGCCCTTTTCTTTTCCTCTGATCACCTAAACCAATCAAAGTTTTAGGTAGGGTTAGCCCAGGACACCAGAAAAGAGGGGAATATTATGACAGATAAGGTGTACTGACCTCTTGGCTGTTTGTGGGGTCCAGCTAATGCAGGCGTAGACAAGGACTTTGTCCTATGGGAGCGACAGACAATCCAAATTATTAAGAAGGAAGCCGTAGATAACATCCCATCATCTTGCTTCATACTACTTTCAATAAACAAGCCATCATTACACTCTGACCATTATGCCAAAAGCGGAATATTAAGAAACTGAGCTAAGCTTGTTCTGACCTGTGTGCAGGAGACAGCTGAGCAAATCCGCAGGAGCCCTCAGCCCTGACATATAGCATTAGCAGCAATAAGACCCAGCAAAAGCAGCAAGAAGGGCAGCAGAGTCAGCACCATGCGGTAGCAGTGTAGAAAAAATTATGACAAATCAGAAAAACAAGTTCCTCCAACCGTGCTTTCAGTAGTTATGCGAAATATGATTCTTACATTTGGCAAGGAAATAAATTAATTTACAAAACAAGTAGAATAAAGGTTTACCAGTCTTGTTGAGTGATTTTGTCATTCTGCACTCTTTGTGTGTTACTTTGAGCTTTAGACACTGCTTCTTTAAGCTCATCTCTTTCAGGTCTCTGCTCTTCTTCTCTGGTTTTGTTTGTCAATCCATTCACGTGGCGGTGTCTGGCAGGGCTCTCACCACCATTGGTCATCTCAAAGGTGTTCTGTATCAAAATACATGAATTGGAGCTTTAGTGAAGGTTCAGTCATGAAGACTATCTTTTGCACGCTCAGGTCTGTAGTTTTATTTCTCAAACCATCTATCATTCCCATCTTTTACGCATGCTCACTCATAATTTCCTTGCTGTCATTGCCTGGGGCCATCAATTGAGACGTCAGCTGGTCACATCTAACCAATAGCACGGAGACACATCTACATTGTCAGCCTATCGTCTTGCAGCTGTCTTTTAAAATATGTTTTCTTCCTCTCTACCGTAGTGCTTTCATGCTCCCCATCACCATCCAGTCTTTGCAGATTTATCAGTGCATCACTTCATCAACCTCATCAGCCTTATCAGTCTCAGCAGAAGTCATCAGTCACCACCACCACCAGTGTCTGGACTCCATGGGGGATTTATCTTGCTGCTGCTCAGAACTGATGTCCCTTGATTACAAAATCTCCCTGTAGAGTCTAAGTGTCGAAGACTTTTGACGAGACTCAGTATCATCTGAATAATAAACAATTATTAACCCAAAAAATTGGGTTAATAAAGTTAATTAATTAAGACATAACACTCTCAAACAGGGGCCACAGCCTTAATGCACACATTTGGGGTGAATTTCTCATACCAACTAATCCTTTTGATATTGATTTCATTAAAGTAAATAAGTGAAGTCAGAATCAATTACAATGTTTATGATCCCTCACTTATAACTATCTGTACCAAATGACATTACCCCTGGTTTCCTGCACTGCTCCTCCATTGCATCCTGTTGTGCCTTCCGCCACTCTGCCTCCAGCCTCTCCTGATCCCGCTGATATTGCTCCTAAAACATTCAAAGACACAAGCACAGACACATTTCCAAATTCAACTAAAATTTAAATGAAGATTAAGATGTGTTAACAGGGAGTGATTTCTTCCTTAGTGCTGTTCTGTGCTTGGAATAGTCTTCACCTGTAGGAGGCGCTCCTGCTCTTCCTGCCACTTCTCCTGACGCCGGCGATCCTCTTCACGGTCCCACGACCAGCTGGATGAGGAGGGGCTGAGGGATGGCACCTGGAGCTGATGATGCACAGACAGACTGTAGGCTCAAACATGATCACACTGCGGTATACAAATACCCTTTGATCAAGTTGTATGGTGACTTACATCAGATATTGCAGATTCTGAACCTCCTGTGTGAGAAAATAAAAGGTCAGTAAAAAGACCACCATACAGCATGTCCAAAAGATAAACATCATATAGGTCTTACATCACACACACAGGTTGGGGACATGTTAGAAGACTAAGAATCCAAGATTCTCAAAAAAAGCCCTACATGACACAATGGATCTATTTATATGCAGTGCATTTTGTATTTTTGTTCGTATTTGCCTGGGTTCACACTAGATATTACACACTTGACAAATCTTTGCAGCCTCTCACTGTAGAGCACAGCCAGAAACAGCATCAACATGAACTTTACACTTTGCATAGCCTCCAGAGCTGGAGTTAGCTTTAAATATCTGGTCGTGAGTATCAAACATCAATAAATATAGGGTCTTCCATGTCTGTGAATAGATGATTGTAGTTAAGATTAAATCTGTAGACCCCTCACACTAAAAGATGAGCACATCTGTATTGTAAATATGCACATGTGCTAATGTATCCCAAACTTAATAACGCTGCACAAGAAACATGCAAAGTCTTAAGCATGCCATAATAAATAAAGAAAAAGGTATTCACACACTGTATGACAAACACAAATACTGTAGTACTGATGATGCTCCACAGCAAGCAGCAGTTTCTACATGCATGCTGTTAAAAGGACACCAAAAGCATCACAGTATGCACAGTGCAAACATTTACCGCATAAGTAAACCCATGAGCTGAACCCTGCAGAGCCTGAAGTGAGAAGCCATTGTAGCGAGACACACATCAGATTCATTAACAACAACAAAAAGACAGTGTTACAAATCAGTCAATGTGCAAAAATTAGATGTTTAAAAAGTTTAAAGCTGATTAAAAACAAAAACAGAACATTGAATTACACTAAGAGAGGTTTCTGCTGCACACATAGTACATTATAGACCTTGGTGCTATGACCTCTGCTAGGTCAAGTTGTGCCAAGAGCTGCACAAAGAAGAGCACTGTTTTGTTGTTTGTTTGTTTGTTTTTTGCCCCAGTTAGCATAAATCTTTAATGGCTTTTTGATGGTGAGATATGCTGAACATTTAGAATTGTTACCCTTTAACCATTTTTATAGTTTGAGATAGGCTGCTTTAATTAAAATATGGTTGAAGATACTATCCTGGTATCATGACAACCACTGTACTTTATTTAAATCTTCTGTCTTCTTCCATAATTAGTGCCTTTCAAGTAAATTCTTATAAAGGGCAATGAAAATGTACATCTTTCAGTATCTTGCAGTTAACTAAGCCAAGCACCAGCCACCAAAGCAACTAAGAAATTTAAGCTTGACTTGTAGTTTACCTTTCTTTTTGAAAAATTCTGTCCTCCTTTTCTGATTTTTCCTAGTAATATTATAATCTACATGAGGATGAAGGAGGAATAAGGTTTTAAAAAAAGAATTACAAAAGCGCATACTGTACGTGAAGAGTTATTTCTTACAGATCTTTGTAATCTTTTGAATGATTTTGATTTCATGGTTGCTATTACCTTTACTTATGGTTGTGCTGTAGTTGTCAGCAAAATCACCATCCATGAGTTTACCTTGTATAACCTGCACAGGTGAAAGAACATCAAGATTTACCTGATAAGCAGCACTCAGAGCAACACTATCAGAATCGGGGGTTTCTGCATCAATATTAGACTGAAAACGTTCCTCACATTGTCTGTCTGCCCATTGAATTTGGACAATTTTGTCACTGTGGTTTCTGCAGAGGCAGCACTGTTGGCATGGTGATCAGGATAACCTATCAGAATGGGCGCCGCAGCAGTCAGATTGAGGGTCATCCTGCTCTGACCTGGCTGGTTGTGATGACTCCCCTCACTGGTGCTCCAATCTAATGAAAACAACCAGCCATCAAAACTAATTTGCATTGCAAAGTAACTTTTGTGACCTTTGGTTATAAGTGGTTAATTGATTGCAAACAGTAGATGACTTCAGGAGGTGGTGAAAGGCACAACTGTCTTTTTTTGGTTCGTTATCTTACCCTTGTTGCCGTAGCGTCGAATGTCCATGGTCAGACTGCCAGTTTGCAGGGCAGATGTCATTTTATCCTCCCACTGGTTGTAGCTCATGTGTGCCACTGCGACTCCATCAACAGCCATGATCTCATCGTCCACACACAGCTGGCCAAGCTCCGCCAGGCTGCCTGAGGAGTGAGGCACAAGCATCAGGAAAATGAAGAAAGATGAGAGCGAAGACAGCTAAACATTTAAAAAAAAAAAAAAAAAAGGTACCAGCTTCAGAAATGATTTTCTTAGCACATACTGAGAAAGAAGCTGCAGTACTGAGAGGAAGGTTGCTGTTCCAAGTTGAAAAAAGTAGGTCAGTAAGCCAAAATGATATAGCGGCAAGTAAGTGACACCTCTCTCACATCTGTTTAAATATTCATGGTTGCCTTTAAAATCACTAGCTACATGTTGTAGTTTGTTTTGTCTTTTAAGCACATACAATAAATGCACACAAATGCTGAAATAGCATGTTAGTGAAAATTAACATCCAATTTCCCTGTTCATGTATGCTGGTATTTAAATCTGTTTGCACAATAAAATCCTTAAAAAAAAAAAAAAAAAGCTGCTTTCAGGAGCTATAAAAAATAACATTCTGCACTCTAACCATTTAGCTGCTCTCAACAAATTACCTCAATAACTTCAATTTTGTGTTTCTGTTGTGCCACTTTGTACTCTGTGCTGTAAACTGTCAGAGTCTTGCATTACCATTCTCTTTCTACAATAAGTGCAGGCTATGAGAACAAATCACTTCCTGGAAGAGCAGAAAACATTATGCGAGTACAAATATGCAACGTCCCCATCACTGAAATGTCCTTGTTTCAGAGTACAGGGTACCAAGCAAACACTTAATTCTCAATACCATGTTAACCATAAATTTAATTTTAGTGTGCCAAATTGTCAACAAACCAGAGTTAAATATAGAAAAAAAGTCTTACCAGGTTGAATAAATTTGACTCTAGCCCCAGTGGAGTCCCAATGAATCTGGAAACCAAAGTCTGGTCTACTGTTGGGTTTAAGAATAAGACTCACTCTCATGTCACTGTGATCCACCTGAAACACACACACGCACACATACATATATATGTAAAGGTGACACCCATTGATCCAATGTCCTGTGCTTCCTGGTGGAAACCAGAGACTTCAGAGGCCTGCTACAGAAGTATAGTAAGGGATACACCAAGTGATGAGTTTATTAGGCACACTGTAGTGCACAATGACCCTGCAACAAACTCCATCTTTGTGAACAGAATTTATAATATTCAGGTAGAGCTGCAACGATTAATCGATTACGTTGATCAACAGAAAATTAACTTTGGCAGATAATCAAATAATCGTTTAAGTAATTTTTTAAAGTAAAAATGTTTAACTTCATTGGTTCCAGATTCCAAAATGTGACTATTTTCTGGTTTTTATATCCTTCTATGATAATAAACTGATTGTCTTTGGATTTTGGACCGTTAGTCAGACAAAAACATTTTGAAAAATTTTCACAATTCGCTGACATTTTACAGACACGAATAATCAACTGACTGAGAAAATAATCTATAGATTAGTCAATAATGAAAATAACTGTTATTTGCAGCCCTAGGTTCAGGTTTTTTTTGGTGTCAGCTCCGTGGTAATGTCTGTGGTTAGTGGCAGTATTGTGTTTTATTACATTACACTGAAAGGTGTTTCTAAGGTTTTGTCAACCCCTTTTTATTTTATTTTTTTATTTAAGAACAGCAGAATATTAAAAAAAAAAACTGAATAGCATCAAAGACTTAACATTATAAGCTTCTAAAAAATAATCTGGTAATTTAGAGAATATGCACATATTAACACCTTTTAAGTCTGATACTTGTTGAAGGCCTGCACACCTGCACAGGTGTTTTGTATCTGGCTGATTAGACCTCTGCTCAGGTGGAAGTTACCATGAAGTCACCAAAGGTCATGTGCCAGTAAGATAAAACAAGTTTTTCCACTTGACAAGTTTTTATCTTTCCCCTTCATTAGACTGTCTTCTTCAGGACAACTCTGGCTCATTTATTTTTTCTATCTATCAATGGGCACTGTCATTAGCAAACTAATAAATGTAAATGATCTGATAAACCCCGATTATAAACATTACAGTTCTATCCAATATCGTTAAATTCTAGATTCCAACATTAGACATTTCAAAGATGTTTAAGGCTTTACAGTTGGATCAATAAATAAGCATAGGACAAACATACCTTTGGGAGGTCTATACTGGCACTAGATGTCAAGGTTTTGTTTTGTTGGGACTGAGGGTTTAAATAAGGCTGTGGCAGAAGCTGGGTTTGGTAGGGCTGATGGTAGTAGCCATTGGTCTGGAAGGAGGTCTGGCTGGAAAGACTGGCACCTTTTCCCTCTTCCGCCTGTTGTTTACCATTCTGCTTTGCTTGGTTAGCTTTCTTCTGTCTGATTGAAGCCTGGTATTGACCCCTCAGATGGCCAGTCGCAATCTGTCTTTTCAGCAAAGATCCGCCGGGTGGAGAAAGAGATCTCTCTTTCTCACTATTCAACAGCACACCCTGGTTATCATCTACCTATAAACAAGAGTAAAAAAAAAAGATATGCTCAGAAGGACAGAACAGAAATCCAATCATTTACTCTCCAGCATTAAAATGTGACCATACTAAGATAAGAGGGATTCAAAATCCTGCCTTTGGAAGTGAACTGTAAAGATGCACATACAGTGAGAGTAAAAACTTTTCATCTTGTAGAGAGTTGACACTATTAACAATAGTGCAGCAGCATTTCTATTATTAATGAGGAAGGCAATCCAAGAAAACAAAGGTAACACAAGCTCACTCACATATAATACACACATACATCAGTCCACCCACACACACACACACACACACACACACACACACACACACACACACAGGAAATGCTCTCATTACATTAACTAGCTTCAGCCAATTTGGCCGACTTAACACGTCCCTATGCACCTTCCTGCACATTAAACTCCAGTAAGGCATGAATTATAACTGTCTAGACTATGTAAAATAAAATCAGTGGTTGGGAGGCCCTTCCACTTTAAAAGCTACTAGATGGGAGAATATTTTCAATTTTCACTGTAGAGATGTAGACTTATCTCTACTGTTTATGTCTGCCCTGCTGTCATTCTCCATCATCATAATCACCAGCATTTTAAGAGCATCTTGATTTCAAATTCGGACACATTTTGAGTTGAAACAGGATGTAAAGCCTGAGTGAATCATTGAGATCCACTGTTGAAAAGTGACAGGGTTGGTAATGGAAATCCATTAGTGTTTCAAAGCAAGAATGGCAGTGAAAAACAACAAGTGTGTGATTGGCATTACTGGTTAAATGTTTTATGTATGCATACTTGTATGCCAAAAGTTACGAATAAAATATTTAGGATTTCAGGAAAAACAGCATGGGGTGTTAATATATAAACATTAAAAAAAAAAAAAAAAAAAAAAAAATGGGGGATGGGTCTCCATTTTGTTTGCATTGGGCATTCGATATGAATTCTTGCCACTGGTTTCACACCATTACACTGATTGACAGTGGGTGGCAGTAATGTGCAGAGAAGTGTAGTAATGCGGCAACAAAGGCAAAGAAGAAGACGATGGCTGTAAGCCAGCAAAAATGAATTCAAACGATGCAGGATAAAAAAAAGCTTTGATAGTGCTTTTTCTTTGAGACCTAACAAATGTCCCTCATAAAGACAATGCATTGTGAGTAGCACTGAATATAAACATAAATTTGTTTGCAAGAAAACTGCACAAGGCACCTTTAAACTTCCTTAAATTAAAAAAGCAACAGAGCAAACTCACATTGCAGAGTCTCGGCAGTGAGGACACCCTGGACTGCTTTGTCCCAAAAGGTCTGGCTGTGATGACAGAGGAGAGACGAGATGAGCCTTCGGACCTCCGGTAACCACGGGGAAGGCTGGCTGAGCCGGACCACGACCCAGTCCTGGACAAGTACGTGTAGAGGCTTGCAGCCTGTTGACCTCTGCCTTGCTCTGCAGCTGGTTCCAAAGATGTCTTCTGGCTCTCTTCTTCTGACTTCTGGTACGACAAGTCTTCCAGAGCATCAACAGCTGCCTGGTTAACTGTATCAGGGCCGAAAGTGGGAACCTGTGGATCCATGCTGAGAGGAAGTTCCTTGTGACTTGACAGAGCTGCAGTAGGATCCCTGCTGCCGGTTGATTTTGTGGTGTCATTTGGCATTATTGTTGTGACCAGAGGGGAGATTTGGACAGTGAAACCATTTTCTGGCTGAACTGGTTCAGATGTGAGCTGGAATGGAGCTGGGCTGCCCTGGGCTTTGACTTGTGTCTGGGAGCTGAAAGGATAGTCCAGAGAAGGTGTGGTTACTCCTGCTCCATCTGAAGCCAAAGAGGTGAGGTGGGTCTCCTCTCCCAAGATGTTT
Source organism: Thunnus albacares (assembly GCF_914725855.1). NCBI lineage: Eukaryota > Metazoa > Chordata > Actinopteri > Scombriformes > Scombridae > Thunnus > Thunnus albacares. Next base: position 25,345,972 of record NC_058106.1, read on the forward strand.
CCATCAGAGGCAGGCATTGCTTCAACTGATGATCCCTGAGAAGAAATAAGTCAACACTGGGTACAGATCTACCATGTTCATGTCCAGATCAAAAATGTTATGTTAATGTTATATTGCTAAACTGAAGTAGTACTTGAAGAATAATTTCTGCTGTCATTCACAGACATTCTCATTACCGCCCTGCCAAGTATACTAATGTCAACACAGGTCAGCAAGGTAAAACAGAATTGAACTCCAAGCTTACCTGCGTGTGGGCCGAGTTATGGTGGCTATTTGGAGCTGTGGGGCTGAAGGGTGCCTCTGTGGCGTAGCTGCGGGCCAGCAGAGCTCGAGTATGTGGTCGGAGATCAGAGCTTGATGATTTTGATGGAGGAGAGGTGGAGTAAGGACGGGGGGCAAGATTATGCCTGCGTGGGGACTGCTGGTCTCTGGGGAATCAGCATGTAAGGGAAGAGGAGCCAATGTAATGAAGGACGCAGAAAAGATGGGGAGGGGGGAGATGTGTCATATTACATGAGTTCACTCTGTCATACTGATCAGTTATTAAGTTAGGTCAGCAGCCTTACATGCACTTTATATAAAAGCTTGGTAGCCAAAGGGTTTAAAGCGTATGCTTAAGACATTATAGCATGTTTGGTAGGAACTTACCTCTTGAGTCGTCCACCCTGTGTGTCATTCTTAAAGTCAGTCACAGCCCCATTGGTCATCTGGTTAATGACATGCTCTCGGTCTTGCGACTTCCTGCGAAGATCAGTCTTGGTGCTCCTGCGACGATTCTTCCACTTTGTCAAGTCCTGACACAAATGTATTAGCCAAAAAACAATTTATAACCATTCAATACAATGTGATGTCATTATTAATATTTCAGAGCTAATCTTTTTTTTTTGAATGGTCAGACTCTATAAAGCCATCATTTTGTGGTTAATAGACTTTTCTTTTGACTTACATCTTGCCACTGAGCTTCGCTGTCCTTGGCAGCGACACTGCTCCTTCGTTTGTTTTCTTTATTCCACTCCCTTGCCGTGCCAGTGTCCTGGCCCACATCGAAAATGGTATTCCCACTAGGAACTTTACGCACAGGGTATACCATTGGGATGTCACTCAGTGATTTACTCCTGTTACAGACAAAGACAGAGGACATGGAATTTAATAATGCAGGATATAGATGGCACCAAAGATTGTATTCAAAAACAATATGTAGATGTCACTGCAGCTTTATGTTGCATGAGAAGTGGCATTTTTCAACGCTGCATAGCAGAATAAGCATACATGCGTACAACGTGCGATTTTGCACTGAGCGACTGTATGTGCTTGATGCCAGCTTTTTCTCTCTCACACACACGCACACACAGCATGCCATAGCACTAACAACTGCACACACCACATTCTGCATCCAAGCAACAGAATCCTTAGCCAAGTGCGAGCAGCAGAGTAGCATGCAAGTCAAGTAACACAGCAGTATAAATGGCAACAGATGTTGCTGTCTGGATAACACAACAGCTCTGACTTGTAACAAGTAATACTGTAGCACTGCTGCGGGCAACAGATGTTGTCAGACGTCATATTTAAATAACTTACAACAGAATTTAGCAGGTGGTGTATCAAAACTCCGACATAATTTTATGGGAGGAACCAAGACTGTGATTACAAACAATCTTGTAGTTTGTCATGAATTCTACAAACAAGTCTCTGCCCAGAAAATTAATAGTGGGTGGTATACCAAGTGCTCCATCTTCAGGAACAAGCAAATGATATGTGCGGCTTAATTCTCTTTGTAGGTAAGCTGAATACAAGAGAAGCACAAAAACATGAAGCAGCACCAAAGCAATTATGGTCATAGCAGTCTCAGACATCTTTGCTCCAATTCTATGCTCAAAACCTGCATTTCAGGACTCACCAAATCCAGCCAGGGTTGACCTGAACTGATCTTCCAGGTTTGACCTGGATTTGAGATGCTCTACAGAACCAAAGAAACAGACATGAAGACTGATAAACGCCATTAAACAGCCAAATATAAGGCATGTGGTATAATAAAGTAACCAAGTGCATAGTAGCAAATGATGAATCTCTGGCTATTCCACTGAAAAAAAAAAAAAAAAACACCTTTAGAGGAAGTGGCATTATATAAATTGATTTAAAAAGGCAATTTTATTTAATGGATACAACACGTGACTTTAGTGCCACAGTTGTAAATCAAACTTACCATTGACAGATAAACCCAATAATGTACATTAACCCATGCAGAAGATTTTTGCAGAAAAAAAAGAGCATTCAATGCAACAACTTATATGCTCCACAATATTTACTTTATTGACCCACACGGACATTTATTTTCTACACCAAAGCCATATTCACACAGACAGTAAACTGGAAAACATTAGTGCTGGCACAAAAGGTGTTATGAATCACATCATTCTGTTAAGGCTATCAAATTATTACATAAACCATGAGTCATCTTTTAAGCCATTATGAACTAATGAGTCACTCAGCAAGATTCTGTCAAAAAGTTCTCACATCAGCACTAAAAAAAAAAAAGGTGCCAGAGTGAATGGCAGATAATACAACATGCAATACCTAGGACAACATTAATCAGTAACAGTAGAAACTCAAAGTACACTTTGTAACTTCCTGAAACGCGTATTTCATAAAAGAGCCAAATGTACTTATCTTATCGAAAACTATGTAGTTTTCCTGATGCATTACAGGTTTGCAGATGCAAATATTAGGTGCCACGTTAACTATAATATGTGTATGAGAGCTTGTGTCAGCATGTACAGTGTGTATGATTTTTGTGTTTGGGACTCTGTGTGTGTTCAATATGGATCTTCAGCACATGTTGAGGCTTGGAAAAAGGGATTCTTAGCAATGGTTTTGAGGCTCTTCAGGTGTGGCAGAGATGTTTTGTAGAGCGGCAGATGTCACAAGCCATGAAATGAGGTCAAAATCAAACTTTTCCTCAGAAGAATCCAATGCTTTATGGCTACAGTCAAGGAAAAGGAAGAGAAGATACATGAAATGAGTAGAACATGATTTAACAAAAAATTAAAAAAATCTGAAAATAGGGAAATATGCAAGATGGAGGGTTCAGCAGTTTTAACTTATTTAGTTTTTCTTGCAAACTAGCTAATCCCCTGTGCCTTGCAAACTAGGACTTAGTTTGCTAGTGTAGTCAAACTGGATTCATAAACTATTATCTATACTATAGTCAAAAACCACAATCAAAGGACATGCAAACAGACAAAAAAAAAAAAAAAGTTATATTTATGTTTCATATTAGAGGATAAAACACAGCCTGTAAAGCATGCCATGTGACGTTTTAGCTACTTTTAAGTCATCAATTATTACTCGCTGCTCAAGCAATGCACCAATAACTTTGCACGTTAAGCATATAACAGTACAAAACTGCAGTTTCATCTTTGCCTGGTATTAGTTTCAAGCAGATATGCTTTCAAACTTGCATTTCAGCACTGCTTCGCGTCATAGAGCACTAATAACAGCCAACAGACCTTAAGCCTTGCATTTTACGATACCATGGTCTTCTCTGGGAGCCAAGGTAGATCCTGCGGACACGGATCTCCTCTTCAGGTGTCCAATATCGAGGCAAGAAGCGGTCATAGTTGGGGTTAGCAGATGTCTGATGAAGGGCCTGCTGCACTCGGCGGGCGTACAAGTCATCTAGTACAGGGTCTGCCTCAGTGTAATCGTCCTCAGAGTCTTCCTCACACAGAGCTTGCAGAAAAAGCTCTTCATCGACAATGGCCCACTCAGGAGAAGACAAAGTGAGGTGGGGTTGAGAGGAGAATGGGGCATCTTCATTGCTGCAGCAAAGAGTGGTAATACCATGTCTGTTTATTCACAGCTCATGGTGTCAGATCACGTAGGTATAGCTTTCGGATAAATAAATAATAATACCAAGTATCTCAGAAATGATCTCTGACAGTGCAAAACTGTTCCAAATGTTAAAAAGGCAGAAGTGTGAGTGATGATTAATGCATAGAGGCAAATTCAGCCTTTTTTTTTAGAGTGGGGTTACACAAGGCTCTTCTATTTCCATGCAGTGGAGCAGCAGGTAGTTGGGCTGAGTATTAGCAGAGCCAGGCACAGCACTGACATCCTGAGTTCTTTATATATCAGCTCTATGCTGAACTGCCTAATAGGATGAGCAGAGAGCTTACTGCCAAGACCATGGCCTGCCACATGAAATTTTGTATACAGACATCAAAATCTGAAAAAATAGTTACTGTTGTTTGTTGAGCAGTGCACATCTGACCTGGGAGTGATGAATGTCTGTTTAGTCAGGGGGCATATGGGGCTGCTGACCAAAATGTGTCTCTCCTGGTGATCCATTTGAAGTCTGGGGCTTGTCCTGTCATATTCTTCAGAGTCACTGTTACTATGGTGACTAGAGGCTATATAGATTAAGTCACTTTTGCAAGATTGTTGCTTAAAAAAAAAATAACCACAGACAACAGCAAATCTCAAATATACTTCAAAAAATAACTTCAAAGTTTATAATAACTATGTTGCCCAAATTCTCACCACAAAAAAATACTTCAAAAAAGGAACTTCAATCATGTTGACAACAAGAGCACAGGCTTGTTTGGTGCTGTTCAAAACAGCAACTTTTGTCAAGTGCTAAAAGAAAGCATTTGTGTGATTTATGAACGTGAAACATTGCTCAACCGCTCAGTCTAGGTGAAAAGTCATTCTGATTTTAGCAGGAAATAAATAATACAAGGTTTAAATACCACAATAATATATTATCCAAACTGGCTGAAAGCTCGGCAGACTTTAAACTGATTTAACCACAATGACATTAGTAAGAAAATACATTTCAACTAAAAACACTTGTCATTATATTAAGGATGAATAGATATATCTTTGAATCCAGTTCTCTCCTCACCACAGCATTTTTTGAGCCATGCTTGCGGCATGGCTCTAGGGATGGAAATGTCAAGTCTGTTGGCAGGTCCACCACTTTGGTCCAGACTAAAATATCTCAACACCTATTAGATGGACTGCCATGACAGTTTAGACAGACAAAAAATCCCCAGAGGATGAATCCGACTGAGTTTTGTGATACTTTTCCTCTACTTCCACCAGCAGGCTAAGATTTATGGTTTTGAGCACTTAGCAATTGTTAGCATGCCAACATAGCAAACTAAGATCCTTAATTTGGTAACTTCCGCATGTTAGCATTGTCACTGTGAGCATGTTAGCATGTAGCTCAAAGTATCACTGTGCCAAACTAAAGCCTTATATAGCTGTAGACTCTTAATCTTGTTTTTACTGTCCCATATCATCCTAAATGGTATTATGCAAAAATGTGCAATAAACACTAAAACAATCAACTACAGAGATTCAGAGATCAACTACAGCCCATTACTTACTAGGCAGCTATGGTTAAGTGAGTTAGTGGCAGCTTGTGAACCTTTTATGTAGCCGACTCATTTTCAGACGGTACCTGGCGAGGGGACTAGCACAGCCCCTTCCATTCTCCTCTCGTCCTTGTTTTCTCCGTAGGAGTGGTGTTGGGATATAGCTTTTGGTTTGCTGGGCTGAGTGCCGCGTTGTCGCCATCCTGAACACCTGCTCAGCTTCTGCGTCACTTCCACAACCTGGAGACCGCACGGACAGAAAGAGACATACAGGTATGAACAAGAGAAAAGATACAAGTTTGGAAAGTAATAAAAGACTGGAAATTAAACCAACTAAAAAAGAAAATTGACTCAGCTGAGATTATAGTTAAATTAAAAGAGAAAGTCCAAACATTATAACGTGAGAGGAACCTTTAGTGAATGACTGAGTCTTCACAGCCAAGCCTTTACGGAGCATTGGGCAAAGTATTTTACCCTCTCCCATCTCTCTCTCTTTCTCACACACACACACACACACACACACACACCTATCACGACTGTGTGGAACTTGCCACAATCTATCACTGACTTCTACTGAGCCCAAGCATGGCAGACAGATGACAGAAAAAAATAGGGCATCAGCAGCTTTCAGAATGTTCTTGATAAAAACAGGTTGATCATGCACAAGTTGAGTGCTTATGGAATAGTAAAAATTTGTTGTAATTAATGGGATTTTAATAAATACATTTCTGTTGTGGCATTTCTTGCAGAATGACCATAGCAGGCAGGACTGTGTTACCATGTTGCCCTCTATTTCAGCAAAAATTACAACAATTTATAAGGAATCAATCCTGGAATCGGCTGTCTGTCTGCAAGCGATTTAGCCTCTGGGGTCAATGGCCAATATTTCAGGGGTTCCCGTGTAGCCAGTGGATATCCTGATGACGGATATACAGACCAAGTCTTCATCTTCCGTGTGCTAATGTGTTCCACCTCTTTTCCTCTCTACACGGACTGTTCACCTGCATGCAACCAAAGCCCACTCTAACATAACTGGTTAATACTACTGTGACTACAAACGGAAACCAGAACACTTCTGGTACCAAAATATTGCCCCCTTGCCTACAGATTCTGCATTCATATGTAGATATCCGTGTATAGAGATTAGTTAGGAATTAAATGAAATCTTTATAACCAGTGATAATCTGAACAAGGAGAAGAGCCTTAACAACAGAGTCCCATACTGCATCAAATAAAGTGCAAATCAAAAAGAAAAATGGTGCCACTATGGGTGACCGTGTTACTCCAGTCATCTCTTCTATCCCAAAACAAAAAGAGATTCACATTTCAGGTGGTGTGGTGTGGACTAACTATTCAGAATAAGGAGATTGTATTGAGAATCCACAAAAAAAATGTACCTTCACTGTTTTGGCGGAGAGCCCGGGAGTCCAGCGAGTCGATGCTGTCCATAGAGTTCACTCTCTTATAGCTCGGTCTCATGTGCCGAAATTCCTCTCTCTCTGGGAAACAGCACTCTTTGTATCCGCCGTCTTTCACAAACACATTACTGCCCTCATCTAGAGCCTGATTGAAAATGCAGGGTTAATGTAGTTGAGAAAAAAAATAAAAAACATAAAGACTACTACTATATAAAAAGCCTAAAAGAGGAGCCTACCTTGGATAAAGCCAACCCTAACAGCCCTTCAAAGGCCTTGAAGTTAAGATGAGGACCACTGTAGAATGTATCTAAATGAGCCTTGCGACCCAACCAGTAGATTGTGATCAGAACCTGGAACACAGCAGACAAGACATGTGGAGCATCCAAACACACAAAACTGTTTTTACCTGTCTTGGGGTGGCTAGAGCACAACATAAACCAAATCTGGTTCCAACCAAACCAAAGAGACAGTTTTCTGAAGTTCAATGAAAAATTTGTTTATGTACAGTTCTGCAGATTGAAATCTAGGATTGGCACAAGGGTGGGCAACAACTTAACAAATAAAACTGAATTTAATCAATTTAGTAAACAGATATGATCTCATGAAAATCAAATGACACCAAGCAGCAATGAGTTACCCAACTAAAAATACACAGGGGAAAAACAAGGTTAACCTAACTGTGAGCTGACCTACAACTCCTGGGAGAGGAGAGTACACTGAGAAAGATCTAAGAGAGAATGATAAACAGTACCACGAAAAAGGATTGTGAAAAGGATTGTGTGAATATTGTAATTCTGCCAATAAAAAATTATAAAATGAGTCTGACAAACAGCCAGCTAGACAATTTGTTTTTACATTCTCCACCACAGCACATGGATCCACCCTCCCGACAGCATCACCCATAAGAAATACGAGAGAGGCAGAGACCATGGCCTTTACAAGAATACTGTTGACAGTCAGACACATATCTGACAACCATTAGTAAAGACAGTGAGTAAAGCCTTGTGAAATATAGGCCTCTTCCTGGCATTTAGTGTTTTATTATTTCAGCAAGCAAAGCATTTTGGACACGATTTATTTCTCATTTGCCTTGAGGCGAGGGATATTTTTTTGACGGACTGCCTTTCTCCCTGGCAGAGCAGCAGCCTGTGTTGAAAAGGGATATCCACAACACTATGTCATAATTTCTCTATCTGTATCTTAACAAAGTCATCATAGAGCAGTCAGATTTAAAAAAAAAAATCCATGTAGGACCTTGAGAGTTGATGGAATTTACTAAATATTTGATAGCACAATGCTAGACAGAAAGATCAGAATGTTGAGTGGTAATAAATGCCTCTTTATGGATATTACAGTAGCAGCTAATTTACCACTTAATTGAAAGCATTCAGTGAATACAGAAATCATCTCTCACATTTTTGAGTCAATGTCACAGTAGAATACCAATATCACTTAATAAAAAGGAGTACATATGATGTATAACCTCACAATTATATGCTGTTTTTATCCATGCTAGTGGCTCTAGGGGAATGCCAGATCTGTCGGCCGTTTGGTCCACCACTTGACTGAAAAATCTGTATAATATAATATTTGATGGATTGCCATGCAATTTTGTACAGACATTCATGGTCCACTTGGTCAAGGTTGAAGTTTGTTGTTATTAGTGGTCTCATCAACTATTGAGTGGGTTAACATGAAATTTGGTACACACATCTGATAGTTAGATGTATTTTGGATCTGGTTCCCGATCAGCACAGGATTTGTTAACCTCTGATGCTAGCAAATCTCTTATCAAATCATCTTTGATCTTATCTTTCCTCACTCTTTGTCATTAGCAAAGAGCAATGGAAAGTAAAGGTATCAGGCTTCTTGTTTCTAGCCGACCTTCGCAGTCTCTGGTTGAAATGACAGACATCACCGACAGCAGATCAGCTGTAGCTAATAAACATCACACAAAGGCTAAATTGAAAAGTTTGGCTGTACTCTGTGACTTGATCTCTGCAGCCAGTGTCTGTATTCAACCAAAGGATGCTTGAGTGAAAAGACACCCCTGAAGGGCCGTGAGTGCACTGTGTGTTTTTCTAGTTTCACAGAGCAGTGACTCTAGCTGATCACCTCGTGCCAGTTTAAGAATCTGCCAGTTAAGCTTTGATTCATATCAACATTTCTATCTCATCAACCTAATAGTTCTGAATCAAGACCTTCAGTATTTGGGGTACATAGCTTGTGAAGGCTACAGCTGTTAATTGAATGTGTCAGATACACTTAATTAACATTTCATATATTATGCTGCTCATCTCATTTTCAGGTTGTAGTTACAGGTTGTGAACATTAATTAGGCTGCCACTAAAAACTGTAGCGTTTCTGCCTCCCCTGCCAACCAGGTGATTAGACATCTTTAAGAGCTGAGTTATTTTAGCCTTCAAATGCTGAAAGGTAAATCTAATAAGTCTCAATAAGGAATTTGGATTTGTTGAGTGGATTCAATATTGGATTTGAATTCAATAAAATGCTATTGGACCCCATCCCTACACACATTCATGCCCCCCTCAGGATGAATTGTAATCACTTTGATGACTCCTTCGCTTTTCATCTAGTGCCACCATCTGGTCAAAATTTGTCCAATACTTTGGTTAATGACCAAATACCTCCTAACACTGCTGTGCCTGAGTATAGCCCACAGTGTATGAAAAAGCCTAACAAAGCCTGGCTGTAGTCTTCTGTTTGCAGATTAAACCCATTTGAGCCAGTGGGTGCAGCTAAATTTATTTTAAAATGTGTACAACTTGAGAATAAGTGTTTATTTCTGGGCTCATTTTAGTCTTAAACATAAGGACAGGAGAAGATCATTATTCTTGCTCTACCTCTTGCCAGGATAGCACTACTTTGCATGCAGCAGATCATCACAGCTTGATGCCATTTATTATTTGGCACCTATGATTTTAATCTTGGTATATCATTTAGGAGTCCTTAAACCACTATAAAAATCATGCCAATAATTTCATGTTTCAAAAATTAAAGGTTTATGAAACCTGCATGAGAGGAGACCTGCATGAAACTGGATTTCAATGGATACAAATTGACCCCAATTGGTTAATTCAAAGAAAAATGCTACACACAGTTCAAAGACAGAGTGCTCTGACAAACAGCCTCATTACTGGGCCCAAGTTGTCAGCTATTGTGTGATTCAAATGAAGCTTCCCTGATAAACAAACAAGCTCATAAGCTGAGAAACATGTAAAATACCAGCAGTGCACACAAGCGTGCACAAACATTCACATGTTCCCCACAAACAAAAGCTCACATATTCAAATCAGGAGAGACCAACACATGGATATAAGGCACTGTGTTGAAAAATAACACTATATTTTGGCACAGACTATTTGGAGTCATTGCCAGACTATTGGGATGAGTCCCAAACTAAAATCAGCAAAAAATAACCCCCTTCACCATCATCACTGTGATTCTGGATGGAGTCATGATGCTAATGCTGGTGGGATGTTGGCATCAGGATCAGGAAGCAGTGCTACAGGTACAGGTAGTTGGGCTGATAAGGATGTTTTTTAATGACTGGTTCCCATGTAATGTACAAGAAGTTCAGTCGTAACTTTATAAATATTTTACTAGGTGAAATGGAGCAGAAAAGAGTTGCCTCTAAGATTTTAAAATGTATATGACAATAGAGGGAAACAATAAAATATATATAATTGATAGGAGACAAAATGTGTGGCTTAGAATGTGAATAAATTAAGGAGACTTTCTGATCAAACTTTGTTAAGCTCCATTACTTACATTTTTGAGTCGTCTGTTGCTTTCATCTCGCCTAAAATAACAGGAAAGACTTTAATTATTATCTAGAGACAAGTGTGACTTTCCTAGTGCTGCAATTTATGACCGCACATACAGTAACATCACTAAAATGCAATTACATGTCAGGCTAACAAAGACCTGATTTGTATGTCAGGCGTGCATTTCAGGGAGTGAAAGATGAAGAGGTGTTGTCAAGAAAAAAAAAAAAAAATAGAAACCAACAGTGACATCTCAGTCCTTCTCATTTGCAATGTTTTACTAATCAGCTGCTTATCAGAATTTATAGAGAACAGGCTATCAACTCGTATAAAGCAGCACCTAGCTGAACAAAGCTCATGGCTTTATAAATGCAAAGCAGCTATGAGACTCATGAACAAAGTATAAGCCTTTTTCAGCACATCCTGCTCCAGTAAATAAACACCTTACATTAAATGTGCTCAACACAGCCAATCTATGAAGCTTATTTCAGACATTATTTTAATGTATTTAATCAAACAATACAAAATGGCATGGGTGTTACGTTTAAGGAGTCAAACGACTGATTTAAAGGCTTTAAGCCTGACAAATATATTGTATAAGCACGCATGTTCGCACATACACTTTTGATAAAACACTGCTATTTAAAGACAAGTACCTGAGTGTCACACGAGTGGACAGGTCCTGCAGGTCTCCTGGGTGAAACAGCTGTGACTCATTTAGTCCGAGTTTTCCACAGGCTTTCAGGAATACATTCACATTATCCTGGGGATCAAAATCAAAGAGACAAGAAAAGGAGACAGTTGATACTTGAAGAATGTATGATTCTTGTTATATTGATTTTTTTTTTTTTTAAATTACATGTAACTCAAGTTTATCATGCAATTGTAACATATGTTTACCAAAAATAAAAAAGAAGCTAATTGCTTCACTATATTAATTACCATTGTCAACTAAATTTAAAAGATCTACAAACAGTTAATTTATTCTGTATGTATTTAAATGGTTACTTGAAGGGTAGAAAATCAATACGGACACCTACTGTATGGTACATTTTGGAAAATGTCAGTTGTAATGTCAAATATGTTTAATAGGTTAACACATGCAAAACCACCACTGTGGTCCTTTAGGCTGTCAAAGTAACTGCTGATTCTCTGCTGTATCTGCATCTCACACACCACAACCACTCAAAGCATCCACTGTTGGGCTCTGTCTATTTATTGGCCCCTGATGGGAGGCAGCAATTGATCTTTCCCTGCTCTAGCTCTGGGCAGTTTTAGCAATTATACTTGTATGAAGCCATCAAAACACAGCCTGGAGCCAAAATAAAAATCTGCATTTGCATTTATGCTCGATAAAAAAAAAAAAAAAAAAAAAAAAATTACATATTCAGCAGTTAGGTTGCCACACAGATATGCAGTTTCAGGATCATTCAAATTGTGGTAACATCGTCTCTCGCTGCCTTTAGCAGGAAACCACACAAAGTGTCAAAACTTCCTGGCTAGCAGCTGCCATCTTAAATCTTATGTACTTACTTGCATTATACCCAATACACACACACACACACACACACACACACACACACACACACACACAAGATGGCTGAACTGTAAAATCTAATACTCACCAGGCCAGCAATGGGAGTAGAAAGCCTGTTTACTCTCTTGATTATGCCAGGTTTTAATTGGTTGATCAGGCTAAAAGTGAAAACAATACATATTGAAAATTAGAGCCCGATTAATACTGTATTTTTGGGGCGGATACTGATACCGATATTAGGGAGTAAAAAAAAACAAACTGATATATATATTCACATTTTTTGCAATGATCCCTAAAATATCAAACACTTGTGACAAAGATATGTAATGGAGGCAGGATATTTTACAGATATTTTGTTTATTGTCCAAAATGACATCAGTGCACAGTAAACTTCACTGGGAATTTAATAATTATAAATAACTATAATTAAAAAAAATATTGGCGCATATCGGACAACATGCATGCCAATACCGATATATTAGGCCAATATCAGCCAATCGATATAACTTCAGGCTCTATTAAAAATATTCCAGTTTAACATGTTTGAGAACCAGTGTATATTGTATCACCAGGATCCCATTCCACAAAAGGAAGCTAAATAGAATGGGCCTAATAATCCTAACTTTAACTTCCAAAATATACATTAAAAAAAGAAACAAAAGCAATTCCACCAGCATCAACAAAAGGCAGAGAGAAAGCATGACCTGGAATTCCAATTGGGCCCGGGCCAAATCATATTCAGTCCAATTTGTTCAGCTGGGGTCTCACTTATATTGCCGCTAGCCTCAGGTGTGTGTGTGTCAACATGCCTAATACCTGAGTGGATCTAAGAAGAGACTATCAGATCTTGAATGAAGCTAGCTAGCTTTCTTACACTCCAAAGAATGAATTTCAAATAAATTTCATTAATGACATGGCCCTTTATTTTCTTGTTCATCTTAACTTATGCATGTCTAGGCATAATGAACAGCTTTCATGCAAGTACAATTTTAGTTGATTCAGGGATGTTCTGAAACTAGGCTAGCCAGTTACACACCCGATCATTACTCACTCGCAAAGTAGCACTCCATTCTCCAGAGCAGCACGGAAGTCATTGCAACCAAAAGATTTTCCAGTCACTTCCTAAAAAAAACCCCCAAAAAACAACACAAACATTGTTAATAAATCATAACTGTGGTCAAAGTTTGCTCACTGTGCTCTGCCATGGAAATTTATGTTTTCCAGTTTGGCAGGAGTGCCAATTTCCAATACACACCTGGAGGTCCGATGCAGTCTCTTAACATTTAAACCCCAAAAACAAACACTCACAGTGCAATGGGACCCCACAACTACATTTTCTGTCTTTTCATTACTTGAAACGCCTATGTGTTGCTGTTTACTTGTTTTTTAATTAGTGTGAGTTACAGTAGTTGACAAGTAGGATGCTTCAGTATTGTGATGACACATTCAAGTGGATAGTCTGTAAATGCGAACCGCCAACTGAGAAACACCACTCACATCAAGCAGTAGATGGCAATTAAAAACAGGATTTTATACTAAAAACCTGCTAGATATATTCACCCGAAATGTTGGCGGAGTTTAGTTTACTGCACATATCGTGGTATCAGCATATGTGTCAGTCGATAAATAACAAGAAATGTTGGTACAGAAATGTCAAAGTTATGTTTGACTTCATTTTTCAACTCCTAGATATTCCTCTCAGTATGCATCTTCATTGCAAATTTAAAATAATCAATTTAAGGCTTCAAAATCAAAAATGTTTCTGCAATGCATTTGGAAAAAAAATAAAAATATAGGCCTCAAAAATCCAGTATTGTTCAGGCTATATTCTATACAAGCTCCACAATAGCATCACTAAGTGCTGACACAAACTGTAGTAAACTGAAAAAGAAACAACACAATGACAATTAAAGGTAAACTAACACTGTTCTTAAATTGCAATGTGGTTGTTACAGTGTTAAAAGTATTCTAATCACAATGTTCGGTTGTGCACTCCTGGTAAAATACACATAATGCTGTTCAGTGACAGCTAGTGGGGGGAAAAAAACCCAACCATAACAAAAAAAAATAGGAAAACAAGGTCCTGGATGAAGTTAATTAAAATAATCCTCTAGTCCGCAATGAATAGCATTTCCTTCTTTTGTAGTTCAAGAGTAAAACAGTGCATTAAGTGAGCTGGGTGCAGTTAAGATTTAGCTTAAACTGCTCAAAATCCTCCAACTGCTGCACAAAAGCATGGTTTAAATTATCTTTCTGCACAAATAATCACAAAATATCTACCAAGCAAAACAGTGAGCCATAAAAAATGCATGTAGACAATCACTCCCACAAAAAAATTCAAAAGATGTTTTTAGTCAAAAACAAACAATACAACATAACCTAAATGATTTTACATGGCAGATGCATGCACAAGGCAAGGGGGCTTTGTAATGAGGACACAAAAATGGGGCTATTAAGGCTCAGCTCCATAACTAACAGAGGGCCCCAAAAGGCTATTCTTCTCACTAATTAGTCCCTCCAGGAATCCGCAACCAGTTTGTTTTTGGTAGATGCGGATGCTTCTCAGTGGAATCATACAAACAATGCATAGCCACGTTAACATGGTATAAAACCCTATCACGTGATTTTGGTGTTACAGCACCAAACCTTAATTGGTGTTTTCGAGAAACAATTGCCCCACTGAAGCTACACATCCAATGGATTTCAAACATGTGTTTTTAAGTGTTGCTTGCAAACTTCTCAGCCTCATTTGCAATAGTGAGTTTTACAAACCCAACAAGGATCAAACAAGGCAATTGTATCACTTTGTAAGAAAATATAGGCATTCTTACTGAATCTATGTGATAACACCTGCTTAAAAATGGATTGGCGCTGCTCCTGAATTCACTAGAAACTAAATGGCCTGCTTACATAAAGTGAAAGGGGCACATCCATTCTTAATTTTTCCAGAGTCCAGTAGGAATTCAGCAAACATTTATGTGTAATTGCTGCTGGTGCCGAGCTAATGATGAACAGCAACAACCTTTGGACATTTGAATATATTGACATATTGTATATATATATTATATATTATTCTGTAATCTGTAACACAAATTATTAGTGTTAGCAAATTCCCCCATTGTGGTTTGGCACTAGGAAGAGTTTATAACATCAATTATTTTCTTAAAAGCAGCATGCCTTGCTTCCCTCCTGTCTGACACACACATTCACACCTCTTCACTGTTTATCCATCCTTTCATTCAGCAGCGCAGGAAAATAGATGGGTAAAATTGGCATGGGCGTACTGCCAAGAAAGTGCTGGACAGGATTCTCATAATGATCCACTCAGACACAATTGACATTAATGGTTCCATTTAGAGTTGGTCAACATTCAGTGGCCACAATCTACAACTTGTACAATGCCTGGACAGGAGCAGCCTCTAACCGAATAGAATATGTGTTGGTTTAAAACCAAATCCTCCACAAACACACTGTGTGCATGACAAAACCCACATGTGCCAATCACATTAACCACATGAAGTGTGCAACAAGCTAGTACCGACTGTCAAAGCAAGCAAAGATCACTAAAGTTAAGGCTGAAATGTGGGGTCTTGTGATATGAGCAATCTTTACCCATGTTTTTAAACATCACAGTAACCAATTATCTGCCTTCCTTCCATGTTGCATATCCCTCTGAAGTTGAGTGAGTCCTGCAGTCAAATTATTTTATCTGTAGAGGACTCTTAACACCTGGCTTCTCTGTGTCAGGATGCAAACTCACTCTTACCTGAGTCTTATCAAGGTATATTTTGCATTTGTACTCAAAGGTAATGGTGCCTCAGTTGAGTTTTATGAGTGTTGAGTCATTTACAAGACTATCAGCATCAGCAGCACTTGTTAGTGAGTGGAACTCTTACTGATCCAAACTATGTAGAAAGGTGATTTTGAAATGATTGCCACAAACTAAACTAAACATTTGCGGTCACTAAAAGGGGTTAAATGACAGACTGGTCAAATGTTCGTGGTGTTTGCAAAAGGATAAATGATGTTTAGCAGAAACAGCTACACGTGTCAGCAGCAAACAAACTAAATGAGCTATAATAAACCATACCTCTATCCAGCGTTGAGCCTCGCTGAAGGCGTCTGCACAGCTGACACTGGTCTGCTGGCGCCACTCCATCTGTAGCTTCTGCACAAGCAAAACGCACAACTCTAATGAAATGGCACAACTTTGTTACACTGATAAATTAAGAGTACACGTGGAACCACTGCGAAACCGACAACCTCCAGACTCACCAAATAAGTTAAATTAATGTCGATAAATATGAGAAAAACTTATGGAGTTAGATCAAATAAAGCATCAAATTGCTTTAGTTACCTTGTGCTGCGTAAAGATCCTCACCGGTGAAAGTTCTCCACTAATTGACACCCCGTTTGTCACTGGACTTTCCATCACCAGCAAGTTCCGCCTATTTGGTAGATTAGAGATGAAGGTCTCCGCCCCCTTCGAAACTACAAGCAAAGTTTTCGAGGTGAAGTGAAACTTGAGGAAGATAAGCAGATCAGTCGACTCATCGACCCTCTGGTGGTTTGTTGGTGCGTAACACTGTGGTTGGCAGTAAAACAGCGATCAATCGAGATGACCCTGCGCACAGGTTGCTAGGATTTTAGAAACACTAAATTGATGGCAAGTGTACTAATGTGACCTGAAAGGTTATTTGTATAGCGTCGTTCAAAGACAGGGGCAGTACAAAATGCCTTACACAAGGCGAGGAAATGCATTAGAACATTTTAAAACACTATAAATACCATTATAGTGAGGTTACAGTGCGTAATAAGTTGCCTCAAATTCAATAAAGAAAACAGAAGAGCACAAGGGAAATTAACTAAGATTTGAGTTAAAGTCCCCCCAACATATATCCCTGAAGTAAAATATATAAAATGTTTTTAATGGCTTGGATTTTTTTATATTTTATTTTCTCAGTTGTGCAATTAAATTTGTGAATTTTATTTCCCACTGTGGTCTAAACAATGTTTCAAAAACCGCCAGGAATAAAATTCTGGTGGGAAATAATGAATCATTTATGTACTTTTTTATTTACTTACCCACTTACTTGGCCTCAAAGTAGTCAAATTTTAAAATATTGAGTCTAAAATCACTGGAATCAACCTCTCACACACCCACTGTGTCTTGATTTTTTATTGTTGTGCCCCCAGGTTGATACAACCTCCTAATTCCCAGAATAAATACAGAGTACATGATCATGGGGTCCTCAGCAGTAGCCTAGCTATGGCCATGCCTGCACATGATCACTTAAAACCTAATAGATTATTTGATATTTTTTTTATTTCTGTATTTTAGATAATAAATGCCTAAAGGAATAATAAATATGTGAATGCTGCCTTCCTCACGTTGTTGTTTGCAGTGCATCCAGTGGCCCTTAGAGCTTATTCCTCTCTTCTTGATTCAGACATCTACAGTAGGCTACACACAGCTACCATTATGGCATGTAAAATATAAAAAGCCAAGTAACCCATTAACTTGAGAGGGTGACAAGCATTTAAATGGCAAATGTGTAAAAAAAAAAAAATGTTTATATGGTTATGTAAAACAATCTGCCTCTGTCTCCTCTTCACTCTTTTTATCCCCACATTGTCTGCCCTTCCCTGTAAAGATAGCAGCAGTCATATACCATTATGCAAAATATCACAGTGTGTTTCAAGGGCAGGTCTCTTTAACTCTCTTGGCTTTTACTGAAGTGACAAAGGACGTCCTGTGACAATTTCATTTTTGCACGTGAACTGCATACTGTATCCTTATAAACAGCAAATCATTTTTCTTCTGTATTCTTTTACACATTTGAAAAAAAAAAAGCATAATGAGAATCTGGTGTGTAGGCTTCATCTTGTATTGCACATGCTTACTCCAATCCAATTTCCTACCAACTGTCCAAGGAGACGCCCTATACTGGGAACAAGGGCGGTGATGGAATCGCAATATTTTGAAGTAAAATGAGGTGCAGAGGTGTAGGACACTAGCAGATTTAATGAGATGGCTATTAACAGATGGACACAGTAAGCTGTGATGGAAAGAAAATGTACAGAATATCTCCCCTGCTAGTCTGTGTCTGCACATCTGAGAATTAGATTTAAAGTACAAAGGATTTTGTTCACCTTTTCATGGCACCTGATAGTTGCTCAAGTATCTGAAGTTGTTGTATCCCCGACATGTTCATTTTCAGTAAAAAAAAAAAAAAAACCCTCTTTGTTATCACAGTGATTGCATTTTATAGTGTGTGTGTGTTACTTTTCAATGAGATCGTGACCGCAGCTCTGTCTTCTGAGTCAGAATCACACTGTTTAAAAATGGAGGGAAATGATACTCTGCCGTCCCTCCACATGTGATGCTAATTGATCTTGAAACGGAGGAGTGGCGCACTTGAGAAAACAGATTGATGCTCCTCATCTGTATTACAGGAGCCAGAGTTTGTTGCACATACTGATCTACTACTGATTAGATGAGGAATGAGATTATAGTCAGTATCAGCCCAAGTGTGAACAACTCATAAAACTTCGATGATGCAAACAGTATTTCAGCTCCTGTGATGAGTTATTCAAATTCTGTTGTATTTACATGACATCCCTTATGATATTGCTGTTTTGAGTGCACAAATTCAGAAGACAATATGGTCTGATATGTGTATATTATGTTTGTTCAAGGGTTTGTTCATCATTTGGCGAACTTGAGACCCAATTTATATTGATGGAACCCCTTTGTCACTATTTTTATGTAGCTCATATAGTACCTATGTATTTTTTGGCAGTGGGTGTAACACTCTGTTTGCAATTGTTATCTGGAATTTAAAAAATCCTCTTCCAACTTTATATTCTTATTTTTTAAAATCATATTTATTGTGCATGATGCTTTCTACCTATTGCATGCCATGTCTGTCATCTTTGCTCTTGTGGCCGTCAATGTTTGTATTATCTGATCTTAGAGCGGGAACGAGTCTAACAGTGAAGATGAACTACAAAAAATGGGAATGTAGCAATAAAAACATAAAGATGCAATGCATTTCATTTTATTTGTGGCAAGTTTTCTATGAATACATCACCTTATCAGAGCTGAGGAAATTATCTATTGCATTTATTTATGACTACCAGTAGGTGTTGCTGTAACTCTGCATGTGCATATATTATTTGGGGGGGTGGGGGGAGCTGGTGGTTTGGTAGTGGGTTAGGAGACTGGGGATGGTAGACAGAGTGAAATGGACAGTGACGACAATCTGATTTGCCTTCATATTGTTTCCCATATTTCCCATTTGTCTGTTCCCGGGGGTCTAGTGTTAGAAGAGTGATGTGATGTTGCTTAGAATACTCACTTTTCAATTACATCCTATCATCACCATTATCAACAGCAGCAACATTAACGGCTAATCTGCTTTCCACTATTTTCCAGATAGCATTTGAATTGAAAACCAAGAGATTTGTGCTTAAAATCTTAACAATAGAAAATATGAAATCTAGATATTTCACATATCAATGTCCAATCTTTTCTTTTTTTTTACATCAGTATAAAATTTTTTAAAAAAATCTAAAATCTCCTTTATTAGTTTTAGTTTTGAGTTACATTAAAATGGTATTTTTCTCTATAATTCTGTATCTGTTGTCCTAAGCTATGCAAACAGACATTTTTAATGAAATATTTAATATACTGCACATTTTTAAACATTAAAACTATATATACATTAAATTAACATTGGCTAATTATTTTCCTCATGGTTGTTCTACATGTTTCTGAATTGTTTAAAGTACACTACAGAGCACATAAAAAAGAGAGAGATGACCAAATATTTAAGGGATGAGCTCTTTAATATTTTCTTTTCTTTTTGTTGCTTAAAGGCTTTTCAAGATCTTCATGCATATGAATAACGTATTGCATTAAGCTGCCACATTTAAACTTCACAATCTTACTTCAATAATAACACCACATATTGCACTTACACAGTAAGCTTCATATTCACTCCATCCCCCTTTCACTGTGTTTACTGGTGGCATCAACTTGATATGTCTGCATAGCCAAAGTACTTTCTGTACTGTATTTTACACAATGAGTGAGAGCTACTGTAGTAATGTTATACTTGCTGCAGGGACTGAATCTGTGAATCATTAGGGTCATGGTATTCAAATCTCAGATCATTAGCTGCAGGGTTTGCCTACCGTACTTCACTGTGAACTGCATAAATCTGAGAGGGAGAGGCAAAAGTCTCCTCTTACACTATAGAAGTAGCTATGGCCATTGTTTATATATTGTCCAGATACTATATTGAATGTATATATTCATTTACTTATCCATTTATTCATGTGTGTAGCCCATGCAATTTCTATTTAGATGTATGCATGAAGCTGTATGGAGAAATGTGCACTCTTACTTACCTACCTGTTGCCTTTCTTTTCTATGTTTTTTTTCTTTATGCATCTGTAAAAAAGAAAAAAAAAAACAGAGGAAATAAAATGTCTATACTGTACTTCAGTATAATTATTATTGTGCCAGACAGAGGTGAATGAGTCCATGACAATAATTTCTCTTTGCTGAAGGATGGAGAGAGCTATCGGCTCCAAATAGCTAATATGTTATTATCCTATCATAGGGAGTATGATTATGACCATAATTATGAGTAAATATGAATATGTATGACATGAAATGGACTAAAAAGGGTGAAAATTGAACCCGTACACTGTTGCATCATTCAGGACTTATTGGCTGTTGAAAACTGATACCCTGCTGTTATCTTTTTACAGTATATAGACAATATATAATAAGGATTTTCCCACCAACAGTGCGGGTATAAGGCTGCAATTTTCACCTTTCTGAGTCTTTGAGCTAGTATGTCACCACTGTTGGTGTGCATTTCTACTCCTCCTCCTAATGTGGACTAACCTGTGAATGAAAGAAGTAAATTATACTCTGTCTTACAGATAGATCAGGAGAAACAACCCACATTAAAAGAAAGATAATTAATTTTAATTGTTGCTTTGGCTACAGCCTTATGGTTCAGGATTATTGTGCTTCTTCACCCCCACTGCCCTTTCTTCCCTAGTGCCTGACCGGTGTGTGTTGTCCCTGCCAAGATCTGAAACATTATCACAACAGGATGTAGGCTGGGATAACACTGAGAGTGCTTCCTCTGCAGTGTCAGTCACCTGGGAGATTCTTCAATTATCATTGCATTTTAATGTAACTTCTGAATCCGAGCTGTGCAGCAACTCAAAAGAACCAAAGAGAGGGGGCTACATGGGCATTCAACTTATGGGAAAAAGCTGGATTGATCTTGTTTTGCCTTTCTTATTGTTTTTAAAGTGGTTTTGTTGTAGTGTCTTTTGATTTATAAGGAAGCTTATGTATGGAAATATTCTAAGTCGAGTCCAATTAATACATGTAGACTACATGAGGTTAGCAACTGCTGTACATTGCTGTGCAAAGGCAAGTTATAGCTATTGATGGCTGTGCATAACACCAAAATTATTATTCAATTCAATTCGATTCAATACAACTTTATTTATCCCTGTAAAGGCAATTGTATGCAGTCGTTTGTCACTGGATCATCATTTCTCAAAGTTTCCAAGCTGATATCCTTACAAGCTTACACAGCCCATTTGATATCCAACATAGCTATAGCAAATACTGATGTAGGAGTATACACTTAGTGCGTAGGTTATCTAGCCATCATAGGCAATACTGGATACAGCAGTGGATGAGCAAGGAAGAATTATCTTGAATAATCTTGGATTTAACATGAGTTGGATTGAGTTGAATATATTTTTATCTGCACTCCATCCATGTAATTTGTGTGTTTGTGCCTGACATTGATGCCGCCTTCTCTTGTAATGTGGTGGCTGGCTGGCTGGTTCTCAACTTTGAATTAGGGGGCTCAGTAACATAAACTGAGGGAGAAGCGAAACAGAAACCACGGCAACAGTGACACCAGGACTGTTGCTAGGCTAACCAAAAGCAGGAGCATGATGCTGCTAGCCACAGCTGCTAGCATAGAAAGATAAGCTAAAGTTACTACCAAAGTACCAGCGCCAGAGTTAGAAACAGAAGTATGACATTTTCTTACTCTTGACAAACCAGTTGCTGCCAGATAAAAATGAGGACTAACTTTACCACAAGCTGGACACTGTTCCTGAGGGATTTAACCATACAGTCTATGGATTTAACTAACCAAAAGGATAATTGGCACGCTTTTACAATCAAGTTTTTTATGGAGACCTATGACTAAACAAAGAAGACACATAAATGGAGAAGTTGTGGGATAATCCTGGACACCCCCTGACTTCTTGTACCTGTATTTCTGAGGTGAGAGTCACAGAAACAAGTAAGGTTTTTTATTTATTTATTTATTTATTTTTTTATTAAACATTATACGTACTGTAGGTTGACATGCTGTGGTGATTTTGTGGTATCAGTTTGGTATGGTGTGTTGATAAAGTTTGGCTTTGGGATCGTTGAACAGCATTGATCATCACCAAAACAGCTGTGGTCAGTTTGTTTGTTACAAATAGTTTATTTAAGACATTAATGTAGCCTAGTTGTAAGCAGACAGATTTATCAAGAACTACAACTGTGGGCACCCATAAGTGGAGGCTGGTGTATAAACAGATATGAATGTCAAAATACTAAAATATTATTATTAACAAATACTTTATATTAATAAACACTTAAAATGTCCTTTTATCTGCTTATAATGACTTATGATTAAACTGTGATACGAACCATTTGATTAAATGTTTGTATACTGCTATTAAATAAGGGCACTTAAAGCAAAGTGTTAGCAAATTCATTTGTGTTGTTGATATTTTATCTTTCTTAAGGTTGTTTGCATTGTTGGTCAATGATCATCATTCTTTTTCTGGGGGTTGATCTTGATAATTTAATAATGATGCCTAGTAGTGTGCTTGAGTTGTGTGTGCCAGACTGCATGTTGTTTTTAATTAAATCAGGCTCATGCCTGTGATAATAGTATTCAGGTGATTAATTATTTTTAGTGAAATTTCTGCTATTTTTCATTTACACTGGAAGGGGCATAATAAAATGTAGTCTAGACAAGAAAATAGACTTTTTTGTCATATTCCAGGCTTTTGCAGTCATACTACCAGCAAAATGTGCATAGAATGCATTATCCTGTCAGGTGATGTCAAAAACAAGTTCCCCATCCTCTGGTTATGTCAGGGCCTTCATAGATTTAACATGCCAATCTATAGCTAATTGTAGCATATCTACTATTACATTAGCAGTAACCTATAAAAACAAATGGAAATCCAGGACTTATTAAAATAATATCCTTCATTCAAATTGAAATGCTGAAATGTCTTATTTGTGTGTACATGTAGTACATTCAGTATTCAATACAATTTTTGATTTACAATATCAAAGTAAAAAAAATTGAAATGAAAATGATGAAAATGGCATTGACACATAGTCCAAAACACAACTCTGCCATATTTAAACTGAAATTGAATGTTAAAATTGACTTTTCATTTGCATTTTTAAATTGGCTGACCTGGGAATTAAGTCATGATCTCAATGGTTATGTAATGCATCTTGTATGGTGGTGCAATTTCAGTCCTGTTAAATTTTCGCTTTCAGCCTGCATTGCTAGTGAGCGCCTCTGTGAAACAGAAGCATGTGATCTTTGCTAGTACAGTACATAGCCTCAAGTCCTGTGTGGTGATGTTGGGTGCCAGGCGTTAACTGCAAGGGCAATAAAGGCAGCTCATTAACACAGGAAAACAACAGATGTACTGTAGGAAAAGGAAAAAGGTGGTAATCATAATGGGTGCCTGATAAGCTACTATACTTTTACCCAAAACTCCCAGCCCCACAACTGTTCATCCAAGGTCTGCGTGGGATCAAATACTGTAGTTTCGGTTGGTCAGCATCAAGAACCAGTAGTTCTGTTTTTGTTGTTGATGGTTCAGTTGGGCATATTGATGGATAATCCTTTTGTACACATTACTCAACATTTAACAGTTTTGGCAATGATCCTTCAAATATGGTTATTAGATGGTCGTCACAAATAAATATATAGCTGAACCATAAACTTTATTATTAAAGGTAACTCAACAGTAAAGTTGACAATAAATTTTGAACAGTAAACTAAAAATGCAGTCTATAAAACATTTAGGTACTGCAATTGCTAGTTACATATCTACCAAGATATGGCCAGTACTGATGAAAGGGAACGTCAGCCTGTCAATATATCAGCCTATAAACAAAACAGACAGATACGATAAACAAGACAAGCATTTAAACAAAGCAGGAATATGATCATAATGCTGACCAAAATGAAATGCAATTACTGGTTTGCAAATTTATTTGAATAATGACACATTTAACCCAGGTTAGGTACTATTTCTAACTGTGTTTTGAGTAGGTATATTAATTTCCTTCCCTAAATTTTGACATTAAAAACTGAATAAAGTATGCAAAACCTTTTTGTACTTTGTACTCTCACACTAGAAAAGTGATGATCATACACAAAGACATGCAGCTTGAATGCTTTATCAACTTGATATTTTTAGTGTGGTGTTGATTGACGCTACTTTTCCACATGCAATGTACAGTGAAAATGGAAGAGGAGTGGTTCACAGTTCAATTATCATTAGCATAGTTTGAACAATAATAAGCTTTAATGATTTTGCTCTATTATAAAAGTTTAGTAATCTTATCATTCATGTCATGGTGTTTGACATGCATACTGAAAGTTTGCAGGGATGGCATGAAGTCCACCTGCAAAGTCAGAGAAGTAATGACACCTCTGAGTTAGTGGGCAGAGATTAATGCATGGATTTGCTTGTGCGAGAACATGCGTTGAATGGTAAGAAAGGTGCTGCTCCTGCTCTGGGACGGTGAGGAGTTGATGCAAATTCGATATGATAATGATGGTCCTGAGAAGAAGAGCACAGGAGGCATTAGGATGCGTCAGCACCTTCGTCTCCGTCCTACAGATGGAGGGGGAAGCAGAGTTTAGTTAAATCTTCATTGTTCCAACTACATGATTTCATTTTTTGAGAGATAGTTCAAAGGCACTTTAAAATGACAGATGCATATTAGATAAGCAGTCAAGCAATATGCAAAATACAATTTGTTATCTTCTATTCATAAATAGCCATCTGGATTGTTCTATTTTATATTGCAGTGTTGACCACTCAGGCTTATAAGTCTAACACTATCATCTCACAATATACTTGTGGGCAGAATATTCATGAAATGAATAATATATATAGTACTTTAATTAGCAGGTTTTCCTGTACCACCAACATCGGCGGGATTCATTACTTTTGATATAGGCCTAGTTTACGTGTCTTATATTCTGCAGAGCTCTTTCCAATTGTTAATAGGCATCCATGAAAAAAAAACGCCCAGCAGCCTGATGACAGGAAGTGTGAATGTGTTTTTAACTATTTTAACATCATATAGCCCTGATTTGCCATACAGTATCTGATAGCTGATAGTGTTCTGCATTTCACTTCAGTGGGACTGCTACAGTATGTTACTGACACAGAGGCTCCGGCAAAAAAAACAAAAAAGCAGCGTCATCTGGCATGGTGCTGTGATGGCCAATCAAATACGTGCAAATGCACTTGCCTGGCAGATTAGTTTGTATGAATGCTGTATTTCTACTGTTTACTTGCAGATCATTGAGATGAAAGATAAAAGAAAGATAAAATTATTGCTGCCGGGATGACTTTCCAGAATTGTAAAATCCTTTCTCTCAGTATTATAAACTCTTGTGCAGGGCTTTGGCATCTGAGTCTTCAAACTCATGGATCTATTACTCAAACCAGCCTTCCTGGATTGCATTAAACGCTCCCACCACTTACTGCTCAGTAATAGTTTTACTTATTAAAACTTCAGTCAACATTGCTTACCAAAGGTTATTAATATTTATACCCATCACTTACCAAGTAACTGTAACAATACGTTGAAGAGTCCATAGGCTGCCAAGATCAGACAATTCACATAGGGTAACAGCAAACAACTAATACACATGCCAGTCTCACTCTGCACACTTTGTTTCTCTAAAATACTGTGTCGTAATTGTGTCTTTGTTAACTCACTAGACTGAACACCACCCACATATGCGTTCATTTGTCCCTCTTGTATTGATTTTCAGTATCTGTCAGTCTTGTGATGAACTGTTCTCTGTAGGCAAAATCTTATCATGGGAATGGATTCTACATGCTTCAACGGTTACTTAGATACTGTATGGTACATTTTGAGCAAAGTTGCTTGTAATTGTGTTCATTACCCCCAAAATCCACTTACCGTACTGCTACAGTATCTGATATTCCCACTCTGAGATAGAGAAGAACTGCTTTGACCTACGCATCTACAGATGTCAGATGTCACAGCTTATCATAAAAAAGGATTTATGAATTAGCTGCATTCTGTCTAAATCTACATGTGATTTGGGAGTGTGTGGGAGGAAAATTTTCTGATATTAGACAGAAAAAGAATTTCAGATGAATTGTAGTTGGAAGCAAGAAAATAAATATTTCATTACTTAATAATCATGCACCAGCTGTTACAAAAGAAATCCTATAAAATTGGCACATAACTTTCTATGTACAATGAAATAACAATTAAGTGTCCTACACGGCCTGTTGCTGGCTTTAGTGCAGAGGAGGATTTGTTTTTATCTCCACCTAGCATGAGTGGGTGGCTGCTCTGTGCTCACTGAGAATACCATGATCCAGTGGAAAAAAATGCAACCAGAAACAAACAAACAAGCAATTCCAGAGTTTATACAAGAAAGGGTGTAAGATAGCATACTAACCCTGTATGCATAAATGTACCCCTATGCATAAATGCTCTGGGGGTGATGTATACAGTACAATGATGTCTCAGATTTTGAGAGGTGGGTAAACAGCGTTTATGTGCATTTACTTTTGACTAAACCCACTTCTGTAGTGATTTTAGTTATCTTCTGCTGTCACTTTTCTCTCTCTGTACTTTTCTGTCTGACTATATTATAAGAAAATATGCATCAGTGTGGAATCATAAATTGGAAAATTTCTTTTACTGCCTACATGAAGAACTCAGGCCCATATTTCATTAAAGCCAATGATGCCTACAGTATATGAGCTTGCACAGCAAATCCAAAAAAGAGGCAGAAATAAATCCATGCAGCTCACCAAGTAACGGAAATTGCACAGTGCAACCAGAATATTGAATGTGTACTTAAAAGTAAAAATAGTGCATCAATAACTTGTCAGTTCTTTTATGCAAAGGGGATGGGCTGCTGCTTCACAAGCAATACATTCTTAAGTTGTGAATGGGATGTTTACTGCATGTGTCCGGCATGATGATATTCATATAAAAGATACATAAAAGTAATACCAGTGTAGTTAAGCCAAGGCCGCATATCTACTTGCTCTGAATTCCAGTGGTGGTGAATAGCAAAATGCCGTTTGAATATGATCCTGAGACATACATAATTTAAAAAACAGCCACTCGATTGAACAACTCTGTTGATCCCATTGAGTGCTTAATTAGGATCCTTTTTTGATGGCCACACCAGAATGTTTTGTGTTTATTTAAAAGTGTTTTCCTCCACGTCAGGACAGGACACTCACCTAAATTATTCTATCCATACAAAATTAAGGGCACTTTCACCATAATGCTTATGCTTACGGTGCATACTGATGGCTAAAGCCACTCTCCCTCATTGCTTATTAATACATATGCTTTACTCCTTGGTTCAAGCTGCAATCATAATGCCCACTGAGAACTGTTAAAGTGAGCTTTGCAACAAACCCTATGCACACAATTTCCACGTGCCATGATTCAGAGTTTAAACGTTGCTGCCTCACCTCAGTTTCCAGCAATACCTACTGTACTGTTACATGCCCCATCCCCCAACGGCACTCTAAGCTTTACAAAAATATACAATCAATCATGTTATCTGACAAATATAACAATATAATTTCAATTCAATTCAATTCAGTTTTATTTACATAGTGCCAAATCACAACAAAAGTCATCTCAGGGCAAACTGTTACATTGGTTTTCATAATTTTGTGGCATTATCTGCTCTTTGTTAAGTCACCGCTGATGTATCTCATACCATCTCCCTCAAAACCACACTGTTTCTTCTTATTATTATTCATAGTAACCTCCTCTTGCTATTGTTTTAACCCTACAAATATTTCTCTTTTCCCTGACAAAGTTCTGAAAGTTCAGTACCTGCCCTATACAGCACCTGTCCTATGTCTCAGTGCTGGCTGTGTATGATGAACTGCATCTCCTCTGTTTTTTTGAATGTTGAATATTTCTATCTCCTCCTATGTGGGAGATTTAGATTACTTGATCCATAGTAACACTCCAAAAATTATTTAAAGGTTCGCAGCTATTTCTGTAATAGGTGGGCTAACCAGCTGAATGGTAATAATGTAAATCATTGATTGCATTACCTGAGGTAGCAGGCCAAATTTCATGTGCCACAGCTTTTACTTTTCTGATCTCCAGTTCTCTATAGTTAGATCGTCCTATCGTCATCCTGTGAGATTGGCAATACCTGATACGATCGCCCAGGGGTGAGGTGATTTGCTGAACAAAACTCGGGAGAGAGTAGAGTTGGATATAACTGCGGTTCATTTGCTCGCCTACATTTTATTATAAAGTCTGCACTAAAATAAAATGTTGAAATTAAAATTAAAATGAACCATTGACTGGAACTACTGTAAGAGTCACAATAGGTGCTTTTGGACCAAACAGTTCTGGGGACTCCCTCACAGCAAAAAGTCCAGTGTTGAATTAACTCCCACAGAGTTGATTTCAGCACTTTTACAGTGTTTCTATAGCTCCACACTCTCCAGAGTTAAATGAACACTTTCACATAGTTGAACATATAATATATAATAGTTGAACATTTAGCACTACACAAAAGTTCCTTCTTTAACTCACAAAACAGAGTTTAAGTAACAGTAAGCAATTAGATAAATAACACTGTTCTGAGTTACATTTTTTACTATTTGGACAGTTTTAAGCCCTTTTCACACATGCACTACAACCCTGAAATTTTACGGACATTACTCGGAAGAGCTGTATGTGTGAACGCAAAAAAGTATATCACTTATTTGACAAAAACTAACTAGTTGAGAAAACATCTTTTAAAAAGATCATTTCAAGAATTTAATTGTTTATCAAATTCTCATCTCTGAGGGAAAAAAAATTAATTGGCTTGTCCTTATTTTGTTGAGGCTGAAGGTTTCCCAGTGATAAGCAATGGCCATCTGACGCTTTTTAGCAATTTATTTGGTTATGTTTTTGAAAATTTTAAAAAATAATCTTTAAACAGCTTGTGTTTGGCTTCAAACCTCACACACCACATATAATAAGGGGCCAATTTTACTGATAGAAGATGAGTAATGGATCATAAAATGATGCTTAGATATCAAGTTTCTAGTTTGTGGTGGTCAACAATCAAATGCTTTAAATATATTGTCATACCTACAGCGAGAGAAAGTGAAAAAATATGTTCATTATTTGAAGTAAAAACAGTAACAAATTCCAGTCTTTGTGTCCTGCAGGAATGTCACCAAACAAAAGAGGGATGTTTTTTCACGAGACACAACGTTTGAATAGAATTCAAACCAATGCCATTGCCAGCACTCTCCAAAATAATCTTTGTGGGACATTTTTTTCATCACATACACATTACATACATTCTAAAAATCCATAATCAAAAGCATAAATCCTGGAATGTAAGTCCTGTTCTGACATAAAATGTCATGTGAGAGAAAGCAATTTGATCCCATCCTGAGCTGAACCCTCATGAAGATCATGCATTATACCAAATGATTAGTTATTACAAATGTGGATATACTTCAATGAATTAAGTGTAGATTTTTTTTCAAACCATATAGTGACTTCAGTTGTAGGTCTTCCTGGAGAGACTGGCAATGCATTTCAAACATATCTTTTCCACAAAGGATCACCTTAGGATCATCCTCACTCTATACTGTTTGAGAATCGTTCTTCTCAATCAACGGCGACAGAAATGATGACCACTGAATGATTCATTAAAACCAAGAATTGTGTGCATCCAGGGATTGTCTTCAGTGATATGTGAGATTGTACCATATACCTGCTCATCAGAAAATGGAAGTCTTAGCCCTTGACTTTCCATTTTTTTCATATCATTTATCAACAGTTCCAGTATAACATCAAAACTATACTTGTGCCAATCTTGTGCATGAAAAAGTGATACCAAATGAATGTTCATCAAAACCAAATTCAATTTTGGGGGCAAGTTTCTGACAACAAAATAAAGACAGCCAATTTTGTGAATTCCACATTTAGAGCCATGAGGATTGACTGTATCAAAATCATCATAGTATACTTGAATTTGTAATTTATGTCTTTTTTCTGTAAACAAGGGGTGGGTTTTAAAATAACTTCCATCAAAAAAGTCAGTATAAGTGTCAGGCTCTGATCAATACTCTTTCTTTAGGAAAGCACAAATGTCTGGATTTCTGCACATGAAGTTCAATGTTTCTAAAATTGGCACATTTATAAAAGTATCCTTCACAGGTACTTAACCATAAGTACAGTATTTCTGTTGTCATATATCACCTGTTGTCATATATCACTCCCAGTGTTATTGCTACTGGCTCGACAAATCCCCATTTTAGGCTGAAGTTTTTATTTTGTTTTCATTCTGTATTCAGATTTGTGAATGTGGTTTTCAAATTTTTCAAAAGATTCATTTATCACAGATATGTTAGGGTCAGTTATAGGTAAAGCCTGCGAGCAAAGCTCACTCCTCCAAATCTCCCACAACTGAAGATCCCAAACTGTTAGAAATCCCACTCGCCTGTAATTTGTCCACAATAGATGCACATGTGTCTTTGGTTTGATCTTTAGTAAGTCCTGAATCACTGCTCTCAGAAGAAACACTGGAAGAGCTACATTGATTTTGGGGATTAAATTGGTCCTCCAAAGCATGTGCTTGAGATGAAGTCGCAACTGGCTCTCTAAAGGAAGACGCAACAGTTTAAGTTTGAGCTGGACTGTGCTATGAACACTATTAAGGTGCTTCTGAAAACCTGCATATGTTAGGAACTGATGCCTTCACCTTTGCTGAGAACAAAACAATATGAACTTGGGTCCAGGATAGTATCCATGTTGAACTCTTAAATGTGAAATCAACTGCTGACTGCTGGGATACTGTTTCTGACACATAAAACAGGTCAGCATTGTTATAGCCTCTTACTCACAGAGTGAGAGCACTACTGGCTGATTAAGCAGTCTGGCTCTCAAGTCTCTAAATCTGGGTGACTCCATTTTCCCCACATCAATATTATACACTGTTATCTGCAGGAATGTGTAAAAATTCACAAATACAACATCATAAGACAAATTAAACACAAAATGTGCTTTGAAGAGTTCATCAAATGCCCCGAGGGAGCGATTTGCCTGGCATGAGATGAGATGCTTGTCCATGGTGATGTAGAAGCTGTCAATCTTGCTCTTCTGACGCCCAACAGCAAGGAGGTACAGCTGCTGACCCTGCTGGTTGCAGAGACGCTCCTCTAAACTGCAGCCTGACCAGGGTTGAGATGACGAACCTGAACATTAGACACAATAATAATGCGCAGCCACAGATAAAACTACATTATAGAAGTGATTACTGAAACATCTTCTCACTGGCTAGTGCAAGATGGGAATGCCTGTGAAGACTTAATTTCAGTTTCATCCATTTTTTAACAATTTACATTCTCATTTACACATGTGGCTAAGAAGGTGATGTGAAAAAATATAAACACCTAAAAAATCACATTAATATTATAATTACCTTATTAAAGACTATAAGTCTCTTAACTGCATCACATTCACTAATTCTGGAGACTTCAGTCCCCCCGGTGGTGTTGGTGGAAGGAGATGTATCAACAACAATGGGGGCCATTTCTTGGTCGTAGGCAGACGACAAAGAGTCACAAGAATTAACTGAAAACTCTTGAAATTTAATTCTTTTCCAGTTTGAATGAGAACAGGGAGGCATTATGAGATAGTTTTATACAGTCATCTGTCCATTGTTCATATTTATCCCAATCCAAATAAACTTTCAGAGATACACAGAATAAACAAATTAAAATACTATCTCACAGGTGCTCGCGTTTCCCAGTTTTAATCATATAGTCATAAAAATAATGAATGAAGCAACTATAACTGCAATTATAGCAAATGGTTTAAAACAAGCAAAACAAATACAACCTACTTGTCTCAACCAGATCACTTCCTGGGGGAATTTATGCTGACTGCACTAAGCGACGCAACTCTGGTGTTGAAGTGAGCTGCTTAGCCTCTTTATGACATTTGGCTTGAAGAACACATCCCATTTCTGAAACAGCCTGGAGGATGTCTCATCATCAAATAGGAGCATGAAGTCTTGATCCACCTTTAAGAAAGAATATATTAAACTGTTACTACAGGAAATACTTTTACATTTCAAGCCATTCTAAACATTTCATTCCAAACTTACCAATCCCTTTGTATCCAGGAATCTTGGGAAGGTGGAGAGGACATCGACACTTCTGCCTGGGTTATTAACAAGCTTCTGACAATGCTGAAAGGTCTCTGGAAAATCATTGAATGGTATGGTTGAACAAAGACATGGCCTCTTGGCAAGCATCCTCATCAAGCTGCCTTTCAACATTAACAGTCCTTTGAAAATGTGGGCCTCCTGGAGAAAAGTCAATAGAGCTATTTGGTGGCAGTGCAGATCCTCAATGAATCTTCCTTTGGACTGTTATCAGACGCCAAGAAATGTGAAATCCTGTGCTGCTTGCAGCATCATAGAAATGTTCCTGAAATGAAAAATATTAAGTGCGCTGTAATACTCGGCTTATAAGAGATCTCAGAGAATTCAAATGTCACTGTCATGCACATAGCTTCGTGTCACAATATGCAAGTATGACATGAAAGTGTCATGCAAACAGTAATAATGACTATTACACGGCCTTTCTTGGAATATGGATGCTTGAGGGAAGGGAACAGCATCACTATCCCAAGAGTGCACTCTTCTCTGATTGCTTTAGTGGAGAGGTGCCTGAGAGGAGATGTTAAATTAGTAATTTAAATGTATGCAGTAGCCATGCAGTTATTTGGCACAAATAAAAAGGATATGAAACACACATACCCATGATTATCAATCATGTGAGCCACCAGTATGTTAACCATTTCTCTTCTTGTGGCATCTGTTGTTTGGTACTCCTGTAATAGTCTACTTATTCACCACTGGACTTCCCTCTTAGCACAGCTTCATTCAACTAATAATAAACAAAAACATGAGAATGGTGATAAACAGCTTTTCTACAGACTCAGAGTGAAAAAATGTGAAAGTGTTCAGAAACTCATGAGAATCAAGCTTTGTTATAACCTGTTTAGCAGACATTGCAACACATGTATCCTCAATTCTTTGTCTCTTGCCAGGGACCTCATCTATGATTACAGTTGATGCACTTGAGCTGAAGCTTTGAGTCAGACATCTCAGAAGCAGAAGACAAGAAGCAATCAGAAAATTCTAAAGGAATAGAAAAAGTGTGGATAATTTTATTCTGTAGGGTGTAGAGTGCTTGATTATACCTGCCTTTACATCCCACCGTGATTTGAGAAAAATGTTAGCACCACCCCACACTGCCTTGTCTAATGAGGTCGCTGAATATTTCTGCATCAACTTCTGTCCCTGTTCCATGCATCATGGTATATAACTTTTGCATCAGGAGGCAGGCAAAGTCTCTTGATGACTGGAAAAGATAGTAAGATAAAACTGAATGTGCTTTTGAAGTCAACACTGTTTCTTGCCTCTCAGCGAATGACTGTTCACGTTAAATACATTCATCCACCACTGCATA
Organism: Thunnus albacares; assembly: GCF_914725855.1. Taxonomy (NCBI): domain Eukaryota; kingdom Metazoa; phylum Chordata; class Actinopteri; order Scombriformes; family Scombridae; genus Thunnus; species Thunnus albacares. The sequence goes on from NC_058106.1 coordinate 25,379,996, forward strand.
ATCATTAAATAGACCTAGAGCATTTTGCCCTCGCAAAACCCATTCCCCCTTAAATCCAAATGTGAAAGTTGATGATTGGCTTTTTTTTTAATTGACTGTTTTGGTGTATATTATGCTCTACACTCTACTAGGCACACATTGCAGAACTGAAAATGTTTAGCAATTTACCCCCATTTATGAAAGAGTCTGCTGAAGGCATGTAAATAAATCAGTCTACATCATTAAGGAGCTTGCAGAACAAGGTTTTAAGAGAATATGGGTGTATTTTTAAACATTTTTTCTAAGCCAAGCTAAAGTAAAATTTAATACCTTTTACATGGAATTGCAGAAATTCAAAAAGTCCTTCAACCTTATCCAACTTCACATACTTTTGCTGTTGGCTGTAATTCACCTGGGCCAGCATTTTTACTGAGACATGCAAGAAAGTTTGACAAAGTAAATTAACATTTAAAGGAAGAACAGTAAAAAATAAAGTGAAATCCTGGTCACACAGACAACCAGACACATTAAATGCGCGTGTCTGCTTGTTGGGACACGTTTTTGTGGCCCCTTTGATGTTCAACTGCAGACCCACAACCGTTAGCTCCAGCCTTAAACAAGATTTTATACAGAAAAAACATAAAGCTTTGTTTTCCATCGCTTTGAGCTTGCCTGTGAATTGTTGTTGAATCGTCATTGATAAAGTTGGAGGTTTTAGTAACTACCGGTTAGCTAGCTAATGTTACCATAGACTGCCAGCTAGCTAATCATCTGGCGGTTGGTATAGCAATGTCACTTTTGCGCAAGATACAACAACAACAACAACAAGATGGAGGACGCCGTGATCAGAGCTGTGTGTTTGTTGTGTGTCGTGTGTTTTGTGATAATAACAAGGTTGGAAAGGAGACATGCAAATTTAGACTATGTGGTTGTTTTGCACAGGTTTTTAAAAATAGTGGTTGCTAGTGCTGCATTGGCTCATGACCAATTTGATCAATCAACATACACTTACATCACTCAAGGTTCCTCTTCTGCTTGGAGAGTACCTATCCTGAAGTAGGAACTAAAAAAGTCCCTCAAAACGGCGTTCTACGATCATTCCCACTTCCTGCAGTGTGGACACAATAAAAATGGGGTAGTTCCTCTAACAGTTCTTAGAGCTATGAAAAAGTTCCTCCAGTCCAAAAGCGCTTATTAAGTCAATGTGCACAGAACACACTCTGATTCAATTAATGTAGTTATGGTCCTGATTATGTGAGCATAATTACATTACAATATTTGAAGCTCTAAGCCATCTAGAAGTTTATGTATCCTTATTGAATATTTTGCAAAAATTTACAAAACTCTACTGGTTCAAGAGGGGAAAAGAAGTGTTTTAATTTTCTCAACAACATTATTCAAAAATGCCATATATCTGAAATCAATGAGCTACAAAACCCTAATTCAGATTAGATACATGCCAGTAATATCCATTTACCTGATAGCGTCTATTGATTGTCTGGAAAAGACAGAAAACAGCAGTAGAATAAATCAAGTCCTTTAAAATGGGCTTGCTTATGGCTTTGGGATATAAAACACCACCATCTGACTTCATTACAGTAAATGGAAAGTTGAGACTAAAGCAGAATGGTTGATATTGGCTTTAGCTGTGTCTATATTTGAAATTTTCGTCCATGGAATTTGTTTTAGTCTAGACTTTGGTGAGACAAGCAGGGATACAGTATAAGGAAATATAAAAACATCAGTGGCCATGCTGTCATCTCCATGGATGTCACTGAGGGTAAACAGTGGAAAATGTTTCTCTCTTAATGTACAATATTTAAATTCCTTCAAATTCAAAATTCCTTTCAAATCAAGAAAGGTAGTAAAGGCATGAAAACCTCAAAAGCATCAATCAAATAAATATAATGTGAATCAGGAATGAAAATACTTACTTCACTGTTTTTAATTCAGTTACCAAGTTAAAACTTTCTGAGAATACTGACAGTATTATTCACTTCCTGCCAAGTGAAAAAAACAGGGCAGTATAATGTGAAGAGAAACGCTTGGCTGGGTTCCTTTCCAGGAATAATCACTTTCAAAGTGAAATGTGAGTTGAGGAGTCGACTCGGGATGACCTCGGAGAGAGTAATGCTTAGTAAAGAGTAAGTAGGCTTGATCACAGAAATTATACATTCAAAATGTAACCAGGTTTGTAGTCTGTAATGTAATCTATTGGTATACATGAGCTAATTACCATGACATTACATTACTTTTATTATTATTATTATTATCATTATCATTATCATTATCATTATCATTATTACTATATAACATCAAATTAAAAGTTCAGTACAATATGATTTCATATGATATCATTTGAATACACTTCCACATTCCAAGTAAAAAACACAAATAAATAGGATGAATCAAAGTCTGCAAGCCAGTTTAGGCAGCCCTTCTTGCTTCACTCACATGGCATACTCCTCTCACTGCAACATACAGTGCACCCTTTTAATCACAGCGATGTACTTAAGCTGTCAGTGCTCTGCTCACATTTTTGCTGCATGCGTGCTGCCACACTGCTCACTCATGCTCCAGCTGCCGCTGCTACTGTTCATGTAGTGTTTCAAAAGCCCCAACACCACCCCACCATCCATTTGTAGGTTCTGACTCTTCCTCCCCCTGGGGGGGAAGTTAGCATTGTCACCCCCCACGCCCTGCTGTGCTGAACTTGATGTTGCCTTGTTAGGAGCGAAGGGTTTAGAGCCTAGATGCTAAACATTAATGCTGTATGTAATAATCTATTCCACGTGAGTTGGCTGACTGAAATACAGTTATTGCTGAAAAAGATTCTGGCACTCCTGCTGCTTTATGTCAACAAGGAATTGCAAATTCTTACTCTGTGAAATATTTCATTAAAAACCTGCAGTGCACCATCACATAACTTTTTCACAATATAAGAACATAGATGTGGGAAACTCAATATTAGGGCGTAAAATATGAATTACATGGGAAATCCTTCAGATGGAAGCTCTCAGCAAACTGCAGATGTTTTGTGCCATGACAAAGTATTCCACTTACTAAATTAAATGTATCTTTTCAGTTTTAATGAATAAATGCAGTACTTTCATTGTTGAACCATATCATTTTGACACTATGAGAACAAGCATCAGTGAGTGAACATATATTGCAAGCCAGTGTGAGACCACATTAAGCACTATACAATAACCTCTGAATGATAACAAGTCAATCAGGAATTCAGCCTGCAGCACCATCTCATCGCTTACATCAAAGTCTTCAGAACTTTAAAAACAGCTTACTGTGGTTTGGAAGTTAGAAGCTCCAGCTGGTCCTGATTAACACTTTCAGGATGACACCCATTACACCCTTTCTTTAAAGAGCAACTATTAATATTCAAGTGAGTTTCAAAAAATGCCTACAACTCTTAGTTTTTCTATTTTTGAACAGCTACGCACCTACATTGTTGCTTTGTGAGAGCACTAGAGAGTAAAAAGGAAATATTTAAGTGCTTCTCCTGTAACTTTCTTTCATGTTTTATTACCTTTACCTCACTCCTAGTCTCATAAAGAGCTGTGAGATGAATCACATATAGGCAAGGCTTAAAATGGACAACATAAAGGGCTAACAGGGCCAAATAAATGACAAAAATCATAGTTGTTGAGAACATTCATTGCCCCATTATGATGTTCATGTGTTATGACCTTTATCATATTGTCTGAAACCAGAATACTGAATTGTCAGTTTATTTTATGTGAACATTTCAAGCCCTCCGGAACCATCATTTTCAACGCTTTATGACTGCTAAGAGTGCACACTCATAAAAAGATTCATGAATAGCAAGCAATGATCACCTGACTGATCATAGATTATTTACATTGAAAAACGTGAACAAGGGGTCAGAGGCTCACCTGTGTGGGCATATAAGGTCAGAGTGCGAGTCGGGTGAGGGGTAGACACAGGCAGTAGAATGTTTTGTGTGTGTAAAATGAAATGAGGCATTGTTATTTTTTTATTGAGTTACAGAATGTAAGTCGATCGTAAATGAAACTACTTTTGCAGGAGAAAATCAAAACAAAGAACAAGCTTTGAATACTGACTGGAAATTCAAATACCTTATGCAACAAATGAATACCAGCCTCACACTGCAGAATAAGAGCCTTCAACAGAGCTATACAAAAGCAAGAGGTTTAGTGTTATTGGTAGACCAATAGTAGTTTGGAGCCATGTTGTTCTTTGCACCATAATGCATCAGAATTCAGAGAAATCGGCAGGGAGATCACAGTGGAAGCAAAGAGCCATTATAAAGCCATTTACCAGACAGCTCCCTGCGTAGTAGCAAGGTAATGAACAGGGCTCAGCTGAAGAGCTCACTCACTGAGGAGCGCTACATATACTACTTCCACTGAGAAAGATGGAAAAACAAAGGATTATCTAAAATTCAGCTGGGACAGGCCTCACCTTATTGTATGATGTAAAGTGTAGAAGAGTCCTGCATCACCTTCTACTACTGCAGGTCCTATCTAAACTACAAAATAAGTCATGACCATTTTCCAATCTGGTACTGCTATGGTTAATGTATAGTTAATGTATATATGTGTTCATGCAACTACAACTACTTGGTTAAGATTAAGGGAAGGTTGCCTTAATTTTTTAGAAGAAATCAGTGTTTATTGATGGTACAACTTTTCTTTGAGCTATAAGAAGGTCAAAATATTTCTTGCTTCGGTGTTGAATGTAAAAATAAGTTGTTTAAAGCTTTTTGTTCAAATTACCATTTTTGTGGATTTTTTTTTGAGAGTGCACTGTTGCTCTTCACATAATTTTTCCAACACTATATTCAGAAAATGCTTTAGCAAACCAGTCTGTCCTTGAATACCAAAGCCCTGGTTACAGACTTCAGGTTGATTATAGATTGTGGACTAAAATTCCAAACTTGCATTTAAAAGGATCACTAAAAAAGCTTCTTGCCATCTATAGAGCATCTCAAAAGTCAAACATTTTCTCATACTAAGTCTCAAAAAGCTTAAGAGTGCCTCACAACAAGTAGAGTGACTTTACACCACTCAAGTCCTAACTGGTTTTCTGTTAAAAGTCATTTAAAGTACAGAATAATTGTTAAATCAATGTGCACAATTTTTACTGTAGTTAACTAGTATACTAAAATCATAACACCTCATCCTCAATCATTTGACCTCTTTTTAAGATAAATCAATGTCTTTTCTTTATTACTCACAATACTACTTTATGTATAACATTGATAACAAATTCATCATGACGGGTTTTAAAAAGCTGTCTGAAACATGGTTATGTTTTTTTCTTTTTTTACTAATTGTTATTGTTTATTTTAATTTGATCTTGTTTTGTAAAGTACGTTAGGCTCCATCTTTGCATGAAAGGTGCTATACAAATAAAGTTATCATTATTATTATTCAGCCTATTGTTGAAATACAGTCAAAAATGTTTATAGCTATTTCAAATGGCCAGAATCGTAGACGGGGTTAATACGTTCATAATGGTGCACACTTTTGTACGATCTCTGCAAAGGCATTTAAAGTGTTAAAAAGTGACTTGTTGCTGCCAGGTTTTCTTTTTTTTTTTTTTTTTTACCTGTGTTGGACTATGTGTTAAATGCTTTTAATTCCAAAATGAAAGAATTTGAAGCAGATTCCTTAAGATGTCAATGTTTTAATTTACCTGGTTATGAAACTGACTCCTAGAAATTTCTCTTTTGAAATGTGAATTCCCTGTTTTTTTTTATTGATTAATAATTTTTAAATGTAACCTTTACATTTTATTAATTAATAATAATTATTATTTGTTCTCCTTTTGCACTTTCTGTTTGTAACTATTTGTTTTTTTTATGCTGCTGCCTGTCTTGGCCAAGTTTCCCTTGAAAAAGAAATTCTTAATTTCAATGGGATTCTCCTGGTTAAATAAAGGTTAAAAAAGTATGCAATTTAGAGAACAATTTAAATTTTCTGCTCTGGGGGCTCAACTTAAGTCAACTCAAGCAATTAATAAATCCTGACAGTGACTTTTTAAGACATTTTACAAAGTAACCATGCACTATTTCCATCTTCTTATCATCCTTTTTTAAAAAAGTACTCCATACTTGAAAAAAAAAGCAAGCACGATCTGTGCAACATACTTGTCTCCCTTTTAGCAAAACATATGCATGTCTTGATGATAAAGTCATAAACTTACAAACTCATCAATTTTTCCCATCCCTTTTGTCTATAACTTGTTCTAATATGTTCCCACAGCTCTGTTGCTGGGGATTACATCTGTGCAGAAGATGGGGTGGCCCCCACCTCCTCTCACTGCCAGCTGTTTCAAAGCCTACAGCAACCATGCATGTTCATTTCCATTTCAATCTCTCACCCATCCTTAGTTCTACTTTTGTCTAATGTAGCCAGACATGGTGGCATGGTGCACACTCCAAGGTTTTTCCTGACTCAAAATGAGGCAAAGGTGGAACAGCAACTGGGACCCACTGAGCTGTGATTTATTTAATTGTTTTTATATAAACATAAAGTTGAGCATGTGGAAGGCCCTAAGCAGATGTGTGAGGCTTCATTTGCCTTCTAAGCACTGGCTATGACTGAGATAACCTTATAACTCTAGAATTGCAAACAAACAAAGAAGAGTCATTTGGTGCTTAACCATGACTTCAAGGTGCAATAAATGACATTCAGCCTCACTAGATGTCAGCAAATAACTATTTTCTATGTAAAAATATCGTGGAGTAATGGCAACCTGAGCTGTGAATGAAGTCACACTCCCTTTGTGTGTGTTGTTATCCAAGCTTCTCTGTTCTTTGTTTTGGTGGCTGGTCCAGCTGCGCATGCATGTGAGTGTGCATGTTACTGTATGTGAATACCTCTGTGTCCTCTACAGCCATTTCTAAAATGACAGTTGCGTCACAAACTTCTCAAATAGGCAATGCAATCTTGATCCATATTTGATCAGCACTGCCTAGTTTGACAGTTTGATCTGAGTTTTGTGAGCTAAATTGAGTAATTGTTTTGGTTTGAGATGTTGGCGCTATAGTGCGACATCTAGACCAAGAATAATCTTTTTGCCAAACATTATGTAAATATAACAAGGAAAAGTTGTTACAGACCACTTCATGTGCTACTCAAATACCACCCAAAGGAGACGGTTTTTCAGCACTGTATATTGCTTAAACTTCACACTGCCTACACTGACTTAGCATTGTGCGAAAAAGGGCAGCTCCCGCCTTCATTTCAGTGAGACCACTGTGTACTAATCTGATGAATAATTTGCTAATTTTTGCCAAATCCTTCTTCCCCTCCTCTTAGATCTGAATTTGTGTGCATTTCAAACCAAATAAGTTTAACACTTTGTAGGCCTTAGCTTTATAGCTAAGGTTGTGAAGTTATACAGCTTCATAACTTTGTAATAGGGCTGCAACTAATGATTATTTTCATTAACGATTAATTTGTTGGTTATTTTCTCAATTAATCGATTGTTTGGTCTGTAGCATGACAGAAAGTGGTGAAAACCTTCGATCACCATTTCCCAAAGCCCAAAGGTGGTGAAATGTCTTCTTTTGTCCCAAGAGTCCACGACCCAAAGATATTCAGTTTACTCTCATAGAAGACTAAAGAAACCAGAAAATATTCATATTTGACAAGCTAAATCAGAGGTTTTTTTTCTTAATTTTCTTAAAAATTACTATCAAAAAGGTAGGCAATTCATTTTCTGTTGATATACTAATCAATTAAATGACTATTTGTTGCAGCCCTACTTTGTAACTTCAAATATCCATCTGCATGAGGTTAATATTGTTAAACGTAAAAACAACTTATATCGCTGATCCACACACTGTAAAAAAAAAAACTTAAAAAAATGGTAAAAAGTCTGGCAGCAAAAGTTGCCAAACACTTACCGTCAAATAACAATAAAAAACTTTTATTTATTCGACGGAGATTTATTTTAAAAATACAGATAATTACTTTGGACATTGTCTGCATTTTTACAGTCCAACCATTGTAAAATAAATGTATGGGGTATACATTATATAAACATTATTTGACAGTAATTAAAATCAACTCTCCAGTACATTTACAGGTTTTCCCATAAATGTATGGGGTATAGCCTACATTATATAAACACTTTTTGACAGTTATTAAAATCAACTCTCAATATATTTATAGGCTTTTCCCATTAATGTATTAGGTTTAGTTTCTATAAACATTATTTAATAGTATTTAAAAGCAACTATCCAATATATCTACATACATTTCCCCATCAATGTATGAGGTTAACTTTATATAAACATTATTTGACAGTAATTACAAGCAGCTCTCCAATATATTTACAGGCTTTTCCCATAAATGTGTGGGGTTTACTTCATATGAACATTATTTTACAGTAATTGCAAGCAACTCCCCAATATATCTACAGACATGTCACATTAATGTATGGGGTTCTGAATGTACAAAAACCAGAAGGTGTATATAAAAGTACCATTATATCAATTTCTTTTACACTGAATCATTATAAACTTTTTTCTACTGCCATTTTACAATCCATTCAATGCAGATCCCCATTAGAGGTGCATGAGGTTTCAAGATGTTTAATAATGTATCATAAAATTACCTTTCACTACTTGCTTTACAAAGTAATTCACTATTTTTACAGTGTTATCCTTAAAGTTTCAGAATTAATGAACCAATAAACAGCCATATTGAATTATAATGTGGGTCTGAAGCTGATCAACCCAATAAGAGCTCAAACGTTGTTGCCTGTATTTTTTTCAATGTACACACAATGTCAACTTTGCCTCCTACCCTCACAGCAGCGGCAGAGGGGAGCCATGAGGATGTAGCTCTAAATGAGTGCTGTTTGCCGCTTGAACAGAAATTTAGCATGATCAAACTTTGCCTCTTTTAGTGCAGGGACATGATTAATCCCTATCACCAATACAGTGAAAATTCTCAAAATTACTGATCATCTAGCCTATCAGTAGACACTGAAATCTTGGTGCAGATGGCCAACATTAGTTTAACATAATTATGTATGGATTTCTTTATTGTGAATATGTAGTTAATTTACATAGCAGTCAAAGTATGTATATCCATGCTTCACTGACACGCAGGGTTGGGAGAAAACAGACTTGAAGCTTAAAAAGAAGAGAGCAGCAGAATAGCAGGTTTATCTCCCGTGCAGCATACGCACAAGGGCTGTCACTTTTTCCCAAAATAAAGTTCAAATGAATTCACAGTGCTATGGAATTCATTCAAATTATACAGAACATTAGCATTATGTAATTTATAGGCAAAAAATAGGAAGTTAGACGAGGTTGTGTAGCTGCTGGTGCTCTGATTCTTTAGCCTCGCTTGGGTGAGAAGCTAACAGGTGACTCCATTCGTTGTTGTGGTAACGTTATTGTTAAGTAGTTGCTTAATACAAAGTCGGCAAACAGCCTTATCTTTATCGATAATTTTGCCATTGATAGAGTAAAATCCAAAATGCTTACACACAGCGCTTCTTAGGTGTGTTAGTGTTGACATGATGCGAGTTTCCTCCAGTTTTCATCGCACTCTCTCTACCTAGCCCTATGTCATGCAATAGTTCCAGCATGACAGTGCAGTTTAGCCACTGATCTATATAATGAGTGAGCTAGTGCACACACCTGGTAAACAGATAGTAGATCATGCAGTGTGGCACCCAGAAGCAGTTCCTTAAGCTCCACTTGGCTTTCCCTTGGCTGAGAACGCCCTCCTGCAGGGTGGTGAGGCTGGGTATGACCATGGGGATGTTGAGGCTCACTTTCCCTTTCTGCTGCCCTTGGTGTTAGCTCAACTCATGACAAGTTCAGTTCATATCTCTCTTTGTATAAAACTTCACATGAAGAATAACAAAATGATTAAGTTACTTTACCTTTAGTGTAAGCTGAATGTGAATCATCATCCTCAAATCAACAGGCTTGGCAAATGACTTGCGTGACTTTATCTACAGAAATTGTCTCTCTGTAGTCTCTGCGCTTCAGACAGAGGTCAACAAAGTGCGTGTAAATTCAAACAATTGAATGTTGCGCAGTCATTGGATGAATCACGCTGGGAGGCCCCCCCCCCAGAACTCAAACAACATCATTAGTCGAGATAATCTCCCCCCCAATTCATCCGATGATTGTACAACATTCATTTGAATCTGCACGCACTTTCTTGATCTGTCTGAAGCACAGAGACTATAGAGACATTTCTATGTTTAAATTCATGTTTTTTTTCAGCTATTTTAAGGTCTTACATCCATGTCTTACATCCCTTCACCCCCATATTACCCATATTATCAAAGTTCGACCCTTGCTTGAACTGTTGAGTCCTAGCATCAAATCCCAGTCTTTCATACATCTCTCACCTATTGCTAAAAAAAACAAAAAAAACATTGTAAACCATTGTAAAGCTTTACTCATATTGAGGTCCCTCTTTATTCACCTTATATTGTCTCTGCTTTTTGCTCTTTGTTCCCTTCGACCTGGAGAAATGTTGGAGTGACCTAATGATTTGAGGGAGCAGTAGGACTGCAATGAGGGCTTTGAGTTTTGTTGAACATAGACTGGCTGTTTGGGTCTTGATATTTAGAGAAGAAAAATTAGATCTACAAATGATTGCACCTTCACAAGGAAAAAATTCATGGATGCTACATATGCAATTTCAAGTTGTGGTCTAACATAATGTATTGGGAGACAGCTTCCAACTTTTTTAAAGTGGATTTACAGCCTTTATTATCGCTACCTTCAGTTTTTGAAATGAAATTTCTTATCTTTTTTAAAATAAGCATGTGTTGCACATGTCAATATATGTGATAACAAAAAACACTGTCAGGGCAGCATCTCACAAAAATAACAAATGAAGTTGTCAGCCCTCACAAATAAGTGTATATCACTTTTTTAATGATGCACTGCAGCAAAATACAGACACCTTTCAGCTCTAGGCTTTCCTCAGCATTACTGAAACAATTGTGGGTGTGACCCCTATTAAACAGCAGCCAGGAACCTGCTGGTGATTACTTATCTTGCAAGGAAGCTTGATTCGCAAGATCATGACATCACGAGAGAATCCATCTTGTCAGGCTTCAAGTTATGCGCTTGTATCCGAACCATTGGTGGTTCGGACCAATTGACGTCGTGAATCCAGCTGCCTCACAAAGTAAAGCGGTGATAGACAGTGATAGACAGATGGTTTATCCAATCACCTGCCGAATATTTTTTGCCCTGCCCTTTTCCAAACACTTTCCATGGAAGACTTCAGAGATGGTTGGTTCTGTGTAATAAACCATCTAGTGCATCAGGTTAGGTGATTACAACCAACTGCTATAAATTATCCAAACAGGCATCATCAAAAAATAAGTACTAATAACAAAAATAAGAAGAAGAAAATTTAAGACAATTTAAGCCATCCAAGGAGATATATCACATTATGTGATTGCAACAACCAGATAGTGATCACCTGATTTACAAACAAACAATAAAAATAGCATGGAGGTGAACATATGTAACCTCGTTATGTTCAGAATCTTCATAAAAAATAGCCTGCAACTAACAACTAAGAGACAAATATTAATCAGAAGAATATGAGTATGAGAAATAGTAATAAAAAAGAATTAATAGGAAGAAATATAACACTCAATATATCATACATACATATATATATGTATGTATGATATATTGAGTGATCTACCCAATATATCATACATGTGATAGTAACAGCAAAATAAGTGACCAATAGATTTACATGCTAACGATAAAAATGCCTGTATGTACATATGTAGCCCAATCATGTGCAAAACCTCCATAGATAATGTAAATACATATACATAAAAAAATTAGTAACAAGAAAAAAATCTATCTAATAAGTAATGGTAAGAAAACAGCAAAATAAGTGCTCGATTTACATACTAAATATTCTGTCACTCAGATAAGAGACCAATAGGTTTATACAAAAATGTATGAATGCAAATATGAAGACCAATCATGTGCAAAACCTCCATAGAACATAAAAATGCATATACATCAATAATACACATATTCATAAAACACAAGACACCAGAGTTCACACAATGGTGATTAAGCCTATAACTGCCTGATAAATCTCTCGTATTTGCCATTATACAGATTTTTTAATCTGATGTCGGTAGCAACATTCTTGTGCTGGTTAGATGAATGCATACTGTGCATGCTCTAAGGGCAGAGCATGCGATCCAGACTTCTGCTGTCTGAGTGGCTAGCTTCCAGTTAGTTCTCGGCTAACTTGAATGGGGACAAAATAATTTAATTGTGTGGCTCTTCTAGACTTTCAAATGTTTGGACCAAATGGATCAAATTCTGACGGTGAAATGACTCATTTTGCGGGGGTTGCCTGATGCTCAAAAAAAATGTATCCACTGTTTTTTAGCCACAACAGTAGCAACAGAGTAGTCTGCAGCGGAGCCTATGATGTAAGCAAGTGTCGATAGTGTTTTTGTAATTACTCTCGTTGGCAGAGGGAAGAGACAAAAGTCCCACAGTTGGGCTTTAACTGTATGAATACATGATATTTTTGAAGGTATATCAACTGTGTACCATCTGTAACAATTATTGTATTGATTGATCCAACTATACTTAGAACAGCCCTTGCTTGTGGGTTGTCTTGTTGAGCTGTGGAGTGGCTGAGGCCATGCAGTGAGTGTTCATGTTCAGGCCAGTTGAAAGGCTCCTACAGTGCTTAAAAAGGCATGGTTGGTCCTACCTGTCTCAGTACCGCTGTTGACCCCTCTTCATATAACTGCTAGGCTAAATAAGGGGACAAGGGACATAATTGTCAATGTCAATCATTAAGAGATCTTTCAGTCTCAACAACCAGGATGGAACATAGGATACAACAAACACACATTTTATGACCATTTGATTTTGATATGTAGCCCCAACACCAATATGCTGTGGATCAAGACCTAAATACAATAGCTGTCTTTAGCTTCAAATAGCCTATAAGTGGCAGGTTCTGAAGAATGATGGCAGTGTACACACAATATATAAAAAAATTCCCTCTGAAGAAGAGTGTCAGATGGATATATTGGATAGTTAATTGTAATTACTGTCAAATACTGTTTATATACAGTAAATGTCATACATTAATTGGAAAGGTCTGTAGATATATTGGATAATTGCTTGTAATTACTTTCAAATAATGTTTATATAAAGTAATGATTATTAAAATTATGTTTTTGTAAGACATTTTCACATGATCCTATTTTTTGTACAGTACAAAACCAATATTTACCAGGAATTTATTGTAAATAGATGAGATAATCACATACAATTAAAGCCTAAAACTCTCAAGATACCATTAATGGGTGTTAAAGGAGGGTAATTTGAATATAATTTTACACAAGTTTTTTTGTGTTTTGCATCAAGAAATCTGTGCTTTGATGTGACATTCTTAAGGATAATTCTATGAATTTACAAAAAACACTGTATAAAACAAGCCTTTATTTAAATTAGGTAATTTTAAGGTATTTCTTCAGTGTTTTTCTTTTTTTGTGCAGACTCATATATTTGTTTAACATTCTAGCAATATTTTATAATGAATTTTTATTTTTATTTTACAATAGTAGGACAGAAAAAATGCAGATAATGTCTACAATAAATATCTGTATTTTTAAAAAAAATTCTCTGTAGGATAACAAAAGGATTTTTTACTGTTATATGACGGTAACTGTTTGGCAACTTTTGTTGCCAGACTTTCTACCGTTTTTTTACTATTTTTTTTTTTTTTTTTTTTACATTTTTTTTTTACATTTAATTTAAAGTTTTGCTGTAAAAAAACTGAAAGTTGCCTTAAATTTACATTCAGTAATAGGATTTGTATTTTTTGTATTTTTACATAGGATTCAATGTAATTCAACATTCAAGACCATTAAGTAATTGAATAATGCTGTTAAAAAAGTATAATATTCCATTATTTTAATTTACAGATTACAGCTTTTATTTTATGGTGAATATTTTTAATAAAAATAATTTACTGTGTTTTTATGGCATTTACATTTAATGTAACTTAACTTTTTTTTTTTTTTACAGCGCAGGCTTGGGATCAGGGGCTGGACCAAACATCCATTTTGTTGGCCTTCACACCCTTAGATTTTGCTGTATGACATCTTTCATTGGAACTAAATTGTATCAGTGAACATTAATCACTGCTCCACAAAAACAAAAAAATGACCATGAACAGCACTAGGCATGTTCCCTTGTTCACATGGAAATGCATTGTTGGATCTGTAGCGTTGATTGCATGATGATTCACAGTACATCTGTTTATACTGGATATGGATATGCTGCTTTTTGTTTATTTGTGTATGCATGTATGCTTTTAATCACATACTGTATGTTTGGAAAAAAAATCAACTGTTCTATGATTTTAGTGTATTGGTTAATACCATTCAGATTCAGCACTGTCATTTCAACATAGTTCACAGGGATTTGCTTTGGTTAGCTCACATAAAATTAAAACAATACAGTAACTACACTGAGACATAAAAAGAAATCTCAGCATTTAGGGAAGAACACTGTTAGAACATATATGAACAGGGCGATTGTGGGGAGGTTCGGTTACACTGGGACACAATCCATGCAATTAAAAAGAAATGAGAAAATAAAATCAATGTAGATCACTTACACTGTGGTGACAAACGACTCAACAGGGGACAACACAGACCTAAATCTTAATTAGCGAGAATATTGATGCTGCAGCACAAGGGACAATCCAATGTAGGAGCAGAATGTGCTCAAATGAAAGTACCAAACAAATTTTACAGGTTTAGATTCAGAAGTAAACATGAAGAAAAAAAGCAACCCATAAACCAAACTTTACAGTGTATGTAAAAATCTAATCTGAAGCAGAGTGCTCAGTTTGCCTCAAGTTAAAATTGAAAATGAAATGGTGACTAAAGGTGCAGAGTTACTCCCTGAAGTTATTTTTTTCTCCACATGCCCACAAGTGCTTGACTCGTAATAGAAAAACTCATAGTTAGAATCTCTCTGAGCTATCTTGGCTGGCGTGATTCATCAAAGCAGGGGGGAATTTACTGGTTGAGACATGAATCCTTCATGGCAGTTTAAGTTTAAGGTGTTAGCTCAGTATTCTGTTATGTCTTGTCAGCAGGGCAGTTACCAATAAGATAGTATGTCGGATTGGGGGAATCACTCAAACTGGATATCTTCCATCCTCTTTATATATCCATTAGAGCATGTTTACAATGAAAGAACAGTTCTGTAATAAGTTTTAATCTCTGTCCCAAGAACTAATTTCAAACAGACTGCAACAAGTTGCAATAAAGAGGTTACAAAAGAATCAATCAAGCCATTATTTTCATTTGTATTGCACATTTTACACATAAACTTCAATTCTAGTACTTGCACTTTTAGTTTCTGTCGTAAATACTCCCTAGAGACTGTCTTCAGCTCTTCCTGGTAGTTCCTCAGCACTCCTAGGCTGGCTAAAAGATGTAGTTTTTCACTGGTATCATGAGTTTGCCCAAGGTTCTCTTCCCATTCAACCATCCTTTGGACTACTCCAAAGAGAAAGCCTGAGGGCATCAATTAGGTGTTTGAACTGAGCTGGGTCCTTTCAATGAGGAAGGGGAGTAGCTCTAAGGTATTTCTGGATTCCTGAGCTAATCTGTCGACTACCGTTTGCGCAGAAAATTTGACCCTGACCAAGATCCCCGCCAATGCTCATAGAACTAGGGTTACATGTCATAAAAAATTGGTTTTACCGGCTCAAGCAGATGAAGCCTGATGCTTGCACATCAAATTTGCATCCATGTCAGCCCTCTAGACAAACACATAGATGAAAGTGTCCAATAGGGCTTCAGTGTGCAGTGGCGCCTTGGAGTATCCATTAAAACCCTCACCATTTGTGAGAGTCCAATAGCTGCCCTCACCAAGTTCTGCTGAAACAAGGAATGGATTGTGTCCTGTGTCGTTATTATATGACCTAAGCGCCATAAAGTAATCTGTTCACTTGATATCGGTCAAAGGTGCAATATTACATAGGAACCTGAATCAGTGCTGAAAACATGTAAGCTACTGAATTTGAGTTTGGTGGTCTAGTTGAAGCAAAAGTGGAACATCTAAAAACAAGCGTAGAATTGATTATGAACAATTCACCCATTAACCGTCATCCACATATAAATGAGTTTTGGGTCAACTCCAGTTACACTCAGTAGAAATTAGGTTGGGCGTTATGAATAAAATCTTCCCTCCATCCATCGTGCTTGAAGTGCATGTTTATATTTTACATTGTCCTCATTTAATGACAAATTTAGATGACCGTGCTAAACATGCTAAAACAGAATTTCAGTTGTAAACTCCAACATGTCTGCTAAAAATATGCGTATTTATCATCCTTCCAATTTTCCTCTGAGAGAACATCTCAAATAGGTCATATAAATTAAAAACAGTTTCTACTGTCGCTCTGTTAATTTGGACAGTTCTTTCTGATCTTCTCCTCCTTTACTAAATTGATAGATTCTAATAATTGATGACAACACCGTGAATAGAAAAAAAAACAAACAAAAAAAAACAGCAGTCAGAACAGGTTCAAATAAAGAAGGTTTAAGAGGGTTTAAGAGGGCTTCCTTTCATGTGTTTAAAGGTGCACACTGTGATACAGGTAACCCTCAGAATAAATGTAGCATTGATACTGCATGCTTAGAAAACAACAGCAGAATTCCCTCAAAGCCTTGTCTGTATGCATGATACGAGTGTAACAAATGGATTTAGTGTGTAGGATTAGACCACACAAACTGTCTCGTATGTATCTCTCTGGTTAAAAAACCTATGTGTACATTTGTAAAGAATGTACAACACTATACATAAATATCTTGCTTTCTAGAGTAAATTATACCCATCAGAAAAGACAGCATCACAATTTGATAAACGGCCACATGCTGCTAAAATTTTAGAGACAGATGCTATTGCATTCTTGGGTGTTGCTTGTAGGGGGATAAGGCTCTAATATTCTGTGGCGTTTTCTGTAACATCAAAGACAACGCACAGTGGAATGAGACATTTGCATGGATAAGTGCCATAGAAGAAGAGACTTAGTAATCAGCAGGTTATTTACCCAGGTCTGTTTGGATTTAGAGAAAGGTCAAGGTAAACTACTATTAGACTTAGAGATTCAGACATTGACCTCAAGAATTCTTTAGAAACTCAGTTTCAATCAGTTTTCTCTTTGTGGAAATGGACTGAAAATTCTGTTTTTTATTAGATTTCTCTACATGTGAAACATGCAATGCTAACTAATAGCAAGCTGCAGGTAGCTATAGCAACCTATTTTTTCTTCCACTATCCATTGAAGCACTGACGTGACAGTGGATGGCATACAAACAAAGGGCGAGTTTGACTGAAGTGAATTTTGTTTTCTTCTCTTTGCCCAAGGGCATATACAGCTCAGTGTGCTACAGCATTGGAGTTGATAACCACAATATTTACCAAAAACCAAACCAATGCAGAGTATCCAGACTTCTATGTGCAACGCAGAGGAAATACAACAAAAAGAAGCAGAGGTTTAGGATGCTGTCTGGGTAGCAACCAGCATGCCTGGCTTAAAACTAGCCCACAAGCAGTGGAAGAACTGCTAACTTATCTCCACCATCACATGTGCAGAGTTTGACACTAGAAGGTGTTGAAGGAGGAAAGTTTCTCTGAGCTCACCTTAAATCTGAGTTTAAGATGTGTACCTTCAAACATGATAGTGACATCACAACTAGTTTGGAGCCAATCATGGTCCAGTATGCAACTTACACAAGTGTGATGTGTAAACTTGAAGCCTCTAGTGCACATACACTGAGAATGGACTCTGCAGTGAAGTAAGAAACATCTTGCATCCAGCAGTTAAACTTTTGAAATGAAACATGTATATTCACAGATTTTTCAAGGAGGGAGAAGGATTAGATGTCCTTTGAAAAATTTCAAGACTTTAAAAATAAGAAGGTAATTGGGAAATTTGTGGAAAAAATATATCGGACACAAATTACTATTCAAAGCAGGGTCTTTTTTATATGTTTTTAAACATGTGTCATGGGGATATTAAAAAATAAATAATAAAAACATGTTTTATCCATGTAAATAATTTCAAGTGCCTATTTCAAGTGTGTCCTCAATGCTGAAAGAGAACTCTTGTTTTCTAACCTCCTGCCACTTCATTATAAGTACAGTACTTTTGATATCAAGTCTGATGTCAAAGGCAACACCAAATTTGGGAGCCTACACTCAACAATGGTTGAAAAGTCATAAAATATTTTATTATGACAACAAACACATAACATTTAACCTCCTAGACACGTGATCTTATACAAGTTCAGTCATAATTATACATGATATATGAGGATAATATGACACCCTTCTTAACTCCATTACTGACATGCAAAGAGCCAGATATAGCTCTGTCAGATGCAATTGCACGGTCTGATAAGGCATACTGACTGTCAAGCTCGAGCGGAGTCTTGAGTCTGATCAGATACTTCAACTATTTTTGCTTATTTTTCCCTTAAAATACAGCTGCATAGTGCACACTTGACATGACACAAAACAGGCCTACATTAAAATTAGTGAAGCGGTTTAACTATGTTTGACAGCTGAATAGCTCTGCAGTATGAAGACACAGCTTGAATCATAATTTTCCTTTGACGGTTTCCAATAATATTCTATAATGTGTCCTATAGTGTCTCATATAATTACTATGGAGAGCAGCATCACTGTGTTACTACGTTCTAACAGAAACCTTTGGGCAGGATTTTGACAGCCTCTCTTCAGCCACAGTAAGAAAAAAATAATGTAGTTGAAATGCAGTTTTAAATCAAAACAACAGCACTTTAGAAACTAACTGAAACTACAAGCTGCTGTTTATTTTGTGCACTCTATGGTTCACTTGTTCACAACTCTGTGGAGTTTCAGTGTTTTTAAAGATGCATGATTGAGCATTTTTGACAGCCAGTGAACTCAGAGCAAACAAACAGAAGGAAAAAAGTACAAGAAGAAAACAAAAGCAGGATCAATTCTCCTTAGTAAAGTGTCTCCAATGATGACAAATAACCACACCTGAATCTTTCTACAGGTGAGGTAAATGAATACAGGCCATTGTATGAGAATTTACAGTATTCACTTAAAACAATGGTCTAAGAGTGACAGAATTCATAGTAAGAACACAATGTTAAGGTAATAAGTTAAAGCAAGTTATGTAAGGTAAACTTGAAAGGACATGACAGTCAGTGTCTAGACAATTCTGTGACATAAGTTGAATTATACTAATTGGATGTACTGTATGTATTATTTTGATGTAATGTGATTCATTTTAATGGGCACAGTGTCACAACTCATGAGGAAGAACACATGGCTCTCAGGGCGGCAAAAAAATCTTGTATCACAATGACAGATAGGCTTATGTTGAAACATTAATGACGGTGCCAGAGCAGTAAGAAACACTGGAGAAAACTAAACAAGCCTTCAGTCAACACGTCTCCATATAAGTAATCCCTGTGAGACAGTCACTGGCAACACTCTCTCAACAACTTTGAATCCAGGCCTGTCTAATGAGACAAATTGCTTGAAGTTTTCTCTGAGTAATAAAAACATTCTCACATTTGCTCTCAGTGTCTCTCTTTCTCTCCCTCTCTCTTTTATACAGGCTGTTTTCCAGACTTGTGTTTTAGATTGGAGTTTTTTTCACACCTTCTGCTTTATTCTCTTTGTTGACTGTTGTTTTTTTACTGAAAATTTGGTCAACTTTGTTGCATGAATTTGCTTCAAGTACTGTTCAATCTGAACACAGAGCAAATATTAAAGATGGCAAGATTACATATAAAGTGAATGCAAAGACCCAAGTGGATGCAAACAGATGCATATTTACTCTGATGAATTTAGGCAAAGACCACATAAGTTGAGAATAAATTCATTTCTATTAATCTGTTGATTATTTTCTCAGTTAATCGATCAAATGTTTGGTAAATAAAATTTCAGAAAATGGTGAAACTTGTCCATCACTGTTTCCCAAAGCCCAAGGTGATGTCCTCAAATGTCTTTTTTTGTCTTGACCAGCAGCTCACAACCCCAAGTTATTCAGTTTGCTAAGAAGACTACATAAACCGAAAAATATTCACATCTGAGAAACTGGCATCAGAGAATATTGACATTTTACTCAAAACAGTTAAAAACGTATCAAAACAGTTGGCGATTAATTGACTGTTTGTCTGATCGATGAATCGACTAATTGACCTGGAGGCTGATGTATGTTGTTGTTGTTATAGCATAAAAATACTTCATTCAGACTAATGCAATCACAAAGAACCCTTCAAAGTTTGTATTTGATTTATTTCTCATTAAATCGCTATGGAATATGTACACTATGAAGGAGATTCAACTGTTATGACAGTTATAGAAGTGAGACAGGAAGATTTAATTCTGGGAAGCCATTTTCATGGATGTATCCGTTAGGAAAGACCTCATGAATAATTTCTGTTAAAATGACAAGTCTCAAAGTCTCCACAGTAATGGTTCCCACTCCTGTAAGAAATCATCTTCTGGAGAGAAAACAGTCACTGACTTAATGCTATCTGCACTTTTAAACTGAAGAGGGATGACATTGCTATAAAATGGTAATGACCCATCCTCTTCTACAAAAAGACAGCAACACTGTCAGGACCAAGATAAGACATTCATGGGACAGTGAAGGCAAAGGCTGATGGACATGAGCTCAAGATGCCATATGCAGTCATTGCTCATGTGCATACTGTACGTTGTGCGCATGCATGGCGGCAGTAGTTTTCTAAACTGTAGCAGAGTAGAACAGAGAAAGCTTTACTATCACTTCCCCAGTTGTGATGAGACCACTGATAAAATGGATGGATAGTTGGATGTATAGCTAGTACGCTGGCTGGATAGATAGAAAGACAGATGGTCAGATCCATTCATCAGTTCAGTCACTGTCTGGGTGAGGCTATTTAATAACTTCAGATTGTGTGTAATTATATTTGGAAGTCTTTATGTGGTTGCTACAGGTGCTGTGTCAAGAATCTTGTGATGCTGCAGTGCTTTAGGCTTTCTATTAGCCTTGCTGGCAGGATGCTACCAAGGTCAGAACTCCCACAAGCCTGGTGGTGCATTAATTATTGACACCCAGTGTCCGAAATTAACTTTTTGACTCACCTGCCAAGGCGACTGGTAGATGAAAAAATCTACCGGCCAAGCATATTTTTTACCTACCAAAATAAATTGCCTTTTTGTGTCACATACATTTTTTTCAGTACATTTCATTGAAAGGTAATAAGGTATTGCCAAGCACCAAATGTGGGCAGATTTTCCATTTGCCTCAGACCATCTTGAGCGCTCCTACAGTTTCGCGGTACTGTTTAGGCATGTGCAATAAACACATATTGTGCACGTGTCTACACTGTATAAAGACAAACATGGGAATTTTTCTCCAAGCGGTCAAATATTTTATTATATGATTATTTTAGTACAAACATTTACCCGCTGAGATTTACTCACCAAACAGATAATCTACCCGCATTTGGCGCTGAATTTCAGACCCTGCTGACACCTCACTCTTACTTAGTACTCTTTTTGCGCCCCTATGTAAAGATAGAGAAAAAATATCATTCACCATTACCCAGATGACTAATAAAAAGTCACTAAAATTAATTACAAACCAATCCTTAAGCAATAAGCGATACAGTATCTTAGTATTATTTACTCCCTCTCCCTTAACTGAAAGTTTCTACATCACAAACATTTTTAGCTGTCCAGAATTCAACCACAATTTAAAGTCTAAATAATCAGCTTCTCACCATATTGCGAAAAATAATCAATGATTTTGGTATTAAACTGGGAGAAAAGTTATTTTGAAGGTTCCCTCATTGCCAAAACACATTTGTATTAAGTCTACTGACATGTTTTTAGACCATAACAATAAATCAAGCCCTCTTAATCCTATCTCTGTTCTAGTTTCATTCACAAAAATGTTACCAAAAAATAAAAGGAATTTCACATCACGAAGATTCAAGTTCTGCTTTCCAGTGTGTTCACCAGGAAAACTCTTTCAGGTTAGCAGGTTTTGGAGCTGTGGGTCTGGCATTCATCTAGAGCTACTGCATCTTTTTAAACTTTGATGACAGCAACACTCTATCTGTCATATATGCATTGTTATTTTGGAGGTAAGGTTTGTTGTCTGTTTAGGGACAGACTAATGAGGCCAGTTTCTGTAATGTATCAATAAATTATAAGCAGGGCTTGCTGACCCTCATGTCAAACATACTGCACCAAGATGTGAGTTTGACAGTGGGTCTTGTTGGACTCATGAGATTTCATTATTGCCTATTTGTTGTAGTCAAGAAGCAAACGGTGTTATGGTGTTTCCTTTTTCTTAAACAACAGAAGCTGTGGTGTCAGAAGCTACTGTACAATAAGGAGCAGTTTCCCCTATAATTGTACACACCTGGCGGGCCGCCAGGCCAAGGAGAACCCCAACCAGGCCAAAAAAATTTTTTTAATGACAAAAATAATGCCAAATATCCATTCATTTTGAAATTAATAGCATATGAGGGCCTCTGTGCAGCTCTGTTCCGAAACATGAGCCGACCTCTCTGTCATTGCCTGGGAAACTCTTGGTAGTGTAGCTCCTTTTAATGAATAGGGCAGTGCGTAATGTGTGTGCGCAGCGAGTGTGTGGTTGAGCGAGTGTAAGCAGCTGAAAAGTGACGGTGAATGCGAGCGTAGCAGAGGAAAAGGTTAGCAGTAAGTTGTCAATCTGGCAGTAAATGTACAGTACAGACTACAGTGTGTCAGTTAATAAATGCTGCAGCTTGTCAAGACCATGAAAAGTCACCTCTATCATTTCCCCAACAGCTGGAAAAGTGAAGGGGTTTAGTAACAATGGGTTAGGCTAACCTGACGATGCTAAACAGAGAAACAGAGAATGGAGAAGTGTGTGGCTGCTGTGTCTCAGTTTTGCTCAGCACGCTCCCTCGCCCCCCGCCCCCTGGAGGCCGCCGCCTCCGCTACCCCAAAGCAGTCAACCTAGGGGAAACACTGAGGAGGGAAAAGTTAGTATATGATCAATATTCCTCCATCAGCCAAAGTTATTATCATTCTCTGTGTATTATTTTGTGTTGCAACAAAAATCAATACATTTATACACAGGAAACATGAGGAGTATAAGTACCGGGTATCTTATCTTGATGTAAAATACAAGATGAACAAGATTAAGACATGTATCAGGTTAAATCTATTGCAAAAATCAATGTTGGGCCTAAAATTGTTGTCCTCAAAGGAACATTGCTGCCAGAAACGAGGATGCCTAGCAAATGCTGCTGGTTTATGTATTCTGTTTAAAGTATGAGAGCTGGTTTCAAGACTCTAAATTGGACCTGTATGTGACGTTGTATGTTTCTTAATGGGGAGCTTAAGACCAGCCCAACTTGAGGACAGGATAGTTAATCCAACTCCTTATTTTGTCCACCTACAGAGAGCTGTACAATGTGCAAACTTAACAGATATTTCTGAACTGTTGGCGTCCAACTAAATGGAGTTATGAAGTGGGAAGCGATGCTTGTTCCAGATATTTTGTTCCCCCACTGCAAAATCTGTGAGATCTAGTTCAACTGTGTTGTTGAGAAATAATCTTTTTATCACGAGTTTGTTATGATGGATGGTTACTGTAAATTCAGAACTCTTTGTTGTTGAAATTGGGAACAAAACACTGCACCACAATTGCTGAATATATCCAAAACTGGAGACTGTCCTCCCAAGAAAAAATGTTGTTACATTTGAGTGACAAATGCCATCTAGCAGCCATAGTAATTATGACCTGGAGTGGTGGCGCAGTTCAGATAACGTAAATAACCGTTGACAATTTTCCTCACTTGGAGGAGGTGGGATGGTGGGAGGCTATAACTCAACATTGGACTTTCCCACAGGTGTTCATTCCCAACTGTGAGTGTCACGTTTTCAACCATGAGTGAGGACAGTTTTTCAAAAAATGTAATTACGACTGTCCCCAACCTTAACCACATTGTTATTATTGTAACATGATGATGAAGGTCGCCTTACTTTAAGGAAGTATTAACTTTAACCCACACATTTCTCTAATGATCACTTTCTTAACAGAGTGATCATTGTAACCCAAACCATGATCTTTCCCTAAACCTAACCAAGTGGTTTTTGCGCCTAAAGCTAACCAGACCTTAACCACAGCGTTGTCACACCATAAACCATAATTATTTTTAAAGGTGATTTGTAACAATTTTAGAAAGCACAGACAAATGATGTTGACCTGCCCATTACTGAAAACACTCCTTTAACATGGAGTGCATGGTCAAACAATGTATTCAGTTGTTTGATTTAAAGGACATGATATATTAAGACACAAAATGTAAACATGGCAAATTTGGTTGCATATTTGCACTGAATGAACAATGATTAAAAATATTTTTTTAACCAATTGTGTATATTTTATAGATACAGGTAATATTACATATTGTCAGGATTCTATCTCAAAGATTTTAACATTTGGAGAGATTGAATAAGAAAATTAGTCATAAATTGTTATGGGTTATGCAGAAAAATATTTTCTTTACTTCTCTTATTTTCTTCTGTGCATTCAGCCTCTCTATTTCCTTAAGAATCTCTTTTTGAATAAGAGGGAAAACCACAATGTTTAAGGTTACCTTAAAAAACTGCAAAAATAAAAAAACATATATATAATAGAGATAAACTCATTGAAAAACCTGAACCTGAATGTATTTTGATTTATTCTTTAGTTTTGTATACCATTAGTAGCTTGAAACCTTGAAACAGAATTTCAAGGTTTAGAGTTACAGTTGACTTGTCTCAATACATTCTCATGTACACAGTTGTTCACTTTTTGAAAGTAACTCTATAATATATTTTGTACAATTCTATTCGGGCAACTGTTGTTTGCTTGGGAAGGGGCAAAAATCAGAATATGAACATCTCAATGTTAAGCTTGCTTCTGTTACTGGATATGCATGTTTAGCAATCATATCTCAGCAAATGATATAGTGTTACTATAAGATATAGTTGTTTCTTTTAGTGGTCGGTCTTTGAAGTGTTCTAGGGAATGGTGACCTAAATTTTACATAAACTGTATGTGTCCTGGGCCTTTGTTGGGGTTGTGTTAGTTGGAGCAACAAAAAGTCTCACACAGATGGAACAATAATGCACAACGCAGCTTCACATCATAAGATCCAATATTTGTCTTTGTGTTCTTTTTTTCTCTTCTTCTCCTCTTAGCTCAGAGACTGTGCACCTCATTAAAATAACCATGATTAATAGATCAGAGATTGCTCTGGAAAATGTGCAATCCCATGAAAGACCACCAGTCTCACATGTGTAATGGGAAGGTTTACGTATGTCATCCTTATTAAGAAAAATGAATATATTTAACTACTCAGTAATTCCCAGAAAGCCTGAGGCAACATGCATCAGTTGTCAAGGTTACTGAGAGCTTATTCCTCGTGAGGCTGCGTGTCTGATTGGCAAAGCCTTAACTGTTTTGAAGAAATGTATAATAATTAACAACTGAATGTTTGACTTGGAAAACATACTACATACATAGATATGCTTTCAAGTATCTTGATTTCAAGGCTTTAAAAATCAATTTTATTCATCTAGTGCAGATGTGATGAGAATAACTTTCATATATGAATATTTCTTTGCCCATTGCTATTAACTCATCTTTCCAGTATGTGTGGGTGAGGATGAGAATAAACAAGCTCTTTAAGATTTTTAAAAATATATATTTTTCTTTTTTTAAGCGAAAGTCAATCACCAAGATTACTGTCACAGACCAATTTTTTTAGGATCACAGTATTAAAAAGCCTTCAAACAGCAGCAGAGACAATATTTTCGTGGAATTTCCAAAATTTACAAAAAAAACAAAACTGTCATGACTGATCCATGAATATTCATGAATGCTGTGTAGCTCTTTTAAAGGTTTTGTTGAGGTATTATGGCTGTAAAATAAAACATAATTCAAGAAAAGAATTTTCACTTCTTCATTTAGGGAGTGATAGCAAATTTGTTGTAAATCACACTGCTCAGTTGCGGTTTTTCACATAACATCACATCACATTTTATCTTTATAGTATTATGCATTCCTATGAGCACATGATGAAAGATAATTGGACACCACACCTTGTAAAGTGCCCAAAGTTCATCGGTTCCATCTGTTATACTTCTGATGGCTGCTGACCAAAGGGCAGGCAATGATATATTCATCCCTGTCAGACCCTCACCCCTCCACACAGCCATAATGAGTGAGTATTCCTCTGAGCTCTCCCTCACACTGGCTCTCTGTTTCACGTCCTCTCTCTCTTTCTCTCTCTCCCTCTCATCACACACACACACACGCACACACACAGTTACTGATGCACGCTCAAACAAAGCTTGGCTAAATGTGGCTCTCCATCACGTCTGCCACCACACAGGTCCCAGGGTTCTGCTGCTGGCACAGTGTCCACTCCTCATGCCCAGTAAGAGGCCCTCTCAGAATCAACAATGTCAACAGAATGCCATGGTGGGTCTACACACTTTCCGAACAATTACTGCAGCAGAAAAGCTTACTGCAGATGTTGTATTAGCCTAAGTGAAGACATGCTCTTGCATATTGACTGTACAAATATGGACATCATGACAGATCCCATAAGTGAAGCCAAAACATCTAGTTTGCCCCCCGGTGTCTGGCTGCAGTATAGGTCATTAATCCCGCACCCTCCCTGTTAGCAGATGGGACATGGGCCAAACTCAAAGAATCAGAGTACACGTCAAATAATTTTCCCAGAGATGGTTTCTGTCATATTTGGTAGTTCTTATCATGCTGTTTGTCCAAGTGCTCATTTGATAAGTTTGTTTTTAATTAGTTATGGCATGTTTTACAGTCATATGAGTTTACTAAATGAAACAGATTGAAATAGATTTTCTAAAGACTAATTATATAAAATGGAATGGAGTTTATCATTTATTAACACAAAACATTTAATTAACACAAAAGAGCAAAAAAAAGAAAATAAATGTTTTAACTGGATCACTTAATTTTAATTGAGACATATAGTATTAATTCCGAGACATATCAATTTATTTAAGTAAACACAGACACCTGTGATGTCACACGTGATGCATTGCACACTTTCAGGTGTAATTAAATATGTAAAATGACTGACAGTGCTAAATGATTGTCTGTGCATGTGGGTGTATTTTATGGCTTGTTATCGACAGCAATACTTAAACATAAATTCATTTCAACACTGAAATTCAGAAAAAACATCAACTGATGTCTATAGAGTTTATAGATTGGAGAAGCTCCAGTGTCATCGCAAAATAGATTTTAAATTTTGTTTTCATGATGAAGTAAGTTAAGCTTATCTTAAAAACCTTTGGCAGGAGGAAAACTTTTGAAGATGGCTTAATAACTCAGACCTTAATTTATGTAATTACTCTACCTTAACCATGTGTTCTTAATAATTTAGAGGCAGGTACAAGGTTTTCAGCAGGGATGAGCTACCTTACCTGAAATAAAGAACATCAAATGTCAGTCACTTATCACTTGTATGAAGTATTACATTGACTTTTAGTGAAAAACAACAAATTCACTATATCACACAGGAAAAGTCATATATTTAACAATGTTTCCCCTAGAATTTTTTCCAGGCTCCAGAGTTTTGGAGAAAAACTTTTAATATATATGGTTACATTTGTCCCCTGTGTAAGAGCTTTCTCTTTAGGTGGCGCCATTAGCTAACCTGCGTCCCATACACTCGGGCTCTTACTCTGCAGTAATTTAAAGGCACTCTGACAGCAGTGGCACTCACATTGCGTCAAGAGTTTCCCAGGTAACGACATAGAGGTTTACTCACGTTTCAGAGCAGTGCTGCACAGAGGCTCCCAAATGATTATCGATTTCCGAATGAATGGATATTTGGCGTTATTTTTGGCGTTAAAGAAAATATTTTTTTGGTGGGGCCTCTTGTTGGCCTGGTGGCCCACCAGGCCTGTACAATTATAGGGGAAACACTGTTTAATGAGTGAGCTGATTGTTCAGACAGCTGCAGTATCTAGTAACTAACATGAGAGAAGAGACTCATTGCCATCGGAACTCAGCTCAGCAGAGGACACTGATTGAGAAGTTACATCCTGCATCCACTACAGCACAATGAGAATTCACTATTTTTTCCACTCTTTTCCATTTTTTTAACTAAATAATATTCATTGCGGTCCACATTGTCTTCTTGTGAAGGACACACTGCTTTCATTTTTTTGAAACAGACAGCTCATATGCAACTGGATGAAATGCACAATTTAAGAATAATTAAGTCTGTTTACCCTCTAGAATACTTTTGATAAATGTTTTCCTGTGTATATTTAAGAAATATAAAAACTGTAACTAATACACTACACTAATTTACCTCTAGCCAGATGCAACCTGTGCCCCAAAACACGGAGGCCTGGTCCATTTATGAAGAGAGACTGCTTTCATAATGTTTGATCTGTTGTTAGGCAAACTATTTTTTCCACCTTCCAAATTTAAACAAAAAGGAAACAGGTTACACTTGAATGAATTGTGTTGTTTATTTCTTCTGACGTATTTTTGAAAGGATGTAACACTGACTTACAGTAAGGCATTTAAACTAAAAACATAGTTCCACAAACTAAGTAAACAACTGCTCTGATGCTGGACATGGAACTAACCTTGAGTGCCTGAGTACATACAAACATGACTTCTGCAGACATTCTCTCACCAAACCTTTCCCCTTGTGTGCTGTTTATACTCTGATCTGATCTTAAGTTAGTTTCTATTCAGCCCACTCCTATTGTTACTCTGCAGTGTGAAGGTTGAATTCTCCGCTGCTGCCTCTCTGTTGCTGCAGCTTTAAATTCCTTGATGTTTTGGACACTGTAATCTCAAACCACAATCTATTAATGGGGCTCCCTATAACTATACATATTTAGCATTCTCTGGCACACAGTGTTGGCTCTCATTTCCTTGATTCACTGCTCCCACATTTACACAGTTCATGCAATTTATGTCCAGGTGGAAATTTGCAAATTTGGGAGTATCACATTAGCAGTGCAATTTCTTCCACTGCACAGGGAGGCTGTGAAAGCATCTGGTGTCTCTCCACTGCTCATGTTCACATGCAATGATATATTATCAACACTGATTCTGCAGTCACAGCCAGGGTCATGCTACAATTGAGCAATGTTGTGTTACGCACACACTAAAATCAGTCACAGCCAAGGCAACCTTCAACATCACAAGTTGAAAATACAGCCATACCTACATGGACCGACAGACTTTCTTTGATTGTGTCTGCACAAGGAATGTGACATATTCAAGCGAGTGTAAGTGTCACGATGTGAGTAGAAGGAATGTATGTACTATCATTCCACCAATTTAAACACTGCAACAGAGATTCATTGGTAGAAAGCTCTAAATGTGAATGGGTAGGCTCATTTAATACTGTGTCCTAACAGCAAGCGAGAATCTGACTATCACATCATATCGCATAACATCGGACGCTCTCGATCCACACTGAATCCGTTACCACTTATGTTACATCATGTAAACAAACCATGTTCCTATCAGCTGTGCACTCATTGGAGACATAACCACTCAAGTAAAAGATGGGTGAGTATTCACTATCTTCCTACAGAAAACATGTTTTGTATCGTGATATTTAGATGTTTTTTTTACTGGTAATGACATACAATATGGCCAACAGCAATTTAACCAGAAACCTCCAGTTCCCTGGCGAGCTCCCTCCAGCCAGCTACTACCTTATTTAGGTTTTTGTAGTGAAATGAGGAAATATTGTAGAGATAACTCCTCATTTCAACTAAACGAGTCAGCTGTTCCTCGTCCATGACACCTTGTCCTACAACGCTTTCAACGTGAGCGACAGGAAGTAAATAGAAACAGGGCATCCAAGAAGTTCAGCTCAAATCAGTGCATTGCAGAAATTGCTGCGCAGCACTGCATTGCTTGTGGCCAGTTAGTTCATTCCTATAGAAAACAAAGCAATCAAACTGATTTTGTCGCTGACGCTTGCTCTTGTCGCATTCAGTTAGGACACAGTGTAAGAATCTTAGATATGGTCAGCAGCAGTTTTTAAGCAGTGATGCCAGAAACAACAGGAGTGAAAGGAGTCAAGCCAAGACGAGCCTTTCTTTTAAATTAGCTGCAACGAGCTGCAGAGATTGGTGTTGATTCTCAGTGGGATTGGCAGTATGACTCTTTCACTTTACAGGAAGTAATTGAAGTTGGTGTTAATATCGGAAACATTGCTTAGTGTTAATCTTCAACTCTGAGAGGTTTCTTATCTTTTGTTAATCATAAAGGAATAGTTCAATGTTTTGGGAATTCAACTAGTCATTCTTTAACACTGCGCCCAGCCAAGAAATTGTTTAATATCCTCTTAAACCACAACTTTACAACCACATCTCACAATTTGATTCTTTCAATTCTTGGTGTCATGACTTACATGCAGAATTCAGAATCTGAATAAAAATATTCAAAAAATAATGCTTTTCATCAAAGTGTCCAAAAAGATAATGTGGCCCACTTTTCAAATGTCTGACAACCTATGTGGGTGGTCATCATTAGTTGCATAAATGATATTGGCCAGTTACCATTCCCATACCAGCAATGTAGTGAGAGATCAATAAACTTCAAGGTATCAGATTTTCAAATTACCTCAACATACTCCTCCACCAATGTCTGCATCTTGAGAGCCTTTTCTCCCACAGAGTAGCCTGAGCACACACTCACACACACAAAAACAAATGGTATGTTTAAAATACTGTTGCCTTATGGAACAGTTTGCAGCACTTATATATTTATTTATATGGGAATTGACAATATATTCAATGCACTTTGCACAGCTGAATAGAGCGAGACTGTCCTCTGAACAAAAACGAAACAATCAGTTGTTTCAGCCAGTGCCCTAAAACTACATATGTTTACGTTCAAGTGAAGCCCTCTAGTGGCCATAGTAATTATGTCCAGAGCAAGGGAGAAAATCAGGAGTTTATCATAAGGAGACAAGGTCCATGTAGACGGAAGGTTGGGTTTGATGGATAGGTCAACAAAACATCTTACTTTAATACGACTGACCAATGTTTGTTTCCTGTTTCCAACCAAGAATCAACATTAGTTGTCTTAAACCAAGACTTTGGAGTTATATTTTTTCATCATTCCTGAATGATGAATGCATGCTGTTAAAACAAGATGTAGGACACTCTGTCCAACAAGATCATATTTTAGGTTTAAATTTAAAGGCACAGTTAAAGCTACTTTTAAGGGAACTACTGTACATTAATGAATTTAATACCTTGTCTGTGTAGCTGCCATTAGTTTAGTTAACTATTGTTAACTATTGTTATATTGGCTTAACATGCCAGCTATCAAGATAGCTAGGTTGCAAGCTAATATAGTATAGAGGGAATTTCATAAAACAAGGTTTAACCAAAAACTGTATGAACTAATTATGTGTGGTGTGCCTGCTTCCCTACTCCCCTAGTGACTGATAATACTAATCAGAATTTACCTCTACCTCAATTTTCTGACTGGCTGGAATTGTGGCACAGTGGGTGGGCATGAAGGCGAGCCCACAGAGCAGAGATGACACATATTGTGAGCGTGTGTCCAAGGGTTTGTGAGCACACAACAGGGATATTGAGAGAAGGCAAATGAGTACAACTGAGTAAAAGAGGTTATGATTAGAATCTTATGTGTGTGTGTGTGTGTATAAGCCAACACGCAAATAGATTTCTTGAGGACAAAACAGATTTTTGTTCGCTCAAATGCATTTTTTCCTTGCATGACAATATTCTTTTTACAAATGTGCTTGCTAAAAATCTTTTTCACTGCTCAATTGTCCTAACACTTGCTCAAGAATAAGGCACAAATATAACCCCATACAAGACCACAATCGTCTCCTAATCATCTCTTAACCACGTGGTTATTATTGTCACAATGATGATGAAGGTCCCCAAACCTTAATAGATAGAAGTAGTAACATAAATCCAAACCATGATGTTTCCCTAAACCTAACCAAGTCATTTTTGTGCCTAAACCTAATTAAACCTTAATCAAAACATTGTCACGTGAAACTTATTTATTTTTCAGTGATCTGTAATTGTTTTGGAAGTCATAGTCAAATGATGTTGTCCTGCTGATAGAGGTGTCAAATCAGAAAACATTTGACTAAAATTGAAATTTGTCTAATTTGGAGGACTTGTTTGAAAAGCAGTGTGGAAGTGTACACTGACACATGACAGAAATTAACCAGATATTTATTAATATATGGGAAAAAAATATCACTCAATATTTGGTTTGTTTCATTAAAAGCAAAAATATCAGCCAAATGAAGCTTTAAAGCTTGCCATTTACATTAAGGCTGACACAAAACTCATCAGAGCTCATATTATGCTATATGTAGCGTTGCAGTGTGGCAGTCATTTAAAAACCATTACTCTGTTAACATTCTTTAACACATTTTCAACAGTTCCATGAATAAATCTCCTGAAAACTAATTGGAAGTCACACTCCATGTCCCTGGTAGAAGCCCCTTGGCTAAATGACAAGCAAAGGTGTGACATTGGTGGAGCACTTCAGCAGACTACCCAGTGTCTGGGTGATGATGCATACATTCCCTTATAATGGATTTACTTTATAGATTGTATTCCTGCTGTTAATACGTTATAGTCCTGTGTCAATATTATGTGCTGTATTTCTTTGTAAAGAGGGATGAGGTTGAAGAATTAGAGGAACGGGTGCATTTTATGAAGTGCTCTGGTAACATCGACTGACGTTATTTAATATTTAGCTGTTTAATCTTTAGCTTTGGATCTTTTCTGTGATAAGCAATAAGGTAGTCATGTTTTTAATGATGTCACCTTGTGTTTTTATGATTTTTCTTCCAATTGAAAAATGAAAGATGGTACAAGTTTGCTAATGCAATTAATTTCTGTTCATCCACCTACACAATTCAATATTTGGTGCAGCACCTTCCTTACTGCAGTGTGAGATTATTTTCTGCTTCAATGGGGTTCATCAGCTAAGTCATTATTTCCTATTAGCATCACAAGTTTTGATTGATTTCTGGAGTTAATGTGAAAATGAAGCTTCATTACTTCAGCTTGTGTACCAGCTTTTTATCATGGTAATCAGTTTGATCACAATTCTTTAAAGATTAAGAGAAATTATTTTTTCATATGATAATGTTTATGTTTTTTTTCACGTCTGTTATTCGCCAATTAGTGCAGGTTGAATGTTGCTTTTCTGGTAGCTCAAAGATCTACTCTCAAAGAGTCACAATTGCTATGTTGATAAAGAGAGTGTAAATTTAAAAATATTCCACACCTGTTAAAAGTTTAGCTATAACAACACTATAGCATGTGAGAAAGGGGGAAAAAACATTGTACTTCGAAAACAGCTGTGACTGACAACCACTTAGAAGTAAGAAAGACTCATAATTTTTTGGTTGCCATATTCTATTAACACATGCAGTGCCACATTTGTTCTAAATCATGACTAAAATGGCTTTGCCAGATGGTTTCTTGTTTGACAAACTGTGGAAATTGCGTATTTTCCCTCTCACACACTCACCCTAAAGCACAAACAGAGACACAAACACAATATATCTTTGAAAGGGTAAAGAAATGGCAAAGTACTGGAGGCTACATGAGTAGCAGCCTACATTAAAGTCTATTGCTTACTGGCACTAGCGGCTTTTATCAAGAGTTCATTGGTCATTCTTGAGCAAGTGGCAATAGCCAAAAGTCAAGCTTAGATACAGTCCAAACGATTGGGAAAATTTATGGGGTTTTTTTCTATATTTGCTTGACTTTGTATCCGACTTCTGTAGACTGTATTCTAACCAATATCCTGCTCATATCAATATGGGCTGATTAAACCACATGCTTTCTTTCAATGACAATGACAAATATTTTTTTTCATAATGAGTCCTCTTGGAGGTACGGATACATTTACATACATGAAAATGCCCAGTATGCCCAGTAGCATCAGTAGATATACAAAAGACATACATTACAGTGCAATCAATGAATAGCAAAGGTTTAATGATCAGACATTATTATTTTAAGAAAACCAGCTTAGTGAACTCTTTGGTATTTTTAATTTTGAACACTTTTCAAATACATGAGCCAATTACGTCCTTTAATCAACTTACTTTCTGTCTATATTAAAACTACAACAAATAAATACATAACAATATTTATCACTTTTGATCACCTGTCAAACTAAGTACATAATCTTTCAGCATAATCAAGTAAATTCAATTAAATATTTTTTGTCTCTCCTCCAACCTTTTAAAATTCAATTCTTCTTTCAATTATCGTCTGAATAAGGGATGTCACTTTTTATTTCTTCTTTCAAAACTCACAAAGGTCCAATCCAGTGTTATGAATGTTACATTATAGTAAAGATAGGCTGTTTGTCAGCTTTGTGATAAATGAAGACTTTTCACTTTTGTCAGTTTGAGAAATTATTTTCTTTGGGTGCCTGTATTCATCTAGCAAAGCAGCTCATAGTAATTCTCAGATGATTTCAGTCAAGCTCAAAATTTGAATTCACCACACTTTGTTTAAGTTTTTGTCAAATTTTGTACATATTTGTGTCTCCCATGGCAGTAATTGATAGACGTTTGAGAGCTTCCATTGCTAGCAGAAACGCTGTGAAATTCAGTGGAACATTACCAACTGGAGCACATCATAGGCCTGTATATTGTATGAACGTTGATACAAGAAGGTTTTTAGCACTGGTTATGTACCGTTAGGGTTTTAAGACATCTGTCCTTTTACAACATTCAACATTTGGGAGGAATCTTTGTGCTATTAAGTTTTTATGTCACTTAGGAAGAGGAAGCTATCAAGCTAGGCCAACTACCTTCCACTCGGAAAATGAACACTAGTTAGTGTAGCCTGCTAACGTCAGCACTGATTCAGACTCAGTGTGACCATCTGCACTGCATACAGAAGGCTGACATGATGCAAAGATTTGATTGGCTGTATGGAAACAAGATCTCCATTTTTGCAGATGGAGAACTAATGCATGAATGAATGAATGTATAGCTTGAGGGCGCCATCATGAAACCAAAAAATATAAAATTTAAATTTCTCCCCTTTGGGAGGATGTGATGTATAGAGCAGATATGTATTCTGTAGCAGACAGTATAAAATAAAATACAATTTAATGTCAGCTGACTTCAATTAGAATTAATTGTGACCAAAAATGTGCTGAGCAGAACATCTTACAGTTGAAAAAAACTTTTAGTGCTCCCTGGTGGACAAATTCTGTAATGACATCACTGTTGCTAAACTACCTCAAACATAAGCATCAATAGCCCCTTTTAAACAGAGATCCAGCTTCGTAAAAGTAGAATTTATGGCAGAGCTGTTGTATTGGATTGCATTAGATTGCACAGGTGTTCCCATTAAAGTGCTTGGTCGGTGTAAATTTGGTATTTCCATACTTCAATTTCTTCTCTATTATCAGCCGAAATATACTGTATGCTCATTCCGATATATCTGCAATAAGGCAATATTGCCTGTTATATCAGCCCTACCAACTCATCAAAGCAAGCAATTTAAAAAAAAATCAACTTAGGCTCTGGGAAATTGTTTCTGACATTTTATAGAAATGATTAATTAATAAATTGAAAAAATAATGGATAATCAATAATGAAAATAAACAGGAGCCAATGTCTGTATAAACACTGCAAATATCCCAAACAGAAAGCCAGCTGAACCCAATTGAAAGAAAATGTTATTGAGATGTGCAGCAGGGCAGACTAATGGATTCCACATAGATTGAACAGAGCTGTTGGGCCACAACTGATTAATAACAGCGCTGCCTCCATCCACACAGATGCTTATTAAAATATGAATTTCAAATGAAGCAGACTTCAGAGCATTGTCCACCAGTGTCCAGATGTAATTTGTTGTCACTGAAGCTTTTAGACTTTGTTATCTCCTTGGCCAGAATGAGAATTAGTAAAAACACCCTGACTGGGAATAAGAGTCAAAGATATGGCATAGGAGGCAAACAGAGCAGTCGTTTTCCAAATGACTATAATAGATTTGTTACCCTTCTGATTTACATTTAAATGAAAACGTTTTTATCTGCTGGTCTACCTACTAATGAGCTAACTCTGCTTTGACAGATGTGACTCCTCTTCCCATCATGAATGGAGTGAACAGTACAATGTTGTACAGTTGTGTATGATATACTTAAATACAACACTAAATTACTAAATAAACTCTTGGTAAATTGGTAAAGCTGAGAGCAGAAATACATTAGGACTAGATGGGTATAAAAGGTGGGATCTTACTGTAGCAGAAGGTGTAGTTTCAGAGCCTTATGTGTGTGTGTCAGACAAACTGCCTTCATATGCAACTAATTTGTATTGACAAATATGTATTGAGGAAACATAACTGCTCCCTGGATTATGTTCACTTGCAACATTTTGTTAAAAGTTGCTAGCTAATGCAGGAAGTGAGATGTTTTATACCACAGAGAAGTCATGGGTCAAGGCAGATGATTGGATGTATAAAGCACAAGACTTTGTGTCATTCTTCAAATCAGCATCTACATTTTGATTGTTGACAAGATTTTGTGGATCTGTTGTCATGTTGTTGATTTTAGAAAACGTTATCCCGGCAGCAGCATGTTTCTTAAAAACCTAAACATGACATGTGAGCATGTGTGCATTAAAATTGCACATTAAAGTTGGCACGTTTATCCATTCAAATTCCCAGACTAGCACCTTTAGAAGAGCCCCCTAAAGGTAGATGGAGAATGTGTTTTCCTTGGTTCTGTTTATGGGGTTATTGATCATTCTGGCAACTGCAACATTTCTATAAACCAAATGACGGCCCTGCGTCATGTGTTGACAGTGTTCTGTGTCAGAGGAGAGATGCATTTAGATTACTTCATTCAATGGAACCTCCTCAGAGATGGCTATCTCCTACGTTCTCTTTGTCCCTTACAGGATATCTGATGCTTGAATGTCCTAGATGAAATGTTCTGAAGAAAAGCCTTTTCTTAAACTTGAAGCCCTGCTATTTTCTTTCAAGGTTGGGTTGGCCCCTTTGGAACTATGATGCTATTAAAAATAAAAGATTCTTAATGGGACACCTAACATCAAAATGGTATCATTATTCATTGAGGAGATGCTGTGGAATATGACTATAATAATACAGAAAAATCTTCTTCATCATACCCATGAGGTTCATTAAGGTTTGATCTAATGTGGCTTGAATGCACACGTTCATTAGTGGTACGATGTTTAATAAGTGGAGGCATTTAGAAAGGTCTATATTTCACATGTGATACAGTGGAAAGAGAAATTTGACATTAATATTTAGCAGATGTAATTTCCCATTGCAGCTTATTGTGTGTACTGTGTCTTAGAGTAGGTTGAAGATAAGACTGTAAGGAATATGATTTAACTTTTTCAGGTTTCTAGTGAAACCACATACACTCTTGAAAAGCCCCCTGCATCCACCCAGGGAAATCATGCATACTGTATAGGCAACAGTGAAATTAGTGAAATCACATGCATTGGCACAGAAATACAAGGCCAGTCATTCACAAGAAACATTTACAGTTTTTGCAAAGACAAATTAAACAAGACATAGTGATATAATGAGTTTACATTTTGACTTTTTAATTAAATTAGCCCCATTAGGACAAATCAGTGTAATTCCTTGAAGGTTGGGAAAATGCTGCAAAGATGAATCATCCCTCCAAGTTTTGTTAATTGAAATTAGATGGTGTCTGGGATATCACTTGAGAATTCATGACAGACACCTGTTGGAGTTCAACAAGGAGACGACAAGCCCTTCACCCTTCAAACACAGCTAAACTGATGTTCAGCTGTCACATGCTGTCAGCTCTTGTACTGCATCTCTGCATTATAATTCATTTAATCTCCAAGTGACACATGTTAACAGAGTGAGTGGTGGTGTCACGTGTAAACTGACAGCTGCATCCTTCCAGCACCACAACAAAATGTTTACTGACAATAACTGATCATAATGGTCACATTTAGAAATGATTCCTCACAAGCAGATGTGTTATGTTTTACTGCAAAGATACTGTAAGCCTCTTCTTTTTTCCACCTTAATGTCCTGCCCTTCTCACATTTTGTGTTTTGTGTCATATTCTCCCATATTTCAGAACAAGTGTCACTTAAAGCACATTATAGCCCTCCACCTTTCATGATTTAGGTCAATTATGCAAAGATTTGCCCTTACAGAGACTGAACATGTTCAACAGAGAGCCATAATGTAGAGAATAAACTAAATCCTATTAAAGTCTGAGCACTGACCATGCTGTAGTAAAATGGGTATAACCACCAATATATAAATGTATGATACTTTTAATTTACATTTTTTAAAATTAAATTACATTTTATTATTTAATTTCATTGAATTCAATTTTTTGGTTTAGTTGACTTGATTAGGAAGCATTAACTGTTTGTGTTAATAACTCACATTTCTTATATGATGGCAAATCCATCTTTTTTTTCTTACAAACCTAAAAACCTAAAATGTTAGGTCTTTCCTAACAGCAAAAGTCTATTAACTGACTTCAAGTGAAAGAACCAAATGTGTTTTTCTCTTAAATATACAAGACACCAGTACCTTAAAGATCAATCCATTCAGCAGCAGACTAAATCAATTCATTTAACAGTCAGCTAAAGTCAATAATGTCAAGTCAGAGTCAGCAGGGCGTCCATTAAAAAAATGTCCACTAGACAGACTCCAGCCACTTCAAAAACTAGAGCCACTGCTGCTGTGTTCCCCAGCTGTATGTGCTCATATTCTTGGATTGTTCATTAGCATCGACCGATGAAAATGGAACAGGACTGGGTGAGTAACACTCACAGTTGACTGGTGTCTTATGTTGAACTAAAGTTCATTTTCCATGTCAATAAATAAACGTGTCACAGCCTTGTTCATCACATGTTTCTACAAAGGCCTTCGTACTATATTTCAACACAGCATTCTATGGACCATGCCAATTAATTAGTCAACTTTGAATACACAGTATTGAGTTTTGTGGAGCCTTTTAAGTTCTCAGATCCTCCTTCATTATCCTGCTTCAGTAGTTCAGGCGAACAGAACTTTATGTCAGCCTTTGTATAGGTTTTTAAATGTGTTGCTATAAGGTACTTAAAACAAGAAATTAGAGCTGAGCTCACTCTGTAATGTCAGTCTTCAGTTGAATTCAGTTCAATAGATTGAAAAGGTGAAGCACAATGTGCACAACACTGTATTGATACATTTCTCTGCAGGGTGTGCTCTTTTGGTCAACGACTCAGAGCAAGAGTAACACAGATTAGTCAACCTGCTCAAGTCTGGCAGGGAAATGCATTTTTTGCTCCTTTGTATAAACAGTTGTTGCTACCAACAGGAGCTGAATTGTCTAGCTGTGATTAGGTTTTGCTGATCAAGGGGAGTGTTGGATCCTGGTGGAAACTGGCGCTGTCTGAGAGAAAGGAGTTTATCCTGCAATTAAGGTTCAAGGGAAAATCAGTCTTCCTGAAGGGAGTTTGGATTAGCACTGTGTTAGAAACCACTGTATGCAGCAAACAATCTTGGTAATGGGAGACCTTCTTTTTCCTCCAAGGTGTCTGGTCCTACATCTTGGATGGACAAACTATAATGTCTCTGTTCAACACCTAAGTACTAAATACCTATAAGACTGCCAAAGTTCAAGCCCTTGCTGTGATTCAGAAAGTCAATACTCCAACCAGCATCCCATGTGCTGCCTTGCAACTCCAACAGGAAGCAAAGACCTGCAGGAAATGTGATCCCTTGCTCTGAAGGTGTCATCTGGCCCTGCATGTTTCACCGGCAGACACACAGACTACTCATGGCGTGAGGGTTGTACTGTAAAAGATGTCCGCCAGACACATTGGCATCAGGAGAGACATAAATCGATTTCCTGCAAGAAAGCTCAGAGCCTAAGTGAAGGAGGGCCTCTTTAGCAAAGCTCTTATTAATTAATAGTGTCTCAGGAGGGGATTACATGATATGATTCCTGCTTCTTCATCACAGCACAGCAGCTAATGATATCTGAGGGAGCTCTCTGTGTAACACACCTCCACCCAGCATTATATATTAACATTACAGTGAAGTATGCAACACTAGTAGAGCATCCTCTCTACCTTATCATGAGTATCACATGATGAGACCTCTTGTCATGTGTTTCTAGTCATACTGAGAGCTGAGAGATTGAATACTGCTGTGAGCCAGCTCTGCAGTACACATAATGTCACTAGTTTCAAGCATTGATTATGAACACAGGACCCCTCCCCCAATTCACGATTCAAGATTAATTCATTATTATGATTTTACAACACAAGGTTGTATAATGAAATTTAGTTCCTTTATACTGTTCACAAAAACAGAAATTATATAAATGGATTAATAAATAATAAGTCATAAAAAT
Source organism: Thunnus albacares (assembly GCF_914725855.1). Taxonomy (NCBI): domain Eukaryota; kingdom Metazoa; phylum Chordata; class Actinopteri; order Scombriformes; family Scombridae; genus Thunnus; species Thunnus albacares. The sequence continues at coordinate 25,420,540 of NC_058106.1, forward strand.
AAAACTATTTTTATATTGGAGTGCAGAGGAGTGAGGAGTCTTACAGCCTGAGGAAAGAAGCTGCTCTGCGGTCTGTTGGTACAACAGCGGATACTTCTGTATCTGTTGCCAGGCTCTGTGCAGGGACCTCACCTCATTGATATCACTGATGCTCGGTAGATGGGTACCGATGTTGTTCTGGGCAGTTTTAATCACCCACTGCAGAGACTTCCTGTCTTGGGCCATGCAGATCCCGTGCCAATTTGTGATGTTTCTAGTCAGGATACTTTCTATTGCTCCTCTGTAAAAGTTAAAAAGAACTTGGGACAGGAATCTTGCCATCTTAAGTTTCCTTAAGAAGTACAGTCGTTTCTAAGCTTTCTTTACTAGGGTAGAGATGTGTGATGTCCATGACAGGTTCTCTGTGATGCTGATTCCCAGGAACCTAAAACTGTTCACCTGCTCCACCTTAGCTCCACTGATGTAGACAAGGGTGTGTATCTTTGCCTCCTTTTTTCTAAATTCAATAATCAACTCCTTGGTTTTGTTGACGTGGGGCAGTAGGTTGTTCTCTGTGCACCATTCTGCAAGACTGTTGATTTCCTCCTGATATGAACTCTCATCATTGTTTGAAATCTGGTGGATGACCCTGGGGGGCTCTGGTGTTGAGCACAAGAGTGGAGGAGGTGTGACCACCAATCTGAACTGTCTGGGATCTGTTTGTGAGGAAGTCCAATATCCAGTCGCAGAGTGTGGTACTCAAGCCCAGAATGCTAAGTTTTCCAGTCAGTTTCATGGGGGAGATTCTATTAAATGCTGAAGCGAAATCAACAAACAGCATTCTGATGTAGGTGTTGTTATTTTCAAGGTTTGTGAAGACTGAGAGGACAGTGGAGATGGCATCCCCTCGGGATCTGTTGGTTCTGTATGCAAAGGGTGAGGGTCCAGGCTGGCTTGTCTCTGATGTGCTGAAGAACCAGTTTTTCAAAGCACTTAATCAGAATGGGGGTGAGTGCCACAGGGGGGTTAGTCGTTCAGATTAGACACTGCAGACTTTTTAGGTATGGGGATGATTGAAATTTATAAGACCTGTTGTTTGCCAACTTATTCACACATGCCAGATACCTGGGTAACTACTCACTAAAATTATTTATTAGCTGCAGAAGGAAGACAAACATAACCCAACATGCCTTGTTCATATCTCTTATGGCCACTAGTGTAATGCTACACACAGTGCAACATTAGCCAATAGCCACATTAGCGCTTACTGATCAGCATCCACCATTCTGAGTACATCTGAAAAGGTAGAATTTGTTGAACAGTCCAGTTCATGTCTTGTTTATTGGCATGAGTTTGTTTTTTCTGAGGGTAGCTGTGTGTTCATCTGTCTGTTTGTGAAAACCATAAAATCTGGGGTCCATGGGTACTTTCTAATTCAGCACATAAGACCCCTGCTTGACAAGCGTCTGTGAGATATCTTTTTATTGGCGTTCACGTTTTGTATAATTTAAAGACAATAGACCTTTTGCACAGCAGACAATTCGAGTTATCATACCAGAAAAAGTACATGTGTATCTAATAACATCAACAATAGCTCAGTTCCATTGAAGTGCACAATACAAAACTCAATTAAATCTTATTAATTACACTTGTGGTTTTCATGCTACTGTATGTCAAAATGTCTGCAAGGTCTGTAAAGATATCACATTGCTTGTAAAAAGTGAAAAATACTAAATAAGTCTTCTAGCGTGTCCACCATAGCGACATATTTCTAATTATATTCAGATAGCATGGAAACATGACACCCTGAACTCTTTTATCCCACTGCTCACTAGTTTGTAATCACACAAGAATACCATAAGTGTCTAATAAAAGCCCATGAAAAATTGGTAATGAGTTTGCTCTTTAATCTTTTATTATATTGGAGTAGACACCCCTCACTTCTACAGTCCTCTGTGTGAACCTCTCATAGACACTTTGAGAACTTGTCATAAATGTAATGACAAATTGAAGAAAGGATCTGCTGCCTCTAATTACATTTTACCGAATTAAATGATCTGTTGCACAATGCAAAGTTCATGCTAGTGCTGTCATGATGATTATTGTGTTTTTTATTTCCCCTGCTTATGTACTTTCCTCCATCCATATTTCACAGGCAGGCTAAATGAGCTGTAGCCTGCACACAGCAGAACACATCAGCATCAATAAACCATGAAAAGGTCAATTACATGTCATTCTGTGAATTGTTGTGATCATTTATAATCAGCCTTGTGTCAGATACACTTAAATCCCCCCCATAGCCAAAGCATCCTCACGTCATTCGCAGATGTACAAAGTACTCCCTGCTTCCTTCACCCTTATTCTGCCAACGTCAGTAACTTTGTCTCAAAAGTAACAGACACTGATTAGCAGATAGCTTAAGCCCTTTCTATGAAATGAAATGATGCAAACAATGTGTGTTCTCCATGAAAAGCAAAATTCAAGCAGCTCAGCTAAAATCTCTTGTTTGACTGACACATCTCTTACATCATGGTATCACAGTAAGCTGCACAACTTCACTTTAAGACGTCAACTGCGAAAATCAAAACAGCAAATATTTCAAAGCTCCTTATAGAAACGCCTACTTACACTCACCTTACTAGCTGTCTTATATTAAAATGTAAATGATATGGAGGTCTTGTTGCATATTGTTTACAGGTGTGTTTTACCTTATTGAATATTTTATCATGTTCTCTGCTAGAACCAGGAAACAGCAGAAAAAACTATAAGCATAAAATAGAAAGCTGCCAGAATTTTTTTTAATTTTTTTTTGCCAATATCATCAACAGAGCCTGAGCATTTAATGAATCTCAGATCAAAATGTGGTGACTGCACTGTTAATGCTTCAGTAAATACAGTACCTGTGATTCACAACTAATAGAAAAACAACACCTTTAGCTTTGAAAATCTCTTTCACAAACTCTTGCTGGGCTAATGAAATATGCATCTCAGATAATGGTGTCCCAGTACAATAAAAGAGGGATGCCATATGTTGGTAATCTGATCTCCCACTCCTGGGAGTCAGACATCTGCCCACCACACCACACCCTGACCCCCATTACCTTCTACAAAAGCTTAACAGTCAGGTCAGGAGGGTTTGATGTTACAACAGTGTCAACTGCCCTTAAAAACATCAGAGCATAGAGGTGACAAAGACATAAACAAGCACACGTGTTTGTACTTGTGTCAGTCAGACCATAAACCCTGCATGGTGAGTTCAACAATGTACTGTACTGATTCACTCCTTGTTAGATGTCAGATGAAAGAGGAGATTGAGAATAGATTCAATCACATATGTTAGGTTGATAAAAAAACAGCTTTTTGAGAACATGGGAGGACAGGCATTTAGTTGAAGAGGGCTTTCAAATAGAAGAGAAGCCACAAAGAGCACTTCATTACATCAGTGTTTTCTTCTTCTGGGCTTTGATAGAGAGTTTGTCAACTTACTTTATTACCTTCACTTTCACTTACAATATCTTGTTTTGTCTGATCAGCTCTCATTAATGTTGTTTCCAGCGGTAGGAGGAAGCTGTTTTCAGTGAAAGAGCACAGATAAACACACTGTACACTACTGTACTTGCACAGCACCAAATGGAAGACAGACTAAGTTAGCAACTGGCTGGTGAGGAGTTGGTGGAGCCCAAACAGAGCTACAAGGAGAGTGACTATTGAACATACATTTGTTGGGTGAACCCAAGCACGACTCTAAATTAATGCTAATGTTTCTCTGTATCTGGGATTTCAACTAACTCCGATGTAAGTAAGTAAGTAAGTAAGTAAGTAAGCTTTTATTTATATAGCACTGTATAACACAGTTACAAAGCACTTTACAGACACATACACATGCAGAATTGAAACAGCTAGATTAATAAAATAGACAAACACGACACAGAGAGAAATCAACCAAAATGAAATAAAACAGGACATGGGAACAAGAAGAGAGGTCTACAGAAAGGCCTGCTGCTATAAATTGGTTTTAAGGCGTTGTTTAAAACAGTCCAAGGATTTGGTGGATCTAACAGATTGTGGAAGATGATTCCACAGAGTTGGGGCTAAGAATACAAGATAGACAGAAGGCCAAGATTTGAGTCGTGAAGTGGAATGGAGAATAAAGAGCTCAGACCCATCATGTAAACCCATCCGCGTCATTTTTAGATGCCATGAGACTGATGGCATCAATATAAGGTGACATTTTCCTTGTTAGGAGGAGGCAGGTTCAGTGGATGGCTAGATAGGAAAAAGGTGGACTTTGCTGCAGAAGACCAATGTTCACCTCCCGCTTTTTACCGAAAGCATCACGTTTCCAACAGCAACTCAGGACAGTTTTTGTCATGGTGTTTACTGTTGCCATGACAACATTTCAATTGATCATTTTAACCCAAACCATGATCTGTCCCTGAACCTAACTAAGTGTTTTTGTGCTTAAACCTAACCAAGTGGTTTTTGTGCCTAGACCTAACCAGATCACACTCTGAGTGTGTAATATTGTCATGGATGGGTCTACATTGGATTTAGTTGAAAGCCCGGTGCATCACTATACAGATGCCAAAGGGTGCCTTGTGTGTGTGCATGAGATGCCGGAGGGGTGTGACTAAGTGTTGGTATTTGACAACCTGGGATGAGAATAGGTTGTCAGTGTTTAGTGTTTGCAGCTTCCACTGCCAAAAAAGAAACAATTAATTAACAAAACTCAGTGAATGCAGGTTAGGACTATTTCCTGATCACTGTGTGATTTATACTAAGTGTGAGTGCTCAAGATTTCTTGAACTTTGATTAAAATTTTATATCAATTATTAAGGTATCAAAATAATTAATTATACCCTTATCTATTATGCTGGGCTTTCCCCTCATTGCCTCATGAATGTGAGTGAAATCACAGCACTAGCTTAATGGAGGCATCATTATGTCTCCAGCTGTCAGCCATCACGTTCACAGATATGACTATGAACATTAATGAGGTGAAGGAGCTCTCAGAGAGGTCCACTGCCCTTCTCGCCAACTTGAGATTATTTAAGTAAACCGAATGAAGAGATCTCTGATAAATATTTGGATGAAGAACAGCAAGGCAGATAATCCACTTACCAAATCATTTATTGCCAATATGGCAGTGCAAGTTCAGAGGGTGACTCAATAGAATATGAAAAGACTGAAATCAACAGAGATTTCCAGTTTGCCCACTAAATATATTCTATTCACTTGTCAATAACTATGATTGAGAGCAGCAATTATAAACAGCTCAATATCTCCTGTATGGCTGTTCATTAGCATTTTTCATAGATCCCTCAGGTGAACTGTAGTTTAAACCCTGGCAGCAACATATCCATCCATTCATCCTGAAGCTATAACTGATTTATCTGTTACTATGGAACAAACATCCATGGAGAACTATTGACCGTGTGATGTGATACACTTTTCTAATACATTTAACTCCACCAATCAATCATGTTTAGGGATTTCTTCAATGGTAACTACAAAGAACTGTGAAGCCATTCATCCACCTGCTTATCATCTCAGATGGAAACAGGTAATTATCCAATTGCACACAATCAAGTGTCTTCAGGAAATGTGAGTGTTACTGAAAATTAATCATCATTGATTAGAGACCCTGCGATTTGAATCCGCCCCTTCCTCAGATTAGTCAGCCATTGATCTGTGACAGCAATTTCACGCTTGCGATCAACCAATCGACCCGGTCATAATGTGTGGCCTCTGCTGGACTTTTTCATGACCTCCTCATTCATCAGAGTGCCACTTGCAGTAACATTTATCCTTATTGTGGCCGTACGGGATGGAAAAATCGCATGTGTCTTTCTTTGCATTAGAAATATGTTTCTTTGTTTGTTTACAGTGACTTGTCTATAAAGATCTAGCAGATAAGAGCAAGCATTTTTAGCTGAAACTCAGCCTGTTTGCAAAGAATTGGCTCCTGAGACCTGCCGTTTGAAATAACATATCAGTATTTTTCAAAATGTGGCACAGACCTCTAGACTCAGACCCGATTGAGTGAAACGTCTGCTGATGTAAAATTGTCTGTCAAATGACAAGTGCTTGCCAAACTGAGCAAGACTGAGGCTTTGTTGTGATGGAACATCTGGGTTTGTCTTTCATTATGCTGTAAAACGTTATCACTTCAATAGAATTGCTGCCCACATCTCTAGTTTTCATTGCTTATTGACAGCTGTTTCTGTCATTGGAGAAACAACAACCATTTGGCTTTATAGGCAGGATTAAGAATGGGGACATCATCTTCCTGTGACAGAGCCAAAAAATAGCGACTTAAAAACTGCCGCAAAAGTGTGGATGAGATTGACACCACTATACAGTTGTTGTACAGAAATGTCAACCCTTAAATCTGCAAAATAAAACGGCATATTTCTTTGATTTGTCTGAAAAGTGTTAACTGTTATTAGCAACTGTTACCACAGCATCTGTGTTGGCTGAAAATGACATTGGTAGGATGGTTATGTCTCTTGCCACTGATTGGTAAGAGAATAGTAATTCAATCTGATTATCAGGCTTTCATGTCACATAATGAGTGTTTGACTGATGACAATGGTTTTCATTCTTTGTTAATGATGTGGAAAGACCAAACATTATACTTGAGTGTATAAGTTAGCTCTGGACTTGGGTTTAAAGTCACCAGTGCCACCAGTACATCTTAATCCCGCTGTGGACATTAATCCAGTACACGAAGCAAAGTAAAAGCAAAGTGCTACAGGTTAAAATATGATTGGGAAAACGGGGTTACGATGAGGAAGTGAAGAGAGAAAACAGGCACTATCTAGTGTAAATTTAACAAAACATGAATCAAGGGAAACACCGTGTTTTCCACACATAAGCACAGATAATTGCAGGGGACATGTGATACATAATGTATAATTTTCAATTTCTGTATAAAGCAGTGTTCTGTGCTTATTTTTACTCATAAGTAGAGGAAATAGCTATTTTCAAATGGAGATGGATTTCCATCACCAGGGAGAAACTACCTTTTTACTCTAAAATACTCTATATGAACTCACTACTTAAACAAAAGCACTTTTTCCAACTAATTTCCATTTTCACTATCCAGTAAAGAAATGCTGTCCTGGGTTACACCTCATTTTCACAGTCTCAGTTCTTCCCCCGTCATTCCATTGACAATGAATCGTATCTGTTTTCTTGGTGGCTGGTAATATAAGATATACTGTACCTCAGTATACATTTCCCAGTCTCACAAATCTTGATAGCATAGTATAATGCCTGCAGAATATTTAGACAATTGCAACTAAAACCAGGTCAGAAAACATCACCTCATTAACCTAACATCTTTCATTGTAGAGACTGTGTCAGATTAATGATGAGTTGTTCCTGTTTTTTAACATGTCGAATTTGTGGCTTAAAGGTTGAATATTGATCTGACCACAGAGTATCTGTCATCATGCCCTGCTTGCTTCTTTTCAGTTTATCTTTAAGAGGTGCTTTCTTTTAACAAATGTCCTGAGTTCTGCCCAGTTTGAGCTCCCTACCCAGGAAACTTGCTCAAATTCAGATGTTTATTGTCCCACAAGACAAAATCCTTTTTGCAGCAACGCAGCATAAAGACATAAAAGCATAAGACAACTGAAGACATTAAGTGATGGAACTACACATTCAATACATAATAATAATAAGAATGACAATAATAATGCATTTAATTTGTACACCTTTCATTTGCAGTGAATCTCAGTGCTACATCATTAAAAAAAATAACAAGAGTTAAGATGTAAAAGCCTTCCTGAATAAAAAGATTTTTAAGCCTGTTTTAAGAGTCTAGGGTCTTAGCTGCACTCAGATGGTTAAGAAGGCTGTTCCAAAAAGCGTGGTGCAGCAGAGCCTCATGTTTTTATCTAAATCCTATAGATAGATAGGAATGTTTTTCTGATTGGACAGAACTGTAATTTGTTGTCCAGCACTTTTAATTTGTTGTTAAATTAACTTTTTCCCGATGTGTAGGCGTCCACTAATGATGATGGGTGTTTAGCATCATGCGATTACATCGTGGGTGTGTGTATACTCTGTGGACTGTATAGCGAACAGGTTGAAATGCTCTGAAGAGCAGGCATTAATATTAGGAAAGTGAATGAAAACAAAGCTAATGCTACAGTTATAACATCTGGTGTATGTAACAAGGGTAACACTGGGACATTATGCCATAATTTAGCTGTGGATTTTCTGAGCAAAGTGGTTTTCTGCTCCATCTGGATTGTAGCTAGTTCACTCTCAAGAAAAGTCCTTTTTGTATCATGACCGTGATAAAGTTGCATATCATGTAAAAATGTTAGTCTTTGCACTTCATAAAAAGTGATTAAAGAAGCATCTGTGTGCTCCAGTTTTCTCCAGGGCATGACCACCCATAGACCAAGATCTATCAATGTGCATGTGCAATAACTCATAGTACGAGAGTGAGTAACTTTTATGGAATGAATTTACCACCATGTTTGGATTCTTCATCAACATGACTACCACTCCATTAGAGGGCTAACACTGAGCAGTCTTCTGTTATTTATTGAAACACTTGTGATGGTGTGCTGAATAATGTCTACAAGTGACACACTGGCAAACAGTCCATGAATATAAAACTACCTCATGACTGTATACTACCCTTGGTGGACTGTATTGTCCCATTTCTTTGTGTCAATATAAGGCTAAACAATTTGGGGAAAATATCTCACTGCAATTTAATTTGGGATTATTTGTGAAATTTATATAAATTTAACTCCAGGCTTGTGTATTAAATAGGACAAGCAAGCAAAATCAAAACATATCTACATAAAAAGAATAAGATAAGTTGATGCAGTAGCTTGTTGTTGAGGTCCTGCCAGTTTTGTTCAAACCAATCAGTAAGAGAAAAGTCAACTTCTAAGTCAACTCATTCTAGTTAGTTTTAAATGTAGTTTTATGTAGAAAAAGTACTCAACAGTGGCTTTACGTTTATTGATAACACTTACATAATTGTTCACTTACACTTGTACTGACATGAATCCCATCCGACAATGTAAAAGTCTTGATATCTGATTGATAACCTTTAATATGGCTGACCGCTCTGTACTTTAGCTGCTTGAGCTAATTTGAACATTATTAACAAGATGAACTTCTTCAAAACCCCATTACCCTAAGGTGCAGATTGAATGCTTTCACGGTGATAAGCTCAAAATATGGAGTGTATAAAAGTAAACATAAAAACTAGGAGATTTGGACTCATATTCAGAACGGTCTGTCAGCATTGTATGTCTTTACTGAGGCTTATTTTCATTTACAGAGAGTTTTTCCTCATCAAGTGTGGATATATCGTACCGGTGTGCAAGGATCATAAAACAAACAGCGCAGTGGAGTCAGTTATTTCTATCATTGTAAACCTGCCGAGAGCTGCAAGCCAGAGCTGCCAAAGGATATTCAAAACATCTCAGAGTGTGCCATTTGAGTTTCTTTTTGGAAACATTCGTGGATGAAGGGGTGAAAAACTGTAACCAAACACTATGTCTTTTATCTATTTTTGACAATGGGGATCCAGCCCCTGGACTGTGCTCAAGCTGGATAGAGCCGCATAAGTTAACTTACAGGTAACTTAACACAGTTGCTGTTCACTGTTCTGTATTTAGAGCTAAAGTCCAATATAATATTCCGTCAGAAAACAAAGTCAGGTTTACCAAAGCATCATCTCCATTCTCCCTTACGATCCTCACCTATAACATAGCTCCAGTGCTGGTCGCCTCCTCCTCCACAGTCTGTTGTGTCTGAGTTCACAGCACCATATTCAGCCACATATCATGAATTTCTTTTTCTTCCAAATAAACTGATATTTGAAAGCATTAGTATGATATTTTAGTGTCTGCTTTTCCCTATCGCTAGTGTAACGTGGTAGACGGGAGTGTTTTGGGAGACCCACATTTTACCATCCTTGAAGGCACCACTACCGTTTCGGGTCACTCAACAGACTTTTGACAGCAAATTAGCGGGGAGCTCTGGGTGCAGGTAGCATTGAGGGAAGTTAAACATTGTTCATTTGCATATAGTAACCATATTGTGATGATACAATGCTGGTTAAAAAATCAGCAGAGTTTCCCTTTAAACTCAATAACTACTAAGCTAGCTGCTAGCTACCTATTTGAAAACTATGTTAAGCTAAAATGCCCCCAGTGATGCCAGCACCCTGTTCATAGGTAGTTCTGTTGTAGTTAACAGATGATAAAAAGTTGATTTAACAAACTAAGTCTCCTTTAAGAGACTCTCTTGATAATTAAGCAATAATCAAACGTACATACACAAATCAATTTGTTTAGTATGCTTCCCCTCATGGAAGTACTCCAATACAGTGTTGTTCATGAAAAAACCCCAAAAAATGAGCTTTAGCATCCTGCTTGCTTTGCATTAAATTAAACATCACCAAGCTCAGAAACTCATTTCATGGCACATTCCCACTTTTACTGGGTCAATATGGAACATTTCTCTGTACTGCTGCTCTCAGTCCTCCAGCTCACTCACCATTTATCATCCATACTTGACCTCTCACTTTGCTCAAGAGGCCCAAAGCACACTGCACATTGGCCTTCTCATATGGAAACAGTCAAGGGGAATCTCAGAATGAAGAAGTCAGTCAACTGTAGAAATGGGAATATACAGACGGATGACAAATTAAAGGAAAAACTGGTACAAGTCTGAATGCTTGACCCCTACAGTGTGGGGATCTGGTGGCTCTGTTATGCTGTGGGGGGCATTTTGCTGGCATGGTTTGGGTCCACTTGTCCCCTTAGAGGGAAGGGTCACTGCACATCAATACAAAGTTGTTCTGAGTGATCACCTTCATCCTATGATGAAACATTTCTATCCTGATGGGAGTGGTCTCATGGTTTCCCTCAGCCTTGGCATTGATTCTACAAGTCTCTGGAACTATTCTGGAGGGATGAACACCAGTCTTCAAAAAGATATTCCCTCATTGGTGTTTTGATGATGGTGGAGGAGAGCGCTCTCTAACAAGTTAGTCCAAAATATCCCGTAGGTGTTCAAGTGGGTTGAGATCTGGTGACTGCCAAAGGCCATAACATATGATTCATATCATTTTCATACTTATCAAACCATTCAGTGACCCCTCATGCCCTATGAATTGGGGCATTGTCATTCTGGAAGAGACCACTCCCATAGAGCGAAAATTACAACAGCTTTTAGCCAGGGGAGAGACTTAATGCCCTTGCCGGGCATGCACACCCAGTACGCCTTGCAGTCCGACGAAGATACCTGAGGACCGAGCACCCGTCGGGATTGGTTGGCATGCTGAATGTGATGTATGCATATCTGAGGGGGAACCAGTCACTGCTGGTTGACATAAAACGCATCAAAACTGGTGCGCTAGTGCAGGTTGTACCAGACACCAGATTTTAAAATCTCCGGGATATTGTGAAATACAGAGAGATTTACCTGGCGGTGATAGGCTTAATCAGCATTGTGTGAACTCGTTTGGCAAGGGCTTGAATATAAGTGACATTCATTTATATGTAAAAGTCCAGCACTCCAGCTTTAAAGTAAATCCTCATGAATATGTATCTACATCTTGCTCTGCATGACAATTACATATTTTCCCCTGATTTTTTGGAACACAAATCAGAATGAGATAGATCTTATATGCCCATGAAAGGTAAACTGCATCTGTCTTGATGATAAAGATAAGTACATATTTTATATAAGCTTAATAATGTTATATATCTTTTGAATGTTACAATATAATACAGTTAAGACAATCAAAAATATTGAAGATTTTATAAAAAGAATCAGTTCCATATTGTTCCAAAAAAAACCCAAATAGTAATAAGTATTTGGGTTGGGAAAATGTGATTGTAACCAAAATATGTTCTGTTCTGCGACAACCTTTGGATTTGTGTATCTAGATGGAATTCTCCACTAAACTTTGAAATGATCCAGTGGCGAAATATTTTTTTCCTATCTGTGTCATGTACCAGATCAGCGCTAAGGAGGTCAGCAATCTTTTACATCTTTGCTCACCAGAATTGAAACTGAAACCTGCTTGTGGGAGATATGTCATGGTGCAACTAGTTTTTATCGAGTTACACCATAACTCCCCCACAAGCTACATTTTAACTCCCAAATTGCTGGTACAACAGGGAGAGAGAGAGAGAGAGAGAGAGAGAGAGAGAGAGAGAGAGATGTTCCAGCTTTCCCATTGCTATGGCACATAAGCACTTTCAATGTTTGTGCGTAGGTGTTTAAACATCGAGCCCTTGGTGAGCTCTTTCAATCAGTGGTGCCAGCCTCTGTGTCTGGAAGTTGTCACTGGATAAAAGTGAGTTTTTATAGGTGCATTAGCAGCTTTCATTTGACTCCCTTGACCTACCCAGGCAACATGGATAGAGCAACAAAACATGCACATTAGAATATTCTTTTTAGCCATAGTAGATTGATCTCTCACACAGCCCAAAAAAACCCCAAACAAACTAATGTTATCAAAGAAGAGGAACACATTAAATTGTTATAGCTCATCACACTTCTGACAGCAATTCATGATTAAATTGATCGAGCTCAGTCTCGACTTCCATTGTGAGATTACACAGAGGATATTATAGAATGGCTGCTTTCCATCACAGAGAAGACACAGAGTCTCCTAAGCAGATGGAATTTTTAATTAACACAATGCCACCGACTCTATTAAAACAATAGGAGGCCTTATGGGAGCAATAACAAAGTAGTACTCTAATATGTTTTTGATACTCCGTCATGTAATGTGTATGGTCCATTATCTAAAAATATTTTAAATTTATTCCATTAAGGTTTTACATTTTATAGCAAGAAATGACTAGTGTAATGTTTTTCTGTTAGTAGTGTAGTCGCTGCATGTATTCACTCCATGTAGTTTTACATGGAGCAAATACATTTTAATTAAAGTCAACAGTGTAACACTTTGCCTACAACTAGAATAATGTTGTAAATGTAAAGAAAAAACGATATACTCAAGACACACACTATTGTATTGCAGTGTCTGGACAGACAAGCAAATAGGGTGACAAAAAAGTGAATTTGTTAAAGTAGAGTACAGCATGTGTTGATTGGGGGAATCAAAGTAACACATTTGCTGCTGTAGTGTGTCGTGCTGATGCATGTTGACACTGGGAAATGTATTTTGACAAGTTAATGTGTATTAGCATGCAATGGTGTATGTCTTGATGGTAAGTGGTCTTAGAAAAAAGGGTATGGGTGTTCTGACACATGTCATACAATGTTTAAGAATTTTTTTTCCCTTCAAACCAACAGAAAAGCAAAATCGAGCCAGAAAGGGCTCTTTAGCTTGTCTGCAAATGAACAATTTTCGGTCCAACTGCGTCAGAGATAAGACTGAGGACACTCAAACATAGTGTTTAAACAGAATGAAAAGGCACATTTTAGAGGTAGCGCAATTGCAAAGTCAATTGCAATGGGCCCGCACAAACTGAGGTACAGACACAACAGTGCGTATGTTGCCAGCTAGGTTACAGATAACTTCTGTAGAGCTATTATATTGACTGTTAGGGATAAATAAATAAATATGGACTGTGCAAACATTCCAGTTGTCAAATTTGTACAAATAAGACAAGGCAAAAACTTGCTTTATGGTTGAACACACCTTGATTTGAACCTGTACTAAACGGTTCTTTTTAGAACCAGCAGTAGTTTATTATTCTAAAAAGGGTTCCACAAAGAACCCTCTAATGTGTTTTTCAGGTTCTGACATGAATGCTTTCTATGTAGAGATCGGTATTTTATAATTGGGATGTTCAACGTTAACAATGAGAGGCCAATGCTGCGTAGTAGTTCTGTTTATACTACTTTCTGGAGTCCACTAGGAGGATGTGCTCCACACATGCGCAGTATATTGGCATCTACAGGAAGACAGCGTAGTGGCTACACGGACAACAAATTGGAGGTACACAGATGTCCACACAGGGCATACACATACACCCTCTGATAATGAAATTTACGTCACGCAGACCCTAGCGGACCCTCACATGCTCACATACGCAGAAAGTATGATTTTGGCTTTAAGTGTGCAGGTGTTCTTACTTTTTTCATAGAACCTTACATTAACAATGTAACTGAACATTTTTAGCAAGGAAAAAGTTGTGTTTTTAAGTACAACAAGAGTCTTGGTTTAACACCACGACTTCCTCTGCGCTTCATGTTCTTTGACAGTTTGGCAGCATAATCATAATGTGCATGAGTTTTTGTCAGCCTGATTTACCCCTGTCCAACTCAAATGGCAGCAGTTTTATGTGGTGATTTTCTTTTCTTTCATGTTTTTTTTCCTTTTTTTCTATTGCTGAACTCTGCTGGATGTGAGGTGGGCATCTTTAGTAACCTATACATAACCAGAATACACAATTTAAAGTGCTGGAAAGTGTAATTATTCCTATTTAATGTAGTCATTAGTTTAGATGTACTGTACCTACACTGTATATTAACATGAACCATATTTATCTATCATATTCAGATAAGACAGGCTTGCAAAAATTGTTAAAACATTGAACATGAGCAGTATTTGGGATGTGTGCCATGTCTCAAAGTACATGTCTGTAATTATCAAATAATACAGTTTGAGGAACAGTATAAAACCAACCAAACATGTAATGCTATGTGTCGGTGTATGGGAGTATTCAAAAACAGCATGCATGCTCGATAAATGCTCAATGGGGCAATAAAGCTTAAAAACCCTTTGCTATTCATTTTTATGAGATAATACATGCAGTCTGAATGTAGGGTTTCTTCTCCTTCTGCAACAGAGCGCTTCCTGGAAGTGAGCCCGAACCTCTCATTCACAGATGCTCAGCATGTGAGAGCTGAACAGAGAGCTCCCAACACAGAGGTAAACTGAGGGCAATTGCTCAGTGTGAACAGTGTAAAGTAACTCATCAGCAAAACAGCAGCCTGCCACCCCAGGACAGCAACCTGGTGTGCTCAAGTCACGCTTTTCAAGAAAATTACAATGGCGGAGTGTGCAATCTGTGAGGAATCTGTGGAGCATAATTCTGTTCATCAAGTTGAGCATCCCTGAGAACAAAGTGGATTTCCCCTGAGGAGGGCATCATGTCAGTCCATGGATAACTGTCGCTAACTCTCTACGAATACATGCAGTCCTAAGATGCACTATGAACAGTGCCATAATGCACTGTTCACATAAACTGTGTGAAATGTTTGTGAAATTCTACACATGTAGACGACATAGGTAGTTTTGAGGCTAATTGTTTATATAGTTAATTCTATAGTTAGTATACAGTAGTATTTTGCCAAAGTCTGCACACTTTAAAATAAACTGTTTTAAATTTCTTTCACTGAAACAGACTGTAGTGAGATACATGAGTATATATACAATGCCAGTCAAAAGTTTGGACACACCTACCCATTCCCTTTAATGAGAAAGTGTGTCCAAATCTTTGACTGATACTGTGGTGGGATGGGAGGTCATATTGCTGACAGGCCTATGAAATCAAGGACAAGATAAAGAAACCAGGCACATCCTTACATGATTCAGACCCAGAAAACACTTAAGACTAGAACAATTTTAGGCCTTCAAGCCATTATATCAAATGCACAGCAAACAAACTGGGAAACTTTTAGCATGGATGCAAAACTTGAACTGCGGGCAAGTTTTTAGTCACCAAAGCAGCTTGCCAGCTTTTACCATGGGAGCGCAGCCTATGGTGTTGTGATGAGAGGCTCACAGTGCTCACGGGGTCTGTGCTGCTTGCAGAGAGAACACATTTCTCTTAACAGCTTGGCTGAAATTGGACCACCAGATGGCATCTCTGCATCTCTCCCGACACTTGATTAAGATCCGACGCCTATGGTCTATCGTCTCCAGAATCATGACTCTCATGTGGAGTGGAATCAATATTTGATTTCCTCGTGTTTAAGTTGTGTTCACTTAAATATTTTTTTTCCCCCAGAAAGATCTCTAAGGCAGATACAGATGTGTGCATTGAAAAAGTTATACAAGCAGCATCAGAGTCACTGCTTGAGTGAAAGTATAGGTCTATCCTTCATAAACAGGTTTGCCTGAAGACAGAATGTTACATTCACAATCAACTATAAATCATTTCACACAAGAAATTGGGATTGGAAATTATTTGTGAAATGTATATCTTGTATACCTCATTGGTGTGTGGGGGACTACAAACCAATTTGTGATGATATACGCCAAGGCTGAGGCTCAGAATGGCAGGTCTGGGACTAAGAGCTACTGCAGCACTGTGTGTTGACAGATTTTTGTGTTGAAGCTAAAAGGGCCAAAGGAACCAATGCTTGTCAAACACTGTCATGCAAATGTGTGACATTCACTGACAAACACAGCATTAATAATTAAACAATGTAGCAAGGTAAGCCAGCTACAAAATGTCAGCCAGTAGACAATCACCACTAAATTTAGATTTCTATGGGCAAATAAGTAGACTAAAAGTCATTCTTGAACTTTATTGAAAGTACCTTTAACTGTTAATTTTGTGATGCAAAAGGAGCATGAGAAGTTGGAAAAAATAGCACCTAAATTAGCAGAATTAACTCTCCTTCATGACCCTAATCAGAACGAGTAAAGCCCTAATCAATACCTATAAAGCTTCACTAAGTAGCTGTAAAGATTTTGCACACTTACAAAACATTATCATTTTGCATCTTTGTCAAAATGAACCACAACTGTAATTTTTTCATCTATAAAATGCTTGCAGAAAGTAGTGTTCATGCCACGGACAATTTTTTCATTACATTATGAATTTTCATTTTTATGAAATGCATTTTAGAGGCAATAATACAGTGCATAAATTTCACCAGAAATTCATATCAAATGATTAACAGTAAATATAGTGCCCTATATACAGTATTAAATAAGGAGTGATTTTTCTCCTGAGGTGGTGCAGACCAAAACAAAGCTAAAAGTTGATCCATGTCTGCTGGATGTGTAAATAGGCCAATGTGTTCTCTAAATTAAAAGACCAAATAGGTGGTTTGACCATGCACTCCAGAATGATATATAGGAGCTTTTTCTTATCTGATGCCCCTATTGGCAGGACAACATCATTTGTCTGTACTCTCCAAAATTGTTCAAATCACTGCTAAAATGATGTTTTTGGTTTTTGGATTGTTAAGGTCAGGTTAGGTTTAGGCACAAAAAACACTTTGTTAGGTTTAGAAAAAGATCACGGTTTGAATTATCACTTTGTTAAGGTTAGATAAACGGTTAAAGTTACTACTTCCTTGAGGTTAGGCGACCTTCATTGTCATGGCTACAATAATAACCACAGAGTTAAAGGGGACGATCGTAGTTACGGTTTTTAAAAAACTTTCCCGATGAGAAGCGGGAAATGAACAGCAGTCTCCTGTGGCGAAGTCCATTGTTGGGTTACTACCTCCTTCCACTCCATCTCTTCCTCCTGCGTAAAACTGTTGGCATATATGCTACAGGTCATAATTGCTATGGCCACTAGATGGCATCTGTCACTCAAACATAACTAGAGGTCATTGTTGGGCGACTGACATTACAATTTATTTTGTTGTTTTTCTTGGGAGGACAATCTCAAATAGGAAGCTGTTTGTTAACATGCCATAAAAAGCAATACCATGTGTGGGCTTCTTCTGCCCTCAAGTAACCAAAGAAATCAACTAATGCCGCTTTAAGATCAATGACGCTTCTCCACATGTGTCTCTCAGGTTACCAATTTCATTGACTGTTCAGCTTCAAAACATTTTCACAATGTCCATGTTATGATGTACAGAGTAACTGTCAGATACAAGACTTGCAGAGTCAGACTAATCTGAGATGATGCAAATGAAATACAGGGAGCAAATTGTTCTTCATTACTGCCGATGCTGTTTTTCTTACAGTTCTTCACACATTTACACCCTTCAACAAACAGACAATGGGAAAATGTACACAGAGAGGAGTCTTCAAGCAGTGTTGTAGTGTATGGCTCCACTGCTAATCTGATGGTGTGCTTGAGAGTGGCTGGAGGTCAGAGCGCATTATTGACTGGTCTTAAGATGTAATAGTAGAAACAGTGATGGGATCAAGGAAATGAACAGTTGCTGTAACTGTAACTAGAGCTGCAGCAAATAGAAAATTGTGAGAAAACAGCTTTTCTCTCTTTGTGTCATTTCTTGAAGGCCAAATATTTGTGATGGCTGGTACCCCAGATAGAGGTCAACACATTTTGCAGGTAGGTCAGTGGAGCTGATGTGCAGCCCACTCCCCTATAAAGACAGGGTTTAAAAGGGTGGATATCCCAGGACAGGGCAATTACTAATATGTCCGGAGATTTTTGTAATTTGAGGTGTGAAGTTATTACTGTGACAAGCCATGTGACAAGTCATACCACCGTAAAACACTCCCTCTTGCACAGGCCTTCCAGATTATGGGCCAGTGTTCATGTGGACATAAGACTTTTCTGAAAACTCGTCATAACCCAGCCATCACTTAGCATGTATGACCAATCAGAGGAGTAGCTCTTTTAGCAGGAAAACTTATAAATATATATTAGATTAATTTCATAATTATTCCAGAGGGAAATTGGTTTGCAGTGTGCACACAAAACTTAACATACACAATAAAAAAAGATACACACTAAGAAATAAATAAAAAAACACACATAAAAAAACATACACACTAAGAAAGAGAGAGAAGCAGTCAGTAGCAATCCAAGACATAGTCCACACACGGCATACATCCGTCATAAAAATACGCACAATTACTACAGAGCACCGTCCAGCAGAGCTTGTAATGTACAAAGATTCAATGTGAGAGAAGACACAATGCAGCCCAGAAATATACACAATACGATACTTTCCACTGTGCAGGACTAATTATAGTACTTCTGTGAGTACTAGGAATTTTATATGCAAGGCGTACACACTCATCCTCAATGATATTAAAAAGAATCAGTGACAAGTGATTCAATAAATACATTTTCAATTGAGAATAAATGATCATGTAGCATTTAATTAATTCTAGAAACACTGCTAGTTGTGTTCACTGGAAGGCACAACTAAGACAACCCAGAATTGTTGCAGCTCTCGGTGTGAATTTTGCCCCTGCGCCATTTCTCAGCCCCTTTACACAGGGGGAAATTGAGTTGAAATGTATTTTTAGAATTGTCATCATAAGCATTTTTGAAACATTGTTAATTCAGCAGCAAATATTTCTAATCTCCAGTTGAATGTATTCTCAGCTATACTCTAGGCAACCTTATCTACCTTCTGGTGGATAGTTCCAGTTACATGTCATACCACCCACTATAGCCTGCCTAAATATGATCACAGCATGCTTTGAGTGAAAGGCAAGGGAACCCCCTGGGTAGCTCACAAATTGTTAATCTAGCACAAGTAAAGATTTACAGTGACACAGTTACATTCATATCTATTGTTATTGTTCCCAAATGATCTGAGCTGCAAAGCTTTGGGCAAGAGAAGTAAAACAGGAGAACATACAAACTCTACACAGACAAAAAACAAGGCCAAGAATTAAGCCCAAAACCTACTTTCAAAAGACTGTCTATGTAATTCATCCCACTTGTACAAATTTAAGCTTTATTGTTTCCCCAAATAATGCATTTTAGGTACTATAAATTGAACATGTTGTGGTCTGGTGTGGATTTACTCCAGAACAATAATAACCAACAAAATGCCTCTTAATAGTATCTTGTTTTGCTGATTTGAAAGTCTGGGATTTACCTTCATATTAGATGATTGTGTGCCACACAATTTATGTCCAATGCCACAGTAAAGTGCCAATGCAGGAAATACTGTAGTGTGCCTTTTTTTTTAGACTTTCATGCCAGAGACAAAATCATACGTATCACATATATTATTTGGCTTTTCAGAATGATCCACTATCAACTGTGATAGGGTTGAATTTGTTCCGAATACTAGCTGACATTGTTCTAAATACTAGCCGTTGAATAAAATCTGAGCTGTAGGTGGAGATTCACCTGTAGCACACAGGATTCCCTTCCCCTCATATTCCCACCCACTTTCTACTGTCAACAATTTAACCAGGGCCAGAAAATACAGGTGAATGTTGTGCTGCTCTTTAGTATTGAAAAATTACCTCTGAAAAGTATTATGTTCAAGAAATATGTGAAAAAGAAACAGATACCACACTTCATGTGTGACAGTGGTGGGATGGAGAGACAGGATTTCTTTAATGCAACTTATAAGAGGATTAGCACATTTTATACATTTCATTTTGATCTATGCATATTTTTCACAGTACTCTTCATGTTGGGGGCAGATTACATGTGGACTCTCAAAAGGATGGTTATTGCATTTATATTTGGGTACAGCACCCTCAGGAATAACCTATTCAAATTTTACTAACACCAGTACACAGTACTGTAAATGTCACTCCTGACATTTGACAAAGGGAATCTTCAATGCATACAAGCACCGTGAGAATAATAATACGATGCAAATCAATCAGGATCTCATTATGTCTTAACCTCTTAGGTAGAAGATCACATCCAGATAATTCTCCCCCTGCAATGATGATTCAGATTGGTTAAATTTGTGTTTGATGTAATGCAACTGGAGGGAGATTGGCTCTAATGTCGCCTCACGGTGCTGAACAGAATCCACAGTTTAGTATGTCTTTCGAAAAAGCTTGAGGAAAGGCTTATTCAGGCACCATGACACAGAGAGTGTAGTAGGAGGCAGAGGATAAAGAAGCTAATCTTGTCAGCCTAAAGCCTGCTCCTCTTTCTGAATAACACTGCAGTTTGGTATTCTTTGTCCTGGCATTTAAATGGAAATATTATGAGACTTGGGCCTGTTGAGGAACATTTCACAGCTGTCTCTGCCCTGAGAGAAAGCAGACAATTTGGCATTAAGCATTCTGAAAATGTGCTGCATGTGTTTATCTGTTTTAATGACCTTAAGAGTATGAATATTACCAGCATACTAATCACCTGTGTGCACTGTGCTGCTGTTTTGCATTCAAATAGCTAGTCAGGCACAACATACATGAAAGCATTTTTATGCCTCTGTGCTGGCAACAGCTGGGGCCAGAGGCATTATGTTTTGGGTTGTCCGTCCATCCCATTCTCGTGAACGCAATATCTCAGGACCGCCTTGAGGGAATTTCTTCAAATTTGGCACAAATGTCCACTTGGACTCAAGGATGAACGGATTAGAATTTAGTGGTCAAAGGTCAAGGACACTGTGACCTCACATCTGTCCCATTCTCATGAACGTGATATCTCAGGAACGCCTTGAGGGAATTTCTTCAAATTTGGCACAAACGTCCACTTGGACTCAAAGATAAACTGATTAGAATTTAGTGGTCAAAGGTCAGGGACACTGTGACCTCATAAAACACGTTTTTGGCCATAACTCATTCTCACGATTTACACACAGTGTATGATTCTCACAATTCATACACTAATTATGACAAAGTTTCACACAAACGTCTAATAGGATAAAATGATGAAGTGTTGATATTTTATCCAAAAAGTCAAAAGTCGACTTCACTGTGACATCATAATGTTCTGCAAAAACACTTTTCTGGCCATTATTCAACACCATAACTCAGGAACAGAAGGGGAGATTGTGACCATATGTCACATTTAGTTGGACACTGAATTAGTGACACTAATCTTGGGTGTCTACCTTGAAACTGTGGTGATTTTTATTAAATTCCTTCAAAGTCTTTACTACAAATATTATATGAGTCTGGACAGACATGGATGTAAACTGTGGCTTCACTGGTTTGCGGAGACATACAACCACAAGGCTTCTAGTTTTTTTCTCACTTCCCACCCTTATTGTTTTAACAGTAGCCTATACACCAGAGGTAAGCAACTTTTTGACACACACACTTTATTGTTTGTGTAAATGTATGAAAATTACTAGGGCACAAAAGAAGATGTATTCAATCTTACAGATTTAGTGCAACTCTTGTCCTTGCTTTTCTTTGATGAGGTGCATGATCTCTGGTCCATATTTGGAGACTCTCAGTTGGACACATGCCTCTGAATGGTCCGTAGTCATTCGGCTTCGCATGAGACTCAATATTGACTTCATATGTGCGAGTATCTGTTCACACATACAGTATATTTGGACCCAAATGCTGAAATCAATGCGAAGGCCACCTTCTTCAGACAGTTAAACTTCTCTGGCAAGCTTTCCCAACAGGCCAGAATGGAGGCCCCTTGATTGATGTCAGTAGTTTCCAGTGTTTTGCTCAGCTGTATGAATTTATATGCCCACAGTGAGGATGCCTTGAGCTCCACCTGCTGCATTTCAAACTCCTCAATCCCTATCCACTGAAACAGGACTATGTTGTTCTCCTTCAAGAGTTCTTGGCCTGTCAAAAAAGAAAACAATGGGCCGTGTTGCTGAAAGTCCTGAAATCTGGCACAGAACTCAGACTCCAGCTTTCACATGTACATCCTGACGTCATTTCAGCTGATGGTTTGATGCCCTGACAGCTCCTTCAGGTGCTTGAAGTAACGAAAGGTTCCACTTTCAATGTCCCATGAGTAGACTCCAATCTTCGCCACAAATGCTGTCCATGCATCAAACAGAGCCTCCAGCTCAGGGTAGTCGTACTCCTTCTTGATCAGAAAGGCCGTGATCGCATCAAAGCAATCTGCAAACCGTTCTAAGACCTTACCGCCACTCAGCCACCTAACACTGCAGTGGAGTGGCAAATCGTTGAGAAGCTTGGTCCTTTTGTGAAATAAATCCAAATTTGTTTGTCCAAGATGGCTGAAAGAGGCAAATATTAGATAAGTTACTTTTTTGCTTCTGCCATCATCAGTTGTTCTTGAAATAAAGCAAAAAAGAAAGCTAGCTAGCTATCCTACGTTTTCACTGCCGCTGTAATGCTGTGCTTGTCGGTAGATCAAAGGGAGAGGGGAGGAGAGGTATCATAGACCACGTCAATTGTGTACGCTCTCTTGCTGTCAAAAACAATGTTGTACATTCAGACTAATTAATTATTTCAGTATTATTTTCAGTATTAATTGTTTGTTTAGTTCATGAATTATATGTGTACCATAGGTTGCCTTCCCCTGATATACACTGTATACTGGAAATGCCACATTGAGGTAGTGTCATCACGAGAGAGAGGGTACAATTAGGTTGATTTGCAGAGATTAAAATGTCATATGAGTGGGTTCAGCTCACATCATATGGATGACAAAAATATGACTCATACACAGCATATAAGGCAATTCAAAAACCTACAGACTGGGCTGCTGCTACTTGGTGTATGGATTTAAGATGAAAAACATTGCCTGTAGCAGCATTTAGACAACCATTTTTGACACAGTATGGGTACTGCTTCAGTATTTTTTCACATTTTCAGAATCCACTTCTTGCTTAAAAGAAACTTACAAACTTGGAAAACACAAATGTTAAATATTTATACAATTATAATTGACGTTGACCTATAAATTATTTTTTTCAATCACAGATATTGCCATCAAAAAGCAAAGGTAAGGAAACTACTCTTTGCAAAAGCATTTTGAAGTTATGAAAACTAGTACTTACTGAAAATTCAGCAATTTAGAAACATTTACAAATTGCCTCTTTACGTAGTGTTAAATTTATGTAGCTTGATATATTCTTTCTTTTCTCAGCATTTTGCAACATCACCTGTGCATCACCATGCACCTGCTGCTGTGCAAGTGCAGCTGGTGTAACTGCCACTTTATTACAACAGCCACAAATGTAAGTGGCCAACCACAAAAAGACAAACCACAGATCCATAAAAGAATCACTATAAAAGCAATACCAACAGAATATTTATTAACCTCAAAGGTGTATACAGTAGCTACTGATACATGGGTTCATTTTAAGACACTGCAACTTACCCTTTGCTGGGCATGTATTATTCATACATTTTCGCGGCACAATAAGCAGTTTGTAGATTTCAGGCTGCCAATCATTGGCATTCTTTAAGTGGTCTGTCTGCTCATTGAGTGGGAGATACATGAGGGTTGGGTACTCCATCACTCTTCTCCTTTTCCACTAAAAGGCTCTGACATATCTCCCTGGAGGCCTACAGCCAGCCTGGTGCTCTCTGTACACAACTTAATGGCTGCTGTCACTGCACAACTCATCCATAGCCCGCTCAGCAGCAACCCAATTACCACTTTTTGGAGACAGTTTTGATATACATGTTACATTGTAGCAGTTTTACACTGTTCAGAACAAGAATCAAATATAGCACAAATGTATAATGACCCCTGATGTCTACATAGATAATAATAGAAATGACAGCTATATATGACTAAGTTGTTCCTCCAAATATATTTTGAGGGAAACATAATAGCCTCCTGAGTTCTTGCATTGCACATAAGTCATACTGCAGGGATGGGATCAAGATGGATGGGGTGCTTACAAAGTGCAGGTCTTAGGTTCCACGCTAGTACGCAAATGCACACACTTCATGCGTCGTTGTGTTCTTGAGTGTGCCACCTGAAAATTCTTAACGCAATGCAATGTGAATGTTGCAGCTAGAATAGTATTATTTTTATTTCTAGGATACTGTGCTAATAGTATGATATGGTCTTACAGTAGTGGTTTCTCTGTCATTGTTTTGCTGTAGGTGGTCTCTTAACTGGGCAGAAATTCCAGGCTCTATGACCAAGTGAAAATGCTCCAAGGCCACATTCAAACCGACATTAGCCCTGCACGAAAAAAATGTAGCCCTCTCATTCAATTGAATGGGGGTAGTCTGGCAAATAAACGCAGGGTTGTCCCGCAAAAAGGTGGCTCAACTTCACCGCAAAGTGATGTCATCCAACAAGGTTTGTGTTGGCCAATCACACACTGGACAAGCAAGCACACATTCCTGAGGGATTACTTATATATGTATTATAATGTAGGATTTCTACTGTTTACATTCATAGTTGTCACTTAACTTTCCAGAGTTATAAAATCCTGTCTGTGAGTATTATGAGCTGCTGTGCAGCATTTTGGCATCTGATAAGCATTCATATTCATGGATCTGTTACTCAAACTGGACTTCCTGGATTGAGTTTCGTATCTCGTTGGTACATGAAGCAACAAACCCCCACCAACGCAGCCCCCTGCATTGTTTTAACACAGGACTTCTTTTCGGTATGAAGCTCTCTGTATGCTGCACCTTCAAATAGCTGTCTTGGGGACTGCTCTGCACTGAATCAATATCCAGTTAATTTCAGGCCACACTCTGATCCTTCAGCAGTGGCTCATACATACAGACCTCCTCTCTAGAGGAAAACTGTCAACGAGCAGAAGACCTCCTGAGGCACTGGGAACAGATCAGGACACTGGCCATACTTGATGATGCTTTGTATGTCAATGACCAGGTTTAGTCTATGTTTTATTATTAGCTATTTCTGTGCTGAACAATTGATTATTTCAAATGGCACATACTGGAGTAATTTCAGTGTTGAGCAAGACCAATATTCATGATTTTGCATCTGCAGTAGTGCATTACTTTGGAGTAGAGAGAAATCTTGTAAAGTGGGGTGTAAACTAGATTTAGTGCAGACTGAGACCAAATCTGAATTTCATGTTCAAGAACTTGTATGGTTACACCCCTTTACAGTTAAAAAGGATAGTATATGAAAATGAAGACCAAAAAAGATGCAAGACTTAGTTTATGAAGACATCTTGTATGGGCTACATTCAACCAGTATGTAAGTGCAACACCTTTCATTATTTGAATCAATGTGGGAATCTTTTACTAGTCCATTTGCAATGAAAAGATCCTAACTTCTTTCAGAGGACTCCTCTGAAAGGAATCACTCAAGCAATTAAGTTTCATTCACCATAATTAATCAGTGAAATCCATTATTTCGGTCTTCATTGTGTGATTTGCAACGAGTTTGCAACGTGTAGTAATTACTTTCCAAAAGCCTTCTGAAGGTCTTAAATGCAGTCTCTTTTCTTGAAGGTCAAATTAAGTGGGTTTGTTTGTTGTCGTTGAAATGTTGTGGCTTTCAAATTTCTGTGTTGTGTTGTTTTTCTTATTCTTGTCTCTCTTGCATTTGGATTGCGTTATTTCTGGAAAACGCTATGTGTTGCAAAATAGCAATACAACAAAATTCAGAAAATGTTGTTTTGTGTCAAGACAATTAGGCATGTTATTACGGTGAAATTGGAGCAAAAACAGATTATCAGTTGAATGCAATGTTGACACAATATTTTGTGATGATTATTTCCTGAGAGTGGGCTTCCTCTCTCTTTGAATTTTGAAAATGATGTGTATTGTGTTTTGAGGCTTTAGATGGGATGAATTAAGGATAGCTTTTCATTTTAAATAAAAGCACAGGTTTACTTAAATTGTCAAATTGAATATGCTTTTTTTCAAAATGTTAGTATGACATGTGGCAGTCATTCAAAGAAGTTAGAAATGTCACTCACCTTTATTTCATTTGATTTTCTTTAAAGCTGCTAAATCAATATTTTACATTAACAATGGATCAACTGACTACATGTATGTGAAATCATCATTAAATCATGTGATATCATCATAGTGACAAACCCACAAAGAACTATCACTCAACTCTGCAGTTCCCCTCAACTCTACATAGCATTTTAGCATCTTTCAGCTCATTGTTTTGGTTTACTGTCTTTACTGTCTTGGTTCAGTCCCACTGCTCTCATCAGTGCCATTTCCAGACACAGTAGGCAGCTTTTTTCATTGAGAAACTCTACAAACACACCGTACACTACCTGCCCATCACCAAATGGCCAATAGACATAGTTGGTGACAAGCTGGTGAACATAGTGGAGCATTTAGCAGCGAAAGAGCCTGATTTTCCCTCAGGAGTGGGTAGAGACCAAAACAGAACTAAAAGGAGGGCAAATATTGGACTTAGCTGGCCAGAAACATGAATGCTGTTGCAGGGTATCTATTGGATGTGTAACTGTTTGCTAACAAGTTCACCATATCAACGTAAGAGGTATTGTGCTTGTTACCACTGCACCCAAGTGGCCAAAAAAAAAAAAAAAATCAGTAAACTACAAAATTATATTTGACTAATACAATTTTGTTTTCCTGGCTCTTATGTTTATGATGCTCAGCCTTTCTACAGCTTTGGAAGAGATGATAAAACATTTTACTCTTTAATAGATAAGATGCATATAAATGCCTACTAAAATTTACCATTTCATCATTTAGAACATATGAAATTATCCTACAACATTCACAAATAAGGATATAGTGGTTACATATTTTGCTTTGAATGGTAATAAAATCAGTGATGGTAATGTTTAGGTCACATTTGTTCTCCCACATGCTTTTGAAATTCAAAAACTCTAAAACAACATTGTTGTAAATACTTATGCATGATAACAGATGATGTTTGCAGACATTAGATATTCAATATTTGTGCACTTCCAATATACTACAGCATCAGAGTGACTTTATATTGGAGAAAGAATTTTTGAGAATTTTTGATTGATAATCCTCAAACTAGATGCATGGTGCGACAGAGGCTAATGGGGTGAAGCAGGAGAAAAGCAGGATGGGGGAGAACGAGCAATAGAAAATGATGAATCTAGCCCAGCTGTTTGCCAAGGCAGGAGGTTTCTGGAACTACTGCTGATATGAAGTCAGGTTGTTGGATGTCATCCAGGAGAGCTGAGTGTTATTTATGACAACAGCAGGAATCACTTGCTCATCATCAGGTAGAGAAGAGTCTTCACAAGGCAACAGCAGAATTAAGTGAAAGCAAAGAGTTGAGGGAATTAAAGTGGTTGGAGCCAACTCCATTAATTACACTATCTTTAAAAAAAACACCATTAAAGAGGAGCTGCGCACTTAAACGTGTTTTTTGAGCTGTAAACTAAATTATATGGCTGTACTGTACTGTATCAATGCTGGTGTTAATATTGACATTGACACCAAATTTATAAAAATCAGAATTTCATAGGTTGAAAATGGCTCTGTCATCTACTGTTTAAAATCAGCCCTGAAAAGGCAGTGCCAATGCTGACGTAGAGTCGACCGTTTGTGAGTTCTCTATGTCATGAAATTTATATAAATGGTAGAATGTTAACGCCCTCTCCCCCAGCCCCCACCCTTGAGTGAGAGTCTGTGAAACTGTCCAGCCTGCCCCCGCTCATTTTCAAATATAGACAATTTTAGCTTCAGCAGCTAACAGCAGCACTGACCTGCTGGTGGAAATCTCTCCGTCTGTGACTGTCTGTGGGAGGAAATGTTGCTGGCAGACACAAAACCAACAGAAATCCTCTTCACATTTCATAGCTCTTTAACTCTCTGGCTGTCTGTTTCTGCAGTTATCAGCTGGTAAAATCTTGTTTCAAAACGTTAAATTGTGGTGCTGCAGAGCAGAAGCAGACTGCAGCTCTGCTCCACAGCGGACAGTCACAGACAGGGCCAGAGTCACTGAGCAACTCCTGCCCTCCTGCCTCACACATCCACGCCACCCCCCTGCCCCCTCTCAGCCCGTTGCACACTTTTTTTTTTAGTATTTTTCAGAATTATGCAGTGGGTGTAGTTAGGCTCAGCC
Source organism: Thunnus albacares (assembly GCF_914725855.1). NCBI lineage: Eukaryota > Metazoa > Chordata > Actinopteri > Scombriformes > Scombridae > Thunnus > Thunnus albacares. Next base: position 25,449,066 of record NC_058106.1, read on the forward strand.
TTGGGGGTGAAATTACACTTTAATATTGTTTGTTTCATGCACTGACTTTGATGTATTGTCAAATGTGTACTGCTGTGGAAAATACGTACTTTATATAGAAAGAGATTTTCCTTAGAAAAATGTCTCAAATTTGGAAAACATGAACATATACAGTACGTCTTAGAAAAACTTTTACTGATGAATACTTTGTTGAAAAAGGTTAAAGGTCCAGTGTGTAGTATTTAGTAACATCTAAAAGAACAGACTTGGTAAAAATTAAATAAATTATGTATAAGTATGTCTTAAGTAGTGTCTAATCAGCTGAAAATAATAATTGTTGTGTTTTCGTTACCTTAAAAATAAGCCCTTTATATCTACACGGGAGCGGGTCCCCCTCCATGGTGGCTGCCATGTTGCATCGCCATGTTTCTACAGTAGCGCAGAACGGACAAACCTAACACTGGCTCCAGTGAGGGCCTTACGCATTTTAGATTCAGTGGGCGACTACCGGAAATGCACCAGTTTTAAAACGAAGTAGAAGAACGGACCAAACATTTTGTATTGTGAGAAGTTTTTGAAACCAAAATCTGATAAATGGAGAATCATACTTATTTAGAGAATCACAGGAGCGTGAATTGTCGTCGTCAAAGAAACGAAAACACGAAGAAGCTACATGAAATCGGGACAAGCAACGGCATAAAACGAGGATAAACCCAGATGGAAATCCCTGATGAGAGAAATGTTTGCAGACTGACGCCGAAGTTTCCTGTTTACTGCTGGACAGGTAAGAGTGTAATGTATACTTATTTTGCCCTGCTGGTAATGGTTCAAACCTAGATGATGTACAATGTTTATTAGCAGTACATTAGTTTTCCTGAAAGGAAAGGCCGCCACGTAACGTTAAATATTAGCACACTTTAGCCTCAGTTTGTGCCTCTCACGGAGCTGGTGGTCTGATAAGAGACAACAGGGAGGCAACGTTGTGCTAATAACCCAAAGATTTATTCATTTTCTGCGGCAGTAAGACAACACATTGATTGATAACTAAGATAGTCTGCTCATCACCGAGTTAATACATCCTGTGAATATATATTTATATTTTTCACAGTGCTTCATGATTTCATCGTTTGCTCCTAATTTGTCATTTAGGAGCGTATGTACACATTGGGGGGCAAAGTTAGCTTATAGTCCAACACAAGTAACGTTTTCCCTGTTTCGATGTTGAAAAACATGTAATTGCTACCAGAGTTTTAATTTTACATTTATCAGTCAGAAGTAGAATTTTTATTTATTGTTATTTATTTTGGTATGTTTATCCAGGCCAGCCAAGGCTCCCAGCATCTTAGGACGTAACATAATGTATTACAAGGGTTTGTGACTGTGTAATGTAGCACTTATTTTCTTGATGTTGCTGTTGTTTCTCCAGCTATGAGAGAGGTCCTGTAGCATCAATGCATGGTATTGCCTTTATCTTCATCCTAAAGCGACTGTGTAATAGGTCAGGGGTATTTCACCATGTGCCATTGATGGCTGGGAGTACGTAGGTTTTCATTACAACCAAAGACAACAAAAGTTGATTTCACTGAATATCTACTTAATCAATTAAATAATCTGATCTAGTCTGTTGTTGGGATGAAAACCTGCATGGAATAAGGTTGAACAGTTTCTGGTGAGCACATTAAATAAATAGATAGATAGATAGATAGATAGATGGATGATTTATAATAATAAGTTCATTCATTTGTGCTGTTTTATTTTTCTCAGGCACTATGGGTTGGCATTATTCACCATGTCTGTGACATTCACACCCGCCATATCAGAAGTATTGCAGACCAAGTCAGGAGAGGTCTAGGTAAGTGATACACATTTGTTTGTAGCATATATACTTACGCTGTAAGTCCTACTCTTGGTTAAATAGCACTATTTTCACATGTACAACTTTATAAAATGTATGAAATAGTAAATTATCTCTATGTGTAATGGTACTGTCTTCCACAGAAGCAGTTTTCCATGCAGCTGCTGCTCTACACACAGCTCTTGGAGCAGATGAGGAACAGCAGTGCCAGTGAATCATGGGTGTCGTTCCTGCCATGACAGCATCTTCATCCAGAGCAGTAAATCGAATACCTTTGGTGTTGTTTTAGTCTGACCCTTGTCAGCTATTATATGTGCAGCAATTTGACTGCTGGAAGGTGATCGGATAAGTTTAATCACGCTGCTTTTAGTGATCAAACAGACTAATGATTTGATAGATTATTCTGTCTTTATCAGAATCAACTCTGAAGAACACAGAATGCTGTCAAAATGTTTGTTTGAACAGTAAAAGCTGCATGTTTATGTTATCTTTTTATTGTCCAGATTGAAAAGGATGTCCAAAAATGTTTCTGTTAAATAAAAGATATTTTTATTACAAATGTCATTATTTTTAGTGTTGTTTTTTTATATTTTTATTTATAGTTCAAACTAGTGAATTACAGTTAACATGACCTGAAGTGGCAATGAAAATTAATCCATAACATGTACTACAGTGCCCTGTTCTGAGGATCAGTGGTATTCCAACTTCACTACTGTTTTATGTTGCTTCATAAATATAAATAATGACAATATAAATTAATGGTGGAAGTGGTAATGACAGTATACTGACTGCAGGGAAATACTGTCATTGTATAAGTATATATTAATATGTTTATCATTGCAGTTATCACAGCACATCTGATGAATATCTTTTATTTGGTAAACTTGCACATTTAAGTTGAACAAATGTGAATATATAAACAAAAAGTTTCCAGAAAATATAGAAAATGTATAGAACAAGTATAAAATAAATAAAATATCAGAAATGTAACAAATAAATATGAGATGATTAGATGCCTTGATGATGAACAGGCAGGTGTGTGAGTACCTGAGATACTGTGTGGACGTTCCAGAGGACCTGGACGGAAACTCAGGGGCCACGTGTGAAACCAGTGTGATGTCTTTGGAGGACCAGGGAACACAGCAACTGGGGATGACAAGTCAGTTTCCCTGGCCTAAAGAGCCATGCTGTCGATAGATGAAATGTCTATAGGCAGCATAACGGTACTCCCGGTTGTCATCCCCAGGCTTCCTGGTTTGGCCAAATACCATAATGTCCTCCCAGTACCGCCTGTGAATGCATAAAAAGCATTTTCAAGACAGTACTGGGAGAAGTAAAGTATAATTATTACACAATCTGCAGGGTACTGGCCACAGCATTTCCTCTCCCGGTCCGTAGGCATGTCTGTACAGTTACTACAAGTACACCATGGTACCCCTGGCACTCCAGCAAACGGTGGGACACCATGCCTGCACTGATGCATCATCAAAGCATCAAAAATGAACCCTGGCTGCCTCTGAAGCAGTTCACTGGTGAGCTGCCTGTGCTCCTCCAAGGTCATCTCTTCAAGAAGTTTCTGAAAAAATAAAACACAGGAAAAACACATATAAGGCTTAATTGGTTATAAGTTTCATATGTTGGAAATATGGTAATGGTAGTGCAGAATATGGATTGTAGGCTGTCTAGTGTTCCCAAACATGTCTACAGCAATAACATGATTTTTTTAAAAAGTCAAAATATTGCTGCTCGATACTGTTCCTATATAGTATTTATATCATCATTCAGTAGTGTTGCTGATGTTTTCAGTTGTCTCTTTTATACAGAGAACCCGCATTATAGCCGTAAAGAGGATCCAAGGGGAGGACATTTCTCTTCATTTGATAATGGTAAAAGTAAAGTTAGACTTTTCTGTCGGCTTCCCGACTTATTTTAAAAAGACGAGAGAAAGAGAGAGAGAGAGCAGCTGTGGTCGAGTGAGCTAGAGGGTGAATGAAGAGAGGTGGCGCTAGTAACGTTAGTGGGGAAGCTGGTGAACCAGATCGATAAACGTTATTTTCTGATTGTTTCACAGCGGTTAGCTTCTAAAGCACAAACACACCCACACACCTCTTCAACCCTGCAGCTGTGCACTGCACCGCCTGATTTGGTCTGAATACGGGCTAAACAGAACATCGAGGCGGATTACAGGCACAGTATTCCCGCCTTGAACGGGCTGTGTAAAAGGGGCTACTGACTCACATTACACTGATAACACATCAAACTATACAGACTACAGTAATGTAAAGCACAGATCTGCTATGTAAATACCACTTTGTGTTGTATTGGCATTTTTAATATCGTGCAGAACAGGTAGGAATATGATAAAATAATTGTATAAATAACGTCACAAACCTCAGTTGCTTCGGTCCCTTTGGAAGGTTTCCAGCCTCTTCCCCTGCTTCTGCGGTGCCGGTGTTTGCTCTCCTCCATCGCCCGGCCCTGCCTGCAGCAGCACCGCTAACTCGCCCTCTTTCTCGCCCTCTTCCTCCTCCTCTAACCTCCGGTACTTGACTCTGCAAACGGATAATAAAATATGTAATGTTATCCTGTCAATGCTATCTCGCTATCAATAATGCCTAACGTTAGAATAAAATAATGTTTTGTTTAGCATGACGTTGCTAATGTTAGCTTGTATTACCAAAACAATAAAACACTCATAACTGCTATCTTATTTGTGAGCTATAACCTATAGTATTATAGACTAAATAATTAAATACATCTTCACCTCATCGCTTGACTTGTTAGAAATGCTCGAAGTTGTCGTGGACGATGACATCTTCAGCAAATAGCTTCTTGTCCTTGAAGGCTACCGTAGCTTCTGGAATCTCTCCAAAGTCTTAGGGAGGTGAGGGGTGAGTGGCGGAGTGCTTCAATCTAAAACCTCACCGTTAGAGGCCGCTAAATACCACACATATTACACGCTGGACCTTTAACTTGTGGTTAGGCAAAACCTTTACTTGATGATATTATATAGTATTAGTCTACAACACATTGCATGGATCCATTAATGAATAAACACAAATCACCAACATTTCTACAGTATGTAACCTAACAGCCATGCATCACATACAGTCTACAGATCAAAAGAAATGTGCTTTGTACAAATCCAATACATTAAAGTTTGGTTAATATCATCAACAAAGTTGATAGCACCTACTGGCAGCCTGTCAGATGGGGTTTAAAGTATAGGTTCACAATTTTCCAAGTCTGTCCTAAAAGAACAATCACGTGCCCAAATGAACATCGACACGTTTTTCTTGCTATAATCATTCATTCTGCTGATACTGACCATTAAAAGATCACTTCATAATGCACTTTCAATGTAAGTGATGGGGACACAATCCACTGCCCTCACTCTGTGCAAAGGTGCATTTAAAAGTTTATTTAAGCTAATATGAGGCTTCAGCTGTCCAAATTAGTCAAATCAATTCAATATCTTTCAAAGTTGCTGTCTTTTTGGTGCCAAAGCCCCTCTTTTTGTTACTATTCTTCCACTGCAGCTGTAGAGACACAAAGAGGGATTTTTTTACTAAAAAGACTGTAACTGTGGAAGATACACACTTTATATGACTAACTCAGACAGCGGAAGCCTCATATTATTTTTAGATAAACTTTTAAACAGTTCATCTCAAAATGACTGTGGATGAATAACTACCAGTCATGGTCGCTGATATTAGTGAAGACAGTGCTGCACAAGTTTTTCAATAAATACTTGTCTCTATCTCTCTGCTTTTCTCTTTCCGTCCCTCTTTTACATCTCCTTCTATATTGCCCTGGTGAATATACAGTGCAGATTCATAAAAAAAATGTATTTTTAGTTGTGTATATGCAATTTTTCATTTCAGTGAAAGACTCAGCAGCTTATTGCAAAGATTAGCACTTTGACCTACAGTAGGGTAACAAACTCTACATAACTTCAGGTGGGTCTCTAAGGAGGGTCCTGAGCGAACATTGGTTCCAAAATTTGACAGGCCATCCTGACTTACAGCTAAGTTGAGATGAGATAGCAGTGTCTGTCTATCCCTGTAGCAAGATGAGCACGATGGACATGAAACTGAGTCTTTCTCGACTCCTTACGGCTTCTTCATAACTTTCAAGTAGTGATGAAACCTTGACTCTACTGGTGTCAAAACTTCACTTGAAGTTGGTGAGATGAGGAGAGGTAGCTGTAACAGGTGATGACAAATTTATTTGAGTTAACACTGATGTTGCAGGTCTTACTTTTCTGTAGACACAAAATTCACTATTCCATGCCTTTTCTGCTCTAGACAACTCAGAAACTGAAGAATAAAAGGGACAGCCAACAAAAACATCACACAGTCTCTAAGAACAAAGACAAATTCATTGATTAAAATACCATAAATGCCATTTCAGGTTGGAATCAGCAATGAAATGCCATGATGTTCCAGAATTACGGAAGAATTACTGGTGCTCTGTTAAACTTGGCTCAATGTTTTGAATTTAACAGATTTTGAAATAAGCCTCTATCACATTAGTAAATATTCTGTGCTGAACATTAGTGTCAACTGAGGACCTGGGGTCTGTTTAACTAAATTACTAACATGCCAACTGTAATTTGCAACATGAGATATTTTTTTCATTTTGACATGTCTCAGTTATCAAAACAATCGCTATACTCACAACCTGTGCATGTTAATGTGAGAGCCCTGTATGACCCGTAGATTTATTCTGCAACTTGTGGGCGATTATCATTTATGAAACATGATGCAACCACCATTTGCGATCTGTGTGTAAGCAGTGCTTGCAAATAGCTTCTGTAAAAAGGGCTAGAAATCTCCCCAATTCTCTGGAGCTCTCCAATGCTTGTGAAAAGCTCAGCCCCCTGCCTGTTTACCACAGGAATAAAAGCATTAGAATAACTTATTTCTATTTGCAGCTCAGCGATTGTTTGCCCGTCTCTGCCTAAATACAGTCTGAGTAGCCGAGATGGTGTCCACGGATAACTGTGGTGACACACCAAACATTAAACACAGAAGAAATTGGATTAGCTGGCCAGTCAGTGATGCTTCCTGTTGATTGTCCTAGAGATTTATGAGTCTGGTGCCCTCTATTAAGGTTCTGTAACACAATCCTGAGAATTACTAATACACATGGGACTTTTTCCAGCAAGCTTTGTCTTATTTTACACCATTAGTTTTTGGGAAAGTAGTCCCTGCCTTGTGATATCTTTACTGGTGAGGGAGATAATTGTCTTGGCAGAGACAGGACACATTTAATCCACCTCCTCAGTTTTCCATCATGTTTACATTTCTCACTGGACCACAGGGATGTTTGCAGCTGTGGCGTAGGTTTGATGCAATTTCTGTCTTTTCTCTTTTTTTGCAGCATTTTTAGCCTTTTTAAAAAAAATCTTTGAAGTGATATTTAGGCAGACTTTTTGGGAATTTTATAGTTACTTATAATACCATTATGGTTTTTTCTTGCAATGCTGTAAAACCTTTATCTGTCTTTTTAAGGGTATTTTAATTGCCTACAACAGCAATCCCAGCAATAACAGCCAAGGCATAATCTTGTCCTTAAGCTTAGCCTCTTCAGAAGAAATTTCCTTACTGTATCCTCCCCCAATGCATATTCTCAGAAAATCTTAACTTTACTATTGACCACTAATAATACTGCTTTTGCTAGAATAAAATAATAAATAATATTATGCTCCTTGTCATACTTTTGTCATTACACCTCCAAAATAGGAAATTACAGATTCTCTATATAGCTGCAAACAAGGATAATGCAGTTACCTCATTTGTGTGCTTCACTGTGAAAGGTTGGAGAATTCAAAGCAGAAAGTGTGACCCTCATGGCTGTTTTTGGAGACTTTTGTGTCCTCTTAAGTCCAATTTTGCCAAAAGTGTGGTACTGCTGCCTTTTTTGAGATTTAATGTTTTGTAATTGTAGTGGAATGTTTTTTTTTTTGTATCTGAACAGACTTTACAGATGACAGCACTGTGTGCTTTTACTTACAGAGCATTTTACAGACATTTACAGCATTTTGTCTGCATTTAAAAAGAGGAAGTTTTCTGTTAGATCACAAAACTTGGGTAATTCAGCTTCCATCTCATATTATTTCCAAAATTGAAGTCATTTTATACTATACTGTCACAGTGTAAAGCAACAGTATATTTTACCAACATGTTACTGAACCAGTTCTGCTTACAAACAGTCTTTAACTGCACGAGCCAAAATGGTGCATTTGAAGTTCAAGGCAGGGTACTTTCTTCCCCCTGTTGCATTTCCAAAGGTCAGTGAAATCTCTACAGTTCTGAAGCTGATCTGATGCAAGCAGTTTTTTCATTCTAAGCCTCACAGAGTAGGAAAGGCCACCCTTGTCATCGGAAAAGAAGGAACGAAAGGAAGTAAGAATGAACCCTTTCACGTGAGACTAAATAAAGAACTGGAGATGAGTCAGATCCCCTGATGACACGTTGGTGTAAGGTTTACCCCGTGTCTAAGAGCAAACATAGTGTGAGCAGCACGTCAGCAGAGCAGCAAGTGCTCCGTCTGTGTGTCTACACTGGAGGTGTTCAGGTGCAGTGCGCTCAGAGCCCAGTACACATGATTGTAGTGACGCGCGTAAGACAGAGGAAAATAGACTTTAAGTGTAAATGAACACTTCAGGCTGCGGTTACGCCCGTGAGACGCAGCTGAGATGTGAGCCTGCACGGAGCCGGTGCAGACAGCTGCATAGATTAAAATGAGAGCGTATCTGTTGCGTGTGCTTTTAAAAACGCTGAAGTTGTCTAGACATGGGATTATGGATTTATGTTTTGCTTATACTGACCATCATGCTAATATCTTCTATTTCTCTTCACTTTTTTTAGCTTTTAAGTTGAAACTATGTATGACCTGGTGTATGCAAAACCCATTGACTTGTAGATGAAATCATTTGGTATTTCAAATATATCATGATTGAATGAGACTGTCCTTGAATAAAAAAAAAAATAAAAAAATGTTGGGCCTCATTCACTCTATCTAAGTTTTTCCTTAAATGTGTTCTTGAGAAAGGTCCTAAGAAAATCCTACATCAGATTCATGATGTGTTCTTAAACCGCATAAATTGTTCACACCTGTGTTCTTATATTGATGAATCCCGTTGTCCTTGTAAATTGAAAGCACCTGCCAGGTGATCCCAATTTGCATAGGTAAATGCCCCATCAGTCTCCACAAAAGGGCATGAGACTGCAGGGCTGTGTGCACATAGAAATCACACACAGGAATTGAAAATAAAAGTTGAGATTAGTCAAGAATGACCAAACAAAAGTCTGAAGAGGGTGGAACACCGGACTCCAGACATAAAAAGCTCTTAATATTTCTGAAGTGGAGGTACTGCTGCAGGAAGTGAACATCAAACAAGCTGTCATATTTAGTAGCATCAATAGTGGATCTAAAATAATAATAAAATAAAAGATGCATGGGATGCTATTACTCATTCAGTGAACACTGTATCCGGAGAAGGGCACACAACTGAAGTTAAAAACAATGGTTTAATCTCAAGTCTGAGGCCAAAAAAAATATTTCCAGACACAGAAGAGAGAAGCTGACAAAGGGGACAGGCTTGCCCAGAGTTATCTGAGCTGGACCAGTGCATAGCAGCCATTTTTGGAGAGACAGGACTCTAGGGTGTGCCATCAGCTCAGCATTTGGACACAGACCTGGGCCCTGTATCAGTGGTTTCATCTCCTAGGCCATCTTCTATCTCAGAATCAGAAGGTAAGCTGATTTTTCAGAATTAATACAATATGATGGTACATTTTATCTAAAGCTTGTAGCTGTAAAAGGCAATTGATTGTTTTTGGGAATAAGTTTTACTATTTGTTTAACATGTCCATGTGTTACCTAAGTGCTTAGTTTGTATTCAAAATTTAAACATTTAGTAGACCAAACACTGCATAATTGAAACCCCCAAAAATAAAAGGTCACTGCAATGGTTTGATTTTCATCATTTATTTACAGATGAACCCCCGCTGAGGCACCCACCCTCTGTGGCAGAACCTGGCACCTCACAGCCAGTACCTTCCTGCAGCAGTACCTCCATGCGTGCACCCAGGTCCCATTCAACTGCCCCATGTCTGATCTCAGATGCTGTCCTGGACAACCAAGAGAGAATGGCCCAAACGCTTTCACAGATAGCCTCAACACTTGCCACAATCTCTAACACACTTGAAGAAATTTATACAAATTTTAAAAAATGAAGATATGCACTAAAACCTGTTTGATTTTTTTGATGCATTTCTTTCTTGAGATTAATTGTAAGCTATAAATAATCACACTGTACAAGTCAAACAAATTTTAAAGCCTTTATTTTCAAACGAGCAATTAATTGCTGTTGAACTTAGACAGCAAGTTTGTTGTCTGGTCCCTGGAGTGGGTGAGGATGCACATCCTCTTGTTGTTGTGGTGGCAGAGGGGGAAGTGGTACATCACGTTTCACAGTGATGTTGTGCAAGACATTGATGAGCAGGCCATGATTATCCTACAAACCTAAAATGTCAAAAAGATGCCCAAAGATTACAAAAATGCAAAAAATTGTGATAGAATTTGCCTTGTCTATATATCTATATCTAATAAGAATACAATACAATTTCTCAGCTGTTCTCTTTATACACATCTTCTCCAGTCTATAAAGCAGCTTTCTACCTGCTGTGTCCAAACACATCCAGCATCTTTTTAAGATGCCAGTGGTGCACTTGATGGAGGAGTGAGTATGTGCAGGCTGCTAATTGAAGGACACCTTCTGGTGAGTCTGAGTGGTGTCATCAACCAGGAGGCCAGGGCATATCCTCCAACTCCTAATAAAGCAGGTCATGCTGGAATATACAATTACTCAAAGATGTGTACCAGTGAGCCTTGTGTCTCCAGCAGCTCCTGCTTTAAGGCGCATACCCACAGAACTGTTTTGCAAAATATAGGAGTTGTGTGCACCTCCTGGGAGGCAGGGGACCACATTCAGAAGGTGGTTCTGGGAGTCACAGATGAGTTGTCCATGTATGGAGTGGTATTGCTTGCAGTTGAGATATGGGAATGGATCTGGAGAGCATGCCTTAACATGTGTGCAGTCTATTGTGCCTATGGTGTTAGGTAGACCAACAATGGAATAGAATCCTCTCTTGACTGGGACCTGTTCTTCTGCTCTATAGGGGAATTTTATGTATTGTGTGGCCAGTTGATTTATTCCATCCATGACTCGCAGGAGAACATGGCTGATGGATGCCTGTGATATGCCCACCCTGTCTCCTAGCCCCCTTTGAAATGTCTCAGTGGCTAAAAAGCCCAAGGTGGAGAAAATGTGCACATGAGGTGATACAGAGTTAGACCTACTGGTATGGCTCTTCAGTGCTAGTTTCCTAATCATTGGAAAACTCCATGAGGACAACTCTTGATAGCCTAAAGCATCCCAAGAGGCACTCCTCACTCTCTGCAAATAGATCTACATGGTCCTGGAAGATGCATTCCTTCTTGCAGCAGCAGTAAATATGCCATTGAGTGGGCCTAGGGTGCAGAAATAGGCCTACTGTGGGCTTATAAATAACATGATCAATCACTGAATATTGGATGGCATGGTTCTCAACTAACATAATTGATGTGAATAGAAGTGTTAGTGTAGTGTTTATTTATGTTAAAAGACCATAATGCTTTGTAAAATGATGAAAATAATTATTTAAAAAAATATTATAAATGATAAAAATACTATTGTAATTTAAATCCTATAATATTATACAACTGTAGAATTGAAGAAAATTACTTTGCACAAACATGTCAGCACTCCAATGTGCGTTAGTGTGCTCTTGAGTGTCTGTAGCTTCTGTTCCTATCTAAGAACAAATTCCAAATAAGAAAACATCATTGAATGTCAGAATCTTTGTGAAAACTGTGTAAGTGGGTTTTAAGAATGTTTGATGAATGAGGCCCATTGATCTTTGTTCAAATATTTATAATGACCTATGTTAACATTTTCTTGATAAGGGACTTGAGTGTTCTCGCAAATAATTCCTGTTCTCTCTCAGAGTCGAAGGTGGAAGTAGATGATGTTGTTTAGCACTGGAAAACTTCATACAGAGGAGATTGAGCGAGATGATTATTTTTATTATTCATAAAAATTATTTTAGACTGGATTAAAGCCCACTGCAATCTCAAATTGCTTGTTTTGTCAAACCAACAGTCCAACACCCTTAGTTTACAATCACAACAGAAAAAGAATAGCAGCAAATCCTCACGTTTTTGCAGCTTGGACAGGGAAATATTTGGCATTTTTACTTGAAAAGTGACTTAAAAAAAACCTTTAGAGATAGAGGAGTCATACAGGACAGACAGAAGAATCTGACAGAAACGATGAATATTCTAAGGAGAGCTCTCCTAAAAAAAACTCTTCCTAGAAGGGTGAGGGACAGGGTGACAGTGCCTAAAAGACTGAAAAGAAAAGACTATGAAGTCTGACTGGAAGAATAAAAGATAAAGCAAAGTTTTAAATAAAGGCCCTTCTCGTCTTGATAATGACAGCTGTAACATTTTACCACAGCTGTCATCATCAGAATTTCATTTACTAAAGTGAAATGCTTTCTTAAAAAAGTCTAGATTACAACATCATAGAAAATATCTGTAATATATATAATAGGTTCAAGGCAAAAAGAAATTTAGTGTAGTATAAAGTATATAGTAAGTATAATAAGTAAAATAAAAGTCATTATATTGCAGTGGCAGTAATAGTATACATTTAACATTCAACAGGGAAATCCACCCAGACACTTGCCAGCTGAGACTCAAGAATTTAAAAAAAATCATTAAGTTCAAATTTAACATTGTAATGATGCTAAGGCGAGATGAAACATTGGCAAAACATTTAGACCTAATATACCCCAAGAAAATATGTCAGCCAATATGATGAAGGAGGAGGACCAAAAAGAAAGCCTGGGGAGCAACACAGCACACATTTATTCATATTTATCCACCTAGTAATACACAAAGTAAGACCTGCTTCATATTGAAATAAAGTCTTTAAAGTGCTACAGTTGTAAGTACAATAGACATTTGAAAGTAGACAGACAGACAACCTTTAAATAAATAAAAAACATTGAATCTACAAATGTAGATTGACACTGAATTATTAAAACTTTTCAGTTGCAAAATGGTCATGAACTGATCATTGATACTCTTAACGTGCTGCCGCTTGTTGCCTTTAACTGCTAACAGTGAAACATATTCATATATATTTCCTTACCTTGGTACAGTAAATGCGCACTGCCATATTCAGTCAAAAAACAGATGTTAACAGGTGGGGTCTGTCTTACAAAATCCAACTAGTAGGAAGTTCCACTTATTATGTAATTAGCTTCTGCCCTAGTAAATTAGATGTTAATGTCACATAAACACAAGTACTAATTAAATGAGAGGAGCATCACAAATGAGCCCTTTGAAGTACATCAATCTGACCAGTAGATCAACTACAGCAGTGAGATGGTAAGCAGGACTGCTACAACACAGCACAGACACCGATGTGTTGTCATATGTCACAGGCAGACAGGTAAAGTGAGATGGAAAGCTGAGTTATATAGGGGTCTGGATTTGGCTCAGTCTAAAATCCCCAGGAGATTTGACCAGGGTAGACTGAGAGTGGTAGCATCCGGGGAGACAAATCAAATGCCAAAGCATCAACTGGACCTGGCACAGTCTCCTCATCTTATAAAGAATCTTGTTAGGAGATGTATTAAAAGGACAGGATTCCCCAGGCAAGATATTGCCAGAGGTTGCCTCACATCTTTCCAAACTGTATCCTCACACCAGAGCTCTGTTTGAAAATATACAATATCTAATAGAGGCTGCTTTTGCCCACTCTGTTACTTCCTCTAAGAGAAGTTTCACCACCCTCAGGCGGCTTCAAACCTGATTATGCAGAGGGTCCCAAAAGACAGTTCCACACCTGACTCATTCAGGTCCATGGAGATGTAGTTTACTGAGTTATCACTTCATTCTGAGATTGACTTTGATCAGTGTCACCCCCAAGCGTGTCATTAATGAGCAGAGTCTTGTGGCCGTAAAGCAGAGTCATCATATTCATCACCTCAAGTGATTAAGTGATGAATATGATGTGCACCTCGCACAAGGCTGTGCGTCTTCTCCTGCTACTCCAAAACTGAGTGTTGTGCACAAAAAAAAAAAGTAGCTTTATTAGTCTTGCCTGGCTTAACTGAAGACCTGAATCAAGCCTAAAGTGTATAAACTGCAGCTTAAAGACTTGGCACCTAGAACCATATCTCATCCTGACACATTTTCCTTTATCCATTATTAAAAAACATAAATAAATGTACAGACAGAAAATCATTTTATGATGAATAACCACAGTTAAGCTCTGTAGCATTTATGAACATTTACACTGTATAAGAATACACGCAGGCTGAGTCTATAAGGACTGCCATTTCAGTGTAAATTCATTTATCTGTCTGACTGGTTAACAGGAACAAATGGTTTTATTCATGTTTATGTGTTATTGGTACATAAACAGCTGAAAAAATGGCTAATACTTCAAATACTTATGGTCAATAACCGATATAACAACTAATATATATTTTACTGGTCAAGATCTATTTAATATTCATGCACAGTATATTTTGTTTTCAGGAATACTGTGTTTATGACTAGTAATCAGTAATGAAAGAAGGTATCCAAAGTGGAGAAAAAAAATACTGTCTTTCTGTCACGAAGATAAACAGTGGAGATTCTGTTGCATGGCCTATGAATTTTAATGTTGTACTTCAGAGGTAAAGGTCACAGGCTTATGTAGGGGTCCTGGTTGCTGCTATTCTCTCTCTCTCTCTCTCTCTCTGTATGTGTCTGTGTGTGTGTGTGTGTGTGTGTGTGTGCTTTAAAATCATTCTCTTATTCTCTTTACTGATTGCCTTGATAAATCTGATGTCTAATACTCAGGATGATTTACCTGGTTTTGTGAAAACAAGAAAAGTGTTAAAAGTGATTTAAAAAATCATATATCCAAACCTCAGGATAAAGCAAGTAGATTTAAATCTACAATATGCAACTTTTTGCCTTCAGGCAGAAAATGTGTTGTTAGACCTCCTCGCCTCTCCCCCAGTTGGTCAAATCCCCAACACTTGTCACTCATCTTGATGAGCTGTCGTCTTTGAAACCACATTTACTATATCCTGAAGCTGAGGTATCTGGCATCTATAAAGCGCACACCAGGCGTTGGAGAAACAAGTAAATTGTGTGTTTGTGTCTTCACTGGTAATCTGCAATAAAACAGCAATGCTAGTGTTTACCTTTTGTTTTTGCTCAGCTTATCTGGTACATGTTTAGCATGTATTTAGCTTTCTAATACTACTGTTATTGTTATGTGTATTGTGCACTGTTACACTGATGTTACTGCACTTGACTGCAGTAGAAGTAAGCTCAACATTTTCTGTCCAAAGCGTCCAACAATTCGTCCAACTTTTACCAGCCATCTTTCAACCTTAATGGAGGTGAGTATTCAATACATATTTTACGTATTACAGTAGGTAAAACATAGCTGTAACTGCTTTGGCAGCCAAAAGGAAACTTATTACTTCCCTATCAGTGGTGAGAACACACATTTATTTAGATGAGTTATAGTTAGATGAGTTATAGTTAACCATTTGTATATTAGCTTATTTTTTTGACCGTAAGTATTGTATTTTTAACTAAACTGAGTCTCTGAAGCAGTTTTGTGCATTAGGTTTTGAAATTTACCAGCCCAAACCAACAGACTGCTAACCACTGGAACAGAACAATACAGCAGAATGGATTTCTTGATTTGATGTTATGCTGATTAATTATGTGGTTGACTTTATTATTCGAGCATTTTCAAGTAGAGTTGTTGCTCAAGACCAACACAGACACTGTGGTCTTGCTGTTTTGCTCAAGGCTCATCATATCGAGGTACACACAGAATACACCCAAGGTTGCTTTAATCATCCCTCCTTTCTATATTAGCCATTTAGTGATACCCTCGTAGAGCAACTATGATGTACGTTAGACTGAATCCACAGTCGTTCTGTGAAAAAATACATTCTGAAGTTCAGCTGAAACTAATATGTGGCTTCAGCATCTTGAAAATTGAGTGGATATTTTCCAATTTTACAGTATTTTTAGTATGAAATTCTGTTTTTGTGTTTTCCCAGACAGTCTTTCCTTGCTCAGCAGAGGGATACTTTCTGGTAGTTGCATTTAGGTTTGTTGACGGGACAAAACACAAACAGTAAACTTAAACAAGACTGCCAGAAAGATAACCCACTTTATTTGGATAGCTTAGACTGCTGAAGCCTCATAGCCACTGAAGCCCAATGGTTACCATGGTAATTTTAGTACTGCATTAGTTTTGCACTAAGAGTTTCCTGGGGTTGAACATAGGTTTTACATTACTGCTGCATGTTGGTCACATTTTTGACAGCATTTCATGTTTACACAGATGAAAGTTCTCTATCACTGTGAATGCAGTTTGTAATGAAGAAACAATTTTAGATAGAATGCAATTTTACTTTAAAGCCTTTGTCTTGAACGCTTCCCAAGGTTCTTAAAGACGTACTCCAGCCATTTAGCACCGCACCTCAAGAAAGTCACTTACAAGACTCCAAGGCCAAGCCTAGACAATCATAATGACACCACCAGGGTTATTTTTTCAGTTTTTAGAAAGCTCCTTTCAGCCAGAGAAGACATTACACATCAGACATACACACGCGTCATATATATTAAACACTCCTATTTTCATATATGTGCCATGTATGAAATGCTCCTTAGACAAGCAGACAGTGAAGGACAGACAGCTGTCTTCTTCCCAGCTGAGCCGACCTGGCTTTATGATTATTGCCATAGAGACAGCGTTAAAGTAAACAATCTTACAGTGACAAGGTCACCTGGGCGCTGCCTGAATAACTGAGAGTGGTTCAGCTCTTTTCCTTCATTTCACTGGGTCTGCTCCAGCACTTTGAATTGTAACTGCTATCACATTAGTCGATCAAGTTTTTGTTTGTCAGTAAATCTTGTTGCATAAGACATCCATATCTCCTGGAGTTTCTGAACTGATGAACTCAAGATTTCTATGACATAAAATAAACTTTTATATGTAAAATTTGTGAAGTGCCCCTTTAAGAGCTGCTTTTTTATGAGGCCATGGAACTTGGATGCCTCAAAAAAAACCAAAAAAAAAACGTATTTCATACAGTGCCATTTAAAATCGCTCCACTTGCATTCAAAAAGTCCTGTGTAATATCTAACATCCTGGACAACAGATCATTAGCTCATATATTAAGCAGCTAATTTTGATGTTATGATGATTACTTTTCATCCTGAACTACCCTCCCTGTAAGTTGTCAGACCTATTTACAATAAGATTCAGATCCCTAATTGCTAAGCCTTAGGACATCATTAATTAGCTCAAAACAATTTTCATCCCAGGAAAACAACCACCTGAAACTATTTTGAATTATGTATGATACATAAAAAGGGCTCGCACTGCAATAATTTGAATAAATTATCAAGGCTTAAATGGATATCAGAGAAAAATGAAGTGTTCTGTTAAGAATCAAAGGAAACAAACTTGCACTTACATCACGTTATGTTAAACTGGCACATTCGATTTGAATGCAAATATAAATACAGAGCATATGCACGGGAAAAACAACTATTTGTGTTAGATACCTAGTGAACATTCTTACTTGTATTTTACTGGAAATACTTAAATCCTCTGTTGCGGTGAAGTTCGGACATTTGGTACTCCCAATAAAAGTCAAAGCGGAAAGTAAGAAAAAAAAAGGTGATTCAGGTCAGCTTGTTTAATCTACATAATGCCTGCCAAAAATGGATTGACGCTTCTGAGACATGACCTTTTCCATGTTGTGTGAAAATGATTAAGGAATGGGCATACTGTGATTTAACATTTGAGCCAGCATGCAGTTTATTGATCGTGGCTTCACATCTGAAATCATTAGTGAGCACAGACTTCTTGGAATATATTTGATTCTCCTTAGATCACTTTTCATTCTTCAGTGTTATTGCTAAGACATATGAAATTCATCTGAACTGTTTAAGTGGACATGTCCACATGTACTGTATATGTAATATTCTGATAGTTCTATGGCCATGGATTTATTATAAGAAATTTCTTAATACACTATGACTATGGCCGAAGGTTATTTGTTTACTGTAATTCTAAACAGAAAAATGGCTCTAGTATGATCAAAGTTTAAAGACAAATATGAGCATTTTTAGCTTCTTTTTTCTATGTTTTTCTGTAACTGTGGCTGGTCATCTTCTGTAGTGACTGAAAGGCTCAGTTTTCTTTGGCAGAGTGTCTCGGTTCAAACATAGAGATAGGGGTGAGGAGCCTGAAGTGCTATTGCTGCTTCGTCACTTAAAAATGAGCCTGCTGAGGTGATTTCCGCATATGATTAGGATGTCTCCTGGCTCCTCCATGTGGAGATATTCCAGACACATTGAACAGGAAGGAGGCCGTGGGATACACTGGAGGTATATTATATCCTGGATTACAGGGTCTGGGAATGCTGATATCACCTAAGAGAAGCTGGAGGACATGAATGGGGAAAAGGACGACGGGGCTACTCTGCTTAATCTGCTGCCACCACGACTTGTTCCTGGATAACTGGCTTAAAACAGATCAATGGAAAGATGGTCATTTTTGCCCCAACACAAAAGATTTTACATGGTTATGTCACCAAAAGGTTTCTTTTGTTGGAAACTCTTCCCAACACATGATGCGGGAAATCCATCATGTAACATGCAATAAGTAGTACCACATTCAGTATTATTAACCCCCCTTTTAAATGGTATGATGTTGGTATGACTCTCAATGGGTAACAAATGTGTCTAAATGTGCATGATGGTAAAGTTCTGTATTCTCAATGCTTCCTCGTTTGTTTGTCTAGATATTTTTGTTTTCAGTTCAGGCATCAAAACTTCAAGGTCTCACATCTGAAAAAGAGTTTTACTTCTTTACAGTAATTGCACATATTTGTCTTAAACATCCATGAATTATAAATATATGATTAATTATGCATCCCGTTGCTTGCTGTGCTAATGTGAACAGTGACCTTATTCTTCATCTGCTTACAGTGTGCCTTACACACAAGCTATGACATTGCACAGCATACTGTTTAAACCATGCGATGATCTAAAACTGTGAAGTACAACCAAGCTCAATTATAAGTAACATGGCAGGAAACACTTGTGTTGCTTGTTTCCTTTAGTACAGTGAGTTGTTATTTTGATTTTAATGCAATCTATGTTTTGAAATGAATGAAAAATGGACAAGAATTATCCATGAACGATCTTCAAACAGGGACAATAACATCACTTGTGGATGTGTTTCCACTGATTCTGGTCCTCAGTTGTTTAAAGGGCATGATTAAAAGGCCTCTTTTCCTAACTCAAAGCATCTATGGATCCATGAGATGTCTGGATATGTCCATCCAGTGTATAAGGTAATGGCGTCAGTCAGCTGTGTGTCTTCTTCATGGCTTGTGTGCAGATCCTCTATCTACTGATTTGGATCGATCTGTCGATCTATCTATAGACTAGATATCAACTAGATGTCTGTTTTGCTACAGATTTAGTCAAAGTTAAAATAAAACATGGGAGCATTAATATCCCATGGAAATGTGAAATCAAATTTCTGACACTTTTTGGGAAGCAAGAGGCCCGGAGTACTGAAAGCTCAGTTTTCCCTGCGGTATATGAGTCATGATGAACCCTGTGCTGACTCCTTGTGGTGAGCTATCGATCCACTGCCGGGATCACCTTC
Organism: Thunnus albacares; assembly: GCF_914725855.1. NCBI lineage: Eukaryota > Metazoa > Chordata > Actinopteri > Scombriformes > Scombridae > Thunnus > Thunnus albacares. Next base: position 25,468,736 of record NC_058106.1, read on the forward strand.
TGGCCATCATCTCTAGGCCTCATTAGCAAGGGCTTATTAGCTGAGTAGGGCTATTACAGTGCAGTGCAGATGAAACCAGTAGTGAATAGGGAAAACACATTTGATCTTAGACTTTCATGCCTGACTGGCTTTGCCTGCCTAAATGGAATACATAGAATATGTAATTGACAGAGCCGACAGAAACAGATATAAGACACTTCAGATGCAGAGAAAACAAAACCACTGTGGGCTAATTTGAATTGATCATTCAAATAAAAACAATTATCATCATTCACCTACAGCAGTTTGACATAGACCATCAAACATTGTGGTAAAAACATTTCTTTATTGTATTTTTTCCCCTTAAATGTATGTATTGTGACATGTGCTTTAGTAATGGGTTATTGGGAGAAGCCATCACCAGTTGTTATGTCATTGTTACTGCAATTTTTTAAATGTATTTTTCTTTATGCGTTTAATTTGATTTAATTGGTAAATTTGGTCACAATACCTTTAGGAAAATATAACAAACATAGAACAAAGTTAAACAGTATAGAAAGAAACTTTCCAAATGGAGAAAATGTAGAAATCAATTTAGTCACAGTTGTTCAAAAGAGAGAAGTAAGTTCCTGAGCCATCTCTAAACAATCACCGAGTGTTTCATTTTCAGTCACTGCTGTTCTTCACAATCCTCCATAGACAAAAAATGATTTCCCTCTTAATCTTATTAATCAAAGGCTCTGTATAAAAAAGAATAAGATGAAGCATAGTTAATTTCATTTTTCCATTTTATTTAGATCACACAAATAACTTAGTCCATCTTCTCCAGCATCACTGAGATAATGTCCAGATTTGACAGAGGAATTATCTCCTCAGTCTGATGTAATATGTCTGTATATCTGTTGATTTTTATTTCACAACAGATAGTTTATTGCATCATGTCACTTTCTTTCCTTTTAAAGGACATTCTACCATATATTCTTAAATATATTAAAAATATTAATATTTGATATGCAGCCTGTCCTCACAAGAAAAACAACAGGATAGGTCTAAAATTCAGAAGGCAAAAACATCCCATATTTACATTTATGCCATCTAGTAGTCTCGGGTCATAATAATTATGACCTGGGGACATGACGCAGTTCAGATGATGTCAATATAAGGTGACTGCCTTATTAGGCGGATGGGAGTAGGGGGGATGACTAGATAGCTTAGTCAGATGGCAGAAAGGCAAAAAGTGGACTTAGCTGCAGGAGATGGCTGTTTGCTTCCCGTTTCCAACCACAAGTGTCATGTTTCCCTTTTTCATTCCACATTTTTAACCCTAGACAGTGACATGGTTTGTACTGTTTCCATGAAGATGAAGGTTGCCTAACATTAAAGAAGCACTGACCATGTGTCAAGTAATTATTTCAACCCAAACCATGATTTTTCCTTAAACCTAACCAAGTGGTTTTTGTGCCTAAACCTAACCAGACTTTAACCACAGCGTTGTCACGTAATAAAACAAAATCATTATTTAACAGTGATTTGTTATGGTTTTGGAAAGTGGCATGTTAACATCACGCTCCTAAATGCTCCTGTGGGTTGTGAAAACGCCATCTGTCTTACAGAGGGTGCTGAAATCTCTCATATATGTTGTTTTGGGAGTCACTGTAATTAAACCTATTCTGTTTCAGTATGAGGACGTGTTGTGGTGTGTAGTTATTAATGGTCCTTACTTAGATTTCAGTAATATGAAGACCAAGTACAAATTTTAAATGCACAGCTCCCTTTAACTTCATGTAGACTTCCACAAAGTCAAAGTTTTGTCACAAATAAGGCCATGATGTAAGCACAAATTAAACTGTGCATCACTGATTTGGGCAACATGTTTACTAGTCTCTTAGAACGTAACATCAACATAATTTAAACACATTTTTGATTAAATACTCTTACAAGACATACTTCTAAATAATACATTTACTACTGTGCTATAATTGAAAAACAACCAAGAAGTTGCAATGCTTCCACCAACAGCACCACATGAACTCTCAAGTACATACTAAAAGATGCAGGGGTAGTAAGATGTTAAGTATTCAACTACCAGAGAGTGACAACTAGGCAGAAAAACAGAGAGAACCTGAGACAGCCACAGAAAATGAGAGAACCACAGAGACACAGGCAGAAATGAGACAACTTTGACCCTTCATAGTGTATTGATATTCAGTAAAGGTTATCGTATCATCACAATTAAATAAACTTTACTGACAGCATCAAAAATATTGCAGCAGATTAAGTAAGGTTATAAAATAAATAAATAAAGTTTACCACACCAGATTTCTCCACTCAACAGCATACTGCACAATCACAACACAAGCCAAAAGACCATTGATGCAATAACAGCATGATTTTCAACTGGAAGATCGCAGCTGAGTATATTTTCATTTTTCTAACCTAACAGCCACAGTAACCATCTAGCATCTAGCAAACATCTTGTGGGTGTACTGTTCAGTAGCCTAACTATTGTATTTTTGTGACTTGCACATTGGCAGTAATTACAAGGTTTACAAGGTCATGTTTCTCTTCAAGCTTGACTGGAAAAGAAGGCCAACTAAGGGTGGATTTGACTGTAAAATTATTAACCTCCCAAGGCCAAATTCTCAATTTTCGCATCACTTTGTATTACAAAAGTAGCTCCTACAGAGGAAATTCCTTGGCTCCTTTGTCATTGTCCTTCTTATAGCCTTTATACCTGACTTGTTGTGGTGTATGCATAACTTGACTGAGATAAGCCGGAAACCACTGAAACTGGCTAGTTAGGCAACACATTGAGTCTTTGTTGTGTTGTGTTGGGTAAGAGAATGAAGCCTGTCTTTATTTCTGTGCTAGCGTTTATTGTCTGTATGGGAACCAAATATATTCTGCCTCATTATTTCAGCACATCGGCTAGCTAGCTTGTTTACTGAGTGCACTATTTCACATTATATGCAACATTATGATACAATATTTCTGAAAATATATGTGTACATGTATATACATGCATGATGAATACACACACCTATATTACAATACAATAGTAATAATATAAGCTGTGGTCAGATGTCAGGTTCATACAGCCAGCCTGTTGGATTTTTTGGAAGACCAGACAAAGGCTGTGGCTTTTTTTGGCTTTGTTTTTCTTTGACATAACTCTGATCACAGTCATTGATGTAAATGGACAAGGACATGCACAAGCCCAGGCTAAACTCCTCCATCTAGCCCCCTCGACACATACTACTGACATGCTTTACCATGCACTTACTGTATATTGTTGTGTGTACTATGTTTCTGTGATGATATGTTGACTGTATCCCTGTAATGTCTTGTGATAATATGTAGATTGTCTGCTGTTTTCTATCTATGTATTGTAACATAACATACTGTACTGAAAACTATCTATCTATCTATCTATCCAAAGTTGCCCGAGCAACAGCCCCTTTGCCATCTTTGGCTGAGCTGCCCCTCTGGAGAAAAAAAAAAGTTTTATTTTTGCTGTTGTGGCTGCATAAATATGAGTAGCTTAGTTGACCAAATTAAATCGCCATATTATCCAAACTTTTATCACTTTTTGATAGGCATGCCTCCACGGGACACAGGAAAAAAAAGTGACGCAAAGTGATGCCCTATGCCCCCATCATGTGCATGGATGTATTCTAAGACCTGGATAAGGTGCTTACACTATTCAGCCTTGCTTCCAATTTTTCCCAGTGGCCACTCACGGTATTGCAGCAAAAAATTCCCCTGTGGCCCAAAAAGCATTTTCCCCATAAACCACCACTATAAAAGAGACATCTGTAAAACTGTTGACAGGACACCTCGAATTGCAACGAGGTCAATTATGACTCTTTTTATTATGAATTTTTTATCCATGGAGGTTTAATATTTGTAAAACTTTCTTCGAGCCGAGAAAAGCAATTTAAAAATCTGTGATGTCATCAAAATGTTAAGTCTATGGGTAGAGTGGGAACTCCTGGGTTGGGCCAGCAGGAGAAACACTTTTGTGCATATTCAGTGGGCTACCCAGAAGCTAGAAACCTTTGTGTACAGCACTAAATACAAGTGTAAACAACCACCAAGACACATTGTGATCCGATCACTTAAACCACTTGCCAAGATGGTCTGGGACGCATTTAACCACATATCATTTGTTGTGTAAAGGCTAATGCATCCTGATGCATTCCTGATAAGAATGTAACAGGAAAATACATCATCAGGACTTGGTGGTTGTTTTGATGACAGTGCGCCAATGCCAAATGACTTTGTCCTGCCCATGTATGTATATACATATATATATATATGTTCTCTTTTGGTGTTCCATTCATGAAAACAGAGAAAGGCAAGGCAGGCTAAATAGCCTATAAACAACAATATGGCAAAACAAAAATGAATGAATAATTAGCTAATTAACTAAAAATAAGTTTTACACACAATGAACATTTGTGAGTAGGCTAAATCATCTTCATTTGAACACTACATGACCATCAAACACACTTTGAGCAGACATTTGACTGTGCAGTCTTTTCCACAGACAGCTTTCTTGCACTTTAGGCACTTGGCAAAGGTTTTTTGAAGGTCATTCTCCTCAGCTCTTTTTTAAAATTTAATTATGACTTGACGTAGTTGTCAGATCACACACTCCAACGAACACCGTTACCTAGCAACTTAGAATGTTTAAACATAAACTGTGCAGAAAAAAATGCCTTTCATATAGGGGTAAATTTTACCTGGTGGTGGTTATGGGTATAAATGCCCATGTTTTTGAAAGACAGGCATTGGACATGACTTTTGCAGTGGCTGATTCTCAAATGCAAGCAGCCAAAGAAAGGGAGAGGCAGAAGAACAGAGAGATTATCTTCTGATTAATGGGCATCACAATGTACCTAGCAAGACAAGGTTTGGCCTTCAGGGGTAGTGATGAAAGCTGGCTAAGTTCAAACAGAGGAAATTTCCTGCATCTGGTGGATTTGCTAGGCCAATATGACAGTGTCCTCAAGCTTCATATTGATGTAATCAAGGAAAAGTGAGCATCAAAGCAAAGACCCCAGATGTCTCTCCTTTCCAATACAAAACACAAAATGACCTTTTAAGAGCACTCAATATTTATGTGAAAGGAATCATCCAGAAGGAAGTGATGGAGGCATCGCTATTCTCCATTTTGCTTGATGAGACCACTGATGTGTCGCACATTAAGCAGGCATCCTTTGTTGTGTGCTATGTGACATCTGTGGGCAGGTATACAACGGGGCAGCCAACATGGTGTGTGAGTGGGCCTTACAAAGGGCTACAGTCCAGGATACAAAAGCAGAATGAAAAGGCACTGTATGTGCATGTGCATTGTTTAAACTCGGTTATAGTGGAGAGTGCAAAGTCAAGCATACACTTTGTGGATTTTTTCTTAGTGGCTGAAGAACTTTAGACTTTCATTGCCAACTCTCAAAAGCACCATGCGACATTTGTGGAGACGCAGATCCATCAATCCAAGTCAATGCATCCTCAAGCTACAGAAGCTCCAAGACACCTGTTGGAGCTGCAGGGAAAATGCCTTGAAGACAGTCAGAAAAGTCTTCCCTGCTGCAATGCAATACCTGAAGGATCTGAAGAAGTGTGAGCTACCTGATCTGGCTGCAGAAGAGGCAAAAATGCTGGTACACAGGATAAATTTTGAATTCTTCCTCTGTTTGGAAATTGCAACACCAGTGTTCCTGGAAACATCAATTGCTTCCGATGTACTCCAGCAGAAAGACCTAGACTTACCAGTTGCGTACTCTGTTTTCAATGGTGTCCTGAGGTGAGTGAAGGAGCTGGGGACCAATGACCAATTCACAGAGATTTTCCACAAAGCCACAATAACAGCAGAGGCAGTGGAAATTGACATGTATAAAGAGATTCCAGACCAAGGAAGATGCAGAAAAGTCCCTAGAAAATTCAAGTACAGCTCCATGTCAGCTACCAAGGACCACCAGGCTGTACTTCACCTTTCTAGACAAATTGAGACAGGACCTCAAGAGGCTCTGAGGTGAAGGACCCGGCACAGTGGAAGGACATTGGCCAGGGTCTCAAAACTATGCATTCACAGTGTGTGTTCTGTAGTTTCCAGGGGGAGGAGACCCAACTCCACAGAGGTGAGGACCACCAAGGTGATGCTGGATGTATTTAAAGAATTTGATGCTCACACTGTATTCCCCACACTGTTCAAGCTCATCAAAATATATGCCACCCTGCCTGTCTCAGCAGCAAATGTAAAACACTGTTTTTCAAAGCTGAAACTGGTAAAAACAAGGCTGACAGATCTCCTCCTACTGGCCATAGAAATAGTGATGCCTATTGACAACAATGAGGTCCTGAAGATTTTCATTGATATGGTCCCCAACAGGACAGAACTCCAGTGACTCAACTTTTTTAGGATATTGCATTTCTAGATCTGAACAGCACCACTGCTGTTTGGTCCATCGCAGCATTTTTGATGTCCATGATGTTTACTCATTAGTACTCTGCTTCGCATTGAATGAGAGCCAGAATGAAGAAATGGAAACATGGTATTTATTAGCTGAGTCAGCTCTGTTATCATTTGTAAGCCTTTACATTAAATTATTTTACACTCAGCAAACTTGATATATTTTTTGTTCAATAGCAATATGTTTCTGAAGGATAACTTCTTGGCTGCCTACAATTGTAGTTATTCTTGCAAAATTTTGAGTTATGCTCATGTTCATATAAAAGAACCAAATGTTTTTTATAGAGTTTATTTCAGTGGTGAAACTTTGAGAAGGATGCACAGTCATTTGAAATATGAAATGGTTCATAGTTGTGTACGTTGGGGGAAGGTTTTTATGCGACCACAAATCCAAATACACCAAAGTTGTGCCCCTTTTGGAACTAACTCTTACACCAACAGGTCATTCACATCTCATTCCCTCAAGCTGACTGCACTTCAACTGACTAACTATTTAAGGTTCAGCCACATTATACCTCTATCCTGCGTCTCCCATTCACTTCAACATATTCCAAGCTTCTGTAATGTCTAATTCAGATTCAATTTCCCTGTTTTAGTGCAACCTCTTGGCCAGCTTTGACAGATTCACAGGTCGGAGTGCATAAAATGGAGAAGTCATTATTTTAACAATGTGCCATTACCTTGTTTTGTTCAGCATTGCTCTCACCCACTTACTTTTTTGAGATTTGTCGTTATCAGGTTAATTTTGGTTATGTAATTTCTCCATATACCCAGAATTTCTCACAAATGGGGCTACTGCTAAAAACAACTAGTTATAACAAGAAAACTTAATGTAAAGAGAACATTTTCACTTAAAGACAACATACACTTTGTATTAATAATGAAAAAAACTCCTGTTATAGTGACATACTGGGGCATCCTGGGGGCTCAGGAGTCAAAGATACAATTGCAACGCCCTCGGTTTGATTCCAGACAGGGACCTTTGTTGCATATCCTCTCCTCTCTTCCTCTCTTTCCCCTTATTTCCTGTCACAACTCTACTCTCTCCTATCTAATAAAAGGAAAAATGTCAAATACTTATCATGAGATATTGAGAATTCCTTTTCCTTATTGTGGCAGATACTGTAGATATTTCCTGTTCTGAACAATTCCTCTCTAGTTTACTAATCAAACAACTTGAATAACTTTATCACCTTCTTTCTCTGACAGAGCTCCAGAGTAGACAGCATTGTGTCCACAAACTCATAATCACCTCTACTGTATATTGCCCAGCAAGAGCAGAATTTCAGTATGTATCAGCACTAAAGGAATTAAGACTTGATCATTTTATTCAAATTCTCACCCTTACCATATTCTGCGGCCTAGCACCGGGGAAACTGCTTTTCTAATTTCCCCTTCACATTTCACAGCCCTGAATTATAGCTGATTGCACTTTTACAATGCATTTTTTAAAGTTGATTTTAACAAGCCAGCTGTACAGCTTCCAAAACCACAAAACACACTGTGGGCGTGTTTGCAGGATATTACGAGATGCAGTCTACTTTTATATTCTCAAGAGGAAATCTTTCAATTTATAACAAGATACTTTTTTCCTTAGATTTCTTCATCATAACAAGAAAACGTTTCCTTCTTTTAGAACAACAAAGTTTTCTCATTTTAACACAGACATTTTTATTTAAATAATGACACACTTTGATGTTATAATGTGATAAGTCAGTTCAGTGCTGCCATTGGTAATATAATGTTTGTGGCTGGTGAACTTAAATTAGGTAAAATTATCTCTATAAATGTAATGCATGTAAACACCTCTGCCCTATATAAATGATCATGGTTTTGTTAGTGAGAATGCTTAGAAAGGCTGTGCAATAGAAAACAATAGGGAAAAGAGACTAAGAGAACTGGTTAACATTGTCATCTATCTGACCTAAAATTGAGAAAGTTAAAGTAACAGTCTTGAAGATCTCTGTTTCACTCTCTTTGGCAGCACCTATGGCGATAAGCGGTAATTGCAGGTGTGTTCTTGGATCTCACTCACCCAGAAATCCAAACAGTGTTGCCTGCGTGACACACACAAGTGAGCTGAAGAGCGAGTCTGTTGTGTTAGCGCCTCCTACCCTCTCTGGCGAACCAACCACTGCTGGGTGAAGGAAAACGCATCACTAACTGTCCACTGCCTTTAAATTTTTCTCGGGAATATCGCCACAGACACCCAGTTCATACTGCAAATGCAAGGGCTTTATCAGTGGGCCACAGGTTCCAACACCATTGTGTTACCTCATTCGGTGATGGATAGGTGTAGTGACTCAACAGATATATATTTAAATGAAAATATTCAATATTATTACTTTAAGTAAATTCTAATTAGACAAAATGACACATTAATGGTAGAGACAAAAAACAATGTAATGCAGGACAACTTTCAAATCAATTCAGAATGTGTGTGTGTGTGTGTGTGTGTGCACCTGTGTGTGCCAAAACGCCTCTTGATGCAAATTGTTGGCAGCTGCATGTATTGTGTGTCCTATTCTGAATCCATCTGAAAGGCTTTATCATATTAGGCTACCTCTATAGGTTATTATCATCAAAAGACACAGAGCGGGCAGTCGAGGCTCTGCGAGTTTGTAGACTAACCACAAAGAAAAGGAGAAAGAAAATAATGTAATGAGTCTGGTCCATGTGTAGGTCTACCTCGCCCAGACAACTCCATGGTCCCTGCGCTTCCAACATGTGCCTATTGTGCGCATTACCAAGGATGCACACACGCAGAGGACAGTACGCGCCCCTGGATGCGAGCTGCTGAAGTCGCAGCCACTCCACTCCATGTTTTGCCCTGCCCTTGTGCGCTCTGCTCGCTGTGCAGCGTGTCTCCGTTTCATTTTGCTTTCCTCGCACTGACACACACACACAGGGCTGCCGTGTGTGCGGGAGAAGTTGTTGGCACAGAGAGCACCAGCAGCAACTGTCTCTTCAAACGGATTTGTTCAAGCTGGGAGCAATCGGACTCACCGGGATCCTCTTTTCGAGGGGAAGAGACGAAGCTTTTTGCAATGAGGTGGACGTATCAGAATCTTAAGTGAGGAGTGATTTTTTTTGTTTTGTTTTTTGTTTCAGTGAACATCTGATATCCCGCTCACTGGAGAAATCTTTCGATCAGCCTTTTTTGGATTTCTTTCTCTGACGGAGCTCGCATTTCCCTGTGAAACATTATCAAGGATTTCACTGATGTGTGCGATGTGGAGACTGCAAGTCGCCTTATGTACTCTGTCGGTGCTGTCCCTGTCATTTGGTGGTGAAAGCAAAGCGCGGAGCTGCAGCGAGGTTAGACAAGCATATAACGCTAAAGGATTCAGCCTTGTCAATGTACCTCATCAGGAAATATCAGGTAGGGAAAACTGACAAATCATCGCAGCGTTTCGCCCCCCCTTTTCACCACGTGTCATCATGTCTTATTCCCCCCTCAAATCAAACCATGTCAGGATGATCAACACACATAACCTGAACTATGTGATCTTCGTCAAACCTTTGAGCATTTGAGCTTACTAACAGTCAGTTGAGTCGACCTAGGCATTATGATAAGTCTGCTATTCCCAAACGGTACGTGCATGTGATGGACTTTGTCAGAGCATTTGTCCGAACTATATCTTTATTCAGTCTGTGTGTTTTTTGATCTGAAGTATTTTTTTATAAATCAAAGGCTATATTGCGGTAGATTAGAACTATGTTAGATTTTTGTCATGTAAAGGTTAGTATTTCTCCTCTTTTTTCCACATTGCCTAATGATGAATCACAGGGAGCTGCATTTCATTCATTATCTCCCATTAAGTAGACACCAAACACTGGATTTAATACCCAGAATACATATATGCATATGATCCATCTGTGCAAAAAGCAGCAGTCATGTTGCTCTATAAGTATCTCTATAAATCACACACTAACCATTCCCATATGGCTACATTCTCAATCCTTTTACATTTTAGAAGCCACATTGACACCAGCATATTGTAAATTTGAGTAATAATGGCAAACAAACCAAATTCATCACCTCAGCACTCTCACCACCAAAGATGTCCGTCCTCCTATAGAGGTGACTTCACAGGTTATAAATATTAAAGACAACCCTTTTAATGGCACCAATGCCCCCATATGAGAGACTTCAGTATATAATTTTTTCTTGCAACCACCTACATCTAAAATCTTTTGCAAATAGAGCTGCCTCAATGGAGCCTGCTTTTGCAACAGTCACACCATAAGACACGTTGAGAAACTGGCAGCATACCTGTTGCTCATATTCAACAGAAGATCATGGAGCTTGTTGTGTTGTGTTTTGTCTAAATAGTGAGTACTGTTTACCAGTAGGGGGCTGTATGCACTCAGCACCAAATACTGTACTCCTTTTGCTGTGGATTTTTTTTTTCCGATATTCCTCAAGGCTAAAGCTTAGGTTTTAATTCATGCTCTTTGGTACAGCAGAGATATGGGGTTTTATTATCTCTTGTGTGGTGGTAATCACATTTATGGTCAAAGCAGGGAAGGAGATTAGTCAGTAAACATAGTCTGCTTCATGAGAGGGAAGAGGAGAACCAGAGAGGCCTGAAGTTAATCCTTCTATTGCCTCTTTCGGACAAAATAGAGACACTGTATTGGTAATTGGCAGTGTCAAGCAGTAATGATCATAGAGCCGCCTTATTTGGTTTTAACATGGTTTTTGGCTAGATGGGAATTTGATAGTTTTGTTGCTGATTGAATGTGTGAGTAAGTCTGTGTCTGTGTAACTTGTGTGTGTCTTATTAAGTTATTTTATACCGATTTAATCCAGGAATGTCAATTTTATGTGTTAAATTTTAAAGTTAATGCCCTTATTGACCATTCAGACCTTTTAAAAATTAATGCATCAATTTATGACTGGCTAGACCACAGAAAAAAATAGCATAATCTGTATGTCCTGAAAATACAGAAGGTAAGACTTTCACCAGCAAAAACTACTCCATGAACTGTAATGAAATCTAATAAGCAAAAGAGCTCTAGAATCAAAATAGATTAAATATTATGTACAGAATCTTTTCTTCATGAATACTTACATTATACACTTTTAAAGGTGCGATAAACTGATGAAATGTGACAAAGCAAGAGGAAAGATGGACATGTTGGCTTCTGATATTGCTCCCCTTTCCTTCTTGCCTTCAGGGTTGCAAAGGGATGGTATGTTAATGATTACAGCTTCGTTTAGTGGATCCAAATATGTGAAGTAGCCTTATTTCTTCATTTATTTTTCGACATGGCATGAATTCTTACTGTATCTATAATAAATGGTCATGTAGAGTCGGCTGATTGAAACATAAAACATGAAACAAGAACATGGTTAATTTCACATTTTTTTGATTAGCTAGTTTATATTTGTCATTCATACAATTCTATTAGTTTATTTTATGTATTCTGAGACAGTATCTTGGCCTTTACATGAGTTTTTATTTCAACTGACAGTTTTCATATGAGTGAAAATCATGCAGTCTTCCAGTATTTGACCACATAGTTTTTGTTGGCCTCACCCTGCCTGGAGCACTGGAAGGGTTCCAGTTACCATAACAAGAATTCAGATCGTGTCAGATAACTTTCTTTAAATAATTTGACAAAGTTTGACTTAATTTTATTAGACTACAAAAGTTTTCGGTGCTTATTTTTCTGTCTCATGTACAGTAACATGCCTCATCTACTTGCAACTTTCAGTTATTTACAACTAAACAATATTTATAATGTCTGACCATTTGACCACATTACACATCAACATGTTTTTGGGCCTGTGTCTCCAAATAACCTTTGCATAAATATGATGGAAGATAGATATAGGCCTCAGGAGATGGAATAGTAGAAAGCACTCAATTATACCTAATTATCTATGCTAATGCAAACGTGTGGTAAGCTGTATGAGCAGTGTTAGTGCTCATCCCTCCATCATGTGCTATGTCATGCTACTGCTGTACCTCTAGAGACAAACATGCACAGGTTTAATACTTCAGGTTGTAAAGTCCAATTTGCATCAGCTAATTATTTTGACAGCTCTCTGCCACAGACAAGCTGAGCTACATTCTTTAAGAGGTGACCAATAAAACATATATGTTTATACAGATGTTAGTTTGCAGAGAAAATAAAATAGGCAAGTTACTGAAGCCACAATTTAATTAAACTTAGATATCATGCATGCTAAATGTTTATTGAATTCAAATGTTTTTTTAAAAAGGTCAGAAATGAATAAATATGTATGTTTTGTTTGTGGAGTTCTGAATTGAAGTAGCTTTCTTCTCCGAGGCGTTTTTGTCAGCACATTTACACAGCTACTGTCTAAATTCTGCAGGCCATCCATTATTGAAATATTACAGCAGCATTTAAATGAGTCTCATGGGCTCCAGAGTCATAAAACTGATCCTGAACATAAAGAATCTGGTAAACCGTCAAGGATTACACGAGAAGATTCGGCCATTTCTTTGTAGCTTTTGCTATCCTTTTTCCAAATCTTTAAAGACTGTATGTATGTATGTATGTATGTATGCCATTCAATATATAACTACCCAGTATGGCTTTTATTCAGTTACTGAGTGGCTAGGCTAATAATAACCCCTCACAATTACAAATTTTACAGCAGTAGAAAGCAGAAACATTTGGTGCACAGTTTTCTGCTATCTCCGAGTTAGATTTACGTGTGTGGTTCCAACATGAAGAGTTGTAATGCATGCTCAGCATGCTTCTGTCATACTTACTGCTGTGCTTGGCAAATTGTCATCATACATACAGTACAGTTTTATTCTGGGATTGAAATAACTGTTTGTCGCTGATGCAGACATATTAAGGTAATTGGCAGAGCTGAGTGACTTAGATAGAGGTCACTTAATTTATTAAAAGAGTGCTACTTTCTCCTAAGGACTCTTGAGCTGGCGTACATTATGGGAGTGGTGGGAGGCAGAGGTCAGTAAGAAAAATCTTAACTGGCTTTAGACTAGTTTTCGTACAGTAAGAGGTCTCTCGGAAGTTTGCCAGTAGTCTTTTCAAAGAGCAGGTGGGTAGGACAGGCTGGTGGTGCTGAAATATACTGCACTATATGGGGTGAATCTGAAAAATGTCTCAAACTCGCTGGTGGACAGCTTCATTAAACTCCACCAGGTTGAGCTTGTGATTCCCCTGCTCTCATGTCCATGTTGTTAGTGTACCATCGCCTGGTGTGCTACACGGCAGTCAGCCAACAATACAGTACAGCCTGCCTGTGTGGATCACCCATGTGTGCATGTGTCAGACATTAGCTATGGTGTCACGCTCACAATGCTGCTTGATTGTCAGCCCTTTGTTCATAAACGCAACGGCTCCTGTACGCTTCAGTCAGGCCCTGCCATGGAGCTCTTGCTCCCAGGCTTTGCTGTTAATATCAACATCTACTTACACACAGCAGTTGGGATTCTCATGGGTGGACTCGGCTCTTTGCTACGGCTTTGAAACAAAATCACTTGATGTGCTGCGGTTCCTATTAATGCAGTGCCTGAGTCTTATATTTCCTTTCTCAAGAATAACAATTACCTTTGGGGTTCATCCGTAGCAACTTTAAAGAATATTATTTGATTTCTCTTAACAGAACAGTTATTAGCTGTTATACAATACAGCATAATTTTTCCTCATGTGAATTCTTGATGGTGCAACTCTCTCTCTCTGTTTATCACCGTGATCTGCAGTTGGCTGTTTGCAGGTTGTGAGATACATGTGGTTTCCCAGTTCCCTTAAACACAACCCAGATATCAGAGATCTTTGCTGTGTGTACTTAAATTAATGTGAGGACCCTTGTGGACCTTCAGTATACAACAGAGCTCCCATTGTAAACATTTGAGCTTACTTGATGCTGACATCACTTAAAGTAACCCATCTTACAACACCTATTAACATCTAAAGTTGACTAAGATGTACTTTATTAGAACTAAAATCTTACATTTATGTCTTCAAAGCAGGTTTAAATCCATATTTTTCCATATTGGACACGTTTTAGGGTGTCAGATTTAATTTGTTAAAATTGCAAATGATTCAAGGTGATGATACAGTTTATTCATAATTAAGGGTGTAAATACAGTTTATTAGTGTAGTGTTCCCTTAAGATTCCATTGCAAGAATCAGTATTTCAGGCTTTCAAGCTATTAAGCAATATCCTGTACCAGCACATATTGTTTGTCTCATCATTTCTGTCAGGAATTTTATAGGACACATAGGAAGATGCTGTTATAATCCAGTTATGATTAATCTTTTAGTGTCACATTTCTGCATATTGTCACAAAAGTATGTAATCAACATTCTGTTTGTTGCACTGATCAATTTTTAATTAATTTTATATGTAGGGCAGGTATGCAAAATAAATTTGGGAGTAATTTTCGATGTATTCTCAGCCAGATGCCTAATCACTAAATAATGGAATGACATGAAACTTTTAGTGAATGTGTGGGAATACGACTGTAAAAGCTCTAGCCTTGCAAATATCCATATAGAAACTCTGTGGGGCATTTTTTTCCAAAGCCCATTAAGATGCTCTTGGCTCTGCCAAATTGGAAATAAGTCTCTTGCCAGTCTGTATACATCTTCAGAGAGAGCAGTTAATGAGATGTGAGGGAGATTAGGCTGTGTGCGTGCGTGTCTGTGTATGTCTGTGTGTGTCTGTGTGTTTTTGTGTGTGTAGCAGTTTAGCCACACTTTCCAGGTCTTTCTCTTCAACACGTTCTCACTCCCACTTGTCACATACAGATGCTTGGTCAGGACCCTTTGACATCACTTTTTAATGCACTGGGTACCCCTTTAGCAACATTTTTCAATGTGCAGGGCCGTCCATTCACCTTAATATTAACCCTCCTGCAGCGCTATGCTATACGACGTTGTGAACATTAGTCTGGTGGGAGGACCGGAGGACACACTGCCCGGAAATATTATCCTCACAGTTAATTCCCGTGTTGAGGTTTTTTTTTAATGATATCCTCAACATTTCTCAACACAAAAACATGAAAGCGTCCTTGATAACTCAACAATAAAATAGGTTAATATTATGGCCATTGTTTTTTTTCTCCCTAGATTCTTAGAAATCAAGTTGGTTTTTTTTGTCTATTTTGGATAGCGGAATTACCCATGATCCTCAGCCACCTATGGAGCTATGGAGATGAAGACAGTCCGTTTTGTTACTTGTTATAAAAGTTTTATTTACTATTATATCTACAATTTACTTTTAACTACTGAATTTATTCCAAGATGATTCAGGTTTTATGGATGATTGAGTTTATTATACATTCACACATTTTGTTTACATTTCAATACACAGTGCAATATTTTGTTCCTGATTGTAACCACCAATTTTGAATACTATATAATGGTATACTGAATATAGGTTATGTTACGGCTTTAGCTGGTGTCTTCACCATTGTACCAGTGAGGCTCATTGATTTGACACACCAAGCCGGTGGAAAAATTGTATTTCACAGAAAAGAAACAGCGACATTTAGAAGCGATAGCCATAACACAACTCTGCAGTCTCGTTAATTAACTGAGAGAATATATTTAATTTATTTTGACTCAAAGGAACCATTGATGATAATCAAGACCAACATAATAAAATAATAAATAAATAATAATAATAATAAAATAAAGAAATAAAAACAAATATTAAATCTTGTGATTAAATGTTTATAGTAATAAAAAAAGAATGACAAATGATAAAAAAAACAATAGGCTACAGCTTCTGTGCTCCGGAGTCACGACTGACAGAAAAAAATGGTGCAGATGCAAAAGATACTTTCAATTGAAATAGCTACATTAGCTACATTACCATCTATTGTGGTAGAAAATGACAAAA
The DNA here is from genome assembly GCF_914725855.1 of Thunnus albacares. Lineage (NCBI taxonomy): Eukaryota > Metazoa > Chordata > Actinopteri > Scombriformes > Scombridae > Thunnus > Thunnus albacares. The sequence continues at coordinate 25,485,049 of NC_058106.1, forward strand.
GTGTTTTGTTTTTGACTGAGTGAGACAAGTTGTCTGCGTGGCACATGCAAATGACTTGGATTGTGAATCCTCCAGCTGCACTTTTACACCTCATTCAGATTTGGTGAATGAGAATGTTTGACACTTTTCCTGACCTGAAGAATGTGTCAGCCCTCTGCAGGCATTCATGCCTGAAATGCATATGGTCTGCAAGCTTCCTGGAAGCCCTCCTCAGCACCATGTATGGTGTTTTCTGAGTAGTGTGAAAAGCCTCCGGCTAGCGTAGGAGACTGCTATAGCACTTTTTCCAGTTTTCAATCAGCTGCTGGCCTAAATCAGTAATGGAGGGGGGATTAAGGATCTCTACCCTCTCAAGCCTTGAGAGGAACTAGAAAATAACAGCAATAAGTTAAAGGAAGGGTGTGATTGTATAGGGATTAGCATGGAGAGGAGTGGAGAGTTAAGAGAGAGCACAGAAAATAAGCTTGAAAATAAACAAATTAACTCAGTAAAATAGGGCATGAAGAGTATCCTTGACTAATTATGTAGTGAAATCATGACTTGGGTGGTAACTACAGTATGTGAGGTGAGAGGAACTCTGGGATAAGAGGAAGGAGTCAGGTAGGATGTAATCCATCTGAACTTGAGGGATTAGTGATCTGAATTGCTGTTTGTGTTGCGCAGAGGCACTGCTACATGATGCCTTTTATACTTGTTTGTACAAAAATGGAAGAAGCATTCAACTTTTCATCTCTAATAAATGCATCAGTGAAAATAAAACTGCCACAGGAGGTAACAGAAGTAAAAGTCACATGTGGTCTTCCTCCGCTGGGAAAAGTTTTTCCCTGAGGATTTCTCTGATGGTGGGCGAGGGTGGTGTGGGAATCTTATTGAGGGAGGTGGGGGTCACATTGACATATAATTGCTGACATGGGGGAATAGTGGGTGGGCATCCACGATTATAGTGTAGTCTGCCTGCTAATGTCTATGAAGGAGAGACCCTGAGGATTGATTTAAAGCCATATATAACATAATGTTTACTACTCAGACAACACTAATCACTTCTTCTATTTTCACCCTCTGGCCAAGAGGGTGTTTTCCTACCATTATTCATTATGTGTATTACACAACCAAGGCGTTCTGTTTTGTTTATGGTCGTTCTTTTTGCCCATAGAGCCTTTTTTGCCTCTGGAGGGTAGTCTCTGAATAGAAGTCCCAAGCTTGACACCAATGATAAGGCTCAGAGAGATGAGAGCCACAGTGTGCTGTGGGAAAACCCACATGGGTTTATCATATCGAGGTGTCAAGGATGCAAATAAATTTCACACTGGGGACTTTTTATTTTTGTTTTTCAGACACAGACAAGTACACATGGCTGAGGTGATTTGCTAAATAAGCCACCCCTCAGAGACTCGGAAGTAAACAAGCATTAAGCACAGATAAACATGATGTGCCAAAATTGTCATGGAAACATCAGATGCTGTCAACAAATGCAGACAACGATGGTGGCACAGGCGTTACAGACTTGACAAGGATGTTGTTGTGTTGAAAGAAACATAGACAGATTTTGCTACTGAAAGGCCTCTGTGGTGGTTTCAGTGTAGCAAAACCATGGGAGGCTTTTGATGTATCAGAATCAATAGTCCAGATGCTCCAACATGCAGACATTATTTTGTACAAACAAAGCCACAGCAGCACATCAATGGCTAACTTTAAGGCCTGTGAACATCATTCAGGGCTCTAAATATAGAGATACTTTTGTCACTGAATTGCTGAAGCAGGAAATTGACTATTTGAATATCATAATGCTTTTAACTCTCATTGACCAGTCAGAAAAAAACACACAATAACATAAACTTACGTGATGTAAGGAGTGGGTAAACAGTAATGTAAAGGGTAAACTGGTAATATTCTGTATATTTGTTAACAAATACCATGAAAATCCCAAAACCAACAGTATTTTAGTCTGTCTATCAATACTATCCAGTTTCCCCAGTCCATCTACCCATTTGTTCATACTGAAGACATAAACCTCTAAAATGAGTCATGGGGGCAACCTGGTAGCCGACTGGTTAAGAGGCAGTACCCCAATGTCTGCAGATTGACTCTGGCCGTGGACCTTCGTTGCATGTAATACCACTCTCTAATCCTTTTTACTGTCTCTCTGCACTCGAAACTGTCATATAAATGCCAAAAAATAATCTTCAGTAATCCATTTCAGGAATGTCCTAAAACAGCTGGCCTCTGTATTTTTTTACCAAATGTTACTTAAGTTGGTGCACTAGTGAGTAGCTTTCATACCTAATCTGCTTGGTTCAGTTTAAACAAACGCTGTTGTGTTTAGTTCAGTGCGTCTGGACCAGTGTTAAAGCTGTCAGTCAAATTCCAGTGCAGATGACACAACCATACCAGGATCACCTGATGAGAAGGGTCCACTTCCAAATAGCCTCTGGTACGCTTCATTTGCAGGGTGAAAGCAATGTTAAGAGAGCAATCTCCCGATCTCTATGCCTATATGTATGCGAAAACCCTTTGGTAACCATGGTAACACGTTTTGCCTGATCAATCAGAAAATAAAAGTGAGTTCAACCAGAGGTGTGTTTGACCTCATGTCCAACCTCATGTTCTCTAACAGTTCATCATTAAAGCGAATGAAACAAGTAAAATGTAGTGACCTCACAGTAACTACCCTCTGGTAATATTACGCTACAAAAGCCCAGTTTTTTTCCCATTTCTCTCTGTTAGTCACAATTTATGATACAAGGTCCAGCTTCAGTCTTGACCAATAATGCTCAAAGTCTAAGCTGAAAAAAATTGCTTTTTAACATTCTCATCATTTTGTGGACTACAGTTAATTGTATGTAAATAGGAAATATGAATGGAATAGTTATTTACACAAATGGAATAAGCATCTTCATTTGGATTATTGTGTTCATGTACTAAGTGACATAGATACATTTTTATTCTTTGATGCTTTGTGGGTGCTTGTGCATGATTTTTTTTTTTTTTTTTGCCCTGGAATGGTAGAGGGATGAAGCGATTGAGAAAAGAAAGGCTTTGTGCGTGCAGTAAGCTGCCTTTTTAAAGTTGGGTGTTGCTTCCGCTGCTCTCATTTCCAATATGCACTTGTTCACCATAAGACAACAGGAAAAACTGCTCTAATATTTATTCTGTGGTAGCATGGTGCAGTGCTTACCTAAAATGTGCAATCAGTAAATTAGTCTTCAAGTTCAATCATTATTTTCATGTCAGCAGCTTCTGCATCTGTCAAGTGAATAGATTATTATGGCTCACCAAGTAACAAGACGACAGACAGAGCCATCCTTCCAGCACTCCAGAAAGTATAAGGATTTGTTGCAAATTGTGTTTTCAAAGACCAGCATGTGTTAGCTTAATTGGACAAGACATGCAAGAAAAGCATGTTGTTCCAGTAATAAATTAGGAAATTTATACAGATTACACAAGTTCATGACCCAGTTTAGTGTGATCTTGTTTGCAGCTTTGAGGTGGAGAGACTAATTGAAGATCATTATTATTTTATGTTAATGCTAAAATGTAGAGGGCCAGTATTAACCCCAGGTCAGATTTCTGGGCTTTAATTATAACATTAAATAATAGGCTTTGCCATAAAATTCCTTAGGGGATATAATGACACTCCTAAATGTGTTAGAGGTCTGACCTATGTTCCCTCTCCCTGTGTTGCCTTTTTCCTCTGGTTTAGGCACTGTTGTTGCTTCCACTTGGTGATCTATGAGAGCCAAAATTATAATGGTGTAAGTAGATTTTATGATGATTGATTCCTGCAAAAAATATTAAATGTGCATTAACACTATATGAGAGTGAGAGAAGAATAGACACTGTAAAAAAATCTTGTTGTTTTAATGGAAAAAAAGTGGCAGCTGTGGTTGCAGAATAATTATGTAAAAATACAGTAAAAATGTAAACAACTTTACAGAACAGCCTGTAAATTTTACAGTTAAAACTGTAATTTACACTTTACTCAAAAGTTGTTTATAATGTAGCATCTTTTGCAGTATTAATGAGTATTAAAGAGTTTTACAGTGAAAGCGACATCTAAATATTGCAATTGAATTTACTGTAAAATTGATTTATTACAATTTAAAGGCATAAATATCTAATATCAATCAAACATAAACTGTTAAACTATCTAAAAGTATTTTCATTGCCTGTTATAGAAACTGTCTCTATACATTACAGGCAGATTGAACACTTCCATCTAGACAATTTTATTTAAACTGCACTGCCTTCTTATATGTTTGACGTTTACCAGAAATGTGAAAAATATAACCAGTGTACACAGATTAAGCATTTAAAAATTGAAAATCAAAGCTAGATATACCTCAAGAGTTACTGTACTGAAAGATTAAAATTTCTCAATGATAATTTCTCAACATACATATTTGTAATATGCACTTTACGAATATTAGAATAGAGAGCATGTGACTGATTAGTGATCATCTTATTGGAACTGAAAGGAAAGATGGAGAGAAAAAGAGGGAAAGAAACAAAGATGAGAGAAAGAAAGGAGTGAAAGGAAGAGGAAGAGAGGGCAAGAAAGATGGAGAAGACTTTACTTTTAAAAATGTCAATTGTCAGTACAATAAAGGGAATTTTTAGCATTTCCTGATTAGAATAAATAGAACAAATGTATATTCAAACAAGCTCTTCAAATTGAGTTACAGGAATGCAAATGAGGAAATACAAGAGCAGTAAAACTCAGTAAAATTTGCATTCAAACTCTAACGATTTTGTCTGAAACTTTTACTTACTTCGTAAGCTTGAAGAACTGAGCAGATAATAAGCCGAAACAAACCTTCCAACTGTGAGTGGGGCACATCATCAAATGCCATAAATCTTACTGAATTTAGTCCATATTCAGATGAAACACCACTCATGATCCAAATGCTCCTGAATCAAGGTAAGGACTCTAGGGTTCACTTGAAGATGGGATGTGTTTGTCTTCTCCACTTAAGTCTTTTTTTCTGGGTTGATGTAGAAAAAACACCTTGGGAAATAGAAGAAAAACAGATGGCTGTATTAATAATAAAATAGATTCATTAACAACAAAAAACATCAATCATCATTTTTTATTCAAGCTATTATTTTAAAGCCACTTATAATAGTGAAAAGGTAAAATGACAAGTCCCCCAACCCTCAAGTCACTGCAGCAGCTACTTTAGATTTGTTTCAAAGGACACACCTCTGCAGAAACTCCAGGGTTGATGCCACCTCTGATGGGTAATGGATGTGGAAGCAATAATAGCTCCCAAACATCATGCAGAGGGCAGAGACGAAGGAGGGGATGTTGTCGTGTACATTGTTTCGATCCACACTCAGCATGAACCGTCTTGAAGAATAGCAGAATCATCCTAAGAAGACAAAACAACAACATTAAAAAACATAATTCGAACAAAAAATGAAAACAAGACTTCTGTCCCTGAAACATTTCACAAAACAATGTGAGCATATACATTTTTAAATATTCAAGGTTAGTTAAATTGCTTACCATCAATACAGAAATCAGTGTATGTGCAGGTTCAGAGGAGAGAAATGTAAGGTCTTTTAAGGCCACTTTGACTAACCTTTAAGGGGACCTTTTATTATGCTTTTCCTTATTTTCAGTTATACGTTTATAATGTTACAGTGTCGGACGTTTGTATTAAATGTGGCCAAAGTAAAGGCCAAGCTGTTAATGAGACATTGCAACCTTGTAGTCAGCTTTATGTATATCCATCACAAAATACACAGCTGCATCATTTTGGATTAAAATAATGAGAAGTTCTTCAAACTCCATAGACTCATCATTTTTTGACACAAGGAAAAGCCCTTTTTATGTGATGTACCTTTATACTGTATGTCTCTGTAGAAACACTAGTAGTGTTTTCTGAAAAGCAAAAACTCTCTCACTGGGGCTGGGGTAAAAAATATAACTGTCTATGACTTGCAGAAGCTGAAAGATATGCCTGAAACATCTAATGTCTTTCAGACAAAGTTAGGCTGATGTTTTTAAGGTTTTTCAAATTCCCAGCACATCTCTTGAAGTAGCTGTGTTTACTTTCATTTCATGAAGGGGCCAAACTTCAAAATTAGTGCCGGATAGTGCTGCAAGAAATGGTGTTTTGGTTTTAGTGTACTCTCAGGAAATAAACACTTTCTAGATTCCAAATATTCTTGGATTGTAATGTTAAGATAGGCTTGCTTTGACAAGAAAATCTTTTGCGCACAAATCATATAAACAATATATTTAAACTGGAGAATTTGAAGATTTCACCACCTTTACTTATTCCACTTACCTCCAAATCTTTTAAATCCACAAACATCTCTGAGAAAAACTTAGCGAGTACATTTGCCACAGAAAGGTAGACTGCAACCACTCTGTGTTTTTTCTTAGCAGAGCCGTGGAGAGTGACAATTTCAAAAGCTTCCTGGTACAGAATTAACTTCAAGGATCCTGGATTTTCAATGAAGAACTGGTTGGACTTAAAGTTTCGTCCATCACTTATCTCACCAAAATCATCTAAGTCTGTTTCACAAGATTTTTGTGAAACTGAATTCTTCCATAATTCTGATTCTCATGAGCTATTTACTGTTTGAATCACAGGTATGTTGTAAGCATGATGAAACTTGAAAATCTACACATTAGAAAATCATAATAATGATTTTTCTTTCAATTCCAATATGTTGTGACAGGCAGGCAAAATAACTTTTTTGTCAATGTCCCAATATTTATGGGCCTAACTGTAAATCTGTAATTCATCTATCCACAATATTAACAACATACACCATGTTCACTGCAATCACCTGCACTTAGTTATGCAGTACATTTTATTTTGTGCTGGTAAGGAGCTGGTAGGCTGAAGCGCGGGGATGTGCTTCCCAAAGGAGGGGGTAATGTCATGGTGCAGGCCCATTCCCTCTAGAGAATAACAACTACGGATGATTTGATGCACAGGCCCTTGGCTAGTGGGATGAGTTGTTGGTTGAGTGGTTAGCGCAGTCGTCCGTGGTCTGGGAGACTGGGGTTTGAGACCTGTTGTGGGAGCATTTGCTACATTTACTGTCCTGCTTCACTTTAGTTAAAGCAAACAATGACCACTGATAATGACTTATAACCTGTTTGTAATGTATTATACCTGCCTATACCTCAGGAATTCATTACTTCACTTAAAGCAGCAAATGAGCACTTAGAGTAACTTATAATCACATTATAATGCTTTATAAAATGATCCTTGTAAAAAAAAAAAATTGTCAGTGAGTGACCAGCAATTGTGAAGTATTATGATACTAGACCTTGTAAGTCATTATAAAATGCTTTATAATGTGTTATGATTTTTGTAATAAAGCATTATGAATATTTATGAATGCTTATAACTTTAATTATAAAGTGAGTGCTATAAGCAGATTATAATGCATTATAAGTATGTATATAATGCATTATAGACATGGGCTTCATAGAAGGTGTTACCAAAAAATCTACCTGACAAAAAACATTATTTAACACTGTCATTTTGTAATTTTAACTGTGCTGTACTGCTTTTTGTATTACAGTTTATCTGTGTTTAAACTACAGTAATCTCTGAAGTCAAAGAAAAATTATTCTTTTAATATAGTCTTACTTTAAAATTAATAGTTGTGTTTGGTTCAGTATTTTGCAAAATATTACTGTAAATTAAACATTGCCTCATCGTTTTCTATTTACACTTTTTTGATGTCATGATTTACAGCACTTCACTGTTAATTTCACAGACATTTTTTACAGTGCAGAAAACATTTTGCTGCTATAGAAATACAGTTTAAAAAAATTCTGCTTTAACTACTCAGAGTTTTGCTCAAAAAATTGTTGAAGTATTTTATTACAGCAGCTAGCTGAATGTATTTTGCAATTAGGATGGTGCCGGGTATTACATTCAGTGATATTTGCTTGTAATGAAGCATGTTGGATGCACAACTTGCAAAATGCTGTAAAGTGACATCAGAATTCAGCTGGAACTAAAGAAGTATGGCAGTAGTGAACCACCAGTTCACTTAAATCACCTATCCTTGTGTCTGATGACAGTGTGGAGCAGTCTTGCAGGAAAAGATATTTGGACTCACTAGGCTCACACCACTGACTTGAACGGGGCCACATAGTGTATTTCCAGGGAGCCTTGCTGTCATGGCAAATGTGACAAGCTCATATAACCTTAATGTCAGGAAAGGACCAGTTTGAAGCCTCGCCGTCATGAGAATGTTGATGAGGCTTGAGAAAGAATATCTCCAGCCTCAGTAGTTTCAGTTTCATTAATTCAAGGCCTGTTAGAAAAGAGCTACAAGCATTTTGGGATGGCTTATAGAGAGTAATGGGTTGACAAGCTTATGTCCAGTGTTTACATCTTTTGCACCCTTGAATTTCTTCATGTGTCAAATGAAACATCTGCCATTGTGATGTTTCTTGGCACATCCTTGTTCTTTGGCTCCCGCAGAGTGCCAGAATCTGAAAAGAAGCCAGCCTCGTCTCCTGCTCCCAGAACCCCGCTGTTTCCTGTCCCCTGTGTAAGCTACCGGTAAATGAGTGGGCTGGTCATCTCGCACCCTGGGGCTCTACCTCGGGCTCTTCAGACCACCAGCTGTTGTGTTTACGACTGAGTCATGCACCAGTTAGCATGATGAATCCAGAGCATGAGTGCAAGGCTTTAACCTCACCGTATGTCTCTTCCTCTTCCTTCCCAGCCTCTAATAGGAAGCAAGTGTGGGGAACTGCAGTGGAACACTGATATAAATTATTGGGAGTATTTGGCAGTGTGCACTTTTTAGGCCATAACACTGCAGGGCACACTAACAAGATGTGATGGTATTTAGAAGTAAGCTATTTACACTTTATTACACTTCAAAATATGAAGTTCAAGGCTACATAAGCTGATAACTTATAAAATCGTGTTTTTTGAGTGTTTTACTTTTCTTCCTGTGATAATACTGTGTTGATTCTACATTTCCAGGACATAAACAAGAGACCACCAACTATGTTATATGATGCCAGCAGTAGAAGTAGAAATAAGAAATAAAAAAATAATTTTAGACAATTTAAGTATTTACATCAATTTTACAAAATATGTGTTTGTCAGTCACCACCTGCTCAGTAAAAAAAGATGCATTTTTTGCCAAAACCAGTTTTCATGCGGCCACAGCATGATTAATGGTGTTGTTTACTTACTTACTACTCGCCTGTTGCCATATTATTCCCGGTTATAATTATTCACCACATTTTTGTTCCAGTGAATGGGTTATGTTTTGTAAATAATTAATTCCTGACCACATAGATAAGCTCATATTCTTAAAAGAACCTGTTGGAGATCAGGGCAGTCATGTTCATTTGTAGGCCCCTTTTACTGGTACAACAATGTGAAAGGCTTTAAGAGCTGTATATGTATCTCATTGAATGTATGTCCTTCAGAAAAATCAGTACATTGCACATAATTATATTATGTTTAACTGTTTGAGCAGGATCAGGAGCAGGGTCAACAATTTCAAGTGGTGGCAGTATTTCATTTTCCATTGATACCTCATTTACTTGGGTTATGCTGTGAAAATAGCCGGTGTCAGATCTTTTACATGAAGCTTTAATCAAGGAAAAGCACGTTGAGTTCATCATTAAATGCTTAAGAAGCTGTAAGAGAGTTCTTTGTAAAACAACGTTATCATGACTTACATTTCCACTTAAGTATGGTCAAGTTAAGCTGGTTGGGTATTTACAAAATGAATTTGACAGTTTCCTAAACCTTTTCTACAAAATGTATAGAACATATATAGGGTAAAAACAAGCTGTAACCAGCCAGAGATTCCTATGATTCAGAAACAGCTTACAGGGCTGTATGTACCACCTCCTCCCACGGGTGTGATTTGGAAATTTGTATGCTATTATGTTCTTATTTCCACATACAGTGTTCGCCCCAGACTCAGGTGTAAATTATGTTTGAAAAATTGGTCACAGGCATTACCCATGGCATGAGGCTATACAATATATTGTAGTTCTGCTTTAATAGACTGCATGCATGACTGGGGCTAGTGGCCATAAGCTCCACTCAAGTGCCCGACTTGTACTTTGACATTTACCACAAGAGTCTCCAACCTGCCAGCACACATATTGGTTTCAGATACTAGGCAGGCATAAAGTTGAGAAACTGCAGACATGCTCATTAAAGCATTAATGCATAAAAAAGTTGAAAAAAAAAAAAAGTTGAGTTAAAATTAGTCAAGGAATTAAGGTGTCAGATGGGAGGAAAACTGTGGTTTATAAAAAGCTCAACATGAGTACTCCAACCTGTAAATCAGATGGAGTGAGCACGGCAGGTCATGTGCTTAGAAGATTTCAAACAGTATTTGAAGTTGCCTGACTACACTTGTTATTCACTGCTTGGGACCAGATTTAGACAAAAGAAATATGACTCAAAGAGGCTTTTTAGCAAATACTGTGTCTTTAATATACATTCTATATTAACAGTAGATATTATCCGTATTAAAAATAATATGAAAGTGTGACACCATTGCCTGTGTTAACAGTGTAACTTTTCCATGTTTATGTCATATCAGGGTTATCATAATTACCAGTTTCCAACTTGTAAATAGTGTTCACATAAACATCCAAGTTGTAATTAAACCTACAGTAGGAAGTATGAAACTCATATTTTTTGAAAGCTTTGATATATCCGACCTGGCACTTACTAATGTGGAAATGCCTGAAAACCAAACAAACAGGACGCCTTGTGTCAGCCAAGTCTGCCATTCAGGATAATTAAACACTAGCAAGTCGGAAACATGGGAATCTTTCCCATCCATCCATCTTGTAAGACCCCCCTTTCTTATGACTGACATGTGTGACTGTCTTCCACTTATTCTGTTGAATTCCCAGTGGTAATTTCCATGACCTTGCCTACAGTTTTTCATCATGTTGACAGATAATATTTGCATATAGTTTAGGTATGTATAAGTCAAAGCCCCACTCCACTCAAAAATGGGTTTTGCTTACTGTTCCTTCAGTCGGATGTTTCAGCTTCACTGTGCAGAATGATGTATGTGCAGAGTTTGACACGCCAAGGTTGTTTTTACATTAATCTGCTGAAGCAGGAAAGTTTCTATGTGCTCACTGAAAATCTGACTTTGAAGCACATACTTAAAAGCTGATTTTGTGACATCACAACCAGTTTGGAGCCCATCGTGGTCCAGTATTCAGCTTACACAAGTATGATATGGAAATCTGAAGCCTCAAGTGCAAATACACTGAGAACGGACTTAACAGTGCAGAGGGTGACATCTTGTATCCAGCAATTAAACTTGTGAAATGAGAAAGAATTGCATATTTATAGATTCTAGATTTTTTAATGAGAGAGAAGAGTAGATGTCATTTTAATTATTTTAACTCTTTTTTTGTGAAAAACTATATTAGAAATGATTTATTTTTCAAAGCAGAGTATTTTTATATATCTTAAAACCTGTGTTGAGGTATTCTTTAAATACGTAAAATGAGACTAACTTGACAGACTCTCTTGGGCACACTGTCTGTTATCATTGTGCATGACAGTAGCTTGTGATGTGGTAGCTTTTCCCTGCACACATCTTTGAATCATGATTCATGCCCATTGCCTACAATTTGAGATATTGCCTTTTCATATTTCCAACTCAGTAATAACATCTCATTTAGGCCGACTGGCAGGTGCAACTCTGTCACTGTGCAAAATGGAATGCCTCTAGCACTTGTCATCTTTGGAGAAATTCAGCAAAAGATATTTGGAGGAAGAAGGAAGAGAAACAACTATTTTTGCCCTTTGGGATTTCAGCCCAAACAAAATGTGTATTGTGCACCCTCGACTATACATTGGCAGGTAGTAAAAATACCTTTTTGATTAGACATACTGAACACACTGTTAATGTGATTAAAGGCTGCAACACTTTCTGTCCCAAACACCTGAGCTGCGGGGTAATACAGTGCATGGCATGTGTAGGAATATGGAAGTTCTAAGTTGAGAAAATGTAGTGCCAAAGGAAAGGGCCATCTGGCGGCAAGATGAAACGGTGAAAACATTCTAAATATCACATACACTTAAACTGCTATTGATTTTCATTAGGGGGGGCTTTTTTTAGGTGGCTAAAATACATTTTGCTGCTGGCGCCGTCCACAGCAGTTACATTGTTTCGCTTCTGTCCTAGTACTTCTGCCTGCCTCTCCAAACTGGGAGCGTGCCAACCCAAATCTACTGCATGTAATACACTGACTATGGATGTTCACGTCATACAACCTCACTTCAAAAAATATGAACTATCACTTTAACATCTATGAGAATCAATCATTTTATTATCTACCTGCCATGTTGTCAGTTAACATTGATGGAAGTCAGAGTTGATAATTGTAAACAAAACAGTCTGCACATTGTCTTAGACATGCAAAGAGCATTCATTAACACCTACACTGCTGTCATGTTTCAACTACCCAGGCTTTTTATCAGGCTAAAATGAGGCTAGAGCTGACAACAGATTGGCAAGTGCGCCATAAAATTATGATCTTCAGTAAATGTCTGATTTCAGTCAGGGCATTAAGCCCTACCTCACTGATTCACGCCACACTCTGAACCATATATTTATCCATCCATTACTGTCACGTAATTGTCCAACTCTGGAAGTTATCTGAAAGTTAGAAAATCCTTTAGCAGTCTCCAAGTGTGGCAACATATGGTCAGAGTGATTGTGGGAATTATCTGTGTCATCTTGTTTGGACATATTCAATTTGGGTCTCAAGCCCCGGTGGAAATAGTTGAAAGTGGGTGATTTGGGTGATGGAGAGGAGGTCCAGATGGCAAAGCAGCAGTAAGATCAATCGAGCTTGATGTATTTTCCCCACTTCAACATGCAGACAGATGTGATTTAACACAGTAATTGGGTTTACTTTCAGTTCGTGGATTTCTGTTGACAAGTAATAACACCTTAGTAAATGTGTGCAAACTTGCTTGTAAAAACTCAAAGCGTTCATTAATTTGTGTATTATTTCATCATAACTATTATCATCTCATCAGGTTTATCAGCTATCTTTTGGGTTTTGACTAAATATTACACACACAAACCCACTGTGGTTTTGTTCAGAATACCACCCACGTTCTTAAGAACTCTTAATACTTATATCAAGATTAAAATAAAAATACACTTCTAACCAAATTCATGACATTTTGGTCACTTATTTTATTAAAATGTTTCATGTCACCTCACAAATGTTCCTTTGATAGAATGCTACACACGTATTCAAAAGATACAACTCATTTCTTAACGTTCATCATTTAATACTTCCATGTGCTTTCAAAAGTACCTTACTTTTATCAACCACATAACTTAATTTACCTCCAATCATTTATAAATGAACACTTTTATAATTATGCAATCATTTGTGTGAGGTTAGAAGTCACGCTCTGATGTTCAGTATTTTTCATTTCTGAACTAAATCTTTGAGTAGAATGGATTGCAAGAGGTGATGAAATATATTATGTAGTTCATCATAAGCAGGAACGAGTTGGTAGCCTACTTTTGCTTTGAATTTTAAATACAACTCAGATGTGTTTAAAGGTGAGAGATGTCCCAATATGTCCAGGATGCCTTTGATTGTAGGGAAGTGATTTTAAAAGTTAACCTTTAAAGGAGAACATATCATCTGGAGTTTTAAGCTGACAACAGAGCCTGCAGATTTTACCTTATTTTTCTTAAAGCTATTTTTCCCTTTCATATAAAATGATAGAGTATTCATAGCATATTCCGTCATTCAACAACTCTTAATTCTCTTTGTGAATGGGATTGAGCTTTTTTGACCTCTAATCTAGGTCATGTCAGCTGAATAAAAGGCCCCTTATGTGCTGCAGCCCAAATAAAGGAAGGACAGTCATGGCCCAGATGTGAGAGGGGCCTAAGCTGTACCTGAGTCAATAGATCTCAAAGATAGAGGTGTCAACCTTTCTCAGGGAGCTGCGGCTCAGCCTGCCTTTTAGCTGAACTTTGCTGAACCATTTAGTCCAAAGAGAGCAGAGAGAGAGGGAGAGTAAAGGGACAAAGAGTGCCAGGAACTGTCATTTAGAGAATTTCTTGACTTTGATTATTTGATTATCTAAAACAAAAATTGCTACATTTTTTGTCAATCGACTAATTGTTTCCGCTTTATGCATGATAATTCTTTAGTCACAGATAGTAAAAGAAATATAACTTTGCTTTGATTGTTACTGTGCTGAAAGAATGCACTTAGTTGAGGTATGTGCAGTAAATCTCTATAAAGCAAGAGATGGATTTTGAACAGAATCAATGCTAGAAACGGGGAAAATAAGTCACAATTAAATTGAATTTTGGATATCGTCTGGAGACTTGGCTGAAGTAAACTCAACAGTTGAATTGAAGTGTCAAGAGTGTGAAACTGTTCCTGCAGCCCTGTGCCCTCATTTGAGGGCAATGAGTCTTTCGTGCACATTGGCGCTCTGTGGCAGCTGAACTATAAGAGCAGAGAAGAGGCAATATTCCAGAGGCAATTCTGAATGAGACTGGAGTTGGAATCTGCTGGTAGATCAATGATAATAAATGTGATTCATTCAAGATGGTGCTTCCCAGTTATTGAACTTGGCTCTGTGGTGTGAAAACCCTGCTAACAGCCGGCAGTCTATGTTATCCTGGAACCCGATAAAAACATACTCCATTTGATTTCAATCAAAATGTAGGTTTCTTGCATAATACCTGCACACATTAAACATAAACATGCTCTGTTAGGCTCTTTTTAGTAGTTCTCTGAAGTTGGAATAAAGCTCACCAGCTTAATACAATAGATGCTGCCACACGCTGCAGAAATTAATTTCATTTACTGCATCACTACACCTTTTTATGAATTTTCAGCATGGGTGAATAATACATTTTTCTCTCTTGACTTCATGATCTGTTGGCTTGTTTGGCATGAGGCTTTGGCGAGAATGTCCTCACTTTATAAATGCTGGCAAGAGTGGTCAAGGGATGTAGCAGATGGCATGGCCCATATGCAGTTTGCCCTTTGGCCAGGTAGACTAATGAATCCTTTTGGGAGTTAATCACACTGTCTGGCATCAGACCCTCTATGGGCATAGAACCCACTCTTTTCCCACAGCTGCCCTGAAATATTTTGGAGCTTTCACATTTCCCTGCAACATATGTTTATGGTTCTGGGGGATGAAATTGAAAAAAAAAAGTCTCTTTAGCATTTTAAATCTCCCAAGTAGAGGATGATGTAGGGGTCTTACAACTGTATGTATCCGTAGATGAAGGACCCCTTTGAATCAGTTCTTGACTTTTTTTTTTGTTTTCTTATCATACCGCTTTGTAAAACATAAGGAATTCTGTTTCCTTAGATCTTAAGGTGTGTATCTATAGTGTATTATCTATATTTGTGAACCCTTTAGACACTAGTATAAGTACATGAGAATTATCATAACAGACCATGTTTGTGTTTCATTAGATGTATTTTTTGAAAAATCACACATTTTTTGAACCTATTATCATGTTATTAAGACCTGTTTTTATTTTCATGTGTGTAAGCCACAGCTGTCAAAGGAAGCTCAAAGGAACCATATATATATATTGGTTTTCAGTTAATTAAACATTATTTCTTTATATTATTTTTTAAATAAATCAGTAAAAAATGAACCAATAGAAAGTCTCAACCTGCAGAGAAAAGGGTCAGTCAACTTTAAACCATGACAAAGAAGGAAAGTGCAGCAGTATGACGAGGGAGATGGGTTTACACCCTTTATTTCTCATTTTGATTATTGCATTAAATCTTCACTTTACTAGATCGACCATGTTGCAGTGGAAGCCCCAGGACCTTAACTTCAGCTTTGAAGCCTTATCCTCAGCTTTTCCTTTGAAGCTTTATCATGAACTGGCAAAGTGACTGAGACCAATCAACTCGGCACCCTGCGACTATTGAGGTCCCACACCTTTTAGCACAACAGCACAATATAGAGAACCACCTGCTGGCAGCTATTTAGCTGAAGATCAAGCAGAGCAATTCAAAGTTAGGGTTGCATGTCCGTGTATACAACAGTCCACTGTCCACTTTACTTGAAGGTTTAAAACTGTATTTTCTGTGACTTGAGCCATTTTTTTTTTTTTTTGCACTGTATACATAATCACATAGATTCTTGTTGATATATTATGTTCATACAGATAATATTTTCACATCACAGATACTGTGTGTAAAAACTTTTTCTGCTCAAAACTAGCTTGTATGTGTCTGCATTTAAAAGTTGAGCCGATTTCTGTGGCCCCTCCTCAACCATAATATAGTAGCCAAGACCGTGAGGTCTATTTCATATGTAGACCCTCTCAACTGTTGTATCAGCCACCATGCCATGTATAAAAAGCAGAATACTGGCTCACGATAGCCCCAGTTTGAGCCTCTGACACATAGCTGCTGCACAAGTGCCAGCTGTATTAGATTTATTCCTCTTCTGTGGCAGGGAACACAACACATGGGCCTGCAGATAACTGCGCTGTATTCAGAGCTCAACAACATATTTAGGGCAGACGGAGAGTACGTTAACGTAACTACCATTAACAGCAGGGGTACAACTATGTATTGGCACACACCGGGAGAGCCTCTTGTTGTAGATCTGCTAGCCCAGCTTTAACACCACACAGACCCACACTCTGTCAAAGGGCCCAAAAATTAGCTTCTAGTGACAGTCGAAGCACCACCAGATTCCCTGTCTTTCCAGTGGCGACAGTAGCTGCTCATGGCTTGTTAGCTCTGACTGATTGGTACGTCGTTATCCATGCCACACTGTGTGGTGGTCAGACATCGTGTTCCCACACCTACAATATACTCTTCTCCCAAGAGTATAAGAAAAACACAAGCAGAGAAAACCTCAGTAGCAGTCCTCCACATTAAGCATCTAAAGCACTTCTAAACTGTTGTCACTAGGGCATCTGCTTCATTTGTTGAGCTTTAACATCACATGGCCGCCTAACAAACTGCAGGGGCCACTGCCAGTTTTAATGAACCGCTATTAGAAAGGAAGGATAAGAAATGTGTCATCCTTTACACCTTCCTGTTAGACGTGATTGCAGCATATGCTTGCACATATGAAACCTCAAACACACGGAGGACATGGTTCTTTAACATCAAAGGATGTGAAGCCAAAGGGAACTGAGGCCAAATACAAGGCAACTGTGCAATAAAGCATACCATATGATGTTAGTTCTTCTTTAATCCCTGCATGATCATACCTCCAGGTCCATCCACTTGCTTCCAATGACCTATATATCCCTTACGTTGTTATTTAGCTGATTAGAATGTCTTTTTTTTTCAATTTGTCACACATAATAATCTTTTAAAGTAACATTTGTAAAGCATTGCAAAACTCTGAATTCTGTCTTTATGTGGCTGATTGCATGTGTCAAAGGGGCATTGTCTCACCATCTTTTTCTCCAGCCATTCATCAGCATTGAGCTGGCCTATGTTAGCATTCTCTGAAAACGTAGTCAGCAATTTCGTCTAATTACAATGCTACGCTTCAATCATGTTTTCAGCTCATGAAGATAGTGATCCAGAGGAGGCAAACACATCTGCGCATCAAAGAAACTGAACAAAACTAGTAATGTGTGATTGCATTTCTAAGGCGAACAATATTTCTTATGCCTCGCTTCCTTTTGATTAGGGAACATTTGAGCTAATGCCAGCAGAACATTTCACTGTAAAATCCCCAAAGAAGATTGCCATTTGTCCTTAATTATCTTGCCTTCTGTAATTACATATATTTAAATCTCTGATCAGCTCGTTCTGAAAAGGAGGGATGTTCAGCAGTGCCTTCTGACATCTGGGCTCGAGGCAGCTGCAAGGACAGTGGTACATTACCGAGATGGGCTGGATTTAACATATGAGTAAAGGCCTTTTTCTCAGCAAGATTACACAACTATTTACTCATAAGTTTGCAGATAAACCTGTGGGTAAATAATGTATAATGTATGTGTGTATGCTTCTGTGTTGTTGCATGTGTTGATCCATGAATTTGTGATCAGGTTAGGAGTGTAATGAATCATGAATGTGGATGGAAGTGCTAGAGTTAATGCTTAAGATACAGCTGTGTTTTTTCATATTGAAACAGAAGCAAGTTTCTCCATGTGAAACACTTGATATGACACTTCTTTTAATATGTAACAGTGGCACTTCTGTCAGTGTTGTCACCTTACACATAGTACCTGTTTCCGTTCAAAAATATATAGGCTCAGTCGGAACACATTTCACACACCAAATGGATACAACTCAAAAGTGTAGACCCACTTTGGGTTTTTAAATAAATGTGCAAAAGTTTCAGCTGCAGTAGGGAAAAAATGTTGCAGTGCTGATTTGGCAAGCCATTTTAGCAGATGCCATGGATGTGCTCTGGGACTGTTCCCAACTTCCCACTTGCTCCTCTTCACCTGCCGCCATCGGTAATGTTAGCGACAAAAAAAAAAGTTCATTTTTTTTCTCTCAGTGCTCTACTTGCTAACAGCTCTGCTTTGTCAAAATCCATTACTGGTGCTGCTGTTTATGTAAGCATACAGTAACAGCAAGGCTATATTAATTAACACCAGCATGTATAAAGTGATTGTTTGGAGTTGAATGATTATCATTTTACAGTCTCAGCAAATCAGATTCCAAATGGAATAATTCAATATAAACAAACTGTCTTGATAACTTTGTCACAATGGGAAAGAGGTTATTTTACTGTAAATCCTTCACATATCTATAGGTTACATTTATTTATAGTTTTAATTGGCTAATCTACTGTGTGTATATATAGGTGCTACAAAATGGAATAACACTATAGTCAATTACACTAAATCATACTGCATTGAGACAGGTGTGAATTGAGTCCTATGAAACTGTTAACTGTAGTTAACTGACGTCAGCTTGTCGCTCATGCCTATAAATGGCTGTCCATTGGCAGCCTTTGTTGCTAGGGTTTTTCCATGTGTTGTTTATGTCTCATATTTCGGATCAGATTTCATCTCGAACCTTAATGGATGTATTTTAGAAGTTGACATTTCAAGTAAAGAATGAGAAAAATAAGTAAAATCCTACTACTAATGTTTGTTTATCTAGCCTCCTGAGCCGCAGGAAGTCAGCTGAGACGCAGCTTCCAGAAACTGGCCGACCAGAAAAGAGTGGGCTAATCAGGAGGGGGGCCTTAAAGATACAGGAGCTAAAATAGCCTGTTTCAGACAGAGGCTGAACTGAGGGGCTGCGTGAAGGGTCAGTAAGCTGCAACTAACTGTAGCTAGCTGTAACTGCAAATCGTGCAAAGATATTCCAGTAGAGCTCCAGATTTAAAATATAGACCTGGAAATGTGATTGATATATCCCCTTTAAACAAACTGTATTGCTTTAACAGTCATTCTGGCATTTGACCTGTCCTAAATGGACTCACAACTGATACCTTTAATTTATCTTTGGCAACACTACTTGTGGCTACTACCCAAACAGGAATCCGTGGCTGTCTACTGTGTCCACATCTATGTATCCATTTTTTTGGTGGTTGTTGGTATTGAGTCTTACAAGAAAAAATCAGCCTGACAGAGTCTGAACACAACTGTGATCGCACAAGCATGCAGTGTATTGACAGCTTGGTTTCAAATTCCATCTTGGGTGCAAAGCAACCAACTAGAACAGGATAGATATGGTCTAGTGAGCCACAATCCCATCTAGATTTAGAGACAATTATTCCCAAATTCACTAAGGTAGGCATTTATGTTTGTTTTTTGTTCCTTACGGCAGAGCAATAGCAGAAACATTTTTATGTGTAAAAACATTGAATAGTTTTGTCCTGTATAATTTTGACTATTTATATTCTGCTATTTATGCTGGTATCTGTATTATGGAAGGCAGCCAGAGGAGAAAAGGAATAACATGTGACAAACTCAAAGTCACAACATCATAAACATGCAGCACATACTCCTGCCTGCTGCTCACAAAGTTCTATTTTATATTGCTTTATGTAACAGCAGCCTCATAGAAATAGTGAATGTAGCTGGATGTGTCAAGTTCATACAAAAACATGACTGAAAAATGAATAGAGTGGTACACAAACCTACGGAAGCTAAAAGCACCAGGGTTTCCTTTCAGCTGTCATTTGCACTTAAGGACAGTTCTGCCTTTATTGATTTTTCTCTTTTTTTGACAACCTTTAGTGGCCAACAGCAGTATTCCACCTACTTTGACAAGTTAAGTCAATTTATTGCATTAATAGAAACTTCAAACTGAAACTGCCTTACTTCAGAGTATCAGGGGCCCCTAATGCAGCGAGAAAATGTAATTTTTTCTTAAGTTATCCATCATTATGACAATAAACCATATACTCTTGTTCCAAACCCTTGTTTCAAACACTGCAGTCGTATATCCTGGGAAACATGCTCCACAAGGCTAAAATGAGGTGTTGTCTTTGACATTTAACAACCAGCTAAAGCATCCCAGTAGAGACTGATCTCAGGTCAGCCTTAATGATCCCACTATCATTAATCTTCCAGTCAAAACAAAATGTGATGGAGCATGTTGAACTTCATTAATATTTTAATTGTATTTTTAAACTGCAATTAATGTGAGCTTAAATGTCCGCAAAACTGATCAAACACAAACAGTTGCATGTATATTGGCTGAAAAGGCAAATGGCACAGATTAATTTACAGAAAAGCTGAAACAAGATGATGAAAAAAGACGTTAATGAAATTGTACCAGTATGTTACATTCACCTCAAGCTCCGCACGCAGCCATTGTTTTGTCTGCAGGCATGTGTTAAACTGATCACAGCTTGGAATAAAGATTTTTCACACGGTGTTGCATCTTCACAAAGTGGAAATAATGTGTGACAGTTGAGGAATGCTGTTGCCTTGCTAGAAGATTACTACATTGTTGTTTAGTAGTGAAACAAAAGAACCTTAAAGAATCACCAAATAGAAATCGACTGCTGCATTTGAGCTTATTTTGTTGTTTTAGAAGAGTTTGGTCTCTGTGGCCACGAGGCTCGTGCATTACTCTGGAGACAATGGGTTTGTGTTGAACTGTTGATGGTGCACCTCATTACTGTAGCTTGGTGCCTCTCTAAGGACTGATTAAGGATTAAGTACATTTGAGAGTGCCAGCACGTACATGCTGCATCCTCCTTGTTTCATTATCTATGCACAGCCTCTTCATCTATAGCTTACTGTATGTGCATGCAGAGCACCAGTGTGTTTGCCAGTGTCTGCATTGTGTAGTAGGATCCATCAAAAGGTCCCACGATCTGAGTCTATTCTGCACCAATCCCCCAACGGTGCAGCGACAGCCATTTCATCTTTTTCTTCCTCTCGAATGTTAATAGGTAGAACTGGGGAAAAAAAACAAAAAAAAATCGCAAAACTCAAATCTTTCATGTGACTGCTGGCCAGACTTTTGTTTTTCAAACCTCTAATAATGATGTCTGATGCTTTCAGACGTAAAGCAGCAGAGGAGAGATAATACAGCAAGTACGCAGAAAATATAGAAAAATTCCAAAAGATTTGCACAACTCTGGCAACTCTGCAACAACTTTGCCAGTTACACAGATGTTGCTGTCCAAGAAGACAAACAGTTAGAAAGTCCACATTATGAACAATGTTCTTTCAATGTTTTCTCACCAACCACAGCCTCAGTCTTTTGTTTGTTTGCTTTTTCTTTGTGGATCTCATCCTTTCAATGACAAGTAGTCTACAATGAAGCCTCCAAGTCCGCCTCATAAGCTCCTGCCACTGAGTTAAAATCTCATCGATACAACTTGTTATACACATGCATTTAGTCAGAAATAGCAACAAAATGGACCCTTCAATGGAAAGTAGTTTGAAGGGTATTACCAGATAACATGTTATATTTTGGTTTGTAAATCAAACATATTCTCTTACTTTCAATCAGTTTGGATGCTCATTCACTTTCATTTTCTTGTATCCCTGGCAGTTGTCAATGGTCAGTTGATGGTGTAATTTTCTGTTGCATTTAGTTAGAGGCAATTTTCAAATCTTCAAAAGTGCTCGTATTGTTGAATTCAGATGTTGTTTAATGACCGTCCAAGACCAGCAACAAACCAAACTATAACCACTTTAAGAATACATGTAAGAAACGCAGGATCACCTACAACATTCAGAACAGATCAAAATGACATTTTTATCAGTCAGTACAAAATACCACACAAAACAAAAAACTCTTTTCTACAGTGATTGCATTATTGAATGCTTTTTGGAAACCTTTAATATCTGGATTTAGGCACTTTCTCACAATCCTTCCCTGCAGATTAGGTCAAATTTAGTTAAAAGCTGGGTTGGTATTGTCTGTGAAGATGCTCAGTAGGGACAGTTTAAGGGTTAGTGAAGATGTGGGGCTTAGTCCTTAAATCTTTGAAGTCTGTCACACTTAAATCAATAAATATTGCAGTATCATTAGGTGCTATATGTTGCAGCCAATGACTCAGATGCAGGACTATTGTGCAACTAGCAATGTCTTTATTTTTGCTTTAAACAACGAAAACAAAGCAGTCTATACTCACTCTTACAGTCCGGCAGCACACTTTCTCTGCTGCTTAAAACGATTGTCTTCTTTTCTTGGCTACCATGACAACAACAACAGTTTTCTTCTTCTCCTTCACAACTCGCTTTTTCCGCCTCAACAGCATAACTTGGTGGTGGGAACCAGACAGCGCATCCACAAACAATACTGAATGAAATACAAACTCACAAACACTGTATCCTGGAAAGGCATTTAGGATTATCTACATTGCCTGCAGACATTAATTTTTATGCAGTTTAAATTTAATCCATGAGATTAATTAAATTCTGCAAATTAACCTGTTAAGCTCAACTACATTACAAAAGAAAATAAATTGGGGGGTCTCTGATTTAACAGTAGGGAATGCCCTCGTTAACAAATATAAAATATCTTACTGATATCCATTGACCCCTCACATTTATAAATAAAAGATTATTGTTATTGTTACTTCAAACATACTGTTAACTGTTAAAAATAGTTTTTGCAACCTTTAACATATGTGAAACAAATTAACACATTGCTATAATTTGACTGAACCATTATTTTATTTCACTTCATTGATTTAAAGTGGCATACCTGATGTAACATCAAATTCAATAAACAACTTCAACATAATCAAAATGGCCATCAATGCACACATTAGAAAAATGAACATTTCCCTCAGTCCCTGCAACTAACAAGCACACCTGACAGGTGATGCTGTCATCACTACGCTCTAAGCTAGAGACTGTGTTAAATGAATGATGGGTTAAGCCTGCTTTCCGTCAGATTGTGCTGTGCATCATGGCTGTTAAATTTAGTTAAATTTTCATTTCATCTTCTGCATCCATTCCCCCCCACAATCTCTGTGTAATTCACACATTTTTACACACTTCCACAGAGACTGAGACTAATCCACAGACTCAACATAAATCCTCTTTCCAAAAGCAAGTTACCAGCCAAAGAACTATAGTTCCATATTTTCACAGTTTCTAATAATGTCCACTGTACTCTGGTGAACTCCCAAAAACCGTTTAAATTATTTAATACCAGCCCACAAATCCAATACTTCTGATGAATTGTACAGACCATTCTTTGGTCAAGTTTATCAATCTATCAGTCATTCATTGAATAATTTATTAATGACCATATGACCGAGGTCTATGGAATTTTCTTGGTGGGCAGCATGGTGGGTAAGCTCAATTCAACAGTGTCAGTAACATCAAACATAGACAGATATCAACATCACAGACACATGAATATCACAGCAGACAATATTCTCAATTTACTGCAAGACAGAAAACATAGACAATATTAAAAAGATTGATGTAAGAGTTTTAAGTGCAGGTGCTTCTGTTAGAGTTAGTGAGAAGTGTTCTGAATCCTTATTGCAGTAGGGAAAAAATAATGGAAAAGCAGCATGGTGAGAGGGGTCACAGATTTTTTTTTTATTTGCTCTTTGATTGTGCGTTTGTGATATAGTGATTCAACTGATGGGAGGGGGGTGCCAATAATCTCGGATGATTTATTGACCATGAGCTGCAGTTTTATGCGTGTGTGCCTGTCTGTGCTGCTGTACCAAACTGTAATAGATGAGGTGAGTATGCTCTCAATGATTGCTGTGTATAACTGAGGAGGAGGAGGAGGCTTTGTTTTACTTTGAATTTTTTGAGCTGTCTTAGAAAAAACAATCTTTGCTGGGCTTTTTTGGTAATGTGGTTTGTATTGATGTTCCATTTGATTTGACTGATTTGATTTGTTGCTTTTGTGTGTGCCAAGAACTTTGAATGAGTCAGTGATGGTTATGGGTTCTCCTGAGACGTGTATTGGGAGTTTGGGGAGGGGGCTGTGCCTGAAATCTGTAATGAGTTCTTGTGTTTTAGATGTGTTGTGCTTGAGGTTGTTATCAAGGCACCAATTGACTGCTTGGGTTACCTGCCCACGGTATCAGTCTTTGTTGTTGTTGGTTATAAGTCCAATTATGGCAGTGTTGTCTGCGTATTTAAGAATGGAGACTGAGCTGTGGTGGGATGTGAAGTGGGTTGTGTAGAGCGAGGAGAGTCAGGTTGAGAGGATGCAACCCTGGGGGGTCAGAGCTTGAGATGAAAGGCTATTCATCTTAACCCTCTGTTGCCTTCTCCACAGAAAGGGCATCCAGTGGCATATGCAGGGGTCAATATTCATGTCCAACAGTTTATGCTCTAACATGCACACTTTTTGTTGACTAGATGTTTAATTCTTTATTACAATAAGTTGAATCAATTTAACTGTCCCCATGTGAGACATCTCAACTTGAAAAGACATTCAAAGGGATTTTGAAACACTATACCAATCTTGAGTGAATCATGTCTTCAACCACTTGAACACTGAATTGAGGTTCAACAGCACATTAAGTACAAAGAGTCAAGAGGTGACGGCTCTGTAAAACATTGCAACATCAAGACTGAATGCTTGACATTTTTCAATATCTTAAAGCGGCAGTTTATTTCCTGTATTTGCTCACTCACCCCTAATGTTACTGTATCTAGCCATGCAGATAACATTTATTTGGAAATCTCCATCACTGGTCACTCTACATCTACCCCAGTACAATGAATGGAAATTTAGTTTGCAGTGAACAGAGCATTGAAATGATTATATTTTAAGAAATCAGTAGCAGCATGTCTTTCCAGGAACTGTATTCTGGTTAGTGGAGATCATCCATAGACCTTGCCATGAGCAGTTTTCATTGGAATGATTCATTGAACTACTTTTCCGCCAAAGTAAGCAAGACAAGGTCTTTGTATTATCCTGAGGAACCGGGTCATACTTTCCGAAAAGAGATGCCGTTGCCGTTGACTTCATTTAATGGTATTTGGTTGGCATCTGAAGTGTCAGTAATGGACCTCTAACGTATGGAGGGTTTTAAGGGCCGAAACAAAATATATAAATACATAAATAATTATATAATTAAAAGCTTAAATAAATGAATATATATACTCATATAATTTAATGCTTAGATAAATTAATAAATACATTATTATATAATCTAATGCTTAATTTATTGATTCACTTATTAATTTATTCACACATTTATTTATCTGTTTATGATTTTATTTATTTATTTATATATCCTTTCATTTATCCATAGTGTTACCTGCTGGAGTGAAACCCATAAATAAATCTGTCAACTTCATCCATCAAAAGTCAGGGGGTGGACTCTGCCCTGCAATTGGTGGTTAGACTTGAATCTACTGCTTTTGCCTAATTTAAGATGGCAGCACCCGGTGTAGATCTTAATGAAATCTTGTGTGCTACAATGGTAGATATGTTTGCTGTACCTGAACAGATGAAGGTGAAGATGAAATGTCAGTCCTTACGATTCTTTAGATCAGATTGAGGGCCTCGCTGAAAGAATTGGAATGATATCGGCCCTGACCGACACAGAAATTAATGAAGCTGTATTCACAATCCTAGCAGAGATGGTACAGCAACTGAGGCTGCAGGGTGACCAATTAAAGGCTTTAACCCACCCCCTGACTTTTGACAGATGAAGATGACGCATTTTTTCATTTCGCTGCAGCAAGTAATACTGTGGATAAATAAAAGTATATGTAAATAAATAATTTGAACTATAAATATATGTAAATAAATATATTAATATAGGAATAAATATATGCACACATAAATGTAACATTTATATATTTAATGTCTCATTTGATTTTTTATTTATTTATTTATGATGACAATTAGGTGTTAAATTATACAATTAGTTATTCATTTATTTAAGCATTTTATTATATAATTATATATGTATTTATATATTTAGTTTCAGCCCTTAAAACTCCCCAAACTAACAAACTGGGACAATAAAATAAAAACTAGTTACAAGCATTTTGTTGAAAATTCAGGGTAAAACTTATGCTTTAAACTAAGACTGTTGTTATTATACAAGCAATGAAGCACATTAGCTGTGGTGTCATGTCATTTATCTCAAATTAAAATAAATCTTCCTAATGACAATTTTGACTGCCACTTGGTACACCTGTTGGTAATAAGTTGATTGACACTATTTATTGGTGAAAAGTTAAAAGGATCAAACCATGAAACTGTCACACACTGAAGAAGGCATAGCTGAAACATCTGTACATTTTTTGCCCTGTGCTTGCAATGGACAAGTTGAACGGGACAGGAAGAGGTTGGAGGCTGATTTGGATGTGCAAACCCCTTTTTTGTGCTTTGGACTTTGACTTTGGTTATACACACCCCAGCTCCCCCCCTGTCTTTTGGTTGAGCCGGATGTTTTTTACTTCTACTTCATGGTACCACTGATTTACACAACCTCAGTTGTCATTACTGCTGTGCTTTGGATGGTGATGTAAAGAAAATCCTGCATGAGGTGTATGCACTGCCGCATCAAAGTTACACTCAGTTTCACATGATAGCAGGTTACTGACAAATATTATCCTTCCCCATTTGTTACAGTCGGTCCCTCTTTGATAGCTCCAGTGATGAGAGTCCCAAAATCACAGGAGAGTTCTGATCAAAGACTCAGCTCAGCCTTTTGAAAAACCGAGTCCTGTGGCAGTGATGTGTGTAAAAAAAACAGCGCTCTGTGTCTCTGTCTTCTTCAGGTGAGCACCTGCGTGTCTGTCCTCAGGGATACACCTGCTGCACATCCGAGATGGAGGACAAACTCAACCAGCAGAGCAAACTGGAGTTTGAGAACTTGGTCGAGGATAGCAGCCACAATATGAGGACGACATTTGTCTCGAGGCATAAAAAGTTTGATGGTAAGCCAGATGGGTTTGTTTTATCATTTTGACATGCAGAGATTGAGATACATATAAATTGGCTTCCCTGACACTGCCACTTCTAATAAATGTATTCCAGACAAGCACATGTCAAACTTGTAAAGACTACTGATGCTATGATTAATAATTACTATGACTGCTATTAATAATAGATGGGCAGATTGGTTTTGAAGATTGTTTTGGCAGTTGAGGCTAAAACATGTGTCTCCTTTTCATACTGTAGATTTTGTCCTCTTCTTCTTCAGTACATGTTTTTTTTTCTTCCTTTTTTTTTGGTATAGTTTTTTTTTCTACTGACTGTTATTAGAAATCAGGACTGTATGAAACCTGGCCACAAATCTGTTTAGTTAGCTATCACTTTTGTTCTTCCACATTTGTACACAAACACTATATGCTTTTGTTATTGCCTCATGGAGCAAGGCTTGCTGTGTTGCTGTGTTGCTGTGTTGCTGTGTTGCTGTGTTGCTGTGCTTCTGCGTTGCGCTTCTTGTCTGAATGGAGCCACTGTAAACTTACATACCCACAGAACAAAGCCGTGTTAATGTAGCTTTCAGGTGAAAAATACTGTCTGTAAAACTAAAGTCAGTGTACTGTACAACTGCTCATGTACTCTTCATGGTGCACAGTGTTTAATTGAAGTGCTGCAATGTCTTCATACCACTTGTAAATACTGTTAATCAGTGTATAGTCAGGTCTGTGACTGCACCCTCATTATGAATTAGTTCCTAACTTAAAATTTTAGTTTTTCATGTCAACAGGTTGACACCAACTTAAATAATTCACATCTCCAAAATGATATTCCTTGACAGTTAACACCAATTTCTTTCTCCAATTCTCTTCTTTTTTTTCTTACACAATGAATGTATTTTTATCCTCCTTTATCCTATTTTTATCCTAAAACTCTTTCACTCTTTTCTGTGAGATTTGCTCATATGAGTGTTCCAAGTCGGATTCAACAAACTCTCTTAACTGTCTGAACTTGTCATAAATCGCTCAGTTCAGCTTGATGAATGTAACCTTATCATGAATAGGTGCACATTTGTGAGATCATTTGCATGATCAACGCCCCATATAAGGCCCCATGTTTCGCTCCCTTTGTGAGCGAGTTTCATTCAAAAAAAGTTCCCAAAGAGTCACACTGCATAGCTTCAAGTCCTGCTTTCAGAAATCAGTAGAAAAAGACATATAACAAATTTAAGAGTGTGATCGGTTGGAGACCCAAAACAATTAGAAAATATGAATCCAGCTGCCAACGACGTGTCACCAGAGCAGCTCTGCACTTAGACAGAAATAAAGAGGGAATGCTTTGACATGAAGTTAGATGATAAAAAAACATCTTACTAAAGCAAAGCAGTCCGTGATGGGAGGCGGTCAAGGGATGTGACAGTCACAGAGATATTAGAAGAGAGAATATTATAGCCTAGGTGATGTTACACTGTCAGCTGCAACAGAAGATGATAGCCTAGTGGACAGAGACCTGCAGAGAGACACAGAGGCAGCTGTCGCAGTGAGTGAAGTTTCATTTTTTCAGCAACTACTGAAATGTAGAAGCTGCTGCGCCAAAATATGCCAACAAAAATCATAAAATCTAAAAAACCTTTAAGTAAATTGACATCCATGATGATAATATGGTAAACAGAATATTAATTTTGCATTAAGTTTGTTTTAGTTAATATTTATTTTTCCTTAATTTCAGTATCATATTTAAACTTATTTAGTTTTTAGGGCAATTAAGACATTATAATTGTAGGTCAAACAAGTGTTTCTCCCCAGCAAAGAAAGGCAGAGATGATCTATTCATGACTCGTATGACAGGTCTGGACCACTTGTAAATTCCATTCTTACCAAAGAGAAAATTCTAAGTATGAGAAAATTGATGAATGCCACAAATATTCTTAAATCATTCGTATGTGCATCTTAAGAACAGGAGCAGCCCTGACCCTAAGTAACTGAAAAATCAGTGAGCACTTTCTTATCAGACTTTTGCGATTCTGCACAAAAAACGTCTTTATGCATACCGTGGGTGGAAGAAGGAACGCAGAACAGAATCAGAAAAGTTTCTGTGGTCTGTTGCATCTCTGAAACCATTTTTATCCTCCTTATATAATACTAAGTGCAATATAAACTAAAAACAGTACTGGCACCAGAAAAAGTGTAGAAATAGACATGATAGGATCTGGTGGACGTATCACATGGTAAAAATGTCAAAAATAATTCCTTTTAAACTTTGCCACTGCTGAGTGTTAAATGATCCATCTGTCAGGTTGGCAGTCAATTCAGGACAATACCTGCATGTCAACACTGTAGTGGGGGAAGATTAAATTTTTATTCTTTTTCATTGGCAAGATTAGTTTATCAGTTTCATTTTTAAACATACGTTGAAAGGCTGATAAGAGCGATAGATGGGTTTCTATATTTGAACATTAATACACGTAATCATGTATATCCTATCCTAGTATGTACTGCCATTTACTTGCTTTTACATAAATGAGAAAATGATTGATTTGAATTACAGTGTTAATTCCATAAATTTTCATGCATATGCTAAGATATGATAACTTATACTGTGAACTGTGGCCTTCATGTCAGACACATGGATTTTTGTCTATGTTTAAATAAGTTTGTATTGCTATAAAATTACAAATGTGTAGATTGACATAGTTGTTGTTGTGTATTAGTAGTAATTTTCTAATGTTGCAGTGACTTATTTCAATGTAGTCTTCTAGTCATCCAACCAACCCAGCTCCTCCTAATAAGCCAAAATCACCATATAAAATAAAAGAAAGTCACATTATATAGAGGTTATCTGAAATATGTCACTCTGAAATGCGTTACTCCCTGAAACGTGACTATAGTTGTGTTATTCATACGTCATTTGGTGATACCAGGCTGCCTATTTTTGTTCACTTTGAATTTTATGATTTTTTTTATTCCTTACCGATAAAATGATGACCATTATCTACTGTATTTCCTTCAGCTAATAAGATCTTAATTTTACCACAGAGTAATAAGGAAACAGGAAATAAGTTACTTTAAAGGTTATGCTTTCCAAAGCCTCAATATACCCTTACTGTTGAAGCAGTCATTTTAAAATACTGTTTTCACAGAAGAGTGATAGGTGCACTGGGGAACTCAGGGTCTTGTAGAAAATGCAAATATGCACAAGCATCTTTTTCATTTCTGAAAGGATATGTGAGAGTTTTGTTATGGGCTCTCGCTTCAACACATATTCTTCAAGTTATAAAAGTCATGTTCCTGTATGTTTCTTTTCACTGGAACGAAGCTGAAATGAATACAAAAAAATATACTGTAGAGTCCTTTGTTATTTTTTTTATTATACACATGTATACAATTTGCAACAAAAAGAAAAATATGTATAATATACATTTTTGAAAATGCGTGTAATTTATGAACTTTCCTGGTATTTACCAGATTCCTGCTATTCATTCCATGTAATACTGATAATGTGATCTTTCTGAGGAATAGATGTAATACGCGGGAGCAGAAAGAAATAATAATTACAGCATAAAACAGGTTCAGTTCTTCGTCTGTAAAACTTTTAATTGGCAGCCATTGGTTATTCAAGCATTGCCAGCTTGTTTGAAATACACTGTAAAATACTGTTATGGCTGGAGTGTATTCCTACATTAACAGCACCATTTCAAGGACAACGCCTCCAGAACGATGTCCATATACTTAGCCATACAGTTATACGGTAACACTTGTGACACAAATCAGTTATGCAATTTCATCTTCTACTACACATGCCTATATTGCCAGGCCACTCAACATCACACTCTTTCTTCTTGTGTTAAGCTCCCTCCACCTCGTGGGGTTTGAATCATCCCTCATCAATTTTACATGCCCTCATTTCTGTCCCCAGTTATTTATAGGGCCTTATTATGAAAACCTTAACTTACTTTTTGATTACTGACTGCTTCCCCTGGAGGCTTGTGGGTTTTGATGCATTATTGAGTATTCCTGAAGCCATAAATGACTGTTGCACACTAGAATTAAAGTTTGGGCATTCTGAATGTCCAATCATCTGGCTGAGGAATCTTTCCCCCTCATCTCTCAGAGGTCCTTATATTCCCCCAGAGAGATTTGGAGTCCAGTCATATTGCAGTCCAGTTGATGCACTGTATTGAGAAAAAAACTAACTTTGCAGTGTTGCAGCTCTGCATTTCTTGAGTTCAGTATGGCCAGTCTCTGAAAATATTAGTGTTCTCTGCTGTGGCTCAGTAGGTGCCCTAAGGTAACCTGGTTTAAGGACAAGCAATGAGATAAATAAATAAATATGTGTGCATGTGTGAGAGAGAGAAAGTTGGAGAGACTAATACAAAGACAGAGAGAGAGAGGATGGATGTATGAAAGAGGCAGAGAGTTGCATCACATCTGTTAAACATTAATTGCAGTGGATGAACCATGATAAAAGGTACCTCATGCTCAGTCAAGTGATCTGAGATTGAAACCACAGTACACAGTGGTTTGTGGCCACTGCTACAAAGCTGTCATTGTTTTTTAACATGTCTTTGATTTTTGGTCTCTTTTCATTTATTTAAAATGTCACTACTTCAGTGAAAATGACATTTTAGATATGATTTACTGGAAAATCAAAACTTAAGTAAAAAAAAAAAAAATTGTCAATCTGATTAATCTCAAACACTGTTAACTATGGTATAGCCTTGAATTTGCTAGCTCCCATGGATGGTTGGAAATGCTGATTCCAAATCCAAAATGGTGTCACGATGCTGAAAAGGAAAGTAAGATTAATATAACCTTAAGTATTTGTAATGCTGGCATATTTATTCATGTTTAGTTGTGATCAGGGGAAACAAAAGCATTCAAAAGACCTGATCACATCAGAAAATGGCACAACAAAGCTCACCTGCTCCCTCTGAAATCAGTGTGTTAATTAGAGGCTTGGTGACACGGTGACCAGTCGAAGGGCTAGTTGATGAACTACTGTAACTAGCAAGCAAACGGCTAACATGCTAGCCAGCTTGAGAACATGCTCATACTAGTTGGTCACACAGATGTCTAATAAGCTGGCTTTTGAACTTGCTAACTGGCTAGCAAGTTCAGTCACTAAATTGTGACTAAATGAACACAACTTATCCTTGTCCATAGTTGTACTAAAACCATGCTTCAATATAGAGCAGTTTATACTCCAGCAGAACAGGGTTAAATTGAATGCAACACAGCTAATAGGCTATGATAGCTTTTGGACTCTCCAATTCCCTTTTCCCTCAAAGGTCGGCACTGTCAAGTTGTTTTGCTGTTGGTCAGTGGTGGGGATTTGTGTCACCAAAGTTGAACTTGAAACAAAAGATTAAAGCGGATTTTCTTCGCCCTAACAAATTTTTGCTGCAATTCCATTACAATGGACTGATTTTGCTTCAAAAATGCAGTTTTAAATGTTGGTGTAATTATAAGGAGTTAATTTATTTGTAAATTGGTGAATATACAGTACCAGTCAAAAGTTTGAACACACCTTCCTATTCACATTTTCTGTCAGTTTGATCATTTTCAGCAATTCAATTCCAAAAGACCTCCATCCCAGAGGAAATTGGATTAATAACGTTACATTGCATTTTCCTTTCAAAGTCGATTGATGTGAATGATCTTAAATACTTCCTTACTTTATCCTTTGAAATAAGATTTTCACCTTTGCCATAGATGGTGTCATGGTGTTTATAACAATGTGTAATCTATATAATTTTGTCTCTAAACTTTGCTTGAATCTACAGTATGTAACCATTGAGTGAAATATGCCAACTGAAATGTCTTTTTTGAACATTTTATCCTGTGATTCAATGGTACATAAAGAGTCTTTGAAAACATTAGTATTTTGTGTAGAATTGAGAAAGTAAAGTTTGAGCAAATAGAGTTTAAGAGGTTAATAGACAGAATTAAAGGGGAGTTTGACTCATTTGTGTGGGCACCAGTATTGCCATTTCTATTTGTCACTTGTTCATGTTGTATGGTAGATGCTCATTAGATTCAGTTTGGTTGATGCCTTGCCTTTCTGTCCTCTCACAAGACCTAGACAAGAGATTAGTGTGTGTGGTTGGTTGACTAAAGTTTGGGTTGAGCAGAAGCCTTGGTTGACTGAGTTCTTTGATCCTGCCCCAGTAGAGCTTCTCTGCTCAACGTTGAGAGCTGCAGTGCCCCTCATTCACTTCAACAATCCCTTATTCACACCCAACTTAAACCAAGACTAACTCGAACACAACACTCCATTCTCTCTAATCTCTCGTCTCTACAAATTCACAAGCTCCTTGTGGACTATGTAAGCCAGCAAACACACAGTGCAAAAACACAGCACCAGTTATCGCATTTCACAGATTCATTCTCTGGCTGTAACATTTTATTTCAAGGTGAAGTACCTCAGAAATTAGGAAATTTTGTTGTATTAGGTTTTAATGGTAAATTAAAGAATTCATATCTTTTCTGTCAGATAGAGACAAGCAGAACAATTGACACAGCTTTTCCTGGTGTCTTGATTAAATGATAGCTTGCTAGTTTTGCATTCATTGTTTAGTGTGTCAGAGGTGTTTGTGCACTATAGAGCACACAAACTCAGTGCAGTACGATTTAATTTTGAAGAATAAGCATCAAGCACAACTTTTGTTTTGATCCATTCAAGAGCAGTAAATGAGACTCAAAGTATTTTAATCTTCGATGTTAATGCAGTCAGCATTTTGGTCCTGTGCATGATACTGTGGCCTCTTTTAAGCAATGAGAGAAAAAACAAAAGCATTGGTGGTAAATCGGAGAGTAATGAGTCACAGTCAACAGTACACTTCAAAACTGACCCCATTGAACAGAGAGAGGGATGAGGATCTGTTAAAGGCTGTTACCTCAACAGTAATACCAAACTTATGTAACCGCTCAATAATATCTCATGGACTCATGTTTCATTTTAATTTAGAAACATTTTCTCTTCATGAAGCAAAAACCTAAATACCTTCCCTTCCTTTATTTGATGTAGCTGCATCGCTGAATGGTTTCGATCTTACACATTTAATCAACTTTCTGTCAGCTTGTGCAACTTCGGCTGATTGGTGCAGTGGGTGAGGCAATATCACCATGTTTATTTCAAGCCAAGAGCTCTTCAAATAAGGGTTAATAAAGCATGAAAAATGTATCAAATACCTTCTATTAACTGTAAATTGATATGCAATGAGGCATAGCCAATCAGTTGGCATCAGCTGCTTCCAATATACTTCATGACCATTGGCTCATTCACAGTTGTGTGGCCAGTAACATCCAATCAGATTCTTGCAGCTGTAGAGCGGACACTTAACACTGTTACTCTGCTTATTGTGCTCATGCCAACGTCGTTTGCTGCTGCATCTCTGAACCTCATCCTTATTTCATATTGTTGATTAAACTAAGATTTATGTTTATGCATGCTAATTAAGGGGGATTAGTTCTCTCATTAGAATCCTTGTTGCTGCTCAGATTCTCTGAGAGCTCCCTCAATAGAGCAGAGACTTTTCTGCTAAATTTGACTGCATAACCTTTTGCTATTGTGTACTGCATACTATGTTTAAACAAGCCTAATAAAAAAGTTACATGCAAATAAATTATCATACCACCAAAAACTAATTACCACACTATCATAGCCTTCAATCAAGATTTCTTTTCCACTAACTTCATAAGATTGATTGCGTTTTGTTAGACTGACAAGGCAAACGTCTGTTGTCTTGTCTATTTACCTGTCTATTTATTGGAGGTTTGCTAAAAAAAAAGAGTGATTCACACCATGCACTAATTGGATTGTTCCCTCTTTCATTATAGAATCTCTTTGCATGTCCTTCATAAAGAAAACCTTTCACTCTGCTTCGAAGAGAGACAATGTGGTGTGGTCTCAATGCTATTGGTTTATGTTTAAGGAATGTCGCTTTCAGAATCTGGATTCATTTAATGCGGAACATTAACAGCAAGATGTTTTTTTCTCCTGAAGTTTATCAAATTCAAGCTTGCAGTTTTATCCAGGGTGACAGTGAATAAGCAAAACATGAGCTTCTTACATCTCAAATACTAAATTAAAAGTCAGCACATTCAAAGCCAGCTCCGTTCTTAAAATCTCTGGTAATCTACTAACTTCCCCAGACTTCACCAACTCACAAACTCTGAGTCTTTACATTTATTATTCATGTTTGACGTTCATTGAAGTACTTACCATGTAAAATTTTGAAAATGCCAACAATTCATAGCTGACATCAAATGGCTACATCAAAACTGAATCTCAAAGGTCCTCATTATACTATACTTGCCCTAGTTGAATTCTGAACTTAAGAACTGGAATAATAATTACCCATTTTGTCATAATGAGCATTATAATACTTTAATAAAGCAAACAATTTGTTCTCTTAAAATTTTGATAGGTCATCCTTAATGTTCTTGATATAACAAGTTATGCCTGTTTTGCTTCTGCAAACTTGAATGATTGCTTGTACAGAGTTAATTACGCCATGCACAAGCTCCACTATTTCTGACTGAGTTTGTGGACTGATTTGTAAGTCCCATTATCCTTTGTGCATAATATATTAACCAGCATTATTAATTTATACTATGAATAAATTGAATAAGGAGGTTACACTTGATATATAGTGCAAGATTCTGACAAGATTCGGCCCCATTTAGGCGTTACACACTAATTTGTTTGATGGTGGTTGAAAGTTTGCTTGCCATGGCCAGCTGGACACTAATTTGCTGGCAGAGGCAAACCTACTTTATTTGTGAAATTCATTGGAGGCACTCATTAGCTAACAATGTGGAGAATCTCTTGGTATGAAAAAATGGTCTCGATATGACATTCTTACAGTAACACAGCTGGATCAACATTTGACCTCCAGGGGTTTCTTCCAATTGCTTTCATTCTGAATTGGCAGTTTAGAGTTAAGCTTTGTGGCAAAATATGTTTTACATTAAGTGAATGAAGTGAGTGCAGAAGCTGTAAATGTAAATCATGCAGACAGTAGAACAAGTAGCTAAATCAGATATACAGATGTCAAGCCCAAATCAGAGCTTTATGGCCTATTGCAGGGCGACATTCAACATGAGGAGCATCACATGCATAGTCTTAATGTTACAACTACATGTCCGAGAACAGTACTATAAAGATGCTCCTACAGTACATAACAGTACATAACAGATGAAATGTATTAAAATTAGTCAGAGGATATTCTAAAAAAAAAACAGCGTATCCAGTGATTTGGTTAGGTTAACATTACATTTTTTCCCACCTCAGATATAGTGAAATGTGGAGGAATTGTTGTTACCACGTTGTTATCTTCATAGCAATCTACTGCAGCTGGTAGTTACTGAGATATGATTTCTGCATTTAAGAAAAGGATTACATTATATTTGAATATAAACAAATAAATAAAAGGTTTTTTTCTTCTTTAGTTACAGAGATAACATGATGTATAACATGTAATTGTCTTAAATTAAATGTCTTAAATTGTCTATAAAGATATTACACAGTATACTGTGCAGAGCTGCATCTATTTTGATATCGTGGGCAAGGTGTCATGTTCGTGTTGAGTTTCATGATCTCCATCTCAAGATGATGCAGTATCTCCTGCTATAAGTATTTCTTGCTATAATATTGCAACTTTTTTCTTTATGCAAATTACAGAATTACTTGCTTTATCGATAAATTTCAGCTGAAAACTATGATAAACTGGTCATTTTTGTGTCACATCAGATATATGACATATAAGCAACCCCACAGACTCCTGCTTTTTTTTCAAAATGTGTAGATATATTATATATTACCTTTTATTTAAATTCAAAAATCATTGAGGCTTTCATTTACAATGGTGTTGAGTATAATAAAATAATAACAAAAGATACAGGATAAAAGAAAACAATCAATTAAATCAAATATAAGTACAATTAATAAAGGATACAAGATATAAAAACAAACAATTTAAAACGGGTATATAGAAAATAAAAGATACAAGATATAAAACAAATCAATTAAAACAAGTGCAAACAAAAGTTAAGTGGTTGGTGATCATAGATTTAAAATGTCCAAGGGTTACTAAAGTATTAATTTTTAGGGTGCTCTGCAAACAATTTCAGGTGGTCGAAGCATAAAAACAAAATACAGATCTTCTAAGCTCAGTACAAACTTGAGGGACTTGAAAGCCAGTCATTAGATTGAGTATGATGTGGTCCAGGGGACCAATCAAGCATAGATGCGATATAAGATGGTAGCATCCCAATAAGGGCCTTGTATACAAATGAATAAATACGCTTATCATGTCTTTCAGACAGAGAAGACACCAAACTTTTTCGTAAAGAATACAGTGACGACTGCTATAAACATCACCAGTAATAAACCTAAGGGTAGAATGATGAACAGAATCCAAGGGCTTAAGAGTAGAGGCAGAGGCATGCCTATAAATCACATCACCACAATAATGAGGCCAATAGAATAACTTTGTTTTCCTTAAAACATACATGACACCTAACCATACACCTGCGGGTACAGGACATGAAATAAATGTACAGGACACAAAGGACAAGGCAGGACATGGTCACCATCCAATGATACAAGACCTTCATTACACAGGAGATGACACTAAATTACACAGGGGCAGGACACTGGTGAGGACAGAGCATGCATTGATTTAACCCCTGCAGTCAAGTGATGAAGCTGAAACCTCTGTGACAGTCATGTCCATTTCTAATGAAATCTAAAACCATGTGGACACACGGTTCCTGGAAGTGTTCATAAATAAATAACCTTTGTTTTGGTGTCCCTGTGTTATCTTAAGTGTATGACAGGAAGGCTGTAATTCTCTGAGGAAAGCGGGAATGAGGTCTGTCCAGCAGTGCTTTAGCTGAGAGTTGGTGGCAGCCTCCATCATCTGGCACAGACTGCAGCCCCTGTGTCACTTTTGTTCTTCAGGATGGATGGCTCTGCATGGCCTGGACACTGTTAACTCTGTCCCACTGGTGAGCTTCAAGGAGAGGCTATAAGAGGCATACCTTTCTACAAGCCGCTGTCGCAAAAATGAGGAGGAAATCTCAGGGCTTGGTCCAATGTGATTCTTCTTTTTGATATATTTATTAAATTTAACTTTGTGTCAGACATATACATTGTGGAAACTCACTTACAAAAAAAAATCCTATCCTGGGGATATTGAGTTTGCTCAGGCTACAGCTGAGATCATGCCGTCTGTTGAGACAGAAGAAAAATGCCTCCCCGCCTTGCAAAGGTGGCGATATGCCACCCTCATAGATCCCCACTGTTCCATATCCTTTTGATTTCCATGCATCATTT
The DNA here is from genome assembly GCF_914725855.1 of Thunnus albacares. Lineage (NCBI taxonomy): Eukaryota > Metazoa > Chordata > Actinopteri > Scombriformes > Scombridae > Thunnus > Thunnus albacares. Next base: position 25,523,681 of record NC_058106.1, read on the forward strand.
AAAATTGACTGAATGTGGTGACCGTGAGGTTGGCATAATTTTTAGTTTAGTATTCACTTGAGATGTGACAGTGAGTAATTGGCATGTCATGCCTCGCGTATAAATTGCAGCGGGAGAGATTTGACATCAGGAGGGCTAAAAAGGAAGGCCAGTGATTGTTCTTGCATTGCTGATTTTCTCTGTGTGAAATACTTTATGCTTCAATGTGTGCTTGTCTGTTCTGCTGGTGTACCATTAATCTATTGAAAATGTCATGAAATTTGCCGTTTACTGTTTATTGTGATGAATATGTAAATTTTAAAACCAGATAATGAAATACGTCAGAGAAGCTCTCTCTATATTAAACATGCTGCATTGATTGTATGTCATTGTGGAGCCTAATGTTAGTGTGGTCTTACTGATGCAGAATTGGACAATCTTTGAGCACCTTGAGTAGTTCTAAAAGACCTGCATATCCCAAGGAGACATGAATGCATTATGGTTAGGTTGTCCTTTTTTGTATGTTAAACAGGTGAATAATTTGCAATTCAATAATGAACTTTGTCAGAAAGGTTAGTACCTCCTCATGTGTGTGACGCACACAAAGTAGTGAAAATGTTTCAGGATATGACCATTAATATGAGAAAATAATTGACTCATTTGAAACAAAAGAGGGTTTGAAATTTTGCGCAATGCATGTGTTTAATCAAACACAGGAAAACTAGACTGTGGAGTGAATTGTGGTTTAGTAATCAGACATTATAAGAAGCATAACAGAACAAGTTATTGATAAGAACAAGTGAATTACTTATGCTTAATGTAAGGACATAATGTATTAACAGGTAATGTAATTGCCCAGTATTCACAATGTACTGTAATTTCAAATAATTGTTGGTTCAGTATAACAAGAACAAAACCTGTCCAGGCCCACAGCATGTGTGTGCATGCTCATGGCTCATAGCCCAAATCCATTGCTCATTTCTGGCTTAATTCAGCAAAATGGTAGAGCCAAGAAATTAGGTTTAATAAAATCTCTGTGTAACCCTTAAAGAAAGATCTATATGCATTTTAAGCAAAACAATTACTTTGAACTTAGTAAATGATAGATTTGTTTAGACCAGATTCTTCTGTTTAATGTTATTCAGCTTTTTTATAAATTTATTTGGGTCAAAATAGAACCACAAATTTAGAGTCAATTGATCATGTTGCACTACAACATAATGTACAGAATAGTACAGTCCTATCAATCAAAATGAGACAACCATTTTCAATTGAAGTCTAAAATAAAAAATCTCTGGAAATTGTGTAAAACTCTGCATCGCCCTCTTTGCCTTTAAGAATTGTTAAGCTGCAGACTAAAGCACTAACATTATCATACAACGTCCACCTAATGTCCCAGAGTGGGTGAATAAGTGACCTCAGCTGTGTAGTGTCTGACCATGGCTGCTGTCCTGCACTTGCCTCTGCAAAAGCTAACCTTCATTTTAGAAATGACGCAGTAACAAGGACAGAAATGAACAATATACAGCCTGTGTTTTTCTTCCGAGAGCCTCTGTATCCTCTCAGACGCAGGAAACACTCTGCAGGATGGATTAGTCTGACAAAGCTCTGCATGGAGGCTTTCATGGAGAGAGGCACTCCAACAGCCAGGTTGAGACAAAGCTGCTTATCCACAGGGTCACAGTAAAGTAATGGTGTGTGCAGCCAATTTGCTCTTTGCTATTCAAAGGGTGTGAATATCATCCATGGGAGGAAATCACTTTGATTTTCTGAGCCTTGCTAATTGACTTCCCCAGTGCCTCTCAACACTGAACTCTGTGTCAGATCTTGGAAGACACAGAGATGCCCCCAGTAAAGGTGGCTTTTGTCAATATAATTAACTGAATAGACAAGAGGAACTGTAGATTTGCCCCCAAGTTTTGGTATGGAGCCAAGTTTGAAAGTTGTTAGCTTCGTAACTACTCCATAATTTACTATAATTAATTAAATCACCTACTTTCCTTGTATAATGGTTAACAGTTAATGTGATGTCATTAGATTGCAAAGCTGATACATTTTGCCATTGGCAACACTGCTGGTGAGTTATCATCACTCACCTGTATATCAGACTTGCAGTTATGTGTCTCCAAAACACAGAGGATAATGGTCTTCTGTAGGAGCCACAGTGGTTGTCTACCCCTAGTCATAAAATGCCAAGAAATTCCTGGTGTAACAATCTCTTCCTCCTCTTCCTCTTCACAGTAGCATTGAAGAAGGCTCAGCAAAAACTGTTTTTAAGACAGTTGAAGGAGTTTTCCATATCACAGAAAGGTTTGATGCAATTTCATCATGCTTGTATTGAGAGCATTACCTTTGCAAGACAGGAAATGGCTGGACCAAGTGATGCGAGCTTCATCAAAAATCATAGGCCAGGAAGCTCCCGTCCTTTGCTGAAATTTACACCACAAGCCTACAGAAAAAAGGACAAGGGAAGGTTTTGAAGGACAGCTCCCACCCAGCTAATCATCTTTTTCAATTTCCTCCCTTCTTTAAAAATAATTAGAAGTATTAGAACCGAGACAGCCAGGTTCTGTAATAGCTGTGTATTAGCTGAGTATTAGCTCTGTAATACTCCCTAATTGTACTATTATGTATTCTTTTATTCATCGTCAGAATTCAGTAATGTTTCAGTAATTATTATCTTTCGAAGGAGTATCTACTAACATGGAGCACAGAGCAATGTGAACAAAGTGCGATAATTACATTGCGCAGTTCATGTTTTATGCATCTTGAGGCACAATATGCTTGAAATCACCCTAATTTGAATTGTTCCACAGAGTTGGTGACTGAACTAGTCGACATTTTCACACAACTCTGTTCACTGCTCCTTAAAGTGTCATTTAACAAACTGCAAGTATACAGACATTTGCCCCTGGTTTGAGTTCAGTTGAGTACAAGTTTATTTTCCATTTCTTATACACAGTATTGTAATGTACAGGCCTTAACTGTCGACTCAGTTTAATGAGGCTCACAACCATTCTAACACTGTAAGACTATCTTCAGTGTATTGCTTTAATTAAACTATGATAACATCTGTATATTTATGCTGCTTTGTATTATGTGAGCAAACTCAACATATACAGTATGTGGTCAAATAAATGATGGGTTATATCTTGAAATCAACACTAGAGGTTGGAAAAAAGCTTGGAGTGCCATCTTCACAGGACAGTAAAATAACTGAGTAGGCAGATTAAGTAATAACATCTCAATTAACAATACACATTTGCAATTAGCTCCTCTGCATATTTTTAATCAATTTGCAAAAGCCTCACCGTCATTGTTATCAAATCATTAAGTATTATTATATAGGATAATTGCTGGACAATAATCAGTTTTGGCTAAATTCACTTAGGGCTAAATTCACTTAGGAGTAAACTCACTTAGGGATTGAAGGTATTCTTCACTTGATATGAAGCCAGTGGGCTTATTACAGCAATTGTGCAATAATGTAATTGGCTGTAATGTTAATACAAAGTGAAGCCAAACAAGCCAATAATATTACTCTTGAAGCACTGGTGTTTAGTGTGCTCTAGACGCTGGGCGGAGGACATTGGCAGAGCTTTGCTGTCTTGATATTTCATTCGCAATTTTGTAACAATATTTCAGTGAATCTTGTGGGACTTCACTATGTTTTACTACTGTTTTGAGGGAATACATTCCTCTCTCTAAAGCTAGGAATGGTCAGGTTGTACCATCAAAAGTTAAAACTGAGTTCATCAAATAATACTACAGCTTAAACAACAGGTTTTACAATGTCCATTGCAGATAGGGATGTCTTTGTCTTTGTTTTCTATGAGATTACATTAGCATATGCCTCTGCTACACAGATTTCCAATATTTATAATTACCACATCTGTGTTGATGGATCTGCTGATTTGTCAGTGCTGTGACTGTATGATCAGTTGGATTTTGATCTTTTTCTTGCAAATTAACAACTGGTGGTTTTATGTTTTCTCTTTGTGTTGACAGCTTGTTCTCAACTCTGGGATGTCACTCGGGATAGGGAGTTAGTGAAATGTTTAGTAGAGTAACAGAGAGTAAGATCATGAACTCATAATACTGCAGGTGTGTCAGCTATCCTCAGAACATTTATCTTTTTGGTTTCTGTCCAAGCCTGGGCCTCTCATTGGGCATTCAGAAACACACACACACACACACACACACACACACGCACACACACATAATGTTTTAAACTTATCAAGCCGGCTCTTGATCCTGTTTTTTGTACCCTTCAATTTCTGGGCTTTGTCATATAATAAGCCAGTTTTCTCTTAGTTATCTTATGCATATTGCGGTGTTATTTTTTACACCGTTTAGGCATTTAGCAGAATAGCAATATTAAAATAAATAAGCATTCCTCAAACATCAACAGAGCATGTAGAAAATAAATTCAGTGTACCATGAAAATAGCAAGCATTAGAGCATTCATGAAAAAAAGTAAAATAAGAGTGTCAAGCAGTGACTTGTTTTGAGCCCAGGAGATTGGGTGGAGGGCTGGAGGTCAGAAGGCAAAGTGCAGTTGAAAAAGATGTCTTTTCAGCCTGTGTCGGGAGACGGAGAGAGAATCTGTCATACTGATGGAGGAGGAAAGAAGAAACGGACTGTAGCGCAGGGTTGAATAATGATCTGGAGGTGGTAATGTGCTGTGATAGCTTACTGGGGTCACTGATAGGCTGAATTCACACCAAATCAGGCGTTGCAGCGAAAACGCCAGTCCTCCCATTAATTTGAATAGGGTTATTACGTGGGGGCTGCAGGGGTGCTGCAGCAGCCTGTGGCGAGAAAGTTTTTGGAGAAACGCAACATCATGCTGCGGTGGCCAATCACAGCCAGAGATCAGACTGATCACAGCTGTACAACCCTGCCATGAGGGAGGACAAAGATGTTACTAGAAGGAGGGAAGGACATTTCTCTTTGTTTGAAAATGTTAAAAGTAAAGTTTGGCTTTGCTGACGGCTTCCTGATTCATTTTAAAAAAGACGAGAGAAAAAGAGAGAGAAAGCTCAAACGAGCTGAGAGCACCAGCACAAGAGAGAGCAGTGATCGAGTGACCTAGAGAGTGAATGAAAAGAGTGAGCAGTGGTAGCAAGAAAGCCGGTGAATGAGAGGAATAAAACTTTATTTTCTGATTGTTTCATGGCGGCTAGAAATAAACATGCTCACACCCCCAAACCACACCTCCGCATATCCATGTGAAGGTGTGCCATAACACTTGATTTCGTCTTAATACAGCCTGTTTTGTCCACCATGGGCGACATATTTTAATAATAAGAACACCCTACTATATATTGCAGTTCAATAACAATAACAACACAAAATACAGCCTCAATAACTTCCACTGCTTGACACAGTTTCAAACAAAAAATGTAGCATTGCATAAATGTAGCATTGCATAATTCACAAAATGAGCATAATTTCCAGGTTACTGTACTGAATTGCATTGTATTTTATAAGTGTTATTGTGTCCACTCTGCTATGTTACATGCTGCGGGTCATGATGTGTACCTTTCTGTTAGTAGTGTTCCTCACATTATAAGTGTACTATGTGCACAAGTGAGTGGCTTAACTTAAACAATTAGTAAATGCTAGTGGCTTTATGAAGAAAGATTTAAAAAATTAACAAAAATAAACGCAGGAAAGGGGGATACAGAGAATAAGGCATGACCATGTTATTTTACTTTTCCATTCCTTCCATCTCTGTTCATTTTCTATATCCTTTTAAGGGTTGTGTCAGCCTGGAGACTATCTCAGGAAGCATTGTGCAAGAATTTGGGAACACCCTTTATTAATATTAAATGCAGATCTTAAATTTCTCTTCTTTCATTTATCTGCCTTACAGTATTTATTTGAATATCCAAATAAGCTAGCTGTCTCATTAAATCTGAAAGAAAGCACGACCTTGCGCAGAAACAGAACATTGTCCATTTCTCGTTGCAAAAGTGAGGTGTGAGAATGTGCTCCACTTTTCTCATTTCTAAAACTCTTCAAGGCTCATTAACTCCGAAAATATGCCAACTAGCTGCTGTGAATGGTTTGTAGCATTTTCTTGAGCCAAGAAAAGGCTCTGTACCTCGCGGAGGGAGACGGAGTCCCTGCCGGAGCAGGCAATCACTGAGGCAGATGATAATGAGTTTCATGTTTTATATGGTGTCTCATGTGCTTGGTGGTAAGGTTTGTAGTTCTCTACTATACACTGTGTGCAGTGGGAACATATGATGAAATAGTCTTTAGATCTGAGTCAAAGATTTTATGTTTTTAATAAAAAATATAAAATGTTTTAGTTCATTTTAATCTTGACTTCTGCAAGAGAACTGCTTTTTTCATTGTAGATTTTAGGCCTTATCTCTTGAATTCAGCACTTCTTTCTTGGCTGCTGACAATGCCTCAACTTCTCAAAATTGATAAACAAGTGGTGCTCTCTGGCAATCTTGTACACACAGACACATACCAAGCTCATAAAACCTATCTCTCACCAAACATCACTGCATTTGTCTTTAAGGTACTTGCAAAAACATTTCCCCTATCTCCAAACAAAGAAATGATTCATACTTTAATGTTGAAAACAGAGCATCTCGGCGATGAACCTTCGAGAATAGACTAACAAAAGCATCCATCAGAGCTCTTCAGTGCCTTGCTCTGAGCCAAAACAACAATGCCAGAATGCTTATCCCCCTCTTTCCCCCACAGAGTTAGCAGGCTTACATCATGTTTGCAGCCTGTATCCTAATCTAACTCACTTAGAGCAATTTCCATCAATTCTGATACTAACATGCATACAAGTTCAATACAGTTCACTCTTGTTCTGTTTTTTTTTCTTCTTTTTTTTCTGACCCTTAACTGCTAAAAATCATGACTACGTTTCAGTTCACACACTGGTTTTCTTAGCTGTGCAGCTGGACTGATGCATTTGTGATTCCTAGTGCAGCGTCCAGGAGGTTCTGTTGGGAGATTGGTGAGAAGTCATAAAAATAGTGTTTGGTGGTGTTAGCAATGAGAAATGGGTCTGCATGGATAAGATGTAATGCACAAGAAAAATGAAACTCACCAAAGGTTAAACAGGCCAAAGAAATGTCATCAAAATGCCACTTAAACATGATTTGGCCTTTTGGATTCTTTCATCGCATCAAGCTTTGTGCCAACACTGTGGCTTGAATATGAGTGCTGCATGGTCCTCTGCAAAGGTCGATCAAGATCTGTTTTGAAATAAAACCTGGACTTTAAGATAAATTATAGAGAAATATATTATATACATCAGGAGGCATGTTAATTTGACAAGTAATATATTTGAAGATTGAATCTGTTATTGAAATTAAATGGTGGAATAACATAGTTGGAGGAAAACAAACTATAAAGATTCACACTTTTTTCTATTAAAAGGTTGATAACACGTTAAAATGTAAACCATTTTGTTATTTATGATTTCTTTAAGAGGTTATGTTCTATGTCTCGTTGTCAGCCTATTAATTAATGACTAATACACAGCATCAGAGGTGTGACTTAAGGAAGCTTGGCCCTTGCATCTAGGCAACTGACTGAGAGGCAATGAAATGACAGCTTAATTAAATGTTCATACAAGGGATTTATGCTGCCCACGCTCACTCACCAACTGGGCTTCTGCTCTATTTTCTGCACTTGATTTCATGACCTGCTCAGAGCAAAGGAGGTGGCTTATTAGTACACAATTATTAGAAATGTTATGTACAGTAAATTGCATTATAATTGCTCTAGCCTTACTTAAAATGTAGTTTGAAAATAATCTTTATGCATTTCTGCCTTATCTTTGGTTGATGAACAATTTGAGAATCTTTTCTACATTTGAGCATATTGACCTTATGATTTATTTTATTTTTTTTACCTGAAAGACATGCACAGGAGGCAGCAGCACTTTTTAAGTCTGCATTAGTGACTGCAGCATTCCTCTAAATACAGTATGGCTATACTACAAGAAACTCTGTGCCCATCCATTTGAACTAAAATTGCTTGCCCAGTACATAAGCTGAAAAAGTTTTCTCGCATTCCTGGTTTGTTTCCACAGTGTTCTGCTCCCTGGCTCATTCAGCCCATTGACTTTACACTGGGATAACATCACACATATAGAAATAGCTTTGTTAATCTTTAGGTTTTTCAAATGTAAAGAGTATGAAGAGTAATAGTTTGACCTTGTTTGCAGTTCTGTGTCATCAGTTTTTCAGACATCCCTTTTATAATGGAGGTCTAAGGGGAAAATGCTTTTTCAATCAATCTATCAATCAGACTTTATTTGAATAGCATTTTTCATACAAATGCATTGTAACAAAATGCTTTACACAATAATAATAATAATAAATACAATCTCCCCCCCAACCCCCCTCTATACACAAAACAATAAACGATTATGTGATGCATAAAGGACGCAATAAAAACAGGAACTGAGGAAATGCTATCATAACTCTCTTTGAGGCACAAGGAAATTTTTGTTGTAGCACTGTATCGTGGTCCTAGCTGTTGGCCACTAGGACTACAAAATTGGCAACAAAGGTCACTGGTGGCATCGTAGTCAGATCTCTTCATTCATTAATAGGATGCGGCCACAGCAACCTCCAGCAATGGATGAGGCAACCTCTGTGTTTTTGGAGAAGCGAAACCCTTATCTAAAGACAAACAGAGACTTTGTTCGAAAAATTACCCATAATCCATGGCAATATGGATATGAGGATGTAAAAGAAAATAATGTACCATATTTACTTTTGATGAAATTTGCTTTTTAAATTTTTGTTGTATAAGTTTATTGATTTTGTGAGGTTTGATAATTCACACACAGAATATTCATGATCCTAGATTTAATCATTTGGATTTGTTTATTGTAACCTGCTCAACTAGATGGGCAAAGGTTGGTTTCCACCTACAATGCCGCGGTCCTCAGTTGAGGATTTAATGTAAATATAATATTAGTAGTGTTGCAGTCTTAAGTCCCGTCTGATGATGCATGTTATCCCTTTGCAGCCCAGCACTCTTGCAAACTTGCTAATGGTGAACACATCACAGTACGTAAATGACTGATGTTCGCAAGATGGGAGGGTGGACATTTGGATTCAGCCACTGGTTTGAGGAGCTTATAGCCTACTACCCAAACTTCCTACTGTAACTGTTACTAACTTCACCTGCACTAATATTCTCCATTCAACACAGCCCATGCTAATTAGTTTATGCCTGGAAGTCCTCCCTTGCCTGCAGCCACCTTGGCTACCTCACCTTCATTTCCCCGCAGATACTAGACACAACAGTCACTGAAAGTGGAGGATTTCACCCCTCCATTCTTGAGCCTCAGGCTGATGGGCCCTATTCACAACAAATAAGAGGATCAACCTGCAACGGCTGTGGGTGCAGTGCAGTCACTCGGTACACTAGGAGGAAAAAAAGAGAGTCTATAAGCCTGTTTTCTCCCAAGTGGAGTAAAATTTGTTGAAGCAGCTGAATTCGGATGGACCACTCAGAGTGCTGTTAAAAATAGCAAATCATCCTTTTCACCTCTTTTGGTATCTGAAGTATCCTGATTTGCTTGGTTGTTTCTTTTGATGAACATTGTATGATTACGTGAGGGTGCATTCTTTATTAAGTAATAGAAGTTGATGTAGTTATGTAGCAATTTAGTGGGACGGATGCTTATCAGCCAATAAATGTCTCATATTAATTGCAACATCAAACTGGCCTTAACTTTACTCAGACTGTTTATATGCTGACTGAATTTGACACTGAATCTCAGGGTTCAACAGAGGCTTTGAAACACAATGGTGGAATTTTTAATTGCTTTGACAGTTACCCCAGGTAAAAGTACAAATCGTCTCATCCTTCATGATCTTATCTTTATCTTTGAAGTGTAATGCAATTAGCCATCACTGATTAATCCTCTCACATTAATCATTTTCATCGTGGAAACTGTTCCTTGTTTTCAAATACTGACCAAGATGATTTTATACATCAGGATTTCTGAAGCAGAATTAACTTCACTTTGTTATTTTTTCAGTTTTGGCGAAGAAGTGACAAACTCATGTGCACAAACACAGTGTGTATTCATAAACTTAGTTATCCAACAACTCAACTGACTTAGTAACCTGAAAAAATGAAGAACAGTGGAAGAGATGACAGTGTTTCAGCTTTCATTAACTCTAAATAACTTTCCACACAGAGTGCAACAGTGCACAAAGGTAATTAATTTCCTCAAGGACAATTAATTTAGTGCTTTGATATAATGACAAGAACTCCTCAAAGTTCAATCTTGGTAGACACTGCAGGTGGTTTTAAAGGAAAATTATCCCCAAAGGCCCAATTCAGAGTGAGAATTGCACCATCTCTGGTGACAAAGTTAATTCACCATACAGGTTATATTAATTTGAGAGAACTTATTCTATTCACAGTGTAGAATAATTTGAAAATAAGAAGTTTCGCTACTATAAAAGCAGTTAACAGTTATAGTACATATTAACTCACTTAGTTCAGGAATGCAGTGCATGGGGACAGTGTGGAATGTGAAACACACAGCAGAGACTATAGACAGTACTTTTCTCAATACAAATATCCTCTTCTAGCACTTCAAAACATGTGCAGCACTGAATGCTTGACTGGTTTTAGTTTGTCCCATTGTTGACTATTAACAGAGGCCAATATACAATTTAGCATTTTAATACCTACAATATATAATATATAGTTAGATTTTATTTTATTTTATTTATTTATTTTTTACAATTTTTATCTCTAATGTTTGTTTTTATAATTATTATATTCATATTTGTATTCTTTTTTATTCTTATTCCAATACTATTCTTTAGTGAAGGCTAGCTTTTTTGGCACAGCCTCAAGGATATGCCTTTTAATGCAAATGACAATGTGACAAATAAAACCTTTGATTCTTGCAGCAGTTCTCAGTAGAATGAGTCGTAAAAGCAAGTCTGTTAGTTAAGACTCAGACACACCATGAGGAGAACATTACTGTAATGCTGTAAACTGCCCACTGTGCAAGAGACTTCTAATATCACAGAATTCAGTTACACAGTTGTGTGTTTAGAAAACAAAATGTAAGTATAGGTGTTTATTGTTGTCCACATCTGTATGTAAATTATTAAGGCATTTGAAAATGTTCAAGATGTTACTGTATACAGTACTATTTTAGAATATTATGTATTTTTTAAATGCCACTTTGTTTTCAAGATAATCAAATATTGCTACCAAACAATGGGTAGTGCCTTATCTTTTCATGATAAATCAGCTGCATAGTCAATGACAAACAGGATGTGTTGATTATGGTTGTTGTGTTTTTGAGGACATATTGTAGGCATACATCTCACCTGTGAGTGGGTTGGACTTAGGAAGAATCCATTATCAGTGGGTGTGTTAGGATGTTGCATTGATTATAGTCCGTCAAATCAGTTCTTCTAATTTCAGTTGAAAAGAAGAGCTGCCCTCCTACCCACGCAGTGTGCCGTCAGTTTTGTAACGGAGGGTAGAGTTAAGATTGGCTTTTCCCAAGAGAGAACAGATGTCCTTGCCTGGGAGGTACAGAGTTGCAAGGCACAAATACTTTATATGGCACCTTAGATTTGCCGCCAAGGGCAGGCAATGTCCCATTTTAATTTGAATTCACTTTCCTGAAATCCTGTTCCCCGTGTGTAAACATGTGCACCAACTGTTTTAGATTGGAAGACACTGAATCATCTACTAAGAGACTCTCTCTACCACAACAATGACAGCACTGTTTGTTTGTTCAAATACTTGAAATGATGTATGTTTACATTCTCATGACAGACAACCTCTTGCATATGCCAGTCGTGTGAATAATAATTTTCTGTCTTCTCTCAGTAGCAAAGGAAGTAGATGTTATATTGCTGCAAAACATGTTAGTAAGAAGGTCGAGATTGGTGATTGTTGGTTTCTCTTAACCATTAAGGTGAATTTTTTCTGACATTAACCTTGACCAAGTAGTTTAGTCGCCAAAGCTTAACTAGCCCATAACAATATGGATGACAGATAATGAAATTCTCATGAGGTTGTGTTGGTACAGGGTTACACCTCTCACATTACACACTGTCATTAATACATTGTTATCATGAAAAAATGTCAATTATAGCTGCATTAAGATTTCCAAATTCAGACAAATCAAAACACATTCATGCAGCAACAATGTTAGGAAAGGTGTAACACACTATTTAGTCAGCTGAATTATAAAAAAAATGCAATACAGATACTTCATACTAATGTATTATTTGACCTCCTGAATGTACAGTAAAAGAAGAGAGTAATCTGTGACTCCCAGCTGGTCATCTTGTTCTGGATTCCACACATAGTAAATTTTGGTTTAGTCCCAGCATGAACTCTTCTGCTTCCATTCCTGTTACACAGAGTGCTGATACGTGGCAGGACTGAAGAATGTAAGAACGGATTGCTTCTTTCTTTTAAGACCTTGCATGCCAGAGGAGCTTAGACTGTACTTGTTAGTTTTGACACAGATCAGGGAAAGATTCAAATTCACAGACTATGTAGGCTAGCCTGTTCATAGCCATCCAAACCACTTACTGTACATTTGTCATTCTCTGTGTCATCCTCTCTGTGCTTGCTTTCTTGTTAATCATGATCATTTTCTGACCAGTAATTGTTTGGCTCTGCTGGTTACTGGTCTCCTCTTTTTGTCTTGGTTGTCAGAAAATGTTGATGTTCTGGAACATTGATTGGATTAGGAAATTTATTAGCTGCAAAGGGTCTAACACATTAACAAGAATAGGCTGTTTTTTAACATTTAATATTATGCAAGTTAAATGTTGCCAATTGGCTATGTATGTAAGGATTATGTTATCAGACTGTCACACACACAAAATGCATATTTTTTTGGTCAAATTTGTCTTTTGAGCACGAGGGACTGGGTGAAAGAGGTGATAAGTATAAGATGAGAAGGTCTGAATTCATTGGAATCTAATGAAAGATCAGTAAGACTGCTACCTTCCTACTACCTGCTACCTTTTTTCCCTTTTTCTTCTTATTTCATGACTACGCTGAAGCAATGCCTTTTGGCTTCAGTCCTCTCATATAATTTACCACCATCCTTTATTTAAAAGGAATCTCCCTCCTGGTTCAAACCATCATTCAGCAAGTCTTAAACTATCATTGCCCTGTCTTTTTCACGCTGGAGGCAATCACAAATCAGTGTTCTCTCTAAATGATTTAGTTCCTCTTTTATCATGCTGCCTACTGCTTCATATGCTGATGCCAAGTTCACAGTAATGTGGAGAACTGGTTCTGAATTTAAACCAGCTCCAAATGTTTAAGAACATTTTAAGAAACATGCTTTTTGGATTTGCTCATCAATTTCTGAAAGTGAAATTTGGAAATACTGAGCCTCCATCTACATCACTGATTACACACACATCAGACAGTAGCAGTACAAGAGAATTTAGCCTAATAACTGAGCGAAAATGATTTCATGCAAGGGAGGAATCTAGTCAACAGGTACAAACATTTCCTACAACTCGGTATAAGAATGCAGCGTTGACCCAGAATCAGCACCTTCTATCACATACCAAACAGATATTTAACTCAAATCACAAATGGCATCATTTAAGGCAAAAAACTGGTTTTGACTCTCAACATAATTTGGTTTTTATTTGAACTCAAGAACTATGGTAAACATATGAATCAAGATTAACTAATAACCAAAATCATTAAGTAGAATCAGAATAGAAATAGATACAAAATTACCATATACAACTATGCTGCTAACTAAGTATGCCATGCACCCCCATAATCTGTCTTTAACAATGCTTTATGCATTATGGGAAACTTTGTCACATGGTGTGAGCAGAACCATCTGCAGCTCAACATGGCAAAGACAAAAGGAGCTGTTTGTGGATCTGAGGGGGGCCAAGGCACCGATGACCCCTGTTTACATCCAGGGGGTCAGTGTAGACATTGTGGAGGACTACAAGTACCTGAGAGTATACATTGACAATACACTAGACTGGGCTAAGAACACTGAAGCCTTCTACAAGAAGGGCCAGACCTGTCTCTACTTTCTGAGGAGGCTGAGGTCTTTCAACATCTGCCGGACAATAATGTGGATATTTTATGAGTCTGTGGTGGCCAATGTTCTCCCGTTGTGTGCTGGGGCAGCAGTTTGAGGGTAGCAGACGCCAACAGACTCAACAAACTGATCTGCAAGGCCAGTAATGTTGTGGGGGTGGAACTGGACTCCCTTGCAGTGGTGTCAGAGAGGAAGATGCTGTCCAAGTTATGTGTCTTCTTGAACAATGTCTCCCACCCACTCCATGATGTGCTGGTCAAGCACAAGAGTGCATTCAGTGCAAGACTCATTCCACTGAGGTGCACCACAGAGCGCCACAAGAAGTCTTTCCTGTCTGTAACCATCAAACTTTTCAACTCCTCCTTCAGAGTGTCAGACACTCTAAGTCAACAGACTGGCCCTTTGGACTTATTTTACCCCTATCAGCAGCTTCATAACCCCATAATTTAGTTAAAAATTCATATTTTAAATTGTGCAATACTTACTTAACAGTACAATCATTTTGTGCAATATTTCAACTATGCAATACTCTGGTGTATATTTGTACTGTATGATAATGCATTTATACTGTATATTTCAACTGATATTTCTTATTCATACTGTCCTTGCATTTTAACACATTAATAGATTCCATTTTCAGCATTATTTTTACACTGTTGTTATATATTGTAGTATGATGCACATATTTTCAGACTTTTTTTTTGTAAGCAACTGTAACATGACCCAAAATCTCCTAAGGGATCAATAAACTATTTTTGATTCTGATTTATATGTTATTAAACTCACATATTTGACTTACAGTATGTAGGGATTTTTTTCAGGAACTAATACAGGAACAGTAATGGAGGGAAAATCCAGAACTGGTGTTGGCACTGAATCATTGTCTGCCTTTAGGAAGCCTGTTTAACATACAGTTATTTCTATCAAGTAGCTTCTCTGCATCTCTCGCAACAACAAAGCAAATAGCATCCCATTAATTCCTTTCACTGAGGCACACAGTATTTCTTCCTCTGCTATGAGTGTATTATAGTTGCACGGTGGAATATAAATTCAGTGTACAAGGTATCAGGCTTTAATGATGGCAGATCTGCTGGTGAGAAATGACAATGTGTGCTTGGTTCTATAATGGTTGTGCTATAGTGTGAATATATATGTGTAATGCTTTTGTGGATAAATGAACCAATTTAATTCTTAAAGACTATATGTGAAGAGGAATAATGAATCGGTATCCCTAAAATTTTAAGGAAGAGTTGTTAAGTTACTTAATGGATCCTATTTTAGAGTCCCAGATTACCACTTCTTGACCCAGTGAGTTCATCTTGACAATTTTAGGAGATAAGGCCTTTGCTCTCCTAAATAAAATGATTTTTAGTGTTTTATTACTGATGCGTACAGTATTTGGCAAAGTGACTGTGATAACATTCTTTCATTACAATTTATTGGATACAAATTATCTTGCAACAAACTTAGAAATCTGCCGAAGAAATTGGCATCAATATCCACTCATCCTTTATTTACAGAGCCAGATGGTAGGTTTGGACTCCATCAAGTATCTTTTAATACAACAGATGCTGAATAGTGAAATTTCTCTGTTTTGGCTGGCTGTGCGCCATTATGTCTAAAAGCCCATTATCCAAGGCAAATATGTGACCCCCCTCTCTGCTGTTATCAGAGAGCATCAAGTACAGCCAAAGTTATTTCTTTGAGAAGAGAGAATGGGCTCCTTCTCAATTCAGTCTGTCAGCTCTCTGCATAAAAGTCTTCTACACTCAGCCTTTCTCCTCGTGATTTCAGCAGAGATTCACTTAGCTGTCAGAAAACAATTGCTCTTTGTAAAAGGCGGTGGCTGGTGCAACTTTAATTTTAAAGATGTTTTAAATGAGCTGCCACTGTGTGATTGATGGGCTGTAAGAAACCTGCCTCCCGCTCCACTATATCCTACAACAGGGGCCTTTAATTACGAGCCCCTTGTATTGATGTTGTCAGCTCCTGTGTGATATGCATCATGTATGTGAGGAAAATGGATTTTACCACCTGGTCCCCTGCTCTGTATAGTGTCATTGGGCACAATGTCATCTGTTAAAAACGCATTGTCATCAAAGTAGAGTGATATTGCCTTTAGATAAAGGCCTTTGCTATTCATGTATTCACTCATCTATTTACTCTCACTCATAGTTTAAAGTGAATTTGATTATGATTGATGAAGAGTCATGCATGAACTGACCTACCATTTAATGAGTATCTCTTCTATGTATGTCTATTTTTCGTGCAAAAAATTGCTTTAACCCTACTTGTGCCTTCTAAGAAAAAGTATTTAAGCACTTGGAAAGCAAATGTAAATAGCCTTCAAATATCTTTTTATCTACTCAGTTTGACAGTTTTAAAAGGCACTCCTCAAATACAATAAAAGCTTTTTTAAGAGACGTAACTCAAGTGTCCTTACAGTATAAAATATCTGACCGTGAGTTCATAGTAAATTACTGGCTACTAGTTGCATTTTCGCATACATACTGTGACATTTTCATAGTAAGTTATTGTGAAATCAGTCTGCCGTACTATCAAATTGCTGATGACAACAAACATATAACATAAAAAGGTTTGATTCAAACAAAAACACAAGCAAAATCAATTTAAGACAATTATTTTGCAATTGTATAAACATTTTACAGGTCAGTGCTACTACTGCAGGATAATGCAGTTATTTTAGTAGGTTGACCATGTAAAATCTTAAAAGTTTGGACATTAATAATAATCATCAATTCATACTTGAGGCTGGTTAACTCTCACTGTGTTTTCAAGTTAGAAAAGTATGCCAACACAATGTAAAATAGCATATCTGCAGTCACAGTAAAATTGAGTGCTTGGTCACATTTTTTCAAGTCTGTCTTAAAACAAATCTCACGACCATTTCTATATTGCAGTACTTTGAGTTATTGTTTGCTGTACCCATTCCTCCTGTCTACACTGGCCATGAAGAAATCCCCCTCCTGTCCATGATGGACAAATCCAAAGTCCTCATTCTGTGCAGGAATTACTTCCAAAGTCCAGCTGAAGATAATATGAGAATTCATCAGTATGAATCAGTACAAAATTCCCTCTTTGTGT
The DNA here is from genome assembly GCF_914725855.1 of Thunnus albacares. Lineage (NCBI taxonomy): Eukaryota > Metazoa > Chordata > Actinopteri > Scombriformes > Scombridae > Thunnus > Thunnus albacares. The sequence continues at coordinate 25,540,848 of NC_058106.1, forward strand.
GACAATCCCTCTGCCACAGCTCAGCAAGGAAACACAGTCTGTGGAGACACATAGAGGGAATATTGCACTAAAAATGTTAATTCTGAATAAACTCACTTGATTTATTTAATTCAAAATTATGAAGCCTTATATAAGCTTTGGCTGAATTTTGAAATGTTTGCAAAGAATGACTGTAGATTTTGTCCATCACTTACATGGAGATTAGAATCTCTTCTCTTCCAGTGTGGGCAAAGGGAACAATTACAACAACCAGTAACTTTTTCAAGATACATGAGAATATGTCAGTATTGTTTTATGACAGACTTGAAAAATGTGAACCTATCCTTTACGACCTGATGCTGGGCAGTGTAAGATGTGCCTTGTGCATGTCTGGAAAGAAATTGATAACAATATAGTTCTCTGCTACCAAGCCTGAAATATTTATTAAAGACACAAATAAGCATCATAAAAGCATATAAATAATTGTAAAAGGAATTAGTTAGCTAATTAGCTAATATCCCCAATAATATTTTAGCATTTTCTTCTTCAACCTGTTCCATTTTGCTTTCACTGTCAGTAAACAGTAATTGAAACTGAAGCTGAGCCTCATTATCAACATCTATTAAAGATGTTTTAAATGTACATTAGATCAAATAGCACCCTCTAATTTCAAATGGTTGCTTGTACTGTCTCTCCAGGCAGTTACAATATACTGTGACTCCGTGGAGTATGGCAATCCAACTGTTTATCAGGGCTGTTGCTATGAGTTGGTTTTTGAGTCATCTTAGTGGCCATACACTGCCCTAATGAAGCTTTTAGGGGTTTAGGTACTGCCAGTAGACCACTCAAGATTCATTCAAGAAATTTGAAAAGTGAAATTGTGAAACAAACACATAAAAACAACCTTATATAACTTTAAACCACTCATTTTGACAATACACTAAAAGAGGAAGTCTTGTGCTACATGCAAATCTGCACTGTCTTGTTACAGCATGTCTACAATGACATCCTCTCAAAGTCATAGGTTTTCTAATGAATGTACTTATTGTTTGATGTGTCTATGCTGCCTCTTTAACCTTGAGCTTGTCTGTCTTTGGGCCCAAGAAGGACCTATAAACAAAAGATAAAGATGAAAGATTTTAGTTTAATGTGCAGTTCTTGCTTGTTACTCCAAAGCTCAAGCGATAGGATTACATGTCTCAGAACACCAAATGGTCACTATTAACCAGTTCAGGCTCCTTGACCAGCCAGCAGGGGTCACTAATCCAGTGATCTGATCTGGTTTGACGTGGTTTTATGATGCATGTTAAAGTATTTGGCTGGTGATTTTCTACATTATTCTTATTGTCAACAAATCTCATGCACAGAGCTAAAACAACAATGAACTCATCCTAGTTACAAGTATTGTGTGTCCAAGGCCTGATATATCTTATTTCTCAGTGCTACAGAGCTCCGTTGTTGCCCAAAAACAATTAAAATAACGCCATGAGCCATACTGTTGTGGGTCATGAGTTTTAGTCTTTGGAGCCATTTCTAAACAAGCTACCATAGCCACAGTCCTCAGTGATGAAGGAATATGTCACCCAGTGCAGCGGTGTGGCTCGCTGACATGTTTTTAATAGTTTTTGGGAAACAACAGAGCGAATGTTATGTGGTGATAATTACTCTGGTCTAAATGTCAGGACTGCATGCCATGAGAAACGCCAGTCACCCAGACACCCCTGGTGTAAACTGTTGACAAAACTAGGCATAGTTAGTGACAAGCAAAAAGCAGTGGAAACGTAAGATGGAATGTTAAGAGAACTAGCCAGCACTCAATAACAATATTAATTCAAAGATAATTACAATATCTTTGGATAAATTCCAAGTGCATGAGGCATCTCTGGCATAGTGCAGATTGAAATTGTAGTAGCTTGCAAAGAATGTAGCCAAACCACTGGTGAAGTCCCATGAGAACTTCACTTTTTATAGATGTCATCCATGCCCTCAGCTTCATCATGTCCCCTGATACAAAACAAGATGTACTCATGATGTCTTACTGTGCAAAGACTGGCAATGTAAGGTATATGTATCACATTGCCTTGGACAATAAAGCGAGCTGATGCCTGGTGTCACAGAACATTTGACATCAGTGGCTGTGGCACAAGTCTGCAAAATAAAATTGAACTGTGTATTCTGCATATATTGTAGCATTTATCTTAGAATATACAGCAGCTTATAGCTTTGCCTAAATAACACCAAGGCCCAATCCCAATGTCCCCCCGAAACCCTAAACCCTAAATCCTGAACCCTCATGGACTTACCTGACGTGATTGAGTGCAAGAGGCTGCAAGGGCTCGAAATGGTTTAAATAGGAATGATATAGCACTCTGTGACATATCATGTTACCTTGATTGTGTGTTTGGGACTTTTTAATCAATACTTTATTGCCATATCAACATGACTGATTTGAATTTGTCTAAGTGAGCTCACTTAAACAAAAACAGAAAAAGAAAAATAGTAAAACCACTCACTCATAAAGCACATAATACATTAAACAAAGTATAAAACAGATAGGTAATATCCATCGTGCACATGAAATAATCATGTGCACGACAGTCAAGTAAGGGAACAACTGCCTGATTTGAACGTCTTCCAGGCTCTTGCTTTACAGAGTGGACAAGAGATAATTGTCAAATAATCAATTTTCTCATTTTTGTCAAAACAGCATCATTAAGCAAAAATTAAGCAAAAATATATTGAATAAATTAGTTGTGTAATATAACCTATGCTTGCATTCCTCAGATTGCATTTGTTTTTATGTATCTTAAATCCTTGTTAATGTAGTGTTTCTTTGTAAATTTAGGCATACCAGTGCACCCACTATGCCAGGCTGAACACCCACGAGGCAGTTTGTTTACTGTTTTTTTTGTTAACGCTCCTGGCTTCCCCTGGTAACCCCATATTTAACGCTGATTTAACGTCACAACACGATGAATTGTGGGAGATTCCCTCAGGCAAAGTCTGCATAGATGTGGACTTACAGAAAGTGTGCATAAAGGGCTCGAAATGTCTGCTTGAGAGCCCTTATGCACTTGACGATTTGACAGTGGGACAGCCCTAAGCCCTCACGGACTTAGTGAGAACATGCCTCAAAGTCTATGAGTCCGTGAGTGTGGACATTGGGATTGGGCCCGAAGTTGAAAAAGAGTGGGATCCCTAAGAAAAAAAAATAAAAATACTGAGCCAGTTAAAAATGAACCAGCATATGCATTTACAGGAATTAAACACATGGGATCTCTACTAGACAACTCCAGTTAACTGTTTTATTTCACCAACAGTCAAGCATGATGGCTGAATAGATTACTTCACCACCAGTCTGGTCACTACCACTGTAAGATGACTTTAACATACTTACCATCACAGTAACTGATACAAAACCCAATAATTAACATTACAAATCAGACCAGCCACAAATCACTACAACTCATTCACAGTGACTAACTTATGCATTTGCAAACCAAACAAGGCTGCAGTTTGGTGAAACCTTATATGGTGGAAAACCGCTGGTGTGCTACACATTTAGCAGTGGAAGTTTCTACAAGAGACACCAGGAGATTTTATTCAGAAATATCTTTCACAGAAAGATCATCCTGCACATTTTAGTTGATGAGGTAGCACAGCACTTGTGCCGTAGCATTGGAAACATGCACGCACGCATGCACACACACAGCGGACAAAGCTTCGAACAAGCACTGATGTTAATCTGAATCTCATCCTCTATCCTAAATCATCACACAGTTATTCCTGTGGTTGGTAAAAACATTAACAACATTAAATTTTCTGCTTACCTTGAACCAGCGGTCTTCAGTTTACACAGTTTACACAGTTTTCAGCAACACAGCAAACACTGTGAGGGAAACTGCAGGATAGGAGAGAATGTTGTTAGCACTGACATAAGCTAGGACTGGAGATATACTTGCTTTTTATCCACGCATTCACGCAGTGCTAGTTAAGTTACAGGGTAAAATTGAAAACCCTTTCTATAGTTAGATAATAAATCTGATTTTATGGAGCTATTTCCCTATCTTTATTCAAGAGCGTGGTATATCAATTTGAGAGCATAATTTATTGATTTCACGTTCAAATTTTGTAATTTGTCCCTCAAAACCCTGCCCTCGCACTCAAATAGCCTCTGCTTGCGCTTAGATTTGCTCTGTTTCTGCTCCAATTGTTTGCTTGCACTCAAATATAATGTTGCTTGCACAGATTTCCTGCGCTCAAGCTTCAGCTCTTCTCCTCGCACTCAGGCTGCTTCTGCACGCTCGTGAAACTTCTGCTCTCAGATTTCTCCTCTGCTCTCAGATTTTTTGTGCAACAACCCTGTCAAAATCCCCAGCCAATAGAAGGCCAGGTTTAGTATTGACCAATAAAATGATCCCTGCCTCCTTGCGAGCTTGTTCACTTTACTTCTTAGAGCATCCCGTACGAGCGGGTACTCTTAAACTGGGTTCATCCACTTCAGCCCTCCAGGGCTTTATAAAATGTGTTTCCCTTGCTTTATTTATGACTTCTGGAATAAAAGGACGGTTCATTTATACACCAGCACCCGTGATTTTTACTATAGTAGCTGCATACAGTATTATAGTAGCCGCATGGCACAGTGCCCGCCTGTTGGAGTGCTGGAGGAGAAAACGATGTCACCTTCATCATAAACGTTGCTATGATTACGTTACGCCCGTTTGAGAAGGCAAGATGGTCACTTGAACTTCATTTTTTATATGAAAAATTGAAGTGATAAGCGTTACAAGGACCCACAGTTGTAGTTTTACATCCTTTTGGGACCCACAGTTGTAGTTTTCTCAGGCTGGTTAGCAGCTCCTCCATCCGGCCTGCTGCTACTGTAAAGCCACTGACACAGTCAGCTTAGCACCTGCTACTGCCAATAGCATATTCAGACCAAATCAGGCGGTGCTGCGTTCCCTAAAAGTTGACTCTGGCTCAACTTTCCGGCCGTAGTCCGGTGCAGCGCCGCAGTGGCCAAAACACCCGCAGCCGAAACGCACTAACTTTACCCCCATCCAAATGAATGGTATGACTGGCGTTTTCATTGCACCGCCTGATTTGGTCTGAGTAGTGGCTGTAATTCAAATTCATATCGGTGTGAATGTGACAATTTAACAACCAAACCAGTGGGATTAAAATCAGTCTTTATGACAGTTTTATGACAGCTGGTCTGCGATGATGCATCAGCTAGTTTTGTTCAATTTCTTAGAGAGGATCCCTGATTAACTTTCACACTGCTTCATAGATACAGATTTAATTGGCTTACAAGCTGCTTTGCGAATTTTCCTCACTAACATTGGTAGTAGCAGGTGCTAACAGGCTAAGCTAACTGTGTCAGTGGCTTTGCACTAGCAGCAGCAGATGGAGGAACAGCTAACCAGCCTGAGGAAACTACAAATGTGGGTCCGTGTAACGCTTATCACTTTAATTTTTCATATAAAAAATGTCGCAACTGATGATCCCACAATGCTGTGCGATCAAATTCAAATTTCACAGTAATTTCCTGTGTAATGTCCATGCCTGCAGTATAATATACAGTATTATATGAGAAATATCACAGTTAAAGCTTGGAAAGCGATAATAGTCTAATTTATTGTGAAATATTACACTTAAAGCTTGTGAAATCCTGGAAATAATTTACAGCGTAGCTTTAAATCTGGTAGGGCATGAATTTATCCAGAGTAATTTACTTTGTCAAATGTGAAAATAATATCTCATGAATACTCACAATATTTGGAAAAAACACAGCTGAATATTACATTAATGCTGATAATACAAATCTCCTCACATGTATTGTATACAGTGTAAGCAACTATATTTCACTGGAGTTCAAGGTATCAAGATAGATTATTACATTTATGCAAAGATAAATCCAATGATACCATAAACTAATCATCACTCATTGACTTGCAACATTGCCCACAACTGCATAATACAAACAACCAGAGATATTAAAGGATTAGCTACAAGGAGAATTCTCTGAAGCTTAACTCTATTGTTGTAGCGTATTTATTGCTATATTAGCAAACTTAAACATTTAAGGTGATTTCAAGAAGATGTACTAAAGGTATACTAAAATAAAGGTGCTCCCATTTGTCCCCCTGGTACCTACAACTGCAAGCAGTCATCAGTGTGCAGACTCCACAGGCAGAAATTAGTTAAATGGCAAAGAAGAACTATGCAAACACTTGCTTTGCCGTGCACCTGAACACACCATGTTCGACACAAACAAGGTGACATCACATCTGTTCACTGGGTCTCACTGATAAAAAAAAGTCAACAGAACAAACAAACAGAAATGCGTTCAAAATGTTAGTTGCATAGTCATCAACCTTTGGTTGTTACTGACACCTCATTTGGAGCGTGTGCATGCCAAGGTATACTTTTTTTGTTGAAGTTTGACATCACACAGTGAATGGGCTGCCTTTTTAAATAGGCTACTGTATATTCACTTTTACTGAATTTAATAGAAATAATCCAAAAAGTGACAATTTTCTGTAGATGCAAATTTGGTATTCTTTTATTCCGCAATTTCAGAGACTCACTTTCCTTTCTCTCAGCCCACAGTCTGACCTGGTTTGTTCTCTCGAGTCGATCGGCTGGTGAACAGTTTCAGTGCTCGGTGTGATGTCACACATTCCCATATGAGTTTTTTTTTTTAGAGCACAGTGGTATCCTCCACCTGTGGCTGTTCAGCACTTTTACTGAGAAGTGGAAATACATTCTTTAAAATTTTTCCTTGGTTCTCTAAAAGGATGTAATGTGAATTCACCACCTATATGATCTCATGTCATAAGATGTCTGCTGATGCTCGGTGGGATTTTAAGCACCCATCACTGCCTCAAATTATTTTATTTGTTACTTAAATCAATGCCATGATGGTCCACTTAATTATGAATGTGGGTGTTCTCCACTGACTAGTATGATGTTTCTCATTCAGTGTCATTATGACATGTTTATTTGTGATAATTAAAGTACTGTGACTGTACGTTCCATTTATGGGTGATTGGGATTCATCAACATCAACACGAATACTGTATGACTGAAAACAGATGTTTCTCGATATTTAATGACCTGGGTATGGGTATTTAGTCAGGATGTTCTCATGTGCAAATAATTATAAACATTTCATGCATATACGTGTATCATGATCAATGTTGTAGAGTCAAGCAAAAACACAGTATAATAGTATAACAGTAGAACATTATATATAATATTGTCAACAGTGACACTTAAGTTTAAGGTTTAAGAGAAGGTGTTTATTGGAGTGTCTTAAGAAAGCATAATGTGCATTTAGGAATAATGTAGTATATCGTTGAGTGTTTTGTCAGAGTGACTGTTATTTGGGGTGCTTTAACTGTGCGCTCTACCTCATGTCTCCTGGTGCATGGAGAACTGTTTTCTCTCCTACTCTGTGAGCTTGCGCTGTTTGTTCTGGCTCGGATGCAGTCAAAGCCGTGCGAACAAACGTTGGAGGTTTCTCATGTGCAGCAGCCCCAGGCGCACCACCACCAGGTGAGCTGCCGACATCATCACAAGGAGCAACATGACACTCCCTGCCGGCTCCGAGGCTGCGGACCTTTAGTGCCGGATCAGCCGCAACAACGCCTCCACACGACAGTCGTGCAATCATGGCATGGGATTCCAGTGCAGACCGAGGTAGGGCACCTGCTGGCTCTGCTGCAGGGTGCTCTTAGCGTGCAACAAATTTGGAATGAGCCGCAGTGGAACTGCTGTAAATGCCCCCTGAGGATGTCATAGAAAACTGTTTGCACCGATTCTTTTTAAAAGAGCAACAGCCAATGGTGAAACTCCAACACTCGGCTCACCGACCAATAGTGTAACCTAATCCCTCAGTGATACAGTCAATCATTGATGGACGGACATTCCTGTGTGTAGGGCTGGCTCTGCTTTTGCGGTCCAGCCAAAAATAATAATTCTGTTTTGTGTAACTGTCTTGTAGTAATTGTGTCCATTTAAAAGTAATTTTACATTATGAGGTTTTCCTCCCTTCAGCAATACCACTGTTGTTTTTACTGTTTTCATCCTATAAAAGATTTTACACCACCAGATAGAGAAATAAGTAATTATACTTTATTAAGGTATGTAATACCACCCTGTTTAAAACCTTGCACACATCCTTACTGTAACCCCAAGAACTTGTAAGCCAGTGCAATCTGTAGTAGACAGGGTTGCTTAAATATGAACAAAAACTGTTTTTGGCTGTGTACTTTGTGTCAAAGGGGGAAGAAAAAGTAAGGCAGTGAGAACAAGAAAGCTTAAAAACTTTGTACCAGTAACCATTCCCATTTGACATTTTCTGCCCTGCATATTCTTTATGTAATGAACCACACTAAATGAAATGGAACACAAACTGGTGGTTGAATTCTCACAATACTGACAAAATATATATTTTTTGTAAAAACAAAAACATCACCATATTAAAATGTTTCACATTGATTACATTGATTACAGTTTTGTTCGCCCATCATATCCAAACAATTATTCATGGATAGAAGGGGCAGACAAAACCAAAACATGTTTAAGGATTGTTTGTCCACTCTCTCAATCTGCTCAGGCTAACACACTGAATAGAAACAATATCTGCATAATTGGCTGAAGACACACACATACTCTGTTGTATCTTGTGCAGGTAATAAATATTGGAGTGAACTAAACAAAGCAAACCATGCAGTCATTTCAAGTATGCAGTATAAGTTTAGTATTTGATGTACAAAAGTGCTGAATTTAATTTGTGAATTACAGTGAGATGAAATTGTGATCTGTTTTTCGAGCTCATAACAACACAGTGCAGATACTGCTAATGTGCTGGAGGTTACAGAGGTTGTAACTGTTTAATCAAACATTCTTCCTTAAACATTTTTTATATGGAGCCCATTATTGAAATCAAAAATTATATTTTCTGTAATATAATGAAAACTGTTTGATAGTTACCCACTGCAAAATCCTTTGTCATCATCACTTAAATGTTATGATATGATAACAAAATGATCAACCTTTTAACTTTCATTGTGACATTTCATCACAAATGGAAAGAAATATATTTTGAGAAAGGAATGATGGATGGCTTAATGAAGCAAAGGAGATACAGGACGAGACAGAAAAAAGCATACAATCTGAACATCAGAAGCATATGGCAAAATTGCTATGTTACACACCTGCTATACATGCTTTTGAACATACTGTGTGTTGCGTATCTGTCTGTGTGAAAAGTTGTCAGCAATATTAAACATCAAAGTGGTAAACACCAGGTGTTGGTGTCAGTCCCTTACAATCAAAGGGAAAGTGCTTTCTGTCGGCTACCAATTTCTCCACCAGCCGTGGCCTCAGAGGTCATGTTGCAACAAACTCACATGACATGTTACAATGACAGGTGCCACTATAGTGCGCTCTCCACCTTCACATAAAAGCTCACTTGAAATTTTTTAAAAAAGTCTTAATGTATTTGATTATCAATATTTTAGAGGATGTATTGAGATTAACCAATATTCAATATTCAAAATAACTTTACTCTGTTCATGCTTAATTTGCCACTCAAGTACAGTAACACACTGAATGTAACTGTGTCTTCAACACTAACCATGTCTATAACAGGATCTGGATCAAAGGGGCTGACAAGTCCAGAGATGTGGTTAGGTGCTAGTCCAGCACAATTTACTGGTCAGCCTTGAAGGTGACCAGTAAATTCCCACATTGACTCTGTGTTCAGACAGAGCCAGAGTGAATTTTAGATATGGCACATGCAAATACATACAAAGTCAATGCAAAGACACAAATTCATCTGGGGCGGCGCAAATACATAGAAACACATCTGTTTGTTCTGTCTTAATGCACAGTTAGTCTTCAGTAGATGATATTAATGTGACAAACATCTGGTAAAACAAGATGGAGTCTACGGCCATGCTAGCAGTTCTGTGTGGCTGCATTTCAGCAAAGCGGTGCTTTGAGCTAAATTCTTGCTAACATGCTGACAATGACGATGTTTACATGCCACTGTTAGAAAAGTTTTATCATGTTTACGGTCTTATGCTGCCTTTCCAGACAAGTTGGAACTTGAAAATTCCAACCTCCTACTTGAAAAAGTATGATTGAACAGCTCTCAAAGTCGGAGCTCCAACTGGGAAACTCGCACCACTTTCATGGACTCCGACTTCACTTATGCTATATTAGTAAATGACATCATTCAACGTCAAGTAACATCACACAACATGTAACGTTACTTGGTAAGCTGACTAAATTGATGTAAAATATTTTGTGACAACCTCTTACCTTATCCCGCTCCGTTTCGTTGATGTATCCAATTAGACTCAGCTGACGTTGCAAATATTCATATGTTGCCTGAAGTTTCTGTACTGCAATGTTGATTGTTTGCATTTTGCGTTGTGAGTTGTGGAACGCTTTAAACTTGGACTTTAGAATTTTCAACTTGAAATTTTCCACCTCTGAGTTGAATGGAACACACCATAAGTTTAGTATGGTAACATTTAACAATTGGCATTAAACATGGAAGTACAGCTGAGGCAGATGGGTAATGTTGTTAGTTTTAACACCAAAGCGTTGGACAAGAGTTTGACCTGATGATGGTGCTAAATTAAAAGCCAGGGGATCAACAAAGTTATTACAGTTCATTCTGTGGGGACCATGAATGTACCAAGTTACATGGCAATTCATCCAATAGTTGTTGAAATATTTCAGTCTGGACCAAAGTAGTGGACAAAACAACATGCAGACCTAAAAAATAATCTTTCTTTTTGCAGTTAGTCTACTTAAGATTCAGCAACAGGTCACTTCTTGACCTGTGAATGTAACTAAATAAGAAATACCTGCACTCAATTTTAGGTACCATGTTCATTTTAAATGAAATACCAAAGCATAATTTACAATAGAAAATAGCTTTGTTGAACATGTTTTAAGATTAAGTCAAGTTTGGAATTTATCTACAGACTACAGCGCTATATAAAAGATGAAAAAATAAATAATATCCACTTGTAAATGTCTTGTGCATGGTGTTTGATTAGTCTCAACACCTGTGCACATAAAAACCAGGTGTGTGCACGTGATACGGGCGCACAGAACAGTATCCACGAGCGGAAAAGCATCCTCGCAAGGGAGCATTTCTGTTCCGCGTGCACAAATGTGATCCCATGAGCATGGGGCTGTGACGAGTGCTCATTCGTCCCTCCCTACATGATTGCAACTGCTCAACACTGACTCACTTGTCAAGTTGAGTTTTGGCACTTTGGAAGTGGGGATGGAATAGACAGTGGTTGATGTCTCTGCTCATTTGATTGGTCACTTTCAAAACTGACCATGACTTTTGATTGGCTGTTTGGTTTGATCACTGACACAGTCGAAGACAAGTTGTTGCCTGAGAGAACAACCATTTTAGCTCTAAGCTGGATACAGGAAGTCAAACCAATCAAAGTTTTGATGGGTTCTGATTCCAGTAGTGCACTAACAAGTATTAAATGCATGTAGTCAAATACAAGGCAAGACATAGTACTTGGCATCGCTCAAACAATATTCAGAATTAAAAGGGCAGGAATAGAAATTAAATTCATGTGGATTCGTACACATAATGGTGTGGATGGAAATGAGCTGGCATATAAACATGCAAAAGGAACAAGAAGAAAAAGAAGAATAAGTATGGTTGTGAAATATAGCAAGGCTGACTTTAAAAGTATAATCAAATCAGAAATGAAAAAGAAATGGCAAGAAGAGTGGGATAGAGGAAGTATGGGCTGATACTACTACAGCATTCAAAGAAAAAGAGAAATTTGAGAAAGCAATAAAAATAGAAAGGAGGAGGACATTATAACAAGGATGAGGTTTGGTCACACCAGTCTAAGCAGTACATTAAACATAATAAATAAGCATGCTATGGGTAGATGTGAACATTGCATACTACGGGAAATGGTGGAGCATGTATTTTTATACTGTCCTAAATATCAACAAGAGAGACAGACACTTAAAGTCTGTGTAAAGCAATAATAAATAGGCGTTCTGAGTTTGTCACACCACAGAAAAAAGTGTAATTAACCACCCAGCCAAATTCGAATGATTAAAAAAATTGCCAAGTGTATAAAATTAGGTTTCAAAATTGTGGAAAAATATGCAGTATTCTCAGCTCTGAAACACTGGGGGCGTGTCTACTGAAGGCACTGAATGTACAGCCCAACTGAACAGCCTCTGAGTTAACGATGCTCATACCAAACTCCTGGTTAAAAATACAAAATTTAAAATAGGCCTTGTTTGTACAGCAACATGGATGATAGTTTAAAAATAAAGTAACCTTAGGAGCCACTGTTTAATTTGGCACATATTTCGTAGGTAAATGTGGACTTGTTTCAGTAAAAATGTAACTTATACGACTGGTTAACCAGCAATCCATCCCCAATCATCATTATGTTAAATTGTCTTTTCTTTGTTTGGTGCACTTAACGTTACTCACTTCTCTGCTGAAAAGTGGCTTCATTGTGGCCATCACCCTTGAACACCCTTGAACAATAAAAGACATCAGCCACTGTCTATTCCACCCCCTCCTCCAAAGTCTCAAATGTCAACTTGATGAGCAAGGGAGTGTTGAGCAGTTGCAAGTGCGTAGGGAGGGTCAAGCACCCGCTTGTCACAACCCCTTGTTCCCAGGACCGCATTTGTGCACACGGAGCAGAAATGCTCCCTTACGATAATACTTTTCCACTCACGGTATTGTTCTGTACGTTCATAACACATACACGCACCTGGTTTTTAGGTACATGAGTTTTGAGACTAATTACACACCATATTTGTGGATCTCACAAAATCACAGCTTTTTTGTACCCTTTACTGCTTTTTACTCACTTGTTTATATTTTTTATGTGCACTAAACTTGACAACTTTTGTGTTTTTGGGTTGAGAAAATCGTCTCAAAGTAAAATTGTAGCACTTACTGCAATTTGAAACCACACTTTCCCCACAGTCCCTAAGTACTCCAGTGGAGAGAAACAGTTTAGATGGATACTCAAGACTGTTAACTTGCAGTTGAAGTGATTCAGTAAATAAAGCTGTTAACTAAAGCTATAACAAGAATTTCTCATGTCCTAATTTGATATAATTATGTCTTTGACAAGAATTGTTGCTGCTGTCAACAAGCAATAGAATGCTGTGGGGGTATAACGGTACACAATATTCACAGTTCAGTATGTACCTCGGTTTTGGGGTCACAGTTCAGTACGATTTCAGTACAGCAGAAAAAAAAAAGAAAAGAAATTGAAATTTGGTCTTAATTAACCAAAACTATGAATTACAGATTCTACTCTTTGAATTAGTAAAAAATGAGTTTTCAAATAGTGTGAAATAAAATTAATAGGTGAATGCAGGCTCTTTTTTCTGTGGATAAAGTGTTATTACCAAAGCAACAGAAAGGTCACCTTTATTAATCGTAATAATTATTTACAGTAATTAGGCCAGATATCAAAGGAACACTTTGTACCGCTCTCGGAGAAAATTGATTCTTCACACTCGTCACAGCCCAGTGTTCCCGGGACCGCATTTGTGCACACAGAGCAGAAATGCTCCCTTGCGATAATGCTTTTCTGCTTGCGGATACTGTTCTGTTCGCTAGTAACATGTACGCGCACCTGGTTTTTAGGTACATGAGGTTTGAGACTAATTAAACACCATACTTGTGGATCTCACAAAATCACAGCTTTTTTGTACCTTTTACTGCTTTTTACTCACTTGTTTATATTTTTTATGTGCACTAAACTTGTCCCACTTCTGTGTTTCTGGGTTGAGAGAATCATCTCATAGTGAAATTGTAGCACTTACTGCAATTTGAAACCACACTTTCCCCACAGTCCCTAAGTACTCCAGTGGAGAGAAGCAGTTCAGATGGATACTCAAGACTGTTAACTTGCAGTTGAAGTGATTCAGTAACTAAAGCTGTTAAGCTGTTAACTAAAGCTGTTACAAGAATTTCTCATGTCAAACTTTGATATAATTGTGTCTTTGATTAGAATCAGTGCTGCTGTCAACAAGCAGTAGAATGTAGTAGGGGTATAATGGTACACAAAATTCATAGTTCAGTATGTATAGTTCAGTATTGGTCTTTTATTTTGAAAAATGTAAACATCCAACAATGGCTCATTGGCCAAAACTATTACTGAAACAGTTTATTTGTGCTGCAGTGGAAAAAGAAAACAACCTTTCTGTTTCTTGCAAGGAGTCAGAACACCTGCTGACAGCTGTTTTATGCTGATTTATAGTTTAACTGTATATTAAGTAGTTGAAACTAGCTCCACCTTCAGCAGCTACAACAGTAACATGCATCAGAGGGACCAAACCATTACTTTTACTTTCATACTTTTTAATTACATTTTTCTCAGATCTGGTTCTTACAACGTGCTGTCTAACAATGTCAGAAATCAGATGTTTTTAATGTTGTTCCAAATGGCTTCACTCAGGGTGGAGTGAAAAGCTGTCACAGAGAGGGGAGGGGTACTGGGAGACACAGTATTGTTTCACAATAACAGCATATTTTAATAAAAGTGTTGCTCTCAGTCAGTGTTATGAGTCTCTAGTTTGTCATTCTGACGGCAGTTACACTCTGGGGTAACTAAGGTAACCAGGGTACCTTGGCTAAGCAGGCTAGCATACATCCATGAGCATGCTACGGCTAAGTGGTGCGCTGCCAGAACATCCCAGGTGGGACTCGTGCTCTAGAATTATTGTTCCACATGTCGGAGTAAGTAGATTATTAAACTATTTTGACAGTAACGTTAATTGTTTGGGTAAACATGTAAACATCCAACAATGGCTCATTGGCCAAAACTATTACTGAAACAGTTTATTTGTGCTGCAGTGGAAAAAGAAAACAACCTTTCTGTTTCTTGCAAGGAGTCAGAACACCTGCTGACAGCTGTTTTATGCTGATTTATGGTCTAACTGTATATTAAGTAGTTGAAACTAGCTCCACCTCCAGCAGCTACAACAGTAACATGCATCAGAGGGACCAAACCATTACTTTTACTTTCATACTTTTTAATTACATTTTTCTCAGATCTGGTTCTTACAACGTGCTGTCTAACAATGTCAGAAATCAGATGTTTTCAATGTCGTTCCAAATGGCTTCACCCAGGGTGGAGTGAAAAGCTGTCACAGAGAGGGGAGGGGAACTGGGAGACACAGTATTGTTTCACAATAACAGCATATTTTAATAATAGTGTTGCTCTCAGTCAGTGTTATGAGTCTCTAGTTTGTCATTCTGACGGCAGTTACACTCTGGGGTAACTAAGGTAACCAGGGTACCTTGGCTAAGCAGGCTAGCATACATCCATGAGCATGCTACGGCTAAGTGGTGCGCTGCCAGAACATCCCAGGTGGAACTCGTGCTCTAGAATTATTGTTCCACATGTCGGAGTAAGTAGATTATTAAACTATTTTGACAGTAACGTTAATTGTTTGGGTCACAAAGCATACTGAACTGAGGAAAGTCACATACCGAACTGAACATCCTTACCGAACAGTTCGGGGTGAATACATGAACTATTACACCCCTAGAATGTAGAGATTGAAAAGTTCTGGTCAATATCAAACATAATGTTAAATGGATGATAAGAGCCCTGAAGAAGTAGTGGTATATATAAAGCCTTTAATTATGTGTATTTATGGGTGACATGGAGTGCTAATGTCTTTGCTAATGTATTTACGGGTTTGTCAATATGTCCCGGTACTAATGAACCAGAATCTGGATTATGTGAGGAAAACCAAGTTTTATTTATTTTGTGATAAATGTACTTAATAATGAGTGTTATTTCTGTTGTATACAGAGAAACAGTCAAATGTTGAACATTCTCTGGTCATTAGAAAGTGACTCCATTTAAAATGTATTAGGCTAAAAGATATAAAGTGAAATAATATCCATGCAGAGCTTTGCATAGCTACTACCCTCTGGTCATTCAAATCTGATGCACGATTAATTGAAATTTGGTCTTAATTAGCCAAAACTAAGAATTACAGATTCCATTTATTGAGCTACAAAAAAAAGAGTTTTCCAATAGTGTGAAGTAAAATTAATGGGTGAATGCAGGCTTTTTTTCCTGTGGATTAAGTGTTATTACCAGAGCAATAGAAAGGTCACCTTTATTAATCATAATAATTATTTACAGTAATTAGGCCAGATATCAAGCGAACACTTTGTACCGCTCCCAGAGAAAATTGATTCTTCACACTCAGAATGACTTCAAGGGTTCTAACATGTTGTATATTTTGTAGGCAATATGAAAATTACAAAGTCCAATCTCAATTATCATTGGCACTAATGCGGTGGTTCACTTTACCACAGCTTTTTATATTGATTATTATGTGTTTAATTCATTTTGCTTTCCTCTAGGAAAAAGCCAAAGTGTGGCAAGATGATAAATAACAATTCAATTAAATTCAAATTTTATTTGTATAGCACCATCTCATACAAAGGCAGTTCAAAGTGCTTTACAAAATAACAAAATAAAACAGCTAAAAATGTGCTTATATACAAAAACATCCACACATACGTGCACATATATGCACACATACATACACACATACAAATATACATACTGTACATATGGCAAGTTCATTAAAGAAAATGCTTGTCTGAATAGGAAAGTCTTTAATTTGCTTTTAAATGAACACAGTATCAGAGCAAGTCTAATATCAGCAGGCAAACTGTTCCATGCATGCATCTTTAGGTGCATAAATGCTAAATGCTATCTCACTTTGAAAATGCTCTAGACACATGGAGAAGATTTCCATCTCATGGCCTGAGAGATCTGCTGGGATTGTATAATAACGATCATAAATTATATTTTTATGTCGCTTTATGTAACAAACCTTTTTGTGCACACTACAGAGCTTAACAATACAGTTGCACTACTAAGATTGTATAAAAATAAAAAATGAAGTCTCTAAGTTACACTGCAAAAGACAGTGCTAGTCTACATAATCTTAAATCTAGTACAAATGCATTCTCAGAGTTTCTCTGTGATAAATTAACTTTTGTAAAACTCATGAGGAGATCACAATGTATAGCTTTTATAGGAGATTTTCTTCACACTACACAGTCAAGGGGCTAACATCTGTCTGATACTGTTACGGTAGAGCGAATAATGAATTCTTTTGAGGATATTTTGGAGGAAAAACATGTTTTTGTTATTGATATATAATTTGAGCTATTAAGTTAATACTTACAGAAAACCATTTCATAGGATGATATATATTTACTCTAACAAAGTGTTTAGAGAAATCATCTCCTATCAAAAATTGACTTCACTTGCACTACTTCCAAAGACTGGAGAGAACACGTTTTCCAGGAAAAATTCAAGCCTTTGAGCAAATTACATCTAAGGAAATAGATTTCTTTATATTATTTATACTATGTTTGTTTGTTTTTCTCCATTAAGAGCCATCACAAAATATGTATGCTGCTCTTTTAAAGTCTCCTACTAAAATCTTTTTGAAGGTTAAACATGTGATTTTTACAACACTTTATGTCCACAAATACAACAAACTAAGATTGTTGAACAGTATTGTTTAAATACAGTAGTCTAACACATATGTTTATTTATCAAAATCAGTCAGGTTAGGATGTATGTTTTTATTTTCTTAAGTCTTTACTTTGCAGACAAACAAGATGTTAGCTGAGTTACATCCCTATGGGTTTTTCCAACTCATCGTACAACCGTCATTACTTGAATGTTTTGGATGTGAGATGATTCTTAAATGTATTATGTCAGTAAGCATATACCCATGTATCAACATGTTTCCAAGTATGTAGACCCTAAAGGCCGGATAGCTGAGTGTTATCCAAGGTCAACAACTCTCAAAGATAATTCCCTGGCCAAATATGTACTTTGGCCAGCAGAGAGCAATTCACTCTTCATGAGTTGGCAGGCTGTAGCTGCTATCTGAAACTCTCGGTACAGTCTGTTTTCCAGGTAACAAGCCTTGAAATCACATAAAAACTCAAAACAGTTAGACGAGAGGGTGGTGATTATTTCAATATACTTGCTCATTCAAGTACATTGAAATATACTTGAATGCTGTTTTCAAGATGGCTGCCGAGGACATGAGTGGTTTGCTGGGCTCCAATCAAATCCTCCTTATTCTAATGCTCTCTCTTATTTGGTGCCTTGACCTACATCTCTCAGCAAGTTTTCAACAGTGCCGAGGATGACTCCAAGCAAAGGGAAATCCTTTGACTGAAGCTGTTTGATCAAGGGAAAGTTTGTTGTTTGTTTGCTGTCCCTTTGTTGTTTGCTACTACTGGTTACGATTAGACACTTTTTAAAACCCAAGGATAACCCAGCCACATCAACCCTAAAATGGTGAGCAACCTATGTTGATCAAACAGAACTTTACTTATTTGGATATGGACATTTTGCCTTATAAAGCACATTCTCACTAAAGGAACTGATTAAAAATGAGAAAACAAAAAACGCTACACAGCTCTCAATACAGTATGGCAAGTGAAGTGTGTCAAGAATTCTACTGGTCCTACTGCTACTAGCTGGTGATACCCCAGCAAGTGCCTAATATCTGACCGGTGGAGGATCTGATCTTCCAGGGCAGGCAGGGTGCTAATCAGGCCAGACAAGCTACAGCACCTGTTCACAATGAGGCAGGATCTGAACCAGGATCTGGCAGCATTGTCTGATAGCAGTCACCAGAAGATGCATGGACAAGACCATGTTGTTCCCAGTAAACAAGTGCAACCTCACTGGTGAGTGTGTTTGATTTGACACACACAAACTGTCAGAACCGAAAGCCGAGGCTGAAGCGGAACACACCTCTGCGTGTAGTTAGGGAACTGCTGAGGCACTTCAAGAACCGGTGTCAGGGAAAACTGAGTGCCACACAGTGCAAAAACAAAAACAGCATCAGTTTTTCCAGACTGTTAATCATGCCAAAGTGTTATGGGACCCAAATTTCTTGGTGGATATTTAAATAGCCAGAGCATAATCTCAAAAGAAGATCAGATTCATACTCTACTGTCTGATTCAAACTTGAACTATCTTTGCTTAACCAAAACCTGGCTCCCCAGAAATGCACCAGCAAACATGATAGACATTTATTTATTTAACTTTTATTTAACCAGGAAAAGTCTCATTGAGATTAAAAATCTCTTATACAAGAGCGTTCTGTCCAAGACAGGCAGTAGCACAATTAACAGGGTAGCAGACATAACAAACATAAAACAATTTACAATGAAAATAAAGAATAAATCACAGAATCATAAAATATCAAAAATATTGATCAATGTTCGTCACAAGTCATCAACATCAGGGATCAAACAGGGGCAATATGAATCAGTCAAAACATCTACAGCCAGATGTGCTTACCTCCATTTAGAATCACTTTAAATGCATCCAGTGAGACCAGTGAAACCAGCTCCGGAAGATTCAGGTAATTTTGCAACTGATTCCAAGCAAAGGGAGCAGCATACTTAAATGCCCCTTTTCCCAATTCAGTATGGACTTTAGGGACTGATAGTATGAATAAGTCCTGGGAGCATTCCTGGTAATGTATGCTTTAGAAAGGATGGACTGCTAGGTTTTACTTCTCTGTGATAAAAATCAAAGAGAAGTTATGCAGAGAAATAGAATTGAACACCCCTCTTGAATCTTTAGCCCTAAATGTGATTCCTTCACCTCAGATTAATTTTAATGTTATTGTTCTGTATATTCCGCCATCATATAGTGTTTCATTTTATGATGAACTATGAGATATAATGAAAAGGTTTGATCCCCACATAGAAACAATATTATATGGTGACTACAACATTAACTGGTTGGACAAAAACAATAAACAAAAATTGAAAATGATTATGTCAAAGTCCAATGACAAACACAATAACTCCACGGAAGCAACCGTCCAACGCTGCTTGTTGGATGGTTCTGGCCTCCCCATCATCCATTGATTCCTGATAATGGACACCTCATTGGGTATTATCCCATACATATAAAATCTTTTACAACAAAGGTCAAATGCTGGTTCATATGCTGTACCCATTTTTAGCTAATTGTACTCTAAATTACTAAGGTTTTTTTCATGTGTATATGTATTTTATTGTACTTGCATATCAGTAGTGTATTGTGGCTCTATGGTCATGAAAGCTGTGTATTTTAATTGCACTGTACATGTAAATCCCAACTAGAGACAAGAGTTGAAAATTAGCAATCAGCTGTGTATTTTATTGTACTTTGATATCTGTAGTGTATTGTGGTTTTATAATAATGAAAGTTGTATATTTTTAATTACACAGTACATGTAAAAGCCCAACTAGGGACAAAAGTTGAAAATTAGCTATAACTATAAACTCTCTGTGTGCAGCACATCAGTTTCATGTTCTTTATGGGAACTATGTTAAATTTCATCATCCCTATCAATTAAAAAAAAAAAAAATCAATTGTTTGAGCAATGATTTTTACATATAATTAAATCTGAAATAGATTTTAAAACTAAAAGCAACTCACTGTAGAATCTGTAGAATAAAGTAGAATCTTTTGTAAAGGCAAAGTTTTAAAAATGCCTGCCAAGTAATTTCCGTCTTGACATTTTCCAACTTCAATTCAAACAGGGCTGTTTTTAAAACACAGGGAGACTGTGTAAACACTAAATTACACCCACACTCAAGGGTGTGAAAAAAATCTTTCAACTCCTTCAACTACTCCTCACACCCAATGTGATCGACCAAACATTGTCATCATTGGAGCTCAGCTCTGCTAGTAGGGCTAAGAAAGACATTCTTACAAGTGTAAACTCATACATAGTTGCAGTGACCTATCATAGTAATGTATGTAAAATTTTGTCACTCCTTATATTTCTGCTTGGTGGCCCCCAAAGGCCTAAATAACAGAAGACCACTGAACCATATCAATAAACATAATCCAACGACATGACCATCACTCTTTTAGTCAGCAGCATATAATCATAAAAACCCAGAATGTCATTACAAGGTCACTGTTAGTGACCACTGGCTTTTACTTTAGCAAAACATTATAAAAGTCTCTCATGTGGTCAAGGTCCAAAGGTTATATTATCTAATTATCATCCATTTGCAGTAATGTCACTTCACTCCACTTCGGAGTCATATCTTTTTCTTTTGAGCACAATTCAATCAAATTTCATGTTTGATCTGATAAACTGAGTGTTTTAGAATAGTTGGGGTGCCATCTTAGTCCTCTCTTTCTTGTTTGAGTAGTTGATTTCTTTCATGGGGATAATTGCAACGTACCTGTAGTTTTTCATAAACTTTGCAGACATGAAATACAAATCGGCCTCAACAAGCCAAATATTCAGAAATGTGTTTAAAATTGAAATATGAAACCACTTTACACATTACTAATATAAATGATTGTGTTGATTTTTTATTGTCATATTTAATTCCCTTCCTGAGAGCTGTTTAAATGGTAGCACAGATGCAATATCGCATGCACAATACACGGGGGCTTACATGTCCTTGATTCAGGTCTAATTGGAAAAAGGAGAGAAAAAGGCCCTGCAGGCTTTCAATATTTAAACAAATGTAGGTGTAATGGCAGGTCATTCAGCCGCAAGAAACTAGAATAAGAGACGAGGGACTGGTCTCTTACCTGTTTTATGTGTAGACATAGTGGGCCATTTCAGTGGAGTGATGAAGAGGTTTGGCTGAACAAGTTGCTAAAACAGTGCCAAAATAATATATTCCAGAGCACAGTTTGACATGAGCTGTAACTCACGCCACTCTTACAGTTAAAGTTATGTGGTTGGTAGGCAAACCTCAGGAACATTAGCATGTCAAACCAAAGGATATGCTGATACAGTATATATTACAGTGCGTTTCTCAAGCATTCACACCAGGGGTTTAGCACACTTTGCAGAGCAGTGGATTATCTTGCAGGTCCAGGATTTTAGTAGTTTCAGCTATGTCAGGGTATTCAGAACTGAATGTTCAGCCCAGCAGCCTTTTCTTACAATACTTTGAAGCAGTTTACAGTCATGCCAAAATCAATCTGACTGACACTGGCTGATTTTTCATACAAGGCAAGAATGGGTGCTGCATAAAGTCATCATAGTTTTGCTTGTTTACATTTTTGTTTTGAAGATTAGTGGTATTACAAGCTTTTTTTTTTTTTTAAGAACGTTGTAATTGTTTCTTTTTTTTAATAATAATCAAAATATAAAATGTTAAAATGCTAAAAACCTGTAGTTTAGTTACTTAATTTTGTTATTGTCAAAAATGTAAATTAATTCCACAGCATTTTGCACCCAAATGTAGGACACAGGCATGTTGGTGCAGTAACAAAATAGTTTTATTATGGAGGAGGATCTGGATGAGGGGCTGATGGCAGGGAATAGGGATCCAGAGACAGCAGGGGTGAGTGATGGAGGAGCGTGGCTGGCGTGAGCAGGAGAGAGTGAGGGGTAGCATGGCATGTAGGGGTACCTTGGAGACTTGGAGGTTGCTGGCAGGCAGACAGACAAGCAGGAAGACAGGCAGACGGGTGATGATCCTGGGAAAAAGAAAAGCAGGTTAGTACACAAAACACAAAGAAAACTGGGTCACTATGAAAACTAACTTAGTTGGCCTTGAAGTGTAATTACCAATATGGTTGAAACAACAATCTGGTGAGGTCTGGTTAAAGAGAGAGGAGAGGGTAGATATACTGCAAACTGATGAGCTGATGAGAGGCAGGTGAGCAGACTGGGAAAGGTGATGAGCTGATTGCAGCCAGGTGTGCAGGATGAGCAGAGCCGGGAGCCAGGAGGACGAGGAAGGGAGACCACGCCAATACACATGCAAGCAGAGAGAGACAGACAGACAATATTGTTCTTCTAACTCTTGATTCTTATTTTTCCGTCTTCTGTACGTTTTTTGCCGCGTTTCAACTGCTGCATACTTTGTGCTATAAAAACCATTCAATTGTCAATCTGTGCAACTCATTCAGCAGATGTGTGCTTGTATTTTTCTGAAATGTAACGTGTTTCAGCGATTTTATATCATTTTTTAAAACATTAAAATTTATAATGGCATTCTATGGGACAAACCATCCAACTGAGTTGGAACCTTTGTCACTTTGACACTCAACTGCTCGGACGTCCCTTATCGCACAGACGCCATTCAAACTGTAAAATGATCACAAAACTTTGAACTTTCAAAGTTATCAAATTGTTTAGTGATATCTTTTGTAGTTTTTCAGCCATTTAAGCCCAAAGTCAGGGGTTTTGCAGACTTTGTTAGGCCTCACCAGTGTGTCATGTGATCAGGCACAGTAGAGAGCACAGATATTTTTAGACCAGAATTTTTTTTCTGAACAGCTATCACTTCCACAATTTTAACTCTTCAAGCACATATCTTGCCTCAATATGTTGCCACAAGCCTCCTCTCTCTCTAAATGTAAATACATTTCACATAGGACTTATAGTTTTTGAGATCTGAACCTTAATTGATAGAGAGTCCCTGTCTTGCTCTCATTGACTGCAATACAGTCTGCAGGATGTGTGTCTCCTCTCACTCCAGTCTCTTAAACTTACAGATTCTCTCTTCCTTCAAACACTTTTTACACATATCGTTCATTCTCATGTTAAACTAGTCTTGCTTTCACTAATGATGCACAAATCTCTGGGCTTCAAGCTCTAGGTTGAGACAAATACATTTTCATCATCAAAATGGAGATTTTTTCCTCTCATTTTTGTGAATGTCTGTTGGCTCAGTGGTTTAGAACACTGTTCTCATGATCAGTTTCATGTTAGATGACAAGGTTGTGTGTTTGATACCCGCTTACTGCAGTGCTCCTCATAATATTGCTCTCATCTACAAAGATGTACCGTAATTCAATACCACTCTGTCTTACTTTAACATTATTACCTAAAATGTGGATTGATATGCTTGTGAAATACAACTTTTTCCAGTAGTCTAATGGTTTAATCATTACCTCATTTTAGATCCAAAGGTTGTGAGTTCGAGCCCTGTTTAGGGTAGAACTCAGTAGAGTTGAAGGATGAAGGAGTCCAGGTGATGTCAATCTGCCTGATGAGACTGCTTTTTTGTCAATTTCATGCAATTGACAGACTGAACTAAAATCTAGCCTGGCATTGATATGTGACATGTTAGCTCAGTGCATAGTATGTTTGTCTTATAAACATGAGGGTGTAGGTTCAATTCCACCTCTTGCTGATTTTAATCATGGTAGATTTTTCAATACTCTTCAGCTTTCAGTTATATAGTCTAAATCTGCTTTCAGTAATCACATGCAATTTCTACAGAAATTACATTTTCTAGTTCTTTAAATATAATTCACCAACCCATAGTTTTTCAAATGGCCTCAAACTCCACTCATCAATGAATCAAAATGAAATATGAAATTAAATAGTCTCGACACTAGTATTTATTCCTGTCATCTGAGATTTTACTGTTTGTACATGGTTATAAAGCTATATGCAAATTAATATATGCAAATTAATGTTCTGTTTAAGTCAAATATTTCTTAGATTCTTGTTTTGCTAGATTAAACACAGCACAGTCCTGTTTTGCTATAAACAAACAGGCTACATGTGTACTATCTCATCATGCCTTATGGTTTAGTCGCATAATTACAGGAAGGGTAATGTACTGTATTATTAGACCTAGATATGACCACCATGTATAAGTGTGATTGCTATCATCAACAATGCAAAGAAATGTCACCTAGCCAGAATACCCAACCAGGAGTAGAGCCCTGAATGGTTTATTAGCAAGCGTGACACGTGAAATGTCTGTGGTGTGTTTGTGTACAAGGAAGGGAGGAGGAATATTTGACATTTGTGCACAGAGAGATGTGTTATGATCTTTCCAACATTTACGCCTGTGCATTCAGGAACATGGGATCTTATTAGCTAGGCTTCAGTGAAACTCCCCAGCTAATGCTGCCTTTTTTTTCTCTCTCTATTTTTCTTTGTTGGCTGTGGTGAATCTCAAGAGATCAAGTGCTCTCATGGAAGAAAGATACTTGATGACAAGGAAACAATTATATAATTGCTGTGAATGTTAAAGTTGTAATTATTGCTGCATTTTTGATGACTTTTTTTGAAGTAATTATAATATAAAACAATATAATAAAAAAACAGCACATAGTTAAAGTCGAACTGAAATTAGAAATCAGTGTTGGTGTTTCTTTTTACTAGGAACTGGATGCAACTGTTAGCAAGTTAAGCTAACTACTTTCCATCTGGAAAGTGGAAGCTAGTTAGCAACCTGCTAACAGTGTTTGCTGGCTTCCACTTTTCAAGTTTAATACAAACTTAACAGCACGATGGGTCCTTCCAAATGTTGAAAGTTGTAAATGGACAGATATTTTAAATTGTTAATAGAAAACCAACATTATGTGGGCTTGTTGGAAAAGGGGAAAAGCATCTTGTAACAACATGGGACGCAGTCTGATGTTCCACAGTAGCATATCTCCACAGAAGTTGAAGTGTTTTCCACCATTCTGCATTCCCATTTCAGTTTTTTTCTTAAGATAGAAAGATAGAGTCTCTCAGATGATGTAACGAGCTTACAGGTTTATAAAATGTCATTTTGACATGGTGGACAGGTGTAAATACTACAATACCCATTAGCCTCAGCCATTGTTGCCAAGGAGAAAAAGTGCATCAGAGGGGCAAATCAGAGCCATAGTGAATTAAAAATGCTGCAGTCGTGCAGAAATGCACCTTTGTTGTAGTTAAAGTCTAACTTGAAGTATTTATACAGGATTGTACTTTTTATTGTATAGCCATATACTTTGTATATATTTTGTAACTCAGTTCTTAATCTTTTGTACTGATGATTTAACCGGCAGTGGTTAAGCCCCTCTGAGTCATAGAGTGCTCCTACAGTGAGTCACATTACATTGTCTATGGGAAAAATGAATATCCTCTTTTGAAAAATGAAAAATGATGCAAAATAACTATAGTATCTTTATAGTTTATATGTCCTTGAAAAGTGAGAAAAATTCAGCTTTCAATTCATCTAAGGAATGTTAAACATCATTTGTTATTAAGTTTTAATGTGGAATGACAGTCATACAGTCAATCCTCATTGCACACAGTGTAAGGTGTTTATATAAAATAAACAGCAAATATAACAAAAGAAAGAAAATAGATGTGCTTGTCTCAGAGTGTAATTTTGTACCTCACATTTAACATACCCTTCAGATAATTCAAAGCGAATGAAGCATCTTTCAATATACTGTAACACAATATTCATTTATAGGCTTATAGGGCAGCGCTCTGGGTGGACAAATAATTTGTTTCAGTGAGAAACTAATGCATCTGGGAATAATGGTGGATGCTCAGGATGATAATGTATACTAGTGTCTGTGTCTAAAATTTATGAATATTTTGTTACAGTATGCAATCAGAACCTTTACATTAATCATTCATAGTCCTTGTGGCCCATTATTTCTGCCATTAAATTATTAATGCTTTGGACTGACTTTCCTCACATAATCAAGTACCTATTATTGGCTGCTATACATTGCTCCTGTATATGCAGACAGGGCCATAAAATAAGACATTAAATCACAGTATATACAACATTGACTGGATTACCTTGCTCTTATGCTGTTGAAGCCTTTTGTTTGGTTAATATTGTAAGAAAGACATCAGATATTGTAAATATCTGCCTAATGACCCAGCTGTTTGTCCTCTCTACCCCTCCCCTCTCTCCCAAAACCATCCATCCATCTAGAGTTTTTCTTGGAGCTGCTGGACAATTCTGAGAAGTCTCTCAACAGCATGTTCACACGGACGTACGGGAAGCTGTATATGCAGAACTCAGAGGTTTTCGAGGACTTGTTCACTGAGCTAAAGCGCTACTACACGGGGGGCAATGTCAACCTGGAGGAGATGCTGAATGACTTCTGGGCTAGGCTGCTGGAGCGCATGTTCCAGTTACTCAACTCCCAGTACCACTTCACAGATGACTACCTGGAGTGTGTCAGTAAATACACAGATCAGCTAAAGCCCTTTGGAGACGTGCCCAGGAAACTGAAGGCCCAGGTCACAAGGGCCTTCATTGCTGCACGGACATTTGTTCAGGGGCTAATGGTGGGTCGGGAAGTCGCCAACAGGGTCGCCAAGGTGAGTTTAATTTTCTTCCTATAGCTATTTTACTGGTGTATTTGTTGGCTGTTGAGTGATTCTGTGCTGTTGAGCAGTGTTGTATTTTTACACGTGTGCAAATATCCAGTGGGACGATTTTTTTTGTGGCTGTGATACTGGGTTGTTTTCATGAGACCATGAATTATTCTAGTCCATAATATGTGATTATTCTGTTTGAATAAGAGAAACATGGTTTAAAGAAAGAATTTCATCATTCCTATCTATGAGTGCTACTTTCTATGGCACATAGTTCACAACATACAGCAGGTCTGTGTGTGTTGAATTAGTGCAGGTCAACCTACACTACACCTTTTTTATTTACCTGTACTACTCACACTTGTTCTCAAGTCTTTGAAATGTCTTCAGTGGACCTTACATCATACTC
The DNA here is from genome assembly GCF_914725855.1 of Thunnus albacares. Taxonomy (NCBI): domain Eukaryota; kingdom Metazoa; phylum Chordata; class Actinopteri; order Scombriformes; family Scombridae; genus Thunnus; species Thunnus albacares. Next base: position 25,568,398 of record NC_058106.1, read on the forward strand.
CTTTAGAATTTGATTATATCTGAATTATTTATCAAAAGCATAGAAATAAAGAACAAACATTTTGATTCCATATGAGGATCTTCTTTTGGATGCACTTGATCTGTGAGTGTGTGGGCCAGTGTGAGACATTTTTTTCATATGTCTGGTTGAGTACACAGCACACAGTACACTGTATGTTCCACATTTCAGTAGAGTCACCCACAGAGAGCAAAGCTTTGCAAACAAGAGAAGATTAAAGACCATTTCCCCAGAGATTTCTCATGTGGTTTTGTTTGCAGTGTTTCTTTGCTATTCTCATTTTGCTACTTTTTTGACAATTTTCAGGAAAATTAGTGACATTCTCCATGCAGACAGTTGATTTCATGATGATAATATTGATTTTCCTTTCTGTTGTTGTTGTTTATGGTTTGATTTGAGAAAAATAAATATGTTTTTCAGAGCATTATCAAATACTGGAGATTAGAAATGCATTTTTAAAGGCTTAGTGGATATGTTTTCTAATTCCATGTTAAACACAGAAAGTTATGCAATCGTTTTTCATGGATGTCTAAATTGTTGAAATGACATAACCAAATCTGTTTGCTGGTTGTATATTACATGTTGCATGTTGTTTCATTTTATAAAACAGATACAAAACTATCAGGAATGATAAAACTAGTATTCAGAGTACTTTACGTCTAATCTTCATGATTATTCAAAACAGTAGAGAACATAAAGGTGTAAGGTGAGGAGTTATAAAGTTTAGCTTATGATTTCACTAAGACTTAACAAGTCATTAACACTTTACTTTAAGCCTCAATATTTAGCATTTATAAGCAGTAAACATATGAGGTTTATAACACGCTATAATGTAGTTGTTAGCAGCTATGTGTTCATTAATGTACAACAACTTAAACTCCTCCTGTGGGCACCCATACTGTAAGTGGGGGGTTGTATATAAAAAGATAATGAATGACAATATAATAAAACACAATTGTAATACTACAAAATATCTTCATAGGAGAATTTATAATTGTTGGCAAATACTATACATTAATAAACACTTTGTTATTATATTTGCTTATAACTACACAATAGTGTGTTATAAACCATTTCTTCAATGTGTGTATACTGCTTAGAAATGCTAAATTGGGGGACTTAAAGTAAAGTATTGCCAATAGGTCTTAAAAATTGAAACTGTAACTAGTATATTGCCGACCTTAGTCATCCAGTCATTTCAGATAAATAATTGCAGACCCTACCAAAATCAATATTTTTTCACCTGCAATTAGGACACATATTATGTAAAAAAATGTGTGAACAATCATTTTTAAAAACTGTCTTTAAAAGTTCTGCAGGAGTGTGATTCATTTGTATCTGCTTTTTAGCTTGAAGCTCAGTGTCCCTTTCAGTGGAACAGAGGAGACAAATTGCAGAAAGAGGGGGAAAAAAGAAAGCAAGCGGGAGAGGGAGAGAGGGCAAAAAATAAATGAGACGTGCTCAGTTTGAGAAAGAACTTTAATCATTCTTGTTAGAGGCTTAACCAGCCCCCTGTATTTAGCATTTACTGAGAGACAGATAGATCATGGAACTGGGTAGATTGTGAACATAACTGAGTGCAGTACATTATGTTTTGGAATATGACTAAATATATATCTGTTATTACAATTATAATTTCCATTTCATCAAAACTGAAACAATTTATGATTATTATTATTTAACCTGTAGTGTTTAGTTTGAATAGCACTATCCAGTGTTGATGTTAGATTTTTACTTTATCTAGTCAGTTTAAGACCAATTCAGGACTAGTGTTAAATTTAACCAACTACAGTGTTACTTTACTATGCAAATTTTACTGTGAACAAGCAAATATGTGTCTCAAGCTGGATAGTATTTGGTCATTCATTGAAATTCCAATTGAAAGTAACTGATTATGGCAAGTGTTAATCATGTAAACTATGTATTCAGAAGGATGAATGTTTTTATAGTAATATTATTTTTGTTTGTTTTTACAATATCCACAAACTTACCAAATTATGTGTCAATCATACATGACTTGAAATAAAATACATTTAAAAAGCCATGTTATCTTTACACACAATGAAATGCTACATTCAGTTTAATAATCTGCTTCAACAAATCTTCTTAATTAGATCACATACCAAAGCATTGCCAGCTTTTAATAAACATGGACTGGTATGTCTGAAACTGAATCATCAGTCTGATATATTATCACCCTCCTCCTGTATCCTGTGTACTAACTTCATTATGGAGGAATATGGGATTTTGCATCATAATGGTATGTACATATTAAAGTGTTTTATCCTCCCTGCCGTACTTTGCTGCCATGTATCATCTCTGAAGAGTCACTCATCTTAAATTGTTTATCATTGTCTTTTAGCTTACCACTGAGCTAGCTTTCACCAGTCCTTAGTGGCATAGCCATTCTCGATGAAGAGTTTAAATGATTGCCTCTATACATCTGTCCTGGGCCTAAAAGGCGTCCTCACTCTGGATCAAATCCCATATTCCCTGCTTCCTCATCAATTATGAAGAAGAGCCAGGAAACACTGTGGCACTGCTGAAGGCTGTCAGCCTAGTGAGCAACCATAGAACTCGAGGTGAAAAGTTGCTTGGCATGACAAATCACCTTGACCTAGGAATCACCTTCGGTACTTGCTGCTTTCAGTGACATACAGCCACTTGCATCTCCTTACAATGCAGTGTTAGAGTATATACAAATTGTTCACTTCTTAAGTGTAAGCACAATATTATACATGGCACTTTCTGCTCTATTTCATATCCACAAGTGATGAGAATTTATAGGCTTTATGGTAGAATGATTCAGTGGTGTGTGTTACTGTTGCAAGAAGTAAATCGTTAGAAATCAGTGTTTTGCTGTGTTTGGCCATTCAGCACTTTATGTTATATTAGACGATCACTCATGAGCAAACAGTGGTCAAAAAACAGTGGAGGCTGGCACAGCAGAAGGAGTTTGCCCAGTTGTTAAAATTTCTATTTTAACAACTGGGTTGAGACCTTCGGACCTTCCAGCGTTGTTAATTTTACCTAATGTGTATACTTTGGGGTAATTTGCACCATAAAAATGAATCATATTGTGTAAACTTATCATATTTTTTAGCTGAAAATTTATATTTAAAAAGTAAGCAGTAACATACTATATGTTAAAGAAATCATCCTGTTCAGAAGTTTGCTATAGTAGAATGTTTTAATGCTATACCAGTATAAAGTAAAATTACAGAGAGAGTGGGTCTAAGAACACATTCACACTAAGCCAGTTACATTTCTAAATGCATCTTTTTCGCTCTGTTTCAGCCCTTCAACCAGAATTAAAATGGCAGTGAACCTTAAATTGCCTTTAACTTTCTCTGTGGTTGACCATTTTAAAATACAAATACAGCTGTCACACACTACAAATCAGTGAGCACTATATAATATGCAATATATAAAAATATTTAAATGTCAAGATAGCCAAACACACAAAGCTGTTGTCATTAACCTGTATTTATGATGATTTTGCCAGACTACATCACAACGACATCACAATGTGATAAAATCAAAATAATGATTTTATCATGCCAACTTGCCTGCTGAAAACAAGACACTGAAGAAATTTAGCTGTTTCTCTGTTTTCCTGGTGTTTCTCTGTGGGCAGAAGTCTTTACAAAAACAACATGGAAACGTGTGTATGCCAGTAATTTTCACACGAAAAAAGCATTTTAAGAATTATAAGAAGAAGAAGAAGAATTAATTATATTATATAATTGTGTAGACTAAGACTGAGAAAGTAAGCTAACCAAGAACAATGACAGGGTAGCACATTTACATAGTGGGCTGAAAGGTAGTGATCAGACAGTATCCAAATACAGTATAGTTGTAATCAATGGTTAAGGCAGTTTTGCATTCAGACACTACAGCAGGACAGTTTACAATGACAAAGGGAGTGATGAAGTCAAGGAGTTAAAACAGGAGGAGGTAGGAAACTGTTCCCAGATGTTACTTGATTATCACTAGGTAACAAATTCTTAGGTTGGCGCTCAAACCTTTATTAATAGCAGCAGGACATTTTCAAGCCTGCATGAATTTAAAAAATTAATAAAAAATAAACAAGTGGAGTAAGAAGTACAGTATTTACCTCAAGAATGTAGTGGGGCGGAAGTATCAAGTATCAAGTAAGTACAAATAGTAGCACAAGCACTTCAAAACTGTTATTTACCACCACTGAGAATTAGGGTCTAAAATGAATGCCGATGTTGAAATCATTGTCACTCCTGCATATTGTTCTGTTTGACCATTTGTGGGGACACAAATGAGAGAGTTTAGCATGAATGAGTACTTTGGCAGTTTGACAGTTTAAAACCAATTAATCTTATTGGTCACGCATAGTCAACACACCTTTGTAGTACATTATTTCAAATTATCAGCTTCTCTTCTTCCTGTGTCACTGTGACTGCATAAAGACCCACTTTTGTATAACACTCATTTGCTAATTGCGGGGGTTCGGGGGGTTATGGACGTGCACCATTTTCATTTGCACATACTTTAGAGTTTAAAATGAGAAAATGCCTGCTGGTCTAAGTGAAACATTGTATAAGTCTGTGGAAAAAATTATCTTGTCTCTGCCACAGGCCTTTAGTACAAAATTTGTGTGAAGTGTTGCATATTGTATATGGCCCCTGGTGTCTCCAACTAGCCACTGTTAAGGCTGTAATTCCACTAACCAAATCAGTCGTGTAATTTACAAAACCCTAGGTTTTAAAATGACATAACATGTCTTTCATATGAAATGGCTGCTTCAACCATCTGTCTGTTCAATTTTCCATGTTACTTTTACACAGGATGATGCAGTGACGATGATGAGCAATACATAATTACTGCTAACGGAGAATTCTGTATGCAGTGAAGTCAGAACAGGAGAGATATCGCTCCATAAAATGGGATTGCACTTGACTTGTACTGGGCAGTTTCCTGGAGCTCGATCCTGGATTAAGAGCAGAATCTCTCTGGATTACAGTTTATGATGACCATTAAGAGTTTTATCCTAGGAGTACTTAAAACACAGTCCATCCACATTAAGACCTGCTCAGAGAAGATTGCAGGGATTTGGACCTTTTGAACGGTTTAAAGTTATGGCATTTAGAGCACTTATCACTCGCTCTGCATAAGCACGGGAAGCTGGCATAGCGCATGGTGAATATTTAGTCATGACGTTGGAAGGAAGTAGGGTATTTTGTACCGAGGGATTTGTTTTTCCTGATGGCTTATACTGTCATGTTGATCTTATTATACACTCATTTTCTACCACGAACTGTCAGATAATTTAACATTAAGCTCCAAGGCAGTTTCTAATCTTTACACAACATTTACCTTAGATTAATGCTCTGCCAGTTCACAGAGTCTTTGCTGACATGTCAGAAATATCAGAATCAGTTTCATGTGGTTTCCATAGTTTTTCTTTGGTGTCTTTTTTTTCTAGCCTACTTGTCACTGCCATGTACCATTTTAGCCCACGCACTGTCAAGGCAAAACAGTTAAGTATGTTCACCACTAAACAATACAAGCTTAGACAACAGTGTCCTTCTGAGTCAGTAATTTAAATTTACAAAAAATAATGAGACTTAAGTGATGGTAACATCACTATAAATAGGTAACACACTACTGTGTGCTCCTTTTTGAAATTAACTATAAACAAACATAATTGAATGCAACATTAATTTTCACTTAAGTAGAATACAGTAACATGTTCTTATATTTCTTTACTTTTATTGTGCCATTCTGCCTCAGAGCAAGTTGCTGCAAACATTATTATTGTTTTAATCACTAGCTGTCATAATTCCATCACCAATTACACACAATATGTACTAATTGTCATAGTATACTGTCTTGGCAGTTTGTATATTAATAAAAATCTACATACTTACCTTGTAACAGGATATGATACAGCTGGTGCGTAGGCAGACATCAGTCAAACTGCAACTTTGAATATCCCTTTCAGTTAAACTTCACTAAGACAAAGCAAAATGTTTTTTTCTGAAGATGTAGAACTTTTTTTTGTCCCACCACCTGTAATTTTAGAATAAAGTATTTCTACAGCTGTGAGAAGCTCCTATATTTTCTTTGTGCAATGAATTGTAGGTCAATACATCCATCAACAGCACTTTCAATACTTGAGCGTTTTTATTCTGCATACTGACTTTTTGCAAATACTTAACACTTGCCAAACAACAACAAACAAAATTAGCTTCACTAAGTATTACTGTTGAATTTTACTAAAATACTAAATGACAAGCACTGTAATGCCAGTAGCAGGTTGCAGAGTAATAATGAGAAAGGTTTGAAAAAGTTTAATTAGCACAGTCACCCTATAATTTACAGCTTGTAGCTCTTAGCTGTTAGATTCCTAGTCATCACGTCACAGTAAACTGTAGCCATTTAGCTGGAACACTCAGTAGAGTAAAGCACAATATCAAAAAATAGTTTCCATTGGATTGTTATGAATTATAATTAAGCAAAATGGGTTTTTTTTAATGAAGAAAATTACAAAATGCACAATAGGTTTGTATGAATAAATCACACCAAAGGAGGTGCCTATAAATTCTACTACTGATTCAAGAAACTCCAATATTAATTTAAGAGACACAGAGATAAAATGCTCACATTAAATATACTTTTAACATACTGTAAGAGGTGAAATGTACAGTGTCCTCTTGATGGTCTCGTAGCATTTCCATATCTGTATCTGCATCATCATATCTGTGATTATTATGTTACACAACCAGATCATGGACAAGGACAATTTGACAGCAGATCCTGCTTAGGACAGATTAAGTGACCTCCTCCATAAGAGAGTATGGTTCATCAATGTTTCTCAGCTGAGGCCCACTTCTACAGATGCGTCAGACAAACTTGTATCTCACTCTCTCTCCGTCTCTCTCTCTCTCTTACTGTGTGTCTCTCTCTCCTTCTCTCTCGCTGGCTCACAGCTCACACAGCTTGCTGGGGATAAGGCCTCAGCCACAGTGCTGTGACGGCAGATGGCAACTGGCTCAAAAAGGTTGGCACGTCATCGGGAAATGTGCTGCACCAAAGATGTCCTTTTTAATTAAAAGATTTTGATCTTTGGTGAACTGCAGAATGTTGGAAAAAATGAGACAGCCTGTGGTCTGAAATACAAGGACATGATATGAAAGGATAATAAAGAAATAAAGTTAATACTTCTCCCTACAGTATATGCTCTATTCCATTTTATACTGAAAAGTCTAAAAGGCACTGTACATACTCAGTCAGCCAGATACTGAGTAGGAGGATATCTAGAACAAAACACAAAAGGATGGAAATTTGACAAAAAAATTAATAAAATATTCATCAATTTTTTACATGTTCAAGAAAAAGAACCCTTATTCATCTATTTGTCACATAAACTGACTGCACCAACCCACATGACATCTAATGACTGCATTTTTGCACCTTGATTTAAAGTCTGTGGCACCACATCTTTATTTAACATGCACTTAAAGGAGGTTGTCAGCACCAATGTTGTGACGTTGTCCAGAGGTTTCTTGGCAGCCACAAGAGACCTGTTTGCCTCTGACATTCGGGCTGGGCTGCAGACCTTCAGAGTCAGATGGACACAGAGTGAGTGCTGCACTTTAATCCAGGAGGCACCATGGCAGATGGATAACAATATAGAGTATGCAGGTCTTGTACACACTAGAGATGGTGAATAGCTCATGGTATGCTGTGCTTAGTTATTGAGTAGCATGGGCATGGCTTTTAACATGTTTGCACTTGTCCTGGTAAATTAAAGAAACAGTCCCAACTGCTGCTCCAGACATGCCACATAACATGGTGCATGTCAGGGTAAATCAACGGGCAACGCCATGCCTCACCAAAGACAGACACTTGAGCTGACTCGTGCAGGTCGCAGGGGCCCGCCAAGTACCACTGTGTTGCTTCATAGAGGCACAGCTGCTCACATGTGGATTATTCTGTCAGTCTCAGACATTCACTGATATGACAGCAACTGATTTTAGTGCAGCCTCTGTGGAATTGTCTCTGGTTCCGTCTTAAATTTAACATGCTGAGTAGACGGGGACTCTAAAGTTCGCGGAGAAGCACAGAAAGGAGAGGTGATTAGTGAGAGTATGAAATGCTACAGACCGTGTTTTATTATCAATGACAACCTTAGTGCATACAGAGTCACATTGTGCACAGTGTGCAACTGTTTGTACTGAAGAATTACTATTCATGTTTAGTTTACGCATTTACTTATCTTAACTACCCTCTCAGTCTCTTAATGTATTTGTGAACTGGCATGTTTGTGGTTTGCAAAAGCAAATGTTTTTAAGGATCTCCATCTATTTGTGTGGATATTTGTGACACTGTTCTAGCGACCTGTGTATCACCAAGAAATACACAAGTGTAATGCTTCAGCTGGACTGAGACATAGTGCTGGCTGGTTTCCAAATACCTGAAGAACAGTCTATTGTGTGTTTTTTTAAATATGCCTTGGTGGACAACACATCTCAATCAACACTTAAATTTTTTACTTGGAAACCACAGCATATATTACTGGGATACACAAGAAATATTAAAATATAATGTGTTGTATCTGTGTTAATGTTTAAAAACTAATTTTTAGGGGAAAAACCCTACAAAATAGGGTATTTCAGCAGCTTCCACAAGGACCCATATGAGCATTTTCTGCTCTGACACCTCTGTGATTAAGGTGTGGCTATGTTTAGGCAGCTAAAACTATTTGGTTAAAGCAAGATCACCTTCATGGTTAAAAGACACTGCACTTTTCTGGATAGGACAATCTTTGCAAGGCATCACAATAGAACTTCTTCATTACAAAAATTGTTCACATGTTCCCAAACCCCCTTTTGTTTTCTTCCTTTTCTCTTTGACCAGCCTGTTTTTCCAAGAGCTCAGTGTCCCAAGGCAATTTTTGAAGAGTTATATTACATATTTTTTTAAACAAATGATATGCTTTCATTTACATATTGAAGTTAGATTCATTTTTGAAGCTTATACTAAAAAGGAAGTTACAACAAAATACTTGTGTATGTATCACATCATCAGTAATGAGGGTGTACTCAAAGGTTTCTAAGCTTTTCTTTCCTGGCCGATAATCACATTATAATGCATTGTAACAGTGATTATAATGCATTGTAATATATGTATTACAATTATGAGAATTATAATACACTGTGATCCTTGCAAAAAAATGTTATGCAATTATGAAGTATTTATGATACTTGACTACTTAGTCATTATAAAATGCTTTATAATGTGTTGTGATTATTATTATAAAGCATTATGAATATTTATGAGTGCTTATAACTATAATTATACAGTGTTATAAGCAGATTATATGCATTAAAAGTATGTTTATAATACACTATAGACATGGGCATCATAGAAAGTGTTACCAAAATTTCAATACATTTATTGACATTTAGTACATTTTTTTACAAGCACCACAAGCACTTTAATTTTAAACATTTTATACTATTAGACCTCAAACATCTGTGTTTTAATTAGTCTGTTAACATTAATAAGTGTTATGGTGTAGCACAGAAACTACATCTCTTTTCATTCCAAGAGAATTTCAATAGTTTAATCATGTTTTTTGCTTTGGTAAAGATAAATATGCTAAATGCTTAATATTTGTTTTGGGCTTCTTTTTTTAGATTATTTATCCGCATGACATGCAACAAAGATGCATATGCATTAACCAGAAGTGCAACAACTACCAGATGCCCCCTTTAGGCTTGATTTGGTTTCAGCCTCATATAAATATGGTCTTCACTAAACTGACATATTGTTTCACAGGAGCCAGCAAGATATTCTTTCAGACCAATAAGCTGTCTGTCTGACGTAATTGGGTTTGAGCTTGAGATAATAACATCGATGTCCTTACCTGTAAGATGTTTCAGGTTTAGCTACTCCACTAAGTTTAAACAGCCAAACAACCCATCCAATTTTATAAGCTCATCACATGTGCAAATAAAATTTAATTCTTACCAGTAACTGCAACTGTCAGGTAAATGTAATTTATTAATGCACAAATACAAATATTATGCTCTGAAAAGCAGTATTATAGTCTAACAAAAGGAGATATTACCTTGTACTTAAGTGCACTTAAGTGTCAAAATATTAGTACAAAGCCTCTGAGAGTTATTCATCTTTTGTGATAAGCAGCAGTCGTGCTTTATGAGCAGTTTCTTGAAAACGTACATCACTACGTAAAGCAAATACAGACATGCTATGATACATATTGTACTGCATTATAAATGTTTCTTATGAAAGTAGGTTTTTAAATGTAACAGTACATTTGCATTATTTCTATCTCGTAGAGTAAGCGTCTTATCTTCACTCCTGTTTGCTTCTCTTTTTCAGGTTTTTTTTTTTTTTTTAAATCTGACAGTATGATTAAAGGAGCATTAGCTCACTTGTCATCCTAGTGTTTGAAGAAGATTTACTGTTACCTTCAGTGAGCATTTTCCAGCTGATGTTTAATACTTCTTTGTATTTCCTCTAACCTAAATAATTCATTTCAGATTTTTATAGCAACATGTAAACCTTTAGTTAAGAAAAAAACAAAACCTGAAGAGAAGTTTTCACACAGGCGTTTTGTGTGGCCAGGCACATGTTTCTCTTGGTAGCAGATGGTCGTCTGATTTGCACAGTGACAGATCACTCATATTGCCATTGACGCTAATGGCTGTGGAATTGAGTGGGGACACTGGGGCAGCAATGCAGTCTTACATCCATGTCCAATCAGTGTGAAGCAAAGCAACCTGTCACAATAATTATGACAGAACTATTGAGACAATTTTTTGGCGACAATCTCACTGTCCCACTAGTGTTCCCCTTGATTGGCCTCGGTAGCTTGCAAAGTCATTGTCATTTCTCACAACTTCATTACTTGGTGGCACAAAGCAATTTCCATCGTCTGTGCTTTCCCCACTCTGTTACCCCTAAAGGGAGTTCACGCCATATGTGCATGACAACACCCTGTCGGATAGACAAGGTGATGTCTTCTAAGAGTCTCCTTTGGAGTTATCTCTCATTATAATAGTGAGCCTTGTCTTTTTTTTATTATAATGATTTGTATTCCAAGTTATCTGGAATATGTCTTATTGCTGATGCTGAATTCAGGTTAGTGTAATGGCCCCTGACTGTGGGCCTTTACGGAATGAAATTAGACTCGCCTTGCTATATTATTGCTCTGTGCATTTATAATCTTACATTTTTAATCCTCAATAAAGTCAATTCTCATTTCAGGAATCTGTCTTAACAGCTGGCCACATCTTCAAACTGATCTTTTAAAGCAGTAGGCTAATGAGTAGGCCACTGTTTACGCCTCACACCACTCTCATTGGAGTATTTCTCTACAAAACACACACACACAAACACACATATACAAACACATGCACTCCACACAGTGTTATCATAGCACTTAAAACATCAGATGAGTAGATTAGTGCGTTAATCTCACTCTGGATCTGAGGCATCTCTCTCCCTAGTCCTTCCCTCAGCCTGCTGTGAAATATCCCATCCACTCAACTGTAAATAAGTGCTAACAAGATTATCAGATTACCCTTCATCCAGGGCACACAGCGACTGCTGGGCACAGTAACTGCAATGATTTAAAAATCCCTGTAAAATAATTGTGCTAGTAGGCACCATTTTAATGCAAATATTACCAAAGGCTCACAAAGCTCAGGGGCAGCGTAAAATACTTTTACTGTTTGCAATATGAAATATATTTCTAAAAGTCACAGTGAATATAAGAAGAGTGCAGTTGGAGCAGGTCTTCAGTTAAGAAAATTCTCCCAGTTTTCTCCGTATTTCTTAAATAGGGTGTCAAGAAACTGGGCCAAGTTTAATTGAATTGACTGAAACAGATTAATCCCAGTATTTTTTTAAATTATTTAATATTTCCATGAATGAATATTGTACTTTATTGTGCAAGTTGTAAGAAGAAGTGTTATGGTATTAAATTATATATAATTGGCATTGCAATGGTATGCTGATGTTAAATGATAAAGTATACTGTTTTCATTAGGGTCCTCTCTGATGCTGCTATTATTTATATCATAGCAGTGGCACAGTGAATTTATTAAGTGAGTATATTCCAAAGTCATCCTGTCAGCTAGTTTTTGTTTTACGACTGTGGTATAAACTTGATTTAATGTCCTTGCCCAGGTACAGTGGCTGGGCTAGACTGAGCCAACAGAGAAAACAAAAGAGACAAGCACTCCCTCTTTTTTCCTCTGTCACTATAGTAAATATATGTATATGCAAATTAGCTTGTGAAATAAAATGATCCTAATAGCTTGATGGGAAAATGTTATATTTAATCTGTGGAATTTGACTCATTGACGAAATAGAGGGAGAGGGATTGCTGGGGATGCATGGGTAAGCCTCCTTGTCTCATGAATTGCATGTCAGATTTGACTCATGGATTTATATGTATAATACTGATTTTGTCATTACAGAAAGTATATTAAAGGCACAGAATGATCAGATTGAAATCTAAAGGTTGTACCTGTATGTGGGCTGCCACTGGAGAAAGCTAAATGCTGTACAAGCTGTGTGAGCAAGTCAGTCAATGCAAACCTTAATTTGGTGTTGCTTTTATGAATTGCAAGCAAAATATTACATATACGTTCTACATCATTGTAGAAATCATTCAAATCAACAAGCGTACAGTATATTCACAATAAAAAAAATCTTGGTAAATAAGAAGCTGTTATCTCCAAAGCAAATACTGTGATTGGCATGTACTTTGTTCTGTTTCTCTGTCAAAATGTGGTGATAGCACCTGCCCAGTCCTTCTGTTTGTCTGCTAGTGGCTTGTCCGGTTTCCTCGCCGTCTGTTTCATCTGTATGTGTCTCTCTGTTTCATTGGTGTTTGTTTCCTAGTATCTTTGGCAGTGTCATTGGCTTTCTCTACAGCCTGTTCTTTCTCTTTTTGTTCTTCTTTTTCTTTTTATCTTTTTCTGTACTCCCTCCAGAACTGATTGTGAATTAGAAAATGTAAAAAATTAACACAAGTTTATGTACTACATAAAGTCAAATGATAGTGAAAGGTCCATCAAGTTGACAGCAGACACCTACAACATAGTACCATAATTACTTTTTTTTTCCTCCCACAAGGTGGTTTGGATTTTATACAAACTGAATTGTCATTGGCCATTTGCATGGCTTTCCAGTATTTATTTCATCCAAGCCATTTTCTATTCATTTTAAATTACTTTCAAGTAACTCTTGGTGCAAACACATGTAGAGTCACCTTTTAGCGATTAATTTAATCTTATTGAATCCCAAAGTAATATTTTCTTACCAGCAAATTCATTACAAACATCAGATTATTTGACCTGTTTACGACATAATTCCACAGAAGCCTAACATAATGGTTTTCAATCATGTCAGCTGTGAAATGTGTTCAATCAGATGAACCTTGTTTGTGAACAATTCCCATATGTTAACCACAGTCCCAGAGTGATATGAACAGTTTACAAGAACGCATACCAGCAGATGACATGGAGCAATGCAATTGACAACTAGCAGCCCAGTTTAATGGCCTTCTTACAAGACATCGCGTGATGTCAGTGGCAGATTGCAAACGTCAAAGATGGTTCATTTGATCCTTGTTGCCGGCTGTCAAGCAACAGTGGAAGCAAATACACTAATGGTGTACATGTCTCTCTTCCTCTCTCTTGTTTTCCTCTTGCGTTTTTCTTCTCGCACACCTACATGTATGAACACACAGGTGGTCTGGTCACCAAAATCAAAGACAAACGGCAGTGATAAAAACAGACTGGATAGAAGACTGATGCTGGATGTTTCATAGCACAGCTTCAGATGTTGCCATGGTGCTACAAAAGTGCACTGATGGGTTTTCTTTTTTCAGTCTTTTCTCACTTTAATCTTCAGCTGTATTTATATCACTTTGCTTTGTGCTGCCTGTCCATCCCTGTTTCTATTTTCCTTCATCCAACTATCTGTTATTACAATGAACAAAGTTCAAATCAGCAGTGATTATTATGACATATACAATGTGTACAGTATTATATTGATTCTCTCTACTTACTCCTTGAATCACTATATAACAACTGTACTATTCACTGTTATGAATTATGGACAGGGTTACCAATTTACAGTAAGTATTAACAAACATATTATATTATATAATTACAACTAATATCATATTATCTGTCTTGTGTGTAATAATGAAACATATCACTGCTGAACAAAATGATACAGATGATTGATACCACACTGCTCTCTCTCCATCTCTCTCTTTTTTGTGTTGGTAATATAATCATTAATTTACTGCTTATACTTAACTAATCTCAAGAAATGAATTTTATTTACATCCTTCTGTATTGACTTCATCTTCACTTTTCACCACGGACGTGTGCATCTGGCAAAATTAAATTAGCACTGATCGCACCATTTCCAACACGACACTAGTTAAATTCAGTTATTCAACTGTCCCTCAAAAAAAAAAAAAAATTCTGTGATCTTAGTTTGGTCTCTCTGTCAAGCTGAACCCTTTAAATATAGAAGGTGGTCTCCAGTTGTAGGGTCCATCTTATGAATACCACTGATCGATCTGCCAACCTTCCCCACACACACATACACGCACACACGCACACACAGCAGTCTCCAGAGTGTGCGTTGGACAAAATCTAAAGTCAAGCATGAATACAGAGGCTGACAGGCCAATTATCAGATGTACTCTTCGCGCCGCATCCCCACCTCTGAAGGGAAGCAGATGTGAGAATCCTGTCGCCTTCACTCAAGCCTGTACAATGACATGGCCCAACAACAAAAGGCACAGCCTTCACAAAGAATTGAGATGGACAGAGTTGTAAATCTCATCTTGTCATACAGTTTTATCTGCTGGGTTTTCCCATCTCAGGCCTTCAAAAGATGTGATGTAGTGTGGGGATGTTCGTCAGAACTTGAAAAGTGTCTGACTTTTCCCCCCACAAGTTTCGATTGGGAATTGCAGTCCTCAGTATTGATTCTTTTATCTTTGCTGCCTGTGTTATGCAGTAGTTTCTGTGGAAAATTCATGATGTTTTGTAAAATATGAAAATGTCACTTGTGGGTATAACATGACTGTATCACTCCTTCTCTCTCCATTTTAGGCTCAAAAATACTTTACGTAACTGAAGAATCTCTCTTTGCTCTGCAGGTGAATGTAGTTCCAGCATGTGTCAGAGCCTTGACCAAAATGCTGTACTGTCCATACTGTCGCGGCATGCCTGGGCTGAAACCCTGTCACAACTACTGTCACAACGTTATGAGGGGCTGTCTGGCGAACCAGGCAGACCTGGATGCTGAATGGAACCTCTTCATTGGTAAGAAAAAAATAAATAAATAAATAAATTCTTATTCAAATCAAGTGCCCTTGCACCCGTTTCTCATCTTCTCTCAGTAATCTTTGTGTGTGTGGCTGTCTATCTGTCTGTCTTTGTGCATACTTGAGCTTGTACTTCTAAGTCTGCATGTTACTTTTCCAAGGCAGTGTCTTTGAATAGTCTCTGTGGGAATTCAGTAGGATGTGCTGTGTTAGATTCCGCTCTAAAGGATTTACAGAGACAAAACTGAAATCTTATTTGTGCAACCATTCCCTCTTTTTTTGTGTCTGAAATGTTTTTTGATATTGCTGGAACCCTGGCATAGTGCTTAAAGCTCTGGTCCCTGCTGTTTGGGATTGATAAAGGAGAGCAGATCCTAGGCAAACACATTTTCTATAGTGTTTCCAGCTGAGCTCGGTGAGTAATATAGCACTTCAGTTAGGCTGTAAGTAGCTGGCTGCTGTAAGCCCTCCTGTTAAATGGACACCAAGGAGGCACATAGAGTGTTCCCTCTGGATCTTTTGTAGGCCAATGCTTTATTTGTTATGTACCCCATTTCCAACCCCCAACTCACCCACCCACTCTAACTGATTTTTTTAAATGGGGCAACGTCTTTTTTTTTTCTTTTTTTTTTTTTTCCTTGTGACATCCCTGAAGACTGTGTGTCAAACGAACTGCACTTCTAAGCTTTTGGCTGTTGTGTGACAGGCCTGTCGTTCGAGAAACCATCAGATGACGTACCGCTCATTCTCTCCGATGGCACGTCTGAAGTCTCAGATCAACGCGGGCCCCTATGCACTGAATGAGATGTCTCACAGCTTTATGACATGTGTTAAAAAGTTAGTGTCTTGTTCAGTTGTGAGGAGGCACATCTATTGCCGCAAAGGGACGTTCGGCTTGACAGTAATGGAAAAAGCTGTTGTTGCAACAGAATGATGAATCTGGTTAGACAAAAACACCCTTGAGGTGTAGAAAATGTGGATTTTTAATTTTGAACAAGTTTTCGTGCAGTCATTGGGTTTTTTTGCCATGGAAAAACATTTGTTGTTGAAGGTATTATAATTAGACATTTAGAACCCAGGGGATGTTTATTTTCACCATGAAAGACTCATTTTTTGATGTCTGCTGACATTTTGTATTCATTATCTGTTGCTAAAGAACTTCGATTTGCTTACTATGCAGCTTGCAAGAAATATTGATTTGCCTTTCAGAGAAAACTTCTAAATGTATCAAGGGTCAGTTCTCACCACTGGAGCACATCTCTGCATTATAGAAATGTATGGATTGAGCCTGTACACAGTCTGTCATTGTCATCCCTTCACATCATCACTTGTTAGAGAGGATTAGATTAGAGGCATAGCCTCCAATTTTATAAGAACGCTCAATGACATTTACCTGTGGACTTGTTCATGCTTAAATGTCACTATTGATACCATTGATTGGTAAGACAACAGAAGGAGATTCAAGGCTTTTTATTTAGTTTCAAACATCCGCAGAATGAAAGAAAAGAGACATGAGTTTTGAAAATTGTCTATAATCTTTCTAATTGCTGAATCTAGTACATTTATGGAATGATCTCTCTACGATGTACAAACTTGAGTTTAGTTCATTTTTACAGTAGTGGAACAAATCAAAATTGAGAAGTCTATTGCAGCATCTGTTGTAGATAATAAACACTGAATGAAACGGAGAATGCATCATATTTAACATATTGTAAATATAATTTCACATGTAAGTAAAATACTGTAAATCAAGAAAAACACAACCCTGCACAAAAATTAAATACTCAACATTTTTAATGTCAGTTATTTGCTGTTCAGTAAGATTCAGTGGAATCAACTGATTTTCAAATCTACATATCTAGCATTTTTAAAACCTACTTAGGCTCACTATTTTCACCACGACATTCTGACACTGTTCTTTTTGTTGTCTTGACAAATGACACTGTCTGGCCCATTTGACACTTTCCACTCATTTCCATTTGTCAAGAATCCCTGCAGAAAACACTTGCAGGTTAAACTGGACTAACTCTGGTAAACACACAAGACAAATAGGTAGAAATTTCTAGCGTAGCAACATCAGGCCTACAGACAACACTGAATACAACACCTGCATGTCATAGCCTACTAGAAAAATGCACAGGTGTAATTAATAACATGAATGCTGGCTGCATTCAGTGTAGATGAGCCAATTTCCTGGTCCCTGCCACTGTGCAAGCGGACTCACTGGCATGGCTGAATAGGGCACTTTCATTGAACGGTGCCATTATTAATGTCATCAGTTAGACCTGTGTTTTTCCTGCTATGACAAAATGGCTGCTGTGAAAAAGGTCTGTTGTATAAAACTCAGCAGGTTGTACATTTTATGACATTGTTTATTATATGGAAATATGAGTTGTGATTCCAGTGAGGAAGACAGAAAATGGACACCGACAAGCATTTTTTCATTAAACTAAATGGAACATTTTTCTTTAACGTTTTTTGTCAATTTGAGTTGAATTGCGAGCTAATGATTGTGTCAGATGAGGTAAGCATTTCAAAAGAACAAGCGTGAAGCCCGTCCAGGCCAACGGTGCGTGTGCATATTAGTCCATGACTCATTTCCAGCTCAATACAGAAAAATAGTAGACCTGAGAAATATGGCTAAAAATAATGTCTTAATATTCGTAAACCTTATTGAAACAGCTTTATGAAATGAAAAATATTTTAGACTAGCCAGGCTGTAATAAACTTTAGATTTGAACAGACCAGTGAAAATATATTGTTTGTATGTCCTTTAAACAAAATAGAGTAATGCAAATACAAATTATAATACAAATGCAGCCTAAATAATCAGCTAAATGGCTGCATAACACTGCGGTGTACTGCAAAATACTGTTACAGTGAAATCTAAAAAGCCAGTTGTCAATGATCACAACATGGAGCAACTACAGGACTGTATGAACTTTTTCCTGCTTCCTCTCATACATTTATAGAAATGTTCTCTGCATGTTCCCTCATTCCCAAAACACAAAACACACGGTGACATCAACTTCTGCTGACATATTGTAAGACAACAGTATTCGGCCAAAGTGAAATAATAAATGGAGCGTGCTTTATTCTCTCTCTCTCCCTCTCTTTCTCCCTCTCTCTCTCTCTCTCTCTCTCTCTCTCTCTCTCTCTCTCTCTCACTGACAACAAACAAAAAAAACTGATTCACATCACATCAACACATGAAAGTCACATCACACGGCAGATTTTTTGTTGGAAAAATGAAGATCAAGGAATGTATGTCATCATTTTGCCATAAAGAATATGTATTTCATCTGATGAAATACAGTAGAAGACATTATGTCTTTTGCCTCTGCTGAAAGTGTGAAACAAGGAACTCAAGTTACAACAGTTGAGTAGATCTTCTGTTTTAAGCCAAAACTAAATGTACTAATGTACTAATGTCTTGTGGGTCCATAGTAACAGATCATACAGGCTTCCTTTCATTTTCACAGAAAAGTCAATAAATTACAAGGTAAATGTGTATAATGAGGCATTGAAATCACTGTAATCTCAAAAATAATAAACAAACAAACAATAAAAAAACAAACTGAGATATTTAAGCAATTATATACTTGTACATATCTATATAATCAGATAAAGATTTAATTATTCTGTGCTTCTTCTATAATACATACAACACTTGTGTGAAGTCTTTATAAATACTTGAAACATTTTTATTTTTCTTGTTTGTAAAAACAGTAGATGAAAGCATATGTTAGAATATTTTATATTCCCTTTCCATATAACATAGTGGCTTTTTTGCAACATTTCTGTAGGAAATAGAATAGAGGATGAAGATGAAAATGAACAGATATGATAACAACAAAACATGATTTTAGTTGAAAGCATGTCAAGGCAATGAAGCCAACATTTGAAAATGAAGTGCATTTAAAAACAAAAAGGGGGTTAGATTAACAACTGTACAAAGCCATTAAAATGTCACTTAACACAGAACATTAACAGCACAGTACCAGAAGTATTTATGAGACACGTTGTAATACAAATCGAGAAGAGTTACAAGCTTGACTGACTGAAAGTAAATTCTACGCGATTTAACAAACTGATGGTTTTAATATACACATTTAAGGATTACTGTGGGGAGAGCAGAACAGAATATGCCACTGCCATGTTTATTCATGCAATCTGTAACACTGAGGCAATCATGACCTTGATGAATACTTTGATGTGGCCTACATACACTGCAGTATCCCTATTCAGAAGAAAGAAAAATGATTACAGCCATCCGTGTCATACATTTCAAAGTTCCAGTCAGTGTAATACAGTTGTTTCCAGTCTGCACAGGTTATCATGATGACTTCATGTCTTCCAGGCTGCAAATAGAAGACATGCTGTCAATTAGCAATGACCCTAAACCCACCGAAGGATGTGATTTACCTGCTTGTACCTGTGATTTTAGGCATCCGATGTGTGTGTGTGTGTGTGTGTGTGTGTGTGTGTGTGTGTGTGTGTGTGTGTGTGTGTGTGTGTGTGTGTGTGTTCGAATGTTTAGGGGAAGAATTCATGGTTTGGCCAATGGAAGATACCAGACCATCAGTCACCTGCCATCATGACAAATTTAGCCAGCTCTGCATCATGACAGACACATCATTATCATTTTTCTTGTCAGCACCTTATTAAAATACCCTTAGAGAGAGAGAGAGAGAGAGAGAGAGAGAGAGAGAGAGAGAGAGAGGAACTCATGCAGTTATTCACGCACTACTTTTTCAGGCTTACCCCTCAACAACACCGCTTTTGACAGACAAGTGTCATCAGTTTAATATAATAACTTAATGGATTTACAGGAAAAGTAATGAACTCCTTCCAGCTTGAAATGAGAAGTCCTTTGTACACACCATTATCGTCCCTTATTGCGTGGACTTGCCTGTGCCTGTGTACACATTATTTCTCCTAATTAAGATATAGGCTTGTGTTGCCCTCTGTTGAGTCCTTTGACACCACAGTGTAAGCGATCCTTATTGATTTTATTTGCTCATTTCTTTTTAATTGCATGGATTGTGTCCCGGTGTAACTAGACCTCACCACAACCCCCTACTTCATAAGAATCCAAGCCAGTATTTTTTTTTCTGTCCTCCAAGAAGGACTTTCTGTGGTGTCTGCGAAATTATGAAGACAAACACCCTGCCAGCGCTTTACTTTAAATGATATAGATAGCTTTGCGGAAACTAAGCTCGCGCTCGGCTTTACTGCACAGAGTAGCCTACAAGATGTCCTCTTCGCTTGGTCCTGTAGGAAATGTGTTACCTTTCTCACTGTAAAGACTCCTGTCACCTAACTTCCACATACTTCAACTGACTCAAATATGACATGAAATACTGCATCTTTAAGTTAAGCCTAAGAGGTTTTAACAGACACACATACACAGACACTGGCACTGATTGAGTACGAAGCCTGATGATCTCGGTAACAGACATGACAGGAACAAACAAGCTAGCTGGTGGGTTCTTGCCTGTCAGAGAGCTGAAGACTGGATGACTCAGTTAGCCTTGGAGAAGTGATCTCTATATCCTTAGTGTAACCCAGAAACCAGTATTTTTTCTTTCTAATTGCTTCTGGCTGTGCACAATCTGCAAAATGCTGCTTTTTCTGTATATTTGGCAAGACTACTTACACCGCCACACTTTAACAACTAACATATCATTTTCATAATACCACAGCTGATGGATGCTTGCGGCTATATTTCATTATAATTGTATTGCCTTCACACACAACCACACTTAATGCTATTCCTGTTAGATTTTATCTTCTTTATTATAATTCTGGAAAATATGTTATTTGTATTGTTAAGCACCGATGAACACATTGTTTTACACAATTAAACTTTTTTTTTGAATTTGCATATACCTTAAAAGACTAAATAAAAATTTGTAGCAATCCCTTTATTGAAAAATCTGATGAGAAGATTGATACCACTCACATTTGTCAGTTAAATATGAAGCTACAGCCAGTAGGCGATTATTTTAGTTTGGCATAAAGACTAGAAGCAGAGGAAAACAGCTAGCAGGTTCTGTCCAAAGAGGGGAAATATCCAGTTTCCAGCATCTCTTAAGCATTATATCTTGTTCTGTGTTTGTACAAAAATCGAAACGTAAAAACTACAAGTTACAGGGCAGAGCCAGGTAAGGTCTCTTTAGAGTGTGTGTTTACTGTAACATGCAGGCTAGTTTAATGGAGAGTGAAAGCAAGAGATTAAGGGATAACCTTCAAGTTTTACTGCACATTGACAGCAGTGTCTGTGTGATCAATGAACTGTGGTGAATTTGAAGCAGTTGATATGTAGTTAAAATAATTCAAACCTAATGGAACTAAAAATAATTTCATTGCTGTATATATATATATATACACATACATATACATATAACTACCATCAGTTAGTTGATATTTCTGAATATCAAGCATAAACATTTTAACATTTCATTTTAACTTCAACTAAATAGATTATTGTGATGGTAGGCGAAAATGTCCCCCAAAAAGCAAAAGATGGAGGACATCAGGTGTCAGTAACAGCTAAGCTAATAAAAATGATCTGTTATCAATCCAAACATCTTTGACAGAAACGTGTGTAGAACTAATGTCTATTACACTAAGGCCATCAGCCCCCTTCCCTTTTTTATCACTGGATCAGGAAGTTATTATTGAATGGATCGTTATAATATGGATATTATTTATAAGATCAATTACCCACAGCTTGTCCAATTGATTAGCTTGTTTGTGAATGCCACTCATCATTTTATCAGGAGAATCTTAGAAGCAGCCGCTTGACAGGCAGTTGCAGCTGCAGGAGCTCAGGTGAGCTCTGGTATCAGCAGGCAGTTGGCTCAAACACAGTAGCACATTATTTTTTGGTTATTTTTCTCTTATTTGCTTGTAACATTTATTATGGAAATGTATCATCTAAAGTTCACATATTTCACATTTAAATAATAATTTGTAGTCTCAGATATCAGTACAATTATATATCAAATATCTTAGTAAAATCAGAGAAAATGTCACATATCCTGTTTTAGGCAAGTTGTACAACCAGATAGATATGGAGTAAAGTAAATAGTGTGTATTGTATATGTGCACATTTGAGAAAAAGAGATAAGTGAGTAAATGCACACATGGGCAACTGTGTATATATTGGCTGTCTGACCAAATATGTCCCTGCCAAAGTTAAAACCAATCCTACGCCCTGGAAAAAAAAACACTACATACACTGGAAAAATAAACAGTTAACCAGCAGACGCCGTAGTGTCCTTCAGTGGTAGAAGTAGAGAGAAGCGTTAATGTTAAAAGACAAGAGTGTTCAAATGTGAGGAACAACAGACATGAGACTTCAGTTAAACAGAAAAAAACACCCTATCAAGAAATATGTGTTCAGGTATTGAGCTACAATCCAGCTGTAAGTACTCGAGAGAATGCCTGTGGAGACTTCCCAAAGGCAGACAAAAATGTTGGCAAGTTAGAGAGTCTTTTGCAATTGATTCACCTCTTTGCAGCTGCAAAGTGGAAAAAGTATTACAGGAAACTGACTCTGACGTCTTTGTAGCAGAGTGCTTTTGGCAGCATTTGTGTTTTTAGACGGGAGTGCTCTGAGTGAGAGTGAAAGGGTGAGGTTTGTTTCCAGTGAGC
The DNA here is from genome assembly GCF_914725855.1 of Thunnus albacares. Classification (NCBI taxonomy): domain Eukaryota; kingdom Metazoa; phylum Chordata; class Actinopteri; order Scombriformes; family Scombridae; genus Thunnus; species Thunnus albacares. The sequence goes on from NC_058106.1 coordinate 25,591,448, forward strand.
TTCTTCAACATGAACCTTTTCCAATGAGCTAAAAATTCAATTGTAACAATAGCGAAGTGTGCAGGTTGTGTCTTGTATCAAACCTGATTTGAAAATGGTTGACAAATGCAAGATGATTTCCTCCCTCATAAATTCTTTTTATGACATAAAATGACATAAAATATGAAACATCTGCAAGCTGTTGTAGCTCTTAAAATAAAACACAATTGCATCATAGAACTGTAGAACACACTTACAAAGACATAATGTGTTTGTAATCTGTTATGTCATGTCTGTGTGCCTTTATGTGTTCATCCACTGAGCCCTTCAAAGAAAGGTCAGAGAGCTTGGTGGACTTTTGGGACAAATATTAATCCATGGCTTTATCACAGTTAGTCTTTGTAGAGCACTCTTAGGGGATGGATTGATTCAAAATAATCTGCCATTGAAAGTTTACGATTATTTTTAAATGTTCAACTTTACACATATGTTCACTGAAAATTGTAGCATTTCAGCTATTTTTATTTGTTGCAGCTAGTTTATATTTGTAGTTTCTAAAATCTCATTAAATTAGGGCTTCAACAAATGATTATTTTTATTAACAATTAATTTGCCAGTTATTTTCACAATTAATCAATTAATCATTTGGTCAATAAAACATCAGAAAATGCTGAAAACACCCATCACAACATCCTGAAGTCCAAATGTCCAACTAACAGTCCACACCCCCCAGAATATTAAATTTACATTTAATAACCAAGTTATTAAGTTATTACTACTATAACAGTAGTGGGAGACCACGAAAAGCAACAAAGTCAAATTTGAGAGCCTGGAACCAGCAAATGTTTACCATTTTTGCTTGAAAAATGATTATTTGGTCATTAAATTAGTTGCTGATGAATTTTCTGTCAATTGACTAATTGATTTATCAACAAATCGTTGCAGTTCTACATTAAATACACATGCTCATAATACAGATGACATGAACAATGGATTGAACCCTAAATCCTGCATGCACTAAAGTATATACATGTACAAAAAAAAGTTAGTTTACCAGCACATTTCAACTATATGACCATTCCAAAAACATTTTCTGACCAGCTAAAGGTATATTAAAAAGACACTTACTGTAACTGTACACTTACAGCAAAGCAAGCCACACCACACCCGTATATTCCAGTCCCTCTGAGGTATCTGACACAAAGTCTAATTAGACCAAAGTTTGTTTTTTTTTTTTTTATTGAAATGTATTGTGAGTCTGGCCTCTCGTTTCTAAGACAGTCCTACAACAATGAGAACTGGGAAATGGATGCATGGATGTTCGTCATTCAGCATGTTTACATACTAATAAAGGGATTAAAATCAATATCCAGACTAGAGGTTGACTGATAGTGGATTTTTAAAGGCCGATATAATAACTATAGTTTGGAGCAGGAAAAAGCCGATTTATCGGTCAGTATCACACCTCATCCCCACCCCCTGTGAAAAAATTTGACACTGTCAGAAATGAACAGTCTTTTACTTTATTAGAAACTGGATAACTGTTGAACTGAACGTCTAAGTAAAGTAATAAGAGTAAGTCAAGTAATAAAAACTTAAAACCTGCTCGTCCTCTCAATGTCAGGGCGAAGCCACTAACCAGCTGTTGGGATGTGTATCTTAGGATTTTATCTCTATCTTATCTATACTCTTATCTATCAATACTCCTACTGGTTCTTTTTCATTATTAAAGAACTGTGTTTCTTTAAATGATCATTATCAAAATTATTCAGAACAGGATTAGAATCGATTTTATGTTTTAAATATAACTAAATAATGTTTCCAGAGAAGCAACAGTAATGTTTACAACAGCAAAGTCACAATATAAACTGAATAATATCTCACTGGAGACTAATCTAATAATATTTCTGACATCACAATATTGAGTGAAGCATATAAACAAAGAAGAACACAGACATCAGTCAGTATCAGTCATTCCTCCCGTCCTCTGTGCTCCTCCCTTTGCTACTGCTGTGATTCACTGCTGCAGGTACTGCTGATAGGCGAGGGGGCTGGTTTGTCTTAGCCAGTAGCTATGTTAACAAGAATTTGCCAAGATATGTGGCAAACTAACCTAGAGAGGTAGGCTGCATAAAGACAGTTTTCATTTTAGCTTGTTGAACAGGTGATAATCTGTTTTAGGTATTGATTCATGTCATGATAAGAAGGTCATGGTGTTTTTTTCCGTTTTTTTAGCACAGAGACTGCACATAGAATAATTTTGTGAAAGTTGAAAATCATCAAGGAAACAGCAAATACAGCATGAACCTGATTTCATCTCGTGCCAGCATATTTTTAAGTGATTCATATGGTAATGGTGAAGAGGATTTGCGTGCTTTTGGTGTCTTATGGAAGTCATGGTTGACAGAAAGAATTAAGTTGAGTCCTGAATGTCTGAGATGTAATTAAAAAGTAATTACTAGCATGATACATTTATTAATGTACTTTCACAGTTTACAGAAATACTAATGCAACTACAGTAGATTAATAAATCAGAGGTCCCGTCATTCACTTTCTTAACTGGAGTGATGTGCATTTATGCAAATCAATGATTTGTTTTATGTATGAGTTATTTGTAAGCTTAGCACTTTGAAATTTCATTTCTACTTCAGTTTGACACGTCCTCTTAGAGACACCAGAGTTCCTCTATCTCCCTGTCTCTTTCTAACACTGTGTGTGTCTGCGTGTTTGAGATGAAGGACCTGGCATGTTCCTTTTATGTTTTGTAATCACGGGCAGTCACCACATTTGGAGAAGGCACCTCTCTTTGTATTTTAAGTTGGACCCATGTCATTGACTCATGATAGAGCACATTTGTATTGAGTAGTGCTAATGCTCAAGGATGATGTGAACATATTACATGCATGTGTAAACACAAGTAAAATTTGTATGTGTGTGTGCGTGTGTGTGTGTGTGTGTGTGAAACACAGAGAGCAGAGGAGAGGACAGAGAAGCAGCATGACCGTAAATGACAACAAAACGCAGTAGAGAACTCTCAGCATAGTTTTTTCTGTTTATTCGGCTTAGGCGCTGTGAAAAAATACTTTTGCGCTGCACCTGAGTCTTATAATGGTAGAGAAAACCTTGATTACCTTGACTTTGTGTGTATGGAGTCTCCATACAAAATGGTGATGTACATCCCTGCACGACCAGTGGAGGCTGCACAGCCATCAGAAACTATCGGAGCCAAGTTCTGTCCATTCTGATTGTTTGAAAACGTCCTATCGGCACTGATTGATCGGCCAAACCAATTTATCAGTCTATCTCTTATCCTGACGTTGTTACTATGTTCGTGTCTGAAAGAATATGTTTAACTCTTCAGGCTAATAGGAAAACGGAATATTTAGCAATACATGTTAACAGTAGGTTTCTTGTAACATAGAGCCCTTTTACTGTCACAACAAAAAAAATAAAAATAAAAATTCTCTTAAAATTGAAAGGTTGTCCCACATTACCCAATCTTTAATTGTACATGCTTGTTCTTTATCATTTCCTCTAGTATATCATTAAGTCTACTCATAATTATCTTAGGAACTATTTTATAGTCAGTATTCATGATGGTAAGATGTCTATAATTATCTATATCAGATTCATCAACTTTTTTATACAATAAGCAAAGAACACCTTCATAAAAAGAGTCCCTCATACAGCCACTGTGGAGACCTTCATTATACATGGAAGTGAGCAGGTTTATGACTTCATCAATATACAACTGATAAAACTCAGCGGGCAGGCCATCAGGACCGGAGCTTTTCCCAACATTTAATTGTTTGATGGCCTGTACTACCTGGTCTGTATCACCAAGAAGTAAAAGTCAACAGGCTGTATAAAGGGATAGTCTCCAAAAAAGTGTTCACATATGCAGTTTTTATTTTCTTATATGTGGTTGCACATAAATCTCTAATAACTTCTCTTTTCATATTTCACAGAAAACAGCACCACTGTCTGTTAATCAAGTGATAGCGTGCTTACTTACGTGATTACAACCTTAATGCAAGTACAATAAACCAATTAAGGCGTTTGCAGTTTCAGTAATCCAGGTATTGCTTTCCTCTACTTGAAATCATTGACTTCATGTAAAATTCACTGACTTTGAATCACTGGTGTTGGTCATTTCATGGTTTTTATGTTTTTGGGGGAGACAAGTTAGCCTTTAACAAAATATATTAGGGGGAGACACTGAGACACAGCAGGCAAGTCACCAGTCACCAGTTCATTGTAAGCCTAACACAAATGAACTCGATCGCCAATCAGTCACCAATCAATATTCAGTCTTCATTCCATTAGTTGGTTCTTTTTTAAATGTGCAACGAAGCATGGAGTTAAAGTCAAAAATCAAACCTGTATCTGTCAGTGGTACTAAATGTAGAGTCATGGTTGTGCTGAAAACAGGAAATCTGAAACTGTAATAGTGCTCAACTCAAACAGTAAATGCACAAAGAATTTTTAAAAAAGTTAAAACTAATATTTTTTTCACATTTCTCCTATCTTTCTTTTCAGTTCTAGTGCACATATTGTATTGTGAACTGATATAATAATCTCCAAGAGGCACACTCCCATCCATGAAGCCTTTGCAGGTGCTACTGGGTAGCAATTATCTTCTGTGAAAGCAAAAAAAACCCCAAGACATCAGCGATAGACAACACATCAAAGAGCCCTTCTGTTGTATTTAGGTGACACATTATTCCTTCGCTGAACAAAACCAGTTTAGTTTTCCTCTCAGCTTGTCAAACTCACAAAGCATGTAAACAAGAAGCTGTGTCCCCAAGCATGTGGAGTCTCACAGCGACGTCTCTCTGACATGGAGCTACAAGATCAAAAAGGCCGTCGCAGAGTTGGTTCAGTTGTGTCGGAATAAACTACACTGGCCATGTGCACTATGTCATCCAGTATAATTGATTGTTTCTAAAGTACTGCTCATAGTTTTTAGATAGAATCTATGGCTAGGAGACATAATATATCAACCTGTGTTTGCACAAAAAACACATGTTGAAGGGAAATAATGTTATCTAAGTGGATTTGTTGATAAAGATGACAGTCTTTTAAACTTTCTTTTCCATTTTTGTGCTATCATATACTCTAAGTAAAACAATGAAGAATTACATTTTATCTTCAATGCACTGATTCCAATGTCTTCATGATATTTCTGCACAGAAAGAGTTTAGAGAAACTGATCTAGTTCATGCACTGTCTCTGTATAGCATTTGTCATGATGAGTGTAATTTCCAGCATGTAGACAAAACAACACCATTGGCAATGGAATAATCATCTGTCTCAGGTGATTTATGCAGGGTGTCATCAACTTCTATTGTTGGATGCATAGTGTTTGTATGCTGACATTTGCACTAGTTTGCATTGGCAGATGGTAAAAGTTATTCTTTCCATTTTCATCACAGCAACTCTGAATCACTGGGCAGACTTTTATTTGTGGGCACCGGGTGACAATTCTTTTTGTATTATGTTCATCATTTCCAATACATTAGAATCATCCCTCAATTAATTCATATCAACACTGGAAGGGTAATTGCTGTCATAAAAAACTGTTGCTGATGCTCATTAAAGTTTGAGTGCATCACAAATTATACAGCAAATTTAAGAATTGATACAATATGTATTTAAAAGAGAATCATTGCTCTAATTCACATTGAAAATTGAGATTTATTTCAAGAGAATGGCAGAACATATACAACAGTAGATCTGCCAGTTTCCATCATTGTGAGAGTGATATGCCTGTAAATCCTAAAGACTCACACTAGATGATTTTTTAACACAGTGTAAGCCTGGCTGGTCCATTTCTGAACTCTGAACTGAATTTGCACAAGACTTGACACTCTGGTCCTTCCATTGACTCCAGAGCAGCCATGCAGAGCCCAGTAAGATTTTTTTCTCAAGTGTTTTATTTAACTTGGTGCCTGTCTGGTTTATATGGTGTGAAATAGTCCAAGATTTTGTACCTCTGCAATCTGAGAGAGATCCTATTGATGGTCAGCGAACAAGAAGAGAAATCACTACTGACAACTCCCGCTCACAAAGATGTTTTTTCGCATTACGTAAATCTCAGATTTCAGCTACTTGATCCTGCTAATTTGCTTAAATAACTTTATTGTTTTTTAAAACATATCTCAAGGAAAGAAAACAATGTCAGTAAAATTATAAATAAAGTGAAAGAGGTTACTGACACACGTTTTGTCAGTGTTAATCTTGTCTATTCTAGACTATGTAGTTTCTCTGCTCTGGAAAAGAAACCAGAGAGCACATGTGTTATAAATGAATTTATAGTTACCTGCTCAGGATGAATCTTGTAGCGTGTGACAGAAATTGATCTTATAGTGGGTCTATTTATTGCTCCAGTGCCACTAATCATGTCAAAATTGTATTGACTACACAGTGACCAAAAGTAAATGGATTCAATTTGATTTGCCACTGAGTTGAGACACTTGTGGCAGAAATACCTGTGAAACTTAATAAAACAGCCATGAAATTAAAAATCAGAGGGTAAAAAAAAATGCTTTGGATAATTGGAAATACCTTTTATTTGTCTCATGACGTCTTCACATAAAAGTTGTTGATTTGTCACAGATTCACACGTGAATGATTGCTGTCCCCTGAGGGACTCTGCCAGTAGTTTGTTGGAGTCTTTCCAAATCCCTCTAGGTGAGGGGGAACAAAAAAACAGTTTTTCATTACAAAATAACTGAGCATGTAGCCTGAAGCAAAAAAGAAAAACAAATCTGGCAGTAAACATCCAGTTATATTAGAAACAAAAATCTTGCACCTTAATGCACCCAAAGGAGTTTCTGACCTCTGGTAGCACTGTGGGGCTTCTTTTTTTAAATGAATGGGTCCCTGTTTTGTTTGTCTTGTGAACGTGCACGAAGACGCATACATGCAGGTGATATATGATACATACATTCCTGCCAATGGCTTCACACTATTCCACTGATTTACAGGTGGTGTTAATGTGACAACAAAAACAGAGAAGAAGAAGACAAACAAACATTGCAGGATTCAAACTTAAAAGAAAAATCAGCTTTGTGAAGGCTTTATAAGGAGGGAAATGAATTTGACACATTTGGTAGACCTTAAGGATACGCGCAATGAGTTTTGGTGAGTATAACTGAATGTAAACACAAGAAAACTCTACTGCTACAGGGATAAATACAAGTTGTATTGAGTTGAACTAAATGCATTCATAAAAATAGTCAGAGGATGGTCAAATCCATGATCCTTGTCAAAAGAATATTGTTGAAAGGGTTCAAGGGCTCAAAATTTGAAAAAATCTGTGGCAAAGTGGCAAAAGAAGATACATACACCAGATCCATAATCCCTAATTGTCTGGTTTTATACAGTAAATTTCCCCAGTGTACATTGTATTAAAAGGAATTTTGAAGTCAGCAAGTTGGCAGTGCCACAAGTACTATAAACATTTTTTATGTAAATCTTGTAAAATCTACAGTATTAAAATGACAGACAGACAGAAACACTTTTTAAAACTATTTCTATAGTTTGGATCATTTTACATAAAGTGGTATCAGCTACAAGGTCAATATTGTGCAAAACTGAAAAAGAAACTGTGCACTACAATATGCGCTCTTCTTTGCTCTCATGTAGTAATGATTAATGGTGAGAAAAGATTAATTTTTAAGACACTTTTCATCAACAGCCCATCATTTTTAAAAGTGTTCCTGCATGTGACATAATTTCAGAAGTTATTTAAGCATGTAGAAGTGACCCTTCCTCATAGCAATTCATATGGCTGACGCATCCTCACAATCCATCAAATATTCATTAAACTATATGAAAAATAGGTTGTCAGAACTCAGCTGAGGATATCACTTAGGTCTTTGAGTCTTTTATGGAATGAGTAACAGAATCGCTGCCAATATCCCCTCTACTCTCACTGAATTCCACTGAGGCTTTTTTCAGCCACGGCATTAGAGAGCAGTACTCTGCTAAACATAGGCAGCTGAAGACTTCACAGGACTCGGGTTGGCCCCCTGCAATGACCTCCAGCCAGCTCCTGATGGAAATCTAACCAAGCATCACGCCCAATTTGAGACTCCAGAGTAAACAAACAAGAGTGCTCTTCAAAGGCGCAGCCACTAAAAGACAGAAGAGGGGAGTCTATCTGCTGCTCTGTTCACTCAGTGCACTGTAAATGCACATGCCTGACTTACAATACATGAACATGTTTGTCTGCAAGAAGACAAAATAAATTCACATTATGTGTTTTTTTCTTTTTTAAGAGAAGATAAAAAGAGATTATACTGTTAATCACAGGATACACCATTCTTAAGAGTGATGTAGGGATGTGATGTGAAATTTTGTGCTTTAATCATAACACCCTATTAGATCCACTTAACTTTATAACCCCAGAACACAATGATACGATGCATCACTTCTCCATGTTTGGTCAAAACTCAGACCTGTAGTGTCTGAGTTTGGATTAGAGTAAGCTGCACACATTTGTGGATAGTTTGACGCATATTCAATTCCGTTCCTGACAACCGTTCAAAAACAGGTTTACCATAGTTGGATCATGAGGCCTGAGTCATAAATGGAATTCAACTTTGGCAGCTGTCCTGGAATAATTTGGACTGAACCTGACTTTGGCAACCCTGACTAACCAGTCTCACAATGCTGGAAACTGGCTCTCTTAACCTTGGCTTTTCCATTTATGCTATCAGAGTATGCAGATGAAATTAGACACAATACCAGATCAAGAGCAACATACTGATTATGAGACAAGATGAAACAGTTGAACCTAATTAGTTATTTTTGGCAGAAAAATATATAGCAAGGTATAAAATACATGTATAGAACATTAGCACACAACTGGAATATAAAATGATACAATAGAAATATTACAAAAAGCAACATCCATCAAGTACCAGAAATGTGCAGCTTTTTATAATAGTTAATATTTACAGTCCTATTTACAATTTAGTCAGGAGTCTGTAGAGTGAGTATGTAAAAGAAATTGACTTTACTTTTGGTCAATTTCATGAGCCTTGTTGGACAAGTTGTTGCCTGAACTTGTAAACTGTCACCCAGTTGATGTTTGATTATCATTAGTCTTCTGTGTTTGATCCACTGAAAAAGTAACATATTAATGCTGTCTTAATACATAACACACAGAAGTACAAGATGTCTGACTTTTTCACCAACAATAATGGTTCTGTCTCAAAGAAAATAATCATTTGATCTGGTATAATCCCAGATTAAAGTCAACACCAAAATCTCATCAGCTGATTATGGGCCAAAGGTTTGTCCACGAGATTTTAGCCAAATCAGTTGTTGATTTCATCAGATATTTGCTAATTTTGTTGGCAAAAGTGTCTGTGTTTACTGTAAGTACATTAAAAATACTATAGATAGGTCTTTAATAGTGCTCTCAAAATGAATGTTAATTTTTGAATTAATTTGAAATATTTAACGCGTTACAAAAATTAATGTGATTAATGCATTACTGTCTTTCAGAGGCTACGGCAGGCTCAGTTTTAAAGTTAGTGAAGACACTGGTATTGTGTGAAACTACACGCCCTAAGGCATCCATTGATACCAACCATGTCATGATAGCTTGTCAGGCTAAATAACACTCAAAAGTTAGGCTAAAGTTTGGTGAGGGAAAAAGGGTTCCTTTGAACTCTCTCTCTCTGTCTCTGTGTCTTCTATGTGTGAATCAGAATCTTTCCTTGTTCTTTTTTCATATTTGCATGGACTATTGTGGACGTTATGGAAATTCAACTGGCACTTGAACGTGGAACACATTTATTGTTGTTAATTATGATTTATAGTAGTGAAGAAATTATTGCCTTCTAAGATGATATCTAATTTTAATGGCCTTGATGGTTTTGAAATTCAACTGGTACTTTAACATGGAACACATTTATTGTTGTTAATTATGATTTATAGTGGTGAAGAAATTATTGCCTTCTAAGATGATATCTAATTTTAATGGCCTTGATGGTTTTGAAATTCAACTGGTACTTTAACATATAGGCCTATTATTTCTGTTTGTGCATATAAAAAAATATGCCTTTCAAACTGACAGTCAATGGTCTTGATGGTTTCTTTGGAAATCTATAGTTCACAGGAGAGAATCTGTGTTCAAAGTGAAAAAGTTGCTATTAAACAATAGTATTTGAATTTACTTCCTTGGTGTTGATTCTACATTAATTCCCATGATTTCACATTTTAATATCCATTATTACAAGCTTCAATGTTAAGAATAAAGTAAGTGATTAACCATGATTAATCACAGCAAACTGTGCAATTAAACTCTTTTTTTTTTTTTTAAATTGCCCAAATATTTAAACATACTGTACTATATACATATCTCTTCTCTGATGAGGTTTGGTCATATCTGCACAGTACTGGTAGGATGAGACAGGGTACTCTGATAATTATTACAGCTGAATTCAATATTAATTAGCAATACAAGGTTGGAGTATTAATCTTTATGCTTTTAATTCACCTCTCTGCAAACAAGCTAGGGCTCTCTCTTCTGTACTCACCTGTCCTCTAAATCACGCCCTTCAGTCAAACGAGTGAGCTTAATATCCGGCCCTGTCAATAGCTGCTGAGAGGAGGGAGACTTTATGTTCCTTGGGTCTCATGACAGGTACTCTGAAATGCAGGCTGGAGGGCAGGAGCTCAAACTCATTCGGCAAGGGCTGGTCAAGGCATTCTTGAGTGGTATTGGTTTTCCTCAGTGCCCACTGTTACACTGTAATTCTGAGAGCTACACCTGACTTACCCCAATGATCATATTTGTCAATTTCACAAGGCCTCTAAGCTTTTCTCACTTAAAAAGTTAAAGTTTCCACACCAGGTTCCACTACACAAAGTTAAAACAGACTGTCAAAGTATTGTACAGCAGTCATTAAGTCTGCAACTTTGAGAAGGTAGATTAGAGTTTGTGTCTAATTTCCTACTAACAGTCAGTCAGTATTGGTTTCCTTTAAAAATAATGACATTTTTTAAGCATAACCAGGCCATTTCAGTTGCCTAAACATAATCTGAATAGCAGGGGTAAAAGAAAAGAAAATGCTGTCACTTTTTTTTCCCCAGTCAGTCATTTTTTTTTCAGTCATTTAGGCATTATGGAAGGCATTGACAAATGATCTTTCGTCATTTATCTAAGAGGGCTTGTTGTTTTTTGCTCAGTAAGTAAGTAAGTACATTTTATTTGTATAGCGCTCATCATAGATATAAGTCACAAAGTGCTTTACAAGGCATACAAAAAGAGAGAAAACATAGCAGATGAAGTGACCACCCAATACAAATACACAATGAAAACCATATAATGCTGATACCGTGTTTACTGGTTACCTGAACACCTGTCTAAACAGGTGTGTCTTTTGCTGCTTTTTAAATGAATCCACAGAATCAGCAGACCATAAAGGTGCAGGCAGAGCATTCCATATTTTAGGTGCCACAAAAGGCCTCAAAAGGTTAATCACCACGGGTCTTAAGGCAGGTGCGTGGGACAGACAGCAAGTTTAGCACATTTGACCTAAGAGAGCAAGCTGGTGAGTAAGGGTGTAGTAGCTCAGCCACATATGCAAGAGCCTGACCATGCAATGCTCTGTAAGTAAGAATGAGGATTTGAACAGGATCCTAACACAACAGGGAGCCAGTGAAGAGTTTTAAATACAGTATAGGGGTAATATGAGATTGTTTGTTTGACCTAGTGAATAATCTTATGGCAGCACTCTGGATAGTCTGCAGATGATCAAGGGCAGACTGTGAGATGAGATAAAGGTATGTATTATCATCTCTAGTTAGGCAGTTGACACTACAGATCTGAATTAAGTGGAAAAACAAGATCTGATTAGCTGCTTGACATGGGGGTCAAACAACGAGGATTGATCAAATATTACCTCTAAATTACTCAGTTTGGAGTGGGCAGCAGAGGAAAGAGGCCCAATACTTTGCATAATCATGGGGGAAACCTTACCCTTTTCTGGGGCAAAAACCAGAACCTCCGTCTTATCAGCTTTGAGCTGTAGAGAATTTTCTGCGGTCCAGTCCCTAATAGCGTTAAGATAGTCAAAGAGCCTAGATAACCTAAAAGCCTCACTAGGTTTGAATGAGAAGTGGAATTGGATATGATCTGCAAATAGATGATAAGCAATGTTAGATCTGTTTATCAGTAGTGCTCCGTAAGTCCTAAATTTTCTTGCACCTCACTGGTGATGTTTAGAAATTGAATTGTGAACAGTGCTGAAACAGTTATACACTAACAGTGATGAAGACAACAAGAGACAATTTAACTTATTTTATAAATAGTTTTTTGGCAGTTTATATTAGATGCAGTTACTTTGCAAAAGTTTGAATGGTGGAAGATATGTTTTTGAGCCTGTGTCACAGCAGTATGTGCAGTCGTCATGCTTTTCCCCCTAAGCATACAGAGCCCCACTGGAGGCCAATGATCACTCTGTATCTGTATCAAAGTTCTAGTTATGATCACATTTGATTTACACTGCCATTCTACTGTTGCTAAAGGCTCAGTGGATGAGGAGCTGCTGCTCTTTTGTAGGGAGCAGCCCCCACAAGGATGAATAGGCTTTTACTGATTGGTCCACTGCATACCAGCAATATCAATGCACAGAGAGTCGTCCTGATATCACCGCTTTCTGCCCTCCCACTTAACCAGTGCTATCACCTCGAACAAGACCTGGTGGACTATTAATTACTTGTTTGAGAGACAACACAGAGTCTAATGAAAATATCAAACACATTATTTTCACCGCCAACATCTCCCTGTCTGACACGATCAATAGTACCATTCCTCTGTATGAACATATTAATATCACATTGTTTTAATGAAAATGAAAAGTGGCAGTGGGGTGGGTAGTCTGTTTTAGGTATTGATTCATGCCATGATAATAAGGTCATGGCCTTTTTTCCTGTTTTTTTTTTTTTTTTTTAGCACAAAGACTGCACATAGAGTAATTTTGTGAAAATTGTTGTTTTGAGAAAATCAACAAGGAAACAGCAAATACAGCATGAACCTGATTTCATCTCGTGCCAGCATATTTTTAAGTGATTCATACGGTAATGGTAAAGAGGATTTGCATGCTTTTGGTGTCTTATGGAAGTCATGGTTGACAGAAAGAATTAAGTTAAGTACTGAATGTCTGAGATGTAATTAAAAAGTAATTACTAGCATGATACATTTATTTATGTACTTTCGCAGTTTACAGAAATACTAATGCAATGCAGATTAATAAATCAGAGGTCTTGTCATTCGCTTTCTTAACTGGAGTGATGTGCATTTATGCAAATCAATGATTTGTTTTATGTATAAGTTATTTGTAAGCTTAGCACTTTGAAATTTAGTTTACACTTCAGTTTGACACATCCTCTTAGAGACACCAGAGTTCCTCTATCTCCCTGTCTCTTTCTAACACTGTGTGAGTCTGTGTGTTTGAGATGAAGGACCTGGCATGTTCCTTTTATGTTTTGTAATCACGGGCAGTCACCACATTTGGAGAAGGCACCTCTCTTTGTATTCTAAGTTGGACCCATGTCATTGACACATGATAGAGCACAGCACCCTGAGGGTTTTGTACTGAGTATTGCTAATGCTCAAGGATGATGTGAACATATTGCCATATGTGCATAAACAGAAGTAAAATTTGTAAAGTTGTGTGTGTGTTTAATATCTCTGAGCTGACATGTGTCCTCTGTGTTATGACAGATGCTATGTTGCTGGTGGCAGACAGACTGGAGGGACCCTTCAACATCGAAGCACTTATAGAGCCAATAGACATCAAGATCTCAGAGGCTATCATGACCATGCAGGACAACAGCATGCAAGTGTCAGCCAAGGTAATGTATTCTGAATTAGTTTTGTTCACAGCACTATGCTATGATGTGAACTGATTGTATTAGATGTTAGATGACATTGTTTTTTTTCTAAAAGTAATATACATTTACAATTAAAACATAAACAAACCAATTTAGGCTTAGTTATTTCAAATTATAGCAACCATTTTTTATTCATCTGAATTCTCATGATGTGGGTGAAAGCTATACTGTATATTAAAATGGAAATACAATGAAATGACTCATTGAACACAGGAACAGCAGTGTTTCGTCTAAGATTGTCACGGATACGGATAAGTGGTGTTGACAGTGTCGTCATGGACACGCGCATTAAGGTGGTAGTCCGTATCAGTGTATTTCTCTACACTGAGCTGAAATGAAATGAATGCACATAAATTAGATAAATAAGTATTAACAATATTTATTTACAACACATAAATAAATGCCAGGCTTATGGATGATAGATGGACCAATCGGTCTCTATCTTAAAAGCAAATCTCGATTTTCAGACCTTCTATTTGGTCCTTAATATAGATCAATGTTTGTAATATAACAAAATAACAAAACTGACTTATGTGGAAATAATTTGCTCAAACTTAAAGCCAAATCAAGACAACAGTTAATTCTGTGTTTACAACAGTTATTAAAAGATCTGTATGTCCTTTTATAGCAGGTTTTAATCTTGTGTTTGTTGAGATGTCCTTTAGGTACAGATTGTTCCTTTAAAATATTTACAGAGCAGTAATTCATCTAGATACAAGTGTAGGTTAGACCTTACCAGTTTTTTCTGCCTCCTGCTTTGAATTCTCCATCACCTGATGCCTGGGCTGCTTCACATGTTTCTCTTTCCTCCTTAAACTTTTTCTTTTAAGTTTGAGTCAGTTGCACCTTCTTCCTTTTGAATCAGTTCTTTATTTTCTCCTTGTTTTTCTTTCAACACCATTTTACCCTGTAATTCTTCCTCGCTTCTGTCTCCTCTCTGCTGATTCCTTCACTCACTCTGAAAATGTAAAAACCCTTCTTTTTAAAAGTCTGAGTGAGCATGAAGAAGAACTTTAACTTGCACGGTGTTAATTACAGTAATTGTGGACAAACAACACATGGTGGGAATGCATCAGCAGTCAAGTTATCCAAACAAGATCAAATCAAGATACATTAACATTACTGTAAAGTAAAGCAGCAACACCAGATAAACTGGACGGTTAAAACAACATTAATGTCAATTTAAAAAACTGTAGCTCCACTGAAGAGCTTACGCTAGCTACGTACTTTGTTGTATTTTGTCTAACAGATTATTGTTTGATGCCGCACATGTCAGTAAATGTCATATATATCCACTGAACTCTTCATCTGTCTCATGAAAGCAGCTCCAGTCTGCCCGGCATTGCCAGGTGTTAAAGTGTCGTACCAAAGGCTTTAAAATTATCGTACGTAAGTCATAACCAAGAGAACAAATAGGCTTAAATGCGTATATTCAGAAAACACGTATTTATTGAAATGAACAACTTTTTGACACCACCTACAAATCTAGCCACATTGAACATGAACTGTTGTAGCCCGTTCAGCATCTACATGGAAATTAAATAAATAACATGCTTACCTCATCAGCTCAAGTTTCACATAACCTACCATTGTGAAATCTTCAAATAGATTACTCTATGTGTCCATAACTCCATCAGTCTGATGAGCCTACATTGCACAGTTGAATGCAGAAAAAGGAGTAGGGCCTAGGCCTAGCATACATCAAGGGTAAACATTTAAGGTTCACTACACCAATTCCTCCCCTAAAGGGATGGTGCCAGAAAATACACATCCATTGTTTTTGTGTCTTCATTGTCATGATGAGAGGTAGCATAACCTCCACCTCCGCTGGTCTTCAGAGGCTGTGTCTATCACAGGTCTATCTTTCTATCACTTTCTGCATGAATGGAAGCAGAGAGGAGGCTATTGTTTAGATTTAAAAATATATATACTTACATATTATAAAATTAAATTACTAGACAACACGACTAGAAGCCTGTTAAAGAAAATCTGCAAGAAAACAGTCCATCAGCTAGGCCAATTAAATACATGACTAGGCTTAGCTTAATGAGAAAGTTCAAGCTCCACCTCTGAGTCGCTGTCTGTGGCTGCTACATCCTCTGCCAGTGTGCCAGATGTTGATGGGGTAGTCCTTTTACAGTACTGATTTGATGCTGTCAAGGAGCGCAGCATAGTGCTTGATGGCTTAAATGTAGTACATCCACCCACGTTCTTCACACACTCTGATGTGTGCATGAGCCCATTAAGCGTGTCTATGATGAGCCGGTTTCATGGTTTTGCTTTGATCAAAACATCTTCACATGACACATTTTAATGTAGAAACACAAGTGCATTGGGGGTCAAACTTTCCCAGTTCACTGAACACCTTTTTCCCCTCAAAGTCCTGAAAAGTAGAGAGATGGTGCCAGAATTCATCCACATCCATTGTCTTTGTGTCTTCGCCTAAGGTCATGAGAGGCAGCCACCTCCACTGGTCACCGATGGCTTGGAGATGGTCTGTGTCTGTCATGTCAATTAACCATGACACTTGCTGCATGAGTGGAAGCAGAGAGGGATGCTCTGCTCGTGCCCTGGCATCGGTCAGAGTAACAAGAGAGAGGCACATGAATGTGGGTCAAGAGGGCATTATCAAAGTGGAAGCGTTTCCTGGTTTCTCCGTAGGCAGCCCAAAGAAAATTTTGACAGCACACATGAAAATCCATCAGGGTGACGGGTGTGATCTTTGATTACTGGACCTGCTGCATCACCTTTTCACTCAGGTACATTATGTTGAGTGGTGTAAGCTTAAAGTCATCAGTGATATTGATCTGATTCATTGCAATGTGTAGAACATAGTCCCTATTCATGAAGGTCAGCAAGAGATCTCACTCCTCAGTGAAGTAAACACCACCTTTTCGCTCTGAAAATATTGATTAAGGTCTGTAAACTTTGGCAGAGCCCACTCCAGAAAGTGGTAATACACCCGGAGAGACTGGTTGTTGAATGCATGAAAAATATTCTCTGCAGCGTTCAATCTGGCCTCAAGCTACTGGTCAGTGAAAAAAAGTTTGAGGTCATCCCACTGGACACACATTTGACAACTTCGTTCAATGACAGCAATCATGTCTTGGGGGGCTTCAGTATTTTGTGGGGTTCGACATTCTTGAAATTCGAGGAGCTGCGCTGTTTTTTAAATATCCATAAATGTCTGGCAAGGAAGCTGTTTGCATGCCTCACTAACACAGGTGTCTCAATACATTTTCAAGTGGCATGCCTGCGTTGGTGAATGACTTCATCATTTAGTCATAAAGCCTTTCTGCGACACTCCCTCTCAAAGTAACAGTCGCCTATAACATGACTGGCTATGGCAGTTGCCTTTGTGCAGCCAAGACTCATGTTCTGTGCCATTTTTAAATCTTTAAAGATGTCCTTTATAACATCCACCAGAGTCTGAGGCCCTAATTAAGATGTTGTGCTCTGCTAAAAATCCTGCTAGCTTTACCTCTGTTATTTTCACTGCTGTGTCTAGCTGGTCCTTTTCCGACATTCTCTGTAAGCATTGTGCTGTTTACCTTTGCATTGGGGCCAGACATTTCTTTTTCTCCTGGTGTTTTTTAGACTTGGCATGATTTTTTTAAACAGTGATCTCAGCCACCATCTGTATGTTGCAACAACAACACAAGGCTTTACTATCAAAGCCAACAGGTTTTAGCCATCAAGTAAAACGATTCATTATATTCTGATATATTGCAATACTATAAGCATGGCCATATATTGTGATTTTTTAATCTAATTTTAGGAAAACTGTCATAGTATAAAGAACACACAACCATTGCATAAAATCTGAGTAAAAAAAGTTTAATTCTTTATGAAATAAGAACAGTGAGATCTACATTTGTATTTACAACAGTCCCTATAACATCCATAGCACTACTTTTTGTGCCATCTGATCAAAGGAATTAACTTTTGCCTATATCTGTAAAAAATAATATTACTTGTAGGACTCTTTAGGTAAACAAATAAAAAAATAAAAAAAGCAAACAGTGTTACATATATACAGACAGTATATGGTTCACGTTCTGTTGTAATATGTATTCCAGTTATTAATTTCTCAAGTAGGTAATAAAAGAAAATGCATAGTCCTTGTAATATCCAACATCATAACACTATTTTTGTCCAATCTGAACAAAGGAATTACTATTACATCTGCCCTATATCAACAACAAATAAAAATGCTTGCAGAATTCCTAAAGAAAACATTAAACAAATGTAAACAAAAAAATAAGTACAGTCAGATGGTGAACATTCTCAGACCCTTTTAACTTGGATTTCACATGTTATTCCAGTTTGTATGAACGTCAGTGGAAGATAAGCTGGTCAACATGCCCAGCTTTCAGGACACTTCTCTGTGCAGTTACAATGTCTCCTGCAGTGGTGAAAACTCTCTGCACAGAGATGCTTGTGCCAGGAATGCACAGGAAACGCTTTGCTATTCTGGATAGCTGAGGGTACTCATGTTCATGTTCCTTCCACCAACTGAGAGGATTTTCTGGGAGTGACAAAGGAGTTTCCTCTCTAAACCTCTTAATCTCAGCTGCAGCAGCATCATGTGCACATTTTGGTGCAGCATTGTTTTTGGCAGAGGCAAACATAGCTCCAAGCAAGTCAGCCAATGCACATGAGCTCCATGGTTTCTTCATGGGTGGCTGGGGGGCGGGGGCAGGGCTATCCTCATAGTTAAGTGGCTGATTATCAACCTCCTCTGACTGGTCAGTCTCCTCCACCAGACTGTTTACCTCCTCTTGCTGCTGAAAAACATTAAGGCAACAAATCAAACTAGTATTAATTTTACAGTAAATTTACATGAACTACCACCTCACATAATCTGAGCCCAATTTCATCCTATTGCACATTTCTTTTGTTGTACATAATTATCTAGTATCTTTTATTTGTATTTATTTACTCAGATTTATATACGTATAACCTTTAATGTATGTAATAAAAAATAGCCTAATATATTAATTTATTTACTTACATTCTGTTGCTTCCTTATGGCAGCCACCACAGCATTAGTCATTTTGAATTAGGTCTCTGCTTCAGAGAGAAAGGGTAGATCCTTAAATCTATGAAAGATCAAGAGCTGATGCCATGCAGAGTGTCTCCCTCTCGACATATCTCTTTCCCAGATCTTGTGCTATAGCAGCCTTGATGTCCTTCACCATCTGTGTGTCATCAAGGCTTTCTTCTGTGCCCATGACAAGCTTGGCATGAAGTGGTGCAGTGATTGACGGAATGGGCATGCTCTCCTCTGACATTACCGAGGTGGCATCCTTCATTGGCTTGAGTGTCTTGAGCACTTCCTCGGCACATGATGTCCGCCTCGCTCAGTGTCAAGATATCCTTTTCACTCTTTCTGACCTCTGGCGAAAGGAGTGCTGCATTTTGCTGGTTGTTGTTCTAAAAATCTTTCTGACATGTCATAAGAGCTGTTCCACCTTGTGACAACTTCTGTGGTCAGCCCGTGTTTTGGTAGCTGGAGCAGGTCTTGTTTGTGTTTTAGCTGGTAGCTGGCTATGGTGCTGTGTCTGAATAAGGTTGTAACACGTCTGATCCTGCTGAGTAGTGGCACCACTGTTGGCATTTCAATGCTTTCTGCGAGGCAAGATTCAGGCTGTGTGCAAAACATTGTACATGGGTCACGTCTGCAAGATCAGCCAAGACATTCATATTGAATGCATTGTCTGTTACAATGACAGGATCTTTCACTTACAATCTTCATTCAGTAACGGCCTCCTTTAGTAACCCTGCGATGTTCACTCCCGTGTGGCTGTCATGCATTGCTCCTCTTTGTAACATACACGAGTCCAGCTTGTAATGCGCTGTTATGGTTACGTACGATTCAGTGGCCCTCGATGTCCAAGCGTCGCATGTCAAAGCGACTCAGCTGAGCTGAGAGAGTCCAGCACCCTCATTTTTATCTTCAGGTACAACTTTGGGCACAGCAATGTCAGTGATGTGTTGTTGGGAGGGTATCGTATAACGAGGCTCCATTGTATTCAGCATATTATGGAAGCCTTCATTCTCTACAATGCTGAGAGGGCGCAAATCTTTGCAAATGAAATACAGTAATGACTGAGTTATTTTGGTTGCATGATTTGAGGTTGGTGGTAACTTTAGTGGGAGAACTTAGTCCCAGAGTGAGTTGAGAGGGATCCACTCGTGTAACGTTAGCCATTAGATGTTCTGTTAGCTGTACATCATCAGCATGGTGTCTTGCTAAATGTGCTCTCAGATACATTGTGTTTCCCAAGTATTTGATTTTAGCATGTCACATTTTGCAAAAGGCATGGCTCTTGTTGAACTCCTTGGTGCCTTCTTCATTGTGGAAGCCAAAGTGAGCCCACACTTCAGCTCTGTACGCCACAGAAGCCAATCTAGTTTGTTGCTCCATGTTAACAGTAACAGCCATCTCTGTGTCTCACACTGGGCCTTTTTCAATACCAAGTATGCCAAGTTTGGCCTTGCATACTTGCTAGTTTGGACTTGGCAAGTTCAACTCGGGAGTACAAACTTCTCAGGATGAGAGGACACAGTGCAATCGTTCTGCAATTGGAACAGTAGCAAACTTGCTGACAGCAGCAGCTGAGCTTCAACACAACTACCTCACTGTACTGTGACAAAATAATCTCAACGCAAAGCTCCACTAACACTGTTTTTCTCACAAATAACCTCATTGACAGAGAGATGCAGTAAATTATGTTATTCAGTCTGTAATGTAGCTAAAATAAAATTCCAAACCGTTATGTAGATTAATAAAATAAAACTAAATTTAATATAGATTGATCATTTTAATACATTTATATTTATTGAAATGTGGTGATATCTGTATATGTGGTGCCCCAGAGGCAGAGCTGTTGTTCTGTCCAGTAAAAACAAGCTTCACTTTACATTCAGACAAACTAATGTGGCAGCTGCAATTGTCATATTTAATCTGTGAGACCAACATTTATCTTTCAAAAGAATTGTATCATATATCAAAATGCTGCCGAGACATTAGAGCCAGTGGCAAATTACCAAAAGAGCTACAGAGATCAGTTCATTGGGTCATGTTCTCCCTGGGATGACGAAGGACGCTGACAGGCCAATCATCTCAGGAGTCGGGCTGCTAGCAACCGAGATGACTGGCTGGTCTCACCTGGCTCCTCATGATCTCTGAAAACGTCAGAGCAAATTTCCAAATATTTGGATAAACTGACCACATATTGGGAATCTAAATTTTCTTGCCTGAAAAAATATTAAAACTCAACAAAGTGACATATCAACAGTCCGACACGGAAAATTACAGCAGGTTTTAGCCTGGCTCCAAATTTCCACCATCACAGCCAGTTTGTGCAAAATGTATTCTGGGAAACTTGGCTGTCCCAAGTCCACACAAGTCAGCTCTTGATGTATCCTCGATAAAACGGGTGGAGCAAGTACACATCCAGGCATTTGGACTGTACTTGGCTGGACTTTGAATTGGAACAGTACTTGGGCTGTGACTGATGACATTTCACAATAATAACACAAGTACAGACAAGAAGACAAACTGTCCATCTCATACAAGGATACAGTGTTCACACGGAAAACAAAATGAGCGTTCCTAGAGGCTACAACAGAAACTTTGGTGGGGAGCCAGTCTGAGCTAACAGCTGTAAAGTGATGAAAAGTCTGCATAAAGACTATTTCTGAATTTGAGAGGTGGCTAAACAGCATTTACGATTACAACACACCATATACAGTCTTTGCAACACACATATGAACATGTGCAAGCCAATCGCGCTCCTGCTATCCCGCTAGTATAAGTTACATTTGTTTTTATTTGTTTCTTTCCAAGGCAATGATAGGGGAAACACTCGACAGGCTTAATACACAAATTTACGATTTTACGATTAAATTTACAAAATCAAATAAGCTTTACAAGAAACATATTACCACACAAATTAAGTTTTTTATCAACATAATGTAGAAACATTACCAACCCTCAACAACTCCCGTAAGACTTCTGTGTAGTCTAAGAACATATACTCCAAGATATATTTGGCAAAACCATTTAGTAGTATTAAAGGTGATTTTTAGGACGTTTGCAATTTAACATAGAAGAGAAAACTCATTTCCTCTGTAGCCGCCTTAGAATTGAAATTGCTGATCAGTCTTTGGAATAGTTTGAAATTCCAAAACAGCACATAAAAGATACTATCACACACACAATTGTTCTGCGCTCTTTCATGTCAAAAGGTGAATATCAGTTCAACTTTTTATTCCAATCCTTTGATGTGGCCTATCTCCCTGCTAGAATTACAAAGGTCAGTGTGAATTAGATGTCACATTCTTTCCCATATCAAGTGCACCACAATTTACAACTGTACCCATTGTCTATGCACTTGATGCTCCATCCCTGCAAGGTTGTGCTTGGCTGAAAGATTGCTCTGAGATTACAATCTTTCCCCACATTCACATGTTAACCATATGTAGTCCTTACCCAATCACCAAGCTTTGGGGAATATGTCAGGCTACATTGCGTTGTATCTTCATTCCTGCTGCACAGACCTGTTAAAAACGCTTTGCTTGTGTGATGTACAGGATATAAGAATTGTAATCATGGTGAAGAATTGATAAATATTAGAGAAAAGACAGCCCCTTGTCATGACAGCCTTGAAGCACATTAGAGTGCTCCATCACATTCTGAGCAAGTGGCCAGCAGACAGGCCAGAGAGGAATGCTAATGAGCTGCTTGGGGGTATGATGTTTGGGCCCTAATAGCCTGTAGAGACTAAGCCATCTGAAAACAATCTATTCTCACAATGAACCTCGATCAATTACAAATTGATTAACGTTGGGTTCAAATAGTAATAGATCTGCACTTCTGTCTCGCTTCGCTGTACAACAACAACATTTTTGTCTGTATTTCTGGAAAGTTTGAAAACTTTGTAAGATTCAGTGTTTGTACAGCATACTCTATATTTCATATGTACAGACATTTTATTTTTCCCAAAGCAAACCTTCTCAGGGTGAAATCTAGAATAATATTCAGTAGGCTTATTAAATATACAGTAAGAGAAGATATTGTTGGTTATATATTGCTCTAATTTCATTTTGTATTTTAGTCCAGAGCTTACTTTGTTGAAAAATTTTCCTTTATGATAACAGTTTTCTTACTAAACGCTGATTTATATTGTATTTTTATGACAAATTGCGTTGAGTCTGCGACAAAGAGGATTTTGACCCAGAAATCCTGGTCAAAGCCCAATTGTCTGAAAACACTGTCATTTTGTAACAATGGCTTTCAATTGCAAATGAGTAACAACATATCAAGGGTTAATTCAGTTTTTGTTACGAATATGACACATCCTGTAAAAGGAGACTCAGGCACTGATAGACAGTGCTGGTTCCAGGCTGGCTCTGTGTCGTTGTCTATCTCAAATCACACCAGGAATGGTGCTGTGAGCAAATTGACAGAGGCTTTTCAAGGGAAAAATGTCAGCGGTGTAGGCAAACTACAACTTTTTGAGAATCAAAATGGATGTGTGTTCCACAAAGAAATAGATGTAGCCCTGGCTCAGTGCAGTGTTCATGCAGCCTTAGTCTCCTGATAAGCTGTTTTTTTTAACTATTCAGCACCTCCGTGAGGAAAAAATCTCTCATTTCTGAGGTTACATCGCGTTAATATTGCAAAACCAGGCAATTTCCTCAAGATAACTGCACAACACTTTCATAGACATTGACCAGTCTGTATCATCTTTCACTTTTCCCTTGTGCTGTAGTCATTGCTTGCCCCCCCACCCTCTCTCTCTCTCTGGTAATTTTATCTCCCTCTCTTCATTTTAGGTTTTTCAAGGGTGTGGCCAACCAAAACCTTCAGGAATAGGCAGGTCTACGCGTGGCATATCGGATATGTTCAGTGCTCGTTTCAGACCCTACACCCCTGAGGAAAGACCGACCACAGCTGCTGGGACAAGCCTGGATAGATTGGTACGTACAGTAGAGAGACAGGATAAGGAGACAGAGCAACACTATAAACTGTGATTGGAAAATACATAAATAAATAAGTGAATAAATGATTAAATACAGTATGTAAAAACCTTGAATCAAACTATATAAGCCACTGTGGTTTGCATTTATATTTTTATAATGTCAAATGGCAAAATAATTGTGAAATATGAAGCATAAATAACAGTATGATATAAAATAGTCATTGAAAACTAGGTTCTTAGAGAGAGATGACTGAAAAGTAGAAAGTTAATACATTCCTTAAATACATCTTTAATTGTGGGGCTTTCACTTTGAAGCCTAAAGGAGACTGAAACATCCAATGCACATTCATTTTATTGAAAAAGTCAATTCTACCAGCAAGTGATGCTGAATACTTTTAACAGCTCAACTGGTTTTCTGAACAGAACAGGACTGAACAGAAGTGTGTCGAGAATTTTTCACATATTTTTGGTGGAGGCATGCTGAGCTTTAAGCCGATTTACGAGGGCTCAGGTCCAAAGTCTGAAATGCAATTTCAGTTTGATACACACTCAGTGCCAGAGGATGCAGAAATGCCACAAATGCACATGCTTATTCACATAACCAAGTTGTATATATTATTTAGGCTATATTCCCAAGGTAAGAGTGTGTGTTACTGCAGAAAAAGGGCAGAAACCATTAGAACAGAGAGATTTTATTCATGACAAAATGCACCTAATTACAAAACAGACCTATGCCTTATCCCTGAACTTGTATCAGTGTTGAGAGGCAACAGCAGATTCAACATCCACCCACTAAACTTCAGGATGGTGAAAATCCTAAGACATTAATTGAGGCTATAAAAAGATCTATTGCACCATCCCATGCCACTGAAACACATTGTGTAGGAGGCTTTGCATGTCAGGCTCCAGTATATAACAACACAGAAGCCCTCAAGTTGACAAGATGTGACAAGCCTACAACTGGGGATCTACTCTCCTGCTAGCTAATTGTATTGCACTGTATGCTCCTGTGATGTCTGTATGTCCTCACAAAAGCCCCCTAATTATCACATTTTAAATATGATACGATGCTGTAGCTATTGCTCTTTTTTTCAGTGTCCATCTGCATTATTCTACTTCTTCCTAATAATAACACATCATAGTGTCTTGAAAAACCTTTATGGAATCCTCCCTTTAAGAAATGGGTTATGCAACATTTGTGTTTTGAATAAATTAAACTCAAAGATATTTCAGTGGAATAACAGCTACAATGGTAACAATGACAGCCATAGATTGGTTATTATTAAACCATATTTTTTGTGTCATCCATTTGTCCTTTGACCAATCCATTTAACAAATGCTTATTTGTGTAATTCCTTGTCCACTTGGCAAATCCATTTATTAAATAAATTATTGTCCTTTTAAATAAAAGGTACACTTGGTAATCTTCTGCTTTATAAATTGTTTGACAGGATTAAATGGAATATGTGCAGAAGCAGAGAAGCAGATTAGAGGCTGCAGTGTGTTTTTACAACTACTCTGTACCCCCAAGCCTTTAGCACCAATTGTAAGAAATAAACACATGTGAAAGATGCTATAATAGCCAGACCCTTAAAAATGCTATCCTTGGATGCAGCATATCTTAACATACGTGCCTTGTTGGAAAAGTCTTACCAAACACCTTTATTTGCCCCCCAATTTACACATAAAAAGGAAAAGGAAAAAATAAATGCTCTCAGGCCCATTTCATATAAAAGATGAGAAAATTTCAGAAAAGTAAGTTGCTCAGGATAACAACTGTTAATGTCTAATTATGAAGCAGGTTAGGTTGAAATATATATTTGCTTTACACCAAAAAGCGTGCTTTTGTTTATTTTTCTAAGCTGCACTGATTGCATTAAATGCAATTACTACTATTCAGACTAATTCCAAACTTTGTGCTGCTGTTTGCATGCAGGTCTTGATCTTTGCATTGATCATATTTGATGGCAGCAGATTTCAAACTGCAAAATTCATTGTGAAGAAAATGGTTTGAGGTGCTAAATCTCATAGCAAGATGAGGCTGGTGGATGGAATATTTCAGCAGTACCATTTATCATTTAACTTTTTGCTTCATAACTAATAGACATTCTTTTGCTCCTATTCTCTCTCTTAGTTTCTCTATTTCTCCAATGTCCAATTAAATCTCTTTCTTCTTCATTTCTCTGCTGCTCCCAGAGGGTTGTCTGGAGGACAATGCAACAAAGTGTAAGGCTTCCACTCCTCCTTTTACTTTCACCAAATCATCTGTCTTGTGGTGTTTTAATCAAGCTACTCCAGTGCTTTACATTATTCAAAGTTGATATTTATTGCTTGTTTTTGACATGGCTGTTTATTGGATGGGGAGGGGGGATTCTAGCCTGGAACTGAACTTTAAGATAGGCTGCTGAGATATTTGGAATAGTCTTGCTTCGTTTCTCATTTATCTGTCAAAAATCATTTAGATTAGCAGTTCATTGGTTATGACTGTTGCCTAGCAGCAAGGAGGTTGTAGGTTTCAATCACTGTCACTGGTTCCTCTACATTGAATACTTTGTTCATAGGTGTGATCAGCATATGTTAGTGTGTTAACCCTGTGGTGACCCAGCAAAATATCTGGAGTGTTTCCTTACCTTTTTCCCAGAGCATGCTGGGATAAGCTTGAGTACCAGCTGTTGGCGTGTGAGATGTAAGAAAAGTAGAAGTATGCTCTCTTATTTTTGCTCGATGATGATGTATTAGGTGATCTGCATGAATGTTTTTGGACTCCACACATGGGTTTATACAGGCTAAAGAAAATTCTGTTAAGTTGATTATCATTCATGACGAGAAGCTGAAGGATTTTGTTGAGCAGGGTTTCTGACAATTTTAATCAGATCTTTAATCTTAATCTTTTTTTAATCACATCATGAATATATCTGGAAATGCTATTATGATGAGCTTTTGCAGTACTTAGCTGATCTATCAAACAACCAGTGAGCAAACAACAATCAGTGACACCACTTTTTGGCATGATTGCAAAACAAATTGTTCAAGAAAATAATAACACAAATAGCAATATATTGTTTACATTGTGCCAGAATAAGTAACAAGATGCTTGTCACTGCTAATAATATATTTGTTCAAAGTTTAAAGTTTTATTTGTCACATGCACTATTACATATGTACATATGTTCATATGTACATATGCCAGTCTATTTTAAATCTATGGCTGAACTACATGTGTACATATTTATTTGCCTGTTTATCAGTGAAGGCCAGATTTATGTGCATGAAATCACAATGTTTGATCTGCCATTTGTTACATTTACACTTGCAAATCTGGATGTAATTAGGATGATTTGCTAAGGCAGCAGCTAATTACATAATCAGAAACTGTTGCTGCCTTCTACACACATTCTGTCATTGACCAAGAGGTCAAAAGTTGCGGGTCAGTGACGGGATTTACCTGTATCACCAAGTTTGATAAAAACATGGAGTGGCTCTGGGCACAAAGCATCAGAAACAATCTATAGATATGACTGATTATCATTGCAAGCATTGATAGTAACGGCCGAAAGACATCAGGCTTGGCACGTAGGCAGGGTGGAGCAGGCTTTTCTACCTGCTATACCAAATCCCATCACTGCATGCATATTGAGTTTTGCCAAGTGAAAATGCAGTTGGTTATGCAGGGTTTGGAAGCGTTGGCTATATTAACTGGTACTGAATGAATTAACTAGGTCATTTTAACTACAGGATCATGGATACACATTGATTTGATTGATTTATTTTAATGTGCGATGTAAAAAAAACCACAAGGTTGCACTGCTGCGTTGCATCGCCTCTAGTCCATATTTATTTTAATCATTTTTAAACAGTTTGTACTCATTTTTTACACAGTTCTATGTAGTTACCTGTTGGAGCGCTGCGTAATCGCACGTAGAGAAAAAAAAAGTACCAGCCGCATAAAAATAGAGGAGAGCAGCGCAATGCCTGCACAGGTGCATGCAGCTTCCATGGTCAGTCTAGCAACTTCAGTTGATTACAATGGATGTGCTCTGCTGTAGCCATACTACAGCAGATGTGTGGCGCGGCATCTGTGCCTGGTGTATTTCAGCCATAAGGCTCTCAGTCATCTTTTCTCTTTATGTATTTAGTCAGAGGTGTTTTCTTCTTTTAATCATATTTTTACTTAAAAGGCATTCTGGGTTTGCTTCTGGAATATTTGTGATAATGTATCTTTCCACTGTATTATGTGCATCTGAAATCATAGCTGAATTAGGTAAAAGTGCAAGATCACAAAAGAATTAGGCAAATAAATGTGCTCACATACTGTCTGATCCACTTACTTCTCCAGCTCACTGCTAAACGATTTAAAGCTGAAAGAGCTGGTGGGCTGTTGGTGGTCTAAGAGTCTTGTGGCTGACTCATACAGTATTATAATATTTATAAATAATGATACTGCTTTATCATACAGTATTAATGATACTGCAATTAAAAAAATATTTAGTCTGGTTTTACAGATGAAGTCATATTTTGCTTTTCTTTGATTGTCTTGGTATTTTGCTTTCTATGAAGTTATTTGTGATCCCAGATATTTTTTAATAGTGTGCGTACATATAGTGTATTGTTTTATGGTTTACTGAATTGTTTGAAAAAATCATAAAACAGACAGCAAAAACAAATTCAAACTTACTCTTAAATCTGAACAATTTAGACAGTTGTCAAAATTACAAACTGGCTGTGTTCAGTGGTTTCATCGTACAGTAGTGTGGTACTGGTATTTTTTTTTACAAACAACACCAATAACTTAAAAACACAGATAAGTATGATCACAATACTCCTTTGATCACAGATGCTCTCTGCCGCAGGAAAAATTCACAAAATACACATTGATGTTATGTAATCCAACGCTGAACTCTGTTCATCAGTATTTTTTCACTGTTTCAATGGATTTAAGTGTCTTGTATATAGCACTGGAACATGCACCGCACCATGTATTGGTATTCTGAGGGTATTGAGAAGAAATGTGTAACTTGGATGCACAACACCATTTATATTCTTAATTTGTTTTGCCAATGATAAGCAGATGTCTGAAGAGACAATGCTGACAGAAATTACTTTGTTCTCTGTCAGTTTAAACTAACATAGCTGACAGGACATTACTGTCAAATTCTCCATTCTGTAAATGCTAGCAGAAAAAAATGTGATGGATGCCCTGAAGGAATTCCATTATTGATTTATTTGACCAACTTCTAAATATTTGGAGCCTTTGTAATGGGGTGTTTATTGTTGAGCACTGTTGAAATGCGGATGCAGTCATTAGCAGTGGCCAAGCCCTTCTCCACACTCCATTTCACATTGTTTTAGCAGCATGCCAGGGCCAGGAAACGATCTGGCAACCACCATTTTTCTCAGGAAGGAAAAAAAAGTGGAAAATAAATGATCAGTGTTTTATTTCTTCAATCAATCATAGTAATCCAGAGATGATAGGTACCACCTATGTATATTTTAGGGTGCATTTGTTATTGTAGCCACACTGTACTGAGAGGACTAAAGGATTTCATGAAGATTTAGGCAAACACACTGTGAATAAGAATGCATGAAAGAAACCCAGAGCTGAGTATCCGTCAGCTTCTGAATGGGAGGAGAAATCACTATTCCCACATGAAAGTTTCTTCCTGCCAGAGTAATCACTCATTCAGAAATGACTCTGCCCAGTGCAATTGCAGACACAACTGCCAATTATGACCAATGGTATCACGGCCAAATTGCTTAAAACCATGCGCCATGCCATAAAATGGATCTAGTTGCAGCTCTAATGAAATTCTGGCAGATCTATTCTCTACAGTTTTTCTCTTTAATAGCCCAAATTTTTTGTGCAGATCAGCAGGCAAAAAAAAGAACAAGTGTTAAGACCTGTTAATCGCACTGGCATGCTAATTCAGTATATTGGGCACACTTAGCTAATGTTTTAGCAGCAGTAACAACCACAGGGTGTGAGTGCTGTTGGGGTGTCTAAACTCAACAGTACATTGTGCTGACAAAGATCAGGGGAAAGAATTGCACACTTTGTGGTGTTAGTACTTGACTGCATTTTTGAATAAAATCCTTTTGGCTGGTGGAGGATGACAGACTACAGTTCATGCCACCTGAGAACTTGGAGCACATCATACTGTATATGTGATAAAGATAGGAACACCAAGGAAATCTAAAGTGGTTTACACAAGACATAAAAAGGTGAAACGACAAACTATAAAAGACACTCAAAAAATGTACAGTATTGTGCTACAATGTGAATACAACTCTACCTTCTACCAAATGTACTCACTACAAGTCTGCCGAATCAATTTATGCTCATTTATTGCTACATTTTGTTTTTTTTCTGTACAGGAACTTTGCTGTGGGTGTACTATGAGTATTGTTATTATAAATCAAGACTTTCAACTTTAACAGCTTCAAATGGTGACATGAACTCAAACACTTTGTTTTGAGAGAAGCAAGAGCCAGAGATTGTTGTTGTGCCCTATTTATATTAACCATTATGTTATTTTGGTGGGCATAGTAAGGAGGAAACATGCTGTTAAGGCTTTGTCTATAATGTGTTCTAATAAAGAAACAGACTGTTTATTGTAAATCCAATTAAAACCTATGCTGTAGAATCTACATTTTGCCAGTCTACATTAAATCTTCATTTGATTAACAATGAGTTTCAAATAACGGGATGGTGTGAACTGTGTTGCCTCAGTATTCACCTCCGTGGCGTAATAGAGGGCAATGAATCCGTCTGTCCAGAGGTAATTCTGTCTGTCAAAAGAGATGGAAATCTGACAGAGACTGATGTGTAATCAGCCCTGCTCGCTCAACAGAGACCTGTCTGTGAAAATGAATTAGGATTAATGTATGTCGATAGACACAACAGATCAATGTGGCCACCTTCTAACTCCTCAGCATTTAAAGGCTGCCTTGTCATTTCACTTATCATTACACCCACACTTTTCCCCACCTGCTTTAATTCCTCACAGTAGTTTTCTCTTTTACATCTTGTGTAGTTAGTCTTTTATGTCCTCCTCTTTAACTTCATGCTCTACAATTTCTTATGCTGAACCCAGTCTATACAGTTTTCTAGAGATGGCTGTCCTCTTCACATTAGTTCTTCTCTCCAACAGTTTCAAGCCTCGCTAAATTAGCAATGTACACACTAACTGAAGCATCACAGACAATGCATCAAGCATTTCCTTCATGGATGTGGTTGTTTAGGATTTTAATGCTCTACTCTCACACAATTGAGCAAAATGTAGCTTGAAAGGAGGAACAACTCGCAGTATTCTGAGTCAGTGTGCCTATTTCTGCTGAAAATGAATAAAGAGGAGTAGACACCTATGACACACCACAGCATGATTTGTCTGTTCTGCAGTGAGATATGATGGTAAATTACAAAGCAATGGTGATGTTTATAGTTTCCAGTCTCTCCACCAGGTTTCCCTGCAATCTTTTCTAGGCTGTTGCTGCTTACCCTTCTGAGAACTGGTCTTTATAATCTTACACTACAAGAGTGCTGTGTGATTTTATGCCCACAAAATGAACTGTTAGAAAATTTCTTTCTGTGATGGCGCAAAGATTTCCTGACAGATTCCTCGCCCGCTCAAGCGTAATAAGCGTCAATGGCAGTCTTTCACACCTACTGTAGTCAATATGAACGTGTCGATTTTGTGTGAGATTTCAAAAATCGGGCTGGGACAACCAGAGCTGAATTTGAGAAGTGTGTATCTCCCTGTGCAACATTGTTTACTGTGATTCTCGCTTCACAAACATGATGGAAATTCCAAGGGAGGTTGTTCAATTTATTTATTGCAAACACTGCTGAGAGTTTAGATTTAGGTTTGTCTAGTTTCTACTCAGGAGTGGATTTTTCTGACTTGACAACATTTTGAAAATAAAATAACTATGGTTGTTGCTGTGGAAGTACTTTGACTATTATTATTATTATAAATCAAGAGTTTTTGAGAGGAGTGAGAACAAGACTGCTGTTGTGCTTTAATTTTTTTTATTCTTTGACAATTGTATCTTGTGCATGAGGGGAGCAACTGCACAACCCCACTGCATCACACTGTTGTTTTGGTGGACATACTGTAGTAAGGAGGAAATATGCTGTTAAGGTTTTGTTCATGCAGTATTCCTATAAAGAACCAAACCATTCAGTGTAAACTGAGCTGGAAAACCTGCAATCATCTCAAAATTTTGCCAGCCTGTTTTAAATCTTCATTTCATACGCATGTATTTATTTATTGCAAGCAGCACTGAGAGTTTAGGTTTGTGTCGTTTACACTTGTAATCAGAAGTAGGGGACAGTACTGATTTAATGTTCCCAAATAAATTTAATGACAAACAATAAACCAGGCAACCAAGGGAGATGTGCTGGTGGCTCTTATGGGCCACCAGAGTTTAGTATTGTCAACAACAATAAATTTTATCATTCATTTTTCTCCTGTATCTTATGGAAATGTATACTATTTGAGGAAAAAAGTAATTAACATACTGCTGCATGCACACAGTAACAATGCAGCCAGTGTGTCCTGTGCAGTACACAGACTCAAGCACTCTCGGTGTGCTGTCCTAGAGACAGTCTGATTAATAATCACTTGGCTGTGTAATGCAGCAGCGAGTAAAAATTTCCCTTTAAAATCACCAACGGACAGGATCTAATCATCTCTGGTACCATTATTAATAGCCTGTGCCCTCACAGAAAATCAGACCACCAAAACCTGCAGGTACTATATGTCCATGAGGTAAACAAGGAGGCATCTCCAATCACAGGTAGTTAATTCACTGGATCCCAACACTTTCTGAATCAACCCAGTCTGTACCTGCTGCTTGAACACACTCTTAACACTGCATTATCTTCAGTTCCCATGTAAATGAGAGTAATTTCCCAATTTGAGCTACTGTAGAATTGGACCAAAACTGGTGGTCCACCAAACCTGGCTGCTTTACCATCTGAGCAGTTTGTCAGCAGGTGATGCCAGAAAGCCACAGCACATACTGGAATCTGCCTCAGCTTCAGTCTCACTGCTCTTCACCAGGCTGTTTAGTCCACTGCTGTTTCCCATGACATAGTGTTGTTAGCACGTCAGCCTAAAGGTAGAGGGTGTTTACCTTGCTTTAACACAGCAGAGCCTTGTGAGCTTAACTCATCTACGTGAGTAGGCAGGCAAGCTGAAATAAACCACAGTGTGTCCAAGGAAATCCTATTTAGCGCATTATTCAAAGCACTGAATCACAAAATGCAGGGCCATTGTGTCTGAAGTAAGCTAACCCAATTGCTATGAGCATAACAAGGAACTGACCATTTTATGTTGCTTCCCTTTGGAGATATTCCTACTTTTTTTAAATACTTCTTAGCCACGCTTTATATAATTCAAATCCCCCTTTGCTGAGAGGAGGACTTTTTCAATCGTTGGTGTCCATGTGACCTAGAAACTGGAGGACTTTTTGTGATCCTGCAGTCTAACCTTGCATATTTATCAAGGTTAGACATGCTCCATTTATCTGATGTTGCTGCTTTTCTCAATAAAGTTTGTGCCAAGATGACCAAAGCTACTTTTTATGATGCACTGATTGTGTTTCAATCCAGATGCTAAAACAGGGTCTGGGTGTAATCAGTCTCATTTTTGTGCATTTTGATTCTGTATTCAAGTTTGGTAGGAGGTGACAAGGATTTGTTTCTCATGCAGTGTCACTCTGTGATTATTTGGCTGGACACTAGAGTAAAGAAATCCAAAGGAACAAATTATTCTCAATTTTAGTGTTTTTATGCTGATAACTAGCACAAGGTCAATCAAAACTGATGCCATCTCCAATGTAAATTATTCACTCATTTCCGTAGCTGCTCATTACTGTACTGATGAAGGGGTTTGACTCTGTTCCAGTATGCACTGGACATTTCACTAGTCCTTTCATGGCATAACACATTGATAAATACATTTGCATTTTTCAGTGAAAAATCAGATTAACACCAACATGCAAGGGATTTAAACTTATTTATTCCATAAAATATAGAAGTGTGGAACAGAATATTTTTATCATTGGGTGCAATATTGGTGTGTAACAATAGAAAAATTCCACTATCATATGCTTTACACTGCTGAATAACTACGTTGATTGTATTTTTTTCACCTGTGAGTCCCCATGTTAATGCATGTGCACTCATTAATTTTGATGCCTTGCTGTATTTATGAAAACTGTAACCAACTTAGTTTTCAAGTTGATTTAGTAACTTTACCTTACAGCGAAGCATCTGTTTGTAAAGCCTTTTCCCCCAAATGGTATGTTTACCCTTGGGATGGGACATGAAACCAGCTGTGTATGAATCTTCCATCTGTGCTTACATTAGTCAGGTCACGGTTTGTTTAGCATGAATATGCTGTGCTAAAACTGCTCAGTATCCCTATCATTGCAGGTCCAATTTTTCTGCAATATATTAACATGAGTTCGGTTTTGTCCAATAGGAAAGTAAACATGTCAAAGATAAAAATCAAACAAAAGTCATCAAACAAAAAACTTTGCATATATATTTTTCTCATGATTTACAGCACGACACACACACTCTCTAATAAACACATTCACTCACCTGCAGACAACTGCAGTTTGGGCTTACACATGTACATTATAGTACAGTATATTCCTAAAGTTCAGTTTTCTCTTTAGAATATTTATACTTTGTCTCTTTGTTTGAAAATTCATAGCTGTCAATTTCTATTGCACCATTGAAGAGACAGCTCAAATTAAATGTCTTGCAAGCCAAGATTTTTGTCTCAGTAGTGGGACTATCCTATAAAAGTTTGAGAAATAGGCCTTTAATGCGAGGGTTAGTGTGTGTGTAAGTCTATTTGTAATTCATCAGAACAGGAGTGTTTTTACTGAAGTGCTAGAAATAACGCTACATATTTCATTTGCCTGTAGTTCATCTTGGGACTTAATCGAGTCATTATGGCGGCATTGACCCTTCTGTTATCCATCTTTGATTTTCTGCCTGAATAATAAATTATTTACAGATTTGGAGTCCCTCAGCGGCAATGTCTCCCAACCTGTGCACATACTTCTAAAGGGACAGGTGCTTAGATGGGTGCAGGTGCTTTTTCCCCTAGTTTTTTATTTTTATTTTCATTTCATCATAATGGCAAAATAGATCAAATTCAGATTTATCCCAAACTATTGCTAACTAATTGCAAATTTTTGAGCAATAATGAAAATGCCAAATAACATAAAAGCAAATATTTCAAAGAATTAGGCAGTATCTGATATCAGTGTATAGGAAAAAGTAAAATATTTGCATGACAAATGAAGACAAGACTAACAGACACAGTTGTAAAAGGGCTTTTTTCCCTTTAAAAGGTTCACCAGGCAGTGGAAGGCATCTCCAAGTGGACACGTATGAGGACCTCCTTAATACTGGCTGCTTGCTTGTTCTGTCTCTCTGGTCACATATTGGAAAGTTTTATATTTGTTATCTATTCATGTGCTCAATCCTGATCTTAAACACACTGGATCAGATGCAGTCCAACACCACAAATGCAAATTTTATAGACGTGGCCAAAATTATTATTATTGGGACCCTTGCATTTTATTAAAACAATGCACCATTCTCCCCGAACAGTGTAGAAATTAAAATATATTTTATTATCAATGCATGTCTATGTTTGGTTTGCAGTGGAACAAATCAAAAAAAGTTGTGAAAATAACTGAATTTATTCTTATTCTACCAGTACATTCTAAAATAGCCTGGACAAAATTATTGGTACCCTTTAGAGGTTGAGTAAGGGTCTCTGGCACAACTTCACCTACTTCCAAGGTGCGCGGAGAAGGGAAAGAAGTCTAGAGAGATGAGAACTCCAGCAACACTTGTAGTATGGACAACAACTTTATTAGTTGACCGACGTGTTGCTGGAGTTCTCATCTCTCTACCCTTTAGAGGTTGTAAGAAATAATTGATTTGTAGTAATACTTTAAGTAGACTATTGTGTTTTAATTAGTATCAAAGGTGTTTTCAATCTTATAATCACTCATGCAGCCAGTCTAAAAGGAGAAAATTACTCACTCTGCTGTTTTGTGTCACTGTGTGCATCACACTGAACATGGAAAACAGAAGGAAAACTAGACAGTGGTCTGAAGACATTAGAAAAAAGGTAATAGCCAAGCATGGTCACCGTAAAGGTTACAAGACCATCTCCGAAGAGCTTGATGTTCTGTGACCACTGTTGCCAATATAATTAAGAAGTTTAAGGCCCATGGAACTGTAGCCAACATCTCTGGATGTTGTCGCAAGAAGAAAATTGGCCTGAGATCGAACAGAAGGATTGCTCAAATGGTTGATAAAGAACCAAGGAAAACTTCAATACAGATCACAACTGATCTTCAAGTTTGAGATACAACAGTTTCAAGTCGCACCATCCGTCACTGTCTGAATGAAAATGGGCTCCATGATAGAAGACCCAGCAAGACCCCACTTCTAAGAGGGAGACACAAAAAAGCCAGACTGGACTTTGCCAAAATACATGTTGACAAGCCACAGTCCTTCTGGGAGAATGTGCATTGGACAGATGAAACAAAATTAGAGTTTTTTGGTAAATCACACTAAGCCTATGTTTACCGAAGAAAAAAATGAAGCCTTCAAAGAAAAGAACACCATGCCCACCGTGAAACATGGAGGAGGCTCAGTGATGTTTTGGGGTGGCTTTGCTGCCTCAGGCACTAGGTGCCTTGAATCTGTGCAGGGCACAATGAAATCAGAAGAGTATCAAGGCATTTTGGAGTGAAATATACAGCCAAGTGTAAGAAAGCTGTGTTGTAGTCGCAGGTCATGGGTCTCCCAACAGGATAATGACCCCAAACATACATCAAAAAGCACCCAAGAGTGGATAAGAAGAAAACTGACCGTTCTGAAGTGGCCTGCTATGAGTCCTGATCTGAATCCCATTGAACATCTGACAGCACCCACCAAACCTGAGAGAACTGGAGCAGTTTGCTCAAGAAGAGTGGGCTGAACTACTAGTGGAGAAGTGCAGAAACATTATTCAGAGTTACAGAAAGTGCTTGACTGCAGTTATTGCCTCAAAAGGCTGTGTGACAAAATATTAAGTTAAGGGTACCAATATTTTTGGCCATGCCATTTTTATTTGTTTTATTGTATTACATAATATGTTAAGTTGTAAAAAGCAAAGTTTCAGTTTTATTCAATGTGTAATAAAGAATTATGGATACCATATACTTCTGTCAATTTCAACTTAATACAGAGAAAATTTAGTTTTTTTTAAAAAAGATGGAAAGTTACAAATATTTTCGGCCACATCTATATATGAACTATCCCCTGTCCTGGATTCTGAAATTACAAAAAATGTCCTCACTGCTTTATAAAAACCAAAAAGTAAACCGAGTGTAGCAATCTGAATTCATTTCTGCTTCAATTTCTAATATGTGTATTTACAGTAAAACAATCACCTAAAGTTTGTGATGAATAAGGACAAAACATGCTGTTAAGGTTTAGTTCATTTGTTGGTTTATACATTATCTCATATCTGTGCTCCTACTGAAGCTGCATGTCTGAAGTTCAAGGTGTCTAAACTGCAAAATCCTATAGACAGATACTACAGTAAATGCGTTGTAATATGAGCATATCCTTTTATGAGCACACTGCAAATATAATTAGAGGGGGATAACAAGAACACACAAACATACACACACAAAATGTAGTGCTGTAAAAACCATGAAGGTTATTGGGCAAGGTAGTTGTCATGGGGACAGGTTGTGAATCGCATACTAACGATACTAACTGTCTGTTGTTGGAGTTAATGGATGTGTGGCACATATTATTATGGTTTCAGAACCACTACTAATTGTGTAATTAGCTGTAGACATGATCAGTAGAAGGGGTAAAATATTGCATCAACCAATTTGCCTGTTTCCCAAATGAAGTTTGAGAAACAAGAGCTTTTGTTGTGCAAATGCCCATTGCCTGCCTGACATCACAACCTCTGAAACATGTTTATATCTTACATTTAATTAAGACAAATTTGCATCTATGGTGTCCTTTTATGCTACATCACATAGATATGGCATAAAAGTTCTAGTGGCAGCTGAAGAAGACACCCCTCTGAAAATCTGTATTGATTTTAAATGACTGTTGTTGTTATTAAAACCACGTTCTGGGCTTTAAAATCAACATGAGCCTGAACACACCTTGATATCTGGCAGGGCCCTTCTGGCTTTTCCACTGACTAGGCTCAAAATCATCAAGCACTGGGCTTTATCTACAGTATGGCCCATAGTCTGTGCAGTGAGGGTAGACACACTCCACAATATCCTCTTTTAAACCAACCTTTTATTTCACTCTCTTTCTTTCTGTTGTTTTTATTTGTACTTGTGTTGAAAAATATTCTTGTTATGGTTTTTTAGGGGGGTTTGTCTTCCTATTGTATGAGTCATTTGACAGGGCTTACATTGCTGGTGGTGCATGCTTCCATGCTTTCTTCTCAAACAGTGAGTCATAGTGATTCACATTGTTTTTGTGAAATCGATTAAGATAGGCTTTGTTAATGGCCCATGTGTGTTTTTGGGCAGAGAAACACTGTTGTTAACAGAAACGTAAGCGGAGGCCAAACATAGTATTTAATCCTTGCTTCAGCGAGCTATAGCTCCACACACCCACTCTGTTTACACCTCCAACAGTGACAGTCAGGCAGTTTGAAGACAAACAGAAAGCATGTGCACATTCATCAGCATTCATAAAAAAAAAGGACTTGGATATGTCACGACAACAAGCAACACCTAAACCGAAAATAATTTTAATAAGAAACTGGACTTAAATCGACTGAGGTCTCGCTGTCTGGACCTGCTGTCTCAACAATGTATCTAATAAAGATCGATCACAGCTACAGAAAGTCTAAAGCAGCTAGAGGCTGGACTCAGTGAACTGTGCGGCTGCTGAAATGGAAGCAGGTAGATATGACCTGTGAAAGTCCTAATTAAAATTACTGGACCTACATTAACATGCATTGCTAGAGGGTGCCCTACATGCTCTGATAGATCAACAAGCACTTGACACCACTTCTAAGACTCAGCACACCCGGGAAGAGGCAGGCTGGGATAAAGCTTTATTTGAATAAAATCTTTCATTCAGGCAATACACAATCGAAAGAGGGGAATAGATTAGAATAGTGAAGCAATACTCATGGAGTGTTTTGTTTTGTATTTTGGCTATTGAAATTGTAGATTTTGAGTTGTTGTCTTTTATGGCCCTGTTTGATATTTGCATAGGGTTAGTATATGTTGGACTTAACTGTTTGTTCTTAATATGGAAGTAGGGTGCACATTGAATAAGTAGTTTTAGTATAAAGTGCAGTCATTCTAAACACCCGGAGCATGTCAGCCCATTATTCTGTAGCTCACCCAAATCCCCCCAAAAATCACAAAGACATTTTTCCGCGGAAGTCATTATGGACAGTATCTTCACCAGGAAATTGTTAACAATGAAAATTGTCAGCATGTATCCAGGACATTGAAGCCAAACAAAGAGAGACATGCAAAAATATTGAATAGGAAATGCCTTTGTGTGGTAGCTAATAATAAAATCTGCTATTAATCAGTGAGATCAGTGAACACAAGTTGCAGTCCTGTGAAAAATTCAGTCTGTGTCTGTTGGACCTTTACTGGCATTGTGTAAAATAATGTGAGTTCACTTCACTGTAGCTGACAACATCACAGATTTGACTTTGGACACCCAGCCTTCTTTGTTATAGTTCAAACATCATCTCATCTACTTCTCATTACTGTAGAGAATGACATTGTTAATTTCAGCTTTTATGTCAAGTTTAGGAGTTTGTGTCAAGTATACGTAGCATTTTAAATCTGAAATGAACAGATAATGTGTCCAACTGAGAAAAAATCTGTATCACCGTTCTCAGTCTTTTCAACCAATGAACCTGTAGTTGCTGCTATCAGTTATTTAGAGTTTTCTGTAACGCATTGCAGCAGTGCAGGCTGGGTTACCTGTGAGACGAGAAGAGACACTGAAGGTTCAGCTGGATCGAATCCTGCTACAGTGACTATTCTAGCTGGAGTCAGCCTCACTGCCCTGGGCACTCATGGAAAGACTCATGGTTAGATTATTGTCTTCACCCTTCACCCTCAGTATAGTGTGTGTTTATGTGTGCTTGTGTGTATGCTTGCATTTATTTATGAACAAGTGTTTATTTACTGCTGTGGTTGTGTAGAAGAACACTGCTGTTGATACTGAACTCTTGACATTTGTTTATGTGGACTATAAATTATGTTACACAGATGGAGTACACTGCATTATATTTTCATAGGCATCAATTCGCAAATAAATCCTAAATGGATTTACTTCTATGTTTATACATGATTTATCCTTCCTTCCTGCTTCCAGTTCACCTGAAATATTCCTTTTGGCACATTTTTGGTTGTCAGCAAGGACCATATCAATATCACATTACTATGGTTATATTTTAAAGTTCAAATAAAATAACAAAGCATGTTCTGATCTGATCCAGATTTTGTTGTCAGTGCCAGGTTGCTGCAGGCCATTGTAAATCAGAGCCACACCAGCGTGTGTTAAACCTAACCAGCTTTGGTGTCTCCATGACAGGATTACCACATCAAATGTGAGGGCAGTCTCCTGCAGTGGCATCCTGTTGGTACAAGCCCTTTCATGTCCTGTTAAGACCCGAGGCTTCACTGTATGCACTCATCGAAATCCCCAGTGTAACTAGGACATGATGAGGGTAGTGAGTGTGTGTGTACATGACCACAAGTGTGTCCACTTATAAATGTGTGTGTTTGTGCTTAGGATTCTCTTTTTTGAATATACTTCCTTTGGCTATTACTGGTGTCACGTGCACTTTAAATATGAGTAACAAGCGCTTCAACATTAACTGGAGGGTTGTTTAATGGTTCTTTGAATCATAATTGTATAGAAGCCAACTAATTACCTAAAAAAGTACACACTAATTGTATGTATTAGCTGTGGGTGATCATTCTTTACTCCTGAGAAAGAAAAGAAGAGAAAGAAGAAAAGAAAGAGAAAAGCATAGCATTTGAGTACATGCAGAACAACATGGAAAAAGGTGAAGTTAAAACAAATATGTTTAGCTGGAACAGCCTCCATCAGGTCTATATGTAAGTAAGAATGCATAAAATACAAGAAAACTGAGGATGTGATGGAGGCAAAGACATATCCCATGACAGTGATCCCATACATTACCTGTGAACCTGTAATCAACCAGCATATACATAAAACACTACTATCACACATAACATATTGTGGTGTGGTTTTGATTCTTTAAGGCAGAATCACCTTGACTTATTTGTAGTGAAGTTTGTTTGTTTAACTCGATATCACATACTTTGCCCCAATAGGCTTTCCAGGCTGCTTCCATAAGTGCAACAATTCCCAACCCAGCCTAAGCTCTCTATGAAGAACAGGAAAAAAACCCTCAAGATTTGATGAGAAATTGTGGAAAAACTCTTGAGGGAAAATTCAAAGACAAATCTCTCTTCCTCAGACATCTGGGTGTGCAATAGGAACTGTAGGTGGGAAAGTGGCAATTGCAAAACATGAACAGAAAGTTGTAACAGTTGGTAGAAATACAAAAGCAATGGGATTATAACTCTACAATAGGATTAGCAGATCCCATGCTAATGTAGTAAATCCAGCGCAAGAAGTCCAAGAAATGGGTAGAGAGAAATGAATCCAATGACATATGTAAGCCAAATAAAATATGCTAGTAACAGTTTGTCACATTATTCCAGTGGAGGATGTCAGGTAGGTGACATGAGGATTAGGTGAAGGAGTGAGTTGTGTTTATATCACATAACCGCAAAGTTAACCTCTCAATTTTCTACCTTTTCCTAAATAAATTATTTTAATCTTAGTGAGGGATATTTTTCAGAGCAGCTGGCACATGCAGTTAAATATTAAGCATAATGAGAGTTAGTTATATAAGTTGTCAAAATATAGCCCCCTCATGAATACCAGAGTTAATTTATAGTGTATGAGGTGTACTCTATTCAGCAAGAGCTTTATTGAATGAACTACAGGCTATTGTAGCCAAAGCCGAGATAAAGAGAAGCTGCTGCTCACTGCTCTGTTTCAGTTGTCTACCAGACCTAAACAGCAAAGCAGTCAATCCCACATCTTGAACTAACCACTAACCACATTGCATGCTGACTCCAACAGACATAGTGCAGCCATGATTGACTGCTGACATTACTGACAGAGTTCAGCCCCTTTAGAGTTCAAGTAAGGCAAGGCAAGTTTATTTTCTGTGACACCTTTCAACAAAAAGGCATTAAATCAAGATGTAAACGAAACACAATACAATGTAAAAAGACATGTTTAAATGGAATTTAAAAGGGTTAAATAAGATAGAAAATACAAAAAATGAGTTAAAATAAAATAAGATAGATAAGACAGGAGAATTAATGAATAATAAAAAGATATGAATAAATAGTCCCTAAAGTTCTGAACCCAACAACCACTACATACCAGTGAAGTTCTCTAAATTTAAGGATTGTGTTTTTTCTTTTCTTACAGAACATAATAGACCCAGCAAGCTTTGGATTACTCCACATGCTGAAGTGGTGTATATGTGGCTCTAGTAAGAGTGATGGTCACTATTTAAAGAGTTTGGCTGGTGGTGACTTTTTCAAAATGGTTTGTTTTAAGACATTTTCACTACAGGAACGTTCCCAGGTGACCTAGAACTGTCTTATTTTAGTTCCTGTAAGATAGTTTCTTGCTCTGCAGGTTAATTTTAATCACACTTTCTAAATTGCTA
The DNA here is from genome assembly GCF_914725855.1 of Thunnus albacares. NCBI lineage: Eukaryota > Metazoa > Chordata > Actinopteri > Scombriformes > Scombridae > Thunnus > Thunnus albacares. The sequence continues at coordinate 25,634,166 of NC_058106.1, forward strand.
GCTATCTGGCAATAATAGAGCAATGCTGCTCCATATGTACATCTTCTACTTAGATCATCAATTTGAAATAAGGCAACTGGAGACGGCATCTTCAGCCAACTCACAAAGTAAATGTAAATTAGTAAGCTATCCTTGCTAAAATCTGCTAGCAATAGTCATCATTTCAGCCGCCAAAATCGACAGTTGATGGAAAAAACGAGGAGCCTATTCTTGTTAACACTGTGTGAAATCGACAACACATTATTTCAATTATTACAAAGAATTTTAAGTGGTAAATCTGCCACCATTGTAATTGTAAACTGCTTACTGTCTGTGCTGTGCTAGAATGGAAAGCTTGACAGGTATAGCAACAGTAACTAAGGTGGGTTTTGCAAAGGGTCAAATTCAATTACCTAACTGAGAAATCCTAATAATAAAATTAATTTAGAAACATACTGTAACAGTATAGCTAAGTGTCCTAAAGCTCCAGGGGTCTGAATACGTTTAAAATGCATTTGCTAAGTAGACGTTCTCTTCCAAATTTGATGAAAATGGATCATAAAACAGGAGCTAAAGTGGAGCCCTGTGGAACACAGTTACCTCTGGAGTCTGACTTGGGATTTTCAGCATAAACACATTATGCCTGATCTGCTAATAGGTTGCATTTGTAAAAATATGCACAGAACAGTTACCACTGGTGAAAAATGTATGAAACCTCATCTGCTGTGTGTAGATGACTACATTTATTAATCCCCATGCTGTTTGAAATATGCAATACTCTGGCAAAGTGTACAAAATATAGAAGAATGTGTTCATTTATTTATGTGAGAGGCTCACACAATGTCTACACAGGATGCGCAGTGAAAGCAGCATATTACCAAAGCAGCAGCACCTTCTGTCTGTGTCTACACAGGATGCGTTCAGGCACATTATTGAGTGTAGGTCACCTGCATGTTAGAGTTCAACACACTGTAGTTACTTGTATAAAATGGAAGAAATTACACTCAAAGTGTAAAGATACAATTTGGGTCATGGTTACATGTATGTCTTATAGGTCCACTCTTAGTAATTTTCCACTGCATCAAAGGTCCAGTAAGCATTACATGATGATATTTCAGTATGAAAACTCCAGAACTCAGTACATGTCCAGCATTACTGTATTAATGTGAGATGTGACACCTTCAGTGTGTAACGAAGTCCTTAAACTTGAGCGAAAAAGGTGCATTGGCCCAGTGGAGACACTGAAGTAAGTGTTCATTAGTGAGTTCTTCATTGCATTCATTGTTGAAAATGCTTGATCACGACTTCAACTGGTTCAGTTTAGTGGTACCAGTTTGGTGGCATTTTCATTATGGCCACTGTTTTCATTGCAAATCAATGGTCTTATGCTTCCCTTGGGCAAAATGAAAAAGACGTTCTCTGTGTAGACAAGCTATAACTCTGATAGTGAGAAGGACAACACAGCTGAGGCGAAGTCTGCTGTAAAATTCTGCCATAGTGTGACCTCTCCTCTAACTTGCTCTTATAAACAACTTCTGCAGTAATTATTGATGTACATGTATATTATATCACTAATTTTGATTTAAGCATCAAAGTTAATTCTTGACTATGGAAAAGTAGTTTGACAAAACAATACTAAGGAGGTCAATTTACCAGCTTTTTTGAGATTCAGATGTGTTATGCTAGTAGCGGCTAATGTCGCCTGGAGCCACTAGCCTCAAGCAGAGATGAGGAGGTCTGGTAACCTCACTTCTTTCTAATTTCAGACCCCCAGATTGTTTTTTCATTTCCAAATTGTAGTCTTCAGCCCTGAACTGGTGTTGCCTCCAGTAACATCGCTTGAAGCAATTTATCAGATTTCACACAGCTCCCTCTGGACTCACAAAAGGCTTTACACAACTTTTTTTTCATGATATTAATGATATGTACTAGTACTTCCCATGACCTGTAAACAGACTTTGATGTGTAAAACTGGTGGAGGTCCCCTATGAAAAGCAGCTTTAACTGTGTGGTTCAAAGTCTTCAGCCAGGGCAGGTAACTTCTTAACAGACCAGTTATTATTAATATCGTATGTATGCCTGTATACTTTGGCAACTGGGCTAAAAACAACTAAGATTAAAAATAAAAGGATTGGGCTCTGCATTAAACGAGGTGTTTTTGAAATATATGGCGATAAATTGTATGTGACAGATTTTTTGCAGTCTATGTTTTACAGAGCCTTGAAGAATTCAGCAGCTGAAATTGGTTCAAGTCCAAAACAATTTAGAGAAAAAATTGCGACACTGTTGAAAGCAATAGAATTTTCCAGAGAAGGTTGTGACCCATCAACAGTGTCTCTCTTGCCAAAACACACACACACACATGCACACTCACAATCAATACATCACTTGTCTAATCACAGCTAGGGCTCAAATTGTGGCTTTGGTTATTTTTATGGATGCAGGCTATTACAGAATTTTCTTCATTTGCTTGTTTTGAGTTTTTAAGTGTATGATCACCTGGTTTCTCTTCACACTTGGGAATTTTTGGTGTAAACTAAAGCATTTTGTGTACATTACATTTAGAAGTCTGCGCTGTGCTAGTGTTTCTCTACTGTTATCAAAAAGAAAAAAAAATCAGGGGTTTAGTCCTTGGTTGAAATGCCGCTGGCTTAGATTTAGATTTAGATTTACCGCAAACATGATTTACCATGTTCAGTGGTGAGAAGCTGTTGAGTGATCCTGTCCTTTTCCATGTCCTCATATATAGTGTATGGAAAGGTAAACCTTTTTTATTAGATCATTGCATTATCCTTATATATATTCTTAAAGATTTGATTTATTCATGTTCTTGCTGAGGGTTAGATGAGTAGATCAGTAAATATGAAGCTGGAAGAGGTTAACATAGCTAAGCATAAAGACTAGAAGCAGGGGGAGACAGCTAACCTGGCTCTGTCCAAAGCTAAAATATCTCCCAGCACCTTTAAAGCAAAACGAATTAAAACATTATATCTTGTTTGTTTAATCCATGCAAAAGTGTAAAAATGACAGGTTGTGGTTTTCATTTTATTTTTTATAACTTTGCAGGAAAAGCAAATAAGCTTATTTCTCAAAATGTCAAACTATTTAAGGTTAAAAATCTTCAAAAGGATCTCACTACTTCAGGGTGAATTAGTGTTCAAGCTGTATACTGTATGTCATCCTGCTGTTCTGTGACAGAAGCTTAGTCCTTGTTACAGTAAGTAGTTGGTTTGAATAAACAAAGTAAAGACATATACCAGTATGAAAATATTACATCCTTATCCAACATATTTATACATACACCACATTCTTATGAACTAAATAATAGCATATACCTTGGTAAACATCTCAGCAGTATTTATTGTTATTCAGATTAGTTATGCAGTAAGTTTGTGTTCTCTGTCATCATGATTGTTACCAACTACATCAAAATGACAAAAGCAGCACAGTGTACTTCTGTTCATGATAAGTCCCCCTGTTTTTTTTCTCCTGTATGCTGGTCACCCGCTAAACTGCCTTGCTGAGTCCAGATGGAATCAGTCAGGGGTGACCGCTCATGCCAAATATCAAATCCGAAACCCCAAGTCTGTCTTGTATGAATCAGAGATGAACACAATATGGATGCAAGTGGACAAGAAGCGAAATGTTAAGAAAAAGAACTTGGGGCAGTCGAACAGCACTTCTCTCCCGACGGAATAAATGAATATAAGAGATGGTGCAACTACACAGTTTTGTTGCCATATGAATGTTTAAAATCACAATGTGTCACACTCCTATACAGAGATGGAAACTGTCATATGTTTTTTTCATCCTTATTATCAGTTTTGAGAGCACATGGACCCCTGAGTTTCTTCATGTTTTATTTAATTTGTGGTTAAATCTATTTCTTAATTATGGCAAATAATCAAACTTTCTGGGATTATATTTTCCTAAAAAATGTTTTTGTTAGTGGAATGATTTTTAAAATAGCGCGATAGACCTAATATTCAGTGTGGGAGCTGCATAAGCTGTGTGCTATTAAGCTTGACGGCTTGGCAGTCTATTCACTTCTCATCCTCAAGCCTTTAAAATACTAAATCATAAGCCTTCTGTCACCTGTTTTGGCCTGTGGCAGGTGATTGAGATCAAAGAGAAGCTGAGGGAGTCCAAGAGGTTCTGGTCCAACCTGCCAGATGACATCTGTGCCATGGAGAGGCTCTCAGAGTCGGATGAGGAGCAGTGCTGGAACAGCCACACGAAGGGCAGGTGAGGGCTTCTGTGACTATAACCTCAGAAAAGTCACCCTGCTCTCTGGTTATCACTTTTTGCCAAGCCAGGGATTAAAATAACCACACTGTGTTCCCAGATTAACGCTCTCTACGTAAGTACAATGGGTTAGTGCTTATAGGGAGAATTTCTATATAAGCTCTGAGGCTCTAATACCCGAAGGACTGAGGAGTTTCCAGCACCTCTTATCACCACTGCAGTGTCTATCACCGAGCCGTACAGTAGATTGGACAGTGAGTTGTTTTCTCTGACAGTGAACCAGAAACGCTGGCAGAGAAAATATATTACCCCATCACTTTGGCCTTCTCCAAGTAACAAAATCACCAGATGGTGCAATAAAAGACATGTTAATTATCTTGTTTGTGCCAGTATCCTTTATAAGCATCACTCTAAACCCGGTAGGTAAATTGATTTCCCAGAGATAATAAAACATTCAGAGTCACGCTGTGTTACAGTAGGAGTGTGTTATGAAATCATTGGAATCTCCTGTTACTTCAGCACAAACTAGGCACACTTTACATTGTATAAAACATATTTAATGAATGAAAAACTAACAGTTAAATAGGACACAGTAACTAATGCACAAAAAATGTAAAGACATAAACAAGACTTTAATTACTGCATTAATTAAATGTTATGCACGGGTTGCCTTCCTCATGTAGTGCATTATTTTAATCTCAAATGGTTTTCAATTTATTAAGTCAAAAAAGACAAAAAAAAGAGTGTGCTGTCGGCCTCGGGCATGTTAAGGGCTCACTGTAGGGAGGTGCAACCACTCCCAACATGAAACATAGAAAATTAAGCTTGATTAACATAGAAAATTTAGCTTTATTATACAGTTATGTTTTGTCTGATTTCTGCAGCCGTTGTTAGAAAGAGTAGCTCCTATAATTTTGTCTAATTTCAGTTGGTCTAGTTTGTGACTTCGTAGACCCAAGATCATGATATCTACACTAAAATCTGTGTGTACTAAAAAGTGTAAAAGATGGACACAATGCTGCATAAAGGGTTGACACTGCAACATACTGACAAGAACTGGATCAGTGCTGTAACACTGTAATTTGACTGGATTGCTTTTTTGGTAGAGAGAGCTCAATGCACAGCAATTTAAGAAAACAAATACAAGTGGTACAACACAAGCAGATTAAGAAAACATCCTCACCACTATAACACAAAATTTGCATTGAAAAACACTGTATATAAAATGCAAGCAACCTGAGAAAGACATCAACCAATTTCACCACAGATACACACATTTCTATGTGTAACTTTTCTTGTTCTAAAAAGAAGAAGGGACACCCGCTAAAAAAAATTGTTCAAAATTTTTGTTTTTTGTTCTAAATGCTGAATGATTGTCAGAGTGGTAAGGATGTTCATGATGACTGTGTTATAGCTATGTGCGTGTGTTTTCTGAAATTGCAGTGTGTTGAAATCTATAATAGAGACAATATTATTTATTTCTTAGTTTTGGATGATAAACTTCAGTGAAATCTAGCAAACATGGAGTTGAAACTCATGTTTTCATTCAAAGTACCATTGTATTTTTGTACAGAAGATACCAAACCCTATGATATGTCAACAAGCAGCTTTGTATTAAATCTAGAAAATATTCTAGGCCATTTTATTTAAGTTTTTTGGTGTATTATCCTTTCCAGATATTTCCCTGAAGTGGTGAAGGAGGGTCTAACCAACCAGGTTAACAACCCAGAGGTGGATGTGGATATCACCAGGCCTGACACACTGATTCGACAGCAAATCATGGCTTTGCGTGTCATGACCAACAAGCTGAAGAATGCTTACAATGGGAATGACATCTACTTTCAGGACTCCAGTAAGTTCTCCAATCTCTCAGGTGTTTCACAAGACAAGATAATAATAATAATTTGGAGCAAAATACTGAGAGAAAAGTTTCTCTATCAATTTCTGTCACTGTATAGAGTTTATGTTGACCTTGATTTGGACCTTGCCACACACACATGCACACAAGAGCACCCCTGCAGAAATATAAACTATTATTAAAATGAAATAAGATCTCAGGTGTCACTCACGTAGGAACTCATCATACAACTCCACAGGATGCATCGGTGTTGCACTGAGGCAAGACTGACATTATTAGGAGAATAGATAACTGTAGTTATGGTGACACAGACCATGGTAGACAGTCAGGCCTATGTTTAGGAACATGTTCATTTCAAATGCTGCCATGACAGAGATCATTCTTTCTTTCTGATTCTGTGGATCCCCTTGAGCTGACAAGATGGGAGATTTCCGCAGCTACAAATAAAATGTATGGGTGCATGACTGCTGCCATTAAATTTTGTACCTAAAACTCAATTTTTGTTGCAGTCACATTTGTTTTTCTGTTAGGAGTGGTTTCTTCTTCAAGATTTGTTAAACCTCTGACACCAGAAGTGCAGAAGAATACTATTATAGATTTTGCACACACTGTAATTCATTACCACCATTTTTGGCCATTTTCAATAACGCAAAACCCATTTTTGCTCTTTTACCTGTAAAGGCCTGGTCATACCAGCATGTGAAATGTTGAAATTTTGCAGAAAAATCAAAACTATTTCAAAGGAAATGTGGCAATCAGCAGATATGCTCGTGGGGGCCAAGTACACTCACACAAATCTTTGGCATCAAGTTTAACTTTGGTGAGCTATGACACAAATTTGTGCCATTGATCAATAGCTAACTGTCTTTTTAAAGTAAAGAATAGCTGGAGAGTCCAAAATAAAGGAAACTATCGTAGCATACTAGCTTTGTTGCTCCACAAAGGAGGCACAGTTCGCCACTTCCCCATCGCCATTGACCCAACTAATGGCTTCCTATGACTGTATTATTAGTATGTACATTTTAATTTGTGCGGTTTTGTTCCTGCAGGTGATGAAGGCAGCAGTTCTGGCAGCGGCAGCGGCTGCTCTGACGGCTGCACAACAGAGTTTGTTTTTGTTGGAACAGACGCTCCTGTGGTCGGAGCTGACAGAAGCGACGAACGAGCAGCTGCAGCAGGCAAGTCACTTTCACACGGGCCGTCCCTACTGCTGGTGATGGCTGCCCTCACACTCCCGCTCTGGGCATTGCAGACTAGATGGAGATAATACATGAGTGTGGCCTGATCACTGACTTTTATACTGTTGCATACAGTATGTTTAACAGCACGTTCTACTGCTGTTCCCTCACTGGACATGTAGAACCTCCTGGAAACCTGTTGAGAATGGCTTACTGTATGGTAGGACTGGAAGTGAGTGCAGCGCTGCATCCTGCTCGCCCCCCAAAGAATGCTCGGTGCCATCACTGAACCAGTTTTCACATCTCTAAAAAAAAAAAAAAATTGTGGTGTTTTCTCATTATTCAAAAGTGGGTTTTGAAAAACATGCTTATCTTTTAGAAAGTGAAAACCATCTGAAGATGGTTCTGTCAAGAGTTTTTCAGATAAAGGGGAATATATTTTTCTTTTCCATTGTATGACAAATTTGTGAAAATGAGACAACACCTGTTTTATCCTATTAGTTGTCTCCCCCTCAGACAAAACGAGAAAGTCTTACTGTGTGCATGCAAGGAAATGATGTTAACTGACAAAACATTTTTTTAGTTTTCTTTTTTATGCAGGCTACACAGTTTGGAGTGGTTGGTAGAGGATTGTACAGTGCTAGCAGTTCACCTGGTTTCCCGTTTGGTCATATCAGCGTGGCTACAGGAAGCAGCTTTCCCTCAGCCACCTTTATAGTTGCACATTTGATTATCTCTAAGAAAGTGCCAATGTATTGCACTAAGAGAACTACTTTGCACAGATTTTTTTTGGCTTCATAAGTTTATAAAGCTGCAGGAAACATCCACCCCACATAGAAAGATCTATATTTTCAGATCATTTAACTGATTGTATTGTACTGTACCTATCAGCAGTCATGTATTTCACTGGGAGGTACTGTAATGTAGTCTTACTGGTTTAGTAAATGGCTAAATTTTTAGATATGTATTATTTGTTTTTACAGATTATTTGATCACCTGTAAAATGAAAAAAATATTCTCAACAACATTAAGCCATTATACTACAATTGCCGGCTACCAATGTTCAGTTACCTGATTTACTATCTACTGTTTGGGTACTTAACATACACTTGAACAGTTCAGATTTCCTTTTTCATTTCTCAGAGGACTCAGAGTATATTAGTTAAATTATTATTTTGTATGTACATTGTAACCCTAGTTCTGTGAGCACACATGCAGCCCTCTGACAGGCTCTACAGGCTTGCCCACTCGCACCTTGTGGAAATTTGCATTTATTTGTTGGGTCATCAGATCAGACTCACCAGACCCACATGTAAGTAAGAGTAAGTAGTCATGCTCTCTTACAAAGCACCCAAAAAGTCAACAACTGGAAAAGAAGCAGTGTGCCAAGGTTAGAAAGCTACGTCTGTATTCATAGAACTAACGTTACTACTCATAACCTATGATCTATTCCTCACAGGCTTTGACCTCTAACAGGCTAGAGAGGCATAGGGGTCAGAACCAGATGCTTGTACTCCACCAACACAACATGATTTCTGTGACCTTGTGCCACACAAAAAAAGCAGGTTCCAGAAATGTTGCAGTGCTACTGTAGAAACAAATAAAGGAGCAAAAATTCCATGAAAGTGAACAGTCGATGCAGTCATTATGGTGGATTGTGCCTTGAGGATCCAAACTCATCAATTCATGGCCATCTGAAAAACAAGTCTCTGGTCTCAACAGGGGCTTTCCCCACAGTCCACCGCTGTAGCAAATAAACAGCAGCTATGACCATCTCAAAGAGGCTGTGCACTTCACATAGCATACTAAAGCAAGCATGAGACACCAGAGTTTCTCCTCTGTAGCCAGCATGAGGGGAGAGAGAAAAAAATATTAAGCCACAGCATCCTATCTGATGTTCTTAGGAACAAATGACAGGTGCAGATGAAGTGTGGCGCATACAACTTGAGTCCACATTGCCAAAATATAAATATATTATTATAAATTATAACAGTCCAGGCAGCTAAGAGGAAGCAGAAAAGGTCTCAGGAATGAAAGGAAACAAAGAAAACAGGTAGTTACCAGTGAAGCGGGGCAGAGCCATCAGGAGTTCACTAGGAACATTACCCAAAGAGAAGTAAACAGTGAGAAAATGAGAGACCATCTCACTTCCCACATCAAGGTTGATGTTGTGAGATGGGTGCTGGAGAGAGCTGATAAGTAGACAGAGTGGTACAGGCCATTCACCATGCATGTTTGGGATCCTTGTATTCGTGCTCACCGCCATGGTGATACAGTAACAAGAGGGAGACAAGGCCTTCTTTTACTGCACCCATTCATTTCATCAGTTGTGTTGTGGATGCTGGGTTAGAATACAACAAGCATTTATAAGATCTGCACCCATTAGGGTCTTTGAATACATCCTGACTGGTTGAAAAAGAACATGCAAATTTCAGTATACGCTGCAGGAGTGACTGAGAAAGCCTGATGAGCCCTTTAGAGGAAGAAGCCTGTATGAGACAAAATCAAGGATGCAGAGGAGATTAAATGCATGTAAATGAGTACCTCCCCCCTCTCAAAATCTAAAATAGTGTTTACGCAGCCATTTATGCTGAATTTACATGGGTTACACACTATCACACTTTTTTTTTGTTTTGACATTTTAGATTGCTCCTTACTCTACCAGATCATGGTATCATTACATGAGCACGGAGAGCCCATCACCCAACTGTTAGACAAAGGTGGAAAGTAACAAATCCTGATCTGAATTCACTTTTGTTAGCAAAAGCACTGACTGGCGTGGTTTCAGTGGGTCAGAGAGGGAACGTACTGAAGGGTTCCCTCTCTGACCCATGGGAGGTAGACATCCAGCAGTAACCATTTACAACTTGCTGAATGTTGAATATGAAAGTAACTAGCTATTAGTTTGCCTGATCTGCTAGGTTTTACCCACCCAGGAGTAAAGTCCTTGATAGTGGATAATTGCGATGAAGGAAGTTTCATGTAAAAATCATGATCTGTTACATGGGGCCGTCGGACTGATGAAGCTCCAATTGATAATTCAGTTTTATCTGCAGACGTTTATATTTGTCAGAGAATATATCTACACTTGATACAGAATGTTCCAACACATAGAGTTAAACAAAAACAGGTGTTTTGTCAACACTTATGAAATGAAGTGCAGTGTCATATTTTTTCCCCTAGTATTTAAATCGGGCAGTAACAGAGTTGCAATCAGATTATCTTTGTGCTACTATAATTGGAAAATGAAATAAATATAGAGCATACAACAGGAAGAGAAAAGAGTTGATTAGAAGTGTAAGTTAGTGGGTTATATCGCTGCAGTCAAACACAGTCATATAAATTTATTTTTCAAGTATTAAAAAACACTATGGAGACAGATATTTTCTGAGTCAGGGTCAGAAGTGAGGTGGAACAATCAGCACAGTGTCTAGTGGATAATAATGCAGGAGGTTTAATGACTATGTCTTTGAAAGTAAAAAAATCAGCAAGCATCTGCAACCATACAAAGGTTGAACGCGCTCATAAGAGCTTCTACAAGATCTGTGATTGCAACAACAAGAGTTATGGATGAGTGAGGATGAGGTAGGTCTCTACTGGTGTTCCTGAAAAACAGTAAAGAAAGTGAATTAAGTAAAGACAGTTTCAGATGTGGGTCCAATATTTCCAAAGAGCTTGTACCGGTACAAACAACAGTTTTCTCATTATGATGAGAGAAATGTTTGCTATTTTCCACTGCCTTGTGTATTCCTTTCTCTCCTGACAAGCTACGGTACCCTGGTCAGACAAACAGTATCACTGTCTGAGATGCTTCAGTGCTTAACTTAATTTGTCTGTGAGCCATTTTTTTTTTTTTTGTCTTGTTCATTCTCCTTTGGTGTTTGAAAAATTGAAAAAAAAGACTACATTCAAGGTTGGCTTGAGGTTTGTGGGTTTTTTACAGAATGTTTAGAACAAAATGTGTTATGCAAGGTCTTCTCCATTTTGATGTTAATCGTTTGCTGCACTTTTGCTAAAACATATGCTGTGAGTGTGGTAATGTTGTGATTTGCAAAATCAGATAATTAAGGAGCACATTAAGATTTTTGGAGCTGTCAGTGCACGCTGTTTAAAGTGTTTTGGGGGAACTGAAGTTGATGGTTATACAAGCAGACATGCCTTACCATTTTTTAAAAGACTAAAATGGATTGCTTATTTGGCTTTTGTTACACATTCTTGTATACAGAAAATAATACAAAGGTAATAATAAACATTTTATTAAAAAATGACTCAGTTTACTGCAGTTTTCTCTATTGTGTCTCCATTTATAATTGCTGTCCAGTGAAAACCATGTATCTCTTAGATTTTCAGGAACTAAGGAAAAACTCTTGAGTCTATACATAGTTAGATAACCCAAAGGGTTTTTGAAAGGATTTATGAGCTGAAGGTTTGGGAGAATTTTCTCAATACATAGAGCGGCATTCAACTTATCTGAAAACATAAAAAAAACAACCAAACTTGGAGATACATGGTTATTCACCAAAGAGTAATTTTTTATACTGGCTCAGTGTGAGTGTAATATGAGTTCTTTGCATGTTTGACATTTCGTAACCACAGCAGTTAAGAATTTTATATTGTTATTCATGTTTATCTTCAAGTCTTAAACACTGAGAGACTATCCAATGCTATTTGTATTATTTATATGTTCAAGGAACTCAAGTAATTGGTATAAGAAACTGTTTCACAAAACTACTGAACATACATCCAGTACTGCATTTAATATACCTGATATTTCTTCTGTTGATGAAATAATAAGTAATAATAATAGGTGACATTTTTTATGTTTCTCATTTCATCCCAGAAGGTCATGTTTTGTAAACTCAGTTTTCTAAAGCAGACATTTACATGACATTTTCAGAAACCCTCCGAAGAATTTCTATATTTTTCTTTGCTTTTATGTTTGAATATTCAATAATAAAAAAAGATAATTATGATTTATTAGTTATGGTTATGAGTCATGATTTTACCTTTATGGCAGATTTTGTTAGATTTATGCGAAAATATTTACACATCAAACAGATTATATAAACTCAGACTCATTTTCTCCATTAAAACAGTATATTATAGTGGAGGTCCATTTTAGATGCTAATTCATTTGAGAAAGCACAATGAGAGGCTGAATTAATACAGTTTCAGGCTAAATTACAGACCACTGCTTGTGCAATTGATCCCTTTCTTTAAAAATTATTAATGCATGAAAACTAATGAACCCTAATTAAAAAACAGTCCATTTTATGTTTTCTTTTTCTTTGAGCTTATTGCATCACCTCAATACAAGTTCTCTACTTTTCTCACTTCTTCACTTCACATTCTATATTGTTTCTGTCATTTGTTCTCACCGATTCTATGATGAGAGATATTCTTTCACAGATTACTTTGAACATTAACAGTGTGACAATGTGTGTGTAAAAAGGTCAGTGGTGGTATATCCTAAGACTTAATGCAGCACTGGGAGCTTCAAATTCAAACTAGATGAAATTACTACAGTAGTATATTTGTCATCACTGATGACAGGAACAATACAGTCTATCTTATAATTACATCAACTTTCAGCTACATTTGATTACTTTGATTTCCATGTGCATAGAATAGGCTATATAACTATATCACATCAAATATAATGGCTATAAATGTAAAAAGTTCAACCTCTTTTTTAAACAAAAATAAGAGTCTACAGCCATGCTAGTGGTTATTTAAGACTGTACCTAGATACAGCAGTGCATTGATGCTTTCAGCACGCTAATATGGTCACACTGACAATTTAAGCATGTTAATGTTTAGCATATATTGTGTTGACCATGTTCACCATCTTAGTTTAGCATGTTAGCATTATCTAATATTTGCTAATTAGCAGTAAACAATGGCAATCATGGTGAGATATTTCACAGAATACGTGAAGATTTTGACCTCCTGGTGGCACTAGAAGAAAAGGCAAGGGGTCACCAAAGTCAGGAGGATTCATGCTCCGGGGACCATGACGATCTGCATCAAATTTCATGGCAATCCATCCAATACTTGAATTATTTCAGTCTGAACCGAGGTGATAGACCAACACAGCCCTAAAGCCATGCCGCTAGCTAGCTAAAAATACTGTGTGTAGGTAATTACATTTCTAGCATCTACATTCCATCATTATTTTCCTGAAAATCTATTAAAGTAAAAATCCTCAGTGAACAAAAAGTAAAGGAGATTTTTCACCCCACCCAAAGATTAACTGAGAGAAAGAGAAACAGGCAAGAAACAGGTAGTGTTCGAGCTCTGTTGAGCACAGTTGAGATTAATATATGAACTGCTACCTGTAATCTATCAGTCTTCAAACTTGGCTCGGTGGCACAATTTGTCAGGGGATGCAGCAGAACGTCTGGCAGACAGAAAAGACAGAGACAAAAAGCTTACTGCATTGCCACATTCAAGACATCTTAGTAGCTCCCCCAAACATCCATTTATTCATTTTCACATGACAACATCAACGAGGACAACACGAAACCGCTTCACATCCGAACCAGAATTATTCATTATAATCTCTCTTTCTGTCTGTACAATTATTTATATGCTTCAATTATGGATAAAGCAGTGTGAAAGGGCCAAACTCCAGATGAAATACAAAAAGTTTATGGATTTCAAAGATGGAGCTGAGGTTTTCTGAGGGATCCACTTAATAATTTTGAATTGCCCTTGGCAAAACCCCCCCATGACTGTAAAAAGAATTAATTCTGCTTCACTGTAGTGCTGTTGAAATACAGTATGAGTGCTGTAACTGCAGCTGCACCATCTGATCTGCTGGCATAGTCTGAAAAAAAAAATTAATTGAAACCATTTGTTCTGCGCTTTATCTTTGCATTCAGAATATTTTAATAACTTTCACTCAACCAGACGGTTTTAGAATTGTATTAATTTTAGTGATTAGTATTTTCTGCTGCTGTTTCAGCAAATGGCTGCTAAAGCATGCGGGTCATAATGTTACCAAAAGACAGCAAAGATGATTTGGTCAGTGTTGGTGAATATTTTGACACTTTAAGGCCGCTGGAAACCCAAATCTACAATGGCCTTCTAACTATGTCATTTAGGGTCTGATGTACATAATAGTAAGCATCTAAAAGGTATCAAAAAATAATCACATAGTGATAGTAATCATATTATTAGTTTCAATCCACATTTGAAATATTGTCACTGATGTTTTTGTAAACTTTCCTGATATTGGGTTTGAATTAAGTGTGGTTATGCTGGGACATGTATTACGAAAATTACACAATAAATTCTGTGAAACAATCATAAATGACGTGATGTGCTGCGGTAAGTGTATATTTCCGTTTACATGAGTTTCTGTGTTATTGGTAGTGTTTCTGCATCTCAACCCAGTTAATTCTGCTATATTCTTCTACTGCAGCCAATTACCCGCTGTACATTTAAACTTACACTAGTTCCGCTCAAGCAGTCTTAGCTCTCTCCTTCTTTTAGCGACTTTCTCTCTAATCACACAGTTGTTTACACACTTTTCAGATCTGAGGGGTGTACTACAAAGGAAGTTCAACATACCCAGGCTTTCTGAGCTGGCTTGACAAACCCTAAACTCACGATCAGAGATAAGTGGTATCATGACAGTGGATATGAACTTTCTTCGTTAACCCAGGCTTTCTGCTTGAGGCTCTGTGCGCGTCCCCATAAAAGGCATTTGGCGCGTCATTTGACTTTTTTTCCACACAAAATGGAATGATCACGTGCCGTCTACTTCAGTAAGGAGGAACAGGTTATTGTAACAGAGAGCTATGAATAATATAAATACATTATCACAGCAAAAAGCAACGCTGTTGCTGCAAATAAGGTGATGAATGCT
Source organism: Thunnus albacares (assembly GCF_914725855.1). NCBI lineage: Eukaryota > Metazoa > Chordata > Actinopteri > Scombriformes > Scombridae > Thunnus > Thunnus albacares. The sequence goes on from NC_058106.1 coordinate 25,649,299, forward strand.
GGCAGAAAATTGCTGATTGTGTAAATTTGTTAATTAAAACACTAATTCATTTATTAATTACGTAATTATTTATATACTTATTTTAGCACTCTCCATGCCACCCACATCCAAAGCTCTTAAACTTTATACTTGATGCTGCAGATTTAAACATCATACTGAAGAAGTGCATTCAGGTCTGACTCTGTCCCATAATGAAGGACAAGTGGAAATCACTTTAGGTTTTGGCCCAATCAAAGTGAAATTAATATTATAGATTGAATATTATCTGTGATAAATACCAATACACTTATCAATTTTTTTTTTTTTTTGTTCAAAGTATTTCTTTATTAGTTTTTTTTAATTAGTTTTTTTTATTATTTGAAATACAGCTCGATATATATCGTAACAAAATGGCATCCTGCAAGTAACCCTAACCTCTTGTACCATTACAAATTTACAATATGACATATCAAATCAATGGTAAGTATGATAAGAGACTAATCAATTTTCTAATCGATGTTCTAATAGCTGCAGTACCAGCAGTGTTAAACGGACTTGGCAGCAAATCAGGTAGTTAGTGAAAGGGCAGCGCTTTTTATTGCCGATTTAAGCTGAAACTCCGAACATAACCTGCTCCGGACCAGGTTAAGTTTGCAGCATAAGTTACCATGGTGATCCAGCCAGGTTAAAAGAGAGCCATCTTTGTGACATTGAAAACCCTGGCTTTAGGCTCATCATACCTCACTTCTAATCTCGCTTCGTAGTACAGCCCTCTGCTGGTTACTTTAGCTTAGCAGTTAGCGATGGCCTCTCTCTCTCCCTCTCACCCTCCTGCTCTCTCTTGCTCGGTGTGTTTTATGTTTAGCTATTCCGCTAGCTCCTTTAGTGATAATTACAGTGGCCAAGTATATCCAAAACGCTTTGCAAATTTGAAAAACACAAGCGCATTAATAGAAAACACAGATGCAAAAATCACAACACAAATGCAAAAGCCATAACGGAAGTAAGCAACAACAGGTGTTGACAATGGGTCGCCACTGAGTCAGTTACCATGGTAACCAACTCTGTGAACCTAACCTGCTCGCTGGCAGGTTTTCTTCAGCAAACCCTGAGTTTCTCTCTGTCTCCTCCCTCTTACAGAGCCAGACACTCTGTTTCATTTTCTCATTCATTCAGTTTATATCAAAGCTCGTATCGAAGCAGCGAAGATTTACTGTCTGTCAGAATCAAAATCCTGGTTGGATATTAGTTTGTTAGTCAAGGACTACCTAATGTTACCACTTTTATGTATATCAGTCATTTCTTTGAACAGTGGTTTTTGCTCTCACATTCAAATATTGCACAGCATGAATTCAGCCTCAGCTCAGAATAAAACCTCTGCATGTCCTTCTGTTATAACACTGTGACTCTGTGCACACAAGACAGCTGTCAGTTTGTTAGAGCAGCTCTTGCACTGAAATGTTTATCGCACATAATTTGTAATCTCAGTTTAAATTTGAAAAGTTGGTATGAAGCTGTAGACACGTAGGATCAATGAATAATTATCTCTGTCACCCATGATGTGATTGGTCGCACTGATGGAACCATTCCTATAATATTGGAGATTATATGTTAATATTTCTGGGTGAGCAGGATCGAGCAGCATCACTGAATGCTGCTGAGCCAAGATACAAATAGGTGTCTAAAATTTTAAAATCTACTGTATTTTAACCTCAACACCTTTTCAAGTGCTAATCACCAAAAACTTACCTTGCGAGGCAGCTGGATTCGCAAGATCACAACATCACGCAAGAATTCATCTTGTCAGGCTTCAAGTTATGCACTGGTGGTTTGGACCAGTCAGCATCACAAATCCCACTGCCTCACAAGATAAGACGGTGATAGACAGTGATAGACAGATGGTTCATCCAATCACCTGCCAACTGCCTGCCCCTTTCCAAACAGTTTACATGGATGACCTCTCAGATGGTTCTGTGTAACAAACCATCTGGCGAGTCAGGTTAACTAAACACATTATTACTGGATCAGACTGGGAGCTTACAATCATGTCTCTATGTCTTTGATCTATATATTTTTTTCAATCTTTAACTATATTTTTCATTTTCAGTTGCTGCCTCCTGTGTTTTGTCCCTGTCAAATTAAAGCTGAACAAAATGTATTATATTGATATGTTTAAAATGCTACAGCTTAATACACAGTCAGATTCCACTTTGTCATCCATTAAGGAAATGTAAGTCTGGTAAATGATGAATTAATGGACAACACTGAATAAAACTCGTGCTAATTCAATGACACTTTCCCTCTCTGACTTGGGTTCTTTTTAAAAAATATAAATGTGCACCATCCGCATACACATGCATTAATATCTCTATGTCCACTGGATTCAAATGGAGGCTCTACCTTTTATTTACCTGTTACCATGGTGACTTGTAGTATTGGAGCTCCATTGATAGTGGCTTTTTTCATTTATCACCTATGCGCATAACTCAGAGTGAACATACTCAAGAGTTGATTGAACTGACTCTGATCAGCTGTTAAGGAACTGAAAACTCTGAGTTTCCTATCTCGGAGTTAATCAGATTCAGAATTTGTTGAACCTGCTTTCTAGAATGGACCCCAGATTGACTAACTTTAGTTAAATTATGCAATGCTAATGTTACTGTATAGCTAGCTTCATAATAGCCTAACATTAGATGGCAGAGTACATAAATATGAAAATATAAAAACATTGAACAACATTGCTTATTTGTTACAATCACATAGCGATAGTAATCATAGTTAGCTATCAAAAAATGTTTCACTTCTCAAACAGGCAAGAAGTTTCCTCCTCCACATGTGCAGGCAATAATAGTCAGGCTATTTCATTGTCTACACCCGTTGTGGCTTTTGTATTTGTGTTTTCCATTAATGCGCTTGTCTTTTTTGAATTTGCAAAGTGTTCTGGATACACAGTTTGTTTTACATGTTTCGGCCACCATATATAATGGTACATGTAATAAATATAGTATATTTACCATTTTGGATGTGAGGCTCAGTGAGTTAGAAGTGCAGCTCTGCACTATGGAAACCCAGTTGTTAGCTACTGTAGTTAGCCAGCCCCCACTAGCCAGTGTGGATTGATCAAAACGTGATCTATCACGCCTCCACAGTCTTGAGAAATGGTCTAAATAGAAAAATTGGCTGTTTTTTGAACTAGGTTTTCTAATAATTATAAATGTTTATTTTCACTCAGATTTTTGTAGATGCTTAATGAGACATTCAACTTTGATATCATATGTGCATTTTTACTATTTCATGCCAAATTTTCGGAGGCGTTAAACACCATTGGGACAAGGATTTGTTTTGGGGTTTTTTTCAGCTCATATTTTATCGTCTCATTGATGATTTATTCAGCAGTTCAAATACGTTTGAACATTTAACAATTTCATTAATTTAGAAAATGTACAGGGGAAAGTTAACCTTTTTTGGTAGTTGGTCTAAATTTTCCTTGACCTCATTATTTCTCAGTCTTGCTTGCACCCTGGCTTTAAAGAAACAACTTGACATTTTGACATTATATAAGATTATTGGCTTTCTTGACAAGAGTTAGATGAGAAGATCAATTCCACTCTCATCTTTGTACAGTAAAGATGGAGCTAAACCTAGTAGTCAGTTAGCTTAGCTTAACCTGAAGACTGGAGGCAGGGGTAACAAGGAAAGTCTTGTCACCTTGAAGGTGCCAGGTAACACAATGTGTTAATTAGTGAGTATATTTTTTTTTAAATATTTGCACAGAGCCAGTCTAGCTGTTTTCAGCTAGACTGGATTCTCAACTATTCCTTTAAGACAGAGCTTACTTTATTAGACTGTTTTCATAGGGTTATCATTTCCTCAAGAAAGGTTACAATCTAATGTTTTCCTATCACTAACTTTTAAAGACATTTTTTATTGCACCGACACAATTATAGCAGCAGCACTAGCTTAATTAAATAACCAAGAGGGATATGTGAGCAAGAGACTTTTTGTTAGTCTCAGATACAAGGCTTGGACACAACAGGAACACTTGTATAATTTAATGTAATACAATAGCACTGCAATAAATACCTTTGTGAAATCATAATTGCTTCAAATAGATTTCTACAACAAATCTGACAATGAAACCAACGCCTTTTAATTGTCCTTCACAACTCATAGTACTCAGTGTTGCCTCTGAAAGTAGGGTGGTGATGGTAAATATTAAGGTCTGAGGACATTGTTAATGGATTCTCTGATGACACATTTCATCCAGGCACTGATTGTAATTGCTTTTTACATGACAAGTAATAGTGTAAGGGCTTTAGAGACGGTGAAAAATCCCTTGAAAATAGAGACCTATGAAATTAAACCTTGGTTTTCAATTTTCTCTCCCACAAGAGTTGAGCAATTAAATGGATTTAACCCAGTACTGTATAATAAGACATAAATAAGTTTCAAAGTGAATCTCAAGTATCATATTTTCTCCTCTTCATTAAAAAGTTGCCTTTTTTAAAACATGGTCTACTTTAAACAAATAAAAAGAGATGCTGACGTACTCACTCACCGTTCTCTTTCTGTCTGTCTTTACGCTTCACTTCAAAACCAACACAACAGGTTCAACACACCAACTCACTCACCTGGTTCCTATGGTATTGACGTGACCTTGGTCAGCAGTGTTTATTGTCTGTGAAGGGTTTATTTGATGCCTGCAATTCAGAATGATAAAACTGCTAAAATGGTTTGTTTAAAATATAATTGCTGTGCAATGCTTTGTAGGGCTAATTGTCATAATGAAAACAGTCTTTGTGGATATGCATCTCCAGCCAACTATATCTGAAAATTAAAAGTGTCCCCTTGTCAATGCTTTAAGCCCCAATGCACTTTTATTTTTTCAGTTTGGTGCATTAGAGAGTTTCAAACACATTCTCCTCTATCTTCTGCTGTCTTTCTCTCTCTGGATTAAGGATAAAGACTGAATTACACAGCAGAACAGTCCTGGATAGCAGAGACAGAGATTACCCTCCCTGATCTTTCTAGAGACAAGAGAGAGTTCAGTCTAAAACCCTCCCTGAGGGCCTTGCCACCTCAGTACTGACAGACTGTGCATTAGCATGCATCAGAGAGGAGAAAGAAAACGGTTTTATCCTTTTTTTACCCACCACTTGACTTGAGAAAGAGAGGAATCTAGGGAGCCCATGCAGTGGGTGTTAGGCCTGTCACCACACTGATCAGTGCACAGAGAAAGAAAAGAAGCAAGGTGCATATTGCATGCTGCCATGTCAGAGGGAAATGGCTCCGGTGCCAACAGGTACAGCATATTGTCCTTTTTTCAACTGACAAGAGAAAACTAAAGAGGCTTAGCTACCAAAGCAGCATAGATTTGTTGACACTGAAAATCAGCATATGAAGCTGGTCAGTCTTTTGTTGCATATATTCATGGATAGAGGAATATAATTAAAAGCACAGACTTGCAAAAGTGATTGTTAGCAAAGTTTAATTAGCTAATAATAGCCCATAATGAAGTATACATGCAAATTGTCCCACTGTACTGTGTGTCACATAGAAAAACATCAATTTTCCTCCACAATGACCTATTTTATATTTGATATTGTAAAGCAATATTACAGTTAGAGCTGAAACTATCAATTGATTTGTCAATGGCAGAAAATTAATTAGCAACAATTTCAATAATCAATCAATAGTGTAAGTTATTTATCAGCAACAACAACAACAACAAATTCTCTGGTTCCAGCCTCTCAAATATGAGGATTTGCTGCTTTTCTCTGTTTGACATCATCGTAAACTTCATGTCTATGACAAAAGTACATTTAATAAAGGACTATACTTAAATAGAATTTTAAGATACTTCAACAGTATAATAGGTATTTATGCTACTTTATACTTGCACTCCACCACATTAAAGGGGTAAATATTTTTTTCCTCACAAGATTTATTTCACACTTACAGTCACTGGTTACTTTTCAGATTGTACATATAACATGATCAATTTATAAAATATTATGCCTTGTTTATAGGTTAAACTTCCCATTATGAAGTTGTAAAAAAGTAGCTCCACCTTGGCATTAACATTAAAATGCAGCTTACACTTAATGCATAATGCATAATAATAGTAATACAAAGAAAGAAGAGAGAAAGAAAGAAATGGTCTATCTGCTGTAATTTCCCTTATTGCACTGCTGAAATGTTATAATCCTTGTTCAACCATATAAAGCACTTTGTAACTAAGTTTTGAAAAGTGCTGTATAAATAACATTTATTGTTTATTATTATATTTGTATTTCTATCCAACTTCTTAATTTGGTTACAAACAGAGAGGTTTTGGTTCACCTCTTTGGCCTATGACCTGCATGTTTTAGCAGCCATTTGGTCCAAACTAGAAATCTAAATGGATCCATTCTGGACTTGCAAAATAAATCATTACCAAAGTATAACCAGCTACAGTAATAACAGCTCATGATGATAACACATACCAACTGTATAGTGTCAAATAGAAAAGCAGCAATTCCACTCCTCTCTAAAAAAAAAAATCAAAAAGTTTCAGTTCATGTTTTAAAAGCATGTCAAATAACTTTCCTAGTCGACACCATGAAGAAAAAACATCCAGGTTGTCTTCAGTTGTTTGTGAATAATATTCATAATCCCCTATGTGGGTTTCACACTGTGTGCCCTGATATTTTATGAACATCCTGTACTCATGTGCACCTTTCCTAAAATTATCACAATATCATTGCTTGTAGCTAAAATTACCACATCATCTCTATCCTCTCTAACGGCTTTTTTAAAAAAAAATCATTTTTGCTTTTGTATGAGGTGGCAAAGTAACGTTGAAAGTGCCATCCAAGACCGTGATCTACTGAATGTCTCATTCGTATAAGCTTCTGCTTCACCACCTAATTAAGAAGCATGAATAATGTATCAGCTTGTGTCATAAATGGAACTGGCAGTACCTCCGCCCTGGATGCAGCTAGAGGATGTGTCAGACCTCAGTCAGGGACTGATGTTAAGCGGGACACCCACCTTGCACCGGAGAACTATGGGAAAAAGAAAGTGGGTGGGAATTTGGAAGAAGGGAAAATTAGGTGATGGTGCAGCAGAGGAGAATTATTAGAGAGAAGATTCAAGCATGACTTATGTGATCTGAAAATTTGAAATTTCGAAGAGAAAGCTTAGCTTGTCTGACAAATGGGTCAGTGGCCATGGGGATGGTGTTGGTGGTGGCAGCCATGCTTGTGCGAGCTGTGATAAGTAGGTCAGTAAATAAAATAGAACTCTTCCCCCAAATCATCATTGAAAGGGATGATGATGATGATGGTAAAGCTGTTGCATGAATGCAAATGTCAGATGCTGATTAATCAATAAAGCATCACAGAAGCATTATGTCAGGAACATTTTAATATATTAATTATAAGTTGATAATGCACTAATTTGAGTTTTTTTAGTAGTAAGGTGTAAACAAGGGAAAGACTGATTAAATCCTTTCCGCCCTACTACCGCACATGTGAATTTTAACATTTTCAAGGATTAGCAACAGCATGTCTGATTATCTCACCGTGTGCCAAGTTAGCCTTCTGTTTCATGCGGCACATTTTGCATATTGCTTTGTGTGGCCAAATGCCAACTGACCTTCCAAGAGCAGACATGTGGATGAGGAAGATGAAGAGAACAAAAAACCTCCCAGGCTGTGGCCACATCAGGAGGGACTCAACCTGTTAGTTCTGAAAATGATAAAAGGTGAAAAATATTTGTTTTGTTACATTTGGACAGAATGATAATCATCTTGTTTAGTTTGTTGAAAATGGCAAAATACTCAAATGTTTGATGTTTGTTTGGAGACATGACTTCAATTAAAGACACACTTTATTTTACTCACCTCTTCAATTTTTTTTTTTTTTTTTTTGTCATTTGCTGGTGTTTCTCAGCTCCTCGTTAACTGTCCTAGATTTTATTTAGCAGACGGCAGGCTCACTTGACACCACAGCAGTACATCAAATAACATTTTAATAAATGTTAGACTCCTGCACACATATTTCAAGCTAATTTATGGTCACTTATCCTCACACCTGATCCAGGTTTTCAGTTCATGGAGACAGCACTTATGACTCACGTCCAAGAAAATCTGCCAAATTTAGATTTCAGGTCGAGTTAGCAGACACATACATGTGTAATACTGTGACAATAAACTAACATACAGTTTAAGGCATATAAACATATACTATACATTAGCATTTTATATACTAAGCATCCCTCAAGAGATATAGTTGCATGAAAAGACAGGATTGAAAATGATGATTGACACAGTGAAGCTAAACGTCACTATAGAATAAGTTGTGAGAGAGAGAGTCAGAGTGATGAAAAAATAAGATGAGTGAAGAGGAAAGCCATTGAGGGAAGGGATGAGAGGATTTACTGTGAAACCTGTGCTGTAGTCCTGCCTGATAATCTGAAAGCAGTGGGTGGGCAGACAGCAGGAAAACACTATATTGATGGGACTGTTTACCCCATGCTCTTGGGAAAAAAAAGCTTGAACACAGAAAACGAGAGAGTGGTGAGGAGGCACAGACTGCCGTCTGCAGGAGGTGGGAGAGGTGTGTGTGTGTGTGTGTGTGTGTCCCATTGGGCCGTGCCTTCAGTTAATCCATTAATGTCTCAAAATACACATCAAGAAATGTAAAAGTACCTGTGGGGCAGCACCGTGGCTCAGTTTGGTGCTCATTGACACTGACTGTCCTCTGAAAATGAAATAAATGAATAATAGAAAATGAACAGCGCAGTCATGAATAAATGTAGGTTCTTAACCTCACTGTTGGATCCAAGCTGTGAATGTTCAGTAAAATATAACTCTGATAATCCATAATGTCTCTGTATTTTTACACTGTGCAGGTCAACAGTTGCACTTGACCTGAGCTCCACCTGTTGGCATCAATACTGTTCCCACTTCAGTTTGTAACTGTAATTGCATTTGTGTACGTGCTTGCCTTTGTGTGCAGCAGATGTGTGTGACATTTGTGTGGGAGGGATTTAACTAAAAGTTCACTGAATGTTACACAGACCGCAGACCTGTAATTAAGCTGAACACTAGGATGGATTTCGATGAAAGTGAACAGTATATTAGACGGTATATTGTTTACCATGTTCATCATCTTAGTTTAGAGTTAGAGCTAACAGTTGCTGATTAGCACCATGCACACACAAAATCTACAGCTGAAGCTCATTAGTTTAGCAGGTATTTTGGTCATAATTGAATGAAAACAAAAATTACCTGATGATGGCGCTAAATGAGGGGAGCACCAAAGTTATTATAATTCATACTGAGTGAATCTCTGTAAAAAAAAAAAAAAAGAAAAAGAAAAAAGAAATCTCATGGAAATCCATTTAGTAGTTGTTGAAACACTGAACACAAAACTACAAATGTAAATCTCGTGGTGCTAGAGCTGCTAGAGAAAGTCAGGCGAACTCCAAAGTCAGATTCATCCAACCTGCTGCTGATGTTGAGGTAGTTAACTGAATACAGTAGGAGAAAACTTTAACCTGCTGTTGGTGCTACAGGAAAATTCAGAAAAACACCAAAGTCATTATTCATCCTTTGTGGACCATGGATATCTGTGCCAAATTTCATGGCAAACCATTTAATAGTGACTGTTGGGCAAGTTACTTGAAAATTGTAACTAATTACTGATTACAAAATACTCACATTACTAGTAAAACTAGCGTTAGGTGACCTCTGAATGTAGGTTTATCCATGGCTAACATTAGCAAGACAGCTAAGAACACACAATATGTGAATAAGACAATTTTGGAATTACAGCAAGTCGCATTCCCTCCTCCTCAAGAGCGGTCTGTCAGCTGAATGCAGAAACCATACTGATATCAACCCTCCGTTAATCCTGGTCTTGTGTCAAGTCTGTTCCCCTGTTCGAATAGTGTTCCACCCCTGTTAGAATTGTGTTTCCTGTAGCACTACCTCCACAGAATTGGGGTTAGGGCTTAGGTTACAGTTTGGGTTGGGTGTAGCAGAGATAACTGGTGGGGGTCAGGTTAAGCATCTCAGAAGATGACTGGTTGGGGTTAATGATAAGGTTGGGTGCAGGTTAAGGTACAGGGAAACATATCGACAGGGAAACAGACTTTGACACAACATCGGTAAGACAGTGAGAATGTGGACGCCCAAGTGTTAAAGTAAAAGAGCGTTACTGGGATTAGTATCTGTAATGAATATCAAATCCCTTACACTACTTGTTATTGAAAAAAGTCATTAAATTACTGTAAAGCGTTACAAAACACTACTAATAGTTCATTAGATATTTCAGTCTGGACAAAAGTGCTGGACTGACTGACCAACATCGACGTCACTAAATCCAAGCTGCTAGCATGGCTAGCTAGGCAATGCTGAAAAATCATACTAAAAGACATTAATTCAAATTCATTAGCTGATAAAATACACAAAGCTTGTCAGGCAAATACAACTTGTTCAGGAAATTTAATGTTAGTACAGTAATAGGCCTTCTCTTATTAAAAGAATACCTTTATTATATTACAAAAAACAGTTTATCTCCTTGATTTATTCAAAGACATACCTTGCATTCAGAGTTAAGCTCCTGCAAACAGCTGCAAACAACTTTAAGAATGATACAAAGCCCTGTCTGTGTCTGCACTGTGATGATTAAAGCTCCCATCTAAGTTGAGGCTAAACGTTAGCCGCTGTCAAGGTCACAGTAATAATTTTGAGTGAAACAGAAACCTCGATGGGAATATGAAATTAATCTCTGTATACATTTAAGCAGTGCTCAGCAAAATTCTCTTTAGAGGGTCCCAGGAGCTCTTCTTCAGTATGCAGAGATAAAAGACTCCAAAGACAACGGCTCCTACTATCTGAGGCTTTACCTTTGAGTAATTTTGAAGACACCAAAGTGTATTGTAATTCGACTCACTCCAGCACAAAAGCTGCTGCAATGAGAGCTGTTCAAAAATACCTGTCCTCGCCTCTTTTAAAATGCAGGAGTTCATTAATATCAGCATTCATTTTCTGGTCTCTGTGTGGGAAGTGAACATTGTCCTATTACTGTCCGGGTTTCTCAACTCCCAATTATCAGTAATGAAACATGCCAAAGGCAGTTTCTACAAAGAATAACTGCACTTTGCACACTTGTCCAAAATTAAACATGAATTTGGTTTGTTGATGTGATTTGATATTTAACAAGATGGTGTAGTTTAGTTAGCTGAACTCTAAATAGTAATTTGAAGAATTATTTTTATTTCCAATATGTGCTTCATTCATTGGCTCCATACTGTTGTTATTGTTCTTTGGTTTAAAACTGGTTCTGTATAAAAAGAAAGCTAGTGTCATGACATTTTATCAGCTCGTCCTCAACAGAAAAACAACAGTATAGGTCAAAATTCAGCCAGTAAAAATGATTTATAGTTACATTTGAGTGACAGACGCCATCTAGTGGATGTAGTAATTATGACCCGTAGAAGTGGGTCAGATGACGTCAATATAAACAATATGACAAATTTCCATAATCGAAGGAGGCGGGTTGGGTGGATGGTCAGATACACAGATGGCAAAAAGTGGACTTAGCCAAAGGAGATTGCTGTTCGCTTCCCATTTCCAACTGCGAGTGTCATGTTTCCAACCATGAATTGGGACAGTTTTTTAAAAAACGTAACTACAATTGGTGTTTACTGCCATGAAAATGAAGGTTGCCTAACTTTAAGTAGTAACTTTAACCAACACCATGTTTCAAGTGATCATTTTAACCCAAACCATGATCTTTCCCTAACCCTAACCAAGTGGTTTTTGTGCCTAAACCCAAGCAGACCTTAACTACAACGTTGTCAAATCATAAAACACAATTATTTCTTAACAGTGATTTGTAACGGTTTTGGAAAGCACCGATAGAGGCAGCATAATAGAAAACGCTCCTATGGGTCATTCTGGAGTGCATGGTACAATCGACCTATGTGGTCGTTTATTATTCCCTCATTATGAGGATGTGCAAAAATGAACAATAAAGATAACAAAGATGACAGAAAAGAAACAGTAGCTACCGACCTCTTGGGAATTTGGCTGTTCAGGTGCAGAAAAATCTGAGACTAAATCTGATCTTATGATTTGCAATCAAACACTTTGCTTGTTCTATACACATTCAACTTCTAAACAGCCACTGCATGTTAACATATGTGCATTAAAGCATGAATATCACCTAAAAATCAGTCTTTTACTCATAAATATGGCAGCTAAAAATCACAGAATTGTCCATCAAAGGAACTATCATGAAGAATCTTGGTAAAAAAAAAAAAAAAAAACAATTTAAAAGTTCAGATGAACATTAAGTCAAAATAAGTGATTGAAACCATGAGCGCTAAAGCTGTAGTTAGATATATTATTTATTTGTAGTTATTGAAATGCAGGTAGCATCATAGTTCTAATAAAGCAATGACCGTGAGGTTTACATGAATACATCTGTCCTCTTTAAGAAGTACGCTTTTTGTGGAAAATTGACATTTCACAGACGTGTCTTGTTGAAAAGAGGCAGAGTTGGAAGAGTCAAAGACAAAGCCTTCAAGATACATGAAGTCCCGAGACTGACTGCCAGTTAGGGACATTGGGTGTGAGAACAGGTGAGCTGTAAAGAGCGCCAAAAGTCTCATTTTACTGGTCAATTCTTGTTCTAACTTCTCACCTATAGTCAGCATTGACCAAAGGGTGAGATTCTTGCATTCAAAGTGTTGAGATGAAGATAGAGCGTTGTAGAGTGAGGGGCTCTGAGGCTGTTCCACTCAAACCACTGAACAGTGGGATGAAAAATAAGCCAAATGTGATTTGGTGACAGATTCTTCTTCCATGTTGCTGCATGTGGTAATTACCTCAAATCAGCACTGAGAGAAGCTGGCCAAACATCATTAGGAATTGTGGTATAGCCTTTATTTTCCATTATTTTATTAAAAAAGTATTAACATGTCATCTAATATATATTAAAGATTGGACAGAACAGAAATATACATAATTTTTCCCAACTTTTGTTTAAAATCAAATTTAGGTTATGATGAGAAATTGCAGTTTTACTGGGAAAATCAGCAAAGTATTCCCATGAAGAAATCATATTAAAGCTTTGAGAAAACATGAAATCCTAGATAACATCTCACATTACAGCACACTTGGGAACACTTGGGTGTCCCACAGAAAGAGATGAAGGAGTTTGGTCAATAAAAAGACACTTGGGCTGCTGTGCATGCTGTCTTGAAGCCACTTTGAGCCTGACCAGGAGCAAGCGACTCAAAATGGATGGATGACAACCTAAAGCCTCAGGATACTGCTGGGAAAGGAGGTTTCAAGTTAAAATAGGTTGTAGACTCACTGTATGATATGAAATTCAAGCAAAAATGAATTTGCCTGGCCTTTCATAGCTTTGGCTATTTGTTCTGTCAGTTATAATAGCATTTTGCCCACCTACTGAGATCTGAAAATGTGGCAGCATTGCTAAAAAATAGGTCGAACAGGGCAAAAACCACAAACACTCAGATAATCAGACAGGTTGTAAACAATATTTGAAGGTAAAACTGAACATGAGCCCACCTGTGTTTTTGCTAATAATCACTGCAAAGCAATGCAGTTAGTTTGCACGATTACAGCAGGTGAGGTCAGTCAAAGTTGAACCTGACATTCGGTCTATTAACTGTGATCAATGCCTACAGTGTGCAGTTTGGGTAATCATTTTAACGTTTGCCTTTGTTTTCTCTTCCAAATAGGTTTTAGTAACCTGGGGGTTTGATTACAACCTGCACGCTTCTCTGACAGCTTGTGTTTATTGTCCTGTCTGACCTATTACTTGCAATGTTGCTGTCCGAGATCTCATTAAGTTGTGAGTAAAATGTTATCATAACAGGTTTAATGGATGGCCCAAGCTATGAAAATAAAACTCAAGTTATTATAAACTAGAGTTTTCTTCTTAAGGACATTATAAAAATCTTTCTTGCAGGACCAATTACAGTCTGGGTCAAAAAAGAGTTGTATGTATTACAAGAACACCATTTTCAAGTAACACTTTCACTCTCCAATTCAAACTGAATATCAGAGAGTAAACATGTTATTTATGAGATTCTGACACATTGAGATGCCTGCAGTGTCTGGATGTGGGTGCACATATCTGATTCCCCCTTTTCTCCATCCTTTGGATAATTGTAATAATCACATAAGACATTAAATTGAACTATTTCCTCTAAGTAAAGAAGAACCAGCACAACCTGACACCTATATTTAGCCTCAAGGCACCTTTGTGTCTGTGCCTGCTGCCGTTTTATCAAGTTAGAGACTTGACATTATTCTTTGATAGTGTCATTAACACAGTTGATGATGGCCCTGACTTTGATGGTGCCAACCTGTGATATAATTGGTTTGGGGGAGGCAGTCGTGACTTGGAACAGTAGGTAGTTAAACTGTGTCAGGGTTGTTAAGTAATGACTGTTGTTTTGTGAATCTCACCCCAGATCAAGAGACTCATATACTGCACAGTAACAGCTACAGGACATCAAATTCAATCTGAGAAATGGGCATGATAATAATTCACATCAAATTGATAATTTATATACCTTGAGATTGTAGTTGAAATTCTCCAAACTACCTGAGTGGCTCAAATGCTCAAACAGCCTTGACACCATGATGAAAGTCTAATGTGGTATATAAAGGTAAAAATAACTAATGACAATAATTACTATGCACGCTTTAGGACAACTGCAGTGTAAAGAAGGTCACACGATTTTAAAATATGATCATATAAGATCAAACACAGTACCTGAGGAGATCGTACCTGTGGCTGTTAAAGAAAAAAGGAAAAAAGCTGCAGCTGATAAAAAAATTATTTTAAGAAATCCAATTTGCACTTTGCATTGCTCAGTTTCACGTTGAGATGAACAGAATACTAAATAGTCACGGGTTACACACACATTTGTATGTACAAATTAACTGTAATATTGCTCCATAAATTAAAGTCACTTAATTTTAGGAATCATGTTAACACCATTACAGTTTATTTATGCAATTACAGTAACAGATATTCTATAGAATACATCTTTCTGCACACTTTTGAGCCCTAATGGAAATGTCTCAGTTAATTTTTACATCTACAGTATTTACAGTTGCAGCTTTGATGTTGTACTATTATTCAGTGGGGTGTAATATATATATATATATACACAGTATATATATATATATATATATGTATATATATATATATACTGTGTATAGTAAATGAATAGTGAAATTTGGTTTAACAGTATCACTTTAGCTTCTGCAGCATCTCAAGGGTGATTTTTTTTAGCTCTACAACTGCCTCCCCAGCATATATGAGCCAGAGAGCCAATATTCAGTACTGTTAAGCACCCTTCTCTTTCAACCATTGACCAGACACGCATGGCATATGTGAAACAAATCATTTTTCTCTTTCTCTGCAGAGAGACCTGCCAGAAACACAGCAGTAGCAGTATGCAGCCAGGTAACAGGTAGAAGGAATTGGATTCTTCCTCACCAGTGGATCCAGGAGCTATCGGCTCCCGTCCAGGGCCTATGAAGCCAGAGTAGGATTGAGTTTGAAAGATGATAATAGACTCCTGATGAAACTAATCTATTTCTAAAGGAGAAAGGAGTATGAATTCGCTCGCTTGCCCGGACCTTCACCTGCCCCTCCCTTTCACCATTTCTCTGAACAGTAGCACTGCAGGTCAATTTTGCAATTGAAATATACCAATTAAATTGACTCTGGACAGCACAGCAGCTATAACAGGTGAAGAGAAGCAGATGTCTCCTTTTTGCCTCCTGTTAGCAAGACGCACAAGAACATATAGTACACGTCTGAGACCTTACTGTAGATTTTCTACAATAATCTGAAGCACAATCTGTACTTTTGTATAAAAACGTTCTTAAAAAACATTTACCATAGATTTATTCACACAAAAGGGATTCCTATGAGGACGTAATAAGAATGGGCCATTTTAATTAGGGGTTGCACAAATATTTCAATTGCAAGACCTGTGGAAGCTGTTGTATTTTTCATTTAAATTTCAACACCAAAAGTAACCTTTCAGATTACTTGACTCTTTTCACTGAAGATGTAGAGCCCTATTTTAAAAAAGGGTGCAAAATATACAACCTGTACTGTGCGTGCAGTGTGCATTACAGTGAGATTGCTGCTTATTTATATCTACAGATCATATATATTATATGCAGAAATACATTTAAATTAATACCAAATTTGTACAAAATATGCTGTAGTTATTTTTTGACATTAGCTATTATAAATAAGTCATTATTAGTGTTAATGAATGCTGGGTAACTGATAAAAAATAATCATCAATTAAAATTCTCAAAGCTGATGCATATGCTCTCTTATATAAGCCACAGTGTCTTGTACTTTCCACACGGTCATTAGTGTTCACTCACTACCCTGTGTCCTGCACTGTGTGGAAGTGGTGCTCCATTACATACTGGAGCTCGTTAAGTCCACCGGCCCTTTAAATTCTTGATAAATATGCTTGAAATCAAGTCTTGAAAGTTGCTGCATGCTGCAAAAAGGCAGCCGTTACAAGGCCAGGAGCATATGTAAACAAGGCAATATCAAGAGGGAGATGGATCCTGTCAATCCGAGGCTCCTGGATCTGCCCCCTATTTCAGAAGCCTCAGCAGGTGAATAATGATGAGGATGATGATGATGATTGCGATCACTGGTCACATCTGGACTCACTGAGGAGAGAGCAGAAAGCAACATGTCAGTCAGAAGGATGCTCGTAATCAATATAACATCATGGAAGTTGCATTAATATCCTTTTTTTTAAACTCTAGATAAAGTTTTGATGGGGTTAGAAAAAACAGGTGGGGTGATTATTCAGGGAGGTTTATATTTGCCTTGAGGAGTGCAAGTGTAAGAACATTTCATCAAGTCGAGATACTGCACATAGAGTATTTGACAATGAGACAATGACTTCTTATATAAACTTGAAAAATAGAACAACACTCTGAGCAAGCTTTTTTTTTTCTTCTAACCTTCACATTATATTCTCCAAATCACCTGGGCTTGACCTCAAACACCCATTTTTGTCTAAGCCTTTGAAATTACACCTTAACAGCAACGGATATCAATTCAGACAACTGCACCATACCAGCTGTCAACATCCATCTTGCTGTTTACATCTCTTTGGAGGCCTCAAGTGTTGAGAGGAGAAATTCAGCGTCCCTTCCTGAGTTAAACAGAATGTCCTCTTTAGCCCTGCTGATGTTAGCTCAGAATACCTCAGACTCCATCCTGGTTCATCCTCACAGGGGAGAAGTGAGGCTGCACCCCAACACTTAGGCCCAAGAATCATAAGTCTGTCGTGGGCAAGATGACTCTAACCCAGACACTTTCGCAGTCTATAAAAGCTCTGATATGAAACTCTTACTAGCAGAAAAAATAAAACCAGCTTCAGATGCTGTTTGTTCTCTGTGGAGTTCAATTTGACTTTTTATGGCGCAGATGAAATAGCCTGTAATTCCTTTCCCCAAAGCAGGATCCACAACAATTGCTTCTTGCTTTAATGGCTGAGTTTCCCCACAAGGATAATTAAAGTCCAATCTTATCTAATCTCATTGTTTACATCCAAATTTGAGCTTCTGAATAGCCACTTTTGATTTCTAACATGCCAAATTTCACTACAATGGAATGTGCTGTCTTTATATAAATACAAATATTTATCACTGGCAGCCTCTTCAAGAGTCCATACATGAGCTACTGTTGAAGCATCTGAGTGTGGCCTGAAATTAACCACCTATTGATTCACTGCCGAGGAGTCCCCAGGACAGCTATTTGAAGGTATACAGCTCACAGATAATCCGTCTGTGTTTTGTACCCAAGAGCACTGAACTTCAACACCTTGATCAATTCCTCTTACTGAAGCTTCAAGGTTTCTAATACACAACAAGCTGTAGACAGAATGACAGAATGTGCCTTTCTGGTGAATAAAGTCTGCACCATTGAAGCCATTCTTTACTGCAGTGGAAACAACAAGCAATTCTTGATCTAAGAGTAAAACCCCAAACAATAAGACCTGTGAGATCTCACAGTATCTTAAAAATACAAAAACTACACAATTTTGTTAAAAGAAATAAATTCACATTTATAGGTAGTGATAAAAGCATACAAAGTTACAGGTGGAAATTACAAATCACTTTGCTGTTTTTTGCCTTTCAAAGATACATACTCACTGACTGCATAGTTTGTTCACTTTTCGTCTGAGCTGATCAGTCGAAAGCTCTGAACGCATCATCATTCACACCTACGCGTCGTTCAGTGCTGATTCATACCAACTTCAGTTCAGTAGTACGTTCAGTGTGTTGCTGGTTCAAGCTGTTATTCAGTTCAGTACAAAACCAGGCTTACACAACCACTGTTTCTAAGGTGAATAGCTCAGCTCTGATCACCTCAAGTTTCATTAAGAAAAAGTATTTAGTACATTTAAAGAATGGATACATGTGCAGGTACTGAATGCACACTGCATGTTAAATGTGAATATGCAGTTATATTTATGGAAGGAAATTAAAGCATTACAACAACGACAAGTTTCATATTTCAGTTTTTTTTTAAATATCACTGACTTTTGAACTAGTTCTCCATAAGCTCCAAATCTCAGGGTCCTAATGGTAAAATCATATTAAAGGACAAGCCATGTGATATTCTATAGGTTTCTTAGTGTCAACAAATCCCATAAAAAGACCAAAACCAACAATTGTTACTAAAAAGCCTGATATAGGAAGGGTGAGAGACCAAAGGAAGAAAGAAACAGGACGCAGAATGCAAATGTGTGCTCCATTTACATTTGAACTATCTGCGGCACCCAGCTGTGCATTAAAATAAACTTTAAAATCCATAAAATGAACATGTTTCTCCATTTGGCACACGCATACTTGATTACAAACAGAGACATACACGTGTTATTTAATATCTCATATGCACACACAGTATTGACTCTGACTGCATCACAGCTATTAATAACCATCATCACTGATGAATCTTCTGGCTAGAAGTGGGTTGTTTTTATGAACGATAATGAAGGTCCAGACAAAGGAGCATATTATCCCATATTATAACTGCCCTACACACGTTTCTTATGCCATTTAAGTGTTTCAGGCAAATTTAGCCTCCAAAACCTAATGGCTGAAAATGGCTGTATTGGTTGACCATTTTTGGATCCAAGCACAACTGAGTTTGGAGATTAGCTTGCAAAGAGCCGCACTAATGACATGTTTTAGTAAACCCATTGCAGGGAGGTTAGGATGTTTGGAAAGGTGCTTGGTCTGAAGAGAGACATAGGCCAGAAAGAAGGGCTTACAACTGAAAGCAAAATCAATAGAAGCTGATTCCTGAGGACTTGGACCAACAATGATCAATACCACACTAACAGCACTAGGAAAAACACTTAACAACTGCAGTGATGGAAAGTTTCTTTTGTGTGATTATGAGAGAGTCCAGAGCTTTATGTCCACATCTTCAGCTGCTCTGTTTGAGCAACTGAGTTATTATAAAACGGTTCAAGTTTGTCAAACTTCATTACGGCTTCCATTACTTTAGGGAGGCCTCCTGAATGGGGATTGTCTGCTCATCCTCAGTCACTTGCTGATGATGAGCTTGGTACTGAAAACAGCATATTTTTGTAAGTTGTAAAATTCATCACAGTTGAAATAAAACAGCAAAAAGGTGACATGTTACTGTCACTGTGTTTTGTGACAGTTTGAGCTGCTTATTTTAGAAAATAAATGTATTTGCACTTCAGTGTTAGCAGTGTTTGCAGGAAAACACACACACGGATATTTGACAATGGAAATTCGTTTGAATACGCCTTCATTGGGGTTATTTTTGTTTTCAGAAGTAAACAATCACATTGTGAAAGAGCTAGACCCATCCAGCTTGCTGAAGACTACTGCCTGGGGCGGAGCTTCAGCACCATTTAACCACATTGATTTCTGTGTTATTTGACAGTGTTATTAGACTGCGGCTGCCAGAAATAAACCTGAGAACTGAACCTAAGAGAGGATGCAGAGCCTCCTTCTCTGTCTGCTTTGAACAAGTACAGTTAGAGAGATTACATCATCACTGTATTAAGAAGAAATGAAAGCCAAAATCAGTGATTTGGTTTTCCAATCCTTTTATTTAACATTTCTATACAGTTTGGTGGTAAGAAGGAAAGTGAATAATAGCCCAGCATCCAGACTATAAGGAGATTTTTGAGTACATTTAAAGTACAGGTTCACAATTTTTCAAGTTTGTCTTAAAACAATAGTCAGGTGTCCATATGGATATTGAAACAGGTTTTATTTGCTGTAATCATTCCTCCTGTTCATACTGACCATTAGAAGATCCCCTCAAAATATGCTTTTAACATGAGTGATGGGGGACAAAATCCCCAGTCCTCATTTTGAGCGAAAATATATTTAAAAGTTTATCTGAAGCTAATATGAAGCTTCAGCTATCTGAGTTAGTCAAATACAGTGGAAATCTGCCACAATTACAATCTTTTTGTCTTGATGGACAGTGTTTTCCTGTTCAGCTGCAGGGGAGGGATCGTAACAAAAAGATGGAATTTGGCAGCAAAAAGACAATAACTTCTTCTAATGGTCAGTGTGACCAAGTGGGAATAATTACAGCAAGAAAAACATGTATCATGTTCATTTGGGCACCTGAATATTGTTTTAGGACTTGTAAAATTGTGAACCTATCCTTTAATCCAAATGAAGTATCCAACATTGAAATGGATGTTTTTGTATAGAGTACAAAAATCATCATCACCTAATCATATGTATGATTGTCCTGGGATTGTGCTAGCTGCTTCTTCTTCTTCAAAAAGAAAAAAAATCCCCAAAACAAATTAAGAAGTAACAGCTATTTAGCAGAAGTGGATGATGCCTTTTGTTTATACATAATAAAACAGATAATAGAAATAAGTGGGAAGAAAGCATGAATGCTACAGCCTGGGAATCTATTAACATTTGGAAATGGAGTGAAACACAAAAGACAATGGGGAACAACACTTGCAGACATTTGACAAATCATGTCACAAATCGCAAATAAGCTTTGTACAAGCTGCTGCTGTTAATAATGAACTACATGATGAACAAAAGCAGTCTTGTTAGAAGATTAATTTCTAACTTGTGTTCTGTGATGCTGTTGCCATGTTGTAAATTCTTTTTTTCAAGCAATGAAAAGGACTGGATGTTGAAATATATATTATTTTGTTGTGTGTATCAATAGTGTATCAAGTTTCTACCAAGGGTGCTCTTTACTTTTTTTTTTTTTCTTTGAATCTCCTTTATGTTTAGAGGTTGAAGGCAGCAACAAATAAGTGTTATCCAAAATGTAACAAAAATACAGCCAATCATATAAATTCACTTAAAATTCACACATTCAACAAGACTTGTACTTAGTATGGATTTTTCACACATTTCACTCTGTCTACCCACATTGATATTCATCCAAAATGATGTGGAGATGTGTCAACACCTCTCTAAAACAGAACGAAATCTGATTATAACCTTCGTGAAGGTAAAATTTATAAAATAGGTAAGTAATATGTATGTTTGGGATATTTAATTAAACTAACAATGCTTAAACTAAAAAAAATACATCCCTACATTACATAATAAGTGTCACATGGTCTGTTACACACTGATTCACTTTGCTGTCTGGATCTGGACATTGGTCGGGACTTTGAATAGCCCCAAATGTACTTTTTGGCTCACTCCATGTTAAATACACATATTTGTTAATCACATTATATGCATGGGATCATCTCACAATTATTAAAAACAACCTTTCCACAGAGTAATATACTTTTCAGTATGGTACTGTTGTTGTTCTTAGGCATTTTATTCTTGAATTACTTCATTAATCTGTATTAGTAGCCATATGGCAAACTTGTATTTTTTTTTGTGAAACCTTTTCTTTCCATTTCTGACAATCGTGCCTGCCTATATATTTATATTTTTATTCATTTCATCATGGAAAACTGGTTTAGGTCTACAAGGGCATCATTTGTGACAGTGGAAAAGTCGTTGGCCTTCCTCACATTTCCCCTCACATCTTAGACTGGCCTTACTGTGTGAATCATTTGACACAATCAAACGTGTCAGAAGAGATACACCTGTCCCCTACCTTGTCCATCAAATCAAAGTGTGCAAGTCGTCATGTCTCAGATAAAGATGTTTATGTCTTGTTGTATCTGCCTGTGCAGTCGCGTATATCCACCAAACAAGTGCAACATCATCACACACAAATGCAAACTGTCTGATTGCTATCCAGTATCTTATTATGAGAGTTTGTATACACACACGTAACATGAATTTTAACACCTTTATAAAAACAACAACATAGATGTACATGAACACTGCACACACATGCTCGTGGTGCATATGGCTTAGCTTCTTAGCATGCATTTTAATGATCAGGATATAGCCCGATCTAAGCGTGACATATAGAGCATGACAAGCAGGATAAGTGTAAATAAAAAGACACATGCATACCGAGCCAGTTGTTTTTCCCAAGAATTGTTTTGTTTACAAAAGAATGAGATCAACTAAGGAGAGAAGCTAAATGAAGAGAAACCACCCGAGACCTCTTGGAGAGAAGGCTGAGTGCTCCCATTCTCAAACAGAACAATTGAATATAGCTCTGCGCAGGAGACGGCATCCCCTTTCAATTAGATTCAGACGCCCAGAGAAAACAGAATAAATTAACTCTTTATCCACATAAATCATATCATTTTACACAATTTCATTCATTTATGGTGTTTGTACAATTACAGTGTTTAATGAATAGGCGGTTTATGATGATTGATCCACCGTGAATGATCCTTTCGTGTTTTCTTCTCTCTTTCCCTTTTTCAATATTGACACAATCGAGAAGTGTCACATCTGAATTTTTAAGCTGCCGCATCTATTTACTGTAGAGCAGTACCAGAAACTGTCAGCAACATTAGTGTGCAACACCTGAATTGGAGCAAGTGCATGGATGAAGCAGAATGAAATCTGACCCAAGGATCACACACGTCCCACAGTAAGAATACCCTTGGTATTTTATAGCTCCGACAGCACACAATCAGCCATGCACACATACAGCAGGATATATTTACAAGCTATGTATACAAAATACACAGCCATACATATGCATACTTTATGGTGTAATGCTTTTATCTTAAAAGATCGACATTTTAGCTAAGCTAGCAGCATAGCTCTAGGGATGGCAATATCGATCGATCAGTTGGTCAGTCAACCACTTTGGTCAAGACTGAAATATCTCATATATTACAGGACATTCATGGTTCCCAGAGGACGAAGTCTAATGGCGATAGCATGGCTGTAGACTTGTGTCGCTCTTATTGTCAACAAATACCACGATAAGACCAAAACCAACAATGTTTAGTCATTCTTTCAATACTAAAAAGCTCATTTGTTCCTACTGAAGATAAAAATCTTTCACTTTTGAAAACAAAGTTAATTTTCTGAAACAGCTGGGAACTGTAGTTTTTAGCAAATGTTACTCGAAAAGGAGTAAATAGTGTTTTTTGGGGAACTATTTCTCGCTGCGGATTAACACACACTGGTACAATATTAAGTGTTAATGCAGCAGGACGGTATATGTGAGATTGACTCCAGTAAACTACGGTGCCCACATTCATCATAATGAAGGAACGTGTCAGCCAGTGAAGCACTGTGGCTCAATAATGTGTTTCTAATTGTTTTTAGGACAACAATTGAGGTCTATGGCATAGAGGAATAGGTCATATCAGGCTTTGGATACTTGGACAATAATTGTAAGTAGGAACTTACCATTGTTGGTTTTGGTCTTTTCAAGGGATTTTTTGACAATAAGAAAAATAAACCATATTGTCAGCTTTAAAGCAGACACATAATCAGTTCATTACATCTTATATCCAAAAAATGATTGATTAAAATTAATAAATAAAAATAGATATTCAATATAAAATATGTATTTATTTAAAGTAAGTCCTGTGCCTGAGCAGCAGTGAGGAGAGTGATGGCTCTGTCCAGATACAGCCATACTTCCTTCTTTGTACTTCTGCTGCAAAGCAATCAGAGAGCAGCCATCTCTGGTAAACATAAACACACTGTGTTTACTGACAACACATCTCATGCTTGTTTGAGTAGTGAAGATAAAACAAACAGCTATCTTTTGCAGCCATTTGGGACTGCCATCATGTGAAGTTATCTATCACAGTTAAGTAAATACATTGTATTAAACAGGTATAACATTGGGGGTAATTACATTAATATAAATGATTAGTTTAGGTGTATAAGGATGCATATATGAATATGGATAACTAAAACAGAGACACACCTTTGCTCTCCAAATATAAACATTGTCTGACAATCCCTTAATAGTCCAATCACCTTGAATCAGGTCAACCTGCCTTTTGTCTTATTTAATTTACCTTCTGCACTTAAAGCTTAAGTATTTCAAATGTCTGGTCTGACCCCCTGATAAAACCAGCATCCATCCTGTTTGTGCAATTATAGAGAAAAGCAGGATCAATGCAATCTAATTTAAGGCAGAAGCATTATTCTAAAACACGGAGCCCTGTGCATCTCTGCATGGAGCCAGTAGAATGATTAAGTGCCTTGGTTATATCCTGTATAGCTCTGCTGCACATGCCACAGTGAGAGTGTTCATGTCCTGGATCCCATCACCCCAGCCTCTATTACATCCTCAGAGCAGTCAATACTGGGCTCTGACCGCCAGTCAGTCACTCTCAGGTTGCACACACAGGCAGAATACAAATCAGCTTGGAAAATTCAAAGCTCTGCATCCACTCTGTGTCCACACCTTTTCTTAGCAGGCTGCTGTTTGGACAACCGGTTCCCACAAACGTGTCACGAAGCAAATGATATCAATAAATAGGAAAACAAGGCCGAAAAATCACTGAAGACATGAGCTGTAAATATTAGAATGAAGTCAAATTTGGGTTAATAAGTAAAACTAACAACTAAAATTGACATTAATTCCTAAGAAACATAGCCCCATACTGTACATGAGGCTACTTATTAGCTCGTGATATGTGCTGGCCAAATGTAAATGAGTGAAGACGAAGATTGTGATGTGCTACTAACACACTAGAGTGTTTGGCAATGTAATCTTTGATCATCGCCTAATGAGAACAATTTCACTGGCATAAATTAAAAAAACGTCATTTCTTGTGTTCATTTCTGGCGAGTGATAAGAGACAAGCTCAAAACAAACCTGTTAATATTGTATCAGATGGAGTCAGAGAGTGTTAACAAGAGGAGGGGATGTGTTAAATTTTTATGTGCAGTTCCTTTTTCCACTGAGGAAAACAAAACATACTGGCCTGATCAAATTGACATGCGCTGGTAAAGGTCTCTGCAAACCTGCCCTTCACCGTCTCCTACTTCTTTTTCTTTCCCGGCAGCAGCTTATATCCTCTTATAACTCTCACTGAAGTCAACTTCATGCAACAGCAAACCAACCACCTCCAGTTCTACATAAACAGGACAAGGTCATCCAGCTATTTTATCAGAAATACAGTACATATAACTTTAAATGGAAGCATTAAGGGATCAACGCTCTTTGTGTTCTTTAATAAAGGCAGGATTAGAACTGCAAAAAAAAGCATTTCCTGCATGATTAAAATGTATTTAGCAGCTATCAATCAAATGTTAAAGGGCAGTTTCAGATGATGGTGTGGGAATAGCTTTTTTTTGAGCAAGTGTATCGTTTCCCATCTGGCTTTACTCGTAGTGATTGTTGACTGCACATGAGAAACAGAGGGACACTGATACTGCACTCTTCTCTCCAGCCTTGCAGCATTATGTATGGTTAAGATGCTGAGCTCAGCATGACGTTAACTGCATCAGCAACCAATTGGAACGTACTGGTCCCAGTTTAGATTGTGCACGTAATAAAGCATGCACACACAGTCAGAAAATGTTGTGCGAGAGTTGATTAAAAAAGGAGGAGACTGCTAAGCCAAGCGGCTCACCATCAGTTTGACAGGTTTTAATGAAACACCTCTATCAAGAATTATTTCACAGTTTGAGTAATCAGCTCATGTTGGCCTTGTAAATAATGAGATCCTTTCTTCAAATTATACCTCAAAGGTGGCCATATTTTAACTAGTGAAGAGACGATCCGCTAATTAGCATGACCGCATCACAATCACATACTCTTTTTCAGAAAACACAATTTGCATAATAAGGTTTCTGAATTTGCTCTGTTCCCTCTCTTATTAACCTTCCATTAACCTTTAGATAAACATAGGCAGCTCTGAGCATTATTCCCTGGGATCACACAGCAAAAGGCTTGGCCCAAATTCATCAGACCAGCTGTGGAATTGCTTATGGGTGATTAGGCCACTGATAGCTCCTCGCCTCACCGATGCCGAAGATCTCGTAGAAGCTGCTCGGGAGCCAGGAGGTTAGAAGGCAGCCAGCGCTTTGTTGGAGTCTGTATGTCCACTTTTAAACAGGTAATTGGTAAATCAATATGAGAAACACTGACGGAGGCCATTTTTGACCACAGTGTTTGTAAACTGAAGCCCTGATAGTATTGTCTAAAACTAATGCCAGTGGAATTAAATTTAAGTTTGCACTTATGTATCATCAAAACTGGACTATCAGTATCACACAACCAGCCATACCAACAGCAAGTATGATTTTAATTTTTTAAGAAAGAAAGAAAGAAAAAGAAAGAGTCGACAGCCATAGTAGCTGTGCTTTGAACTAAATGCTAATGCCATTTTCCTTTAGCTTGTTAGCATGTTAACATTTGCTAATTAGCACTAAACAAAAAGTACAGCTGAGGCTGATGGGAATGCCATAAACCAAAGCATAGGGCAAATTTTGACCTTATGATGGTGCCAGATGAAAGTCAGAGGACCACCAAAGTTTTTGCAATTAATCCTGAGAGGGACATGAATGTGTGTACCAAAGTTCATGGCATTACATCAAACAGTTGTTGAGATATTTCAGACTGGACCAAAATGGTGCAAGACCAACTGACTTCACCATCTATAACCGTGCCACTAACTAATGGCTAAAAATACATGAGAACATTTTTATAATTGCTTTTGTGAAGGATTGAGGCACAGCGACAATGTTTGAGAGATGAAAATCATACCTTCCACTGCAGTATTTATTCAGAAACTTATAATAACAGATTGCAAACAAAAAAGAGAGAGAGAGAGATCTGCAGGACCTCCAGGAAGTATTCATCCATTTGGAATTGTTAGAGGGAAATGATGTGAACAACTTTTTACTAAGAAAAAATTGAAAGGTTTGGAGAATACACACTGTAAAAGAACAAAATGTGGCATTATATTTGAGTTTGTCATTCATAAAATAAATGCCTGACTGGTGGTTATCTTGCAAAAAAAGATATTTTGTAGAAAACAATCATTAATTCTAGATCATAAAAGACACAACCAAGGCAAAGTGGTGACAACAACCTCCATATTATACAGCAAAATATATGTATGTTTTTCATTGTTGCCTTCTAAAATGACACATGAGCAGGATGATATTGTTTGTCCCCCAAAACTGTCACATATGACTGGTACAAAAATCATTTATATGACTGTTTGCTGATCTGACACCTTTGTATGGTTGAGGTGGTAGGAGGAACTACTAGGTAAAGGTTAGAGAAAGGTTGCATTCATGGTTAATGAAAAAAAAACTTTGACCTTTAGGAAACCAGCTCCAAATCACACGCTTTGTTGACCCGTCCATCTACTCAAACCTCTTGCCTTAGATTTTGCAGCATTATACCAACATCACACTACTTCCCTTTTAGCTCCTGACAGAAGAGTCATTATTAACATGGCCACAAGACGTCCATGCCAGGTAACCATAAATATAGACCATTTTAGGCACCTGTTTCTCCTGACAGTCACAATAGGGACGACACAAGTATGGCAACTATAAATGAGACGAGCTGCAATAGAAAATCACAGCCAAAATTTCTGATATCATAGGCATAAATAAAATATAAATAAATAAAGAGAGAAGAGGCCATGTCCCATGAGTATTTTTCTTTAGAGTAACATATTTCGTGCTTGATAGAACAGATTTGCGTGTCTTTTAAGCTACTATTACTGCAATTATATGCAAATCCTACTTCTTTGAATACAAATAAGTATTTACTCCAATTGTTATGCTTGTCTTAGCACATACGAATGACTTCTCTGGCAACATCATCAGCCTGCAGACACTTCAGATCACTAAGTACATATAGAACATATGTGGTTCTTCCATCCCTTTGTTTGTCTTTGTTTGTCTGCGTCTTTTACTGAAAGTATATGGCTTCTTTGATTGTACTTAATATGCATAAAAAGCTTGAACCACTGCTTCTGGATGTATTCTCTTAATAAAATGTATTAACATTAAAAGCTTTAAATTTTAAAATGTCATATTGTCTCCTATGGATATTTTAGTATAGACGATACATCATATTTTCCATATATCATTTATTTTCTTACAATTTCTTCTTCTATTTACACTATTTATTTTTTCTTTCTTTTTTGGTTTAATGAATAAACATTATTATCATTATTTTACAAATTGTTAAGATGTTATTTAAAGTCTTTACTAGGTTTAAGGGAAGTGTTGCAGGTGTGTGTTTGTGTTTGTGTGTGTGTGTGTGTGTGTGTGTGTGTGTGTGTGATTGTGTTTGTGTGAGTGTGTGTGTGCGTGTGCGTCCCAGAGGTCTCCAGTCTAACGGTTCAACCTATTCCTCCAGTTCAGTCAGGGTCTGCCTGCGGTTGATTAACTTTGTGATCCATTAAGTGGCTTCATCCCCTCAGCAGGGAGAGAGTGCCCTCCACCATACCCTCTGAGGATTAGGGGAATCCCTTAGACATCATCAAAAGGACTCCAAGGTGAACAGTGCTGCTGACTTGCTATGAAGTGTCAGTAAAGAGTTGGTGAAAGATAAGCAGCAACTCTGCTGAATGCGCTCAAATACAAGACTGATCCAATAAATATCTCTTGTTTGAGCCCTGAGTTGACAGATCAAATCATTAACAGCAAAGGTCATTATTTTCACTGTGTTTAGAAAATACATAATTATTTTCTGCAAGTGAACATACCCATTAACAGGATGTTTTTAAAGCACAATATCCATTTAGGTGATTTCAGCTGACTTTTTGAGACTCATAAGTTTTTTTATGACAGCATCAAGAACAATCAGATGTGATGACATTTGAAATGTTAAGGTTGGTGAAATGTAAAAGCTCCTCAATGCTTTTCAAAGTCAAAAATTGGTGCTATATGATCTTTCAGAAGTCAACTAAATCCTCGTAAATGTGATATTTGTGAACTTGCAGTTTCCTGAAACTCCCTAGTGACCTCATGTAAAGATAGTACTTTTTATCTTCTCAAAACACACTTTATCAGAGCTTTGATAATCTTAAATAAATACATATACGTATATAAGGAGATATCACTTCCTGTCTGGATGCTGCCAGACCCATTTGAGGATTACTAGTCCATGATCACCACACCATGCATCGCACCCAAACTTGTATGTCTTCTTTAAGCATACAGTATATAGGGTTTTATAGCAAGAGCCATAGTTTTTACACAAGTTACTCTATGGTCTGTTTTCCTTGAGAAAGCTGCTTATGCTTAAGGACCTTTGAAGTATTTTTGTTAGAAGCTATAATTGAAAAAAATAGTGTCTTACAAAACATGTACAAAAATATTCTTTTTGCCACAAACAGTTGAGTGTATTACATGTCAGGCTACGTTATAAATATCATAAACTAATAATTCATCCTATATGACAACACTGCATACATCTTAACATTTTATACTAAATTCACTTAAGACTATTTTTACATATTGTATATACATTTATATACATATATGATACACATTATTATATACATGATCAAGCAGGTTTTATTCTTTGGATGGTTGTGTGCTATCTTGTGAATGATTAAAAAAAACACTTTCATAATTGTTCTTTTTAAATATACTGATGTTTTTTTACCCATTACAGTAACTCCAAATCTATATTAATGCAGATTAATTTGCAAAGCCTAGCACATTTGATATCCAGGCAGCCATCAGTTTCCAAACATTTCAGTGCTCAATGAAAATCAGTTCACAAAAACTTGAAATTTGCCTCAGACAAGTAATCAATCACAGTGATGATTTGTTGCCTTTAACTTTTGGCATTACTTTCATAGTTGCTACAACATTCAACATTTGGGAATCAGCAACTAATAAGCATTGCATTCCTGATCTGTACTCAGGTAATCAAACTCAGACATACTGTACTGAAATCCTAAAAAAAAAGTAATGTGTGGCATTTGAATTTAAAATATTGAATGTTAGAGTATCCTTGAATGCAATGGCTGCTAGAAAGGTCAGAAATCAGTCTATCAACTTGAGGTCTGCTGTAAAAAAGCCACAGACTTCTAGATAAATGGAAAAGTACAAAAAACACAGAGTGAGGAAACTCTTATTATTAAAAGTACCACAGAAAAGGAGCAACAGAAAATGTGAAGGTCTGATAAATATTAGTGTAAGAACAGTAAAGACACATCCTGGCTCAAGCAGACGCTAAGAATATTCTGATCCATCTGATTATGAGGATGCTGCAATTAACTGCTATTATGTTGATTTGATTATGTTCATAATCCAGGCATTATTACGGATACAAAATGTAGCTTATTATTAGAAGACTCAAACATTTACTTGTAATATTACAGTGATGCATTTTTGCAGGTTGCGACCAACAACATTTTGAATTGATCTGTGATTGTTGTAAGCTGTCACAGATCATGTGCAGCACTTCTCAGCATTGTACAAATAAGAAACCTTGGTGCCAAACACAGCCATAGTTTATAACTATGGATAGGCTAGAATAACTTTAAAATGCAAATTTTCAGTGGTGAATACACTACATATCAAATTATTCTCTCAAAATAATGACACAATCATTTTGTTTACCACCCCGTCCAATACAATCTTTATGAGCAGAATGAGGTACTAAACTAGCATTCAGCTGCAATCATTTCTCATTTAAAGCCGCCCTCAGTGAAAATTGTACTGAGTACAGGACTCATTGCAACTCTGAAGTTTTTTCTTGTGTGCTCCCAGTAGAAATCAATTCAGAATTCTTAGCGTTAAGATCAACGTGTTCAAGCCAAGCAATGCTACGAATTGTATCAAGCTGCAAGGCCACAACTTTCATTTCAACTTTTCCTCAACAAACCCAGACAAGGTGTGAATGTGACATGAAATGAGGTACAAAAGCAGGGCCAATTGATATTTAATTAATGCTAGGCCTGACTGGAGGGCCCAGGCTCATCTGCTGCATGTCTCATTGAATATGCATGATTTACAAGCGGGCTTGTTGCCACAGCAAACCTTCCACGCAATAAGGAGCATCAATGTGAAGAGGTATACAGAGCCAGCACACAGAGGAAGCAAGTATTCTGGAGCAACACTCTGTAAATCTCGACAAATGCTATGTAGACTATGCCAACATGCAGTATATTTTATGCATAAGATCTGAACATATCTGAGAGTGCTTAATGCAATGAAATGTCACAGGACCTCAAGGTAGTTAAACTTTGTTTTCTTCAATCTTTGTACCTTAGCATGAAGATTTAAAGGGCCTTTGTAATTTCATTTAAAATATTCATAAGCAAAGCAAATTGTAAACATCTTTGCTGTTTTCGGAAGCAGCGAGTTGCAGAGGACACCTTTCTTTTTAAACTCTGCTCTTATATTAATGAATTTGCTCTATAAAGACGAGTCTTGTGCTGGTTGAATAAAATAAGTACTGTTGTTATTATGTACTGAGCACATAGTCAGAAATCAGAGTATGAGGACACAGGTCACAGACTTTTTTACTAGAATATTTGAAGAATGTTACTTTGCTGCAAGTGCTGACAAAAGATGGTTCATGGTGCAACACAAAACTCAAAACATAGCACAAAGATTGTACAGAGCTCTCAAAATGATTGTTGAACCAGACACAACTGGAGGCTTGTGGTATTATGAGTGAGTAAATGGGTATGTTTAGTGTTATATACCCAAACTACTACTAACGTGTTGCCAGGTTAGGAGTGCATTTCCTCTAGTGCATAGGATTTAGCAGATTAAAAGCTTAAAACATGTAGTCTAATTGTGGATTTATTTTGATCATATTGGACTACAGAATGTTGATATGGGACATCCATATCAAATTGAATTTCATCCAATGCAAAATCTTCAGGGTGAGTCAGCTGATGATCAGTCTATCATGTAGTACTGGTGGGCCATGACGGTGATCTTGTTTTAATCATTGATAATAAGGTTAGGATGACGATGGCTGGCTGAACAGCAGGTTTTATGATTTGCTGTCACTGATGTCCATTGTTTTAATTCTATTGTGAGCTTTTTGGTGGGTTTTAGCATAACATTTTACATATTTTTATTATAGGTTTATGTGTTTTATTATGTTTTATGTTCAAGTATGCGTGTGTTCACTGTTTCATCTGGATGCAAGATGAGCCCAATGTGTTCTGATTGGTCAACTCTCGCAAGACTTCCACTGGCTCCAGAGGTTATGTCAACAATCCATCCAAAAATAACAGTAGAACTTCATTACTTTATCTCATCTTTTACTTGAAATGTCAACTTCTCAAATACATTTTTGTATGTTCAAGCCAAAATCCAGTCCAAGATATGAGAGTGCACAATGCAAACAACACATGGAAAAACCTTAGCAACAACCTTAGCAACTAAGGCTACGGAACAGACAGCTGTTTATGAGCAAGTGCAAACAATCTGACGTTAGTTTGTCTGCAAGGTAGAAAAAAACACCACAAAGCGTTCAGAGCCGGTTGAAGCTCTGGCTTTTTTTGCAGGGAGCATTTTTACATATGTTAACCTCATGTTTTGGAACTTTGACCATGTTTAACATAGATATCCGACATCATAACATTATAAAAATAACAGGAAATCACAAAAAGCATAACATGTCCCCTTTAAACTTCTAGGTTAAGGTTAGGGAAGGATCTTTGTATTGGTTAAATATTTAAAGTCAATGCTGACTTGAAGCAGAATGGATATTTCAATATTTACCAAATTCCCCAGTCTTTAACCAACCTTGACCAAGTGTTTTGTAGCCTACAGTAACCCTAATAATTAATGGGACAAAGGACATGAACCCTGTTCTCAAAGTGCTGTGTTTTGTGTGTCCAACCATCCATCAAACCATTTCCTTATTACTTTTGTGCAGTATAAGGATGTCACACTTCATGTATTAGAAAAAATGTTGCCTGCCAACGTGCAAGATTTACATTCCCAAATGTATTTAGAAAGCTTTTTGTACTATAGAAACATATTCTATAGTTCAGCTAATGTGAGCCATGATATATCCTGCCTGAATTACATCAGGTTTCATTAAGTGGGGCAAGTGGAATTTAGATTATATTTAGATTAGTTTCTAATCCAATGATGTTTATGTTTCCAAAAATGTACACAAAAAAACAAATCATCAGTGTCTTCATTTATATTTACACTTTAATCCCAAAAGAGAGTCCAAGGCAGCACATTCCTTCCTGGGCTGCTGTGCTCTATGAGTTCAGCAGGTAGAGGTAACAGGACATCATTTTTCCTGCTTGGGCCATCTGTCAGCCCCCCCAACATTGCCCACGTTACATTAAATAAATGCCTGGCTTTTCTCAGGAGTCCAGCAGCGTTATTAAACTGCCTACCTGTGTTACAATGATAGATCTTCCCCAAACCTTGGACCCCCAGCAAGCCCAGGTTACCCATAAATGCAGAACATAAAGAGATTGCTTGTGCGGACAACCGGTATACGCAATGAAATCAGGCTCCACACAGCTGACTGGGTCTTTATTTGAACAGAAGGCCACTGGAGGGGATAGAATGATAAGCAGCCAGCTATGGAAGCTGACTATATTTGACTTTGATAGTGACATGACAACGGTGAAAAAGAATTAACCAATAAATCCTAATTATATTGAAGTTCAATGGGCAAAACTCCACCAAAAAAGATTTAAATATCGTTCCCTCATGGTAAAATCAGAACAGGAAGTGAAAAATGCCTCCTTAAATGCAACTTAAATATATCATAATCAAAGTAGTTGATTAAAGATGTTTAATTTATTGAGCATAAATCACTCACCACCATATATCTCATGCTGGGATAAATACATATGAGTTGTGCATATATTCTACTGTATACCAAAGAAGTGACAGACAAAAAAAAATGTAAGTGAAATACATTAACAACAAAAGACAACACTCAAATGGTGAGGCTTAATCTACAAGCTTAATGCCTTTAATAAGGGGCACATATTGTGGTCGACACAAAACAAAACACCAGGCTAACTCGCACACTTAAAACAGCTTCATACATATTCTAAGCTGCAACAAAACCATACACTATAGGCTATGGTCAATTAATTATGCAACAGCTTGCTGACAGAAACCAGAGAACCTGAATCTGCCTCACAGTCACAATCATGTCTGCCAATTTCCCACCAGGCCTTAGTGACAAGCCTGTGGATGGCGAGTGTGATAATGGATGGTTCTAATGGTCAAGCCTGGACCACACATTAGGAATCCGGTCGATTCTCAGTATTGCACACAGGAAGTGCTGCCAGCAATCAATGCTAGGCTAATGTGTGAAGAGGAGTAAGTTGAATGTCAGTGTTGCTAATCAATAACTATTCATTTTCAGCAACCGCATTTCCACAAATAGGACACTTAATATTGTGTGATTGGATAATTACCATGCCCAATTAAGGATGTGTGACACTAAGCGATGGATGGTGGATGGAAAACATCTGCCACAAGGTGCTAATGGAGACGAGTGCCAGACTCTGATCGACAGTTGGGAGATGGATCTTGATGTCTGCAAACCGTGGGACGCCAGCTAAACCTGCAGGAGTCAGATAATCCTCTCTCTACCTCCACGGCACCAGAGATAATGGATGTCCATCCTCTCAGATTCTGCTCTAACAGGAATACCCTGCTCCAAAGGGAAAAGGACACAACCACTTTACGACCACTACACTGACTGGTAATCCTCCGCATTTTTCATGGTTTTCAATTTTTTTTTTCTATTACTGACTTTTTTAGATAAATAATAGATGTTGTTATTCTCAAAGTATTACTCATGTTCTCTATTTTTACCTAAATAGAAACATCCTATAATTTCTTAATTTCAGCTCTAAAGTCTGAGATGATTCAACCACATTTTGGGACCAAAGTGGCAGAAGCTCTGTACAGATTATCTTGTAGTGGGATGGAGTGACATCTCAATCTTATTCCTCCTAATCCAGCTGAATCCAGCCCAGTCTGTGCTGATAATGTCAACTATCTAATCGAATTTTTATGACTCAACACACACAAAATTGAGTACTGTAGACCAGCATGGCATTCAAACATTTGAAACCACATGTATCCCACAGGAGCTTTCTGACTTTCTGACACACACAGTGAAGCCTTTGCACAGCATGTCTTGCCAGATTCTTATCTGATAAAAGTCATCACTACATACCATCTGTAAAGCATCATTTTGAAATCAGAACCAATTTGAAATACAGGCCCTAAAAAAATTGCGCTGCAATGAAGCAGTTTATGGATAAAGATATATATAGTCTGACACATAATAGCAGCTTCTGTACTTAAACTGGTTTTATCTCTCAATAACTAAAACTGTACATCTCTGACTTAATGGTGTATGCAAAAATGACTAAAAAATACTTAAGATGACACCGACAGAAATGTAATTGATCCTGAGGAAACCCATAACAATAATGATAAAGGATGACTACCATTATATTTTCATTTTAGTGATTTCATCATTTTGGTAATCCAACTCCTGGTTGTTTACTCTCAACTGACATGTAAAAATTGGATTAGACGCTTGATGTAATGCGAATTTCTGCAACTGTGAGACAGAAAGTACTTCATTGCCTCAAAGCCTAGTGACAACAGTGTTACTGAAAAGTGTTTTTTGCAACAGATATACTATAGTTGTTAAGTATAAAATGCCCTATTTTTATAGTCTGTTGCTATTGGAGACATAGGTGTAGATATTGTTATCCTACACTATTAATTCATTAGACTTTTTCACTTCAGGGCTATATAAACTATATAAATCCCCATATAAGGGAAGTTCTATTTGTAGTTGTAGTTTACCTCAAGAAAATCTCCTCACTGACAGAATAATGCAATTTAAACCATTGGTGTCCGAGTACACACACATTTCCAAATACATTTCCAAAAATGGAAGAAAAGTTGATTATATGTGCCTTTTATCAAGGATTTGAATTCAGATATCAAAACTTATGAGGTGGCTGATAACCAACAGTGCCATCTTAGATTAAAAGGTCAATTTGTACAGTATATCTGACCAAGACACTGTAATTTGGGGAGCATAGTTCTAATAAACCTACATGAAACCAGATAAGTTGCAAACCCAAAAAAGACAAAATCAGGAAAGATTTGATTTAGTCAATCAGCTAATTTAATCAAACAAAACAGCTTGTTCCCACTGCTGCTCATCAGCTCCACCTGCATGTTGCCCAAAAGCTCAAAAAATGAAATCATCATATATAAATGAGCACACACTGATATATAAGGAGACTGAGCAACAGATCAAACACACTAGACCAGGGTAAAAGTGCTGCTGATGGTGTACAATCTGGAATAACACTGATTTTTGATCACCAAATCCTGTTGGGACACTTAAACTGTCAATTCATTTGCATCATCCGGTTTACTGCACAATCCCTCAGATTTACATACTGCAATCTCTCAAAACTGGCAAAAGCTACACAGAAATGCAGATTTGCCAAAGAGAACTATGAAACACATCTTCATGTTCTTCTGTGTATGAAAAGAATTTAGCTGCACTGTAATTACGGATGTTCTGATCACATTTTTTGTGCCTCCCGATCCTGATTCAATCCCTTCAGTATTGAGGATCTGCCAATACGTAGTCTGATCCAATACCCAGATCAACCAAACAAAGGATTCGAAAGGGATTGGGCTTTATGTACCCAATACCGATCCATTAAAAATGCCTGGATGGCGCTCAAGTTTATACGACAACAGAGATATGTAAAATAGGTGAACCAAACAGCAACCCTCCATTTTCCTCATTGAAACTGTGTCTACAAGGTTTGTTGCACCAGGTGTGCTGTTTGTTTCTGACAGCAACAGAATGACTGATGCTGCCCTGCACTTCTATAAAAAATCGAATCTTTCACATCGAATTTGAACATTACTTCCTAAACTTTCTGAAACATTACTCAGAAGCTCCAAACACATTCTTCTATCCATTTAATGTCAGAAATGTTTTCAGTCTGTAGTGGACTGGGAGGCTTGATCCAGGAAACACATAATAAACGCAATGTCATGGCTTCTTTCTACAGTATAATTCAAAAAGCAATTGGAGAGATAAGAGACACTTTCAACACGAGTCTTAATGGAGAATTTAATTGCTCAAAAATGGCCCACAACATAATATTTGACTTTATTTCCTTTTCACTTTGCAAGGAAGTGTTTCTGAATAGCAATGAATCAATTTCAGGCAAACTGTTGAGGTCAGTGAGGCATCGCTTTGATTACTCTACAGACATTCTGGACTTGAGTGATGAAGAAAAAAAAATGTTTACACAGTTCCACTTCTTTGTGTTTGCTAAAATAAGTGCATTTCAATATTAAATGTACAGTTCTGACAGCAAAATATTTGTATAATATTTTTCTTTTCTTTTCTTTTCTTTTTTAACTCTAATCTAAATATGTGTTTAAGTCATATCATTAGCCTCTCGTGTTTGATGGAACAATTACTGTTGAGTAAATGTTCATTATTCTTTGGCAACAAACAAGCTGAAACCATTAAACTGCTTGCAAAATCTGACCCTATTAACAGGTTTTCACAGCATATTAAAACACCCAGAGCATTTGTTTTATGACTGTGCTTATGTTTTTGGCAGAGGTGGACACATGTAAACTAACACAGCATTCTGTAATTCAGGTCTTTAGGAAATTAAGGATCTGCTATTCCCGAAATGTTTTATGTCTTTCTCATTGTTAAGCACAGCCTCAACCACTCAAAGTTAATTGAAAAGGAATAAAGAAACCTATTGCAGAAACCACAAAAAAAAAACTCCTGTGTGTGCCAACTGCTCCAATTTTGGCTTGTGTGCCTTTAACTGCGCAATCATTCATTCATTGGAGGCATTCAAATGAAAATATGAATTTTGGCCTGAGATGGAAAACATTTCCTCCTGCTCCAAGAAGAAGCACAAAAGGCAGTTTAAATGTTTGCTTTAATAAGGCACCTACTCTGCTGGGCTGCTCAGCTCTGCTGTTTACTCTATTTGTTGTTTGTGTGGTGCAGGTGACAATATGGTGCACTAATAGGGCTAAAAGGCATGATTATTTTTCAAATTATTTACTAAACCCTGGATTGCTAAAGTGTTTACAGTATTTTCTGATTTCACAGTCCTATTTGCTTCTCATCAGGATAATGTGCACCTGTCTGTACTATGAACTGAATGTATCCCCAAAACATGCTGGCAATTAAATCTGGTCTGGCTTATTATCCAAAACATAAGCATAATGATAGATCATCTTTTAAGAATCTTTTTCTTTTAAGACACTTTTCTTACAACAGGGTGCCCACCAATTAGACAGCTGTAATTTAAACTAAATCCCTTCTTTTCTGAATAGTTTGCATGCTAAATCAAATTGTAGCTTCCACACGCACATACTGATTTATATTTGTGGTATGTAGCTTTGAACAAAACAATGTATGAGGGTTTCTGACACTTATATTTGGTATTTGCGCAAGTCTTGAGTCATCTTTAAATTAACAATGTTGAAAGGAACCATTTATTGTTGTATAAACATATGATTTATTGTAGTTGTTTAAACTGGAATGGAAAATAGCTTGAAGTGTAAACATTGTGACTTCTGTGTTCACCAGCATGTTCTACAAAAGCATGTCCTTCGATGTAATCTGGGTGAAATATAAAACAAGCTGTCCCCCATTGTAGGAGCACTGGTTAGGTCCTCCCTTCACTATCTGCTCTTATAAGGTAAAAATTCATAGATCTTGTGCGATTCACATGGTGTTTTCACACATTCTCATTCATTCATTCTCACAATTGCTACAGGTGACTGCTCTGTTTTTGAAGGCATCTAAACAAGATATACTCATGCTAAAGCTTTACGAATTGTGACAAAAAGAGTGAGAGTGAAGCCTTGCATTTAGAATAGGTGGCAATCATAATTGATCAATTTTTTTGAAAATGTGAAATGATAATGATATGGTGTGTTTTTACAGTTGTTGGAGCAGGCACCATTTTGTAGTGTACTTATTAAAAAATCAGGGAATATGTATTTTTGTTAGTAACTACATACTTCCAGTGAAAAACCTTAATTCACATACCATTGAACAGAATACAATTTAATTAATGTATGATTTTTAAATCATGCCAAATCTGAGTTGAATTAAAACTAATTCTGAGATTAATCTTACTGTACTGTATCAAACCAGCTTTGAATGCCAGTGTATGGGATTCTTACAAATTACATGTATCACTTTTATATTGGATTGTAGAACATGTATCTAAATTGCTGTTAATTGTGAGATAGAAAAATAGATACATGTTAGTTACTATTACTTCAGATACAACTTTGCTAATTCAGTTTTCACACAATAGGCATGATTTGAGAGAAGTGAGGGTGTTTGAGAGCTGTACACAGTGTTGTGACATTCAATCACTCCGACGTGGAAAATCAGTCATTGTGGGTCTTGAGGAGGAAAACCTGGGGAAAAATGGCTCCCACAGGGGGATCACAGATCGCTGATAGATATCAGCTCTCTGATATCTGACTGATACAATCATGTGGTTGCAAGGCTGTTGACACTAGTACATTTTCTGTCCCAGATGGTTATCGTGTCAAATGTTCAGTCCTCTCATTCTTTGCAGCTCAAGAAGCTCCATCTTATTCATCCAGATACAATTATTTGTCTTGTTCCTGAGGTTTACCAGTGTTTGAGAGAGAGTTTCATGCAAATATTGATGGAGCCGTGCTCAGCCAAAGCAAACATGTTCACTTAGTGGTAACGTTATTAGGTATACCTATTAATTTGTCCTCCAAAGGACGAATTACATGTTTGCAACTCAATATAGGGGAGCATAAAGACAGGGTCAAGAGGTCAGTACTGTCTGATTAAAAGGGAATCAGCTGCCAAATTGTACACCACAACATCCAAATTTTCAAGAGATTGGAGTAGTGAAGAGCAATATGCATTCAGTGGCAATTTTATAGGGTGAAAACACATTGTCAGTGAGAGACGTCAAAGGAAGGGCAGGGGTTGTTCAGGCTAACAGGAAAACCATAAGCACAGGAATAAAAGTGCAGCACAACAGTGAGGTCCAGGAGGGCTTTCAGTGCCACATCTTGTTGAACCTTGAAAATGTGTGGGCTGCAGAACCAAAGGACTCAAACAAGGTCTCAGTGCTGTCAGCTAACATGAAGAAAATGAGGGTACAGAGTGCATGTGTTCACCAAACTTAGATGACTGAATAGTGGAGCATTGTCCACAAACCTTGATTTCTGTTGCAACCTGTTGATGGTAGGGTGAGAACTTGTTGCTAAAGGGTATCCTGGATCTATCCAGTCATGCAGGAACAAACCGGTGATGGTGGTGTAATTCTGTGAGCTGCGTTTCTTGGCACACGTTAGGCCCTTCAATGCCAACTGAGCATAATTTAAATGCTACACCATTCTCAGCTACTGACCAGGAGTATTCCCTCCATGGCCACAGTCTACCCTTTTTCAAAAGGATACTTCCAGCAGGATAATGGACCATGCTACAAAGCACTCTTTATCTCTAGAAGATAAAGAGTGCTTTGTAGCCAAGAAAATGACAATGACTTCAGTTTACTCCACCAACCATCATAGTCGCCAGAGTTCAACTCAACAGAGCACCTTTGAGATGAGCTGCAAAGGGGAGGTTTGCAACATGAATGCACAGACAGAAGATTTGCAGGAACTGTGTGATGCTATCAAGTGAGCATGAGCCAAAATTCCAAACAAAACATCTTTTATATTCATGCCTACAACAGTAGTCCTTGTTGAAATTATCTAACATATACAGTAAATAATGCTCTCAGTTCTTGTGTGAAATGTAAAAAAGCAGAAAAACTATAGTAGCTATAGTTTTACCATGTTCCAAGTTCCTAAGCCATTTAGTCTGCAAAGTATCTAAGTTTGACTTGTGCTCCACTGAATTCAATCCAATTTTCTTGTGAAAACCCAATGTACTTACAAGTCCATCTTATCACCCACTATCTCATGTACAAAGGTTATATACATTATACACAATCAAAATCTTTTTTCGATTCTTCTACATGTTAGCACCATGTTTTTTGGAGGGCATTTTATACCCATGCACATTAAAACTGCCTTATGGCACTATCTATTGTCATAAACAATAAAAATATATGTTCCTGGATCCCAGCACTTAAAAACAGAATAATAGCAAGTATATACATAACCTTAGCAAAGTCCACTTATAATATAACATATATAGCATTTGATTACAACAGACACAATTTACCAAATACCAATATGTTGCCAAAGTGTCTCTTTCACAAACAAACAAAAAAGCACTTTGTCATCTATATGGTATCAGTATTGTAGGAGTATTTCTTTTGTGCATTTGAGAAGTTTGAAACAGCAGATGTTTGAAAATAGACTTTAGAGAAGGTTATGCCTATCTTGTACAAATGTCCTTTAAAAGCAGACAGCATACACAGGACCACTAAAACAGTTGTTTTTACACAAAACACTAACACTATTTTAGTTCAGAATATTTTTTTGCCTTTTTATTTGCACAACTACAAACAGGCTATTAGTTTAAAAGGCAACACAGAGATAACAATTAATACCTGACACATTTGACCAACATGTTGCTCAAAGAGGAGACTGTGAGCAGGTTTGAAACTGAGTGGAATGGAGAGTTTTATAAAGCACAAAAAGCTTTTTCTTATTTCAGTGCACTGATGCAGAAAAGGAACACAGCAATCAAAAGCAGATTATTTAAGATGATGGATTCTGTATGCTTATCTTTTAAGTCAGACAAAGGTCTGTTGAGAAACCATGTTTTTAATGATAATGTAACTGCTGCTGTGAAATAAATCACAACTGAAAATTTAACATCAAAGTGTAACAGCATCATGTCTGTCAACTTTCATTTGTGACCATGACAAAAATAAAGCTGCTGCAGCAATGTTACCTGCCTGGATATCAGCCTTTTCCATTATTTCTCATCCATTATCACTAAAGGTCAACACAGAACATCAGACTGAGTAGATTCAGACACCTTGTTCCTGTTGGGTGACTCAGATTTTCACCAGTTCACCTGACATGTTTCAGAGAGTGAGAGTGCATGTGAGACTATGTGTGTGTGTGTCCATGCATGTTTGTGTATAGACGGGATTGTGGGTGTGCATACTGTTGAAGAAGAAGATGAGCTGAGAGCTCCTGCAGCAGACATACAGTATATAGGTTTTTTTATGCCTGGCAGGGCAGGCAGACAGAGAGGAGGCATGATGGGAGAGCAGTGCGTGGGTCTGCCAGGGTTGCTGATGCACATCTAAGGATGACCTTGGAGGTCTGAGGATGAAGGCTGAGTGAAATTTTCAGATGACATGAAGAGGAAGGAGACTAAACCTGCCTGTCATATGTCGCCATGCTGACAAGTGGTGTGGGTCATGCAAAGTCTACTTTCATGATGCCACACGCTGCAATATATAATTCTGTTTAGAGAAAAGGGGAACGTATACAGTAGTAAAAATATAATTTCTAGGAGCATAGCTCTATAAAGGGCAACGTGGGTCCACCATTTTAAATTATTAGATTTTTCATTACGGTAAATCCCAACCATTGGATGCATTGCCATGAAATTCTTGTACAGATATGTGTGATCCCCAGAGGATGAATCCTACTTAACTCCATAGCCCCATACTTTTCTGCTGCTGACAACATGAGGTTGACAGTTTGTTTTTTTACTGAAATAGCTTGACAACTATTGGATGGACTGGTGTGAAATATGGTACATTACAAATTTGGACATTCATTTCAGGAAGAATGAATTGGTTGATTAAGTATTATACTTTCTTAACATCCACATGTG
Organism: Thunnus albacares; assembly: GCF_914725855.1. Taxonomy (NCBI): domain Eukaryota; kingdom Metazoa; phylum Chordata; class Actinopteri; order Scombriformes; family Scombridae; genus Thunnus; species Thunnus albacares. Next base: position 25,692,537 of record NC_058106.1, read on the forward strand.
AGTATTGTCATTGTGAGCATGTTAGCATGCTAAATTTATCATTTAGCCAAAAGCATCACCGTCCCCAAGTACAGCCTTAAGGTACGGTCACATTATGTTTCTGTTCAACCAAAATTCCCCACACTCAGCCCCAAAAAATAAGGCATTACATGCCACATCATATTTCTGATGAAGGTCATAAATAAATATTGATCAATCACAAATGGTAAACAGTGTATGAGAGCAACGCTACAGTTTTAGTCTGACAGTGTGATAATGTACTAAAAATAGTGATGAAACACAATGATAATTTCTCTATTTCTAAACACAGTACAGCAGTGTTTCTATTGACAGAACAAGCACATCCATCCAGTCAAAGTCATCCTTCAATAGAAGACACTGGGAAATGGAGTGGATATTTATAGGACGGAAGTGTAATGTGACCATAACTTTACAGACCTGTGGCTGTAGACAGTGTTGTTTTACTTTAAAGATTAAAATTATACACACTTCAGTGCGGCTACAAGACCAACCTAATGAGAAATGAAGAAAACCAGTTATTACCTAATAAATAATCTAAAGGCCCAAATGCACTGAAAGCAATGATTGACACGCCTCATTTGACATGTGTCAATTGATGCTCCTATGGTGCACTGCAGGCATCAGATTTGAAATGCCAACACCACAGAACCAACACAGATTTGTCCTGTTGTTCTTTGTATTTACTGCTGCGTTAGTTGGATGTAATGAAGGAATGAAAAGGAGAAATGCAGAGGAGGAAAATGAAAGAAAGAATGTCTGTTTCCACAGTATCTGTTGAGTGTTTGATGGTTATTTATTTGTGCTTTAGAATGTAACCACCATGAAATAATCAGAAAATAACATTTTATTTGTCTCATTCACCGGCTTTGGTCTCACTACCACTTGCTCTCCTCGCTCGACCACCGCTGCGCTGCCTCTCTCTTTCTCTGTCACTCGCTGGTGTTCTCAGCTCACACGCCCGCTCTCTGTTACAGCTGCAGAAAACAGCTTTGGTTGCTGGGTCCTCATCTGATGCCCCAAAATCAAAACAAGGTCCGAATAGGGGCGTCAAGGCAGTTTGACGCGCCTCATAACACTTAAAGTGCACATTCAGCCATTTAAAACAATAGGTATACTTCAAAAACGCATGCGTTAGACACTTTGAGTGCATTTGGGACTTAAATATAGAATGGTGCCTAATATGATTTTTAAAACAAAAGGAGAATGTAGTCAGCAATGGTGGAGGTGTTGCAGAAGTACAACCATCTCAACAGTCAACATCAGAGTAAAGCTGCAAGTGATATGGCCTAATGAAATAAGATTTTTATTGGATTTTCCATTACAGTAATTATAGGAATAGAAATAGGAAAGCTACTGTATTGTTTTGAGATCAGGTCCAATATAGGTTTTAATGCATCTACTTGGTGGCAAAACAGACAGTGAGTAGGAGCCAGAGAGACTAGGAGTAGACAAGCAGTAGGAGGAGGGTCAAAGTCGATTGGTTGCCACGCCATCAGAGAATAAGTTGTCTTAATGAAACGTTCAGCATCTGTGCTTATTGATAGAGCAGGCTTTTGGTAGATGGGCTGTGTGTCTGACACCGAGCTGATTATTAAAACACTTCGCACAGTGATGTGTGCTTGCCCTTTTCATGGTTCATTAACACAATGAGATGTCCTTCCACATGCAAGCCGCAGCTCATTAAGCCGGCCATTAAATCATGCGAGGTATGAGAAAATGATTGAAAAATGGGAATGTGCTGTTCAAGATAATGATAACTTACAGCGGTTAAAACACTTTGCTTAAAAAACACAAACACCTGGACGGGAAATGATAAAGAAAATGCAAGGTTTCTATTATGTTACAATAAAAATGTCATTATGTTTACCGTGGCAAATCAAAAAGCAATTGCATTTTATTTTTATCCAAGCAGTGCCAAGCAGCAATGGCATTCAAAGCACATACCCAAGGTGTGTGTCATCTGAAACAGAATCCAATCTGAGCTGTGACCATATGTTAATACACAGCAGATCTTAATCTGCATGCTTTCATTTCCATGCTTTGCAGCTTACTTGTGCGACAGGGTAAACAAATTCTTATTTGTAAACAAGCAGGGACAAATTCTTTATTTTTCCTGTCACTTGAACAAGGGCATAAAACAAAGAGAAAAAGCCCTGGAGTACTTGGAAAGTGGAAGGTAGTGTGATAATACAGTTTGTTATGTGATCTACAATCAATGTTATTGCTGATTGATTAGTGACAAGACATACTGTCAATCCCTTCACCTCAACAATATTTACAGGGGACGTATCATGCACATTTCAAGGTTTATATTTATATTCTGGGGCTCTACTGGAATATCTTTGCATGATTTAAAGCTCAAAAAACTTTATCTTAACTGACCCTTTATGCAGCCCCTCAGTTCTGCCTCCGTTTTAGCTTTAAGGCCGCCCTCCCAATGAGCCAACTCTGTCCTGATTGGCCAGCTTTCGGAAGCTGCCCCTCGGCAGACTTCTAGTGGCTCGGGTGGCTACATCAACAAACAGTAATAGTAGTATTTCACCTCTTTCTCTCGTTCTTCACTCAAAATGGAAACTTCTAAAATATATCTCTACATTTTTGAGCCCAAATCTGATCCAAAATGTGCTAGTGGACAAAGCAAACAACCCATGGAATAACCTTAACGATAACGACTGAGGAACTGACGGCCATTTGTTGGCATGCGCAAACAATCTGATGTCATCACAAGGAGGAAGTAGAGGTAACATTGCAAACTAAGTGTTCAAAGCAGCCTGAAGACTGGGCTTTTGACTTGCAGGTAGCATTTTTACATACATTCACCTCAAGGTTTGGACCTTTGACCATGTTTAACATAGACATGCAGCATTATAACAGTATATAAATAACAGAAAATCACAAAAAGCATATGTCCTCTTCAATGAAAAAGTGTAAATATAGATCCAGACTCAGACTTTCTAGGGCTTTTATGGCTTTACTGTGGTTTGATTAAAGCCTTCATTAAGGGATATATATTAAGATTAATATGCAATGTCAAATCTCATGAGTTTTAAATGTTAAACCATGTCAGTAACTACAATGGTAAGAGCCAACTGCAAGGATACAGAGCAGCTACACAGAGTATTTTTGTTTTGCTTACATTACCTTCCATACCTAATTTTAGTTTGATAAAAACAAGTATTTGATAACTCATTCACATTTATCATTTTCAAAAGTTGAAAGCAGGCTGAGTCGGAGAAAGGTGCACGATTAACCATATGAGTAAGATAAGCCCACACCAAACGGGGGAGGCATTCATGATGAGTCACAAGAGACTGCTTACATAAACTAATCCCACTGTGAAGCTAAAACCTTGAACGATCTGTGGATGAGTAGGAGGCAGTGGGGTTAATATGTTGTTTAAGGTAGTTTAGCAATCTTGGGCATGTCAAGGTAACCTATATTCAACTGAAAATTAAACCTTATTATAAAATACATTTCATGTAACACATGAAACAAATCAACCACAGGTTTTAAGTTACCAAGGAAACAAGCCCATACACAGGCTCATTCATAGATTAGAGGAACAGATTGAGTTTAAAATTGAATGACAAATGCCTTAATTTTTCTGATAAGGCTGATTTGAATATATGAATATATCCAAATATAGTTGAAGTCTGTAGAGAAGAGCTCCTACTGTTTGTGTTAAAGTTTTTCCTTTTTTTTCTGCATGTCTACAACAGAGGCTTCAAAGAGAAGCCGATCTTGGATAAGATTCAGAGCTCTCCACCACTAGTTAGCAGCAGAACTGCCAGTGGTATAATACAAAATATTACAGTATGTATGTTTAACCAATAACAATAAACTTGAACTAAGAGGTATGTATGTGAGGTATGTGAGGTCTAGTATGAAATATTTTCTCTCAAGATAAATCCATTATATACACATAGTGGTTTTTATTTGTTGCATTGGATTTTTGAAGATCTAAACTGTTTGGTACGGTATAAAAATGAAATTGATTGATACTTCCCAAGTATAACATACTACAACAATGTCTATCACTGTGGAACAAGATCAACTTTAGGCCAATGATGCCAGTTTTTTCTTCTTCCTCATAATGCAACTCTCTACATCATTATTGTAGTACAACTTTTGGTTAATTGTACATTGATTAAGATGCAACATGCACAAACAGGAAGGAAATTCCTAACTGTTAGACCTACCATTTTCCAAACGGAGTACATAAAGGACCAGTGCGTAGAATTTAGTGGGATCTAGTAGTGAGGTTGCAGATTGCATAGGAGAATCTTTGGTGGCCACGATACTCAAGAAAAACGTGAAAGGCCCTCTCTAGAGCCAGTGTTTGGTTTGTCTGTTCTGGGATACTGTAGAAACATGGTGGGGCAACATGGCGAACGAAAGTGTAATGAAAACACAACAATTCTTATTTTCAGGTGATTATACAGTAATTAATACATATTTATGAATATTATATTCCATTTCTGACAAGTCTGTTCTGCTACATGCCACTAAATTTTACACACTGCACCTTTAAGGTCACAGTGATGAATATAATCTCCATCCTGGCAAAGTTGAAATTCCTAATGGACAAATGTCAGTGACCTTTTTACCTGCAGTTGTAGAAATTTAATCAAAATACTCTGACAGAGATAAACTTTTCAGAAAAATGCTGAATTAGGACTTAATTCTCATTATCAAATCATTTGCTCCATAAGCTTTGGACCCTCATAATGGCAGATGGTGTCTTTTTCTGGCAATCTCTGGCAGCCACCTCATCCATCTGCAGATGACAGGAGCCATTTTATTAATGTACTCGTGAATGCTTCCTGTTTCATACAGTGTCCTTGATGCTAACCTTGACTGTCTCCAGCTGCAGTGGAGGGTGATGAACTTAAAATGTTAGAGTTTTCAGTTTCTTGACAAAAACTTTAATATCCTTTCTTTGCTTGTTCTACATCAGTTGTATATCTGACAACTGTATGTATTGATGTGACAATTCAGTATCTTGGATGTAGCTGTCCTGTGGCTGGTCTGTTATGTGGTCTTTCAACCCCTTCAGTTCCAATTATTCTCCCTCCATTTTCTCCCACCCAGCCACATTTTCCACTCCAAATGGCTTTCCAGAGTCATTACTGTAGATCCTCTTGTCATTCAGCTTGATGGCTTGCATGTAGAGGAGGTGACTGATGGTGACCCCACTCTTGAACCTGTGTCCACTCTTTAATGGTGTTCTGACTGAAGGGGTTAAAGAAGAAGAAGAAGTACTTTATTGATCCTCAAGGGGAGACTGATCCTCTGCATTTGACCCGTCCTATACACACAGACTAGGAGTAGTGGGCAGCCGCAGTGCAGTGCCCAGGGACCAACTCCAGTTCTTTTGCAAGTGCCTTGGTCAGAGGCACTGACAGGAGTATTAACCCTAACATGTCTTTGATGGTGGGAGGAAACCGGGGCACCGGGTGGAAACCCATGCAAACATGTGGAGAATATGCAAACTCCACACAGAAAGGACCTAGGATGGCTGGGGTTCGAACCTTTTTCCTGTGAGGCAACAGTGCTAACCACTGAGCCACCATGCTGTCTAAAGCCTTTGCAAACAAGCAGCGAGGACAGATGGCACAGTGAACGATAGTTACTTGTGTGATCAACTTTGAGAGCAGCTTTTAGTGACTTTCAACTTTGAGAGCATCTTTTAGTGGTTTTCTCCACAAGTCCATTGAGTTTCTGATGAAGTCTCTTAATGTCTTATTGACCTTGTATACTGCGAGACAGTCAAGTATCAGTGAGTGCTGCACTGAATCCTGGGCTTTGCAGTTTTTCATCCAGAATATGGATTGGCAATATGGTTTAAAGAAGACATATTGTGCTTTTTGTGATTTTCAGTTATCTTTATACGGTTATAATGTTGGATGTCTATGTGAAATGAAAAGTTCTTGAGAGGAATGTATGTAAAAATGATCCCTGTAAGACAAAAGCCTTCAGCCTTCAGCCACTTGCAAAGTTACCTCCTCCTTGTGATGACGTCAGATTGTTCGCACATGCCCACAAACGGCAATCTTTCATAGCCTTTGTTGCTAAGGTTGTTGCTAAGGTTTTCCACATGTTGTTGGCATTGTCCACTCGCATATTTTGGAACAGATTCAGGCTTGAACATGCATGGATGTATTTGAGAAGTTTCCATTTCGAGGAAAAAACAAGAAAAAGAGGTGAAATCCGACTACGACTGTTTGTTTATGAGAACAGAGTGGGCTCACCAGGAGGGGAGCCTTAAAGAGATTATAAAATGCAATATGTCCAGATGAAAAAAATCATAAACTGGTTAATCTGAATACATCTGAGTACAATGAACTGAGCACCACCGTCATGCAGAACACCAGAAAAGCCGGTTAGTTTTTGTAATTTGCTTGAAACCAATTCTCTGAATTTTGTATCATAATACAGTGGAAACTGCTTAAAGTGATCACATCTATCTGGGTCAAATTGATCACTATAAGAAAATTATTATCATTATTATTATTATTATAACCTTTTTGTTCCTTTATTTCTCATGCAGATTACCACCTAATCAACATTTGTATATATCTATTACATGAATATAAAGTAATGAAACGGACAGCTTCACTATTTACTGAATTTTATTGACTGTTTCAAAATACAGTACAGCTGTTTCAAATGCTTTTTGTTTCGCTGCTGCATTTATTGTGTCATTTTTGGCAGTTTGTCATAAGCTTCAAGGAGACTAAGTTTTTCATTGAGAGAAAATGATTTTCTTTTTCCCATCATGATTTCAATGTGCATACAGCACCAGCCTCAGGTAACCAGCTGGAAACAAACAGGTTGTGCGTTTACGCTGCGCAGGTGGGGGCCACAGAAACCTGTGGAGGGGCGCCGCAACGCCTGATAACGGTGCCGCAGCCACTAAGTACATACGTGTATCATATATGAGTAACGTAAAAAAAAAAAAAAAAAGCAAATTATTCAAACAGCATTTGTATAGGACTGATTCTGTCTCAAGCTTTTTGATTTATGTAAGTGGTTGATCACTGTAACCGTGACCACTATAAACAGTCTCCACTGTAATACAACATATCTGCCAGCTCTAGTTCAAACTGTGCTGAGATCGGTCCATCTCAACTTGTAGTCGTGCATTGACAGCTCTGTTTTCCAGCAGCTGCAGCTTTGGGCCTCTGGTGTTGTTTCCAGTCCCTTGCTGAGCTTTGCTAGTGTATTGACACACATGTCCCTTCAGCTTCAAAAAGATGATGCCTGACAGGAGTTTCCATGTTGAAGAGAGACAGGTTATTGGACAGTAGTTGGATGTTGCTGTTCCCTTGTGGGGATCTTTCATGATCAGCAATATCCTGCCTTGTGTTAAACAGGCAGGGTGGGAGTCTGCTGTTAGTAACTGGTTCATAGCAGCACTATTAGTTTCTACAACCAGTAGGTGTGGATCATTTTAGGACCCAATCATCCAGGCTCCTGCTCTGGATGATTGCAGTAGTCTGGCTTTGGGTGAATAAGCCACTGAGCGTCAGTGTTACGTGATTATTCTTTCACCCATAAATACATGCACATACTGGCCTGTAGGTTTATTCAGCATCAGTCCCAAATCTAATCAAAGCTGTATTTTAACATTAGCTGCTAGAGCTATAAGTACAGCATATTACATAACAGCTATAGCAGAGGGTCAAGAGACAGTAGCTCCTCAGCATCAATTAAATTAAATCAGTACATATGTAGGGAGAAAATACTGCCATTTGATATTGCACACATTACACGTTCACTAACCTCTCCCTACTTAAAATGGCATGAAGTACCTTTTAAATTATGACTTTTTACCTCCCAAATTCTGTGGATGAGAATGGGCCAGAGACTGACATTCAACATAACCTGACCTACAAACAAACAATCCTTCCTGTCTCCTGTGTTACATGACTGCTATTGTGGCTATAATAAAGGCTCATCATTTTTGCTTTTTACCAATTTTCATTGAAAAATGCCTTTTTTCAAACTAGGGGAGATTGGTATTTTCATCAGATTTTATTGGTTGATGTGATGATTTTATGTGTTTTGTCATGTTTTCAGCAAAGAATGTCCTCCTATTTGAGGGCATCTCAGAAGATGGTTAAATTTGTTGAAATTGAGGATAAAAATAGAGAGAAAACACAAATGAACTGCTAATCATGTACACAAAAAGTACACGGGCTAAGGGAAGGTGCAGAGGGTTGCGCAATTGATTGTATTTTTTCAATCAAATGTCATTCAGACTCTTGAATTGATATCCTTTCAACATATATATTTTCTATGTATCAGATATTTTAAAAATATTTTTCAAAATAAATAAGAATACATTGATATCGTATGTCATCAAAAACCAAAAATGATGAGCCCTTGCTATAATGTGAAGTGATGTGTGAAGTGTGAAGCGACACTGTGCATCACTGATTCCCAACCAGGGTTACATGTAACAGGGTACTTCTGCGGTTGCCAAGGGGTACTTGGAAAGATTGTGGAGTAGTAGTAGTAATAGTATTTGTGTTGAGGAGGAAAATTAACATTTATTTATATTTATACTTTGGTGTGAGACACACCTTCCACCAACATACGCAAGTCTCCACATATGGCAATGTAGAGTGCATGAAAACTAATTGGGCAGAGATGCTGAAGTAGCTGGCTAAAAGTAATGAATAAATATTTGAGCTTCTGCCACTTCAAGTGACAATTCAAGTATCACCATGGCTTGCATAAAAAATACGTAGATGTATATGTTTTAACAATATCCACTTTTATGTAATTAATAGTCTTAAATAACATCCACTTTAAAATGTATTCCTGATAGGTGGAGTCAATGAGCTCAACTTCAGGTGTATGTCAGACAAAAAAGGTTGACAACCATTGCTGTATATCATTATCATATTATTAGTGTTTTTAAGTCAGCTTTAAGAAATTACTTAATTAGTTACAACTGCTTGATTTTCTATTTTAAATAGTATTTATAAAGCATTTCAGTTTAAAACTACACTTTTTTCTAAACGTATAACAGTACAGTCTTCCTGAGACATGAAAGTCTTTGATGAATCATTTAGTTATTAATTAGTTCAGAGGGTTAATTTAATCGAGTGATAATCAGACAACCTTGGAGTCCACCCAGTGAGACTCACTGGTCAAAAGCTTATGAGACACACTGCTGTAAATGATTTCCATCCCATTATTACGGGAACAGAGGAGTGCAGGAGTCACAGCAGGTGACCTAATTTGATCTAACACTGTAATGAGGATAAAGATCTTTCTAATAGGCACAGCCAAGTATTACAGGGCCTGTTAGGAAAACTCCAAATGGCTCCCAGTGATAGGCCTATTACTGTATTTGTCCAACAAAGTGGCCTTGATGTAGTTCCCTATCTCTCAGGTCTCTCGTTATAGTTGAAATATATACAATACCGTAAATTATCACAGAAAATTGGTTTTGCAAAATGTGCACAGGTCCCCCTGTTGAATGCTGTTATGTCCATTATCACTTGACATTAGGTAGTGGAGGGGTTCTACATGCAACAGCTACATTCAGCACTCATTTACCACCACCCTGCGAGGGAGAGGCTCAGATAACATCAAATACTCTCCTGCTGAGACACTATTAATTAATAAGACTCATGCTTAAGGAGCCTTTCCCCTTTCCCTCATTGTGCTTGCTTGCTAGAAATCGATTTGTGTCTCTCCTGCTGCCACTGTGTCTGACAGATGTCTTTTTGCAGTACAACGCTCACGCTGCAAGCAGTCACAGTGTCTGCAGCTTAATCATGCCAGGCCAGATAAGAGGCCTAGAGCTGCCTGTTGGGGTTGGAGCATGAAAAAACCTCTTAGTTGTTCTCCACTGCAGGCATTGTTGACAGGTCACAGGATTGGATAAAGGGCAGTTGAGAAAAACCTCTATTTCTCCTCTTCTACTATTTATATGTTGTAATCGTGCAGGGACCTACATGTACGTTTGTGTGAAATCGGTTTGTGGTCTTTTCTAGGGAGGGAAATCTCGGTCGGTCGGCACACCACTTTGGTCAAGACAGAAATATTTGATGGAAACAACTATTGAATTGATTTTCATGGAATTTGGTACAGATATCCATAGTCTCCGAAGGATGAAGCCTAAGATAAGATGTTGAAAATGGTAAACATTATACCTTAAAATCAGCATGTTAGCATTGTCATTATGAGCGTGTTAGCATGCTGACTATGCAAATACAGCCTCACAGAGCTGCTAACATGGCTGTAGCTCTAAGTCTTGTTTGTTATCATCTCACAGCTGTGTACAGATTAATAAGCTACCTTATCCAGAATGGCAAAAGTGGATTTATTATATTTAAATCTGAGCCAGGCAAGGTTTTTATGTGATTAAACCAGGTTTGCAAATTTCTCATCAACCTCAATCATACAGTAGCACTACAGCAGAGAATCATCTCATCTCCACTTGAGACCCATCAGCTTCACCTTATCACCAAAATGAAATTCCAAATATTTCTCTTGTTGTCATTTGGCTGTGTAGTTTTCTAGTTAAGACCTTCAATTTGTGCTGTAAGGGTTAAAGTACATAGAAGCGGTTTAACCCTTTTACTCTTGCACAAAGCGAACACAACCACAGTCTGGACCACTACAGCTCCACTGATGTTGGATTATATTAGATCTTTTCTTGATTACTATTCCAATTATGTCAATTATAATTAGTAATTATAATACTGGTTTTACATTCACTGCAATAGGCTGCAACACACATCGATGTGATCTTATGCTAGTCTTGACAATGGGGTGCTAGTTCTCATCAGTGTTAAATGTTTGTTTCATGTAATTAGTGAGGAAAACAGTGTTGAATGTGTTGGTTTCTCGTGATTATAAGACTTTGTATGTGTGTTTAAGCATTTTGTAACTACCATTTTTGACAGGTGCTATGCAGAAAGTGCATGAAATATTCCAAATACTCTCTCGGGTATGTCTTAATTTCCTGACTTTTCTTTGGTTAGTGTTATCTGACGTGCTGTGTACGGTGCACCTCCATGTTGAACAAGGTGAAGTAAATCAATCTTTTTCTGTTTTTCCTACATGCTGTCAATAATTCTGTGGGTTTGCACAAACAGATCAGCCTAATCGTATTTTTACAAAAACAACGACTTGGTCAGCTCGATCAGCTATCTGGAGTGCAGTGCAGTAAATACTACCATCCTGCAAATGCTAAGCATTCAAATACTTTGAAATGTTTGAGAGGGATGAACTCACATTGTTTCTTCTTGTCACATACATATCATTCTCACACAACAGTAATTCTGCTTAATGAGGATAATCCCTTAAATCAGGCCTCTATTGTCACTATTGAGGTTATCCCATTTTATTTCCTTATCATGCTGATCTATCATCAGCATGTTCTTCTGATAAACATCAAAGACACAAAGAAGAGGGATAATGGATAATTGCAGGGGAAGAAATCAAATTAAATTATACATGGTGTTTAAGCTGTATCTGCCACGGTGCACTGGGGCATGCAATATCACTGTAGTCTATTTACTTTGATAGACTGGCACACTCACAGTCTCATAAATAATAAACTATAAATAATATTTATCCATTAGTCTAAGTTTAAAAAAAAAAAAAAAACATCATATAAACTCAGAAAACTACAGAAAATATCACAACACAAAACACAAGTTTGTCTCACTATTTTTTTAACATATCTCTCACTTTCCCTGTGAATTCACTTGTAAATAGTGTCATTTGTTTGTTTGTTGATCATGTGTTTTGTGAGATGTTATTATTACATTTATTTTTGTCTCACCATCATAGATCTTTTTTTACCTGTTTATGTGGTTGCATTTGTTTCTGCCTCTGTAGTTGTATTTAATATTTTACTTCTGTCTTTTTGGCTTTCTGTTTTGAGGTTTTGCACACAGACTGAAATAAAAACTAACCACATTCATTAATACTGTATCTCTACCACAGTGATTTAGCCTCATGGTAGCCAATTTATCAGCTTTGTGGCTACAGCAGACATAGTAGCTTTTCAGATTCCCAAACTGTATTTCTAGTTACAAGTTTCAAGTAACGAGTTTCTAATTACAGGTGTTTTGTATTTCTAGTTGGCCTGTTCATGGTTCTCTGAGAAATGGTCCGTTATTGTTTCATGTAGATCACAAAAAAGGCAACTTAACCAAATGAGCAGAGCACTTGTGATGTTGTCTGTCATTGTACTTCCTGTATAAAATGATCCAAATAAAGCCTAAAATTTTACATTACATGCTGAATCAAGGACCTGGAGTTTACCATCAGTGTGCATGGGGTTAGACTGCACATAGCATGATCTACATGGATTTGCAGCCTTGCTCTGCCAGTGGTCTGGCAGTCCTTGGTTTTGGTAACAAACAAGGAGAAACACAGGTTTCTACATTAAAAGGAAAGGATATTACATTGTACATTGCAAATTTCTCAAAACCCTTTAGTACAAAGTGAGTTAAATATAGGATATTGCACCACCGCACTTCGATTCTGATGGCAAGAATAGCATGCATGCCGGTATCTTTATTAAAGTGAATTAGTGATGAATCACCCTCATGTATGAATCATACATCAATAGTAGCCTAATTTTATGCATGATCCATGGTGATGAAGATACAGAAAAATAGAAATGGATGGCAAAAATAGCATACTGTGAGTATTTTAGAGACCCTCCAAAATTTCACAAATCATTTTTTCAGGGGAGTTCCTTGTTAAGAGGAGCCAAGCTTCTGCCTACATGGAACTACTCTATAGACACTAAAAAATGTGATCGCTCTTATTATTCTTTGGAGCCATTTTTTAACAAACTACCATGCCCAAACTGTTTGTGATATAAGGAACATGTCACCCAGCAATGGTGCGGCTCACTGATTTGTTTTTGATAGTATTTGGACAACAACGGAGGTCTACGGCACAGAGGAATACAATATATCAGACTTTGGATACACACACACTTGTTAGTAGATCCATTTATTGTTGGTTTGGCTCTGCACATGAGAATTGTTGACAATAAGAGAAACTTAGAAATATATAGAAAATTCCAAGCCTTTTCCTTTTAATTATAGGATTAATGTAACTTCTAACAGGTGTTTGTGCTCACTTCAACAACTCTCAACCATAAACTTTGCAATTCACAATAGCAGATACTAGAAGATTATTTGGAAATTTTTTTTTAAAGTTTTGACAAAATAAATAAAAATAATCCTTCGCCCACATAATCTGCTGTGCAGTAAAAATATTTAATGAAAGTGAAATGTGACAACACTGTAGCACACCGATTTGTCTGATGAAAATTATGCGAGCTTACTACATTAGCAGACCGGGTCTTGTGTGAAGGCAGTAACCAAGTCTTTATTAGTGACTAACATTCTCAAATCATTTGTCAAATGAGGGTTCAACACATGTTTATTAACCTGTATCATACACCAGTTAGTGTCTGAAAATGTTAGCCTTGTTACCTTTATTCACCTCCTCCAGGTTGACGAGTTGTTTTGTATTAAACCTGCTGGCCTGCTTTGTCCTTGGCATTCAATTTTTCCTAATTCATTTAATATCAATTAAATTAAAAAACATACCTACAGCAAACAGCCACTAAGAAAAAAAACTGAAAGTTGTTTTTGCAGAAATAATGAGAAAAAACTGCAGAATCCTGGAGGGACTGACCAGGGGTCTGGCTAAGGTGGGGAATCCTCTGTATTTGTGCTAGGGTCAGGCAGCAGGGGGCAGATACTTGACAGAGGTCACAGCAGACAGCGGGTCATAAATATAGGAGACAGGCTGATCTGGCCTATGACAAGGAAAGGGCGGCTCTACTGTAATGGGTAATAAATGTCAGAGCCTCCCTACAGCCTCAGATGAGCGATTGTTAAGAAGCTTCACTGATCCTGAGCTGCTAAAGCCTCGAGACAGACTGACAACCAGTAGAGGAAACATTTACACGGATAGAACGGCTTGTTTGGATGACGCCCCCTTCCTAGCTGTCGCCATAGGCAAAACGAGAGAGGTGATTAATCAGGTTGTTAGCATGTTTGATGGAGAGTAGAGGAGAAAGGAGAGGAGGAATCCATGTGCTGAGAAGAGAGGAGAGTGTGAAAGGTAGCAAAATGAAGAGGAGAGCTCCGACGCTGTGATTCATCAGGGGTTACTGATTCTCTGGGGAGCAATAATTTCTGAAGTAACAGGCCTTGATTGCAATAATGTCCCCATAGCAACTATTATCTTTAATGACTATTATTATGACTGTCATAAAATGGAGACTGGAGCAAGTGTTATTAAAATATGGTATTATGCAACTACACCTTTGAATGATCAAATCCTACTTTTCATTTTTAAATCCTGCGACTTTGAAAAGGTAGAAAAGGTAGAAAATGTTTAAGCACTGCAGCTAAAAAGTAAACAAGGTCTCCTTGGTGCAAAATATGGGCTCTTGAGCTATGTCTGCTGGGTGTTAAAATGATTAATTAGTTTAATGTTCAGTAAAATTACAAAAGGTTGAGACTTACATTTGGTGACTCTCTGGACTTTCCTCTTAACCTCGCCACCACCTGAACCACCACAACCATCCTCATCATCACAGTCCCCACTGTAACGTCCCTCTGCATCTCCACTTCCTGTTTCAATCTGGTCCAATGTCCCCAGTTTAGGAATGGATTTTCCTTGCAGCAGCTGGTTGTGAAAAACAGAAAACAGACATTTATAGATTTTTCACAGAAAAATACACAGATTTATTTAGGTGGATCAGTTTATGTTTCCACATATCAAAGGTTGGTGTGTTTACTGTTGCAAGAAGCATTATGTCCACATTATTTTTTTATCATATTCACATTTAATATTCACAGTAGGTTACAGTGAACAAGGTCCTCTCATGGCAAGGGCAGTTCCAAATATGCTTTCAGAATGAAGACAAAATGCAAAAGAGCTGCTGATTATACTACTAATCAACCACAGTCCTCTATATAAAAACAGTGGAAATGTGCAGCAAATGGCATATTTTAGTACAGGTTTCATCCCAGATTTTCCCTTTTCTGTTTTTTTTTTTTTTTTGTATATGATTTCAGATAGTTTAGTCCCCCTCCACTCAAAATGTGTTTTTCCTCTTGTTACTCCAGGTGGATGTTTGAACTTCACAGTGCAGAATGATGTACATGCAGAGTTTGACACTAGAAGGCTGTTTTCATATTCATCTGCTTAAAGTGGAAAGTTTCTCTATGTTCACCAAAAATCTGAGTTTAAGGCAAGCTACCAGCTATGAGCATGATTTGTGGTCCAGTATACAACTTACACAAGTGTGATGTGGAAACTTGAAGCCTTCAGTGTTCATACATTGAGAATATTTGCATATTCATAGATTCTGGACTTTTTAATGAGGGGAAAGCAGGAGATGTCATTTTAAGGATTTTAATGAGAAAACCATGTGGAAAAACCATATTAGACACATGTTAATATTCAAAGTAGGGCATTTTACATACATCTTAAAACATATCTGGAGAGAATCTATAATATTTAAAATACATAGTTTAATTCCTATGTTTTTGTTAATTCAGAAAAAAACAAAAATAATGACCCTGAAATATACACACTTGGCTGGTGAATATAAGTTAATTAAACTATGAGCATCAACAATTACCCTGAACGCAACCACCTACTGACTACACTTAAATGAATCCATACTATGAATAACATGTAGTTCACCCCACTCAGCCGCAGTGGCCTGTAGGGCATCTGAACTTTCTGCTGTATTGCTGTGCAGCAGAATCTCAATCAAATACTTTGTGAACTCAATGCCAGGGGAAATACATACACTAATTGGCACATTTAAATTCATGGTGCGTCATTGGAAACAAGAGAGAATGCTTTGTGTTGATCAGAAAAGTAGTGTCTACAGCCCAGGCTTCATAGTCCAGTAGGTAGATCGCTGCTCAAGGGCTCAGTATGTGAAGTTCAAAGGCTGTAACTCTGAACGCAGTTTACAGAGGAAACAGCATTTTGCAATACTTAGTGTGCACATGGGAGACAATATGCAACCTGAGGTTTTAGATTCACTTGTTTATAGTTTTCAAAAGAGATAAAAAGGTTTAGATATATGTTTACACGAGTCTGTGCATATCTATGTGAGTGAAAGTGCTGTTTTCTAGTGCACCAAATCTGCTGTTGAAAATAGTCCCTGACAAATGCAGTATTTTCTCCTGTTTAAGAAATGTTTACTAAAAACCACAGTGCACAGCTGTTTCCCCTACCATTGCCTTGGAGGGGAAGCCCACCCCACCAATGGGACACACCGTCCCTCCTAAAAGAAACAAATAAAAACAAATGTAACTTATACTAACAGGATAGCAGGAACGTGATAGGCTCGCACATGTTCATATGTGTGTTGCATAGACTATATATGGTGTGTTGTAATCAGGGCTGTAGTGGAGGCTAAACACACATAAACACTGTTTAGCTACTTCTCAAATTCAGAAATAGTGTTTACGCATCACTTCACAGCTGTTGGCTCAGACTGGCTCCCTACCGTAGTTTCTGTTGTAGCTTCTAGGAACGCTCGTTTTGTTTTCCGTTTGAACATTGTACAGATTGTATGAGACACGGCTGTTACTGTTAACATGGACTGAAAGTTTTCTTTTCCTAGGATGGTGACAGAATGTTCTGCGAAAACCTGCCCCTGTTTTGCCTCTGATTGCCTCTGACCCTGATATTCTTACCCTAACCATCTCACTCCTCATGCCTAAACCTAACCAACCTAACAAACCTAATCAATGAAGGCAATGAGTACTAACCATAGAATTCTTCGAGGCATTTAGTCCCAAACTGATAGAACCTATACCCACAATCTTATTATTATTAATTATTAATGTTATTATTTGTTATATGATGCCATAGAAAAATGTCGACGCCCAGGGTCTTTGGAGCAGAGACTCATAATTGCCTTGCCCAAACCAGGCAAGAATCCCAAACTTTGCAGCTCATACAGGCCTATTTCAATATTTCAACCCAGTAAATATTAAACTTTCTCTAAAATCTTTGCTCCACGACTTGAAAAGGTTCTTGCTGACATAATCAACATGGACCAAATAGGATTCATTCAGAATAAGTGATCAACTGACAATGTAAGAAGATTTTTCAACACAATCCATAGCTCAAAATCTGACCAAAACCCATGTTTTGTAGTGTCGCTTGACGCGGAAAAGGCATTTGACCGTGTTGAGTTGCAATACTTGTTTGAGACAAGTAATATATATAGTAATAAATTAATATAGCTCCCAAATTCGCCAACTTGATCAAATATATATATATATAAATCAATAAGGACATCTTGATCAGATTCGTTCTATGAAGCAGCACTAAACAGGGCTGTTGCCTTTCGCCTTTATTATTCGCCATTGCCATTGAATTGTTGGCGACAGCAATGAGGTCTAACCTGGCCATTCATGGGATACAAATTGGTGACTGCATCCACACTTTGTCTCTTTACGCAGATGATATATTGGCATGCCTCTCAAGTCCAGACGAATCTATCCCAGCTCTGATGGATACACTGACGGAATAGGCAATGGTAAAATTTCAGGCTACAAGATTAATATAAACAAGTGTAGTCATGCCTCTTAATGCCAAAGCTAATGTTCAATCTTCTGGTACCATGCTTCAGTGGAGCTCTAATCACATCAACTACTTAGGACTCAAAATTCCAAATGAGGTGCATAGAGGATTATAAGAGATAGAATGACTTACCTTTGTCTTTAATTGGGCGAATTAATGGCCTAAAAATGAATACATTGCCAAATACCTGTATGTTTTCCAGATGCTACCAATTCCAGTCCCTGAACTATTTTTCAAACAACTCAAGTCTTGTCTCACACAAGAGAAATGGAGAAACAAACCACCCAGGATAAAACTGACAGTACTACAAAGCCCTCTTGAAAAGGGTGGACTGGAAGTCCCTAATTTTGAGTACTTCTACTAGTCGGCACAAATTTGAGCAGAAACAAACCAATTGAAACAAATTGAACAACATCACCAAAATAAATTGAAATTGGAATCAGTACCATACATCAGCTCTTTAAATTCTCTCCTCGTTATAACAACAAACTCAATCACTATCCATACATTTAAGATTTGGCAACAACTTTGGAAGAAAACAGGTTATATTCAGTCTATTTATGACAAATCCCCTTTTCACATAAATCTCTCTTTACCTAAAGCCCTTAGAGATGGTATCACAAAACTAAGGTTTACAAAAGGTATCAAATCTTTTGGGAATTGTTTAAAGATAAAGCCCTTCAGACCTTTGAAGAGGTCTCCCCTCAGTACAGGCTACCCTGAACTCACTTTTTCAAAAACCTCCAGGTTAGGCGCCTTATCATCTCGGAACAAGGTGGCCTTCTACAATCATTAGAAGAGTTGCCTCTAGATAAACTTGTGTGTGACAAACAGGGAGTAAGAGGATTTATATCTTATATTTACTTGAGAATTTTTCAAACCATAGGATGGGAAGTGTTAGGAGTAAAATGCAAATGGCAAGAAAACCTTGAGTATAATTTTGAAGAAGTGCAATGGGAAAAACTGTGTATTGGTAGTCAGTATTTCTCTTTTAACACTGGACATAAAATTAAAAAATACAATCTCATTCATAAAATATTCTATAGCCCTAACAGGCTGCACAGAATAAAGCCTCAGTATTTCCAGTTCTGCCCAAGATGTAAAACTGGAATAGGAACACTGATACATACTGCATATGTTCTGGGCCTGCTATACTTAATGACATCACAGAAATAACCATCCCCACAGTACCAATAGTAACCCTACTGGGCGACAAATCTATGATAAAAGTCAATAAAAACAAACTCAAATTTATTAGGATTGCCCTTATCACAGCCAACAAATATATAGCCATGCAATGGAAAGATCCATCATCCACCTACATCTGCTATATAGACTAATGAATTAGTGTCATGTCTACCAAATGAACAGATAATGTATAACCTGAAGGGAAAGCATGGGGAATTTTAAAAGATTTGGGGTGGTTTCCTTACGTTTCTGGAGATAGAGTCCATAACATAGTACTCCTTTTATATTCAAATAAGTATTGAATCCAACTGTCATCTGTGGGTTAGACATGTTTGTTTTATAGTGGTTGTTGTTTTTTTCTTTTCTTTTTATCCCACTCTTTCAACTAAATTGATACACAAGGGCTGTTATTTATTCCCTCTCTGCAACTATCTTGTTTTATGTTTTTTTTGTTTTGTTTTTTTAAAATATTCTATACTGTTTATATTTATTCCTTTGTCTTTGAAAAGGCACATATGCTGAAGAAATTAGTGATCAACCTGAAGGGATGGTGGGATGGATGTGTGTGGATAATGTGGGGTGGGCGGAGGGCGAAGGGAGGGGTAGGATGGTTGATCTGGCATCTATGTGATTATATTTTTGTACATTGTTGCATTATTCAGCTCAAGGGCTGTTACAGTATGTTACAAAACCAATAAAGATAATGTTGAAAAAAAAAATCTGTAATCAAAGACTGGATCTGTGTAAACATCACACATTTTCAGTTCAGCTGTAAGTCATGGGAGTACAGACTTCTGAATTTTAAACAGACTTTCATGTCTTCATCCTCATGAGTCAGTACAATCTGCTTTCACATAAATTACACATGAGTTTAAAAGAAAACCTAAGCATGTTATTTTTGTTTGGTTTGGTTCTTACTAGCAGATGAAACGATTTGGACCAAACAGTAGTGAAGTAGAAAAACCTTGGTTTTCACAGCAAATTCATTTGTTCTGAAGCTGGGGAAACATTCATGTTTGACCAAATCTGTCAATCAGCAGGCAACTCAATTCCTTTACTCTTCAGGGCCAGGGGAGTAACTGCTCTGCATTTGATTGTATTGAACAGCTGTACTGCTCTTTCTGACACACAATGAAGGAAGCCTGAATAGCCAAACTGTGTTATTAGTCTCAGTTCTGTGAATGACATGGGGCTTTGTCTAACACTGGCTGTGAGACAGGTGCTCTGATTTCATTCAGTGCTTCTCCAGATGAGAAACTGCTCTGAGTGGGCACCCTTGGGGGAGGCCTCCGGCTGTTCTTTCAGTGTGGAGAGTTAGTGACAACCAAATAATACCAATTACTCTTTCCACAAACAAAACTGCCCATGCCATAATAAATCAAATCAAATCAAATCATCAAATCAATCTTATTTATATAGCACATTTCATGCAGTGGCTGCAGCCCAATGTGCTGCACATGACTGAAAGACAATGCGACAAAAACAAAAACAAACAGAGGTGACCAAAAGCAAAAAGAGTAAAATAGCAAATAAAAAATGAAGCAACAATAGATGAATAAAACAAATGATGAGGCACCTTAAGTAAAAGCCAAGCTAAAAAGATATGTCTTAAGATTTCTTTTAAAAATGTCCACAGAGGTGGAGGTCCTCAGATCCTCAGGCAGACTGGGCCACAGTGGCTAAAAGCTGTTTCCCTATGCGTAATAAACTGCACTACTACGTGCTTAGTATGAATTTTCTGAACATAGCGATTACTTACTAACTGGTCATTTTCTTTTCTTTTAAAACTTCCAATTAAGAGTTAACGCTACAGGAGATGAACAATACCTTTTCTGGAAATCCTTTCAGTTTGCTGTGTTAATTTACTGTAGCTGTTGTTTACTGCTGATGCAAATTCAAACACTTTCTCTATTTACTTCACACTAAAACACTTCTAATTGGAATTATTCAAAGTTAACTGAATTTCCTATATAAGTATTAAGAACACTAAAACTGAGATTTAGCAGTCAAACTCCTGTTTCCCTCTGTGTCTTATTGTCTTCCTTCTGTGTCTGTTGAAACTGTAAAGCCTTTTCTTGGAGATCTTAGTCTCCAGGGTGGCCTCCTCTCTGGCATCGGCACACCCTTGATTGGCCACTCTGACTGCCATTACTGCATTGAAGTAAACTGGGGGAGAGGGCACTGCTCTTGTACGTGGCAGCAGGTGTTAATCGGTGTGCTTATCCATGTACGTTTGAGTCATGATTGTGTTGACTTTGCTGATCATGGTCGGCTATATTGTGTCTTGAAGGGGACATATCATGCACATTTCCAGGACTATATTTATATTCTGGGGCTCTACTGGAATATCTTTGCATGATTTATAGTTAAGAAATTCCTTATTTATCTTATATTGGCCCTTCATGCGGCCTCAGTTCAGCCTCTGCCTGAAACAGACTGTTAGTGTGTCTTTAAGGCTGCCCTCCCGACGAGCCTACTCTGTTCTCATTGGCCAGCTTCCAGAGGCTGCCTCTCAGCAGACTTCTGGTGGTTCCAGGGGCTACATAAACAAAATATAGTAGCAGGATTTCACTTCTTTTTCTTGTTCTTTACTTGAAATGGAAAGACCTGAAATACATCCGAATCCGATCTTGAAAAATGCGAGTGGACAACATGAACAAACCTCAGCAATAAACATAGCAACAAAGACTACGGAAGAGACAGCTGTTTGTGGGTGAACATCATCACAGGGAGGAAGGAGGGGTAACATTGCAAACGCAGCATTCAGAGCAGGCTGAAGCCTGGACTTTTGACTTGCAGGGAGCATTTTACATTTTTAAGTTTTGGAACTTTGACCATGTTTAACATCCAACATCATAACAGTATATAAATGACAGAAAATGACAAAAAGCATAAAATGTCACCTTTAAATCTTTCTCTTGATTGACTCATTTTTGTTTTTAGTTTTCTTTTGTGGACTTTGCCAAGAGGTTCCAATTAGATCCTTGCACTGAGTGCAGCTTTCACTGAGGAATTATGGCAGTGACAATTTTACTGTCGAGAGGAATGGAGGAAAAGGGGAACATCTCTAAATTCCCGGAGTTAAGTAACTCTACCCTCCTGTCATACCTCGACTTGGGGAAAACTCTCAAACATGGCAGAATATAACAGAGAGGACGAGGATAGCAGGTAAAAAATGTGTGTTGATATAGTCTGTAGCATTCTAGTTAGCTTCTCTGTTAGATTATATGCTACTCTTTATTCTGCATACTGTCTTGCACAAATGATTTGCTCTTGTGCGTTTAGTCTGTAATCAGCATTACAAATTATCTACATAGCATGTGTAGCCACAGGCTTACAGCAGTTCAGAAGTGGCTTTCATTTACAAGTAACTTTAAAAAGCTCATCTAAATCACCCAAGTGCTGATCTCCCCTCGTAAAGTGTAAAGTAAATGCTCAGGCAAATGCCACAATGGTAGCCGTGGCAACTGCTGTGCAGTAAGTAAACATTTCATCAGCTGTCCGTTGGAGTTCCTGTTTGATCAATGGGAGGAAACACACTCAGTGGAGAAAACTGCTGAGTCTCTGCTGTTTGCTGTTAATAATAATGAGGATAAACAAGCAATGGTCACAGGAGGCAAGAGAGGAACCAACTGGAGAGAAGTGAAAATGAGGAAAATTGTTTAAAAATGAACAGTATTAGTGAAGTAGAACAGAAATACTAGGAAAAATAGTCACCATACAGCCCCAGTTCACAGCTCAAACTAACCGTTGGACATAAAATATGATATTTAGGTAGCGCTTTAATGCAGGCAGTCTGTCTCAATGTCTATCTCTTAGTCTCAAAAACATAAATCATTTAAAAAAGTCACTAATCAGAACAAAATAAAACACTATATTGTATATTTCCATTGTGCACTAATACACACAACACAACAAAGCAGCACTCTATGTACTGCCGACTAACATGATTTATAGATCCTATAATATGTTTAATTTAATTTCTTTCTTTGATTTAATTATTTATCATGTTGTTGTTTTTTTCTTGTGGATCTTATTCCTCTAGCATAAATATGTTTATTTATTTATTTATCTATTGATAATACTAATTTTCCTTATCATAACATTTGCTTATTTGAATGTTCTTGAAATCAGCTATTGCTTCTTTTGAGTTGTATATCTTTCTGTTTGGGACTTTTTTGATATTTACACACATGCTTGTCTTCCTAGTCTTTGTGCCACCTCCACTCCATACCCTAAAAAAACCCCAAAAATATCTCTCCTGTGGCCCAACTTATAAATTTTTAACTTCACTGCTGTACACGTCGCAACAGTAATACCAGCCTCTTCCTCAGGAAATCCCAACAAAGACTGTAGTTCATGAGGTCTCAAAAGATTTGGTATGGGAACCGATGCTTGGCTTAACTTTTGCTGTTGCACCATACAGAGAATTCTGACAAGGAGGATCACAGTATATAGTATGGCTGTTTTGACTGTAGAGGACTGGAAATGGCAGCAAAACACTATAAAAGCAGCATCAAAAAATTACTGGCACAGACCTGCTACGGCTCTATGATATCTTCATTACCTGGTGCATAAGGAAAGCCCAAAGCATCATCAAGGACACCAGTCATCCAGCCCACACACTATTCTCACTCCTGCCATCTGGAAAACGCTACCGGAGCATTAAATCACGCACCACCCGTTTCAGACAGTTTCTTCCCACAGGTAGACAGAATAATGAATAGTACCCACAGACACACATATGCACACACAGACACTAAAACTGTGCCTATGATGTGTAAAGTTTTGTTTATTGTATGTTTTCTGTGGTATTGCTTAATTATACCATCTATTGTATTTTTTATTTCTTCTCCAAGGTTGAAAGTGCCACAGTACAAGAACTTTATTGCATTTTTTAACACAGATGAACTTGATCTTGGCATCTGCCTCAGGAGTAAACAAACTGAGGCAGGTAAAAACAAAAAACAAACAAAAAAAAAAGAGTAATTAAACTTTAGTTTCAGGCTTTAATCGTCTTTGTTTGACCTCTGGATAATCATCAGAAAAATTCAACCATGTCATTATTTCAGCATTTTAAAAACACTGTCAGGAGAGGAACAGCATACAGCACAAAAGACAATGAAAAAACTCATTGTACTCCCATCTAATGTTTGAAATTTTCATCCAGCTTTCACTCCAGTTCATGACCTCAAGCTATTAATGCATGTACTTTAGCTACATCTACGTACAGTAATGGAACAAGGTTATGGCCATGTTACTCTGTATCTTTTAAATGTAAGGGTGTTATCACTATATTTATCCTGCCCACACAACTATTCAGTCTACATTTCCCACCACAGAAGAAAGCAGATCTTGTCCCAAAAAACTGCCAAGAATTCAGACTTTCAGATTTACAGTCAGTGACAACTAATAGCATACCATTTGTATAGTTAATTAAAATCTGCAGTGTACATTATGGCATTAGATGTGTAAAGTAATTTTCCTAAAGAGGTGCAGGGTGTCATGTGGCAAAACGAATCACACCTTCAGAGATCTAAGTGATGAATCGAGCACTGTGTGGATCTTTAAGCTCATTAGTATTCTCTTTGAACACGTTCTACCATCTGTAAATAGAGGGTGGAGGAGAGATCTTACAATGATCATATTTGCCAGTCAGAGGAGAAAAGTGTCAAGATGTGAGTCGGCTCCCAAGACACACGCTGTCATTTTCCATCTCCCTCACTGCAGCAGCAGCACTGACAGGGTGTTTATCCGGACCAAGTGCAGCAGCAGCAGCTTGGCAGCAGGTCAGTGAATGAGAGGCCAGTGCAGAAATTAGAATATAATGTGAGTTGTAGAATAACATTATCGTTCAAATCACAACTCAACAGTTGGAAAATTTCAAATATAATGCTGGAAATATTCTACATTTTTTGATTGTCAAGAAATCTCAGGAAAAGACCAAAATGAACAATTAATTTTTCCTACTAGCAAGTGTTGTTTGTGTAGCCAAAGCCTGATCCATATTCCTCTGTGCTAAAGAGATCCATTGTTGTCCAAAAACTATTAAAAACTCATCAGTGACACAGCATTTCACTGGGTGACATGAATGAATACATCGTCCTGCTGTCATAAATGCTCACTAGAACATCAAATGCGTATTAATCCGCAGCTGAAAATAGTCCTCAAGAAAAGCACCATTTTTAAAATGAAATATCGCTGACCTGTCTTCAGTAGGAGCTAGTGGGCTTTGGGGCTGAGAGCCACAGAAAGGGTAGGAAAGTCAGTAAATATTGTGTGGAATGGAATGGAATTTTTATGCCAATACGCATTTTATTAATCAAAAGTTAATAAAATGCATTTGGTAATAAACAAAATATGTTACTTTGTACATTTTGTCTGATATTGTGTTGCATTCTTCAATGTAATGTGTATGTGTAATTTTGCAATGTAATTTTCAGAGAAAATGTTATTAAAATGTATATATATATATATTAATCAGATGTGTTAATGCAATATTTATTAATTGCAATATTTATATTTATTGCAGTTGATCATAATCAGTTGTATTCATTTTCTACAAAGCGGATCATGCTGCTGTTGCTCAAACTGTATTTTAATCGTGGTTAAGCACATGCAATCATTTAAGATAAAGTTGTAATCTACAGGTATGCAGCTTGGCTGGATTTGTTTTTTAATGTTTTTATTTACTGTGGTTACTTTATGGGTACAATTAATGACATAATGAGTATAGGTTAAAAATTGAAAATTGTTATGCTGCAGGTTTTGTCTCCAATTATGCCTCCCTTGCACAGTCCCAATTTATCTGACTTTACAGATTCTTGGGATAGTGACAGGAATTAATCGAACAAGCTGAATTTGTTAGTCATGCTCAGCGGGTGTGGTGGTGTGTAAAATATCTCTTAAATCTAGAGAACAGGATAATGGTTATAACCAAAATTGTCTTTTCTATTTAACTGAACTTCTATAACTTCAGTCAGATGTTATAATGTTATATGCACATTTTGGAGCACAACAAATAAAATGTGAATATATCCTCAGTGTTAATCTTTTGGACTAAGAGGAGAGGGGTCATGAATAATTCACAAGCAAAACTGCTGGTCAACCACCACATCAATGACTGGTAAATAATTCAGCCCGTAGACTGGGTGAGGAGCTGCCTGCCCCTGATTATGATTGAGAGACACAGGGACAGGACCTACTTATAGATTCTTGATGGGTTTTACCACATCAAGAGGAGAGGACGGGCAAGGAGGAGAGGAGCCAACAAATAATTCATAGGAAAGAGCTGCTGATGAGCAAGATGATGAAATCCAGGGTTTGTACGCTCAGACTGCATGATGAATTTGTCAATAGCTGCATTGCTGTTTTGTGTTTTCCTGCAGTCTCGGCTATGGAATAGTAATGATACATTTCCATTTGGTTCTAGGGAAATTGGGAGTGGTTTCTGCACTTCAGTTAGTCAAGGTCAGGGGCGAAATAAATGGAAATAGCAAAGAACATTTCTGATATGTAGATGAAAAACATGAAAATCAACATTTGCATGGGCACATCACTGTTTTCCTCATAAAAATGCCCAACATTGGCGTCTTTAAAGGTAACAGAATTTCACCTTTTACCTTTCATCCATATTTCAATGTGTACTTCTCTCTTCCTCTCCAGACAACCTGCCATTCATGCATACATGCACTTAAAGGTAAGTTTCGTCATATTAATAAGGTGCACCAATAGTGATTTACAGAAGCATTTTACTGTGTAGCGTCCACCCAGATGTGCGCACAGCTACTCCTGTGTACAAAGGCATGAGTGTGTGCACTGGTATATGTAATTGATGTTTTTGCCAGCCATAAACTGAGCTGCCATTAACCCCCCACACATACACTCCCTTACACCTAGCTCTCCTCTACATCCTCTACATCCAATAAATTTAAATTTCAAAGAATCACCATTTAACTCTGGCTGCATTTTAAATCACAACTTTCTGAACATGACCCACATATCCTACTCAAGCCCCAGTTTTCATTGTCCCCGAATTACAGGAGATACCACTTTCTGAGACTCTGTGTTGTTTATTCTATTTAAAACATGCCTATGTGCCTCATGACATCAACGATCAATACCTTTAAGACAGCAGAGTAATAAAATAGGAGGGTTGAAAATTGGAGTTAAATGACAATTCAGGTCGTACACACTTACTGACACTTTTGCCATACTTCAGAAGCTAATGAGATGCCAATCAGAGGTATTTGCAAATCAAGTCCCAATGAGATGATAATGCAAACTAGACTCAAGGACTGTGAACACACAAGCTGTTAAATGAATCATGCCAGATGTACAATACAAAGGTCTGCGTCCCTAAGACACATCAACATTTCCTCTTCCTCAGTTTTGAACTATTTTAGATGCCATGTTGATTAATTAGCTCTCTAAAAAACATTTCATACTTTAGAAAGCCAGGGCTCAACAATATTAGTAAAATACTTGAGACAGCAGCCTTTCTTTGTATAAGGGCCTGAAGAGCTGTTTTCATCAGGGGGGAAAAAAAAAAAAAATCACTCCATACCAACAAGTCCTCATATTAAAATTAAAAAATAGGTCGCTTGTCATTGCCTTCCAAAACAACTCATATGAAGTTTAGTAAACTAAAACTAATTGAATTAAAATTAACCTGTCACTATTTTGATGACTGATTCAGTGTTTTAGTCATTTTTAAGCCAATATGCCAAACATCTGCCATTTTCAACTTCTCAAATGTGATGATTTAATGCTTTTCTTTGTCATACATTACAGTAAACTGAATATTTTTGGGGTTTTGGACTGTTGGTTAAAACAGACATCTTCAAACATTTGAAGACGTCCAAACAATTAATCAAGAAAACAACCGGCAAATTAATTGATAATGAAAATTATCATTGGTTAAAGCCCTAATAAAATATAAATAAATAAAATTAAACACACTTCTGCATCACCATCATCTTGCATTGAGTGTGAATTCAAGGGAAGACTTTTTCACGGTGGTATAAGAACATCACACCAATTCTGCTGTTGTTACTAATTTATTTACCAGGGGGGGTCACACATAAGGAAAACTTACACATTGGTTGCTTTTAATTAACTTAACCAACCAATGTTGTTTCTCTGGTGCCAGAGACCATTTTCTAAAATCTTTTATCTGTTAGCTTAGGTCAAATTATATACCAATACTGTCCATAAGGGTTTTCTGCACCACAGGAGCATTTGGGAAAAAAACATTCATAGTGAAAAATGATTGTGCAAATTGATGCATTATGTAACTGATGTAAAGCTTACAAGTAGAGCACTTCCCTTTGAGAATCAGTCTGAGCCAGTGATAGAGTGTAATTTAGCTCAAGTGCACTCATGATGTTGCTACAATTAATTTTTGGTTATTTGCATGTTGAATTACCATAAAACCCAAACAGAGCATACCCTACAGCAAGAAGCAGCTAATTGAACACAAGATCTGGATGGTTACTATCATGACACAAAACAGACAAAGTTCACTATTTATCCAACTAGTACAGACAAAGTATTTTTATTCTGTCTACATGTGCTGGAGGCAGTGCTGGCACACCTCTGAATGTCAATACAAAATTTGGTGCCAAACTATCTAGTTTAAGTTGAGATATTTAACTAACTAAGTGATCAATTTAACCTTCTGGTGGTATAAGGAAGGAGGCCATCATTGCCTGTACATATTTACATTTGTTGAGATATTTTAGTCTGGACCAAAGTGGTGGACCGCCATCCTGTAGACCTTAGCATGGCTAAAATATGTAAAAAAAAAAATGCTTTTAACAGCCAACTGAACTGATCACCAGCTCTGTATGTCTTCGTCCCTCAAAATATCAACAGCTCTAGCAACATTTGGCAACCTCACAATGTTTTGTTGTTTTTTTTTTTTTACAATAGCCATAAGTTTGTGTCTGTAT
Organism: Thunnus albacares; assembly: GCF_914725855.1. NCBI lineage: Eukaryota > Metazoa > Chordata > Actinopteri > Scombriformes > Scombridae > Thunnus > Thunnus albacares. The sequence continues at coordinate 25,721,324 of NC_058106.1, forward strand.
GAACTTGCTTACAGGCGACATCCTGATAGACACTCAGCATAACGAAGAGAAAAAGCGTGTTGTAAATCAGCTTGGTATAAATTCTGTTTAGGCTACATTGTCTTTTCATTTCATGCTGCTTTTGCTGAGTAAATTCTGCAAATGTATTCATAAATATTTACATTTCAGTGAATTCACAGTCAGTTGATTTTTAAGGACAACTGACAGCCAGCCAGTCAGTATTAGATGTTATTTGGATTACATTATTTACAGAAGATTAAACACCGCCTGTAAAATGGCAGATTTTTATTCCATTCATACCAAACACTCCTTCTTATTCATGCATTAATAAACTACTTCCATTTTTTTCCAAGTAAACTTGGAAGATATATTCCTGGAAAAAACCAAGGTCAGAACTTTTTGGCAGCAATCATGCATCTGCTCTGTCATTGTCTTTGAATTGTTACAGCGACTTGTTCAAATATTCAAGACACTGCAAAGACTACTGTGCAGTTGCTGAAAACAGAATACCATTTCAAACCTGAAGCAAAAAACACAACTTAGATACACCATTACTACAGCAATACAAAGATTTTTGTACAAGCTGTGAATCTGAAAAAATGTCACTGCATTGTTTTTGGGGTTTTTTTTGCTACAAGTCAGACCTACCTCAGTTAGTTTGTTTCCACTAAAGATTTTCCTCTCACACGAGTGAGTAAACTGATAATGAGCTACATATCAGATGTTGTGCTCGAGTGTCACTTTTCATCACTGTTTGTGACAGTACTAATAAGTTCACAAATGTCACAGCTTTAAAATAAAACAAAGTTTTAGTGTAAGGAAAAGATATCTCTTACTTAAGATATAAAATAAGAAACAAGAAGGAAAAGATCCAGTAAGTAGCATTTTTCACCATATAGAGGTATAGTCAGGTATACTCACATATTTGCATTTCTCAACTCATCATAACTGACAGTTAAGTTTGTTTACCTGCTGTGTTTACAATTATCACTGATGTAACCAAACCTTTAACAGTGTCAGAAAACATTTAAAAAGAAAATGTAATTGTCATCTAGTGTTGCAGAGGTATTAAAACACCTGTCAGTCAAATTGGCAGGGACAGCAGGTCCAATCCTGTGTGTTGGATGTTAGCAGTGAAGGTGTTTTTTGTATTGTACCTTTAAAACTGCTATGATCTTTTTTTTTTTAACCATCAAATCAAATGAATGTGTATTTTGTGAAAAATGTCACTCATAGTGATGAAACCACAGAGAATTATCACCTGACTCTGTAGTTCCAGCTCTATGGAGCTTTGTAGCATCTTCCAGGTCATTGTTTTGGTTTTATGGCTCACAACTTAACTGTTTTGATTCAGTCTCACCTCTCATGACGTTGTTTCCAGCCTCAACAGGCAGCAAAAAAACTCTAAAAACGCACTGTGCACTACCTGCCAAGCATCCAACTGCAGACAAGTTAGTGACTAGCTAGTGAACACAGTGAAGTAGAATTTAGGAGCTTCATCAGGAGTTATGGAGATCAAAAGCAGGTCTAAATGGAGAGTACATTCTGGACTAACATTTGCCAGGTGGACAAAAATGTTGCTCCATATCTGCTGGATGTGTATGGGCAGCTCTTTACTAAAACGTTCGCCATGAGGTGGTAGTATGTCAGTGTTGTGTTTACAGCTTGTTTCTGCTGCCCTCAAGTGGCAAAAAAACACTAAATGCAAGTAAAATGTGCAACCTGCTATCATTAGACATGGATGTTCTTCCATCTATCTTAAAGCTGATGATAATAATGAAGTTAAATCTTTAGCAAAGCCCCTAATTGATGAGGAAATACATGATTCTACTTGACATCAATGAGTGAATTACCGACTGTGGATTAATTATATAAGCAAAGCGTGCAGAATGAACAAAATACTGAAGATGCACAGACAAAACAAATAGATTGTGAGTTAATGATGTTAATGAAAAGGTTATCTAAAAGTTAGCAGAATACCAGATGAACAGGAAATGTAGACACAAAAAGGTATGTGCAAAAATATTGCATAAAAAACAAACAGACAAAGAGTTTAAAGTTACACTCACTGAAGTACTTGCAGGTTATAAATGATTGAGCTGACTGATCATGATCTGTTTCATATGGGTTACAGTAAATAACGTGCAGCAGATAAACAACTTTAAAGAATTCAGGCACATGAAACAAATTTCTCCTTGAACTAAAAAAATCACAGAACCACAAGGACATTCAAAGAAGCACATTTAAAATGCAAACGGCAAAAAACACACACAGAGAGAAAAATATATATACACAGTGAGGAGGATCAGGAGCTCTCAAATGGTTATGATATAGATTTATGTGTTCTGACACCCCACAGATGGTGTGAATTAGTCAGGGAGGGGGTGCCAGCACGAGGTCAAGAGAGATGACCTGGCCTTCAGTCTGCCACTTGGGAAACCAAAGCAACAGACATGAGAAGCTGCTGCTGCTGCAGTGCAACAACCGAGAAGCTGCTACAGCAGCTGTTATTGAGGCTACAGAAGAGAAAGTGCTCCCGTAAACTGCCCTAATCTCATCATCCTAAGAGATAAACACCACTGAAAGGAGCTACAGCAGCACAAATGTGCATAATGATAATAATGATAGAAAAGCAACATGGATTTTGACAAAGAGCACAAAAGAATTTTTGTAAATATGAAGACAAAAAGTCGATCAAATGGGTTTCTAAATGTGTAATGATTGATTTTTTTTTCATTGCTAGTTGATTTTGCATTTGAGACTTGGTTTCTATTAGTTGATACTTACCGGTAATATGAAAGATGATATAAAGTAATTTTCTCTTTATGAGAATTATTGAAAGGTAAAGAGTCAAGGGTTTCAGCTTTGTGAGCAGCCATTTCTTTAAGGTTTCTGTGAACCTCAAAGAACAAAGCCAAAGGCTAACAAGAAATACTTTAAGGAAAATTATAGTTTATTTCAACCTGATGTATTTCCCATAAATGTGGCCATTATGGCTCTATGTGTCATGCTACTTGTGCTCTCTCCAGCTCTGTTATAGAGATTTGGGGAAACCCATAAAAACGACCATCATCAGGGCAAGCTGCTGAGCCTCCTACAGCTTTCCAAATACACATGATTTTTACACGAATCATTTCAAACATTTGTTTCTAAGTCTGAAAAACAGTAAACACAGAATCTAGTTGTCTGTAGCAGCCATTATGTCTAACTGCATAGGGAACTACATCCAGGGCAACTTGCACATTGGTTTGTTTATGTCTGAGGCTGCGGATAGCACAGCATCTGTTCCTGCTAGAGAAGAAGATGAAATAAAATAGTTCATGTCTGTTTCCAATTTGCAAGGATAAAATGACAAGATATGTGCGGTTTTCATGGACTATACTGCTGGACGATAGAGACTTTCATCATGCATGTTACATAGACTATTGTAATCGCATTTTTCTTACTGTGTGGAGCTAAGCGGTGGGTCCAGCCAGTGTTGTGTTCTGTTGATTTTGTGAAGGTGAAACAGGACAACATTGTTGATTAACGCTGTAAATCCAGTTGTAGTAAATACACAGCTGGGGTGACTCATCCGTGGACACATATAGATTTTCCGTATCCGGCAGCAACAGGTCGCACTCACTCTGCATGAAAAGGTTTTCCTCTTCACTTGTCAGAAGAGGAGAGCAGTGACTGGGACACCAGCAGTTTCTCTGAGGTAACCATTACTGTATGTTGACTTTCCTGATGGTCCTGTTGCCTTTATGCCTCCATTCTTCCATTTGTTTTATCTCCTCTCTGTGTACTCCAGCTCATATAAATACAGTTGGCCATTCAAAGTGAAATGACTCACAATCATCCTCCTAATAGTACACTGGATAATCCGTAATTGCATTTAGCTTTTTTGTTTCCTTACAAACAAACCACAGTGAAAGTCAGCTTCATACAAACAAAACAAACAGGCGTGTGGGGATGAATATTCAGGGCGGCTGGGTTAGCCAGCAAGTTGCCCCAGATATAGCTCTATATGCAGTTAGCCATAATGGCTGCTACAGGCAGCTAGTTCCTGTGTTTACTTTCGTTCAGACTCAGAAACAAACTTTTGAAGTGATTCATGTAAAAATCATGTCTATTTGTAAAGATGTAGGAGGTTGGAGAGCAGGAGAGAGCAAAATTAGCATGGCACATAGAGCCATAATGGCCACATTGACGAGAAATACATCAGGTTGAAATAAACCAGAATTTTCCTTTAATGTTCAACAAACTAACTAACAAGCATAGAGAATTGGCAGATTGCCTAAGGAGACAGTCGCTATATGTTTAACAAGCAGATGTGATAAAAGGAGAAGAGAAAAAAAGAGAGAAAAAAATCATGTGTATATACAATAAATATGTACAGAGAGTGAAAGAGTCTCACCTGATTGATGTGTTTCAGTTTGTCTATGATTTGATTTATGACAGGATCTGCTCCTTTCACTTTGACTTCGGGGTTGGCAGCCTGAGCCTTGATCCCATTGCCCACCACACGGAGGGTATAGCTGTGAACAAAGTACAGAAGACACAGTTGACTTAAGTGTTTTCATATACCCTCCAGTCATGTTGAAACATAACATGAGTAAAACACCAGCGATGTGTCAAACCTATTATTGTCTCTTCTCTTATCAATATTCTGAACTCACACAAAGGTGATGGCATATTTCATTTGTAGGCATACCCTGGGGTTAAAGGAGGATTTGCAATGTGGAATAAGCAAGGTTCACCTCAGTCGGCACATGTGTGCATGAATGTGTGTCTCTGCTTCAGTGCTAATGCTGCATATTACATATGGTTCATGAAAACTATACTGTATATCACGCTCTTTATGATCTCTTTTGGAAATGCAACTATTAAACCACGCTGAGTACCAACGGACGCAACCATTAACTTATGATTTGCATCTTAACATCTGCTGCATTAATCCTTGTTAAAGCCATTCATTGTTGTTAAAGCTCGGTAACAGGCGTCAGTTCACCTCAAGGCCTCCACACTCTTTTCATTTCATTGCAGTTTGTCAGATGTAATGACCCTGACCATGGCGGCTGGTGAGTGAGCACAATTCACTCACATCTCAATCTACCGCATATCATTTAATCAGACTAGTAGATCAAGGTAAAGTCACTCATTGCTGAAAGATCTGCTGAGCTCTTTGTGTACGCTGTGTGATGAATGTGGTTCAGCAGTGCTGAACTTCAATATCTGGACTATGGATAGAAAATTAAAACTGAATAGAAAAATCATCAGTAGTTAAAATTACTTTGTGATTTTGTAGCAGCTTACATAATTGAGTGTGTGATTTAAGCAATACAAGGTCAAGAAGAGAAAAAAAACAGTATAAATAAATAAAGTGCAGGATGCACTGGTGTCTAATTTATTTAAAAGAAAAGGTGGGCGGCAGAATTCAAATTTAGTCAGAATTTCTAGGTCCTTGAGATGTAATTTTGATGTTAATTTCCTGCCAATCTGAGCTCCTAAATGTGATTAGTTTTGGGAAAATACAGCTGCCATTCAGTGTCCCTTTTCTACTTTTTATCAGCAATTAGTCTGTTATCTCCACTTTTTTTCTTATTGGGCTCTTTCTTCTGTTTTGTGGCCTTTGTCCTCTCTGTCTGTGCTGTGGCTGTCTTTCTTCTGGCAGCCGTGTCAAATTAAATATTAATGTGAACATTTAAAATCTGTCTACAATAACAGTGCTTTGGTCACTTGCAGAAGCAGATGTGCAGAAGTTTTGTTTTTTTATATAAAAACAGTTTGAGATGTTTGTGTTGGAGTTGCCCACATAAAACTTTATCAAAGTGAAAAAAAACACATCACAAAAATTTGCGAGAAATAAATTCAAGTTCTAGTTTTTTATTGGCTCCATTTGTGACTCATGTTGTTTAGTTTTATCAATGCTGTACTCTTCAGGCTTACGCATTTTTGCCCATAGAGCATATACATTAGGGTCCTTCAACAAATGAATGGCACAGAAATCCTCATAAACATCTTACTGTCTTATTAATTCTTATAAAACCTAGTAGCTCAAATTTTTCTAACACAATTGATCAAATACTGATATTAAGTGCTTGTGCCAATTGGTTTCTTTTCTGATGGTTGTGTCTTTCTGCGCCAAAGATTCTTCAATCAAAATTGAGTAATATCATCTTCCAAACATGAGGGCAAAGTTCTGTTCTCATGAGAAGGAGTCTGGATGTAAGAGTTTGAGGACATCCTGTGGGTCGAACAGCTGCATGTTGGATTTTAAAGTAACTGTCATCACAGTGCATGTCAACAGGTTCTCAGATTTTCTGCCCTCACCTCATTTCTTCCTCTGAATAACTTCCTGCGTGCATGTAGTAAACATACTGATCGACAAAAATCAAACTGTGGAAGTGAAGGCCCTGTTTGCTCAGTGCAGCAGGCGCCTGCGGCTGGGGGTGGATGTGTTGAGACTAAGCTGCACCTGAACCTTGAATACTGGAGTTATGATCTAGCTGCCTCTAGCTCTGTTTAATCCCTGGACACACCTGCTGAGATTTATTTAGATTGTGTGTGCAAGAACTGGAAAGAAGATAGTCCTGCTAGCTGGGTCTGGGTTACTATGAATTGTTAAGGGTCCACCTGTTAAAAAAAATATAAAGATTAAAAAAATCTATGGTAAAGGTAGATTACTTCATCCACTCGCACTTGTAGCCTGTGATTATCTCATATAGTTATCATGAGATGCCATCCCATGTAACAAATAGTGCTAAATCCACCTCTTCGTGACCTTTGCTGCAGTCTTTTCCCTCCTTTCTGTGCAGTGTGATTAATAGCAGATTGAGGAGATTACATCAGAGCCATCTGTGCCCACTTTCAACCAATGAAAATGTGAACAGCCACACATCTGGATAAAGGAAGCGTGTATATTATTGACAAAAACTGGTTTATACTGAGCAAACCATAGACATGCATGAATTAAGATGCATTTAGATGTGGAAGCACATATGAAATATCATTTGTGTCCACACACACAAAGAGTACACAGTAAGCAATGTATTTCATTATGCCACAGGGATCTATAACCTGAAATACACACAATCTCTTGTAACATGCTGCAGGCTCAATGCAACACAAAGACTCTCGGGGGGTTGCAACACCAGAAAATAAGGGCCTGCTGCTTAAAAGGTTTCATAGATTAAAAAAGCATTGATCATAGTCATCATATATTCTTCGGGGTTAGTAAAAGCATACAGTTGCATCAAGCACAACCTACATGAGGATATCAAACAGCTGAGTGATTGCCTATGTCTCTGTGGACCAGCAGCAGGATCCTATAATCCATATCCTTCTCCCCAAAGGGACGCTTGGTTTGCATCTCATCTCTGCTCACGCTGCTGTTCAGTCCTAGATTGAAAATTTCAATCATTTCATTCTTGGCCCTTACCCCTATCTCATTCAACTACATTTGTCTGTAAGTGCAAAATCTTCACGTTGAAGAGAAAAAACTCTGAGGCCTTCTTCGCCTTATTCCTTGACTTCAGGACAAAGTGGGATTGGTATGTCAAAGTACTTTACTCTGATCATAGCACAGGAGGACTACCATTCTTTTAAGCACATTTTCTTATCTGTATCACTTTAATTTGGAATGTGACAAGGACTGGACGACAATTTGGCTGCACTGACCATCATTTTTTGAAGAAAATAAAATAAGAAAATAACAGTATTAAACAAATAAAAGTATTTTGTGTAAATTGTGCCTGAAATTCATTATTTAATAATTCAAAACAGTACATATAATTCTACTCACTTTCTTTTTTTAATGTAAAAACATTTGTAAACTGAGTGTCAGTACATTTGTTGTGATTTCTGGAAGCTGTTTATTGATGGCTGTTGAATGTTCACAACATCATTTAACTATCAGGTCATAGACTGCTCATACTATTTTCAGTCTATTATTTGCCTACACTGCCTTAAAGGTCTCAGTCATGAGTTGTAGCCGAGCATGCCTGTTAATCATTGCAGTCACACCATCTGTCTTTGAATTGTGTTCACATATTTAATTACTATGGTGATAAATACGATGGTGGTATTATTTCCTAATATGCTAGCTGGCTATTTAAAATCAAATCAGATTTTGAGTAAAATCAAATTCAGCATTATCTATCAAGCTTCGATGTTACTTTTAGTTACACAGCAGTGTAAAACAGTTGGCTGTCTAGATGCAGAAATGTGTTTTTCCCGAGAGCACCTTCATCAAAATGTTATGGAGAGAGGATTTCAGTGGCTCAGGAGATGAAGGAGGTAGACCATGCACACTGTTCATGGTTGGCTGAGAGAGAAACAAAGCAGGCCTGCGGTTAGTAGGCTAGAAGGCAATACCTGCCTTCCAGTTGTCACTGAGGAAACGAAAGTCCTTCTGGCTCATTGCTGAGCACAGAGAGGATCTGGGAGAGTTCGCTACTTCAAAGCAGGCTGTTCACTTAAGCTCAATAGAACAGAAAATACTTCAGGCAAGACAATGGAACATATGCAGTTTAATGTGTAAAATCAACAAGAGGGCCATGCTTCAAACAAACATCTGTTTGGTACAATAACCCAGAGTTAATATGGTAATAAAGAAAGCAATAGGCACAATGACACAATACTGCAGTAAAATAACACATCAAGATTTAAATACCTCCTGCAGAAGATACGTATATGTTTATATTCCACAACGGGCCCTGTGCAAGAACATTTTCATATTCTTATCCTTGCTTAAAGGGGACCTATTATGCTCATTTCCAGCTCTATGTTTTATTCTGGGACTCCACTAGAGTAGCTTTGCATGATTCACAGTTCGAAAAAACATATTTATCTTATACTGGCTCTGGCAGCTGTATCAGAGTTGTGTTAAGTTACCGCCAATGAAAACCTAACATTTCCTGCTTCACTGCTTCAAATTAAAAGCTTTTAAATGACTAAATAATGGGAGACTTTTATTGTGTAGAATTTACAGGAAGTGAAACAGAGCTTCGATAGCAGCACTAAAAACCAGGTGACACAACAACATATGGAGAAATTTGGAGCTGTTTGGAGGGAAGAGTAGTATAAGCAGAAACAGCCACAGTGATGATGATGCGAAGAGCTGCAGATGACCAGCACACCTCCAACAGGTAAACTACATATTTTACTTTACTTTGCCGTGCTGTGTAATGGAAATGACTCGGCATGACTACCCTCAGAACAATGGAAAAATGCCATAATGTTAGCGAAGTGGAGCAGTGAACAGATGTCCATATAAAGAAATCTGCCACAAGTTGATGTCAGCTTGGGCCGAAAGTAGAAATAAACATTGGAAACTGAGCGTTCAGAACAGTCTGAAGCCAGTGCTTTTTGCTCACAGGGATGACTTCTACATATGTTTGCCTCATTATTTGACACTTTGGCCACGTTTAATATGAACATCCCACATTGTAAAATAACATATATAAAATAAGGAAAAGCATAATAGGTCCCCCCTTTAATACCATTTTTTGTGTTTTTACCCTGTCTGCTTAATGCTTTGTTTTTATTGTAGGACAAAAAAAGCTATGGTAACCATTGCCTTTGTGGCAAAGCAACATATCACCCAGTGCAGCAGTGTGGCTCACTGACGTGTTTTCAATAGTTTTTGGACAACGGAGGTCTAAGGCACAGAGGAATACAATATATCGGGCTTTGGATACACACACAATACTTATAAGTAGGATAAGTTCATTATTGGTTTTGCTCTGCACATGAGATTTGTTGACAATAAAAAAATATAGAAAATTGCCAGCCTTATCCTTTGAGAACAAATTTGTTCATACAAGTGGCCATTTCATGTATAGTACGTCAAAAATGTTTTGACATCTGCAGGAATGTCATTCTTATTCATGCGCAAATTCTGATTCAGACAAATAAATTGAGTGACAAAACTTTCCAAGACAGGTTGTGACAGTCCAACAGGTTATAATAAGGTATTTTCATAAAGGATTATTATAATCGGGATTACAAGGTTTACCAGTATGTGTATCTAGAACTGTGTAACTTTATTGAGAGCTGTGACAAAGAGGATAATACAACAACAGTCAACACTGCCTCTGGCAAAGATTTAGCTCTAAACATGACTACTGCCATGTTTGTTCCAATTACTAGGAAGCCCTGAGCCTTGAAGTTGTATTGACGTGTGCCAGGTAGACGCTATGGAATTAGCCAGACAGAGCTGTTTGAGCAAGGTGGCAGCGGTAATTAATATGGTCTGGTAGTTGGTCGGTGGGTAATGGGCATGTTTTGTCAGGAATTTATACTTACACTGCTGTACTGAGATGTTGGGACTTGCTCTTAGAAAGAGACAGATTAATTACAGATTCATAAACCCAAAAGTTTTGCAGGACTGAGAAAAATAAAAGACTAAGGAATCGGCTGATGTGTAAATGCATTCAAATGGTGTTGAAGCAAACACCACTTTGAGGAAATTAGGGATTTAAGACTGATCAATGTAAAAACAAAGTAGATTGCATAAGAATCTCTTCTGTTGACAACAGTTGCCTGTCTACATGGTCCTAAAAGGGACACAAAAGGTGAAAATAAGAGCTGCATTTTTGAATACATTTTCTATTTTACATATTTATAGTTTATTTGGTCATACTTCTTTCATAATTTTCCATTAATTTCCTTATAATTTGCTTCAAAAATATGTAATTTGATACTAATTATATTAAAAGTAGAGGCAAAGTTCAAATAGCACACTAACAATTAAATAATTGCAATTATCAATGTAACCTAGAGAGTCTTTTAGTCAGTGCACAGCAGGTCAGCTGAACATGTAATTATGTGAAGTTTGTAAACAGGCAAGTGCACAGTTCAACATACACCATACGGAGAAGAGGTTTCCAATAACAAAGGAGTTTTAGTTGGGTTTAAATGGAGCAGTTCCTTATAGGATATTCCTATTTTCTCTATAATTACCAAATGACATAGTTCTTAACAGGGATCTACCTGGGAAATTAGAAAATTACCTTACATTTTATCTACTTATATTTGTGTTAAGTACAGTAAAAAATAAAACTTGATTATGGCCTTCGTAATATCACCCACACTATATTTCTTACTCAGCATAATGAAGATATCTATTTATATTGAACATTTTTCATTTTTTTGCTGCCAGTGCAAAACATTCTTTGACGCATTTAATTTCTTTTCCCCACGATGTCCGCTCCCAGAAACTAAAGCATGAATAGCATTTTTAGGCACTCAAAGCGCTTGGTTAAGGTGAGGGAAAGATCAAGGTCTTGAGTAAATGGTGAATAAGTCAACTCTGACTCGAAGTGCAAAACATTTTTCCTTTCACCTTAACCGAGTGTTTTTGTAGCCACAATCTACCAACACATTTGACACAGGACATACTCCAGCTGTGCTCTGTGCACCCTGAGCTCCTCTCTGTGACTTCTTAATGCACTTCGTAGATTGTGAAAAATGTTGCCAGTGAGCATGCACTACTCTAAGGAGCAATTATGTTTCCTTCAAAGCATATTTGGCAAAGCAAATTAGTAATATATAAAAATATTTTGTAGGAGATAGATTTGAACTACCAAATATCGGCATGTTCATATGAATCAAAGACGTTTTTCCTTCTGACTTCGAGTTCATGTGCCCATTCAGTCACTGCAGAAGTGACACAGCAGCTTGAGAGGGGCACTTAGTGCACTCTGTGTCTTTTGTTTGTGTGTTTGTTTGTTCATTCATGTTTTTTTACAACGTGCAGTGCTTGGGGAAATTACAACACACGCTCTTTAAATGGCACACAGCCCCAAGATCCCAGCAGAAGAGGAGCACAGTGTGAACAGACAGTATGCTAGAACTACAGGGGTCAAGTCAATACATGAACTGAAATTTATTCATCGTTTTCTCTCAGTAACAACACTATGTAAAGTACGCTTTGGTGTAAACACGTGGTGATATAGAAGTCAGCCAGGTCTGACAAAAAAATTCAATAATGCACATGTATTTCATATGGGGCACATGTGGAAAAACAAAGCTAATGTTCTCCAGTGTTTGAATGAAAATTGACTGCCACATGTTTAGCTTTTTTGCACCTTTTTCCTACCAACACTGTTGTTGTTGCTGTAGCCTCCGGCCTCACCTTGATAGCCACAACACCCGAACAAACTGCACATAAACAGAATTTCTCCAACGTTTTAAACACATTTATATAGACAAGTGCCAGCATATGGTGCAGTGCCTCTCTTAACACACATCCCCCAAACGACACCTACTTCACATTCACAGAAATCCATTATTTAGGTTGTAAAGAGCGTATTATATTGTACTGATAATTTCCCTGTGAAGCTAAGTGGCTCTGTGTGCAAATGAGCTGATGCATCATGCGAGTGGTTAATGCCAAATAGATATCAGAAGTCCTCAAACAGCGATGGAACTTTTATAACACCTCTTAAATATTTGAGTTTTATGGAAGGTAATAAGGACAAATGGAAAAGCTGGCTATCTAGGAGGTACAATGGCCTCATAAAACCACATGGTCACCGAAAGAGTGAATTTTTAAAGATGTCAATGCCCCATAAGGGCAATAATGTCCAGGATTAAACAGATGCGGTAAGAGCAGGGCAGCCAGTAAAAGACTCATCAGAGGTTTTATGATATCAGTGATCAACACACTCACATTCAAAATAATCTTCTGCTGTCTTTTCTTTACAGTGCACACATACATAGTGTATCTGCCCCATCTGTTTGAGAGTTTTAGTTTCAGAATGCAGAAAAAATATCCTGCAGAATCCCGTGTACTGATTTCTTGGTCTCAATCCAGTGCAGATTATCAAAATCATCACTCTGATGAAAAACATTTTTCCTCTCTGGCACAGAACTTAAGAGGCTTAGACATCTTTGCCATCTTCATTCACTGACCAAAGCTTGTCCAAATTTCAACACCTGCTTCATGGAGATGCGGAGACAAACATTGAGAGGATGATTATGAATTTATGAGGAGTTCTGTAAACAAGCATAAACAAATCAACAAGCCTAGAGCAACATCCGTATTCCCCGGCTATCAAATAGTCGAGGCAGCGAGGATGTCAGGTTTAAAGTAAACACTTGAGCAATGATTGGACTTCTTTTCACAATTGCTCTGTTTCATAACAAGGTATCTATCCAGCCCAGCAGTGGAGTCAAAAGAGCACAAATAGATTGTAATATGGCTGGAGGAAGCTTGCCGCACCACTCTTGTGTTGGGATATTTAAGCAGGATATTAACATGTAATTTGTCAGTGCTATGCTCAGCAGTGCTGCAACTGTAGCCTCCCGCTGCCTCTAAATGATCAGTCCTTTATTTTCAAAAGGTATCTGATGCTAAACTAGAAAAAGAAGCACACAATTTCCGCAGACATTTAAAATACATTGAGGTGAGAGCTGAGAGATCTGCATCCTTTTAATCTCAAGCTGGCAGAATGTTCGTACATTGATGAGAAAAACATGATTTGACTTTTATTTGTTTTCACAGATATAAATGTGTTTACTAAAGGGTGGTTTGGAGTGGTGCACTAAGCGATTGCAATGTATAGCTACAGAGCCTACACACATAGACACCCACGCTACACCATAGCTGACCGAGTAATAATGTAACTGCACGTCAGAGCAAAGGACGAGATACCATGTGATTCGTAGGCTTGGGCTGCTTGTGATTTCTCCTACAAGTTCCTGATATTGGTGGAGACTGTTGATAGCGAAGACAACATTAGGCAAGTAAAAAAAAAGTCTCAGTAATCTTATCTGTTTTAGTAACACAAATTTAGCAAAGCTTTTTGCACTTGAAACATTCTGCTTACTGAGATCTTCACTCTCTATAACAGGGAATGAAAAAAAAAAAGAAGGAAAGTTTCTCTGTGCTCACCGAATCTGTTTAAGGTGTGTACCTAGCTGAGCTATATATATACACAGTATATATAAAAATCCTAACAAAAATTATAATTTAAGAAATAAAAAAGGAAAAAGGTGTGAGATCAAAAAGTACCTACCTCCATAAAGGATTAGCTTCAGTTTTTTTTAAGTTTATCTTACTCACATGTATGTTGAGAGAGCTATTGGTCAAAATAACCATTCCTCCTCTCTATACTCAATATGAAGAAATCTCTTTCTTACATGACTACACTGTAAGAAATACTGGACAAAATCCACAGATTCCTTCTGTGTGTCTGTGAAAACACAGACAATTTTGGTTATCTCAGACTGCTGAAGCCTCATATTAGCTTCAGCTGAACCTTACAATGCATTTTTGCATGAAACAAGGACAGTGGATATTTTCCCCATGTAATAAACTGCAGTCATGTAAGGAAGGGTTTAATTCATGGATAATGTGACTAGGAGGAATGATTAAAGGACAGGCTCACAACAGGCTAGCTGTTGTTTTCATTAAAACAACAGTCAGGTGCCCATATGAACATTGAAACCGATTTTGCTTTCTATGATTATTCCTCCTGTTCATACTGACCATTAACAGGGATACCCAGTATGAAGCCTCTGTAGCCTTCACATTTTTTTGCACCCCAGGTGCAAAAAGCTGAGGCCCCCTTCATCATGTGTTTCTTAAATTCATCGCGTTGTCGCTCAAAAAATCCAGTAGGTTTCCACATGTACTCCTTGTGTTTAGTTTCAAAATGCCGCTTGAGCTCAGCAGGTTTCATAGTCTCGTTAGCCAACGAGTCATAGCACAAAACACAATGTGGTTTGGGATCCTCCTCATCCCCAGTCCAAAGAAATCTGAATTTTATGTAGTCGCTGTGGTATTTTCGTTTCGCTTTAGTAATTTCCACATTCATGCCAAATTTCACAACTTTGAGGTACATCTATGCTGGTGGTGTCGTTTCAATACCACAGGAGAGGCAATTTTTGACTTACTCAATGATTTCATTGTGCAGAATAACCCCAATTGGGCAAGATGTGTTGGCATTTGCACAGATGGTGCAACTGCGATGACTGGAAGACAGAAGGGACGAGCAACGCATTTATGCACAGTGGCATCATCTGCCACAGCAACACACTGTTGCATTCACAGTGAACAACTGGCTGTGAAAAAATGCACCAGTGCCTCAAAGCAGTACTTGACAAGTCTGTGAAAATAGCTAATATATTCACAAACAAATCACTGAACACAGGTCTTTTTAAAGCTCTGTGTGAAGAAATGGGGAAGCAAACACACAAAACTCCATTGTTTCCCGACGCTCACAGATTTTCTTCTCGCTGCTGAAAAGGAGCTGGATGGCGACATTATTGTAGCCTTCATGGAACATCTGCAAAGCTTTCACTCACAGTTGGGTAGATATTTACCAGAATTAGACACAGGCTTTGAGTGGATCAGAAATCCATTTGGGGACAAAACGCACATCGAACATGTCAGTTCCAAGCTTCCACCAAGACAGGTTGACAGCCTTGTGGACATCTTTCAGAGAGGAATTTTTGACAGACTTTTGGGTTAACATTCAACCTATGCATCCTGAGCTGGCTGACTCTGCTGTGAAACTGTTGATGCCGTTTCCAACCACCTACAACTGTGAAGTTGGATTTTCCATACCTGTTGGTCTGAAAACAAAGCAGCGCAACTGGATCAATGTGGACCATGATATGAGACTAAAACTCTCCAGTGTGGAGGAGGACTGTGGATCACATTAAGAAAGGATCTCTTAATGGTCCGTATGAACAAGAGGAATGATTACAGCAAGAACAACATTTTTCAGTGTTCATTTGGGCACCTGAATATTGTTTCAAGGTACATTTGGCATGTGAGTATTGTATTATGATAGACCTAAAGAAGTTCTCACCTATCATTCAAGAGCAAATAGGTGCTTAGTGGGCAGTGTGACCAAAAGCAGATCATATTTTATATATATATATATATATATATATATATATATATATATATATATATATATACATATATATATACACACACCGTAAATTCAATTTAAAGTGTAAGAACAAGAATCATGAGAAATGTCTAAAATAAGCATTGCTCAGCACACAGGAAATTATGCCAAACAGCAATTTAAGGTCCAACACAATTCAAAGCCACAGATTGTGTTGTGTGTCTAAGCTTTTAACTGCACATCTCTGATTATTTTACCACAGCTGGCGGAAACAAGAAGCCACATCTGCTGTTTTCTCCAGCCACAGACACCGAGATCTACCGCACTGTCACTACACCTCAGAGACAACACTGCAGATAAGCAGCAGTAAACAACACATTGGCAAAAGGGACCACAATACCAACAGTCTAATCATCCCTGTGAAACTGTTTGTGGATATTTGCTCTCTCCTCCATTCTTCTTTTTACTCAGTGTAACAGCAGCTGGAAGGAGCAAAGGAATAAACTGCTGCTAATGGTGAAGCCAAACTCCTGCAGCTCAGAAGTGAATGACGGCTGCAAAACACCAGTCAGACTGATTTGAGGTGCATTCGGGGCTTCTCCAGATTAACTGAACATCATGGAGGCTGGATTTATCGCAGTGTTGTTGTATTAGACTGCATTAGTTTTAGCTGGGTGCGCCTGTATAATCAACAACAGGCAACTGAGTGTCTTTGGTGATTATCTGGCCGCATGAAAAACAAGTGAACGGTAGAGCTGAGAGTGAAAAGAGATAGAATATGGTAGGATTGTTTAACATTTTCCTTCCATGTCATATCACCAATCTTTCTTCAGAGACAGTAAAACTGCTTGGTCTGAGACAATTTTATAGCTGACTGATCACAAAGCGTCCCTCCCTTCATCCTGTGATGGGCTTATCTGTGTTTATGTTTCCACACAGTATCTCCCCTCACTCGCCTCTGTATAGTCAATCGCAGGAGAATAATACAATCGCAAACAGCCCTTACTGCTCTTAAGACCACTGCTGTACTCCCCCACAAGCCCATCACGATTATGCGTATCTCTCAATCTCTCTCTGCTTGATGCTAAATCCATTAATATGTTTTCCCCTCAGGTAGGGCCCATTGTTTAACAGGCTTTTGTAATAAAGGAAATATTAAACAAACACCAGCTTTCGGATGCTTTGCTCACAGCTGCAGTGCATTCTTTTTTCTTTTTTTTGGTACAAAAAGCTTTAAACAACACATTTATTCATTTAAAGAGGGAATGAGAAGTGGCATGCATGAACAGTAAACAAACAAGTGCAGCATCTAAAAAGAAAAAAAAAAGTTGATGCATGGGCTAATTCAGTATTAGCATATTCAGCAAAACATTCAACAAACAGCCCTGTGCTGTTTTGGATGAAACACTGTCGCACCATTTTACAAAGTTAGATTAAAGTTACATGTTTATTCATTTGAAGAGCACAAATTGGGCTGATCCTTATTAGCACAAACTATGATATGCTTCCTTGTTGACTATAGATTTTAGGGGAGAAAATAATTCATCCTCCCACTGTCAGCCTTGTACAAATAGGCCTACTCTGCACACTCTGTAGAGATGATAATTTATGTAAGGAAGACTGTGCATTATCCTCCACCACAACTTTTCAGTCACATTACACAAAGCACTTAACAATACCTGCTATTTATCAGCTTGGAAACACCCACACACTCATAAATACCACTTCATGCCCTCGGCGTGGATTGTATGCCAATGGTGTGATGATGTGTTAATTTATTTGGGGAGATGTTTAAATAACAAGCCCCAGGGTCGGCCGTGAAGTTTTGTGATTATCACCTGTCCTGTTACTGTGCTTTAACAACATGCCCTCACCGCCGGGCACAGCGATTAAGATTCAGTCCTTTCTCAAAGAGACTAATTTACCGCTGCCACAAGGTTCTTTGTAGTGTCAGTGCAATTTAAATGTCAAAACAATGACTTAACTGTTATTTCACTTTAGAGGGCGAAATAATTTGCTTCAGTGACAATTAGTTCTGATTCCACAAGCCTGACCCCTGCATAAAATTAATTATAACTGTTTTTTTCAATATTACTTACTTAAGATTAAGTTAATAGGAGTGAGTCACCCATCTGACGCTCCTCTACACTGCTACATGTCAATATAAAATGGATATTTTATGATTATGTGTTGAAATCAGTGTTTTAAGATGGTTTTACTTCAACCTGCCTCATCTACTTGTTTAATTAACAGTTTTCAAATTTTCCACAATATTCTGTCAATCTCACACAAAAAAATTATTTTAGACAATAGGGTAGTCACAGATACTCAACACCGCTCTCTGTATCAAGGTTGGCTGGACTTCCTTACAGTCAAGAAGAAACAGCCATCCCATTTTATTCATCTATAAAGCTCTACTGCTGAAGCTTCCACACTAACTCACATCTCTTCTTTCATTTAAATCTAGTAACTACCGAGCACAATCCAGTAACTACTTAACCTTAGATACGCCTCATGTTCGTGCATGCTGGCAACTGGTTTTAGGTACTATGTACCTTTTAAATGGAATAAACTGCAAACTGCCCTAAAACTTGAGTTTTACATTCCTCTTGGAGATTTTAAAGCCTTATTATCTCAAGTTTGTTGTATAGTTGTTTTGTTTCTATCTGCCGATTACGTTCTTCTCTTATGAATGTTTCTTGTTCTCAGGTCTCTCCTGGAAAAGAGATCTTAATCTCAATGAGACTGCCTGAAGATCAAATAAAATAAAAATGAAAATGCCAATTCAGTTTTGTTTATATACAGCAGTTCCTAATTTGAAATTTATCTCAGATGCCGTTAGAATATGTACAACATACAACAACCTCAATTCTTGCATTATTCAGATAAGGAAAGATAAGATTATATAACTTTATTAATCCACCGAGGGGAAACTAGTTTTATCGCCCAGTGACAGAACAAAAGGGTCACAAGTCAAATGATGCTGTTATACTCCATCAGATGGGTCTAAACTGCTCTCTCAAACTCTCTTCTTTCATTTGTTATGCAACTATTTCTGTCACTTTTTATGTGAACAAATGAGTGCAACACTATGAATGCCTTCCAGCAGAGACTGTCTTAAAATGTGCACTGTTATCCGCATATTTAAAAGGTTATTGTGTCTCACCCCTTTCTGTGACGGCTGGCTGTTCACGCCGCCTTCGAGCTTGGCCAACACTTTTACCTTCCGACGTGGCCAGCATACCCTGGCCCATATACTGCCACAACAGTAGTAACATTAACACACGAACCAACCAGTGGAGGCTGGTCCATAGAGGCAGAGGAGGTTGATCCTCCTCTATTTTTTGAGAGGCAAAAGGAAGATCAAAATATAAAAAAGAATATTTGGTTGCAATAAACCATTACCAAATCTCAGTATTTATGAAATATTTTTCCTCTCTTCTTTGGGAAAAATCCATTGCTGAAATTCTGTTTAAAATGCTTCAACAGCAACACCTGCAGGGCGGGAGGAGAAAGAGCAGTGTGTGAAGTGGTGGGGGGGCGCAATTGGTGGAGGTGGAGTGGGGGACAGAGGAGGACGGGTGCCTGCTGTCCTCCGCAGGGCGGGATCTCTTACATTGGACTTAATGTATTTCATTTTTTTTCATGCTAATCTGTGATTGGCCATGACACGTAAAATGACGCTCCAAGGGAGGCTGTCCTCCCTTACCAATCAACAACCAGAATGCAATATTGACATCAAGTTGGTCTAATGATAGTTTCCAGAATTCATCTTCAATTCTTTCCACTGTAAAGCAGAGTAGCAGCAGTGGATAGCTCCTTGCGTTAGCCAACGCAACAGTTAGCTTGTTGTAACAGCCTGAAGGACTCTTTATACATCCATGGAAGGACTGTTAAGGACTGTTGTTAAGCTAGTGGGAGAAATTATCTGGACTGGGCAGCGCAGCAGCAGCAGGACGCTGCCGGGGAGGCTGGAGAGAGAAGCAACCGGAGAAACAACCAGGAGAGTTAGCTTGTTTGTCATTGTTGCTAATGATATCAGACTGGTTAACCAGCAGCCACAAAGTTCTGTTAACTAACAAACAAGATGACCAACAGCTACAAATGGACGTTATGACATGAATACTTCATCTC
Source organism: Thunnus albacares (assembly GCF_914725855.1). Classification (NCBI taxonomy): domain Eukaryota; kingdom Metazoa; phylum Chordata; class Actinopteri; order Scombriformes; family Scombridae; genus Thunnus; species Thunnus albacares. The sequence continues at coordinate 25,741,309 of NC_058106.1, forward strand.
CATGAAAGGAAGAAGACGTCAGATAACGTGAGTCAGATACAGCTTCTCACTCTCTGTCTCTTTGGTCGCTAATTTCATCTCTGATGGTTAAATGTCTCTGTATGGCTTTTTTGTGTTTTTTTATCTCCTTAACAAGAATGCAGCAGAGATCATATAATATGTTGGGGGTAACGTTAGTTTGCTTGTTGAAGTTATTTTGAAGAGCAACGATCAAACCAGCATCTAACGGGTCCGATGTGACATTTGAGTTATGTTTACCTGCTGTTTAATGTGCTGCAGCTGAGCAGCTAATTAGCATCTAGCTGCTAACTGACGTTAGAGGTGAATGTTTGTTATCATCAAGTTTTGATGATGTGGACAGAGGCTGTTTCATTCACTGTTTAAAAGAGGAAGGTTTCATGCCTCATATTGCAATAACTGAGCATTGAATATTTTATATATTATTTTATTTTTATTTAAGTTATATTATTTTTAATTTATTTAAACACTGGACATCTCAAATGTTTTCATTTAAGACCATGGGCAAAAGTTCCTTGCTGTTTCTGGATGTCAGTGTGTTATAGAATAAATGGAAAACAAAGTTTTATTTGTCTCCCCTTTTTTTTCGCTGATCCTAATAATGATCTGATCAGTGACTCAAATTCGTGATATGATCCGAACCGTGAGTTTTGTGTTCATGTTAACACCCCTAGTGTTAACATGTCTGCTTTGTAGACTATATTTTGTATGTGGTGCATATAAATAAGAGTGTGTAAGTCATGTATTTGATACATGCATTAATACTTTCTGATGTGAACCCACACTTTTAGATCTGTGAATGTTTTTAGTGTTCAATCTTTCTAGTATTCAGCACTGATCTGAACCTGTATCATATTATAAGCTTTGTGCTACTTTATATATTTCTGTATACTAAGAAAATACATAGGAAACACATGTAAATCATGTGATATGTTGTCTGTTTTTGATGAGAACATAAGTTTGTTGTCACAATAGAACAGTACTATAAATTTGAATTTCACTTTGTTGGTTAAATGACACATTGGAACCACTCCATGGCTAAAATGAGCACTTCTTTGTTTAGAGACATTATGTATATGCTAAATGTCTTTAAAGAAGCAGCCTTTTCACTACTCAGGGGTTTTTGTTTTTGAAAGCAAATTGTTTTATTGGCATATAAAATTGCCCCCCACCCCTCCGATTTCATCAGACGGGACAATGATATAGTTTGATGCAGTTTGTTGTAAGATTCCATGTTGGTTTTCCTCCTGTCCTCCCCAATTTTTTGAGTCACCAGCCGCCACTGGAACCAACACATATTTCAAGAGAACATTAGTGTTGCTAAAAGACTGAAAACAGGAGCAATAAAAACAGGAAATACATTTACAATGAAACCCTAAAAGTTAACGAAATTTAAAAAGTAAAAACTAATTAAATGAAATTTTAAAAATTATGTGAAAAACAACCCATATCTCAGAAGCACAAAAGACCTTCTGAATCATTCTGTGGGGCATCTTGCACATCACTCAACACATTAAAAAAAGCTTAAAACAGAGAAAAGGGAGAAACCTCAGGAAGACGCTGATAAACAATTCAAGCAGCACAGATTAGATTTAGACATCACCAATGTGTTGTAATGAGATTTCAACTTATTTTTATAACACACAAAAAAAAAGAACGTTGCCCCGCGCAATTCTGTAAAACGTCAGAGTGACGAATGGAGCATACAACATATTTGGATTTGCTCATGTTTGACTGAAGCAGGTTTCCAGGCTATGCAGTGAGCAGCAGCGCTAATCTTCACAACCTCTTAACACTTCTTCAGCTTGTGTCAACAGCACTGTGAGTCAGTTAGCCATTCATATGCTGCTACAGATGGTCCCATCCCTCTTCTTCAGCTCTGCCGCTGACATGATTCATGGGGCTCTGTGTCTTGATTTAGGGTCTCTTTCATATTTCTTCTATCCCACAGCAGAGAAGCATTTCTCTAAGATACCCTGAGGCATTGACCCTGGTCTGCCTGGCCTGCCTGAGAGAAAAAAAAAGCTCCGCTGGGCAAACCTGGACTCAACATACACACACACACACACGCATACACGCATGTACTGCATTTAGTATGCACATATAAGCTAATGCCAGCTTGTATGGGCAAACGCAAACAAGTCAAAGTCTCTGTGTCTTTCTCGTGTAAACAAAATGTGCTATATAGTCAACAACAAAATTAAAAGTCAGGATTAACTGAATAACCAAAGTTGCATTAATAAGCACTCATTTCTTGCTGTGGCCAAGGTCTCGGCCATCTCATTAGCAAACAAGAAATTTTTTTTTTGCTCCTGCTATTACTCTGCAGTTATTTCCTCTCCAAATGTCCTTGGAATAAGCACATCACTAAAAATTAAACTAGCAGCAGTCATCGGTGATTGTTTCCCTGCTCAATTTCAGTTTATTGAATTTGTATAATAATAACCTTGCATGTTTCCCTTCTATCTAGAGTGAAAATTTTCCTCCAATTTAGTCTCTATAGGCCTCAGATTGCCCTGTCAGAAAGGACTATAACGAAAGACTGTGTGCACCACTTCCTTATCGCTACCAGTAAATTACCTCAAGATCAGATACAGGCTGCCAACTCACAGAAACTCCACTCACCACAGACACAAGGAAGAGAGAAGACAGAAGAGAAAGAGAGAGAGAGAGAGAGAGAGAGAGAGAGAGAGAGAGAGAGAGGAAGAAAAACAAGTGTCAAGACATGACAAGAGGAGGAGAGTATCCCCGTGGAGACCGATAGTTTCAGTTGATCTCAAAGGTCATCTGATGTTATCTAAAGATCATCTTCAGTCACCAATGCACGCCTTTTACACTCTACTCAACAGCTGGAGTCAAGCACCTGTCAATCAAAACTTTCATAACCTGTAGCTACATCACAGTGGCTGTAGCTTTCTCTTCCCTTCAGTGTAATCAATCTGAGCGTTCTCACTGACGTATTAGCACGAGCACTAAATAAAAAGACTGAAACCAGCCATACATATTATGAAATAAAATGTAGTGATGTCCAAATACACAGAATGTTCTGACAAGAAAATTAAATAAACAAATCAACTGATCTATAATTTATCGCTTCTCAGAATAAAACAGGACAATGACCACTGACAAGCCAAAACAAAAGGCGAACAGTAATTTTGTTTAAAATCAATAGTTTTGTCTATTTTAAACACATTTTAAAATCTGTGTAGAGTATAACTACAAACCGTAAATGACAAACAGAACAGGATCTGACATGCTCATGTGACACTCTGGAACAAATCTAAGCAGGTCGCTGTGTAGCAGCGAAGGCAGAACTCAGCATCGGTTAAGGCAGACTGAATAAGAGCCCAATGTTCATATAGATCACCTATTAGGAGAAATAGGCCGTGGACATATATAATTGATGGGTGTATGGAACACGTGACAATTAACTGGCTTCCGTGCCTGAACTACCACGAGGCTCCATTTAATTAGTTGAGTGAGCAATAAGTAAATTTGCCAGAAAATTAACAATTCAGATAATCTTGTAGAATCAAGATTAATCAATAAATCATTTTTCAAGCAAAAATGCCTCTTTCCTTCCAGCTTCTAAACAAAATTGCTGCTTTTTGTTTTTTATATCATTATAAACTAAATAGCTTTAGGTTTTGGACTGTTGGTTGGACAAAACAAACAATGTGAAGATGTCACATTGGTCTCTTGCATCTTATAAAGGGCATTTTTCACAAATATTTGACATTTTAAAGACTAAATAATGTATAGATTGAGGAAATAATCAGCAGATGAATTGATAATGAAAATGATCATTAGTTGCAGCCCTGTTTCCCACCTAGCTTCACTCTGGTCTATACATTTGAAACACTGGTCTTCTTACTTGAAAGGGACTCGTATTTCTTTAAATATCTCACATCATAAATTATTGAAATGTTAGGTCTGCTGTTACTGCAACAACCTAATTCCCTCGAGGATATGAATCAAAATACATAAATGATTCAAAAGTTTTTTACATATTGTAGATAATGTAATTACAGTGTATAAATCTGTAGACTAATTTCTAGCAGACAACTATTTTCCACCTTTTATATCTTAATATATATATATATATATATATACACATTTATATCTTCTTGAGGTCTTTCTCTACCATGACATTCAGCCACAGCCTGCTCTCCTTTACTTAAACCACAGGGAAACAGAAAAATAAAATAATACTCAACATGTAAATAAAACCAGCAGGTGAACCAACACATAATTTACTGTATCAACATTAGCATATGTTTGGCTGCTGACAGGCTATATGACAGGCTGTAAGTTAAGATGTGTGTGATGATTTTTTTGCAGATGATCACTGATATGTGAGTCGCCTCGTCCCGGTTGTTGAGGTGATATAAAATAAGTGGCCTCAGAGACTAGTCAATTTAGTCGCTTGCGGTGTGAAGGTATGATTAAACTCGAGGCGAGTCATCAGGATGCAGGCAGCGGTCTTTCACACGCGCCAAGGGACACTACTACTTGTGGTACGGACGTGCCTCGACTCCTCTCTGCAGCATTGTGGGGAGCAGCAGCTCCACCGTGGTGGAACCGAGCAGATGGTGAACGTATGCGGCGCTCATGCATGTCATCATCACCTTCATTAGCTGAAGGTGACATATGACATCATCTGGCCCACGTGCATTACGGGGGACAGAAAGAGTTGTTTGCCTCTTTTGCTTCTTTTGTTGCAGCGTGGCTCAAGGTTGTTGATGGGAGGTTTTGTGAGTAATCACAATTCCCCCTCTCTCACACACACACACACCTTTCACCAGCTACTCCTCCTCCTCAAGCCTACCCCGTTCCCAACCACCTCCCAGCATTAAGGTAAATAAGGGCTTCCAGCAGAGAGCCAATGAGCACGGGCCACTGAGCAGAGATGCATGTTTGTGTTGCCTTCCTCCCAGGACCCTGCTCGTTTATCTTGGCTGTCAGGTAAAGGGCAGACTCAGAGAAGGTGAAACTTTTTTTTTTTTAATAAGGCCGGTTTGGTTTCCATAGAAACTGCAGGACAACATTACAGGGACAATGATAAGAGAGCAAAGTCTGGTCTCAGGGCATCCCGCAGTGTGCCACATTGTTGCTGGAGACATGTGTGTTTGCGTCAGTGAAAATGAAAGAGCTATTTAGATTAATTCTCAGGGAGCCTCCAGACTCAGGCCTTTTACTGTGGGAGGTGAGATTAATGAGAGCATATTCACACCTCACTTTCAGCTTAGGTCAGGAGTTAAAAGGTAGGTTTCCACTTATAAAGAGGTGCTGAGTCTTCTGTGGGTACAAACTCCCTGATAAAGACAAACTAGACCCCCAATGTCTGTCAGGATTTTTTGATAAGGAAATGATACTGCCTTGTAATATTTAAAGAAAATATGAAAGTGCAGATTGCAGATTTGCTGGCTATAACATTTGTTGTGAAGCAATAAATAATAAAACACTGAGCAGCATAAAGGTTGCCTTCTAAAACTGTCAATACTCCAAATTCGAACTACCTACACATTCAGAATATTCTCCAGGCTAAAAGTGCATAAAGAAGAAACAAATTGCACAGGTAATGAATACTTAATGACTACTACATTTTTCACTTTGTGGCGGTAAATGGGAAGCATGTTTAGTTAACAAATGAGTGGAAAATCAAAAGAACAGAAGGTACCTCACACATTGTTAAAAGCCTGCAGCTGTGAGATAAACCAAGACAATGATACAAAGATATGAGAGTCTTTGTTTCCAACCACACTCCTGTGAAAGAGAAATTAAGTCTCTTCTGGAGCAGAACTCAACATGGCTATGGTCCATGTGCAGTCATAAAGTCGATATGAAATAAGGCGCCCTTGGTGAGACGGTGCACAGCTCAAACTCATGCAAACATGCTTAGAGCTACAGCAGAAAAACGCTGAATTCAACATTGAGCTTTCATTCTGTATTCATCCCAACCTTATGGTTGTTTCAATTAACAGAGAAAAATACTTAAGGGAATGCACTCTCCTCTCTCCATACACAAAGCAAAACAAGAAAATAAATATCAGGAGCTTTATTGTAGATGCCCATTACTGAAATTGCTCTATTAGTCTGTTGTTCACTGGTCTGTAGTGCTGCACTATTCCTGCTAAGCACTGTGAGAAACCGTTTTTGTGATCAAAACAATATTGCTGCGTCCTTGTGATTAAATCACATGGCAGGACTTTTCTGTCAGCATCTCTGAGTCTTTAACAGCCTTTTATGACAAAGCAAATAGATCCTGCTCACATAGTGGTCTTTCTCACCAAAGACTTGCACCTCTGCTCCTGCTTTTATGTGCATTAACTTCACATTTTTTCAAACTCTTTGTTCCTCGGTTTCAGCGGCCTCTGATTTATATCTGAGGTAAAGAGGAAGAGTGCTCCGCAGGGACCGGGTGTGTGTCTCCTCGACGGTAGATGGAGGCTGATATCACACAAGGGTGAGGGTGTGCTCTGACAGCTCATCAGTGGACAATAAGGCCTTGGCTGTTAATGTCCTGCTACCTGGCGCACTGCAGGGTCACAATCTGCTCCAGATGCTGGAGGCACATTTCCAGCTCTTGGTGGGGAGAATCTGTGCTCGAGAAGCAAAAGGGAGTGGACTCACTGAAAAATGAATGGGATGAGACAGACACACACATGTATGCATGCACTACCTCCAGCCAGCCGGCTCAGAAATTTACTGTCTCACAGTGGTCTCGCTGGCTGAGGCCAACAGTACTGCAGCAACAACGGGGATAATATCTGAGCACAAATAACTGAAATCTCTCTTTTCCAGAGAGCTAGATTGAAAATTCATCTGTTCAGAGCAATCATGCATAATTTGAGAATGGGGGGACTAAAGTAGACAGACACTCACACACACATCCATGTGCGCATACAAGAGGGACTTATGAACTCAATTTAGTCAGCCAGACAGAGTTCTTGATTCTGTCACTTGGGATAATCGTCAGGATGTGGTACTCTGACCAAGCCCTGCGTCTAAACCCAGGCAGGATATAAGGTCATGTTGGAGTGGAACTCTATCCATGCAGCACCCAGACCTCAAGTGCTCCAGTGGTTTTGTGGTTATCTGCAGTAGCCAGCTGTCGCAATACAGAGGAGCTCTTCAAGAACGTCCCCTCTCCTCTTCCTCTGCCTCTCATCTTTCTCCCCTCTCAATCAAAACCATCCAAATCTGCACACCCACCTCTGCCGTCCTCTTGTCTAATTTTAGCATGCGTACCTTTATGAATGTTTCAAGTGGATTGTCTGTTTGTTGCTTTTAGTTAATTTGTTTTTAGTGTTTGTCTCCATTAAGACGTAGAATGAGTCGACATAAAAACTACAAATTTTTGTTTATAGTCCAGGACAAGACAGTAAATTACTCTTTTGGTTCTCAGGCAGGAATAGAGAGGAAAAAAACTACAGCTATATTCAACTTTATGAACAGTTAGTAGTCTTTGAGGTACTGGGGACTCTATACCACATTTATTTTAAGTTGTTTTTTTCATGGGATGGAGGGAAACAACTCCTAACTTTCTCGCATGCGAGTGACTAAGAGGACAGCTATGCATAATATATTTGACAGTGCATGTTTAAAAGGTTATTCCTTTCCGTTCGAAATTAGGTCAGTTCATCACCGCAAACGAATGCAAGAGGAGGCGGTGAGACTTGATGTTCTGCAGTGAATCAGTTTATCATTTAAATTCCACTCTCTGTCTGTCACTGTCAGGGACAACACGGATAAGAAACACCACTCTGTGGCATACATCATCAAAACTGATGCAAAGAGGCAGAGGAGTGATCAGCATTCTGGCGTGTTTCTGATGTGAGTGTAACCTAAAGTGCAGAGCTCCACCTGCTGGTCAAATAAAGCTACAACAGCACTAAATCAGGCCTGAAGCACAAGCATTTAGATTTACAACTGCAATGAGCACAGTCATTACTGAATGCCATGCGAAGGCTTGGCCAGCAGGTTTATTAATGGCTGAAGAGTAGGCATTGATATGTGAACTGTTACAAAGATAACCAGCTGTGATATTTTGTTTATTTGAGGTCTGCACTTAATGTACATCTAGTTTGACATATATTCTGAAATATACATACTATATTTCAGTGGTTCCCAACATGGAGGTCAGGACCCCTGCAGGGGGATGCAAGGTATGAGGTCAGGGGTCATGAGATGACTAACAGCAAAGAAAAGAAAAATATATTTCAGCAACATGAATATGTAACTTTCAGACTTTGCTTAAATCTTTGCTTCTTCCTTCTTAATTACTGAATAATTTCACCTCCTCACACCTCTAAAAACAACTCAACTGAATCATTTCTGAAAGAGAAAATTACTCTTTAGCTAACTGTCCCCAACTTTGAGACACATGCAACCATTGTGACATTGCTTCATTTAAAGTGGTCACAAGCTGAAAAGGTCAGGAAGCAGTGCGATATCTTAATATTCAACACATGCTGTCTCCTGATAGCAGCACTGTGTGGATTTTGTGGCATGGCTCAGACAACCCTCAAATGAGGAAGTATGCTCCCAGAGCAGGCTGGGGTAACCTAAGCTCTTGATGCTTCTTCAGTGGATTCCTATTAGCAGAGCTTAAAAGCTGTCATTTCAGTTAAGCCAAGGCAAATCACCTGAGCTTCACGTCTAGTGGGGGGATGGAAGAGAAAATGAGACAAATGATGAAAGGCAAATGAAGAAATAGATGTATGAGGAATGAAATACAAAAGAATATAATACAATATGAGGGAATAATAGACCTACATTTACAGAATCAATCCTTTCCTCTGCTAACCATCCACACATTGTGAAGAGGCCTGCACTACGACACTAGGGCTCTTATTACCATGTGATTAACCTCTTCAGGATTATGCGGGCAGCAAAGACACGGGAAAGGTCAAAGGTCAACGCTCAGACAGCCACTCCAGCATGAGGGCTGGCCTATTAAAACGAAAGACCAGGCACAAATCTGCCCACATGTCTTCAAGCATCTTTTAGCTACATACTGTAGCATTCATCCCTCCGTGTTTAATTCCAACAGCATGCAAGGTCAGTTGCCTTATTATCGTAAAAATAAAAAAACTGTTGTACTCAATTAGAAAAAGGCACTTTGAAAATATAAACACACCGCCAAACACCTGGTGTGTGTTGGCAGCCGTGAGACAGACTGCAGGTGGGGATGAATTAAAGCAGAGTCTCCACCAGAGGAGGTAATCATGAATTAAACATCAGACTATCGTGCTTGTTGGGGCTGTAGCTTTTTAGCAAGGCTATAACTCCTGGTTGTTGTGTCCCATTGGCAGAGAAAATGGGAAAAGAACAGGGGAAAAATGACCTTTTTTTAATAATAAAATACATTCCAAAATGGATTTGCTACCTTGCACATGCTCACATATAAGTTTGAAGACCAGGTGTCAAACCGAATTTTAATGTGTGGCACCTGAGGATCCCTATAAACTCTTCCCATGACTGATGCAATTTTGTCAGTCAGTTACTCCAACAGAGAGAAAAAAAAATGGTTGGTGGAACTAGTGCTGGATTCATTCTTTTTGCCACTATAACTGCTATGTGAGTGTATGTGTGTGTGCTCATAGAAAGGAGGCGGCTCATGGCAGATTGCCATTCCTTCAGTGTGTGAGTGTGTGTGTGTGTGTGTGTGTGTGTATCCATGACGGATGGAGAAAGCATGTGGGAATGTCTTAACCTTTCTGCCCAGAGGGGAACAGCCTCTCCAACCAAATAGGAGCACCAATTTGAGGGATGTTAAAACTATTTTACGGTTTATTCTTCCGTCTGTCCAGCGTCATCAATCAACATTAACGTTTTAATTTTTCTTTCAGTGTGATGAAGATGAAGGCATAGCAATCACCACACCCCTTAAACCTGCACACCAGGGTTGGGTTGGGTATTGTTGTATTGTTAAAATATTTTGATAGTATTACCAATACAATACCTGAGTTTCAGCACAGATACCAAAACAATACTTTTTGATACCTTCCTTCAAGAAATATAAATATTTTCTTAGACAAAACCCTTTTTTCATTTAACAAAAGAAGCAAAAGTGGGGCACCCTGGTGGCCCATGGTTTTCAGATGCCAACCATGAACCACAACGCCCGTTTGGAGACAGACTGGGACCATTCGTTGCATGTTCCCCATCTCTCTCGCTCTCCTCGTTTCCTGTTATCTCACTATTGTCGTCTATCAGCACAGTACATACATACAAAATGTATTAAGTTTTTAAAGGGGACATATCATTCACATGTTCAGGTCTATATTTATATTATGGGGCTCCACTGGAATATCTCTGTGATTTATGGTTAAAAAAAACCTCTTATTTATTAATACTGGCTTTTTATGCAGCCCCTTAGTTTAGCCTCTGTCTGAAACAGGCTGTTTTAGCTCCTGTCTCTTTAAGGCTCCCTTTCCGATGAGCCCACTCCGTTCTGACTGGCCAGCCTCTTGAAGCTGCTCCTTGGCAGACTTCTGCCAGCTCTGGAGGCTACATAGATAAACAGTATTAGTCGGAATTTTACGTCTTTTTCTCGTTCTTTACAAAATATAAACTCAAATACATTCGTACATGTTGTGCCTGAATCCAATCCAAAATATGTGAATGGACAACACAAAAACCCATGGCAACCTTAGCAACAACCTTAGCAAAAACCTTAGCAACAAAGGCTTTGCAACAGACGGCTGTTTGTGGGAATGCAATCTGATGTTATCACGAGGAGGAAGCAGGGGTACCTTTGAAAATAGAGTGTTCAGAACAGGCTGAAGCCTCGGATTTTGACTTAAAGGGAGCTTTTTTTTTTACATACGTTCACCTCAAGTTTTGGAAGTCTGACTATGTTTTAACATAGACATCTGACATTATAACAGTATATGAATGGTAGAAAATAACAAAAAGCATGACATGTCCCCTTTAAATGACTAAATATCTGATTAAAGAATAAGTAAACAAAGGCACAGATCTGACAAGGAATTTGATACAAACTGTTGGTACCAAAAAATCTGATATTGTTTGCTCTGCAGGTATTTTAAATTGAATCTTTTTTTTCCCAGTTATTTAGCATCTTTTCACATTCTTACTGTGAGCAAATTAACACCTCCTCGGCTTGCACTTTTCTGCAATTCAATACAGAAACTCATTGCTGGATTTTTACAGATAAAAACCACTGTCACAACAGATGACAAAACTGTCAATATGCCAAAAAATTATTATCGGAATATTCCATGTCCAGTCTCTTTTTCTCTTTCTCTCAATGTGGAAGTGAGAAACCAGGAGATGGAGAGAGAGACAAACAGAGAGGAAGAATGTGTTTACCAAATCTCCCCTGAAGCGAGACCCCATCATCTACATTCATAGACACTGAGATGAAAGCTGCTTGTGTTCTTCCTCTATGATCTTATCTGATTGTTCTTTATCTTTTTGTTTACCAGGGACCCAGATGAGGACGTGCATTAAATCTCCCTTAAATCTCAGGCTCATGTGTCATGTTTTTGTGCTCTTCCTTTTTTATTAAATAAGACAAAGCTCTTGTGCAACTCACTACTTCTTTAAGACCGTAAAACAATCTGCAGCAGAACATACAAAGAGCTGTTATAAAAGGCATGTGTACAGTTTCACGCACACGCACACACACACACACACACACATACGCACACACACGCACACACACACGCAGAGGAAGTGAACCAATCGTTTAAGGTCTCTGAGGCCTCAATAAGCTTCTGTAAATCAGCCACCATCCGGCAGTGAGTTTTATTCCCCTCTCTCTCAGTGGATGTTGGGTTATGACCTGTAGGCAGGAGGTTATTTATTGCTTTTGTCTCAGCTTGTGTTGACTCCCAGCCACTCATCTATGGTTCTAGGCTAATAGAAAGCAACACTGGGTTGTAGATCTGCAGGAAGCCTGCAAAGCTGCAGGGACTTGGCTCGATGTTCTCCTCAGAGCCTTGTCTCCCCAGATTCCTAATGTCTCTCAATTCCTCAGCTCTCGTCTTCTACTTCTTTGGTAATGAGCGAATCAAAATGAAAACCTCTGTGTGAACCTGAGGTAAATGAGCCCCTGTTAATAAAAGTTAGTGTGAATAAGGAAAGGAAGGAGAAAAGAGGAAGGAGGGTAAAAGATTCCACAGACCATAAACATCTCCCAGAGGCTGCTGGCTGAGATGATAGACAGGCTGTAGCCTGCTGGCCTGCCTTTTTATCCAGCACATAAGAAATATCTCTATTCTTAGAGATGGCTGCTGCCTTTGTAATGGAAACTTGAGGTGTTATGTTGGAAAATAACAAAGATGAAAAGAGTAAATTGTCAATGCCAGAATGAAACTTAACCTTGATACTCTGTCTCCATAGTAATGCCGTTTTTGATGAGCAACACCAGACGACACATTCTTTAGAAGACTGAATCTCTCCGGTTGCTGAGATTGCTATGAAATCCTTTCTTCCCCTTTTCGCCTCCTTCCTTCTTACCTTCACACAGCAGCTGTGAAACAATCTCAACAACGCTGTCATCCTTTACAATGGACCGTCTAACCAGAACTGGCAACTCCAACATCACCGTAGTTTGAAATACGGGCCCACCTGCCATTCCAACAGTGCTGACAGCAGCTGACAGTTAAGAGGAACAACCACAGACTGAGAATATATGAGGCGGTCCTTGAGTGATGACAGCATGGGTAAGATAGAGAGCTGTGATGTAATGGAGACAAGGCCGTTGACTGATACTATGAAAGAGGCCAGTTTGTCTGCTCCAGTTCACAACCATTCATATCCGAGATCTATGTCTGGGAGCACTAACAGCTAATAGATGAATTCTACATCCGTGTCAGCTTGTTTGTGGGGGCAGTATATAAGTGAAGGGGGTGTGCATGTGTGTGTATGTGTGTGTATTAGACCGGGGTCAAACGGTGTGAAAACACTCTAGTCATGCCAGGATCATACAGCAGGATGTGTCAGGAGCTGAAAACCTTTGACTTCCTGCAAACTGAAAATAAAGTGAAATTGTCCCAGCATGTGTGCACGTTTAGGTAATATTACCTCTGCTAAGGTCATGCTCTCACCACTGTTGGATAGTTTATTATCTGTCTGTCTGCCCGCAGAAGATGAGGTTTCCATGAAATTTGCTGTCCAGTTAGGTCTTGAGCTGAAGAACCACGGTTTAGATTTTTTAATTAAAGCCAGAAATTGGATCTCTGCCCCACCAATCATTTATTTAACAATAACTAATAAACTAAGAAATTCAGACGTGATTCCACATCCTAATATTCTGTTGGCAGAGTCGAGAAATTTTTTTTAAAAAGCACCAAATTAAAGCAAAACCTCTTCTTGGAAGACACGTGTGTGCTGCAGTATTTTCAAGTAATTTCATGAACTACACATCCAAAACGAAGGCAAGATCATCTCAGAGGCTGCAACTAACAATTATTTTCATTAACAATTAATCTGTCAATAATAATTAATCTGTCAATCTCCTTGATTAATTAATTAGTTGTTTGGTCCACAAAATGTCAGAAGTTAGTTGGCAACTAACCAATTAATCAACTAATTGTTGCAGCTCTAACCTCCTCTACTCACCTGTGATTATATTAAAATGCATGTTATTGAGGTTTGTGTGTGATGTTTGAAATCAGTTTATAAAAAGTTGCATCATCTCAGTACTACTCAACATTGCTTTGTTAACCCTACATTTAACATTTAAATTCTCATTAACATTTAAACATTTAAATTAAATTCATAGAGAGGTATGGTAGTATGTCACTGTGTTTTCACACAGATATGAAACACTGACATAACATCAATGAATGAAAAACCTGAACTATGTGAAAAGTGCCCTGAGATAACTTCTGTTACGATTTGGTGCAATATAAATAAAACTGAATTGAATTGAACTGAATAAATCAGTGGAAAATCAGATCTATTCATACTGGGCTCGAGGGGTCACTGAATGTTTTGAGGCATATGAAAATGATGTGACTCTATGCTATGACCTTTGCAGTCATCTGGTTCTCAACCGATGGGAGATTTTGGGGTGACATCACTCTCCACCAACATCATTAAAAAACAAAATATCTTCTGGAGGAAAAGTGTTCATGCCTCCAGTGGAGTTCAAAGAATGTATTTCAAAGGGCTTTGAAGCTGTTCTACAGGCTCGTAATGGCCCTACACCTTATTAAGACATGTCGGTCTTTGTGTTGTTTTTGTTCTATTTGTCAGTCATCTTTATTATTAACTTCTTTATAAGCAAACCTTTTTACGATGTCGGTTCCGTTCCAGCAGGAGTGCCCATCACCGGAGGCCAGCTCGCTCACACACAGCTGATCCGCCAGGCCGCCGTAGTATGTACGGTAGAAACGCAGACTGTTCAGAAAGTCCCTGTATAATCACCCACATGCAGACACACGCCTTATTAACTTGTTTAACAAAGTGTTTTACATATTAATTGCAGATTTAATTAACTAAAAATTAGACAGAAAACCACAGAAAAATGAGCTTCCCTTCCTTCTTTTTATGCACACATCTGGCATCTGTCACCCACTTACCTTCTCTTGAGAGCGAGCGACTCCCCTGACACTCTGACAGGAGCTTTAAAAGGGATGAATTCTCTGTTGCTGCTGTGCTGGTTGCTGTCTGACTGTGCAGGCCTCCTGCTCGGTGGGCCACACAGTTTGTGCACCTAATACCCGATCAACACAAAGAGACTCAAATTTTAGTCTAAACATGGAATTAGGAAACAAGCATTTTTAAGACTTTGCAAATCTTGTTAAGCTGTACTGGTGCATGATAAATACGCTTTATTTTAGATGCCTGGGTGACAGGTGTTTATACATAGTACATTAGCGCAGCCAAGCCTATTATCTCCAATTGCTGAATGCTGCATGTGCAGTTTACCAAGCAGCAGTGACACTAGACAACCACTAGATGGAGCTGTGGTGTCTTTATCAGTACAGCAAAGACAGTGAAGCTCAGGAACACACTGTTGCCATCCATTTCATAATACAGAACATCAATATAGACAGAAATTACATATGAAGATAAAAACTTCATGTATTACTTGGGTTTTATGGATAAAGACTGGTTTAGGCAGATGAATCAAAGCCTGGGAAGTAGCCTGAATCCTCCTCTGTATGGCAGTTTCACTACTAAGCTCCTGACCACCTCAGAGCTGCCCGCATGGATGTATTTCAAGAGAGTTTTGTCCTGCTCTGGCTTGACTAACCCGTTGTTGTGTGTGGTATGTGCCAATTTCGAGCAATTTATTCTTGGTCTACACACTACGTACCTTTCTGACGTGAAGCCTGCAGCAGTTTAAATTCAGACTAAAAATCGCTTCAGGACTGAATGGAACGCTTTATCCTTTATCTATTCTCCAGTTTATCAGAATCATATTCACTGGTTTTCGCCTCACTCTGAGCCCACGTGAAGTTATAACAATATAACGGCACCGACTACACCAAGAGGATCTGACCTGTGCTGAGAGGCGGGGTCCGTTCTTCTGAGCGTGTCCGACAGCATCATGAAGCAGCGTGTGAACTCCTAGAAGTACTTGCTCCAAATCCTGAGGTCCGTGCATCCGAGCTGACAGGCCCTCCAGCGAGCGAACAAACTCCCTCCAGTGGTTGTCAATCTCAGCCATGCTCGCCAAACAGCCCCGCATCACGTTGAGGCAATAGCCCATGCAGGGCTTGGACTGGGTTAAGCCCTGTGAAGCATATTACTTTCAGTAATCAGTGATCGGTGATGCTAGTAAAGGCTTGCATTAATTCAGATCAATAAGCTGACTTCAGAGACATGCGTCCATACCTGGCAGTGAGGACAGTAGTGCATCTTGAGCAGGGCCCGTCGGCATTCACGGCTCAGCTGTAAGTGGTCTGTGGTATTGATGACCTCGATGCCGAGGTGCAAAGCCTGAAGCAGAAGTTTCCCAGAGACCCCAGAGCGAGCTATCTGATCAGCCAGGAGGCCAGGTGTCCCACCAAACGGTCTCACGTCACGGCTTGATGTCCTCACACACTCGGCGTAGCCTGGAGATATGTCGCTGAGGCCTGGGTTGATGAGGTGATTGTACACCAGCGGGAAGAGGGCGTCAAAGAATCGCTGCACCAGTTCATCAACGTTGAGCTCGGATCCCAGCAGGAAGAGACTGATGTCGGTGAAGAGTTCCCGCACGGAGCCCATGGCCTGATCAGCCATGTTGCCATACGAGTCTTGGAGCACAGCGTTGGTGTAATTCTCCGCCTGCCTCATCAGAACCTCAAAGGTCTCTGTGGGATGGACAGCAGGAGGGAGAGATAGTCAATCAAAGCAACAAAGAAAACAGAGAAGATTACAGAGAGACAGAAACTCATTTTAACACATTCTCTTCTTCATCTTGCTTCAAAGTTAAGTTGTCCTTGCTGCCAGATTGAAGAGAAGAGAAGAGAAGAGAGGAGAAGAGAAGAGAAGAGAAGAGAAGAGAAGAGAAGAGAAGAGAAGAGAAGAGAAGAGAAGAGAAGAGAAGAGAAGAGAAGAGAAGAGAAGAGAAGAGAAGAGAGGAGAAGAGAAGAGAAGAGAAGAGAAGAGAAGAGAAGAGAAGAGAAGAGAAGAGAAGAGAAGAGAAGAGAAGAGACTAGACCTCAGGGGTCCCAGCAGGAACTGCGGTTCCCTGTGTTGTTCCCTAAAGGGAGTCGAGTATGTAGTAAGGGAGCAATTTGTTCTCTAATCAAAAGTTGAACTGACAAAGAACAGTGGAAAAGAAAGAGGCTACAACACATCTTTGTGGAAACTGCTGTGATATAATATGAACAGAGCTATACACAGCGCTTTAATAAACTAACCATTTCTATCAACACAGCGTGAGAGAACTGGGGAAGAGGAGCGGAGAGGAGAGAAGAGCAGAGGAGAGGAGAGAAGAGGAGAGACTTGAGTCATGGGAGTTCTTCGAGTGAGAACAAGAGCAAGAGAGAAAACAGAAGAGAGGGAGGAGGAGACAGAGTAAAAGAGGAGAGGCAAAGGTTAAGAGACAGAAATGAGGAAGAAGGAAGGTTAAAAGAGGCAGGAGAGATAGAGGAAAGGAACTCTACAAATTAATTCCTTAGAGAATATGCAATTATAATAATGTCCTTGCCATTTGCATACAACACACATGTGCTGGTTGCCATTATTCAAGCATGCTTACATAACAGCCTCTTTACAAAGCTCACTTTCAACCTTAAAACATCCATACACCATCAAATCATCAGCACTTTTTTTTTTTTCTTTTTATCACCTTGAAAGTCCAGATATTTTTCCAAAGCAGTATCTGACACAAATGTCTAAATACTCCTGAAAATACTGAATAACAGGATTCTGGCTCTCAGACTGCCGCATCAGCACCAAGTGGGAAGAAGGAGACCTTGTGCTCTTTTGTCTGTCACAGGAGTGTATCATACAAGATTCAGACACCAGAGTGGTAACAATTTTCTCATCTAACTCTCGGCAGGAAAGCAAATAATAAAATGTCAAACTATTTCTTTCGTGTGGATAATCACATCTTGCCATCTTCCAGATAATGAGGTCACCGATCCGTTGTATCGGTGCAGATCATTACTCCTACATGTACAGATATGTAAGCATTCATCAGATTGGTCAGTTATGTTAAATATTCAAATTAATGATCATGGCATTGAGATGCATAGAAATGTTCATTTTAAAATAACCTGTAATATGTTCAATTAATGATTTTGTTTAAATACATTTTGCTTAATAATTTTACACAACGGATCAATCACTCAATACATTATTAGACATTACGGCATGATTGGCCTGGAACATGATAAGACAAGCTGTGCATGTCTAGACACAGACATGCAGAAATAACCTCTGCACAATAGGAAATGTTTCACCAGTGCAACAAGCTCGCCTTTATCCCTTTGACTCTCTTTTTTCCGCCTTTTTTTTTTTTGTTTCAGCTAATACCTGAGCCATGGCCATTCTCTCATGTGCTTGTCATGAGTTGTGAGGCAATAGTCAGGGTGAAGGCCTGGAGCTGCCTAGGGGGCTGTGAGGCTGAGGGGGGAGCAACCAGTGCGATGAGGGCTTAGACGGTCGAGTGCTGTACAATATGCACCGACGTGGAAAGATTGACCGAAAGCCCCCTGGAGAGGGGGGACTGCGAGGGGGAACGGAGAGGGGTCTGGCATGCCTACAGGCACACTGTCTCAAGCAGGCAACATTAAACACAGAGGTACCAGGAACAGAATTTGATCACAGGTCCTCTGTGGTGACGCACGGATATAAGGGGTCTAACAAGATGTAAAAGACTCAAAGAAAGAAAGCTGCACCTCCTGCAGAGCAAGCACTCGGGTCAGAGCACCACATGAAAAACAGACAGAGAGTGTGTAAAGAATGGCTAAGACAAGAGTGGCAGCTGTGATAGTGTGATCGATGCTGTGTGTTTGCGTGCGCGTGTGTGTGCGTGAATGAAATAGAGAGATAGGATACAGACAAGAAAACAGGCAGAGGAACAGAGAAAGAAAGAAATATGTGCTCATGGAGTACAGTTAGATATTATTACAGCCCTCCGTTGGATAAAGCAGAGCAGGCAGAGTTATGAAGGATCCCACAGGGATTACAACACGTGCTTCAGGGAGAGTTTACCACATTAAATTGTGGAGCTAATGAATCCCACCTGTCAAACCACATAAAGAATATCTGTGCAGTAAACAAATTTGTCTCTATTTTATCTCCGTGTCTCACCTCAGAAATACATCTTGTCATCAAGGCTTTATTTCCCCCTCATAGGTACATAAAGGGAAACTTTAAAAGGCATGGCTAATAACCTGATCAGTAATTCTGCTATCTAAACAAGTCTGCTGTATTAGAGGAACACCCACACAGAAGTTGCTAGCTGTGTCCTGGCAGGCAGTGTTAATGGCGTTATTTTTCACCAAAGAGGAAGTGTGAAGCATCGTCTCTCACTTGGAGGCCTACACTAGCGGCCAGGCTTCTGGGTAAGCCTGAGGACAGAAATAATACAGTGAGAAGAAAAAGAGAACATGAAAAGGGGGCTCATGTAGAAGAGTTGGGAGGAGGAGGTGGAGAAAAGTGTAAATTTCTTGAATTTTCCCTTCTGAAACCGAAGGAGTCAAACCAACCAGACCCTCTACTCACACTTTGAAACAGAACACATATGTTCATTAAAGCTGCTGTAATCATTATTTTCATTTCAACGATGGGTCATATAATCATGTGTAATATGAAGGAGGTCACTTATAGTGACAAAGCCACATAATCATCGCCCAATTCTGCAGTTTCCTTAAGCTCTACAGAGCTTTTTAACATCCTACAGCTCGTTGTTTTGGTTTTACAACCTGTAACTTTAGTGTTCTGGTTCACTCTCATCAACCACATTTCCAGCTGCAATAGGCAGCTGTTTTCAGCATTAAAAAAAAAAAAAGCGCAGATAAACCCATTGTACACTACCTGCCCAGCACCAATCAGCAGATAAATAAAATACCATAACTTGTATAAGGTGATAATATGTAAATCTTGTGTTTGGGGCTTGTTTCTATCCCCCCCAATGGCCAAACAGTCATTTAATTCAGGTTTTAGGCTAAATAAGTTTAGAGAAACCCTGATTAGGTCAAATAATCACCTTAATTGACACTAAATTTTGAAATCAGGACTGAGAGGATCTCTGTGTAATGAGGGTACCACAACAGTTTGTCTGCTTCGCCTATGTGTGTTCTGAGTGTCAATGACCCAGCTGATAAGAGGAGAGCAGACATGTTTGCATTACAGGCAGCAGGAGGAACACTGAGAAGAGGCTGAGCCAGCATGATAGAAAAAACTCTCATACTGTGGAGCGGCTTCTATTGCTGAAGGTCTGGTCTGCTTAGCTGGACACATAGTGGGTATCATGTTTAAAAGATTCTATATGTAAGAATCACAAATTGCTTCTCATTAGTGACACTGGTGGCCATTCAGTGAGCTGCAGTCAGCATCCTGTTGCTCGTGCTCGCGCGCAGCTGCACAAGACTGTAACAGGTGATGTATTTTTCCTCACTTAGACTTCTCATAGTAACATAAAGGATCTCTAATGTTGTGTTGTATGGTGCTTTAGCAAAGCATCTCTCACTACAAGTCAGTCAGCCCCCCTCCCAGTAAGCCTAGTGGATAACAGAGCTGGAGAGCTAATATCTGCAGGGTGCTTCTAGTTGGATAAGTTAGCACCATTTTTGTTGTGGTGGGTGCCGGTCATTTGCTGACGTTAGCAGGAGTGAGGCAAGGCACTCGGGAAAAAAAATGTCACACCCTTTGAATTTTTGCAGAAAAACCAGCCAGAGTCGTTCACATGGTCCACAGGCTGTTATACACAACCAAGAAAGTCAGGAAGGTCTCATTCTTTTAAGTTGCGTTACAACTATGTTAATACTAAAAAAGATGTCTTCATATGATACACTTGCTCCGAAATCTGATGCCTGAACTGACTTGTAAACTGCAAACAGTCCCTAAAGTGTGAGAAAAACTTTATATTTGTTTGTATTTTTCACAAACAAAACAAGATTGTGTATGTTGTTTTGAAATGAGGATGCATGCAGTTTTCAGTTCACACTTTAATATTTCATTTAAATGGCATCAATTTCTGATTATTTTTTAAATAAATTATGGGAAAAGTGTATCTTTCAATCCATCTTGTGCACCATTTAGAGTCAACATAAGAAGCTATTACAACATGCCACCCATCAACCTGCGGGTACTTCTCCCTCCCCTGCTGGCATACTAAATAAATTCTGATATATGAACAATTAATGCTTGAAAGCTTGTGTGTCACTGGCTATCATTCAGATATATTAGCTATTATATACATATCACACAGCCCCTTCAGTCATATCCAACCATAGTTGAGCTTTTCTCCATGTCTAAAAGGCTTTTATATTTGATCCCATTTTCTTCCTTTCTCCCATAATTGCTGCACTTCTCATTTCCTTTAATGTAGGATGATCTGGTTAAGTGTGACAGTGATGAGTTACACATAAGGTCAGGGCTTCTGGCGGTTGGCACTAAAAAGGGGGAAATCATTTTTATTACCCTCCTTTATGCTACATACTATTGCTCTCTGCTTCTTCTGGCTCTGAATGGTTTCAAAGGTGATATTTTGACAAAGTGTACAGATCAAACATCACATGCAGATGTGAAAGTAGCCAATTATTAACCATGGAAACTATGCTTTCTCCACCAGAGGGAGACATTTTTCATTTTAATATGCACATACAGAAAATTGGATCAGTGTGATTTTGCAGCAGAGGAAAACAGCACTGTCTGCTGTAAACATGTGTTGCATGCCTCCTCAAACTACTGCCAACCATCTCCAGAATCAGCCACAGGCAGCAGATCCTTTTTTTTATGTTGTACACTTGGTAAATGTACAGTCAAAGAATATTAAAAACATTACATAAAGCAGCGGTAAACTCCCAAACATTCTCATTTCCATCCCCCGTTTAGGCTAAAATGTTACAGAAGATGTTTTTAATTGAAGAATGTGCATCCAGATTTTTCCTCAAGGTCACTCTGACTTGTTCTGGGAGTCAATGAAACCTTCTACAAACTGAAAAATGTAATGTTTTCATTGTGCTTTAGCTACTGGCAATGAGACAATTTTACCTTTTCTTGACCATCACATACTGCATATTGAGCATATAAGTTCATCTTTAATTATCATTAAAACAAGGTCATCAAATGTAGTTAATGAATCTTTCTACAACTCCAAAAGCTAAAATGCATAAAATCTAACTTAAAAAAGCAAGAAAAAAAAAATGTATAAAGGCTCTTTATCTTTTGATAAATATTTTGCTTTGGCTGCATGTATTGTGTGTGTGTGTGTGTGTGTGTGTGTGTGTGTGTGTGTTGTATTCATAAGAGTGTCATTGAGGAAAAGGATCAGTCAGCTGGATGAGAAATAAGATGAGCCTTTGTAGTTGAAGACCCTTTTAAAACTGACAAAAGACCAAAATCTCTCATTACTCTCTCAGACACACGCACACAAACACACAGAGAAATAAGCAGAGAAAAGGTAGATACTGTATATTTACTTTTTTTGCAATGCATCCTTAAATGCGCGCTGTAATGTGCCTCAAGAGCCTGCGCATCAATATCAGCAAAACATTTGTTTGAAGCTTCCCGTGTTTCCAGGTTTAGAGTGCTCAAATGCCACCAGCCGACCTCAGCGGGGCTGTTGAGCAACGCGAAGATGGCTTTTATTAATGTAATTCATCCTCTTTCAATGGCCGCGACCACAACAGAGAAGCCCAGTGACATCTGATAGGCTGCAGAAAAGGCCATCTAGAGAGGATGAGTCAGTGGCTGTGTGGGTTCACATCATCCCAGAGCAAAAGACACACAATGAAAGTCAATGACTAACAGGGTGGTACAGTCAGTACAGTCAACAGAAAACTATGACTTTATTGTTGCTTATAAGAGGATGAAAAAGAAAAGCACTCGCACGTTCTGTTGTTCCAGGATGTAGTTTGATGACTTTGTTTTCTGCACAAATGTTTGTGGGAGAAAAGGTCTGACACTGACGTCCAGAAGAGCTATTTACTGTAAGCTAAGTTTTTCCATGGTGCTGAGTGACATGCACTTTTATTTGACTAAGAGAGCTTTCCTCACATTAAAAAAGAACTTAAACTTTGCCTCACTATAAATCATCATTCCTTAAAATGTGTGCAAACTTGCCCTGGATTTACCTGTCAATAAATAAGGTCTATTTTAATACACGCGCCCTATTCCCTCTGAAGCTGTAAACTGGAAACCGGGCTGCTCTGACCGAGTTATCCTAACAAACCAAATGACTCTTAAGCTGCTGGATATAGAAAGTAAAAATAAACCTGCCTGTAATCTCTGCAAGACGCACTGGTGCACATTTACAATATTAAAGCGATTATTCACCAAAATCTACAGAATTCAGGCTTGTTGGGATTGGGATAAAAGTTTTAAGTGATCTTATTTTAGCTTTTATGACATGACATGAAGAATGAAGGATTTGACAACCGTACCTCACTACATCTAGTGAAAGACAAGCTGGCTGGCTGCTCAGAAAGCAAACTAACATATGAAAAAACACAGAGTAGTGTCAAGAAAACAGATAAGGCAAATGAATCGGACCTTGCATCAAGGCAGTGTTATCATATACACAAACAAGCAGGCACGCAGCCTGACAGACTGTCCCGATTTAGCAGGAGATTGAAGTGAAGCAGAAAGTGTTATTCAGTGTGCGTGAGTGAGCTCAGTGTACCTGTCTGCTATGATCTACAAACAAACCACCAAGAAAGACTGGGCCTTTTATCTGCGCGTGTGTGTTGGAACATGTGCAAGCATGTTTGCATGAGGAGGGGGGGGGAGAGAAGTCCAAATCTGGCTGAGCCATATCAGACTGCCCCACGTCAAAAGGTTTCTCTGAGTAAGTTTCGGCCCTCCGGATTGATAATTTGCCTCCTTTCTAACTTGGCCACAGCAGCACCACAAACACCAACAGATTGACCACTCTGACCTGCAAACAGCAGAGAAAATGGGTTCCTGAGAGAAGTTAAAAAGCCCTGGGATGTTTTCTTTTTCCTTCTGTCTACAGTTTCAATAAAGGGGGCATTGTTTTAAAACTGAAAACAGTCACCCGCACAGAGGTGTTACAGAAGTGTGGTCTGGCTCAGAGTTTCGCTGGGAAGGAAGGGGGAGACGAGAGGAGGGCGGGGAAGGGTAGGGGAGGGTCGGGGTGAGGAGAGGAGAGGAGAGGAGAAGAGAGGAGAGGAGAGGAGAGGAGAGGAGAGGAGAGGAGGGCAGAATTACAACCGTAAGTCATTTTAATCTATTTTGCCCGGAGTCAGGCTCAGCTTACACATCAGCCCTTATCTGTGTACTTCCTCCTCTACATCAACGAAAAAAACGCTCCTCCCCACATACATTAACAGTTGACAAACACATATTCAGCCGCAGCAAATTAGGGCCTGCTGTCATAAATCTGACAACACCCACCTGAATTACAACAAAAGGCAACTCCCTCTGTCTGCCTCTGTGTCGGTCTGTCTGTGCCTGTACGTTTTCCTCCTCTCTATCTCTCTCTCTCTCTCTCTCACACTCTCTGCTGCTCTCTCTTTCCTCCAGAAGGCTTAAAAGTCAATATTTGAGGATCTGTTGCAGCTCTTGAACACTTCAAAGAGCACAGAGCTCCGCTGTGAACATAGCCTTTAATATGCCGTTCAGGAAAAGAAGCAGAGAGGGTCAATAAAGTGGGGGCACAAGTGCTTCTTGTAGGGAAGTGTGTGTGTGTGTGTGTGTGTGTGTGTGTGTGTGTGTGTGTGTGTGTGTGTGTGTAGGTCAAATATCCCTTCATACATGTTGCACATACAGAAACACAGGTCAGGTTTTGTACAGATTGACTTGTAAAGATTTTTCAAGAATCCAGACAGAAGGAAGAAGGAGAGCGAGCCGCCGCAGTTTTAAGAGCCAGAGTGAAAATAATAAAATCATAATAAAGCTTTCATTAGCTTTCAAAGGTGGCTCTGTGTGAGTGCTGTTGAGGGCTTCCTGTGGCTGGCCTTGGGGAGCTGTTAGATGCCAGCGAGGGAGCCAACAGCGCTGTCATAAGCCTGAATAGAAGACCTAATGCACACAGCACGCCTGTGATTACTCTATTGAACTGGATAATTACATTACAATTATAAAAAAATAAGATGATGTGGAACATTAGGTTCAAGGGTCTGAAAGTGGTAAGCTGTGTAATTTTACCTAGTTCACAATAGCCCTAAACTAAGCATTTAACTTGAACTAAAGCACACTGGTATGCCTACAAAACACACTTCTTACAAGTGGTAGACATGTCTGAGACCCGTTTTAACAATGGTGAGTCTATTTCAAAGCATGCATAAAAACTTTCCTGTAGTCCTGCTCAGTCACAGCTTACACTCATGCTATATTAAAGATCCCCTCCAGACATTTTTTAAGACGTATATAAAATACTCTACTCTGAATAATAATTTGTGTCTGACATGTTTTTTCCACAAAAAATGTATAATTACCTCATTACCTTCAAATGACATCTACTCCTTCTCCCTCATTAAAAATTCCAGTCTCTATGAATATGCAAATATTTTTTATTTCAAAAGGTTTAACTGCTGGAAACAAGAGTTTTCCTACTTCCCTGTAAAGTAAATTCTCAGTGTATGTGTACTGGAGGTTTCAAGTTTCCACATCATACTTGTGTAGGTTGTATATTGGACCACGACTGGTTTCTAAACTATTTGTGATGTCACCAATCATGCTTGTAGGCCGGCCTCCTAAAACTGGATTTTCAGTGAGCTCAGAGAAACTTTCCACTTTCAGCAGATGAATGTGAAAACAGCCTTCTAGTGTCAAACTCTGCACATACGTCATTCTGCACAGTGAAGCTCAAACATCCAACTGTAGGAACAAGAAGAAAAACACTTTTTTGACTGTTTTTTTTGGAGAATTTGATATTGTTTTGCTGTTGTTAAAATTCATCTCTGATCAGCTTTGGTTCCTATCGCTGGAAGCACTGTTCTCCACAAAGAAATAACGGCACAAACTCTTTTTCAGAAATCTAGGTTACTGGGAAGCAAGTACAGTAATTGATACAAAACACTCTTTTGCAATAAAATAATCTGTCAATTATTTTCTCGATTAATCAATTACTTGTCCGGTCTTCGGTTCCCCAAAGGTACAACTTCAAATGTCTTGTTTTGTTCCAACTGGAACAAGAGAATTTTAGTATTATTTCTTTAAAAATGACTCAAAACAATTATTCAATTATCAAAATAGTTGACTAATCAATTAATAAAAGTGTTACAACTCTAATGATGACATGATTAATATTCATCATGTAAAAAGGTTTGAGTGGATATTGTGGTCACTTTGCATGATCCCTTACTGTTTAACATCACTGTGGATTGTTTCCTGTGCTTTTGATAAGCTATTAGTAATCTACCTCGTTGGAGTTATGTTTTAAACTATAGATCTGAGTTCAATTCACTTTGATATTATTTTTATACTATGTCATTCCTTTAAAAGGGCCCATGTGTAGGATTTAGTGGCATCTAGCGGTGAGTTGCAGATTGTAACAAACTGAATACCCCTCACCTCCCCTTCCAAGCATGTAGAAGAACCTACGGTGGCTGTGAAACTCGCGAAAAACATGAAAGGCCCTCTCTAGAGCCAGTGTTTGGATTGACCTTTCTGGGCTACTGTAGAAACAGGCTGGTGCAAAAGGGTGGGCTACATGGAAGGGGACCTGCTCCCTATGTAGATATAAAGGTAATCAAAACACAATAATTCTTATTTTCAGGTGATTATACACTAATGAAAACACACTTATAAATATTATCTTCCATTTCTGCCAAATCCATTCTGCTAGATCCCACTAAATTCTACACACTGGACCTTTAGGCCCTTTAAGCTAAAAATGTGTAAAACCAAGATTTATTGTCCATATTATTTTGCTATAACAGATGGAAGCATCTTGCATTGGTTTGTGTGTTTCCGGTGTATGGATTAGATGAAAGCAGGTCTTATCTTCACTGCGAAGAATATTAGCTGTTGGTAGAAAACTACAGTGGAGAAGTTAATACAGAA
Organism: Thunnus albacares; assembly: GCF_914725855.1. Taxonomy (NCBI): domain Eukaryota; kingdom Metazoa; phylum Chordata; class Actinopteri; order Scombriformes; family Scombridae; genus Thunnus; species Thunnus albacares. The sequence continues at coordinate 25,767,946 of NC_058106.1, forward strand.
ATCAGAAAACTATGATTGCCTTCCTTTCTTGCCCTGGTTATTCTCTTGTATGTAAAGTTAGTGTAAGTTGCTTCTATTATTGTTCTAAGACAAAAACTTCTTTTTAAATGTAAACTTTTAAAACCTGACATATTTTGGATTCTCATCACACTGACAGATTTACACGTTAATGAACATTGAAAACTCTGAGATGAGGAAGTGATATACTATTTAAACTAGATAGTAACCCTGGCCCTGGGTTTTAAAAAATGCCACAACTTTTATGTCATTCATTGAAGTAGCACAGACAAAGTAGTCTGTTTGGTAGTCAGTATGTTGTGGTCAAGTTGATTTTGTTTTACATTTTGTACTTTGTCTGTATATGTTTTTAATCCTAATATGTCAAATGTGTGACCTTATGTGTGAATGTATCTTGCAAGTGTCTAATATATGTTATTTTTGTGGCAGAAGAAAACCAAACCACTTTCAAACAGCTTTTATAGAGTTGTTTTATATTGCAGTTTGGGTTTGACTCTTGGTGAATGAGCTGTGATTGAAGCAGTGGCTAAGCTTATTTAAAAGTGTCACACATTGTGGTATATGCATCTAAAAAACAGAATACATTTAAAAAAGATGAGCAACAACTCAAATCATGCTAAAATTTTCTCGTTGAGCCTATTTGAGCCAACAAAACAAATACATCCAAAGGACAAATCAGAGGGGGGATTAAAATGTTGATATCAAACAGTTATATCATCAGTGATGAACAGGAAAACTGGACTCCCAGCAGTAAAAACAACACTCATTTGTCACTCATGTCAGGATACTGGTGATAAGCAGGACAATTATGCCATTATATCTGCCATGTAGAGAAGAAGGACAGGATGGAGGGAGGGGGGGGATGAAGAGGGGAGAATGGGAACAGACAGTAGGCTTGGTGTGTTGCTGTGTGTTGCAGTGTTTAGGATTTCATCGCCCAGGCGACTACAGACTAATCCCTGGAGACTCCTTCCTTACTTAGGAAATACTTCCTTCCGTACGACTGACAGAAGAAGTGATTTTTCCTCCAAACGACTACAGTGAAACAGAGAGGCACAAACTTAAGAGACATGCCAAGAGTTCTGGTGAGAGGAAAATAAATTCATACTGATGTTTTCATAAAAATTACAACATGTTTGCACAGTTTCTTCTTAATACAAGTTATAAAAAGTCATTTTCCTCAGTCAAATGTTCGGATGTAAAAAAGCACAGCCTTAATTTGTGTCTGGTTTACCCATAAGTTGGACAACTAAATTATTTAAAGAATCTTGGTTAAACTTTTCCAGAAGAAGGGACTATTATGGCCTGAAGCATTCACTTAACATACCAAATCAAAGAAACATGGTTTGTGTGGAGTGTCAGCTCAGTCTTTGCTGTACGTTGCTAACAGTCAGCTCTCTTGCACAAACATGACACTGGACTATTACTAGCCCAACACACACACACGGCTCAACACTATGTAAATCTCTAAAAGAAAAAAGAAAAAACAGTGTAAATCTGTCATAAAAATACAGTTCCTGTTTAGCAACGTGCTGCATCATCTAATCCAGAAAATGGCCCTAAGACAACAGCCAGCAGCCATAAATCTCCATTTCAAACCGGCACACAGGAGACAGACAATGTAAAGTGCTGACAAGTGTGTGTATTTTTAGGGCTCATCTCTATGCAGTTAGTGGCTATACTGTACAGTGCAGTGTGTGTGTGTGTGTGTGTAAAAAGGTGTGTGTGCGCAAGTGTGTTTAAAAGAGACAGAGATAAAATATGAGAGACACAAAGTGAGAGAAAGTCAGTGTGTGTGTGTGTGTGTGTGTGTGTGTGTGTGTGTGTGTGTGTGTGTGTGTGTGTGTGTGTGTGTGTGTGTTTGCAGTCGTCCAGGATTTGAAGAAGTGTGTCAAATGAGCTGGATGAGCTGGATCAGCAGTAAACTGAACACACACACACACACACACACACACACACTTGCAGAATGATGGAGAGTCAGCAATTACTGACACTAACAGCACTCAAGAGTCGGGAATTGAAGAGTTATTCATGGAAAAAGACAATAAAAATTGCAATTTGCATGCTTTGGATTTTTGTGGCTCAAAAAGACTCAAAGTAAACTAAAATAACAACTGACAGGGAAGAAACAGAGCTACAGTACATGCTCTAGCACACAAACATGTTGTAAATGAAAACATGACCACACAATACGTGTCGTTAAGCACAGAGAACAGGACACAAGGTTAGGAAAAGCGCTTCGCTAACCAGCGTGTCTTACACAGGAGCTGAAATGGGAGACAGAGGGGGAAAAGCAGCCGCGGTTAGTCTGACTACGTTGTTTCATTGCAGCAGCCCAAACGCCTGGATTGTTGAAGGGTATTGACTCTGAATAATCCTGCTTCCCTCTAAATCCTCATCCTCTGACTTCAAACGCTGTGCAAAGACTTTCAATAGAATCTGGCATCCTCCCAACTTTCTCTCCATCAGTCGCTCATTCTTCTTCTTCGCATTCTTTTTCACTCTCTGTCCTCCCCTGGATCAACTGTCCAGCCTTGAATCACAAAGCCAAGCACAAATTCTGTGGGAATCTCGAGGAGGCCCCTGCGTTTGCTGGCATACACACACACACACACACACAACACACACACACGTATACACACACACACACACTCCTCTTGTAAGGAGTGACAACAAAGAAGGCACGGCTGTAGACCCGGTGGACAAAGAGTCTGCCAAATGAAAGGTCCCACACAAAGGAGCGCAGAGCAGGTTAGAAAGGATTTGAGGGCCAGCTGTGAGTGTCAACCTATGAAATCTTCAAACAAGTCCAACCACCACTCAACATATTCAATATATGCAACTATTCATCGCACCGTTCACGCAGCCACGTCTGCGTGGTTGGAGTTACTATTTGAAATCAGTGTTTTTAATCAAATTTAAGGCTTCCCATCCACTCGCCAGCAAGATGCTATGATGGCTTTTATGTTTGACAGGCAGGCCTGGAACTAATGGTTTGTTAATGATATGGAAAATAAAAGACTACAGCCATGCTAGAAGCTCTGTGAAGCTGAACAGAGGCTTTCTTTCTTTCAAAATTCTAATAATCTTAGTTTAGCATGTTAGCATACTAACATTTGTTAACAAGCCCTAAACACAAAATACAGCTGAGGATGATGGGATGTCAAGAGTTTGGCAGGTATTTGGTCATAAACCAAAGTAGTTATTGAAGTTATTTCAATTCATCCTGAGGGGGGCATGAATTTGTATAAAATTTCATCAATCCAAGCAAAAGTGACATTTTAAAACTACAAATATCAACCTCATCATGTCAGGGGATCAACAAAGTCATTCATCATTTAGGACTATACATAAATGTCTTTGTGCAAATCCATGTAGTATGTTGATATACAGTATATAACTGGACAAGTGAAAGATTTTACCTACTTCATTCTAAGGACATGTATATTTGTACCAAATTTCATGGCAATCTATCCAGTAGTTGTCAAGACATTTCAGTAAAAACCAAAAATCTTAACCTCATGGTGGCGCTAGAGGAAAAGTCAAGGGATCACTAAAGTCATTAAAAGTCATCTGAGGATATCTGTACCAAATTTCATGGCAATAGTTCTTGAGGTATTCCAGTCTGGACCAAAGTGGTGAACTGACAGACTGATATTTCCCTCACTAAAGCCATTAATATTTTCAAATATGTCTCTAAGATGGTATTTTGTGGATTCCCTCCGGTCATTTTGCAGAGAGAAATAACAACTGTTGTTTTACAGCAACCAAACAGAACATTTGCCATGCTGCTTACTGACCAAACTGTAAAACTGATATCTTTTATTTCACACCTCTGATATTGCAGTGTGTTTTTTTCAGTAACAGTAAAATAATCTCTGACATGATAAAATAAAAAGCAGCATCTGTGTGAGAAAGTCTGGTGTTTCTTGAAGGGAATGTAACAGTCATCCTCAAGACAAAAGATCCTAAAATGCAGAGTCCTATAAAAAGAAGCATATTTTCCCTGACTGCGGCGCGCAGCCAATTTGTGACCAACATAGAAACTTTACTGGAAGGGAACACTATGTTACTGTAGACAGTGATGCAGTGCTACTCAGGGCTGGTCACAACACAGTATCTGTCCTTGGTAAAGAAATTACTGTTTTGAACTTGAGATTTTTGGAGAAATGTAGATTGCAAAGGAGCAGTTAGGTATGTGTGGTGGCTGCTGCAGCGCTGCTTTTAGGACAGCTTCTTTGCACAATATCCCTTGAAGACTGGCTTGGTAATCACACTGGAATATTAAAGTAAACAGACAAAATGTCTTTCTGAAAGCCAGGCTTCTGAAGCAGCTGTAGCAGAAATGAGTCAAATGAGATTTCAAAATATTTTCTGCAAATAACAGCTTCTGCAACACACATTACACAGAGAATCATTTAATTTAAAAGATAACAGCAGGTTTGAGTTAGAATAATTTATGTGAAAAGAGAAGAAGATAGTGGAAATATATACTATAAATAAATATTTAATAATTTTCACATGAGTGATGCAGTTAGATGATAATGCATTTGTAAAACAGACGAGTGCAACCTGGCAAACATGTCCTTCAGTTTTCAATAGTAGATTACGGAGAGCATCTCCAACCACAATAACTGCACAGACATCCATGTCTCAGGTACTCCACAATACCAATTGCTAAATAAAATAAATAAAATGTCATTTGAGTTGTGGTTGTTTTACTGTTTTTCACTACGAGCTTGTGGCTCTAAAGATGGCAGTGTTCATCAGTCACTGTGTCAGTTTGTTAGTTCAAATCACTTTGGGTGTAACAACAACAACCTCTAGGCATGGACAGATTAACCCACTAGGAGACAAACATGAGTCATGTGCCCCCACTGGCACTGGGTTTGTGATAATTTAGTTGAACAAAAATGCATTTAAGAATATACACCATGTCAATTTGAAAAACAAAGTAATAAGGCATTACCTGCATTAAAGGAGATGTATCATGCACATTTCCAAGTCTATATTCATACTCTGGGGCTCTACCAGAATATCTTTGCATGATTTACAGTTTGAAAAACTCCTTATTTAACTCATGCTGGCCCTTAATGCAGCCCCTCTGTTCAGCCTCTGTCTGAAACAGGCCATTTTAGCGCCTGTCTCTTTAAAGCCCCCTCCCGACAAACCCACTCTGTTCTGATTGGCCTGCTCTCTGAAGCTCGGCAGTAGTAGGATTTCACATTTTTTTCTCGTTCCTTACACGAAATGGAAACTTCTCAAATAAACAATTACTTAATTAATAATTACAAAAATGCATAATTACTGTCTTCTTTTTATCCATCAAATTAAAAATATTCTTTTACAGGACTCAAATCCAGGATGTTGTGGTTATATGATATGGGCCAGAGCTTTACATAAGCACCGTCTGCCAGCCAAACAACCGACTATTCATTTAAGTCCAGCCGGCTACTTTATTATATTATTTTTTAATTCGAATAAAATCGTTTAGATAGACAAGTTGCAATTCGCTGTGCATGTACAATTACAACCACTAGCCTCTGCTTCAAAACAATGCAAGCACTGTGATAAAGAAACATGCTTATCTGTCTGTATCGGTCCCGCTTCCCACATGCTCTATATGAATGTGTGTGCGCGCTCAGCTGAGAGGTTGTCTCCTGCCGAGTAGAGAGCGGAGCATCGTCTACAGTGTTTGACAAATATTATCAAAATAATTGATGACAAAACACATTTAAAACTGCATTGATTGCACAGATAGGGGACATCTTCATTAGACGGACTACTTCGGAAAACACCGGTGGCAGCAACTTGACTGCGCAGTAAGTATTAAAATGTCCACTGAAAATGCTGCATTCTCCATATACACCACACAGATGTTTATGGGCTTAATGAATGAACGAATTAATGAATTATCGATATTTACATTGTGCTTTTTACAGCCATCTCTAAGACACATTGCAAGCGAACACTAAAACAGGCAATGTTGTAAAACATGCCTATGTCATATGAGAAAAATGTAGGCTATGACTCAGCCTCACACCTATCATGTAAACTAATGTGAGATGCCCCAAATCATGTTTTACAAATAAAATATGATGTAATAGAACTTCTTGCAGTAATATATATAATAAAGTATATATGTTTTTCCACATCGTTTTATCCATGATTTACATTTTTAGTTATCCTGCCATTGAGTAATTTTCTCCTGCTTTGTGTGTAACAAAGTGAATGTTCATTATGATATAATATATGCAATAATATGCAATAATTAAGATCAGTGTTTATGATGGAATAGTGGCATTAGAAGGTGCCAGAGGCCACAAAATTTGGGCTTTTACAGTCAAAATCTTTCTCCAGGAGGTCACACCCCCGGACCCCCATAGCTGGCTATTTTTTCCCATTGGCTGGCTACTCCATATCCTTGTAGAAAGCTCTGGTATGAGCGTTATAACTGACTTAACTGGACTCAACAAAAACTGAATTTATGCACTAAAATAGAAACTTTGCTTTAAAAAAACTTTTTCAAAAAAAACAACCTTAAACATCATCTGTCTAATCAGCAACAATCAGAACAGCTTTATTTCCCGCCCTACTGAGACCTCCTTGTTTGGCACAGAGTGTGTTGTACTAATTTGACAGCTGACTGTGGTCTCCTCTCAGTCAAGCTGTGGGGCCACTGCCATTCAACTATGTTCCTTTCTCAATTCAATGAGTAAAAGATGGGCAGTGGATCCTTTAAGAGCTGGTACACAAAAACACAATTAGCATTTATGAGTGCAAATAGCAAGTCCTGAGCTAGAAAAGGCTGGCTTTCCAGTCCAACAATAGCAACACTCAGTCCTGACTGTTTGATCTTACATTTCATCTGCACCACTTGTGTTCCTGACAAAACAGTAGCTCACAATTAGAAGCAGTGCAAATGCAAAAGCAAAGGCAAACTGACTGCTGTCCGCTGGATTCCTGTGTTTCATGTTGACTTGATTTTTTTTTATTCCCAGGCTGGAAACCAAAATGACACATTGACTGGAATGAAGACCACAAACCACAGAGTGTCGATGGCCTCAAAAGCATTATACCGCAGACATTCAAGTTAACAGTAACATTAAATTTATAACAGCCGCTCTCAAGTGGTCATGTCATACTTGTGGAGGCTTTCAGATGCGTTATGGGATATAAAAAAAACACATTTTATTACTTCACGTCTATTTTTTGACGTTTTCTTTTCTGATGTTTCAATTTTTTGCCTTTGTAGCTGTAGCTTTCTAGCCATTTACCTCTGCTTCCAGTCTTTATGCTAAACTAGGCTAAACACCCCCCAGTTCTAGCTCAATACTCAAACAGCAAACAGACATGAGAGTGTCATTGATTTTCTCATCTAGCTCTCAGCAAGAGAGCAGATTTTTTCCAAACTGAGTCACTATTCCTTTAAGGTATCACAAAGGGTCCAAAAAGTTCAAAGCTATGACTTTATATGATTGAGTTAAAACTAATAGCTGATGTAACTGCACATGCAAATGTAAAATCATAGATGTTTTATCTGAATGTGCAGGTACGTATGTCTTTAAAGTTGTTACTAAATTCAGGTTCAATTGGACCACGACTGGCTGCAACTCCAGTGTGAACAAAGTTATTATAAAATCCTTATATCATTACATCACATACGGAACACACCCATTATATTATTTACAGACTCTGGAGTATCCTTCAGTTTTGCAGTCAGCACAAGGCAATACACTGCCTTCCAAATAGTTCCTAAAATCAAAGCTCTGTCCCAAAGGAGGGCATTCGTTTGATCTGGTGATCTCAGAGCGTTTTGCTATGATTTGAGCGCCCCTCCTCAGACACTCTCTCAGCTGATTCATAGTGAGTTATATTCCTGGGTTTTGTTTGACTCCTGCCCCACGGGGCACTGGGATTGCACAGGTTGGTTGCCATGGATGTAAGACAAACCTGCACAGGATGAAAAAAGATCTCCCCTGAAGCCCAGCTCAGCAGGCTGCATATTTGTGCATTGTGTGGACGCTGTGCAGGAACCTCACAACCAGTGAATAAAAACATGCAGTCCTGGGAGACTTACTGACAGACCAAGAGCAAGAGGGGGGAAAAAAAGTGATGTGCTGGAAAGCTCAAAGACCGTCTGCTTGACAGTATTCCATCAACTTAGTCTTTTATTCTTTTTATTTTTTTTTCCATCCCAGTTGCCCGGATATCTTTTTTGGCTGTGAAATGACTTGAAAGGCAGCGGTTGGGTTCATTTAAGGACGAGAGATATTGAAATGTTGCGGCACATTGCTCTGAAGAAAAGAGAAAAATGTAATGAATCATTACTGCGAGATCAGCTGTGCTTTGAGGCTCACTCATAATTAACAGCTCAGGCGCTTGTTTCACTTATTTGCATTACTCATTATATTATAGTATTGAGCGCTTTTTCTACATAAAAGATGCCCTTGAAGATTTTTTTATAACTGTGGCCCATTACAAGCACAAAAACATGAGTGTCGAGTCCCCCAGGAAAAAACATTTTAAATAGCATTTTATGGGTTCGTTTTATTTCCCGGTGTCTCCTGAGTGTTTCAGACTGTTATCCATCTACATTCTTCTAATTTCTTCATCCCCCCTCGCCTTTCAGCTGCATCATATAAAAGATGCCTAATTGAAGGCTTTGCACAAAACAAATGACCACATTAGCCTGCCCCCTTTTAACTCGTCCTCCTTCCTGTCTGTGGTTGTGATGCATTATACACTCTGCTTGTTCTCTGTTGTCTCTCAAATTACAGCGCAGGCTGCCAATCATTTGCAAACTAAAACTAAGGGACTTGTTTGTTTCTCCATACCCTGAACCCACCCACCCCCAGAAAAGAAATGCTTCCTGTCTATTTTCCTCCTGTACTCCATGAGAGTGTTTATGGGGAAGCAGAGAACTGAAGAAAACTGCAGGTGTTGACGGAAACACAAAAGTGATACTTTTTTTTCCGCTCCGCTCTTTAACTTGTTCTCAAAATTAATTGATAGACGCAAAATGAGAATTTTTTTTTTTATCTTGTGTTTGTATTTTGATTCCAAGATGATCTCTTAAGTTGGTTGGCCCTCTTCCACTGCCATTATAATCTGAAAACAGCCTTAACAAAAACCCACAGCCACACAAGATGAATAAGAAACAATTCGCTCACATTAATTCAGCGTCATTGAACATTCCCTAGATAGGAAAGAGGGATTAAATGCTTGACTTGTATTTCTTTTATGTCCACACATGAACGGCAAAACAGCTCTTTTTTCCACTCCGTTAAGATCTAAGAACCTGCCAGACATTTCTGTCCCTCCGTGCTTCCCATACATATGGTGCCACAGTGAGTTTTTCTCCATGTGACAAAGGCTCTTAAAACCTCTACGGCCAAATAGAACAATGCCACGTGGGTGGCTCCGTGTGTGTGTGTGTGTGTGTGTGTGTGTGTCTGTGTGTGTGTGTATGTAAACAGATATTGTGGATTGCATTAACATTTACTGGTACTTAAATAGCAACAACAACCAATACTGAACATGTGGAGAGGAATACTTTAGGAGGTAGTACACATTTTTTCAACTGCAATTTTGTTATGATAAATATAAACCACATTTTACCAACCAACCAACATAATTCTGTATGCAAATTATATAAGAATCTATCCTAACATCTACAGTAATATAATTAATAACTTTCAAGAAAAACTGTTTGGATTAAAGCTGAAACAATTAGTCAACTATGGATTAGTAGATTTACATGAAATTAACTGCCAACAATTTTGATAATAGATTAATTGTTTTTCAAGCAAAGATGCCAAACAGTCTTCACTTCCAGCTTATCAAATGTGAATATTTGCTGGTTTTCTTTGGGTTTTGGACTGTTGGTTGGACTTAACAAGCAATTTGAATATGTCAACACGGGCTTTGGAAAATGGCGAAGAGCATTTTAGAGTCCAAACAATTCACAGATCAATCATGAAGATAATCAGCAGATTAACGAATAATGAAAATAGTTGCAGCCCTTGTTTGGATGACGATTAAAGAAATCACAAAAATACCTTGAGAACACTACATAATGACTTCTCTAACGCTATAACTCCAGTCTCATCTGTTGCCATTTGTATTACGCAGCCTGTATGTTGCAAGCAGCCGCCAATGTTTGTTGACTGATGAGAGCCGATGTTGACAGGGAACTCTGTTTGGTTTGGCAGGGGCGCACACTGGCTGCCATTCCACAGATGAAACCATGTGAGTGCTGCTCATTTTGGGAGCATTTTCAAACAGCTACCAGCTCCTGCAGCCTTATTTGACTGCTGCCCTGTGTGAACAAAGCTGTCAACACCTAGAATGTAACAGGAACTTTAGGGGGTAGAAAGAAAAATACACTTTCAGAAATTTAAAGAGGAGCCTAAATAGTTTTTAAAGGATAAGGCTGGTGATATTTTATATTTTACTTACTGTCAAAAATGCCCATGAAAAGACCAAAACCAACAATGAATTTAACCTGCTAACAACTGCAGCCAGAGCCTGATATGACTTGTTCCTCTGTGCCATAGATAAGATAAGATAGGATGTACCTTTATTGATCCCACATAGGGGAAATTCAATTTGATACATCAGCACAAGGGAATGTAGTTAACATCAAATACCTATATATCAAAAAAGTAAGTAAAAGATAAAATAATAGAATAATTGATACAATAAAATAGATCTGTGTGTAAATACATGTGCAATACACCTACATTGTCGTCCAAAAACTATTAAATACACATCAATGAACCACACTGTTGCACAGGGTGACTTGTTCCTTCATTACCATGAATGTGGGCGCAGTACTTTTTCACTCAAATCCCAAATACACTGTCCTGTTTCAGTATATACTCACTCGAGCAACAAATGGGTATTCTTATGCTGCCAGAAATAATTCCCGACAAATACACTATTTGCTCCTGTTTGAGTAGCATTGGCTAAAAAAAAAATAAAGTACCCAGCTGTTTCAGGAAATGATTGTTGGCTATGTTCTTTTGAGATTTGACAAGAAGAAGAATGTAAAATAGTGCCAGTCTCTCAGTCTTTTAAAACATTCTGACAACTTTAATAAAGACCAGCAATGTTTGCGACTTTGCTTGAAGTTCAAAGTTTTTTTAAAGATGTCATGTTTAATTACCTTTATTACAAATGCAGAATATTTCAGCTCAACGTCAGACCCCAAATAGACGCACGAAACATCTGACGACACAAAAACAGGGCGATTCCCCTGCAAACCGCAACTAAAACACTGTGATCATGCGAGACTCTCCTATAAATCATTTGAGTTTAGGAGGAGGATAACTGTATGTCTTTAGACTGAGAGACGTCGTTAAAGAGAATTGGCTTAATGATATGTCTGAGACTGTACATTCAAGTCATAAGCTCTGTATTTGTTGCCCACCCTTTTCAGCCGTCATATGACAGCTATCAGCTAGAGTGAGAGAGGCATCCCACACAGGGGCAGCAGGAGCACTCAGACCGAGGCAGGTCGTTGCCTGTAACTGTCAGTCGGTGCTGAAGAGTGATATGATGGTGAGGAATGGAAACAATGTGAGAAAGATGTTGAAACCAAATGCAAGAGCGGACGTCCACTTGAGCAAAGCAGGCTGCTTATGATGGCATAATTGTTTTCCAGCCCTCTAAATAATGTGGTTTGACTTTATTATCACGATATAGTAGAGTCAGACACCTTGCACAGTAACAGAAGCAATTAGAAAGAGGTCTCAGTACATCCCTTACAGACGGCCTCCTGAGTCTCCTTCAGGAACACACAAACTATCTAATCTCAAGATCAGAGTGTAGCGGTAGATCTGGAAGGAGGACAGACTCTGCTCTGTTTGCCCTGAAGTGGAGCCTCACTGCACGCACACACACTGACTCATTCACTGTTTTTACAACACCCACACAATCCAGACTGCTGAATGTATACTCGAAACCGGGAAACACACACAAACATCCACACGCGTGCAATTACCCACGTAAACACTTTGCGCTGTAATCTCAACATGCGCTTATGAAGTTTATACCTTACAAAAGTGCTTCCCACACAGCTGACGCTCACCTTGAAAAGCAGCCACGTTGCGTGAGATGAGAAACTTGAGGCTGGAGCTGGATGTCTGAAGAAGGTTCTGGATGTCTCTCCGGGCCGCCACCTGGTACTTCTCCTCCATCTTTTTGGTGCAGCAGGTCTGGTTCCTGGACATGCACACCTGAAGGTCTGAACCTGAGGGTCATAAAGTTATATGTTAGAAGCCAGAAACACAGATGCTAGGATTAAAAAGGAACAAGACTAAGAAGCAGGGTGGCTCAGTATTAGAACTTAGTATCCCATTTATCTTCAGCCATTTCCGTATGGTAATTGCCTTCTTCAGTTTGTTTCTCTCATACATTATGATATGATTATATTCAAGTAACAGAAATAAACATCCATTCTCCTGAAAAATAAATACCCAGCAATCTTTGAAAATCCCAGAATGTTGGGTAACACTTGCTGCTGTTAGGAAAGTATTTCCTGAGTCCTCAAAGACTCTTCTAACCATTTCAATCAAAATATGTTTCATCTGTTGCACGAAAAATAGATATTTTTAACTTATTTCTCAAATTGGGACTAATCCTGGTAGCCAAAACGACACGTTCTTGCTTTTTTTGTACAACACTAGAGCTACATGCTCTATTTTGAATGAAAATGACAAAACATAACATTAATATAGACAAATATGACTGATATTGGTTAAAATTTTGGTTCAAGTTCAATAAATTACGCAAAGACATATATCATATCCAGCGAGCATCTTTGTTTAAATCAGGAAAGAGAGTCGCAACCTCAAAAGCAGAATATTCATTTCATCCAGATGGTTAGAAGAGTCATTGGGGATTTTACAAATACCTTCATAAAACCTGTAAGTGTTGTTAAATGACCTTTTGTGTTTGACAGTGAAATGAAAGCTTACCTCTGTGACTTGAATGTAAAGGTAATACATGAGAGGCACTAACTGGGGCAAGGGATTTACATGCTCTCCTGAAGGTGCTCCACTTTCCTTTATACATTCCAAAGACACACAAGTCAGGTGTATTTGGACGCCCTAAACTGCCCCAAGGTGTGAATGTGTGAATGTGTCTAACTATTCTCCGCATTATCTGTATGACAGGTTGACAATCTGCCCGAGCTGACAAGCAGATTTCCTTCCGTCAGATGCATTCGACAAGAAAAAAAGCATCCATGAAATCTTCAATGAACTACGGTGTAAAACAAAAGTGGAATAAGTGGAAATCTAAATAAATTACAATTGGTCATGTCTGTGTGAAATATCAGCAGTGGATAAATGATTTACTGACTATAAGGGTATTAAACATCCCTTAAACTTTCGGGTAAAAAAAGACATGCAAAAAGAACATGTTTATCTAATGCACAAGTTAGAAAACACTTAAGTGGAGCAAGAAAACCAAAACACCTAGATTCTAAGAGAAGATCTCCATCAAAGAGTTATCGCTCGCCCCGGGAGATGTCTCAGATTTTCCACTCCGAACAAATGTAAGCAATCTGCACACATACGGGACAATCAAAACATCTTAAAAGCGACCCAAAACTCCGCAAAAGCCTCTCTGACATGCCTAGGCACAGTGTAAGGAGCTGTTGCCAAAGACGCTATCAGCTCCCTGCGAGGTTCAAGGAGGGAGCAGAGCAGGCGATGGCACACGTGGAGGAATTCAGACTCTTCCAGATAAGACAACATGAAAGCGCCCCAGGTCTTGCTTTTTTAACCTAAATGCTTCACACAACTATTTCCACTTCCCAACGCCGCAGACAACAGCTTTTTGGCCGGGGTGATAGACTTCTGACTTGCTGTGTTCTGACCTCAACTGAAGGCTGTTTGGCACTTCTTATCACACAGGCAGCCTCAAACATGGAAACGGCTCTCTCGGATTCCTGGAATTTCTGGAGGTTATTTTTCACCGGCCCACACCCAATTATAGATAACTCAAAAAAATCACACTCAAGGATCGTCCATATCTGCTTCCTTGCTATCTCACATTACACTATCTGATGTATTTCAGTACATTAATCTGAATTCATCAAGGAAATGTTTTGCATCTTTCCAATGTCAAGATGCATTTCGACTTTTAGCTGTTTGAGGCTGCCAGAAAGGTCAGCGAAGGTGCATTTTTAAAACAGTAGCAAGTGTTTTTACAGGGTTAGTGGCCACTGAACCAGGAGCTTATCATCACTATGGGAGGCACCCATTGCAGACAATTTATCTCAGAGGAAAATCATCCACTTACTTTTCAGGTTGTAATTCTGCAAAACACTACAGCTCTGAGGTTTTAAACCACACAGCCACACAGTCTTGTTTAAGGGGGCAGGAGCGGTGATGGTGTTATAAGGGTTATTTAGAGGTTTAGGAGGCATCTGAGGGCTTTCTGTCAATTGAATCTGCTGCTGGAAGCTTGATGAAGTTAAGAGGGAGCAGTTTGTGGCTGGCTGGTAGTCAACGCCATTAAGATTTACTTTTCCAAGAGGAACACAGAGCAGCAGCAGCAGCAGCAGCAGCAGCAGCACTCAATGACAGCCCACATGAAAAATCCACACCCATAATTCCCCTAAATCTTGTAGGAGAAGTATCATGTGGATTTACATTATGGGTGATGTTCAGAAAGTTAAATGAAGCCTACTTTACCTAACTTTACACAAAATAATACCTGTTTATCCCTGCAAGCCACTTATCTGCTTTCCAAAGCAGAGTTTAGTTTTTGTTCCCCCCCCTTTGTGACAACCAACAAGTAATCTCACTAGGTTTAGTTCTTGGTTTTACAGGATTGAAAAAGCATATTTTTTATCAGCACACTGCTGGACACAACTGTGAAGTAAACAATGATAAGTAATCTGCTGTTTTGTCGTACAGTCCTATTCCTGATGATAAGCATCATGTGCCAGAGCATGACCTTTTACTTACAATGTGATTGCTGAGTATGAATTGAAGAACGTGTTCATTACTATAATGGATTTCTACAGTTTTTGCACTGATTTAAGACACATCTTTCCTTCAAATATGGTCACTGAAGACACACACAAAAAGGTGTAGTCTAGGCAGCTCAAAGCTCTCTTCTTCTATTGTCTATATTATTATTATAACTGCACACACGCCTCTAAAATGAGTTTGAAAAAGGTGTGTTTAGCTCCTCCAGTACAAAGACTCCTTCAAGAAGGCAGTAAATGACAGTGCAGTCTACAGAAATGCAATATTGTGTGTTGAACAACTTCACAAGCTCTTTCAGTGGTTAACATGTTGGTGCTTTGAGGATGGTAAAAAATAACAAATATACAATTCATTAAGTGGAAATATGACATGACAGTTTCAATTAGTGGTTGGTTTACAAAGATTTTTAGATTCTAAAAACCCAATCAATTAATAAACCAGACAATGTTATACAGGCTGTATGATAAACTCCTACATACCTATTCTGGGACTTAAAGGCAATAATTGATTTGGTCCTATTTGCCTGAGTTGGAAAACTTTGCGCACTTCATCGCATCTGTTGGGGTTTCCAAACCCTAATCCACAGAAACATGCCAGGAAGAAAATACAGTTCGTCCGCAGCGGCACATCCATTTTAATAAAAAAAAAAATACCGGGTAATTCCCCTCCCAAAAAAAAAAGCCTGTATTGAAGTTAAGGTTTCTTCTAAACCTGTGTGTAGTCCCCTCAGGTGAGTCCCGTCCACATGTCAGGTTTCAGCGTGTGTGAGGCGTCTCTGTTTGTGTCGAGGAAACCCGTCCGGATAATCACTCACATCCAGTCAGACAGAAAGTTGCGGCGGTGTGAGGAGTCTGTTTCTGAGCGGCATGTTGTCAGAGTTGGTTGGACCGACAGCAGAGGCGGAACCGTAACGTTACCTGCTGGATCCGCTGTTGGACGGAAGCCTGGCGGCGCCATCTACCGGACACATGACAATAGATTCATATGTGGGCTGGAGAGATGAAATAAATCTGAATGCACAAATCCGTTTAAATCCAGAACACATTTAATCCGTAATGTGGTTTGATCTTTATTCATTAAAACTACCATAAACTTAACAAGTCACTATCAAGAGTTTTCAATTTAGGATGTTTCATTCGCTTTGTGCAACTAAATGACCTTTGGCTGACTCTTAACTTATACTGAATTAGATCTTTTTTATGTGAAGTAATTAATGGTATTCAATTACAGTAATTGCTTACGGACAAACACATGTCTCTTCTATATACAGTTAAACTGAGGTTTTGAGATTTTAATGACATTTTTTATCACTTAATTTCTCTTTAACTTTCATTCTATTAGATGGGGACCCCAAGAATAACCCACTGTAAGAAACAACCACCATAGCAAAATGTTAATTTACTTCTTCTAAATCATTATTAGTTATGTAATTACTGTCATCTGAATCCAAAGTACAAAGCCTTCAAAATGACTGACAGAGTACCCCACCCCTGATACTGTGTGATACTTTAAATTGACCAATGGCAAACATGAACTCAGTAAATCGTTCCGTCTGTTAAAACTGCATGTAGTGCTGAATTAGGTGCTCTTGACTGGGGTCCCCAAGGACCCCAATACATTGGTATTTTTAAAAAACACTAATTAAAACAGAAACAGAAATGATGAAATGATGTAAAGTCGTTGGGAACAAATTGATTGACAAGTCATGAAGAATAAAGCACACGTGAGATATAAAAAGCATACCTCTGGGGTCTGCTGGGACCCCAGTCAGTAGGATTCACGTTAAATAAGAAAACGAATAGTAAGAGGTTGAATAATATGCTCTAATTTTTTTGTCTTCATTAACTCCCTCAACTAATTTTAAGAGTTGAGTGAGTGTTGTAGAAAAAGTTTCATTCGTATACTTCCTTATTGTAACCTGTGTGATCCACATAGTGGTTTCTATCAGAAATAAACTGCATCACTCATTCCTGAATATAAGTACATATTTCAGGTGCTGTAAAGGTGTTTAAAGATCATTTCACTTGATTTGTATGGGCATATTCTATATTTAGCATGCAAGTCTTAATATGCAAAATGAATACACGAAACCTTGCATCATTCATGCCCTTCACTATATACAGCACTGCTGTTGAATATGAACACCTGTGATACAGCCATTATCAATAAGGGCTGTGATCTAAAATATCTTTCCTTACAGACTGAAGCACTGCTACAAACTGTTACAAGATTAGAACATAAATGCATAAACCCAGCTGGTGAGAGCACTCACTTAATTTGGAGGCAAAGGTGGTCAATGTGACACCACTTAGTATAATAGTGCTAAATAGTTTAATCAGATTGCTAAAAAAAAAAAAAAAAAAAAAAAAAAGTGAGAATCAGAAAATCTACTGTTTGCAAAAAAAAGGTTGCTGACTAAAGCGCACAGCTATCACATGATGATTAGCTTCTGCACTTTTTTTCCCCCAACCAGTCTTATCTTGTAAAAAAAGGTTAATGTTGTAAGATTTTGGAGTTTGGGGGGGGGGGGGGGGGGGTAATGTTAGAGCCATCTTAAAAAGTTAGACTATTTCTAAATTTTCCATATATCCAACTTACACACCTTTGACAAAAAATTAAACTACAACTGCTATTAACTCTGGCCCAAAATGTTGGTACATGTTACACCTGCAACTGTGAGTCCATTCATTGAGATTTGCATTTTCATAGAGATAATTATAATAAATTCATGGAGAGGGGGGGAAAGAATATCACCAATTTAATTTACAATTAAATTTAATTACATACAATCCACCAGTACTCACATGCATTTTGTATGGTTACAACAAACTTCTCAAATTACAGGACCTATAGCTTGAGCATAATAGGTTTCTGATCAACAGTGGGGTCAGGGTCCAGGTCAGCTCCATCTCCTCATTCCTACACAGGCCGGGACAAGTGCAATACCTCAAGGTACACAGCATTGCTACTAATCCCCACCTGCACAGGAAGGGACAGCTCCAGTTATCCAAACTGTCATGTGGTAAAAAAAATAATAATCTGATTTAACAATCCCACCTGACAGCACATAGTTCATCAACCTAGTCAGTTTTGCATGGATTTGCACAGCGAACATCAGTTAAAGCTGAATGCAAACCAGCAAAACTGACCAAGTAATGATTCAAAGATCAACCCTGGTGATTACGGACATCTGAGCTTCAGAAAGATGCAGTTAGTTAGAAGTACTTCAAGTGCTTACATTGCAGTAGATAGGAGAAAAACACTACCTGCACTATAAGCACTTTAGTACTGCTGAAACTTTGAGGTCACTGGATGAGAACTGGCAAAAATCTGTTTTTTTACAATGTTACGGGTGTATTAGGCAATCAGATTGTGGATGATGTGACACCCCCAAAACCAAAGATCTAAACAGGTGGAGAGCAAGCAGGCCACCATCAGTTTTGCATAGATTTGCACAACTCATCTATTCTTGTAGTGCAACTATGCAAAACTAGCAGAGAACTGCAAGATATTTGAGCCCAATTAGAAATTAAGAATGGTCTGGTGGCGCATATCACAGCCCCTTATGCCAGAAGGAGCACTTAGGGCAGTAGGTGCTAGTCTATGTCACTATCTGCACTAGATGCACCTTAGCACAAAGACAGTACTTCATAATGACATGTAACATCAAAGAAACTGCACATCAGTGTCAGGGTATTGCTGTAAGTGCCTCCACTGCAGTAGGTATTACATAGTACTACCTGCACTGTAAGCACTTTGACAATACACAGACTGATTACAGCATCACTGCTCTCCTGCTTCATGGGAAAGACGGTCACACAGCTCCATGTTGCAGTTTTTTAGGGCTCCTTCACTTCAAGGTGGATCTGAGGAGTGGAAGAAAAAAAACACACACATAGGAGAGCTTATTAAGACAAACACGATATTGCAACAAGTTACATGCTGCACATGTTGATATGTGGCGCACATGTGAGAAATTCCTTGTGATTAAATATCTAAAATCGAAGAATTTGCGTCTCCCTCCATCAGAACTGAACATCATTATTTCTGGTTAATCGATAATTACAGGAATTAGTTGTTGTGGTACAAGATGTTATGATTTATTACAGCAGCACGAGGTCACTAGAAAACATGAATGAGCAGCCTGCGGCCCGCGTTCCCTGCGACACGGGCGCGCCTGCGCAGTGAGCGGTGTTGTTCACCCCTCCCCCACCGTCTTTAACATGGCGCCTCGAAGTGCGCCAACCTTAGCATAAATGACTTTAAAACCAACCAAGCTAAACGCAAAACGTAGCATTGAACACCAAAATCTTTGCAACTGCGTGTTTGTTTGTCTCAAAGGGGGGAAAGCGCTGGCTTGCGGTTTCGCGGCTATTAGAAAAAAACAAGCCTGAACGTCCATGTAGGAACAGATGCTAGCAGGTAGCTTAGCTGCTGTTAGCTCGATGAAAACATGGCTTTTATCCTGCGATATTCACCACAGTCACACTCAACCTCTCTGGAGATGACACAGGAGCAGCTATGAGTGCTTTCAGTAAAAACAAGCTGGCTCGTTTTTATGTTGTGGTTCGCAGGCTAATAAAATAGACACTGGTTAGCCAACAACAAACGAGCACGCCTTTAAATAAATACATGAACGGTGCATCTTCCCTGTTTGATTAGCTGCATTTACCTACTGTGGCGTTTAATTTATTAGTAGAGTCACCTTATTAGTGGTATGTTCAGTGGTTATCATGCTTATCTTTAAGTTTCTGCGGCTAGGCTAGGCTAGCTAAGCTAAAACGCGCGGCCTACAGCTGCCCCATGTGCTGCTGCTTTGTTCTGGGGGGCACTTTAACTCACACACCACTGCACCCGACACTAAGCAGCTAATTCAACACATTTGCAAACTTACTTTTTGTAAAATAGCACACTAGTATATTCACACACAAACTCGGGGATGTTATCAAGATGTTTTTTCCCAACTAGTTTCGGAGAAAGAGAGCTCCGGACAGCTTTTTCAAATCTCCCTCATTCCCCTCGATGGTGGAGGAGCCGAGGGGGCTGCCATGCGCCTCACGCTGCACTGTTTTCATCGCCAAAATATCATTTAAGCGTTCATGTTTGGGTATTCCGCCTATATAATATTAAGACACGTAAAAAAACAAACGTGAAACACACCAATGAGGGGTTTCATACATGAAAACAGATTGAAAAAATAACCCCAAAACCCCGACTTCCTTGCCGATAAACATGCGCTCGGCAGACACTCACCAGCCGAAATCCACCATCTTCGCTCACTTGCTTGGGCTGGCCGCCGTGTAGGTCTCTCTCGCCGACAAAAAGAGAGAAATAAATACGTAACTATTCCGCAAACTTTTCTACCGCCGGACCAAAAGGAAACATTAAGTAAAATCTGAGCCGATCGCGAGCCAATTTATAGCGCAGATACGCTGCTTAAAAATGATTGCGGGGTTAGGAAAGTGGCGCGAAGGCGACCAGTTGGTAACCATGTGGGTGAATGAAGGGCGGCTCCCACTGAACGTAAATATCTAGCTACAACCCCCAACTCTCCCTATTAGCATACATAAACTACGGTACTTCCGACCCACATCTCCAACCCAACAGCCTCCACCTCTCCACACTGAGGAGGGAGAGGGAAAACAGGAGGGGATCTGTTGTTTTTTTTATCTTTCTTTTAATATACAGATTATATGCATGTATGACAGGAAACAGTCTGTTTATTCATGCAGTTTTATGGCCATTTAAGTTATGCATTATAATAAAAATAAATAAATAATCTTAAACCATTAAACCACTTTTCAGCAGTATAACGGCGCCTCATAGTTGAACTATTTTTGTCATCTGAACTCATTTAATTCTTTATTTTTTTGGCTTATATGTTCGTTTAACGAAGGAAAATGAAACGAATAATTAACCTGTTGCTTCTCCACAACACGTTAATATCAGCCTATAGTTTGATATATTCACATGTATCGACCTGTAGCTCATTTACATATTTAAAAAATAATAATTTGGCGGCTTGCATATAGTGAGACAAAAAGAAAAAGTAATAAGGATCATAGATAATCATATTAAACAAGTTTTTGTTATCCAAGCCACATTTAAACATATGGGGCAGTTAACATTTACCCTCAATGATTTATACTCATTTGTATGTTTAGAGTTTGCTCCAGAGGACATGATCAAGTGTTTGTAATATATAAAGTAATATAACTAAAACTGTTTATATATAGGCCTAAACTTGAGCACAGAAATTCAGTAAATTTATTAAGCATCCATCATAAACCCAGAGTGTGAACTGTAGGATAAAAGACTTTCAAAAGTTTTCTTTTCATAAGTCTTTGGGGAAAAAAGGCCTAAATGTTCAAAGAAACATTTTTCAATTCTTTTGTCAGATTGCTGCTTATTCATTACATTTATCTTTTGAAAAGTTGTATACTTCTATTTAAAATTGATTTATGATGACACAACAGTAAGTTTTGGGTGTGAATTTGCGGGAAAGTTACTTTACTTAGTTTTGAAGTAACACTTCTACAGAAACTGCACAAAAATTGTTAATATGGTTTTTACAAAAATGAGGTCCAACAACTGATTCAAAACGTCTGTAACTGAAATAGAAATGTGATGTCATAATAATCAGGACACACTAAGTGAAATATAAAAATGAGACAGATAAAGAAGTTATAAAGTTTTCTAAACTCATTTAAACAATTGTTTTAAGTCATTAAAACCATTTTTGATGTTAGTCTGCTGTCAAAGTTTTTTGCATTGTGCCTTCTAAATAGTTCAATGCAAAACACAAAAGTACTTTTCTTTAAATAAGTTAAAATGATTAAAACTACACACTTGCCTATTTGGTTCATGCTGTGTGAAAAATTATAGTAACTGAAACTTAATTAGGATTATAAAATGTCAATGATCATGGCTGCTGTTTGTGATTCAGAATTCAACTCTGAACTTAATCAAAATATTCGTATCATTTCATGCTCACAGAGAGCTGGCAATACTCTCATCTCCTGGCCGTACTTTCTTCTCTGATTGAAAACAAAACAGCTGGATATTATAGAGATGATGTGAGCATGAGGAATAAACATCAAACCACAACAGAAGAGCAGTCGAGTACTGCGACAAATTCAGGGCCCTCTGACAGGACAGGGCCGATGCAGACTAAACTCTCCACACTTTGGCTGCTTGTAATTTAAATCTCTTTGAGCACTTAAAAAGAAGATCTTTTTTAAATGTGAAATTAAAGAATTATTATGATACTGTATGGTGAAATACAGAACATACATAGATTATTACACACCTCTGATAGTTTCTACAGTCTGCAAAATGAACTCTCAAGCACTGTTCTGCATTTTTAGAAGTAGGAATGATTTATGCAGTGAAATCTATGTATAAACCGTATTGAAAAAGCTCCCAAACATTAATGTTTTGTGTTTTCTAATATGCTTAGTTTGGAGATGATCAGGGCCTCGAATTTGTACTTTGTTTAAAAAGTTCCAGCTTTTCATTAGCAGACAAAGTCTTAAAGATAACTCAATTGTTAAACGTAATTTAGGCCATTTTCTTTTAACTTGAAATGAATGCTACGTTTAACTGCCATGGCACACCTCACTAGACTTTATTTTCGGTCTATTGTCAGTTGGAAATCATGTAAAGCTACAGATTGAGTTTCCTGTGGCTTGGAGGACAAGAGAGGAAAAAAAAAACCCTTCCAACAATGTCTTTGTTCACAACACAAAGATTTGAGTAAAGTTACATAAATGATAAAAGAAGTGTTTTTCAGCCAATACATATGCATTGGAGTTTAATGACAAAGAAACAGAATGATGGCTTCAACCTGGGAAGCTTACACATTCATGATCACCTTTCCTCCATTAAAGTGAACTCCTGAGTTTAACGGAGGTTGATGAAATGCAGAGAGTTGTTTACCTTTCAATACAACTTGCACTAATTACAAAAGCATGCTGTTATTACCAATATGTTCTGTCGAGAAGTCAAAAATTTGTGTTTCCCTGAAGTGGGTGTGAAAAAATGAAGATGGTTCAATCTGCTGCTGGTTAATTATTCTGTTGTCATGTGTTGAATCCTGTAAATTGTCAAACATATGAGCGAGATACAGTATGGTAGCTGGCCAGCAGATGGAACTAGCCAGCTAAATACTGTACTACAAGACATGATTGCTTTTCAACTGTAAAGAGGAAGTGAAAAAACCCCAACTTCCCCATCACAGAAGTTTCTGTTGTTTTAAAAAAAAAATTGTCTTTATGCAACTAACAGAGGCTCAGAAAGGAGATGACAGTACTCATTCTCAGCAGAAAGGTTCAACCCTCCAAATATTCAACTGTTAAGTGTCTTTTGTGCTGCATGCTGATGTTGCTATAAATTCTGCATAGTGTCCTCAAACAGGCTCAAGATATTTTAGTCCACTTTTACCAGAAGTGTGTGATAGATCTGCAATTCCCACTCTTGCAACTGACCAGCAACTTGAACACTTTTCACCCTGATACCAAATTATCTGTGCTTCTCCTCCATTTCCCTGAGCACACTGTGGGAGTGGGAGCGCTCAGTCATGACCCCCAACCCCCCACACAAAGCCAGTGGTGGGTCTAGTTCCTCTGCATATGGAAGTGAGGTGGGGGGTGGGTGAACCGGGGAGGTTGTAGACTTCACATCGTCCCATGTGGTCAGATAAAAGCTTACGGCTCCTCTTATTAGACCCCCTTCCCCTCCCCTCCCTCTGCAAGCTCTGTATGCTCTCTGCACAAATGATAGTTAAAGATCTGTCTATATGTGAGTTGAAAAAAAACATTTAAGGATACTCTTTAGTTTATGTAATTTGGAATGAAGGTAAAGGAAAAGCAGTCGTACATGTGGACAGTATAGTAGCACATAAGGTCATGAAATCATTGTTTTTATTTCTGCAGCATAACAGTGAGCTGAGAAAAGGCTTCCCAGGTAAAATGGGCAACTTAAAACACCATGCTGGTAGCACTTGTGACATTCAAGCCTGTACTTGAGATCCAAAACATCCCCTCTGATGCAGCACCACTTCTGCCCTTATTTTCTAAAATGGCCTACCATAACCAGGCTCCTCCCACGACAGGGGCCATGAGCCCGGGGGTCTCTGTTTTGTTCTTCCTATAGAGGCCTGGCTACCCATTGTCTACGCGTGACCCCGGGGTCAACTGAACTCACCTCGCTCAACCACGGCCCATTCAGCTGTGAAGCTTCACATAGGACAAAAACATCTCACAAGAGCAAGGATCACTTGAAGCGAGGGGGTGGGAAGACACAGACACACACACACACACACAGACAACAAACGCGCTCCCCAGCGTTTCAGAGTCAGAAGCTAATTTGTGTCATATTGTTTTTCACAATGTATTACAGCATTTGAGCTATGCACAAGTTCAAAGTGATCTTTTTTTTATTTGAATCAGTTATAGTATTGGATAGAATGTGTTTCCCTCCTGAAATATTAATGGTAGTTTAAGTTGGCACACACACCCTGGTCTATTAAAGCAGTAATGAAGTTGTCTTTGACACATTTTCTATTAATTCTTTCAGATATTTTAAATACATCTCTTGCCAGAGGGGAAATTGCATTTTGCTGCAGGATAAGAATGATCCATGGCTGTCATCTTCTGCTCTTATTAAGGTTTATGTCTTAGGCCAAAAAGAAAAGTGCACGATAGAAAATAAAACCATAATTCACTGCAAAAAAAATTTCAAAAAGCCATTTCACCTATATTCCCTGTTGTTTGATTGTAGCTGTGTCCTTGTTTAAAACACAAAGCACATGTCCTGCATAGACCATCCTGCCTGGCTTCTCGCATTCAGAAGCAACAGTGTCCCTGGTGGAGAGGAAGCTCATGGAAGCTGACAGGTTGAAAATGTGCGGCATGATGTGGCTGAAGGAGCATGAAACATGTTCACCCATGGATGCTGTGCACAGCGCCACAGGAGAGACCGGGATACAATTAAATGCTGAGTGTTTTTACATTTAAAAAGATTTCTGTTGCCTTTGCAGATAGTTTGACGTCTTATAGGACAGATTACACACATTTGTTGACCTGCAAAGACGGCACTGGAGCCAATGCTATGTAGTTTCATGAATAAGAGATTTAGAGAAACGTGTTAAATAACCAATCTGAGATTTATAATCCTGATCCTTGCAAATGCATAAAGAAGCCTACTTTTTTGTATCAAGATTACCTGTATGACAGTAAAGTCTGCTATTTGGAGAAATGATAAAAAATATTCACTCTCACGCAAAATAAATCCAACAGTACTTTTAATTTTGTCACATTTTGCCTGTTGAACCCAATATGACATGGTGAGACACTTACCATGGTGCTGTTCACTGCAGAGTGACAGTCACTATCCCAAGCGCATCATTAGAAGTGTAATGATGAGACATGCTCCTCTGAGCAATGTCTAAACTCATTCATCCAATCCTCCCCCAAAAAATTACTTTCAACTCAAAAACAGCCAAAAATATGTACTGAAGAAAATGTGTTATAATCCTGTAAATATAATCCAATGATTTGAAGCTTCTCACAATTATGTTTTTTTTTCTCCATAAACTGCTGAAATGATTAAATTAACATTTAGAGATATGCAACTAGTTGTGCTGCTGCAACTCTCTGTTGCTTGAAGTTAGAGCTGCAATGATTAGTTGATTAATTGATTAGTAGATCGACAGAAAATTAATCACCAACTATTTTGATAATTGATTAATCATTTTGAGTCATTTTTTAACGAAAAATGCCAAAATTCACTGGTTTCAGCTACTTAGTTGTGAATATTTTTGGATTCTTTCGTCCCCTATGGTAGTAAAACCGAATATCTTTGGGTTATGGACTGTTGGTTGGGACAAAACAAGACATTTTAGTTATATCCTTGGATTTGGGAATAGCGATCAACATTTTTCACCATTTTCTGACGTTCTGTAGACCAAAAAAGCAAATTGATTAACCAAAAAAATAATCATCAAATTAATCAATAATGAAAACAACCATTAGTTGTAGCCCTACTTCTTCATGCACTGTGCTGTTTTTGTAATTTTGTAACCACAGGAGAAACTGAAGCTGTGATTTATCAGCAGTCTTTTCTAATTCAAACCTCCATTTCATTTCTGTAATCTGTTCACTTTCTGTCCTTTTTGTTTTTGGAGAACAGAGAAAACACAGACAGTGAAGAAGAGACATTTGAGAATTGTTTGAACTGAACCTTTCAGAACCTTCAAACCTTTCAAACCTTTTTAACAAGAAACAAACCATTCATGAGTAGTTTCTTCAGGTAGTTTCATCTCAAATGATGATTTTTGTAGGCACAGCCCTAGATATACATTATAGGATAGGTTCACAATTTTTCAAGTCTGTCCTAAAAACAACAGTCAGGTGCCCAGATGACCACTGACATGTTTTTCTTGCTGTAATCATTCCTCCTGTTCATACTGATCATTAGATCCCTTCATAATTCACTTTCAATATAAGTGATAGAGGCCAAAATCCACAAGCCTCCATCTGTGCAAAAATTTATTTGAAGCTAATATTAAACTTCATGTTTATACAATATAAAATGCATAAATGGAAGCAACACTGGTCGGAAAGATTCAATGTGGATTTCCTTGAAACTGTTTTAACTTTAATAAAAGCCACAAAATAATGATTTTCATTTCACTTAACAACATTTCAAACAATTTTACACAATTCATTTGTGAAAAAATCTACATTTAAGTGCTTGTAAATTTAGTGTTTAGTGATATCTTTTCAAATGTATCAATAAATTAAATAAAATACACATTTACTGTACCTATAAATTTGCCACATGCAGTGGCAGCGAGAATGTGTTGCTTTTCTTTTTTTTCTGTGAAAAATAAAAATGTAAACAAACTAATCGTCATTTACTGCATTTACTCCAACGTCTCTCACTAAAAACTGGAAACAAGTTGTGAATGAGATGTGACGAAGCACTAGAGTCTGTTTCTAATGCAGTTCCTCTCTGATTGTCTCCTCACTAAATCAAGAGAAAGAAAGGAGAATTTTGTTTAGTGTGATACAAACAAGCATATTAATGACATTTGTCCTTGTAAAGTCAACACAGCTCTTAGATGAGCAAACCACATGTGACTTTTCTTCATCCAATGCAAACTGTAGCCATGATAATGTGTTAGGCCTGAGTGTGTCCCCGACAGTTAAAATTTAGGATTATCAGCAAAAGACTGGCATTACAGCAGCAAACATTAGACTTTGTAGTAGATGTTGGTGGGATTCTGGGGCGTTATCTCCTGAACTATGTACACAGGGGGCCCGTAGTCACTGCTCACGCGCTCATAATGACGACAGATCATGCTGTCAGAAGCCCGCAGAGGAAAGACAACATCGCTGCGGTCCGAGCCGTTGTTGTCGCTGCTGATGCTGTCCCGCTTTGGCACAGCCAAAGTGTTGAGGGACACAGAGGCAGACTGCTGGCTATCTGGGAGGCAGCGACGGTGATGGTACTTCCACAGCAGGGCCAGCAGAATTATGATGACCAGAAGGACTATCACACAGCCAGAGACAACCCACATGAGCAGTCCTGGCTCAGAGCCACCGCTGCCACTGGGGTTTGTTTGTCCTGTTTCTGAGCCCACGTCTGTCATGAGAGACCAAAAAAAGAAGGAGAAACAGAGATGAAAGAGTAAATCAGGACACGCGACACAGAGATATAAAAACAATTTCAGTCAGTTTATGCCCTGGTACATCCTGATCAGTATGTGTTAACATGAAAACCTCTGTCAAAGCTGGACACCAGAGAATATTCTCTAATCTTTAGTGTCATACTGGTAAACAGTCTGCTGCCTTTCACTGACTTTGAATGGCCCAATGAGTCATGATCCCTGAAGGTTTGAATAGATAGTTGAAATATGGAAGAAGTAATGATGCCAAAAAATAAAGACAGTGTTTCTTGGCTCCTGGTTTATTAGTTTGGATACAATTTGTGTTCTTTTTTTTTGTTGTTCTTTTCAAATGCATCAGACAATATCAGTAAAGAAAAATATTTTGCCTTTCTGGTGCAAAATAATAATTATTATATCAGTGTTTTTGCATGTTTAATCCCACTTACCTCAAATAAAGCAGACTTAACATACTGACAGGTGATTTAAAAAGCATACTTTTAAAGATATTTAAATGTATCATCAGAGAATTAATCAGCAACTATTTTGATAATAAAACAATTGTTTCAGTCATTTTTCTAGCAAGAACGCCAAAATTTCACTGTCAGATGTGACTATTTAATGCTTTAATCATTTATATGAAAATAAAGTGAATAGTTTTTGGGTTGTGGACTGTTAGTTGACTAAAATGACACTTGAATATATTAACTTAGGTTTTGTAAAATTATAGCAGACATTTGTCACTTTTTTTCTCATATTTCATAGACTAAAACATGAATCAATCAATAAAGAAAAGAATCTGCAGATTAATTGATAACGAAAATAATGGTTAGTTGCAACCCTAGTATCATTCCTAACCCCCCGCCCCCCCACCCCATTCACACAAATAAAGATGCAAGGTGTGTGTGCTTTGGAAAATTTTCAGTTAAAAAGTTAAAACAATGCAAACACATGATGACTCTAAATATTGTAAAGTCTGTTCCTGTGTATCAAAATGCAAATAGTACCATTTAACAAGCAGGCAAAATCTTTGATTTATCTTCATACCAGTTTTGCTCTTGTCATCCTTTTCTTTCGCAGAGGGCTCCTTGGATTTCGGTCGTGTGGGTGGAAATCTGGTGGGGGACTCCTGGAGTGTTGAAGGTGGGTCTGAAGAGCCTGGAACAAAGCAGGACGGTTGAGCAGTTCACATTAAATCACATCAGTAACATACCTCACATGTCTTTGTCATTCCTGTGTAGGTGAGGTTACATCATGTCAAAATGTTTCCAGTGCAAAAAATGTTCATTGAATCATGAGTTTGGTGACTGTCCCCAAAGAAGAAGAGCTCCATTCTGGACTGATTATTGACATTGAGGAAGAAATGCATCACAAAGGAGGCAGTGAAACTATTTCTAACCTCAGTTGACCAGAAAAGTTATGTTTTGAGTCATAACTGTGACTCTTATTTTTTCTTGACTGGAAAAACTATCACTCTCTTCGCCTACACATGTAACATAGCACATAACTGAATAGAGGAAATTCACCCTATTTCAAAGGGAATTTTGGGAAATAACCAGTGGCGAAAAAAGTACTGAGATCTTTTACTTAAGTAAAAGTAGGAATACCACGATGAAAAAATGAAAATGAAAGTACTTCAGTATCGGCAGTAAAATGTACTTAAAGTATTAAAGTAAAAGTATTTATTAAACAAAATGACCCATTTAAGGTGTAGATAGATAGATAGATAGATAGATAGATAGATAGATAGATAGATAGATAGATATTACTGATTCGTTGTAAGCAGAATTTTAATGTTGTAACAGTAGGGGTAGTTATAGTGTTCAATAGTCAAATCTATAACCATACATATTTTTAAAAATTTATCATTTTACATATGAAATATTGATCTGATAAGTAGCTAGTATCTATAAAAATTAAATAAATGAAGTGGAACAAAAAGTACAATATTTCCCTCTGAAATGTAGTGGAGTAAAAGGACAAAGTAGCATAAGTACATGTACCTCACAATTGTAATTAAGTACAGTACTTGAGTAACTTTACACCACAGACTTAAGCAGAGGAATTTGCTGAACTACAGCAAACAGTAAATTCCAACATTTGTGATTATTGACCAGTAGGATCTACTATGTGACTCTTACTGTACTAGCTTCCCGATATACAACCATCTGAATTTCGTTCTCTAAAATATCATTAAGGATTTATTTTCACATTTTTAGTGAGTGCAGTAAGCTTTTTTGCTAGTGCATTATCATTCATTCATCATTGCATTTAGCCATTAATGTACAAAATAATTATATGATTTTCAATCTCAATTCAAAAGCATAATCTATGAATACAAATCTAAACAGACACGTTACCATCAAAAATCACAGCACATGACTGAAAACCGCAGTGACTCCCCACAATGATTGACAGGACTTTTAATATATGTTGGGATTAACATGAGATTACAACTAAACCTAAGTTATTAATGTTTTCTGCTGCTGTTTAAAGGCTTGTTTACAGCAGCAGTGTTTGTAAACACAGCGGGGAAGCAGCCGCATATTTTCAAGATCAGATGAGAAACACACAAAATGCTGATTTTTCATCTCTGAGTCACACTCTTTAATTATTCATATGAATAATACTGCAAATTTCTGAGGTCAAAAATTACATTTGGGGGCTTGAAGAGATTCATCTTTTGAAAGTATTCGGCAACACACAGAGAAATGGTGTGTTTATATATAATGCATTCTTGTTGATATGTGAGGTAAACAAGCTGCTGTTATAATGTTACAAGGAAATAAAAAAGCAGTATGTTTTGCTTATTTATTTATTTGAAGTGAAGGCAGTAAATATGTTTATAATCTGGTTTATTACATTTTAATGCTATGTGATAAGAACGCAAAATGATAAAAATGGATCATTTGCTGTTCAGATGTTAATACAGAGGGGGAAAAAAGATTGACTGCTGCAGCCAGACCCAATGATTGCATGCAAGATAATACTGATGGCCTTAAGCTGCCAGTGGTTTGAATTAGAGATTTGAGATAATTCATGATGGCAATCTCTCTTCAAGAGAATAAATAGATGATCGAGATCATCTGACCACTTAGTAATTCCAGAGAGGAAGTGATATTATTGCATTACACGTCTAATAACCAGAAGCAAACAACTGTGATATTGTTCCTTTAAGCATTGTTTGTCATATTATTACACCTCCCTGTTTCTGTCTTTCATTCACAGCCAGCCAAACACACACGTACATTCACAAAGTACTTACTTTGGCCGACTCTCAACACCAGTTTCATGGATTTGGTTCTACACACCCCTCCATTAGTGTTATCCAGACCCTGCAGAGAGCCTGTAGATGTGGCTGATACAGAGAGAGGAGGCAAACATAAAGTGTTTAACTTTTTAAGTTTGTATTTCATGCAATCATCATAATACAAGATTATCGAGCAATGCAAAGCCCCATTATTTTAGTAACTAACCAACATAGCGATCACTAAAACACAGACACACACGCACCAAGAACTCTCTGTCACCCCTGTCACTCCCACACACACACACTCACATAGACTTGTTAGGAGCATTTAGGTCAGATAACAACATCTCACAGGCATCAAGCCACGTTGCCATGAAAGCTCCCATCAAATCTGCCTGATGCTGTAAAAGCCTTGTGTGATTTGGGGCATGTAAGCCCTTGGAATCACACTGCCCTGCCAGAGCGAAGTGTGCTGTCAGAGCGTGGTGAGGTGGATGAGGCTACATGGTCAGACTTGCTCACTATCTCATGCATCACTTGCCACTAAGATGCTGGTTTAACCGACAGCGGTCCAATAACGAGGCCACATTTTTGATTCTCACGCGAACTGACAAATTGAGAGAGAGGCGAGGACGATGGCTTCCTCTTCTCTGAGAAGGAGGAGGAGGAGGAGGAAAGAAAAAAAAAAGAAACAGTTGCTAGCAAAGATTCAAATGCTGTTCCACCTGTAGGAACCAGCAGCCTGTGTCTCCATTCTGCTGATTTTAAGATGATCATATGTGCCATGGATATATGTGTGGGTGCGCTCAGGTATTGTTTCTGAGCTGCATGAGCTGCGAGGTTAAACACACACACAGTGACTTACAGGTGATATAATAGTCCTTCCCCTTAAGGAACTCCAAACCCCAGAGGTTGGGGCTGAACTCCTGGAACTTGAACGTGAACTTGACGTCCCGGTGAGGCTTGTCACAGTTTAGCAGGGGCGTGTCCCTCTTGTCGATGGTGCAGCTCTCCATCTGACTTCGGGAGACCAGGTACACTCGGTAGAACTCCTCCTTTCCCCCGGAGGAAGCGTCTGCTCGGGGACACACAATATCCATCTTGTCCCCTATCTGAGGATAGAGGATCAAACCCTGACCTGGAGTAAATCTGTGTGTGAGATAACATGAGAGACAAGAAAAAGCATCATTATTTCAACACAAACTGGCAAAGTTTTAGGATTAATGCCAGACAAAAACAACAACAAGATCTTGTAGCTTTGAATGTTCTAAAAGCTTTTAGCATGAATTAAGAAATAGAAATCACAAAATACTGAAAAATGCCCAACACAAGTTCCCAAAACCCAATTCCTTCACAATTCTTGTTTTGTCTCACCAACAGTTCAAAACTCAAAGATATTTCATTTTAGGGCTGAAATGATTAGTCTATTAATGGATTAGTTGATCAACAGTTAATTAATCAGCAATTATTTTGATAACTGAGTAATTGCTTAAGTCATTTTTCAAGGAAAAAAAACAGAAAAAGTCCCTGCTTTTCACCTGTTGGTTGGAAAAAATAGTAATTTCAAGAGACAACAACTAGGGATTTAGGTATTGGTGATGGGCATTTTTCACTATTTTCTGACATCAAATAATTAATTGATTAATGTTGAAAATAACCAGTGAATGAATTGATAATAAAATAATCTTTACTTGCAGCCCCATTCAATTTACAATGCTATAAATCAGAGAAAACCAGTCAATCTTCACATTAGAAAAGCTGCAACCAGAGAATATCTGGCATATTTGCTTTATGAATGATTTAATCAATGAATCAGTTATTATTGATTGATCAATCCACTAATTGCTCTACATTACAGCTGCTCATATGAAACATCAAACGGTAACGTCAGGGTTGCTTCTCCTCTGTCTAGGTTGCACTGCAGGGATAAAGCAGCAGTAGAAAGTTGCCTCATTCCTCCAAGTGTGAAACTGATTCATCCGCTTACTTTGTGTTGGAGCTACTCCAGTGGATGGACTCCAGAGTGATGGCACGACATGAGCAAATGATGGCCAGCAGGATCACGGCACCGCAGCTCCATGTGACTGTCCCCATCACAGGAATAAATCGCAGGTGGCAACACAGCGGCTCGGTATCATGAAACAGAGTTAAAACTGGCTAAAATCAGTCGCCTCTGCATGTCTCCGGTGGCTCCAGGTGCGCGCAGAGGACACATCCCTGAGTGAGAGCCCATGAAGTTACGAGTCTTCCTCCTGCACTTGTATGAATTTTTCCACATTGTGCGTAATTGGCTAGAAAATCATTCGTGCGACGAAATCCATGTATTGAGGACGGAGATTGTGAGGAGTATTTTAGTCATCAGCTGACTGACCGGTCCGCCCATACGCAGGCTCATGCGTAGGGGAGACCGGGGCTGGTTGGCACATTTTTCCCCCCTCTCATGTAAATTTCCTCACATTAAAATACCGAAAAAATAACTTTATGTCTTGGATGGAAATAGTAGAGGTTGATTTATCTTTACAAAACCTTTTAAAACCAATGTATTAAAAGTAAATCTAAAACATTTATAAAAACTCTGAACCTTAAACCCCCCACAACATACCCATTTTTTAAAAATCCGAATCAAGAGTCTAACAATAGATTGTTGCCAAGCTGGACAGATTTTAGTGCTTTGAGGAAATATTGTAATTTTGGGCAATATAAATAAAACCAACTTGACACGACTGGCAGTTTATATTATAAGAGAATTAAAAAAACAAGTTTTGGTGTATGTGGAAACCTTCTCGTGTTTGTATTTATGATTATTTCCCTCAATAATTTGATCATAATTGCCTTAGAAAGACGAGAACTCCAGCAACACTTGTAGTATGAAGAACAACTTTATTAGTTGACCGACTCGTTTTGGCTTGTGGTCTTCATCAGGGTCATCATAAAACACGTTACAAACACCATTTAAATAAAGTAAATTGGGTATGAAAAAAGGTAAAAACAAATAAATTTTTAAAAAGTTTTAAAAAATTATAATAGACAAGCAATCATATACATCCAGACACATATCAGCCAATGGGAGATCTACA
Organism: Thunnus albacares; assembly: GCF_914725855.1. Taxonomy (NCBI): domain Eukaryota; kingdom Metazoa; phylum Chordata; class Actinopteri; order Scombriformes; family Scombridae; genus Thunnus; species Thunnus albacares. The sequence continues at coordinate 25,801,969 of NC_058106.1, forward strand.
AAGATGGGTTGGATATATGGTCATGTGGTTTCAGGCCAATCGTTGTCCAAGATTAACAGAGGCAAGGGGAGTGTCCAAGAAGGGACGTGGGTGACACCCATGATATTTGGTCCATTAACTAGAAAAGTGCAACTAGGGGGTGGTACTTGGGTTTTTTGTTCATACAAAAATGTGCCTATAAGATATGGCATACATTTAGAAACACTTTGATTGGGATAATAACAATAATAATAATAGTTGTAATAGTAAAGATAAAAGGCTTTATAAAATGCTGTGTATAGAGGGAGCAGAAAGATGCATAGTACAACAATATAAATTGATTTAAAAAATTATCATCATATTGTTGTTGTACTATGCATCTTTCTGCACTATACATCTTTCTGCTCCCTCTATACACAGCACTATACTAAAGCCTTTTATGTACCACCCCCTAGTTGCACCTTTCTAGTTAATAAAATGGTGATGGGGGTAAAATATGGTGTCACCCATGTCCCTTCTTAGACACTCCCTTTGCCTCTGTTAATCTTGGACAACGATTGGCCTGAAACCACATGACAATATATCCAACCCATCTTTGTGAATGTCCCATTGGCTGATATGTGTCTGGATGTTTATGATTGGTTGTCTTTTATAATTTTTTTTTAACTTTTTTTTTTTTTTTTTACCTTTTTTCATACCAACTTACTTTATTTAAATGGTATTTGTAATGTGTTTTATGATGACCCTGATGAAGACCAGAAGCCGAAACGCATCGATCAACTAGAAAAGTTGTTTTTCATACTACAAGTGTTGCTGGAGTTCTCATCTTTGTAGACTTCTTTCTCTTCTCCGTTTACCTTGGAAGTAGGTGAAGTTGTGCTAGAGACCCTCACTCTGCATCATAATTGCCTTAAACTAAAAAAAATATAAACTGCCACTTATTTGCAAAAGACTGAATATTTATTCTCAATTATTCACAGAAACTCTTACAAGTCCAACTTGTTGTTAAAGCTGAGCTGGTTTCAAAATGAGACAACTTCCCCGTACCAGCCAGTTCAGCTCTGTTTTGTATTTACGTGGCCTGGCAGCATGTTTAGATGTGTTTGGTAGTTCTTCATACATGTAAGCAGCTCAAATCTACTGTACTAAAAAAAAGACACAACAATAAAAACAAAATTAGGGTAAATTCTACCAGACTTATGAACAAAAACTTCAGATCTGAAGTCTTCTCAGCGAAGAAACCATAAGGGGAAGTTCAGGATATGAAAGTACAGATTTGATTGATGATGCACTTGTCCTTGAGAAGCACTAATGTGGTGACAAATATAAAAATGAGTGAAAGCTGTGACTCAATGATCACCTCAAATGAACCCACACCACCCAATACACACAGACTTTAATGAGATGAGGTAATAAAGATGTCCACCTACTCCTAAAAGTTCCACCAAATACACTGAATTTATATGATTTCCATTTCAACATGGATGGAAACATTTTAAACCAGTTTAAATTGTTGGTGAGTGGGTTGGGATGGGTAAGTTTTCTTTAAAATGCTGTATATTCTGCATCTAAGGCAATGCTATAAACAATAAGACAATTTTCAGGGAATCTGAACTAATAACAAAGTGGTTTAAAGATTACACATTTATTTGATTGTTTGTTTGTGTGTGTGTTTGTTTGTGTGTTTATGTGTGTGTTTTTGTTTTTATGTTTGTTTGTTTGTTTGTTTGTTTGTTTGTTTGTTTGTTTGTTTGTTTGTTTGTTTGTTTGATAGGGACAGAACACCTTCATGAATATCTGTATTAAATAAAAGCTGTAAACATTCCAGGTTTAGCAAAAATGCTAATTTACATCCAGGTAACAAAAATAGAAATAGTTTAAGTAACAAATATGCAATTACAAATATACAAATACACATGCGTCTTCTGTCACAAAATTAAAGCAGTGAAATTGAAATGTCTGTTTGTGCCGGTAACAGACTGGCTGTGTGTGTTCAAAGTGCATCTTTCATATTTATAATTCATTTAAACTTCGAGTTTTGTTGACATCGACTACACAGAGAGCAGACACACAGACGTGTTCTTATGTAAACACCAAAATATACAAGTCTGACTTCTGGTTTTGCTATCTTTAATTAAAACAGGACATCTGTAGGACATCTTGAATGATTCATGGATAATTCATGGGTAGAACAGCCTTTCTTTAATTTCAAACTGAGAGACATGGAGAGAGCCCCTGGACCCTGAACTGACCTCTTTGCCAAGTGAGTGTCTGTTAGCAGGACATTACCCAAAATCTAAACACTGTGACAAAATGGAGTTTGAACAGACCTCCTGAGAAACCATTTCTGAGCAATAACCTGAACTAAAAGTATAAAGGACCTCTGAGGTCATTTGAACCAGGAGAAAGGACCAGATAACAACAACACATAGACAGAAAACCCCTTCTCTTATCTAAACAAACTAAGCCATAAACTCTAACTCACATTCCTGAAGTCTCCTTGCAAATCTGAGCCAAACCTGAATTTCATGTAAATTAAACGTCACCATTATGTAAGATATGTAGTGTTATTTGTCATGTAAATACACAACGAATTGTATAACTTTGATAGTTGTGTGATTATCTGTTGAGGAGATATTAATTCTAGATTTTATTACAATATCAACCACACATGACACTACTGCCCTCTAGTGACAAGCGTTAAATTTCTTTATGTTAAGAGTTAATGAATTTTTGGTAACTATGCAATTGTAATTCTGGATCATAAAGCATTGTACATTCTGTATTGTTAACTTGTATTGTCATATATGAATTACTGTTGGGGAAACACCTACAAAAGTACCCTACAATCATTATGCATATTACAGAAAAGAGTCATAAGACAGACATAAGACTAGTAAACAACGTTGGGTACAGATATGAGGAGGGGTCGTTGCTTCTCTCATGACTGTGACACTCATGGTGGATGCCATTATTGTTATGTTTGTTCTTGCTGATCATCAGATAAATGTATTCAGATGTGTGATTAACACTAAGTATATTATGTATAATATATTATATTATGTAGGTTTATGATTTGAGCATTAGAGATGGGGCAGGAAATAAGTATTAACTTCCTCCTGCTCTTTTTTGGACATGTGATATTTTTTGGTTTGTTTACTGGCAGTTAGTTGCTTAAGTTAAATTCTGTTGGTTGTTGTTGTTTATTTTCCGTTTTTATAGATTTATTATTATTATTATTTGTTAATTCTATATGTTTCAAAATAAAGTTTATCAAATTATTTTAAAATTACCCAAGTGTTTAGCTTTTGATCTATTGACCTTTAAACAATCATATTCTAATAGTTAAATTAGATAAGTAGTGGTACTGAAAGAGTGAATTTTCTGAAGTAATAGGAATATAGACATACTGTTTGAAGAGTTTTAAGTTGAAGTTTTCTTGTATTATTGAACAATAGTCATATTGAATGTTTTGATATTATGAAGTAAGAGTTATGTGAAATTTATATTTGAATATGTTTCTGAAAGTTTAATTCATTCACATAGTCATTGCTTTAACTTTATTTCATTTCACTATAGTATTAAAATTTACTTCAGTGTAAATGGTTTGAGAAAGTTGAATCAGTCAAATTAAAGTTGGATGTCTAGACAGCAGGACATGTTAATAGGAAGGTTAATGTTTGATATGTTGATAGAAGAATGAACTCATTACAAAATGAATGTATAATGTTGAACTGTTTTTCTGATTGGTTTTACAATATATAGTATATGAAATGTTCAGAGATAGTGACTCTGAAGTGAGATTTTGCAAAACTCAAAACTTAACTCTCCAGTGTAAGGAAAGTTATTTACCATCTCAAGTAGAAGTCAACCACACCTGAAAAGTCCAGAACAAAAGAATTGAATATTCATCAACAATTTAGCATGAAAAAATATAAAACACACCCAAAGCTCCGCCTACTTTCACCAAAATTATAAATAGGAAAGCTTAACTGAACTTAGTTGAGCTTAGTTGGGTCCAAACTCGTGACCCAAGACAAATTCTTCCTAGAGTCTCCTCTCTTTGTTTTTCGGTTGTTGTTTTTTTTACTAAATATATGTGTTTTATTCTTTTATTGAAACAAGTTTAGCATCTTTTGCTTTATTTGTAAAATTAAGTCTTGTGTTTCCATGAATAGTATTTTATTTTTGAAGTAAACGCTACTGAAGATTTGAGTGTAGTCTTATTAAACTTTATTTGGCATTAAACTCAGGTTACTACAAGCCAAAGCCTGAATCCTCAACTTAAACGCCTGAAAAAGAAAGCAACGCTTTAACTGGATCTCTGTCTGCTTGCTGAGAGCAGTACGGCAAACTGGGAGTTAAGCTGACTTAAAGACTCATTCCCGAACAGCCTGAAACAGCTTGACTCCTCCACCCAGTGGTTCAACACCGCTGTACCACGAAGACTCATCTGAGGACCACACTGCACTGCTCAAGCCACCTACCAAAACAAAGCTGGACCTGACATCTTTACAACAACAAAACTCTTCAACAGTAAGGCATAACATGGCTTTGTGATCAAGGGTTGATGTGGAATAACGTTAAAATTAAAAAATTTCTTTAGAGAAGTTGAATTAGCTTTCCCTCAGCATTCCCTGTTGCAATACATCAGCCTTATAGCCTTCATACACTTTGAGTCACTATTCCTGAACAATTTTCTTTATTTTATTTTATTATAATTTATAGACCTTATTATTCTTTTTATTTATTATTTTATGTTTTATCATGTATCCTCAAGATGTTTAACTATTAATAAAGGTTTTCATATACCCTAAGAAACTGTGGTTGATTGTTTTCTTTGAGCACAGTTGACAGGTCACTGTCAGGACAAGAACTTACGGTTTTAAGACTGATTAACTGACCAAATTGAGAATTAAGTTCACACTTTAATGTTTCCTCCAGACATTAAAGGTTACTTCTAGGAGGTGCTGCCCAGAAGAGGTTATGTTTTATATATATAAAGTGCTATGTTACACTACAAAACACACTTCAGATATATGAGTCACAAGTATGGTTGATTTTTTCTTGTCACTTACAAGGAAGATGCCACACATACAACACAAAGTCACACAAAATCAGGTATCACAGCAGTAGAATAGTATGAATCCACCTTTTGTCAGAAACAAATCTTTGTCATAATGATTTAACCAAAGGCAAACAGTAAACATACTTCCCAGATCATGACAATATGAACCAATTACTTAAGTGTTTTGTGTATTTTAAAGGCCTGTATAGGAACAGTGCAATTAGCTTAGGTTATAAATGTTGTGGTATTTGGCATTAACCCATGCTATACACCTATCCCAATAAAAAGAAATGTTGAATAAAGAAATAGATCAAATATGAAGCAGTGTAAGTTTATTTTCTCCCATATGTCAGAACAGACATCATGCATGTTTTTAGTGTTACAATAAAATTTTTGATTTCACTTGTTGAATTGTTTGAGATTTTTGTTTCTCCGTTTTCCTTCTCCCCCCCTTTTCTCCAAGTGCTGCAGTATCAGATACAGTTACTCTCATGGTGCCAATTTATGCACAATAAAGGAAAACAGAGGGTGGATTATGATCGAGCACACAATCTGAATCATCATGACTAAATATTGTGGATAAAAATTGATGAAAATCTCCTTCTACTTAATATTCAGTATGACTGATGTTAGAGGTTGCATGGACTCCATGCTGACTGGTATAAATATCAAAATATTGCATTTGTGTATGACACTACATTTATGTAGAGTATTGAAATGCTGCTATGTACCATGATGTTTTCAAAAAGATACTATATACTATATACTAGTACTAGATACTAGTACTAGATACTATTTCAACACCCTTGTCCACCCAGACAGTTGTTTTGGGTTTTTTTTTTTTTTTTTTTGAGTGATCAGATCTCCTCTTATGTTTCTGTTGCAAATGTACTCAGATCATCAAATTGAATACACTCAATACAATCATAAAGCAGTCAGGGAGATGGAAATCAAGCAAGGTCTGCACAGGCCTAAGAGGTTAACATCTTAAATCATGTTGTCTTTCACATGTGTTTGAAAGGATGCAACTCAAAGGTCTGCTGTCCCAAATAAAGATAAAATCAAAGATGTGCTAAAAGCATTAAAGGTACTCTTGTACATGTGCCCCAACTACAGGATCTTTTGTGTGTGTATGAGTGTGAGCAGTTAGTCCATGCAGGTTTCACTAAGTGCCTGTTTATGCGTCATATTCCTCAGTAGCACAATGACTCCTTCTTCCCGGTAGCAGCACCAGTGGTTTTAGCGTTGGCGGTATTGTCTGTGGCCGCCTTAGTGATGATTTCCAGTTGGTTTGGTTGAGATCTCCCAAAGGCGAAGCTAATGCTAACATGTTAGGTGTCTGATAATGAACAACCCCTATCACGATTAGCATTAACCTCAACCTGGGACAAGACCTGATGGTAGTTTCATCACCCACATGCTTACCGCATTGCTGGTGCTCTCACTGCTGAGGAAAGTCCTGCAGGGGGTGACAGACACAATGATCGTTGACTGGTTGGCTTTGAGAGTTCATTTCTACTTTACACAAGTACATGAATCAATACGTGAACTTTGTGGTATCCTAGACTTAAGATACATTAAGTTATGAGAGCAAAGGTTTTGGAGAATGGATTACATTAAAACTATCTGCCATTTAATTTAATAGATTATATTTCTGTTTAGGTTCAAGTCTTTCAGAGCAAAAGACTGTCACTGCAGTCCTCATTCAAAAAAAATCCTTGTGCTCTTTGATTTGTGTCAAAGCTTTCATCTCTGTCTGAACTCAGATTGTCCCATTCAATAGAGAACAAAACAATGCTGAACTGTACACACTTTGAACCACCATTCTCTCACTACTCTCTCAATATTTACCATTAAACAGCTTAAAGTTTCATTAAACAGCCTTTAAACCATTTCCTTTCTCTGTAATTCAGCCTGGCATGTTTGGTATCATCAGTAATCTGAAATACATATCTGTGTGTTCAGGCGTGAGTTCATAGTATTGGATCCTTCAAAGTGTTTTAAGAGTTCTCAAATACGTTTTAAGAGGCTCAAAAGGTGCAGGTGTGCGGAAGTCTATCAGTAAAGTTCTGTATCTATTATCTCTCTACAGAGACTTTATAAGCAATGACAGGATGTTACAGGCGTTGTTATGTCGACTCTCTTCAAGATACAAATCTAAGTTGTGAAGTTGTCAGGAAGTATGTGTTTGTATGTGTGTTTGTATGTGTGTTTGTTATATGGTAGTTAGTTTGTTAGTTACTGACCTGTCTCCACCGACAAAACACTTCCTCTTTCAGCAACTGGTGTTCTTTTCTCTCTTCATTTCCTCTCTGTCCTCTCACCACGCTCCGTATTTGTCTCTCTCTCTCTCTCTCCCATTGAACAGGAGTAAACCAAAATGTGGGTTTACATCTCTTTTATACACTTGTGTGAGTCATGTAAAATCCCCTTCTAACAGAATGACTATTAAAGTCACGCAACAAATTTGATGCCATTTATCTTTTATGTAAATGCTGCCTACAGAAGAGAAAAGATATTCATTTCTTGACTTTAAAATGGTTATTTACAGTTATGTCAACTGTGATGATAGCAAAAGAGGACTTGAGGATAGTGGCAACTTGACATCATGAATGTAAATCATATTTTTAAATTTGTAACACATCAAAGATTTGACAGGAAAATAGATGCAATGCATGGCTGCGTCTGAACAACATGTTGGTAGAAATAAACTAAAGGGTCAAATAATATTTGTCACAATCTCCTCCTCTTAAAACCCATATTCAAAGATTTTCAGCCACACTAGAGGCGTGACTATATGGATGGTATGTCAGTCTAATGGTTGGTTCACTACTTTGGTCCAGAACTGAAATATCTCAACAGTCAGATGGATTGCTATGAAATTTTGTACAGATATTCATGTTCCCTAGAGGATGAATCCTACCGATTTTGATGATCCCCTGACTTTTCATCTAGCACCATGACGTTGATATGTTTGGATCAGAGTCAAATATCTTTACAGCTGTTGGATGTATTGGCATGAAATTTGATACAGAGGATAAGGTCCTGAGAGGATAAAGTCTAATGACCATGGTGATCCTCAGACTTTTCATCTAGTGTTACCATCAGGTCAAAAACTCAATTTGCCAAATATGCCTTTATGTTTATAAGTATTATATATGTAAGTCCAATATTCACTCTCCTTTTGGTTCTGTTTTCAATCTCATTGACCCTCTATCTCGGAGCTCGCTGTTTCTACACCATTTTACTGGTGTCAGGCAGAGCCACATTGAGGAAATCCTCTGGTAGATGAAAACCTGTACTTGTGCCCTGGACCCCATTCCCACAGCTCTGCTCAAATCATACATCCCCATTCTCAGCCCCTTGATCATCTGAACTGTCAACCTCTCCTTTCAAACCGGTAGTGTTCCATCTGCCCTCAAGATCGCAGTCATCCACCCCCTCCTCAAGAAGCCCACCCTGGACACAGAAGTTCTTGCCATCCTCTCTTTCCTGTCCAAGGTGCTGGAGAAGGTGGTTGCTTTTGAGCTTCAGGACCACCTTAAAAACAACATCTTGTTTGAAAAATTTCAGTTAGGTTTTTGTTCAGCACTGAAACAGCTCTGCGCAGGGTTGTGAATGACCTGCTGATGGCAGCTGATGCAAGGTCCCCTCCTCTCCTGAGTATGTGTCACTCGGAGGATGCAGGTCTAGATTGCTCCCTGTCACCTGCGGTGTTCTGCAAGGATCTTTTCTCAGCCCCATCCTGTTTACCCTCTACATGCTCCCCCTTGGACATGTCATCAGCAGATATGAAATGTTGTTTCATTGCTATGCCAATGATACCCAGCTATACATCAAAACTGCCCCAAGCCTTCTGCAGCCATGTCAGCACCTGTCTTAAGGAGATAAAGTCCTGGATGAGCACAAATTTCCTCCAGTTAAACAGCAGCAAAACTGGAGCTCTCCTTATTGGCAATCCACACTAGATTCAGTCATCCCCCATACCTCATCTCACCTTTGATTAGTCACTAATCTGGGTGTTAGGTTTGACCCTCAGCTGACTTTTGATGACCATATAAGGCATCTGTGCAAAACCTTTCTACCATCTCAAAAACATCTCTAAACTCGGCCCCTCTTTAACCCTGTCAGATGGAGAGAAACTTGTCCGTGCTGTGCTTTCTACAACCACTCACAGAGTCTGGTAGCAGTCTTCTCCCGGATGTGACCACCCTGGTAGACTGCTCTCTTGATGTGCTCCACCAGAGCAGCTTGGGTAGGTGGGATTTGCTGCCCCAAGTTTTTCTGTGGAAAGAGCTTCCTTCTTGCATGGTCCATCTTGGTGCAGGGGCTGGTTCTGTCAAAAAGAGGTATGACAAACCTCTCAATAATGCTCATTACATAATCTGGGATCTCCTTTGGTCCATTTGTCAGCATCAGTAGTGCATCTGTCAGTTCTGACAATGACTTCCATATTGACTATGCTGCCTTCTTGTCATGTCCAGCAAAGCTGGATACAGTGTTGCAGCCTGTCAACGCATGGAACACTGGCAGCGCACATGACATCTTTGGTCCGAGGTACGCAGCTATTTGGTGGGCTGCCAGGTAGAGAAAGCTCCTGCCAGTTCTGAATGCTAGCCACATTTCACATTCAGCTGGTGGTTGACTTATAGCAAACACAGCCAAGACCACAACATCATTGTCAAAAGTGCGAATGAGCATCTGATGGTGGCCATGCTGTGCAGCGTGTGATATATGCAGCAGCATACAACTATCAGCTTCTTCATGGCTGCATGGGGCCAGGGTGTGGAGATCCTGAAATAGCTGTGTGCTGAACACCCCCTTCCCATCAGTGAGGACCCTGTCTTCCTCACAGAACGCGTAATGGAGGACCTTGGACAGGAAACTGAATAGTTCTGTCTTTTCAGCACTGTATCTAAGAACACACATTTAACTATTCAAAATGTGTAAAATATGTTTACTGCAAGTTATAATTCAATCAACTCACATTTTACAATTTCATTAAAACAAAGTTAACAATCAGATTTTGTCATTTTAATCAATCCTATCTACTGTATAAACCTATATTTAAAAATTTTAAGAGAACATCTTAATAATTTTAAAAGAACAGAAGTTTATATGATGACACAGAACACACTGTAATTCAGAAATCACCAGCAAACTGTCTTTTCAATCCAAAGGAAATGTACAAACTCAGGCATTCAGAAACACATGCAGATGGATATAATTGTCTGTAGTTTCCAATGAAACTCTTCATCCATGAGGCCAGTCATGTTTTCCACACAGGAAAAAACAAACAAACAAAAGCTGTGATTAATTGGGAAAATCAATCTCTCTCACACACTCTCTTTCTCTCTCTCTCTCTCTCTCACACACACACACACACAGACACACACAAGCATGGAAATAAATGAAATAAATTTCAATTTGAGGCATTATGATGATTCGAGATGTAAAACAAAGCTTTCCAAAAATGGAGAGAATGTGTTTAAATGCCTAACCTGAGCATGTTGAATCAGCAGCAGAGCCCATCAGTGAGAGAGATCACTGACTGGCTGTTCAGCTTAGCAAATTTTTTTTTTTTTTTCATTTTTTTCATCTTCATCTCATCTGTAGTAGTATACCCAGTTCAAGAAACTTGCACCCTCAGGAAGTTTTGGAGCACAGAAGACTGGCAGGCAGCAATGGATCCCGACCTGGCTGCAGTTTGTAGAGCCCCACACAAAAAGGAAGGAGACCACTTCCAACCTAACTGTCAGGGTAACTGAACTATTTTATTTGTTGAGTAAAAAGAAAACATTGTTTCTTTCTTCTTTCATTTACTTATTGTAAGTCGCTCTGGATCAAAGCATCTGCTAAATGACAAAAATGTAGCTAAATACAAATTTGGAAGAAGTGGCCACTGATTGTCCAGATGGGGGTTTCAACTCCTCCATTCACATGTAGCCTTTCATACGTTAACTTCCCCATTATCTTCCACAATATGCCATGAAGTTTTTAGCATCTGAATAAAGCCATAGCCTTATAATCACAATTTGTCTACTCTGTGAGGGAAGCTTATTCACACCAGGCATTTCACACTAGACCTCACCCCGACCAAATGGAGCCCAAATTTCAGGGTATTGTTTTACCCAATGATAATAATGCTGTTATTGTCATGAATGCTTATTTAACAGTTTTAAGAATCCATTGTATCAAATCCCCCTCATTGTGAATTTATTTTTCTTTTTTTAAGGAAACTTCAGCGGCTGCTGCTGATTCTGATTCACCCTCAAATGACACCAGCAGTCAGACCTGGGCCAGCACCTCAGAGGAGCCCTGTTTCTTTGAGGCTGAGCCAAGGCCCAGCACTCCCCTAGCAGAATCCGCCATCTGTGGAGCAGAGTCGACACCGACACATGTCAGAGAGGGTGAAGCGCAGCAGGAAGGTGCAGGGAGAGTAGCTAGTGAGGGGTCAACAAACCTGATGTGCACCATTGGTAAAACCCTAGAAAGGTTAGTTTCTCAGGAATACCACAATGATGACATCTCCGCCTACTGCAAACACTGCAACACTGAGAACAGAATGTGGAAGTTGCCCCCACATTTACTGCCACATTTCCAACATGAGGTGGACAGCTGCCTCTTCAAATATTCGGTAGACCAGAGCCTGGCATTAGAAACCTCTGACAGACAGTTTGTTCATCTGTAATGTTGGATGGGACAACAAAGTACCAGTTGTAACAGAGATGTAAATGTAAATAATTCCTGCCCACTTATATTTTATATTTCTACTACCTGCTTTTTAAAAACTTTTTTTATATTTCTTTTTAATGCTGTACTACGCAGTTGATCATTGCCTAATAAGAATTTCATTGTCCATTGTACTGCACATTTGATAACAAAACACTTTGACTTTGATAAAGGGTACTTGTAATAGCACTTCTTTGGCAAGATTGAACACCAGACAAGATAGTAAAATGCAAAATACAAAACTTTATTTTGTATTTTTAGACTATAGCCATAGAACTGAAACCAAAGCCGACTTCTGGAAAATAACCAACAACACCTGTGAAAACCTGTTACCATCACTGTGAATTTGAATACTGTGAAGTTTATGCTGAGTGGTACAGAAAGAAGGAAGAGAAGCATGAAATCAACAGGCAGGTGCACTTGGTTTGTCAATATTTTTGAGTATGTATATACACACGCATACATCAGTATTAACAGTATTAATATCCAGAATATTGTGAATCCATTCCATAAAAACAATTAGATATTGAGCTTTGAATTATCACATTTTCCACGCACTACTTTTGCAACCATTCTATCTGGTGGTGTGAAATATAATACTTCAAAACACGTCCCAACTTAGGTGTAGTGACCCGAATAGCTTTTTCTTTTTCACACTGGAGATCAATTTATCAAGAAGCACCATTTAAAAAAATCTAATTATCAATGAACAGTTGTTTTTTTTAACAATATGTGTGTATGTCATATTGGACTTAACACAGCCACATGTATAGAGATAAGTGGAAATTTGGGCTAATATAAGTTGCCCATCATTTTAAATATACCATGTGGAGTACATTGTATATCAACAAATGTGTTTATTCGCAAAGCAGATAATGAAATGTCTGTCACAAGTTATCATACTATTCATCGTGTTTCATACATTCAAGTTTTCTTGTCAGTGAGACACATCAGATCTTATAATACAGTAATCTCCTCCTCCTCCTCCTCTTTGCTCCGCTATGTGGCTATGAAAGATCTTTACCTCATATCACATTATCCATTAGATAGGAAACAGGATAGGCATACACATTTCCTATATTTTGCCCCACTGAAATGCACTGCACAGATAGTAGAAATAAAGTAACAGCATAGTTCTTACCTGTGCTGCTTGGCTCATGCCTCTAGCATCGGTTGTGTGTAGCGGGGAGGCCTGCCGTAGGTCATGGTCTTGTCTCCATCTACCTGTGACAGTGTCATGATCCAATCCTTCCTGGTCAACGATTCCCGCCAGGTATAGGTCACAGCTCTCGGTCCACAGGAAGCAAGCCAAAACTAATGTCCTCCACTTTGGCAGTGTCTTGAATGTTAATGGTAGTTAGAAAGACTCGAAAATGGTTGCCAAGATGCCAAAAGCATTTTCCACCGCACTATGAACATATCAGACCCTTGATAACTTGTAGTCATGTAGCCATGTGTCACTGTCCAAATGCCAACAGACTGCGCTATAAGCCTCAAAGTATCTAAAAAAAGAAAACAGATATATCACTCACAGCTTCAGGTATTTCTCTTAATCTTCTCTCTTAAAGATTGCTGCACAGGTTTCAGGAACAAATTACTGAATTGTTGATACTCCCACTCAGAACTGATAAGAAAATCTCTGGAAGATTAACCCTGCAAATATTAACAAGCACATAACTCAGTTATTTATATTACAGGGTTCCTACACCTTTTCCAAAGTCATATCAAGCACTTTTCAGGCATTTTCAAGGTGCATTTTCAAGCTTTTCCAGCACCTTAAAGCTGTGGTAAATTACATATTTATTCACAATACATACAGTATTGCACAGCATTATACAGTATACTGATTGTTACACTTCTTCATCACATTAAATTAGATGTTATTGTGCTATAAACAACCAAAATTATGTTTCATGACAGCATTCGACAGAAGACACGAGTCTGGAGACACGACTAAAATGCATATTTTAACTAATATATTATGAATTTCCAATGAGAAAATGTATTTTATGTCTAAACTGGAAATAGAGTCACACATTAATACAAAAAAAAAAGATTTCTGAAGAATTTTAATCATTATACAGTACAGACCAAAAGTTTGGACACACCTTCTCATTCAAAGAGTTTTCTTTATTTTCATGACTATGAAAATTGTAGATTCACATTGAAGGCATCAAAACTATGAATTAACACATGTGGAATTATATACTTGACAAAAAAGTGTGAAACAACTGAAAATATGTCTTATATTCTAGTTTCTTCAAAGTAGCCACCTTTTGCTTTGATTACTGCTTCGCACACTCTTGGCATTCTCTTGATGAGCTTCAAGAGGTAGTCACCTGAAATGGTCTTCCAACAGTCTTGAAGGAGTTCCCAGAGATGCTTAGCACTTGTTGGCCCTTTTGCCTTCACTCTGCGGTCCAGCTCACCCCAAACCATCTCGATTGGGTTCAGGTCCGGTGACTGTGGAGGCCAGGTCATCTGGCGCAGCACCCCATCACTCTCCTTCTTGGTCAAATAGCCCTTACACAGCCTGGAGGTGTGTTTGGGGTCATTGTCCTGTTGAAAAATAAATGATGGTCCAACTAAACGCAAACCGGATGGAATAGCATGCCGCTGCAAGACGCTGTGGTAGCCATGCTGGTTCAGTATGCCTTCAATTTGGAATAAATCCCCAACAGTGTCACCAGCAAAGCACCCCCACACCATCACACCTCCTCCTCCATGCTTCACGGTGGGAACCAGGCATGTAGAGTCCATCCGTTCACCTTTTCTGCATCGCACAAAGACACGGTGGTTGGAACCAAAGATCTCAAATTTGGACTCATCAGACCAAAGCACAGATTTCCACTGGTTTAATGTCCATTCCTTGTGTTCTTTAGCCCAAACAAGTCTCTTCTGCTTGTTGCCTGTCCTTAGCAGTGGTTTCCTAGCAGCTATTCTACCATGAAGGCCTGATTCACACAGTGTCCTCTTAACAGTTGTTCTAGAGATGTGTCTGCTGCTAGAACTCTGTGTGGCATTGACCTGGTCTCTAATCTGAGCTGCTGTTAACCTGCGATGTCCGAGGCTGGTGACTCGGATGAACTTATCCTCCGCAGCAGAGGTGACTCTTGGTCTTCCTTTCCTGGGGCGGTCCTCATGTGAGCCAGTTTCTTTGTAGCGCTTGATGGTTTTTGCGACTGCACTTGGGGACACTTTCAAAGTTTTCCCAATTTTTCGGACTGACTGACCTTCAGTTCTTAAAGTAATGATGGCCACTCGTTTTTCTTGCTTTTTTCTTGCCATAATACAAATTCTAACAGTCTATTCAGTAGGACTATCAGCTGTGTATCCACCAGACTTCTGCACAACACAACTGATGGTCCCAACCCCATTTATAAGGCAAGAAATCCCACTTATTAAACCTGACAGGTCACACCTGTGAAGTGAAAACCATTTCAGGTGACTACCTCTTGAAGCTCATCAAGAGAATGCAGAGTGTGTGCAAAGCAGTAATCAGAGCAAAAGGTGGCTACTTTGAAGAAACTGGAATATAAGGCGTATTTTCAGTTGTTTTACAATTTTGTTAAGTACATATTTCCACATGTGTTAATTCATAGTTTTGATGCCTTCAGTGTGAATCTACAATGTCAATAGTCATGAAAAGAAAGGAAACTCATTGAATGAGAAGGTGTGTCCAAACTTTTGGTCTGTACTGTATTTCATGGTGAAGTGTAGTGTTAAAGAGTGGGGACGGGTGAAAATCTTATTTTTTTAGTGTTCTAGGTCGTTTTTATTAAGGTTTTACATGATGTATCTTCAAATTGCAATTAGGAAAAAGCACAAGACACTTTGCTTGATAATATAATGTATTATACAGATACTTTTCATGCATATTTATGCATGTAATGTCCTGGGGATGGAAGGCACCAATTTGGTGGAATGGCCCATATAATGAAATGACTAATTACTTTGTAAAAGTCCAAAGAATTGTGAGTGAGTATTTTATGTGATTGTCAGGGTTACTAGGATCTAGATTATGTCCATTATTGCATGTGGTTCCAGTGGGTTAGGAAAGTTTGAGCAATTGCTGGTGGCCATTTTGAAAATGGCTGCCGAGGCCACCAGGGTGAGAGTTTGTGATGGCCTAATATCCAGTTTTATTCCCAATATATCTATCACCATGTCTGCCAAATTTGGTGCTTTTATCACAGAATTGTTATGATATGTTGAGCTCTGCTGCCCTACTATGAACAATGAGCTGAAACTCGCTATAAAAGCCGAGGGGAGAGTCAGGTGATAATTCTCTGTAGGTTCATCACTATGAGTGACACCTCTGACATTACATGTTGTCGTTATGAAAAATATTGATTATGGCCATTTTAAGGTTATATTCAAAGAGATTTTATATAGCTGAAGATCATTTCAGCTAATTGTCCAGGGGGCATAGAGGCAGCCCTAACCCCTAACCCTATTATGGTTACAAGAATTAGTACAATAATTCCAAATTTATGATTTGTGACCAGAATCTGGCTGCTTCTTTATTGAACTGTTCAAACTATCTTGTCTTACTACTGCCTCTAAAAGACTGAACAAATAGTAACTGAAAATCGTTGATGATTCCCCACTTCCTCTTAAGAAAAACCGGGGTGAAATAAATGTACAGATCTGCAAAATGTCCATAATACATCCTGTTTTTGTTGCTGATATATATAATTTGTCTTTGGATAGTGGTCTGTTAAAGAAGACTTCATACAAAGAGTCTGATTTTCATATTTACACCTTTACTCAGACATGAAGCATCCATTTCTTATCAAGGCACCTGTGAAATAACTGAGCATTATGACTGTGCAGGGTCGTGAGATGAATTGGATTTGTGTTTGTCGGTTATAGGAGTGTCACCAGTGGGGATTTTGAAAGAGACCCTTTTCCACTAAATGACTAAACAATCCTGAACACTATCCTCATTACACCTCTCAGATGCTGCATATAACTGGCCCACAATCTCAGTGCCTGTGCTGTTTGCTTGTGGTAACCCAGTAACCATAGTCATAGTGCTCTGTTTCTGAGAAGACAAGGTGCCTCCCCATCCATTTTCACAACCTCTGTTTCTCCAGCACTGAGAATAACTTTGTCTGACTCTCTGACTGTCTGACTATGCCGTGACTTCATGCAAAACTTTCTCTTGCACTCCTCGGTGACAAATAAATCATATTCCTGTGAGCGTGTTAAAAAGGTAACACATTAGAAAAGACAGATGGATGATGTAGTAGTTGAAGGGAAACGGTTGAAAGTACATGAGGAGGCGGGGGAAGAAGCAGAAACGCAACAGGGACCGCCCCCCCCCTTCATGTACTGGAAATTCACAATGTGTAATATGCCAGCTGAGGAGGCCTCAAACCTCAATCCCTACTTCTTCAGTCTGTCTCTCTCTCTGTCTGGCTTTCTGTTTCTTTCTCTTAGTGTCACTTTATAAGTTTAAGTTTTCATTTTCATTTTTAAAAAAAGAAGTTATGTAGCGTCTTGCTGATCAGAAAGTTTCCCATCAGACAAAGAGAGCGTGTTGCCAAAAAAAGGAAACTGACATCATACATCAGCTCATGTCTATTTAAGTGTTAAGGGGAAATCAGATCACAATTTTCCTTTGAAGTTCAACTGAAGGGACAAAACATAAAATTTCACCAAGAAGACATTTATCACTGCCAACACCTTCACTTAACCTCATCTGCTTTCATTTCTATTGAGAGCTACTACTGAGGAAACTAGAATGACAGCAGTGTGAAAGTTTGTTTTTTTTATGGTGGATTTTGTCGCGACAAAAAAAAGCATTACTTTCTTCTCTCTGTTTGTTCTCTGTTTCTACAGCATGGACGTACCATATTTCCCTGTCTGTCTCACTGAGTGTTTCCACGTGGGCAACCTGATGGCCTGATTTCTGTTTTCCTGTCATATGTGGGATATGTATGAGAGGCCCGACAGACATACAGACACAGCTGATATGATCTGATAACATTTCCAGCCCACTATGCCGTCATCTTGACTTAGTTTGTGTGTCCTCAAAGTGTGACATATGAGGCACCACATGGGAAAATTTCTGAGAGAGATATGACGCAGTGAGAACAAAACATATCTTCATATTATTACCACACTGTAACTAATATCTAGATAAAGAGTGACAAAGTGCAACAAAGCAGAGAGCCGTCTTTCATTCCGGCTCTTTCACGATGACATAAAAGAGCTTGGTTTCCCCGATCAAAACCCCTGCATCTAAAATTAGCCAGTTTAAAGGAAGTGTGGGTGAATTCAGAGGTGGAAAGAACAGTGTCGGTTATGATTCAATTCCACAAACTAATTTAAATATACGCATTTTTAGTTAACTATTAAATTCAATGTTGAATAAAGTGCTCATAACTTAAATAATAGAACAAGATGATGTCACTTTTGTTTAGAAATAAAAATATAAAATTAATAATTTTTGCTTTTTGAGGATTTTACTAACATATTATGCGATATCTATTTCATTTCTTAGCAAATATTCACATAAAACGAGAAACAGCTGAAAACTGGTGTCGTGAATTTTAAAAAGTAAACTGCCACTGATCAGATATTGAGGTGAAGTCCTTTCTTCCTCCTAACCTGTGACGTCACACTGATGTGAAACATAAGGGGGTCTGAGACTTTGACAGTTTCCAAAACATTTTCAACAATGGATAATTATTTTAGAAAATGTCAAAACACATAACGTGAAATATCTCATATAAGATCTAGTTTATAATAGTTTGGCATGAAGAAAGAAATAAAGTAGGGCTGTGACTAAACTAAACTTACCTTCATTATGGATACATCTGCAGATTATTTTCTCGATTGTTTGATTAGTAGGTTTGTCTGTAAATTGTCAGAAAATAGTGAAAAATGCTCATTATTATTCCACAGAGCTCACATTTAAGAGGATGGAACCAGAAAATATCTGGAATTTTCATTTACAGTTAACAACATTCATTATTCATGTTTGTGACAAACACGACTGATAGTCAATATTTATTGTATAAGGCAGATTTGCACATTTATTTAGACTTGGATTTTAATAATGTGATGTTAGTGGTTTTGTAAAGGTTGTTACACCTACAGCCTGTTTATGTTTGTGTCTGTTTCTGACCTTTTGCAAGACATTAGTTTAAAAAAAACAAAAAAAAAACACTTCATCATTTTTTCCTCCTCTTGCAGTTACTGCCACCCATCATAGCATTTACCATTCAAACCAAATCATATGGAAGATTACAGAGGACGACAGTAAGTGACCTGCACCTGCATCTGTTTTTTAACCATTCAGTTGATGTAAGGATGATTAAGGGATGATGAAAAAAATTAAGCAAATCTTTTGGATCCTCTCAGACATTTCAAAACCTACATGTAATCATAGTAAATACATAATAAACCCAGAAATGTAAACATTTTAGAAAAGTCTCTAGTATTAAGATTGTTTTTTGTTTTTTTTTGTCTGAAATCGTTTTAAGGCTAGCTACCATATTCTCAAAAAGGGTAATTAAATTACTTTATTAGCTGATCAAATTAGGTGTTTTCAACCATTTAGTTGATGTAAGAATGATTAAAGAATGATGAAAAAAAATAAGCAAATCTTGACTATAGGATCATAACATTTACACTTCTCCCTCACAGGTGTAGCAATATTACACAAAAACACACATTTTACATCACACTGTAACAAGTCTCTTTAAATGGTCACTAACGCTGTTTAAATTTTAAGATTCTTTGTATTTATGCTCCTATAGAATCAGGTGGGGTTTTTTGCCCTAAATCATGAACATGTGTTTTATTTGCGGTTCATAAATGAACAAAGACAAACTGCTTACAGTAATAAAAAGGAAAAGTGTGGTGTTTTAATTATTCACAAGAATGTCATGCCTGTCATGATTGTCATGTTTGTGCACATTGTTTGAATTAGCTATAAAATGGCTGATTGACAAAATGTTCATTAAAAAAGCTGCAGAAATGTTCCTTTTCCAGGAGAAAGCAGACAGACAGAAAAGGTTATTATCTAGTATTAATCAAATGTCAACTCACAAATTTGTTAAATGATTGAATTAATTCTGATTCAGTTTGGACATGAATCCTCTAAAGCTCCTTGTGTATTTACAGTGATGCAATTCCTGTCCCAAAAAAAAAAAACAGAAAAATCCTAAAAACCACATCCAGACAGAGATGACTCATTTGAATTTCCCAATTAAGTAACTGTAAATGAGCAGCGCTGCCATCTACTGGTGAAAACCAACTATTACAACATACCGTTATTTTAGAACCTGATTTCTCAGCTGTGATCTAAAGTCACAGAATAAATCAGTTATCTCCAAACACAACTCTGATTTAAGAGCCTACAGTATGTTTCTTATGTTAATGTAAATGTGAAATTGTAATTCATACACTTTAGCTGAAGGGCAATACTTCAATGCATAAAGAGACTAAAGATCCTTTATTGACCAACTCCAAACAGCTCAACATGTAAAGCAATTGTTGTGGTAAAGACGAGTGGTCGTAAAAAAGCAGAACCTTGTCTCAACCAACCTCAATAAGTTATGACAGCGTTTTGGAGAAAGGAGTTTGTCAAGCAACAAGTTGCCGAGAATTAAAACAGTGATGTTCGGTATGTGAGACAACAACACAAAACCACTGACCATTGAGCCAACAGGCAGACTAAACTGCGCAAGCACACCTTTGTAAGCCAGACAATGTCTTGTGAAGCAATTAAGTTTCATTTAGCAGAAGCAATGATCAGAGTGCTGAAGGTGACGGCCCTCATTGAGACAATCATTGTCCAATAAGTCAAACTTGTAGCTCTTAGATTTTTACACTATGAGCAGCAGCAGGAATATGATGAATATAGATAGGTAAAAAGAGTGCACACACAGAGTTCTGTATGTTGAGAAATGAGAGGAAGTGAGGAATAATTCAGCTTTCAGTTTCACCAGAAGTTTAAAGTTGAGCCTCAACAACTCCTGTGATTTTGGCACTTTGTGACAAAATGTGAATGTATTATATGGTTTGAGATTAGTGTTCATGCTCACAGTTAACAACTGAATACGAGCAGAATTTTCATTAATAAAAAAAGAAATGTATCTATACATGAATGTACATCATAAAAATATAAAACTACATATATCTAAATTCATGCATGCACCCTTACATTTATACTCATAGATGTGCATTTGCAAATACAACCATACACTTACAACCATGCGTACATTTTTTAAATGCACCGGCAATATACAACACAAACAAACAAACAAACAAACAAAAAGACAAACCTCAAAGACTTTAGCTATCCATCTTTTATGCATATGCATGTGAAGAGTTAAAACTTTGAGACTGATGTTTTAATGTATGATCTAGTGTTTTCCTTTTTAAAATAAAAAGTCAAATAGAAACTAAAATGAATGTGGCCTGGTGTCTGAGGGCGTCTAGAGTGTCAAGGATGTTATCGCAACATCCTCAATTCAATAGGGAACCTTTGCTGCAAGTCATTCCCTCTCTGTCTTCCATAATGTCCTGCTATCTATTAAAAGGCAAAAAGTAGTCAAAAACACTAAAGCAAATATAAACTATTTTAAATGTATCAAGCTAAAAGTATGTGGGACTATTTAAGCACCAAAGTTTTGTCTTTGCAGCAGAGGAATGAAGAAGTTAATTGAACAAGGCGAGCACACTAATTAGGTTGTGTTGATGAGAAAATTCTATAAAGCCATAAAAACTAAAATTACAAAATCATTTAAATGCTTACTGTCTTTTTAACTATTTCCCAACTGAACACAACTTAATGTCAGTTCAATGGGGAACTTGCCATTTTATACATCTAAGCTTAATATTTGCTTCCATAGAGCAGCTGAAAAAAAGCTGTTTAGATACAGAGGAAAGACAGCATTTAATTAGTTGGAGAATAATATAATCGAAACAAACGTCGTTATCTACAGATATGTTCAAAGGAAGGAGAGTGTCGTAACCACAGGAAAGAGAGAGAGAGAGAGAGGAGAGATTGTACTTATAGGGCAGGCACTCCTTTTTTCTTCATCTCCTGCTCCACTTCTTCTACACACAAGGCAAATAAAGGAGGTAAGAAGCAAATTCTTTAAATTAGCATCCAAATCATGACTAACACTGACTTTCTGACTTATTTTAGGACACATAATTCATGTTGCCTAAAAGCCAGATTCTAAGAATTTGAACTTTATAAGCCTATAATCAAGGAACCACAAATGCTATCAGCAACTTTGGCACAGGTTAGCGCTGCTACTGTGTGGAGACCAAAGGTGCGTTCCTTAACACAGGAGTGTTTGCATGCATGTCGTTCTCATTCCAGCTGCATACAAACATGCCCAGTCTAGATGCATTCACTCAGGGCCCTGGAGCAGCACTGGCTCCAGGGGGAAAAAAAGAACAGATTCCTGTCTTTTTAATCATTACTGCTTAATAGAACACCTGGCACGAGTACTGTTAGTGTGTACTGTATGTATGCTTGTATTAATCACGCTGTGGGGGACACAAATCTGTTCACACAGTCACATTAGAGACACACACCTCCCATTAGGGCTCAACAGGCTGGTTTTGTCACACCTCCCATTAGGGCTCAACAGGCTGGTTTTGTGTGGTTAATCATTACATTTTCCTAGGATAAGTCTTGGAGTTATACATGAACTGGTTATAGTTAAGGTGTCCAGCAAATGCATGCAAATCAATGCAATGTCCTCCTAAAGTGATAAAAACAACTGTGTGTGTGTGTGTGAGATTATTTGGGGGAGTTGAAGAGATAATGTATGATATAAACACAGATTGCAATGCTACATTTATTTGGTTGCATGAAACCTATAGTATAATCTATCTTCTCAATGTAATTCAACAATATACCACTGAGAATGTAAGGAAGGAAGTATGTGGTCTCTGTGTTTAAAGCAACTGATGAGCAACTGGCTTGCTTTTGTGTTTTATGTTTCCAGTTAACATTAAAAAATGCAGAATAGTCACTAACTGTGATGTCTACGTTGCTGTTTTATTAAATTATCTGTCCTCAAATTGTTTCAGCTCATCTCCAGTTTGACATCACCCCAATGGCTGATATGAATGGCACCCTGTTTCCTGTCCATGGAGTGAACCAACTTGTAACCAACCCCAACAGCTCCAGCAGCTCTTGGCAGGATGATTTAGCCAGGGGAGCCCAAATCACAGCTACCTTGCTCATTTTCCTGGTGAGAGATCCTCTTTGGCCCCAGAGCCACCCTATACCATAAATATTCTACACTGTTACTGCATATTGGGCTGAAAATGTTGACAAAGCCACATTCGGCCTGCTTCTACAAATGGATCTATTTTCCTTGTCAAATTTATTTGTTTGTTTTTCTGTGTGCTTTTGCTTGTTTGTTTTTATTGTTTTTATTATTTGTTTGTGTAATCTGTATAGCAGGGGTTGCCTGCTATACATACATATGTATGTCAACTCTTGTACATACAACAATGTCACATTAATGATAAATTCCACTTGACAAGTTGACATTTGAGCATACCCTACTACTGTGCTCTTTGCATCTTAAAAATAATAATTCTACATTTTGGGAAATATGCTTATTTTTATCTTTCTTGGCGAGAGTTAGAGGAGAAGATCAATACCACTCTCATGCCTGTGCAGTGCATATGATGCTATATGCAGCTGCTGATTAGCGTAGCTTCGCACCCATTACACCCATCACATTAATGCGATTCACTCAAATTTTAGTTTTTGCACAATGTGCAAAATGCCTTAATTGTGAAAATTGAGGTAAGGTTACATTTAGCCAAAAAGTAACGTATACGATAGCAGAATATATTAGTTGACTTGAGTCACAAGTCTCATCAACTGTAAGTAGACTACAAGCGTGCTTGACACAGTTAATAGGACAGTCATGACTAAAAAAAAATGTGCTTACCAGCACCTCTAAAGCTTGTTTAATCTGTACAAAAAACAAGTGTTGCAACACAAACTTGTTCCAACGAGTTGTGATTTTTCAGGCGGTTATGGGTCGTAATGTTTCTTTGCCCAACTCCAGGAGGTTGGTACTTCTTGCCCAGATATAATCCAACACATATCTCCCCATAAAACCACAACTTGTTTTTACACTCCAATTTTTGTACAGATTGAATAAACAAGGTTTAGAGGTGCTGGAGGGCAGATGTCTTTACCTTTGTACAGAGCTTCACTAGCTGTTTCCCCCATGATTCCGGTCTTTATGCTAAGCTAAGATAATCGGCTGCCGGCTGTAGCTTCATATTTCATGATCTTCTTCTCTAGCAAATAAAAAAAGCAAATAAGTGTATTTCACAAAATGTCAAACTATTGCAATAAAAGGTAGTCATCGTCCATGTAATTAACAGCTGGTCCTCTTGGTTCCTTTAGGTTGGCGTACCTCTGAATGGGCTGGTGGTTTGGGCACTCGGACTGCGGAGTCATCGTCACCTGGTACGCAGAGGCAGCAGTGAAGAGACACGTGCCGCCAACAGTTTCCGTATCTATGTACTGAACCTGGCCCTGGCTGACCTGGTACTGCTCCTGCGTACCCCCCTCATGTTGGGCTACCTCGCCCACAACTACAGCTGGCCGTTTGGCCGTGTCTTCTGCCACCTGATCATGTTCTTGCGAGGCCTGGGGTTGTACGCCTCAGCTTTCCTCCTCTGTGCTGTAGCCCTGGAACGATGCCTGTGTCTACTGAGGCCTGTGTGGGCTCGACTGCGCCGCCCCTACTGGGCTGTTCCTCTGGCTTGTGTCCTCTTATGGCTGGTAGCAACCGTCCTGTCTGCCCCCTACCTCTACTGTGCCGTCCTGAAAGAAGGAAACGGGACATACCAATGCCAGGAGAGTGAAGGTTTTAACATGGCTTTGTTTGTCACAGAGACTGTAGCAGGTTTCATCTTGCCCCTGCTGGTGTTCTTGGGAAGTAATTTGGCTGTTATGCTCACCATTCACCAAGCAGTGCCCACAACACCAACCTCCACCCCTTCAAATGCCCGCAAGATGACCAGGATGTACCACGTGCTCTTTTTCACAATGCTCCTCTTCCTCACTTGCTGGGTGCCCTATTTTGTTTGTCGGTTCCTGCGGGCCCTGGCTGACAAGGAATCTGTGCTGCACAAAAGAGCATTTTATGGGGCATACTTCTCTCTGTTCCTGGTGTACATCAAGAGTGCTCTCAACCCTGTGCTGTATGTGTTTGCTGCCCGAGGCTTAGGCCGTGCTATCCGAGCTTCACTTGTCTCCACTATTGAACGACTTTTCAATGATGACTCCATGGAGTCCATACGAAGGAAGTCGCTTAAGAACTCACAGATGTAGCCGAGAATTTACTTTATCAAATGTTAAAAGCCTAAAAAAACTTGCGTGCCTTTGCATTTTAAACAAGATAAAATGGCTTAAATATCATTTAAATTGGTTGATTTACCCATTTTTACAAAAAGCTCATACTCACCAAAATGTGAGCTGTGTAAATATAAGACTTTAAGCATTAAGGTATTGAGTTACTGTAAAGCAAGGCATGCGATTTAGGCCAGTGTTTCCCAAATGAGTGTGAAAGCCACAGCAAATAAAGAAGTAGATTAATTGAATCAGTATTACATTCCCTATAAGTAGAGATATAATCCTGATGACTTGACCATAACTTAGAGACCTTAGTTGGATCATAGTTTGATTACATCCGCTTCGGCCATTTCCCCTCCTAACAAACACTTTCTGACAGAAAATTACCTCCAATAGAAGAACATTTGATTTAGTGGCTTGGATTGATGATGCCACTGAGATTTCATCATTTCAGAGAAAGACACCAGAACTCCAAACTCATAGAACAATGAATCAGGCTGGGCCTCTCTACTGCCAGACAAGAGTAAGAAGATATATGGACACAAGTGTCATTTGCCAAACTCAATGACTGAAGACTACAAAAATGCTGCTTCTGTTGCAACACGCTGAAGGCAGGATCATAATTGGTCATAAAAATGAATTCATGAATCATCTTGTCCTTTGGTTGATTTGCAGGAAACGCCTTCAAGGTAAATACTACGCCAATGTCAACATATAATTTCAACACCAATTTCCTTACCCTAAGGCAACCTTCCTCATATGTAAGCCTTCAAGAAAACGCAGCATTCAAGCTTGCATGCTCTGTCTCTTTATAGTCCAAGGAATGTGATACTGACTGTACCTTATCAAGATCAACAGTGACTCAGATCCGGTCCTAGTTGCACCTAATAAATGGGCGACTGGATGTATTTCTGTGGACTCTTTGAGAACCAGAGCCCGATATGGACAGGATCATCATCTCATCATGAATGTATCATAGTCCCTGACTAGACTTCATTTATGTTAAGAAAGCTTTACTATTGTTTGTTGTTTGTAATATAAGTACACATGTTCATCGTTCATTCATTGTTGAAAAAAGGGAAAAGCTTAATTAATTTGTAGCACTTTACATTTATTTTCTTTCTATATTAAAATATGAATTAACAAAAGTACATTTCTTTAAATGGCAATTATTCAATCACAAAAGATCAGACTTAACCCAATTTATATCTGTCTACAGGGTGCGCTCATCTCAAAAAGGTCCAATATGCAAGAATTTAAATTATGAAAAAGTTGAATATCAGACTTTTCCCCCCCAAAACAAATACATCCTCAGTTTAACAGCCAATAAAATTATAATTTACATTAAGAATTTAATACTGTCAAATACTGAAGGCAGACAGGTGGAGAAGGGCCACAGTAAGACTGAGTGATATATTGCATTAATTCAATTCAGTTTTAATAAAAATGTAGCTATAACATGCACAAAAAGGTTATTTTTAGTCAAAGAGAAATTTAAATGATAGCTCAATTATACACTGATGACACATAAGTTGTCTTGGGTCACGACAGTCTAAACTATGAGTAAACTATAAGTGCACCTGCTGCAGTTTATGGGACTGTCATGACTCCAGGTGGCTTTGATATCTCGTAGTGAATATACTGGTTTGTGTTTGCTGACGAGGCATCGGCTCTGGTACAATAGTTGCAGTGCTGGGAGTCGACTGAACAGTTTACAGATTCTAGTTTGTTCCGTCTGTAGATATCAAGCTGATGTTTTGGCAGGAAACACAAGCAGCAGGGCCGTGTGAAATATCAGTCAGTATGCAAAACTGATGACTGAACTTGATGCTTGAGCTCTACTTAGACAGTCTTGACTGGATGATGCCCTAAAAATATGAGGTTTCCAGCCTGCATCTTGTAAGGGAAAAAAATCAGTTGCATTCCCCAAATTTAAAAACTTACACTTTTGCAAGAATTCACAGTTTGAAATCCTGTCTGCCTCAGTAATTTTTTTTGTTACAAGCAATGTACTAGCACTTTTTTTTGGTTTGGTGTTTCGCAACCACACAAAGAAGAACTAGAACGAGTAGTATTAAGACCACAAAAGTTCAAAACAATGTTCAAAATGTGCACACATTTGCAAATTTGTTAGATCTGTAATTCCTTTTTACAATACTTTTTCAGACAGCATAAGGAGAGTTTTGGCTAGGTTTCCTCTGAGCAAGGAGCACCACAGATGGGGATGAAACCAAGGTTGAGCAATTGATCAGCATGTTTGTGTGCTTGCATAAATAGTGCCTGGACATCATGAATGGCATCTGATTTCTGCAAGACTTCTCCCAGTTTCCGGGCAGTGGTCTCAGATTCGGTGTCTGGAATCATTTTTCTCATCCGAGCCTGAGAAAAACAAAAATGTTAAACACTGCTGTGTGATCTAGTGTGTTTCTGGTATATGTGGAGTATTATGACAGCTTTATGAATTATTCTCTGAAATAAAAATAAAGCATTAGCCTGTAGCTGATAAAACCAACACTGACATTACAAAACCCCGGATGTCTCATTCTCTTGTGCATTTCGTAAGAAACAACCTTGCATAGAAATTGCACCACCAAAGACGTATTTAGACCTTCCCGTTCAACTTTTGTGGAAGTGCATACTCAGACATGTTATTCACAAAAAAAAAAAGGAAAGAAAAAAAGATGAACAATATGAACGCCTATAGTAGTTGAAACAGTTGTGTAAGTCAAGCAGATACTGTGAAAGTAATGAAACTGATCATACTCACCTCTAATGTTGTTTGACCTTTTTGTGGAGGAAGAGGGGGAAGATTAAGGACTGCTTGTTGAGTTATCTGTAAGATCTGAGAAAGGAAGTGTTTTCTTTAGAAAGGTGAGTTTATTAAATGTATTTACATCAGGGACCATGTACAAAATACATTAAGCTCAAAGAAAGAGAAAAGATGCTTTGTGCCAAATTAAGCTACTAGCTAATTTCCATCTGTAGTCCCTGGGCAGGTTAATAGAGATGTGTAGACTTACTTTTGCCAAACTGGCTGATATTTGTGGGGTCTACCACTGCTCACCTCAATACTGATGTCTACAGTAATGAAATAACCTATTTAATTTAGAAAAATCTCAAAGACACTTTTGTCAGAGTTAATAAATATATGAAAAAAAAATGAAAAAAGGAGCGTTTGGCTAATAGCTATGTTATTTTGAAGAATTTCTCATCCAAACATTCAACATAATGTCTGGAAGTCCAAGTATAGGCAGACTGAAAGATGATCTGATGGATAGATGCAGTAGACCAGTAGAGGGATGGATACATGGAAAGTCAGACAAATAATTTTACCGTCTTGTCACATTTGTTTTTCCTGCCTGCAAAAGCAAACATTGAGTTTAAAAGTCCCTCATCACATGTGTAAAAAAATCCTACCTTGTTTTAACTAATCACCAATGAATTATAAAACAAAGCATTAATGCCAGAACGTTCCAGTGGAGAAAATTAATATCAGATATCAAAGGTTCAGGACACAGACATTCTGTTGTGTTTCCGCTGGTTTTATTTCTGTAAGCTAGCATGTGTGAGTGTTTTGCACCTCTTTAGCTTTCTCCTCCTCATCCTCCACACTTTCTCTCAGTGTGCTGCATGTGTGCTGTAAAGAAACAGTCTGCTCCTCTGTCCTCTCCAGAGCACTGACCACGGCCTTCAAGTCTTCCTGAAAACCCAGAAACAAAACAGAGACATCAAGACACATAATCAGAATTTGTTTCCTTTGAAATATTACAGATTATTAAACACAGATTTACACACATACCATAATGCCCTTTTCAAGGTAGTCTCACTGTATTGCAGCTACAGAAGATTAGATAAATTTTCAAAACATATGTAATTTCTTATTGGATTACCTTGCTGTTTATTGTATTTAGGGCTGCAGCTAAATATTATTTTTATTATTGATTCATTTGTCAATTATTTTTGGGATAGTTATTAATCATTTAGTCTTATCTATCTTATTTTGTCCAACCAACAGGTATGAGGTATACAACTGAAAATAGTAGAGAAATTAGTAGAGAATAGTGGAAAAAGGCAGCAAATCTGAAACTGAAACCTACAGAGGTGTAAAACATTCATGTGAGAAAAAAAGATTTTGCCCTTTTTTCTGAACCAACAAGATCATTATCTCAGAATTCTGAGAAAAGTTTTCATGAAAAAAAAAAATCATTCTGCTGTGTTTTTGTAAATTAAAAGATCATTATCTCAGAATTCTGAGAAGTTTTCATGAAAAAAAAAAATTCTGCTCTGTCTTTCTGAATTAATGAGATACTTCCCAAGAGAAGTTCTCATTCCTACTTGAGAGCTTGATTTCATGGAAGCAAGCTGTTAAGTTTAGTCCAGTTTTATTTTGGTTTTGGTTTGAAACATTGGGAGATACTCGTGTCTTTAAGTAATATAGATGTTATTATTACTTTGTCGACTTTGTGCTGGCACCTCAGGACACGCAAAAATGTTTCTTTAAAGCCCAGAAACAGAAGAAACAAACACACCAGACAGCCTACAGAGCTAAGAGGTTATTTTTGAGTTTGCAGTTTCCACAAACAGGTACAGTGGGTGACTCGACTTTGAAACTGTTAGAGAGGACATCTGGACCAGCAATCTTCAGGCTTTATCTGATAACCTATTGGCAAAATAAAACTTACAACAGGTCAAACATGAGAAAAAAGTACAATGCATTATGTTCATAAAAGAACACAGAAAGAACATGAAAGAAAACGCGTGTATGTATCTTTTAGGACCTTGCTCAGAGGCCCTTCTTACCATAATTACGCTACTTTAGGCGCCACAAAGTTCAGAGTGCGGCGTTACCGCAGTCATGATTTTGAGGTATCTCATTAATTCAGAAAAACAGAGCAGAATTTTTTTTTCCATGAAAACTTTTCTCAGAAATCTGAGATGATTATCTTGTTAATTCAGAAAAACAGGGCAATTTTTTTTTTCACGTAAATACATTACACTTCCATAGAAAACAACAAATGTTTTTGCTTAAGAAATTACTACAAAAAAAGAAAGAATTGTCAAAAGATGAAGTGATTAATCGAGAAATTGTTTCAGCACTAACTACAACGTCAAAAGAATCCAACAGATTATTTTTAAAATATCACGCAGGGAGTGGTAATGTCTGTGTCCTCCTCCTTATCTATACACAGTGTCTCTCACCTCCAGAGAGCTCAGAGTTTTCTTTCCAGCCACCGACTTCTTGGCCTCCTCGTTGTGGCGGTGAGACGAATGCTCCAATTCTTTTTGTTTCTGCACTTGAACTTTGAGCTGTGCACAGTGAGTAAGGAACCTGGAAAGGAATGATTTTTGTGTCATATCATATCAAGTCATAGTTTTACAAATATCACTCGCCTTCCTTATTTTATTATCTCAAGTTTGTCCATTTGCACAACCCAAGACAAAACTATCTTAAAAACTTGTTATAATGCTTGACTAAAGGGGCAGATTACACTGCAACTAATCACAAAATGAACCGATCACCAAGCTATATGCTGCTATACACATTGAGTTGAATAAATAGTGGATTAAGTGTCACTTTCCATGTTGATTTTCATTACTATAATATATCATAATGCATGCAAGGACAGTTTGTTGCTGAAATACTTCCCCACAGCATCACAGCACCTTCTTTTGAAAAATAAGAGACCCAGCCAACCACCTGCTCTTATTGATTAAACGTATAACTGGAGAAGTTAGTGAATATCTAACCATCACAGCAGGTTTCTGTCATTTATTTGAATCTTAAATTGCACATTTTTGCTCACCTGGTTTTCACTATGTTTAGATGTTCTTGGCTCTCTGTCTTCTCTGTCCGTCTCAAGGCAAGAGTTGCTCTGTGAACACAGTGTCCTTTCAAAGTTGATTTTGACTATTATTAATGGGCACTAATTGAAGTAAATACATACAATACCTACATATGTCAGTATACCATAAGTAAGACAATACTGCCTTTCAGAGTAACAAGAGCCTCACAGGTAGTAAAAGTGCTCACTCACACAGTGAAACTCACAGTATTGACAAGTCCATTATGTTCTCCAGAGCAATGATGGTTGACTTCGGTAAGTTTTCCTGACCTTTGACTTTTTGGGGGACTGAAGATGATCCTCCAGCTATTCAAGACACAGGCAGGAACAACACAAAATGACAGAAGGTAACAACATTGGGGTTGGTCCAAATCTTACAGTTAACTTACTGCAACATTATCACTGGACCAGGGCTAACTGCATCATATACATGACAAATGAAAGGAAAACCCAACATAAAGTGTCTTAGTGAGGTGTTGGGCCATCACGTGCCTCCAGAACAGCTTGGCATTACACATTCATTCAATACACCTTGGCATTGAATCTACAAGTCTCTGAACTCTACCGGAGGGATGAACACCATTCTTCCAAAAGATATTCCCTCATTTAGTGTTTTGATGATGGTGGTGAGAGCGCTGTCTAACACATCGGTCCAAAATCTCCCATAGGTGTTCAATTGGGTCGAAATCTTGTGACTGCGAAGGCCATATCTTATGATTCACATCATTTGGAGTATTATGACAGTTTTGTAAATTGTTCTCTGAAATAAAAAACAAAGCTTTAGCCTGTAGCTGATAAAACCAACAGACATTATAGAACACCGGAGGTCACAATCTCTCTGTGACATGTTGCAAGACAGATTTCATATTTTTCACAATATTTCTTAGAAATTGCACCACTGAGTACATGTTTACAACAGAGCTACCGGATCCTGTCACAGTAGTGGTCAAGCAATCAGGCATGTACCGTTCTCTTGACGTATCTCACCATATCACTCTTTGCCACATCTCTGTAGACCAGTGCCTGTGGTTTTTTGGCAATACTGAGCTCTCAAATGTGCATCTTTGTAATGAGAGGTTTCTGCACTGCAGCCCTACTGTAATATCCCTTTCTATGTAATTTTTGACAGACTGTTCTTCATGACACAATCACAGAAACACCAGCCAGTTGAGCAGTCTTTTTAAAGTCTCTCAGATCTTTTCCTCTTGCCATCTTGATACAAAATCAGAATCAACATACATGCCACAGAGTATGATAGGATGTTAATTGCTTATTGTACCATGGAGCGCACCTGTGTGGAAACCCGTCTGTGTATTGTTAATATTTTTTAAAATTTAATAGGCAGGACACTGTACTAAAAGAGTTGCTCTGACCTTTCCTTTTCCGTGCTGTTTTTGGGTGGGTGTTGTTGACATGTTGATCGTCACTGGGCTCCGGATCCTGAAGTACAAACATCGCATCGAGCAGATAGTTTAGCAGCTGGCGAGTCAACCAGAGTGATAATAAACCGATGCAGACATGAGTGTTTCCCTTATCTTACCTGATGTTCTGTTACTTGTTTACGCATCTTCTTGTCTGATTTTGTCTTGTTTTTCAGGTTTGGTGCTTTTGGCTTGGCCCGGTGAGAACCTCGCACAGGCTTCATGTCTGAGGTAATTAACGTTAACGTAAATGTAGCTAATGTAACAGTTAACGTTAATGTAATAACGTTTGGCTAGGCTAAATAAACCGACGCCAGTAGTAAAGTAATAAAGTTACTCCCACAAAGAACACTTCCAAAACAAGTTTTTGATAGCTAGGCTGTTGAGACTCTTTCTGGACGTGTTGCCGATTTCGCGCGGCTGTTTTCGAACAGTTCAATGCACAACACGCATGCGTGAAATATATGAGCCCTTCTTCCCTAAGTAGCGCTTGTCAGGCATGTATTCCTCTCAGCCTAAAACTTATTTACCGAATCAAACACCAATTAGAAGAGGTGGCACACTATATTTATTTATTTTTTATAAAATACAGCTACCTTCCTTGTGATGCAAAACTATTTATTTTATTCTGAGAAACAATCGCTACCTGCGAGGCTGAACACGGGGCGGCGAGCACTGCAACTCATTCGTTGTGGATTGAAACCATTTTGGGCCACAGAACTTTTTCTTATTCACATCCATGATAATACATCCATGAATGGAAAGCACCCACAGCCTCTGTTCCGCTTGCCTCCTTGGATTTTCTCCTAGGATTTTTTTCATCAACCTTCCTAAAAAAACATTAAACCTGATTCTCGGTTTTCTGATCATATTTTAGGCCACTGGGCCTGCTAGTAAAACGTTTGTTGCATTAGATAAAGTTCATACTTAGTGGTGAAAAGTAACACTAAGTACATTTAGTCAAGTACTGTAGTTCAGTACAATTTTGAGGTACTTATACTTTACTTGAGTATTTCCATTTTATGCTACTTTACACGTCCACTCCACCACATTTCAGAGGGAAATATTGTACTTTCCACTCCACTACATTTATTTCACAGCTTTAGTTACTTTTCAGATGAAGATTTGACACAATGGATAATATAACAAGCTCTGAAAAACAACACATTGTTAAAGATGAAACCAGTGATTTTCAATCTTTCTGGCTTTTGAAGTCTTATGAAAAGCAGTGTGTAGCCAGGGTCACATTTCAGATGTCTATAAGTTCTTAACAGCTCCACCAAATAGTGATTTTTCCCTCTAAACTTCTCACATGGTTTCATTTCAATAAATGTTCAAATGATCCAATAATTCACCAAAAATCAAAGATTACAGAAAAAGTCAAAAGACTGAAAACAGATTTGTGTATCAGAACTTTTTTTTCTTCTTTCCTCGCCTATTAATCATCTCACAACCCCTCAGATTTATCTGGTGACCCTTTAGAGGGGCCCGACCCCTAGGTTGGGAACCACTGGACCAAACTAGCTAACTGTATATAAAGTAGTTGAAACTAGCTCCACCTCCAGCAGCTACAACAGTAACATGCTGCTTTCACACTGATACTTCAGTATTAATAATCACTGATGTCATATATAATAATATATCAGTCAGAGGGGTGAAATTAGTACCTTTACTATACTTTTAAGTACATTTTGCTGTCAATATTTATGTACTTACTTAAGTAGGCTTTTTTCATGCAGGACTTTTAATTGTAATGGTGTATTTTTACATTACTGTATTGGTACTTTCACTTAAGTATAGGATCTGAGTACTTCTCCCACCACTGTTCATACTGTAGACAGGGTACTGTCAAAACTGTCCTGGCATGTTTACAGACATGAATGTATTGCTAAAAATACAAAATATAAAATACCTATATACCTATTAACTAAGAAAATGCAGACATATTCACTTACACCCTCTCTGGATACAGATCAGTTGCGATTGTAACAATGTTGTTGCTTTGCTGCCTTGTGAAACGTGACTTTTTAATGAAAGGTATTAGTACAAGTATTACTGGCACAGCAGCTCCCGTCTCAGCTGTGTACTACAATGTTTGTGGTCACCCCATTATAAGCACATTTTGAGTTGTACATTATTCTTTATGATCTTTTAAAAATGTTTGCAATGTTTCTGTGTTCATGATGTAGCTTCAACCAAAAAATGAACCAATCAGCACTAGGGCTGCAACTAACAATTATTTTCATTATAAATTATTATTTTCTCAACTAATCGATGTATCATTTTGTCTATAAAATCTCAGAAAATGGAGAAGAATGCCCATTGTAATTTCTAAAAGCTCAAGGCAACATCCTCAAATGTCTTGATTTGTTCAACCAACCATCAATATCGAAAGATATTCACTTCACTATCATATATGACAAAGAAAAGCTTCCAATTCTCACATTTGGGAAGCTGCAATGACTGAATATTTGGGATTTTTCCATAATTATTCAATTATCAAAATAGTTGCCAATTAATTTTCTGACGACCAACTAATCAAATAATTGACTAATCATTGCAGCTCTAATCAGCACTATTCTTCAAAATGCAGGTGTATTTCATTCACCTATAATCACTTGTCACATCTTGCTTACAGGCATGATCTCTATTAAACTTATTATCCAATTTAAATAGGGTAAATACTTATGCAAGCAACTATTTTGTGCTATAAAGTGTACTAGTTTAAAATAAATCTGTAGAGTTGTTTTGATTTTAACAGTCTGGTTTTACTGATGAGACAAAAAGACATTTATATTCAGTATTGTTCCAAACCTTGTTCCACCATTAATACCACCATAGAAATTGCAATACATAATGAAGTTTACCAGGTTTGTAAGCAAAAGAAAAAACATCCCTTTAACAAAATGTTAAATTAAATACATTTTAATACAAAAAAGGAAAGAAGATTCCCAAATATGCCTGGAAGTCAAAACGTATGGATGACAGTGAATTGGTTTCTGTCCATCACACCCTCCCAGGGATGTGGAATTTGCCTGTGAAGCGTCCATGGTTATGGAGGTCAAAGGGACTAAGGACCTTCCTGATACCCAGCATGTTGCCCCACGCTATCTGCTTGAAGGTCCAGGGATTCTGGTTGTTCTGCTCCATATCAACCTGCTTCTGTTGCATGGCTGCTAGGCTCTCTCTGCTCATCACCTGTAGTAAACGCACAATACAAGGAATTATTAGGTTATTATTAAGTTATTTGAACTACTCTAAAGTGCAGTTTACATGAGCAGATATTAAATTTCAATTTTAATTCAATCAACACAAAATTAAGTCTGATTAAATCCAGTTTTGTGCATAAAGCATTAAGTCCCACAATATATTTGTGAATTTGAAAGTTCACACTCAAAACTTTCAATACATGTAGGCAAATGTGTGTAGATTGATTCCCAAAATCTGTGGTGTCATTGTTTTTAGACAAACGTGATCAAATATGTTAGTTCAAAATCTTTCAGAATACATTAGATCGACAAAAAGATGGGCAAAGTGCAGGATGAACAGTATCTGTAATCTCACCTTTGCAGGGAAGGGTAGCTTCTTTGCCACTTCAGTCAAGATGTGCTCAATCTCCCCCAGCTCCACCTTTCCTCCCACTTCCACGATAAGACGACCGTAGCGGACAGGCGTCACATAGTGGTCAATGGCTCCCTTGCCCCCACCCATGCGCTGACCCAGACCTTTACGTGTGATTGGCTTATATGGGCCATTAATGCGCCAGCGGGCAAATGTAGTCCGGGGATCCATCTTGCGGTTGATGGTTAGACGCATCATCTCTATGTGACCCCAGTGGAGGTAACCTCCTCCCATGGCCTGAGCATCAGAGGAAGAGGGGAGTCACTCTCAAATGCTTAATAGTTAATACTAGAGCTGCAACAAACAACATTAATCTGTTGTTTATTTTCCCGATTAATCGGTTAGTTGTTTGGTCTATAAAATGGTGAAAAATGTCAAATGTGTTGTTTAGTCCCGACCAACAGTCCACAAACCAAAGATATTCAGTTTACTGTCATAGAGGACTAAAGAAACCAGAAAATATTCACATTTTAAAAGCTGGAATCAGAATTTGGACATTTTTTTTCTAAAAAAAATGACTCAAAATGATTAATCGATTATCAAAATAGTTATTAATGAATTTAATAGTTGGCAACTAATCGATTAATCGACTAATTGTTGCAGCTCTAGTTAATACATCCATTTTGCATAAGTATACAGTAAGATTGTCTGTAATGGATAAGAGAGAAAAAGATGTCAGATATCACTAAACAACAGTGTTTACAGATAATAAATATACTCACCACAACAGCGTACTGTCCAGTAGTGAAAGCATTTGCTGCCCTTGCTGGGCCTTGGATATCCCGCAGCTTCTTCATCTCTCTCTTGGCCTTTTTAAAGTTAGGCACCTTGTTCATAAACTTCAGTTTGGGTTTCTCCGGCAGCACCACATCTTTAAAAAGGTAAAATCAAGGGTGAGAGACTACGCACAACATATACAGTGAATACAGTATCAGGCAAACATGTCCCCTTAAACGAAGATGAACTTGAATACACTATAGGTGTTGTGACAGATCTTTCCACTTTGACATGTAATTTCAACACAAAATCATAATATATACATGACAAGAGGGTTCAAAGATGAATCATTACCTCTGTAGTCTGGAGGGACTTCATATGTCTTCAGTCCAGCAGTTAGGACTTTCAAGTGGCTGTGCAGAAGACCTGTAGAACAAACAGCAGGTGACACGTCTTAGCATTATGTTTGACAAAATTCAGCCTAACACAGAACCATCATAATATGTTATTGCTAATATTTTACTGCTTGGTTTAAATTAATTTGAACAAGTCTCTCTTCAAAGTGAACATCAGACCATGACAGACTGTAGTAATACTGAGAGGAATCCCATTTAAGTGAAAAGAGTCAAGTCATTCATTAGATATTAATGAATTGACTAAAATCACAGGGTGTTATCAATTTCAATCTTGTGTTCTGTGTCTTTTTCATCTTCAGGAGTTGTTAGCATTAGTGGAGTTTAATTTAATCCTGGTTTGAGACTGAAATGTTCATACAGTACTGTGCAAAAGTTTTAGTCACTTAAAGTTAAGTGAGGATGCTTTCAAAAATAAAGCTATGAATCTTTTCTATCTATCAATTAACGTCATAAAAAGTGCAGTAAACAGAAGAAACCTAAATCAAATCAATATTTGGTGTGATCACAGTTTTTCAAGGTACTTGGCGGGTAGATTGTTCCAAGTATCTTGGAGAACTTGCCACAGTTCTACTGTCTCTTCATGTAATCCCAGACTGACTCCATGATGTTGAGATCAGGGCTCTGTGGGGGTCATATCATCTGTTGCAGGACTCCTTGTTCTTCTTGTCGCTGAAGATAGTTATTTATGTCTCTAGCTGTATGTTTGGGGTCATTCTCATGCTGCAGACTAAATTTGGGATCGACCAGATGCCTCTCTGATGGTACTGCATTGTGAATAAGAATCTAAACATCTACAGTGCCTAAAACATCAGCACAGTACTGTATGTCTCCACATAATTTTTTTTTTGGTGGTCATCACTCCTTGCAATCTTCAGTCTGTCTGTTGTCTGTTTACTTGTCTTCTTGTCTGCTGTCACCAGTATGTCTCTCTGTACCTGTTAATTTGTGGTAAGTGCCTCTGTACCTAAGTCAGCATTTTAGCATGTGTTTCATTGTGGCCATATTATTACTGTGTGTATCTATTTAATGTGGGTGTTGCGTGAATTACGTATTGTGCTGCACAATTTAATTAATAACTGACAATACATCGTTATAATGCTATGTATAGTACATATTATCTTAACAGTTTTCTTTATGTTTTTGTTTTGCATGTTTTGTTCCCTTTCCACAAACTGTTTCACTTGTATATAACGACAATGACATCAAATGGACAACTGGTTACAAATATCTTTATGGCTAACGTTAACTCAGTCGCATTTACTGTAATGTTTATAAGTGCACTGTCCCTAAACCAATAAATAAATGAATAAAT
This sequence comes from Thunnus albacares, assembly GCF_914725855.1. Taxonomy (NCBI): domain Eukaryota; kingdom Metazoa; phylum Chordata; class Actinopteri; order Scombriformes; family Scombridae; genus Thunnus; species Thunnus albacares. The sequence goes on from NC_058106.1 coordinate 25,840,447, forward strand.
ACATATCACATGCAATTACAGACAGTCTTTGATTGCTAGTTTTTACTTAGTTTTGACTTAAACGTCACTGCCGTTGACGTTAGCTAACGTTATGTTACCTTGTTGGTGACCGTGGGCTCTACAGATACCGGTCAATCCCCCAACAGCAGCCTTGATAAAAGACATCATGGTGTTAACCTTGAAAAGAGCACTATAAGCACCAAATTGTCACGTTATGTGGTCGGTATAAGAGCATTTTACGTGGCTTATTCTTTTGCCAGCTAAGAAACACCACGCTCCACGCAAGGTCGCCGTGGCTGCCTTATTCCCTCCCCCCCCACACCACACCACATTCCGTGAAGACCCGCCCTACTCTCCCTCTGATTGGCTACTACTCGTTGCCTTCGTTGGTTAGATTGGTTCGATTAATAAATGAGGAGTGAGATTGGTTAGAATTTAGGTAAGGATGTCAGGGTTAGAGCCAATCAGAGGCAGAGTGGGGGCGGGTCTTCGCAGAATGCATGTTGGAAAGAATGATGGGGTGCATCCCAAGTCTCTTAAATTGCATCCACGTTTCCCTCACTTGCGTCTTTTCCTTGCGTCTTAGACCCTCCCATCGTGGATGCAAGGAGAGACGCAAGGAAACCAAGCGAGGAGAGAGGAAACGAGGAAATTTGTTTTAAGAGACATGAAACGTCCTCTCCTCTGAAGCGTCATGTGAAGCGACGTCCGTTTCTGATGACGGCGACAGTTGATCACAGCTGGATCAGCTGTAAGTTTGTGTCTGCACACATGTGCACTGTGCTGACACTAATAAAGGTGCACAGTTATCACCACTAGAGCAGCTGTTTCCTCTCTGCAGCCTGTTACCTGTTTAACAAACACCTAAATAAAAACCTGCGTTCTGCATTTATACTGTGTCCTGCTCAGACGCGCAGGAAACATTTCTACTTACAGAATGCGTTTACTATTTATTGATTATTTGCATCTGTATCTTTTGATAATCCTGATAGTGAATTCATCATTCAATAACCCAGAATATGATCAGGGTGTCTGAGCACTGGAAAATATTTATTTGGCTAAATGTTTCAGGGCAAATGGAAATGATGTAACTCATATCAAACCCGACGCTCAGGAATTTTCAGCCTCACATGTGACTGAATGGAAATGACGATAAATGATGTAAAATATAAATGTGTTTAACTGTTATTATGGATAAAATTAAAGTCAGGAAGAGTCTATCTGTCAGCAATAAAAAGTTTAATGGAGGAAATAACATCATGAAAAAAAAATCTTTCTAATAAATTAAGAAAGTTGTTTATGGTTCTTTTGTTGATCAGACTGACAATTAACAGATTTTTAACTATACGATGAATCAGAAAACAAATAAAACATAAAACTTGGGAATGATACACTTAAATTTAATCTGTAATCTGTCTCCACTTCGGTATGAAACTGCAGTGATGTATCAGATCAGTCTGATCAGCTGTAGCGTCCAATGAATAACTGATATCCAATAAGGGGGCGTGTCGGCCGGTGAAAGACTTCCGTGAAGGCTGCTCTCGTGTTTCCTTGCTCCTCAGAGATCCCTCCTCGCTCCTCCCTCCTCGCTCCTCGCTCCTCGCCCCTCGCCCCTCCGAGCAAAATAAGAGACTTGGGACGCTCGTCAAAATGGCGTACCAGGAACAACTTCCGGTTTAGGCGAGGAGCGAGGAGCGAGGAGCCATAAAATAAGAGACTTGAGATGTACGGTTTCTCGAGTTCCGCCAGAAGAAGAAGGGACACTTCCTGTACACATTTCACAATAAAAGAGTATGTATAAATCTACAGTAACTCAAACCGACACTTATTGTGAAAACTTGGTTTTCCTAGTTACTTTTAGTTCTTAGTCACTCAGTTATTTTTAGTTTAAGCATATACTTACATGATAATAAATACAGTCAACGTTTCATTATCAAAACATATAAAGATTAAGTTTTATTTCTTCTTATTATATTTAAATTTCTTTGAGGGCTTCTTCATCTTTTTTCAAAACTGCAATATGATGTTTTGTGTTCATATTCAGAATCAGAATCTGTTTTATTAGCCAATGCAAGCATACACGTTTGCTCCCACAAACACAATGTAGAGGAATTATAGTGATGAAATAAACAACGTAGTACCAAAATTAAAAGAATTTCTTTCAATCTATTTATAGAATGGAATAACAATTGTTCTGAAATGGGATATAAAACTTGAAATGAAATATTGACTGCACAAAAGAAATATGGACTGTGCTCCGGACAAAGAAATGAAATGTATGAAATATATGAAGGTGACAAGTGCAGAAATTGAATGTGACGTGTGCATAAATAATTAAATTATGTAACAGTGAGGGTTGAATGCAATGCACAATGGTAAATCCAGTTTGATGAAATATATGAAAGTGACAAGTGCAGGGATTAAACGAGGAATGTGAAATGTAAAGTCCTGTTTGATAACAGTTAGGGGTGCACGATTCGGGAAATCTCATGATTCGATTTGATTCGATTTCTTGGGGTCACAATTTGATTCACAATCAATTCGCAATTCAAAGCGATTCACGATTCAAAAGCGATTCGATTTGCGATTCAAAATCAGTTCTCAATTCAATACATTCATAGATTTGATTTTCAATGTAAGTCATGGGGGGCAACATCCACAACCCTCCTTCCATGCAAAAATGCATTTAAAAGTTTATTTGAAGCTAATATGAAGCTTCAGCCATCCAAATTAGACAAATCAAGTCAATATCTTTCAAACAATGTCCGTTGAGACACAAAGAGGGAATTTTTTGCTAAAAAGACTAACTGTGGAAGATATCCAGTTTATTTGACTAACTCAGGCAGCTGAAGCCTCATATTAACTTCAGATAAACTTTTAAATACATTTTTACACAAAATGAGAACTGTGGATTTTGTCCCTCGTCACTTACACTGTAAGTGCATTTGGAGGAGATCTTCTAATGGTCAGTATGAACAGAAGGATTGATTAAAGCAATCCAAACCTGTTTCAAAATCTTCATATGGGCACCTGCACCTGACTATTGTTTTAATAAAGACTTGAAAATATGTGAACCTATAAAAAAATACTTTCCATTTAGACTTTCTATTAGTGGCATTTCCCAAAAGTTGGGACATGGGGTTTTCTGTCCATATATATCGAATAGCAGCACTATAAAAAAAACACATCTGATTTGAGTCAGATGTTTCATCTATTCATCCAGACCAGAACAGTAATAGTAGGCTATTATAGCATATAAATGTAACTTCCATCTTAGCTCTTCAAAGAGACAACACTCTACACTCTACAGAGGAGTACATTGAACTAAAAGTTCATGAAATAGAGGTTAACCTAGAGGTGGGGCAGGACTTTGGCTCTTAACGGTTTAACAAATACATTGAATGAATTTTGTACCGTGTCCCCTGTTTGGTCTGCTTGCAGTTTTATTACTTTTATTGGCATTATTGGCACCTTTTATGACAATAACTGTCCATATGAGGAACGAATGGAACAGAGGGGCATCAGCCAGTCTTTAAAGAAAAAATAATGTTAATTTATTAACACGTTGGGTGATTTGACATGCAGGCCAAGGTATTTCCTGTCAAAAAAGAATGTCCTAAAACATGCACATTTGCATTATCTGCATAAATTCATACAAATCAGTGATGGGCCTCTTCTGGTGAGTGCTGTGTGCAACATGTGACACAAACAATGCAGCTACCTAGTTGTGAAAAGGACTGCTATATAGCACCATTAGTAAACAATAACTCTACATGGTACAGCAATCAAAGTTATGTTTGCATTCACATCTTTCCTTCTTCTCTATCTCTGTTTGTCTCTCATACACAAACACAGGGTCCTCCAGGTCAGAACACACACACACACACACACACACACACACACACTGTTGTGGAAAAATAAATAAATCTTCAGGTCACCCAGAACTTAGTATTAAACTCAAAACTAATAAGAGAAAGACTCAAAAATACACTGGAGGCTGGTAGAGTTCAATGTGAATAGGTTTACTGTACATATAAAAAAATACAGAGCAAACTGAGGCCTTTGTCCCGGGACAAAGAAAAACCTGATGCAAAATCATAAAACCTCATATTATATACTTTTCATAACTCCTCATATTGTGGAGCTTATTTTCTAGACTCCACCTCATTTTTAAAATTATGTTCAACCATCTGGTCATTATTTCTGAGTTCATGTGTGACCTTGACACTTTGGTGATAATACAAGTGTGACTTATCTTGGAAATTACTGTCTCAGCATCTTCCACCTTTTTCTCACACTAAAAATGGACCTGGCAGCCTTTAATCATTTTACACAGAAAACCAAATTGCTATACCACAGATTAGCCATCTTGCTAACTCCCTGGGAGCAGTTTCCACCACAACACACACACACACACACACACATACACACACACACACACACACACACACACACACACACACACACACACACACACACACACACATACAAAAACACACAGACACACACAGGACACTGAACTTGGTATGGCCATGTTGACACAGCTGATACAACACAAACTGTACTGAATATATAGCAAGATAGCAAGAGTGTGATGAACCTACTGTCCAGTCATGTGACACACAGTCTTATGTAAGACACAGTGCTGTAATTGTACACCTTCCTGTCTGTCTGTCTTTCTGCCAGCCCGTGTTTCTGTTAAGGAGATTTCAAAGAAGTGCCTTTTGTACCACTTGTTCAAATATTGCAGCATAGACGTCAATGTTTAAGCCTCTTACGACATTTACCCTTTGAAAGAAAGTGACCAATGACAGGTTGAGGGGCTTTCTGTATCATCCTGCTTATCCTGTTTATGGGGACATTGTGCAGAAATTGGTCTCCATCTTGTCCACCATGCTGCTGTCGCTCCAATGGTTTTGGCTAGTCCTCCTGCTATATCTGTGTCCCCAAAGTGTGGAGGCTCAGTTTCCACGACCCTGCACCACACTAGATGCTCTACAGGCCCGGATGTGTTGCCCCCTCTGGAACGGCTCTCCTTGTGGGTTTAGGTCAGGGAGAGGAGTGTGTGCTCCACATCCTGCAAGAGACCTCCCAAAACCAGTGGACTACAGAGTGAATTGGCCTCGTGTTTTCTATGATTCAGTGTGTACATGCTGGGGAAACTATGATGGATTTGACTGTAGTCAATGCCTTCCAGGCTGGAAAGGACCCCAATGTCTGCAAAGGCACCATGTAGAGAGGAAAGAGATAACAGATCTGACTGACGGGGAGAGAGAAACCTTCTTCTCCAGCCTGCAACAGGCAAAACATAGTGTCAGCAGCCGTTACATGATCCTTACAAGCAATGACACAACAGTGGATGAGAACGTTGCATTTATCAACGCAACTGTCTATGATCTGTATGTATGGATGCACTACTATTCAGCTAAAAACTATGCTGGTTCTGCAAACAATGCTGCACACAAGGGCCCTGCTTTTGTATTCTGGCACCGAGTTTTTCTGCTCTTTATTGAGAGAGAGATCAGGGAGCTCACTGGGAACCAAGATTTCTTCATCCCATATTGGGACTGGACCAGAACCAACCACTGCAACATCTGCACCAACAAGTACTTCGGGGGAGTTGGCCCAGGTGGTCGTATAGACAGCGCTTCCCCTTTCTCAAAGTGGAAGGTGAGGTGTTACAGCTTCAAATGGCCATTCATTAATTCCCACTTTTTTTCAAACCCCTGTGCTTTCTCTTCTATAACTGGTGTCTTTCTTTACTTCGCAGACCATATGTCCATTTCAGGAAAGTCTTCATATAATCTGCATCCACACTGATGCCTCTGATCCTCCACATCTGATACGCAACCCCGGAAAGGATCCTGTGTATGATACACTGCCAACTGCTGAAGATGTTGAGGACACATTGGCATCAAAACATTTTGACAGCCCCCCATTTGACAGAACATCTAAGAACAGCTTCCGAAGCAAGCTAGAAGGTAACTCAAAATGCTCATCATCTAAATCACATTTCTTATTAAGTTAACTCTTTATTCAGATCTCTGCAGCCAGAACTTTAATAATTTGTTATTTGTTAAGCAATCGACTAGTCAAATTAACAAAAACTGGTAGCAAGGAAACTGAAAAACAAGTTTAAATATGTTTCTCTGGCCACCCCAGGTTTTGATGTTCCCAAAGATTCCCGACACCTGAGCGACTCCATGCACAACCTGGTTCACAGATACTTAAATGGCACAATGACTCTGGTCCCTACTGCAGCCAATGACCCCATATTCATGGTGCATCACAGCTTCGTTGACAAGTAGGTCATGCATCTAACACTACTCATTCATTCTTCATGAAAATTCCCATCCATCATTTAAAACAAAGAATTTAAGGTGATCTCAGTGTGCATTGATTAGAGTTTACTGCAAACAACTTGGCTTTTAAAGTATTCTTTGTGCTGTGTCAACTGGCATCAGGCTTTTCGAGATGTGGTTGCAGAACCACAGTGACGCAACCTACCCTGAAGATGACCTGGTCCATCCAGCCCAGAGAGGGCAGGCCAACATGGCTCCTTTCTTCCCGCTCCGCACCAATGACTATTACTCGGGCAGGGACACCCAGACCCTGGGTTACAGCTACAAGGAACACAGCCTCCGTCGCACTGGAGATGGGACCAGCATAAGACAGGCTGCAGGTAGAGATGATCGTAAAAACTGATGTCAGAACAATTAATATCTCATTATAATTCATTTTTTTAGATGAGGGAATGCTGAATATGAACAACGTGTCTGTTATTTTTAGGGTTTCTAGAGGAATCTACAACCGGTGGGGTCCAGTGGCAGTGGCCTGTTCTGGGTGTGTTTGCTACTGTGTTGGTCTTTATTAGTTTGGGAGCTGCTATTAAATACAAAGGTAAGAATTAATATGAATTGTGAAATAAAAGATTTAAAGTCTTTTGAGAGAGCTTTTGATGTATATACTGTATATCCAGTATGGATAGATATATATTGTCCTATCACATCATTTCTATTTAGAAAAAATATGGCAAAGGAAAAACACAGAGACAGAGGAGAATCAGTCAGAGGTGAGCCTTCACTTTTTTAACATTGAACCTATTTTTGATCACTCAAAGATGAGGTGGACACTAAATATTACTCCTGACTTACTCCCATGTCTTTGTCTTTTCAATACAGGTTGATTACAGGACCAACTCTCTGTATACTGTCTGGATGGAAGAGAGAAATAAGCACACTGACAACATATCATCATAACCAGCTGACGTCACCTCCTCTGAGAATATTTCAGCAGACGCAACAATCAGGCAACTGTGAATGTGGAAATATACCTTTAGACTAAGAAAGGTGGAGAGTGAATCCGCTGAGAAGCGCACGGGAATCTTAAGAATAGGACACTAATAAATGCAAGCTCATTTATATCAGCATAGACACAGATTTGAATAGACTCAGTGTTCAATCATATGGTGAACTGTACAGAAATTACACTATTTTTTGTTTTTCAAACACACAGCTAAAACTAATGCACTCTAATACAACAGTTCTGCAATAAACCCTACCTCTATGAAGACCATAATAGTCAGTTAATGTTGAAACTGTTTTAAAAAGATGTTGATTTAGCTTCATGGTCATTTTGGCTGTAGTTTGTGATGCTGTTGAACTACATTAAGTTATATTGAGAATGTTGAGTCTACTTTCACTGACAAAAAGATTTCATTGACATATGTATCATATCATATCATGTTTGTGTGACAGGGCAAGTTAATAATTGTAAACACAATCTAGACATGGCTGTTACTCTATACATGCAGAATGTAAAATAAAAAAGTTTATTATAACAACACAGCATGTATTTTGGATAAATTTATTGTATCTCTCTGCTGATGTACAACTGTTTTCCATGGGAACCATCACAATGACTCAACATTTTCACAAGAAAAAAACCCCAAAACATCAGAATAGAGTTATAGAACCTCAGTTATCAAAACTCACATCATGTCTATCAAACATAAACTAAAGAAATTGTTTGCATACTATTCTCAGATGTGATTCTGTGTTTTATACACTTTGGGGGGCACCTATGCCCCTGAGGTCTAGACAGCACCAGACCTTTCCCTCCAGCAGATGGCAGTATAGCATTACTGGAATGGACAAGTAGAGGTAACTGTTGCAGTGTGTCCTGCATAATAGTGGATCATTGGTTTTGAAAATTTCTTTCATAAATAAATTTGACTGTAATCAATTTGTTATTACATTAAAAATGTTTTACTCATCATGTGTTGTGTTTGACCACCAATGTTGTAATATAATTACACTCTATTCACTCTATTTTCATAAAGCAATACTAAGAATATACACAACTTCTGCAAGTTGACAGGAATTTGCCTGACAAAGCTATGAAGAGAAATGATATAAACCTTATCAGTCCATGCCAGGTTGAAACCCTTTTTGTTTATAAGTAAACAAAAATTATTAAATTACCTCCTTGGTGCAGGTACTTAAAACTGAAAATCCAAATATAATACAATTGCTAATTTCCTGTTTAAAAAATGTAATCAGTAACCTATCACAATATTAATGTAACGAACTTGATCACTTTACGTTACTTTTGGATTACTTTAATACCAAATCTGCAATTAAAGACAAATAAGATGACTTTTACTTAATTCTGTCAGACAACAGAACAATCAATGGCTGTTTAAATGCAGGTTCGGAGCAAGTGTGTATTTCACTGTTCAGCCAGCAGATGGCAGCAGAGATATATTTATTTTAAACCAGCGCTAAGCAAATGAACCGAACTGTGACTATACGGGGCACGTCCTCTCATGCTGTTTCTACAATATTAGTTACTATCAGTGAGACAGTGGTGCAGCGCTCTGCTTCTTTATTTTTTAGTTTAAAGATCTTTATTGAATTTCACAATAACATAATTACAAATACTGTCAAGAACTGAACAACGGCTCGGACTCAAAATGCAGACTAACACAGTGTGCAAGTTCAAAAAAACAGTCCTTTAATTGCAGCAGGGTCGGTACACAGGTGATTAGTCAGTTCAAGAAGATAATCCAAATCCGTAGGCAAAAGGCGAGGTCAGAGACAAAACAGGTGAGGAACTATAAGGCTTACTATGGAAAAAGGCTGGAACGCTGACACTGAAGAACCAGACGAACTGGCACAGAAGGAAGGGAACACTAAGACTATATACACTGGGGGAGGGAAGAAAACGAAACACAGGTGCAACACATCAGGGCAGGGCAGGTAATTACACGGGAGGGATCTCACACACGAGGGCAGGAAGTGAAGGACTTGGACCGAGACAAGAGGTGAGTATCAAAATAAAACAGGAAGTACAAGACAAGGAACACTGGGAGAAACAAAAAGATAACTCAGCTTTCCAGCCGGGGCATAACAAATACAATAGCCTATATCAAACAAAGTACAACCAGTGCCAAAGTGCAAACCTTTGCCTTCTTAATTGCTAAACAACAACAACAACAACAAAACTCAATAAATAGTTATAAAGTGCTGTGTGATAAAGTGTAGAGAGTTCAGTGGATATTCTCGGCAGGCATGGTGGTTGTGCCAGCTGCGCTGCAGCTTTCATGGTGAGAGCGCAAGCAAGCACAAGTGCTTGGGGGGGTGGAAATACTGCATTTGTGTGTCTATAAGTAAACAGCAATGCAAAAGTAATGTGTTTTCCTGCTTCCTTGGCCTCATCTATGAGTTTTGCTTGCTCCATCTTCCACTGGTAAAGGATGGTTAGCTGGAGGTAGTTACTTTGGTAGTGAAAGTGTGTCCTTGCACAAATAGACTGGAGCCGGAATGATGATGTAAACAACAAGAAAAACACAATCACTATACCAACATGTTGAGGTGCCACCATAGCTACGTCATAATCAATTCCACAATAATGAAGCACAAATAAAAACAGAAGCAATTATTTACGTTAACTGAACAGAGTCCACTCTTAGACAATTGGTGTGGTCCAAACTGATGTTTTGGGATATTTTTCAATTTAGGGATGAGTTGGCAACATCAGATCATATTTTTGCAACCCAAGCCGGTTGAAGAGAGATGACAACTAGCACCATGCCGATTACACTCAGTGAAAATCAACCACTAAAGAGGGTGACGCTGTGCAGTAGGCTACGCCATAGAGACATGCAGAAGCCAGAGACACCAACAGCATGGCTATGGTGGCATTTAATTATAAACTGACTTTACACCTCAACATACCTTGTGGACTTGAGTGAATGATGCACCATTGAAAGCCACTGCAGCTGATAGCTGCTCATTAATGCAGCAACATTTAGTGGAGGTTGCCTGACAAGCATATGCATTTTCATGAATATCAGACGTTGCACAAAGGAGTTAATGTCACTTCCTGTGTCTACTATGTTGCGCTCGAGAAAACCCACTAATTATACATCATGTTGCTGTGTATCTAGTGTAGACCACACATGTAAATTTCATGTAAATTGGATGATGTTTGTCACATAAGGCTGACTTCCTGCTGTCAGTAGGTATGACTATAACAAAAAGATGGACTTTGGCACTAAAAAGATGGTAACGTTGAAAGATATCTACTTGATTTGACTCATTTGGATGCTTCATTTTGAAGCTTCATATTAGCTTCAGATAAACTTTTAAATACTTTTTGCACAGAAGGACTGTGGATTTTGGCCCCCATCACTTACATTGTAAGTGCATTATGAAGGGATCTTCTGATGGCCATTATGAACAGGAGGAATGATTAAAGCCAGAAAAACCTATTTCAGTGTTCATTTGGGAACCTGACTGATGTTTTAAGACAGACTTGAAAAATTGTGAACCTGTCTTTTAAGGTCAGTGAAAGATTGTGGTTTCATCTCTCACCTAAAGCACACACTCACACAACACATTCCATTCTTCACATGACTGGGCAGGTCATAACTGTGAAAATCGCAAGGTACATTTACAAACAAAAACATCAACAAGCCCTGGGTGTTACGCTAGTATTTTCATTGCCAGGGACCGTTGGGCTCCTGTTACTGAAAGTGTGTGTGTGTGCATGTATGTGTGTGTGTGTTTCCAATGCTATGGCACAACTGCTGTACTGCTTCATTAACTGCAAGAATACAGGACAATTTTTCTGTCAGATAGAAAGATCTGACAGAAAGATATTCCTGTGGAAACTTCCACCGCTAAATGTGCCACGTGCCAGTAGTTTTCCACCATATACGGTTACACAGTTAAACTGATATCCTTTCATATATGGTAGTGCACTAAATTTTACTTGACTACAGGTATGCTATTCTACATTGTGTTTGTTATACCTTTCTAAATTGAAAACAGTGAAACAAAATTTGGGAGGTAAAGCAGCTTCAAGTATGAATTGATGGTTATTATTAATGTTCGAGCTTTTAAGATTTTGCAAGGTCAACCTAACAAAATAATTGCATTGTCCTGCAGTAGTAGTAGTAACACTGACCTGTAAAATGTATATAAAATTGCAAAATAAATGTCTTAAGTTGATTTTACTTGTGTCTTTGTTTGAATCTAACCTTTTTATTTTGTAGGTTTGTCATGTGTTAACAGAAAAAAAACTGTGAAAAGGTCAAATTTTGCAGTGTTTTTCAATGTTATTTTAAGTGTAAATTTAGAGTAAATTACTGGCTACTGATTTGCATTACTTTTACAGAATACACTAATAATACAACAGTTTACTGGTATATCACAGTAATCTGGTGGACATTTTTACTGTGAAATCACAGTTCAATACAGTAACTCCATGGCAACATACTGCTATATCACAGTAATTTGATGGCACAGCAGACTGTGAAGCCACAGTATACAACTGTCATTTTACAATAATATGCCGTGAAAATGTCACAGTAACTTACTGTGAAAGTAATGCAACTAGTAGCCAGTAATTTCTAGCCCGGCACTTCATTTTATGTGGCCTGCAACATGTGTTGGTATGTAGGCCCTACGTGTATTAATGTGTGGGTATAGGTCATCTCAGGTGTTCAGGATTTACCAGCTCCAAATTGAATTTGATTTTGAGTCTAAAATCTGTGAGAACGTTTATATCATACATGCTTAACAAGCGGACTGTGGTCCGGATCCAGATGAATAGCAATTTAATCTGAACAGGGAACAAAATTTAACCGCAACCTGACACGGACTGCTTTTGAGAGACACATCACTATCACGTCACCTCAGCTGTCATCATTCAGCTGCAACTAGTCGCCACAGTTAGCGAGGTTGTTTGATGAATGTAGGAGCTCCGGTTGATAAAATGAAATGTCTTGTTCAAAACTAGCCGATACAAAAAAGAAAAGAAGAGGTTGACAATGAAAAACATGCATTTAAGTATGACTGGTGTGAGAAATACATGCTCATTTTGCCTGAGTGAAGTATGAAACCATTGCGCTTGAATTGCAATCAAACAGTGGCCAAAATGAAGTGGTAACACAAAACGCAACATGTAGTCCATGAGCCAGGCCAGAATTTGGTACCACCTAAGGTGGCAAAATCTTCTTGGTACCAGTTTGTTTGTAGGATCCATATAAGCTCTTTGAAACATGGTAACCATTTCAAATGAGTAGTTTTACTAATTTTTTGGGGCACTCATTGTTTTTTGCCATTATCACCCTACAGTATCTGCACAGTAGGTTTGTGTGCAGCCTATTGTAAGATCTTATGCACCAATATGCAATAATTAAGTCTGAATCACACATAAAATTACACATGCATAGAGTATAACATATATTCAAAGAATATAAACAGGTTCTATGAGTATTTTTTCAGCAACATGTCCTTTTTGGGGGGGATTCACATCTTTAATGTGAAGTAGAGATCTTCACACTAAAGATGTCCTGGTTCATCCACTTGGTCCATTGCCTTGGGCATGCTCCAATCCAGATTGCTCATTGCAGAAAATGAACAGGCTGCCCTTGCAAGAGAGTTAGAGAAATCAGCATCAGCAGTTGAAGATATTGGAGAACACTCTGCATGCATCATTGATGGAATGAAGCTTGTTCAGGAACCGAAAGGTGATGGCAAGACTTTTGGAGAGATTGCTGGTTCTGTGCTGAACCCAGCGTTGCACGAAGGAGGAAATGATTAAAGCCAGAAAAACCTATTTCAGTGCTCATTTGGGAACCTGACTGATGTTTTAAGACGGACTTGAAAAATTGTGAACCTGTCTTTTAAGGTCAGTGAAAGATTGTGGTTTCATGATGTCTCACCTAAAGCACACACTCACACAACACATAACACACTTAAAGTGTAACCACTATGGCAATGAGGGCCATTCCATTCTTCACATGACTGGGCAGGTCATAACTGTGAAAATCCCAAGGTACATTTACAAACAAAAACATCAACAAGCCCTGGGTGTAACGCTAGTATTTTCATTGCCAGGGACCGTTGGGCTCCAGTTACTGAAAGAATGTGTGGTTGTGCATGTGTGTGTGTGTGTGTGTGTGTGTGTGTTTCCAATGCTATGGCACAACTGCTCTGCCGCTTCATTGACTGCAAGGACACTGCTGAAAAAGATTGTCAGTGTCATCTCAATGAGGCTTTCTATGTTAAATAGAGGTTAAGTAAAAATGAATTAATTTATAAAAACAACAATAATGATGTCTTTAAATGGTAAATGTCATGACTGTTTCATGGTCAGACCAACTTTTATCCAACTTTTTGCCAACATAATTTTATAGTGTGAGTGTTTGAAACATTGGAAATGATCTGAAAATGACTAATTTCGACAATATTTTCATTAATTTCTTTCTATTGTTACTGTTATCAAAATTATATTCACACAGAACCCAGTGGTAGTGGTAAATTAAAATAAATCAATAACTACAGGAGTAAATATTTACATATTTACTACAAGATCGTGCATGGTGGCTATATAAAAAAAAATCTGAACTGTGTTCCAGATGAGATTTGATCCTGTGCTCGCATGAGACGAGAGCAAGAGGTTACTTCCAGTCATGAAAACCCTCTACACCTATCTGTCCAAACCCAGCTTAACAATGGTAAGATGACAGAAGGTGAAGAGCCACAAGCCAAAGGGGGCAATACTTACTGTAAACTCACAGTCAAATATTTTACAGTGCAGTGATGTAACACACAGTCTTGTGTAAATGCTGTAATTGTACACCTTCCTGTCTGTCTATCTGTTAAGGAGGTTTCACAGAAGTGCCTACGCACCACTTATTTAAATATTGCAGCATAAAAATCTACTACGACATTTACCCTTTAAAAGGAAGCAGCCAGTGACAGGCTGGTGGGTTTTCTATATCATCCAGCTGGTTTATTGCAAGTTTGTACAGAAATTGGTCTCCATCTCCTCCAACATGCTGCTGTCACTCCAGTGGTTTTGGCCAGTCCTCCTGCTATATCTGAGTCTCCAAAGTGTGGAGGCTCAGTTTCCACGATCCTGTACCACACCAGATGCTCTGAAGACACGGAAATGTTGCCCCCCCTGGAACGGCTCTCCTTGTGGGTTTAGGTCAGGGAGAGGAGAGTGTGAACTACTTATTATAAGAGACCTCCAAGTGGACTACAGAGTAAATTGGCCTCGTGTTTTCTATGATTGGGTGTGTAAATGCAAGAAAAACTATGATGGATTTGACTGTAGTCAATGCCTTCCAGGCTGGAAAGGACCCCAATGTCAGCAAAGGCACCATGTAGAGAGGAAAGAGATAACAGATCTGACTGACGGGGAGAGAGAAACCTTCTTCTCTAGCCTGCAACAGGCAAAACATAGTGTCAGCAAACATTACATGATCCTTACAAGCAATGACACAACAGTGGACGGGAACTACGCATTTCACAATGCAACTGTCTATGATCTGTATGTATGGATGCACTACTATGCAGCTAAAAGCTATCCTGGTACTCATGACAATGCTGCACACAAGGGCCCTGCTTTTCCCTTCTGGCACCGAGTTTTCCTGCTCTTTATTGAGAGAGAGATCAGGGAGCTCACTGGGAACCAAGATTTCTTCATCCCATATTGGGACTGGACCAGAACCAACCACTGCAACATCTGCACCAACAAGTACTTCGGGGGAGTTGGCCCAGGTGGTCGTATAGACAGCGCTTCTCCTTTCTCAAAGTGGAAGGTGAGGTGTTACAGCTTCAAATGGCCATTCATTTGTTCCCACTCTTTTTCAACCCCCTGTGCTTTCTCTTCTATAACTTGTCCTTCTTTACTCCGCAGACCATATGTCCATTTAAGGAAGATCGTAGTATAATCTGCATTCCCTCTAATACTATTGAGCCTGTGATACGCAACCCTGGAAAGGATCCTATGTTCAATACGCTGCCATCTGCAGAGGATGTTGAAGATATATTGGCATCACAACATTTTGACAGCTTCCCATATGACAAAACATCTAGGAACAGCTTCCGAAACAAGCTAGAAGGTAAGTCAAAATGCTTATCACCTAAATCACATTTCTTATTAGTACCAGTTAACTCTTTATTCAGATCTCTGCAGCCAGAACTTTAATAATTTGTTATTTGTTAAGCAATCGACTAGTCAATTTAACAAAAATTGAGGCAAGGAAATAGAAAAGAGTTTAAATATGTTTCTCTGGCCACCCCAGGTTTTGATATTCCCAAAGATTCCCGACACCTGAATGCCTCCATGCACAACCTGGTTCATGATTACTTTTATGGCACAATGTCTCTGGTCCCTACTGCAGCCAATGACCCCATATTCATGTTGCATCACAGCTTCGTTGACAAGTAGGTCATGCGTCTATCACTATTTATTCATTCTTAATAAAAATTCCCATCCATCATTGAAAAAAAAAGAATTTGAGGTGATCTCAGTGTGCATTAATTAGAGTTTACTGCAAACAACTTGGCTTTTAAAGTATTCTTTGTGCTGTGTCAATTGGCATCAGGATTATTGAGAAGTGGTTGCAGGACCACGAGGATGCAACCTACCCTGATAGTGACCACGTCCAACCACCCCAGAGAGCGAAGGCCAACATGGCTCCTTTCTTCCCGCTCCGCACCAACGACTATTACTGGGGCAGGGACACCCAGAGCCTGGGTTACAGCTACAAGGAATACAGTTTCTTTAACACTGAAGGTGGGGCCCGCATAAAAGATGACTGTACATTAGAACAATTAATATCTCATTACAATTCATTTTTTTTAGATGAGGGGATGCTGAATATGAACAATGTATCCCTTATTTTTAGGGTTTCTAAAGAAATTTACAGGAATCTACTGGAAGTGGCTTGTTCTGGGTGTGTGTGCTACTGTGCTGGTCTGTATTATTTTAGGAGTTATCATTAAATGCAAAGGTAAGAATTAATATGAATTGTGAAATAAAAGATTTAAAGTCTTTTGAGAGAGCTTTTGATGTATATACTGTATATCCAGTATGGATAGATATATATTGTCCTATCATATTATTTCTATTTAGACAAAATATGTCGAAGGCAAAACACAGGGACAGAGGTGGATCAGTCAGAGGTGAGCCTTCACTTTTTTAACATTAAGCCTATTTTTGATGACTCAGAGATGAGGTGGACACTAAATATTACTCCTGACTTACTCCCATGTTCATTACAGGAACACCAACTCTCTGCCCTCTGTCTGGATGAAAGAGAGAATTGACCACACTGACAACTCACCATCATTACCAGCCGACATCACCTATTGTGAGAATATTTCACGAGACGCAACAATCAGTCAACTGCAAATATGGAAATACACCTTTAGACTCAGAAAGGTGGAGAGTGGATCAGCTGAGAAACATACGAAAATCTTAAGTATAGGACACCAATAAATGAAAGCTCATATCAGCATACAGGGGTTATTATCATTATTAGTCATATTTATATTATTATCATTGTTGTTGTTATTATTATTGTTGTGCTTCTCCGTGTCTCTCTCTCCTCTCTCCTTCCTTCTTTCTCTCTCAACCCAACCGGTAAAAACAGATGGCCGCCCACCTAGAGCCCGGTTCTGCGCGAGGGGGACTGCATGTCAGATTTATGTTCAGTGTCAAAATCAGTCCATGTTACGCCTGAGACACACTGCCTACCTGTACAGTGCGTGTGCGTCAACTGATAGAGTTGACTTTTACAATGGCCATCAATAATAGAATGTTTCATATCATTTCACTACAAATCTTATTTACATTTAGTTTAGACAGGAAAAGGTTAGGAAGCGTGTGCTCAATTGTGAAAAATATGAGGTGAAAGCGGTATGGTGGGGTTTGGTTGGGGCTACTTCTGTGTCAGCCACATGCACTCCTCACACAGGCAGGTTTTTTTATTATTATTTATTTCATTGATTATATGAATCATTCCGCCATTTAAATCCCCGTTGTCACCGCTCCAACTGAAGAAAATCCCTCCAGAGGACAACCAGTTCCCCAAACGAGCCAAAAACAATCCGACTCCGACAAACAAACCTCCAAACTAACTGTCAGGAGGGAAACTGACAAAAAATAAAGAAAAAAACAAAACCAACAGTCCAACTGGAAGCATGTAAAACAACAGGCAGGAGTCCTGGTTTGAACTAATATCACAGGAAACGAGTAGGAGTCGAGAAACGCTCTGTGTGTCAACGACTTTTTACACTGGAGCTCCCAGCCAGGGAGGCTTCCTGCCCCGGCGTGCACCGCGCAGGCTGACCCGCAGTGGTGACATTTTATTTTTTATGTATGTGACAGATGTGTTGAATAATAATAATAATAATAATAATAATAATAATAATAATAATAATAATAATCCAGACATGGCTTACTACTCTATACTTGCAGAACGTGTCAGTTCCCATTAAAAGTTAAAAAAAAACAACACCTACTGTAAATAGAGGTTAAAGAGAGATCAGGAGAAAACTGCTGCAAGATAAAATATAAAAGTTTATTATAACACAGCATGTATTTTGGATAAATTCATTGTATCTCTCTGCTGACATACAACTGTTTTCCATGGGAAACATCACAATGACTCTAAACATTTTCACAAGAAAACAACCCCAAAACAGAATAAAGTTGCAGAACCTTAGTTATCAAAACTCACATAATGTCTATCAAACATAAACTAAACTGTTTGAAATTATGGAGAGAAAAAAATGTTAATAAAATTGACAATATAAACTACAACAAAGTGTTACAAAGCCCATTAGATTTTGTGTATCTGTCATATCGTCACAAAGTTTTAGTATAAAATTTGCATTTATTTCAGTCTTTCCAACCTGTTAACTCTCCCCCATGATACTCCCTGGAGGTTTGGTAGACAGCACTCTTCTGTACAGACATTCTTTAAACACAGCAAGACGTAAACAAAGTAAAGGGCAATGTACTGTTCTGTACTGTCTGTATGTACATATGTACACATTTATTAAAGTCTCCTAATCTGAAACACTTTATTACAAGAGTTTCTGACAAGCTGTAACGTAAAAACTTCAGTTGCTTAGTTGCTGAAAGTCGAGCAATTTTTTCTATTAGTAAAAGATGAATTATGATCAGCAGTTAAATAGTGGAGATGCTCATGCTAAATTCCATGGTAAAGGAGATCATATTTGGGAATATTTTGAGGGTCTATGGGACTCTGGACAATCATCTTCCCCCGCATGGCTCCCCTGTATATGACCTCAATCAGATCCATGAAGTCTTGTTTGGTTTTGAAGCTGCCGACAAACTTGGTGTGATCTGGTGAGCTGAAAGAAAAGAAAAAAAATAAACACAATTATCAGCAAATTAAATTGTTTTCTGTCATGTATAGAGGGTCTTCCAACATTTATTTTTTCATTATGGTTTTTTTAATGCAATGTGTATGTCTGTGGTAGTGTATAATGTATGTCTGTGTAAGTGTTGATTTCCATGTTTCATGCTGTTTTAGCAAAAACAACAGTATATCTCGATAAACAGATCAGTTGATCAACAGCAAATTAATAAGAAACAATTCTGATGATCAGTTAATTGTAAGTCATTTAAACAAGTTTTCTCATGTGAATATTTTCTGCTTTTAGGGCTGCAACCAACAATTATTTTCAAATATAATAAATTATTGATACAATTATGATAAACCACTTTGTACTCAATAGTTAATACTAAGGCTGCAACTAACATTTTTTTCCATCGTCAATTAATCTGACGATTATTTTCTTGATTAATCGATTAGTTGCTTAGTCTATAAAATGGTGAAAAATGTCAATCACTGTTTCTGAAAGCACAAGGTGAAACCTCAAATTCCAAAGACATTCAGTTTACTATCACAGAGGATAGTGCTGCTTTTACACATGTGTTTACCTTTAGGTTTTGAACTGTTGCTCGGATAAAACAAGCAATGTGAAACTGTCACTGTTTCCAAACACTTTGTTAGATCAAAGACGATTAGCTAACTGAGAAAAATTAGCAGATTAATCGATAATCAAAATAACTGTATGAAAGCCTGAGCTGCAGCCCCCCTTAATTGGTAATTGAGCCAGAGCCAATCAGTGACTACTACACATAGTGGTCAGTTGCTTCAGCTGAATTGTGTGCATGAATGACACAACTGTTGGTAGAGCTGGGCGATATGGACAAAATCAAATATCACATATTTTTTACTAGATACCTCGATATCAATATTAAGACAATATTGTAGGGATGACTATTGGTGCTTTCACAAAAGATTTACACAATGGGATTTTTGATAAATAATCATCAATAATGTGGATATAATGACTAAGTGGGTAAAAGCAAATAATAGAGCAGCTAGAACAGTCTAGTAAGTTCAGAAAATGACATCGCTTTACTGTAATGCAGCTTTTAAAACCAGGAAAAGACAACATTTATGCCATATCACAATATTGATATCCAAAATCTAAGATGACATATAGTCTCATATAATGATGTTGATATAATATCAATATATTGTCCAGTACCAACTGTAAGTACTCACTACCTTTAGACTTATTATTTGAAGAATTCACTTGTTTATTTTGGGTGTTTGTTAAAGGTTGTTTGCCTGACCACCATTTATGACCATGTGCCAGCTTTATTGCCTTGTTGCACATGCTTTCTCTTGCATGTCTTCTAATGTCTATGGACTGTTCTGTAACTATGATGAGTACTAGAGTTAATTCACAGTATGGCAGAATTGTATTTGAAACTGTTATTTAATTTGTTAACAAGTCAGTCAACTAATAATTATTTTGCGGGTTTATTTGGAGATGCATTTTGCCAATTTAGTTGTTAACCTGTAAGTGAGCTTATTACAACACTTCAGTGATTCCTGTTATATGTATATTGTTTATTTTCTATTATTGAAGATCTCACCTCCTTTATAGAAGGGAAATGTAACTTATTGTGACATCCTAAATAAAAATCCTTTCCCTGTCTCTTTGACTGGAGTTACTCCATGGTATTGCCAACCCAGATAAGTATTTCCTGAGGTCATCTCCTCAACTATAACTGTTAATTGCAGCCCTTCTGAATCATTGATCATAGCTGACAAACAGGACAAATAAACTCACCCATAATCCACCTTCATGTGCTGCCCGTTGAAGAAGAAAACAGTGGAGGGGATGTAACTGATGTCAAAGTATCTGGTGTAGATGGGAGCTTTATCCACATCGACGATGTAGATCGCGGCCATGTTGCTCAAGTCATGGGCGGTTTTTGACAGCTAGAAAAAAAGGACAGAAACGTCGATTTAGCGACAGCAAAGCAACTTTTAGCAGCAGCTTGGCAGCTAATGTTACAGTCTGCTTACAATCTCATCGAGTTGGAGACAAACCGAGTCTTCGTCTCTTCCAAACCTCAAAACTACGACTTTTTCTGCTACGCCTTTGATGACTTCATCTATGTCTTTTTTGCACGTTAATTTAGGCAAAAACAAACTCATTTTCCAAGGCTTTAAAAAACTAACTAGCTTCTGTTGACAGCTCAGGAGGAAACTACGTCATCATTGCTGTACAGCGCTATAAAACACCCGTCTGGAAACAAATAACCAACTAGTAAAGAAGTGATTATTATACATTATATCGACGCTTCATATATAATGAAAGCTACTGTAAAACACTATTGTTTAAACATTTTGTTATGGTCAACCGGCTGAACATTTAAGACCAAATAAGCGGTGTCATGCAACGTAGCGGCGTTTCACTACGACACATTATAGTGTGACACAGAGCAACAACGTGACCTTTCCGCAATGTTTGACAAGCGTGGACGCTGAGACAAGTAAACCAGACTTCAGGACTATTTATTTGGACATTTGAGGGGGTGCAACTATTATTCACAATATTATTATAATGGAAACGAAACAAAAACGCGCCAGCTACTCTTCTTGTTCTGTTTAAATCCTTCAACTTGACACGCCTGCAGTCCTGAAAGTTTAGCTTTTATCACGATGTTACGGCTCTTTACAAGCCGAGGTTTTTATGAACTCTGGAAATGCAGTCATTTTGTGTCATCCTGCGTCACCAAGAGGCAAATTACCAGTTTTCTTCCAGCCAGCAGTGCCTGCCAGCACCGAGTGTCCATCCTGTCTCGCCACTTCAACACTGGGAGTCCGGCGAGGAAAGATGCCCCTCAGCCTCAGACAGATCAGTCAGAGGAAAGAGAGACAGTAGATTTGGACAAATGGAAGTCTGTAATGAGATCCCAAGCTGCATTAGACGAGAAACAACAAGTCATTGAGGAAGAAGATGCGCCAGGAGGTGATTTAAAAGACAGCTCTGCCCTGGAGGCAACCCGGGATCTGGTTGCGATGTGGCGTCAAGCTGGGAAGCTTGTACCTCAGGAGATGACTGATTTGGAGGTTCAGATGCTGGCAAAGCTCACCACCAAGTCCTCCAGGAAAAAGTACCTGAAGTACCTGGCTCTCAGGGAAGGCCACAAGAAGTCCCGTAAGGAGAAACAGCAGCAGAAGAAGGCAGAAAGGGAGGAGAGGCTGAAAAGAGATGATACGGAGGAAGGAGATGACCAGAGAGGACAAGAGATGAAAAACACATTCATCCTCCAGTTCTGGGGCCGGAGCCTTGACAAGCTTCTGGGCTGGAGGAGCGCCCAGGCCATGGTGTTCGGTCAGCCGCTGGTGTTTGACATGAGCTACGAGCCCAACATGTCCAGGCGGGAGATAGAAAACACTGTGTCCCAGCTGATGGAGGTGGAAGGATGGAACCGGCGTGCCGTTGAGCCTTACCACCTACACTTGTGCAACCTGCAGCCAGACGGGGCTTACAAGAACGAGTTTCTTAAACGGTACGGTGCAGAGGCCTGGGATCGCCTGCTCATCACCTCCACTGACCGCCAGCATGTCGATGTGTTTCCTCATGAACACCTCGTATACCTCACTGCTGACTCCCCTAATGTCCTCCGCACTTTTGACCACTCGAAGGTCTACATCATCGGAGCTCTAGTGGACCGGTCGATCCAGCCAGGCTTGTCACTAGCGAATGCCAAGCGTCTAAAGCTGGCCACGGCCCGTTTACCGCTGGATGAGTTCCTCCACTGGGAGTGCGGAGCCAAAAATCTGACTCTGGACCAGATGATACGCATCATGTTGACATTGAAGGACACGGGGAAATGGGAGGAGGCGTTGAAGTTTGTGCCTAACAGGAAGCATGATGGCTTCCACCCACAGCAGGCACAGAGAGAAATCACCAAGGACAGAGTCAGAGTCACAAGTCATGGACCAAGAGAGGATGGTGACAGGTCGTTAAGATCTAGAGAAAGAATGAATGAAAGGATATTTAGAAGTGGGGACCATAAAGACTCTGGGTTCAGTGGTAGGGACAGAGTGTCTGGACTGCACAGCAACAGAGAAAACAAATCAGCTGCAACCAGAGTACGGACATCATTTAAGAGCAGCATGGAGGGAAGAAATAGTGCAGGCAAAGGCAAGAAGTGGTGGGATAGTGAATGAACTAACATTGTCATTAATTGGTTAATAAGGACACATCTGTTTATAATCACTGTCTGAGGAAATGTCAAAAAACTGTAACAAGTGCTAAATAAAATGTTGCAATAGGTAGTCATTGCTGCTTAATTATTATTTCTTACCGTTAAGTTCCAATGCAATATTTTAATCAAGACAAGAACAAGACATTTCAAAAATGTAGAAACTACTTTGGTCTTTATTTTGGTCTGACATGAGAAACAATATTGCAAAAGATGTATAAATATTCTTTTGTGCTTTCACTGTAAATTATAATATCACCACCGCAGAGAGAGCACAGTTTTCTATACTGAGATTAAATAAACCAAAATAGTGTACAGCTTAGTTTTAAAAAAATGCAAAGGACATGTGCAATATATTACTTGTCATTTCACAGAAGTGAAAAAAAAAATCCATAATATTTTTTTTTTTAAATAATGCAAAATAAAAAATACCCATCATCCAAATCACTGACATAATTCAATGAAAACAAAATAAACCCTTTTGAAATATTTAGAAAACTGTTGTTTCTTTTTTTTTTTGAAACATCACAAAAGTCAAACTCTTGACAATATCCACACTTTCTCTAAAGACTGATACAATACTGCAGCATCATTACAGTCTACTGCTGTTCCATTAGTTCACCTCCAAAATACTTATACATATTATTCTTTTTCAGGGTGTAATACACAAAATGTTAATACAATGATTTAAAACTTGATAGCACCATTATACCAAGTGGGGAAACCCCTGCAATATAAAGTGCATCCTCAGTTCTTTTTGTAATTGTGGTCACAGTGTATGTGTGACGGCTCACTATCTGTTGTTTGTAACTGTCTGGGGGGCTTTTCAACAACACGTTGCCCCTTCCGGCCTCGGGTTCATCAGTACCATTGATGCAGAACAGACCATTATGAATATAATAGTGTTAAACAAACTAGCCTAATGTTCAAGTCTGAAGAACCGTGTAACACTGACTCATCTTGACCTCACAACACAGCAATAAATAGTTCTTTCTATGGTTTAAACAAGGCTACAATGGCTCTGAAATGCATTTTTCTTTCATCACTATCCGGTCATGATTCCTGAACAAACAAATTCAAGTTAAAGAGAATAAACAGCAAGTTTACAGATTTTAAAATCATCCTCATCATAAATAGTGAAAAATCCAATTATTAGGGCTGCTTTTCACAAAAATGAGTAGCAACAGACTCATACTGGTATGGAAAATGTCTTAGAATGACCAACTTTTGGTGTTGACTAACAAAGTCACTCAACACAGCAGCAATATCCTCCATAGTGAGTTCCTGTTCATACTCGGTCACTTTAAGTGGGCTCTGATGCTGCGCTGGTCTCAGATGAAGATGTGTTGCTGCTCTTTGACCTCTACAGCACCAGGATGTCTCCAGTGCAGCGCTCACAGCAGTTAAAGGTGATGTTCTCATAGCGGGTGTAGGGGTGAAACCTGCCGATGCTCTTCTTATTGCCCAGAAAGTTTGAGGGGGACGAGTCACTGAGCGGGGGCTCCACCTTGTTTTCTGAACAGGAAATTGGATCTAAAATCTTCAGCACCTAAGACAGAAAACAACATCACACATTTGTGAACCTTTTGGATTTTATGACAAATATTCAAAAATAAAAATGGTATAAAATTTTAGGGGGAAAAAAAGCAGAAAAAAAGGAAAGATTTGTACAAAGAATTAGAGATCCTAAAAACTAATTTTGTACCTTCTCAGCCATCTTCTCTGCTGGTGTGCTGCAGAGCTGTTCAGGTGTCGCACTGCTGCTTTTTGCCACACTGCTGCTGGTGTCGCCCAACAGGTGGGAGTTGATGGCGTCTGCTAGCTTATGATTGGCTGCTGCCAGCTCTCCTGTGCTGAGAGGCTGTGCGCTGGGGTAGTATGTCTGCTGTCTGCCCCATTGCAGAGACACCAGGAGCTGCTCCAGAGATCTGACAACAGAAAAGTAAGTCAGCACACAGACTTCTTTTCTCTGTCAACGGCACATTGCAGACAACTAAGGTCAGCAATGAAAACAAACCCGACTATCTGGAATTTTGTACTAAATAGACTCCGTTTAGCCAACTAATGAAGCCTCATTTTTGCACATAACAAGGTTTCTTATAGTGTTTCAAAGTACATAAAAGTATTCACACAACCCCTCCGAGCATATCCGTTTAGCATAAAAAGTGATACACGCAGTATGCGTTATGAAGAATTGTCAATATAATCATCGTCGTCATGTCAAACATGCTCTTCAGCAAAAAGGAGAAACGTGACTTTTCAATTCCGACAGCTGGTCAAGATTCTTCTTACAGGTATTTTACACATATTTTAAAAAGCATTTGATTAATCAAATGCAATTGACAGTCAACACCTAGAGCAGAATGCCTACTTTCTAATAATGTAACAATATTAAGAGAATGGAGCTACATACTGTATTTTTTAGTTAATCTATGTCACCTGTCCTTTCCACATTTTTGTTATTTTTAAGTGAGTTCTTAGTGAATACATTAGTTGATTTAGAAATGATAGATCTGTGATTATACTACAGTGTGTATGTTACCTATGAGTGAGCACCATGTCCCCTGAGAACTCTTCTCTCTCTAACAGCAGGTCCTGAATTGCTCCTTGCGCCTCTCTGGTCTGACGCTGCAGAGCTGCTCTGGCATTTGTCAGCTCCTCTGCCATGACTCTGAGGAGACATTGATGCATGTGTACATTCAGCATTCAGCATAATAACAGTGATTATGTCATTCCTTATTTATCCTTGTAGAACAATAATCTTTTTTATGTTATTTGTCTTCCTCCAGCACTGCTGAAGCATCCTTGACAGATGCTTGCCCACACTAATCTTCTTTTAAAAGCGAGGATGAGATGACACCGTCCCATCCCTTTCTCTTTCTTTCCATCTCCAACCATGCCTAATTATCACACATCATTTTGTCTGTTTCGTACTTGCTGGCCAGGAACTTGCTCCTCCAAACGTCACACTGGATACTCATGCGCTCCAGCTGCTCTGCCGTGTGTGCCAGACTCCGGCCCAGAGCCTCATTCTCCAGAATCAGCTGGTTCTTCTCTCGTGCCAGACGCTCAAAGTGGTACTGAAGGTCATCACCCACAGACGCCACCAGCAGTTTCTTTAGTTCACGGTTCACCTGCCACACAGAAAGAATAAAGATCAAGATATGTATGAGGAAATGGATTGTTTAATGTGTAATAATTTAAAAGCACTACATCACTAAAAATAAACCTGATGGGGCGCACCCTACTAGTAAATCTAATATCTAAGTGTGTATCTGACTCATAGGGGCCTTACTTCTGTCTGCACACGGAGCTGGTTGGAAAGGCCTTCCTTGTCCTGCAACAGCCTGCGTTCAGAGTTCTGCAGCTTCTCCAGCTGTCCTCTCCAGTCCTCCACCACAGGCAGCGGGGGAGAGCCTTGCTCCTCAGTCTCTCCTTTCCCCTCAGTTGGCCCTGCACGGCTGCTTCGGCTTATAGCGGCACGAGGGACAACGATCCTCACAGCATCGACCTCTGTGCAGGCTTCTCGACTCACCTTGCCCAGGTGGAGCACCCCGAGAGGTTGGGGTGCCACAGGGGGAGGAGGATGGGTAGATTTGGGGCTGTGTTTGGGGCTTGCCACCTTCAAGAGGGGAACCGGAGATGGACCTGGTGGCAGCGTATCTGTGGTGACCTCCAGGATGGCTGGTGGTTTTTCAGTTTCCATGCCATCACCAGCACCTCGGACGGGCACATGGGCAGAACCTGGAAGATGCAAACAAAGGGCTGAGTTTTATGCCACACTCACACTTTGCGTTACAATATAGCCGATGTGATCATATCATAAGTGGACCGCTGTCTAAATGCAGGTGTGCATATTTCTAAAAACATACTGAAGATGCAGTGGGATGCAGTCACACAAATTGGGTGCAAAGGTCTGTTTTTAGTGTTGAGCAGCAGACACAAAATCTGAAAATGAGATTACTTGAGATGTCTTGTGTTCAAAATACTATTTTGAAGTTGCAAATTGTGGATCTGGACACAGTGCACTAGGTCTAAACAGGGACTTAACCTAACTATGCAAGCTTAATGAGAAAAATGAGTTCCCTGCTTGTATGTAAGATGAATTAATTATAATAGAAAGGATTTTTGTTGTTTGTTTTGTTTTTTCTGTGCAATGCTTAACATTTGGCCCATCCCACATGGGGTTACAAGATACCACAATTTACGAAACATCTTCCAGTAATACATATACAAAGTATATAAAGAAGCATGTGTACAAGAAACAAACAAAAAATTAAAAACAATAAAAGAAATCCCAAATGAACTGTTCACAGAGAGGAACTATTGCATATCTACAGATTATATCGACTAAAGAATGAAGAGACTTAAAGAAAAGTGGTGACGAAAAAGTGCTGCAATTGACAGATCGGGTGAGAAACGTAAACAACAGTTTGCAGCATATAAACACTGAGGATTTCATCAAAACAGCTCACAGCTTAACGTTACCTCTCACAGCAGCAGTCATGGTGGAGGTGGATACACTAGCTGAGGAGGAAGAGTGTAGATTAGGCGAATAACGGGTTGCTGATCCTCCTGAGACAAATTTAAGAGAAAAAGCACTTTGTAAACAAATATTGTTACTATTCAGTGTTTATGACAGTGATGAAAGGGGGCCGCTAGTCAAAGGTCAACAGCTGAGGTACTGATAATAAGCTAGATAAGCGTTAGCTAGCTGTTTCCTGAGCAGTTAACGGGAAGTTTATCTGCCTAAATCACAGTAAGCTGACGTTATGCTAACAGGCTAGTTCTTGGCTAAACATATATACATTTTCCAGTAGCTATATCTAGGATTAAATGTGGATATTCAGATAAATTGTTAGGTAACATACCGTCTAACAGTTAGTGTTTCCTCCTTTCGCTGTTTCGCAAGCTGTTTATTTGGTCACCGGATACAGTTGGCTTCTCACGCGTTTTCTCGTGAATTTTTCCCTGATAATTATCTTTCAGGCAAAACTTCCTGTTATACAAATTCCGCCTCCCTCTTAAAACTGAAAGCCACAGCTTCGAGAAATTCTCTGTTTGGCACGATAAACAAACAAAATCATTCTAACATTAACTCTAGCAAATTCTAACATTAGTTCAAACATAGTGAAAATCAGCAGCGCTACACTAGAAAGCCTGACAGACTAACCTCAGGGAATTCAATACCCAGTGTAAAGACACATGTCCGGTCTCTCCACATAAAACTGATCTCCGATCAGCTGCTTGGTTATTTACCTATATTATCACACCAGCAACAAAAAACTGCAACTGACTGAGGACCAGAAAATATTTGGTGGTGTAACAGTTGAAAATGACCCGACGCATATAACGCGGAACCTTTAAACTAAGTCGATGTGTGTTCAACGGACAAAGGACAGTTACCCCACCAATGTTACTACGCTACCGTAGTGCAGTTTTTTATTTTTCACCAGCCGAGATGTTACGAAATTGATTCGCGATGACGCACACATTCTTCAAGGACGGTTAACCCAAGTTAACTCCAGAGTTTGCAATTTAGCGTACATTTTTTCGCGGGGTTTAAACTTTTTTTTACAGTAATCATGGGAGTGCAGGGACTGTGGAGGCTGCTGGAGAGCACAGGGAAACCCATCAACCCTGAGACACTGGAGGGACAGATCCTTGCTGTTGGTATCCAAACTATTGTGTGTCCATCTATCTAACATATGTTTCTATCCATCCAGCTCTTTTCCTACATCTCTCTGTCAGATGTATGGGTGTAACTGACTGTCTCCTGTTCAGCATTAACCTTAACCAGATCCCCTCCAGATATCAGTTTATGGCTGAACCAGGCAGTAAAGGGGGTGAGGGACCGTGAAGGCAACAGTGTCCACAACGCCCACCTCCTCACTCTCTTCCACCGCATCTGTAAGCTGCTGTTTTTCCGCATCAGGCCAGTCTTTGTGTATGATGGGGACGCACCACTGCTGAAGAAGCAGACTCTGGTAGGTCCAATGGTTGCTGATGAGTCATATAAACTCTTTTCTGAATATAGTAAACAGACTTCTACCAAATGGATGCGATTCACAGCTTTTCTATCTGTTACCGTGGCTTTTCCTTGCAGGCTCTGAGGAGGCAGAGGAAGGAGGAGCTGAGCCGAGAGTCCAAACAAACCAATGAGAAACTCCTCAAGACATTCCTGAAGAGACAGGCTATCAAAGCTGCACTTGGAGACCGCAGGTAAGGGATAGATGGAGGGTAACATCAGCCTCCGCAGACAACTCAGCCTCTGGAAGCAAATTAAATCCACTCACTGGCTGTAGAAACAAATCCTGCCAGAGATTTTCCTGCCTTTGTTTCTTCTACATCTCTACTTTCATACTGTGTAAATGCTTAATAATAAAACTGAACTCTCATACTAGATATTGTATTCTCACTGGTTGTGTCTAAAGTAACGCTCTTCGTTTTTCTTCTCTGTCACAGTAAGGATCCTCTACCCAGCCTCTCCAGTGTGAGGAGAGATGAGGTGGACGATATGTATGTCCTACCCGCCCTGCCACCTGCAGAGGAGAAGGACAAAAGCAGGTCAGAGGCTCGGGAAGGGTTATTAATATTCATTAGTTATGGTGGATGAAGTTGCAAGTACATTCAGTCAGAATATCTACTGTCTACACCCTGAGGTTTGAATAAGTCAGCTGAAAACAGAGAGAAGGCTGGAAAGTTTCTCAGCTTTGCATGTGTTAGATAGTAGGTTTAGGTCCACTGTAAAGAGAAAAGGTTTTGTAGTCATAGGGTAAAAGCACTCCTGAAAAGCCGAGCCAATAACTACAACACATTAAATAAATTTAAATGTTTAAAAAACAGCTGAATAGAAAGGAAAGCATGGATTGCTTTTTTCCTGACAATGAGACTAATTTCTTGTCTGTCATCAAAAGGACATCTGACACCAGACCTCTGTTTTTATGTTTTTCGTATTATGTTTCTCATAATACGAAATGATATAAACAAAATTATACGAGTACTAAAATCAGAAAGTGCGTCTCTTTTAGAATCCGGTTTTGTTTATACAGTCTTCTCTGCATTTCACCCGTAATCCTACAATTTTTTATTGTATTCCCTCGTCCCTGCAGTTCAGAAGAGGAGGAAGAGAAAGAGACGGAGGAGATGTTTGACAGTTATCACATGTATCAGGTAAAATTAGCACATTCACTGTGGTATCAAATAATTAGAAAGACTTTAATTTGTGCACAAGCTGGGCAGTACATCAATATATTGATGTTGTGGTAAGAAACAAGACTTAATCTGGTATTTTGGACATTGTAATACTTCCATATAGCTTAGATTATGTTGGACCCTTGTCTTAAAGTGTTTTACAGCAAAGTAATACTGAATCTGAACTTATTAAACTGCTCTTGTTGAGTTAAATTAACAGTGAAGGCCTCAGTTTGGACTTAATGTCAACTTTACAAAAGGATTCTTTCTCAAAATTTTCTTGTGTGTCAGTATCTTCTGAAAGAATTTAGAGTCGTGTCGAAAATATCATCAATCATTTTTGATGATTGATAATTGAAGTCAGATTTCTCACTATGTCTCAGGGGGAAATGTATGACGACCCCAACTCTGTGGACATCAACTCAGAGGAGTTTGCCAGCCTTCCTCCAGAAATGAAACATGAGATACTCAAAGACATGAAAGAGTTTTCCAAAAGACGCCGGACTATGTACCACAAACCTCCAGAGGTACCTTTCACTCTCATTCACATAGACACGCAGAGATATAGACACGTCCTCCTCTCAACATTGACTCCTTTTCACTTGTACTTAGTGTTCAGGAGACTTTTCCCAGTACCAGCTGGCCGGTCTGCTGCAGAGGAACCAGCTGAACCAACGTCTGGAGAGTGTGGAGAAAGAGATGAGCCAGCGGAGCGCCGGCAGCGCCCCGCAGCTCTACCAACAGGATGGTGACCAGCAGAGTCACGACATAGAGTCACACCGACTGGTTTCAGAAGACCATTCCCACTATATCCTTATTAAAGGTGAGACAGCAACTGCTTTGAAAATTGGTTAATATTTTTCAATAGTATAATAGTAATTTTCCAAGCAAAAATGCCAAACATTATCTGGTTCAAGCTTCTCAAATGTGAAGATTTGTTGCTTTTCTTTCTTTTGTTAACAATATAAACTGAGTATCTTTAAGTTTTGGACTCTAACACATAAGATTTCCAATCCATGGAAGTTGTGACGTGCATTTAAAGTATTTTCTTAAAATTAATAGAGTAAATGATTAATTGATTAATTGGCAGAATAATTGACAATGAGAACAATCATTAGTTGCAGCCCTGTGTTTACTCAGTGAAAGGACCAACTGTAATGCCAGGCAATGGTAGTATTACTGATATAAAACAAAAAACAGACAGTTGTTCACTGTGATAGATTACCAGTCTCAGTCATCTTTTAAGTCTGCAAGTAGATTGGAATACAATATTAAAATATATGGAAACAAATGGCTGTTTGTTTGTACTTGTTGTAAAGTGAAGGTTGCATGATTTATAGGTGATGAGTTAAAACATTCAAACCACTAGTATGGTCCTTTTTTTTGACGGGTCTTCATGTGGTAAAAGAGACTGTAAAAATCTAAAATTACCTCTCATCCTTTGCCATTCAGGCTCCAGAAAAAGTGAGAATGTCCCGGAGAGTCAACCCGCAGCAGCTCCCTGGTCTGGGAGCTCCCTGTCAGGCTGTAAGAGGCGAGGCGCGGACAAACCTGAGCCCCTGTGGCGTCCTGTCTGCGAGGAAGACGCAGATGTGCGGGATTCCTCTCCAGAAGACTCTAAACCCTCTGTATCTAAACCCTCCGTTTCCACTCAGGGAGACACATCACCCCCCTCGCCTCGTACACTCACGGCTATACAAGCTGCGATGAACGGCAGCTCGGATGAGGAGAAGGTGGAGCAGGATGAGAAGGATGGCAGTGTGTCTCCGCGTACTCTGCTGGCCATCCAACAAGCTCTGGCTGAGGAGGAGGAGGATGCAGCAGAACGTAGGACTCTAATCAGTAACTCACCCACCAAGCCACAGGTGCATATTCATCATCCTGTGCCACAAGTGGTCATCAGCAGCTCAGAGGAAGAAACAGGACCAGATGTTTTGCCAAAGTCGAATTCTTTATCCAATGAAAAATCCTATTTTAAGGTGGACCCAACAGTCCAAAGTTTACATGTCAAAGATAATTTGTTTGTTAGTAGTTCTGAAGATGAGATGGAGGAAGTTATCGGAGAGAGAAATAAAGCGCTTCGCCTTGCGGTGCCGCATCAACCTCAGGGCGGATCTGATGGACAAAAAGAGGCAGAGAGACTGATAGAGGTACAGATGAAGTCGCAAGAGGAGACGAGCAAAGAAAAGTTGACAGAAAAACAAGAGGAGCCCCTCAGAAAGACTGAAACTCATCCTTTAATACCAGAGCAAAGGAGAAACGAGTCCATTGTTCTACAGGAGAAAAATGGAGACGACTTGAAGTCGGAAAGCAGTGAGGAGAGCGAGTCAGAAGGTAATATCCTGTTTAAGATCAGACTTATTCATTATTTGCTAAACAAGAAGATGTTAACAAAAGATTTGACGTTTTCCCAGAGAGCTTCATCGAGGTATCAGAAGAAGAACTTCAAGAGGAGGATGCAGATGAGGTCGGTGACGATGGGACCAAACAGGAAGAAAAAGCAGAAGAAAGTTTGACTGAGTCTCCCAGCGGTGTAGCTGCTGCTTTGGATTTAGAGGAAGAAGAGGACAGCAAAGGGCAGATTGAAGAGAATGAGCTGAAGGAGGAAGCAGAGGCAGAAACCAGCCCAACTCCAGCAATTAATGAGTTTGAAAACGTTGATGTTGTGAGTATTCTTATCAGTATCGTTAAGAGCTCACAAGAGGAAATTGGTGCATTTCTTAACTTCAGTAATGTCTATATTTCCCAAAAGAGCTTTAGGTGGAGCTGTTCAGCAGTGTAATGTGTGTGTGTGTGTGTTTGTGTGATGCACAGCTGATGGAGTGGTTGTGTGTGTTGTGCTGCAGGCTGAGCTGGAGGCTCTGGAGAGCTCTCTGCAGGTGGAGCAGAGCAACCTGAGGGAGCAAAAACAACAGCAGGAGAGGATGGCGAACACAGTCACCGGACAGATGTACCTGGAGAGCCAGGTGAATATTTTAATATCACGTCAACACATATGAACCACGCAGGCACTCCCGCCTCACACCTATCCTTATGAAAATAGTTGACATATGAGCCTCTGTCAAAAAAAAAAAAAAAAAAGGACAAAATGAAAATGAACATGTAAAAACTTGTGCATATACTTAGACTGAGATCTGACAAGCAACAGCAGGTGTGTGAAAAACTCTCGGGTATAAATCTCTTCATGGTGCCTCTGCCAGTTCCCAGTGCTATGACACGCAGTCAGTATTATTTCACTGTCTTTACTGGGTGTGTGTGCGTCTGCCAACTCACTCACACTCTTAAATGCCACAAGCTGTCAACATTTTCTTCTTCATAAAACCTCCAAAGTGCCTGACAGTATTTACTTTCCAGGGCTGTTTTGATAACGAGCTGCTAAGAGCGAAGGTATTTCTGAGACAGCTACAGACACACGCACACAATCCCTCATTGTCTGTCGATGAAATATGACTTATTTAAAATTCTTGCAAATAGCGTCAGTTGCATAAAGACATCAAAACACAGTGAGGTTAAAGCATATTGTGGTTCTTTGATTCCAGGAGCTGCTGCGGCTATTCGGCGTGCCGTTCCTGGTAGCTCCGACGGAGGCCGAGGCACAGTGTGCAGCACTCGACCGAGCGGACCAGACTAACGGGACCATCACGGACGACTCAGATGTGTGGCTGTTCGGAGGGCGACAAGTCTACAAGAACTTCTTCAGCCAGAACAAATATGTCACACATTTCCAGTTGAGCGACCTGCAAAACCAACTAGGTCAGTGGCTGCAATCAACTCAGAGTGTGTGTGTGTGTGTATTTGTGTGCTTATACATATGTTGGTCCAGAAAAGATTTCCAAGTGTTTAATGTTTCATCCTTATGAAGTATATAACATTTTTTATTATTAATTCCCTTTTTCCTTTTTATTAAATTGGTCTTTCTAAATATCTTGCATTCGAAGGAATTTATAGCAATTCCTCAGGTCCTTGTTTTTGGGGAGAAGCAGACATCTTTCAATCAGATCTGTTAAACCAATATTCATTTTCAAACCATCGACCAAAATCACAATCATGATGCTATGTCATGGGACCTTAAAAATGTTCTGTATCAAACTTGCAGACACCCTGGCTTACTGTATGTGTGCCTGTACATGAAATGAGTTACACAGGCTGTCATTTGCAGCTGCATACTTACATACGGTATTTATTTAGTTGCATTCTTGCTGCTGTAGATGGTCTATTTTATGACATTCATAAATGGGAATAAATAGAAGGTGTCGACATTGTGCTAGGATGACACATCACAACACTAATTTGATACATTTATGTTGCACATATCAGGGACAAGTGTTTTTGTTCTGGTTCAGGTTTGGACAGGAACAAGTTGATAAACCTGGCTTATCTGCTTGGAAGTGACTACACGGAGGGGGTGCCAGGGGTCGGATATGTGACTGGCATGGAGATACTGAACGAGTTCCCTGGGTTAGGACTGGAGCCATTAACTCAATTCAAGTATGTGTGTGTTTTATTGTGTTGGTAAATTGTTTGACAGGTCCAAAGTTAGTGCATTTTCAACATGATTTTCAAAGTCTGGAAAACTTTCACTGTTTTTTTCGCCATTATCTTTCCAGTCTCTCTCTACTGTGACTGGCAAAATGTTTAAAAGTGAAAAAATAATATTTAACTGTTCCTTCCCTTTAGTAAATGGTGGTTGGAGGCTCAGGAGAAAAAGCGCTTGGTAGCTGACCCTCGGGACACGAAAGTTAAGAAGAAACTGAGGGATCTAAAACTTCAGCCTGGGTTCCCCAACCCTGCGGTGGCTCAGGCTTACCTACAACCTGCTGTCGACCAGTCGGGCGGCTCCTTCAGCTGGGGACGTCCACAAATCGACATGCTCAAAGAATATCCTTTCTCTTTGTGTCTGTATGTGTGTGCTCATGTTTATGAATGTGTGACTTTTTAAATTTTCCTTAACCAGGCTCTCACGTTCTGTCAGAGTCGTTTTGGCTGGAGCAGTCGGAAGACTGAGGAGACTCTTCAGCCTGTGATCAAGCAGCTCAACACCCAGCAGGTAACTGAGAGAGAGAGTCTCCTTTGTACAGTGGGATTCCCAACCAGGGGCACTTTTACAGTTTCCAGGGGGGAATGTGGAAAATTCAACTGATAAACAGAATTGATTTCATTTAAAAATATGTACAGTATCAGTCAAAAGTTTGGACACAGGTCCACTTATTTGTAATATGAAGGGAAATAAAAAGGAAAATAGGATTACAAAATGGTGTAATGCTGAGTTTTACTATATTTATAATAAGCAGTAATCTGCCCACCAACCTGAGTCAGTAACATGTTAACACTGTTGCAGTTGAGAGTGTATGAAAACTAGAAGTTGCAATAGTCAGCTCAAAGCAGTGAATAAGTAGTTGAGATAGAACTTTACGTTAGTTAAAAGTAAGGGATGAACAGTTTTGAGATAGTTAACACTAGCTAAAATTAGTAAATAATAGTTAAAATGACTGTTAATAATGACAAGTGATGGATAATGACATTGAAAAGTATTGGATAAATAGTTCTGAAATAGTTAGCTTAAAGTATTTAGGTTTTATATGGTTGAAGTTAGCGGTTAGCTAAAAGTAGTAGATAAGCACTTGAAATTGTTACCTAGTGTCAGCTAAAAATAATAATGCTAAATAAAAAGATCAAATTGATAGCTAAAAGCATAGAAACTTAGTTGAAATTGTCACCTAAAAGTAGTTGAAATACTGGTAGTTAGCTAAAGGTAATGAATTAACAGTTGAAATAATTAGAAGGTTGAAAACTGCCACACCAAGTGGTAGTACAGATAAAAACTTAAGCAAAGCAACCTAAACATTGACAACTCAACTGTATGAAACATATGATATAAATATAAATAAATAAAAATATAAATATTTACTTTTTATAAAATTAATAGTTTTAAATAACATCCAGTTAATCTATTCAAAAAACATATTTGGAACATGACTGGTGGTGCCAATGAAGGGGTACTTGAACTCATCTGATAGAGCAGTGGGGCTACGTCAGACAAAAAAGTTTGGTAACTACTGTTGTACTAGTTAGTGCACATAGTATCCTGTCTCTTATTCTTCTACATCATTCTTACACTCTGTCACTGTTTTGGTTTAGACTCAGCTGCGGATCGACTCATTCTTCCGCATGGAGCAACAGGAAAAGCAGGCGATCCGAAGCCAGCGACTCCGCCGTGCAGTCACCTGCATGAAGAGAAAGGAGAGAGAAGGGGAAGAGGAGGAGGAGGACATCGAGGAGGAAATAGCTTCCCCATCCAAATCTAAGAAAGGGAAGTCAGCAGGCCCGAGTCAGAAGAAAGGAGAAAATGGAGGCGAGAGAGAAGAGGAGAGGTCAATGGCAGGAGGAGGGTTTCTGGGGTCAGAGGTAATTACTGAATCTGAATCTCCTCTTACACCTTTAAAGGGTGTGAGCAGCTCCATTCACGAGGTCCTCTCAGTAAAGGCCGCTGTCCCTCAATCTACTAAGGCTGTACCACAGAGGGTGAGGCAAAGCAGCAGCAGCAGCTCTGGTGAGGACAGTGATGGTACTGGTGAAGTTGCTTTGGTTACAGCCCGATCTGTGTTCGAGAGCAGCCGTCGAGGACGTGGTGCTAAAAGCACAAGAGGGAGAGGAAGGGCAAAGGGAAAGAAGCTATGAGGGGGGAAAAAATGAACTTCAAGCTTAACATAAACATAAATTGTCCGAGCAGAAGGACGGGTTCATAATTTTCCCAAGTCTGTCCTAAAACAACAGTCAGGTGCCCAAATCAATATTGAAATAGGTTTTACTTGCCATAATCATTCCTCCTGTTCATACTGACCATTACAAGATCCCTTCATAATGCACTTACAATGTAAGTGACAGGGAACAAAATCCACAAGCCTCCTTCTGTGCAAAACTATATTTCACAGTTTATCTGAAGCTAATATGAAGCTTCAGCCGTCCAAATTAGTCAAATCAAGTAGATATCTTTCAGTGTTACCATCTTTTTAGTGCCAAAGTCTCTGTCTGAGGAAACACAAAGAGCGAATTTGATTCTTAAAAGACTATAAATGTGGCAAATATCCTCTTGATATGACTAACTCAGACAGCTGAAGCCTCATATAAGCTTCAGATAAACTTTTAAATTCATTTTTGCACAAAATGACTGTGGATATTGGAGCCCATCACTTACATTGAAAGCACATTTGAAGGGGATCTTTTAACAGCCAGTATGAACAGGAGGAATGATTACAGCGAGGAAAATCTCTTTCAGTGTTCATATGGACACCTGACTAATGTTTTAATACACATTTGAAAATTTGTGAACCTATCCTTTTAAAGGCAGAACTGGTCACACACTCCAAATAACGTCTGTAATATCTTTGATATTTATTTGATAAATATTAATGTGTAAAGGAATCATGAACTCATCAGCACTGATGAACTGAGCTTTTTATTGATGTGATTGAAAATATTTTTACATGCTTACAAGTATGTATGTGAAAGAATGACAATATTTTTGCAATAAAATTTTGAAATACACTTTTTGAAGAACTTTTTTTTCTTAATCAGGGTGAAGCTTTTGTTCTGTACTAGCTAAACTTAAGTTTAAAGTCCCCCTCCACTCAATGTTTTTCTTCTTCCTATGGTTGAATGTTCAAGTGTCACTGCAGAATGACATGTGCAGAGTTTGACACTAGAAGACTGTTTTCACATTTATCTGCTGAAAGTGGAAAGTTTCTCTGTGTTCACTGAAAATCAGATTTTTAAGTGGTGGGCTTATGAGCATGATTTGTGACATCACAAATAGTTTGGAAGCTGACCGCGGTCAATATTCAACTTACACAAGTGTAATGTGGAAATTTGAAGCCTCCAGTGCACATACATTGAGAATTGACTTTACAGTGAAATAGGAGACATCTTGTGTCCATGAGTTAAACATCTCAAATGAAATATATTTGTATATTCATAGATTCTGGACTTTTTAATGAGGGAAGGTTTTTGAAGTGGTAATTATACTTTTTTGTGGAAAAACATATCATTATTGTCCCAAGCAAAGTATTTCTGTATATTTTAATACATGTTTGGTCTGGAGGGGATCTTTAAGTAACTAGTACTGATGATGTGTTGACAGTGAGACTAAGACAGGTGCAAGTCTTCAGCGCTACACATCCTTTAAATTTCTTTTAGGCTGCATTTCAGTCAGCCTGTGCCTCTGTATACGCTCTTCAATCTGCATGGAACATACACGCAGAAATACACACATATATATTAATGTGTTTTTTTTAACTTGTAAATCACTTACACTCAGTTCTTTTTGAACTTGTTGGTTAAATCAGCTATTTTTGTCTTCCTCTGTGTCTTTATTTAAAACATCTTCTTTACTCCTCAGCTCCAGCTCAGCAGTCTCACAGGGCAGCTGTTGCTGTCAGTTATTTTAGTGCATTAGAGGGGGGTCTAAGCATGCTGCCCACAGAAAGCTAGACATGTAGGGTGGAGGTGAAGGCCAGATGGGGGGTGTTTGGACAAGAAGTTGGGAATCATTGTAATTTGCTTGAATGGACATGTGTAACTTAAAACCATAGAAGGTGACATAGAGACCCAGATCCAGGTTGACCCAAATCCAAAGGACGTTACTGGATCCACCGACCAAGAAGGGCTACTTGGACCCCGGACTCCTTCAGATATGGAGACTCAGCGGTCCAAGGCCATGGAGGACTCCTTGACCAGAGAGGAAGGTAAGAATTTTGGAGTACACAACAAGAAATAAAACTGCAGATGTCATTAGTGGTTGCAGGTTGGCAGTGCTTTTTATTCTTTGGAAACAAGTTCACAATTTTTATGTTTTTTATGTTCATTGTGGAGACACAAATAACCTCTAATGTCTTAAACACATTAGATGTTGTAGAGAGCTTGTAGACGTGGTCGTATTGAAATATTTATTCCCTGCAAACAACTGCATCTCGGCTTGTTGATGACAGATATAACAGCTTTATTTATTCAAACTGCGGCCAGGTGTATTCGCACACACATAAAGGTTATAAATTGAAGGTTATAAATTAAATGTCGCTCTTTGGGCTCCCCTGACCTCTGTAAACCACTGTTATATGAGTTGTGTGTCAAGTTACCATTGGCACTGACACATAGCTGGAGCCCGACACACTGGCATGATATCACACAAACAATTACAACAGGATAAGAGTGGCATTATAAGCAATCAATATGATTCATTTATAGAGCTGAGAATCAAATGTTACATGTAATGTGATATCGAAGACGAGACAGTTATTCCATTTGATTCAAGGTTGGAGTATTTCACTGGTGCACAAAATGAAATAAATATAAAAATAGACTGAACAGGAAATTTGCTTAACAACAGTACAAACTATGGCCTCAAAAATGAAAAAAATATTAAGAAAACTAGTATTTTTGTGCTGAAGTCCATTTAACTGTTTTGCATGGTATTTTTTTTTGTTATTTTGCCTCAGTAGTACCATAAAGTTTGAATATGTTCCCTTTTTCACAGCAGAAATTTGACTTTTCACAGCAGGAAAAGAACAGCTTGAACCTTGATTACAGCTATGTACCATTAGCAGTAATAAACAATGACAGTGAGCCAGCACGAACAAAGTCAGGACCCTGAACTGATGTGACTAAATACATCTGCTATGACAAGTCAAAACGCCTGCTGTGAAAAAGGTGTATCTGTCTTTAATCTTGTGTTACTCTAAGTACTTAAAGTTCTGCATTTTCCTAACTCTGGTTTTATTAAAACCTTATATAAATAAAGTTTATTTTATATAAAGGTTATATGATTTTTCTCTTCTGTGAATGACTAAACAGGCGCTGCTGCAGATGCAGAGCTTGCCAAAGCCATAATGGCTCGGCGTTTCCACCCCTCTCTCCTTGGCCCGGAGGCCTGGGAAGGATACATGTTTTCTGACCTGAAGATCCGCATCAAAGAGTCCACAGACCTCTACGGAGCCGTACTCTGGCCCTCAGTACGTTAATACATATTTACAACACTCCAATATTTAGCTTTAGTCTTTCACTAGCCTTTTTTTATTAATTATGTTAACTGTGTCACTTCAGCTCATAAGTAATTCATCAATACTAATGATGGGCTGAACCCTGCCAGTGAATTGTGATCTTATGTCCCCCCCAACAGGCTATGGTCTTGTGTCACTTCTTGGAGACCAACCGAGACAAATACAACCTGACAGAAAAAAATGTGATTGAACTCGGTGCAGGAACTGGGCTCGTCACCATTGTGTCCAGTCTATTAGGTTTGGAAACAAAACAATCCAGTGTTTAGCTGTGGTAATTCGAATTTGTGTTGATTTCTAGTCTCTTTGGATTAATCTTGCTTTGTATGTTTTTTCCTCGGTGTTGCTTTTTATATGTAATTCCTTTTAAGTCTCAGCTGCACTGTCTTTCTCCAGGCGCTAAGGTGACCTCCACTGACCTACCAGATGTGTTGGGGAACCTCCAGTACAATGTTATGTGCAACACCAAGGGCAGATGCAAGTACACTCCCCTGGTAGGTTTTTATAGTTATATTCCACAAGACTGGCGTTCGCTAGAAGAAAGAATGCAAAAAGGGCACTGCTGACAAAACAGACATCGGCAATGTATGCTGCTACTTGGGGTCATTTTCTGTTGCTTGATGGTGTATATTTGGGTTACGGACCAAATGTAGAATTTTCTATATTTCTAGTGCAACTTAAAGGTGCAGTATGGAGAGTTTAGAGTCATCTAGTGGAATGGACTTGGCAGAAATAGAATATAAGATTCACAAGAATGTTTTAATTAGTGTATAATCACCTGTAACAAAGAATCATTGTACTTTCATTGCCTTAGAATGAGCCCTTTATATCTACATAGGGAGCAGGTCCTCTTCCCTGGAGCCCACCATGTTTCTCTGCCATGTTTCTACAGTAGCCCAGAATGGACAAACCAAACACTGGTTCTATAGAGAGGGCCTTTTGCGTTTTCCGCAAGTTTCGTGGCCACTGTAGGTCCTCCTACACACTTTGAAGGAGAGGTGGTTGCAATCTGCAACATCACCACTAGATGCCACTAAATCCTAAACACTGCATCTTTAAATGAACTTTTACAACAAAAACTACTACAGAAAATTCGCAATTTAAAACTTCAGTTATCACTTTTAAAGATGTAATTTTGTAAACTTACAAGAAGAAATCAACTGTAGAAGATATACCTGTTTCACTGGTACTGTCACAAGTAATTCTGGTGCATGGAGATATTCACCAATTAGGTGTGACTTTCTGTTTAAAAATAATTGTACTTAACACCTGAGACTGATGATATAAAACAGGATAAGAGATTGTGATGAACACAAAACTTTGAAAGTAAAGAGTAGAAAATATCAAAATCATCTCTGTTCCCAGGTTACAGACCTCATCTGGGGCCAGGAGGTGGAGCAGCGTTTTCCTCGTGCCACACATTGTTTCGACTACATCTTGGCAGCTGACGTTGTGTACGCCCACCCTTACCTTGAGGAGCTGATGGACACCTTTGACCATCTGTGCCAGGAAAACACACAGATCCTGTGGGCCATGCGTTTCCGCCTGGACCCAGAGAACAGCTTTGTGGATCGCTTCCGGGAGCGCTTCCACCTGGAGGAACTGTACAACCTCCCCAGTCTGAGTATCAAACTGTATCGAGCTTGGAGGAAGGACAAGAGCACCAAGGACCAAGGAGAGGCTGCTGCCTGAACTGTTAGCGCTCGGGACATTTTTTTTGTTCTGCGTGTGTTTTTGTGAGTGTGTCTGCGATTGCTGAACTCACTGATTCAGTCAAATTTGTGAATTGTGTTGATGAACTGAAAGGTGCTATTTACTCATTTGCAATTGAAGTTTTCATGTGATTTATTTTGGGACTATGATGTTCATAGTTTGATATCTCAGTGGTCTCTTGCTCAGTATACCACAAAATCAAGTTGTGATTTCTATGTTTTTACACACAGTCAGTATGTATCTGCTGTATTTATGTTGATCTTTAATAAAGTGTCTGGATACATCGTAAGGCATTCACTCTAACTGTAACCAAAGATGACATCAGTGCTCCAATTACACCCCTGGAGGGTCACGTTCAGGGATTTTCTCTTAACTCATCCATCAGCAGCATGTTCTCACACTTCAGCTCTTGGCTGACGATGTTGTTTAGGTGTAGGCCAGATGAATACAGCAACGCCAATCTGAGCAAACATGGCTGTGGATCTTTCCAACAGGATTCTGGTGACCCCTTGTTTCTTATTTAGGATAGCTGTTGCTCTGTGACTTCACAGTTTGAGTCCTGGGAAGGTTTCAACAAATCTGGAGTTGCTGATTTCCAGTTCAATATCTGAACCCTTTTTGAAGAATTGCCAATAAATTTGGTACAGGATGAATCCTCTGAG
Organism: Thunnus albacares; assembly: GCF_914725855.1. Lineage (NCBI taxonomy): Eukaryota > Metazoa > Chordata > Actinopteri > Scombriformes > Scombridae > Thunnus > Thunnus albacares. The sequence goes on from NC_058106.1 coordinate 25,882,985, forward strand.
AACCATGAATTACTAAAATGTGAAATTGCTAACCTGCCAAGTCTGACAAAGAAGAGCTGGATCTTGAGGTGCCCTAAAATGCTGACCATAAAAATTTATAAAATCTGCTATAAACTACTCAGCCCTGTAACCACTGACTCTAAATTTCAACTCATGGTCTCCTCATGAACGCAAATAATCTTGCTTTTAATTTGACAAGCTTACATTATTAATTTCTAGTTGACATTGTGGGTGTATGTGATGTGCTATTGTGTGTAGCTTTGTATTTTGTATTATGTGTCCTGTGTGTTTTTTGCTTTGTACTTTTTGTTATTGTGCTGTTATATGTTTTAATTGTGATCTGCCCAAGGGACTGCAGATGAAGATTAGTTTTAGCTAACTCTTGTACAGTACATCAAATGATAACATTTATGTTTAACACTGTACATGGTCCCAATAAATACATAAATAAATAAACACAAACCTGCAAGATTTAGGTAACGTCAAATGATTTTGCTTTTGTTTTTTGGCTTCGAGAAAAATTTCACCAGCATGTAATATTTCACCAGCATGTGAAGGAAAATGTGTTTTCATCCTTGAGGAGGTTAAAATTAAATATCACATCTTACCATATTAGTGCATGTGGCTTCAGTAACAAGAACATGCATCACAAACAAATATTGCACGTTTTGGAAGCTCACCAGTTAGCTTGATTATCTTGGAAAGAGTAAGTATGAGTCACCTGCTAGTAATGTGACCTATTATATCTGATATCTAATTTGTGATACCAATGCCCCTGAGAACTTCAGGCTCATTTTCCATTTTGACTTTTTGCCCATGTCCTGGATACGTGTTGTTTGGCGGTAGAAAGATGGGAGGACACAGAGGTTATTTAGCACCATGCCTCATTGTCATGACAAACAAATACTCAACAGCTGAAATGTGTCTGTGGCTTTGTAGAGACATCTGTTGACTTTATCAATCTTTCAATGGCCTCTGAATAACAAACAACCTCTCACGGAGGCACAGAGCTAAGACTCTCACTTTCATCCAAATAAGGCTGCGGCACATCAACAATAAATATATCAGAGTGGAGCAGGGCAATGACCAAACCACTTAACTTGTCAAAGTACCCTGAGGTCATGGTTGGATTTCAAAGTTTTGGGATGCAAGCGGATTCAAATTGACGACAACTGAAACTGGGAGGTGATACTTCATGGGAAAAGGCTGTTAAAATATATCCAAGGGGAGGTCTGATTGGGGTTTATGTGACAGGAGCCCCCTTCTTTTCTTGAGGGTTGATACATGTTGTTGCATGCCTGCCTGATCCTGTTACCTCCCATCTCTGGTGAAGCAATTGAGGCAGGGAAAGTGAGCAAGTAAGCACAAACATGGACACATTCCAAATGACGGGCGTCATTTTTAAATAGACTTTTGGCATGATGAGGCATACCCTCATCGCCAATTATCTCTGTTGTTGTTTCATTTCAAGTACTGCAGGAGGAGTGACAGTCAAATGAGAAGATAGCCTTTTAGGTTTTTAATGTTTCAATGACCATACACACACACACATTAAGAGCTATCTGCCAAGATGCTTTCAAGCCAAACACACATTACATATCTGTGTCTCTGTGACTATTTGTAGAATACTATGTAAAACTAATGTTGCAAAATTTAATATCTTAACTGATTTGAGCCAAGATTCACCATTTCAGCTGGAAAACACTAAGTAGAGCTTGTATAAAAGCCACTCTTTTCAGTTTTTAATATTCCTTCCTGTCATATCCATTGTACATGCAGGGTTACAGACCATGGAGGCTTCCAGAAAGCATCAGCAGAGAAATGACACTGAAAGCAAAGATCCCTGGCTGTTGGTATCAAGACATTCCCGTCATTCTCTCTTTCTTCATCAACTCATCTTTGCTGTGCGTGTCTGAGTGTGTGTGTGTGTGTGTGTGTTTGTATCCGCTCTGCTCTTGAATTTTGCCTGTGTTCACTTCTCCTGGCCTCAGCTCTAAAAATACCCTCATGCCCTTGTAATGATGATGGGTGTGTTCAGTAAGATGCTGAGTCTCTATAACTACGCAGTCAGATTTCAGCAAATGCAGTCTGCGCATGAGCTCTTTCTCTGGGAAAATAAAGCTGCAACAGGTAGGTTAAATGTCACAGGTGGGGCGCCTTAGCATGAGGTTTGCACCATATTTGCAGGCAAGTGGTTGCAGACGAAATCTTTGAATTTGGATAGTATGTTATTTCTGACTAAAAATAATCTTTCAAAATATTAGTTCAAGGTTTTACATGTCTGCTTATGCACAAATATGTGATTAGAGGAGCTGCATGCAGTGATGACCACATTGGAGAAGTGTATTCTTCCAATTTTGTTTTCCCAATTTAGCTGGCCAGACTATAAAACTGCAGTTAGGGTTAAAAGAAAAACAAATAATCATATAACTACTAATCAGATTAGGTTCATAGAGAAAGGCTGAAGTCATGGTAAATGATCAAAATGTGAACTGACAGTTTTATAAATTAGGTACAACCAAAAAGTAAATGAGAGGTTTGACTGAAAAAACTGTTATATTTTTAATCCACTTCCACTGTTTTTACAAACATGTTGAAACAGGATTTTATATGGCTACTTTGTCCACATACTTGATGGAGGAAACCAATTATATGAGAAGCAGAGAGGAAGAGGAGGAAGAGGAGGAGGAGGAGGAGGAGGAGGAGGAGGAGGAAGAGGTGGAGGAGAAGGAAGAGGAAGAGGTGGAGGAGGAGGACGAGGATGAGGACGAGGACGAGGAGGACGAGGTCAACAAGGAGGATAAAGGTAAATTCAACCATGATGGGTTACATGTTGATTCAGTCCACAGAGATCTGATTGTCTCACTTTTGTATTGTTTAGATGATTCATGCAGTGAGGAATCATCTGCCCAGAAGCAGCAAAAACTAGCCTGGACTCCGTGTTTCTTCCTCAGGACAGATAAGGAGGTGTACTATTATGTCGGGCATAAAATTGTCATTGAGGAGGGTCTTGACTCCTATGCAGGCATGATATGGCCAGCGGTGAGTAGCGCTGTTTTTGAGATTTGCAACCTTATCCCAATTTATTTGCCATATAACATACAGTACCTGTGCGCACCGTTACAATCTCTGTGTTGTAGGATTGCCATAATTACTGATGCAAAGCAGCATCAGCAATATTTTGATCCCAAGACATCTGATTATTTCCTCTGTCAGCTAAAACTGAGACTTTATAAACAAAAAGCTATTTTGTTCTGTATCATACAGCCTGAAGACAAGATCTATTGAAGGAAAAATCCACCATAAATTAACTTCGGAGTTTTTCCTTAAGCTTAGCAGCAGAGAGCTTCTTTGTGCTTATGATGTCATGTTTTGACATCTGAGGACTCTATGAAAGCAACAGGGCAGGAATAAACCTCTGGGGGCCCACCCTCAGGTCACTATGTATGTATTAGTTAGTCATTTGTAATTTCCTCATTTGTAGTTTGTGGTAACTTGATTAAGCGCTACTTTATTTTGGTAATTGCACCAGATAAACTGAAATAATAAATGCTTTCAAATTGACTTTAACTTGGTAAACATTAGGTTATAATGCAGGTGTCACATTAACCCCCCTATCATTTCAGTTTATCACTTCAGTTTATCACTTCAGTTTGTCAGTTTAAATTGTGATGTAGTCGTGCATACAGTATTAGCAACTAACTAAATTAGCCCAATTAGCCTGATAATCCAGCCTTTGACAGGAAAAGGTGATTGTTTTTGTGGTCACTAACTGCTGGTCACCTGCTGACATCATCCATTTAAGTCTTCATGCTCTGACTTTCATCTTAAAGGAGTCTGCATGTGGACTGGTTGGAATAGCACAATGTTAACTTAATTTTAAGGAGGATTTTGCCTTTAAAGGTTTGCATTGTCTATGACAAAAGCAAAGAGATAATGTAAACAAGACTAAGAGTCTACAGCCATGCTAGCAGCTCTGTAAGGCTGTGCTAGCATCAGCATGCTAGCATACATACAATGACAATGCTAACATGCTAATGTTTAGCAGGTATAGTGTTTACCATGTTCAGCATTGCAGTTTAGTGTTTTAGAATTTTGCCAATCAGCAGTAAAAACAAAGTACAGGTTTGCAGGTATTTGGTCAAACGGGAACTTTTCTGACAAATTCAGATTTTGACCTGCTGATGGCGCCAGATGAAAAGTCAGGGGATACATCCTCTGGGGACCATGTATGTCTGTGCAAAATTTTATGGTAATCCATCCAGTGGTTGTTGAGATATTTCAGTCTAGATGAAAGTGGTGCACCAACGGACAAATCAACATCCGCCTTTTATCGTCTCTTGTCTATTTTAGCTCTTTGGCTCTAAAGAACGAGTAACTAATACTTTACAACACTTGTTTTTCAACATCAAGGTACCAGTGACTAAAGGTCACATTGTTAGGTATCAGTATTGATTGTAAAGATCATATTGATGGCCCCCAGGCTCTGGCTCTCTGTCACTACCTGGACACTCATCGTGAACAGCTGAGTCTTGTGGACAAAGCGGTCCTGGAGATCGGGGCAGGAACTGGCCTCCTGTCCGTTGTGGCAGCTCTACTCGGTGAGTGAGGAAGGAGGATTAAACCATTCTCAGACATGTATTTGAAAGCATATTTCAGATGTAATGTTTTTTTTTCCATCCTCAGGTGCCTGGGTAACAGCCACAGACCTTCCAGATGTTCTGAGCAAACTGAGAGTCAACCTGTCCAGGAACACCAGGGGCTACTGCAGACACACACCCCAGGTGGCAGCTCTGTCCTGGGGCCCTGACCTGGAGCGCACCTACCCTACATCTGTCTACCGGTACGACTACGTGCTGGCGGCTGATGTTGTCTACCATCACGACTTCCTGGATGAGCTTCTGGTCACCATGAAGCATTTCTGCAAACCAGGAACGACTCTGATCTGGGCCAACAAGGTCAGATATGAGACTGATCTGAAGTTCACAGAGGACTTTAAAGAGGCCTTTCACACGAGCTTGCTGGCTGAAGATGGGGAAATGAAGATCTTCATGGCGACTTCTAGAGAAGAAAAGCAAGAAGGTGATGCAGGGCTGGAAATCAAGGATCTGCTGAAAGAGAAGGAGGGAGCAGAGGGTTCTCTAGAGGATGGAGAATGTTGCTCTGAAAAAAAAGAAGATGAAAAACTAACTATTGGCGACAGAGAACAATGTGAAGTATACGAGAGGGATCAACCAGAGAACATTGATTCAAGTTGTTGCACCACAAGCAGTGATGAAGACTTTACAGGTGAGTCTTAATCCTCATTGGTGAAAATACACCAATCAACCTAAAAGTATCTCATACAGTTTGAAATTAAAGTCCTGTTTCCTTCTGTTTAAAAGGTCAGTTCACTCAAATAACCCAAAAAGTCATGAAGATACCTCTGTGTTATATAGACTTTTTCTTCAATACAAAGTAGTTTTGATGATGATGAGCTGTTCACAGTCTGGAAAGAGATGTTGCTGTTGAATTTTTCAGTGCTGTGAGCATCACAAATGAAATTCCATTCACCTCCATTGTGTTGTGGTGAGGCAGAAATCTCAAAGGCAAATATCCTGAAACTTGCATGGCTGGATAAGTTACCACAAAAAGTGGGGACACCAAAAGACCAAGTTAAGCAAAACTTCAATATTCAGTGTCTTTTCATGGTTTATGGTAGGAAATGCTGCCATAAATACAGATAGAGATTTTTGATTCGGTCCATCTCAACTTTTTTGAGGAAAATTCTTGCTTTGCAGCTTCTCTACATTGATGTTAAAGTATAATAAGAAGGAGAAATAAAATAATAGAATCTGGAAACGTGTCCTCTGCTCATAGCAGCATAACAGAATGACAGTAGTACAATAGTCAGCACAATATACTTCAGGTACTGCAGGGTGGTGCTACATGATTTCATGAATTGTGCTAATTCAAGTAGAAAAGGTCACACTGTTGTCTTGTGGCTTGGCAGCATCACTTATAAGTGAAGGAACAGCTTTGCATCTGCATCTGGCAAGATTGGTGGCAAGAATTAAATGTGAGATATGAGTCATGTGCTAAAGCCAAAAGGTGGTACAGCCAATTTTTGGTTATGCCAGTACTGTTGTCAATGTCCTCAGTGACAGAGCCAGTGTAGAGTGTTGATACTTAAATGGAAGAGAAACAGGGACTAACTTTTTCCACTGCCTTGAGCTTATTTGGTTCACATGTGAACCATGTCAGTCAAAGTACTGATGCTTCTTTTTGTTGCACCATATCAAGCCACTGATGTTTCAAATGTATGTTGTGGCAATGTGAGTTCACTGTGCATTAATAATATTTGATCCATCCTCTCTCCACAGAAGACATCAAACAAACAGCTGTACATAGCAGCTTTGTTAAAAATATCTACCATTACGCAGGGCAGGAAATAGTCATTTATGAGTCCATAGACTCTTCTGGAGCCGTGATGCGGCCAGCAGTGAGTATCACTGAGATTAAATGAACACCGGTTATAGAGATTGTTTGATATAAGTCATTAAAGTTGTTTTTCTACCAGCATCAATGTTATAAATGACAAAATACTACAAATTTGTCCTAACAAACCATAGTTTCTATCTCTTCATCCTGCAGGCATCAGCTCTGTGCTCCTTCCTCCGCAAAAACAGGCAGAGGGTGAACCTGCAGGGGAAGAAGGTGCTGGAGCTTGGAGCAGGAACAGGACTGGTTACCATTGTGGCCAGTCTACTGGGTGAGCAGTCACCAGTCCAATTCACTATATAACGAATTCTACATACTGACAACAAACACAGGAGGAGTTTGGAAAAGTTAGAATGGCATCATACACAAATCTAAACTCCAAATAACATCAACCTAGAACGGAAACTAGTGGTTTTATAAAGTAACACTGTAAACATATTAGGCATAATATAATTTTGGCATTTACTGCATTTGAACTATTGCTTGATTTTGCTACCTTACACCTCTTTATGTATCACTACAACCGATGAATGTGCGTAACAAAAAAATCAAAGTACTCTTAATTGGCTGAAAATACTATTTGAAGTATCTTTAGCCAATAATTTTGCACGTGATTTTGTATGTATCCCATTAACTATTAATAACTATTAATAGAAACTATTTTAGAATTTTTTCCTTTATTTGCACTAATTTTTAAAAATCATTTTATACATTTTTGGCTTAATTTCTGAGGCAACTGTTATATTTATCTCAAAAAATCTAATCAATCTAGCAAACATGAAATTTCATGTAGCAATCTTTTAGTTTTAGTTTAATCTTTTAGTGCTTTTTTTGTCCAAATGATGTCACCATTGTGTGTTAATGCATTTACAAGCAGAGACTTTCTTGTTGGTGTATTAAAAAATCTAAGACTTCAAAAAAGGTTACCAAAAAACATTTCACTTGTGTCATCTGAAAATTATATCCAGACCATAATAAATTATTATGGCCATGTGAAAAGGATCATATGATACTGAGTCGTTTCTTGCATTGCAAAACTTTGGATGACCTTCAATCTTCAGCTTCAGTCCAAAAAGAACTCTCTGTGCTCACAGCTTCATCATCACACAACAATCTGTTCAGCACCAGTTTGGTCTTTTACTGTTACTATAGTTATGGTGATGTCAGGTCTTATCTCTGCATCCTCAGGAGCTTCCGTCACAGCTACAGACCTGCCTCAGCTGCTGGGTAACCTCAGGTCCAATGTGGTGAGGAACACCAGGGGGCGGTGCAGGCACACACCCAAGGTGGAAGCTCTGTCCTGGCGCGACAACCTGGAGCAGACCCATCCTACATCTGTCTACAGGTACGACTATGTTCTGGCAGCAGATGTGGTCTACCGTCACGACTTCCTGGATGAGCTTCTGGCCACCATGAAGCATTTCTGTCAGCCGGGAACGACTCTGATCTGGGCCAACCGGGTCAGATTTGAGTCTGATCTGACTTTCACTGACAACTTTAAAAAGACCTTTCACACAAGCTTGCTTGCTGAGGTTGGGGAGATGAAGATCTTCATGGCAACGTGCAGAGAGTAAAGAGGCATGGAACAGTTATTGCACAGGACCAGAGGGGCCCCTAAGCCAGAGCCTGTGTTGAAAGTGACTGTTTTTCCAACATTTCTTTTTGGAAAATCAAATCAATTACAGTTTTTTGCTCCAAATCATTTATTACTGAGCATCTGCTAGTAGAGCGCAGGACCCAGTATAAAGAATTTAATTTTCTTTTCAATGTAATAAAATGTAGAATAGCCTAGATTTAAGAAAAGGTAACCTGCCTCACAGGTTTTATTTAAAATTTTGCTTATATTTTGTAAAATATCAATGAAGAAGAGTGTTATTGTGGATCTATTGTAGCAGAAGGGTTAGGAAAAATGTAGACAAAATTTTGGGCTCTATTCATCACCTGCATGAACACAATACTGAAGTTTAGGTGCAGTTTTTAGCCAACAGTAGAACAGTAGTAGGTCACAAAGGCCTTTACTGTGTGCTGCATATTTTACATACAAATAAGATCATGTTAAAGGTTATAAAGTGTTAATAATACTCAGCACTGATCTCACTGTTTGAACCTGCAAACAGCACAGATAGTAAAAGAGGAGAAGTACAGCATGTGCTTTACTTTAGTTGTTGTCCTGAATCATATCAATGATCTTTCAGTGTGGAACTGAAACAATTAGTCAATTAATCCACTGACATGCCTAGTTTGTCATTTTGTCATGCAATGTTTGCTTGTTCCAGCTTCTCAAATATGAGGATTTAATGCTTTTCTTTTTAATATTTGATAGTAAACAGCATATCTATATGACTTTTTGACTGTTTCTCATACAAAGCGAGCAAGTCAAGTCTAAGAGCATCTGCATCAGTTATGAAATTGTCTATTTTTGGCATGAGAATTGTAATTTTTTACATTTTTATTGTTTAATACAGTAATAAATCAAAGGAACAACCTTTATCTCTTTTGGTGCTTTCCTTTGTCATTTCTGGAAAAAGCGATGCAAACTGTATAACTGTGTAACAATGGGTAATGAAAACAATAATAACACAAGCTTGCATTGCTTCATACAATTTGTAAGTCAAGCTACAAAGCACAACTAAATATAGAAACTGTTATCAGATGCATTAACACTTTCGGCAAGTATGAGGCTCAGACAACTCCTAAAAAGAACAAGTGATGACCAGTACACAGCTCAGTTCTTCCAAATCATGTTTATTCAGTGTCGTTTTCCTTGTTTGTGACTTAATTCCATGTGACCACAAAACAGAGTGACAGTAGCTCAGGTCTTTTCCACACATCATCGAGGAAGAATGGGGTATAAAATAATACTAAGAGCATACAACCTTATCTCATAACATTCTGTAAAATATTGGCATTTACTAGATTTTATGACTATAAATATAAACACTCAACATCCAGAAGAAGCAAGTCGTTTCTGACACCAGCAGAGTGAGAGCAACAGATATGAGATTTCTGTTTGGTGCCAGAAATGGACGGTTTACAGTCCTGTGGTGAAAGTTAAGGCCATTTTCGGAGAGACTGTCATTGGCAACGCGTACTGTAGACAGCTGAGCCCTGAACATTAACGTCTGTCTGAACCAAGACCCAAACACAGGACGGAGAAAAAGGACCAGAAACACAGAAGATGCAAGAAGTGAAAAAGATTACTGTAGGTGACCGAACTTTGCAAACTGACTCCAGTAAACCGCTGTGCACTTGGAGATGCCTGTGCTGAGGCCACTGCAGAAAGTGCATACAAGTTACTGCTAAAAACAGAAACACAAGGTGTTCTTACCCCTGGGTAAACATGAGTTGTCACCACTGATTGGCTGTGTGTGTACAGTCATCCCAGAAAAGATTCTTTACTCCCATGAGGGTGAAAGGCCTTGGCTTAGAGCAACTGTTTTTACATTCCTAATCTCACACCTTCCACATCAGGGAGGGGCAAAACCAAATTTTACAGCCATTTTATTTAAACCACTGGTTCTCAAACTGAGTTGCTGGGATCTTTTTTTTTTAGTATAATTATTTTTTGGAGCTTTTTATGGCTTTACTATAGGAAACGAAGGGAGAGAGAGATGAGCAATGACATGCAGCAAGGCTCACCAGCTGAGAAGGGTCTCATTGTAAGTCTTTGCAGACTTAAGACAACACACTCACTTCACTACACAATCCCACCAACCCCCCTTCCTCGGATGTTCTTACCCTAAGGCTGGAGATATACTTGCTTTTTAACCACATGTAGACAACCGGCTGAGTCGTGAACAGAATTGTTCACATATACTTGCCTATGTACTTGTACTGGAGGATTCCACTAGAGGGCACAACAAAGAATTAAGGATGTAAACAGAACTTCTGGATTTGCATGATTCAAAACAATAAACATGGCGACACTAGAGGAGGTTACTATTTTGTCGGAACAGTCTTGGACTTGTTTCCATTTATTTTTGCAGGTTTCCACGTCAACTTCTAAAATGGTACTGCTCTCACGCCAGCTATACTAACAAGCATATTTGTCAATCTGTAGCGGCAACGACACATCATACAAATGCAGCTAATTGTGGACTTGGTCTATTAACTTGTTTTCAAAACTTTCCACCATTGTTGTTGCTGCTGACATGCCCACTGACCCCTGACCCTGCCACATCCCCATACTGCCCCTACAGTTCATATGCGTATTGCATCTTTCAGATACATAGCTTTAATTTCTGAGGACATGCACAACCAACACTCCAAATGGACGCAGGATACACAAGGCTGGCAGAAGTCTCTAGTGAACCCAATGTGCCCATGGAGCATGCTCACTAGAGACTTCTGCCAGCCGAGACCGCTAACTTCTGGTTTAGCCCTCCGGGTAACTTGAATAGGGATAAAACCATTCCATCATGTGACTCTTCTCGACTTTCGAAATGTGATCAGATGGAATGGATATTAAAACATTAAGTCATTTCAGGGGGTTGTGACACTCAAAAAGAACATATATCCACTTATTTACACGTCTCTTTCACATGAACGTCTACGGGAAAGCGTCTATTTGGGCCCAATAGCATCACATGACATTGTAATTACACAGTTTGGCCACTATGTCAAACTGGCGTCAAAGCCCAGTGCTGTTCCTAGGGGCTTGACTTAAAAGCAAGTATATCTCCAGCCCAACACTAAACACCCCCCTCCTCATGCCTAAACCTAACCAAGTGGGTGTGTCATGTAGTAAAGTGGGTGCGTCGTATAGAGTACTGTGAGTCCGCAGATAGACCTACTTGCCCCGGTTCGATGCAACTAAGGACGTTGCTATTCATGGACATCTTAACCTCTTGACCACCAGGGGCCCTGTGGTTGGAACCATTTGAGGGCAAATCAATTTTCTTCTTCCATCAACATTGTTAAAACATCAAATTTTTTTTAAACTATCATCACATTAACTTCTCACAGTAAAATCATTCTTTGTTTAAACTGGCAATTCTGCAGACTTGACAGAAAATCACAAGTTTTATTTTTACAGAATTATGAGCCAAAAAAGGCGGAGAATCACTTATGTAAATGATAAAACTTGAATATATAGCAGACACGTTACATAATTCGGGTGAGATATGTTTAAGGACCATACCAGTGTTTTACAAGTTTTTGCTGGTTAACTAAAAATCATGTATTTTCACACTTTAGCTGAGCATTTACAAATACATGCTAGGTGGTTTTGTATTTTCCAGATGCATTTCTTCCTACAGTTCCACACAGATTGGTTTCTATTAATTTCTGTACGGCATGAAAAACAAACGTCAGGCCCTTGAAATGTGCTTGAGTTATCTATCAAAGTTAAATGAAGTCAGAGTTACATGATCTTTGCAGTGTAAAGATCACAGCAGTGATGACTTTTCAAATCAATCTGCAATGTAACTGCATTGACACATTTATTGTATACATTGTGTTGTATAAACAAAAGTCTGTTAATATTATCCAATTGTAAAGAAATGAATGAAACCAATAGAAAAATACGTAAAAAATCTAAAAAAAAAAAAAAAAAATAATTGCAAAATGGTCAGCTGTGATTTAAAATACATGCAATTTGTAGTTAATCAGATAAAACATGCAAATCTACTGGTATGGTCTGTTAAAGTAAATAAGGGAGGGGGGAATCACTCATGTTCTACCCTCTCAAAATGGCTTTTCATTTATCATTTCAGTTCAGTTGGGAGAAAATGTTCATGTAAACAAAATGTGCCCACAAATACACACCAAGTCATTCACAAACACACTCATGAAAATAACTTGAAAATCTTGTTTGGGATTAAAAATCTTTTAAATTGGAACAAACTAAAAATCTGCTTCCAAATAAAACTATTCTTTTTCCTTACATCCTAAAAGACATGCATATATGCAAAATACATCAATTAGAATAATATTTGTATTATATACCTATTGCATTTTAATATTTTTTTATGTTATGTGTGTATGTACATTATTTTATGACACTGTGTACAAGTGCAACATTTTGAATGCTGCAGAGCAACGTCTCTAATACTGTGTGAACATTTTACATAGAAACATCCTACTGCTGCTCACAACTGAACGCAGCTGCATCTGTTGTGTTAGTGAGGTCTGTCGGATGGTCGTCAAATGTGCGGCTTGGGTCACTCAGCTGTATGGAGCGGGTGGCGACACCTCTAGAGGCAGGTGGAAGTTGAGAAAGTGTAGTTGTGGCTTTTCCTTTACCTGACAAGTCACTGACGGCCTGCATACAGTGCACAGACACATCATACTGCTGATACGAGCTTTTAAACCCACATTTGACACCAAAGGCTGATGGGTGAAATGACTGCAAGCGGCTGGGTGTTGACTGATGTTAAAAAAGCGCTACTGATTCTGCAGCTTCTGGTGGTCAAAACCGTCACACCGCTTTTTCTTCTTCTTCTTCTTCTTCCTGTCAGAAATGGTAAGGTACATGTAGAAAGGCACCTCAACTGTTTTTGTGTTCTGAGATTGTGTACTCGAGTTGTGTGTCGGAGCCTAAAAAGACAGACGAGACTAAACATTAACTTTACAGCACGGCCTGACTGAAACAACCGATCAGAAAACAAACAAACAAAAAAATATCTTAAAGTTCTACCCAAGCCTCCCTTTTAGTTCAGGAATCAGGCAGACTCTGCGTGCCCTCGTATGTCCGAACATCGTGCAGCAGCGAGTCCTCCTTTCTTCTCACTGAAGTATCATAATGGCCAGTTTGAGTTTTTCTGTGTGTTGAAGGTGACTAGATGGAGTCACAGTTATTTTTTTTTTAAAAGACTTGTGATGCATCCGTGGTGTCCATACTGGCCCTTGTACAGTATATACACGAGAGAACGAGGTTACTTATATGATATGGAGTTTAGACAGCTGCGAATGGGTGGATGTAAAAAGACTCCAAATGTGTAGATGACACCAAAATAAAGAAAAAACACCCAACTAAGATAAGACTGAGTGACAGTATCAAGAGTTTTTACTATAAATTTAAAAAAAGTTAAGCTGAGCTTTTGCTGTTGGTGGCATTCCAATGACCAGCCTTATAATTCATCAAACCATTTACACTCAGTGTTGTCCCTCATTTTGGCGTTCACCTACATCTGAATTTAAAAAGAAAGAAAATATTCTCAGGAAGCAGCTGGTTGGTCAGATGCATAGACCATGTGACCCTGAGGGGCGTGATATTGGAGTTACTGTGTAATGGATCATGTATGTATGGCCATGCTGCTCGTGCATGAGTGTGTGTGGTGTGTGTGTGTGTGTGTGTGTGTGTGTCTAGAATGGTGTGTAGTCTGCAGGGTACATGACAGGGAGCCAGTTCTCACTGAAGGTGGCGCAGTGCGTCCATCTGAGGTGTCGCATGAGCTGAAAAAAAAACAAACAAACAGGAAGTGTTTCGAGTGAACAAAGCTGACATTTGATTAATCACGTTTTCTTTTTTTTTTTTTAAATATTCTATAGAGAGTGAGCATTTTAAATATCTAATAAATCTGAACAGTGGTCACTGCAGTCATACCTGGATGCAATTCTTCATGTTCTCTTTGCTGGGCTTCTCCTCCACCATCTTTGAGGCGTATTTTAAGGCTCGGCCGTACATCTTGTTCACCAGAGCGTGTTTGTATGAAAACATCAACACCTGAGCGGAGGAGAAGAAAAAGAAAAACTGAATTAATGCCAAATGGTTCGTTTTATGGTGAGATACATCCACCAAATTCACATTTTCTGGAGAAAAACCGGGGGAAAGCAGAATTTTTAAGTTATAACCTTTAGAAAGCGTTGAAAGAAAATAGAAGAATAGAATAGAAGCTGAAAATAGTTCCAACAAATTCATTATTCACCCCTGTTGGAGATGCATTTTGTAAACACTACAGTGCCAGAGTGTTTCACCAATTATTTAGCCTTTAAAAAAATATATATCAGGGGTTTTGCTGACAATAAGACAAATACAGTATATTCTCAGCTTTAACTTTAAACTTTGAATTTAGTTTTGCTGCTCCTTCATTTTCTAAAACACATTTTACTGACCTTGGAGTCGGTCAGCTCCGCCCACTTCTGCACCTCCCAAAATGTGTCTGTCAGGGCTTTAGCCACGTCATGCAGGCTGTCATCAGAGCTGCTGGCCACCTGTTCACCAACATCCTCTGCTGCAGCTTGTCCCGTGGCGACAGCGCCGGTGCCGTCCTGAGGCGTGAGGGGCAGCAGGAGCTGGTCAGCCAGAGCGCAGCCCTTCCTACATAGAGCGTCCAGCAGAGACGACTTCTGCTTCTCCATGTCGCTGCAAACACAGAGGTTAAGACGGGTCAGGATTCAGGTCGTAGATACAGTAGTTATGCTTGATACCTTTAAGGAAAATCCAACCTGAGATACTGTCCTATTTTATTAGAAATATAAACTCTGATTTATACATTTTTTTTCTCCTAGTCTATTGTTGATTGATACTATTCTTCACATACGTCTTGATAGAAGCAGCATCCGGTCGAGGGTCTGTCTTCATGGTAAAGTAAACAGCCAAGGCCGTCTGGTCGATGTGGGAGATGACGATGTCGGCTGCTGATACCACCTCCCTCAGACGTTTTACACGCTCCTAAACACAAACAAGAGAAGAAGAAATGACTGTCAGCAAAAAGGTTTGTAACATGTGAAAACAAAAACCATTAATAATACTAAAGGTGACTTAAAAGGAGCTCTCTTGATGGTGTGTATTGTTACCTTTTCAGAGTCCAGCTGGTGCAGTCTTTGCACATGCAGGGGTAAGTAATCTGAATAGTTTTCCTTAAGTTCATCATAAAGTGAATTGGTGTCCAGCCTGAACAGCAGATAGAGGACATGACAGATGGTTGAGAAAGAATTGAAAGACGATATAAACAATGTGTTGCTGGAAAACAAACAAAAAACAAAAAACAACAGATAAGAAACTGTGCGCACTTTGTCATCCACTGAATCTTTAAGTCTCTCATGGCTTCTGCAAACTCCTCCTTCACATCTTTCTCTTTGTCTCCGTCTTTGTCCTTCTCCTTCTCCTTCCCTCCGTTCTTTGTTTTGTTGGGTGCGGGAATTAAGTGGTAGATGACTGGAACGATGTCCTGTATAGACACAGAAAGATAATTTAGTCAAAAAAACAATAAATATCTACTATCAGCAACCCAAATTCTCACTCTCTCCCTACCAATTCAATGTCCTACAGCTGCATATTTCTTTTGGGTGTCTTTCTTCAGATCAGTTAAGAAAAAATGCTTTTGCTCATACCTCACTGAAAGTCATTAAACTAGTTAAATAAGTTTATAGTAGCACCCATTATCTATCATTGCTTATAGATCCATTAGTCATTTGACTGACCACCAGAAAACTTAAAAACTGTACATCAACATAAATACCAATTACGACTAGACTAGTTGGATATTTCAACACACCGACATTGACATGCTTTGACATCATTAATGCAGATATAACAAAATCCCTTAAGTGTGGAATAAGCCATTTTCCAGATGGCAGGAGAGCAGTGGACGCTCTGTTGTACAGTGTTTCTAGCTCATCCAGTACCTTTTTAAACTTTCCTTGTCGTTTTGCAGAGGCCTGCCCCTGGTGGTCAGAATAACACACAGTGAGGAAGAGACAACACAAACACACCAAAAAGGATTCTCTCTCTTCATTTTTTTACCTTTTATCCTCACTCAGAGTTTATCCACCTACCTGCTGGACTTGCATAAATGCTACAGTGGCAAACAGTTGTGTATGTTTTTGTTGCTGACGAGCTCAGATTCATATCTAACAAATGTGATTGACTGTTTCTGCTACATCTGCTCTGCAACAAAGCTTAAGTACTGCACCTTACTGAAAACTACAGTAAATATAAATCATTTGACTTGAAGACAGTACATTTCTTATGTGTGTATGAGGCTCAAAACGATACACAGGTCTTCATCAATGTATTGTGAAACAATATGCAAAATATTGAGTTATAGGTTGCCGCTGAAATTTGACACGACGTGCTTTGCATTGCAGCCGCTGAGAAAAGTTCAAAGGTAAATGGAAGCTGTAAACCAAAAATATTCAGACATGTCTGTCATCTGGAGATGTAAAGAGAAACACCTGCAGCTCATGAAAATGGTGAGAATAAGCGCAGAGACGAACACACAGTTTGCCCTTGTATTGTACAAAAGAAAGTGGATTTTTGTTTTTTGACTTTTAAAGAAATATTTCACTCAAATCATTTGTGGTTTTTTTTGGCACAAACACATCTCAGCAGCCTCAAAGGTCAGCAGTAATACAAGCTGTTTAAATACATTTTCTCATGTGATTTACTTCCATTTAAAAGTACACATGTGAACATACATATAAACTGATGCAAAATCATTTTGACTGTTTCCCCCCTTTCTTTAGCATTTCCTCAAGACCAATAGTAAAAAGGTGGTCAGTAAAATCATGTTATTAAATAAAAGGACATATTTCAACTTGGCCATGTTCATGTTATAAATTAGAAATATTCTGAGTATCATCGGTCATCTAATGACTTAGTAAACAACAGCCAGATCAAGTGTGTTGATGTCTGACAGAGGTGAAGACATGAGCATCATCAGACTGTGTTTGTGACAGCAGATGCATGGGCAAAAGTAAATGAGTGAAGAAGAAAAAAAGAAAAAAAAAAAAAGACATGCATTTACTAGAAGGACCGCAACCAATTAAGTGAAAGACAAAGTCAATCAGCTGAGGTCTGAGCTAAAAAAAAGAAAAGGCAAAAGCTTTGGAGCACTGGCATTCAACCCTGATCCTCAGGACCACAAGTACTTCAGGCATCACATCATTAATTTCAGATTTTTCATCATTAACCAGGTGAAAATGTGGGATCTGCACACTGGCCATGGTGACCTGCCATATTCTGCAGAGTAGTTTGTTCTGCATTCACTCAACAATAAGTAAAAGTCCCAGATAGGATGATAAAACTGAAAACTACTTTTATGTCCTGAGGAACAAGAGAATAATATCAACAACAAATCCACTCACTGCTTTCTTGCCATACTCGCTCTTGGGGACAACGATAGACCCAGAAAGATAGCATCCTGGACTCGTCCCTTTTGGGATTCTGGAAAAAGGGAGAAACCCACGGGAAAAAAGACAAGGATGGAGAGAATAAAGACAGAAATATCAAACTATTGTGAGACAAACATGCTCTTACTTATCAGTGCTCTGACCAAACATCTATACCCGACTATTTAGATTTCAGTACCTTTGATACACAGGATACAAAGCTAATTTAAAATGTAGATTATAAAAGTCTGAGAGGAATAAAGTGGAAGCTGTCTCTTCATCAGGGCTCTCGTTATGGACGACTCAAACTCTTGGAACACATTATAGATATGTTTTTTTATTTCTGTAAGGCTTCTATTGCTGATTATTATGCGTTTTTCATTTTAAAATCGGCATTTTTTTGCATTATACATCTTTGCAATAAGATCTTATAACACAGACAAAAATTCCTTTTTCCATTTCAACTCACTTGTCATCTGGCAGGGCTGAGACGTAGAAGTGATGCGTGGCACCTGGGGACAAAGTGACAGAGTTCGCCTTCTTCTTGGCCAAGAGGGCTGCACGGTGCGTCTCGTAGACATCTAGACTGAGGGTGGTGGACAGACGATGGGAAACCACAAACGGCAGGTCCTTGAGGCGCTCCAGCTCGCTGGACTGCTCGTGGCGCACTTGCAGACGCAAGGTGTAGTCACCCTTTTCCAGTTTAAGAGAATACTGGAGAAGTAAAAAAAAAAAATAGAGAGTGTGTTAGTTCAATTTTCTCCAACTTGTGAGATAAGAGACATATTCAGGGAATATAGGTAAAACACCTGTTAAAGCAAATACATGTAATCTTTCAGTCAAGCTCTTCATGTGTCTGAGGTTCAGGTGTGGGTGTACCTGGTGTGGGTAGGCGTCTCCTGCGCCCAGTAGTCTCTTGTTCTGATCAAACAGCATCCAGAGCTGACTGTCAAACTCAGACTCGTACAGCAGCTCACACAGCAAGGGACAGCTAGGAGTAACCTCTCCACTCTTAGGCTGTGGAGAGAGCAAAAAAAAATTATTCACACACACACACACACACGAAGATTCAAAAAGTCAGCATTTCCTTCTCTCATGTTGTGCTGACAGTGTCGTACCTGGTGAAAGCTGTAGGTGAGAACAATCTCGTAGAGTTGTCTGTTGTTGGGGAGAACATCCCTCATTCCCAAGGCTTTTATTTTAGAACTTAAGGGCCTACAACAACAGGGACAAAAACAATGAATTGGACTGACATTACGCAACAAATTGAACATGTGCGAGTGTGTACTTACCGGAGTGGCTGAACCCACGACTTGAGGGTGATAGCGGGGGACACCTCCTCGTATCTCAGAGGCGATGACACATCGAAACTCGTCACTCCTTCTGAGGCATGCTGGCCAGAGACAAATGAGAGTCACAAACAGAGATCTGATACCGTCTGGAGTGAAGCTTACTACTTGTCGGTGTTGCAAATGTGTGCGTCTGTGCTCTTCTTACAATGTGCAGGGGTGAAGGAGAAGTGTTGAGTCCGTGGAACGAGATGCTGTAATCCACCGTGACGTCACCCAGACTCGCCCACCAGCGCGCGATGCAGAACTCAACTATTCTACCTGACTGGAGGAGAAAGAAAACACACATAAATTATTCTACCATAACGTCATTTTCATGTATATTCATACACTATAATATGGAAAGACTTCAAGGTACTTATTGATGGCATTTAGCAAAGAACTACAGGTGAAAACTAGCCTTTTTAGGTGACTTTAGCTAATTTACACAGTCATTTGCACTCTCTAAGTCACCTTAACTGATACCACAAATGGAATAAACGTACCAGCACAGGGAACGCTTCGGTGAGTGAGCCTCTTTCCAAAAGTGAAGAGAACTTATAGAATTCATTAGCTCTGTACGCTCTCTGTTTGACCAGGTGCACCGCATGGAGAACAAACTTTGACGACACATCTCCCGATTGAGAAGTCAGTGTGATCTCTGCAGGAGAAACACGGGGACAGAGAGGTGTAGAAGAGAAAGACAAGGAAAACAGGGGGGGGCAAGGAGTTGAAAGAATGATGATGATGATGGTGAAAAAACAAGAAGAGAAACCAGAAAGAAGGGGAGGGAGATGAAAAGAGAGATTAAAAAAAGCCGCATTTACATGAGAGTATTTACAGTCACATCTCACACAACTGATTTGTGGTCTATCTAATAAAGCTGATGGATGACTTAACAATTTTCCATTCTATAGTTCACTTATTTTGGTATTTTCAACAATAAATCAATTGTTTGACAGCAACACTCTCAGTTATCAAGGTAGGAGGCCACGCTGCATCGGTGTGGGATGCAGCATATATTTTTCAAACTATGGGACAAGTGCTTGCCAATAAGGATAACAAGACCACATAAAATGGTCCTCAACAACTGTGTAAGCATTACTGTTGACGCCTACTGAAAAACCACTTATGAATGTGTCAAGCCAAACAAAAAATCTAAAGCAATATTCTTAACTAAAACTAAATATTAAGATGAAATTAAAAAAATGGAGATGAAAGACTTCCTCAGACATTAGCTTTGCCTTTGTGAAATTAATCAAATCATTATTTCTGTGAATCAAAAAAAGAGCAAAATTCATCGGTTGATACCTTGAACAAACACTTTAAATCTTGAATACTGTGGGTGATTGTTCGCCCATAACCTGCCTGAAAGCTATCTCACTCACACACACACACACACACCTGCCCAGGAGGCTCCCTGAGGAACAGTGATGAAGTGGCGTTTGATCTGCCCCGGTCTGAAGTGGACGTCTGTGAAACACACCTCCTGATTACGACTATCTGTCACTCTGTTAGATAAAAGATAAAGAGCTGTCAGACACACATGGACACGCTCCAACAACCTCTTATTGGAGGAATGACAGAAAAATAATCTGGCATTATGATTTAGGAACTTACTTGGCTGGGATGATAACTGTGATGGGAACTCTGAACAGGGGGCCACTGCCAGGTGCTGCTGTATCGTATCCGCACACCTAAAACATACACATGTTAACAGTGACCAGGTTAACACTAATACACATAAAAACAAGATCGCTGTCGTCTCTTTAAACTCATTTCTTTGCCTACCTCTGTGTAGTGCACTCCCTCTCTCAGTCCCATCGGATCAATGCGGACATTGACGTGACGACACTGGTTCATCAGCTCTAAATGGGAGGGGCACTGGACCCATGGGGAACTACATGTGAGGGCCAAGTGTAGCTGTAAGGAGATTCTCTCAGAGTTTCCTGTAATGAACGTCAGAAGAAGAAAGATATGAAAAAACATGAAAACACTTCTCACAAAAAAAAAAAAAAGATGTTGTTAAGGACTACAGAATAAACAGAAAATTTCATATGTATAGTACCGGTGTTTTCTGGGAAGATGGGTTCGATTCCTACTCCGTGATCTGAGGGAGAAAGAACTTGGGCTGGGTCCCTGAGGTAGATGCCTCTCTGCGTTCCCACAGTTACTGAGAAGCCTAGGTGGCTTGTGGGTAAAGAAGCGTGTTGAGTGAGGTAGTCTAATGCCTTGTCCACCTGAGGGGTAGTACGGGAGACGATTAGTGGCACAGAAAGAGACAAAAAAGGGTAAAGAATTAGGACAGTTGAAACAAAAGATTGTGTTCAGACTGTTGCAGAAGACGAAAATGAAATTTTATCCCCTGCAGCAGCTGTAGTGGAGTTACCTGGATTATTCCATGGCCCTGTGCAAATACCTCGATGTCCTCAACCTTCAGAGCTGTGTTTTCTAGCGCTCTCCTCACCGCAGGAACAGAGGGACGTATCCCAGTCTGTTTCAGTCCTTTATCACACAAAATCACCCGCTAACATTAGTTACACACACACTGCAATACATCTCAACACCTGATATCAGTCCATGACCCTGAACACACCTGAAAGGATTAGCGCGATGCCTCCGCAGGCATTTGGAGATGACATGGATGTGCCATTCATCAGCTGGGTACCACGGAGAGTCCAGTTGGGTACAGATGCAATTGCACCGCCGGGGGCACTGATGCTGACCCCCAGAGCCCCATCTGTACTGGGGCCCCTGGACGACCAGGTGTACTGGTTGGGAGGCAGCTTCTCCCTCAGGGAATACTCAGCCACCATCATGTCTGGGGTCACATAGGCTCCAACACCTGAGGAGAGAAGATACAGATTTGTTTGCTTGTTTGTTTTTTGCAACTCAACCATTATTAAGTGGGAATCAAATGCTGTGTTTCATCAGTGTGCGTACCTATGACACTGCTGGTGGTTCCTCCAGGGCAGCCGACTGTGGAGAGGCAAGGGCCGTTGTTTCCTGCGCTTGAAACAAATATCACATTGTGCTTCTGCACCGCCTCTGTAATCACCTCACAAATCCTCCTGCAAGACAAATTCACAAAAAAAAAAAAAAAAAAAATCAGTGACAATGTGCAAAACGAACCAACACAATCACACACACCCTTGCTGCTACTACTACACAACACTTACCCTGAATTGGGCCAGTGGGTGGCTTCCCCATAGCTGTAGTTAACTAGGTCACACTTGTAGTTGATTACTTCAATCATCTTTGAGTGACAAGAGAGATAAATAAATAAAAGGGTTAAAAAACAAATAATAAAGAAGGAAGGCAAACTGTCAAAGCTAAACTACATATGACTTAGTTAGAGTAGTATACCGCGCGGATGAGCCCTGTGCCCGTTTCCATGGTGCTGAGGCGGGTGTCTCCAATTTTCAGGGCCAGGATTTGGGCACCAGGGGCAACACCATTGCGCTCCGGTTCCTCTGGGAAGTAACCTGCTGCAATGCTTGCCACGTGTGTCCCATGAGCCCCTTCAAAAGCACACAAGCAAGTCAGACTGGAGCTTACACTGTGAACATCTACACATTATGTCGCCTTAAAAGGACCAGTGTTTAGGATTTAGTGGCATCTAGCAATGAAGTTGCAGATTGCAACCAAATGAATACACCTCCCCTTCCAAGCGTGTAGGAGAAGCTACAGTGTCCGCGAAACTCGCAAAAAATATAGAAGGCCCTCTCTAGAGCCAGTGTTTGGTTTGTCCTTTCTGGGCTACTGTAGAAACATGGCAGCACAACATGGCGGGCTCAGTGGAAGAGGACCCACTCCCCATGTAGAGATAAGGTAACGAAAACACAACAATTCTGCCAAGTCCATTCTGCTAGATGCCACTAAATCCTACACACTGCACCTTTAACGGATATATAATTCTGTCATCTCTTTGTGTTAAATGACCGCATCATAAGAAAGCTTTCCTTCAGAGGAAATTATATGCTTTCAAATACCTCACCTCCACTGGTGACGATGCAGAGTGTGTTTCCCTCATCATAAATATTAACAGAGTAGTTCAGCATCTCGGCATTTCCTAACGTGGCATACTCTTGTGATTCTCTGTAGGAGCTCAGCACAGTGCACTGGGACAGCTCTCCACACTCAGAAGTGTCAATTACAGCCCTTAAAAGAACAAAAAGTAACAGACAACAACAGGGATAAATATACTATTTGTAAACAGCAGTAAATAGTTTAGACGAAAGTGACAGGAAAAAAAAGTTGGTATGGCTTACTTCCATGTGACGCCGTCGTGCCAAAGCACACAGTCATATACAGGACCGGGATCACTGTACTTCTTTTCTAGAGATGCTAGCAGCTCTGACTGACTCTGCAGCTCTTCCTTCTGCAACTTCTCTATCTAGAGACAGAAACGGGATGAAGAGCGTGTGTGAGAGAGACAGTACAGAGAAATCTGATTAGGAGATAGCAAAATAAAGTGACTAGTAACTGCATGCAAACACTCATGTGTACATACACACGCAGTTCAAGTTTGTAGGTCTGACCTGTGAGGGTGTTGGGTGTGAGAGGTCAAATTCTTCTGTCCTGCGAGAGACCTCAGCGAGTGCTGCTCTGTGTGGTGGGTCCCACACCTTTTCCTTTCGCTCTTTCTAGTAGACAAAAGACAACAAGACCTTAACGACAGAGGCTGACAAGACAAATAACAAGACAATGTACAAACTTGTTTTCATGTAGTAGTAATGCAGACTGTCATGCTAACTGCAACACTGCAGCTATAAAAGGCTATCAGCAAGGATGGGACATACAACCACATCATATATGTGCAGTTTTTCAATACTTTTTAACTTGTTTTTTTCATTCATTAACAAGTTTACTCATGAGATGTATCATTTAGAAATAATCAGAGTAGGAGAACACAATAAACTTCCACCAATGTACATGTTTTTGACCATTTATAGTCATGTCTAGGATAGATAAGGGGTTATCAGAGTAGTGATACTTGCACAGGAAGCACTGAGTTTCCGATCTAAACCACAACAGGCCTAGCACAGAAATAATGTCACATCTCCCTACCTGTATTCTTTCTTTAAGAGCCTTGGGGAAGAACTCATAGCCATTTTTAACTCCAATGCGATACTTCCCTGATGGATTGACCCAGGCAGGAGGGATCTGGATGACATAAAAAGACAGTGTATGAGACAGGATATGAAGGAAAATATAAAGACTTCAGGATTAATAGTCTAGTCAAATATAGTTAAGATTTAAAAAAAAAAAATGCTACACAGAATCGGTAAAAGGAATCATAACAAATAATGACTCAAAATGTTCTGAAATGGAGGACAGTACCAGTAATGGGATCTTTCTGAGCAGGCAGCTGCAGTTCATTAATTTTTTTAATAGTCTTAGGGTCAGAGGCGTCTACAGACCTTAAGTGTTCTGCCAGAGAGGCCGGCGATTGTCCCATCTTTAGGTTCCGCCACTGTGGTCATGTTCACGTCACCGCTACCTGTCGTGTCGATGATGTCGACGATCTTTGGCTTCCCTTCGGTTGTGATCTAAAAATGCAGCAACAGACAAAGGAGTCAGCAATCAATAGCTCTTTTTCACAGCTCGCAGTTGGAGCTAATTACATTACCTATTCCTGAGTCATGAATTTGGAAAAACTGAATGGGATTCAGCTATCATTAAAAGGATAAGTTCTCAATTTTTCAAGTCAATAGGCAGGTGCCCATATGAACACTGAAAGAGGTTTTCCTCACTGTTATCATTCCTCCTGTTCATACTGGCTATTAAAAGATCCCCTTCAAATGTGCTTTCAGTGCAAGACACAGTGTGTCCACACAGTCATTTTGTGGAAAAATGCATTTAAATGTTTATATGAAGCTTACATGAGGCTTCAGCAATCTGAGTTAATCATATCAAGTGGATATCTGCTTATCTTTCCAGCATAAAATTTCCTCTTTGTGTTTCCTCAGACAGTGTTTCCCTGTTGAGCTGCGGTAGAAGTATCTTGATTTGACTACTTTGGACGGCTGAAGCTTCTTATTAGCTTCAGATAAACTTTTAAACACATTTTCGCACAGGAGGGCTGTAGATTTTGGCCCCCATCACTAACATTGTAAATGCATTATGAAGGGATCTTCTAATTGCCAGTGTTAACAGGAGGGATGATTATGGCAAGAAAAACCTGTTTCAATGTTCATTTGGGCAGACCTCACTGTTCTTTGAAAACAGACCTGCAAAACTGTGAACCTGATCCTTAAAGTTACTAATTGCACCTGAGCATTTCCTGCTTTGACATGTTAAAATCTGTCGTGAAATGTATCTATTATGAACATCAAACTGGAGTAGGTGCACAAAACATATTATACAGCCTATAGTCACATAATACATACATTTTTTTTAAAAACTATCTTTAATCTGAACTTCAATGTAATGTGCAAGCCATCTTCATGCTAAATGCTCTGCAGCTTTAATGTCCTCCATGTACACATTTGTTTACACACTGTAGGGGTCAGATTCAGTCTCCTTCTTGCCTTTTTTTAGAACAATGTGACATGTGCTTGACCTTTACTCGGTGTAATGTTGCCATAAAACCAAACCAATCCAGTTGCACAGACATAACTATAGAACAGCAGCTTCCTATTAACTTATTTAGCCATTACTATGACAGTAACGTAGGTAGCCAACTTGATTCCTGGCTGTTAATCAACATGTATTTACGGCTCACCAACCGACAATTAACCAACTAGACGTTATTTCTGTTATTATTAACTCATCTGGCCGCAACAACCATCTTCTTTCACCAAAATTCACCAAAGTCTTAACACTAAAACTGAAGCGGACTGTTTCAGCTGTTAGTTGCTATGCTAACATGCTAGCGCGTGTGCTAACCAGGTTAACGTTAGTAAACTATAACACAATTTGACAGCAGGAGATAATACTTGCTATCAATTACTTTGTGCAGATTAGGTTGTCATAAAAGCTATAAAGCGTGTTGTCATAGTTAGTTGTGTGTATCTACTGCTAGCTGATGCCGTTAGGTGACTGTGTACAAATTGTGTGAATGAGTCGGGCCTTTAGCTTAGCCTACACCAGCGCACCAACGTTAGGCTGCCGGTTTATAATGTACCTGCATGCCGGGGGCCCCGGGATCCACGCCGGTGTCCAGGATAGCGATGACCACCCCTCGACCATCGTACTCGGGGAACCTGGTGAGAAAAGACGTGGCGCCGGTTTCTTTTTTGGGGAGCAGCCCCTGAAAGGGGAAAGGTTCTTCGGTAGAATGAGCAGCCATGATCAAAGAGCGACAATGAAAACAAAGCAGCGAAATGGGGAAGAAGAAGAGAGCAACACGGTGGGAGAGACGGGGAGGAGAGCTGTGGTTTAAAGGGGCAGTGCGGTGCTCCTGTCCAGCCACATTTCTCATGTGTCACCTGGCTGCTGGAGCCTAATTTAGTCAACAGGCCAATTATCAGTACACTCGTTATAATATTGGAGCCACACCTAAATTTTATTTTATGTGTGGCTTTATCTGAATTCACCAGTAAAAGCCTGGATCCTGGATTATGGCTCCCAGTAGGCCCCAAATTCACCTTGTTTGTGTACAGTGGTGGAAGAAAAGTACCCATACAGCAGTGAAAAAATACTCAATTACAGGTAAAAGTCCTGCATGCAAAATCCTACTTAAGTACCTAAGTATTAGCAGCAAAATGTAGTTTGCATAAAGTATTGTAGTAAAAGTAGTGGTTTGGTCCCTGTGACATATATTCTTATATATGACATCATTAGATTATTAATACTGAAGCATCAGTGTGTAAGCAGCATGTTGTAGCTGCTAGAGGTGCAGCTAGTTTGAACTTCTTTGTATACAGTTAGCTAGTTTAGTCCAGTGGTTCCCAAACTAGGGGTCGTGCCCCTCCAAAGGGTCACCAGATAAATCTGAGGGGTCATGAGATGATTAGTGGGAGAGGAAAGAAGAAAAAACAAAGTTCTGATACACAAATCTGTTTTCAGTTTTTTGACTTTTTCTCTAATCTTTGATTTTTGGTGAAATATCATTTTAACATTTTATGAAATTAAACTATGTCAGAAGTTTAGAGGGAAACATCGCTAACTACACACTGCTTTTTGTAAGATGTCAACAGCCAAAAACGTAACAATGTGCTGTATTTTAAAAGCTTGTTATATTATCCATTGTGTCAAATATTCATCTGAAAAGTAACTAAAGCTGTCAAATAAATGTTGTGGAGTAGAAAGTACAATATTTCCCTCTGAAATGTAGTGGAGTGGAAGTATCATCAAATGGAAATACTCAAGTAAAGTACTTGACTATATGTACTTAGTTGCTTTCTACCGCTGTTGGTGTTGGTCAATTTGATTAACAGGAAATTTGTTTGGAGACAAGTACCAATTAAACATTTTCCACAACACACATACACAAATATTGGTAACAACTCACTTTACTAATTCCCTGGATTTTTTTTTTTTTTTTTTTTTTTTTGTAATTTGCAGGTATTTAATGGTTAATTTTTAGGGTATTTGTTACAAATTATAAGAAAAAACTGAAAAGATGTTAAGTTGGTTTAGTTGGTCACTCATTATTTGCTATTTGGGTTCATACATAGATTAATAATTAACACATTTCTTAATAAATTAGACTGTTGACAGTTCTTTAACTGACTGACTTAACATACTCAGTTCTCAAATGGGTAGTTTTGTGCTTTTTCAATAATTCCCTAAAAGTAGCTGTTGTGTAACTGTTAATTCTTTGGACATTTCTTTGAAAGTGTTGTAATTTGGTAGTAAACAGGAAATGTGCTTTTTATAAAGTTAAGAAATAAGTTTATATGACTAACTGGATATCTTTCAAAATTACAGTCATTTTAGTACCAAATTACCTCTTTTTGTTTCGATCCTTCCACCACAGCTCAAAGGGAAACACTGTCGGTCAACCCACAAAGGGTGAATTATATACTAAAAAGACTAAGTTTGGAAGATATCCGCTTGATTTGATTAACCCGGACTGCTGAAGCTTCATATTAGCTTCAGATCAACATTAAAAAACATTTGTGCACAAAACAAGGACTGTGGATGTTGTCCCACATCACTTATATTGTAAGCACATTAGAAAAGGATATTTTAATGGCCAGTATTAGCAGGAAAATAATTACAGAGAGTAAAACAATCCTCATATGGACACCTGACTATTGTTCTAACAGTCTTGAAAAACTATGAACCTATCCTTTAAAAGTTGTCATCCAGGACTACCACACCATGCTGTTAGTGTTACTGTCAAATCCACTAGATGGTGTTATAATACTGATAGTTGTGAGTGCCGCACTCACATTGAGTGCTGCTTATTTGTCTCATGGTATCTGCTCATTTGTCTCATGGTATCTGCTCTTTCCTCTTTAAGGAAAGGGAAATTCAAGTCAAGAGAAAATTAAAGTCATTCGAAGGAAGGTTTTGCAGTGCTGCTGTCACAATCCAAAATAAATGGATCTTTAGCCATGGTTGATGGATGGATGTTGATGTCTAAAGATTTACCTGAGTCTGCCAAACAGTTATATAAAACATCCATCCTTTGAATAGCAGCTGCTTGCCGCCATCACATGGGCGTGTTTCCAGAAAATGCACTTTAATTTTACAGTCTGTCACTGTCACTGAAATCTTGTATTTCTTGAAGTAACACATACAAGGACAATTTTCAACCTCACAGTCTGATAAAAAAAAACAAAAAAAAAAAAAAACAAAACAAAAAACCCAAATCATCTGGATAATAATGCAATTCAACATAAACAAGGATATTTCCACAGTTCCAGGAAACACTTTGACAATTTAGAAGTGCAGATTTTTCACTTGACAACAGCAACCTGTAAATGGATGGTTTGGCCCTTTGAGGCCCTGAAAGGACGGAGAAAGGACAATCAGTATATCTGCATGTGTTGCTCATTAGTTTTCTCGCTGTAACAGCACTACTAGCCCACAGCATGATTTCAGTTGTTTTGTTTGGGGGAGGGGGAAGGTTGTATTTTTATTTTCTACAGATGCAATGTTGAAAAATGTCAGAGAATGGAAACAATCAAGTTAAAAATAACACATTTGATCAGCATGTACAGTAGCTTACTGCTCATGTGAGTTAGATATACTAAAGATGATTATATACCCAGAGCCTTTAAATCAGATCCGTATGGGTGTTTTTGTTTTCCACAGACTAAATCATATGCATTCTTCTGAGATTTAATTCATGCTCTATTCATAGAGATTTTATTTGTCTTTTCCATAATACCAGGATTAACTTTGCACATGTCAATCGCCATCTGTTCAACTCAAAACTCTCACACACATATATATTATGTATATACACACAGCATGTACACAGTGTGTTTCAATTTTGTCGTTGTAAAATGGAAAAAGAACAAGCTGCAGCAGGGAGGGTTAGTTGAAAGTGTACAGTTATTTTAGGTGAGCCAACGCCCTTAAACTCCGCCATGGTGGTTGGCTTGTGCATAATAAAACAACAGCATCCTTGCACTAATCTACTTAGAATCGGCATCTGCCTTTACTTCCTCTTTCTGTCAATGGCTCTGCATTGTCATTCACACACATACAAACATATTCATTCCCATGCACTGTTTAATGTCATTCCTGTACTTGGATACATATTTTAATGTCCTAGTTCCCCCCTCTCTTTTTTTTTTTTTTTTTTTTTTTGAGATAAATTCAAGCTCCAGAATATGAGGGGCTTCTCTTCTCTCATTTACACACAAACACACTCAGGCTTGTGGTTTACCACAGGGCGTAGTCAACATAGCTCAACTGAATGCATGTCATAAACGTCATTATTTCCCTATGTGGTACATACAGCAACAAAAAAACGGTATTGTCCTCACATATTTGCTTACAGATATGATACTGCTTTGGTTGCCATGTCATGATAGTGGCAACTTGCAAACGCTTGCATTGAGGTCTTGGTCTTATAAAGGAGCATTCTCAATGTACTTGCAGGGCTAATTTAAATGAAGTTAGAGCCAAACTCACTCTTCTGTCTTACTACTAGCTTCACAAACATGAAGCGGAAGTGCCTGCATTATTATTGTTTTTCCCATGCTATTACTGAGTTTTTTTTTAAAAATAAACCTGTCTTGAGAGGTTATTTTTACAGCATGGGTAATACCATGGTTATTATCTATGAAAATAACCACAGAGCTTTGGAGGAGATAACCACAGGAACTATGTTGTTAACTGTGATACTGATATGGACGCAGAGGCCCAATATGCACATTCAGAGAGCTATAGTGCATGGCAGGGTTGTTGCTGTGTGGAGGGTGTAATTTCTCTTCTTGAGAAGGATCCAACAGGCTAACAGGAGCAATGAGACATATAGACTAATTAGATTTAGAGCTATTCTAAAGGAGTCAGGGTTAATCCCAACACCTTGGCCCACAGAAGCAGCAGAAGCACTAACGGCGTCATTCCTGGTAGAAGGGCTGTCCAACTGCTCTTTAGTCCCACATCTTTGCTGGGTTGGGCTTGGCCAGCTGGGTTTGTAGAGTGTTCCAGACCAGAGTCGGGCTATTTTGAGGAATGTGGTCATCGTGATCTCAGAGGCGTGGCCCAATGGGCTCAAGTGTGGGCTGATGATGACCCTGTGCCTTTCACCTGAATGGATCTTAAATCCTGTCCAGACATCCCTCTCAATGGGCAGGCCAACACCTTGTCCATTCTTCCATCTGTGAAATTTGGCCCAAGATCAGTGTCAACAGGAAAATAGAGACCACTTATTCTTTCCAGGCTATTGCTGTCTTGTTTTATGACTGCCTTTCACAACACTTTGTTTTAGAGCACTTCTATAATTGCCTTGGCCATGGAGGTTAGGTTTCCATAAGCTTCTTTTGTTCTGTCTGTCAGTAAGGCAGTTTGGTGGTAATCGTATGGAACTTTTAGAGACAGATATTTCCAAATTTTGGGGATTTTTGACAATTTAAGAAATCTATTGACCTCAGTGCAATGCTATATCGGGATATTATTCAGAGTATGTGAAGATTTGCACGCTGGAAGTACCCTCTTGAACAGCATAATGAATGGAAAACAAAAACACAGGAATGAGATATGAATTTATTGCTTCAGTATTGTTGGTTGGTGTCTGCTATTTACTGTGTACATGGATAAAATTTAGGTTGTTTTAAACATAACACATGAATAAACAAATCCTTTCTTTAAATCACTAAAGACCCAGTAATGGCAAGTTGATGCTTATTGAGTAAGATAGTTTGTTTTTGCTTTGTGCATTTTGTTAATGTCTCGGTTTTCTGTCACTACAAGGCCATATTGAAAAAAATAAACTGATAGTCAATTCACATTAGGTTCAAGAGGCTGATGTCTGTTAACTCTCCCCAGGAAAGCTTCAAATGCCATTATACTGCACTTGTCATAAACTAAAGCATTGCATACACCGTGTCCTGAGGTTGGCATTGTTCATAGTTGCAATGTAGGATCCTAGATTGTTTGCAGTTTATACAGTTCAGATCATGGTGACAGCAACACATCATTTTCTCCACAGCAATAATGACTTAAAGATGGTTCCAGTGGTACATGAGCTGTTTTCTCTCTTTTAGCATCTGCAGTCTATTTGATGTAGGCAACAATCAAGGGAGATCTAGTAGAGTCAGATCCATGTTGCTGCATGTGGGGCCCATGTAGGGGGAATAACACTCTTTTCACTGAGCAGCCATAGATGATGCAGGGCCGATGCTCAGAGAAGGAGAGCACAAATAAAATGCTGATGTATATGAGTGTGGTGACCTAGCTCTGCCAGTACCTACACTTATGTTTTCTAAATCACTCAACATTATGGGCTAGTTCTTGTCAATACAGAGTCTAGGAGCCTTATGACGCTGTAGCCTGTGTATGCAGGGTGATTCATGCCAGTGAGGAGCAGGAAGAGGATCAGCGGTGTGATCAAGGGATTTGGTGGAGCACACGTTTCAATGGGATAAAGAGATTAGTATGTTGGCACCGCTGGTTTTGGCAGAAAATGATATTTACCACATCATGTTTTGATAAATATGTTAGTAAGTGCTGCCAAAGCCAAAGAAATGTGAAGTTGCATTTGAGCTTGAAATTAAATAAGAAGATTCACCAGCTGTTTCACAACCAGAATCAGCTTTATTGGCAAGTATATGGACACAGAAGTCGAAAATTGAGTCCAGTCGCTCTTGTACACATGCTGAGAACAAATTTACAGGAAGATATAAATGACATGACATTTTATAGATATATAGACTTTTACATACAACTGCTTAATGGCTTCTCTATACTGCAAGCACCACTAAGGCTGCAGGTCCGTGCATATTCTCTCCCTGTTTCTCTTTCTCAGTCTAGTTTCAGTCTAATTTGGTTTTGTCTCATGGGGACTATAGTTGTTAATCAAAATAATCAGTTGTCAAATTGAACAAATGTTCAAGCATTTACCACGTTTTGATATTATTATACATCTCAAAATGAATTGTGACGACTCAAAACTCCAGTTTCATATATCTATCTTAAATTTGAGTTTCAGTTAGTCATCATTTAACATTTTCTGACAAGTTGCCCTGTGGTTTGTAAGCAATGATTAATGGTTAATAAATAATTCACTGATGCTTTATAAATCATTCATGAGCCATTAATTAGAATATCTTTTGGGTTGCCAGGATGTGGAAAATCCTACTCCAGCATCAAACTCTTTTTTTTTTTAATCAGAAAGTGGTACCAATGTGTTGTATTAAAATTTCAGACAGTAAAAACTGAATTGTTTGTAAATTCTTATTAAGATCAATGGTAGTCTCTTGCTAATCAGAATGCGATTTGAGACATCTTAAATATTAATTTTGACTTGTCAAATGAGGAAAACTCCTGCACTCTGTCTGTCTTACTGCTGGAACAATTATCAATGCATGTCATGGTATTACCGGTGTATTTACACTTAATATACCTAATGAAGGTCCGACAGAACGAAACATTGTGAACTTAAATAACTATTAATATAATATAATTATAATATTAATAATAAACATTCCTGCAGCAAGCGAGACAGTGTGCAAGAGTTTTTTCTTTTTTTATTCAAGTTGTGCTTTCCTCCAACACACTTGATGCATATTCATGTGTGCAGACTTTTTTTCAAAGATTTTGACTCATCATAAATGATAAGTGAAGTATTTAATGTAATCCCTTACATTTCAGAATGGTTTTCCATATGTGTCAGTTTTTTTTCAATGGGACATATTATGCTTTTTGTGATTTTCTGTTATTTATATGCTGTTATGATGTCAGATATCCATGCTAAACATGGTCGAAGTTCCACAATTTTAGGTTAATGTATGTAGAAATGCTCACTGTAAGTTCAAACTGCCCTGAATGCTTTGTTTGTGATGTTTTTGCCTTGTCATGTCACCTTGTTGTGCCAAAGGTTTTTCCATGTGTTGTTTGCGTTGTCCACTCACATATTTTGGATCAGATGTTTGCTTGAACATGCTGATGTATTTGAGAAGTTGCCATTTTGAGTAAAGAATGAGAAAAAGTACTGAAATCCTACTGCTGTAGTTTGTTTCATGGTTTGTTAACGTATATCCAGAGCTGGCGGATGTCTGCTGAGAGGCAGCTTCCAAGAGCTGTCCAACCAGAGCAGAGTGGACTCATCAGGAAGGGGCCCTTAAGGAGACAGAAGCTAAAACTGCCTCTTTCAGACAGAGCCTGAACTGAGGGGCTGCGTAAAGGGTCAGTATGAGTTAAATAATGAGTTTTTTGAACTGTAAATCATGCGAAGATATTCCAGTAGAGCCCTGGATTAAAAAATATAGCCCTTTAAATTTCCCCTTTAAATTTCAAAATGGTTTGCTATATGTGTCAGCTTTTTTTAGATAAAAGAAACACTATGAACACACACACTGAGAGGGGTTTGGAGAGTTGGTGGGCTGTAGTTCAGTTTCCTTATAGGAGAGATTCACAATTTTTCAAGCCTGTCATAAAACAGGTGCCCATATGAGCACTGAAAGAGGTTTTTCTTCACTGTAATCATTCCTCCTGTTCATATTGGCTATTAAAAGATACCTTTCAAATGGATTTTCAATGTAAGTGATGTGGGCCAAAATCCACAGCGTGTCCACACAGTCATTTTGTGCAAAAATATATGTTAAGTTGATCTGAAGCTTGTATGAGGCCCCAGCAGTCAGAGTTAGTTATATCAAGTGTATATCTGCCACATTTATAGTCTTTTTAACATCAAATTCCCTCTGTGTCTCTTTGTACAGTGTTTCCCTGTTGAGCTGCGGTGGAAGTACAGTAACAGAAAGAGGGACTTTTGCACTAAAAAGACTGTAATGTTGAAAGATATCTACTTGGTTTGACTAATTTGGACAGCTGAAGCTTCATATTAGCTTCAGATAAACTTTTACATGCATTTTTGCACAGAAGGAGACTTTTGGATTTTGTTTTATGGTTTGAAGACAGACTTGACAACTGTCAACCCCTCATTTAACAAAACCACTTCCTCTCCATTTTTGCGTCACAGATCACTCCTAATACCCTTATACAAACATTTTGGCAAAGAAGGACACTTTTGGATTTTGGTTTATGCTCTTAAGACGGACTTGACAATTATCAACCCCTCCTTTAACGACATCACTTCCTCTCCATTTTTGCAGTGCATCACAGATCACTCCTAATACCCTTTTACAAACATTTCGGCAAAGAAGGACACTTTTGGATTTTGGTTTATGCTCTGAAGACTGACTTGACAATTATCAACCCCTCCTTTAACGACATCACTTCCTCTCCATTTTTGCAGTGCGTCACAGATCACTCCTAATACCCTTTTACAAACATTTCGGCCAAGAAGGTGGCTTTTGGATTTTGGTTTATGGTTTGAAGACCTACTTGACAACTATCAACCCCTCCTTTAACGACATCACTTCCTCTCCATTTTTGCAGTGCGTCACAGATCACTTCTAATACCCTTTTACAAACATTTCGGCCAAGAAGGACACTTTTGGATTTTGGTTTATGCTCTGAAGACGGACTTGACAACTATCAACCCCTCCTTTAACAAAACCACTTCCTCTCCATTTTTGCAGTGCGTCACAGATCACTTCTAATACCCCTTTACAAACATTTCGGCCAAGAAGGACACTTTTGGATTTTGGTTTATGCTCTTAAGACGGACTTGACAATTATCAACCCCTCCTTTAACAAAACCACTTCCTCTCCATTTTTGCGTCACAGATCACTTCTAATACCCTTTTACAAACATTTCGGCAAAGAAGGACACTTTTGGATTTTGGTTTATGCTCTGAAGACCGACTTGACAACTATCAACCCCTCCTTTAACGACATCACTTCCTCTCCATTTTTGCAGTGCGTCACAGATCACTTCTAATACCCTTTTACAAACATTTCGGCAAAGAAGGACACTTTTGGATTTTGGTTTATGCTCTTAAGACGGACTTGACAATTATCAACCCCTCCTTTAACAAAACCACTTCCTCTCCATTTTTGCGTCACAGATCACTTCTAATACCCTTTTACAAACATTTCGGCAAAGAAGGACACTTTTGGATTTTGGTTTATGCTCTGAAGACCTACTTGACAACTATCAACCCCTCCTTTAACGAAACCACTTCCTCTCCATTTTTGCAGTGCGTCACAGATCACTTCTAATACCCTTTTACAAACATTTCGGCAAAGAAGGACACTTTTGGATTTTGGTTTATGCTCTGAAGACCGACTTGACAATTATCAACCCCTCCTTTAACAACATCACTTCCTCTCCATTTTTGCAGTGCGTCACAGATCACTTCTAATACCCTTTTACAAACATTTCGGCCAAGAAGGAGGCTTTTGGATTTTGGTTTATGGTTTGAAGACCTACTTGACAACTATCAACCCCTCCTTTAACGACATCACTTCCTCTCCATTTTTGCAGTGCGTCACAGATCACTTCTAATACCCTTTTACAAACATTTCGGCCAAGAAGGACACTTTTGGATTTTGGTTTATGCTCTTAAGACGGACTTGACAATTATCAACCCCTCCTTTAACAAAACCACTTCCTCTCCATTTTTGCGTCACAGATCACTTCTAATACCCTTTTACAAACATTTCGGCAAAGAAGGACACTTTTGGATTTTGGTTTATGCTCTGAAGACCGACTTGACAACTGTCAACCCCTCCTTTAACGAAACCACTTCCTCTCCATTTTTGCAGTGCGTCACAGATCACTTCTAATACCCTTTTACAAACATTTCGGCAAAGAAGGACACTTTTGGATTTTGGTTTATGCTCTGAAGACCGACTTGACAACTATCAACCCCTCCTTTAACGAAACCACTTCCTCTCCATTTTTGCAGTGCGTCACAGATCACTTCTAATACCCTTTTACAAACATTTCGGCAAAGAAGGACACTTTTGGATTTTGGTTTATGCTCTTAAGACCTACTTGACAACTATCAACCCCTCCTTTAACAAAACCACTTCCTCTCCATTTTTGCAGTGCGTCACAGATCACTCCTCATACCCTTTTACAAACATTTCAGCAAAGAAGGAGGCTTTTGGATTTTGGTTTATGGTTTGAAGACCTACTTGACAACTGTCAACCCCTCTTTTAACGACACCACTTCCTCTCTATTTTTGCAGTGTGGCACAGATCACACCTCATACCCGTTTACATTTTGCACAGAAGGAGACTTTTCGATTTTGGTTTATGGTTTGAAGACAGGCTTGACAACTGTCAACCCCTCCTTTAACGACACGACTTCCTCTCCATTTTTTCGGCACAGATCACCCCTCATACACATGCGTGGGCGGTGTTGTGTAGAGCCACGCCTCCGCTGGCGCTGCCGCTGCTGCTGCTGCTGCTGCGGGACCGCTTGTTCTCAACCAGCCAGCAGCAGCAGTGGTCGGGACGGAGTGTGATCGCTGTCCGGAGAGCATAGATGTGCAAAACCCCTGGAATATCCGTGCGCTGGACAGGCCAGAACCGACCACCGTGGAGGACTGTCTTTATTTAGCCGTCACAAGGGAAAGAGCCACGGTGAAAGCATGGCGGTAGAAGAGGAAGGTCTCCGGGTTTTCCAGAGCGTTAAAATAAAAATAGGTAAGAAGAAAAATCCCTACCCCCAGTCTGAGCGCCTTCAATGGATGGCTCCATATTAACGGGCCAAACAGGCACTGAGGGCTGGAGACTGGAGGGGGACAGATCTGATATGTCTTGTTCCTGCTGTTATTGTAATTCAAATCACACGCTTCCTTTGCAAAGCAGACTGTAAAAACAAATTGTAAAATTGAACATGTAGAGGGAAACACGAGAGATACAAAGCCTTGTGAGAAATTGTGGGAATTTGGCAGCTGGCATAAGGATCCGAATCATGTGTGTTAGAGGGCTACATATGGAGACTTGAACTGATATTTATCTGGACATATCAGCTCCACAGCTGCGAATATCCAGATGATAAATAAACCTTTATTACCTCTCAGCTACAGTCACCCATTCATACAATCTCTCTCCCTCCTCTAAACAGCTTTATGCTTCTAGCTATTGATTGTTAGCCCAGATTTCTATATTTAGATATAGCTGGTCTCCAGTGGGTACCCCCCGGTTTGTAAGAGGCATGTGGTGCATACATATCCCATGAATGGAGCCTTGGAAAGGCTGAGAGCAGTATGCAATTGAAGCTCTAGTGAAGGGATCGGTGTTTTTATGCTATTTGTTTGTACTTATGCTTCAGTAAAACTGTTCATATGTAATCACAGGTATCTCATGGGTTATAATTGATATCTATAACAATAATAATATAGAAGAAAAAAAGATATTAGTCGTCTAAAATAGGAGAGAAAAATAAATTCACCGTACGCTTACTGCTAAGTTATACAGACACTCTAAAATATCTCTTGTCATGTAATAATAGTATAATTAGTGTGACATTTGAAGATTTTATGGACTATTGATACATTTTCCCACTATTTTCTCAATTAATCGATTATTTGTCTGGTCTATAAAATCTGAAAAAGGCGAAAAATGTTGATTCAGATGGATTGTTTTGTCCAACCAACCGTGAAGCGGCAAATCCTCTTGTTTGAGAAGCTGGAATCCGAGAATTTTTGGCAATTTTGCTTGGAAATTTATCAAAATTTGTTTTGTTGCTGATTAATTTTCTGTTGAACACGCAATTGATTATTTGACTAGTTGTTTCAGCTCTAATTATAGTAAACATAACTGTTATTATTTTATTAGGGGGAATAGTTAAAAATGCTGCTGTGTGACTATTTCCTCAAACTATATATTTTTGCCTTTTTAATACCGAATCTTTCAAAGGCATAGTCATTTCCTCTGTGAGCTCTAATTGTTATCCCGGGTCAATATGGGACGTTTGGAACAGTCTCCTTTCGTTTTCACTGACATCTGGCACCCAGTTCATCCTGGCTGTGCTGTCCGGATTGTTTTGACTCCAAACATGCGACAGAAGGGATGAGCAGGGGAAAAAATGACAACAAACACACACCCAAGCTGTGGGGCTATGTGGTGCTGCCAGCCAGCATTAGACAAAAACACTCTGGTGGCCCTTTTTTTCAGTCGAGCGGATGCAAAGTTAGGCTGTATTTTTTAAGCTCCTTACCTACTGTTAAAATTGGCAGCAGAGACGCTGAGAAACAGCTGGTGATTCAAACAAGGACAACGAGAGGGAAGCATGAACAATCCTGACTTGACTTTATCAAAGAGTTCAGCCTCAGTGAGATAATATGCTCTGACCTGTAACTCCACAGAGAGTTGTAATATTTAAATCACAAAGGTCTCATTAGTTTGCTCCACTCTGTGAATGACTGCTCGGTTTGCTGGCGGCGTTAAGTTCCTGTGAATGAAAACTGAGCGACTGGAGGACCTCCTACCTGCTCAGAGACAAGCCTGCTTACTAATCATGCCAGCAATGCATCTTCATGTTGCCTAGATAAATAGTTTGCAAGCTTTCTGAAAATGTTATGATTTGTTATATACAGATCGTTCATGAAAAACATTCACATTGTCGTCACTATGAAGCTTGGATTCCTCGTTCTTCTGTAATGTCATATCAATGACGACAGCAGCGTTTACACTGCGTAGTTACCTAGCAGCAGTCATGCTCACTGTCCGTCTGATCCTCATGGCTCTCTGCTACCAGTAATGTCTATGCAACCCTTGCATCACATTGTTTTCATCAAAGTCTTGTCCTTTGGCATGAGGCTGCGGTTGGCTGATGACTCAGAGTTGAAAATCTGCCACATATTTGTTGGAGAGAGAGGTCTTAATGTTACTGTAATGCTCAGCCAGGTGATGGCTCTTCTCAGTTTCCTGAAGGAACACATGAATTTCAGAAACCGAATGGGCCTACTGGGCCCGAGTCCGTGCTGTCTGGGGAACACAGGAAACAGGAAACTACCCCCAATTCACTTCCTGATTGGCTGGAATAGACTACAAAAGAATTGTGTTTTTTCCTGCATGGCAACAAGCTAACACAGACCAGATGTAGTGGGACACAGAGAGAGGGACAGAGGTGGTGTCTCACATACAGGAGCAAGCTGTGCTTCGTCTGTCAGCCACTGTCTCTGTCAGCGTTCAGAGTGACAGAGAAATCTCAGTGGCACAGCTGGAGTCGGGCTTTTGCTCTAATTAACATCAACACATGTGCATTCGACTTCTCTGTCACCGCTAAAACATAGTTTCAATAACTCGGACGGATTGAGAGCACTGGAAAACACATCAAACTATAATGTGGCACAAATTAGTGTACACTCCTTCGAAGAAATGTATAACAATGAATTACTGTAACATCTTAAAGCCATTACAAACTCATTCTGTGCAGCCAAACGTTGCTCAAATCTGCAGAACTTTTAACTGAAATACTACAAATTCTAAAATAATGCAGAATACATCTAGATTATTTTCATTTCCAAACATGGAGTAAAAATCCCCCAGATTCAACGAAGAGTTGGAACAAGACGGAATACTGTAAGACAGTCAAGAATAAGAGGATTTTTACAACCTGAAACCTGCTTTAATTGATTTTGTGGCCACTTGGGGGCAGCACAACAAGCCGTAAACACATGCAAATAGTTGCTAATTTACCTATTCAGCAAATACGTAGCAACATTAGCATTCATTTAGGGGCATTTTTCAGGCCACCTGGTGAATGTAAGTCCAATATTTGCTCTCATTTTAGCTCTGTTTTTGGTCTCCACCAACTCCTGTGGGAAATATCTGGTAGTTACTGACTTTTTCTGTTAGCTGTTTTGTCCTGGGCAGGTCGCCTAAAGGGGATTTTTAGAGATTTTTTTGCTAAAAACAGCCCATGATACAACGATAACAACAACCGTAGCAACAAAGGCTACGTAACGGACGGCCGTTTGTAGGCAGGTGCGAAAGATCTGATATCAATTTAATGAGGAAGTAGAAGTAACATTGCAAACGGAGCGTTCAGTGCAGGCTTAAGCCTGGGATTTTCACTTTCAGGGAGTATTTTTACTCATGTTCGCATCACGTTTTCTAACAGTGTTATGTTTAACATAAACATTCGACATTATAACAGTATGTAACTATCAAAAAATCACAAAAAGCATGTTATGTCTCCCATAATAAGGGGAAACTTGATACTCAGGAGTTAAAGGAAGTGTGTTTTGTATTCTAGATGATAGACCAGATAGCTTTTTGAAACAATGAAATAATTTGTGAATAAGCAAATTTGTTATTTTTGGTGCCTATTGTGGACAGCATAAACATGTTAATGATTACTCCCAATCTGAAGGTTTAAAAATTTCCAGAGCTCAGTCTGTGTCTGGTACCAGGTTACGTGGCTGAGGTTAAGTTACTGGATTGGTAGAGAGTAAACGTGGCATCTTCTGGCATCACTTCACCTCATAAGTCACTCAACCTGCACTGCTGAGACTTTATAGTGTTGGCCCAGTGCTGTGTTGTTACTGTTTAATAGTGTTGTTACAATTAAAATGTAATTTTATATGTAGACGATATAGAGTTCAAGCCTGAGTGGACCACAGTGGGAGAGAAACACTAGATTACATATTGTGAAGAGGAGGTTCAGTGTCGGACGATCAGGAAGGAGCAGCTGAATTTAGGCAGCTCAGGCTGGATGACTTTGGCGGGGGTGAGCATGGGAGGGAAAAGTTGGTTTGTAGTGACAGGGGCCCCCCTCCTTCCCTTGACAGCTGGCCAACAGAGGTTCCCAAACTTCCCCCTGTCCAGACTGAATAGGAGACATGGAGTGACCGGGAGAGGGAGGGAAGGAATGTTTTAGAAACTCTCCGTCTGCGTGGAGGACTCCCACTCTTATTTAGGTGAAGGGTTCAGATCCCAGTTGGTTTGCTTCATATAGAGCTATGATTTCATTGCGTTCATGTTCATAAGTGTATGCATAATGGTGTTCATATAAGCCAAGTTCTCCATTTTGTCCTAGAAGGCCAGCTCTCTGGGAAGTCGTTTGCTGTAAACATGTGTGTTGACTGTTTAGACGCAGACTGTGTTACGGTCCAGGCAGCTTTAGGCTGGTGGAATAATCCGGGTCGGGTACAGCGGCTCTCTCTGCACTCAGTCATATACCCTCCATGAAAAAACACAGTACTTGGAATAGCGGGGAAGTATCGCCGTTGGCCCAGCATGCTGGGTCAGAAGGGGTAAATAAAGGGCTCAACCAGTGTGCTGCTCCTTCAGGATGTCCTTCAGATGCCCCGAGGGAGAAGTCGACTCAATCCCTCCCTGGGATGACCTCTACCTGCTGACAATGACATAACAACAAAAACATTCACCGTGCTATGTGCAGTGTACGTTACAGAGAGAGAAAATCAGAAATTATCTCAACAGAAAGGGGTTGAAAAGTTCTACAGCAAATGTCTCCACACACACTGATTAAATCAGGTTTTGCAACAGTGCTACTCTGCTCTGGCAACACCAGCAATGTCAGCTTGCCACACAGTGACTTACACTCAGCTCACTCTCTCTTTCCTGTGCTTGCAAAAGATAGCATATCTGCTCGCCAATGTGTATGGGTCGAGCCTGTGTGTGAGCTGTTGATGTTTTTTTTTACATCTTAATTAGTTAAAAGCAGAGTTTTCTGGGAGTTATGTAAATGGATGAGGAAGCTGGAGGGAGTGTTGAGGTTAAACTCTATCCTGACCAAGACTCACAGGCCATATAATGCTGTGAAACACACTCCACACCATGACCACTCTGGTTTGAAACATTACACTCATATCCTGAATGAACACACCAGGTCTCTGACACACTTTAAAGCCGATCCTCCGGACACAGTGTGAACTTGTGCAAACTTCCACAAGATCTCAGCACATGCCCATGTGTGTGTGTGTGTGTGTGTGTTTGTGGTCGTGTATTTTTGTTTTACTCAAGTTTTCCATTGAGACTAACGGATCTGTGTGAACATTAGCCTTCGGCAGCGCAAGACGGAGAGTGAGTTTGATCAGTAACTGAACGCTGGTTTATCAGAGGGACTGTGGTGTGCCACAGCCGGTCTTTAACTGTAAACCCCCTCTTTTTTTTTTCTCTCCACACTTTTTTCCCTCCTCGTGCTGCTTCAGCAACTGTTGTGGTTGCGTGGAAAGTCTAATTTGTGGCGAGCAGCATTGTATTCAAAAATGTTAGTTAGGAATGGACAGTAGGTAGCTTCTGCTGCTGCTATGAAAAAGGCCAATAAACTGAAGCAGCTGCTAAATCAGAGAGATGATACGATATGTACTGACACAGACTTATTTTTTTCATGTGTTTATCTTCATCTGAGGAGTGTCCTTTATTTTGTTCAGTGTTTTAAATACTGTTGAAGTGAGTACTTGATTTGTTCATCAATGGATATAAAGGTGCTTTTTTCAAATAAATTAAATGTTAAGTTATATATCAAGTAGTAATACCAAACATATGCTGGTTATATTTACAATAAACATCTTCACGTCCACATGACCCACTGGGTGTGTTCATTATTATGAATACATATTGTACAGACCAGCATGGTTCAAACAGACACAACTCAAGATCCCAAAGTATTCGTACCACTTGATATTATGATGTAGATATAAATAATATAAGTGTCTTGGGCTTGAAAGTGTTACACAGTAGAGACTTAGATAAAGCATTAGAACAAGCAGATACAGAGTATGTGTGTGGTAATGTTGTCAAACCGGGTGGGTTTTTTAATCTAACCTTTAAGCTACTTAAAGTGATACTCCAGCCAAAATTCATCTCCTGAGAATCAAACTTTTAGCTAATGTAGGCTAAAACGTTTGTCCTCTGCTGCCACCATGACGTTCTTAAGCGTTGAAGGGAGAAGTGTCTTTAAACATATTAGTTTGGACAGTTGAGAAGTGGATTAGGCTGCAGTTGTGAAACGTCACTGTGAAGTCTTTGTAACTGACTTGTGAGCTAACCTAAGCCCCAGTTTTTCTTGAATGACCGAAAGGGCTGCAACTACTGATTATTGTTATTATTGATTAGTCTGTTGATTTTTTTTCAACAAATCAATTTATTTCTCAGTAAAATGTCTGTAAATATTGAAAAGTGGCAGTTATAATTTCCTACAGCCCCAGCATTTCTTCTTCAAATGTCTTTTTTTGTCTGACCAATAGTCAAAAACCCAAAGATATTCAAGTTACCGTCATGTGTGACAGAGACAAGCATTACATTTTTACATTTGAGAAGCTGGATGTTTGGTATTTTTTGATGATTCAATTATCAAAATAGTTTAAACTAAAATAATTTTCTATTGCTCGACTAATCAGTAATTCAACTCATCTTTGACGCTGTAACAACTTCTTTACAACCTTCTAGTAGGTGACAGCTATTTCTGTTGTAAGAAAAGTTTCTTTTGGGCTACTGGATGTCATGTGACCTGCAATTTTGACTCAGTCCACTACCCCAAAATCACAGCTGCGTGCTGCCCCTGGGTTGAGTTTGAAGGACATGTGTTTACCAGGCAGTGACATGGTGTTGAGTTGCATTAAGGGAAGTGTAGGATCCAGGGTTTCAGGTAAGGGACTAAAA
Organism: Thunnus albacares; assembly: GCF_914725855.1. Taxonomy (NCBI): domain Eukaryota; kingdom Metazoa; phylum Chordata; class Actinopteri; order Scombriformes; family Scombridae; genus Thunnus; species Thunnus albacares. The sequence continues at coordinate 25,926,911 of NC_058106.1, forward strand.
CTCAGGATATGTGGGCCTTCACTGCACAGATTTTGATTTCTTATTTTAGTATGAAATCGTTGCATTGCCCCTTTAAGACGTGACTTTGTGGTTTGGAAACTGTTAATAAGTGTTTTTGTTATTGTTTGACATATTGTAGAGTAAATAAGTAATCAGCTAATAGAAATCATGAGATGAACTGATAACTGTGATAACATGAGATGAACTGTGTGTGTGTGTGTGTGTGCGTGCGTGTGTGTGTGTATGGGTGGGTGTGTGTCGGTTTAAAGTTTTTATGTTTAGTCATTTTCAGAAATCCAATAACGACTTAAGATTCAGTTTCGGTTCTTGTTTTGACACTCGTTTTAGGAAAATCAAAGGAAGTGAGTATCAACAGAGGGATTATATATTGCACTTTTACAAGTTTCAGTCTTTCTTCCCTTTCTCACGGTGTCTCTCTCTCTCTGTGTGTTGCACACCCACACACGCACTCACACACACACACACTCTCAGGGGTAACTGGGTTGTTCGCTGCTTTTAAACTACATCTTGGATCCAGTTGAAATTCCTTTCTCCTCATCTCATTTCCTGTTGTAGCTTTCTCCAAAGCTAACCGCTCTCCAGTTTTCTATCTGGCTGACTTCTCTCTCTCTCTCTCTCTCTCCCTCTGCAGTCTTCCTCCTCTCTCACCCTTGATTGAGTACACTGCTTGTATTTTTCTCAGTGACGCCCCCCACCCACCCCCCCCCCCTCCCTTCCTTAAGCCTGTGTTTCCCAGGCCTGCTAGTCGGAACACACACAACCACTGAAGGCATTCACGCTTGTGTATCCTCGAATGTGTTCATGTCAGAGAAGATTAGAATAACGAGCGGGAGCGGTGCCTCTCGCCGCGTTTGTAACTGTACGCGCGAGTATGGCCGAGTGAAACGAGTCGACAGAAGAGGAAGAGGAACAAAGCTGCACATTCACTGCGTCCACTGTGTTGCTTCAATCACTTGTGCTTCCTCATTTCTTCCTTCCATCTTCGCCTGCTTTTTTCTTCACTTTCCTCTACAGGAATGAGGTGGGGGAGTCCATTTTTTTTTTTTTTTTTTTTTTTTTTGATGTGTCGATCCGCTCCTGTACGCCCTCTTTGGGGTGTTCCTGTCATCGTTATTTTCTCTCTGCGATTCTGTTCACCACCCCCGTGTTTTGCGTGCACTCACCCACACGTGCCAATAGTGTGTCTGCACTGTGTGTTTTCGCTCATGTACTAGGGCAAAATATTCTCCCAAGGGCAGCTGCAGTGATGAGTTCTCGCTTGATGAAAAGAGAAAGCTGCTGCTGTTGTTGTTGGGGTTTTTTTTTTTCTGCTTATTTTTGAATCCGGAAGAGAGAAAACACACACACACACAAACACACACACACGCCCCCCCCAGAGAAAGTAAGAGAGAGAGAGAGATGAAAAAGGGACCAGAAATAGAGAAAAATGAAATCAGGTTAAGGCTAATTTTGAAAAAGGAAAACGAAAGCAACTCCGCAAGACAAACCCTCAGAGCTGTATAGATGAAGAGGAGAAATGAGGCAAAGAGAAAAAGAGAAAACAGCAACACATGGACAGGGATAAAAAAAAAAAAAGAAAGTAATAGAGGAAGATAGGCAGGCTGAGACAGAGGATTACAAACGCTGGTTTTATAATAAAGTCTTTAATCTAACGTGTTGAATCGCAGGTTACGGAAAGGCTTATCCTCTCTTTTGTAACCGACTGTGTCATACACAAATATTCATAACTCCACCCTCACTGTTGTAGTGAGTGTATTCTCCAGTGGCTGCTGCTTATCAACTCATCCAGAAATACAAGACAACAGTCCAGCACTTCCTTCTCCCCTAAACAGGAAGCTGCGAGCTGTCACCCTGTATCTGTAACCCGTGGCAATGACTGGGCTGATGCTGTTTAGCAGAGACTGCAGTGGTGGTTTTGAATCTTCTAGCCAAAGAGCAATCCAGCTACAGATAGTCTTTTTTTTTGTTACTGACGGCCATTTTTTAAGCATTCTGATTTGCTTCAGATAGGAAATTCACCACAGTAAATATTTATGTTTAAATTATGTTATCATGGCACAGTTTTGCAGTTGGAAGCAACAATTGTTCTTAAGAGTTTAAGTGATGCATTCAGGCGCTCTAGAAACCACAAGCTGCAACTCTGGGCTTCAAACTGGCTCCAATGCAAACCAATGGGTGACAAATTGAAAAACAAGAAATATTAATATTTTGGGAACCAGAACATTTTTGCTAAAAGAAAAAAATAGCTTGCATGATTATTTCCAAAATTGTCAATAAACTAATTGATTAATCATCTTAACATTGCAGCTCTATAAGGGTCCATTTAATTTGGTTATTTAAGAATTGCAACTAAGAAATGTACGGAGTGTGACATTTTTTAGTTGAAAAATATACTTCAAAGTCCTCGCTGGTGGACAAACTATGTAATATGACACTGTGTTTGAAAGACTGTAGATGTATCTGACATTTATCCAATTTCTTGTTACTTATCTGCCAATTGTATGCTGATAGCGATATATCTGCAGTAAGGTAAAATATATCAGTCAGTCTGTAATTCTCAGATGTAGAAGCACTTCCCCTGTTGTTACCACACATCACTAAAAAATAGAAAAAGGTAAGGACAACTAGATGTTCATTGTGATGGATTACCTACAGTATCTCAAGCAAGTTTCAAGTCTCTGCAAGCTGATTTTCATACCGTATTGTCATGAACTGAAACAGTTGGCTGCTTGAAAGGTAGAAAAATGCACTCAGCAATCTTAAAAGGTTCGGAAAAAGGTCAGCAGCAGTGGAAGATATAGAAAAAAAAAATTGAAGTAAATGCGTTTAAACATGTGGATCCACTGGATCAATCTTTGAAATGTGTGTGTGTGAGATGGCGTGTAGATGCTTTAAAGTATGCACATAAACTGTATGAATTGTACTCTCACATCCTTTTTTGTAGATGTTTTCCTCCCTCCAGTAGCTCTCCTTTTGGCCCAGAGATTTGTTTATAAGCTGCGAGTTGAGTCATTAAACACACACACACACACACACACACACACACTCACACACATACGCACAGAGCTGAGAAAGCTGTGGTAATCCCACAGTGTGTTGGTTACTAGGATAACCTCAATGCTGCAATCCAATCAAGGGACCTCACAGGTCATGAATGAGAGCAGTAGGAAAACAGAGATTGGAGGGAATTCAGGAGCGAAGGGTGAATGAGGAGGATTACAGTCGGGAGATAAAATAAATGCGGGAGAATAAAATGAGAGAGAAGAGGGAGAGACGCAGGAGACAGGAGGGGGATCTAATATGGGAGGGAAGTAAAGGGATAAAGACGGAGATAAGAGAGACTTGCGTCATCGCTCAGCTCTCACACATAAACACAGACAGAGTTGCATTCTGTAAAAACAAATGTAGACAGTACAGTGTGAACTATGTTTTACCGCTCAGGTATCTTTTTCATTTGTGAATGAACGTTGTTATTGTGTATTGATGTATGAATCAGCCTCCAGAGTATCAGTCATAACACTGTGTTGCATTACAGACCCCACTGAGAGCACTTAATCACCTCTGTTTGTCTCAGCACGGTTTTATATTTGTCCTCCGTGCAGAGATGCATCAGCCAGCTTTGCTTTTTTTAAACATTGTGAGTGGACCTTTGAGACTCTGTGGACTGAAAATATGTATTTTACAGAGACTCTCTACAGTAGTAACAACAGCACATCATGTAAAATAGCAGAGAAATGTTTCTTATCGCCAACAAATCCATAAAAAGACCCAAACCAACAACGCTTTAGTTTGTCTCTCAATACTTTCCGACTTACACAACCTGTCTGCCACTTCAACTCCAAGCCTGTTTGTTCTCCTCTTAAGACGCAAATCTCTAAAAAAGGGTCACAAATGTATAGTTTTATATTTTTTTAAAGGCTAAGTTATTTCCAAAAACAGCTGGGCACTGTAGTTTTCGCAAGTAAAGAATAAATTATATTGAGGACTATTTTCAGCTGTGGATTAATACGCATTTGTTGATCTTTTGAGTTTTTACGGCAGCAGGACTGTTTATGTGGGATGACTCAAAATAAACTACAGTGCCCACGTTCATCATAATGAAAAAACATGTCATCCAGTGCAACGCTGTGACTCATAGATGTGTTTTTATTGGTTTTGGACAATGGCACAGATGAATAAGATATATCAGACTTTGACAGTCGGTGCTTGTTATAGGATCAATTTTCTCCTTAGTTCTGGGGGTTTTTCATGGTGTTTGTTGATAGTAATAAAAATACAAAATATCACCAACATCATCTAAAAAAAGTAACATTCCAGTGTAGGACTTTGCTTATCTGCTCGGTCTCACGACCGCATTACAAACCTAACAGTGTGTAAATAGATCAAATAGTGTGGTTTGTGCTTCATTACTAATGTGATTACTCTCATCGCAGTGATGGTGCATGATATGTTTACATTGTTTGAAAGTAGACTCTTCCTTCCTTCAGAGGTATTAAACTGGTTCAGTGAGAAAACAATTCATGTGAAATCCAGAACACAGACACTGTCACTGCTGGATGGATGCAGTGTTTTGTTTCTCATTCATAGATTTTATTTGAGGCAGCAAAGTCTTTTGTGTTCAATTGTTTCTAAAAGTCTGCATGGAAATGAAACTGAGAGTGCAAATTGATTGAAATGTCTGATGGGACTGCTGCATTCATGTGCAGATAAGCTGATAGGATAAATGACTTCACTAATCTGAGGGTAGCTGTCTGTTCTGCTGTTTTACAGCCAGTTATCCAGTGTCAAATGTCAACTCCCCCCCCCCCCCAGGTCAGCTACCAGGGTCGGAAACATTACAGCGTGTATTATATCATTGTGATCTACTGACTACATGTGAACGGAGTTAGTGTAGCAGCAGATATTTTTTTCTTTGTACAAAAAAAACAACTGTTTTGAGCATTTATTTTGTAAGTGGTTGTGAAATGACCAGAGCCCCCCTAGCCAAAACAACAGCCAAAAAGCTACATCAATTGTAGGTCTTTTACTGCATTTCTTACTACATTTTTCTAGAGCAGTGGTTCCCAAAGTGAGGATTGGGTTCCAAGATAGAAGCAAAGGGTCACCTTTACCTGACATTTCTCTATTTTTTGCTTTTTTGTTGAAAAATATTTCTCCTCTTTGTGCCTCCAAAAATCTTACAAATGAAAAAAAACGATAACAGAAAATCACTCTCTCGTCGAACTGCTCACTTCTAACGTCTTACTTTAAACGTTGCTTAATTTTAAGGGGTCATGAGCCAAAAAACATGTGGAACCGCTGTTCCAGAGGATCACATTTAAAGACAGAGTCTCAGTTTGCGAGCAGCAGCACCCAGCCGCAGACGCATGCTCGCATCATGAAGAAGTTACTCATTTAAAGCCAGAAATAGCAGCGCTAAGATCTGCTGCTGAATGGCAGCATCAGATTCCCATGAAGATAATGGAGCGGTACTGGAGGAAAAACAATGACAATGTTGTGCTAACACACGTGTAACTATAGACTGCAGAGTCCTGTGGGTCCCTGAGGCAAAGGGAAATAGAATAAGGAACAGTGTACTGACTTACATGGATCTGTGGTTTCATAAAGGAGAATATATTGCTCCTGAGGGACCGGGACACCACCTTTGTGGTTTGTTTGTTTGTGTGTGTATGTGTGTATGTATGTATGTGTGTGTGTCTCAGTGGGTGGTTGGACCACATTCTTTTGAAAGGGAGTGCTATCTGTCACACATGTTTGATGAACAGATTGAGCTTCAACAAGATTCAGGAAATGTCCCACGCAGATTCTTTCATTCACAGAATGAATATTTTGAATGGTTAATCGTTATCTATGTATATGTGTGTGTTTCAGTGAACACGACGCTTGATATTTACTTGTGCAGTATAAAAGTAGCCACCCTGGCAGCGCTAAGCTCGTTATACGTGCTGTCGGATTTGGTAATGTGATGACAATGAAAGTGTGAGTTTAAGAGTGATAAACTCTGCCAGCTCAGCCGAGAAGCTCCCGATACATTCAAAGCTAAAACGGGTGTACAAACTTACATAATGCATGTTCAGAGTGTACTTAAATAAGTAATTACTTGTAGCAGTGTCCCTGAATAAAACACATTGTTATTGCTTACACCAGTGTTCCTGAATAATAACCGCTCACTCTCTCCTTCCTGCTTTCTCTCCTCTCTCTTTCCTCGCTTTTCTTTGTGCAGGAGAAGCAAAAAACATCCCTCCGTACCCGGGGCCAAACAGGATGAGGGACTGCTACTGCACTGTCAACCTGGACCAAGAAGAGGTCTTCAGGACCAAGATCGTCGAGAAGTCACTCTGGTACTTTCATGTTTATGCGCCTTCCAGTCTTTTTCTACATCTGTCTCTTTCAGTTTCCTGTCTTTTCAATCACATAAAGGTCATGAGAGTCAAATCATAACCACTTTCTCATAGGTTGAAACTCAAACTCAGACGTGGTATGAAAATAAAAACTCTGTTTGAGGGGGCGTGTTAATTCAGGTTCTGGTGAGATATGAAAGATGATCCAGGAAGTCCAGTATGAGTAATCGATCCAACCTCCAATTTGAAGGCATAGAAGCAGCCAAAACACTGCAGAGTGGTTCACAGTACTGATATAATCTGTGGTAATATTCTTATTATCTATTTGCCTTGACAAACAGTTGAAATACAGCATTCTGTGAGCATGCACATATCTGACTGGCCACCGCAGGGCCTTGCCAGATGATGTTGTGTTGAGTCTGGTTCAACTTTTGCCCACTGAGTTGGAAGGGTTGTGGTTTTTAACACAGGGCTGAGAGGAATGTCATTAATTTTGCAGGTATTTGGTCACGAAGCAAAGTATTGGACAAAGTCTAACCTTGACCTGATGATGAGACTACAGGAAAAATCTGGATTTTGTCCCAATGAACAGTCCATAACAGAAATATATTTAGTTTATGATCTTAGAAAACTAGATAAACCAGAAAATATTCACATGTGAGAAGCTGGAATCAGAGAATTTGGACTTTTTGTATCAGTTATCAAAATAGTTGGTGACTAATTTCCCATCAATGCAAATCGTTGCGGCTCTAATTTGAACCTATGGTGATCCATCCAATTGTTGTCAAGATTATTTCGCTCAAAGTCACCAATGTGAACCTCGTGGTGGCGTTAGAGGAAAAGTCAGGGGATCCACAAAGTTATTAAAATTCATCTACTCAGGACGATGAACATCTGTCCAAAATTTCAGCAATGCCGCTAGCATGGCAAAAATAAAGTTTGTTTACTTTTCCGTCAGCTGTTCAGCAGATCCTGTATATTTTATCATTGTGTTACTTGTACTGTTTACTAGATTGTGCTTTTACATTTTTGTTATCTGGGCTGATGAGCCGACGAGTAGACAGAACATTTCTGCATACAAGGTTGCAATTGACAAAATGGAATTACATTTATTTAAGGATCCTGTATTTGTGGGATTGTTTAAGTGCAGTCATGCCTCTGCCTGCCTCTCTGTCCATCCGTCCTTCTGTCTGTCTACTGAGTAACAGAAGAAGACAGTAATTGTTAGCAGCGGCCCTGGGGGCTCAGCTCACGAGATTCTCATTGCCAAGATTTCTATGGTCGTCGTTTAGGTAAAGCAGAGTGTGGCAGTTGATGTACCTTCCAACCGATGGTCACAAACAGGCCTTTTGTTGTAGGCAAACAAGCAGTAGAGTTCCCATGATTCATGGCAGCTTGTAAATACTTGTGGTCTTTATTTCTGCCCGAGTGATGAATCAGCTAAATCAATCATCTTCTTTTTTTTTTTTGCTTCAAAAATGGGAATCTGAAGGGGAATTTTGTCTTTTTATGTTTTCATAATGAAGTAAGCACACAGCTTGACTGCTAATTTTACCGACCAAGCCACAAGCATAAGCAGGAATAGTTTACAGATTAACTAATCAATCAATTAATGGATTTTTTTTTGAGAGCAAGACCAAGAGGGCCGAGTCACAGATGCTTTAGCTACTTTAGCTTGTTGGGTGGAAAGGTTGTCTCCTTACTATACAAAGATGTATTTATAGATAAACTATAGACAGTTGACCCTGCAGATTGTGTTGTATGAAATAAAAAAAATCACATATTTGACCTGTTTCTTACATAAAAGTAAAATCTTAGCATTTTAAGGCATAAAAGGTTGGTATAATATGTGGTTTTGATGGTCTATTTTCTTTCAGAATGGTGCTCCTTAAGTTATTGATTGGCATGTCGCTAACACTTTCCACAACAACACACTTTCATTTTTTTTGACACAATCAGCCACATCATTTCTAAGGAGGATTTCTTTTCCAGAATTTGCTCCCTCGTTTCTCCTCATCGCATTCCTCCCTCTTATATTTTGACAAATTTATATATATATAAAACCAACCGGTGTGTTTGCGGTGAACACACGCGCTCTCCCTCTTATCACAGTGTGCCTTGTGTCTCCTCTCTCCTCCAGTCCGTTTTACGGGGAGGACTTCTACTGCGAGATCCCACGTAGCTTCAGGCACCTCTCCTTCTACATCTTTGACAGGGACGTCTTCAGGAGGGACTCTAGTATCGGTGAGTAAACAGCTGCTCCGTTTATTGTAAACTTGGAAGCTGAATCAAGAGTTGCTTGATTAACGGGGAAGAAGGAGAAATGACCCTCAAGTTACAGGCTTTACTGTGACTTTACTGGAACTAAAGCAACATGCCAGGTAGCTTGAAAGCAATAAATAGAAATTATTATAACTCTGTAATTATGTAATTTGTTTAATGTGTAATACCTAAACTGCCTTTTCGAACACAAAATGTTTTTTTTGTCACTCTTGACTTTGTAAAGCTTTATATTTAACAAACAGATATGAGAGTGCATTTATCTTCTCATCTCGTCGCACATTTCCCAAAATGTTGAACTTTCCTTTTAAGGGCATACACTTTTAGAGTTCAAACTGTATGTGTCTGTGTCTGAGTGTGAGCGGATGTTTTTTATCTGTGTTACTGGGTGTGCCAGCGTGTGTTCCGGTGGGTCTGTGTTTGTGTGTGGTTGCCCACTGACCACAAACTGAAAAATCTCTCTCTGGGTGTGATTTTATCTTCAACACCATCTCAGCTAGTGTTTGTGTGTGCGTGTGGGTGTCGTAAACAGAAGTAACTTGTTAGTTTCGGGATAGAAATTACGAGGTCGTCTCTGGGTAACTTTCAGTGCAATTTGCGAGTGTATCTCCAACAGCTTCTGCACCAGGTGCCTACATGCATTAAAGAGATTGGCGTGTGGATTTACAGTACGTGAGCAGACATGCGAGGGTGTGTGTGTGTGTGTGTGTGTGTGTTTGTCGAACGTGTGTTGTAGCTCGCATCTGAACATGTAGGTTTTATTAGGAAGGGTAAAGTGAGTTATGTTTTGGAGCTCATTTTTTTTTTTTTTTTTTTTTTTTTTGCGTGATTGTGTGCGTAGGCAAGGTTGCAGTGAAGAAAGAGGACCTGCAGAAATATCATGGGAAAGACACCTGGTTCCAGCTACAACCTGTCAGCGCTGACTCAGAGGTGCAGGTCAGTACAGAGAAAGAAAACACAATCAGTCACACATGCAGACAATAATAAAAAAAAACCCTCTCCCCTGATCTTTTCTGTATTTTTTTCTCATTGTGTCTCCATTTCAGTACTTTTTGGTATAAAACAAAATGTGTCCAGTTGATACTTAAAGCTGACGTTGAATGCTTGCTTATATTAGTAATCTTATTTACTTATCTTTTAGGGCTACAACTAATGATTATTTCAATTGTCGATTAATCACATGATTATTTTCTCAACTTATCGATTAATCGTTTTGTCTATAAAATGTCAGAAAATTGAGAAACATGCCCGTAGTAAGTTCCAAGAGTCAAAGGTTACGTTGTCAAATCATCAGTCATCTTATTTTGTCCAAACAACAATCCAAAACCCCAAAATTATTCACTTTACAATAATGTAACGCAAAGGAAAGCATTAAATCATCACATGAGAAAAGCCAATTCAAGGCTAAATTCAGAAAAAAATTTGGCAAATATGCTTTAAATATTACTGATTTAAATCATAACTGTGCCAGTTATGATTTATTTACACTAACCTTTTGTACAGCTGCTTGTTTCTAGGCAACAGTTAAAACAAGACTTTGTGACTTTTGAAAGAATAAACAACACACTGTTCTTCTTAGAAATGAATAATTGAAGTCACACACTTTTATTAAATTCAATACAATAAGACGTTTTGCTGCATCAGCCTTATTTTGTCTGGTATGACAGCAACCTATGGTGACTAATGTTAGATAATGTAAGCAAGCTAAAGATAGATATTGCTGACTTTCTATACTTGTTCCACTATTACATTATGTTCTAGCATTTACATTTACAAACGGTGTCAAAAAGAGTTGTGTTTTGGAATTAATATTAACTCTTTTTTCCGAGGCATACCCAGCATCAGTCACTGCAGCGTGTGTGTTTGCATGTTGGTGTTTGAAGCAGGGCAGAACCCAAACAAACACAGCATGTGTGCACCTAAAACATCTGAGCCTGCAGGGTCAAAGTCACCCGGCTCTCCACGTATCCCGTAGATCAAAATTTATCCACCTGTTCGACAGCTCGGTATGTGATCATCCCGTCCGAGAGCGAACACGCGGCTTTTGCCAAAAACTGCTACGTTTTCCATATTAAGCGCATTTGATGAATGAACAACAGTTCGCTGAGACAGCAGATAAAGTATGTGCGCGGGTCGCAGGTTGTGGAAGTGATTTGCTGTTGAGTATATTAACAGGCTGGTTGTTTATAGTTCTTTGCAGGTGTTGTATTATGGGGATAAAAGCAGATATCAAATTAGTGGAGAACCTGATGGATAATAGAGGTCTTAAGCTGATTTGATATCCATATTTAAAAGTTTGATAAAGACACATCAGCCGATATTTGTTTTTTAATAGAAATATATAACATAAACAAACATTTTTTGATAAGAACACCTAAAAAATTTGGTTATTAAAGAATGCACTGCAAAGATATGCATTAAGCAGGATATTTTACAGTTGAAAAATAAACTTTCTGATTGACTGACAGCTGCTCTATTTGTCACACTACAGCTAAACATCTGAATTATTATTCACAGAGAAAACTTATTATTTCTGTTTCCTGTAGTTGTGAAGGCTTTTGCTCCCAGTATTTGATCTGTGATCAACAATGGAGCTGTTGCATTTTTCACACTTGTCCTACATGCTTATTTACTACTCAACACAACATTTTCTACTATTCACTATTCAACAGCCTCAATCACCCACATGCATGCATGCACAGTTTAGGCACACACACACACACACACACCCGGGCACATAGTACTACACAGACACGTACACACACACACACACACAGACAGAGACAGTGAACAGTGAACAGTAACATCTGCAGACAGATGGGTGTGTGTAGCCCTGGAGCAGGGATCTGAAACAGAGACACATTCATCCGAGGAGCCGGGGAGAGGAAGGATGTGTGAGACAATGAGAGAAAAGAGAGAAAGTGAGGGAGATGGATCAAATGAAGTAGGAAGATAGAGTGTCTCTCTTCTCTTTTCAATAGAGGACACATTGTTTGGCCTGTGTGCACATGTGTATGTGCGTGTGTTTGTTCCCTTTGCGTGAATTGGCTAGAGAGAGCAACGCCTGTGAGTTTGCATACTGATGCTGTTAATTAATGGAGCTTTTCTAGACAGCTGCACCACTACACTGCCATTATGTCATTAATCCAATCACTTCAGAGGGAAAATAACTTCGGCATGACGTTCAGGCTTACAGCGATTTTCATACAGTGTCTCTGCTGGTGGAGGAATGCCATTTCTTTCATGTTTGTGTGTTTTTGTTTAGTGCAAGGATGAATTCTGGTGTGTTTTTGGCTTGAAGGTACAGCACATGGATTTTGGCCTTTTCTTAAAACTGTATCTTGTACTATACTATAGGTTGGTTGTCAGAAATCTAAATTGTTGGCAGTCCTGTGTGCGTTCATAAGCTGCCAGTTAGGTCTTGGAGTGAAACAGTTGAACTCAATGCTGTACGCTAAAACTCATGTACAGTATTTCTAAGTGACGGATTACATGTCCCTTTATAAATTGATGACATTTTCCTTCCACTTAAGCTCATAAATTCCTTTCATATCCAACTGGATTATGCATTTAGAGAAAAGTATATTTGCCAAGCATGAATCAAGTTTGCAAAGCTGACATTTTAGATTCAATTAACTTTTATTAATTTGGAAAATGTTTTTGCCCAAAGTGACGTACAAACGAGGTAAATTCCGAGCCGCGGATTAGATTAGATTACACAGTGTTGTCATATTCGTCAAAAAGTTTGTCTGTAAAAGCCAACTTTGTTTCAAAAATTGTAGATAGATGGTTTTCACTGCCCAGGATCATCCTGGCTGTCATTGGGCGCTGGGCTGTGTGGCAGCGTTCTGTGTAATGTTGAATATTTGAATACTGTGCTGTCATTGGGAATGAGTTGGTGCATAAAAAGTGTTTAATAGTGTGTATTTTTGTGTGTGTGTGTGTGTGTTCCACAGGGAAAAGTGCACCTGGAGCTGCGTCTGAGTGAAGTCATCACAGACAGCGGAGCCGTCAACCACAAACTAGCCACACGGTGAGGCTCCACACACACACGCACACACGCACATACATACACTTATGCCTGATGATTTAATTTGATTCTTGCAATTTTACACCATTTATCAATTATGGTGGCACAATAAGGTAGAGTTCATGTAAAGAGAAGAAGAAGAATCTCAGTATCACATCATGTGGTCATGGAAGTAGATTTTCTAGAGAGTAGTCTAGAGAAAATTTAAATAAGGATTTAACAGCTTTACAAAAGAATAAAAATCCAACTCAAGACCATCCGTCACATCCTGTCAACCTGGATGTGCCGTGTGGATCTTTCTGTTTAGTGCTGAGTAGCAAATGTTAGCACTCTAACATGCTAAACAGTACATCAGCATGTTAGTTTTATCGTTGTGAGCACGTAATGCTGGCATTAGCATTTAGCTCTGGCAACTAATATTGTTACCTGGATTTGAAAAGTTTCCATCAAGCCGTGTCAAGGATGCCCACCTGTTTCTGATTTGATTGCTGTTGTAGCGCACGATGCTTACTTGCAAACCCCGGTTTCACAAGTATAAGTGACTGCAGTGCAACACGCTTTACTCCACTTCCAAGGTGCATGGCTTGTTGCCCAGCAACAGCTTTTGACTGGCAGCGAGATGGTTGAATGTTAGAGCTCTTTGTTTAGAGCTTTGTGAAGGTGTGAATTAGTGTGTAACAGCGTTGTTTCATGTGTGATGTGTGAGTGTTTGCCGAGGATCAATAATGTCCTCATGGGTTTATTATTCTGTATGTGCGCGCGTGTGCTTGCTCGCTTGCTTGCTTTTCAGCTCTTCTTCTGTAACATGCAGCAGTGAAGTCTGATGATGAGCCAGCATGGCTCCGTTCCCAGAGCACATTGTGGGTAAGGAGCTTAGAGCTGAGAGCAGGAGGTCAGCTAGTCAGATTTCTCTAGAAAGACACGTGTAAGAGAGGAAGAGAGAGCTTCTTCCATTCAGATCCACAGATCAAACACCACACTTATATCTGATAACGTCTCATATTTGACACATCACATACAACCTTGTAGTAGATTTGTGCTCCAACATGTCTGTGCAGTGTGAAAACCTGGAAATCCTTTCCATCCTTTTGGAAGTCACCTTTTTCTCAGAGAGAGTGTGACAGGATTTACATAAATTATTTAGAAAAACCAAAGATATTAGAGAATGCCAGTGGCGTAACGTAACAAAGTACTTACTACTAGGTATTTACTCAAGTACAGTACTTCAATACAATTTTGAGGTACTTACTTTAGTGCTTCCATTTGATGTTTAATACTTCTACTTCACTATGTTTTAGAAGGAAATGTTGTACTTTTTACTGCACTGCATTTATTTGACAGTTTAGTCTATCAACAGAAAATTAATCAGCAAGTGTTTTTGATAATCGAATAACGGTTTTATTCATTTCTTAAGCAAAAACACCAAATATTTGCTGGTTGCAGCTTCTCACATGTGTGGATCTGAAGCTTTTCTGTGTCGTACATACACATGTCTTTGGTTAGAGAGTTGATCAGACAAAATAAGACATGAATACATTGCAACAGTTTTTTTATTTTTACCGTTTTCTGACATTTTTATCGAGGAAACAGTCAATCATTTAGAAGAAATTCAGCAGAGTCATGGATGATGAAAATAATCGTCAGTTGCAGCGCTATGTATTTTGAATGCAAGTCTTTAACTAGATGTTGAGTATTTTTACAGCTTTTACTCAAGTAAAAATGTGTGAATGCTTCTTCCACCACTGAAAAAAGGCTGACAAACAGAAATGTAGTTGGTTGCACAATGCCATGAATGACATCCATGGAGTGGTATATTCCCGTCAATGACACAGACTCATAATCATCACATCCGCCTTTTGTTTCTTTTTGGGAATATGATGTAAGCGCTTTCGCTCTTAGCGGAGTGAAATTATTTTTGACAGGATACGTGGGCGCAGAAAAGAAGCACATTAACCTAATATGAGTAACGTCAGCTAAAACAAATAAGTCTGCTTCACCACCACCGTCTGGCATGTCAGAGCTCACAGTAGTGATGACAGAGAGGGAGAGGGGGGCGGGGCTGGATAGTAGGCCAAGCAGGGGTTATATAAACAAGCTTATTCGACAGGAAGCGTACTGGCATTAGTGATGCTTAACCCGGCCCACTCCGTACTCCTTATTAGAAACCTGTGTGTGTGTGTGTCAGTTCAGCTGTGAGCAGCAAAGCGATTTGCTGTGTAATTCATCACGCAGTGTGAGTAGTGGTGCATCACCGTGACACACAGGAAGTGACTCGTCCAACTGGGTGTCTCGTCCTGTTTGGGTGTTAATCCCCTTACAGCATGATGTCATCTGGAAGCAGGACAGCTGTAGACAGATCGCAATCACACAGGAGGATACACACTGTAGATAGATAGATAGATAGATAGACTTTATTTAGAGAGGAATACTTTCATATTTAAAAAAGCTATCTGATGGATGTTGAAACTTTAATGACTTGCCAGAGATCATTATGAATGTGGTTGTTTTTTAAAATGTCAGATTGGACCTGAAGCCTCGTTCAAATAGCTCAAACCGAACACTGACTGTGTGTGAAAGTTGATTATGTTGTCTTCATGGTACAAAAGGAGGTAAAAAAACCCCCAAAAACAAATCATCTGTGAACTTGTTTGATTGGTTTTGGACTTATAATCCAGTTTTTAGGCTTTTTTTTTGTAATGGGCCATAAATTTGTTTTCAAGGGCTCACAAGGAGCATTCTCCAGTGTCTGGAGAACCACTAGTGATCTAATATTTGACAACTAGGGCTGCAACTAAAGATTCTTTTTTTCATTATTGATTAATATGTGTTATTTTCTCAATTAATCAATTAGTCGCCTATAAAATGTCCGAAAATGGTGAAAAATGTCATCATCACTGTTTCTCAAAGCCCAAAGTGAAACCTCAAATATTTTGCTTTGTCCCGACCAACAGTTCACAACCCAAATATAGAAAATATCAAAGAAAATATTTAATTTTTTCTTAAAATATTACTCAAAATTATTGTTCAATTATCAAAATAGTTGGCAATCAACTAATTGTTGCAGCTTTATAGACAACATTGTAGAACTTACTTTATGCATTATAATAATGTGGGGAATCTACATGAAAGTTTCCATAATCTTGTGAGAGAAAATGCACAAACAAATTATACAAAGTGTATCTTTCACTACAAATGTTCTTTTCTGTAGTGCTGTGTATAAATATTTACATATGTTTTGTGTAGTATTTGTGTGATGCAGAAACAAAAAAAAAACATTTTTTAGTTTATTTCGGGGCTGCAACAAGCAATTATTTTTATTGATTTCGTTATTTTATCAATGAATCGATTCTTTTTCTTTCTCTTGATCTTTTTCTGTAAAATGTCAGACAAAAAGTGAAAAATGGCCATCGTATCCTCCCATTGCCCAAGTCAACATATTGAAATGTCTTTTGTTTGTCTGACCAGTAGTTAAGTCCTACTCTGGAACTACATGGGAACTGAAAATGAAGTCCTTTGTCTCCCCTATAGGAAAGGACATAAAGTCCATTCTCCTTACAATATCGTTCACTTTTTTATTTTTTTCTTTCTCTTGTTTTTCTCAAGGGTTCTTTGTGTCATGTCTATAGTTGCTGGATCACAAAGGATTTGAAACTGGCACAACTCTTTGCCAACAGCTCAAAGGGGATTACTTTCCTCCATCTCTTCTCATCTGTCACGCTCCCTGTTTGTTCCCTTCTTACATACATACACACCTAACACTGACACCAGACAGGGCCATTTTCACACATTGAGAAAACCCTCAGAGAGATCTTAACTTGGCAAAAATTTTACTAGCAAAGAGTTTCAGCGTAGGAGTGAGCTATGAATGGACCAGATGTTTCATGTCTGTGAGCAGGGGGTGGTTGACTGGATTGCTGTAAGATGCTTTCTTCAGATGGACGATCATTGGCCAATGGTTGATGAAAAATTAGCAAACCTCACACTGATATCCATAAAGAAAATTCAGTCTATGTTATGTAAGAAATCTCAGAAAATGGCTGTAGAAAGCTGAGGCTGGAGAATTTTCTTTCTCTCCATGTCCTGAAAGCAGGCAGTTCATTCTGTCAAAATAGCGCAGATGAGATTTATTTTTGTGGATGCAAATTGTTGTTGATCTTGTATAAGATGTGTTTATACCTGTTAATGCTAAGTTGAATTGCAACAATAAGTTTATTGTATCCACACAAAGGCTCCAAGTGACACTTGTGACAACTGCAAAACATTTTTAAAGTAACATTTTTAATTATATCAAACATCTGCCAATTTTTTAGGTTATTTTTGGCATTTTTTGCCTTTATTTGACATGCAACAAAGGTCCGTGGCCAGAATTCAACCGCGTTGTTGTAGTTATATCTCTTATCTAGTAGGCTACCAGGGCATCCATGAGGTATCTCAATTACTGACAGTAAACATGATTACACTAAACCATACTATGAGCTAAACTGTGTGTGGTAAGAGAGGATGTACACATGTCCATGTGTACATCCTGGACGACTGACAAAGGTGTGACGAGATTTATTTTGATCAACCATCAGTGTCAAAAAGTGAGCATCATACCTGGCTACAGTGTCCTCCCACACCTCTTATGGGTGGATATCTTTTATTCTTTGCTACCTAAACTTAACTTAAACGATAGGTTCACAATTTTCCAAGTCTGTTAGGTCTCCGAATGAACATCCTTAAAGAAATTTCAATGCAAGTGATGGTGGACAACATCTAAAGTCATTGTTCTGTGCAAAAAAGAAAAAACAAAAACCCCAAAACCCAAATCCAAACTTCAGCTGACAAAATTCCCTCGTTGTGTTACTGTTCCTCCACCGCAGCTTATTACAGAAACGCTGTCCAGGGGAAGAGGGAATTTGGAGCCAAAAACACTGTAACTTTGGAAGATATCCATTTGACTTGTCTAACTCAGACTGCTGAAGCCTCATATTATCTTCAGATAAACTTTGTAAAGCATTTTCACACAGAGCGAGGACTGTGGATTTTGTCCCCCATCACTTCCGTTGGAAGCACATTAGGAAGGAATCTCACTATGAACAAGAGGAATGATTACAGCAAGCAAAACCTGTTTCAGTGTATAAATGGGCACATGACAATTGTTTTAAGACAGACCTGAAAAAATGAGAACCTGTCCTTTAAGTTAAAGGAAAAACTGACATTTTTATCACTAGTGCAGACAGACTCTTAAACAAACTCACAGAATCACAGCCCTCATCTATCATCAGCTCATCAGGTGCTGACTTGTATGGAGAATTCCCTCCTCACACATACAGCAGACACAGAGCAACATTAGCGTCTCACTGGAGAAGTGTTTCTGGCCACCTGATGAATGTGTGTCTAATATTCCTTTCATTTCTATGGTCTCGCACAACTCCTGAGAACGATAACTGCATCTTTTAGCTGCTAAATGTTCAAATGTCTTCTCTGCTGTCTTTTACCGGTCAGGTAGCGCTAGTTTACACTCAGCTCGTTATCTGGAATCAGTTTCCTTTGGTTTCATGTAGGAGGGTTGATGAGAGGAAGTTAAAAGCTTTGCCGAGCTGTGGGGTTGGGTGTCAGCTTTCAGTGGTCTTGGCAGTACTAGTGACACTTTCACATTAGTCATTTGATTAAGTGGTAAATAGAGCTTAATAGAGCTTTAAGAGTCCCCTGAGAGTAGCATTTAGCGTTTGGAGATATTTTTATTCTTCCTCTGCATCTTGCCACCATTTTCTTCTTTGCTTGAAAAAAAAAAGTGTGCTAGCTCCTTCTAGCTTAGCATGTGAAGATAAATAGCTTTTGTCTCTACTCAGATTTGAACTTGTTTTTCACAACTCAACTCATTCAGACGGTAAGGTGAGGCAGAGTACAGCGATATAAATGGTTCATTCAAATTAGCATCAAGTTAATTTGTTACAGGTGTGTGTGTGGGTATATGGATGTGTGCCTGTACAGTGGTATGAGCTTTTTAATTTATGCCTGGTGTGTTTTTGTGTTTCTACAGAGTGTTGGAGTGCCAAGGTCTTCCAATCGTCAACGGCCAATGTGATCCCTACGCTGCTGTCTCCTTGCTAGGGCCTTCCAGGTCAGGACACACACACACACACATACAGAGCACATACAGCAAAGTGACATGATTCAATAAACAACTTCATTGTCTATCACATGTGATTTGACTTCCCTCTGCATTTCTGCTTCCCTCAGGTCAGAAGCCAAGAAGACAAAGGTGAAGAGGAAAAACAACAATCCACAGTTTGAGGAGGTTTTCTATTTTGAGGTAAAGGTTTCTTGGGTTTTACACGTTTAACAGAGAGCTTTATCACAGCAGACATCTTGACTTGTGGGACTGATAACATTAACTATGACTCTGTTCCATTGGGGTGTCCTACAAATGCCATACAGGCGAATCATCGCGCACTATAGCAGGGTCATGAATTTGGAAAAACTAAATGGGATTCAGCTATCATTAATGTTATCAGCTGCACTTGTGCTTTTCCTGCTTTGACATGTCGAAATATCTACTGTGCAAAAGATATATCACCTGTTAATGATTAATCGATCAAAACCAGAGACAGGTCATAAATACACTACATGGCCAAAAGTATGTGGACACCGGAACAATACACGTGTATGTGTGTGTTGAATGTCTCTTAAAAAAAAACATGGGAATTAATATACTGCTGTAACAACCTCCACTCTTCTTGGCAGAGATTTGGAGCACTGATATTGAATGAAAATTCATCCCAAAGGTGATGGGTGGGGTCAGAGCTCTGTGCAAGCAGGTCAAGTTGGGTCATCAAACTGTTGAAATCATCTCTTTATTGACCTGGCTTAGTCATGTTGAACCAGAAAAGGTACTTCCTCAAACAGTTGCCAAAAAGTCGGAAGCACTTCCTTCTTGACCTAAAGGTATCAACCCAAATCATGAACATTATAAAATGGTCATATTTACTTTATGTTAAGTGTCTTAAATGGTCCATTCACAGAGTTGTTTTCAGTTATTTTGCCTAAAATTGACTTCTTCTCAGGATCATGTGGGTGTGTACAAACTGCACCTACAAACTGATATCTGTCTGACCCTGATCCCATTTAACCACATCCACTCCTCCTACTTGATATTACTGAAATCATAAAGGGCTGCTGAGGTATTTGTACCGTATCAGTTCTTCCGTATCTGTTGAGATTCATGTTACAAAAGTTGACAAAATTTAGCAGAGGCGACTTAAATTGTTTTCTGCATTTTCTACCATAATCTATATTATTCATATTCATTCATTGATATTTATAGATATGTTTTATACACACACACATACTCACAGACTCCCTTTCACACTGCCCTCGTTAACCCTCGCTCGCACAGCAGCACATTTTTGTGCGTCGCTCCTCCCTCTGGCCTCCCTGCTGCCGCACCAGAAGACAACAGGACAAGAGTATGATTGATTCAGACAACCACCAAACAATCTCACCCATTGATTTCTATCTGACAAGACCATATACAGTCTATGGACAAGACCGTCTCATTTATTCCTCCCTGCCACATTAAGAGGACTCTGCATAGCCTGTGGTGCTTTCAGCCTGCCCCACTGTGTGTATTTCTCACACACACACACACACACACACAGATCCACTTCCATACGCACATATTGGTCATCTATCATGTTTCTGTCATGTGGCTGTTCTTTTTTTATTGTTTAGATTTTTATTATTTTGAAACTGTCATGGACCCGACCATTTTCTGATCTTTGATAGATCCCATCTGGATCCAAATCTTCCAGATAGTGAGCTTAGAATTTGATTTGATTCGAAACAAACATGGAGTATGATGCCTTCTTGACTGCTATTTTGAGAATTAAATAAAGTGTATAACTAGATACCATGTAGCATATGTATACACAGAAATTTAAACATTTTGGCCCAATTTACAACATAACAACTAATAATATCAAACAAGATAAAAAGGCACAATGTAAAAAAAACATTCAGTTTCTCCATAGCAAAAAGGTGTCTCATGTCTTTTTAAGTATAATGTGGTTTCTCAATGTTATGTCTCTGCTTCCTTCAGCCCAGTTTTTCGGGATATGGATGATTTTCATCAGGAGAAAATACTGACTTCCGTACATCAGAGAAACTGGTTTATGCTAAATGTTTTATTGGTCTCTCTTTTGTAGGTGACGCGGCCATTGAGCTACACAAGGCGGCAGTTTGATGTTGAAGAAGAGGACGTTGACAAACTGGCACTGAGGTGAGCCAGTAGCTGTCTGACGGACTTTGGAAGAGTGTGTCAGGATGAACTTTGTGTTTGTAGCATCTCTCATGTTTGAACTGTGCCCTCTGGTTTGTGTTCAGGGTGGATCTGTGGAATGCCAGCAACCTGAAGTTCGGGGACGAGTTCTTGGGAGGCGTGCGTGTTCCTCTCAGGGTCCTGGGTCAAGCTGGGGTCCATGACGCATGGTGAGAATCATCTCCGACTCATCACATCATCTCCTGTTGTTTAGTTCTCAGTCATTTTGGGTCTGTTTGTGGTTTTTCCACTGAATACATACTGTACTGAACCCCTGCTGATGCTGCACTGGTTTGGTTTCATTATCGTTTGGACATATGTGTCACTATAGCAATAGCAGAGCCATAGCAACCAGTATAAACATCAAAAACAGACATTTTTATTTTACCAGGGTAGATTTTGCTGAGCACAAACACTCCTCCAACACTGCTGACCAACCAGATTCTGTTTTTGTATTTTGCAGTGAATTACATATTTCT
This sequence comes from Thunnus albacares, assembly GCF_914725855.1. Taxonomy (NCBI): domain Eukaryota; kingdom Metazoa; phylum Chordata; class Actinopteri; order Scombriformes; family Scombridae; genus Thunnus; species Thunnus albacares. The sequence goes on from NC_058106.1 coordinate 25,948,364, forward strand.
TTTGTAAAAACAAAACACTTTGCCGTGGTGAATGTTGGTAATGCCACCCTTTGCAATCAGGCACATCATTCTTTTAAACTTTCTAAGAATATACTCACAACACAGTTTTCCAGATTTTGTACTTGAGCTGAAGTTTAGTGAGAAGCAGTTTAAGCTGCATTCATTGATTTTTTTTGGCCACTTGGTGACAAAATTTTTCACATTTACCATATCACTTTAAAAAGTTGATATGGTAAATGTGTTCGCAAAGAGTTGCCTATTTACACATCCAACAGACATGGAGCAATAATAGTATTTTCTGTTCACATGACAAATGTATAGACACTCTACTTTTAGCTCTGTTTTGGTCTCCACCAGCTCCTGAGTGAAATAAGCTGTTAAATGCTCCACTATGTTCACGATGTTTTAGCTTAAAACAGCTGCTGCTCTGTCTGGAAACAAGGTTGATGAGAGAGGTGAGAAAACCAAAACAATGAGCTGAAAGACACTATAAAGCTTCATAGTGCTGAGAGGAAGTTCAGAGTTGGGTAATAATTCTCTGTGGGTTTATCAGTACAAGAAACACAGTTTTTTAGTCTTTTTTACCATTGTTGCTATAAAAACATTGATAAATGCAGCTTCAAACAAATGTTTAGCTCTTCTTTAGGCCAATCAGTGTAATTTTGAAAATGCATCATTCCTTTGCGTTTCATCAAAATCCAATCAGTGACATCAATATGTTCAACTCTGTCTTCTTCAGGTACTTTCTCCAGCCCAGGGAGAACGGAGGGAAGTCAGTGAAGTCGGTGGACGAGCTCGGCTCTCTGCGTCTGAACATCGTTTACACTGAGGACCACGTCTTCCCCTCCGACTCCTACACCCCCCTCCGCGAGCTACTGCTATCCTCTGCGAATGTGGAGGTGTGTGTGAGTCTTTTTTTTTTTTTCTTTTTTTCGATATTCTTCAGCATTTTTACTGTTACCTGCTTTGAGTGCCACATGTTTACGGTCTGTCCTCTCTGTGCAGCCCGTGTCGGCATCCACAGCTCATATTCTGGGGGAGGTGTGTAGGGAGAAGCAAGAAGCCGCCATTCCCCTCGTGCGTCTCTTTCTTCACTGTGGCAAGATTGTGCCTTTCATCAGCGCCATCGCTCACGCTGAAGTCAACCGTACACAGTGAGTTTCTCGTTGCATCTGTTCCTTTGAATATTGCCTGAAGCCAATGCTCCAGGACCATGATTGGGTTATACATGTGTAGCTAAGAGTCCAACATGAATCGATATCCTGTTCTGTGGACATCCTATAAAGACTATTAATCACAGAGGAAGATGCATGTTTCAGATCTCAGAGAATTTCCATATTTAGGTTTGTTTTGTCTTTGGCGGATATGTACTTAGCTCCATCATTTTAGCAATAGTATTTGTACATTTCTTCAACATAAGCCAAGCAGAATGTTGTATATTCACCAAATCAGGTGCAGATGTATCCTTGAATCACTTTGGTTATTAATTAAAGTAACTATAGCAATGAGGTCATCAGGCTGATTGCAAGTATCAACTAGCTTAGCAGTTTCATTTGACTGTGAGCCACAGTGAGCAATTTACTTTGGATAATAATTAAATGACTCTCAGAAGTCATGTTGTTTATTTATTTTCGTTTGCTTTGGCTGTAGTTTTTATTTGTGTCATAAAACACGCCCTGCCTTCCTGTGTAGGGATCCTAACACAATTTTCCGGGGAAACTCGCTGACTTCCAAGTGCATTGACGAGACCATGAAACTGGCAGGAATGCACTACCTGCAAGTCACACTCAAACCAATCATAGATGAGGTATGGCACTGCGATACTACCATGTCTTTTTACTTTAACTTAAGTCTTCAGTTTTAGTCATTAGACTCTTTTTATCTCTTAATTTGATCATGTCACATGTCTTTCTCTGTGGCACCTTTAAGGATATTTTGGAAAATCAGTTATGAAGGGATATTTCAAGAATTTTATAAATCTTCACAGATCTGCACAGAACACAAACCCTGTGAAATCGACCCAGTCAAGCTCAAAGAGTCGGAGAACCTGGACACAAACAGGGTAAGAAAATGAGTTTCTGTTTGTTTGTCAGTGGTCTGTGTTTGTGTAGTTTGACGTATCTGACCTGACTGTTACCTCTTCAGGAAAACCTCCGCCAGTACGTTGACCGCATCTTCAACGTTATCACCACTTCTGGTGTGCGCTGTCCCACTGTCATGTGTGATATCTTCTTCTCTCTGAGAGAGTCTGCTGCCACCCGTTTCCAAGGTAACTCACTTCCTGTGTGACTTACAAGAGATGGAAGATAGAGAACAGGCTGTTAATAAGAAACAGGAAACAGAAAATAAAGAACAGGATGTGCTAGATGTCCAAGGACACTTCTTTCTATTCACACGAAAAGGATTTTTGTGATCTGCTTTTTGTGTCAAACCTGAAACCACTTAACCTCCCACACACTTCTTATGGTTATGTCTTGACTATGCAGCCCGCACGCCTTGTGTCATATACTCTGCTGCCTCCTTTTGGCTGTTGTTGGGTACTGCAGCCACAGGAGGAACCAGTCGTTAGACATGATAAAAAAAATGATATGTAATCTATCAGATGTAATTTAAGTGAGTGTAGTGTGTGTTAAATCTCTGGTTTTGTTTTTATTTCCTCTCCAGTGGACCAAGATGTCAGATACACAGCAGTGAGCAGTTTCATCTTCTTGCGTTTCTTTGCGCCGGCCATCCTCTCCCCCAACTTGTTTCATTTACGGGCACACCATCCAGTGAGTTTGATGTTTAAAACAAACAGATAAGCAAACCAACATATATACATACTTATTAGTCATTTACATCAATATGCCTTTAATATTTATATATTAATATTTCAGTGTTCATAAATTTGTTGCATTTATTCCTCCAGAAATAAGTGCTGCTGAAAATATTTTACTAAAAATGATTAAGGGTTGTGTTGTTTTTTGTTGCTAGGATCTAACTAAGTCTGGGTTAAGATTAGGTTTCATATTACTAATAAAGAGCATTTATTGTGTCGTCAAGTTTAAATTGGATTATTATTTATTATTCATCAGCTTTACTTCTTTTTTTTTGTCCTTCCAGGATCCCGCCACCTCACGAACCCTCACCCTCATCTCCAAGACGATCCAGACCCTTGGAAGTCTCGCCAAATCTAAATCTGTGAGTTTCTCTGCTCAAAGTCTATTTTTCATATTTTCATTCTTGTGACTAAACTCGACTTAATCTGTATTTCAGTTTAACAGTCAAATCCAAACTGAACTTTCTGCCTCCTTCTTTCTTTCAAGGCCAATTTCAAAGAGTCTTACATGGCTGCATTTTACGACTACTTCAATGAGCAGAAATATGCGGATGCTGTGAAGAATGTGAGTGTTCAGTTTCTTTCCCTGCTACATGCAGTAAATCTAAAAAATATTCTTTTCATCCGTCAAGTCGGATAAAAGGGTGACGAAATGTGTTTTTCTGTCAAAGTGTACTTTACAACCTGTTTTTAAACCCACAGAGTTTCTTGGATGTGGTGTTAGAGTGAACAAAAGTTACCACCACAATAAATGTGTTGATATATAACATCCTTTATTTGCCCCCACAGTTCCTGGACCTGATCTCCACCTCTGGCAAGTGGGATCAGAAGAGTATTGAAACACCAATCATGCTCAAAGAGGGGTAAGGTGCCAATTTATTGTTAAACTCTTATAAAAAGGAGAAAAAACCCAACCCAAATCAGAAATATATTTGTGCCTATGAACAGCTTTCTGAAAAACAACCCTTAAAAGACTCAAATACTTGATATTAGATTAATTTTGAGAACATAAGTACTGGTAGTTTTCATATCCAAGCCGAGTAAAAACTGCCTTGTTCACTGTGGCTGTTATAATGTCAGTCACCTTTTCACCTCTAATTAAGCAGCTTCGGCGTTTGTCGCTTTACGACCCCATGAGGGTCGTCTCGGGTCCTGTTTCTAGCTTCACACAAGAATTACTGCTGTTTTGATCTTTGATCTTCAGGCTGTCTAGACTCAGAGAAATAATTGCTCACTAAAGTGCAACTAGATTTTACTGTTACATATTTGACCCCTCATGGTCTGATTCTTTTTCAAAGTGAACAGTTACATCAGAGATACGCCTGAGGCTGTAACCTGAGCCCTTTCTATCAACACGTGGGCTGTTGTTTTGATGATATTTCTAATGAGGCTGTAAAAGGGAGGAAAGTTTCCAGTTGACAGTAGGTGTGCCAGCGTCTCGCTCATCAACATCCCCACCCTCTTTTGTTTCTGCTACCGGGCGTAGGAGTGTAAAACTCACTATAAAGAGGGTTGATGGGAAGGGGTCAAAAGGCACGAAGGGCAGGTAAGAGCTTCTCTGTATAAAGGCTTTGCCCTTGTGACCCCCTGTGTGTGCACTGTACCCCCACCCCTCCAAGCCGGCCATCTTCTCTCCCACCAACATCATGCGCTACTGTAGACGCTGCTGCACTTTACTTTATATCTGACCTGTTAGCGTGAAATGACTCATGGAGGTAAATCAAGTGACAATGTGTGACACTGTGTGATCAGCAGACTGACACATACAGTGACTGTAATGGTATAAAGTAAAGTGTTAACCTCTAAGCCTGCTTACCTAAGAGGCGTTGCTAGCACTGATAGCCCTTCTCGTTCCTCACCATGCCAGATATGCTTGGTGTGACAGTGACAGCAGGGGTTGGTTACTGTTCAAACATTTCTGGGATCTCATATCTGCCCACATCCTGATCCTTGATGCCCTTTATTCAGACTGTGACCATATCTCTACCATACACATTAGACTTTCCAGCACAGCTCCAGGCATTTTGGCACAAGTGAAACCAGCACATTCTTGGCTCAGTAGTGCGAAAAGGGTGCAAGTCTCCCTTTGGTAGACTAGATATTTTGGTAATAAAAATCCCGGTGCATTATATTCCACGTATCCTCTGGTCCTCAAACTCTAAAACAAAGACTTCCTGGTGTTTTACTCTCCCGTAAAGGACCATACCGGTCATTTTTACATGTTTTAGCTCATTAACAACAAATAGTGTATACCTCACAGTTTAGCCAACAATTTTCCAAAGTATAGCAGCATTTTTTTAAACTGATTCCCAATACTAGAGGCAGCCAGTGGTTTCCATATAGTCACTACAGAATCAAATAGATTTGCGTAAAATAGCTAATCCATCACAGTGAACATTTCGTGTATTTATTTATCTATATATCTATATTTTCTTTTATGTATTTATTGGAAAAAGCAGTCGCAAGCAGGGAGAATTTTTATAACAGTTCCTTACAGCTGTGGTCAAGCAAGGTCCAACTTCTGAGATTTGACTTTTGGCTACTTTGTCACATAATTACACCCAGAAGACAACTAAGTAAACATTGTTGCTAAGACTATTAAGTGAGTTTCCTGCTGTCAGCAACTCTCAGATATCACAGCATCTTTCAACACACCAACAAGTGAAGTTCACAAAATAGTCCCTGTGTACAGCTGCGTTATGGCATAATATAAAATGTAAAAATAACCATGACATGAATATTTCAATGTGATGGATTATCTATTTCAAGTTTCAAGTCTCTGCAAGTTTATTTTCCTTATGTACTAAGAATGGAAACCATTGGCTACCTGGAAGGTAAAATCTTATGTTATGAACTGTCAGTAGTAATTTATACAAAAATTTTAGTTAATAGGCTAAAACATGCAAAAAAAAAAGGTACCTTTGATCCACTGACCCATCTCCTATTTGACTCATAGACTGATGAATCTATGAGTGCTGTACTGACATTTCTTACATGTACAGCAGCAATTAATACAATTAACTGTAAGCATGTAAATGGAATGATACTGATAGATTAAGTACGTTATGTTTGTGCACAGGATTCACATAACTGGAATGCAATGGTGGTTATAGTAAATAATGCTTTACATTTAGTAATTGCACTCTTTTAGCACCATAGATAGAGATGCATTTGACCATAAAAAATATATATACTAGGATGTATTCCAAGTATATTTCAGTGCAACATGAGCTCATCTGTCAGGGATTTCAGTTGTATGTTTCTATTTTTCTTCAGATTCATGATAAAGAGAGCACAAGGGAGAAACCGCTTTGGAATGAAGAACTTCAAGAAGAGATGGTTTCGCCTCACCAACCATGAGTTTACCTACCACAAAACGAAAGGTAACCATCTTCTGTGTTGTTTCCTCGTCTGTTGATGTCATCGTGCGCGCTTGTGTAAGAATCAGCGGGAGGGTGAGAAGGAGGAAGAGAATCTGCTGAATGTACATTTAGCCTGAACATACTGTACATCCAACACATGTGGAGGAGATTAAGTTACTGAGCAGGCAATATGTTTTCCCTGCATTCAAACAAGCTCAGCCAGAAACATGCTATATATAAGCTACAGCCAATTCCCTTACTACATACTAACTCTAAATTGGTTTTGAGTATGAAAAGTGTGAATAGAGAGAAATAATTAATTATACTCAAGTCAGTATGCATACTAATGAACACTAGAGTTTTCTGTATTCTCCCACAATCCAATGCATGAAGGAAATAGAAGAGCTACCCACAGCTGCAAAAAATAAAAAAAACTGCAGATAGCGGTGAAACAGCGCCAGAAAGACATTGCAAAACTAGAACACTAAATATTTCATCTTTGAAAAGCCTTATGCTTTCTCTTTTTGTGAAGTTTACGTAATTGGCTGTGTCGTAATTTGATTGACATCCGACAGGGAACTAATTGTATAATTTCTCGTTAGTAAAAAATGGTGAAGTATGATAATTTATTGTAAACTAGTTGCAAAAACAGTACACTCTAAACATTAGTAAGTACCGTACATACCGTATAAATTTATTGTGAAGACACAGCTACAGACTCTAATGCCTGGAGACTAACATATTTTTATTTACACTTTTTTGTATAATATTGTAATCATTTTTCACATTCCTCTGTCCTGTACTTTTTCCATCTTCCCATGACTGATGTGTTTCCTTGTACTTCCAGGTGAGGGAGCTCTGTGCAGCATTCCTATAGAGAACATTCTGGCTGTGGAGAGGCTGGAGGAGGAGTCTTTCAAGATGAAAAATGTAAGGACCCCACACCAGCAGCCCCTTTTAAATCTTTAGAGAATTTAAAATTTTGGCACTACTAGTTAGAATATAGCATAATATTCTCCAGAATTTGACTCAACCTGTTATGTAAAGCTTTCTATTTAATGTGTGTTTTCCCATATTTTCTGCCTCTTTCCCCACCTCCAGATGTTCCAGGTTATTCAGCCAGAGAGGGCACTCTACATCCAGGCCAACAACTGTGTGGAGGCGCGAGACTGGATTGACATCTTGACCAAAGTCAGCCAGTGCAACCGCAAGCGCCTGAGCACCTACCATCCTTCAGCCTACCTCAACGGCCACTGGCTCTGCTGCAAGCTCTCAGCAGACACAGCACCTGGGTGCTCGCCCTGCACTGCGTACGTCAAAGTTGTTGAAAATGCGCTCTTGTATGTTCATTATCTTTCTTTTCCTTCCCTCTCTTATTCTCTTGTGTGTATCTGTTTTCAGCGGTCTCCCAGCCAACATCCAGCTGGACGTAGACGGAGACAGAGAGACTGAGAGGATCTATTCCCTGTTCACCACATACATGACGAAACTGATCAAAATGCAAGGTCAGACACTGGCAGAAGTGTTTGGATGTGTGTGTGTGTGTGTTTTCGTGAGAACCCATGCATGTACTGTAAGCATATGTATGATGGTTATTCTGTCTCTCACTCTCTGCTGTCTGTCTTCCCTCTGCAGAGGCCTGTGGCAGTAAGTCTGTGTACGACGGGCCTGAGCAGGAGGAGTACTCCAGCTTTGTCATTGATGACCCCCAGGAGACATACAAAACCCTGAAGCTGATTGTCTCAGCTGTGCAGACCTTAGAGCGACAGCACACCAAGTACAAGCGAGACAAGTTCAAGAAGACAAAGATAGGCAGCCAGTATGTAGTTTCTTGTTTATTTACTTGTAGCTTACATTTTTTTGTATTGTTGTAAACTATAGTTACTGTATATGCACTTTATAGTACAGTGGAAGCTGAGGGCTGGAATGTTAAATGTAGCACCTTTAATATTTCATATAACTTTAACGACTGTGAGCAGGTCTCACAGTCGTGGTTAAAGTGGTTTGTGGATATTTTGGCCTCTAGCTCTGCTCATCACTTGATCTTAAAGGATGAGGTTCACAATTGTTCAAGTCTGTCTTAAAACAACAGATCCCCTCCAAATGTGCTTACAATGTAAGTGAAAGGGACATAGTCCAATCATTGTTTGAGCAAAAATGTATTTAAAAGTTTATCTGAAGATAATATGAGGCTTCAGCAGTTTGAGTTAGTTAAATAAAGTGGATATCTTCCACAGTTACACTCTTTGCATCTCAATAGAGGGTTCTCCTGTTCAGCTGCAGTGGAAGGATCATAACAAAAAGGAAAAAAGAGGGACTTTGGCACCAAAAAGTCTAACGTTGAAAGATATCTACTTGATTTGACTAACTTGGATGGTTGAAGCTTCATATTAGCGTCAGATAAACTTTGAAATACATTTTTGCACAGAGGGAGGTTTGTGGATTTTGGCCCCCGTCACTTACATTGTGCATTATGAAGTAGTGAAGTTATCCCCTGTGGCTCCTGCTTTTAATAGGATAGTGCTTGTGTGAAAGTCTGCATTGCCCTGCCAACAACCTTCTGATTCTTTTCTTTTTCTTTCCTCAGGGAGCATCCGATCGGAGACAAGAGTTTTCACTGCTACATCCGTCAGCAGTCTGAGAGCTCCACTTACTCTATCTAGCCATGGCTCTGCAGACTGTTTCTATGATGCCCAGAACCAGCATATTTTTCTTTATTGCAGAAAAAAAATCCATCTCAACAATGCTCTGAGTCTAGTATTGATCTTTAAACCTTATTTTGTCGTGAAGCAAGGCTTGTTTCCAATTCAGCTCAACATGCTTAAAGATTTTCCTATCGAATGAGGTTAACTTTTGTAGAGGGAGCCTTTTTATTTCAAGAATATGTCAAGCAGGAGATGCTAGTTTGGAAACAAGTTGCACCTGTTTGACCGCTTTTTTCAGTTTTAAGGAAAATAAGAGTTTAAAGAGTCGTAATTGTTTATATGAGCTGTGGAGATGGACTTTTTTGCAGCGTCTCAAGGTGCATCACTCCATATACATGGAGAAACAGACCTCAGATCGGCAGGAAATAGAGGAACATTTGTGGAGGAAAGGAGGGATACGAATGAATAATCACACCGTACATTTATTTGGGTCTCCTTTCTGTGATGTGACGAGAGAACAAACGTTTTCACTGGACGATTTTGGCAGTGATCAACACGCACTTTAATCACCTCCAAATCTATGGATGAACAAGCCTCCCAGCACACTTTCAGAAAAAGCTTATTTTATCTGTTTGATTTGTATCTGGTTATTTTAATGGTTGTTGAAATGTTCGTGTTATTTCACGTCTCTCACACCAAACTTTAGAAGGAAGGACTGTAATTTCGCCCCACGAGGGTGGTGTTGTCCTCATGTACCTGTTTCTTTTTTTAAGTTTTGCCCCCAACCTCCTCAGGAAGGCTGTGAAGGTCGAGGGCACACAAGAAGGGATTGTCGGGACCAAGCACAGCCCAGAGCAGCTTGATGTTAGTTATCAAAACTCACACTCCACTGACATGTGTAGCCCTAATTTTTTGAAAATCCTTATCATCAACATGCTGACAGATGTGTTGGTTCAAGTTTTTGCTTTTCATTTGAAGCCTTGTTCTGTTGTGTTTGGATATCGTGCACCTTTGTAACCAGTACCTGGGTTAAAGGAATAGCTGGTTTTGTTAAATGCTTTTTCAATGCGTCTTGAGGGTCAAGACAAACCCATTGATGCCTTTTTTGCATCTTTGCTTGCTGTTTAAAGGTATTTTGAACACCTGGCTCAGTGTGGCTGAGTTTATGGATGTCTTTCAGATCAAGTTGAAGCTCATCTTAAAGTGAGGCAAAATACTCCATTAAATATCAAAGGTTTAATTGAATTGTAAATAACTTTTTTTAAATCACCAATTTCCTGTTTACACACAGCCATGGTGGATAAATATGAGTAATATCAGAAAAGTAGATAACAACTGAGCAAACTCCATCTGCTGATGTATACTATATGTGACAGGGACAAAAGCTCAATAACAAGCAAGTTGAATTGAGATTGTTTTGCGAACTACTGTTTCCAAAGCCAAGGATGATAAGTCTTAAAATGCTCAGAATAATGGAAAGTTTGATTATCTTACAGTTCAATAACAACAGCAAAGTCCATCGACGGATGAAGATTGTGTGATGCGGTTAAAACCTTCAGAGAAAGCAAGTAAATGGACCTTGAACTGAGATTCATTCCAGAAAAGCCGTTTTAACATGGTGGAAAGGATGTATTTCGCCACCAATACTTGATCCCAACATCCAATAACTGAGCTAAGCTAGGCTAAGATCACCGTTCAACATAACCTCAAACTGTATGCAGAGATATTACAAAGGCAAACATTAGTTTGTTTCATACGGGGTGTGAATAAACTATGGTTAAATAGAAGCTATTCCTTCAACTACCACAAAGCAGAATCTATGTGTTGACACAGCTCACATAACAACAATGATTTTTTAGCCTCACTTCTAATTAATCCATATACTAACATTTTAACCGGGTGTGTCTCAAGTTATGATTGTGAGATGGATAATGTGTGGCCCTATTGGCTGCCTCATAATGTAGTTCTCCTGTTTTGTGAGATAGCTCTGCCTCACTTTGGAAAAGCTGCCCCCCCCCGCGCCATACTAGTTTGAATCCTATTTATATGCATTCCTCTGAGAAACTGCCTGCTGTGAATGTTACCAGTCAGCACCTCAGAATCTGTTGAAGGTACAGGATTTATTGTCACTAGCCAGTTGTGTTGTGCTGGTCTATGCTCCCCAAAGGCAACCACTCTGATTTGCGTTCATACTCATCAGCACTCATTCTCGCCAAAAACCAGTGCATGTGTAGTACGGTTGTAGCCTCCGCAATCTATTCTGTGCGACCAGGTTATTACAAACCACAGACACATTTTCTTTCCAAAACTAGAAGTACCTGGTCATGTAGCGTCATGGGCGTTCCCGTGATCACAGGATCCCAAACAGTGCCAGTCATCACTTTTCTAAAATTCACTTTTTGAAAATCAAACAAAAAAAAAAAATCATTGTTTAGATATGTTTTTTATATATCAAAACCTATACTGTTTTAAAAACAGAAGAGCAATTATTCTGATAACATCTTTTTCTTTGTCAGATATGTTGTAAGAACTATGAAGTTAGTTCTCAACAATTTGACTCGGTTTTCTATCTTTGTCTTGTCATACAGACATCTCGCTGTATATTTGAACTGAGCGACTGAGGCGTGTCTTGTTGCGTATGTTGGGTTGTACTTGTGCGTGCGTGACTGTGTGTGTTTGTGAGTATGCTTTTCTCAGTATGTGCATGTGTGACTGACATGACGGGTTGTATTGCCAATTGATTTACCCAGTGTTACAGGAGTCAGGAAAGGCAGAGTCCCAGTTGTAAAAAAAAGAAAATCACTGCCTGTAATTATTCAAAAGTGTGTAGTAGAACTGTGGAAACACTGTTTCTCTACTCTGGCCTGATATGTTGTATCTCCTCTTTCCTCTTGTATAGAACCGCTGTTCCATTTCAAGGAACATTTTGCCAATATATTCTCCCCAAACATGTTATGTATGTAATACGGTAATAACATTCAAACATTAAGAGAAACAGCATTGCTTTAACCTCTGAACTTTGATGAGTCTTTGTTTCCACCAATTACTAACTCTCCTCAGGTTTCTGAAAGTTTTTGCCAAGACTGAGGAGAATCGGACTGAAGTACAAACCGCAAAACGATTCAATCTCTCATCCCTAGCTTGGTAATCCATATTTATTATAATTTCAAAAATTCCTTCCCAGAAGTATCAGTTGAGTTGAGGGGGGTAGTGGCAGTTACTGTAACGGCAACTCCTCCACCCTGGAGCCCAAAAAGGAATAACTTATGCAATAATGGTGTTTCCGCATGCAATAATATTAACAACCCCTTAATAAGCCCATCAAATTAACAATGCACATCTGCTGACCTTTTGCAGAGAAATGCCTCTTCAGATAAAAGCATATTATAAAAGGGAGAACAGTGTATTTTGTACAAATATTTTAAAAGTATTAAAATAAACCTGTTGTGTGTATATAAAACAGTTGAATGAATGGTGAAAATGTGTTGTGTTTTTTTTTTCCTGAATAACTAAATGAAACTGATATTAATTCAAACGTGGCGTCTTTGTCATTTGTTCAACACTTGCCGGTATCACCTTGAGAGCTTCATTTTGTTTCAGTTAGTGATCACATTTTGTGAAGTAAGATGAAGGACTCAGGAAGACGTTTTATGTGTCAGCTGTCCGTGGTGCATTACTGTAGGTAGGACAGATATGTCTCTTGTAAGTATCAATCAAGCCACACATTTTGTGTGTCAGGCATTTTGTCACAGCAAGTACGGCACAGGTGTAATAAGTTAATGTGCATGTTTTCTTCCTGATATGGCTTGTTGGGAAAATCTTGTTTTCTTCTCACTTCTCACCTTGCTGCAGTGATGCGCAGGTGTACTCTAGGACCCTGTGACATCACTTTTAATCAGAGAGGTCCGATGTGAACCCGTGCAGAACCCAATTATGTTCCCAACACACAAAAAAAATTATATTAGTAATGATGGATTTCTACTCTAAATGCACTCATAAATCATTGGCAATCAATCAATCAAAAAATCTATTAAAATACTTTATTATGTGTTATTTTTTTCTGTCCATTCCAATGGATGGAGTGAGAAACCACCTAATAGTAAAAATGACAATAAATAGACCTCAGAGACCATTTTTCAACAGAAAACATGAGTTTATTTATATTTTATAAATGGTTAACTCATAAATGGATAAAGTGATGCTTTAAAACACATTGCATATATATTTTGTATTATTTGAACAAAATTATTGATAAAAAAAACAGGTCAGTGAAGAGTGGTTTGTTCAGTTCATTGGGTCGATGGTTCAGTTGAATATTCTGTGTACATAATCAATAAGATGCATTAGAAGCTGTTTGTATCAATATAAAAACAAATCAGAACAGTCAGAATAAATCAAAACAGTATTTCCTTATTTAATTCGCTATTTCCCTTCTGGTGACATAGACATCAAATCAAATAACTTGATCAATTTCAGACAATGTACCATCCTATTAGACAATGCCCTCGAAATAATGTTAAGCTACATCACAGTGTGGGCCACTAGCTATCTCATTTGTCTACAGAAATAAAACAGTTATCACCCTAACAACCTAAAATTCATGTCCTATTGAATCAAGTTGCCAAAATTTGTTTGGAAGTGTCTATTCAAGTCCTAGTCTTTCTTTTTATTTGATCAATCTTTTTTCCCCATTTTGCATGTACTGTGTCAATCAGTTGTATAAACAAATGCATGAGTCACTCTGCATGAATGACTTTGGGGGAGAAAAATACCAGCTGTCCTAGTTTACTGGAACACCAGATAAGAGGAAACAAGGTAAGTGTACCACAGTGCATACGTTTTTGGGATAATAACAATAGAAGAATCATCTTAAATATGGCACCTTTCTCACAGCACACATTTTGAAATCTTCCATTTCATTGAGGCTAGTAAGTCAACATATACAATATAGGACCCAGACACTATAAACCACCATTTATGTAATTAATTACATCAGTGTTTGACATGTGACAAAGGTCTAATGTGAAAAATGCTTTTGAGATAACATAAAGCTGAGATTTTGTGCTAAAAACATTATTTTTGATACTAATAATGAATCAGCTCTATACATTATCATCAATCTCCCCATACATAATAAAGGTAGACAACTGGAAATCAGACAAGCCTCTATGTGTAGTGTAAGCTAACTCTCCAGCACAAAATGGAGTAGAGCTAGCTTAAATAAGTTTATGAGTGGTTCATGAAAATCTAGTAAGCTACAGACCAACATTTTCTATATATATTTAAATATTTACTTTAAAAAAAACGTATAAAGTGACTATTGGATTCACACCGAAGCAACACCAATGGATTATCTTGTTGCTCTGTGTCTGCTGCATGTGTAAGTGGTGTTATGTAAGTCTAAACAACTTTATTGAGCCAAACTGGGTCAACAGGGTCATTTTTTTTTGCCATGTTCAAAACATGATTTACCACTTAGTTATACCACTTAAATGGTAACACTAACGCTAGGCCTGCCTGTGTCTCGTGACTAAAGTTACCAGTTTAAGCTAGCTAGCTTTGGCTAAGTGGAAATTTAATTGATTAGTGATAATAGTTTTAGGAATGTGGGAACTGTAGAGAATTATTAAATCAATTATTAACAGCACTTGCCGCAAACAAAAACAAACAAACAAAAAAGGCTTAAAGGACCAGTTCACAATTTTTCAAATCTGTCTAAAAACAACAGTCAGGTGCTCAAATGAACATTAAAACAGGTTTTTCTTGCCATTAATCATTCCTTCTGTCCACACTGACCAACTGTTCAACTTAAAGTTCATCATCAATCTGTTTAAAAATGGAAGAAGGAAGTGTCCATTTTTGTTGTCAGTTGCCTAGCAACAGTGTTCTCTGGTCACTTTTACACTTTTACATTTGAATGTTGAAAATCTGGCAGCAGATGTTGGGCCTGTGTGGGTCTGCTTTGAGTTTGTCTTGGACTTTTTGTGTCCCCTAGTGGTAAAAATATTGCAGCTGTATGAGTTTAGAAATGTGTCCCTGTGCTTTATATATTCAAGATTCAAGAGCTTTTATTGTCACATGCACAGCAACTTCTTCAAACTCTAGTCCCAATTAGAGTATATAATAAAATGTTTACAATTCTGTTTTTTTAAAAAGGAGAGAGAAGAGGAAGATACGATAGAGACTAATTAAAATATATGCAAATATGCATTATATTGCACATAAGTGATAAATAGATGAATGTATGGCACATAATGGATGATAAATACTTCTGATAAAAATATACATATTGTCTAGTAGGGGTATCTGAGTGCTTGCGTAAACTTTGTTGTTAATAACCTCCATATTTTTGTGTGAGTCTGTGAGCATTTCCACAAATCCTTTTTGCTCCGGGCCTCCTATCCTGTATGTTGAATTTTGTTAAGCCATTTTCTGCATGAGTTCAACCAACCAGCAGCCAGCAAAGCAGCAACATGCATGAAAGTAAACAATGGCAGCGTGTGTGTATGTGTGTGTATGTACGACGTATTCCACATGTTGTGGGGACTCGCCGCCCTGACGGGGACAAAAAGCAAGTCCCCTTGACGTAAATCATTAATTTTAGGGTGAAGACTCGGTTTACATTTAAGGTTACTTTAGGGTTATGGTAAGGCATGTGGTGGTTAAGGTTAAGGTGAAGTCTCCAGGAAATGAATGTAAGTCTATGTAATGTCCTCTGAAGTGATGGATACACTACTGTGTGTGTGTGTGTGTGTGTGTGTGTGTGTGTGTGTGTGTGTGTGTGTGTGTGTGTGTGTGTGTGTGTGTTTGCAGCGCTCCCTAGCTGCCTCATACCCCTCTTTCTCTTTCTCCCTCTCTGCTCTCCTGGCAGCTCTCTCCACTCCTCTCTCTCTCTCTCTCTCTCTCTCTCTCTCCCTCTCTCTCCCTCTCTCTTTCACTCTCTCTCTCTGTCTCCCTCTCTCTCTCATTCTCTCTCTACGAAAACACTTTCGGGAAGAATAAAGTTTTTTCCCCCCTCACACGGACCTGTGCTCAGCCAGTCTTTACTCAGAGCCAAACCGTGGCCTAGCAGGAAGAACGGCTCGACTATGTGGAGAAAGAAACGGGCACTTGGGGAAACCGTGGCTTGTCTCGTATTTCTTGTGACGCTCGCCGATGCTTATCGATGTAAGTATGTCAGTGTTTGTATCTGAACTCTACGTGTTGGTGTAATTCACAAAAAAATATCCCGTTACAGTCTATTTAGCCCCAGTGTCCCAGTTGGAAACGAACAGCTCTCAGCCTGCATGTTGGGAAAGCTTGTTAAAAGTTGAGCTATAACTTTTTCTAACACGGAGAACAGAAAGTGTGCGGAGGTCATGACTCCTTTTTTTTTCTACACCGTTGAAAAAAAAAAAAGCTTGGACAACATGAACTCCGTGTTACAACAACCAGAGGTCATTTCTTGGAAATAACGGTTTCGCAATGACCTTTTTCTTTTCCAGGCCAAATCATAATTAGGTTGTCCACTTTGTCCATGCAGGCACCCCCAGCCACATCAGCCATCTGTCATGAGGAAACAGAGGACTTAAATTCCTGCTGGGATCAGTCATGTGTTATTACAATGCAGCTGCATATGCCTGCTTTTTATGCATTAATCACACATTTGAAAGTGTCACTGCACAGTTTGTTCAGCTCTTATTGTTGTAATAGGGTAAATTTATAGTAAACACGCAAACAACAGCACTGACAATCAAATTATAGCTTTACACAATAATTGAGTATGTGCTTGTGTGTCCGTGTATCTCTTAGTCCTGAGCCACAGCACAGCCTCCCAATTCCTGAGCAGGCACAGGAGAGCCAACTCTCTGTTTGAGGAGAGCAAGAAGGGCAACCTGGAGAGGGAGTGCATCGAGGAGCTGTGCAACAAGGAGGAGGCCAGGGAGATCTTTGAGAACCAGCCGGAGACGGTAAGAAAGAGGGCAAACCCGTGACCACACTGTATGGTTTGGTGCTTTCTGGGAGGAAGAAGAAGTGAAATTATAGATGGATTAAACAGAGGGATAGTATGTGTGTGTGTGTAGGCACTAACATGTACCATGATGTTTCAGTTCCAGTATGATGAAGAAAAAAGAGAAACGCAATGTAGATGTAGTCAGATGTTGTGTTTTATTGAACAAAAGCTGGCAACACACCTGCCAGGACTACAATATTTAATACATATATGTAACCAACCTATGACAAGACTCACACTAATATACAACTAAGACACAAAAACATGCACTGAAGTTGAAGAATGCGCCACAAAATGTACACTCTGTCCTTTCTCTTTCAGGAGTACTTCTACCCCAAGTATATTGGTAAGTTTTGCATTATTTATTGTGCCTCTTAACATGTTTTAATGTATTTTTTGTTTTGCCTTTACTGGTCTCGTTCTGATTTTAAAAAAAAACACTCTTTGTTTAAGTGTGCCTGGGTTCACACCGTGTCGGCATCAACAACCAGAACTCGGATACTGTCATCCCATCTGATCTCCGCACTTGTGTAAAGGGTGAGGGGATTTTTTTTTTTTTTTTTTAGTAGAAGATGTTTGCATTTTTATGTAAGGCTAATCAATGTTCGCTTCACCTGTGAGATGCTTTCATTATGGCTAAGACTGACATGAGCATGCTGTTAAAGTTAAAGTAGATCTAAAACAGTCTCGCCTGCCATCTCCTGTCATCATCTGTTTTTATCCCACATGGATTTTGTTAAAACATTTATTACGGTTGATGTCATGGTTACGTTTTTATTACATCCTGTTTCTGTGTCAAAAAAATCTGTTTGTTGTGTGGCAGAGATCAGTGACCAGTGCACGCCGTTTCCATGCTACAGGGAGGGTTCAGAGCGCTGCATTGACGGCCAGGCCTCCTTCACATGCGTGTGTAAGCCCGGCTGGAAGGGGCCACGCTGTGAGAATGGTGAGCCTTGATACATAATTTGAGATGATATATGTACTTATATGTTGATTACAAAGATCCTTTCAAATAAAATCAGTCTTTATGCTGATAATACAGATACAGATACATGTTGTGGTATGATTTTTTTTATCACTGCGCAGACATCAATGAGTGTTCAGATCCTGAGTTTCCAGCAGGGTGTAACCAAAAATGCTACAACATCCCCGGCAGTTTCCACTGCATGTGTGAAGAAGGCTACTTCATCAGTGACAAAATCAAGTGCACGGGTAAGACTGCAATTTGTACATCTGAAGTGCAGTAATGTGATGAATTGTGTACAGCTGTGTTTGTGTGTGTGTGTCATATATGAAGACAACCAGCTGTTTTACTGCCCCTATAGTAGAAATGAGACTCCTATAAAGTGATGTTCAGCAGCTGAGCAAACATACACACATATACACACATGTCCACTTCCTTTTTATTTATTCATATGAATGGAGGAACCCTATGCACTTCATAACAAATCTCTGATCTTCCAGCTGTTGCTGTCCTCAGGGCCTGAAACATTTGTTATTTTTGAGACTAACCTGAGGTGACCTCTTATGTAACGGAATGGGAAGGATTTGGTTTTAAGGCATCTGAAAAGTTCGTTCATCCTTTCGCTGTAAACAGATCATCTTGGCTGTTAGGACCTGCTTATTATTTGTCATTGCTTGTTGTCTCATTTCCATATTTTTTTCTAGCTTTCCCTTTTTTTTGTGTGTGTGTGTGGGCAGTTCATTCACTGTTTGTCTTTGAGTGTGTTGAATGCTTGTTCAGTACAAAGTCTTCACAAACATGAACTGAGCCAGATTGGTACATTTGCTTTCATTTTTTTTGATTGGTTAAGGGGATTTGCACGTAGCTTGTCAATACAAATCCCAAATTGTACATTACTGTCTGCCATTTTCCAAAGCTATGTACTATTATAACTTTTTTTTGTGCTGCAGTTAGTGATTATTTTTATTTTTCAATTACTCTGTCAATTATTTTTTGAGTCTTCAATTAATGTTTTCTTTAGTCCATGAAATGTAAAAAAAAAATGCCTATGTGACAAAGCCCAAAGAGACATCTACAAACAGTTCAAAACACAGATATTCAATTTACAATTTAATTTGAAACTGTTTTTTTGTTTTTATTTCATAAATGGCTTAATGGTCAATTGATTGTCAACATTGTTGGTTAATTTTCTGCCGATTGAATAGTTGTTTAAGCACTACATTCAAAGTTGGCCACTGAAACTTTTCCTGTATTATTTTCACATTTATTTTCACATTTAAGTTTTATTTAGGTAGGTCATTCTCCTTTAAATGTAAGCGTAGGTTTCTGTAGTTAATCTCATTTCAGTCACATTGGTTCATTTTATCCATGTGCCAAAACTACTCTTGAAGTTACCCCCATATACTGTAGTTTATTTGCCATTTACTGTTTTAATCAGGACTTAGATATTTCATATTCCAAAATCTTAAAAGAGTTTGTTCTTTGTTTTCCAGATATCGATGAATGCCGATTGTACCCCAGTATTTGTGAAGCGCCCTCTAAATGTGTCAACACACCGGGCATGTACGAGTGTGAGTGTCCCCCGGGACTCAAGTACAACTTCACTTCCAAAACCTGCGACGGTGAGACCTGAAATTACTGTACTTGTTTTACCTCCTTGAGTCATATAACCTGACCGACAAAACTCACTATCACGTGACAAAGCGGAGAATAGTGTGCACCAGTTTTTGTTTGTTAAAATCCCACTGATTAATAGTAGTAATCACACACACTCCAGACAAACGGGGCAAAATATCTGAAGGCCGTCTTTCCAAGATTACTGCAGGAACATTTAATGTCAGCTAGTCTTGAGAACGGGTATTAAAAGTAGAATGTCTTGGGTGCAGGAGTGACGATACATAATGTGGTAGTTTTTGAAATACAATAGTCCTTTAGAAATGAATAGATAAAAGTGCTGATCTTGCCTGACAGAGAGGGAAGGCCAGCCCACCTTCTGATACAAGACACAATGATGGCTGCCATATGGTGTAGTCATCTAAGAGCTGAATGAAAGACAGCATGCAGATGTTTGAGATTAGAGATAAGAGCATGTCTATAAATAACAACCCCACAATCTAATACAAAGAGAAAGGTTGACTCTACAGTCCTTTTCCTACCTCCTACTATTCTTTAATTAGCGACTTAAGTCGTTTATGTGGGTTTTAAATATGACTGTGAGTTAAATATAAATACGACTGTTCCTGTTGTTGCAGATGTGGACGAGTGCAAGATGAACGTGTGCGATGGCACTTGTATAAACACAGTGGGCAGCTACACATGCCACTGTGATGGTCGTCGGGGTCTTCGTTTGGCGGCGGACGAGCGATACTGTCAATCAATCCCAGTTTGTGTCGATCTCTATGAATTTAAACATCCCGAGATGCTTTACCTGGGGGAGCAGTTCGCAGGGCTTCCTGTCATTTATCTGCGCTTTCGTCTGCCTGAGAACACAAAGTGAGTGTCTTTCTCACACATACACAAAAATGTAGTACACTTATTTCCTTAAAAGATCATAAAAGTATTCTGTGTTTTAGTGCAAACGTTTTATGCTTAGTTAACAAGAGTTACCCTAAAAGTTAATTCTGTTTTCAGTATGAGACTTGACAGTTGGCAGTGATAGATGATTCACAACGATAAGTGTGAAATTTCATCATTGACCTTAGAAACAGTAGTTTGACCAAAAAAAAAAATCTTAACCACAATTCTTACCAGCTTTGTTCAGGGGTTTTCCGGATGGAGTATCTATTGTCTGAAGACTGTAACATGCGGCTTACAGCTCCATCTCAGCCTACATGACACAAAAATGTCATTTTTCCAGTAACATAAACAGGCATGATTTTTTAACTTTTACCTTCCTCAAGCAAGTTGCTCTAGGAATTTATTTACTATGGATTAAATCAGTAAATGCCTGAAAAAACACATTCACACATGAAAAACTTAGTGAATGTTAATGTATGTGAAGTATACTTTTTGGGGGGATTTATATGTTTTACTATTTTCTACCCTAATATATGCCAACGTATTCAACAATACAATAAATGAATATATATGTACAATATATATGTAAACACATTCACACATACTGTGTATACATACATATCACTGCATTGACAAAATTATGAAAAAAGAAGGAAAATAATTAGAAATAAAGGGAGTCTAAAGTAAAAAAAAACAACTCAAACTTGATTTTCATTGACTAGGCTGAAACATTAATGTGAGCAATTCAATTACATGTTTAGTTAGATTAGTGGGTAAGCTCATATTTCTTTTTGTCTTCTTATTTCTGGCTGTTAGGTTTGCAGCAGAGTTTGACTTCCGTACATTTGATCCAGAGGGAGTTGTTCTGTATGCTGAGTCCTCCCAGGACTCATGGTTCATGCTGGGGCTAAGAGGTGGTCGCATTGAAGTCCAGTTCAAAAACCAGCACACATTTAAGGTCACCAGTGGAGGCAAAGCTATCAATGATGGACAGTGGCATGTGGTAAGAAAGAGCTGTAAACTAGTAAATCTCTAACTTAGATAAACTGAGTTGACTGGAAGTGGGTTCTGTTGTGGTAGTTACATGCTTTGGTGATTGTATTAAACTGTGTTCAGCTGTAGTAAGGTGAGAAAAAGTTATGATAACAGCACTGTGTGTAACATGCAGATCTCTGTGGATGAACTGGAGAGCAGCATCAGTGTGAAGATCAGCAAGGAAGCTGTAATGAGCATCAACAGCCCTGAGAGTCTCTTTACTTCAGTTAATGGCAAACTGGAGACCAAGGTCTACATCGCTGGTCTGCCCAACCGCACTGACAACGTTATCAAACCTGTAAGCTGACCTGTCTGAAAGTAATCAATTTCATAACACAGTGAAGTAAATATGTAGGAATTTACTTTGGACCAGCTCCAATCCAGCGATGTACTGTTTATCCATCCGTCCTTTAGATCAACCCCCGACTTGATGGCTGCATCCGGGGATGGAACTTGATGAACCAGGGGGCATCTGGGGTAAAGGAGGTCATCCAGGAGAAGGAGAGCAAACACTGCTTTGTGTTTGTTGAACGAGGCTCTTTTTTCACTGGTGAAGGACTGGCACAATTCAACATTGACTACAGTGAGTAAGTTAAGTTGTACTTTATTAAAACCCCCTGGGGAAGTTCAGCCTCTGCATTTCATCCATCAGAACTATTTAGAAGCACTGAGCAGCCACAGCATAATAGCCCAGAACCACATCTAGAGGATGGTGCCTTGGTCAAGTATTATCTGACACGCATGTGTTTCAGGGTGGGAGGAAACTGAAGCAACTGGAGAAAACACATGTGGAGCTCATAAAAACTCCACACAGGAAGTCCCTAGTCTCGCCAGACGGGTTCAAAAGCATTAAGTACTGTATATAGCAATGTAGACCAGCTAAGGCACAAAACAGACATATACAGTAGGTTTCTTTGTAGTTGTTACATCTATATACTGTATGTCCCATATATGCCATATGTTAGGAATATAACCTTTCCAGGATATTCTCAGGAATTCATAAACACGTCTTTAAAGTTGGGACCAAGGAAATGAACATGTTACTATGTTTTCAGAAATATAAATACATTTGCTTTTCCCTGTGTCTGTGTGACTAGGTGATTCTGGGAGCTGGAACGTGGATGTAACGATGAGCGTACGTCTGTCCAGCAGCACAGGGGTCCTCCTTGCTCTTGTCCACAACAACACGGTCCCCCTCTCGGTCGCCGTGGTAACGCAGGGAGAAGACGAGGCTGTGAGTGCATTTACATGTTTGTTGTAAATAAGCACGTTTGTAATTTTACATGCAGGCTAACACATACACATACAATACACAAACACACATGCTTAAAGCTTGCAATGTTGTCGCCCCCTCTCTGCCCCAGAACCTTCAAGTGTTCTTGGATGGCGTTTCAGTGGCAACGCTGGACTCTTTGATGTTTTGTTACCCCGACCGGCTGACGGTGCAGCTGAACGTAACTCCAACAGATATCCAAATCTCAGCTAACTCCTCCACTGTTAAATACATAAAGTCTGATGCCCTGCAGGAGGCACTGGAGCGCCTCAACTCCACCATGCAGAACCCTGTCAGCACCTACATTGGTGGGATACCAGGTCAGTTATAAAGCAGCAGGTAAAGTGACTAAGGGTTAGGGGTTAGGGTTCCTGGTTATAATCATTTCAATATGAGTACTTTAGCAAACTTAAATGAAACATCGTCATGTTGTAACCGAAGAGCTGTAGATTACCCCCTACTTAATCTACTAAAGTGAAAATAGAATTACAGATGTTTTTAATCAAAAAAAGCACAAGTACATGAAAAAAAATTTCATTAGTTACTCTCCCTTCATCTGAATATAATACCATATCAAAAGTGAAGAAGTTGTAGCTTGTCAACGAGTAGTCCGAAAATATGACAGCTCGTGTTTTGACTAAAACTGAACCAGATTTATCCAGTTTTCAGAATTAACTTTAAATCCTGCTGAAATCTGTTGTGTTAGTTTCCTAAGAAGGAAGTTGTTATCTTTCTCTGGAGTTATGAGTGTGCAGCTTTCCTGTAACCCACAAAAAAAGATGTGTTTTCCCTCAGTTTTGTAATGTCTTTTCAATTGCAAAGTATGCCATAAACTCAGCTTTGAAAATATTTACTCTAGACTGACTGATACTGGATTTTGATGCTGATGTTGGTGTTTGAGAGTTTAAAAAGTCTTAAAATTATATGGCTGATAGAAACGTGAACACATAGCATAAGAATTTTGGATAAGGATTTTTTTAATATTGGGACCAAGTTATGTAATGAGTAGGACATTTTACTGTTGGAAAATAAACTTGTCAGCGCTACAGTATCTGACAAACTATGCAATGGAAACACTCTTTTTAAATTATGTCAAATACATGTTTGGCAGTATTGTACTTCAACGTATACATTATATACATACATATTACATATACACCTATACCAATATATCTGCAGTACATTGATTTTGCTCAATGTCTCTTTCTCTCAGACGATGTCCCATTACCTGCCACCCCTGTCACGGCTTTTTATCACGGCTGCATGGACATCACGATCAGCGGCCACCAGCTGGACTTTGACGAAGCGCTCAGCAAACATAACAGTATTAAGTCCCATTCCTGTCCTCCCGCCTCTGCCCCTGAGACTCACTCTGATGTACCCCACCCGCACAGAAAGTGACCTTAATTAACAACCAGAACTATTTTAAAAGCCCTCACATTAGGCAGCGTCCCACAGTGCCCTCTTCTTGGGATATTTTGGAAAAAGAGATATAGGAGAACAGATGAAAGGGAGAGAAGGAAGTGAGAAAGAAGTGACAAGAAGAGGAGATAATGGTAGAAAGTTAGAGTCATTTTTATCGACTTTCTCGGGTTTATGATATTGTCAATTTCCTGGGAGAATTTTGTTTTGGGTTTTTTTTTTTCATGAGGTACGACGAAAGCTGGCTTGTCAGTGAGCTAATAAGAAGCTTGATGGCAGTAATGACGTAGTTGTAGCAGTTGGTTGCAATGAATTATATGATTTCCAAGAAACATTGAAAAAGAGCTGAGCTCTGTTTCACACATACCATGTGTTGTGCAAGAGATGGTTGTGTTTGTGTAGAGAAATAAACAAATGGTCACTGCTGACCAGGCTTTGAGACCACCTGCATCTTTTTCCCTGTTGTTGAATCATGATACTTTTTGTAATTTCTCTTTCATTCTAGTCTCTTGGAGGAAAATGTGTGGAGACAACTAGATAAAGTCAAGGTTGTAGAGCTTCTAGATGGCTGTGAAAGCTGTGCCTCCAAACGTTCAATCCAATTCTTTTACATTTTCTTGTTTGAATTACCCTCCCTTATTGTAGCTCTGCCTTCAAAACTTGTTGAATTGGTTTAGAAACCTTGAACATGGTCGGTTGTTTCACCGCTCTCGTCCACATTTAAACCAGAATCCACCATGGTCGTCACCAGATGCATTCCTCTCTATATGGCTGGTCTTGCAAGACCATCTATAACTTGTTCTTCTATTTTTGTCCTCATCGAGTTTGCCTTGTATATAAAACAAGCCCTCTTTAATATATAACTTAAATGTAGTTGTTCTGTGTTTGTTTTATGTTTCTTTTAATAAAATTGGTCAAAGCAACCTATCTCGACACTACATTGCTTTCTTAAGCCTTCTAGCCTTAGTGAGTAACGGGAGTTTGTTTGAGTTTCTTGTGCTCGTTTATCTTGGAGGCCACACAGGAAAACTTATTTCATTTCCATAGAGAATTAAATTTGAATTAAGGAAAATATTAACAGTATTTAAAATGTGTTTCTGGCAGCAGCTTATGCTACTCACAGCTCATTTTGTGGTTTTGGAAGTGACATTAGAGCATATTCTAAAGTGTCAAACAACCTCTGAGTCTGTCATTCAGTAAGTGTATTTGAAGACACTAGGTTGATCATAATGACATGCAACAAAGAATTAATAATTCAGTAGTATGCGAAGGAAAGCACACTTTCAGATTATTTCCTGTTATTGTCTCCTAGCACTGCTTCTGTTCAAAATCGTTGGTGACATAACAAACTCATCGCAGCTATTTACTAAATACTGTTTAATCCAGGTCTGTTTTCCTTTCACATAAACTGATTTAAATCATCTTTTCATTTAGAGATTTCTGTAGTCATGGATGGGACCATGACACTACACCATTATGCTCCATGCTGCCACCATCATTCCACTTTCTAGTATTTTGAGCATATAAAACATTATTATCGATAGCACCATCACACCCATTAATTTTTTGGGTGACCTCTGCAATACTTTGTGTATAAAACCCCTTAATTCAGTGAATATATGTTGTCCATATATCAGTCAGTCAATAAATCAGTCAATTTAAGATGTTGGTTCCATACTAAATACATAACAAATAGATAATATTAATATAACTTGCAACAGATTTTTTTGTGGTTACTCTGTTTACATGCTTTATGCTGCTACTACTTAACATTTACAGTGACAAAAGGTTATTTCTGCTCTTAAAAAGTACTTCTGCATCGCCACAAATTCACTCATGACTATGTCCTCTGAGCATTATTTTTAAACAATTATATTGCTGCAGCCTGTGAGGCATATCACTTAATTTATCCTGATTTACAATTGAGTGATGAAGAGCACTTGAACAAAACTAGCAAAAACCAATTTCATTGTAACAAATAGTTCGACTCATGTGACACAATGGCCTACATAGAGAGAGATGGGAATACAGAGGAAAAGTAAGTCAATGACAAGCAGAAAGCAGAACTGACGTGAGTTGGTCTGACGAGAAGTGAGATAATGAAAATACAGAGGAACTCTAAAACCAGACTTTCAGTCATCAGGCTTCAGAGCAAACAAAACTAAAACTAAAACATGATTGGTAAAAGAATGTATGGGTCTAAACTAAACTGCCCTAACAGATTTTAAACTGTATAATTGTTGCTCTGATACCACTATACAGTGGTGGAGGAAGTGTTCAGATCCTTTACTTAAAAGTAGTAATACCACAATATAGAAATACTCTATAATAAGTTAAAGTCCTGCATTCAAATGAAAAGTTAAGTATTAAAGTATCATCAGCATAATATACCTCTACTTCAAGTGTCAACAGTAAAAATGCACATTACACAGAGTAGCTCCTTGCAGAAAATGATATCATTATACCGTATGTATTATTAGATTACTACTGTTCATGCTTTAACAACTTTCAAATATTGTTGTACATGCTCCACTGAATTTAAGATGGAAATATTGTACTTTTTATTCCACTACGATATTTGATAGCTATAGTAGTTATTGTTCATTTGTAGATTATGAGTTTATATACAAGAGAAATGATGACCTCATAAAATACAATGCATTATGAATCAAACTGTCCAAAAGGATATAAAGTCATTAAAATCAACTATGTACAACTATGAAAATCTGCTTATATGTTCATGAATCATTAATATAATATAATATAATGAATATAATATGATGATATAACACTAACAGAATCAATTCTGCTGCATGTAATGAATACATTTTGCTGGACACAAGATGTGTCCTAATTAAATTAAAGTCCATTATCAGTGTTTAGAAGCACTGGAGGCTTCAAGTCTCCACATCACACTTGTGTAAGTTGCATACTGGACCATGATTGGCTCTAAAGTTTTGTGATGTTATAAATCATGCTCGTAGGTTCAAGCCTTAAATTAATATTTTAGGTGAGCGCAGAGAAACTTTCCAATTTCAGCAGATGAATGTGAAAGCAGACTTCTAGGTCAAACTCTGCACATAAATCATTCTGCACGGTGAAGCTCAAACATCCAACTGAGGGAACAAAAAGAAAAACTATTTTTTGACTGGAGGGGGACTTTAAGTACAACCCACTGTATATACGTAAATGTGAAAAAAGGTCAAAAGATTCCGCAAAACTGTACTAAAATACAAAACTTGGAATGAAAATAGTAGCTTTTCATCATTGCAAACCTTAACCATCCAAGTTTATCAGCTGATCCTTTACTTAAGTAAAAGTACCAATATAGCAATGTAAAAATACTCCATTACAAGTAAAAGTCCTGCATGAAAATCGTACTTAAGTAAAAGTAAAAGTATTAGCAAAATGTAGTTAAAGTATTGCAGTAAAAGTAGTGGTTTGGACTGATATATTATTATATATGACATCATATGTAAGCAGTATGTTACTGTTGTAGCTGCTGGAGGTGCAGCTAGTTTGAACTACTTTATATACAGTCAGCTAGTTTAGTCCAGTGGTTCCCAACCTAGGGGTCGGGCCCCACCAAAGGGTCACCAGATAAATCTGAGGGGTCGTGAGATGATTAATGGGAGAGGAAAGAAGAAAAAACAAAGTTCTGATACACAAATCTGTTTTCAGTTTTTTGGATTTTTTCTCTAATCTTTGATTTTTGGTGAAATATTGGATCATTTGAAAATGTATTGAAATAAAACCATGTGAGAAGTTTAGAGGGGAAAAAAATCACTATTTGGTGACTCCACACTGCTTTTTGTAAGACGTCAAAAGCCAAAAAGGTTGGGAAGCCACTGGTTTCATCTTTAATAATATGTTGTATTTTAAAAGCTTGTTACATCATCCACTGAGTTAAATCAAAAGTAACTAAAGCTGTCAAATGTAGTGGAGTAGAAAGTGCAATATTTCCCTCTGAAATTAAGTGGAGTGGAAGTATAAAGTAGCATCAAATGGAAATACTCAAGTAAAGTACAAGCACCTCAAAATTGTACTCCAGTACAGTTACTTTCCACCACTGCCGGTGGGCTTTAATTTTCAGCTTTCTTTTTTTCCAGCCTCACCAGTGTGGTGATAGGTGCACACAGAAGGAGGGGAGGAGGGATGAGGAGAAGTGTCTGGAGGGCTGCATCATTACAAACTCCTGCCTGCACTTTTCACAGTGACTCCCCCTCCTGAAGCAGCAGAGGCGTGCAAGTCTTCCTCCGCAGACTGGGGACTCAGTCCGGCCGGAGAGGTACAACATAGAAGAGAAGAGGGTATAAAAATAAATATATATATGGAGCGCAGACCACAATGGGGACGAGCTGAACCGCAGTGAGAAGAGGACGGTCGCTTCGTTGCCTGCGTTGTGAACGATATGCGTGAGAAACACACGACAGTTTAGCTTGCAGCGCTCCGCGGCAGTGATTTAACATCAAAAAAAAAAAAAAGAAAAACGTCGGAAGTACCTGAATACCTGCAGTGTTTCGCAGTAACGTTAGCTTGGTGCAAACAGCAGTGACATTTAGAAAGAGGGGTAGAGAGACTACAGGACGGGACAGGAGAAAGTTTCTCCAGCTTGGCGCAGACACATCGGTTGAACAATGCGGCTGACCCCGACAAAGTCCCTTTCATCGGCAGCCCTGCTAATCCTGCTGGCTGTCCGCTGGTCCGACAGCAGTAAGTAAACAATTACATGCTAAGCGGCTAGCTAGCTCGCTAAGTCCCCGTTGACATTTGTGTTGTGGCTGCTGATGATGAATGCCTCAGTTATTAACGTCATTAACGGCGCTTTAGCTGGGGCATGTTTCGCAACCACGCTTATGTTTTCGTCCTTTGGGAGCCAAAATATTGCCTAACTTCAAAGTTGTGTGACCTTTCTCTCGTTCTTGTAGGTTAATTAAGTCTTATTTCTCTTCTAGTTTCACTGTCTCCCCAAGAGGCGAACCAGTTTCTGAGCAGGCACAAGAGAGCAAATCAAGTTTTCGAGGAGACGAAGCAAGGACACTTGGAGAGGGAATGTGTGGAGGAAAGGTGCACCAAAGAGGAGGCCAGAGAAGTGTTTGAAAACGACCCAGAGACTGTAAGTAGACTAACAAGTTATTAATGGCACCTGTAAAAGTTGTGGTTTTCACTTAAGGTTGCATGCAGACTCCCCCGCCCCCCCCTCCTCCCAAACACGACACCCATACCAGCTTCTTCTCCATTGAGGCACTGCAGTACTAGTGAAGTCTTTTAACTAATAAAAAAAAAACACAATTACACAGTGAGATAATGTTTCAGGGATCCAAAGCTGCAGTTCTTACCACCTTGTACATGGCATTTAACATGAAGGTTGCAAGGTTGGTTGTTTACATCCTGCATGTATTGATGGCAAATTGATGACTGTAATGTAACACTAGACTAATGATTCATTGTCTGAGCTGCTGGTGTTCATGCTCCAATAAGTCCGGAGCACTGATAGCTGTCAGCACACATACTATTCCCATGTCAAGGACTGGGCATGTTTTCTCCTCCTTTTTGTTTGTTTCTGTGACAGACATTGAGTCAGCGTGACTAAGCCTTAGTTTATGAAGTGTCAGTGAAGACACTGCTACCCTTTCACTGCTGTTCGTACTTGCATGCACACATAAACACGCAGTCACATGTGTGTGTCATTACTTTGTGAAAAATATATATTCCGTTTGCCAAAATTTGGCCCTATCCACTGGAGACCTGCTTGGCTTAGGTCCCTGCCAAATATCTCACTCGCGCTCCGTGTCCCCTGTATGTCTACGTGTTGCTCCTCTTCCTCACGCACAAATGCATGTGAATGGCGCAAAAGAAACGCCTCTTGATTTGTCTCTCTGGGAGCTGATTACTTGTTTTCTGCTTGAGAATGAACATAAGGGGTGAAAAATGTGTTTTGTTCGACACAGTCATGCACATCGCCTCACTAATCTGTATACATTACCCCACTCTCTCTCTCTCTCTGTATATGATGTTTACCAGCCAATGAAATCCATTACACAGTGTGTTCTCACTCATACTTACTGCAGATTAGTGTCCATGCTTCTTTCATGAATGTGCAGATCAGTCTGTACCCTCTTGTGAATACATGAGCCTATTGAATATGTACTGCATGTGCTGAATATGCAAACAGAACTATAAATAACCTAGTGTGTCAGAAAACGTGAGACTTGGGCTGTCAGGCCAAGAGACACATTCATTCACTGCCTGAGAATGCAGACTTTTAAGTCTTTTAGCAGACATCTTTGTGCAGTGTGTGTGTGTGTTCGTGTATGTGTGTGTGTGTGTGTGTGTGTTACTCAGTAAGATAGGTTAAAGTCTGGGATATTTATTGAGCAGACTCTTGTCCAAACCTCTTTAAGATGTAAGCTGACAAGAGGTATTGCATGAAGTACAGAACATTCATGCTCTCTAGCGTTTAATCTTTTAGCAACAAGTAAACACTGACAGTTGATTGCTAGATACGTAAGTCAGAGATTCAGATGAAGTTTTTGGTGTAAACAGAGGGAGTGTTTGTTAGCATTGCGCTGGTGATGCCCTAACAGTTGCTCCTACTCTTGAAGTTTTGACATCGTGAATTGTAGCGGAGCGTGAGTGAATGAGGCAATCAATGACTCAGAGATCATTTGTGAAGATTAGCCAGGCAGAGAGACGTAGAAGCTAACGGGGGGGGTGGGATTAAAGTGAGCGTGGGTTCAGACGAGGAGGTGAAACCGGGTGACGCTCAGTTCAGAGGAGAAGGTGAAATCGGGTGACGCTCGGTTCAGAGGAGAAGGTGAAGTCGGGTGACGCTCGGTTCAGAGGAGAAGGTGAAGTCGAGTGACGTGCGATCTGGTGGAGTTTGCGTGAGCATGGACACACATCCTCAGAAGAACGCCTCCCCTTTACGTGTAATTTTTCTACGTTGGCGTGACACAAAGGCGCAGCCTCATTCATAACTGCATTATTCATCCTGAAGGAGCCCATCTCTGACTCTGCATTTTCTTCTGCTGCAGCTTTCTGGCTCTGCAGAGAGAGGAAGAGCGGGGTGTTCCTGGATACTTATGATTATCCTTAGCAACACACGCGATGAGACTCTGGTCTCGATTTAGAAAAAACAAACAACAAGAAAGTGTCACAACTGAGTACTATGATGGGTTTAAGATTAGTAACAGTCCAAAAGTAGTCCTGGATCGTTACTAGATCTTAATTGATCCTGACTGACTTTCACAAATCAGTTGTCACTTCAAATAAAGGTTATAAAGAGGCTTTATGTCAAGTAACATGTTCCTGGCTTCAGCAGACTTTTGTGTGATTATTGACACTTTACAAGAGACTTTATCCTGCTGCATCTAGTTCCTACTGCAGCAACGGCTCTCTGAAGTCTGTCCCCTCCAGAGTCTGTCCATCCACCAGTAGATCCTCTCCACATTTTGACCTACATGTGGAGGCGTACTGCAGCCAGGAGGCGGGAGGGATGCTACTACTATCAGGAATGCAGAGAATTCTCACGAAGCCCCTGGCAAAGGCCGCACCCATTACAGACAGCACACACACACACACACACATATGCAGAGATTACAGAGTAATCATATTGTAATCTCTTTTTGGATACTAAACACACACATGCAGTTTTAAATGCCTTAATCAAAATTAATAATTGTTTATGAATCGTTTTTCACTCCCACAAGCTTGAACACGGAGCTCCAGTATAAAACGAAACCAAATCCTACATTATGTCAAGTATTAAGAGAAACCACCCCTCTTAATTTTAAGCAGTTATTTAGATTATCTTGTCCTGTTTACATTTTTTGTTTCTAAACCTACATAACTTTATCCCTCTCTCTCTCTCTTTTCATCTCTTCTCCCTGGTTTAGGACTACTTCTTTCCCAAGTATTTAAGTAAGTTATAATTCTGGCTAAAACCTTTCATCTATACTCATAATACCTGGTTTTCTGATTATATGTTTGTAATCTCTTTTGCTTTCATTTTATTTTCATTTCTGTCTAGGCTGTTTGGACAAGTTTGGAGATTCTGAAAAGAAGAAACAGGATCTGGTCACATGTGTCCACAGTAAGTTTTAGCCTAACATTTATCTATTTAGCGACTTAACATCAGGACCTGTGGTTGATTGATCCTTGTCCTTCCTTTCTCATTTTTCAGTCTTTTTCTCACCATTTATCTCTGTGTTTCTACTGCAATAGTGTCATTACATCCACAGAGGGGGACCTATTGTAGTGTGGGGTTGGGCTGCACTGCAGTATCGCTGCTCTGCATCACACTCAGGCACAGACTCTCCTAGTAGCAAAGGAGAGAGAAAGAGAGACGATGAAAAGGTGCTGAATTTCTTTGGCATCTCTCTCCGTTTCTCACAGCGTGATGTACGTAATTGATTCTATGGTTTTAAAGTGGCCCTGAGCTTGCCGTATGTGCGTGAGCCCAGGTATCTATGACTAACATTGCAGCACTTTGCTACAGTGACGCCGCACATTGGTGAATGAGTGACACACCCTCTGTCGTCACATACTCTCTCACTCGCTCTCCGGGTGAAAGCACCAGCTTCTTCTTCGTGAGCCGGCTGAGCGGAGGGGGCGATGTGAAAAAAAGGTCTGACGTGAGTGGAGCACAGAATTTCTGCTGCATCAGGATACAACAAACCTCCACCAACCCGGCTTTACTGCTATTGGCTGAGGAACCTCGGGGTGGGGGTGGGAGGGGGGGGGTTTCCATGACTCAGCTGCAGAATCGTGGCACTTAAAGATACGGCAGCTCTTTTTTTATCGATCTGTCAGCACACCAGCTGTCTCTCTCACCATCTTTATCTCTCTATCACCACAAATCTGCCCATCAGTTTCCTGTCTCGTCGCGCCCGGCGGTGGCTGCTTTACTAGTATCAAAGCAGATCATGACATTCCACTATTTCCATTTATGGGATGTTATGGGCAGAGCAGACACCATTTTATAGTTTTGGTTGCATATTTCCACATACCAAAGGCTGATTTCAATGTAAGCACAGAGGACAGTGTTTATCTTCCTACTCCTCCCTCTTCCCATCCCCTGTGTCTGTAAACTGCAGACTCAAGTGTTTTGCGTGTTGTTTGTTCTGCAGAAAAATAGTCATTAAAACACATTTTCTCAATTGTACTTATGTGACATCAATTGTTGCTGCTGTATAAATCGCGGAGGGCTTATCGGAATCAAGATTGTGGTTGCAGACAGTGTGGGTGGGCCACAGTGTGTGCTTTATTAAATTACATAAATTACATTTAGACATGCTGTGAAGGGACCTTTTGAAAGCAGAGGATACAATGGTTATTCCTGTTTGCTGATAGATCACATCATATCACTAAACCAGGAGCCTGGGCTCATTTGTTTGGGTTTATTCAAGACTGTACTCCTTACGCAGGGTGCAGGAATGTAATATCTAGATGTTTGATACTTATACAGATATTTTCCAATTCACTGCAGCTGTGATGCTCGTTTCTAAAAAGCTGTCTTCAACACTGTTTACATGAGTCTGCAGACCCCGAAGCACATAATTACACATTATTTAAACTCAAATGAAGAAAAAAAATTTAGTTCTTGTGAAACATTTCAAACATTTCTTACCCTCATTTTTTTTCCCCCTAAGGCAGTTGGATCCCTCTAAACTTCTCTGTAAAATGTTAATTTTCAATTGAGTGTGAAATTTTTTTTTTTTTTTTTTTTTTTTTTTTTGCAAATGTAGAAAAAGTTAGATGACAACTTTATCTAGATACATAAAGAGAAACAGCCTATGAGTGCACATTACAACCACAAATCAGTGTGCTATTTCAGGCTTAATTTAGGTAATTATTGCACAATACAATAAGATGACTTTATACATGTAAATTTAACCCAATGATGCCATTTAAATGTATTTTTAGTGCTGTAGTTGTTCAAAGAACTTATGCCTTTACTGGAAGCCATACATTTAATTTACGTTTTGAATTCATTTCATAAGTGAAGCCAAGTTATTTTTATTTATATACATATATATATATATATATATATATATATATATATATATATATATATATATATATATATATATATATATATATATCCCAAAATCGCAAATTTGCCTCGAGGGGCTTTACAATCTGCATGTGACACCCTCTGTCCTCTGACCCTCTACATTCAGTATGTTTTGCTCTTTCTATATGATATAGGCACTTTAAATAAAAAAAATAAACAAACTGTAGCTTCACTCATCTGGAACTTGTCATTTATACAGATTGTTGCTACATCTAGTGCCCATGTGTAGTGTAGACTCATTGTCATTATTGATCTTCTGTCAATGTACATGTGTAAACTCTGACAGATAATGTTTAAAACTCCTGATTTACACCGCAGTCACAATAAATATGCTCCACAGTAGTTGAAATTACGACACAGTATTTATGCTGTGCGAATTGAATTTTACAGCACATCATCCGGTGAAATACAGCCTGATTCGAAAGTTGTGTCTTTGCGTTCCACATGAGAGCTTATCTGTCTCCTGCTCCCCCCCCCCCCCCTCCTGTTTTTTCCAGGCACTGTCCTTTTTCTCTCTCTGAACTCCAGCATGCAACATGCCCAGACTTGTCAAGCAGTGAAACTCCACTGCTGGGAAAAGGAAACTGCATGAGGGAGAGAAAAGATTTACACATGTGCTCAATTACACAGGCTGAGAGTGAAAGTGAAGGCCCAAATAAAAAAAATATTTTAGAGAAAAATTGGACCAATAAAACTGACAGTCGAATATCCGTTTGATCTTTAGTTGGAGGACAGGTATGCTGGGAAGGACTGAATTAGGGCATCTTCACACAGGAGAGCTTAGCCAGCATTAGGCTATTTATATTGAACTCCTGATATGCAGAACATAAGAGATGCCCTTCCTCTGTCTGGTATCAGGATACAGTTACACTCACTGTTTGAATCCAGGACATACAGACTCAATTTTAAAGTAATAATCCTGCTTATTTCTCTGTGTCTGTCTGTCTTTGTTTTTTCCTACGACTAGATATTCCAGACCAGTGCTCTCCTTCTCCGTGTTATGCCAGAGGTACCGTGCGCTGCGAGGACAAAAAGGGCGACTTCCTCTGTCACTGTTTTACAGGTTGGACAGGAGCCAGATGTGACAAAGGTACCGTCATCACTATGAGAGAGAGGGTATATAGCTGGACGCCGTGTTAGAGCTCAGTAGAGGTTAAATTTTTGCACCGTCATTCAGTGTCAGATCCAGCATCTCTGGCAAGAAGTCATCTCCGCGACCTTGACTCTGACAGCTGTCTCCGAGGCCTGGCCACCATGATCTGGCTTTCCATTGCTTTTATGAGTCATACAGTGTATTTGTGTATCATTGTTTCTCTCTCATTGTACATCTTGGTGCTGAAATCAAGTTGACCTCAAGTCTTAGTGTTTCTGTTTTCACTTTTATCTGTTAACAACCATTCCTGCTGCTGCTGCTGTCACTGCCGCTGCTGCTGTTGTTGTTATTAATAACGCGCGGCGGATGTGTCGGGTCAATATGAACTGCATGTACGGGAACTACGGTCACGACAGGAATCCATGTGTCTCTTTTGCAGGCGAAAGCTAGTTACTGTGTATAAATATGAGGGAAAGGTTACATGTCTTATGAAAAAGTGAGACCAAGGGTTCCACTTTTAGAGGGGAAATATAACAAATATTAAGTGTATAAGCTGGAACTGGAAAGCGCACATAATTTGTAACCACACACACACACACACACACTGTGAGGGAGAGGGAACATGCTTCTCTGATTTATGGCACAGCTACCATTCCACACGTTTCCACTGTGACTCATCCTGCCACCTTACTGTGAGAGGAAATCAAAACAGATTCAGTTTGACTTGGTCTGAGCCTTTTCCACTTGACGACCGCACTCCTCCTAAACACTGAGCTGTAACACTCGGTGACGTAGTGTGTCAGTTATTTCTAAGGCTTTTAACAAAGTAAAAATTTATAGGGGCTTTTCAAACTGTATCAAATTCATATTTAGAATTGAGGGAAAAAAAATAAACTTTCAATATAGATTCATTTTAAATAACAAGTACAAGTGAAAGCTTCACACAAGCCAAACAGTCTAATACTGTACACAGCCCAATGATGATGATTTTCCTGTGCTCATGTCATGCTGTACCACCCTCCTATTTGCAGATGTCGACGAGTGCAGCAGGAAGAACGGAGGGTGTGACCATCAGTGCAACAACACTATGGGCAGTTACCGCTGCTCCTGTCACCAAGGCTACATGTTGGTACGACGCCACTTTTGTAATGGTAAGGAACAAGACATACTGTGGATACATGTGGTCTAATGTCTGAAATCACATCACTAAACTTTCTTGCTTGACTCAGTCTGCATTTTGACATTTTAAATCCACTTTATATGAAGGATCAGCTGTGGAAATGGACATCATTTCTGCAGTTAGTCGTAGTTCATTTGAAAGTGTTTTGAATCAGAGAGTTTTTGAGGTAAAAGCTCTATAATAATCCCGAGGTTGTGCTTTGTTTTGTCTTGTGACATTTATTTTCATCTTTGTGAGTCCAAAAAGAACAAACAGTTCAGCTGAGAAAAATGCAAAAACACAAATGTAACTCATGAACCTAATCGACACTTTGGCAGGTCCAAAATTACAAACCTATGTTGTTACAAACTATACTGGTAACGCATTTCACCAGCTTGGATGTGTAGGCATTAAAGTGAATTGAATTGAATTGAACTGGGTGAACAACTGTTGTTAAAACCACATTCTGTGTTTCCACAGACATGAAGACATAAAATCATGATGAAGTCAACTTTAAATTTCCTTTTCATTTAATGGTACAGACATTAAAAATTGTGTGTTAGATTTATTATAACATTTATCTTAATGTAAGTGGGATGTAGCTTCAGTGAAGTGTTGGAACAAGCAGATATTGTATGTGCTATATATCCAGTGTTGTTACACAGTGTGGAAAAATTGATCTAATTTCGAAACTGCTCTGGGGGAAAATTAATATAAAGATCCTTTTGGTTTAAGTGGTTAACCAATCATGGCCAAAATTTACTTGCACTGGCCTTGAGGCAGTTTTAGTTTCCCTCTCTGTAATGGAGACAAGGTCTCTGAAAAGAAAATCAAATACAAGCAGTGATTGTTCCTCACTCTGTGTTTTTCCGACACATTTTAATGAGTAAACATAACCTCCTCAGTTCACGTCCTTCCAGCCGACAAGTTTTCTTGGTATTTTTCCCTGATCGTAAACCGCTGGCGCTGTTGATTGTCTACTATACTTTGATGTGTCTTTCAGATGTCAATGAGTGTGAAGACCCAGGTGTGTGCGGAACAGCACGGTGTGAGAATAAGGAGGGTGGCTATGACTGCCTGTGTGATACCGGCTATGTTTATGACAATGAAACCAAGAGCTGCATTGGTAAGTGTGTACGCTACACACACACACACACGCATGTAGTTTCATAAAAACTGACTGAGGAGCTGCTTCAGCCTCAGCAGGACTTGATGCAGCTGTGTTCGGAGGTCAGGAAAGGAATGTAAAGAGAGAAATTCTTTATAAGTAGGTAACAGGTCACTGTCCATTGCTGTCAAATCCAATCTGCAAGCCTAGAAAAATTAATCTCAGGAGCAAAATACTGATCCTTTGAATTGCCAGAAGGACTTTTTTTTGCAGTAGTCAGGAGTGATAAACCCAGAACATAGTTTACATGTATGAAAAGTGTTTGTTTTTTCCAGATTAATCTGGAAATCAGGCTTCAAACATGCAGTGATCTGAAAAACAGTTTGACAGGCATCTGCACCATCACAACAGCACCCCCAAGCCAAACATACAAGTAGGCTTAGACCTCAATAAATGGAGTTAAGAGCTCAAGATATACAAGTCTGACCTTGTATTTATCAAACAAGTTTGATCCCATAAAGTTGCTGTAAGAGGCATTTTCCGAAATGCTCAACAAGCGCTTTTATACACGAGGAATGAAAGGATATCCAGTGATAAAGCAAAAATAGCAGTCTTGGTATCATAAGATAACATGATAAGATAATATAACCACAACATTAGATTTGTCGGGAACAACAGGATAAAAATAAAAAGAATTCATAGACTTAAACTGCAGTCATTAATCACTTGTGTGTTCCTTGTTTTTTCCTCTAGTGGAAACCAGACTTTTCATAACCTCAGTGTCCCTCCTCAGAGAATTAACGTTTATTATAGCCAACCTAGTCATGGCCATGTAAGGTTATATATGGAGTAGAGAGATACCACCCAGTTAACGTCAAAGACCACTTGACTCAAGTGTTGTTTGCATTCCTTGATATGTTGACAGGAAACACATCAGATTTTTTATTTTCATTCTCATGCTACTGATGTTTTTTAGATCCTTTTCATCCTTTTCCACCAATGGGACTCTTGATAACTTCATGAACCCGCTGCTTCTCTGTAACCCTTTATGTCATCGTTTTCATCTGTCCTCTTTAATTTCTTCATCCTACTCTGTCACTTGTCAGATGTGGATGAATGTGAGGCGAAAGTCTGTGCAGAGGAGTGTCTGAACACTCCAGGGAGTTTCCGTTGTTACTGTGACGGTCGTCAGGGCATGAAGCTGGGCCAGGACCTCAGGAGCTGTAAGGTGAAACACATTAAT
The DNA here is from genome assembly GCF_914725855.1 of Thunnus albacares. Classification (NCBI taxonomy): domain Eukaryota; kingdom Metazoa; phylum Chordata; class Actinopteri; order Scombriformes; family Scombridae; genus Thunnus; species Thunnus albacares. The sequence goes on from NC_058106.1 coordinate 25,987,074, forward strand.
TGTGGCAAATATTATCGACCCGTTTCGTAGTCCAGCTGTCACCTTTTGTTGTGAAATGTGAACTCTGTTCTAGATATTTAAACCATTTTGAACGAGTCAAGTTGCAGCTGTCTGTTATCAAGTTATCTGTTCATTTTCCTTCAGCCTATAACTCCCTGCATATCAACGCCTCTGAAGAGGAACTCTCGCTCTCTTTACCTGGGCCGCATGTTCAGCGGTGTACCGGTGGTGAGGCTGCGCTTCCGCAGGAGGATTCAAACTGGGTGAGAGAATTAATTAAGAGATGCATTGATTGTTTTCTTGACCGATTCTGATATCCGATTTTTTTTATTTTTGCTGATTCTGAACTATAATTGACAGCATACACAAACATTTTTGGAAATTAATCAAACAAAATCATAATAAAACATAGAAGATGAAGACAGTATTTCGTTTTCTACCTGATGAACTTTTAAGTTCATTGAAGTAAACTCAAAGTAAAATACTGATAAAATATTTGTCAGTGGTGCAGACAAACCCTGGTTGGTACCAGCAAGTATTTTCCACCCTATTTTTCACCTATAATATTTTGTAATCTCCTAAATATATATGTTTTTTTTAGTGTAATCAAAATGCACTTCTATAGCAAATATCAGCTCTCATCTCATCTTAATAGTGATTTGTTGCACTCAACAAGTGTACAGTTTTTTCACTCTGCTCTACTTATTTGGTCATCATATCTAGGTTAATAATATTTATCAGCTGTATTAATTCAAATTTATTATTTTAGATTTTTCCCTACAGATTGAAACAGAGCAGGAATCATGTCAGTGTGTCAGATATTGAGAAAGAGGTTAAATTAAAGTTAGAGCGCGGGACTTTTGTCTCCCCCCTCTGGCAGTGAGAGTAATTACAAAAACACTGTTGACACATGTTTACGTCATAGGCTCCGCTGTAGCCTACTCCGTTGCTACTGTTGCGGCTGTAAAACGGTGGATAAAATGTTTTGAGTATCACACAACCACAGCGAAATGAAATCTCACAATCAGAATTTGATCCATTCAGTCCGATAACATTTGGAAAGTGTAGAACAGTCGCATGATCGAATTATTTTATCCCCTTTCAAGTTAGCTGAGAGCTAACCGGAAGTTAGCTAGCGGAAGTCTCTTGTGTGTATGTTCTGCCCATTGAGCATGCACAGTATGCATTCATCCGGCCAGCACAAGAATGTCAGACCCAACACCAGATTAAAAACTCTGTATACTGTGAAATACAGAGAGATTTATCTGGCGGTGATAAGCTTAATCAGAAGGTTCTGCACTGCAGGTTAAAATATAATATAAACAAAAACAGCAGCAGTATTAACAGCAGATCTACACCTCAATTGATTTACAATAAAACATTGTCAGACGTTTCCTTAAAAGGTAAAATCACCTGGTTTCACATAAACTGTGTGTAAACAGCTGATCACGTCCTGGTGTGTAAACTCTGTGTCATATATATTTTGGGCTGCATCGACTCACCATCTGTCCCATCTTGAGCAGGTGGTGGTCGTGATAACAGTGCGCAACATGTTGCCAGTAAATAAAACAGGTAAATTAATGTTTAAACAAGTGAAAAACTGCATTACGTTATCAGTCAATAGCGAGTCTCTGCTGCAGTTCATATGATTTAGTTTTAGCGTGTGTTTGGCTATGACGTTACTGTCTGTGCTGCCGTGTGCGTGACATGAACATCTGTTGAGAGCTCCATTTTGAAAGTGTTGAGAGACCAGGTACAGTTTCAGATTTGAGCTTTAATCAAATCCTGTTTTTGAAATTCTTCATTCTTCCTCATATTTCTATCTTTAGTGAGACAGTTTATGGGACAGTGAGAGAGCAGCACCCCTGAGAATAAAATATGTTTGAAAGGGAAGAGTGTTTTTTACCAAACATAGTCAAACCGTATCAAGTTAATTAATTAATAATTCTAAAAATAATTTATAATATTTTCCAAGATGAAAATACTACTTTGTCTGAGTGCCAAGTTGATAAAAAAGATAAAAACTATTTTAGTCACAAAAAGGAATTTCCTGTTTCTCCTCTATCATATCATCCTCTTCCACCCTCTCTTTTCATTTTTCTTTTATTTCACTTGAATTCCTAATTTACTGTAGTCATATTTCCTTCTTTCTTCAAACACACATATTTATACACAGACTCCTCTCGTTTTTTCCACTTTTCTTTACTTGTTCTTTCTTTTCTAGCTTTTCAGCAGAGTTTGACTTCCGTACCTATGATCGTGAGGGGGTGATCTTCTTCGCCGGAGGTCACCTGAACAGCTCCTGGATTGTGCTCGCAATGCATGATGGGAAGCTGGAGTTGCAGCTGAAATACGGCATAGTCAGCAGAGTCACCAGCAGCGGACCCATCGTCAGTGACGGCCAGTGGAGAAAGGTTAGCGGTTTGTCAACATCAACCATAAAACGACCTCTCAAGAACGCATGTTCTGATCGAAACCTGCCTCTCAAATGTCTTTTCTTACCAGATCTCAGTGGAGGAACAGAGCCGGAGTCTAGTGATAAAGATCGACAGGGAGGCCATCATGAAGATCGCAGTAAACGGAGATCTGTTCACACTGAAGAAGGGCATGCATGAGCTCAACCTCACGGTGGGAGGAGTCCCTTTCAAAGAGGACGGCCTCGTCAGTCAGGTGCGTGTTCGAATGTGTATGTGTGTTCTCTTGAAAAGAAATGTTTTGTATGCGTTTCTCAACTGTTGCCGTCGTCTGTAGGTGAACCCCCGTCTGGACGGCTGTATGAAGGAGTGGCGCTGGTTGACGGGCGAAGATACGTCGATACAAGAAACCATTCGATCCAATGAAAACATGCAGTGTTTCAGCAGTGAAGATCCTGGAGCGTATTTCCCCGGCACAGGCTGCGCTATCTTCAACATCAGCTATGGTGCAGTGTTTGTATGTGCGTGTGTGTTTGTGTGTGTGTGTTATGGATAGCATATCCGGGGGCTTACATAACTTTACCTAATTGATTCTTCCTGAAGTTGTTAGTTTACTCTGTTTGAGTGAATGTGAGTTTCCATCTTCACTTACACTTTTATCAACAGTTTGCTTCATCTCTGTTTGTCGATGAAGTTCATGACCTGCTGTTCTCTCTCTTCCTGTTCTCCTCACTTCAGAATCACAGAACCTGAGTGTCCAGTTGAACCTGCGTCCAACTTCTGCTCTCGGGGTGCTGTTTGCACTCGTTCACCAAGACAGCGTCCCTCTTTCCATCTCTCTGGCCGACTATCATCCCGGTACTGACGAGTGGCGAGATGTGAGTACATTTAAGTTGGACCTGGATGTATAACCTCGTTTTTTAAATTTCTTACCATTTGTTAAGTCTGAAAACTGACCTTCTGTGTGTTTTCAGTCTGTTCTAGTGTCAGCAGGTGATGTCATCATTGCCAGCTCTCCGGTCCCGCTGTGTGACGGCGAGAGTCATGTGATCCAGGTGACGATCTCAGGAAACCAGACCGAGCTGCTGGTCGATGGCAAGTCTGGACAAAGTGAAGATGCAGAGGTTTCTATTGACCTCCTGACTCAGTCCAGCACCTTCATAGGAGGACTCCCTGGTGAGGAATCACACATTTATAAACACATTGTGCAAAACTTAATTTACACAGATTTGATTTATACAGGATGAATAATGAAGCATAAATGAAGGGTTTTATTTACACAGTATGCAGGAAATGATGCTTAGCACCTTGGAGGGAGGAGAACATAAATTCATGTCATAAATTATCTCAGTTAGAGCTGAGAATTTATATTTTTAAACCATTATAGGCATGAAAATAATTTAGGAAATGTTTTGTCAAAAATATTTATTACTGTTAAAGAAAAAAAGATCATCAGCTGATATATTGTCATCAGATTTGTTTACACTCTCCAGTATTGGTGTTAGCTTAAAAAGTCCAGTATCAGTCGGCTAGAATAGACCAAAAGGTATTTTTCACATGTAGATTTTTAAATCGCAAAATCATACAAGCTCTGTGATGTTTTCTGGAGCTGATTTTAAATGATCTAATCTCTAAACCCTCTCAGCCTGCTTTGTCCTCTGTATGACTGTCTGTGCAAGTTCCAAAACGTCCTCGCCAACAATAAATAATCTCACCCAGCGAATGAGTAATAACCGCTACCATTTACTGTATATGAGTGTCTCATTTCACTTAGCTTTCTTGTACTGTATATGGCCAACCATAACAATGATCTATAGCTGTGTAGCTGTAGAGAGCTGGCAGCTGAGTAAATAATTCAACGTAACAGCTAAAAAGAGGTTCAGCATTCACCTAGCAGATTTTGTTCCTTTCCCTGAATTGTTGATAAATGCCTTCATGTGTATTTCGTAATAATTGTTTATTCATGTTTGCTGAGTCTGACAGATTCAATATATTAAATCATACAGTTTGCAAACTCGTGGTTTAGTCACAGTTAGAGCACGTACACATCCCGTCATGTTCTCTGCTGGATCACATATCGTCACTTCTTCCCCTCAGATGTTCCTCTGGTGTCCACACTGGTGTCGGCGCACTACAGCGGCTGCATGGAGGTCAGTGTTAACGGACAGTCTCTGGACATGGACCAGGCCATCCACAAACACAACGATATCCGCTCACACTCCTGCCCCCTGCTGGACTCTCACCAGTGACCAGCGCATCAGTCTGCCAAAAAACAGATCCATTAGCAGTTGATTGAGGCAATGGGGATGGTTTCCAACATATTTATAAAAAACAAAGCTGCAGTGGGGAGATGTATTAGATTGCAATGTTTAAAAAAAACCAAAAAAAAAAAAAAACAAACACAAAAAAAAACTAGACCAGGTATCGTGATCAAGCTGGAGCGTTAGCCCAGGATCACCCTGCCCTTTTACTGTGATGACACTGCTGCCTGGAGGCATTTACAGGGACTTTCACTGTATTCTCAGTATTGTGACTCAGTAAAATAGTTAGTTAGCCAGTGAGCAACATCCCCTGTACTAGGCAGAAGATATGGGAATAAATGCTGCACAACATTGCCTCAAAAACAGCCCATGTATATCACAGCCTTGTAAGCCCACAAGAACACACAGGGCCTTATCCAGATCAATGTCAAATGGTTGATCTTGGGTCAGCCTACTACGCCTGGCATCCTGTGCTTAAATGCAGATCTGACTGGAACTCGGTAGGCAGAGTGACTCTCGCTGCATTAACTCAGCTGATAGAGCTGCGGTCATGTTGCTTACATCCAGTTCACACAAGGCCCACGTTCACAAAGCTTGTAATAGTCAAGTGATAATCTGATTCAGATGACATCTAAAATGAAAGAAAGTGGACCAGACCAGTAGTCCTACATTAACTACCCTACTCAGAGAAAACGTACGAAATAGGTGCTTAGATTTTCATGAGTGTTAGGTGTCAGGGGTTGATGGGGCGACCCCCTAACAAGCTGAACCCTACCCTTCAGCTTGGAGTCGTGGTAGCGAGGGCAGGATTCAGTATCAGGCACGACTTTGTGTTCAGTAGGAAATCTTGCACATCGTTGCAGGTAGAAATGGACTGCGACGTGAAGCCATTTTCTTGATTCCCTCTCTACTAAAGCAGCACTCCATGTCTGCCTGCAACCTTAAAAATCAACCATGTGCCTACCAAGAACAACCAACCCAAACTTCCCGACAGCTTCCCTCCAAACAGGTGAATCATTTCACAAAGGTGCAGTACTGTATCACAGAAACAAAGCCAACTCTTCTCTTAATGAAATCATTGCAGTTAATATTAATAACTATGCATTTCCACCTGTGCATTTAGGAGAATCACAGTCTTTCAAAAGAGCTAACTGACACCCCGACTCCCTATAAACTTCAATCACTAACTCCCGTCACAAAGGCCCCGTCTTTGCCTCAGAATCACCCACTTACAGTTAATACCTGCCGTATACCAATCTAAGGATAATAGATAAGTCACAGAAGCACAGGGGGACAGGAAGGGGCCCTCTCCATCAAGGAGAGAAAGAGCACTGCATCGATCGCACCATACAAGCTACTGAGAGTAAAAAGAGTGCGCTGTAATATACTGAATATGTAAATAATGTGATTGTACAATGCTTTATAGAAGACATAAAACAAACACTACCTTATGCTCACCAAGGTTATCTGCACATTTAAGTTGATCCAAAGTCAAACAGTAATTTGAGTCTCTCGAGTTCACGTACTTCCTAAAAAAAAAAAAAAAAAAAAAAAAAAAAGTCTGAAGGGGATGGAGAGCAATAGCCAGGGATCAAAGTATATCTTTTAAGTTTTTAATTTTGACTTAATAGGTGCTGAGCAAATCAAAATACAGTAAAAACAAAGAATGTCAGAGGAGCATTATGATTGAGAATGCCAAAAGTGCTCCAGTGTTATTTTACTTCCCTCTGTAATGTATCATTTTCTAGTTTTCTGATGAATGAATGCCCGAATATAGAGCTCGACGTGTTATTGTTTTGGTTTTGTTTTTTATCATATGTGTTGTATATTGAACTTCTTTTAGTTTTTATTTTTCACTTTAACTGCCAGTATGTGTACAATGCTGAGAGAAGTCTGCTTTTTGAGTTTTATCTTCCTTCAACAGTGAAAATCCTATTTAAAAACAAAATAAAAGCAGTTGTATGAACATAATAGAGTAAAATTGTATTTTCAAAAGAAAAACTTGTTTGTGTGCTGTGTTATTGTGTTAAAGGTAAACGTTTCCCATCATGCCCCGTGTGCGAATGTTTTCAACTGTTACCGGCTTTTTCAGGGGCTTTCGACCCTGTCATGGCCTTCTTCACTAGAGGGAATTTGATGATGTCTCATCAAGTACGAAACATTGGTCACATAATAACAAGCGGTTATATATAACAGGAGGTGGTACCACACTTACCAGTTATCAATACACAGTAAAATGTGGTAAAGTTGAGCTTGTGAGTTTTCCTATGAAAGCTCAGCATCAAGAGTCCTCTAGTGGGTGCCATGCTGTGCCGTCAGCAGTTCACTGGGACAACATTCTCTATCCCTGACCTAACTTTCCTTTAAGCTGCCTTTCAATCCTACTCTCACCTGAGCAAAGAACAGATAATACAACTGACTTGATAAGGAAACTTTGTCTGAATACCAGTGGTCCCCTCAGTTGTCCAGCCACCATCACTGTATTACTGGTTACACTACCAATAGCCACCAATTAGCAACCCCTTTGGTATAAGAAACTTTTCTTAACCAGTCCACCAAGTAAATTAAACAGGTGAAAACATCTAAGCAAGTCTCATTTACTGAAGACTGAGATTCGATCAAAAATCCTAAATGAACTAAATGAATCATTCTCGACTTGAAGGTTGAATGATTATTTTCATAACTGATTAATCTGCCTATTATTTTCTCAATTAACCAATTAATCATTTGGTCTATAAAACATCAGAAAACAGTAAAATATGTCATAATATTCTAGAGCACAAGGTGACTTCTTCAAATATCTTATTTTGTCCGACGTACAGTCCAAAACCAGAAAATATTCAATTATCTATAATCTAAAACCAAGAAAAGCAGCAAATTGTCACATTTAAAAACTCAGAGCCATCCAATTTTTTTTTTTGCATTTTAGCTTGAAAAATGATTTAAATGATTAATTTTAATATCAAAATAGCTGCTGATTAATTTTCTGTTGACTGACTAATCAACTAAATGGTGTAATAAAAGTGTAATACGTGTATTGAATTGAGCAGGAGAAAGTTTTATTGCTTATGAATTCAACTTTTTATTTGTAAGACAAAAAAACATTCTTCATTCAAAAGTTACAGTTAGTTACACTTTAAGGTGAAACAATACAATGATATATCACTTTATACTGGTAGTAAAAGTAATACTAGTGAAACTTTAAAACATGAGATTTTGTGAAAGCCCTTACTCCACATATATTTGTATGTGTTAGTGAATGTATGTTTATTTTATGGGTGCCTCTTTAATACATAAATGTATTTCATTGCAGCAGCTACAGCATCCCATCGCACAACAGTTAACATGCATCATCAATAATATATACACTATATGGACTTTAAAGTGCTCATTAAATGATTCACACAAACATTAAGTAACAGCAACATTAGCAACATTTACTCTCCCGTTTGTATTTTAAAGAAAGCCCTTTAAATTGCTTGTACAGTAGTCAGTATAGTGAGACAATACACAGGAACACCTGTAATCAATCTACACAAGTTATAACAGAAACATCTACCAGATCACTTATTTATATGTAACATGTAAGCGTCTAAAGGCCAGCTTGAGGCTTAACGAATACACATGAAATAACTTAATAATTTCTATATAAACACGCTACATAGCTATAAATCTGTCTCTCTTCAATGCATCTTATCAGACATGTAAATAGTAGCATCTATATCTAGTCTATAGTCTTGAAGCTCACTGAGTGTTTCCTGTCTACAAGGTCATCAACCAAACGTCTTGTGCTACTCCCAGTCTGACAAGGTCAAGACCTTATTTTCCAACATGCCCCGTGTGTTTGGCTGAGGGCTCAGCAGGCGTACGGTGGAGGTTTCTCAAAGGGGCTGTAGGAGGATCCGTAGAGTACAGGAGCGTTGGGTGTCAGCATGTACCCTCCTGGTTCCTGGGTGCCTCCCTGAGGCTGCAGCTGGTTGGAAGCCTGAGAGGGCTGCTGGTTCTGGTTCTCCTCAGAGGGGCAGGAGGTGGTGGACGCGGGGCCTCCGTCAGGGATCAACTGGGGTGTAGCAGGTGTCTGGTAGTTGCTGTTGTGCTGTGGGAAAGAAAAGAGGTGTGGTAGGTTGGTTTGGCACATGGACCTGCAGCCAAAAGATACCTAAAATTATTTCTGACATTTTTATGTGAGGTGTGGTGGAAGTTTATGTTCTTTGCCTTGGCTACCAGGCAGTCGGATGAAAACAGGAATGTCTAGTTTGGTTCTTCGGTAGCAGGCGCAGTAATAACAGCAGAGATTAGCCAACGTTAATAATAAATCAGTGTGGGACAAATCTCAGTCATCACAATACAAAACAAAGAGTCTACTGCCATGCTAGTGAATCTATGAGACTATACATAAACACAGTGGTGCTTTGAGGTAAATGTCAACATGCTAATGGTCAAAGGGGAGTAATTATACACACATCACATAGTTGCAAGGCTATTAAAGAGCAGCTTCAATGAAAAAAGTAGTAACGCCTGCACACTTAGTCTGAACCACAAAATGTAATCAGATAGGACAATGTTTCGATCCTACTGGGATCTTCATCAGGTCAAAATGTTTGTAAAAAGAGATACCACACCCATATTTATACATCCATGCACACCCAGAGGACACACAAGCTCTGTGATGACAGATGTGGTTAACCATCCAACATGCTAGTTTAGCACAGTGACGTTTGATATTTAAACATAAAGCACAGCTGAGGCTGATGAGTATGTCATTAGTTTTGTGAGTATTTAATTATAAACCAAAGTATTGGACAAACTGAAAGTTAAAGGATCACCACAGTTATTATAAATCATCCTGAGGGGAGACATGAATGTCTGTACAAAATTTCATGGAAATTCATCAGTAGTCGTTGAGATATTTCACTTTGTGCCAAAGTGGTGGACTGACTGCCATCCATAAAGTCATGGCGCCAGTGTGGCTAATAAATACTAGAAGGCAACAGCTGATTTAAGGTGATTGGCTCGATTATCTCATGTCATGGTTTACTTTATGATTCATGATTCATATATCATAAATCTGGCCTTTCAGTTTTCAACAAGTTCTCGGGCTCCTTTCCAACCATCATAAAACATAATCCCTGTTTAATGTGAAAAAACATCCAGTGCAATAGTAAAATTGAGGATACATGTAGGTTTAGTTGACTTTTTGAAGGTGAATAGCTCAGTAGTGTAATGTGGCAGCAGTGCAGATTAATAGTTTTCTCTCTGTTCAAGCGCTTTGATGTTACAGTCAAACAGCTGTGGTGGTCGGAGCAAAAATAAATGTGATCCAGTGCAGCTCATCTGGTTGCCAAACATCTGCAATGGAAGGGAAGATTAATTTTCACAGCAGACGTTTAGTCATGTTGGGATGAGCACAGGTATAAATGATAAAGCTGCTTCAGTGCTTTTCCTACTATGACAAGTCAGAATATCTATGGAAAAAAATATCTACAGTTTTGCTCATTTTGGTTTTGGTCTCAGCCCCACCTGCATGGGTATCGGGTAGTTGGGGTAAGCGGGCAGAGTCTGTCCTGAAGGACAGAAGCCAGCGTAGGTCAGCATGTGCTGGGTCGGGTTGTACAGAATGTGAGGTGGCGGTGCCGGGCTGGGAGCCATCTGAGGAGTAGGCTTCTGCTGCAGAAAACAGTCAAAATGCTTTGGATCAGATGCACCATTTACACACGAAACATGCACACTTCATTATGTAAGAGGTAATGAACTATGCATACTGCCTAATGTACTGTAGGAACAATAATCGTAAAATCAGGACCATTAAGATTAAACAAAATGAGATCAGAGTCGGAAAGAGCAGAGTTTTTTAGTACTTCCATGTGTGAGCAGTTTTTGGAAAGGTAGTGAGACAAAAAGAGATCTGCACACACATAAGTCAATATCATGTTTCAAACCAAGTTTTTGATATAAGTAAAGTAACAGAGCAAAAACAAGAAAGGCTCAATCTGAATTGTTCAAGCTCCAGTGACAGATGTTGTAGATTGTCGTTAAAATATACTCCTAAATGCGCACATACAGACAGGAAACAGATGCTGGGGATTTTATACTGTTCAGTGTCAGATATGTGGCCTGTAGACAATGAGGAAAAGTTACTATTATTTTATATGAAGCGCTCCTGGGGATAATAAAAAGCCTTCAGCAGGGAGCCGAATGTATCAGCCAAGCAATATTAAAAGTCTTATATTTAGCTCAGGAGTCAGACCTGCCTGTCTGATGCGGTTGAGTGTGACTTTTTAAATTGCTTTTTAGCAAAGACACACTCCAGTTTTCCCTCTTTTCTTTTGAGTAACAATTGTTCCTGACGTCTGCTCACCATGTCCTTGTACGCTCCGAGGATGGCGGCGTTGATGATGCCCAGGAACAGGCCAATCACATTGAGTACCACTGAGGCCCAGAGCAGACGGTGCAGGTGGATCACATCCCAGCAGCTGCTGACCCCAGTGAACTCGTAGTACTGTGTGTGGTACTCTGTGCTGGAGGAGGAAGAAAGCAGGGTGACGATAATACAACTCCGTGCTGCTAAGGATGAGCTGGACCACCATATCTGCATTTTCCACCATTTTTTCTTTCATTCCTTCCACATTTAGTCACGTTTTTTGGACTGTTTGGAAAGACCTTTCATTTCAGTGTGGTTGTTGTAAAATCCAAACTCCATGTTTTGAAATATGGCTTCCAAATGGCGTTTTTTATATGAAAGGAAGTGCTGAATTTTTTGCCTTCTAAGTGTTTTTTTCCCCAAGTCTGTATCTACAGTTTTTGTCAGCCAACTCTAAAATCGGGGATTCTGTTTTCACAGCATTCACTGCTTTCTACTATATTATTATCCAAGTTTTATAACATACTTGTCAGAAATGAATAAATAATAAACCTGTTCAGAAAGTTTGGAAGTTAATCTAAAAATATCTGCTTGTGTAAATGCATTAAGCACAGGCGATTTGGTGATAATGAGTTAAAATATGTAAAACTACATGTTTAGTCTTTGCTTCTGGACCGTCTCACCTCTCACAGTTGTAAAGGTAGCAGCAGTAGCAGGTGTCACTTCTCAGTTTCAGCTTGCAAGCTTTGTCAAATGAACGGCACGTCACCTGCACAGGCAGAGGTTTGATGGGTTAACGCAGTTCTTAGATACATCCGTTTAGACTAATAAATACTTTTTTAAACCTTTATTTAACAAACCAAAATACAAAATCTCAGACATTTCAGCTTGAGAATAAATAACATACAGTACAACAAGGGAAATTGCATGTCAGAAATGTTTTTTATTTTTAAAGAGACTTTATGTGATGCTTGGAAATGCTTTTTTGTGTGTTTCAAACATTCTTGACCTTTTTTTTGCAGGTAATTGATTTCAATGTAATAAGATCATTTGAAACCAAAAAGACTTTGAAATTTAGGGTAGTTTTAAAAAAAAAAAGAAAATTAATATGTGAAATACGCCTAATAATATAACAAAATTATTCCTATGTTTGGTGGAAGAATTACAATCAAAGTACGCAACAATGTCTACATTTTTCTTAGCTGTATACTGTAACATACTGTATATCCTCTAAATATTTCTCCAAATCTTTCCAAAACATCAGGGAAATTCAGAGTCATAGAATAAATCTATTAATGACTCTTTCCTTGCAAAAAGTACAACTGTTGTATCTACGTCAGTAAATTCTTCCAGTCAGACTGTTACAGGAATATATTTTGAGAAGGATTTTTAAATTCATTTCTTTAACTTAATTGGTTATACAGAATTTAAAGTATGTAAGACAAGCTCTTTTTGACAAATAAATACATGATCAGTAGGAAACTGTTTACATTTCTTTATCTCATTTCCAGAACTTAATATATTTATTTTGAATTTGGTGTGATGGAGAGTGATTTAGATGCGGTTGTGTGCAGATTATACATACGTCAGTGAGCCAGTAAATCTCTGCAGTAACATTATTTGACCACTAGATGCTACTACACACTTAGTGAAAGCCCCTAAAAGGGTGCAAGAAAACACAATATGGTGATCTTACATCAACTCAAAAATACAGTTTGTCCAGTAAGACGCAGATATAATGCAGAGTGTAAAATGAGGACAATTTAAAGGTGATCTGAAAGTGTGTGGAAACCATATATTGAACTGTGTTTTAAAAGTGTATATGTTAATACAACAGAGACAATGTTTGTGTGTGTGTGTGTGTGCGGTTGAGACTCACCTCTGTATAGTAGCTGTCGTAGGCATAGCCGAATCCACTGGCGTAAAAGTCACACATGTCCTCCTGTAAGGGCCTTATATCCTGTGTGTAAAAGATTATTTGTTCAATATTATTTAATCAATATATTGTTACAGTATTATTCCACCACAGAACTGTGATCTAATTTTTTTTCTTCATCATTATTGTCCTCTCTTAGAGTAAATCTCTTGTTTTAAGGGTCTTGGTGAAACACTTGTGTATCGTGTAAAGCTACGTGTGAGTGAATTTGAACCCTGGCTTGTGTTATTCTGTCCATCCTCTTCCTGTTTCTCTGTCACTGCAGCAGTGAAGTTTTACAACATGTGCCTGCTCACAAAAAAAAAAGAAAAAAAAACAGAAAAAAAACGTCCAGTGCACCGGACAAAACCTCCTGCATCAAATGTCCCTGGACTTTATATAATGTGGGAAGTCATAAAATCATTTTCATTGTCCAAGGCTTGAAGGTGCAATAAATATGATTTTTTACTGCTCTGTGAGCAAAAAATAAATATATCTGCAGGAGCATGATAGCATTGTTGATCAATATCAGTGACTCAGTGCCAGCTGCTGAGAGGTCCGGCTTTTTAAACTCTCTCTCTCTCTCTCTCTCTCTGGTCCATCCATACTCATTAAGGCTCTCATTAAAATTAATTAAGCTGATGTGACAAACGGAGGTGCACTGGTGTTCATGTTCACACACCCAGAACATCTTAAGGAAGCAACGCTTACCTTATCTGACCCTCTCTGCATGTTCAGTTCATTCCTGCATAAACCAGCTCAGGTATTTGCACAATTTAAGTTTCATACATTTGTTCTGGGAGAGTTTGAAATTGTCATCATGGGGACAAATGATGTGTACGTAAAATGAAAATGTACAGTAAATGAAGCTATTTGAGTTTTCTTCCTTATGAATACAAAGAAATACAAACATGATCTAACTTTAGGAGGAAAATGAGAAAGAAAATCTGTTGATGAATTGCTTTTTTGTGAAAGTTTTGACTGATACTGTGTGTATATATCAAATTGCAACAGACTATTGCAAGGACATTTCCTGGGAAATCACTTCTTAATTGACAAAATATAAAATATACATCTTTAGATGTTGCATATTCTGTGTATTTATTTGCATCATGAATGCAAAAGTTTTCTGTGACTGGGAGAACAGTGGGGAGACATTTTTAATCAGCCCTGCTCTGCTGAATGTTGCAGCTCTCTGCAGGTCAGACTCTTATATTTGTTGGTCAGGTCCACCTGTTGGGCAGTGAGATGTGATGTTGCTGACTGTTCTGTTTCATCAGGAGAGCCTGACCTTACTGAATGTGTCTGTACAAATCTCAGCCTGCATTTCTGCAAAGAGAACTTCTGTATCTGTTAAAGTTTGGTGTGTAAGTGTGTGTAGGGGTTTATTTACACACAAAAAAATTGTGAATTAGTTTCTATTTCTTTTTATATCTGTGCAGACACGTGAATAATACTTCTATAAGTGATACTTACAATGAACTCTGAAGCGATGATCCCGTCCACGATGGCACAGAAGAAAGACGCAATGACTCCGATGCTGACGAAGATGATGGCTGCCATGAGCTTGGAGAGAGGAGAGGGTAGGGTCATGAAAAAATATTTTGGGACAAACACAAAAGTACAATGAAGTATCGCCAGAGTAGAAAAGTAGCAGAGAATTAATGAGATTTGCAGCTTGTGATTTACAGTTTTGATCATCAATTCATAACTAAAAGATAATTACATAAGAAACGACTGAAGAAACTGAGAGCGAGCATACTTATAACTGAATACATGGATTTTGAGTATTTGATTATTGACTTTAATGAATATGTCATATTTCATGGTACATACAGTGAACATTTTTATATAAAATACACACATACACACACACACACACACATATGTAAGCTTCTCTGCTGGTCCTGTTTGGTCAGCTGCAGCGTCTGGGCTGCAGGACAATAAATGAAATGTACGACTTCTTGCTCTGCCAGCGCAGAGGTGCTTTGTGGGTAATTTATGGGGAAAGAGGCAACATGCGGGGACAGAGGGACGGACTTTTGTACCAGCAAGGTCAATCTAATTCTCCCAATCTGATACACACACATACATACTCACACACACACACACACACATAGGACTGGACAGAGTAAATCCATATTGTTGCTTATAACATCCACTCACACATTACAGGAAATTAAAATATGTAACAGCATCATCAGTCAAAAATCGCATCACTGATGAAAAAACCCAAATCTTTACTTTTCATCTGGTGACACACACCTGCTTCCTCCACCTAGCTTTTTCTGTAAGACAAAGTAATTTTCTGATAACACACACACACACACACACACACCAACAGACGCAGCTGTCTGGTCACAGATCACAGATGTCTAATCATAAACTTTATCTCTAAGCATCGTTTACTGTCTGTTCAATCATTCCTCCCGGACTGAACCTCCTGTACTGAAACAAGAAATGAAACACACTTCATTTTTCTTTCCATCTACTGTATCTACGAATCTAAAATGTTACGTGGCTTACATCAGTTTATCCCACAAATTAAGAGAAAAAGGTAAAAGGTTGACTCATTAGGGACTTTATTACCATTTCAATGATTTCTGATGACATTCAAGATCCTCCCTCTTTCCTGATTGGCAATTCAAGTCAAATATACATAAATGATGTCGACGGACTCGGCTCATCACACCACAACTTTCTTGTTTGGATTATTTTAACAATTTACAGTTGATGATCCTGAAGCTGCACAAGTGATCTCTTGTGAGACTCAGAACAGATATTATTTTGGATGATAATCAGAAGTCAAATAATTTCCCAAACATTCCTTATTGTCTGTTTTTCTTGATCCCAAAGTTGCACTGACAATGGACGTGAGACCAAAAACAGACTGTTCAGCTGATTATGTTTGTGTTGCAGAACAAAAACTAATGACTTTGTTCTAATGTTCATCTTGCAGCAATAGAAGTTTAAATCTAAAAGCAAGAATATAAAAGGGTGTAATGTTTGTTGGGGGATTTTGTTCCATTAGAATAAAAAAAGAATTTTGCTTCACTTTTATATAAAAAGTTAATATAAAATGTTTCATTCCACATAGGCTGCATTTCAGTCACACATATACAAGTAACAGATTTATTATCTTCACAGCAGCAGTTTGCTGTGAGATCAGGCTCATCAGCAGGATGAACGGTTAAAGGTCCTGCACACCTGCACAGGTGTTTTCACTTATTCTGGCTGATTAGACTTCTGCTCAGGTTGAAGTTGGGTGAAACAGGTGCATCAAAACACCTGAGTGTGACTTAAATGTCAATCAAGCACAGACTGTACATGCACTTGATTAAATAATATGTTTTTATGCATTTTTTTTGATAAACATGCCTCAATCCAGTGGTGTAAATGTTTAAACATAAACTGATGGAATTCACATGATGAAATTTTATTCAGGTTAATTACTAACTAACCTGGTTGGAAATATTTACCTCAACATGTGGGAATAACGTAGTAGAAATATAGATTAAAACAAGGGCATTTTTAAATTGATTTCCCTCAACAAAGTGAAATAAGAGCCAGGCTTTTTTTTCGGGGTGGGTTTTTATCTGCCACTGGCCCAGACTCTCCACTTCATTAGCGGTTTAAATGACTCTGCTTTTATGGGCTGCAAGTGGGAGATGAGGCCAGCAGCGGAGACAATAGAGCCTGACAACTGCATTACTTCACATTACCTTAGCACCAGCTGCCAGCACATAAAACACCTCAACACACTCTGTCACCCAAAAGCCCCCGAACCTCCCCCAATAAAACTGGAGGAGTGAGAGAAATCAAATACTGTAAAAGATTAAAGACGCACAGAGATATAGTAGATAGGAGTGGAGAAAGTAAGGAAATACACAAGACTCAAAGTTTTAGAGAAGAAAAGACATCACTGAAAACGAGATAAAGACACAGAGATGAATTTTATAAGAGTCAGTAAAGATACCAATCAGGTTATGTAACTAAAGTTGCTGACTGCTGCAAGGTCTTCTTCCTCTGCTCAGTGGTCCAGTGACCAATCACAAGCAGCTGGACACACTGGTAATAAGGACTGAACGCTGGGTAAAATACGTCCCTTTTAAAAGGTTCACCGTTCTGCTCTTCAAGCCACAAGGTGACCAAAAGGACGGTAGTCTGTGAAATATAGGCAGTAACTACAGAGGAGTCTCCTGGAGCAGAGAACATGAGCTACATGAAGCGTTTAGTCATAAAGAAATCTTACAGTGTATCGAGGCAGTGAGGCTTGTTATAGGAGCCAGCAGGATAAGTGTAGATAGGAAGGGAGTTTGGGTTTTTCTTTTTTTTTTTACAGAAAGAATTTCATGCTCCACAATCCTTTTAAACATTTTAGAGATAAGACAAAATGAAAAAAGGTGATACGGGCCATTAAGATTTTTCAACCTTTATCCAAGAAATGTCAGAAAAGCACAAATGTTTTACGTTCAACACAGTCATATTCATAAAGAGGTCTCTTGGAAATATCTGCATTTATGAGCGCAACGTCCTAAAACTGACAATGTATTAAAATTGAGAGAAATACAATTTTCAATTGAGAAAAGAGACACAACACGACAGCAGTGTGACGCTGATTTGTGTGGTGGAACATTATGAGCGGTGGATGGACGTATAGATTTGCCTTCACCAATGAAATGGGATCAACTCCCACTCTATGCCAGCAGGGTTTCTTCTATGGGTGAAGTTGTATTTTTGCAAAAGTGTTTATTATTAAAGTCAAATGTAGATTGTGAGTGATTTTTCTTTGCCAGAACAAGACTTCACCTCAACTTTCACCCCTTGGCATGAATTAACTAACTGCTCCTTCACACATTTTTTTTGCAGTAAGTAAAACTATGACCTTTATGAACCTTTTACCCAAAATAATGTAACCTCAACCTAAAAAAGGCAGGTGTCACTGTAGTTTTCTCTAATTTTGTGGTAATTTTTCTTAAAAACAGTGCTGTGATTTTTTTTGTGATTTTGAAAAACCACATCAGAGTGAGCATGTGGTGCATTACTCATGAAATCGGTGGACAGAAAGTGAGGGGTCACACTCATAAAGTTTCATCGATTATAGTCAAGTTAAGCCAGTTTTATTTGTATAGTCCAATCTCACAAACCATAGAGTTGCCTCAAGGGGCTTTACAATCTGTACAACAACACAACATCCTCTATCCTTAGACGTTGATTCAAATGAGGAAAAACTCCATAAAAGACACTTTGACAGGGAAAAAATGGAAGAAACCTCAGGAGGAGCAACAGAGAGAAGGATTATTCTTCCAGGATGGACAGACATGCAGTAATAGATGTTGTGTTTACAGAACAGACCTGAAAGCACTATTACAGAAATACATCAAAGAAAAACAGGATGACAAAATTATAGATGGATTGGTAAGAAGAAATATACTTTGATATAAAACTAGATTATCTTCAGTGTAACTGTAAATCAGTTTACTGGACATCAATATATAGTATATATTTGTATGTATCTACTGTACATACGCAAGACACAATGTTGTTCAATCAATGTGAAAAATTTCTATAGGTCTCTATGTGTCTATTCAGTAAGTGAATTATAAATATAAGCTTATTTGCTAATGTAAACAACTCATAACTACTTAAACCATAACATCAAATAAACATGATATATAATTAAGTCAATATAAACATCTTAACATGCTAGATGATCTATTTCTATACCAGAGAGCATTAATCATTTGATTGTTTTAAACTGCTAAATACATGTTGTGCTCTTCCTTCCTTAATCCTTAAAATTACATCTCCTGATTCTCCCTCATCGAAAAATCCAGAATCTATAAATATGCAAATATTTTTCATTTCAAAAGTTCAACTGTTAGATACAAAATGTCTCCTACTTCACTGAAAAGTCCATTCTCTGTGTATGTGCACTGGAGGCTTCAAGTTTCCGCATCACACTTGTGTGAGTTGCATACTGGACCAGGATTGGTTCCTAACTAGTTGTGATGTCACAAATCATGCTCGTAGGTTCACACCTTAAACTCAGATTTAAAGTGAGCGCAGAGAAACTTTCATTTTCAGCAGATGAATGAAAAAACAGCTTCTAGTGTCAAACTGCACATGCATCATTCTGCACAGTGAAGCTCAAACATCCAACTGCAGCAACAAGAGGGAAAAACACATTTTTGACTGGAAGGGTACTTTAAATTTTAATCCTAGTCTCCATTGTAGGAAAAGCTTCATGTCAGATTTGTCCATCCAGGAGTCAATCTGGAAACTGAACTCATCACTTCTTCAACCGTTTACACCTCAAACTGCATCAAACCGTCCACCTGCTGCTTTATGAGGTCAGAGGGGCAAAGGGCCGTGAGATCCAGGAAGTAAGAGATGCTTCAGAGCTCTCAGATGTCACATGGCATTGTGGTACGGCTCGTTGTCCTTTAATGAGCGACCTCGCTCTGCCAGCCGGCTCTCACGTTACAGTGTGAGGGAAGAAGACACCCGTGTGTGAGAGCGAGTATTGTGCCACATGTCCCTGTCACAGACACTGAAGACCAGCGGCGGCAGTGTGGCAGCGATCACACCATTAAAGTTTAAAGCACAGGACTGGGAGCGATGGCGCAGAGGCAGATAGATACAGCGGACAGTGAATGTCTTTGTCTCTGTATCTTCACTCTGTGTTCACACATTTACAGCCACACACACACACACACACATACACCCGCAAAAACCTGCAGGAAGTACTGGACTTTTTTAAAAACTCTTCATCTTTGTTAAGTGATGGTTCATTTTGAGTTATGTCAGAATACTCATGCACACACACACACACACACACACACACACACACACACACAGTTTCCACATGTGTGAACAGCTCCAGGAAGACTATCTATGTAGACTGGATTAGACTCGATACACTGTAACGTAACGTAAGACAAAAGTGATCCGACCAGGTACACGACACCTTGGATGCCACATGAAAAATTTACAACACACACACACACACACACACACGCACACACACATTCTCATATACCACAGTCATGGAGACAGGTGGAGGGAACATGTTTATATCTCCACCACACCACGATCATGTCTATATAAATGTCTTTAAACATCAGGAAATGACTGTAAAGTAAGTGCAGTGCTCAGAGATAAATCCTGATAAAAATGACTTCTGTTTCTCCTCCATATTTATGCTCCTAACTACAGCTACACAGTGTAAATAGAGTATAAAACAAATGATACAAATTGAGTGGACTGTCAACACCCTATTTTGAAAAGAAATCATTCATTTATGTAGAATTTTTCTGACATTAAAATGAGAAGATGGATGTAAAAAATATCTCCTCCACTCAAAGTTTTCTTCAAATTGCCTCTGAGAAAAAAATGTATGTGTATAGTACAAATTTATTGATTAGAAACTAGAGATTCCTCAACATTTCAGCCTCTCGTTTCTCTACCAACAGAGGAATGGTGAGAAACCTGAATCAGGTGTTTACATGCCACAGTGTCCTGGTTTCTATAGTAGGACTCCACATAATATATCAAGGCTTCTAAAAACCAGGACCAACAACACATAACCAGGATACTCATATAAACACACTTGATGAAACTCCACAAAGAGAAGGCAAAATGTCTTTGTTAAGATTAAACACTTATTTCTGTTTTCTCACCACCACCCACAAGTAATTACTGTCTGGTTTGAGTTTGAACACACTTACTCAAAACCTGCTTAGAATTAGTATGTATTGTAGATTTTGAGCACACCACATTTTTCCAGAATGCAAATAGAAATGGAGGACCTAAGAAGACAAAAAATAACTAAAACATTTTTGGAAAAACATATTGTACATTTTCTAGAGTTGCAGTTCATTGCCTTTTGCACAGCATATGTATCATAGCATTTCCTGTTAGTATAAAACAGTTAAAGGACAGGTTCACAGTTTTCGGAGTATGTCCTAAAACAATATTCAGGTGCCCCGCATGGACACCAGACTGTTGTTGATTCTCATAGACTAACTGGCACTACACTATACTATAAAGATCAGTATATAATGTATACAGTCAGTATGTAGTTTGGGAATGGGACACAACTAAGGACTCCTAATCTGAAGTTTCTGTGTCACTGGTGTTCACTTAACACAGTCAGGCACACGCTGGTTTTATATACTGTGAATGTGATACTGAGGATACTACTTAAATGACACAGAGGAACAGTTTCAGCTTCTGGTTGCCCTGCAGTCACTTATTTGCACTTGTTGATTTGACTGTTATGAGGAAAACACTGACTGGAGGTCAGTTTTATGCAGATTTAGTTCCTAGACACACATGTTTCACTCTCTACACTTAGATTGTAACAGAAGGTAATAATCCTTTGTCTCTACTCCAGAGTCGTTGACATGATAACTTTTGAACCTCCTGTGTCCCCGTCTGAAATAAAGCATCCCTGTCAGCAACTGACCAATACTAATTCAATTCCCCCTCTTGTCATTGAACTCCAAAGCCAATCACATTCACTTTCCTCGACCACAAATCCAGTCACGTACACACTGACCCGGGCACAAGGACCAAGAGCACATTACGCCGCCATCGAGTAATCAGATTTGCTTCTTGCTCATAATAGAGCAATTTCCTGTAAAACTGTTCAGTGAATTTGCAAAGTCTGTAACATAATCCTTTAATTTATGGTATATATATGTCCTGTTTTCCAGGAACAAATGCCCTTTTTTTTTAGAAGGTGAATACTGTGAAGCTCAAAAAGCTTACAGAAGTCACCTTGAGAGTGCAAACATAAGGTTGAAATGTGAGTTTTTGTCATAAGAAGACATTCGTTTCTCACCAAAGGGGACAAGAATCACATTCCTTAAAGCCTCTTAAGTTTTACAACCTGAATTCTTTACATCAACTTGCAATATTCTTCTTCTCCTGTTTTATTTCTGCATGTCTACGTTCTACGCCACCAACTGTCAATGTGTGGAACTAACTAACAGAGGTTCATTGTAAAAGAAATCTATTCATGTGCTGGCCTACTTAGTTGGCCACTTAAAAATGTTTCCAGCCAATATGAGAATACCCTAAAGCCATGGTTCCTAACCTTTTTTTGTATATGACCCTTTAAAACAAAGGAATGTCTACTCATGACCCCTCGTTACTGCTTACATATGCCTCCTGGTTTTGAACAGTTACATTTATTTTATTCTTGGACACTGAAGATGTGAAAATATCCAGTAATTCATTCCAAAAGAAGCAAAGATTTGTATCTAAAAACAGAACATTTTATGTAGCAGAAATCTGGAATTTTTTTGGTTTCTGTCCTGCGATCTCCTCGCGACCCCTCAAATTTATCTTGTGACCCCTTGTGGGGAATCTGACCCACAGGTTGAGAACCACTGCCATTGGCTTGACAGAACTGCATACTGCACAGCTTCGAAAGAATAATCATCAGAAAGTCTTTGCCACTTGACCCCCTACACCAAGGGATGTATACAGCTTTGAAAACCAACCAATCAGAGTATCAGAGGGTGTATAAAATAAAGATTTATCTGCGTTGATCTGTGTGCCTGCAGGGATCCGGGCAGATCTACACCTTTTTGTCATCATACTGTCCTATGTGAGCTAACAGCAGTCTTTTAAAGGTCATGGCAAAGGTTTAGAGAAGAGAAATTCGCCTACATCTGGCATTAAATAAAATACCAACCATGTCTGCAGCAATTATATTTGTTTACCTCCTGAGACTCTATGATGCCCATATATACAGTCTAAAGGGCTCTGAAGGGTCTAAATGAAGACCAAAAATGTGGATAATGAATGGAATAAATGTCATCATGTGATTTTAAATGTGTAACAACACAGGAACAGACTCACCATGGGTCTGCGGTTTTCCACCAGGTGGATGCCAACAATACCCAGAAACGCTCCGAAACTCAGCTGGATGTAGAAAGACATCAAAGCAGAAGAGTTCAAGGATTCAGACATCATCAAAGTGTTGAAGAAGGTTATAATCATAACTGTATTGAGATGGGAGTTGGCTGTCACTCACGGTGATGCCTGGGTAATATCCAGCTACAGGCACGTTGTCGGTGCGAGTGGCAGAGACCAGACCCACAGCCAGAACCACCAGAGCCAGAGCCAGCAGAGCCACAGTCACCCATAGAGCCGTTTTCCTGCGCCGCAGGTAGTGATCTGAGGACAGACAGGTGCACAGGACTGACCTCAGTACATTCATTAAACAACATGCCAGTTCAACGTGCTTTACATAAGATATAAAAGGCATTAAGACAAGATATAAAAGAAACACAACACAAGATAAAAAGACAAAACAGTAAATAAAATAGAAGATAATAATAAGATAAAATAGAAGAAGACTGGAGAATAAAATGACAGGGCAATTCAAAATATGAATAAAAAGCCCAAAATTGAATCATGTGCCAACTTTGACCTTAAACTTTAACCCCTCTGAACACCATTGACAATATGCTGACAGTTAGAGCTGCAACAATTAGTCCATTCATATATTAATAAATCAATAGAAAATTAGTCCGCAACTATTTTAATGACTGAATAATTGTTTTAGTCATTGCTTAAAGCAAAAATGTCAAATATTTGCTCGCTGCAACTTCTCAAATGTGATGATCTAAAGCTTTACAGTGTCATACAGCTTTGGGTTTTGGACAAAAGAAGACATTTGAAGACGTCATCATGAGCTTTAAAAAGTTTTAACTGGCATTTTTCACTATTTTGTTAATCAAGGGAGTATCTGCAGATTCACTGATAGTGAAAATAAGATCATTTTATTGTACTGTTCTTTAATTTCTCTTATAAGCCCATGGACACATGTATTTTTGTGTCATGTAAAAGAGCAAAACTTTCTTTTAGAATTAAATGAACTCTGACAAAGTGTCCTCAGTTTGGGAGATTTACTTTACAACCTTTTTTCTTACAAATACTTCCAGGCTATAAACACAGAAACATCTCCTATGCATAGAGTTTAAGTGTACAACATTTAATGAAAGCACCTCACAAAAAACATACTTCATGTTGTTGTCAGTGACATTAAAGTAGCAGAACATTAAAAACCTCTCTGTACAGTCTGGCTGTGATCTCAGCATGAAACTTAATTTATCTGGAGAACAGGTTGTGAACACAGTGTACCTGCAGGATCCAGTATTTCTGGCGTTGTTTGCTGAGTTGTCTGCTGGGTTTCTGGCTGCTGCATTTCCATTCAGTCAGGTTGAATTAGCTGTAAATGAAAGAGACGATCAGGCAGCTGAGACAACGTCCGCTTGTAGTGTTTCAATGGAGTCCCCGTTGATTCACAGAGTCCACATCCTCCACTTAGACACCAAACCAGAAATAAGAAGAGAGTTTATTATAACTCAAACATCTTCTCTTTTTTTTTTAATTAATAAGAGTGTTCACCACAGCTGACTCTGAACTCAGATGGACTCAACTTTTCTTGAAGCCTGAGAGAAAGAAACAGAGGGAGAGAGAGAGAGAGAGAGGGAGAGAGAGAGACCAATCAGCTGCATTCACCTCAGTGATCAATTATTTATGATTATTTGTGTATCTTACATAAGTTTGATTCAGCTCAGATTTTGGATGCACATTGAAAAGACTTAGAGTGTGTGTCATAGCCTCTGTGCTGCCAAATAAACAGGTGGATAAAGTGAGTTTTTGGAGGGTTTTTATGTCTGTATGCTGCAGCTCTAACTGCTGACTGCTCATGATGCTGCAGCCTGGATGAGGAAGATGAGTTTACAGCTCCCTCCATTGGTACACATGTGAAGAACAGGTCACACACCCAGCTTTACGTCCATGAAGGTATCTGTAAATTGCTACTCGTCCTATTTTTTTTTAAATTATCTTTTAAATATTCAAATGAACATACAAGACAAATATTTGTACTTTCATGTAATTTCACCCATTCTGAGAAGCTTTCAGTCTTTTTTTAGGTGACAGCTATTATTGTTACATGCACAAAAAGGTGTGTGTCCTGGCTTTCATGTAATGTGTGTATTTTTAACGATGATTTAGGTTAGAAATATTATTTATGTGGTGTGTAAATAGTATAAATCTGAAATAATTAGTTGATAAATCAATTAATTGATTGGCAGCTACTATTTTGATGATTTATTAATCATTTAAAGTCTCCCTCCACTCAAAAATGTGTTTTTCTTCTTGTTACTTCAGTTGAATGTTTGAGCTTCACTGTGCAGAATGATGGATGTGCAGAGTTTGACACTAGAGGGATGTTTTCACATTCATCTGCCGAAGGAGGAAAATTTCTCTCTTTTTCAATGAGAGACAAGATGTAGATGTAATTTTAAGGATTTTAACAAGGTAATTGAACTTTTTTTGTGGAAAAACCATATTAGACACAAATTATTATTCAAAGAAGAGTATTTTTTATGTCTTAAAACATGTCTTGGGGATAATTGAGTAATTTTTCAGAGTCAGACAGTTTCAGCTTCTCATTTGTGAGGATTTCCTGATTTTCTTTGTCTTATTTGATGGTAAATTGAATATCTTTGAGGTTTGGAGTGTTGGTCGGACAAAACAAGCAATTTGAATAAGTCACTTTGGACTTTGGGAAATTACAGTGGGAATTTTTCATATTTTGTTGACATTATCTAGACCAATGAATCAATACCAACCATTAATCAAAACCACTGAATTGAGAGTAATCAGTAGATTACAGTTATTTTCAGACTGAACTTAGTGTGTGTACAAACTATTGTGAATAAGTCAAAGCTTTTCCGTATCTTTTCAAAACTCTACATACTGTTCATGTACAGTTAGTTAACAGTAGACATAATTTGTTCTGTGATTCATGTTGGCTGGACTATAAGCTGTAAAAAGAAATCAGCTTTTAATATAAAAAGTAAGACGTGTGAATGCTGCCACATGTGCCACGGAAATGAGTCGCCTGCTCGTAACTGCTGCGTCTGGGATGGAGCTTGGCTGTAGGTGGAGGAATTACACTTATTAATGTGCCACTCACATGATCACACACAAAACATGGTGACTTTAATGGCAAAATATTTATTTGAATTCATAAACATCTCTGCAGTATGGATACAAGCTTATTTACACTTCTGGAGCTGCAACATGAAAAAACACAAACTGCAGAAGCAAACAGTAGAAATATGAACAAATGTGTTCACAGGTACATGTTTGTGTTGTGTTTTATCAAATCTATTGGTCATATTAAACTGTACGTTCAAAATAATAGAAAAAACTCTGTTTAAATACAGTTCACACACATAATAATCGATAATTCATACCTCAAAAAATATCAACAGTACTGCATTTTTAGAAACAGACAAAAACAAAAGTGTGCACTAAAGACAAAGACAGTATCAGTACACATGAACTGAACAGTTCTTACACTAAACAGTTGTTAAAGTATTCATCAACTGTGAAACCTTGGCTACCATTGAAAAAAGGAAAAAAGTGCTGGTTGAAGAAGTATTTCATCTTGTCTGTGAGGACTCTGATGAGTGCTCGTGAAGAAAACCTTTGATTATATTTTCTGTAGCACAACTGTACAGAAACCTTGTACGAAAAGTGCTCAAGAAAGAAAGTTAGATTGACTGATAAAAAAAAAAGTTGATGCAGAATTATTCATGCACTGTGTGGCCTCTTACGACAAAGTGCAGGTGGAGGTTTTGGGCGGCTGCTCCAGGATGGATTCACGTCGCAGGTCGTTGGGTAAGTTGCCGTTGGGGCCCCAGACTGTGAGCTCACCATAGATCCCTGTCTCGATCATCTCCTCCTGCCAAGGGATGGAGATGTTCCCTGAAGCAAACTCATCAAAAAAGGCATTGTCATTGTCTTCCAGCTGCACGCCTTTAACCGTGGAGAAGGCCCCGACATCATCGATGTTCTTGGCATAAACTGTCTTGGAGTCTGGCACGAATGGCGGCGTAAGAATCCCTGAGGAGACACAAGAGGGCGCAGACGTCAAGACACAAACAGACAAGTTAGTTAAAATTCTCAGGCCACATTTCAACCCTGGATACCAAAATGTCTGAGAGCCTAAATCAACTGAGCCACCAGGATGCTCCAAACAACGTCTCATCATCAAAGAAACATGTTTGACCAGTGTGCATGTTGGAGATCATCAAAAGGGATTCTGAAAGTGTTTCATTTCATTCATTCTGCAGCCTACAAGATGGACGATTATCCCATGCAACCAATGACAGAGACACATGAATGTATCAGCATCTGAAGGTTGTAGTACCGCTAACACAGAAACATTTCAGGTTCAACAGAATCTAACGCAAACAGCATGAACTACCACACACAGAGCCACAAAATAGTGTCATAAAATAGTAGTTAGGTAAATATTAAAAGCTGCGAATAAAGTGATAAAACTACAAAACTCTGTACTGGTGAAATCCTCATTCATCCTTCTCAGATGGACTGTGATTGAATAAAGAATAAGTCAGTTAGTGTTGCTGAATAATTTTTCACATTTGGTTTTTTGGTTACTTAAACACGTAGCTGACAGCACAAGTTAATTTTATCATCTAAAAAACAACCGTTCTTCAAGATCAAATGTGAAAATTCACCAGTTTTTCGAAGGATGTTTGTAAATGCTACACTGCAAAGTATGAAAAAATATATACTTGGGTAGTATGAAGTCGTGGAAAACTTTCAAAACCAATGTTAAGTAGTTAGAATATAAATAAAACTGACAACTGTGTACATTAGGATAATTTGAAGTAAGCAGACAAAACACTGGCAGCGACTTACATGTATGACACATTACATAAAACTGCATTTCTATCTTAGTGACTCAAACACAAACACACACACACACACACACACACACAGACCTGCATTCAGCTTCCTCCAGTTGATCTCGCTGAAGAAGGGGTGCGCCCTGAGCTCGTCACATGACCCATCCTTGAAGCCGAGCCTCTTGTCCACCTCTTTGCACAGCAGACCCTCACAGAGGGTCCTGGCGTTCTCACTGAACTTTTCTGGATAAGTCACGGGGTCGTTGAGAATCCGCTTCTTCAGCACCTTGTTCTCCACCTTGAAACAGCACAAAGAGCAGAAGATGAATTCATAACTATAGCACTATTATAATTACTGCTGTCCCACTTAGTCTAAACTGCACATGGCTTCTTTCACATTACTCCAACTTTAACACATTTCTTCTTTAGAGTGGGTAAATAAACTAGAAATGCATTAAAAACTCAAGAACTTATTTATTAGTTATATATCATTTGTCAGCAGGCTAATATTAATGCACAGTCATCAGAAAATGCTCTAAAATAACACTATAAATCCTCCAGAATGCACATTTCTATACTGATGTACATTAACGGCATGTCTTATGTGCAGATGTATGATCAAATGAGGGCTCACAGCAGTGTCAGCATCAGGCCACAAGTGGGCGAAGTTGAGCCACCAAATCTTTAAATACATGCTGACAGATTTAGTAAAAACTGGTTTAAACATGACATGAAAGAGAGAGGAAAGAGTTGATAAAGAGATGATAAATGACACAGATCAAAAGAGCCTACAGAGCATGTTTAAAGTAGACAATGAATATGACAACAGCTTAAAAAATGCTCTGAAATGAGTTCATACAGAGCGAATTTACCTTCTCTCCTCTGGTCCTAAAAGGTCCCTTAGCGGCGATAAACTCATACAGAGTGACACCCAGAGTGAAATAGTCTACAGAGTAGTCGTACTCTTCTCCTTTTAGCAGCTCTGGTGCCATGAAACCTGCAGGTGAAAGAGAAATTGTGACTTCAGAAAGTAAATCATTATCTCTCTAAATTATAATCCACAGAGTTTTACCTGTAAAGTTTCAGGTTTTAGTCAAACAATAAAGGAGAGTTGTATAATAAAGCTGCGGCTCCTAGATGTACTCAGAGGTGGAAAGTAACTAAGTACATATACTCAAGTGCTGTACTTACACTTTTGAGGAACATGTATTTTACTTTAGTATTTTCGTTTTGTGTGACATAATACCAGTTTATGCATAATACTTATGCCACAGTACTTTTAAGATTAGATTAGATTGCTATACATTTAACTACATACATATTAGTATATCTGCAATACTGCAGTATACAGTGTGGTTATGTAGTATCACCTGGACCGGCTATAATATTATGATTCCACTTACAGGTGACTGTATTCATAATTTGACACTCTGAAAAGAGGATATTCTGCACTTTTACTTGTGATGCCAAATTTAGTTGCTAATAAACAGATGTAGCTTATATGCATAAACACTGTCTTTATCTATTCATGTTGATTAAGCACATATGGCTATTTAAGGGCAGATATTTGCTCTATTATAACAAGGCAGGTTAGTTTCAGTCCAGTCAATCAGGTAACGTGGTAATTGCAGCTACAGTAGCCTAAGTGTGCACAGCATGTGGTGTTACATAGGACAGAGTAAATGTCATGTGATAATTACACTGTGAGAAAGATAAATATTGAAGAGCTATGTAAAGTTTACACAAATCCTGCTTTCAGAGCAGCTACAAACAGGCAATTTGGTCATTTTTTTCTACTTTTTCTTCTAATTATCTGCATCTGTACCTGGAGTCCCAGCGTATCCTTTGATTTTGGACTGATCATCAGCCAGCTCCACAGCCAGACCAAGGTCAGAGATACGGACATTACCTATGAGAACAAACACCACGGTAAAGTCAAGAGCTGTGCACGTCACAGATACGAATGTTGACCCGCACACTACGTCTCTGGCTCGTTAGCCTGTAGTAGTGCGATAACTCAAAGATGTCCTTGTGTTAGAAGTAAGACACAGTTTGTATTGTAAGTGTGAGCTGAATGTGAGTGAGTGAGTGCATGTGTGTGATTTGACCTCGGGAGGCCAAGAATGAGACATATTTTTAAAGTCAAGATTAATATTAAGATTAAGACTCACTTTATTGTCATTTTCCAGCACTCACATACATTGAAACAAAATTTATCCTCTGCATTTGACCCATCTTATACACTAGGAGTGGGGGGACCAACTCAAGTTCTTTATGCTAGTATTGGTCAGGGGCACTGACAGGAGTATTAACCCTAACATACATGTCTTATATCAACGTGAAAGGCTACAGTGTTATTATCTGCTTGTATATCTGTTGTAGCATTCACAAGTGGCTGTGTGTTTAAATTTTATTTTTTTAAAGGAATAGTTCATAATTTTGGGAAATACACTTATTTGCTTTCTCGATGAGAGTTAGATGAATAGATTGATGCCATTCTCATGTCTGTGCGCCAAATATGAAGCTGGAGCCAAGAGATGGTTAGCTTAGCTTCGCATAAAGACTAATAACAAAGGGAAACAGCTAGCCTGGCTCTGTCCCCGACTCCAGGAAGTATCTGCTCCTGGCCAAAAAAATAGTCTGGCATGTAACACTACATAAAACCACAACTTGTCATGTTTCAGTTTTTTTTTTTAACAGATTAAAGAAACATATAACAGATATAATGTGTTAATTAGTGAGCTTTAGAGGTGCTGGTGGGAAGATTCTGTTATCTTTGGACAGAGCTAGGCTAGCTGTTTCCGAGTTTCCAGTCTTTATGCTAAACTAAGCCAAGCTAACTGTCTCCTGGCTGCAGCTTCATATTTAATTTATTTTAATTTTGTCATGTAATTCTCTGCAATAAAGTGAATAAGTGTTTTTTCTCAAAATGTCAAATGATTGTTTTTAATTAAATATATTAGTGGTTCAAATTCGCTTCTTAATATACCTGTAGAGTCATCATAACTTCAGTTTGACAGAGCTGACTACCTTCACATGACCAACAGCACAACGACTGTGAGAAGAAGTAGTCCTCAATAAAAGACTTCAGGCAGCACCTCAGAGACTACATCAGTGTTTTGTACACAAGTGTCTGACCTTCATTATCCAGCAGCACATTCTCTGGTTTGAGGTCTCTGTAGATGATCCTCTTCTGGTGGAGATGCTCCATGCCCTGGATGATCTGAGCAGCATAGTAGCAGGCCCGTGGCTCTTCAAACCCTGGGTTGTTCTCATCCACGTTATAGATGTGATACCTAGTGGCATGGGAGGGATAGAGAGGGTTCATCTAAGAAAATGTTATACTTAATAATACCAGCAGGAGACGGTGTGGGCAGCATGTCAGTGAATTAGAGTGAAAATGATCTAACCTCAGGTCTCCTCCGTTCATGATGGTCATGATCAGACACAGCTCTGTTTTTGACTGGAAGGCGTAAGCCAGGGAGACAATGAACCTGCTGTGAACTCGTGCCAGGATCTTCTTCTCCACCATCGCCCCCTACCATAAGAGGACAGCAGTCGGCATATTACACCACTTCTCTCAGAGAGCAACCAAGACTCTCTGAGAGAAGTGGCACTCTAGGTATCATATTTAGACACTGGACACAGTGATGAAACACAAACATGTCTGTCTTTACATGTGCATCATTAATCTAATTAGTTTGGCATGATTAAATTATAAACATTATCACATTACATTAAAATATGGCACTTGCTGTCGCTTAACTGGTTAACAAAAGCTGTGCTCAATGCAACTTTAGTTGTGCCTCACTTGTAAGGGCCAACATTTTTCAAAATGGCCTTGGTGGCCTGGAAAGCTACTGACTCACTGGACCATTCTGGCAGTATAGTCTGGCTAGCTAGTGATACTGTCAGTAGTGTTTCCCACATGGAAGTGGGGTATTGTGATTTCAGGAGGCTCCAACATCCAACACTTCGTTGGCTGCACAAGAGCGTAGCATTCACAGGCTTTTATGGAAATAATTGAATTTGCATGATGATTGCATTTGAATGCAACATTTCAGCACACAAACATTTTAATTGTATTTGGAATAAACACTTTAAAGGACAGGTTCACTTAAAACAACAGTCAGGTGACCAAATGAACACTGATGCAGGTTTTGCTCTAAACATTCCTACTGTTCATACTAATATTAAAAGATCACCACCTTGTGCTTCCAATATAAGTGATCGGGGGACAAAATCCACAGTCCTCCTTCTGTGCAAAAACGTGTTCAAAAGTTTATCTAAGTTAGTCAAATTAAGTGGGTATCTTCTAAAGTTACAAACTTTCTAGTATACAATTCTGTCTTTTTGTTACTATCCCTCCACTGCAGCTCAACAGGGAAACACAAAAAGGGAATTTTGTACTAAAAACACTTAATTTGACTAATTTAAATGGGTGAAGCCTCATATTAGCTTCAGATAAACTTTTAAATACATTGTTTCACAAAATGAGGACAGTAGATTTCGTCTCTAACACTTACATTGGAAACACATTAGAAAGGGATCTCTTAATGGCTAGTACGAACAGGAAACCTGTTTCAATGGCTTGAAAAATGTGAACTTATCCTTTAAAGTCAAAGTGTAATAAAGATAACTACATATTAAAACATACTGTAGGAAGGCAAATCTGTTTTGGTGGTCCAACCAAATAAATTCTCCATGATCACTCTGGTATCCTTTGCATTAATAAAAAGGGCATGTTTTCCTACAGTGAACAAGTACACAGAGCTCACCATCATAACTCCACTACTTCACATATACGACAATATCAGCTTCTACAGTGCGTACAGGCTTGGATTACAACACAATAAACTAACTAACCTATAAAATTGTAATTTAGCAACATTTCAAAAGTTGCACGTGTGTTGTTTCTCTTTTTGGTGCTAAGCAGAAGATTAGGAATCCACTGCAGAGCTGCTCCATTTATAAACATGGGGGGATCGGCACTTTATAAGGAGATCAAAATGCTCTAATGCTGAGGGTACTAATCATATAAGCCAAAGGTGCCTAACGTTGTCTGCGAGGCCCCATCTAGTTAATGACCGTTGTTTAGATGAGAGGATTACACAGATACACAAAGAAGATAAGAGGAAAACTACAACACAAATATGTTTCCAAATGAAAACCACTGCACAAACTCTAATGTGTAATGTCCCTGAAAAATAGTCTTGTGCAATTAAATTGCTGAGATTGCTAGTCATGGTCTGATTCTTTACCTCATAGCCTTTTCTCTTCTTCAGCCTCTTCTTGTTGAGCTTTTTGCTAGCGTACAGTTTCCCCGTGGCCTTCATCTGACAGGCAGACACTTCCCCAAAACCCCCTTTCCCCAAAACGCGGAAATCCAAAAACCAATCCTCTTCCATTGGCTGCATCTCCAGCCACTTCCACTGCAGAAACCTCTTCAGGTACATGGTCTCCAGGAAGAAAGTGTAGGGCACTTCCTTGAGAAAGTCCATCACACTGTCCATGGTCTCACTGAATAGATCATCCCCGGCTTCCTGGTGTTTCTCTTTGACCTTTGTGATGCCATTCTCTGGCAGGAAGGGGCAGAAATACTTGGCCCCAGGCTCCATGTACCGGGACAGGATCTTGCTGGCTTTCTTGACTCTGTCCTCATCCTCAGCATTGTTGTACTCCTCAATATCCTTCCACAGGCGGCAAGGGCCTTTATACTCATTGTTGGATTCAAGGAACTCCTGGAAGAGACGTTTGCCGATGGGCTGTTCCACGCAAACCGACTGGAAGCCGAGGTCTAAGGTTTCTCTCAGACCCTCGCAGACTGTGATGTGAGGCAGCTTGAGGCGTGAATGGTACTTCTTGTCTCGGTTGGCTGCAGGGTTGGCGGTGCCATCAAAGCTCCCGCGGGCTGAGATGTAGGCAGAGTTGGCCACCACTGTTGTCAGGCCACCAATATCCATGGTGACACAGTGGAAAGGTGAGGAGGAGGGAAGAAAAAATGTGTGTAATGCAGCACAAGCTACAGAGAAAAGGTGCAACAAGGAGGCAGAAGTTAAAGCGTGTCGCACCGACAGCCACACAGAGCTCAGTGGTTCCCTCAGTGAGGATATCACTAAACCCGAGAGTCCCTTCTCTTCCTCTCTCACACATGCAGACACACATGCAGACACACATGCAGATCTACCTGACTCATCACCTTTCCCCAAAGGGATTTATCCACTCTGTAACTCTGTAATGCTTTATCCTGTGCTAACACATGTGCACACCTGCAGAAGAGAAGGGAACAAAGAGTGAAATAAATGAAGACTCAGGATGAAAATGAAAATGAGAAAGAGAGGGAGAGGAGGGATAGATGTGGTATGCATGTAGTGGGCTGGTAATGAATGGAATTTGCTCACAGAAGCCGCTGTCGCAGAGAGAAAAGCTAGAAGTGGTCACAGTGTTTACATCGTGCTTCTGTAGAGAGCACTGGTCTTTCACCTTTGAGGTCATTTTATCAAGTTTAAACTGTCTTTCTCCTGATTCAAGAAGTGTAAAATAGAAAGCACTCAACAGGTTCCTTTAGTACAGAATATGTACTAAAGCAGAGTAAGATATTACTCTGCTTTTAAAATCATTACACTGGTTATATATTTCTTTTAGTAATGATTTTAAGATTTTATTGATTAGTTTTAAGGTTCTTTGGGTTATACTTAACCAACCTGTACACAGCCTGAATGGATGTTCCTGTGTCTAGATTTAAGACTACAGGAAACTTCCAGGACATCTCAGCTCTGAAATGACCTGCCCGCCAAATTATCATCTTCTCTAAATCACAAAACAAACACATTTTTATTAATTCACCTGTCAATAATTTGTATGCCTTTTATACTTCACTTTACTTATTGTGTTTTATATGCTGCATATTTTAGTCTGTTTCACTGGTTTCTGCCTACCTTTTATCATTGTTCTTGTTTGTGTTGTGTAATGCACTTTATAACACCGGTGCGACACAAATAACAACAAAAGATGTAAGAGAATAAAAACTCTGTGATATCCAACTGAAATCCAAATACCTTTATTGTGGTTTCCTCAAATAATTCTCTTTAAAACTGTGAACCTCTCAAATTCACGGTTTCTGGTTGTAAGAATGTGATTCTGGGATGAAGAGGAGATGAGGGGTAAAGATGATAAGACCAGCTGGGGACCTTAGATCTCCCCCCTTGTTTTCTGTCAGCTCTCCATTGTGTACAATCTTATAAAGGCAAAATTGCCCCCAAAATACGAGTAATACTGTATGCAATCAGTGTTCTTTCTTATTGATAAGACAGTTGATTATTCAGTTAGTTGATTATCATATAATTAACAATTTTGATAATCAATTATTTATGTCGTTTATCAAGCAAAAAAGCAAAACATTAATTGGTTCCAGCTTCTTTAATTTGAGGATTGGTTTGTTTTTTGCCTATTTCAGTCACAGTAAATCAAATACATTTTGGGTTTTGGACAAGATGTCACCTTGGCCTCTGGGAACTTTTTAAGATCATGTTTCACTGTTTTTTTTTTTTATTTTTTACATAACTATGATTCCTCTCTCCACACTGTTATCTGCTCACTTTGAAATTTCTTCTTTATTACACAAGGAAAAGTACATTCTTTCAAGCCCAAATTAGTTATTAGTCCAAGTGCAGAGGAATCAAACAGACTCAGACTCTTCCCGTGTCCAGGAGCCAAAATGACTCAGGCCTTTGTGCTGGTACTGAACTGTATCCTCTTGTATTTTAAATTCACATCAGTACATGGCTAGAAGACAATTTAACAGGCCTCTGAATACAGAGTAGCTGTGGAGATCTATGTTTCATTGTACCAATTATTTAAATCTGTGTTGTGTTTTAACTGTTGTCATTAGAAACTAAACTGTTCGTTTTACTCTTGATTCTTCCTGAAGTCATTCTGGCTCTTCAAGGTGATCCTGAGTAAAGGACGTTGGAGGATATTTACCTGTTCCTACGTTGGCCCTCCTCTGCGTGCCCACTTTATCTCGGCCTTATAAATACTGAATAAGAGATAACACATCACACTCTGGAGCGACATCCAGGGAGTGAGTTTTAGCTTTTTACTTGAAAAAGGGAATAAGAGAGGGCACAAGACATTAGCACGAGGGAGAGAAAGGAGAAGCAAATATTATTGTTGGTTTCTTGAGTGAAGTGCAGCATAGAGGTGAATAAAGAAAAGAAGATCCCTGTCAGTACTGCGGATCCCGGGAAGCACACAGATTCAACATGGCCACCTTGAAGGAGAAGAGGACTTGTGGGCAGCGCTGTGAAGACTTTGGCCGCTTTGTGTGGAACTCAGAGAATGGGACATTAATGGGAAGAACACCCGAGAAATGGGGTAGGAATAAAACAAATTTTTCATGCAACAGATAAACTTTTGGAATATATCCTTAACCTGCCTGGTTACGCTCATGTTTGTTTGTGTCAGAGGTTTTTAGTGAGATCATTCTGTCATTTATGAGGCTGTAGTTTGCGGTGATGATGAAGGTCGACTACTGTTCATCTTTACCAGTGCAGTTTTCCTTGTTTGGGATGTGTTATCTTTGAGAGTTTCCTCCTTGCAACATTGCATAATTTTATAGTTTAGGGGATCAATACTAACACAACGTTGATAGCAGCTATCTGGCCTCTCATTTGCTTAACAGAAAAACTCAAAATGAGCTTTCGATTGCAATAAACACATCTGACAGTCTCAATAAATAAATAATAGCTTCAGGTTTCTCAAGTTTGTCTTAAAACAACATTCACATGCCAGATGTTTGTTAAAAGAGTTCTTGGTCACTGTCACATCAGTCCTCCTTTCCTTATTGGCCGTGAAGCCATTATTTAAGTAGGTGTCATCCAAAGTCTTTTTAGTGTGAAATTCCCTCTTTGTGTTACCATCCCTTCACCGCAGCTCAGCGAGGAAACACAGTCCGGGAAGGACAGAGAGGAAATCCTAAAAAAACTGTATATTTGTAAGAGGAATGTGGAGTTTGTCCTGCATCATCCTCTTAACAACCTGTATGAGCAGGAGGAATAATAAGAGCGACCAATAACACTTTCAACGTACATATAGACATCTGAGTATTGTATTAAGATAGACTTGTAAAATCATATAATCATATAATAAACATATCATTTAATCAAGTCAGCAATTGCACTGAATGGTGTTTCTGTTTTATCCATCTGGAACAAAGGTCAACCTATAAAATATCAGATGAAATAATATTTGCCAAATATTTGAAGTGAAGGCATGCTCGAAAACTTGAATGAATGAAACTTCAGCAAGTTTATATGAAAATAAATTCTAGAAAAAAATCATAAACCTTGACAGGGTCATCAAAATATTCTGATTGAGTGGAATATATAGTGTAATGGCCTCTGTGGGCCATGATTCACAGTCTTGGCTTTGAATTGTAAAATATTGCACCACGTACATGCAGCTGTGTGTGTGTGTGTGTGTGTGTGTGTGTGCGCTACTAGAAACAAACACACACACGTGAGCTCACTTACACAGAGTGTAATCGTGTGTATTCTGTGTGACTTTTTCTGTCCTTTTAATTATCACCACAGCAAGGTTTGCGTGTGTACAGAGAGTGATAAATGTTGTGATAAGCTTTGGTTTCTGCGGTTTGCAAGAGTCCGTCCTCTCAGTTTGATCTTCCGATCAGATTAAATTGAGGGCACCTTGACCTCTGCCAATGTGGACATACACCTTTGTAACCACTCTCTCTGTGCAAAGAGTGTTTTTACATTAAGCATAAAAGCTTTGCTAGTGTATAATGTAAATACAGGGAGCAAAGTTGCATCTCTTTTTGTCTCTTCTACTCTCTTTTCTGTATTGTGTGTTCATTTTCATGCTCAGGTATGAAAAAGTCAACCAAATTGATCAGCGTTGAAATGAGTGAAGCTTTAAAATAAGAAATATTACAGCACCAGAGGCAACCCTGACTGTGTGTGTCTGTATCTTGCTCTCTCCTCACAGTGTACATCAGTTTGTATTATGTGGCCTTCTATGTGGTGATGACGGGCCTCTTTTCTTTGGCCATCTGGGTGCTCATGTACACCCTGGATCCGTACGCTCCGGACTACCAAGACCGATTAAAATCTCCGGGTAACACAACAACAACAACAACAACAAGGAGCTATAACACTTAAATCAGACCTCAGTGACTTTTAACTATCTCTCTATTTGCTCGTCTCTGCAGGTGTGATGGTGTGGCCCGACACTTACTCAGACGAGCATGTGGTACTCGCCTACAACAGGTCAGACAAAGCCAGCTGGATGAAGATGTCCAACATCCTTCATAACTTCCTGAAGCGTCAGTACTTGATCACTATTGGAAAATTATCTAATTTTAATGTGGCCAAACTTTCAAATAGATTTTCTCTTTGTGTCTCCCTCCTTCAGCGTACAACGACACCAAGCAGCAAGAATGTAACAACTACAACTGCACAAAGGGAAAGTACTTCATCCAGAACACCTTCACTGGCCCGCACCACACCAAGTGGGCGTGCCCCTTCACCCAAAGCATGCTGGGACCCTGCTCAGGACTTGAGGACCCAACCTTCGGCTATAACTGCACCATGCCTTGTGTCATCATTAAGATGAACAGGGTTGGTTTTATTGATCCCTCTTAAAGACTGGATCTTGCAGTAAATGAAATCAGTTTTTACATCACATGTAAATAACAAAGACTGACGGTAAATTTTCTGTTTTATCTCTGCAGATCATTGGCTTTTTGCCTTCTAATCACACCGACAATCCCCCATATGTCAACTGCACCATACTGGTGAGCAACAACCGCAAACACTGAATTTAACAGTATGCATGCATCCAAGAAAATGACTCTGTTAAGTTTTATGGGTTTTTTTTAAGTTGTACTCCAGCAATTTAGTATTGCACTTTCCATTAAGTTGAAGTGCTTGTGAGAGACAACCTAAAGAAAGAATTATCAAAATTGATGAGGCAAAGGCTGAGATATCCTGACTTTGAGTCCCTAATATTGATTCAGCTCTGCAAACTCTGAATCCTACATTTCCGATAATGCAACTCTATAGCATATTTTCTTCCTGGTAAATGCCTACATCTTTCAAACTCCACAACCCTGTTTGTAGCTTGGACTTTCTTTTAAAAATGTGCTCCACAAACTTTAGAAAGCTCCTCCTTAGCCACAGGAGACATTATGCAGCTGTTTTCACAGGCTGAGAAGTACAACCTGTGGCAAATAAACTGATCTTTATATTTAAAACCAGTAGAATGCCTCTTCTTAAAAATGCCAAACTTTTGTGTCTCTGTGTGTGTTTATGTTTAGGAAGGACAGGAGAATGTGGCAAAAATTGAGTATTTCCCTGAAAGGGGAATTTTGGATCCCTCTTACTTTCCATACTACGGAAATCTAGCACAGGTAAGCAAAAAAACCCACTAAGCAACACCCTGAGTACTGTATTTATATGTCATACATCAACATCTGTTTTTGTCATTAAAATGTCCAGACAAAGCGGGCAACTTCCCTGGATCACTTGTCATTTGGTTTGTGGTAACATCACTAATTGCAAATGTGTTATATGCACATTATAAACTGTAATGATAAAGGCCTAAAGGCAGGTCTTTATTACCTGTTTAGTGTGTTTAACAGGGCGTCACAGTCACCAAAGGCAACACTTCCCAACCTGGAGGGCAGGACTCACACAGGGGGTCGCACGATGAATCTGAGGGGTTGCAAGATGGTTAACAGGATAGAAAACAAAAAAAAAACACGTCTCATGAATTATTAGATAATTTTAACTCTTTGAGGCCCATAAAAGTCATTCAAACAATGTACTTTTCCTACATCTTAGAGGGAAGAATTATCTTTTTGTCGTATCGGTCACAACCTGTTGATATATGCAACATGCTGAGGAATCATGAGTAAACATAACCCTCTATTTTAAAGGGTCATAATCCAAACAAATGTTGGTATTAGATGATAGTTGATGCTTAGACGTACAAAACTGCAATGTTCCAGGTTAAATTCGACTGGGGACCTTTGTTGCATGTCATCTCCCTTTCTCTCCCCACATTTCCTTCTGCCCCTCGACTATATACATTATCAATAAAGACAAAAAGCCCCCCAAAAAGATCTTAAAAAACAAATAAACTTGTATTTGAACAAGTAACTACAAAAAGACAATCAATTGCCACATCTAATATTTGCCCGGGGTTAACCCAATCATGTGTAAAAGTCCAGACTGGGTTTGAGCCTCTACATGCTTTTGAGTCTTTGCATTTATATGTCACAATGTGTCACAATAAGGATCAAATTAGTCAAATTCTGACATATTATCAACACAATGTCCTAGAAAAAAAGTAAAAAATCTAAGGTCTGCATTGCCTCTTTTCTTCTTTCCTTCAGCCCACCTATATCAACCCGTTGGTGGCTGTTCGGTTCAACCTGGTCGGAAAGGAAAGTGCCAAGATCCAGTGCCGAGTGGTCTCTGACAAGATCAGCTACGAAAACTACTACGACCCCTACGAAGGAAAAGTCATCTTCACCCTAAACGCACTGAAATGAGAAAAGCAGATTATAACAGAGAGACAGACACCCCATAATCATGAAACAAGTCAGTTTCAAAGAAGGAGCAGGTGTCTACAGGTCAACGGTGACTCTATTTTTTATTTAATAGCTTTTTAACCACTTGTATTCAGCTTAACCAGCATCACTGGCCCACTTGTAAATCTCTGTGCTGTGTAGTGCTTTTATAAACATGATTTGTCATGCTTTGTTGATTAAATTATATTTTGATCTGTATTGGGTTTTATCATAAAAACCGATAAATCTATTATGATATATATGATGTAACCAGGTGTATTCTAACAAACTTAACCTCTACCTGTATGTCACCTCCTGTCTTTTCTTCACATTCAAAAATGAAAACACACAGATCAGAAGATTTTTTAAAGAGGAACTCATGTTGGGGAAAATAGACAGTGAACTACTGTAGATTTTTAAGTTGGATTTGGTAGATAAAAGAGTGCAAAATGTTTCCTAGAAGG
Source organism: Thunnus albacares (assembly GCF_914725855.1). Lineage (NCBI taxonomy): Eukaryota > Metazoa > Chordata > Actinopteri > Scombriformes > Scombridae > Thunnus > Thunnus albacares. The sequence continues at coordinate 26,027,834 of NC_058106.1, forward strand.
TCATAAATGTAGCTTATGTATCTTAAAAAAAAACCTTTCTAAATAAAAAATGTATTCCTGTTTCAGTTTGGTCTCATAAGAGTATTTGACAAAGGTTTAGGGATGATTTATTTTCACTTTGCATCAACATAAACAAAACTATCAGAACCTGTAAAAATCTATTCAAGCACACTCAGTAGAGTATCTGTAACTGGCTACTGTACACCTGCTAATAGGATGATGATGGCGGTGTTGAGAAATCTCATAAATCTGCTGACTGTAGTAGTCTGTAGGTTAGCAGCTTACACAACACAGGTGTGCTCACATGCACACACACTACAAACACATACACACACGTGTAGTGCCGTCTCATCCGCAGCTGATTATTACGTGGTTATTACACAGGATTTCTTTGACTTAGAGATCTTGGAAGCCAGCAATCTTTTGAAAGGATTATAGTGCTGAGTGATTGTTACTAATATTTTGGTCAAATGGATTCAGTAATATGAATATTTATCTGCTTCTACTTTCTGCTTTTGGTTCTGTATGAAACAAGTGTGAGGAGGGAAGATAAAATCAGTGTCAGCCTTACAAGTACCTTCATCAGAAAGTAGATGTGTTTAACAGCAGTGGTTCTCAAAGACGTCTCATATGAGGCAGTCATTGGATAATTAGATAAGAGATAAGAAAGAAAAAACTATGTTTAGTTTTTCTGTCTTTTCTCTGAGTTTTTTCCTTGTGAAATACTGTTTTTGTTTTTTTTTTACCCCTTTATGACTTCTAAAAATACTTCAAATAAAACAGCCTAAAAAAGATAAGACACCAAAACCATACTGTATAATGAAGGGTCATGAGTAGAGACTGCTTTGTTTAAAGGAGTCACAAGACAAAAAGTTTGGAAATTACTGATTTAGAGGACTTATATTTAAATGAATATGTATACTTATGACACATTTGAATGAGAAATTTCCCACTCTGAACGTGTAGCTTCCAGCAGATTGTGAAAAGTCCTGCAGATGTACAGCATGTGTTCGTGTAATAAAGGCTTTCTGTGTGGACAGGGCCCTGTGGGGGAAGCAGCACTGAGGCAGTTATATCTGTGGATAAAGGTTTCCCCAGAAAACATCCTGCATCCCAAGGAAAAAAAAAACACTTAGTAAAACAGAGAAAACCTTTATTTTCATTATGTTTTAATAAATAAAAGAATTTTAAAAATGCATGTACATTTGACTGTGCATGGAAGCTTGTCATGGCCACCAACGCAAAAATGTAAACTCAAACACCCCTTCCTGTTAACATACTTCAGGAAAATATTTTAAAAAATAATATTCAACATAAAACAACATATAGCATGTAGTTACATACGTTTACATTGCACATTATGAAAGATAATACAATGACGTTTACAGCACAAGATGCTATAGAAGTGCTCACTCGCAGTGAGATCGCACTCGTCTTGGTTGTAGTGCAGTGAGGAGCGGAGCAGGCACATCAGTTCGACATTCAATGGTAACTAGTGCAAGATTTTTCTTTTTCTGTTTATGTAACATCAGCAAAAAATTCTGAAAAAGTATTTTTCTGTAGTTATTGTGAGTTGCTACATAATATAGTGTTTAATTATCTCCATTCCTCTTTTACCGATGTGCATTGTACTATGATTTTCTTAGATTTGACGAGAATGAGCGTCTCTAACAATAACTAAATAAAGCTGTTTATAAGTTGTAATTGTAGTTTTTTAGGTAACACAAGAATGTGTCAGCACAGCGAAATTCACAGTATTACAATGATCGGAATTAACTATAAATATCATCTATTAAATACAACGGATAGAAGGTTTACACTTCATCAGAGTCAGAATCTGCCACTGTGAGCAACCTATATTTGAGTTAAGTTAAATGTCAGAAGGGAAGATGGAGGCCATTTTATATAATATAAAGGAGCTTCCCTATTAAAAAACATGTATGCATACATAAAAATATAAACATTTTACTTGAAAAAGAAGAAACAACATATGGAGTTAAGTTGGATCCTCAGATTTGGTCCATGTGTTTGCTACAAGGAACACATAAATGTGAGGTTGAAAGTGCTGACAGAACTGAGTGTCAATAGAAAACAAAATTATTCATATGTCAAGGAGCTACAAATGGCAGAGAGGGAAAATACACTTTAAAATTCTCTGTTTTTCTTCTTGATGCATGAACACTTCTAAGAGAGAGTGTTAAAAGCATCAGAGCTGAAGGAGTGTTTTGTGCTTCTCCACTGAACTGTCAAGTAGGCGTTCTTCCAATCAAAGGATGCTTTAAAACTGGAGTGCGGGACTTTTGTCTCCCCCTTCTGGAGTAAGTAATTACAGTGGTAATTCAGTAATTACAAAACACTGTTGACGCTGTTGGGGCCTGCCCTGATCTCCCCCATGTCCAGGAGCGCTCTGTTAAGGGCAGAGGGGAAAAAAAACAGCTGGAGTCGTCAGATGAGGTAATTATCTATTCGTAGCCTATTTTCCACCACAGAAATGTTTACTTCCAGCACTTCCAGTGCATCAGCGCAGGAAATTAGTCACCTACATCAGATTTAAAAACTCTGTGTACTGTGAAATACAGAGAAATTTATCTGGGGGTGATAGGCTTAATCAATATTGTGAGAACTCGTTTGGCAAGGGCTTGAATGTAACCAACGTTCATTTATATGTAAAAGTCCACACTGCAGGTTTAAACATCAAGATTGTTGGAGTTGAGTAATGTTGTATTTTGATTGACATAACTTTAACGTGGAGCATTTTATCAAATCAGACTTTATATCTACGTCCTTTCTACAGTACATATAGATGTAAACGTGACACTGGTCAGAAACATGGATGGTCCTGGTTACAAATGTAGTGTTTCTCTTTGCGATAAATGTGAAGGGAATGATTTAAATTGAGGAAATGTAACGGATGATACATAGAAAATTTTATCAGTGAAGCATTTTTTTTCAAGAATCTCTAGATAAACTGTAGCTTATGAGATTAGTTTGCAGAGGATGCAGACACTGTTTTTCTTTCCCTCCACCGTTTCTTTCCTTCCCTTAATCAATCCAGTAATTGATCAGAAAGGTTTTAGTGTCTGTCAAAGCAAAAAGGAAAGGAGGATCATTTGGTCCACGCACGTAAAAGGCCATGTCACCATGAGTGTGTTAACATACTGTAAGGGCTTTTGTCTTCCTCTCGTCATGTTGCTGAGATCACTTTGTAACCTTTTGGCCCTGAAACCAGTCTGGTCATGTGACAGTTTTGCGTTCGGCCCGGGGAACCCATTTGTGTGTAGTAACTCTCCACAGCAGTGGTGCCAGCAGCAAACTGAGAGTGGTGACACTGAGAACCAGCAGGTACACCTGAGCAGAGAGAGACAGGCATAAAAAATAAACACTGAGAAGATAGAATCACTAGTTGTTTTTATTTCAAAAAGTCTATTATGCTTGTCTATAACTACTGTGTACAATTATTCCTAATTGAATTTATTGAAATGACCATCACTGATACCAACATTATAATGCATTAACACTGTAGAATGTATGTTATTTGGTATATTTGTTCCTGTGTACTGATGGAATAATATTTTACAAAATCCCACGTTTAATAAAAATAATAACCATGACAAAGAGAGCAAAAGAAAAGTTTAGAAGTTTACTTTTAGACATTTATCTTTTCTTTTCTGAAACTGCTGCCAAAAAGCTAATTGATGCTCTCATCTGAGTACATGTTTTCCTAAAATTCCACAATTATTATTGTACTATATTTGAATTATTCCAGCTCAAAGCTATAGAGGCCCAAAATACTCTTTGTCTAAAGAGTGAACTGTCAACACTTGTATGACCGGTCTACACTGACCTCTCTGGAGATGATGCCAGCCCGACGTGCACGGCTGCCCAAGACGAAGGAGAACTCGCTGACCTGCGCCAGACCAGCAGAGACAATCCACCGAATGTGTCGAGAGCTCGGAGGCAAGATCGCCGACAGCACCAGTACGGCCATCACGAACTGGGAGGAAAAAAAACTGAGTGAGTGGCAAACACATACAGGAGAAGATGAAAAGGAGCAAAAGAGAGAGAAATGCTGTACCTTCATAATGACGAGTGTGAGTGTCAACACCAGCAGGATGGTGAGTTCATATAGCACGAATGTAGGGAACACATGGAGACCTGCAGCATCACGCAAACAAACAAAACATGTAAGTCTCAGTTTACATCATACCAAAGTGAAGCCAACATCTGTCATAAATCGTCATGCCGGATCTGACCGATAGAGGCGAAGAAGATAATGGCGAGGAAATCTCTGATTGGCTCGATGCATCCCATGACCTCCGTGGTGACCATGTGACCCTGGGTGGACAGCAAAGCTCCGGCCAGGAAACAGCCCAGCTCCATAGAAACATCCAGAAACTCTGTTACCTTGAGAATCAGCACAGCAAAAATCAACACAGATTCCTCATAAGAGGTTAAATGATACTATACTGAAGTAGAAATAATAAATATTTGTAGAGAAATGCAAGAAATCTAAACAATAGAATACAGTGTGTAGAGAGAAAAAATAAAGTTTTTTATCTGAGAAGAAAATATTAAAAGCGGAGTGCATACCGTCAGCATGAAAAAGACAAAAGCTGCCATCCCCAGTACCAGGATCTCCTTGTTGCCTTTGCTCTCAGCGTGCAGTTTCTTGTAATAGGGGCCAATCACGAATGATTTGAGTAGTGCACACAGCAGCAACACAGCAGCCAGAGACACCAGGACCTGACCCAGGAGATACAGCACACGCAGACTTCCAAACAGGAAGCTGCGGTGCACAGAGGGAACTACAGGTTTACGATGCTGCATGTGTGTCATGTTTAGAGATGGAGGAAATAAAGCAAGGACAGGTGAGAGCTAACTGACCTGTCCAAGTCTCCACTCTGCGCTTGGATCAGAGTGGGCATGACCGCGATGAAGAGGCCGAGCTGAACGTCCTGCATCACTAACATCCCGAGAAGAACGCTGCTATAGTCCAGGTCACCTGTTACACACACAAATACAGTCATGCTACTGGCCACTGTGTAACGCTAATACTTGGTCTAAAAGAGTACTTCTAACATATAAAGGTTACGTGTGGTGCAATATTTGCTTTTATTAGTGTCAACTGCTCTTTAATGTAAAAGATCAGCTCACTGAAGTCAACTCTAGTGGCATCTAACTTGTAGATAGTTTTGGTGTTAGTTACCTAATCTGCCCGAATACATTTTGTATCATGAATTTTCTCATTTAGGACTAATTTGGGTGTATGCTATGCTGTAAATATGAACGGGGAACGCCACTAACATACACTGTTCTTTTTATCTGAAACACAAAACTTGTTTTAGCAATTCCTTTACAAGCTTTGTTCCCAATATAATGTACATTTATGTTCATTAATGTACACAGGCAGACACACCAACCTTCCTTATCCCCTCTGCTCCCCCCTGCTAAGAAGCGGGACACCAGTGGAGTGCTGGACAGGGAGAGACAGGTGGAGATGAAGACAGTCTGGGTGGGTCGGATGCGCAGGACTTGTCCCCACAACAAACCGCCGCCAATCATGAGCAGACTCAGGTAGCACGAACCCTGTACTGACGTCTTCCATACCTACCGACACATACACAGTGTGTATACAATGTTATGAACACTTGAAAGAAGTGTGATGCTGAGATGACTCATCAAGGCAAATAATGATTACTCTCTAAAATCAGCTTTTATAAAAAAGGTGCTTTTTTAAGGTAACATTGACTTGGAACAATTGGGAATTTCCAAGAAATAAGAAATACAACACATTTATAAATCACTTGAGTCTGAACAGTCTTAAATTTAATCCTAAATTTAAATTCCCAGTCCTGTTGTTTACCTTTCGAAGGCGTTCAGGTGAGAACTCCAATCCCACCACAAAGAGAGTGAAGAACACGCCCAACTCCCCCAGAGTCTCCACCTGGACCATGGACTGCAATTCACATAGCCAGATAGTGACATGAACAACCAGCACAAAGAATTAAACTAAAAACGGTACAGTCCTTTAAGTCTGATCTGTAACGCCCACTCTGCAACCACACACACATTCACAAACACACACCTTGATACTGTTGAGGCCAGAAGGACCTAGCAGGACTCCACAGATGATATATCCAAACATGGGAGGAAGACCCACCAGAGTGCAAATCCAACCACAGGGCAGGGACAGCATCACCACTGATACCAAATCCTGCACATACATATCACATGAAAGGGTAAAGTTTAAAGGATTAAATTTATAATCCTTGAAAGAGGAGACAGAGACAGATTGAGCATTGCACTCCTATAACATTGTAGGACTCACAATGAACTTTTTTTTTTTTACAAATATACAATAATTTTCCTCAAGAACTGTTGCAGTTCCCCCTTAAGATTTTTATGAAATCAAACCTCATTTAAACCTCAAGGTAACAAACTTTACTTTGCCCTGATGTTGTGCTGAAAACTACTTAGTACAGCATGAAATCAGATCGTAATTATTAATGGTTGACTTCTTTATTAAAAACAATGTGGCTTTGTTTGGTTGCACTGTAAAAAGATACACAAGTTGCTCATTTGTTGCTGTGTTTGCTGTAGTATCAAACTGCACTTGCTGTTACCATGGTAACCACAGATGTCGCTAAATCAACATGGACTGAAATCTTCAGGATTACAACTTTAACAATATCAAAATATACTGCCCTACTCTAAGCCTTGTCAAAATTCTTGATTAAGATTAATGCAGAAGTGTGACTGGATTTGGAGTTTTTGCTTGTGGATCATAACTGAGAGTGAAGAATAACTGACCTTGATGAAATGATGGTCTGCTCTTGGCATTGTGGAATCTCGTGGCTTGGTCAGGACATACTGGTTGTTCTGCGAGTCGATGAGCATGCTCAGTCCCAGGTCATCTTCCACTTCCTTCTGCTTGGACTTGTTCTTCCTCTTCCCTCCATTCTCCTCGTCATCCTCCACTCTCAACACTGCCTCTACATTCACTCCTTTCATCTACACAGAAAAAGCAGAGTATGGAAGGAAACACAGTTAGATGACATTTTTGTGCTGTAACTCAAGACTTTTCAATCTACAAGTGTCTGAAACAAACTGTATAGAGTAACTTCACTCAAACCCAGTGAACGTTGTTCTGTTCTGACCTGTTTGTTGTTGTCGAAGGCATGCTCCTCGATCTCCTCCTCCAGCCGGTCTGCTGCCTTCCTGACATCTTCCAAGATCTCATCCAGCATGGACAGAGTCTTGTTCTGGGCTAGTGCGCTCTTAACAGCCTCCTGCTGGTGCTTCTCAGCGGCCACCAGCTCCACATACTCCTGCTCCTCCTGAAGCGTGAGAAAAAAAACCCAACAGACAGGTGCGTGCAAGTCAAAGACAAGGATGTACAAACATGTTAACACAGACATGTGTGATAACATACACTCAGCTGACACACCCAGAGAATTCACATACTCACAAGACATAAAATTACACATGATATGATAAGTAGGTCAAGGAGAGGCACAAAGCATAATGAGTTGTGTGATGCAATGGAGTTTCTGCATTAGATAATGGTATTTTCTATGATAATATTAATATTCTGATTGAGACATTCTGAGCTGCCAATAACAAATATTGAGGAATAAACTGAAAAAAAAAAATCAACATTAAAATGCTTTTATAATTTATTCAAAGTTGTCTATTAATGTTATTGTAAACTGTGTCTTCAGATATCAACATATAAATCATGATTTGATGTTCAATACAATGAATTGTGTTTCACTGCTTTGCATTACATCAGACAAAACTTGTAAAAACTAAAACATCTTGTTATGTTTTAATGGAAATTATCCACGGAATCATTCATTTGAACAACAGAATATTTCAATTTCCTATTTCAAGTATTTCTGGGTGATAATTCAGTATCATTATTGACACTGTGACATTATCATAATGCATTCCTTGTGTTTTCCAACATGTACATATTTCTATATATAACATGGAAAAAAGTTATCCATACATCACTATGCTTCAATCTTTTGTCACTGAGACTGACTGAATATGCATCTGTTCCCTTTCCCCTTGCCCTCTGATGTAGTATCCATGAAACACTGCTGACCACACCTTTATAGCTGCCTCCCTGAGGGCCTCCAGCCTCTGTCTGCTGCTCTCCTTCATGTTGACCACATCCCTGTAGTCTCCCTGCAGCGCCCTCTGCAGGCTGTGCACCGCCTGGAACACCAAGTGCTCGCTCTCATTCAGCTCCTTCTGGAAAACCTCCAGAGTGTGAACCTGAAGGCAGACAGGGAGACATTAGTCAGCCATAAAGCTGCAAAATATAGGCCATCCTCTTTTACTGATGCCTATTTACCTTCTGAAACACATCAGAAGGCTGACATGTCTTCATTACATATGGATTTGGGAACAGATACATAGTAGCAAAATAGATCCAGATAGCATAAGTAATAAAGGAAAAACATCCACTTGCTTTGGCTTGAAATGTTATATAGTGATTTTATAGGAAGGTATGTAAGCATGATCAGCTTGACTATCTAAACAGGTCATCTCTGTGTGTGTGGGGAACCTGAGCTGTATGAGGAATCAAACATGTATTGTTATTGAGTTATTGTGCTGACAGAAATGTGTCAACTCAACACACAGACAGACAAAGACACTACCATCAAGAGTTGGACACCTTATGTCTCAAGCATCAGCTAGATGATGGGATATAAAATACAGCTAAAAAGTTGCAAACAAACCCCTTCATACTGATCAATCTGTTATCTACGTACCTGGAAATGCCTTTCTGGTTCTGAAAGGGCTCGGTCTTGTCCAACAGCATCAGCAGCGGCTGCCAGCTTCTTGACAACAACATTCTTTTGACGCAGGAGGCCCACCAGCCGCTTGCAGTTGCTGGCCACCCAGCTGTGGCCATGTGTGGCCCCCTTGCTCCGATAAAGCTTGATAGCATGCTGGGCTACCTGGTCCTTCTGCAGCACAGCAACTGCCCCCGCCAGGCCAAGGCACAGCAGCCAACATACAACCTGCATCCAAAACTCTGCTTCTGTCTTCACTAGGGTGTGGGGATTGATAGAGAGAAGGAGGCCTGTAAATATGAAAAGGGAGAGAAAGACAGATTATGCCAGGTAGAGGATGGTTGTTACAAAGATCAGCAGAAAAAAATGGCATAAAGATGCAAATTCTATTGTATGGATGGACTCAAAAAGTGTATTGAGAGAGAGGGGGTTGTAAATGAAGATGTCAGGAGAGTTTAAAGAATAAGTCTGGTGAAATTTTGTTTTTTTATCGTCAACAAATCCCATGAAGAGACCAACACCGACAATTAATTGATCCTACTAACAAGAATTATACTACAGACCTCCATTGTTGTCCAAAAACTTTTAAGACATCAATAAGCCACACGATTGTATTGGATGACATGTTCGATGATTACAGTGAACATGGACACTTTAAGTGATCCCACATACACCGCCTTGTGACCTTAAAAACTTGTGCACCAAATGTGCCGTTCAAAAATAGTCCTCAACAAATGTACTTTTTACTCCTGTTTGAGTCATGTTATCTAAAAACTACAGTGCCTAAGTGTTTTAGGAATATACTTAGCAGATTTTTAAAATGAAAGTGTAGGTGTACGACTTGTTTTCAAAGATTTTTTGAAATTCAGGAATTACTGAAAGAAGGATGAACGTATTGTTGGTTTTGGTCTTTTCATGGAATTTGTTGACAATAACAAAAATATAGAAATAAAGGACTTGTCAGCCATATCCTTTGAAGCACAGCTAGTGACGCTATTTGTCCTAAAATTGTTCCCTCCACCAAAGGCTTCATATGATGTAGTTAGGTAATGTCTTTTTATGTGGGCCACTCTCTGCTTTTGTGCACTCTGTGCTTCAATCCTAGTGCCGTCTCAAGAGAGGTTTAATCTTTAAGCAGGGTATGGTTACAGCTGAACAGCTTAAACAACAGCTGTGTATACACCTGGGCCTGTACCGCTCGCTGTTTGAGTAGCTAATAGCACCTTGTAGTCCCGTGTTAAGTGCATTTGACTTGACTGAGCACGTCACATGTACTGTATGAAATCCAGCAATGCTTGCTACTCTGCCTACATGTAATAAGCTGTTACATTTCCATCTACCACTTGAATACAATTTTTGAAACTGCTTGACTGTCATCAGTGTGCCCTCCCAGTCCTGCATCATGTGCTTGCTTTCACATGATCTTTTTACCACAATAGCATAATGACTGAATGATTCAAGCTGCTCCGCACCTTTGTGAGCATGAGTCAAGCCGAGTGATGTTTACTTTCCAAACTCCTCCTCTGTCTTTCTTCCAATGACTGGACTGCAGCCACTCAGCTACTGTTGGTGCAAATCAATAGCGCCACTGTTCAGAGCTTGGCTTCTGTAAAGATCATCCACACACACACAGACACACACACACACAGAAATTAACTGAGTCTCTTAAATTTGGAGGAGTCTTACTACATCCATGACATCTGATGGAGCATTTTTTGATAGGGTGCAAATGCAATTTTAGGAACTGCAAAAGAAAACTCTAACATGCTTCCTTACACTTCTGCTTCTTCTCACCTTTAACAGTCTGCTCTTTAGCCAAAAGGCAGCTGTAAAGCACTTGAAGTATTCACAGAATTTACTACAAGTAAACGTAGCAATACCACACTATAAAAATACTCCATTACAAGTAAAAGTCTTGCAATCAAACTTAAGTAATAGTGCAGACGTATTACAAACAAAATAAAATAACCAATTATGCAGAATGGCTGCTGCCATCATTAACATGTTGCTGGTACTTTAACGCTGTAGTCAATTTGGGTGGAGCTCATTTAACTACTACATATAATGTGCGGTTTATTCTTTAACAATGCATATTTTCTAAACTGGTTATTTGTTCAGTATGTAAAAGCACAAGCTAATGAGTAACTAGTAACCATAGCTGTTAATGTAGTTAAGTAAAAAGTGCATAGTAGAGTAGAAGTAGCCTGTAATGGAAATACTTATGTAAAGTAAATGTACTTAGTTGCTTTCCACCACTGTTCTGATTGTCATGATTAGTTATCTAAAATCAGAGGGTTGTTGTATACTGACAATTAATGCAATTTTTAAAATAAATACTCACAGATCATTACCAAACATGTAGACACAATGTAAATAAGAAAAACATACAATGAACATTTAAGAAAGCTATTGCCTACCATCATACAAAGCTGAACATACACCAGGACAGGGGGAAATCATTCATTTGATCAATATCCCAAACACATAACATCACATACAGTATGACTCATTTCACTTCATCAATGCAAACAGATAAATGAACAAAGGCTTACAGCTACCTGCGAAATATCAGCACTGTGCTGGCTCTCAACTCCACTCCACGACTGAAGAAGAAGGGAACAATCGGGCTGTTGTACCGACACCCCTCCTCCCTTTGCCACATAGCTGAAGCCAGCGTCGATGCAGGCGTTTACCGATTTACTTGGCAAACAACTTCATGTTTACTTCGACCTCCAGCCGTCGGGAACATTGTTCGTGCTAACGAAGGCAAGGCCAACGTTTCTTCGTCCAGGTACGTACGATATTGCAGTTGCCGATGATAATGAACCTCGAATTTCAAGTTTGATCCGTTTTTTTTTAAATCAGCGTGTATAAAGTTCAACCTGTTTTGTAACAGCCTCAAATTCCTCCGAGCTGTCAGACCAGCTCCAGCCAGCTGAGTCCACACTCACTCACCGTGACACAACACCCGAGCTAACAGAACTTCGCTAACATTAGCGAAACAGCCGCCGTTAACGTTAATAACAGCAACTTTTTTGGAAACGTCTCATCAAGACTTGTCAAAATGAAACGTCAACACAAACTGCAGCTGAAATAAAACAACTGCTGCGCTGTTTTCTAAATATAATCGCATCGCTATAACTTTGATCCATCTCAACATTACTTCCGAAACACCTTTATCTGCTTTGATATGGGAGTTGTAGTTTTCAGATGTTTTTGTTTTTCCAGCCCGACCGTAGTGAACTCAACTTTTGACAGCTCTTTTCAGGTAAATTTCACTTTGACACGTCTTAACGGTTGTTTGACGCCATACAATATTATTTAAAAACAACAATGCAACTTCAATAGTTTCGAAACGGAGTTTTTAACGCCTGGCCTGGCTCAAAACCTGTACTTATCATATGGTAACATCATAGTTTCCACAAGTTGTGACCTTTTTCCTTTCACTGGGTCTCAGTAACCAGCAATTTAATAACCAACAAGTAAATATTTTTCCGAAATAGTTGTCTGTTAAAGCTCGCGTATCAATTAAGGTTGAGCTGAAAATATCCAAATCACAGGGCCTGTGGGATTGCATTGCTTCAGAACTACAATTCCCATGAACACATTTCCCTCACAGTAGCGCAGTTCTTTTCACGCATGCGCAACAGGGGTAATTGGATATCAAGTTGGCCAAAACAGCGGGTGATAAAATGGTAGGTAAAATTTGAAAATGAGAAACCAGGACAATTGTTTAGACCCGTTCAACAAGTGCAAATACCGATAATGGCTGTGATGTACGTTACGGGGACACACCGACACGGGGGAGCGGGGTGTCCTCAGCCAAGTGTCGCATTGTCAGGGTGATGTGTGTCGGGAATATGAGGGAAATGGAAGGTCAGTTGTTGGTATATTTGGAGATCCGACACCCGCACTTGCGACACGTACCCTTCCCTTTTTGGTAGCTTGCTGCCCGTGCTGCTGCCCCCGGGTCAGGAGAGAGTCTGCAGGATCAAACGCCCCTTCCCCGGGAAAACTGGGTCGCCAAACACTGGCCTGTCACGGTGAATTTGCTGTTTGATCATCGGGTGGGTCAGGTCTGCAGTTCTGCAAAGACGTGCAATCGATGACCTTCGAGGTTGAATTAACACGGCGAGGTATTTTTTTTTTTGCAATGCAACGGAACCTTGCGGTGGTGCATTTGCAAGGGGTAATGCTGTCATTACCTTTCAATGCACTTGCACTATAACGGTTGTTGCACGCGTGGTATGAGTCTTTTCCTTTCTAACTGTATGCACGCATACCAGTCCCAGCACTTCAAGTATTGAAGTGCACATAGATTAGTCACAGCAACACATTTCCAGTCCGGTTTCTAATGGAAATTCAGGTTTTAATGGAAATAAAACCTTTGCACTTTTTAAATCAAATGTTTAAAAAGTTCTGGCTGCGTGTGTGTTTGTTCAAGTGCAGTCCCAACATCACATGGCACAAGGCTGAAGTACCAGCCGGGCAAAGGGGGCACTTGTCCTGATTTGTTTGGTATTATGCACCTCTAAAGCATAATAAAGACTGAAATAATGAAGGCCTTAAGGTGGCTTTTGCATTTTGCATTGGGGGGGCTCAATAGGGGGCCCAGTTTATTTCTCTCTGGCCCAAAGTAGGTGACTCCACCCTGCATTTACCTGTGTTCCTGTACACCCATGTGGATTTGTCTTACAGCACAAGTTGAAGTCATCGCAGAAGGACAAGGTTCGGCAGTTCATGTCCTTCACACAGGCGGGGGAGAGGACAGCTGTGTACTGCCTGACGCAGAATGACTGGAAACTAGAAGTCGCCACAGACAACTACTTCCAGAATCCAGAACTCTACTACAAAGAATCCATGAAAACCTCAGTAGACCGCAAGAAGCTGGAACAGCTCTACAACCGATACAAAGGTAAGCGTTGGGGATCAACTACTAGAGTTTTAATGCTCGTGCTTATCAGGACTGTCTGCTCACGTTGTTTTTGCTCACTTTTCTTCGCTGTCTTTTTTGCAGACCCTCAGGATGAGAACAAGATAGGCATTGATGGGATCCAGCAGTTCTGTGATGACCTGACCCTGGACCCGGCTAGCATGAGCATACTGGTGGTAGCATGGAAGTTCAGAGCAGCCACGCAGTGCGAGTTCAGCAGGAAAGAGTTCCTGGATGGCATGTCAGAACTAGGGTGAGCGATATGCTTGTGTTATGTAGTGCACAAATCCCACACAAATGTTTAACATTAAATACATGGTTCATTCGAATGTAATCACAGGTAGTTGTGCCACTGAATTATTTACAAGGATATACAATATTAAAGTTACATTAGGGATACGATTATGAAAATGTGTTTTTAAATAGTATAAGGCTGTATAAGTTCTTTGCAGAAATAGTTTGTGATATGAGCAAAGTATGTTGAATGTCAAACTGCATTTTTTTGTTGAATAAATGTTTTTTATTTATTTATAAAGTTGACTTGTTGATCAGAAACCTCTGATTTAGACTTAATGGACGTTTTACATGTGCTGTTCTTACAATTTTTGGAAGTCTGATAATGTTGTCTGTCTCCAATGTCTCCCCCAGCTGTGACAGTCCTGAAAAACTTAAGGCGATCCTTCCCAGACTAGAGCAGGAGCTGAAAGACACAGGGAAGTTCAAAGACTTCTACCAATTTACCTTCAATTTTGCCAAGAATCCCGGGCAGAAAGGCTTAGGTAAGTAAGCCTAAAAACATGTAGTAAAAGTAAAGCTTGTCACTTTTGGTTTTTACAGATTTCCACCAAAAAGTACCCAGAAGTTTTCAAAGGTTAAGTCAAACTGATATTCACCTGGATTTAAATCAGAAAATTAAAAAAAAAAAAAAAATTTTATTCTTCATTTTGTCCTAGATTTAGAGATGGCCGTGGCTTACTGGAATCTAGTTCTCACAGGTCGCTTCAAGTTCTTGGATCTCTGGAACCGCTTCCTGCTGGTGAGTGTAGAAAGTGTTTGTTACACAAGTTTTATTTTCACCCAATTATTTATTTTTTGTGTGTCAGCAGGATTCTATTTTGTGCATATTTTGTCCGTCTCATTTACAGGTGAAGAGGAGCAAAACTATTAGAATTATAAACTATTAGTCCACTCAATACTGCTCTGGCAGTTTCAACAATTAAATGCTATAAGAAGTCTTAAGGTTGTATTAAATATAGTTCTGCTGTATTACATAGATGTTTGATGTACAGGAGATTGTTTTTTTCTAATCACTCTGTTCAACTCTCACTGTATTCTTGTTACTGTGTTGCATTCAGGAGCATCACAAGCGGTCAATCCCCAAGGACACATGGAACCTCCTTCTGGACTTTGGCAATATGATTGCAGACGACATGTCAAACTATGATGAAGAAGGTGAGCTTATTAAAGCCATCAGGATAAATGCGATCCATGGCACAGTCCATGAGTATACGGTTGAGTGATTTAATTTAAATGTTGAAAGCCAAACAAATTAAAATGCATGCAGATATCCTAGTATGACTTTGATTAACTCAGACTACAGCAACTGTGATTCACCTAATCAGAGTAAAGTCTTACTGCTTTTTAAGGTGATTTTGTAAATATGTTAATTATCTCCTCAGGGGCGTGGCCTGTCCTAATAGATGACTTTGTGGAGTTTGCTCGGCCAATCGTGACAGGGAGCAAGCGCAACATGACATAGTGTTTGTCCCAGCTTCATGCAATGAATGGAGTTTGTGTTTCTCCCACTTTTCTTTTTCTGAATGAGGATTTTTTTATACAAATGAGCCAAAAAGAGACTTTATCCCAATAAGCCTGTCTGCAAATTGTCGTCCAGAATGTTCTTCCAACTGCATCCAATGCCTTGGTTGGGAGTGACCTGGAACACCAGTTCAAAGAGGAAAACTGGGCTGAGATTTTTTTTTTTTTTTTTTTTGGTTGACTGCAAATGGACCGGCAAGGACAGACTTTTGGATTGCAATATGGAAATTATGGTTACCCTGATACTTGTCACTTATGGGCAAATAACCATTGGGTGTGGCTTTTGAACTGCTGCTGTGGACATGGCTCACTAACCTGCACCTTTGGCACAATGAGGAAGGACAGTAACAGTGAGCTGTCAGCACACACAGAGGATTAAGTTATAGATGCAGTAGGATGTGGCCTCTTGCCTTGTCAATGAATGGAACAGTATGTTAAAAAATCTGCATGTTATTGTCAGCTAGCGTGAAGCGGTGCCATGGACGTTGAGGAGGAAAAATATAATCTACATGATTTTCACTGAGACTGCGAATGTGTAGCTCTCTGACAATCACACTGAGAGCAGAGGAAAAGGTGTGCTTGGTTGTCATTGTATGTATGTATGTATGTGTGTGTGTGTGTGTGTGTTTGTTTTGAGGGGTTAAACATTTAGCCTCTTTTACAATACAAAGCTAAATATTTTAATTTGGTTTTATTACAATGTGAATTTAAGAAATTCTGATTCACCTTTAATGAGCGACAGTGAAAAGTTCAGATCAGAGTCTTGTACTCTGATCTGAGAATTGGACAGAGCAGCATGCTTTCTGAGCTCAGCACCAGCACTACTGTTACAGTAAAGTACTGTACTCATAGGAGTAAGAATAGATACGCTTTTAGAAGAACGAAAATGTATAACTGAGAAAACAGGTAATTACATTTATAATCATGATTAGTACCTGAATCATATAGGATCCTCATTTTTAAAATGCTACCGTGTTTTATTTTTGGTTGACTTTAGTTTTGCAGTGTGTAAACTGCTGTACACAAAGAGGAAACTGACTGGCACGTTGACTGTTTTTTTTTTTTTTTTTTTTTTTAATATTATTATTATCCAGGTGATGATGACTTGCCAACTCTACAAACTGCACTGATTTAAACTTTTTCTGTTTTAGGTCTTTTTTTCAGACAGCACTGTATACAGCTACCGAGCTATTCAGTTTATATGACAGTAGGTTTCAGTTACATGCGAGAATTTTAACATCCACATCCCAGCCAAGAGTATTTTAACTGTTTGTTTACACAGTTTGAGGTTTTAATTTGATGCTTTTCATGGATAAGCAACTGTTATGCTATGGTGGCATGTAAACACACCATTTAACTATTACACAGAGGAGCATGTCACACTCATAGAGCACTGCTTGTGCTGCCATCTAGGGGTGGCTATGTGGTACAGCACCTCTCAATGTACTATCCAACACTACATCACAGCTGGATATAGTGAAAAGTACAGCAGACCACACCTGACTAAATCCAGCTGGGATGATAGGTGTAGCCAGAAGATTTGAGCCTTCCAACCAGTAGAGGTCAATTTACTCATTAAGCATATTTATAAACACATTAACAACGCTATATATGCTAAATGCATCCCTCTAAAGAGTGTGACAGAAAATGGCGCTCAGGTACGAGTCATCCTTTCCCAGTGAACATCAGGCAGCTTCCTGCGCTCATGTCAGTAATCATCATGTTTTATGGTCTAAACCGCAACCAGCAAGGCTGATCTTGCCCTGCCAATGATAACACGTACACCATATGTTGAAATAAGGATGGCTTATTTCCCTGCACTAAATTGCTCTGCCCTGTCAACAGCTCACTACGGGGGAAATAATTGCCTTTTATTTCCATTAGTTTGGAAAACTTGAGTTAAAGTTCTCATATTTATGTATGTGTAAGTCAGTCCAAAACTAAAGTGGTGTGCATGAATGTTGTATTTTAAGAGGTTGAGGCAAATGAGGCATAATTAATTAATTTACATTATGCCTTCGGTCCTTGATTGAAGGCAAATGCAAAGAAAGCAGCTTCATCATGACTTAAAACACAAGGATACACCGTATTGTTCATCTTCTAAACGAAACATAAAGTGTATTATGTTTTTGTTCACTGACATATGCCATATTAAGTGTTTTTGACAGTACCATGTTGTATGTGCACAATCCTGTGTTACAGCACAAGCTTGTTCACACACTTATCATGGAACAAGGCAGATGGTCTGAAATCATCTTCCAGCTGATTGTTGTTGACTTCATGACATGACACTGTCTGTGGCCCTGGAGCAGGAAAATGTGACATTCTTTAGTATGCTAGAGTGGTACATTCGGTACGTTTTTTTTTTTGTTGTTGTTGTCAAATGTGTGATCAACTGTTTTTGGTCATGCGCATCATTCTATCAAAACAGTATTATTTTTCCTGGCGAGGAAACAGGTATTGACAGAATATTATGTTTTGTCACAGGAGCATACAGTGCATTGGTTTCTTAAAAAGGTTGTCAATAAAGCATGTTGTTTTTAACAGTCTTGTAAAAATGTATTTCTATCTACCAAATACAGCAGTTAGTTCTGACAAAAAGTTTATGTTGTCAGAAACAAACTGACCTGTCAAATGGTTATAGACAGTGAATACAAATGTGTGTTAAGCATCACTTTTATTTTGATGCTGGTCAGCAAGTGTGTATTTCTAGGGTTAGGTGAAATGGTTAAAATCAGTATCTGAAATTGGTATGAATCATTTAATGGCAACTGTGCAAAATCATCTATAAAACAAATCAATCTGATGTCCAGTGCAGTCACCTGTAATACACAGTTACACATTACATTTTGTATATCAAACAAAAACTTCAGTGACTTCAGTTAAGTTACAATTTGCTTTGACTTGAATAACAATATTCTGTAAAACAATAACATGATAAGATCACGTTATGATCCACTGAAAGTTGGTCAACATTAAAACTGAACCATCATGCAGCCCTACTGGATGTGGTATTATGCTCTATACATAAGTGGGTTTTTATAATTGTGCCCAAGTAAGGCCTCAGAGTCTGCTTCTTTTTTTTATCCAAGCCTAACATGGCCTTTTTTTTTTAAAAGATGCAAAATAAATAGCAAGTATTATTGGAATAAAAATATCCTGCATATTCCTGAGAGCCCCTGCCCTACAGTGTGTGTTTGAGAGTGTATGTAAAACGACAGCTTGGTAACAGTTGTCCCTTATCAGGTTGCATTCCTGCTGCATATCATCATCACCATTGGCTCTTCTGGTAATACTTTCTCGCCTGTTACTATGAGTATGTTTAGGGATACAATCACCAACAGACAAATGGAAATAATGAAAGATGTGAGGAAAAAAAAGATTATGGTAGTTTGCAGGACTCAAAAGAGGCAAAATCAAGGCATTAGGTCAAGATGAGAATTCAAGAAACTGAAGTGGGCAGAAACTCTTGGATACAGTTCACATAACTGTAGAGATTAGCTGATGTCGAGGAGGCAGACGAACAGAGTTGGGGGGGCATCAGTTGGGATGATGCTCCATTCTTACCCTCCTCCCAAGGGATGGATGGGATGTCAACAAGGTCTGGCACAAGCTGACAAGCTTGCACTCCGGCCCAGCAGTACATTAGCATCTCTTCCAGCGTGTCCAGCCCCCATTGCCACTCCACATCCAGCCCTGGAGCTTTTAGGCTATGGAGCCATGGGGATTGCCTTTTTAGGAGACACCTGATCACAGCTGAACTCACCGCCGCCCAACACAAAGAAGCTGCGGCTGATAACATGATGCTGTCATGTGAGTGCCCACCCTTGATACAAGAGGGTACATGTTTGCGTGTGAGACTAGAAGAGAGCTCTGAGGGTGGGAACTGAGTAGAGCTATTATGCACAGTTGAAGAGAGAGGTCTGAGGTTGCTTCACAGCAAGCAGAAATCTCAGCAACAGCGTGATCACCGGAGAGGCTGTTTGAAGTTCTTCAGGATGTTTGGGGGGAAGAGATTTTGCTCTGTTTCTATTGTTCTGTGTTTGGGAGTCCTCTGAGGTGGTTAAGAAGACTGAAATCTTGGCATTTGTCCGTGCCTGACTCATTCAAGAGAAGATCTTGTGGTCCTGATTATCTGGGTGGAGTGATTTTTGTCCTGATTATTGTCTGAAGAGCAGAGCCCAGTATCATGGAGAAATTCAAGGCAGCCATGGTTCTGGGTGGTGTTGGTGATGCCTTAGGCTACAGAAAGGGCCACTGGGAAGACTGCATTTCAGGCAGGAAGATCCAAGAGGAACTGGCCTCTCTTGGAGGTCTGGGGGCCATAAAACTGGACCCTGATAACTGGCCCCTGAGTGATGCTACGCTGATGCACATGACCACAGCAGAGGCACTTATAACAGGTATGTTCAGGATTGATGTTGAGAAGAGTGACAAAGATGGTTTATTACCTGCTAAGAGGATGATTTGAGAACTGAAATCATTGCAAGATTATACACTAACTTGATCTCATTCTTCTTGTCTTAAATATTTAATATCAGTGTTTACATTGCACATATATATTAAAATTTAACTTCACAAATAACCTCAAACCCTAAACACAACATCAGACTGGTCCAGCTGAGCTTTTGATCCTTCTTCATTTAGAAGGACCAGAATAGCTTCTTCTATACAGTCAGTGGAAGCTGCTAATCACTCACTGGCAGAAATTCTGAATGAAAAATAAGCTGCTGACATATCATAATCCCTCCCTGCATCCAGTCATCAAAGTTGAAATCTCAGTAGAAACCTCAATATGAATTCCCTCACCCTAATGCCATTTTAAGCCCCCCCCAGTATGGCCAGGAGTTGCCAGGACAGAGTCCAAAATAGAATACTTTAATACAGAACAATAGCTGGTCAGATTCTTCCATAATCTACCTGTATCATATTTGGCCCGTGCCATATTTGACAGTGGCCCTGTAAAATGGTGATGACATACTTTGAGATTAGGAAGCCCTATTTAGCCACATTCCAGCATGCCTGCACATATATACACTTGCACACACACACAGCAGCCAGCCAAAAACATCACGGTGGAATAAATGTTGTTAATGTCAGTTTGCTTTGTCAATCTTCTGAGCGGCATACAGAGGTCCAGAGAACATATTTTTCCTGTGTGTCAAATGTTAATAGAGAAATTTAAAAAATACTGTATTTGGCTCCCACAACAATTTGGCTCCTCTGGTAAAATGTAGAAAAAATGCACAATCATTGTTGTCTGGAGAAGGACTAGAAAACACACATTCAAAGATAGATTGACAGTCATAGATTGACAATCCTCCCTCATCCTCTGTGTAACAGTATCTATACCAAAGTTGAATCAAGGGGCTGAAAGTCCCTGTCTTTCATCAAAGTCCTAGACCACTAAATTAGAAGTGATGCTTCTTTGTCAACACAGGCTCACCCTCTCTCTCACATACGGGACACACATAAACAAAATTCTAGCAGGCTGGCTGTGGGCTCTGCTCGTGGATCCCTGTTGACCTCATGGTGTGTGGAAGTGACTCCACTTGCTCCACAGGCATGCTGGTCCTAATCTGTGGTGTGGCAGGCTGAGGCTAAACTTAGCCCACCACTGCACCACTCATTTCGCCTTTGCATGCCAATCATGAATGACTCTTAGTCACTGTATATGTGTGTGCTTGTCCAGATTACTGGTGTCTGGAGGACCTATACCGGGAGCTGGTACGTCTCTATGTTGAAGCCATGGTGTCTCTCCAGGGCAGAGCCCCTGATCCTGTCACAGTGGAGACCTGTGTTCACCTCAAACCTCACAACTTCCTGTTAGCCTGGCATACTCCCTTCAATGAAAAAGGTCTTTGGAGATTTTGGAAACTTCTCTCCAATCAGTTTTATATTTTATGAGTGCTACAAAACTACAGTTTATAAAAATATGCATATGGATGTGTGCATGTGTCTGTCCAGGGTCTGGGTTCGGGGCAGCTGCTAAGGCCATGTGTGTAGGTATGAGATACTGGCAACCTGAGAGGCTAGACAACCTGGTGGAAGTTGGCATTGAGATTGGCAGAATGACCCACAACCATCCAACAGGTGATGTTATCTTGCACCCACAGGCTGATTTTTGTGCTGCTGATAAACTCTTGAATCATGTCTCTGATTACATTCCACCTACAAGAATGTAATTTTAGTACTTACTGAATTGGTGAGTTTGAGTTTCACTGGCATAGTCACTTAAGATGTCATTCCGGGCTTCAGGCTTCCTGGGCTCCCTGACATCGGCGTTGTTTGCATCCTATGCGATCCAGGGGAAACCTCTTGTGACTTGGGGCCGTGAGCTCATGAAGGTCATCCCTCGAGCTGAGGAATACTGCAAGAAGACCATACGACACATGGCAGGTCAGATTGTCTCTCTTTCTGTTAGTGTGCAAGAGGCACATCATTTTACAGTTTTTAATCCAGGTGAACTGACATTTCTATCTAAAATACATAACAAAATGAGTCAATGAATGAATCTGTAACTGTGCATTTCCTTGCAGAGTATCAGGAAAACTGGTTCTACTTTGAGGCAAAGTGGCAGTTTTACCTGGAAGAGAGAGAGATAGAGAAGGAAGGACAGAATAAACCTTTGTTCCCTGATCGCTATGATGCTGAGGAGACAGACAAGGTAAGTCCTGCCTCTCTGACAACACACATACAAAGAAAAGTTTCACTTCAGATTTTCATGTGAACACAGTTCCTGACAGGAACAGTGTACTCCTGTCTGTACTTATGTTTCCACACAGATGTATAAGCGCTGGAGCTCAGAGGGACGTGCAGGCCGGAGGGGACATGATGCCCCCATGATAGCCTACGACGCTCTTTTGGCTGCAGGGAGCGACTGGGCTGAACTGTGTAAACGAGGCATTTTTCATGGAGGTGAGAACTGTAGCATTCTGTACCTGCAGACATTTTAAAACACAGACAGATTTAACACATGGCCTGCTCACTGTGACTCCTCTTCTCTGTTGTTTTAGGTGAAAGTGAAGCCACAGGCCTGATTGCAGGTTGTCTCTATGGCCTCATGCACGGCTTGAGCCAGGTTCCTCGGAACTTGTACCAGGATTTGGACAAAAGAGAGCGCCTGGAGGAGCTTGGAGAGGCGCTTTACAAGGCAGCATCTGCAGAGAAGTGCATAGACAAGTAATCCTGCTCCTTCACTGGCCCGAACTCTGCTGGCTATCAGAAGAACTGCACATGACTTTAAACTGCTTTCCTCTGCCCCACGCTACCCTCTAGTCCGCCTTGGCAGTATATCAGTAGTCTTAAGTGGCATCCTGTCCTCTCCTCACCTCTCTTGTCCTTCTCTGCTTGAATTTGCTGTCCACTATCCACAGATCTGTCACGAATCAGAAAAGTTAAAGCACCTCTCACTGTAGTTGTGAGGCGGGGAAACATGAAAAGGGCGACAATTTAGGGTGTTGAGTTTCATGAATACTTTTCTACAAGATCATCTCTCTGGTCCAACATCTGGAATCAGTCTCATCTACATACTGCATATCTCATATATGACTTTTAAGCCTACTGAATGCTCCAATATCATGCCTCTATTAAATTCAAATGACAGAACTGTGGGGAAAAGTTAACTTTTACAGCTTTAAGTAAACTAAGACTTGTAGATAATTACAACCAGAAGATAATTTCCTTCTCTGACATTTTCCCTTTTAAAAGCTAACCTGTATTAACATTAAGCACATAGAAACATTGTGTCCTGGACTATCAAATTCATCAAAATCTGCATAAAATTGTGTAAATTTTATCTACTGTGGGTTTTGACAAAGCCAAAATGAAAATATTACTTGAATCTAAAGGCATGTCATAAAATCTATACTTTTAAATCAAGATTGAACCTATTTATCTTTAGCTTATCAATGCATGTAAGATATGGTTGAAATTCTGTAATGATGTAACTTTTGTGCAAAACAGTTGCAGAGAGTTGCAGAATAGTAATTATGTTTTCATATGATTTATTGTTATTTGAACTGTGATTCCCTTATCAGGTATAGATTGTGAAAGCACCATTACATGGTGAATATTAATATGAAGTGAACATTAAAATGGAGTCAGATATATATCACGCATGCAGTCCCTGTCTCTATCTTAACAGCAGTTATTTTGATGGACAGCTTTTCTTATCTTAGTTTTCTACCAGATTTCCTCTTCTTGTTACCCAAACCCATTCAACAATCCCCTGAACTAATCAGCTATAACAAGTCGACACTGCTAGAACTCTTCAAGTCTAAACATTGATCACTTTGCAGCAGGGATGGAATGGCTACTAAAATATTGAGTTCCATTTGAACTGAAACTTCTGTATTTTGTTGAAGTAAAAGTACAAAACTAGTCCTTTTGGAAATTTCTTGGAGTGTCCTTGGGAGACCTTTTGGTATGGTCATTGTGAAAAGGCCACATACAGTATGCTTTATCAACCAAACCGTTTTCAATTTAATTAAGAGATAATGACAGTTTTTCTCTTTTTCATTTTGACCTCCAGTACCAGTCAAAAGTTTGGACACACTTTCTCATTCAAGTGAATAGAAAAATGTGTCCAAACTTTTTACTGGTACTGTGTATAGGTAAAAAAGAGATTTAAAGCCAAAGTAAATGGAATGTGCCCTCATTTGTGCTCCATGAGAAATACTTTAGCATGAATTATCCCAAAATTCCTCTGTATGATGGCGCTAAAAGTTAAAAAAGGAATATTACAATTTTTTTATTGTATCCTAAAACTTTAACACCCTATTTTATGTACCTATTATCTATACTGTAATTTTGCTATTGCAAAAGCAGTTCTATTAGTTGTTGGGTTTTTTTGCATGGCAAACCCAAATATTTGCTACAACCATTTTTTTTTCATTTTTGTACTAATTATTTCCTTCTGTCCAAAGTCTGAGTGGAAATGTAGTTTCAAGTGAAGGTTGACTGAAAGGTCTAGCAGAATGGACATCCTTTGTGAAATCAATGCTGTTTTCAATTACTCAACTGTCTGTTGTTTACAGCTACTCCACACTGCAAAATTTCAACCCTCCAACTTGTGGGAAACACTGTGCTCAGTTGCATTAATGACATCTGTAGCTATTCATGTCTGTTCAACTGGAGAAAGATATAGGGATTAAGTTTTGCATTTCCTCTATTCTCCATAGACCAGATTCTCAGAAAGCAAGTATCAGCCCTGATGCCAGTTTGTTGAGGAAGTTGGTACGAGACCGCAACTGCCGTCCAGTGCTCCGAGGGATTCTGGAGAGTCTCCTGCATTATCTAACAAAGGATCTACCCAACTTGACCACCAGAAACAGAGACCCGGAGAAGCAAGTGTTGGGTATTGTAGCTGAAAGAAATATAAGAAATAGAAATTGGCCTGTTCAGAGGGCTGAATCTTCAAGGAAGCAGACTCAACTTCAGACAAATGGAAATGGAACAATGACCAAAGGAAATGCTGGTGAGATCCGGTCCAAGATCCCTGAAAAATGCCGGTCAGATCAACAAAAACAGATACTGCCAAGTGGGTGTGGAGAAGATCAAAGAGCAGGAGATCTAATATCCCGGCGACTTACGACATTCAAGCTCCTCCAATCCAAATTCACAAGGTCCACGCCCAAACCGCCCATCACCCATCAAAGGGAGGTAGGAACTTTGTCCTCTAGCAGAGGAGTGGCAGGTAATGTGAATCACTGCCAAGACAGTGAGCCTGACATGCGCAAGAGGGGCCAGGCTAGAAGAGAACATGTAATGAAGAGAGGGAACAATGTGAAGGATATTGTGGCCAAGTTTGCCATAGCTGAGCAGAAGGAGAGGGGGGAGAATATGCTGCCAGTCAAACCAAGACTCACTGGAAAAGGGATCCTCCTATCTTCCTTGATGGAGAAGTTTGAGACCATGGCTACTGTATGTAAAGGAAATGACTTCAAATGTTCAAATGAGATGCCTTCTGGAGGAGTCAAGGTGGCAAGTAACATAAAACAGAGGGTAGCTTGTCAGGAAAGAGAGCATAAACAGGCATTGGTTCAAACTGTTCACAAACAAAAGCAACATGGGAAGATGAAAAGTAAATGTGTTAGACAGCAGTTGAAAGAAAAACAAACAGATGAGCAAGAACAAATACAAAAGCAAAGAGGAAACTCAAACCTGGAGGAAAAAAACAATTTGAAAGCAGAGCAAATGCAGCAAAAGGGGGACCAACCTTCAGATCAAGAGGTTGAAGGTAATTGTCCATTAAAGTGTATCACAGACAAGTTAAAATATGGACATCTAGAGATACTCGGTTTAACTTGTGTCACAGAGTGGTCACTCCCATCACCTTACAAGACTTCTCTGCAGGTAGAGGCTCCAGTGAACTGGCATGTGGCAACCATCCTGCCATGCTGTGCAGTGTGGTCCACATGTGCAGATTCCTCTCCTAAACAATATTTTAAGGGACCCAAACCTGAGATTTCAGAAAGCCCAAACTTGGAAAACATACCCAAGGTACAGAAACCACAACACTCTTACACAGAGTCAAACACAGTGGGACCTTCTACAACAGTTAATGTAAAACCCAAAGTTGAGGGATCTTCTAAAAATGAGAACAACCACAAGCCTATGGAGAACGGAGCAGTTGAACCCCCAGATCCACCCAGAGCTGTGACTATTCAAAGAAGGTTGCCCCAGTATGTCATCCCACGTCTTTATAAGTTTAATTCTCGACAAGGTGCTGATCAGAATTATTCCTCCCCTCAATCGACACTGCACCCAGAAACTATGACTCCTCTTGACATCAAGGTACAAACTGTTTGTACAACAGAAAATGAAGATGCAGAGGGTAAACTGCAGCAAAGACAGGAGCAGAATGGAGAGGGGAAAGAAGAAACATTAACAACTGTCATCAGAGATACTAGTGTGCCACAAGGTTTTAGACTTTCTGAGGTCACTGCCACTACACCAACGTTTGAAGACAAAATGACCCCTGCTGTTGCATTACCTAATCAGATTCAACTACAGACAGAAAACAAAAAACAGAGACCAAAGTACACAACAATAAACTATGGAGATCCTTCAGTCAAACAAACATATAAACCCAAAATCATACGTTTTACTGACACCTTTACTTTCTAGATTGGTGAGAAAGTAAAGGTGTGTTGCTGTTTGCACGTTTTAAAAAAATCCACCAACAATACATCGGCCACACATACTCATGCCATAAACAAACAAAAGTTTAGATAAGAATCCCTTAAATTTGGGTATGAAAGATTTATGACTAAGCTATGTATTGAGCCAAACATTTTACAGTTAGAAAATTAACTTGTCAGTGCTCCCTGGTAGATAAACTATGCAATACCTTTGGCATTTCTGTGCTGCAATTTTTGTTGGTTATCAGCTTATATATCTGCTGATACCAACATATCTGCAATAAGCTAGTATCTGCCAAGAGATCAGCTAGACTGATATACAGTGTGTCATACAGCAGCAAACACACAGTGGAAGCAACAAATAACAGTGGTGTTTATTATTAAATGTCAAACACTGGAGAAATGAGCACATACGATCATCTACAAGTTGATTTTGTACATTCATTGAAACATAGCACAACAAAACATTTGATAACATTTATTCAGTGTATATTTATTATTGTTGATTAAAAGATTCTTGCATTAAATGTTTTAATTGTATTTGCTTATGGGTTCATAAAAGGGCTCTACAATATATAGATAGTCAAGTCAACACCTGGCGTTGATAACCTCAAAATGACCTACAGTAGTTACACTGCCTGACCGACAGCTTATCAAGGTTGAATTATTGCAAACAGTACTGCCAACCTGGTTTCAGTTTTCTGTGCACAAATCGGTATGTATATATGCATTCATCAGAATGGATTGACATCTTTTCTACTTGAAAGAGTTAATGGTTCCTTACTTTATCAACTCTGGTAACACAGCTGCCTAAAGTGGAGCATAGAAAAGCAGTGCCCAACTATTCACACTGCATAATATGATATGAAGACTCAGCAATGAAAGACTAGTTTAAACTTGACACCATTTCATTTGAAAGTGTGTGTGTTCTAGGTGTGCATTGCGCAAGTTTAACTTTAAGCTGTATTATTTCAGTGATACATGCAAAACTCCCTTTTCTTTCCCTATAACTATCAAGACAGAACACACTGTTATATTTTAATGAGTGTAGCTGGTTCACTTAAAAAACTTCTCAAAGTATAACAGCAGACTATTTAATGCTGGCTGATTTATTCAGTATTATCACAGTGTAATATGGTAATTTTAGTAGATTTGGAAAATATGGATTGTGCTTAACTGTATACGTACAATTGTTAACACTATTTTGATACATACTCACTGCTGTACATGACTTTGTGAGGAAATGTCTGATTAAATGGTCATAGAGGTTAACAAAGCTACAGTATTTACCAGGAAGCAAAACTCTTTTGTTCTTTATCTTCAATCAACCATATGAGTGAAGGCATGTTATCACACTGGACGCATTCATTGGCGTTTTTGGGTATAGATTTTAAGATGCCCTTGTCTGCCTATGGAAAAGTGAACACTGCCTACCACACTCTTCCACAGTATTTGAGTGTTTCTAAAAAGGACGCTTGCCCAGAACAGATGAATGGTTGCACACAGTAGTGCCAAACATGTCTGTGTTTGGAAGTTCCTCCCATTCACAGATCCAACCCCGCCCACCAGCAGGATCAAAGGACAGGGATTACACTACTACTGAAACATGGGTTTGCATTTGGACTTACTCTGGTATTTTCACAAGAGGATAAGAGATCAAGGCCAACGTGATCCATCATCCACCCATCCTAAGGCTAATCCTGACAGGCATTGGTAATGAGGAGTATGGTGTTCTTATTGAGTGTCTATGTGTGGATGTAGAGCAGGAACTCTTTAAATTTAATTTTAAGTAATTACATTTAGGTTGAGCTAAGCATGACTTTCAATTGCTCCCATAACTGAAATAAACAAAAATCCAGCATCTCTAAAAAGTGTCTCATCAAACTGTTTCAATTAGTTTTTAAATGCTCTTTACGTTTCCTATCTTGATTACTAGTTAAACTGTTATCACAGTTATATTTCCACATTATCATCCCTCCTTTTAACACTGGAAAAATAAGAAACAAAAAAGCAACATTAAGTGTGCAAGGATGACCTTGAGCCACAAATAAACTATCTGGAACTCAATTTTAACAGGTTTAACGTACATCATTTTGTCACAAGTACAGTTTTTTGCTCATAATGTTGGGACACTGTGCCCGAGGCCCTGCTCCAGATACTCTCATTAGTACATAATCAGATTCAAATCTGGTGACTTGATGCACAGTTTGCGTCATTTTGATACCTTTTCCAGTAAAAACAAGGTTTTCCACTCCCACTTGTGCATTCAATTCAAGGGCAGAAAGAAATCTTAGTAAATTATTAATCATTCATTTTAAACTGCTGCAATATTAACACCAATGATATATTTCCCTCGGGTTATAAAACTGTGCTCATGCTGGGGACAGAGAGAGCTGAGGCAAACTAATGAAGTAAAGTGCTTTTTAAAAAAAAAAACTTCCAAGGATTTTTAATGACTGTAATGAAATTACCCATTTAGAAATGCAGCATTTCAATCCAAGAGTATTTTACTGGACCATTGCTGTGAGATTAACAGGTAGCTGCCTTTACCTGTGCTAGATGGCTGCATTTACCTGTGTGACGTGGCTACAGAGTGTACTGGAGAGGGCGTGGTTACCTACCATTTGTGCTGCCTTCATGTCCCATCGGAAATACTACCATACCGCGGGGTACAGATAGAGCACCTTAAAAAAGAGGTGAAAAAAGTACGATTTTATTATCAGGGAGTTGTCGATATGAGGTTTATGTTGTAGGCGGTGTCAACAGTTGATTTTAATATGCTGTATTTTGCGAAAAAGGTTTTACAAAACATTCTGAAATGCTTGTTTCCCCTCATGTTAAAGGGGGCAACGTTTGCTAAATGCAAAACAGTGATTCCTATGTTTTAATATTTGATGCATAGATATATAAAGGTGTGTGTGACGTATTATTACATACTGGAAACAGGTGATAGTGGAGTAGTAATATAAGTATTTTTAGGTTTTACCTTACCATACTCAACTTTTATATGCCCAGCATCTGTTGAATTATTTAAATTACCGCAACCACTAAATGCTTCTCCTTCTCGTTGTATGGCCACCAAAATATTGCTTTTATTGCAAAGACTTTTTTTGTGAATACGCCATCGCAATTATTCATCCCATGAGAGCTCTGAAGTGGGGATCTTACGGGAATCACTTGAAAGCAGCATTAGGTCTGATTGACGTGTGTGTGTCCCGGGGCAAACGTCACGAGTCCGATATCTTCCATGGACTTCTCTGGATAAGAAACACACGGTTGATGTGTATTTGGACTACACCGGGTAGCATCAAACCGATCGTTATGTGTGTATGTTGTTACTAGAGCTGCAGGTCAGTGTGTTATTGTGCTCCGAGGCAAGAGGGACCAGCAGCAGCAGGTGCATGTGGATGGCGATAAAACTCAAGGCAAACTGCCCTCTCCATACAGCTGGAACATCGGCGGATCCATAAAATATACGAACAGCCAAATTAAAACACGTCATTGGTTTGAGGAGAGGGCGAAGGAGTGTCTCTCCACTGCTTTCCATATTCAAGAAAAGCTATGAAGCGATAATCCCGGGCAAAAGCAGCGCCTTGTCCCGTTTCTCCCGTTCGCAAACATGGAGAAAGTGAAAAGTGAACGTTAACCCAGACGCTACCTCAACTTAAAACCGTGACTGCCGAGATTCGTGTTTATCGAAAGAAAGTTGAACATAGCTTTTGGTCTCTGGGGGGAAAACAACACGGCGGATACATGGTGAGACTCTTGCACGGATTTTCAGGATTTCACTGACACTCAAGCGGCCATGGAGAAGAACAAGGCGACCAACAGGAGCCGCTCCGTCGGCGGCAGAGCTAAAGACAGAGTGGACAGGTAACGATATCTAACGTAAAAGTTGGGCTTTAAAGTTAGCTTAACGGTTAGCTCAACCTGCTAAACATTGTAATATGGTATTTAAAACATATTTTATCGATTTTGGGAGTTCAATGGTAGTTGGGTAATTTACTTGCTAAGTAAGTTCAGAAGCAGGTTTATTCGTTTATCACTTAAACAAGTGGACAAAATGGAAGAAACGTTAGATAACGTTACTTATAACCGTTACTCGACCTAACAGTTAACCACAAATACAAATATCGCGGTTACGCGGTGTCTTTTTAACTCCTAAGAAATATACAATGTTAATATACATACATAATAGTTTAAGTGTAAGGTGATATTTGTAGAAACTATCTGCATTCCAGAGGTGTCTGGATGTATTGAAATCGATTCAGGTAATTAATCAGATATATAGAGAAATATAAGTTACTTAATGTATCAGTTGGACGTTAATATTGTTTTGCAATCATTAATAGGCCTGTTAATTGCAGTCTAGGTCCACTAGAAGTTGTACACATTTTTGGTCATATCACATGATAGTCCACATCAAAATGTTTTATGTATTTTATATTTTATATCAAAATGTGCAAAGACAGTGTGCCTGTAAATATAAAAAGTAAACAGTTGATTTATATCAATATGTACACCGAGCTACAACTAATGCAGTTTAATATAACAGGCTTGCATTAAATCCTACTTTCATGGATACAATGTTCAGTTTCTGTGTGTTTGAGAGAAACTGATTCTAATTTATGGTCAGTTTGGAGGCTCAGTGTAATGGTTCGTCCAGCTTATTTACTGTATGTTAATGAGGGTGGACAAAAATATTAGACACACCTCTGAGTAAAGTGCAAAACAATTAAACAGCACCACAAACTACCGCCACCAAAAAATAATCATAAAGTTGAATCCTTGCTGCACTCAAACAGTTTCAACAAAATGCATCTTTGAGGTTTTTTTTTGCTGTTTGGCATTCATGCTTAACTCTGCATTATATGTTCAAGGAAGGTTGTTTCGAAGTTCAAACAAACAGCGATAACACAACCCAACACCTGAAAATCAGATGCCACATTCACAATCTCCACGCCGACATACATGTAATCAGTGTGTTGTCTTGCTTTTGTTTTGGCAACAAGGCTGTTCTCCGATGAAGACCATTACGTTTACATAATGATACCTCTATTTTCAGCAAGTGTTTGCACAGCTACACCAGTTAAATACCGGGCTGTGTTTAATATATAGTAAAGTTCATTTTTAAAGTCTGCTGGGATTGAGCATGTTCAAAACAAATCTGGCACCCAACCATATTGCTAGGCTGAAGGTGCATTTCCTCTTCAGGGATGTCTTCACTCGTGAAAGGGTTAAGCTGCAGGAAGATTATCGTGTTACCTAAGCATCTTTAAGGCATTGGGTTGAGCCACCCACACCTGCCACCAGATAGTAGTTGTAGGTAAATGGCTATACATGAAACATTACACTAATAAAATAGAACTATTAATTTATTTTGTGCTGTAATGGCTTCATTCAATTAAGTTATGCCTGAACAAGGTGTAATTAAGTGGGGAGGACGAGGCCTAAATGCTACAAACAGTCCAGTTATGTGATACTGGACTAATACAGTTTTGAAGTTTTTGGCACCAAGTAAAATATAAAACACATAGATTTTAAATTCATTATAAATGAGAAGTTATGTTCAACCAGAAATGTAAAGTTGTATTCAGTCTTGCCTCATATACAATAAATAACATCTTAGTACATTAGTAAAAGCACATAAACACAGTACAGTATAAACATACATATACTGTACACCACCTCTTGGACAGGTTCGCCTGATTTTATCCAGAGTAATTTGTTTTTATTTGTATGAAATTTACAATGATTTAATGTGAATCCTTGTAATTCTGAGGAGGATTTAGATGTATTGACTGTAAACAATCCTTTGTTGTATTTCATTAAAGTTGTTAATAATTTCTAACCTTGTGTTTTTTGGCCCAGTGTGGATCCATATGGGTTTGAGCGCTCAGAGGACTTTGACTATGAGTCATATGAGGAGCTGATGTCTCAGTATCTAGTCGTGCTCACCCGACGAGCCATCAAGTGGTCCAAACTACTGAAGGGCAAAAGCAAAGTGCAGAAGAATGTGAAACGTGAGTGTGAAACACATAAGTTCCCTCACAGAGGCCCTCACAGCAGTCACTTGCGTGCAGTAAAAGTGGGTACTAAATTTGAATGTTTTCCCTCAAATTCAGTAAAGCGTTATGTACGTAAGGGAGTCCCCAATGAGCACCGGGCCCTGATCTGGATGGCAGCCAGTGGGGCTCAAGACCAGCTAGAGAAGAACCCAGGCTACTACCAGTCCCTGCTTGGAGCCCAGCATGACCCCAAACTGGTGGAGACCATCTGCACAGGTCAGACTGTAAAGTTTGTCATTCATCCCATACAGTATGCTCACTCCTCCTTTAGAGCCCTGATAGATCAAGCTGACCTCAAAGCACTAGCACCAACAGAGACGCACTGACGCATCTCCTCACATCTTCTGTTATATGTTGCTCTTAAACACAGCAAAGTAACAGCTGAGGAAATAACAGTTATTCAAAGACTATCATGAACATACAAAACAAATTAGTCAACCATGTTGGTGCCACTGTGAAAGTGTCAGATAGTATGTTCAGAGTACAAAATCAGAATATTCCTGATTAAAGAGTTGCAGCTGGCACTGTAAAGTTTGCACAGGCATTGCCATCATGTGGTCTTTTGCTTGTGAAACAAGAAAATTCAGAGGCAAAAAAATAAAGAGAAACGTCGTCTGAATACCCAGTCAGAGAGTTCTCTCTCTCTCTGACTGACGGATTCAACATGCTGAATCGCAGCGCCTGTAAATGTCACCTCTCACTTTTGGAGGGTATATGCAAAGCCACATTTTGTCTGACACACATGGACTCACACCACTTGCTTCTTTTCAACTGAAAGCAAGGAGCTTTGGAGAGTGGGTACATGGTATACCCGAGTTCCCAATCCTTTCCCAGGTGATGAGTGTGGGGGGCTTTTTTTTGTGTGTGTGTGTCTTTCAGACTTGAACAGAACATTTCCAGATAACGTCCAGTTCCGCAAGACATCCAACCCGTGTCTGCAGAAAGCTCTGTACAATGTGCTTCTGGCTTATGGTCACCACAATCCAGCTGTGGGTTACTGTCAGGTACTGCTTGACTACTTAAGATCCAGCTGAAATGGACTTTCCATAACATTGTTCTTATAAACATGGATAATTAGTTTTTTAGTGAATGTGATAATTTAACTTAATGAGGTGGATTTTACTAGGATGTCAAAGAACAGTGTGACAGTATTGGGTATTGCATTGCATTATGATACAGTGTGTTTCATTATTGTTTTTAGTGTTATATGATAGAAGGATTAAGTCCATTATTATTGTGATTATGGGGCAAAATTAAGCGAAATTGATATAAATATGTGAACCATTTTTTATTATTCAAACTAAAGTAACAGAAGTATATACATAATCATATAATAATGCATGAAAAAGTGCCTTTTAATAATTGATTTTGCAGTATTGCAGTATTATCAGAACTTACCAATGACTCAGTAAGTACTCCTGACGCTTTTTTGTCTAAAATAAGGCTTTGTGTCTTTTTCATAGTCAACACAGTATAGCTCTATGTTAATTATTAGCATTTGAAAGGCAAATTTCATTCATCAGGGCATATGCAGCTTATTTTGCAATTCAAACAGGCAGCAGGACTGTATAAATCTCTTATGCTGTATAACCAGAACCCATCAATCTCTAACCAAGTAGCCTGTTTCAGTATAAGTGGAACAATGTCTTGTTTTGTTCTTTGTCTCCTTATTTCACATCTACTTGTCTCTCATCTAGATGCTTTTTTTTGAAGAGCTCCACAGCCACTAATGAAACCTTGCAAGATCTGTGTCTAAACTTAGTATGTCTCCCTTTTGTCTTCAGGGGATGAACTTCATAGCTGGGTACCTGCTTATCATCACAAAAGATGAAGAGAAATCCTTCTGGCTGATGGATGCACTACTGGGTAGAATTTTACCAGGTGTGTGTATGCATACACTTGCTTGCCACCACTCTGATCTGTGCGTGTGTAGGTGTCCTGGTTGTCCCTTTACTCTGGGATAAGAATAAGCCAGGTCACATGGTCTTTATCTGTTTGTGGCTTAACTTGCACTCTCTCAAACAAGGAAATGTCAATATGATTTTTTTCCATTATAGTTTTGTATATATTTTACAGGTTTCATTTAGGAAAAACTTGGAAGCACAGCTATGACACGAGTGATGTTGATGTTTTTCTAGCTGTTGTATGACACTATTGTGTTTGTCTGGTCACAGACTACTACACTCCAGCCATGTTGGGGCTGAAGACAGACCAGGAGGTGTTGGGGGAGCTGGTGAAGGTTAAAGCCCCCTCAGTGTGGCAGACCATGATGGATCAGAATGTCATGTGGACCCTGGTGGTGTCCCGATGGTTCATCTGTCTCTACATAGACGTCCTGCCAGTAGAGGTATGTGTGTGTGTTTCATCACGGGAAGTCTTGATTGTAGCCTTAATGGTCTCAAGATGTCACTTCAATTTATTTGTAGTAATTTATATCCTGCATGGAAATGTCTTTATTCAAAAGTAAGTGAGTAACTTACTTTTGAAGAGACGTCACAAAGTGCTTCACAGAAGAAATAAAGCATAAACATACATACAGACATAAAACACAAGAAAAAACAGAATAAATAGAAAAATAACACAAAGGCAAGTCTGAACAAATGGGTCTTGAGCTGCTTTTTAAAGGTTTCCGCAGATCTTAAATCCAATGGGAGAGAGTTCCAAAGTTTAGGAGCCACAACCTCAAAAGCACAGTCTGCTTTAGTTTTAAGCCTAGTTCTTGGAACAACCAGCAAACCCTGATCAGAAGACCTTACAGACCTGCTGGTGACATAGAGCTGCAGTAGATCTCTAATGTAGGCAGGTACCTGTCCATGCAGGGCTCTATAGGAAAACTTAAGGAAAGCTTGACAACAGACTGTGTGGCAGCAAGTCAGAGATGAGTTCTGGTCTTTGGCTTTCTTCAGGACTCTACAGAACAAATATACGAGACAGCAAAGTTATTCTGAACTTAGATTTGGTTGTTAAAATGTGCTTCTAATCTCTCAAACAATAAAAGCTCTGTCAAAGCACACTATTTGCCATACTGTAGAAGCAGCGACTACAGAAAGAGTGTTTCACATTTCAGTTTGCTTTGCAGTTCATAAGCGCTACTAATTCATTTGTAGTGTTAAAGCTTATAATTTGTGTAAAGCTTGTTCAGACCGCAGCTTGAACTTCATGACATCAGTGTGTACGTGTTCACCGGTGGAACTGACTTGTTGTTGCTTGCTTCTCTGCAGACCGTTCTGCGAATTTGGGATTGCCTGTTCTACGAGGGCTCTAAAATCCTGTTCCGTGTCGCTCTGACGCTGATCCACCACAACCAGGCTCTGATTCAACAGGCCCAGTCGCTGCCAGACGTCTGCCAAACCTTCAAACAGATCACCCATGGACCATTTGTGGATGAATGCCACACTTTCATGCAGGTAAATAAATAGAGGCATCCCATTACTGATAGTTATCAGGAGTGGCAAATCAGTGGAGGAAAGATCAAAACAGAACATCCCTTTTAATTTGCTTTCTTTAATCCAATAATCTCAGTGTTTCTTGCCTTTCCTAGAAAATCTTCACTGAACCAGGAAGTCTTTCCATTTCAACCCTGACTAAGCTACGGGCGACATGTCGATCTCGCATCATCGCAGAAGAGTCCTGACCCAAACTGACTACTTGTTGCTTGAAACTCAATACACATTCCACTGGGATGAGCACCAAACAGCTTGTTTGCACCTTTTTGTAAGTGACTTAGTGTCACAGTGACTACTACATGTAATTCTTGTCTTAAACATATTTTGAGACAATAATACAACTTAAATGTAAATATATGATCTCATGAGAATATTCTTAGCAATGTGCTAACCTAACGATTCCAGTTGAAACTGACATGTAGTTTGTCTTAAATTGATATTTTCCTCTTTTGTTAAAATGTGGAATTATGCACTTTATCCCAGATACACTGAAGAGAAAAGGCTTGGCAGCAAACGCCAGGTCGGATAAAAGATGTGTTGCACACTGTAAGCACAGCCAAGAGGAACCTGCCTACTGTATTTCACATTGTCGTCTTAGTGATGAATATAGCAAACGTTGTTAACTAATTGTTCTTTTGGTTTAATTGAAAGTTGACTGACAAATGACAAAATGCAATGCTGGCACTACATGTGCTATCTGAATGTGAATTATATTGATTTCATAACAGACAACTTTGATTTCAATGTCTGATTCATAGTTCCTGACCTCAACCTTTTAATTCAAGTGCACTATGGTGAAGCCATCCAAACATGGCCGCTCTCTTTTTTCAAACAATGGTGTGTCCAGTTTGTTCTGCGTCTGCTTTTCGGGGCCCTTTAAAAGTGTTTTGGCACTGATATCAGATTTTGTATCGGTGGTCCAAAATAACCTTGGCATTGATCCTAGCTGAGTATCCTGTGTAATGTACACCCAGTTGAACAGCTCGGAGTAAACACCAATGTTTATCTGATAAAGAACAGGATGAAACATGTATCAAAAGGTACTGTTGCATGAGATATTCACAGAAATCAACACTAGACTTTTGATGTTTTTATTATCTTTCAGTAAGATGCATAATAGAAAACGAGATCAAACCATCTTCTATAAAAATAAAAGATCAAATCACTACAGTTCATATTAACATTTCCTGTGGGAGAGGCTGGGGGAAACCAAGAATAGAAAATTAACCTGTGTTCACTTGTGAATGCAGAGTTGCCTTCCGTGTACGGCCGGACCACTACACACGGATTACACAAAGCAGCAATCCACAAGTTTGTATCATCGTAGTTATAAGTTTAATTAGTTGAATTAAACTGCTTCAGTGCACTGAAGGCTTCTGTCAGTCTCCACTGAAGAGGAATGACGGGAAATGACAGACATTCAGTGCTTTCCCTTTTCGAGTTGCTGGGATTAACTCATGCTCCTGGAGTTAAAAAAAAAAAAAAAAAAGTACACGTGAGCATGTGTAGGGGGCGAGAATAACAATTCAACTTACTTGAAATGTTTGAACAGAGACA
The DNA here is from genome assembly GCF_914725855.1 of Thunnus albacares. Classification (NCBI taxonomy): domain Eukaryota; kingdom Metazoa; phylum Chordata; class Actinopteri; order Scombriformes; family Scombridae; genus Thunnus; species Thunnus albacares. The sequence goes on from NC_058106.1 coordinate 26,065,607, forward strand.
TCATTAATTGTCAAACCTTTCACCAACAGCACTGGAGCTTTTTTTTTAAAAAAAAATACTTGTCCTGCACTTCATCTGATTGCCCCTCTGCCTCTTAATCTGCATGGGATATTAAATGATTCCTTATAAATAATTACACAGCTAAAAACAACAAACAGCAGTTCAAGCAAATTCAACCAATTCCTATTAGATAATGAAACAATAACAGCACAGGGCGGTGTGTAGCCAAACAGTTGATGGTGAACTTGCCACCGCAACTTCAAACTGCCTTCATCCTGGATTAAGTGAAGACTCAGTCCTCTCAGGCTTCACCAAGATGTGCGCCATCTTTAAATTCAGCTTGGGTTTAGGTTTGGCTTTCTCTTCATCATCCACAGAGAAAGTGAAAGGAAATTTAAAATATCCAGAGGTCACATAGGATATGCAAAAAAAACATGCACCCACCACAATAACATTTGTTTCCATTCACTCATACTCGTGTTCACAGTCTATCGCTTTATCATTCACGCGCGCAGGTTCGTCTCTCCACCATTCAGTCTGTCGGGTTCAGGGATAAACGAGGGGTCCATTCAGATGGTCTGGTATCCAGCGTGGCTCCTCTTCCTGCCTATTAGGTATGCGATGAGGACAATCAGCACCAGGCCGGCAAGAGCTGCTCCCACAATGATGGGGATGAGCATCTGGTCTTGGTCCATCTGACACTCCTCCGCTGGAGATAGAAAACACCAGAATTTAAAGTTATATATCAAGATTTTGATTTGAGAGACGTGATGTATGTGCTGCGGCCTTCTCACACATTAATGTATAAATAAATTCCATACAGTGAAACTCATTGCAACCATAATGTTTCATGGCTGACGACTTTCAGTAGTTAACTAGAGCCATGAAAATGGTTGATACCATTCTTAGTGTGGGTACATTAACTTTGGAGCAAAAATCAGGAGATGCTTAGCTTAGTTTAGCACAAAGGCTGGAAGCAGGGGGAAACAGTTAGCATGGTTGTCTCTAAAGTAAAAAATATGCCTAGCAACACCTTTAAAGCTCAAACGTGTTTAATGTGGGTTAATCCATACGCAAACAAATGTAAAAGCATAAAACTATTTTTTATGTTTTCACAGACATAAGAGTGGTATTGATTTATTCATCTAACTAAAGCATTTTAGCGTGCAAAATGTTAAGTTAACTGATCGTGCTAACCACTACTGCAACGTGGTAATTCAGTCTCATTATCAGGCTAAAGTTATTTACCCAGGCTGTAGGCTGCTACCTTCTCCCATCATGCTACATACATACATCATGACTAACAAAATGTAGGTCTGAGGACAAAGATATAGACATTCTGGGATAAAGTGGGTCACAGCAGAGATGATAAAAAAAAGAAAGCATTTGTACCTGTGGCAAACTGGTTGGTAGTGACTCCAAAGGGTTGGACCTGCAGTCTGAATGTGTTGAGTGAGAAGGTCTGCGCCACAACCAGAGTTTGCTCTGCGTTGCACATGTAGGAGCGGCCCAGTGTACTCCGCAGGTAGTCCAGACTGGTGTTACCGACTGAGAAGGGAGCTGGAGAGAGAGAGACGGATTAGTATCTGTTTGAATTAAAGTAAATCAGAGCCAAGAAGAAAAGCATGTATGCTTGTGACATGTGACGTACCAGTCATATCCGACCAATTAGCGCGCAGATTCATCCCACTCAGGTGGTACTTGTTGGTCGTGGAGTTCTACGGATGGGAGGAGAGGGGTTGGATTAAAACTTGTATCCACACACACACACACACACACACACAAACTGTTTAAGTGGCTAAACTCTTAAAAGAAGAGGGATGATTTTACCAGAGTGAAGGTGAAGCTGAGCCTTGTGGCTTGTTCCTGTGTCAAAACTAAGGTAGCACTGCTGGCTTCACATGATCCCGATGAACTTGTCAGATTGGGAGTGAGATTTATTATTTCCTGAATAGTCTGGAAAAGTAAAAAAAAGGTTTATATTGAGTTCATTTATTTTAATTCAGAGATTTATTGATTATTTTTCTATAAGCTCCTTGCTTGTAAAGCTCTATAATACCTTATTCTGTGATACAGAGAAATAGGAGAAGTTGAGCTGCAGTCCCATTTGGGCCAGGAGACAAACTGTGCCGTTGCCGTTGCTTATAGAGTAGTTTCCCCGTTCAGGTGTCCCTGGTGGTGTTGGTGCTGGAGCTGCAGTTGTTGTAGTACTGGCAGTAGTAGGTGGAGCTGCAGTACTGCCCTTATCTGCCATACATACGCTTTCTGTGACAAGAAGAATGATGGAAAAATAGATAATAAGGCAAACGGAAAGAGCAGCTTAGACACACACACTCATGCACACAATAAGTGTTGTACCTGTTGGACTCAGATCATTTTCTGGCATGTACGCCTCCAGTCTCATATCAGAGAATGTGACAGTTGCTTCGCCAACTCTGAAAGTGGCGGGGCTCACACAACGGTAGGTGGTGTTGATCGGCGCCCAGATCCCAACTGAAGCTAACACCACAGTGACCACATCTAGGAAATAAACAAAAATGCAACAAATGATTTTGAAGCCCACAGCGTCTGTGGAATTTGCTTCCATGTCTTCCTTTTTAGTTGTTGTTGTTTTTGAAAAAAGAATAATACTCTTTTAAAACACATTTGACAACAAACTGAATCTGCGCTGTGCTGGACAGTTTGTTTGTTTGTTGGTGTCTGTTCTCACCAGAGCTGTTGGCCTCGGGGAAGACGGAGGAGTCGCTGAGGTTGTACTGCAGTGTCAGGTTTGCAACACTGTACAGACTTCCATTGGTTGAAAAGCTCAGCCCCAGCGCGTGGCCGGATCCGAACACCGCCACCAGCCATGGTAAGCTGCCATCAGTGCCGCACGAGCTGCTGCTTGTGTCGACTGCTGCGGAGTCGGGCAGAGGGACCTGTGCTGTTCTCTGAGGAAAGACAAAGTGGTACGTTCACCTTGAGATACAACACAAGACAATAAACTGATGAAACTCATGAGTGATGATAAACTAGAGGGTTTGTTAAAGGTGACATATGCACATTTTCCAGGTCTATAATTATATTCTGGGACTCAACAGGAATAAGTTTGCATTGTTTACAGTTAATAAAAACCCTAATTTATCTTATACTGGCTCTTTATGCAGCCCCTCAGTTCAGTCTCTATATGACACAGGCCATTTTAGCTCCTGTTTCTTTAACGCCGCCCTCGGCTCAGGAGGCAACGTAAACAAAAAGTAGTCGTAGGATTTCACTTCTTTTTTTTCTCGTTTTTCACTTAAAACGGAAACTTCTCAAATACGTCTGTAGATGTTTGTGACAAAATCCAATCCGCAATGTGCAAGTAGACAATGGGAACAACACATGGAACAACCTTAGCAACAAAAGCTACGGAACGGACGGCCATTTGTGGACATACCTAAACAATCTGAGGTCATGACGAGGGGGAAGTAGAGGTAACTTTTTATACAAAGTGTTCAGACCCTAACCCAGCCTGAAGCCTGGGCTTTTGCCTTGCAGGGAGCATTTTACATACCTCAAGTTTTGCAACTTTGACTATATTTAACACTGACATCCAATATCATAATGATATAAAAAGAAATGAAAAACACAAAAAGCATGACAGAGATGCCATCAGAGATGGAAGTCACTGTAAATACCGTGCTGTTGGAGGTATTGTAGTTGATGGAGAACGATGCAGAAAGCTCAGCCTTGATGCAGGTGGAGTTTCCTTCCTTCACCTCGAGAGTGACGGCTTGAATGCAACCTGTGGGGGAGGACATTATGAAATGACAGTAATATGGAAAAACATTTCAAGAAAGTTAAAATGCATAAAATCAAAACCACATGTAAGATTATTTACATTCATCACTTTGCACTGGATTGTAATAGAAACTCAAACTGAAAATGTACTGGAAAAACACTGATTTTCAGCTGTGTTTCACCTGTAGTATTTTGGACAAATATATTACATGGTAATTACACTTAAACATTTATTTTTGAGTCATAACTTTGCAGTGAATGCACACCTGTACATTGAATAAGTATTCAGTATCTGGATCCTCTGCTTTTTATTTGACTTGCCTGATTAGATAAAGGTTACAGAGTTACCAGTGTTACATGATGCCATGCCCTACATACACCATAAAGCGGTTACCAAAGCTACCACCAGAGGTCTGCAGAGAGCCAGACATGAGAAACCAAGTCCACAAACCCTCATGATTCCTTTGCACACAGTATTATCAAGCTAATTACTCAAAACTGCTCCGGACCTCTGACAGGTGTAATTAAACCCCTGAATGAGGAATCATATCTGTTAGCTGCCATCCTTACCGAGTGTGGACAGAATTACCAAGTAGCAACTCATCCAACCTGGCAACTTGCAAACTTGCATTGTAGGCTATTAATACCGGTACATCCAGGAAACTGCCGACTCACTGTTGTGTGTCTGTGTGTGTGAGATAGTGGCTGTAATTCTCGAACATACTGTTTGGGGGACGACAGACGCTATTCAGGACGCATGTACTTATCAACCTTACAGCTCATATCCTTAAAAACCTTTCAGTAACGCAATACTGAAAGTTTCACCACTTGCTTGAGACTTCCCAGAAAGACTACAAAGAAAATGAGGCAATTTTGGACAGAATGACCATGACCCCTTCCTCTTTGCGTGACTTCCCAACAGCACAGACACTGATTCCTATTTACTGTACAGCATGTTACCAGATTGTGTTTTTCTTTCTTTACATACAACCTCCTGATCAGTGCAAAAAAACCAACTCTGTCTACAAACCTCCATGGCCAATATCAATATTTTACTGCTAAAAATGACTATAAAAAGGTGGTGCAAATGATGATGCGTGGCTAAAATACACATTTACTTAGCATTTGGCTTGTGGGTGGTGTGAGCTGTCCACCAGTTATTAAATAGCAAACGGACTGAACCTCGTCCCTCTCTCTTCGTCTTCGCACTTCCCTCTCATTTCCCCCCCTCCCCATCATCTTCAGCTTTCTCTGCGAATATAATCTGTACTTCAGTCCTGCACTCTCACTCTTCAATCACACGCTCCCTCTCCTGCTGCCTTGCTGAAACTTGACCCTGCTGTCACCTCTCTGTTCACCCTGTAAACACACAGGAGACGGTTTACACAACATTGCAATCAGATCATGAGGTAAAAAAGCGGCAGTGTGTACAAAGTATCAAGCTGCAGATAGCAACCGTAGACAGTATGTGCCGAGCGAATACCAAAGCGGACAGGTATCTGCTGCTGTCCCATGTGTCAGATACATGGGACAGTGTTATGAGGAAATGCCGGAAGTGGGGGTTAAACTCTAAGGTCACTCAGGCCTTCAGCGGAAGTGGCCAGATGAAGAGAGAAAAATAAAACCAAAACCGACTGTAGTTGTTGCGCCAACTTATAACAGAGAATCCAATTTCATATTTTAGAATAAACAAAACTACAAGAGCAACACAGTGATCGAGAGGTAAAATACCATACTGCAACTACTCCCTTGACATTTCAGGCGAGCTACAACTGTATTGGCCTGTTTTCCTGTGTCAGCAGCCAGGTGTCTGTGTGTGTTCAGAGCGATCAAGCGGGTCATAAACTAACACTGACAGAAGGCCCATACTGCGCTGTGTGCAACACAAAGCAACTCATAGCAGTCACATGAAGCTCTCCAAACGACACAACAATGAGGCTGATCTGCTGCCTATCAACATTAACAAAACCCAGGCATTAAACTACAATAGAACAGAATAAAGTCCAGGGACTTCTCAGGCAACTCTGATCTGTTTTGACAGCTGACCTTTGGATGTACAAAAAAAAAAAGAGAGAAAAAAAAAAAAAACAGGTCCATGTGAATCTTTGAATTGCCAAAGGTCCAACTGCACTGATATCTTACTCTCCCACTGATTATTAACCTACACCAAAAGGTCTGTTGTTCATATATTCAGTCAAACAGTGAATGAATATATTTTTTAGTGGTTCACTTCACCTAAATAACAGCTTGATGTCTAATAAATATGCAGACAAACACCCAATCACACACATATGACTGTATAGCTAAACTAGAGCTGCGACTAACTAGGCTAATGATAATTATTATTGATTAAGCTGTTGAATAGTTTCTTGGTTGATGACTGGTGTATAAAATATTAAATAATGTCCATTATAATAAGGTGTTGTATTCAAATATTTTTTTCTGAACAATAATTCAATTTAACCACTAATGTGAGACAAGGAGAAGCACTTCCGCTCATAAAATTACATGAACGATTAATCGGTTATCAACAAAGTTTGCCTACTAATTTTTACGCCGATCGACTTATCGATTCAGCTTGAGCTACACTGGCTACCTATCAATAATAATAACACCGTAATCTTCGTTAACATGATTAGCATCGACTAAACGTTAACTAACGGTCGGTGTCGTGACGTCCAACAACAGTCGTCAGGACAGCGACGAGTACCGCAAAAAAAACACTCACCTAAAACCGCAAACCAGGCGATGATAAGCGCGCCGTAAGCGTGAGAGAGTTTCATCCTTCGAGTCAGATCACAGCACAGCTTGTACTTGAGTATTTTAGTCCCAGTAAAAAACAACAACAACAAAAAATAAAAAGCCCGGAGGGAAGCTGCTCGGTCGCTGCTGCTGCTGCTGCGGGCGCAGGTGGGTCAACTCGGCGCACTTGACTTAACGAGCTAAAACTGAAGCGTCACTTTTTTTTTTTTTTTTTACCGGCGGCTTCCTGACGTTATTCCTCCTCTTGTCTGCTGATAGAAGAGAGGCGTATTTTAATGTTAGTTTAAAAAAAACCCCGAAAACGAGCAGCAGTGTACGCGGTTAGATGTCGGTCATAACCACACGGACTGACATGTCTCGTCATGTGAACTGGTAGCATTTAGAGCTACTTAGTCACGTGAGCCCCCCCCCCCTCTCCTCCTCCTCCTCCTCTCCGCTTCCTCCGCTCTCAGATCAGCTGTCTCCATAATAACTAAATAACTAATATCTATGCACAGCGAAATATGAGACTATTCAGAGTTATCCTCCCCGTGCATGAGAAAATGTTAAATGAATAAATACTACAGACTTACATAACTCATAATGGTGAGGTGATACCAACACGGTGTCAAGAGACATCTAATGACCGAAATAGTGCACTTCCAAGAACACTAACACTGTGAAAATGACTTATTGTGGTTTTCAGGGAACTCTCATGACTGACACATGATAATTAAAGAGTATTTTAAATGTAATAAAAGATCATTTCCCTCTTAAATTCATGTAAAATTTAAATATAATTCTCTATATAGTAGTTGTCTGGTAAAGTAGGAATCAGGATGTGGTGAATATATTTATAAGACATGCATAAAGCATAAATACGACATTCCTGGCATGTAAAAAATCAATTGCTGTGTGGGAGGGGAGAGCATGTGAGTGTCCACACACACACACACACACACACACACACAGTGTTGTGCAAGCTGCAAAGTGCATGTGTTGTGGGTAGTCAGCTGACACTTTCATCAATTCACGAGGGTATGCAAAACCCCAGAAGGAACGCAGAGGCTGCTTTAATGCTGCTGTCGAATACTTACCAGGACCTTGCCACATTCTCCCTGCATAGTCACTGCACTTTTTTAAACAGCAGACGTGCCATTTTCTTGCTTCAAAATGAAACAGACAAAAAAAAAGGTTCTAGTTGACGAATTTGGTGGAGATCTATTTCTTAATTATGCCAAAGCTATATATTCCATGCTGTAATAGTGAAAGCATCTAAAGACAACCTTTCATTTTCTGTTCCATCTTCCAGTAACTTGAGACATTGAAAGCCAGAATGTCAAATTTCTACTGGTGACGACTATTATTCATCGAAAACAAATGGAAAATAAATTCTCTGCCCCAAATATGAAAAACAGACAATCTTTTTTTTCATATTCTTTGGGGCTGATCGATACAAACTGAAGAAGGACTTTTTTTGTCTATATGACGTCCATGTTCTTATTCCACTATCAACTTGTTTTAAATATTACTCATTGATTTTATAAAACCACATTAAAGTGAGACAGAGCTGCAAACTGTCAGTTTCTATTTGTTCAAACAGAAAAGAAAAAAGACTATCATCTGGTTATCTACAAATCATTCATTGAGTCATTAAATATCCATTTATTCAGGTTCACTTTTTCTCACTCTTACATAGAATACAATCTGATCTACAAAAACTTCAGCACATGACATTAGACATTTGGACATTTTGGTCAAAACATATAAGATACCCAAAGAAATACCCAAGTGGATCGCCTGCATGTCATTTCATATTCTGTGTTTCAAACAATGTGAACCCTCCCTTTGACCCACTTCATCCCTCTCAAGTCTCTTCTTGTCTTTGCCCTTCAAACAGCTGTTTCTCTGCCAAATCAAGCAAGCAACCAATCAGGTTAACACTCAGCAGTTTATGCAGCCATTCATAAGAACTCCTTGAACAAAAAAAAGAAAACAAAAAAAAAACTTAAAACTCAACACCAAACCAACTACAGTAGAAAATAAGTGATTTTAGAACAACGTGATGGAGGAAAAAAAAAAACAAAACAAAACAATCCCAATCCCGAGGGGGGTAAGGGGGGGGACAAAACAAAACAAAACAAAAAAAAAATAAAGGAAAGTGCTAGTTATTTTCAGTTGAGTTTTGCATTAGCAGATTTGTAAGTCACATAAATCAACCATCAACAACCCGGACCGCTCCTCCAGCCTCATCTCAGACCAGTCGTGCTCCCGCTAAAGCTAACTCAGACTGGGGGAGTAGTACAGCCGAGTCTCTCGTCTCTCTGGAGCTCTGTGTGATCTGGACGTTGCATCCAGGGTCGCGGATGAAGGGAAAGATGGGCACCAGAGGAGAGTCGGGTGGCTGAAGGGCTGCAATGCTGTTTTTGGGGGCCAGCTGTATGCTTTTGCTGTGAGGAAAGCATGGCAGTGACAGTGGCACCCCCTCAGGCAACATAGTGGTACTGGTTAGGAGTCTCCTTGTCACGCTCCATGTAGTCTCTGTCTATGAGTGACTCGATCCGCTTCTTCAGATCGCCCGGCTGTGGAGACGAGAACAAGTCAGATGCTGATGAGCTTTGCGTTTGTGTATGTGCAAGAAAAAAAATCTGAATGATCGGAACAAGAAGCTTCAGATACGTCACCTTGACGGGGAACTTCAGCTGGTTGTAGAGCTCTGATACAAGTAGGTTGTGACTGAGAGTCTTCCTCATCTTCATGATGCGCACCACAGCTGCATCAATCTGATACTGTCTGTCTTGAAACACGCGCTCTGTGGTGCTTACCTGCTCCTCTACCTGTTAAAAAATGTGTTTTAAAGATTGGGTAAAATCCATGTTTTGTGGAAGAAAAAATACATTGGTGGTAAGTAAAAAAACAGTAAAGTATTCTCTGGTTTATGAAAAGGATGAAAGAGGAAATGTGCTGGTGTTTTTACCGTTTCCTTCATTTGGATCTGGTTGATCTTAATGCGGAACAGTTTATGTTTAAAATCGTTGTTGAAATTGAAACGGTCTCCGTCCTCCACATCTTTCCCCCGAGGGTTCTTGTTGAGGACGCGTGCTTTTCCACAGGCCAGGGACTGCAATGTACGTCTGAGCTCCCCCTCCTCTGTACAGGACAAGAGAGAATGATAATGTGATATAGTGCATACTTCTCTCACGACCGCCGAAAAAAATACAGTACCGATAAAAAGAGAGATGCCTAACCTATGCCAGTGGCGGTGCGAATCTCCTCCATGCTGAACTCCTCTCCCTCAGTAAACATCAGTAGCACCAGAGTCTGGAACAGAGAGACCTGCAGCTCCTTCTTACCCTGCAGGATCGAGTGCTGAGTGTGAGTGCAGTTCAGATGTTTTCTCGAGGCGTTCTTTGAGACGCAAAGAAATACGGACAGGAACAATTTATCTGCCCTCTCTATGCCCTGGTATGATAGGCACTCACCTCTTTGAACTCTGCCTTTAGCACAGCGTGGCCCAGCGTGGGCTGCCACTGCAGTTTCCTCCCACTGTGCTTCCCCAGGTAGAACAGCTTAAACACCTCCTGGAGTTTTACCATCTACCAAATAAACATGAAAAAGAAGAAAGACACGATATGTTAAAGATCAGCTGATGTTAAGAGATGATCAACACTAAGATGAAACAGCCAACACAAAACAGTGAACCGAGGTCGTTTGTTTTGTTGAATTTCCTCATTAACCAAACATGATGCTGTCCATTAATTATGAATTAAAGGGTGAAAAGGGCTAAAAAATGTTTACCCACTTAAATAAAAGTTAAAATCTAGCATTATATGGCTTTTTAGGGTCAGAACTGCATAATCTGCTTCCATGAGACACAGAAACACTTACCTCTGGGGGCAGGTGGACCTCCATAGGTGTGTATGAAGGCCAGTAGCCCATAGTGAGGATGTTGACAGTCAGTTCTATGTTGCTGGGCTCACTCTGATTCTGCATGTACTAAGTAGAAATATCATAACATTTACAATTATGCATGAAAAATGCATTAAATGACGCAGTACAGTTTCAAGTTGCAAATGTTTTTTCAGTGCGTATATGTGCGTGGGTGCTGCGAGTACCTGTTTGAACTGGATCATGATGTCTTTGGACAGTTCCATGTCCTTGAACATCCCCTCTAGCTTGCTAGTAAATGCTGCTCCACATTCTGGAGGAAGTCAAAACCACAGATATCACAACTGGCTTGTTCTCACACCACCACACATGCAAACATTATAGCCTTTCTCGGATTTTATCGACACTTAGTTTAGCACTTTAACCACTAAAACGCTGTGCAGAACTGAAAATCTTCTCTGCTTGGTCACTGTGCTGCAACAGAGCATCAAGAGGAACATCAGATCTTCAACTGGCAGATTTAAAAATATATTCAAAGCACTTAAGTGTGCCAAATTTAGGCAAAATCTCACAAAGAATATGATGTGGTTATGCTGTGCAGACCAGGCCACATCAATCGAGTTACACACCTCCTAGAACTCTAAAAACTTTACGCATATAATTTAATTTGTGAGATATCGAACTAGAGATTCACCATGTTTGAGCTTGGAGAGCATGGACTTTTCAGCATCGACAGAAGCACTCTTGCCGACCAGCAGGCGCTTGGCCAAGTCCTTCTTATAAAAGGCTTCGAACACATCTTTTCCTGTAGGAGAGGAAAGAGAGATGAAAAGGTCTCATCAGAGTGCAACAAGCTTCATAGCGGTTAGTTACACTAATTGACTGAACAGTCTGACATGCGCATTCACCACAGAAGTTCTGCACATACACATATAAGCTCAAGTGGAACTGACCGTGTATGAAACGGAAGATTATCATTATCTTATCTAGAATTCTCTCCAGCTCCTCTTCTGTAGCCTCCTTGTTCCCGGCTCTCAACTTAGAATCCACATATTTAGCTGGATAGGAAGCAAAAAAACGAGAAAGCTGGAACTTTAACAAACCGCAATAAAAAAAGTGCTGTGCAGAATTATTTACAAAAAGTTGTTAAAAATGTAAAAACACGGTCATTTCTTTTTGCCTGACTTACCGATAAGTTCAGCAGGTTTGTTGGGCCTCTTGTTGATGAACGTCTCAAAGGCCTCCTTCATGGCGTTGATGAATCCCTCGTTCCGCGTAAAGCAGCTCTGCGCCACATTGTCCATCTTGTCTTTGAAGTCCAGCAGCTCTTGTACCATGTCCTTGTCTTTTTCTGGTGTGCATACAATCTCTCCACCGAAGGACTGCGACCAGAAAGTTCAAAATGTTGAAGTCTTGTGGCTATCTGTGCACATTTTCCTGATGCTCATGCTGTATGTTGTATGTCTACATGTGTGTGTGTGTGTGTTTGTCGAGTTATACCTTGATGTAATCCCTCCAGAACTGCAGCAGTGTGGGAAGTCCTCCCTTCACTTTACTGAACAGCTGGTAAAGGAGGGCCAGCTCAGTCACACGATTCTCATCCAGCAGGGTGCTCAGACCTGGAACAAGAAAACACATATTTGTTTTATATATTGGAGATTAAAATGTACATTTTACTGAATAAATGGACTGACTCAAATCTACAATCTGAAAAACGAAGGCAGACATACCCTTTTGTAGTATTGCTGTCATATGTTCTCCTAAAAGCTGTTTTTCAACACAGCTAATAAGTGGTTTCCTGCAAAATAATAAAGAGAACATGATAAAGAAGGAATAACAGTGTCAAAAAGCTATCGCAGATGCATAAATATTCTTTGCTCTTATAACCCCTTTTCAGCTCTTTTTTTGCTTGCATTCTCAATTCCCGACCCGAGCTTTCAGCAGTCATAGTTGAGACAAATCAAGTGAGTATCTTCAAAAGTGTTTGTAGTACAAAAAATCCTCTTTATGTCATTATCCATCCACTGCCAAATTAAACCAAAAAAAAAAACCAAAACAACCTTGCTGAAAGCTCAACTTAAGCTAACTCAGTGATAGGTTATGATAACATAATTGATAAAAATCTGATTAAAAACCCTTTTTTTGCTTGCATTCTCAATTCCCGACCCGAGCTTTCAGCAGTCATAGTTGAGACAAATCAAGTGAGTATCTTCAAAAGTGTTTGTAGTACAAAAAAATCCTCTTTATGTCATTATCCGTCCTCCGCCAAATTAAACCAAAAAAACAAACAAAAACAAAACAACCTTGCTGAAAGCTCAACTTAAGCTAACTCAGTGATAGGTTATGATAACATAATTGATAAAAATCTGATTAAAAAGACTGGAGGGTATTACTGAGTGCTCTGGTCGAGGTAGCTCACGATACGATCGTTCTCCTCCTCCAGCCGACGAGCCACATGGTGCAGGTACTCAGGCACCTGGTTACATAGAAAACACACATATAGTATTTTTGAGACATAATTTTGGCTTTAATAACATCAGATAAACACAGCAGTCACAGGTCCGTTAATGCTCCGTCTCACTCACATCTCTCTCCTGCATCAGCCGCTGTCCCTCTGCTGCGTACAGGCGATTGGTCTCGATCAAAAATCTCTCCTCAAAGGAATCTTTATAAACCTTGAAAACAATAAAAATAAAAAAAATCAGACACTCGGACGGTAAAAACAATGGATACATTCAATACATTCAGTCCATCTACTGAGTAGTTTTGATAACAGGAAATCAGGTACCTGCAGGTCTGACAGCATTCCCAATAGGCTCCTGAGGAGGCTGCGGTCTATTGTCTCTCCATTACGCTCAAGCTCTATCTGCTCCAAAATACCATCAACCGTACGCTTCTGAACCGCACTGTTGCTCACAATATGGGTACGAAACAGCTCCAACCCAGTGTCCCTGCAACGTATAGACAATGTCAGCCTCCTACGTAAAACCTCAACAAACAGAACAGATGAAATAAACTGTGAAGTTACCAGATGGAGGGAAGTAAGGAGTTCTGAAGCACATATGTACGATCCAAGAAGAGAAAGATACTTCGGATCATTATCTATACAAGAGAAAAACAAAAAAAAAAACATGGGATTTACACTGTTCTAGGACTAATTTCTCATTAGCTGAACAAAACAAAACATAACTGAGGTAGAGTCAGTGTTTTAAGTGCGTTTCTGACAAACATCAAAGCTTACAGTTTGCCTGCAGTGATCCTGCCAGCAGCGATTCATCCGCTTCAGGAAGGAAAGGTTGTCCAAAGACTCTGTGAGCCCCATGTTAAGGAAAAATGTTCCATTCAGTCACGTCAGTTTAACTTAAGTGTTGAACTTCACAGTACTCCTGTGGCTAGGCAGCAGGAGTTTGGTATCACTTCTTGGCTCAAAGGATTTGGTATGCAATCTGGCTGACAATAATAAAAACTTTTATACACATCTGTGCTGATCATGCCAAGGGTCTTATAACATAAAAAATAAAGCCATATTATTAGTCCATAAAGAAAATCCTGCCTGTCTTTAAAAAAATGTTGAAAAACAGCAACAAAGCAACTTTATGATTTTGTGAATTAAATGTCCTTTTTACTGAACACAACTTTGTTTATTAGTGACTTCATGTTTTCAAGCATCTTTACATCATCTGACAGTCACAGCCCATTTGGATAACTGCCTAAACTGTTATATATTGACCCCTTGTGGAAAAAACACTGCAACAACACGCTGTGCCAGCAGAGCCTAGTCGTCACTGAGTGGAGTTTAAACCTGCCAAAATGCTTATAAACAAAATCGACTTCTGCATCACTGTCAACATTGCAGGTCTGTGATCAAAAGCGGAGCTCTGCGTTTGGCTTCGATCGCCGCAGTGTGTTCAGGCGGGCTGACAGAACTGTTCACCAATCCCCTCCCCATGATCGCCAACAACTGCTCAGTATCATGTGACTGGTGTCTGGCAACAGATTTCGTTCAGCCATGTGCTTACTTCTCTCTTTTAAAAAGAGCCTTTGATTAATGTCTTCTCCCGGAAGAATCAAGGGCTCGTTGATCTGGAACGCTACTTAATCAACATACCTACACTGTTGTATTTAACAGCAGGCCAAACGCATGTTGGATTACATTCAACTGCTGGTTTAGTAGTGGTGAAGAGAGGTCTTGTGAGGTAAAATACAGACTGTCAAGCAAGTCTCTCTCTCTCACAAGACATCATGTTTCAGAATATAAGAACACCTGATTATGTATTCTTTCTGTTTCAACCTTAGACAATGTTTCAGCAGGTTCAACACATAGCTTGATACAGTTGTGCACAAAAAAAGGATATTCTCTAAACTGGTGGATCTGGGCTTGCACGTGATCTTCACAGACCTGCCGTAGTTGCTTGTACAGCGTGGGGGAGACTTTATATGAACACAGGTTCTCCACCGCCTTCAAGAAAGGGAGGGAAGCAGAGACACGAAGAGGAACACAAGAGACAGGTTGTTTTACAGTTCTGCTCAAACAAATGAACACAATGCACATTTCTACATGATTTCTTGATAAGAATGTGAACTTTATATTATGACCAACAGTTTTCCAGAGGATATCATATAATTGTATTATTTAAATATGATAAATACTGTTTTGTTGAGTGGAAATACAGTGGATACTTTTCAACTCAATCTGAACATTAATGTACAATAATGTAACTTTAACTAAACTAACAATAGACTGTGATGGATAATCTATATAATATATGTTTTCAAGTCTCTAAAAGTTTATTTTAATCCCAAACTGAAATGAATAAGAACCGATGACAAGAAGGTAGGAAAAAAAAGTTTAATTAGGGCTGTTTCTACAGTATAGATAAACTTGAAAGTAGAGCTCGGTGATACATGTATGGCTAAATATTTAACACAAATGTCTTGAACAATACATTAGAAACAGGTTCAAAATATTATTTTAAATTACGCTTTTCAGATGTAATTACCCTGACAAGGTCAATCTACTGAAAAATCAAATGTTACAAATTAACTGTATAGAATTCATGCCAGTTATATAAATAGTTTTGAATAAAGATCTACTGTAAAACAAAATGAGGAAGAAACATAAGTCAGGATCAAATGACTTGGATCAAATACTGCTACACTTATCAGGGCCGAGGATGAACAAATAAGTGTTAAAAAGAACAAAAAAAGCAAACCTGATAGAGCTCTTCCAGATTGTATTTGATAGACGTGCTGTTCTGAATGGCGCCCACTGCATCTCGTAGTTTCAGCCACGTGTCCTCAGTGTAGTTCTCAGCTAGTTTTGGCCTGTCTGTTAGAAAACGTTAACAATGTTTATTTTCATATAAGCATGTGAATAGAGCATTAAAATTCAAACATTAAAAGTGAAAACCTTGCAGTCCATTTGCAGTTTCCACAGGAACATTTTGACAAACTCCATTCACCAAATGGCTGTACAAATGGGACATTAACCGATGTAACTATTGCATATAAATTGGTAATTTTTTTTTTTTTTTTTTTTTTTTTTACAAATGAATACCGTATAACTTAAGTTTTCAAGGTCATTACACAAGAAGGAGCACCTACTGCACTACTAACTACTACACATTTATCATGACTTAAGGTGCAGTAAGCATTTATTCTGGATATAGAACTGACTCTTGACACTAAAATATTACAACTTTTAATTTCTTTAACTTGTAAATAAGGCAGATATTTATTGTTCTTAAGAAGTTTTGTCCAAGATAAACAAAGTATGAATTTGCTTGGCAGACTGTATGAAAAATGTATTTAAGAGACAGGGATTCCAGCTGTAGCATCAATAATTTTTTTAATCTAGTAAACTAATGATCATTTTTAAATCATAAATGTCAAAAATAATTTAAAAATGATCATGCATTGTCAGAGTTGTTGAGTGATGGTTCATAGTTGCTTACTCATCTCACCAATAGACAAAAAAATATAAAGTAATCAATTTATGATGATTAAAAAAAACCCAAAAAGACAAAAGAACAACTTATCACATTTAAGGATAAGTTCACAATTTTTCAAGTCTGTCTTAAAACATCAGTCAGGTTCCCAAATGAGCAGTGAAAGAAGTTTTCCTTGCTGTTATCATTCCTCCTGTTCAATGTAAGTGATGGGGGCCAAAATCCACAGTGTGTCCGCACAGTCATTTTGTGCAACAATTTAAAAGCTTATCTGAAGCTTATATGAGGCTCCAGCAGTCTGAGTTAGTCATATCAAGTGGATATCTGCCACATTTACAGTCTTTTTAGCATCAAATTCCCTCTTTGTGTTTCCTCAGACAGTAGGCTATTTCCCTATTGAGCTGCTGAGGAAGTATAGTAACAAAAAGAGGGAATTTGGCACTAAAAAGACAAACACAGATAAACATATAACTACTTTTTTGAAGGAAGTAGGCTTGTGGGTTTTGGCTCCCATTCATCATCTTCTAATGGTCAGTAGTAACAGGGGGAATTATTATGGCAAGAAAAACCCTATTTCAACGTTCATTTGGACACCTGACTTTTTTAAGACGGACTTGAAAAATTGTGAACCTAACCATTAACGCTGTAACCAGTAAGTGTTTTTTAATTTACTTCTCTAAATCAATTTATCTGAGATCGTGACAGGCACAACACTGATATACAGTCTGATACCTGTATTAAACACTCATATTATATAAACTAAATGTGTGTCATCCTCTGTTTGGGAAGAACTTTTTAACATAAACTCCACTGACTGTCAGATCAATGGATTGAAATAAATTAAATTAGGGGACATGAGCACATACGTCCATAAAACATCTCACATGTGCAGCCTGATAAACAACAGACAACTTTTTACAGTGTGCTCTGCAAAAGTTACATCATCTGTTTGTTTGTGTGATGAGTAAACTGGTGCTGTAACTAAAAGATACACGCAGGTGAACAAGATCAGTGACATTTACCTTTGAAATTTTTGATCACTAATTTCTTTGAAGCGCCAGTTTTGCCTGAGGCCACAGCGGAGGTCCTGGCCATCCCGTTGGTGCTGTGCTCGGTTATAGCGGAGAAGCTGGCTCTCTTGTCCTGTCGGGTGTCCTCTGCCATTATCAGATTAGCGCTTTGGCTTAACGCTGTATGGTTCAAGAGTGTGGGTCAAGAAGTGTTTTGCTAAGTTATTGCTGGATTGTTCTGTCGCCTGTTTACTGTCAGCAACACAGCCTTTTTTTCTATTTAACCCCGCTGTCTTTGGTTGACAGCACAAATACTAAGCTCTATTTAAAACGCATTTACAAACAAACCCTGACTAACGTTAGGTTAATCAACCAAATAACAAAACTACCGCCAGCTATGTAAACAGATAACGTAGCTAGCTAACAGTATGTTTCTCTGAAACTGCAGCACACTTCAGCTACTCTCCGCAGCACTTTAGCTTCAGCTTCAATGGCTAATCCATGCCACTCTTGGCTATTTTAAAAAAAATAACGGGTTCTATTTTATCATTTCGCGACAGCAAACAAAAGCGTAGAAGCGACATAGTTCAGCGTTGGTGTCACAGACCCATATTTTTGGTGGCTTTCTTCACCCAGATGGCTAGCTAGCACAACAAAATGGCTTTTCTCAGACAGTTCAGTTGGACAGGTGCATCTTGGGTGAAGAGTGGCCGAGGTGCGTTCAGCGACAGTACGACTTTTCGGTTTCTCTCCAGTCATGCAAAACCGTCTGTCATCGGCCATTTGACAAGTTAGCAGGATAATAATAATGATAATAGATAGCGTATATATTGTGTGCATTATGAGCAGTGGTGGAAAGTAACTCTGTACATTGACTTAAGTGCAGTTTGAGGTACTTGTACTTTATTTGAGTATTTCCATCTGATGCTACTTTGTACTTCCACTCCCACAAATTTCAGAGGATATTATTGTACTTTCTATTCCACTACATTTATTTCACAGCTTTAGTTACTTTTCAGATGAAGATTTGACACAATGGATAACGTAACAAGCTTTTGAAATACAACACATTGTTAAGGATAAAACCAGTGATTTCCAACCTTTTTGGCTTTTGATGTCCTAGAAAAAGCAGTGTGTAGTTGGGGTCACATTTCAGATGTCTATGAGTTGTTAACAGCTCCACCAAATAGTGATTTTTCCCTCTAAACTTCTCACATGGTTTTATTCAATAAATGTTCAAATGATCCAATATTTCACCAAAAATCAAAGATTAGAGAAAAATTCCAAAAACTGAAAACAGATTTGTGTATCAGAACTTTGTATTTTCCTCTTTGCTCTCCCATTAATCATCTCACGACCCCTCAGATTTATCTGGTGACCCTTTGGAGGGGTCCAACCCCTCAGTTGAGAACCACTGGACTAAACCAGCGAACTGTATATAAAGTAGTTCAAACTAGCTCCACCTCCAGCAGCTGCAACAGTAACATGCTGCTTACACACTGATGCTCCAGTTTTAATAATATAATGATGTCATATATAATAATAACATAATATATATCAGTCAGAGGGACAAAACCACTACTTTTACTGCAATACTTTAAATACATTTTGCTGCTAATACTAAATAAATGTACTTTTATTTAAGTAGGATTTTTCATTCAGGACTTTGACTTGTAATTTAGTGTAGGAGTATTTTTGTAGTCTATTGAAGTAGTTATGTACCTCAAAACTGTGCTTAAGCGCCACTGCTGTTTATACATCACTACTTAATGAACACATGCTAAACGACGTCGGTATGAAATGTGTTGAGAAAGCATTTCTAACAACTTTCCTTTTAGCTAGACGGTCTTGAACGCACCCCTGGATCACCTGCACCCAGCAGCAGTTCAGTGCAAATGGGCGGCGTTTGACACTGAATAGGGAAGACACAGAGCTACCAGCCGAGACATATTCTCCGACTGCACCATGGCTACATTAATGTTTTTCTGTACATATCTGTCGTGGCCGCTGGCTTTAGAGTTGTAAGGCTCGCCTGTCTGTGGTGACTCGGCCTGCCGTCTGGAGTGCTGTCCGCAGCGGTAAGTACGCCCGCTAAAGGCCAGCAGCTCCGGGGGGAAACCAGGGAGGGAGCTTGGGCACCTCAAGGGAGAGGAGAAGGCTGGCTGTAGAGTAGGTGCTTTTTCTTCGCGCAAGTGTGGTAAACGTAATAATACAGCTTCTCTGAGAAAATGAGCAATAAGCCCTTCTTTTTATTTAGCCACATTGAATATCTAGCTTAGCGTTAAATAGCTTGTTAGCCTTTACGCGCTAACGTTAGCTTAGTTAGCTGGCCCAGAAGAAGCTATACAATCTGTCAAAACGATCACCATTTCTTCACATGCTTATACCACGTTAGCCCATTGACGAATTGTTCCACCTCCAGACAGCTAGTAGCACCTTTAAAAGTTTCATAAAAGTCAACTTTGTTTTTCTTCTGTCCTTATCCTCTATGGATTTGGAAAGCTAACTAGCCTAAACGTCAGTTACCTAGCTGTTAGCGCTTTAGCTAATGCTTTTCCACAATTATTGAAAAGTAGCATTAAAGGACGGGTTCACAATTTTTTAAGCCTGTCTTAAAACAACAGTCAGGTGCCCAAGTGAACACTGACACATGTTTTTCTGCCATAATCATTCGTCCTGTTCATACTGGCCATTAGAAGATCCCCTCTTAATGCATTTGCAATGTAAGTGATGGGGGCCAAAATCCACAGTCCTTTCTGTGCAAAAATGTATTTATAAGTTTATCTGAAGCTAATATGAAGCTTCAGCCGTCCAAATGAGTAAAATCAAAGAGATATCTCTCAACGTTAGTCTTTTTAGTGCCAAAGTCTCTCTTCTTGTTACTATACCTCAACAGCAGCTCAGCAGGGATACACTGTCTGAGGAAACACAAAGAGAGAATTTTATCCTAAAAAGACTGTAAATGAGGCAGATATCCACTTGATATGACTAACCCAGACTGCTGAAGCCTCATATAAGCTTCAGATAAACTTTAAAATGCACTTTTGCATTAAATGACTGTGTGGACACACTGTGGATTTTGGCCCCTGTCACTGAAATTGAAAGCACATTTGAAGAGGATCTTCATGAACGGGAGGAATAATTACAATGAAGAAAACCTATCCTTTAAACCCAGCTAGATTAGTGTGTCTGAAAGTGGAATTACATATAGTTAATTAGTTACACATTATATTTCGGTGTGGAAGTAAATCCTACAGTAGAGCAGGACTGAAGTTACAATATCAGGATACACAGGACGTTATGACAAGACTGACACGATTTAAATATATCAATTACAAGTACTTTTGTTCAAGTGTCATACACCCACATGGACACAAGACACTAGATACTTGCCTCACATACAGAAGCAAGAGAGAACAAATAGGGAAGCAAGCAAAACACTGATAAACACTATCTGTTAACCAGTGGTCATTTCCAAACTGCTGCTCTCCGGTAAGTGAATGATAAATGAACAATCACGGAGAAACATAGAAGTCACACACAAGCCAAAACTTCACTGGGCTGCTTACATCACTGATTTGTGAAAGCACAGTTTCCCCTGTACACACTGAAACACATGATATTTTAGTGTGGAAGTGAATCCTACAGTAAAGCAGGACTGAAGTTACAATATCAGGATACACAGGACGTTATAACAAGACTGACACATGATTTAAATATAATCAATTACAAATACTTTTGTTCAAGTGTCATACACCCACATGGGCACAAGACACTAGATACTTGCCTTACATACAGAAGCAAGAGAGAACAAATAGGGAAGCAAGCAAAACACATATTGCTGTATTCTCCATATGTGCTTCTCCAACTGAGCTAAGTCAAATGCTGCATATGGAAACATACTGTAATCTACAGTCATCTATAATTATATTTATCAATATTTATAGCTGTATTTGCCTTAAAAATCAAGTATCGGTTAGGCTATGTTATATTTCATGCTGCAAGTAATGGTCATCTTCATTATTGGTTAATTGCTAATTATATTCTTGGTTAATTCATTGTTTGATCTATAAAATGTCAGGAAATAAAAGATGTCTGTCACATTTTCCCAGAGTCCAAGTTGATGTCTTCACATTGCTTGTTTTGTCTTACCAACAGTCCAAAATTCAAAGATATTAGGCTGAAATTAGGGAATGTTTTGCATATTTTTGCTTTAAAAAAAACAACTTAAAAGATATAAAAGTTGGCAGTTATTTCTAACTATTGTTTCAGGTCTAATTATAAACACTGTAACAAACTTCTTACAGTCTTGGCCTATTTAAGTTTATACAGAATCATGTGTGCCATTATTTAAAGCTCTAACATTCATAATCAGGCTAAAGGCTGAACTGCCTAAAAGGAAAATAGATCCAGAGTTTGTTGTTAATGAGGGACACACCCATGCCTTTGTATATCCAGTTAGTGAATAGTGATATTAGCAGTGTATCAATAATACATTACAAGAATGTTTTGCAGTATGCTGTCTGCTATCGATTATTTTCACTTGTCTGCAGTTTTGCTGATGCCTTCCTGTCTTGTGTCATCTAGTCTAGATGCCTTGGCCGAGATGAGTGTGAAGGCCTTTGAGCTAGTCCCCGCTGTGGAGCGAGACCTCCTTATGGGTGACAAGGCTCGCATAAACATCGAGTGCATAGAATGCTGTGGGAAACACTTGTACGTCGGCACGAACGACTGCTTCATCCACCACTTCTTGCTGGACGAGGTCACTTCCTCCAAAGGGAAACTGAGTTACTCGTCCCAGAAGCTGCTGCACAAATACCTGGGCCTCAAGAAACCAGTCGCCGAGCTGCGAGCCGCCTCCGCTTTGGAGCGTCTCATAGTGCTCTGCGATGGAATAGTGTTTCTTGTTGACATGGTGACGCTGGAGACCGTGCCCTCGGCGGCAGGAGGTGGAGCCAAGATCAGAGGTGTGGCGGCCTTCTGCATCAACGAGAACCCGGTGAACGGTGACCCATTCTGCGTGGAAATAGGCGTGCTCTCCTCCAAGCGGCGGACAGTGCAGATTTACATGGTGTATGAGGACAGAGTGCAGCTGGTCAAAGAGGTGACCACGCCTGAGCAACCCTGCGCCGTCAGTCTTGACGGTTACTTCTTGTGCCTGGCCCTCGCTACACAGTACATGATCCTGAACTACCACACGGGAGCCTCCCAAGACCTCTTCCCTTACAACAGCGAGGAGAGGAGACCCATCGTGAAGAGGATCGCCAGGGAGGAGTTCCTTTTGGCGGCACCTGGTGGTCTTGGTAAGTCAGTACAAAAATGTGAGGATTGAAGGGTCATGCGCTCATTTTTAACATTTTCATGTACACAGAATGGTTGCAACTAACAGTTATTTGGATGAATAATTCATCATTTAGTCTATAAATTGTCAAAAAAAGTCATATTTACAGAACAAGTAACTAGAGCCTGACATGTCTCTCCATACCATCTAACACTGACCTCTTCCACGTCTGCCCCCAGGAATGTTTGCCAATGCAGAAGGGGTATCCCAGCGGGCTCCAGTCAACTGGTCAGAGAGCGTGATTGGTGCCGCTGTGTGCTTCCCTTATGTGGTGGCTTTGGATGAGAGCTTCATCACCATCCACAGCATGCTGGATCAACAGCTGAAACAGACTCTGTCATTCAGGGATGGACACATTCTGCAAGTCTTTGAAGGTATCCTCACACAAATCATCATCTGATCAATCACTTTATTTATAAAAGGAAACCAGTAGAGGGGAGTGGTTATGTAATTGATGCCCATGCATATCTGATCTAAAACATCAAGATTGTAATGGGTTTAGGGCCCTATTTACGTGGAGGCGCATGCAGTGCTCCAACTGTTTGGTATTCTACTGACCTTGAAACTCGCTCTGCCCATCTGAGTGGTATTTTGGTGACCAGTGCAGAGTGCACAGATGGGAGGTTCATTTAAATGAAGCAGAGCAAAGCCGGTTGTTGTATTTTGGTTGAAATTTGGTCCTCAGACGTTACGCTGGAAACAGACGTCTCTTCTGGCACAAAATGAATCTGCTGCTGCTTTGGTGATTTTATCAACAAGAGCAAACTAAATATTTGCTGGAAACATGCTGCAATAATAGATTGATGCTTGAAATATAAATAAGTTATTTCAATTAAACACTCCCCAACCAAAATTGGCACAGAAAATAACATTTAATATGATTAAAGTAGGAAAGTCAGCAAATCGGTCTGCATTGATCTGTAAATGAATGTGGGTGACTCTTACAGTATCTGCTGTCCACAGCTGCTTTACACTGTGTGAAAAGCTTCTCCTTCAGGTCATTAAATCCCTGCAGCATTTGAAGGCAGCAGGACTAATATGTTGATAAATCTGCAGCCTCTGAGAAGTCCTGCGCCAGAACACAGTGCCATTATGCCATTAGTCCTTAACTGTGTTTACCTTTTATTAAATTGCCTGAAAGCAACACTCAGCTGCTACAGAACAACCACACACACGTCTACACACATCAGACTGGTCAGTCATAACTCAATATTCTGCCTTTTTATGAAGGAGATGTCAGGTTACCAGGACTCATCAACTGTCTTTCCAACTTTCTGGCAGTACGATGCAATCATTTAAGCAGCTTCACCGAAAAATATTTCTATCGTTATTATACTAACTAACTGATGAAAAAAGCTTCACCATCTGTCCATCCACATTTGTGGTGATGTGTGTTCATGCCGCGGCGCTCTGAACCGTTCAGACATTTGTTTATTGAGCTGTCATCATGCTTAACTGTGATTGGCACAGCTGTTTCAGAGCTATGAGAGCAGTGATGTGACTGGCTGAGAGAGTATTTAATAATCACCACACCTGCTGATCTATTTTCACCTTCACCTTATGCACGTCGTGCTGCTGCACACACATGAACCAAAACAGCAGGCGGGCATGGAGACACCCACACAGTCCGTGAGCCCGAGACCTACCACGCTGTGCTTGTTGTTGTTAGTTAGTTACTTTAAATCATGAAGAAATGTGTATAATTGTCAAATGTCAAAAAAGTAAAGAATTGATTTACAAAATTTCACCTGACAGAAGTGTAGTGTTAAAATGCCTTACAATGTAACTATAGACAAACTATGTGTCTTGCCTCTAGCGGGTGTACTCGTTAACATTTAACAAACCATCCATATAATTTTAATAACTTTATCATATTGAACAAGACCTCAATTACAGTAGAAGACACATTTTTATTCAAAAAAGAACATTTTTTTCATATTGGGGAAATGAGCAAGAGATTGGGTTCATTGGATTCAAGAACCAGAGACATGAACCATGGTTCATGGTTGGCATGTTGACCCCTAAACCACGGAGGTGGCTCAAAAAGGTCTTTTTTTGTCTCAATATGTCCATACTGGATGTGTTATTACAATAGTGCACTCAATTCCTGAGAAACTAAACTGAAAACAGGCCTTAGTTATTAATTACAGCTGTTTTACAGTTGTTCCCTGGGCTCTTCATTCTTGGTGGGATCTGAAACACTAGCAACCTTTTTCTGAGAAAGGAATTCAGTGGAACAAACATTTAAAAAATCCAAAACATTGCTCAACAAGCTTTGCAAAATATGCAGCTGAAATTATTTAAGCTCTGACCAGAAGCACACGGGAAAAACTATTTTTAGGACATTTTATTCCTTTTATTAGTGACAGTAGGGAGCTAACAGGAAATGAAGGGAGAGAGACATGGAGTAATGACATGCAGTAGAGGTCCCTGGCCGAACGCGAGCTGGGGATTTTTGCGGTGAGTTCTGAGCTAAAGCTGAAGGTGTTGATATGCCATTTATCGTCTCTGGCTTGCCTACCACCATGAAATAAGTTCTTGGAAGGATGGCTTTTTCCAGAACTAACGTTTTTATAAAGGCTACCGTACAAAACACAGGATTAAAATGAAGCAGAGTCTAATGGATGTTTATAGACACATGTGATATCACTATGTATATTTATCTGTGGCTATTAGAAAGTGGTGTGTTGAGTGCTGACCTGTGAGTGTTGTGTGTTTTTAGGTAAGGTCATTCTGGCTTCCACTAAAGCTGTGTATGTTCTGGTACCCTTGCCGCTGGAGAGACAGATCCAGGACCTACTGGCGAGTCACAGAGTGGAGGAGGCACTCATCCTCACAGAAGGAGCACAGAGAAATATTCCCAAAGACAAGTTTCAGGTAACAAATAATGCCTAGACTAAGATCTTTCTTTGTATTTATCTCAGCTGAATCACATTATTGACCGTGCTTTTACAAAACACAAATGTCTCATAATAATGTCACTTTCTACACACACAGATTTTGCACAAAAGAATCCTCCAGCAGGCAGGTTTCATACAGTTTGGACAACTTCAGTTTCTAGAAGCAAAAGAACACTTCAGGTAAGAGTCTATGTCAGTGTTTGATAACTGTCCAGCTTTTCTGTCCAGTAACAGTCCAGTCTGTGGCTTGACTCTAGCAAGCTGTTTTTCTGTTGCTTATTCAAGTCCAGGTCATGTTTAACAAGTAATTAGTTAGATTATTGGGAATGATTGTTATATACTGCCAGGAAGTAATGACAAAAATGTGAAATAAATTGACATTTATTTCACATTGTAGTTGGTAAATAATTCTAGGTCTTATCGTCCCTAACAGGTTTTATTGATATGTTTCATACTTTGAATGTGAAACAGGTATTATATTGCATTCTATGTGGTATTAAAAATGTCTTAAATTTAACTTGGTGAAGGATGAAGAAATCCAGTTCTTGTCTTTTCATATCCTGTTGATTCATCATGACAAGGCAAAAACCTTTCTGCAGAACACTTTCTCATGACTTAAGGAACTTTGCCCCAATTTCACTGCACTTTTCCCATAATTTTTTTCTAAATTGCCTAATGTTAACAGCTGTTGAGGTGCAAAGGGAAAGCTGACAAACAAAATCAGAAATGTAGCTCCCAGTCTTTGTAATTACTTCATCTTAATAACTCTATAGGTGCCTGTCATGGTTATGTTAAGTGATTTGTTTTGGTGCTAATCTGGATTCACTTGCAGATGAATAATTATTAATAACTGTATATCACTGTATTTTTCTGCCATACTAATACAGATTTAAAAAATGTAAACATTTGCTAATATTAAATATAACAAATGTTAAAATTGTGGTGCACACTCTGACTGCTTTCTAGTTTCTGGCCTTAAGTTCTTTATTGTCTCCCTCATATGTTCTTGTGACCCTACCATTATAATTTGCAGGAAGGGTCAGCTGGATGTGCGGGAGCTGATATCTCTCTACCCACTGCTGCTGCCAGCTTCCTCTTCATTTACACGCTGCCACCCTCCTCTCCATGAGTTTGCAGATCTCAACCACCTGGCACAGGGTGACCAGGAAAAAGTGCTGCGGTGCAAGAAATTTCTTATCAGCTATTTGGGAGAGGTAAAGAAGTAAAACACTGATTTTTGTAGCAAGGTCACTTGTCAGAAGTTCCTCTTGTTATTTTGTAGCTATTAATTATTAATTATCATATTTGCATCACATACTGTACATATTTTTCTCCATCTCCACTCACAGGTACGAAGCACAGAGGTAGCTAATGGCTGCAGAGAGGACGTGGACACGGCTCTGTTGAAACTGTATGCTGAACAGGATCATGACAGCCTTCTAGACCTGTTGGCTTCAGACAATGCCTGTCTGCTAACAGACAGCGTCCCATGGCTGGAGAAATATCACAAGTGTGTATATTATCATTTTTGTCTTGAATTAGGGCTGCTCCTTTTAAGAATAAGTTCACATAATTGATCATATCTGAAAAACATTGTGAAAATTGCTGCATTTTAACACACAAGGACACCTACACGTTTTGAAACTGTGGCTGCACTCTGACTTGTTGAATGTCATCTGACTGCTTTATAAAGAGTGATCTGGGTAAATTAGATGAATGTCAGGTCGGCAATGTCCAATCATGCTTAAAACTGTAGTAATTAACAGAAACGGACACTGTGGGGATCAGTCTAATTTTTATAATTAATTTGGTCACAAAATGTGCAAATTCCTAGAGGGACTGACTGAGATGAGGCTTTGTTGGATAAATACTTTTCTTTGCCCCCCACTGTTAATTACATCCCTGATATGGGTTTAATTCTTTGTCCAATTTAGTCAAGCCAGTTTAATTAGTTTGTACAAAAGTGAAATCATGAGGGAGATGCTTTGTTTGATTCATTCTTTTTTTTTGTTTCCCCTCTTGCTTAGATATTTTGCACTTGGGCTGCTCTACCATTGTAATGGTCAGGATTCAGCAGCACTACAGGTATGTACATTTAAACTCTTATCATTGTAAGTGTCAGCACTAATGCGATGTTTAGGAATTGAACAGACCCTATCTTTATTGTCCTCTTGACAGTTGTGGATTCGCGTGGTAGATGGGGATCTGCAGGACCCCACGAGATCTGACCTTTATGAGTACATCGTGGACTTTCTCTGCTCCTGCTCCAATCTGGACCTCGTGTGGAAGTATGCAGACTGGGCTTTAAAGAAGGATCCCACCGTAGGTTCCCAGGACCTTCTAATAACCACGGAAACTTAACAGAGTTGACAGTCAAAGATTACTAGTAACTTGTCAACTTGACTTCACAATTACAGTATACTTTAACAACAATGTAAACCAGTTAAATTATTTTATTTAATCTAATTTCAATGATTAGTTGAATGGCAATGCCCACTGAGTACTAGGAAAAAAATGCAAATAGGCAAATTAGCCAAGAGGACACATTTTATTAGCATTGTTTATTAAAAAGAAAACACAAACTGTAACAATTGTACACATTAAAACAGCGCATAAGCAAAGTCATGCAACATTAAGAACAACAGTTTGCTACAGTTCACATAGAACATTGATTGAATAGACATGCTGAACAACACTTCTCATATAAACAGAAGCTATTGTTCTCTAATATATACTAGTATGTAATTGTCATTGCATTGCTAGACAGCAAATGTATTTTACATTCACAGAGTTTTCACATCTTATTTTTCTGACATTTTGCAGCTATAGTGGTAACCTAGGCTTTCTTTTTTGTTCATAGATAGGTGTCCACATCTTTACTAAGAGGCCTGGCAGTAAAGATCAGTCAGAGCTGAAGCCTGATGATGTTATCACTTACCTGGCAAAGCACAGCCAGGCGCTTCTTCTCTACCTGGAACACCTGGTGCTGGAGAGACGGATACAGGTACAACAAACAGATAAAATCATCATTTGATGCTGATAAATGTGACTGAGGTCTGTTGAAGTGTCCTGGAGCAAGAGACCAAATCTGTGCTAGCCCCAGAGATTCTGATCTGGAGCTGATCTTTCACATAAAAAGATTTTCAAGCAAACACAATGACAGGACTTTCCCTGCAGTATCAGTTCCCCAAAGTACTGAATCACATTTTATCCCTCGACTTCCTCCTATAATCCTGACCTGTGAGTTAAGTAAACTAAGTTGCCTGTAAGGTGCAAATGTCTTTCTCTCTACAGTATAGGTGTCAGAATAGATTAACAGAAGTGGAGGGCTGAAGCTGAGAAGCAGATATCATTGTATTATTATCCTTTCAGAACAAGCAGGTTAAGTTGCTGTCATGAATCAAACTTTCTACATGATAATTTATTGATTTCTCTACACGTTTGTGGACGCAGAAGGAGAAGTTCCACACACACCTGGCTGTGTTGTACCTGGAGAGGGTCAAGTCATTGCTGTCAGAGTCGTCAGCCAATAAAGAGCAGCTGACCAGAGCAAGAGAGAGGCTCCAAGCTCTGCTCAGGGAGTCCAACCTATACCGTGTACAGTTTCTTTTAGGTGAGACCAATATCTGAAAATACCACCAAATTATTCTTAAGACATATCTTTCTGTCTACAAGTGTCGATCAATGCTTATTTTAGATTTTAATGGTGTTTATCTTTTGATAGCGCCATCAACAACTGTGTCTCATCAGTTTTAAAACAGCATGTTTGAGCCACCTTGAACACAATTCTGCACATGGATTATAGGAATTAAGATTTAGTGCAGCTCTAGCTGGAAAATCTTTGAGAGCAAGGTCTGATTCTCTAGATTCGGACTTTGTTCCAAAATGGCTACAGATTGTTTTGCAGGTTTTGACTCTTCATGTTTTATATCCCTCTGTTTTCTTTAGGTAAGATAGAAAACTGTGAACAACTGCTGCTAGAGCGTGCAACACTACATGGAAAACTGGAGGAGCACGATAAAGCTCTGCACATATTGGTGCATGAGCTCAGAGACTTCCCGTCCGCTGAGGCCTTTTGTATATGGGCCTCTTGTTGTCGGGATTCTGCTTACCGACAGCAGCTGTTTCACCTTCTCTTGGGAGTGTATCTAGACGGAACCCGTCCTGGAAAATCCCAGACAGCGGCAGGCAGCAGCGGTGGAGACCTAGAGATGGCGGCAGTGGACCTCCTGAATCGGCACGGAGAGTCGTTTGATGCGGTCCGCGTGCTGCGTATGCTCCCCGAGGGCTGGTCACTGCAGCTGCTGCGGCCCTTCCTGGGTCGAGCCATCAGGGCCAATATGCACGCCTGCCGCACCTCGCAGATCGCTCTGGGGCTAGCCCACTCTGAAAACCTTCAACTGCTGCATGACAGGGTGAGCAGCACATACATATAACACAAAAACTTGCAAATTTAGGAAACAATTAAATTTTATCTCCACATTTAACCACATTACTTGTAATGTGTTGTTTTACAGGATTGGTTATGACATCATCTGTTAATAGATTATTCTGTTTTGTTTTCAGGAGCATTAGTTTACAAAGCAGTAACAGCTATAATAATGATAATAGCAACACAAATGACTACTTATTTTAAAGTATTGGTGTAGTTAAATCTCTCTTAGTATTTCTCTAATAGAACAATCCTCAGTAAATAAATGAATTAATGAGTAATTAAAGTAGAGTTGGACCGATTAGTAGATGAATTGATTGGACAACTAACAGAAAATCAATCGGCAACCATTTTAATAATCAATTGATTTGTTATTTTGACATTCACTGGTTTCAGCTTCAATGTGGAAAACTAATAAATGAAAAAAATAAATGTGGAGATTTAATGCCTCTCTTTGTCATATATGACATTATTATTATAACATTACAGGCATTTCCACCATTTTTTGACTTTGTATAAACATTTAATTGAGAAAATAATTGGTAGATGAATTGACAGTGAAAAATATAGTTAGTTGCAGCTCTTTACTGAAGCTCGACAGCCTCTCTAAAATCTTAAACTTTCAAGTCTCAAAAATGTAAACTTGTCTAAACTAATCAACTTAGGGTTTGGACCTTTGTGATATAACCTAAGACATAAAACAATCTAGTATGTCCCAATAATTAGGTGGAGGAAGGAGTGGAATCATTACACAAAGTCATCTAATTTATTTTATAAATATAAATAACAAAATTTCTCAAAACAATCAACATAATT
Source organism: Thunnus albacares (assembly GCF_914725855.1). Taxonomy (NCBI): domain Eukaryota; kingdom Metazoa; phylum Chordata; class Actinopteri; order Scombriformes; family Scombridae; genus Thunnus; species Thunnus albacares. The sequence continues at coordinate 26,096,446 of NC_058106.1, forward strand.
GGAGGGAGTGATGTATATTGTCTTCTGTCTGTCTTACTACAGCCAAATACTGCTTTAAACTGAGTTAAATTTTAATTTTAGGCAGTCATACTGCTTCTATAAATAAAATAATTCATATTGGAGAAATAGGGCCTCCCTGTCAATTATCTCTTGAAATTCTGTAATGAGAGGGGCAAATATTGTTTGTATTAACATATGTTAAGCAGGTTACATCTATTTTCTTAACCATATTGATTGATTATTCTTTTTTCTCACAGAAGTTTAATGTCTGTACTGGCTTGAATGTATCTCATAGTCACTGAATTGAGCTCATTGTAAGTCTATGCTGATGTACGTGTTTCCTCCTCCAGTTGAAAGAGCGGAAGAAACCAATCTTTGTGTCTGAGAAGAAGGGATGCCACCTGTGCCACAACACCTTCAGTGAGCCTGACGTGGTGTGCCTGCCAGGTGGAGTGCCTGTCCATACTCACTGTGTCGCCCAGAGAGTAAGAGACTCTCCCACAAAGAGACAGTTAACTAATAGCAGCAACCATACGTGAGACTTGACCCGTCAAACTACAATGTGATCTGTGACCGGAGGCACCGAAATAAAGCAGGACTGTCTGAGGACTGTGGGGATAAGAAAAAGCACAGAACACCCATTGCCCAAGTAGAATTGGCTGTGGAGTTGATGAGAAACACAAAGAAAGCTGTGTGTGTTTGTGAAAGAAAGAGAGAGAAAGTGTGTGTTTGAGAGAGAGTGCAAAGGGAGAAAGCTATTTATTCCTGTGCTGCAATTAAACCACACTTTCAGACTGTAAGTTTTTATAGGTATATCAAAAACAACAGCTACGTGACCCTGCCCTTTAATCCATTTTAACAAAGAATGAATCGACGACAGACTCCTCTGCTTATCTGTGGGTTCAGTACTGTATCTGTCCTTGTATTGTTTTAAACCTGAATTTGACAAACTGCTTGGACTACAGGACACACAATATGTGAATCCTGCTGCAAATATTTCGTAAGCATGAACAGTATTACCACTCCTACGGTTCTGGTCTAATCAACTCATATGGGTATTGTATTAATATTGATCTAACTTTGCACATTGCAGTGTTGGGTTTTAATGTGAAGTACTACAAAAGACTCACTCTTACTGATGGAAATTGAGTCTTTTACGTCTGTCTTTTACTCTCTGAGATCTGGTCTCACTGCTGCTTTGTTTGTTTCCCTTCAGCCATGAGAGCAATGAATGTTGTATTCCAGGTGGTGACTTTCTGGCAGCAATTTGATCCAAGCCCATTAGGTTTTGAATGTTCTGCGATCAAGGTTAGAGGCTATATCAGTGTGTCGTCGGTATAAAACACTACATGAAACCCTGCTAAACATTATTAAGTGTAACTGGGGATTCAGATCAATACTCAAACTGCATCAAGGATGAAATCAGATTGACCCTCTGAAACAATGAAATCATCTTTTACTGGTAATACGTCCGTAGACACATTGTGAAACATGACAGTAAATGCTATGGCACAGTAATAAGTGACAGATATGTAAAGTATCATCAAATCATGTGAACTCAAACTTCATATGTTTTGTCTGGTTTTGAGTAGCAAATAAATTGAGAGGGATCTTCAGTGCCCATAATCATAAATCCATTTTAGGTGTTTGTTTGAGTAGCGTTTTAAGATAAAGTTAATTGGAATTTGGCTCCTATAAAAACTAATTTCACTTATTTCCATCTCTGGTTATCTTTTTTTTTTTTTTTTTACACATTTCACAAAGAATATTTAACCACTAGATGGCAGTAATGTTTAAAAATGTCTGAAACAGCATGAAATGGATGTGACTTACTGATGCAACTCTTTGGAAGTTATTCTTTGGAATACCTTCAATATGCAAGTTGTTCAAAACAAATCCTGCTCCTAACCTTCACTATTTTATTACATTTTTTTTTCTCTCTCCCACCATTTCCACACTGCAACACAATCACTAATATAACATGGTTGAAACAGATAGAGACAGATCCACGCTGGTCAAAATTTAAATCTCATCGCATCCACTGTTGCATCAGACATACTGTACAGGTGTAGAGCTTTGGCAGGAAATTAAGTGTTTGATGAAGTTGTTTTTTTTTTTTTAATCATACTCCATGATCACATAAAATTATCTAAAAGTAATAAATGTCAAAGAAAACGGTCATCTCATAATGCCTGGCAGGATTAATTAACTAGTCATTGTACAGCAGTTTTGTTAAAAACTTAAAAAAGTTGTAGATATCTGAGAAAACAAATCCTGTATCATCCACTGCTTTGATAGGTAAAGAACAACTCATGGCTTGATGGATCTAAGCTTTCATAGCTGCTGCCTGCAGAGTGCTGGAGTTATGGCTTTAACCTTTTCATCATGACAACCCTCTCAAAAACGTAAAGAAACATAAATTAGAGTATTCTGTTCTAATAAAGCCCAATTCTTTACAGGCTTGTCAGCTCAGAACACCACTCTGTCCGTGACTGATTTCCAAAGTTTGTGTATGTGTCAGATAACAATCAAGTGCAGCTCGGACTTTATAAATGTTTCTCCCACACGGGCATAACTAATGGCAGGTTGCATTATGTGTTTGTGTCGCTTAATTGTATTAAAAATCACATGAGAAAGAAATCAGGGACATTCAACCTGCTGGAGGTGATGCTGTGCGAAAAAGTGGTTTATGTTTAACTATGTCAGACTACTTCACTTGGAAAAATTGTGCTCCCCAAGGTGGCAAAAGGTGCATGAATTCCAGGTTACCCCGTGGAGTTAGAGAAAACCATGACAACATCAAAATGTGGTTATGTAAAGCCGCCATACACAGAATGCACTCTTTATAAAGTTCAATTGTCGTGTACTTCCATGTTTTTTTTTATATATTTAACACTTGTCATTCGTCCTAGAAATGTGCTGCTGTCTGTCTGTCATTCAAGATGATTTACAGTTATAAAATTAAGTGATTTTTGACGGTCTTAACTCCTCTAATATCAGAAGGCTTGCATCCTGTAAAAGATATTCATCCAAACTGGTTCTGACAGAGAAAAATGGTCAGGATTCCCAAATCAAACTTTCATGGACTTGATTTTTTTTAACACAACAAAAACCAAAAGATCAGAGAAGTGTGTCTCCTCAATTGTTTATTTGGAGCTAATCCCCAATTGTCCAAACTAAACACATCACTGTTGTGGGTCTTGCTTGGTTCTCTGGTGCCTGTGCTGTTGATGCTAGCCTTCTGTAATCACAACCCATTTCTGTAGGGAACTTTGCGCAAACGTGGGACTATTTTTCTAACATGGAGATCAGAATATTGTAGATACTGTAGGTTTGACTCACTTTCCATGACAGAAATTCACAGCTTAATGCACAGCATCTTTCTGAACTATTTAAGTGTAGCTTGCTTAAAAAGCCCCCACACCCCCCTGACCATCATGACCTACGATAATTTAAAAAAAATACAGTACAGTTGTGTGAAAAAAAAAAGCTATTGTATTTCATAAATATATGTATACTGGTATGTATATACTGCATTTGTACCTGTTTGTTGCTTTCTAAATCAATGCCAATGTGGATGGAGTGTACAAACTGTAAATCCGTCCAATTTTAATAAACATGAAACTGTATATCAAGTCCTGAAGTCTGAAATTGACAATTCACACCTAAAAGTGACTGCTGTTACACATAATGTGTTTTTCTCTTTTATAATAGAGCTTGACAATGAAGTTGATGCCTGTGGCCTTAACTGTGACAACAAAACAATAATCAAGGGAATGTTAGAGTGTAGCAAAATTAGCTTTGGGATTTAATTGGATACCAATTAACTTCCCTCTCAGATGGATGAAATCATGGATTTTAGCATCAAAACAGCATGTCTGACATACTGTATCTCATAACTGGCGGCTGCAAGCTTGTTAGATTTATTGTAGCATTTAGGTGGCAGGGCTAAATCCAAACCTGCCTCTGCAAGTAAAAATCAAATGCAAAAACAAACATGGACATGGAAACATGGAAAGATCATTTCCAAAAATTAGTCTTCTGCCTTAAAGGGTGGGTTCATAATTTTTCAATTCAGTCTTAACAGTCAGGTGCCCCAATAAACATTGAAATAGGTTTTTCTTGCCATAAATCATTCCTCCTGTTCATACTGATCATTAGAAGATCGCTTTATAATATACTTACAATGTAAGTGATGGGGGACAAAATCCAAAGTCCTCCTTCTGTGCAAAAATGTATTTTTGTTTATCTGAAGCTGAATTGAAGTTTCAGCTGTCTTAACAAATCAAGTAGATATCTTTCAATGTTATAGTACCAAATTCCCTCTTTTTGTTACGTTACTTCCACCACAGCTCAACAGGGGAACACTGTCCGAGGAAACACAAAGAGGGAATTTGATGTTAAAAAGACTGTAAATGTGGAAGATAGTCACTTGATATGACTAACTCAGACTGCTGAAGCCTCATATATGCTTCAGATAAACCTTTAAATGCATTTTTGCACAAAATGACTGTGTGGGCATGCTGTGGAATTTGGCCCCCATAACTTACACTAGGGGTTGGGGGGGTTTCAGTGGTGGGGGAAAAATTCAGGTGTTTTAATTGTAAAAAAAAAAAAAAAAAAAGGTAGCAATACTGCAGTATAAAAATACTCCACTATAAGTAAAAGTTCAGCATTGAAAATGTCACTTAAGTAAAAAATATATGTTAAGTATTATTAGCAACAATGCACCAAACACAAAAATACTCACAATTCTGCAAATTATGAGTATTATATATTACTGTTACTGTTGTAGTGGGTCAAGGCGGAGCTCATTGTAACTATGGCATTAAGTTATAGGGTAGAACTTTTACTTTAATACTTTAAGTACATTTTGCTGCTAATAATGCTTATGCACTATTACTTTAGTAGGATTTTTCATACCAGACTTTAACTTGTAGTATTTTTACATTGCTGTATTGGTACTTTTACTTAAGTAAAGGATCTGAATACTTCTACCACCACTGCTCAAATTAGTACTTAAGTAGGCTAGAGTAACGTCACTTGAGTAACGTTAAATTTAACTCATTAGCTAGTAATGTAACTAGCTAGTTAGTTAGCCTAACGTTAAGTTACTTGGCATGTGGGCACGCAACAATTTGCATCCTCGCAAACAAGCAACATATACGTGCAAGTGTTTTGTCTTTAGTGACAAAGCATTAAAGCCAAGATTACTACTAACCAGCTGTGAATAAAGCTCCTTTTTGCGGAAATTTTGCGGGAGTTAGCCACTTTTTCAAGGCTGAGCGCCTTTCCCGAGGGGTCCTTTTCCCTGGACTGGCGGTAGGAGTGAGCAGCACCGGAGGATGGACTGTACGTAGTATGCCACATGTGGTCTAAATCTCCCACTTTCTCATTTTCACTAGTTTCTGTAACATTATGTGATGAAGAAACGATGCATTTTCACCACGCAAATAACGCTAACGTATGAACTACGTGACCTCGCCGCGTGATATTCAGTACGCAGAGGGGTTGCCATGGTAACCGGGGATTGAGACTCAAGAGTTTGTGTGCCAAACGTTAGCTAACGTAATTTCTTGCTTTGGCCAGTCTTGGTTGTGCTTTAAAACCCGTCTGTTTTAAGTAGCAGCTCGTAAAAAACAAAAACAAAACAAGGACAACACTTGAGGAAAAACAGAAAATCCAGAAGAAAACCACAGTAACAGAGCAGCCATGAATGACACTGAGGCGATTCAAGTGAGGTAATATGGGAGTTTTGGAGTTGGCGCTGACCGTTGGTGGTTTTTAAAATGTTTGATTTAAAAAATTTATATTTTCTTTCTCGTATTTTGGATGTGCTGTTACCGTAGGACGAGGTAGTTTGGGTGGGAATATCGTGTGATAGTACCAACCAACTATCTGAGTGTTTGATGTAACGTAGCAGTATAGATGTGAAGGGGAGTAACGTTACAGAAAATCACGAGTTTTCTTTGCTCAAGACAAATTTTACTTTAACTCTGACAATAAAATGCAATGTAATCCAAGTGAAATATGAAAACATTTTAGTGGATGGAAATGTACTTTTTGTATAAAACCATATCATATTATTTCACACATGACCTTAATTTCATAACATGTACAGTAAATGCTATGTATGGTGATTAAATAACTAATATAATGGTCAAACGTACCATATAAAGTGTTTGAGTCCCATCAGTTCTGTAGGTGAGGAATTCAGGTGTCAAAGAAAAAGGAGACGTCACAGATAACCTGTCCTATTCCTTTGTATGTTGTTTTTTTCTGCACCTGTACCCAACTAGAGTGGGATTTGCACACTATCCACCCTGTCTGCAAATAATTCAGATGCTACAGGTGACTTGCCTGGTATTTAACTGATAATGAAAGATACATGGATTTAGACAACATATATTTTGTTGTTGAAATGTTGACAGCATGTATTTAGAACCTCTTGTTTATGGTGACATTTCTTGATCCCTTTTCTTTTTTTGTCTCTTAGTTTTGCATGTGAAAACTCTGATGAGGAACCAACAAAAATTTCCACAGAAGCTCAAGATGAAGTAGGAAGAGGAGAGACTCAAAACAACTGCATGAAGAGACTGCGATCCAGTTGGCAAGCTATTTTGATAGTGGTTTTGATGGTGCTTTTTTGTGTTGTGACAGCCCTCCTCTTCACCAAGATAAATAAAGAGCAAAGTCTGACAGCAGAAATACAGCTCATGAGAGAAGAGATATTCATGGCATGGAACAACACCAAGCAACTGCAAATAGAAAGCAATGAGCTGAAGCAACTTCTGAGCTCAACTTATCAAAACTGCACCTTCCTGGGAAATGAGAACCACCAAGTGGCACTGCTGCTAAATGCCACACTGTACAAACTCACCGCGCTGTCAGCTGAGAAAACACAGCTGAGCTTGCTCTCAAAGAATACATCGCACGAAAAAACACAGTTGCAAGTGGAGAGCAAAGAGCTGATTGTGCTTCTAAATTCAACCCTGCAAAACTGGAACCTTGTAGAAGAGGACACACAACTGAACGTGCTGCTGAACGAGTCGCTGCGCATCATCACCCTGGCAGCTACAGAAAATAAACAGTTAAGCTTGCTGTTGGACAATGACCATCAAACCTCCAAGCAGCAGCAAACAGAAAACAATGAGCTGAAGCAAATTCTGAGCTCCACTTATCAAATGTGCACCCTCCTGGGAAATGAGAACCACCGACTGAAGCTACTTCTAAATGCCACAATGTACGACCTCACCCTGCTGTCAGCTGAGAAAATACAGCTGAGCCTGCTCTCGAAGAATACATCGAATGAAAAAACACAGTTGCAAGCAAAGTGTAAAGAACTGAATGTGCTTCTCAATTCAAGCGTGCAAAAGTGGAACTTCGTAGAAGAGGAGAAAAGACAACTGAACGTGCTGCTGAACGACTCACTGCGCAACATCACCCTGGCATCTGCAGAAAATAAACAGTTGAGCTTGCTGTTGGACAATGAACAGCAAACCTCTATGCAGCTGAAAGCAGACAATCAACACCAGCGTTCAATCCTTTTCTCTGACAAACTGACCTTCCTCTGGAATTTCTGCGACAGGAACACACTGGAGTGCTCACGCTGCCTGCCTGGCTGGGTCGAGCACGCTTCACGTTGCTTCTTCTTGTCCAATAAAACGATGAAGTGGGAAGATGCTCGCAGGGAGTGTATAAAAATCGGGGGTGACCTGGCTGTTGTTCTGAGTGAAGATGACCAGGTGTTCTTGACCACCCTGACTTTTCAGTTCGCACAGCAGCATCCTGAAGAAGAATTCCATTCGGCGTGGATCGGGTTGCAGGACATGGTGAAGGAGGGCACCCACCTCTGGGTCAATGGCAAAACTCCCCACCCAGATTTAATTTACTGGAGGCCTCTGGAGCCAAACAACGCCATGGCCTGGTGGGACAACAGCATGGCAGGGCAGGACTGTGTTGTAATTGTGCCGCCAAGCAGCACCACAGAGGAGAACTGGTTAAACTCCTGGGATGACATTATTTGTGGTGGCGAACGGCACTACCTGTGTGAGACCACAGCTCTCGATTTGTCCTGAGTGACACACCTGGCATGTAGCAGTCTATTTTTAGCCCAGATCTGCTGGACTCTGCCTGCCCCCAGTATGTGTTGTACATATGTATGTATTGTGCTATACAAAGAAAGTGAAATGTCATTGTTGATAGGGACATGAATGTCATTTCATTAGGTACTTATTTTGGTTAAATACCACAAAAAGTACCAAACTAAGGCTACTACATGGCTCAACAAGTGACTTGACTGCCAACAATTTCAAAAATGGGTATATTCCAGGCTCTTCTCCATGGTGCTTCAGTAGTCTTATAGTAGTACAGTACAAAAGCATGACAGCTGTCATTAGCGCAAGACAAACAGCTACCTTTCTCAGTTGTTTCACTTAAATAATGCTGCTAACGTGCTAAAATTTGGCAGGAGCGCTGTTCCAGTGGTGGAAAGTACCTTATTTAAATAAACGTTTTTAACGGTATTTGTACTTCACTTAAGTATTCACATTTTATGTTACTTTATACTTAAACTCCACTACATTTCAGTGAGATATATTGTACTTTTTACTTATCTGACAGTTGAGTCACTGGTTACTGTGCATGTTAAGATTTTATACTGTACACAAAACCTTTGTTGAGATTATAAGATATGATGCATTTTCATACTCAAATGTGTATAAAGTAGTTAAAATGTTCACTACATTCAACAGCTATAGCTTTTGAATGCATTTTTGCACAATATGACTGTGTGGACACCCTGTGGATTTTGGCCCCCGTCATTTACATTGAGGGTTCGGGGGGATTTTCGGTGGTGGAGGAAGCATTCAGGTGTTTTACTTTTTTTTAAAAAGAAAAAAAAGGTCTCAATACTGCAATATAAAAAAATACTCAATTACAAGTAAAAGTTCTGCATTGAAAATGACACTGAAGTAAAAATATATATTAAGTATTATTAGCAACAATGTACCAAATGTAAAAAATGCTAACAATTCTGCAATTTTGAGTATTATATATTACTGTTATTGTTGTAGTTGGTCAAGGCTGAGCTGATTGTAACTATGGTATTAAGTTATAGGCTAGTACTTTTACTTTAATACTTTAAGTACATTTTGCTGCTAATACTTATGTACTTTTACTTTGATAGGATTTTTCATACCAGACTTTTACTTGTAATTGAGTATTTTTACATTGCTGTATTGGTACTTTTACTTAAGTAAAGGATCTGAATACTTCTACCACCACTGCTCAAATTTGTACTTAAGTAGACTAGAGTACTTGAGTAAATGTAACTGACAAGCTAGTAATGTAACTAGCTAGTTAGTTAGCTTAACGTTAAGTTACTTGGCATGTGGGCACACAACAGTTAGCATCTTCACAAACAAGCAACATATGCATGCAAGTGTTTCATCTTTAGTGACAACGCATTAAAGCCAAGAGTACTACTCACCAGCTGTGAATAAAGCTCCTTTTTGCAGAATTTTTGCGGAGGTTAGACACTTTTTCAAGGCTGAGCGCCTTTCCCGAGGAGTCCTTTCCGCTGGATTGGCGGTAGGAGGGAGCAGCACCGGAGGATGGACTATACGTAGTATGCCACATGTGGTCTAAATCTCTCACTTTCCCATTTTCACTAGTTTCTGTACCATTATGTGATGAAGAAACGATGCATTTCCACCACGCAGCTAACGCGAGCGTATAAACAACGTGACCTCCAGTACGCAGGGGGGTTGCCATGGTAACCGAGGGTTGACAATCAGACAGGAGTTTGTGTGCCAAAAGTTAGCTAACGTAGTTTCTTGCTTTGTTCAGTCTTGGTTGTGCTTTAAAATCCGTCTATGTCTAAAGTAGCAGCTCGTAAAAAAACAAACAAAAACAAAACATGGACAGCACTTTAGGAAAAACAGAAAATCCAGAGGAAAACCACAGTAACACAGCAGCCATGAATGACACTGAGGCGGTTCAAGTGAGGTAATATGGGAGTTTTGAAGTTGGCGCTGACCGTTGGTGGTTTTTTAAAATGATTTAAAAAATTATATTTTCTTGTATTTTTGGATGTACTGTTGCCGCAGGCTGAGGTAGTTTGGGTGGGACTGTAGTGTGATAGTACCAACCAACTATCTGAGTGTTTGATGTAACGTAGCAGTATTGATGTGAAGGGGAGTAACGTTACAGAAAATCATAAGTTTTCTTTGCAAATTTTTTTTGCAATCCAATCCAAGTGAAATATGAAAGCATTTTAGTGGATGGAAATGTACTTTTTGTATAAAACCATATGATATTATTTCACACATGACCTTAATTTCATAAAAGAACATGTACAGTAAATGCTATGTATGGTGATTAAATAACTAATATAATGGTCAAACGTACTGTACAAAGTATTTGAGTCCCATCAGTTCTGTAGGTGAGGAATTCAGGTGTCAAGGAAAAAGGAGAAGTCACAGATAACCTGTCCTATTCCTTTGTATGTTGTTTTTTTCTGCACCTGTACCCAACTAGAGTGGTATTTGCACACTATCCACCCTGTCTGCAAATAATTCAGATGCCACAGGTGACTTGCCTGGTATTTAACTGATAATGAAAGATACATGGATTTAGACAACATACATTTTGTTGTTGAAATGTTGACAGCGTGTATTTAGAACCTCTTGTTTGTGGTGACATTTCTTGATCCCTTTTCTTTTTTTTGTCTCTTAGTTTTGCATGTGAAAACTCTGATGAGGAACCAACAAAAATTTCCACCGAAGCTCAAGATGAAGTAGGAAGAGGAGAGACTCAAAACAACTGCATGAAGAGACTGCGATCCAGTTGGCAAGCTATTTTGATAGTGGTTTTGATGGTGCTTTTTTGTGTTGTGACGGCCCTCCTCTTCACCAAGATAAATAAAGAGCAAAGTCTGACAGCAGAAATACAGCTCATGAGAGAGGAGATATTCATGGCATGGGACAACACCAAGCAGCTGCAAATAAAAAACAATGAGCTGAAGCAACTCCTGAGCTCAACTTATCAAAACTGCCCACTCCTGGGAAATGAGAACCACCAAGTGGCACTGCTGCTAAATGCCACACTGTACAAACTCACCTTGCTGTCAGCTGAGAAAACACAGCTGAGCTTGCTCTCAAAGAATACATCGCACGAAAAAACACAGTTGCAAGTGGAGAGCAAAGAGCTGATTGTGCTTCTAAATTCAACCCTGCAAAACTGGACCCTTGTAGAAGAGGACACACAACTGAACATGCTGCTGAACGAGTCGCTGCGCATCATCACCCTGGCAGCTACAGAAAATAAACGGTTAAGCTCGCTGTTGGACAATGAACATCAAACCTCCAAGCAGCAGCAAACAGAAAACAATGAGCTGAAGCATCTTCTGAGCTCCACTTATCAAATGTGCACCCTCCTGGGAAATGAGAACCACCAACTGACGCTGCTGTTAAATGCTACACGGTACAACTTCAACGTGCTGACAGCTGAGAAAACACAGCTGAGCCTGCTCTTGAAGAAAAAAGTGAACGAAAAAACACAGTTGCAGGTGGAGAGTAAAGAGCTAAATGTGCTTCTGAATTCAACCGTGCAAAACTGGAACCTTGTAAAAGAGGAGAACAGACAACTGAACGTGCTGCTGAACAAGTCGCTACGCAACATCACTCTGGCATCTGCAGAAAATGAACGTTTGAACTTGCTGCTAGATGATGAACAGCAAACCTCCAAGCAGCTGCAATTACAAAACAGTGAGCTGAAGCAAATTCTGAACTCCACTTGTCAAAACTCTACCTTCCTGGGAAATGAGAACCACCGACTGATGCTGCTGCTAAATGCCACAATGAACAACTTCACCTTGCTGACAGCTGAAAAAACACAGCTGAGCCTGCTCTTGAAGAACACACTGAATGAAAAAACACAGTTACAAGTAGAGTGTAAAGAGCTGAATTTTCTTCCAAATTCAACCCTGCAAAACTGGACCCTTGTAGAAGAGGAAAACAAACAACTGAAAGTGCATCAGAACGACTTGCTGCGCATCATCACCCTGGGGTCTGCAGAAAATGAACGTTTGAACTTGCTGTTAGATGATGAACAGCAAACCTCTATGCAGCTGCAAGTTGAAAACAGTGAGCTGAAGCAACGTCTGAGCTCAACTTATGAAAACGTCACCTTCCTGGGAAATGAGAAGCACCGACTGATGCTCCTGCTAAATGCCACACTGTACAACCTGACCTTGCTGACAGCTGAAAAAACACAGCTGAGCCTGCTCTCGAGGAATACATCGCACGAAAAAACACAGTTGCAAGTAGAGAGCAAAGAGCTGATTGTGCTTTTAAATTCAACTCTGCAAAACTGGACCCTTGTAGAAGAGGACACACAACTGAACATGCTGCTGAACGAGTCGCTGCGCATCATCACCCTGGCAGCTACAGAAAATAAACGGTTAAGCTCGCTGTTGGACAATGAACATCAAACCTCCAAGCAGCAGCAAACAGAAAACAATGAGCTGAAGCAACTTCTGAGCTCCACTTATCAAATGTGCACCCTCCTGGGAAATGAGAAGCACCAACTGACGCTGCTGTTAAATGCTACATGGTACAACTTCAACATGCTGACAGCTGAGAAAACACAGCTGAGCCTGCTCTTGAAGAAAAAAGTGAACGAAAAAACACAGTTGCAGGTGGAGAGTAAAGAGCTGAATGTGCTTCTGAATTCAACCTTGCAAAACTGGAACCTTGCAGAAGAGAAGAACAGACAACTGAACGTGCTGCTGAACGAGTCGCTACGCAACATCACTCTGGCATCTGCAAAAAATAAACGGTTGAGCTTGCTGCTAAATGATGAACAGCAAACCTCCAAGCAGCTGCAATTACAAAACAGTGAGCTGAAGCAAATTCTGAACTCCACTTGTCAAAACTCTACCTTCCTGGGAAATGAGAACCACCGACTGATGCTGCTGCTAAATGCCACAATGAACAACTTCACCTTGCTGTCAGCTGAAAAAACACAGCTGAGCCTACTCTTGAAGAACACACTGAATGAAAAAACACAGTTGCAAGTAGAGTGTAAAGAGCTGAATGTGCTTCCAAATTCAAGCCTGCAAAATTGGACCCTTGTAGAAGAGGAGAACAGACAATTGAACGAGCGTCTGAACGACTTGCTGCGCAACATCACCCTGGGGTCTGCAGAAAATGAACGGTTGAACTTGCTGTTAGATGATGAACAGCAAACCTCTATGCAGCTGCAAGTTGAAAACAGTGAGTTGAAGCAACGTCTGAGCTCAACTTATGAAAACGTCACCTTCCTGGGAAATGAGAAGCACCGACTGATGCTCCTGCTAAATGCCACAATGTACAACCTCACCTTGCTGTCAGCTGAAAAAACACAGCTGAGCCTGCTCTCGAGGAATACATCACATGAAAAAACACAGTTGCAAGTAGAGAGCAAAGAGCTGATTGTGCTTTTAAATTCAACTCTGCAAAACTGGACCCTTGTAGGTGAGGACACACATCTGAACGTGCTGCTGAACGAGTCGCTGCGCATCATCACCCTGGGGTCTGCAGAAAATAAACGGTTAAGCTTGCTGTTGGACAATGAACATCAAACCTCCAAGCAGCAGCAAACAGAAAACAATGGGCTGAAGCGTCTTCTGAGCTCCACTTATCAAATGTGCACCCTCCTGGGAAATGAGAACCACCAACTGACGCTGCTGTTAAATGCTACACGGTACAACTTCAAGGTGCTGACAGCTGAGAAAACACAGCTGAGCCTGCTCTTGAAGAAAAAAGTGAACGAAAAAACACAGTTGCAGGTGGAGAGTAAAGAGCTGAATGTGCTTCTGAATTCAACCTTGCAAAACTGGAACCTTGCAGAAGAGAAGAACAGACAACTGAACGTGCTGCTGAACGAGTCGCTACGCAACATCACTCTGGCATCTGCAAAAAATAAACGGTTGAGCTTGCTGCTAGATGATGAACAGCAAACCTCCAAGCAGCTGCAATTACAAAACAGTGAGTTGAAGCAAATTCTGAACTCCACTTGTCAAAACTCTACCTTCCTGGAAAATGAGAACCACCGACTGATGCTGCTGCTAAATGCCACAATGAACAACTTCACCTTGCTGTCAGCTGAAAAAACACAGCTGAGCCTGCTCTTGAAGAACACACTGAATGAAAAAACACAGTTGCAAGTAGAGTGTAAAGAGCTGAATGTGCTTCCAAATTCAAGCCTGCAAAATTGGACCCTTGTAGAAGAGGAGAACAGACAATTGAACGAGCGTCTGAACGACTTGCTGCGCAACATCACCCTGGGGTCTGCAGAAAATGAACGTTTGAACTTGCTGTTAGATGATGAACAGCAAACCTCTATGCAGCTGCAAGTTGAAAACAGTGAGCTGAAGCAACGTCTGAGCTCAACTTATGAAAACGTCACCTTCCTGGGAAATGAGAAGCACCGACTGATGCTCCTGCTAAATGCCACAATGTACAACCTCACCTTGCTGTCAGCTGAAAAAACACAGCTGAGCCTGCTCTCGAGGAATACATCACATGAAAAAACACAGTTGCAAGTGGAGAGCAAAGAGCTGATTGTGCTTTTAAATTCAACTCTGCAAAACTGGACCCTTGTAGGTGAGGACACACATCTGAACGTGCTGCTGAACAAGTCGCTGCGCATCATCACCCTGGGGTCTGCAGAAAATAAACGGTTAAGCTTGCTGTTGGACAATGAACATCAAACCTCCAAGCAGCAGCAAGCAGAAAACAATGAGCTGAAGCAACTTCTGAGCTCCACTTATCAAATGTGCACCCTCCTTGGAAATGAGAACCACCAACTGACGCTGCTGTTAAATGCTACACGGTACAACTTCAACATGCTGTCAGCTGAGAAAACACAGCTGAGCCTGCTCTTGAAGAACACACTGAATGAAAAAACACAGTTGCAAGTAGCGTGTGAAGAGCTGAATTTACTTCCAAATTCAAGCCTGCAGAACTGGACCCCTGTAGAAGAGGAGAACAGACAACTGAATGAGCGTCTGAACGACTTGATGGGCATCATAACCCTGGGGTCTGCAGAAAATGAACGTTTGAACTTTCTCCTAGATGATGTACAGCAAACCTCTATGCAGCTGCAAATAGAAAGAAATGAGCTGAAGCAACTTCTGAACTCCACTCATGAAAACTGCACCTTCCTTGGAAATGAGAAGCACCGACTGAAGCTGCTGCTAAATGCCACAATGAATAACTTTACCTTGCTGACAGCTGAAAAAACACAGCTGAGCCTGCTCTTAAAGAACACACTGAATGAAAAAACACAGTTGCAAGTACAGTGTAAAGAGCTGAATGTGCTTCCAAATTCAACCCTGCAAAACTGGACCCTTGTAGAAGAGGAAAACAGACAACTGAAAGTACATCAGAATGACTTGCTGCGCATCATCACCCTGGGGTCTGCAGAAAATGAACGGTTGAACTTGCTGTTAGATGATGAACAGCAAACCTCTATGCAGCTGCAAGTTGAAAACAATGAGCTGAAGCAACGTCTGAGCTCAACTTATGAAAACTGCACCTTCCTGGGAAATGAGAAGCACCGACTGACGCTGCTGCTAAATGCCACAATGTACAACCTCACCTTGCTGACAGCTGAAAGAACACAGCTGAGCCTGCTCTCGAGGAATAAATCGCACGAAAAAACCCAGTTGCAAGTAGAGAGCAAAGAGCTGATTGTGCTTCTAAATTCAACTCTGCAAAACTGGACCCTTGTAGGTGAGGACACACATCTGAACGTGCTACTGAACGAATCACTGCGCATCATCACCCTGGCATCTGCAGAAAATAAACGGTTAAGCTTGCTGTTGGACAATGAACATCAAACCTCCAAGCAGCAGCAAACAGAAAACAATGAGCTGAAGCATCTTCTGAGCTCCACTTATCAAATGTGCACCCTCCTGGGAAATGAGAACCACAAACTGACGCTGCTGTTAAATGCCACAATGAACAACTTCACCTTGCTGAAGGCTGATAAAACACAGCTAAGCCTGCTCTTGAAGAACACACTGAATGAAAAAACACAGTTGCAAGTAGAGTGTGAAGAGCTGAATTTGCTTCCAAATTCAAGCCTGCAGAACTGGACCCTTGTAGAAGAGGAGAACAGACAACTGAATGTGCGTCTGAACGACTTGATGGGCATCATAACCCTGGGGTCTGCAGAAAATGAACGGTTGAACTTGCTCTTAGATGATGAACAGCAAACCTCTATGCAACTGCAAATAGAAAGAAATGAGCTGAAGCAACTTCTGAACTCCACTTATGACAACTGCACCCTCCTTGGAAATGAGAACCACCGACTGACGCTGCTGCTAAATGCCACAATGAACAACTTCACTTTGCTGACAGCTGAAAAATCACAGCTGAGCCTGCTCTTGAAGAACACACTGAATGAAAAAACACAGTTGCAAGTAGAGTGTGAAGAGCTGAATTTGCTTCCAAACTCAACCCTGCAAAACTGGACCCTTGTAGAAGAGGAGAACAGACAACTGAACATACGTCTTAACGACTTGATGGGCATCATAACCCTGGGGTCTGAAGAAAATGAACGGTTGAACTTGCTGTTAGATGATGAACAGCAAACCTCTATGCAGCTGCAAATAGAAAGAAATGAGCTGAAGCAACTTCTGAACTCCACTTATGAAAACTGCACCTTCCTGGGAAATGAGAACCACCGACTGACGCTGCTGCTAAATGCAACACTGTATAATTTCACCTTGCTGACAGCTGAAAAAACACAGCTGAGTCTGCTCTTGAAGAATACAACGCGTGAAAAAACACAGTTGCAGATGGAGAGCAAAGAAGTGAATGTGCTTCTAAATTCAAGCCTACAAAACTGGACCCTTGTAGAAAAGAACAGACAACTGAACGTACGCCTGAACGACTTACTGCGCAACATCACCCTGGGGTCTGCAGAAAATGAACGTTTGAACTTGCTGTTAGATGATGAACAGCAAACCACCAAGCAGCTGCAAATAGAAAAAAACGAGCTGAAGCAACTTCTGAACTTCACTTATGAAAACTGCACCTTCCTGGGAAATGAGAATCACCGACTGACGCTGCTGCTAAATGCAACACTGAACAACTTCACCCTGCTGTCAGCTGAAAAAACACGGCTGAGCCTGCTCTTGAAGAACACAACATGCAAAAAAACACAGTTGCAGGTAGAATGTAAAGAGCTAAATGTACTTCCAAATTCAACCCTGCAAAACTGGACCCTTGCTGAAGAGGAGAACAGACAACTGAACGTACGCCTGAACGACTTACTGCGCAACATCACTCTGGGGTCTGCAGAAAATGAACGTTTGAACTTGCTGTTAGATGATGAGCAGCAAACCTCTATGCAGTTGCAAATAAAAAACAATGAGCTGAAGCAACTTCTGAACTCCACCTATCAAAACGTCACCTTCCTGGGAAATGAGAACCACCGACTGACGCTGCTGCTAAATGCCACATTGTACAACTTCACCTTGCTGTCAGCTGAAAAAACACAGCTGAGCCTGCTCTCGAAGAATACATTGCATGAAAAAACACAGTTGCAAGCGAAGTGTAAAGAACTGAATGTGCTTCTGAATTCAACCCTGCAAAACTGGACCCTTGTAGAAGAGGAGAAAAGACAACTGAATGTGCTGCTGAACGACTCACTGCGCAACATCACCCTGGGGTCTGCAGAAAATGAACGGTTGAACTTGCTGTTAGATGATGAACAGCAAACCTCCAAGCAGCTGCAAATAGAAAAAAACAAGCTGAAGCAACTTCTGAACTCCACTTATGAAAACTTCATCTTCCTGGGAAATGAGAACCACCGACTGACGCGGCTGCTAAATGCAACAATGTACAACTTCACCTTGCTGTCAGCTGAAAAAACACAGCTAAGCCTGCTCTCAAAGAATACATTGCATGAAAAAACCCAGTTGCAAGCGAAGTGTAAAGAACTGAATGTGCTTCTGAATTCAACTCTGCAAAACTGGACCCTTGTAGAAGAGGAGAAAAGACAACTGAACGTGCTGCTGAACGAGTCGCTACGCAACATCACCCTGGCATCTGCAGAAAATGAACGGTTGAACTTGCTATTAGATGATGAACAGCAAACCTCTATGCAACTGCAAATAGAAAGAAATGAGCTGAAGCAACTTCTGAACTCCACTTATGAAAACTTCACCTTCCTGGGAAATGAGAACCACCGACTGACGCGGCTGCTAAATGCAACACTGTACAACTTCACCTTGCTGTCAGCTGAAAAAACACAGCTGAGCCTACTCTTGAAGAATACAACACGTGAAAAAACACAGTTGCAGATGGAGAGCAAAGTACTGAATGTGCTTCTAAATTCAACCCTGCAAAACTGGACCCTTGAAAAAGAGGAGAACAGACAACTGAATGTGCGTCTGAACGACTTGCTTCGCATCAACACCTTGGGGTCTGCAGAAAATGAACGTTTGAACTTGCTGTTAGATGATGAACAGCAAAACTCTATGCAGCTGCAAATAAAAAACAATGAGCTGAAGCAACTTCTGAACTCCACTTATCAAAACTCTACCTTCCTGGGAAATGAGAACCACCGACTGACGCTGCTGCTAAATACGACAATGTACAACTTCACCTTGCTGTCAGCTGAAAAAACACAGCTGAGCCTGCTTTCAAAGAATATATTGCATGAAAAAACACAGTTGCAAGCGAAGAATAAAGAACTGAATGTGCTTCTGAATGACTCACTGCGCAACATCGCCCTGGGGTCTGCAGAAAATGAACGTTTGAACTTGCTGTTAGATGATGAACAGCAAACCTCCAAGCAGCTGCAAATAGAAAAAAATGAGCTGAAGCAACTTCTGAACTCCACTTATGAAAACTTCATCTTCCTGGGAAATGAGAACCACCGACTGACGCTGCTGCTAAATGCAACACTGTACAACTTCACCCTAATGTCAGCTGAAAAAACACGGCTGAGCCAGCTCTCAAAGAATACGTCACACGAAAAAACCCAGTTGCAAGCGAAGTGTAAAGAACTGAATGTGCTTCTGGATTCAACCCTGCAAAAGTGGAACCTCGTAGAAGAGGAGAAAAGGCAACTGAACGTGCTGCTGAACGACTCACTGCGCAACATCACCCTGGCATCTGCAGAAAATGAACGATTGAGCTTGCTGTTGGACAATGAACAGCAAACCTCTATGCAGCTGAAAGCAGACAATCAACACCAGCGTTCAATCCTTTTCTCTGACAAACTGACCTTCCTCTGGAATTTCTGCAACAGGAACACACTGGAGTGCTCACGCTGCCTGCCTGGCTGGGTCGAGCACGCTTCACGTTGCTTCTTCTTGTCCAGTAAAACGATGAAGTGGGAAAATGCTCGCAGGGAGTGTATAAAAGTCGGGGGTGACCTGGCTGTTGTTCTGAGTGAAGATGACCAGGTGTTCTTGACCACCCTGACTTTTCAGTTTGTACAGCAGCATCCTCAAGAAGCATTCCATTCGGCGTGGATCGGGTTGCAGGACATGGTGAAGGAGGGCACCCACCTCTGGGTCAATGGCAAAAGACCCCACCCAGATTTAATTTACTGGAGGCCTCTGGAGCCAAACAATGCCATGGCCTGGTGGGACAAAAGCATGGCGGGGCAGGACTGTGTTGCAATTGTGCCACCGAGAAGCACCACAGAGGAGAACTGGTTAAACTCCTGGGATGACATTATTTGTGGTGGCAAACGGCACTACATATGTGAGACCACGGCTCTCGATTTGTCCTGAGTGACACACCTGGCATGTAGCAGTCTATTTTTAGCCCAGATCTGCTGGACTCTGCCTGCCCCCAGTATGTGTTGTACATATGTATGTATTGTGCTATACAAAGAAAGTGAAATGTCACTGTTGATAGGGACATGAATGTCATCTCATTAGGTACTTATTTTGGTTAAATACCACAAAAAGTACCAAACTAAGGCTACTACATGGCTCAACAAGTGTCTTGACTGCCAACAATTTAAAAAAATGGGTATATTCCAGGCTCTTCTCCATGGTACTTAAGTAGTCTTATAGTAGTACAGTACAAAAGCATGACAGCTGTCATTAGCGGCACAAGACAAACAGCTACCTTTCTCAGTTGTTTCTCAGTTCAGTTTCAAATAATTACTTAAATAATGCTGCTAACATGCTAATTTGGCAGGAGCGCTGTCCCAGTGGTGGAAAGTACCTTATTTAAATAAATGTTTTTAACGGTATTTGTACTTCACTGGAGTATTCACATTTTATGTTAGTTTATACTTAAACTCCACTACATTTCAGTGAGATATATTGTATTTTTTACTTATCTGACAGTTGAATTACTGATTACTATGCATGTTAATATTTTATACTGTACACAAAACCTTTGTTGAGATTATAAGATATGATGCATTTTCATACTCAAATGTGTATAAAGTAGTTAAAATGTTCACTACATTCAAAGCTACAACATCAAAAATGTGATCTAATGTTAATGCAGTTATCAGTAACTGAGTTAATGAGTTATTTTACTTTTCAGAATTTTTTTTCTAACAGTTTTTTCTTAAGAAACTTTTTGAATGCACTTTCACTTAAGTAAAGGTTGTGAATGCTTCATCCACCACTGCAGCGGCTACATCTGTTTGATATTTTTTAATGCCAACTTCTCCTGGCTTCCCTGTGGTCGAGCGCAACACACGCTGTTGCCACAAAAAACTGACTGACACATTGCAATCCAGAGAGATGCTGTTTCATCCTATTGACGAAGCTTAATAAAAAACAGAAAGCTTTGACCCCCTTGGACCTGCCCTTAGTACTGTCATTATGACAGTATACAATGCCTTTCTATGCCTACAGACACAGGGCAAACTCCAACAAATTATTAGAACATGTTCAATGTGAGGTGATGAGAAGAAAATGAACAAAATCTCACCTGAGACTCTAAAAATGTATTAATCTGGCCCAGTTTATCTTCATATTCAGATAATGAATGAATGGCCCAAGCACATTATTATTATGGAGAGATATGTGGGTTTTTTCAGTCATTCTATCTGAGATGAAACCAGAAAGAAAGACTATATAAAGCAACAACACAAGAATTTTATCTTCCAGATAAAGAGGGCTTAAGTTCATAAATAGTAAACCTTTACTTGACATTAAATATTTGGTAACTTTCTTTAATAAGACAGAGAGATTGCTTCACTGTAAATGTATTTACATCTATCTGCATAATGTGCTTTGTACATATGTATGCATGTTATACAAGACTGCAGGGCTTTTGCCTAATATTTAGTTGAATTATAAGTAAATAATTGTGTGATTTGAACTGAGGTTTATGCAACTGTTGAAGTCTGTCTTAAAACAACAGTCAGGTGACCATATGACCACTGAAAGAGGTTTTCCTCGCTGTAATCATTCCTCCTGTTCATACTGGATATTAAAAGATCCCCTTCAAATGGGCTTTAAATGTAAGTGATGGAGGCCAAAATCCACCATGTGTCCACACAGTCATTTTGTGCAAAAATACATTTAAAATTTTATATGAAGCTATACAAGGCTTCAGCACTCTGAGTTAGTCATATCAAGTTGATACTGCCACATTTACAGTCTTTTTAAGCATCAAATTCCCTCTTTGTGTTTGTGTAAAAAGACAGTAATGTTGAAAGACATCTACTTGATCTGACTCATTTGGAAAGCTGAAGCTTCATATTTGCTTCAGATCAACTTACATTTTTTTTTTACATTTTTGCACAGAAGGAGGACTGGATTTTGTTCCCCATCACTTGCACTGTAAGTGCATTATGAAGGGATCTTCTAATGGCTAGTATGAACAGAAGGAATGATTATAGCAAGAAAAACCTATTTCAATGTTCATTTGGGCA
Source organism: Thunnus albacares (assembly GCF_914725855.1). Classification (NCBI taxonomy): domain Eukaryota; kingdom Metazoa; phylum Chordata; class Actinopteri; order Scombriformes; family Scombridae; genus Thunnus; species Thunnus albacares. The sequence goes on from NC_058106.1 coordinate 26,118,361, forward strand.
CCTGACTGTTGTTTTAGGACAGACTTGAAAAATTGCGAACCTGTCCTTTAAATGACCAGCATGTAGGATGTAGTGGCGTACAGGAGAACCTACTGTGGCCGCTAAACTCGCGAAAAACTCGAAAGGCTCTCTCTAGAGCCGGCGTTTGGTTTGTCCCTTCTCGGCTACCGTAGAAAAATAGCAGCGCATCATGGTGGGTTTTGTGGAAATGGACCCGCTCCCTATATAGCTATATAAAGGGATCATTCCAAGGTAACAAAAACACCACGGTTTTTATTTTCATGTGATTATATACTAATTAAAACATAAATATGAACATTATGTTCCATTTCTGCCAATCGATCCGCTAAATGCAACACACTGGTCCTTTAAAACAAACGTTATGGGGGATCCTTCCAGTTGAGTGAACCGCCTCCCCCTGCTGACGGTTAACTGTAACTGCAGGACCGGCTGACACAACAACACAAACGCCATCTTTAGCTGAGCCGACAAACTACTGAGGCAGAGTTGGGAACGAAACTAGGTCAGGCGCTCGGAAACGAAAACACTCCTGAGAATCTTGATTCGGACGCCTCTCGTCAATATTCGCCAACCTCTTCGACTCATTTGTGCTGTCCTATGGTCCGATGTGTTTGATCGGTCGGCCAGCCCGAACGCAGTTTTCTTGTGTCGGTCCCGGTTGACGTTGATTAGTCGCCTTTTCTGACAAACAGCCGACGGAGGCGAAAGCCAGGTAAGAGGAGGACGGAAATCGGCAATTACCAATAATCTAAACCTAGCATTTAGTTAATACAGCTATTTTCCATTGTTACTTTACATAAACTAGAACTTGGTAGGTAGGCAAGTTAACGTTCGGCTAAGCTAACGTTAGCTAAATCTTGCCAAGTCTTGGCTGGTTCGGCTTGTTTGTGTTGTATACTAATAATTCATGTTATACTAAAATGTGAAAATGTAATGTGTATATTCGGTTTCGATGAGCAAAAGCTAACCATGAGCTTATGAACTGAACATCAGACGCAGGTTTTGGTTGTAGCAGAGGGAGGTGTGTCCTGCTTGTACAATGTTTTCATTCTCAGCTGAGGTGAGCAGACATAGTGGAGACACTGTAACACAGCTGGCCTTTGTTGACACCTATCAAAAAGGAAATAACTCGCCCGTACAGTTTAATTGGCTAAGATTCAAGATTTCTTTTATTGTCATTTCTCAGTACTCGCATATATTGGAATGAAAAACCAGTGCACTTGCAGAATAACCTGACAAACTTAACTACTAAAAATATAGGATTACTAAGAATGTACTTAGTTTCAGAAATATGAAGTAAAGGAATTATATAAATACACACAAGCACATAAAAGTATAAAAGTCTAAAGTATAAAATAGCAACAAAGGTAATCAGAGCAATGAGTTTGCATCATACCATATCACTGGTCTAACAGGTAGAACTGGGTAATATCCATTCAATAAACATCACTAGGGCTGCAGCTACCGATTACTTTCATTATCGTTTCATTTGCTGATTGCTTTCTTGATTGATTGATTGATTAATTGTTTGGTCCATAAAATGTCACAAAATGGTGAAAAATGACCATCATGGTTCCCCAGAGCCCTAGTTGACCTCTTCAAATGTCTTGTTTTGTCCACAATCCAAATATATTCAGTTAAGTATCATAGAAGACAAAAGAAACCAAGAAGTTTTCACATTTGAGAGGCTGGAATCAGAATTTGGGCTTTTTTTCCCCTTAAAAATGACTCAACACAATTAATCAATTATCAAAGTAGTTGAAGATTAATTTAATAGTTGACAACTAATCAATTAATTGTTGCAGGTCTAAACATCACAATATCCAAAAACCATCTTGCAAAATGTATCATAGTATAATTTTTTACATGCATTGTAGTGGGAAATCAATCAGGAACCCTCTTTTTTTTTAGCTGACATTCTCAAATTAACATGCACTGACTTTTCTGCATCTCACCATTATAGATTTAAAAAAGATAAGAGAAATTGTCAAACTCACAACTGGCTGATTTGGATAGAAATCTGTATTGTGCTATATGTAGTTTCATTTGATAGTAATGAATATTTCGTGATGTACTACATTTTGTGGAAAATCAATTGAGAAAGAGTTAATGGATAAAATAACCAGACAGGGAAGTTTGTTTCTGTCTAATCAAGTGAATAAAAACATGACAAATCAAGGAACTTCATCACATTAATGCAAAATCCATTTAAAATGACTAATTCAATTGAATTGTTGTGTTAACTCTGATAACAACATTGTGTTTACTCATTCTTGATTATGATTAGGTATTGAGTATGCAATTATAGTCGGAGCTTTACAATGGGATGACATTTAGTCTGCCATGCATGAATAAATCAAGTGTTTCTTTCCCCTTAATGTTAATCCGGCCCATCAATCTGGATTTTGTAAACTCCTCTTCTGTGTACCCAGGATGAAACGAAGTCTCCAAGGGAATGAGCAGGAGGACGGAGGTGGCACCAGCAGTGGGACTCAGCAGACTCTTAAACGGCCCCGCAAGCAGAGCAGGGAGAAAGATTGTGAGGGGGAGGGAGTCCGCTGGGAGTGTCTGCCACAGGAGATCCTGCTCCACATCTTCCAGTACCTGCCTCTGCTGGATAGGGCTTACGCCTCTCAGGTACACATTTAATAACCAACCATCTGTCAGTACACTTAGTGGAACCTATGTGACAAGAACCAGACAGTATTTGTTGTGGCTAACTAGCAACTTGTGTCACATGTCTGTGATTCTTTACACACACAAAACACTGATGTGAATCTACCATTAAACGTCTGCCCACTCGGTTTATATATGCAAGATTTTTCTAATGGAGAATTATGAGCATGGAATGCTTGAAGTGGGCACTCCAGGCTATAATGCATACTATATACAGCAGGTATAGCGCAGTCTTTAAAATGACTGCACAGTCATTCGAAATGTGCTCCAAATCCAGAAAAGTCTCAAAAACCAAACGAAAAAGTACCGAAGATTAAAGATAGAAATGTACTGCAAAATAAGAACCACAATGGAAAAACACAGTACTGGGAGACATGACTCAAGTCTGAAACTGATGAATTGCAAAAAATGATGATATGAATCACTTCAGGAAATGCTTACATCAGTTGGTGGTTTTTGTGCTTTCAGTTTGCATTATGTATCTAAAGCAGTACAGTATAATGAACAGAATAAACGTCAAACAATGTGGGAGTGTTTAATGATGTTTTGGCCACTTCTTTTCTTCGTTCCACCCTCTCAGCTGACAGGAAAACTCATGTAAAACATGTAGAGGGGGGCGCTCCGGTTGAGACACAACACAAGCCACATAACTGCAATGTCCACAGTTCGATTCTGACCTCATGTTACATGTCACCCCCGCCCCTTCCGTCCTTTGTTTCCTGTCCAATCTCTCCACTGTCACTATAATAAAGGCTTAAAATGGCTCTATACATATATATATGTATGTGTATGTGTGTGTGTGTGTGTGTGTGTATGTATAAACGTGTAGAGGTAAATTCTCGAGACATGCCTCGTGACTTTTCTTACTGGATTTTTAGTGGAAAGTCAGATATTCACTGCTCTTTCATTGTTTACTTCTGGCTGCTTTAGTTTGTCTGATTATTTTTCTCTGGATCATTATTGTTCAATGCTGAGTGTAAGTGACAGTCTGCTCAACCAAACTGAACAAAAGAAGTAATGGGTGTATTATTTATTATTAGATCATTACAATTTTCATTACACAATATAATTTTAAACCAATAATTTAGTTCATTTTGCTTTCAAATATTGTTTATCCAGTAAAAAAAAAGCTCTTAACACTGATCTAGGGATGGATAAACACACAAACATGCACTCATACCAACAAGTCTTGTAGTCTTGACCTTTGTGCCAGCGTGAATACGACCTGCCTAAAGGCCAATGAGTAATACTTTGTCAGCTTGTCGAGGGATTCAAAAATAATTTTTTGACCACAAGCCATCATGTGGAAAATATTGCTTTATTACAAAATGATATTCAATGTTTAAGATTTTGCTCAATTTTATGCAATGAAAATATTCTACTAGCAGGTCAGTTTGTTGCACATTCCTGGATATTATCCGTGTGGAAAACTTTTATTATGTTGTCTTTTCTTAATTTAGTTCTTAAGAATGCTCCTTAAGATTAACCAAATATGGACTGTTATGGAGAGAGTTAGATCACTCGGCCCAGATGTTGATTTTATTGCTGTCGCCACAGGTGTGCCGGGGCTGGAACCAAGCTTTTCACATGCCAGAGCTGTGGCGGTGCTTCGAGTTTGAGTTGAACCAGCCAGCCAGCTCCTACCTGAAGGCCACACACCCGGACCTCATCAAACAGATAATCAAAAGGCACTCCAACCACCTGCAGTATGTCAGCTTCAAGGTATGAACTGACAGCAAGGGCGAGAGGAGAGGAGAGGAGAGGAGGAGAGGAGTTTGGGTGGATAAAGTGATTTTAATTTTCTTTCTGTCCGTGTTGCATACTGTAGGTGGACAGTAGCCGAGAGTCTGCAGAAGCAGCCTGCGACATCCTCTCTCAGCTCGTGAACTGTTCTTTGAAAACGTTGGGGCTCATCTCCACCGCCCGTCCCAGCTTCATGGAGCTGCCCAAGGTAAACTGCTGCAAGATAATCATCATCTTTGCATCTTCACATGCAAAGAAAACATTGTCAGTTTATCATCCTGACATTCAACTGGCACCACAAGTTTTAGATTACTGTTGCATTTTCCGCAGTGGCATGAGCTTTTCTTAGCACACACGTTTTACATCAATTCATGACATAAACAACAGTCTTGATATGGATCACTTAGATTAGTTTTTTGAAGAACTGTGACTGAGTTACGGTACATTTTAAAGTTGACAAATCAACAAAAAAATAGTGAATAATCAAAAATCAACTTGTATAGTATAAGTATAAAATAGAAAAAGATTTTTTTCTAGTGGCACTGTGGAGTAATGTTTTGATGAGCAGGGTCTTTTGTTTGTTCTTGAGCTTTATCAGCACTGCATGTCAAATTGTTTGATGTTTCGATAAGTAAAACTAGCCTCAGGGCTACCTGAAAGACTAAACCATGTCTGCCAAAGAAAAAGGATGACTAAACGTGTCTTTCTTTGGCTCTGTTCAACAGTCTCACTTCATCTCAGCACTGACGGTGGTTTTTGTGAACTCCAAATCCCTGTCCTCCCTGAAGATTGATGACACGCCCGTGGATGACCCCTCCCTCAAAGTCCTGGTGGCCAATAACAGTGACACGCTCAAACTTCTGAAAATGAGCAGTTGTCCGCATGTTTCACCTGCAGGTACTGACAATTAGAAGGTTATAGATATTAGAGATGTTAACGATTAATAAATATTGACTAATCATTGTTTAGGGTTCAAGAGATCTAGAGCAGTTTTAGCTGACATCGCACAGGGTTGATGACAATTCGTATGTCCCTGCAACATCGATTCCATCTGTGCTGAGGTTTTAACTTGTGTGTTTAACTTGAGAGGGAATGGTGAAAGTAAAGGGAATATAAAAGCACATTATCAGCAGTCAGAGACTTAATTGGGCAGAGGTGACGAGGAAAAAAAGACATTTTATGGTTTTTATTGAGAAGTTTTTTCTTACATGTGGCAATGAAAACAAAAATGAACCTACAGAGAGACAGAACAGTGGCGGTCAATGTCGCTCAGCCATATAAATAGCCTCTGTCGATCTATATTCTCTTATTCATTTCCTCTGGATCACAGGCATCCTGTGTGTGGCTGATCAGTGCCACGGCTTGAGAGAACTGGCCCTCAACTACCATTTGCTGAGTGATGAACTTCTCATCGCCCTCTCCTCGGAGAAGCACGTTCACCTCGAGCACCTTCGCATCGACGTGGTCAGTGAGAATCCAGGCCAGCAGTTCCACACCATCAAAAAGAGCAGCTGGGACGCCATGATGCGCCACTCTCCTAAATTCAATCTGGTCATGTACTTTTTTCTCTACGAGAACGAGTTCGGCCCCTTCTTCCGCGACGAAATCCCCGTCACGCACCTGTACTTCGGCCGCTCTGTCAGTAAAGACGTGCTGGGCCGTGTCGGGCTCACCTGCCCTCGTCTGGTGGAGCTGGTTGTGTGCGCCAACGGGCTGCGGCCACTGGATGAAGAGCTGATCCGCATCGCCCAGCGCTGCACGCAGCTGTCTGCGATCGGTTTGGGAGAGTGTGAAGTGTCCTGCAGCGCTTTCGTGGAGTTTGTCAAGATGTGCGGAGACAGACTGACACAGCTATCCATCATGGAGGAGGTACTGGTTCCAGATCACCGCTATGGGCTGGATGACATCCACTGGGAGGTGTCGAAGCATTTGGGTCGCGTCTGGTTCCCTGACATGATGCCTACCTGGTAGAGCTGTGGGAAAAGGAGTGTATTCAAATTGTATACAGGTTTTTGTATGAGTGTATGTGTGTGTGTGTGTGTGTGTTTGACACCGCTCATCTTTCCCAGGAACCATATATATATAGTTCTTCTCCGAGTACGTGAAAACATTACATCTCTTTGAGTTTCGATCTGATGAAACATGATATTTGTTTAAAAAAAAAAAAAACACGTAACATTGATTTCAACTCTGCCGTTTCATGTACTGTATATGATTTTTATATTTATATGCATATTTATATCTAAATTTATTTGTCTCGTTGTCTCTAATGACGTTAAGCACCTTGTTCTTTGAGCAATTTGTTAAGAACCTGCAGATCGGTAATGTGTAGTGTTTCTGGAGAATTCAGGTTTCCACGGGAATTAACAGGAATGTCTGGGAATTATTGGGAATGAAGGGGAAATTGTTTCGTATACACATCCTGTATTTACTTTTACTTTTAAAATTCAGTCAAAAGTGTGAAGATATCATGAGCCGGCATAAGTACAAATCCTTTGCATAGAAATCAGGAACTTTAATTTAAGCTACAGTTGACAGTTTGTCATCACCACACCATGTACAAAAAGAGCTCACACAGTTTGGTGGTTTAGGTAATAATCTTCACATTTAATGGAAAATTCCCCATTAGTTCCCCATCCCTATTTTGTTGATTATGCAGTTAAAATTCTCCCAACTTAAACTGTCACGAAAGATTTCACTTTCCAGCCCGACTAACAACACGCTGTGACTGTCCACAAACGAAGAAACGTTTCATTATAAAGGGACAGTCAAGTGTGAAGTTTGATCATGTGACTATGGTTGGATAGGATTACATGTTTAATACATACGGTTTCATTTGGTTTTGGTTTCCGCGTGTCATCTACTCCTGTAGTCTATCATTGAGTCTCTGTTTGATGTCTTTGAATGTGTTTTAGAAAGCGTTGCAGAGTCGCTGCATCTTATTTAGAAGAAAGGAGTTGTCTCTTTCTCTGTCCTCTGATTTGGTAAGGACACAGCAAAGACAGCCATTTGTGAAGGCGATGCTCTACAGTGACTTTTGCCATAATCATATTAGTCTGTATATACTGTATATATAATATATATATATAAATATATATATATATAAAGAGTGATGCTTGATATTTTTGTTTGTAGTATACAATAACTACATTTCTGCATTGCCAGACCCTTGTTCCTATTGTAATTGTAAATATCAAATATGTCATATGACAAAACAAATGGGAGGGAGAAATTTTAGTTTACGAATATATATATCTGTACATTTACTAAATCTTACTGGTGCACTTTTACTCAATTGAGGATCACACGTTTATCCGTAATGTCTTTAGGGCATGAAATGTTGCAGCAAAACCTTGATTCATTTTTACAGTGGTCAGTAAATCTGTCAGTCCTATAAGTTAGACTTGTCGGCGAGCTAGCTTTTTGTTCTTTTTTTTTAATATTAATACAAACTGTGGATGTTTTTAGAAATTAAATCAGTGTTGTCGTAACTAAAATAATCTCCCAAAAGCACAATCGTTCACCATGCTAATATTCCTCCCAGACAGTAGTTTACTTTAAAAAGATGTGTTCACATTTTCTATTATCAGGAGCTCTTCAGTTATGTATATGGAATTTGCTCAACTGTATATTTATATAAAAACAATTAATAATTATGGGTTAAAAAGCTAGAACAGGGCTGCACAATTATGACCAATACTGTACATACTGCAATAATATTCTCAGGCTATCATACGGAAACTATTGGCCAGCCGACAACAATTTTGTCCAACTTAAATTAATGGCGGTGTTCATTCTTTGTTTGTATCTATGTGTTGCATGTAAAAAAAAAAAAAAAAAAAAAACCCAGAATCCAGAAACTCCACTTGCTCATTCAGATGTGGCAACCGTGGTAAAGGAAGAATATAAATCAGTGAAAATGTGAAAATGGTAACGTTAAATCAGAAGACGGGACAGTGTGGCAGATGAATGTTGAAGAAACCGAATGTTTGCCTGAATGTGAGAGCATGAAATATTTACATTTCACTGTTGTTTTTGTTGCAGTAAAGTGGAAGAATAATAGCTGGAACTTTGTCTTATGATGGATTTATTATAGATGTTGTTGCCCGCGGACTTGCTGAAAGTTATCACCCTTGGACTGTGCAATAAAAGAGGCCTGTAAGTCAGAAATTGATAAATCGTTTTATAGAGTTAACTGTCATCCTGTTGTTTTTTTTTTGTTTTTTTTGGTGGAAATGTTAATTGAAAAATATCACTACACTCTCTGATAGTGACCCATCATGTCTTAATTTCTTTCTCTTTCTTGAGGTCAGCAAGGACTGGCAATGGACTTTGTTCTTTACTGACTTGCAGTACATTTTTATTGTGTATTTATGAAATCATCCGCTGATTAATATTAATTGTCTGCATTTGTATTCAGTGCTTATAGATGATCATTGTAACATTCAAGGATAGTAAGAGTAAGGGCTGCGTTTCTTCTTATAGAGTGTACTGTGTGTTGCTTTTATTTTAGTTAAACAAAGCTGATTTGTACTGAGATTGGTAGGAAAGGTAACCTCTTGTACTTTTCCCAAAGATAGGTATTATCTGAGTGAAGTTCATAGCCACATTAAAAATGCCTATTTGAATATGTATTACATGTTTGAACTATAAAGACAAAACTGTTGCTTTAATGAACTTGTATGTGTTTTTTTTTTTTTTTTTAACTGGTGTTGAATCTTATCTGGTTTCTCAAGACAACACGGGTCTAAAGTGAGCTGAGCTGAGTTTGACCCATCTGTCCTAAGAAGTTTAGTAATGCACAAAACAGAACAGTCGCACAAAATGTTCTGGGGAGCGGAAAATATCAAATTAGTCATCATAAATGAATTATGCACAGACACTCTCAGTACTTTTTGTCCACAGAAAACCATAATTATATTAAATCTTTGTGCTAGAGGACAATCATTCATGCTAAAAACAAGAGACTGGTTTTCTATCAAAAAGATTTACATTTCTTATAGCTAAGATCATCCAAGTTTTTCTTAAATCTCAGTGAAATATAATGAACACTGTCAAAGTCTGTTTGAAGTCGCACTTTACTGAGAGTAGTGTACCGGAAAAAGCCTTGATATCACCAGATTTTTAGGCAAATCATTCCTGAATTAACTTAGACTCGCAGTTACTGCCAGCAACAACAAAAAAAGGACACGATGAAAGCTGTGCAGGTGAAGTTACTCAAAACAGCTGAGCCACAATCATTTGTACGTGTTATTTCTATACCATGAGCAAGTCAGGGAATTTAACCAAAAAGAAAAAAAAAACAAAAAACCCTCAAGGTCCCTCTGTTGTCATGGTGATGGCTCAGTTGTCATCATGTGACTCAAGTATGGCATTTTTATAATGCGTATATGGCAAAAGCTGTTGCAATCAGTGGATTTTGTCCCCCGTCACTTACATTGTAAGTGCTTTATGAAGGGATCTTCTAATAGTCAGTATGAAGAAGAGGACTGATTATGGCAAGAAAAACCCATTTTAATGTTCATTTGGGCACCTGACTGTTGTTTAAAGACAGACCTGCAAAACTGTGAACCTATCATATATCAAGACTGAATTTACTACGCTCAATTCAGAAAATGTTTTATAAATATGAAAGCTCTCTGTCGCCTTTGAGATTGTTGTATGACAGAGGATATAAGGACCTCTCTCAATAAATTGTGTTCAAATGTGTTTTTTTCAGACACATTTTGAGCATGAGGTTGCTTTTCTTCATTCCAGTCTGCAAGAATGTAATATTTATTATATACTTTATTCTTCACTATAATGCCGTCTTTTATTTGATGTTTTTCCCTGCAGAGCTCTTATCCTCTGTTCTCTAACTTGTAACTGGTCTCAAAGAACATTTCATTAATCAAGCATCTTGTTTTTAATGTACCAATGCATAAAAATACAGGTACAGAATACACAGTACATAGAATACACTGTTAGTCAACTCGTTTTAATTGTACCATGTAAGTCAGTTGACAGGGTTGGACTAAGCTTCAAAGATCCCTGTGAGGAAATTGGATCATTACAGAGAAAAGAAATAGAGTGTAATACAAAACGAGTAAACTTTATTTATACAGCACTTACCTCCTGGCAGAGCACTTTCCAAGAAGGTATATAAACAACAGTAAACACAAGGACATAAAAACCAGCACAAGCAAGAGAGAACACATCCAAATAATGGCTCCAATAAGTCGAGCTGCCCTCGATTCAACCCTCCTTGGATAACCATGAGCCGGATGACTGAGAATCTTCACAGACAATTGCTCCAATAAGCGAAATTAGATAAAAAGACATAACTTGAGTGCTGCCTCTTGTTCCACACACATCTAATTAAATGTTAAAAGTATTGGGATTTAAAAGGACAATAAGTGATATTTCTTAAACAGGAGACTTGCTGGTAGCACTTTGGTGAAATCAGATTGTTTCTCTACTTAAATCCACATTATTACCCTATTATTCCAAACACACTTTTGTCTATGAAGATTACAAGCAACTCAGGTCTTACAGCTTTGTGTGTGAACATTATTTTTGGTCAAGATAGTCATTTCAACCATATGTTTATTTCGTAATTTGGACTCAGATGTCAAAAACTACAGCACTACATGTTACTTGTTGGATCATCACACCTGATGGGATATTGTGAATTTGGTGGCCCAAAAACATACAGCAGTTGTTCTGCAGCTTTCCATATTCCTACATGAGCTGAGTCCAGTGGTTGAGCTTGGAAAAGGGGTATAACTCACTATGCTATGCTTCGCAGTAGCAAGTAGTTCTGCCAGTTTCATTTAAATCCCCTACACACCTCCACACAGGTTTTTCACTTGTTTTGGCTAATTAGACCTCTTCTCAGGACTGTGTTGGCATATACTATACAGTTCATACCCAACTGACATCTCCCTGACTTGGTTTGCGCAGTGTGATGATATATACATTTAATTTGTACTGAAGTAGCTTTCTCTCTAAAATCTCTGAGCAGGACTGCTCTATGGCAATATTGGATTTACAGGAGTTTTGCATTAATGTGATGAAGTACCTTAAATGGTCAGGTGTTACATTCACTGGGTTAAGCAGAAAGAGATATTCCAATTTGGGTATTTTATCTATAAATATATTTTTTAAAATCTGATATATCACAATATATACAATACTGTGTAAAAGTTTTAAGCACTTATCAATAATGAGATGTGTCAGATTAGTCTCACATTTATTCTGCTACATGACAATAACCTCAAACATACAGCCAGAGACATAAAAAAATAAAACCTTTGCACAGGGCTATAAAAATATATGTACTATGGCATTCATAGCCCACAATGACAGTTAGTTTTGTTGCACCTGTTCCTGTTTTAAGTTAATGATTATTTTACGTTTATGGAGTTTAGGGATCTCAGCAAACTCCCATCATGACCAGTGAGAATGGTCCTTTACTCCTGTGAGCGTGTGCTGGGGCTCTGAATAAATAACAAAGTATTGTGTGTGAGTTTACTTTCATATTCTTTCTTGATGTGAGGAGAAGAACTTAATTTATAGCTAACTGTTTGATCTGTTTATTTATTTATTTATTCCCCGTCAACATTATTGAAGACAGTCACATTCAAAAAACATTAACATATAAACAAATATGAAGAACAACAAAGAGAAAACAAAGTGCCAGGGAATTCAATTATGACACGATAACTTAAATGAAAAAAAAAAACAATTGTGCAATAAGCTTTTTACATATAATAAAAACAAAATAATGCATAGAAGGAGGAAAACAAATAAATAAATAAAGGAGTGACTATTTTGATGTATTGCATTGTTTGTACTGTGTTGCAACCCTTACAAAGAAAGTCCTGTAGTTGCCCTTAGGAATGTGTTTCAGTTGTGAAGGACGGCAGTAGCAATTATGCAGGTATTGTTTAAATGAAGGGAACTGATCTTCAAATTATTAAATATTCCAATAAAATTACAAACCTGTAAAACCTTGAAAATTCTAACTTCAATTATTTTGGTCAGATGTTAATTTGAATAACAAAGCGTAGTTCACGCATCCAGATCAAGGATCATATCCAAGGACAGTTTGGTGCAGCGAATCTAAAAAGTAGATTATAATCTATTTAAAGTACGGGTTCACAGTTTTTCAAGTCTGTCTTAAAACAACAGTCAATTGCCCAAATGCACATTGACACATGTTTTTCTTGCCTCCTGTTGATACTGACCACTAGAAGATCTCTTCATAATGCACTTACAGACAGGTGACAAATTAAAGGGAAAACCAGTACAGATCTGAATGCTTGACCCCTACAGTTAGGGGATCTGGTGGCTCTTATGCTGTGGGGGGCATTTTGCTGGCATGGTTTGGGTCTACTTGTCCCCTTAGATGGAAGGGTCACTGCAAATCGTTGTTCTGAGTGATCACCTTTATCCTATGATGAAACATTTCTATCCTGATGGTAGTGGTCTTGGTGGTGTTCATCCCTCCAGAAGAATTCCAGAGACTTGTAGAATCAGTGCTAAGGTTGAGGAACACCATTCTTCAAAAAGATATTCCCTCATTTGGTGTTTTGATGATGGTGGTGGAGAGCGCTGTCTAACACGTCAGCCCAAAATCTCCCATAGGTGTGAGTTAAGATCTGGTGACTGCGAAGGCCATAGCATATGATTCACATCATTTTCATACTCATCAAACCATTCAGTGACCTCTCGTGCCCTATGAATTGGGGCATTATCATCCTGGAAGTGACCCTTCCATCTAAGGGGACAAGTGGACCCAAAACATGCAAGCCAAATGCCCCCCAAAGCATAACAGAGCCACCGGATCCCCTCACTGTAGGGGTCAAGCATTCAGATCTGTACCAGTTTTTCTTTTAATTTGTCATCCGTCTGTACAATGTAAGTGATGGGGGCCAAAATCCACAGTCCTCCTTGTGTGCAAAAATATATTTCAAAGTTCTGAAGCTAATATGAAGCTTCAGCCATCCTTATTATCAAATCAAGTAGATATATTTCAAAGTTAGTCTTTTAGTGCCAAAGTCCCTCTTCTACTATCACCACAGCTCAACAGGGAAACACTGTCTGAGGAAACACAAAGGGGGAATTTGATCCTAAAAAGACTGTAAACGTGGCAGATATACACTTGATATGACTAACTCAGACAGCTGAAGCCCCATATAAGCTTCAGATAAACTTTTAAATGCATTTTTGTTTTCTGTTTGGACACTGTTGCCCCCCATCACTTACATTGAAAGCCCATTTGAAGGGGATCTTTTAATAGCCAGTATGAACAGGAGTAATGATTACAGTGAGGAAAACCTCCTCCACCGTTCATATGGGCAGCTGACTGATGTTTTAAGACAGACTTGAAAAATTGTGAAGCCATCCTTTAACCTCCAAGGACACTCCAAGAGTGGATGGACTAACCACTGTGTGTGTGGGGCAGCATTACGCTTTTCAGTGTGCAGCCTGCCGGAAATTCATTAGAAGAAGAAGGAGAGCGGACTGTAGCTTCTGCCGGCCCACAGACCAAGGCAGCTTTACTGGGAGGGGACACGGATCAAGACGAGTCTACTCCCCCCCCCCCTGTCTGAAAACTTAGGTAGCTCAGCGAAAGGAACAAACAAGTCAACGTACGAGCTACGTTTCTCAAATTCTGGTGCTAGGGGGTGATGCTGGGGGTGGCAGGAATGACGGGCAGGTAAGATTTTTGATTAGTTTGGGAAGTAGCCAACATGCACAACCGTTAACTTGAGCGAATGGACAGCTAGCTAAAGCTAACGTCATCTTAGCCTAACGACCGCCTGACTAGAATAGATATCCCGCTGTTAGACACTGGACAAGAGTTTATTGTCAATAAACGGTTTGCTGGTCGGTGATTTCATTGATAAGATATCGGTACTTTCGAGATAGTTGACTGTCGTTTGGGAAATAGCATTGTTTTTCTTTCATTTGATCTTTCAAACTAAGGTTAGCATGCTAACTTAATTAGCTGTCATATCTTACCTAATTAACTAATGTTTTCATGCAAACTAACGCTACCACTAACCACACTGAACGTATGAGCTTTCAGATACATGTATTTAGTTACATGTGTAAAAGGCAAACTGACACTAAATCAGATTCGGTTGGGCTACTGTCAGGGCTGCCAACTTTTGACTTCAGCTTGGAGTTTGTGGGTGGGGGATATTTCAGTTGAACTTATTTGTTTTTCATAATAAATTGAGCATTATTCGTGGTAAACTGACCCACTCGACCTTTCTCTGGCCTTACGAACCAACACCTTTTTCATGAGGCTTTTTCTTTTTCCTAATTTGTGTTTATTGGGTAGCATTTTTGATTATATACTCCAGATGTTATACATATTTCTCCTTAAAGCATAGGATAAAAAACATTTATGCTCCTCACCAAGTCGCTACCATCACCCGACACTCACCAGTCTAGTCTCTCAGGTTTACCTAAATAGAAGTAATATCTGAATAAATTATCATATTAATATAGAAAATAACTAGAAAAATGAATACAATACACAGTATGAATATTACATATGTGTATATATATGAAATTGCGTGAGTCTCACGCTCAGTGCCTGAGAGTTGGCAGCCCTGCTACTATTATTGTTGTACCAGTGCATTGATTAATATCCTCATGTTCCCATACGAAGCCAGAATTGGTCAAATTTATGATGTAAGTGTGTGTGTGTGTGTGTGTGTATTTTGAGGAGATGCTACTCACAGTTCCTCAGCTAGGTTTCAGTGCCTCTATTCTGTTACCAAATTAGGTGATGTCTTTGCAGTGAGTAAGAGAGGTTTTCCCCCACCAATTCACAAATTATTTCCATTCTCCACGGTGACAGCTGCTGAAACAAACATAGCAGTTAACATAGGAGTTATGTGAGAAATGATAAACATCGGTCCAGCCCTGCATCAGTTATTTGTCAGCCTAACATTTCACAGGGACCCTGGTGGAGTAATGTACTAATATGTGTTTATGTTTTCTTGTCTCATGCAACAGCATTGCTAATGCCCTGGCCAATGCGGCCTGTGAGAGATGTAAGAGCGGCTTTGCTCCAACTGAGAAGATTGTCAATAGTAACGGAGAGCTGTATCATGAGCTGTGCTTTGTGTGTGCCCAGTGTTTCCAGCAGTTTCCAGAGGGACTCTTCTATGAGGTAGTGCAGTCACCCTTTATTTTAATCCATTTAGTGTGTCAACACTATGATGAGTCATACTTTGTGTGGCTGTCTGTTTTATACAGTATGTGTTTTGAATGACTCTTCTCTTCACAGTTTGAGGGCAGGAAATACTGTGAACATGACTTTCAGATGCTCTTTGCCCCTTGCTGTCATCAGTGTGGTGAGTGTTATTGGGCATCATTAATTTAAGTCCTTTTCTCTGTTTTATATAATTTTAAATTGAATATTTGGGGGTTTGGGAGTATTGGTGAGACAAAACAAGCAATTTGAAGACATCCCCTTGAGTTCTGGGAGTTTGGGGTGGTCATTTTTCATTATTTTCTGACATTATATTGAAAAAGATAACTGACATAAATCAAATTCATTGGAAATAAAAAAATATGATCAGACTTTGCTTCCCCACTCATATTTGATTTTATAGGTGGGGACTCCTATAGGGTTTTTTTGGAAGTTGCATCGAGGGATAAACTTGAAAGTAGGGGTGGGACTCACAGATGAATTCACAATACAAAACTATCATAATATTTTTTCCACGATAATGATATATTACAATAAAGGCGATTCTATGATACATAATATATCACAAAGAAATAATGTACGATATATCACGATAGCTGTAACTGAAGAATAAAGAAACAATTACTTCAAAGAGCAGTAATTAGTCAGATAATGTACAATGTTTATTAACATTACATTAGTTTCACAGAAAAGAAATACCGCCAAGTATAAATATCAGAACACTGCTAACTGTAGCCTAAGTTTCTATAAATATAAATATCACAACACTTAACTGTAACTTCAGTTTATATAAATATCACAACACTTAACTGTAACTTCAGTTTATATAAATATCACAACACTAATAACTGTAGCCTCAGGTTATATTGAGAAGACTGCTAACTTTAGCTTCAATTTGTATAATTATCAGAACACTGCTAATTGTAACCTCAGTTTGTGCCTTACACAGAGCTGCTGGTAGCGTTAAAACACCTGATAAGAGACAGTAGAGAGGTGATGTTGTGCAAATAACCCAAAGATTTATTCCTTTTCTGTGGCAATAAACACAACACACGACCCGCAGATAACTAACTGTGCTATATTCAGTGTGCTATATATGACGATGGTAGGCTGTACATTAACATGATAAACAGAAGCAGCTATGTACTGACACTCAGATGGAGAGTCTTACAGCAGCTGCTCATCATGGCTGGTTATTGTACGATGTATCACGATAGCTGTAACTGAAGAATAAAGAAACAATTACTTCAAAGAGCACGAAATAGTCAGATAATGTACAATGTTTATTAACATTACATTAGCTTCGCAGAAAAGAAATACCGCCAAGTATAAATATCAGAACACCGCTAACTGTAGCCTCAGTTTCTATAAATATAAATATCACAACACTTAACTGTAACTTCAGTTTATATAAATATCACAACACTTAACTGTAACTTCAGTTTATATAAATATCACAACACTAATAACTGTAGCCTCAGGTTATATTGAGAAGACTGCTAACTTTAGCTTCAATTTGTATAATTATCAGAACACTGCTAATTGTAACCTCAGTTTGTGCCTTACACAGAGCTGCTGTTAGCGTTAAAAAGCTTGATAAGAGACATTAGAGAGGTGATGTTGTGCAAATAACCCAAAGATTTATTCCTTTTCTGTGGCAATAAACACAACGCACAACCCGCAGATAACTAACTGTGCTATATTCAGTGTGCTATATATGACGATGGTAGGCTGTACATTAACATGATAAACAGAAGCAGCTATGTACTGACACTCAGATGGAGAGTCTTACAGCAGCTGCTCATCATGGCTGGTTATTTTGCTTGCATTTCTTCTTCACTGTCACCTACAATTGCCGTTCACATGACCATCTCCAGTCTGTTCAGTGCCTCCATAAGGAGGTGGAGGGTAGTGGTGAGCTAGCTGAATCAATTCTGAGCAATCCTATGTTTAAAAAATGTATTGATACTTGGCACCACTGTATCAATAATGTATCGCAAGTGGAAATATTGTGATATGTTGCGATATTGTTCTTTTTTTTGTCCCACCCCTACTTGTAAGCCTCGCCTAGTTGCTTTACATTGCTGTGAATGGAATGTTTTCCATGTTTTATGCTAAAATATTGAGTAAGCAATAGTTAATGCTGTCTCGTACACATTTGTGTTCACATGCATGGATGTAAGCATCCCTGACCTTCATATGTTGTTTAAGAGATCAGGTACTCACTGATCTTATAGTCTATACACTCTTCATGCTTCTGTTTGGATCACCCAAGATGCATTTTAGTGCGATGTATGCTTAATTTAAATACTGCATGACTGTGTCCTGGGAGA
The DNA here is from genome assembly GCF_914725855.1 of Thunnus albacares. NCBI lineage: Eukaryota > Metazoa > Chordata > Actinopteri > Scombriformes > Scombridae > Thunnus > Thunnus albacares. The sequence continues at coordinate 26,136,349 of NC_058106.1, forward strand.
GATAGACATGCTTGGATTAAATGAAGCAAACAATTAACATTAAAGTGCCACTTTGAGAACACTATAGAAAGCACCATAGTGCATTGTGACTCCATAATGGAGCATTAATCAGGGATTATACTACAGTACCTTTTTTTTAAAAAAAAAAAGCCTCCAGTTCCAACAAATATTTAAGAAGTCAAATTTGCCTGAAACTGATCTCTTACTTGTGATTTCCCCCAGGGGAGTTCATCATCGGTCGCGTCATTAAGGCCATGAACAATAGTTGGCACCCTGACTGCTTCTGCTGTGACATTTGCCAGGCTGTGCTTGCAGATGTGGGGTTTGTCAAAAACGCTGGCAGGTTTGTATCCCATCTTATTACAGTCCTAATATAACATTGTGACAGCCTGTAAAACAGGTGGTTACACACACGTCAGGCCGGTTGACATTCACGCTCGCATTTTAACAAATAATGAAATTTTGAGCAGCAGTGACAGAGTGTCAAAACATTATTTAAGGCAGCAGTTTCCATCTTGACACCTCTGAATTTTGTTCTGCTCTACTTACTTCAGGCACCTGTGTCGCCCGTGCCATAACCGAGAGAAAGCTCGTGGCCTGGGCAAGTACATCTGCCAGAAGTGCCATGCCATCATTGAAGAGCAGCCACTGATCTTTAAGAATGACCCCTATCACCCAGACCACTTCAACTGCAACAATTGTGGGTCAGTCCTACTACTTGACTTCATTGCTTAGTTTAAAAATATATATTTCACTTCACTTGAAATTGTATTTATTACACTGTTTTCAAAGCCTCCGCATGACAGTTTATAAGGTGGAAGCTGTTTCTCTGTCCACAGGAAGGAACTGACGGCTGAAGCCAGGGAACTGAAGGGAGAGCTTTTCTGTTTGCCCTGCCACGACAAGATGGGTGTGCCTATTTGTGGTGCTTGTAGGAGACCAATCGAGGGCCGTGTTGTCAATGCCATGGGCAAGCAGTGGCACGTGGAGGTTTGTGAGCAAGAATATGACTGTATCAAGGCACTAGGTTCAAGAGCTGTCCCTGACTCAGGATATTCACAGTTGACTCAGACAGATGCATTGACTCAGAGGGTGGGGGAGGGGAGTATTAAGTTCTTATAGGCCTACATACTAAACATTATTACTCTTTGTTTCTTTCTTCAATACAGCCTTCTATGAGAAATATTATTCATGTCTCTGCCCAGTTCACGCAGTTCCAGTACTGTCCAAGACTAAACTGATCTGAACAAACTACGGGTATTATATTTTACCTGTAAGGCTCCGGTTTTAAGGTCATTATTCATCATTTGTTATGTGAAAATGCCAGATTTCCATATTGTCAGAGAAATAAAAACTGTACATCCTGGTATTAGTTCAGTTATAAAATCCAGTCGCAGCACAGAGCGTCTCTGCTGGCTGCTGTCAGCGCTGTCAGCTGAGGAGTCAATCACACCGGATGGTAGAGGAGGAGCCAGTAGAGGCGCTGGTATCTGTCTGTTTAAACAGTAATTTAGCCGACTTTGCTGCATTTAACAATCAACTCAGTGACTTTTAGGGGACAGCCCTACTAGACTCAGTTTTAAATTCATGTATATTCAAAGTAATGTATGTATGTGTGTTGCAGTTTCAGACCTAGATTACTGAAGGAGTTTGCTCCTCCTAAAGTAAACTATGCCTTTAGGAGTTTACTTAAAGGAATCATGACCATGTTTACCATGTTCGTGATTTGGTGTTGGTTATTTGGAAAGAGGCAAAACTAAGCATTTTAAGATTCATACAGTAGTTGGATACTGCAGAAAACGCTCCACTCTTAGTGATCGGACATCATCTTCCTATTGAGATTTTAGATAAATTCTCATAGATTTTTTCCCCTTAAGGCAATGGGTGCACAAAATGGGTCATTAAACACAAAAACTAATTAACATAATTAAGAATAAAATTAATACAAGTAATGAAATAATTTGCATTAATTCAAAACTTAAGTGTCACTGTAAACATTTCTTCCTAACGTTGCAGGTTGGACTACAGGTATTAGGCTTCAGAAAGGCTACTGACAGGTTAATAACGGTTTACAAATGTCACGCTGACCACTTTTGTAGTTGGTATTATATATTATGCCACACTCACACAAAAGCACTTTAAGACTCTATAATGATTTTCACCTTTAGTGACCATTACTTATGCACAGGGAAATTGAATTCATTAAATAAACCACTTAAAAACCAAAACACTGTAAATGAGCTAATTTGAGGCAGTAGGAGAGATGTGAGCACTTCTAAAAAAAATTTCTCCTGAGGCTGCTCAGCCATTCAAAAAGCTCTAGTCTGTCATCAGCGTATAGCAGTCAATTAAATGCTTAAGAAGGTTATTAGCTGAAATGAATTTTATATCTAACCACTTCAGGAACTTTATCAGGCAGACACCAGAAAAGTAGATCTATTTTAAAAACACTGGAAACACTATAGGAAAATTACAGTGACTTCTTTATAGTGCTGGTGGGCCAAATGTGATAAAAACACCACTTTAGGATGTTATAGTAATGTTTCTTCATAAGTTAGGTCCACCACTTTTAGTCGGGAAATTCTCATGTAATATTCATGTTTCAGACTGAAAATTCGGCAACTGCTTCATCTGTGACTTGTCAGTTTCACATGCCTTTGTTAGGCTTCCCCTCAGCAACATTTGTTTGTGTTTACAGCATTTTGTGTGTGCCAAGTGTGAGAAGCCTTTCCTTGGTCATCGGCATTATGAGAGGAAGGGGTTGGCTTACTGTGAGACTCATTATAACCAGGTAAGAAAAAAAAGAGCAGTGTATGAGGTATATATGACTTGGATGTATATTTGGCTTTAAAGGATGTGACGTGTATCATAATGTTTTTGAAACCTTGTTTGTATTTCAATGTCCTTTTAAGTATATCTGACAACTTGTTTACTGTATAAATAACTCATCTCTATGCTTCTCTGCTGTCAAGCTCTTTGGCGACGTGTGCTACCACTGCAACCGTGTGATTGAGGGCGATGGTGAGTATCGATATGATAAAGCTTGTATTCAGCACAGTATTTTTTTTTTTTTTTAGTAATTAACATCAAATGTTGCTAGAAGTAGAGATGACAGCTGGGCTCTACAGTGCTAATGTGGATGTTTTTTTTTCTTTATTATTTGGATGCGTCAGCTTGAGTGAGTGAAATACACAGATTCACTGTAACCTCTGACGCTAACAAATCTGTTATCTGTTGTTTCCTCTCCCTTTCATATTACCTAAGAGCAGTACACAAAACAAGTAACAGCTTCTCAGTTCTAGCCGGCACTAATCGTCGCTTTTAGAAGGTCATATCAACTCTCACTAATTAACATTACTTTCATGAGTAATTAGATGACAAACCAAAATTAGACTTGGCTGTTGTCAGGTTTTTTTTGTGAGGGAGGAAACTCCAGCAGGGGTAAAGCCCTGGTCTGTTTGATCATTTTGACTAACGTGAGTGTCCACTGGGCAGTTGTGACATCTGATAAGGACATCTGTGGCTTGAAATTGCATCAGTTCATAATTTTTTTTTTTTTTTTTCTATGTCCCTCTCAGTGGTATCTGCTCTCAACAAGGCCTGGTGTGTCAGTTGTTTCTCCTGCTCCACCTGCAACACAAAACTCACTCTCAAGTAAGTTATTCTGCTCATTAATATCTTCTTTTACTAACTAATCCTGTCTATCACTACCAGCTAACTGTTGTTGTTGTCTTCTCAGTTTTCTGTAACACTCCTACTTTACTCGTCTAGTCTTAACACTTGTCTTTATGTATTTTACTCTCCTCTTCCCTCTTTGGCTCTTTTCCTCTCCCCCACTTTTTCCTCCCAATTTCTTCTCTTATTGTACACGCTTCACTTGCTGCGCCTTCGGTAACTCAGAGATAAGTTTGTTGAAATTGACCTGAAGCCTGTGTGCAAGCACTGTTATGAGCGCATGCCTGAGGAGCTGAAACGCCGTCTGGCCCGACGTGAACGTGATGCCAAAGACCGCAAGAAAAAACCTGCTGTCTGTGTGTAGAGTTATTATTCTTTACAACTCGCCTCTCCATCTGTCGGTTGGTGCTATCTGTGGCTTCCTCTTTTTTATTTTTCTGTGCTGTTCCTTATTTACTCCTTTGACAGTATGGCATATTGTCACTTTTTCTCATTCATTTAAAAACACTGTGTTTTATTAATGCTGTTAATACAAAATCTTCTCAGTATACATGTATATTCATTAGCCTATTGTTGAGAAACTTCCGTTAATCTTTAATTTCTTTTGGTTTGAATGAGATAAGAAAGAATAATATGGACAAAAGACAAGTTATTAGATTACATATTAAGTATTCACATGGTCTTTCTTTCCTTCTTTGCAGGAACAAGTTTGTTGAGTTTGACATGAAGCCTGTTTGTAAAAAATGTTACGAGAAGTTTCCTCTGGAGCTGAAGAAAAGGCTCAAGAAGCTGGCTGAGTCTTTAGCACGCAAGTAAGCTGCTGCAGGCCAAACAGCCTGAGAGTATTCCTGCTATGTCTGTGATTGTAAAACCTCTGGGAGAACTGCTGTATTACATCTTATGGGCCTTGCATTATACCAGTAGATCATTAATCTGTGATCCATGTGAAATCATATTACTGTGGTCATGTCACAAAGGTGCCTGTTAGCAGATGTTTCTTTTCCTGCTGTCCTGCTGTTCTTTTTATATGCAAATGTTTTTCTTTCTTTTTTTTTTTTTTTTTGTACACATTCCTAAATTGGTTCCTCAAATTTGTTTTCTCCTAACCAGGATATATGTCTCAGTTTTATTGATTTACAATGAGCATCTGAAATTACTAAGTGCTATATCTAAAACTTTCTTGAATTTGAACTTGTGCCTTGACTGTATGAACAATGTGTCTTAAAATGCAAATAGTGGTTAAAATCTTAACTGTTTAATACAGTTATGTGTTAGTATCTTATGTGAAATGTATTGTCCTTAATTAGACAAGAATTTTACCTTTCATTTTTGAGCTTTCATACCTCCAAATGACTAATAACACAATAACCACTGTGTTCTTTAAGATACTGTAATGTCTCTTCTTGCTGATATAAGAAAAAATAAATAACGTGTCAAGAAAAACTCGTAATGAGCTACAACTGGGAGAAAGGCTCATCCAAAAGCCATAGTGTTACAGAATAAACTAGATATGGTGCTTATACATCAACTGGTGATTGTGAATGTATTTAAGGAGTTGCTATGTCATGTTTAGAGATTTGCTTTCACTTTTCTGAACTGCAGAATTTCTTATAAATATTCCATCAGTCAGAAGAAATGCATGAATTTAACTCACCTGATAAGCCCCTAAATCCCCACATTTCTGTGAAAAAACTTGGCATTAGAGGGTGCTGTTGTGTAATATCACAAAATCAGAGTCTTTCTCTGAAGTAAGATCTTCAGTATGAACCGTATGTGTTCAGTATGTATGGAAGTATACTGTTAGTGCTTGTACTGTAAGTGCCCGAGGTTTGTGTGATATTTTTAGCCAAACTTACACTTGCAACTTTCTGCGGGAGACGGTTCAAAGGAATCGAGATGAACTGAACCTTCAGCTGATAATTAAACGTAAGAACACTTTGATGTTTGAATATTATTAATGAGCCAGCACATCGCTTGGGCTGTTTTTAAATTGGCAAAATGAGAAATGCCAAACAACAAAAATCACATTTGCTTGGATCAGCATTATTTATTATGTTTTCAAGTCATGCATTTACATTTCTGCAACATCATTTGTCAGAGTTTACATCTTAAGGTTTTGCTTGAAATAGAGACTTATAGTTTACTGCAGCACATACACAGTGTTTGGTTTTCTGTTTTAGCAATCAGTCAAGTATTCCTTAACACATCATAGTGCATTTCAATCTATCAAAATATATCATGTCAGTGTGTGTTAAGGCTCTGAAACAGATGAAAGTGTTTGTTGATGCATTAAAGTGAAGTCCAAATCCTAAACTTCTAGTTAGTAATTTTTTGACTTTATGAAAGAGTTAAGATATGTGAAACTTGAAGCATGCATTCACGATATACAGCTTAGGCACATCGTAGGTCTCATGATAAATATTCACAGTACATACGCATAATAAAAAACAAAGGAAATTTTTTGCAAGAGTGAGCCTTCTGTCTGTTTACCCCCGCAATGAATAATAGTCAATTGACAATAGTGATTGTATTATGTTGATATTTTTGTACTGATGGCTTCTTAAAACCAATTATAGATGTTTATAACAGGAATGATAAAAAAAAAGGGATTATAAGACAAAAGATGATCACTGTATTTTCTTCAGGTGAAATGTTTGACACCTTTTTATAGTATCTCAGGGATCCGTCTCTATCAGCAAAACAACTATTGTCTCATTATTAGAGGAAATGTGATCCATGAAAAAGGCAAAAAAAAAAAAGTTCAATAATGTCAACTAAGGTTGCATCAGAAATTATTGGACATCTATGCAGGCAGCACTGCAGCCATCAGTTTTGGGCTTGTCGGGCTCAGATGAAATCTAGAGAAGCACTCGTCTAGCATACTAAATACAAACCATTAAACTGCAGTCATTTTTTTTCATTCCCCCCAAATCAACTACCATGTACCTGACAGTTTTCTCACACAAGTTAAACATTTTTACAAACCTGTGTTTTGGTTATATGTTACAGTAGGGGTTCATACTTACTGAATAGCTTCACTCATTCGATATTTATACATTGCTAATACATTTCTTATTATGATAGACAGTAATCATGATTCATCATAGGCTCCAGTAGCTTAAAAAAAGTCAGATTATTTCACACTTATCTGAAATTATCACTTCATGAATGTTATCACATTAATTACCTGAAATGTCTTGGAAGACAACAACAACAACAAAAAAACAAAGAAATTAAGCAAAGAAAAGCTTACACCAGTACATTGGCTCAGACTGCAAAAGCTTAACTATCTATTTTTTTATCTTCATGCAGTTACGGTATAAAGCTTAATGGTCAGCTCCCTATCGCCTGCAACGCTTTATTTCTGCATGGTCTAAACTTCATGCATTTCTTTTTCTTTATGTATTTCCAAATACAGCTGACTAAATCAGAATGTCTTAAAAGGAATGATGTAAGTTTGGATTGGGAGAGAGTGTCACAGTAAACAAAAACCATTCAGTTCAGTCAGCCAACTCATTAAAAATAAAGTTCAAGACTAGGTACAATAAAATTCATTGTGGTATCGAGGCTCAATGTGTGCAGCATACTGAACAGCAGAAGAGAGCGCAGGGAATGATCAATTGAAATCCCTCACAGGGATCGCAAAGAACAGGTGTATGTCGGATGGTGTGGGTGGTAAAGGAGAATGTGTGCAGACATCTGAGCAGCAGTTTAGCAGCAACAGTGACTCAACAGCATTTACAGACTGAGGATCTCAGTTCAGTAATACTAGATTGGACAGTATGACCTAGCATATTATGGAGAATAAACATCACTAATTATGGAGAAAAAAGTATGCTGGAGTTGCCTGCTTGAACTGTCTGGCAGATGGGAAGGAACCATCTTATTAATGTGAGCGAGGTCAGAGAATGGCCAGATATATTTAGGCCAATAGAAAAGCCACAAACACTCCAGAAAAGCTCTTGACAACAGTGATTAGCAGGAACCTTTTCCCACTGAATTGGTTTACATCTAGTTTGATGATATTCTCTACTTATTATTGTTTGACTAAACTGTGAACAGACTTCATAAGTAATACGTTTTAAGCAGATAAGCTACTGTGAGGTGTCTGTAAGCGTATTTTGAACTTTGGAGTGAGCTAGACTAGGTCTTTCCCCAATCTATGCTAAATTAACTAGGCTAATCACCTTCATATTTAGCAAACAAACTTGAGAGTGGTATCGATCTTCTTGTCTTACTCTTGGCAAGAAAGCCAATAGGCGTAGTTCCCAAAATGTCAAACCGTTCCTTTAATAATTTATTAGTAATATTGACAGAACATGCATTAAATTTTCAGTCATGCATTACTTTCTATATGTGTTTTTTTAATGCTCAAGTTGTGTATTTTTAATGTAACGGTTATTTGCAGAGGATAAGTGTAGGGATATCAGACCTATTCTGTATGGACTGGATTCCTACACAGAGCTGTTAGCCAAACTGGGATTCGATGAGGAACGATGGGAAACATGATGAGTTGGAATAGGCAGCTGGCTCTGGGGCTGAGAAGGCGTTTGCTGCGTGTTCTTGTGTTGTGGTCGGAGATGTGATGGCAAACCCAGGAAGTGGAGTCTGAAACTTGCCCATTCACCAAAATTCATACCTAGGAGTTTTTTGACATCGTCTGCATCACCGAAGACCAGCGCCGAGCCATTGAGATTATTGTTTTTCACAATATCAATATACTTGCTGGGGTAATCCATTCTCTTCAACTAGGAAAAAGAAGAAAAGTTCATTATGAACACAGAGGAGTTATATGACTTGATGTCAAAACAGTTGTGAATAAATAACTTACTGTAAATAAATAAATTCCCCTTTGTAACAAATGTACATTAAAGTTATAATCATCAAGGATATCATGGATTAAACCAATAGCCATTCTACGTATTTAAATTAATGTAAATATATTTAAATTCTGTAATTACCTCTTTAGAAAGTAATTTTCATTTTTCATGGCGTATTCTGCCATTCCTGCACTAAATTTGGATTGTCTACCTACACATGAATCTAATTCACTGGAAACAATACATACATATAATTCAGCTGTACTGTTTGCAATTTTAGTTCACTGATATCAGTCTCACTGTTTACTCTCCTAAAGCTGTATCAGAGCTTTATTAAGTCACTGCTAATGCAAAGAAAGATTTTTCTACTGCAGCTGCCTCTACTGATGAAGCACAGGGTGGCTTTTATTGTTGTGAAGCCACAGGAAACACAGTGTATTTGTCACTGTTGTTACTGTGGCTAACATGGATAGTTCACCAGAAATATCTCTACAAAACAAGACATGGTCATTCTGAGCATATTTTGACAGCAGATCAGTTTTAAATTGTGCATAATAGTGAGCAGAAAGATGAAGATGAAGAGCTGTAAAGGATGCACACCTCCAACTCCTAACCAACTCCTTTTGTGTTGTGCTGTTGTGTGGTAAATTAGCTGTGCTGAATCAAAAGTAGACTGGTTGGTCAAAAGCCAATTATTGACTTCTTTATAAAAATGTGAGTTTGTTTGGCTGCACTCTAAACAGATACACCAGTTGCAATTCTGTTGTATTTGGGGCCCCGAGAATTCTGGGACCTGTACCGTACTTGCTGTTACTACCAGTAACCAAGGGTTTTGCCAAATCAACCAGGACTGAAATCTTAATGATTAGAACCTTAAAGAAGTTTCTTACCTCTTTACATACATCCTCAGTATTCATGTTGATTATAGTTGCGATTGGCAGAGGAGCGAGGTCTCTCATCCAACCAGAATCTTTCAACCTGGATGTCCCTCTGATTTTAGCCAACTCCCTCTGAATTGTATGATCCAGATTCACTGTTGCCACTTCAAAAGTCTTCAAGTCCTTCACGGTGAATTGGAAATCTACTGTGAGAAATCTCTCAAACATCTCAGGATCTCCATCGTGCTCGAGGAGGTCCTCAATTTGTCCGCTCATCACATAAAGCTCTGCTCTGGACTCGCTGAAGACTTTCCATAGGGTCTTTGAATCATCAGTGATAGCCTCTCTGTCACGATCAATATCTGCTCTCTGCTGAGCGTCTTCCACACACTGGATGATCCAGCTGAGTCGGCAGGGCCACTGATTGGCCAAGACCACCCATGGCGCAATGTTTTCTGGTTGAGAAGGCTCTTTCTCCAAGGCTTTCATGATGATCACAGTCACTCGAATGGAGTTGATCACTCTCCTCATTGACATGACATCATCTAACATATACTTGTTTAGCGTCCTTTCATTGCTGGTCAGGATGCTCTTGACCAATTTCTCCACTTCTTTCTCCATTACATGTGATGCTACTGTAGTTTTAGCCATCATTGGAATTGACTCTTCTATCCCCACTGAAGATACATTTTCATCTTTCCAAATGTTTTTCACCTCTGGGCTTTTTGAATTGCTGGTCAGGCTGCAAAATAAGCGGCGTTTTGAATCATCACACAGTGGAGGGACTGTGAAGGCCAGGGTAACAATGCGGTTCAACAATGCATAAGCTCTGTCCTCTTTACTGAAGCAGCCATCTGCGTAGTTCACCTTCTCTATGAGAACTTCTGGGTTGGCAGCCAGAATGGAAATAAATGGACTTTCCTCATCTGAAAGCAGAATGTTGACAGCATCTAAAACCCCAACAATTTTCCTGGGGGAGCAGCGGTCAAGATTGGTGATCTTCAGCACCACTCGGATCCTTCTTCTCTCAAAGACCTCCATAAACTGAATGAAGCGAGACAGGAACCACATCTCCTTCCTCACTTCGTTCATGAAGCCTAGCTGGCTGCTGATCCGCTCATTGTCCATCCCCTTCTTGATGTTCAGCTCTTGGCTGAAGATGAGGTTCTTAAACATCAGAAAGATAAACCTGAACGCACTCACTGCAGGGACTCCCAATACAGCAATTGCCACGCCTTCCAGCACCCCCACCTGGCCTGTCTTTTCATTATCCCCATCATCTGCTGTCACCTCAGGTTTGAATAAGCCAAATGTCAACTGCAATACCAGTAGAATTGCTGGAACCACAAGAATGCACAGGAGGAAACACCACAGAGGGCAGCAGCAAATCTTCTTGGACCTCCAATGATTAGGACCATCCTCCACTATCTAATACATTTTAATAAAAACAAAACAAAAACAGAACAAAGGAGAAGCAGGTTAGACACCAAAGCCCCATGTTTAGCCACACTAGCAGCAAACTCTAGAAATGGCAATGTTGGTTGGTTGGGGGGTCTACCACTTTGATCCAGACTGAAATATCTCAACAACTATTGGATGGTGATTGGCATGAAACTGTGTGTAGTACAAAGACAGTAAAGTATGAGTCCTAATGACTCTTATTCTCTAGTGCCACCATGTCAACCAGTTTTGATTTTGAGTGAAATATCTTAAAAAATATTGGATGGATTGCTGTGAAATTTGTTCAGGTATTCAAGGTCCAGAGAATGAATCCTAATGTCTTTGGTGATCCTAAATCTAAGCAGGTTATGAGAATGTAGTATGTTCAAACTGGAAGAGTGATAAAAGTATCTATTCTCAAAAAAGTCAGTATGTACACAAAAAAAGCTATATTTTTGAATATGCTGTTGATGGATGTTATTGTCCCACAAGGCATTGGCCAAAGTAAATGGAGGAGCTCCTCACAGCTTGGAAAAAAAAAGAATTGTTATAAACCAGCCTCAGAAACATCTCAGAAAACAAAAAAACCTGGGAAAACATTTGAATGTCTATTTGTGATTGGCTCTGGCAAGTATGTTGAATTTTTTTGTACACAAACTGCAAAAACAATATGCAAAGACAATTAGTATACTGTATATAATTAGTATGTGGTATGGAACTGGGACACACTGATTGTGAGCATGTTTATCTGTGCAGCCTCACAGAGCTGCTAATGTGGCTTTAGACTCCTTGTTAAGTCACTGAAAGAAGTGAAGATAATTTACAAACCTTCTCTTTGACTTCATCCTCTTCATCATATTGACCCACACGGTAGAGTACCAGCTGTAACTTCCCAAAGTTAATCTGCATGGCCTGAATCAAGCGTATGACCAGCCCGGCCCACAGCAGGTCACTGCCTGCAAAATGCCAGGCACTAAAATGCACATAAATGAACCTGACATTATGGTGGTCCTGGTTCTCTTTAGTCCAAATGGGATTGTACAAGAGAAGTCGACCAATGAGTGCTAGGAAGCCAGTAGCTGAAGGCGTAACTGAGCGAGGCCCGGGTCTTTTTGTGTATTTCCGCTCAATCTCAGAAGCCTCCCGCTTCATGTACACTGAAGAGACACAAACATTTATAATAATTACACACAGAATAAATCATTTACCTGGCTGAAATACATGTAACAATAAACATTATGAATTAATGCAGCAAAATATTGTGGCAATAAGTAGGTGAAAGGAAGGTGGCTGTCTTTATATAAATGCTTGTCAGCATTCACACTAATTATACTTGTTTCAAAGTTTTAATGATATTGTTTCACTACAGCGTTTTTACTGTTAACGGGTGTAGTTTTTACGGCAACAACATACCATAGTTTCACTCACTCCAGTTATGTTTACTGTGAACATTGTGGAGTGAACACTGAAAACATAAACAGGTAGTGTGCATGCAAATCATCCGAAAGTTAGTTTTTACATTTGGCTAACTTCCTTTTCAGACCTATAAGTAATGATTACCCCCATCCACAGACTTTGGACTTTGTAACAGGACTTTAAGTGCTTGATAAAAGTCATCCAGCAGACTTAGAGACCAACATGCTGGGATGCACATGGTTAGACAGTGTTAACATACCTTCCATTTTTTCAAGGATCATGTTAATTCGATTCTGACATGTGGAGTAGAGTCCTACAGTCACAGGTGCTGAAACCTTTGTCAGGGTCTTGGATAGGGCATATGCGTAAATATCATCTGGAAGCAGATTTAGAAAAAAACAAACATGGAAAAATGATTTTCATGTTATTTTTACATTCACATATATTAGCTAATGTTCTTATCTCTGAGCAAAATCCTAGAAATATCACAAGTAACCTAAAGTACAAAGATTATGTGACACACCTACAATACTAAAAGAATTAATCACTGAAACTGAGAAAACAGGATCTCCAGCTGTCATGCTCACTGGATTAATTATTACTGACAAGGTCCTTGATTAAAGGCAAACCTGTTTTTCTTATTTTAGCTCAATAATGCTGAACTAAACGGAAATGACAGTTCAAGTAAATGACAGTTGTCTATTCAGGCATTAATGAGGTGAGCGTTTGCTCATTTCAGGAAAATGTTCACACCATAGACATAAACGTTTGAGTGGAAAACAGAAAGTAAAAATGGAGCCCTTGAACAGAGGTGGTGAGCTACTATTAATAGAATATAGATAGAATAGAATATTGCAGTAAATACTATAACCTAGGCTACATTAAACTTATTATGAATATGATAATAACTTGGTATGTCATCATACATTATATCAATATTAAGCTAAATGAAGCTTCACTGGCCCTCAAACACAACAGTGTTAACATCTGCAATCTAATGTTGTTTAATACAAATGTTATCCAGCTCATAGGAGCCTCTGAAAATTTGATTGCTCAACTACTTAACAGGTTTGGATGTGACTCCAGTCAAAGCATCGGGTCAAAAGGGAAGCTCAGGTCAATGGATTTTATTTACAAGAAGATATAGTAGATGGGTAAATTATGTATGTGGTCTGTGAGAAAGAAACTATGAGCTCCAAATCAGTAATAAACTATTTCCATAATGTGGACATGACACTTCAAATAGCTTACTTTTTAGTTTAAGGCAAACATACAAACCAAGCGTAACTGCTGGCTAAATCATCTACGTTATAATGAAGAACAGCATTCACTGGTGCAAAGAAACAAAATTGTAGCAGAGAAAAAGTGAGTTGTTCAGTCTTTGAAATAAATGCAGACACTGTTATCTCTGTCATCTCTTGTTATCGGACCTCATTCATGAGAGCTAATAATAATTCAGACAATAACAACTGAGAGGGCAACTATATATTCCAGCCAAATGATGTCCACTTACAATTATATGTGCACATCCTTGATTCAGACACTAATAAGCATTTACACAGATGGGTGTCAATGAGCATTTTGCACATAAAGTGCAACAGAAAGTGAAAATGGAGCTCCTCTGAACATAGGAAGGGGTGCAACAGTGTCACATATGCTGCTGTTTCTGTCTTTACCTGCAGATAACTTACCGCTAATTGGCGTATACATGATGACTGTGTGGTGCAGTTTTCACAGAAATTTCCGTTGACCCTTGAAGAATCAGAAACAGCAGATATTTAACCGCAGGCAGTCGATGTATTTGTGCGTGCGTGCGTGCGTGTGTGTGTGTGTGTGTGAGTGTGTGTGAGTGAGAGAGAGAGTGAGAGTGAGAGAGAGAGAGAGAGAGAGTGAGAGAGAATGAGAGTGACTGCTTTCCATTTAGCTACAGGTGCCTCCTCAGTCTCTTCCTCCCTCCCGAAGACGCAAGAAAAAGGCAGCCCTTATGGATGAATCCTGAGTTCCGTCAGCGCCAAGCGGCAACCCCCGGGGCTGAAAAATGAAGCCTATGCGGAAGTTCAAAAAAACCTGCGTTCTATCTAATGGCCATCCGGAGTCCGGGGACCCTACTGGCTGCAAAAAGACGTCTGATTGTATGAAAGTCTATGAGAAAATGACCCTACTACTCTCTTCATTTATTACCTCAGTAAACTGTTTCCTAATGAGTTTATGGTCTCAATTGCTAGTTTCAAGTTTTCTTCAATACAGCATTATGTTCATTTTGTAAATTATGGCCCCATTTAGAGTAAAATAGACGATAAAGCAGTGTATGCTTTAGGGCATTAGCATTAGCTTTAGCATTATCACTGTTAACCATGGATTGTAAATGCACTGTCGGTCTGTGGATCATTAACATCATTCAATATCAATTCAATATTGTTCAAGCCTCACATGCTTGAATATTTGGAGAGTGTGTGTGTGTGTGTGAGAGAGAGAGAGAGGAGTGACTATGCCGCAGTTGACACAAACTCTCTGAAGACACCAGATGCAGCAGTAATGGTAGGTTGGTGTGTAGCCTAAGTGAAATTGTGTTCCTTGGTAAGATATGTTTAGGCAGGTGAAGGACAAATGGACAAACAGGCATAAATGACCAACTGACAGTAGTGGCATCTGCAGATATTTTTCATACCCATGCTTCCTTCACTTTTTTGTCTGTTTGACTGCTGCTTGTATGCAAATGATGCACTGTTGTATGCAAATTATGTACGATAATTCATTGTGCAAACAGCAATGATTTGCATCTGACGCATCTAGATCGCCGAAGTGGTGCTCAAATAAATCGTCCAGGGTTGCCAGGTCTGTCTGAATTGTGTTATGGTACATAACTACCACGTGGTGGACAGGTACAGATAGTATCCTGCAACAGGGTTTTGTTTTAAATAAAGGTTGTCGAGTGAAACACAAGACATCTGGCCCCGAGCTCTCACTTCTACCCTCCTTTCTTGCCACCCTAACATGACAGGATTGATAAAACTAGGATACACTATAGTCAATTTATCTATTCTATGGTCAGGGATTGATATTTGTAATGGTTGGACCGCTCCGTTTTGGCAGATATGTCTGATGAGATGAATAATATGGGTGAATCATAGAGTGATTAGGCTATTGTAGGCAAGGCAGCAGGCATATTTTCAACCAAATAATCAATAAAAGGCTGCCAACAACATGCCACCATCAACTTTTATAACAGCTGGGTAGAGTTCTTGATATGTGTAGGCCTCAGAGCATGTGCTATTATTTTGCAGCCAATTCATGTTGAAGTTGGAAAAGTTTAGAGTTTGAGAAATGACATGGCCATGGATAGGCTATTAAGTTTGATAAAATAGTCAGGAGATTAACCTGTATATTTTAGGCAGACCGCTGTTGTCTTGCACTTACTCTGTGCTTGTTTATAGACTGGACTCAGCCTAGATAGGGGGTTCCTTATCAAGAAAAATGAAACCTGAGAATGAAAAAACATGAATGAAAAACTTTTTCTATAAATTCTATTTTGTGTCAGAAAATGCTTTGATATCCATTTTTTTCAAATTGAGTGATAAAACAAAAAAAAGGCCCAATTTTTCGTTACAGAATAGGAAGTCGATTTAGTCGAAGGTGCATGGATTCAATCAGGAATTAAAATGTGTTTATCAAAGACACACATGATGGAGCAATTAAAAGCTATAAATGCCCCAAATAAAGTCTTTGATCTGTGAAAGGCAGGTACAATGTCTTATTCACTTGGATATTATAGGACTAATAACTCTGCGGCAATGCAGGACAAAATTTTGGACCTGAATCTCTTTTTATGCACTTTAAAAGAGAAGATTAAGAAAAAGTAGAAAAAGCTACAAAAGTTCATGATTCATTCATCATTCAGATTATTATACAATGCTGATTATACAAAATAGAGGTGGAAATTATGAATCTCTGTGCTGGTTCGAATCATCTTCCACAGTTCAGTTTATATATTTGTAGTTCGTTATTCAAATGTATCAATAAGCGTTGACCATTCATAATGCTGTAACCGCTTCAGTCAGTTCAGTCTTGATTTGTCTTTTGTTGGTTCAAATGGATTCATTCAGTTTAGGGCTGCAATTAACAATCATTTTCATTATTGATTAATCTGTCCATTGTTTTCTTGATTAATCGATTAGTTTAATCGATTAAAAATGTCAGAAAATGGTGAAAAATGATGATCACCATTTCCCAAAGCCCAAGAAGCACTAGATAAACCAGAAAACAGTTACATTCAAGAAGCTGGAATCAGAGAATTTAAGCATTTTTTCTTGAATTTATTATCAAAAAAGTCGCCAATTTATTTTCTGTCGATCAACTAATTGATTAATCGACCAATCGTTGCAGCTCTAATTCAGTTCAGCATGAAACTAGGACTGTATAAGCACTGTTAATAAAGTTTGTATCTGCAACAACCTATATGCAAAACAAGTGCCTGGTTGTGCCACAAAGTAGAGGTGGATATTATGACTTGAACAGTGCAGTTCAGAACAAAGATTCATAGTCACTGACTCTGTTGCTTGTTCTCTCCGCATATCTATATCAGTAAGTGAACCCATCACTGTTCAGACTGCACAACATTCAGCACTGATACTAAGTGTTCATTTAGTTTGTTCAGTCAGTTTCTGATTTAAGCTGGTAGGTTAAGCTCAACTATTTGTGTTCGAGTCATCACATCAGGATTGTTTTTGGTGTAATTTCTTTGTTTGTCAGTAAACGTTTAACCACAGACAGCGCTGACTCAGTACACTCAAATGGAGAATTCAGGGTTAAAGATGTGTTTGTTTATACACTAAACACCTCTACAGCGAAATGGAAAGAACCCTATCTGGGATGAATGTCATTGAGAGTGCCTACACAGTACAAAAAGGAGAAATTTAGATCCCAGAAATGTTGATTGACAGGAATTTAAGTGAATTGTTTCGAAATGATATCCTGACATTCATGCTTGAGCATTGTACCCCCTGGAGTTCACGTTGTTCTTTTTATGTGCACAGAAATCAACAGCTTCCCTGTGTCAATATAACGCCATTACTTTGCTTTACCCAGTCCCTGTTGCTGCTGGCAACATATTTTCTCTTTGTGTTTTTGCCTGAAGATACTTACTCACAGACAGTCTGACAGACAGAAAGATGCACAAAACACAGTAACAGAAAGATGGGTATGACACCCGAGGAGGACACTGTAGAGAACTACAACTGTTACATTTCTGTAATTATACACTTACCTCCCATAAAATAATAAACATTATGTTATTCTTGTGCATAAATGTGTTATTAATCCACCAAACTTACCTGGTTAAGTTCCAAATGTCATTCCTGATCTTAATTTTGACTAATTTTGACTCGTTATTTGTAGCGTATCCAAAAGCAGAGACCTGTGCAGGAGCAGCTAAGGTGTGGTGGACGTTAAACCACCAGGATCTCAGTGCTGTAAAACTTTACAATGCTGATAGGAGAGAGAAAAAAAAGCACCCACAGGCAATGTATGTAGGCCAGACACTTTCCAGGAAGTGAGGTCACACACAAGATGAAATTACTTCTGAGAGATGGAGCTGTATGTTCCTCCTATTCTCCTCTTCCTCCTCCAATCTGTTACCCCCATGCTCCTGCTCCCAATCTTCTCTCTATTCACAGAGTCTGAGTGAAGAAGGTAGCTCCTGAAAGCTTTACGGGGAAGAAAAATCACAATTCGTGCAATAGCTTCTGGCATTAACGGTCTAACTTTTTCAGTCCATGGAAAAATGGAACAAATGAGTGATTTCATGCTAGAGTCTTGGGCCTGCATGATTCATGAACTGAATTCCTAGTTTGGAGTCCCTCAGGTTGAGAATGGCTGGATTGCTCTGCTTGGCCTGAACAGACATGTAGAGCAGTTAGGATGCCAAAGCAGCGACACCAAAGCATTTTTTGCCTAGAGCAAAAAATGTCATGACAAAACTGGTTAGTCAAGCTTTGAAAAACAAGCTGGAAGCCTAATTTTACTTGGCATATTTATGTTTTTTTTTTCTTTTCATTAGCCTACTTTTACCATTTGGTTGTTCATAGTAATACTTTGTTTATATAGCAGTTTTCAAAACAAATGTCACAAAATGCTTCACAAGGCAATATAAACAGAACAAATTAAATATAAGTAGAGACAGTAAGAATAATTATTAAGACAGAGCAGCACTTAGGTAGATCAAGAATATTGTTATTAATAAAATATTACAGAAATTAAACAAGGTGATAAAATCAAGTAAAAACTATATAATAAAATCCTGTAAAAACTGATGAAAACAATTGAAAGATAAAAACAAAGATGTGCACACATAAATGACACACACACACACACACACACACACACACACACACACACACACACACACACACACTCAACATTGGTACATTACAAAAATGCCATCCTAAAAAAGTAGGTTTTTAACTTTTTTAAATGTTGACACAGATGTCAACAGTCTGATGTCTATGGGAAGTGCATTCCAGAGTTTGAGGGCCCTGATGGAAAAAGCCTGATCTCCTCTGGCCACAAAATTGGACTTGGTAACAACGAGTAGTAAGAGGAGTAACTAATTAGATAATCTAAGATCACGGCCAGGTAGGTAGGTAGATACTTTATAAATCTCTTCATGATCAGGTTCATAGAGTGTGAAGAGGTCTATTATACAGGATATTCTGGGACCAGTCCAAGTTGAGCTTTAAAAGTAAATAATACAATTTTAAAATCAACTCTAAAATGTAAAGGGAGCCAGTGCAATAATGCTAAAACAGGTGTAATGTATAGTGTTATATTTGTGTCTCATTCCTAAGCGAGCAATGGGAGATTTAGAGCACAGAAAAATATGTTTTGCAAGCACATAAGTTATATTTTGAAGAGAAATTATACGCATGCAAAAAATAATTTAATTTAAGCAAACAAAAACCTATTCTGTGTTGATTTCTGTGTATTTGCATGTTTACTATTATCCATATTAACGACATAGCAATAATAACCCCTCTCACTCAGTTTTACTCATATACCCTCTCACAAACTCTTGCTCAGTGCACTGACAGACCGCTGCACACAAGCTCACATTTTCTCTCTCTCTTACACTCTGTGTACACTCAACTTTGCCTACACACTCGCTCTACCTGGCACAGTATTACAAACGTGCAACGAAATCAATCAGTTGGAGAACTGGAGATGGTAAATTCTGATTGGCTGTTTCATCTCTAATTAGATTGCTAGTAGAACTCTCTACAGATACATGCTAGATTGGATGGGCCGCTACAGAGGGACGGACTCTTGCAAGTGCAGTTAGGGTTAGGCTTAAGGTTAAGGTTAAGGTTTGCATAAAAATCTTGTGAGAGTTTCTCAAATCGTCCCTCCAGCCCATCCAATCCAGCACGAACCCTCTCTACAGCATCCTGGTGGCAGGTTTTGTCAAAGGCATTGCAAACAATAACGTGATATCACAAAACTAGAAATTCATAACTCACCTGACGCTGTGGCATATTGTTGCTATTTTCAATATTTGATTCTGTCATGTCTGGTGGCTGGAAATCTAAAATCCTTCTCTTTTGTCTTCTTATGGAAGCATTGTGATTGGAGACGAAACAGCCAGTCAGAATTTATCTTCTCCAGTTCTCTGATTGGTTGATTTTGTGGCACATTTGTAATGCTGTGGCAGGTCAAGTGAGTGTGTTTGCAAAATTTATTTTTCTGTGCTCCAAATCTCGCATTGCTTGCTCAGGAATGAGACACAAATATAATGCCATAGTAATGTGGTCCCTTTTCTTAATACCCATTAAAAGCCTGGCAGCTGAATTCTGAACCAGCTGAAGGCGTGACAATTGCTTCTGACTAAGGCAGGAGTACAGAGAGTTGCAATAGTTTAGTCTGGAAAAGATCTGGAAAAGAGGACCTTCTCCAAATCACTGAAGGACAGAAAAGATTTGATTTGGGAGATGATTCTTAATTGTAAAAAATACTTTTGGACAACTTTCTTGATCTATTCCTCAAAGGTGAGGTAAGAGTCTGATAGAACATCTAAATTTCTAGCCGAATGTGTTGCACTGGGAGCTAGAGAGTCCAGCTGGTTTGAGCTGCTCAGCTGCACAGTGTAGACCAATTAGTGGTACCTCTGTTTTATTTTTGTTAAGCTGCAGGTAGTTTTGATGCTGCCACTCTTTGATTTCAGTTAAGTAATTTTGCAGGTGGATTAAATTCAATTCAATTTTATTTATATAGCGCCAAATCACAACAAAAGTCATCTTAGGGCACTTTCCACATAGGGCAGGTCTAGACAGTACTCTTTAATTTACAGAGACCCAACAATTCCCCCATGAGCAAGCACTTGGCGACAGCGGTAAGGAAAAACTCCCCTTCAACGGGAGGAAACCTCAGCAGAACCTGGCTCTAGGTGGGCAGCCATCTGTTTTGACCGGTTGGGTTGTGAAAGAAAGAAAGGGGGGGGGGGGGGGGGGCAGAGAAGCAGTACAACAACAACAACAACAACAACAATAGATACATGACTAGCAACAACAAACAGCAGTGACAAACAGCAGTGATGGCTGGAGAAGGACGTCCCCACGGCCACGGGCCAGAGCCAGGGCCAGAGCGTGGTCCCTGGGGTTTCCAGCGGATGAGAAAGCACAAAGAACTCCGGGGAAGAAGTCAAGTTAGTAACATGCAGTAATGGTATATGAATACATACTGATGGAAATGAGGAGAGAGGAGCTCAGTGCATCATGGGAAGTCCCCCGGCAGTCTAGGCCTATAGCAGCATAACTAAGGGCTGGTCCAAGGCGACCTTGGTCGGCCCTAACTATAAGCTTTATCAAAAAGGACAGTTTTAAGCCTTGAAAGATGCTTCCGCAGGAGAGGAGCCTGATAGTTGAAGGTTCTGCCTCCCATTCGACTTTTGGAGACTCTAGGAACCACAAGTAAGCCTGCATTCAGGGAGCGCAGTGTTCTAGTGGGGTAATAGGGTGCTATGAGCTCTTTAAGATATGATGGTGCCTGACCATTAAGAGCTTTGTGAGTTAGGAGAAGGAAATTCAATCCTGGATTTTACAGGAAGCCAATGCAGCGAAGCTAAGATGGGAGAAATATGATCTCTTTTTCTAGTTTTTGTCAGTACACGCACGGCCGCATTCTGGACCAGCTGGTGAGTCTTTAGAGACTTGTTGAGGTAGCCTGATAATAGTGAATTGCGATAATCCAACCTAGAAGTAACAAATACATGGACTATTTTTTCTGCATCTTTCTTCGAGAAAGGATGTGCCTAATTTTTGCAATATTACATAAGTGAAAAAAGGCAGTCCTTGAAATTTGTTTTATGTGGGAGTTAAAGGACATATCCTGATCAAAAATAACTCCCATATTCCTTACAGTGGTGCTGGAGGCCAGGGTAATGGATTAGCCTATTTAGATCATTTGGGGTGATGGGTATTTATATCTGGGTATCGTCTGCGTAACAGTGGTAGGACACATAATGTCTTAGCATTATGTAACCTAATGGGAGTATACCACAAGTAGTTCTGTTAGAAAGATAAGATTTAAACCACTTAAAAGCAGGACCTGAGAAACCAATCCAGTCCCTCAAATGATTTAAAAGAAGCTCATGATCTTTTGTATTGAAAGCCACACTTATGTAAAGAAGATCTAAAATCGAGCAGAGCCCTGCATCTGAATTTAAAAGGTAATTATTCACTTTGAGGAGAGCTGTCTCTATGCTGTGTGTAAAACGAAAGCCTGATTGGAATTTATCTAGAATTCTGTTTTCATTTCAAAAGCTCATCAACTGATCAAATACTATTTTTTCTAAAAACCTTTGATAAAAATGAACAACTTAGATATACTGTAGGCCTATAGTTGGCTGAATCAACAGCATCAAAGTTAGATTTTTTAAGAGGTGTTGTACCACAGCATGTTTTAAACTGGACAGAATGTTTCCAGTGACTAGAGAGCTATTAATAATAGAAACAATGTAGGGACCCACAGTATCAATAATCCCTTTGAGAAAATATGTCGGGACTGTATCTAGATTGCAGGTTGTTGATTTCATCCCTCTTACTATTTTCCTTTAAGTTCACAACTGAGATGAGCTCAAAGTTAGAGAAAACTGGCAGCTTTAGAGGTATGACAGAAATAGCCTGAGTCAGTTGAATAAAATTGGCTCTGATGTCTATGATCTTTCTATGAAAATTGGGAAGGAATTCTTCACATCTAGAAGGGTCACACTGATGCTTGGAAGGTGAAAGACGATTGACAACACAACTGATCGTATTGAATAACACTGTTGGGTTGAGATGGTGATCTGCAAATAGATTTGCAAAGAAAGTCATTCTTTCTCCATGTTTTTTTAGTAATTTGGTTTGCATTTCTGAGGTTTAAGAGGTGCAACAGAATCGAGAATGGACGCGCAATTTCTATTCCAATGCCTAACTAAGTCATCAGTGTTACATGGAGTAGCTTGTTGTCTTTAAAGAATCCAGGCAAACACCACATGAAAGAACAAGGTCCAGGGAATGACCTTTTCAGTGTGTGGGCCCTTTGACTGCTTGTGAAAGATGAAATGAATTGCTCAGATTAATAAAATAACAAACATGAATATTAAAATCACCAAGTATCAAAACTCTATCATATTTATGAATAATTAGGGACAGGAGCTCTTAAAATCCTGACAAAAAATTTGTATTTGACTTGGGAGGACTGTAAATCACAATAGCAGCTGACCATAGCAGCAAAAGCAGTGAAATGTTTTCTCTGATTAAAAAGCTCTGCCGCTCAAAAGATATTTAATCACCAAAGGAGACAGGAGAACAGTTAAAAGAATTCCTATGCTAGCCCCGTGCCTCTACTTGAGGATCTAGGTTTATTAAGAAATTGAAAGTTGGGGGATGTGGTATACCTCACAACAACACAGTAGGCTATACCTCACAACAAAAGTTTGACAAACTTCTATACATACACTTTGTGAAGTAAATCATTTCAAGAAAGCTTTTTAAAAAATGAATAAATCTCAAGCTTTGCATTGAAAACAAACATACACAATGCACTGCGCATGTGCATCATGGTTAAAATGGAAGAACCGTGCATCTAGACTGCTTCTGACAAACAAAAATACAGTTAAACACATACAGATCTGAACATATGCACACAAACAAGCATACACACACCTCAAGCACAAGTGGTGAACGTCATTTTTTCTTGTAATTACAACAAACATTTTGCGTCATTATATACAACCTCTCACACAAGTGTTTGAGTGCAAAATACTCTACTTTTTAGGGCAGTTGCTGAAATGAAGTTTAATTAGTGTACGTCTGATTAAGATTTAAAGAGCTTGGCCTGAGGGTGACTAATTCTGTCTTTATTTCGAGTACCTGATTGTTCAACTACTTTAATTAACTTGATTGTCATATAGAGAGAGTGAGTGTATGTGTGAGTCAGTTTTTGCTTGGCCAAAAGTCTTTTGCAAATCAATATTGAATGAAATGGATTGTATCTTCCCTTCTATCAACCCTCACCATGCCTTGCCCTTTCACCACATAAACCTTGCATCTAAGGTTAATGAATTCACTGTCATGATTAATACAAGATACCTATCAGACACAGATAAATTATATTTCAGGAAGGGGCAGACTTGGAGTGATTTTTTTTGATAAGGCAAGGGGAAATTAAACTAATATTGTAATGTGTTTGGTTCAGAGAATGGCACTTGTTTTCTGTCAGGAGCTGGTTGAAAATGTACAAGCTATATGACACACTTAAGAACATTTGAATCAACTGTAATGCACGAGCAAATCCTGATGATGTGAAATATTCTTCAAAATCATGCTGTGATGTGACACACCAACAGAGGGTGCTAAAGTATTGTGCATGAAGCGGCGGGACAATGACATTTGATCAGCTGCCCTTCATCACACTTCTCTGCTCTATTTGGTATGTAGGAGCAAACCCGACAGTGGAGGAGGCATTTACTGGAAATGGGGTGTGGTCGGGGGCTAAAGATGTGCTAGAACTTCTCTTGGATGGGCTGATGATAATTTAATGTAAATGAGTAAATGCAGCTCACAGAACACATACACACACACACTCTCTCTCTCACACACAGTAACATCTATCTGCCTGTATTCCTTATCCATTGTTCCTAAGGGCAGACAAGCTTTCGTATTGACACGTAGCCTGACACCAGCTTGGCCCAGGACCAACTTGCCTGTCCTAATTGGCCTCAAGACCTCTTGTTGGTCTGATCTATTGATCAGTCTCATTGCAGATGCTGCTAAGTCACACAGAGAGGACAGAGAAATAGCCAGATATACTGAAAGAAAGCACTGCCAAATCTGGGCATGATGTCTTAAGCTCTGCTGTTCCCTTGGCAGAACTGTGCAGCAAGCAAAGATGATGATAGGGTGCTCACCCTGGGGTGAAGGGGTCCAGATCCTTGCCACAAGCTGATTCACACACACTGATTGTCCTTTATTGTTACCAAGGGGATGATGGTACCAACAAATGGAGGTTTCTGAATGCTGTGACCCTCAAAGATCTATAGACACTGTCTGCGTTAACAATCTCACCAGACAGCGAGATGAAAACTCACATTCCCAAGATCCACTTTTTGTTTGATACCTCTGCAGCAAATATTAGGAAGGAGGGAAAAAAAGCCAGCTATGAGATTGCCACGAAGAGCCCTTCTGGGGCAGGGGTGAGCAAAATGGTATGCATGCTGATCTTGTATCTATCAGCACAAACATCCTATACATGATTATTTTTGCCTGCACCTTCAACCTCCTTTCCATTCACATTCAGATCCCAGATGGCATCATCTCATTCGCATCTATTTCCATTTCAACCTTCTCTCCTCATCCTCTTCTTTCTCAAGCAATACAGCCATTTCAATGTAAATAGTGACTATGTTTATCTGTCTCTTAATCCTCGTCCCTCATTCTGTACAGCCTCCCCTGAAATCCCAGAAAAACTCATAAGAGAAACATGGGTATGTTTATGAGGCCTGCCACACAATATGTCCTTCGCTACCCCGTAAAAGGCAATACATTCTTCTTTATGGGGTGCACAAATTTCCTATTCTCTACTGTGTGTGAGAGCTCCATTCCCATATGGTATTACATTTATGATGCATGACAAGGCTTACAATTCTCCATCTCCTCTGCAGCACACTGCAAGTAACCAGAGCTGTCCAAAAGTCATGGCTGTGACAACGGGGATCATTATACATTTTTCTTTCTGTGCGGCTGCCTCTTTGTATTCCTCTCCATGTCTCCATGAAATCTGTCTTCATCCCGTCGTGTGAGAGTATAGCTACCAGGTGCACACCGAGCTCTTCTCTGGGTGGTGATGTTGGAGTGGGTGTCCACTCTTGGACCTTTTCACCAATGTGCAAACGTACATGTGCATGTGTGCACACATTCACGCCAACCCGCCAATCCTGCCTCCTGTTTTATTGTCAATATCAGTCGGCTCAGGGGTTGTAGGGGTTGACGGCTGTTGACAAGGGCTGGATTGTTGAGGTAAAGATGATGGCAGCTCTTGCAGAGATATAATAGCTGTATCTTGAGACCCCATGGAGGTTGTTATTAGGCTGTTATGAAATCTGCTCCCTATCAGACCTTCACTGAAGCAAGGGGGAGGATATAGCTAGATGCGGTGCAAAGTACACGTGTTGATTCTCTCCTTTCCTTCTATAGCTTCCTCTTATCTAACCCTCCACTTCCTCCTTTCACACACAAACACATACGCTAACACACACACACACACTCTCTTTAGTATCGTACCTGTGTTTTTCACTCAGCACAGCCTGCAGTCTCCTATCATGGAATTTCTTTATCATGTAAGAAATGGCACTAATCTTGTTTGTTTTATATTTTATGAGCATATACAACGCGAGGCGTACAGCGCGCACTACATCATGACACCAGGACCTGCTGTCAGGACACTCCTGACAAGATACCTGAACAGGCAGTAATCGTCTCAGCACATCAGTGAGAACAAAGAAAAAGAAAAACAGTTTTGTAGGGAAAAAAATTATATTTTGTCTGTAGCAGCAGCACATAGGAACAAAAGTCAACATTCAGGCTATTTCACTTTTGCCTGTGTGCTTTTTTAATTTTACAGCACTGGAGTATTTTGTGTATTTCAACCTTTTTGCATCTTAACATGTGTCTTCAGCTGGCTCTAGGGATGACAATGTCTGTTTGTCGGTCGGACCACCACTTTGACCCAAACTGAAATATCATACAGCTTTTGGATGGATTATATTTGGAACAGACATTCATGTCCCCCTCAGGATGAACTTTCATGATCTCTTCAAAATCCCTTTGAGACATCTTTTAAAACATATAACAATACTCTGCTTGAAATAATCATTTGTGTCTAATATGGTTTTTCCACAAATAAATTCAGTTAACTAGTTGAAAATCTACTACATCTACAATCTACATCTATTCCCTCTCACTTATTGAAGACTTCAGAATCTATGAATATGCAAATATTTTTGTTTCAAAGGTTTAAAGGATAAGGCTGGCAATTTTCTATATTTATCTCATGGTCAACAAATCTCATGTGCAGAGCCAAACCAACAATGAACTCATCCTAGTTACAAGTATTGTGTGTGTATCCAAAGCCTGATATATCATATTCCTCTGTGCAGTAGACCTCCATTGTTGCTGTCCAAAAACTATTACTGCACTACATTGTACATAGTAAATAGCTTTAGTACAAGTCAGGGGGTTGTGATATGCAGCACAAACTAGTGGAGCTGTGTAAATGGAGCCGCATTCATGGTGTCTGCCTTACATTTATCTACCTTATTTTTTTTTTTACAGTCTGTGGGATCTATTCTCTGGAGACTGAAAATCGCTGTTATTAGTCTTTGGAGCTGTTTCTAAACAAAATGCCGTATACATTGCCCTTGGGGTGAAGGAACATGTCACCCAGTGCAATGGTGTGACTCATTGACGTGTTTTTAATAGTTTTTGGACAACTACGGAGGCCTACTGCACAGAGGAATAAATTATACCAGGCTTTGGATACATACACAATACTTGGATCAGTTCATTGTTGGTTTGGCTCTGCATATGAGATTTGTTGACAGTAAGAAAAATATAGAAATTTGTCAGCCTTATCCTTTGACTGCTGGACACAAGATGTCTCCTATTTCACAGAAAATCCATTTTCAGTGTATGTCAAGGCTTCAAGTTTCCACATCACACTTGTGTAAGTTGCATACTCAGCCACGATGGCTGAAACTGAGATTCAAGGTGAGCTCAGAGAAACTTTCCAATTTCAGCAGATAAATGTGAAAACATCCTTCTAGTGTCAAACTCGCACAAACATCATTCTGCACAGTGAAGCTCAAACATCCAACTGAAGGATCAAGTAGAAAAACACATTTTTGACAGAAGGGGGACTTAAAGATTCCTTCTTGCACTGTCATCCGATCAAAATGTTAATTTGTCCATTATAGTTTATGACTAAATACCTAAAAAACTAAATTCTTTCCCATGAGCCTCGCCTGTACTTTGTGTTTAGAGCTAATTAGCTAATGTTAGTATATCATGCTTGTGAGATGGTAAACATGGTTAGCATTATACCTACTAAACATCAGCATATTAGCATTGTCATCGTCGTTGGCTTTGATGTATTGTCTGTTTTTTTTTCTGTATTTGCCCACATTGCAATAAAACATACATGTCAATGCTCATGTGTGATAAGTAACTTGACTGAAATTGACCAGCTCAGCAAGCGATGTGCTCCTGACAAAGACACATTTTGAAATAAAAGAATAAGTGCATGCATTGTCATAGCCTCCGTAGAGCTTACAATGTTTGTAACAAAGAGTATTAATTTTGTGTTTGCTGTGAAGAAGGCTGTCAGGCTGGTAATTATACCTATTGAATTTAAGAAAGAAAAGAGTAATCTGATTTCATGTGGATAGGTAAATTGCACTGCAGTGCAAGTTGTTAGAGAAATGTGGATGACTCAAATAATACTATCCAGGTGTGATACACGGGTTGCATCTGCTCATGATGAAATCTGCTCATTTCTCACACACACACACACACACACACACACACATACACACACACACATGTTGTCATAGGTCACTTTTGGGGACATCACATAGACTTATATTCATTTCCTGGAGACTTAACCTACCCTTAATCACTGACCCAAAAATCAATGTTTTACTAATTGGGGACATGAATTTTGTGCCCAATTGGACAAACTGTCCCCAAGTAACTGGTTTGAACTCAGAAATTTGTCCCTGAAAGTAGCCTATGACAGACCCACACACACACACACTAAACAGACACACATATAAACATGTATAAAGAGGATTCCTCTGTTGCAGAGGCACTGAGATGTAATAATAATGTATTCTTATTCAGTGCAAAGTTCCTGTCTGCTTTCTTTTGACTAGCATCTCTTTGGATGTCAGGTCTGTTTACACGGTGCACAGATACAGCAGCTATTCAAACATCCAGGCTGAAGAAAGGCAAAAGGTGGACACAAAATCTGGCATGAATGTGAATATGATTTGTGAGACAAGAATCATTTAAAGTGACTCTCAGAGCTCTTTCTAAACCCCTTCTGTCAGCTGCGAGAGTGCCTGCTCTAATCCATTGTCACTGGGTGGATTAATTTGCATAATTCCACTATTGTGCAGTCCCAGATCTTTCTCTGTCTCCTCATTCACAGACGCAAAAAAAAAAAAATAAATAAGAAGACTCTCAAACCACTGCTACTTGTTGCTCTGGAAACAGGGGTGGAAAAAGCAGGGAAAAGTGTAGTAGGGCAGGAATGAGAGAGCTGACAGAAGAGAAAGGACTCAGTGGTGCCAGGGTGTGGAGATGAAGAGGGCGTGAGGATGGAGATATGATGAGCAGGGAGCAGAGAAAGGGCGGAAGAATGAGTGGAGGACAAGGGCAAGAAAAAGGGAAGACAGATAGAGAGAAGTGAGGAAACTACTGTTCAATGAATGGAATACAGAGCAATTTTCTGTTACTTAAAAAGTCATTTATCTATGTCGACAGTCTATTAGTCATGTATTCGAGTGTGACCCCCCCCCCCCCCCCCCCACACACACACTGCACTCGCGCACACACACACACACACACACACACACACACACACACACACACACACACACACACACACACACACACACACACACTTCCCTCTATCACACCCACAGTGTGTATGTTTGCGTGTTATTTCAGTTTTGTGTGTCTGTGTGTATGATGAGGCTGTATTGCTTATCCTCCAGGGATGGAAGCTGGAAGGCAGTGCTAAATTACAGAGATAAGATCAATATGTAGTTGAAGGGTGGGGCTGCTCCTTTCAGAATGAACATTGTGTAATATTGCTTTAGCCCTACCCTGTGTTAAATGGATTATTCTTAAAAATGTAATGTGGACAGCGTACCTGTCAAAGGGAAACATTTTAGAAAAAAATCAGTTATATACGTGATTACTTTTAACTCTCTTCTCTTGGATTAATGGCTGGAAGGTGAATTGTAGTGTGTAAGATGCTACTAATATATAACAACTTTAGATTTTAAAGGGTTGGTTCACCAGAATTGAAAAAAAACCCATATTTTCTCTTGTAGCTCTTGTGGTTTACAGCAACATGTTTGGTTTTATTTGTGCAGATATTGAATATTGTTGAAGAACTACTGTAGCAAGTCCCTGAGGTGGAGGTCTTTACAGGTCCACTTGGTTATGAGGAAACGTCACCAGCTCCAAATTATACTCAGTCTAATTAGGTTGGGTACTGTATAGGGTCTCATGTTTGTTATGATTATAGCTACTTTCTGTTATCAAATTTGCACTCGTAGGGCACTGCCTCCTTTAATTTTAGGAGGAAAAGTTTTTTATCAAATTAATCTGTCTCAAATTTTGGATCCATTTCATAACTCAAAGTTATGGGCTATTGGACACATTTAAACCTCTAATTCTCTGCTATAAATTGAAGGCACAGACAACGACTTACTGATAAATGAATATTCATTTAACTAAATGGGCTCACAAATGAATAAATGATGAAATAACAGGAACAGTTAAATGGACCATCAGCTAGGATGAATGCAATGAAACTTATTATGGAAAGTTGAATGGATTACCTAACGATGGTGAAGGATGGAAACGTGATGATTTTCTTACAGGAAATTAGTTGAATCTAACTGATCAAATTTATCTGAGATTTAGAGGAGAGATTCAAAGTTAAACGACGCCAACTCTCGGATCACAAAGCAGTTGAATTAACAGAGGTTTGTTTTGCCTACGTTGCTGTAGAGATGTCTTTAGATGATGGCGGTGGCTCCATGTCCTTAACTGACCCAGATACTAGCTCCGTGTGTCCTCAGATGGCTCAGCTAATCTTCTGCCAAGCTCAACAATGACTCACAGTGTTGCTTCTTCACGACTCCCAGTGGCAGTTTCCCGTTTGAGTTGAAGTGGGAAGCTGACTCTGAGCAAAATTAGACAGCAGTCTCTTCAGGTGACCTGGCGTGCTGCCGAGTCACCGCAGCAGCTTTGTAGATGAAGTAGGAGAACCGAGTTGAGATGGTTTTCCAGGGAACAGCAAGCGTTGTTGTGATGTCTTGATCTGGGCAAGAGAGCGGGTCATTTACTTTGAAGTCTCCGACTAATTTACTGACTAAATTTTCTTCGCTGAAATAACTACAAATAATTTCGTATGGCAGGATGAAAGTACTTAAGTTACTAAACCAAAAGAGTGTTAAAACTTGAAGTTGGATTTAACTAAAGTTAAGCTTTTACGCATAACTGAGCAAGTGAAAGTATCAAAACACTCAGTCCATGGAGAAATGCACTCATCCCAGTGTCAGAAACTGTGCCGTTTGGAGCTGTTTGGACTTCACAACTATACGCTCAGCGCTTCATGGCCCTCCCCTCCAATGGGCATATATATATTTATATATGTTATTTACCTAAGATATATGCACTTGTTTCATTTCATCTCATTGTAAACATCTCTACTGTGTTTTGCTGTCATTTTTAGTCACGTGAGTTTCTCTCCTCTCTTCTGCTCTCAGGGCGGAGCTCACTCACACACACGGAGCAGGGCAGAAGGTAGACAGTCGCGGAGGAAACACTGTGCAGTTGTTGGATGTCAGGAAATTTGTCATTGCACAGCCTTCCAAAGGTGGGATAACATTATCCTCAGCAGTGGCCATCGCAATTTGCCGGTGAGTTTTACCCAGAGCCCTGGTTTTACCTAGCTACAGTAGGCTACAGTGTGCATCACTCAGAAAACAGTCAGCCTATCAGAAGAGAGGGACATTGAGCAGACACAAAACAGCCCATTTCAGGCTGAGTGAGAAGGGCTGCATCCACAGCTTGTACAGCTGTGACTAGGTGCTTTTTGACCATAAAAACATGCAAATGTTTGTAAATAGACCATGAAAATGAAAATATTAAACTGGGAAAGGAGCATAAAATCACCACTTTAAACTAAGAAACTAAGAGATAAGGCAAGAGATAAGGCTAAGTTAATCACCAACTCCCATCACTCACCATGGTTTTCTTTTGAGTAAATTGCATAGTTCAGTACACTTCAAAGGTAACATACATGTGTAGTGTGATCAATAATTTTTCAAAACATCATCAACTCAACATTGTATAAAATTCCTTCCTCACAAAACATTAACTAATTTCCAATAATAGTGAAAAGGGCACATAGGGTTAAACAGTAATCAGTGCAGTTTCAATAGACTATAGTAATTTACCTAAAAAGATCTATCTTCTCATGGACTAACAGACCACTGGATATCAGTTCTTTACTACAACCATCAAAATAATTCTTCATGCAAAGGTTAAACAGCAATTAGATGCATAACACAAGTGAAACCCAAGCACAGTCTCACATGAATCCACCTTAAGCGTGGTCACTGGGGGGCACTGTTGTCACATAGTAATGTAAAACATTTGCTCTGCAAATGAATAACTCAGTCAATTCAAATCGCACAGACTTCAGAGTCAGACTATTCTGATGTATAACATCTCCAAATCAACATTGTCTGGCTTGCAAAATGATTAAATTCTTAATACACACTGAATCAAACTTTGGCTTACACACAGGGAAAAGTTCAGGGTTTGTTTTTCTGTTTTTTACCAAAGAATGCAGTCACTTTTTATAGTCTGGGCTTCATCTGGGATGATCACACCAGAGTGAGAAAGACAGACAGGGGGTAGTTGCATTTGTGTGTGTGTGTGTGTGTGTTATCACAGAGAGAGAGTGGAGAAACAATAAGACCTGGTGACAGGATTGCCTTAATCCTGTCAAATCTGAAGAAGTGTAATGTCTCTACTTGAAGTCTTTTTCAGGAAGAGTTCTTAGTCTGTTGGAGTTTCTCTTGATATTCCCTTAATTTGGGAGTCAATGTCGTAAATCCGTGTATCTTGACACAGCAGAGTCTCTCTAGAGGTGGAGCCCTCCGCTATGATAGTCTGTGATGCGTCAATGCTGACATCTTTTATTGTTGAGGAGAAAGGCGAACTTTGCAAATCCTGGTGTTTTCTGCAAAGGTCTACAAAACTCACTGTTATCTTCCTTGGTGAGGTTCTGTCAGAGTGAAATTCAAAACAAAACAATGAATCTTCTGATTTTTCTTAAAAGGTCAAAAGTCAGTTTAATCTCGGAAATTTCTTGCAACAAAACAAAGTCTTAAAATTGCAGTATGCAGAATTTAGTGGCATCTAGGGGAATGAACTTGACAGAAATGGAATATAATATTCATAAGTATGTTTTAATTAGTGTATTATTACCTGAAAATCAGAATTGTTGTGTTTTCATTACCTTAGAATGAGCCCTTTATATCTACATAGGGAGCGGGTCCTCTTCCACGGAGCCCATCATGTTGCACTGTCATGTTTCAACAGTGGCCCAGACAAACCAAACACTGGCTCTAGAGAGGGCATTTCTCTTTTTTTTTTTGCCAGTTTCGCAGCCACTGTAGGTTCTCCTACACACTTGGAATAGGAGAGTGAGGGAAAGTGTCTTCAGTTGGTTGCAATCTGCAACCTCATTGCTAGATGCCACTAAATCCTACACACTGGTCCTTTAAATTTCCTTTTATATTCCAAAGAGAGACAGCAGTGGAGACAACGGGCTCCCTACACGTCACCGCCAGGGGTCTCATGTCTGTGCCTCTGTCATAATCACAGCCAGAGAAAATATTTTAAGGAATCAGTAGCCTATGTAAAATATTTATGTTATTAGATGACAATTAGTTTTTGGAATTTGATTGACAGATATTAAATTGGTTAGAAAATTATCCTCCTCTGTTTATCTACCACCCACTTGGCTACATAATGTTTTATTGTTGATGCAGGATGTTTGTTTTATTCTTGAGGTGAAAACAAGACTACTATAAATTAATCTTTGAAGCATATAAACAAATTATTTCTGGAATTAGCTTCTACAACTTTATATTATTTTATATTGCTGTTCCTTTTAACTGTTGGTTGCT
Organism: Thunnus albacares; assembly: GCF_914725855.1. NCBI lineage: Eukaryota > Metazoa > Chordata > Actinopteri > Scombriformes > Scombridae > Thunnus > Thunnus albacares. The sequence continues at coordinate 26,170,107 of NC_058106.1, forward strand.
TTTGAGTGAATTGAGGACACTTGGAAAAAAAGCAGCTCACAGATCCACTTTTTTAGACATGTCTTTATTTAGTTTTATCTATTACTGTTTTATTGTGTTGGTGTTTTATGTCTTGCTTTTGTCTTTCATTGTAAAACAATTTTGATGTCTGCTCTGGAAGGGTGCTATATTTTAGATAAATAGATAGATAGTGTTTCATTCATCTCAAAGGGAAACTTCAGTATTACAGCAGCCACTTCACATAAATCACAATCACAAATCAGGTAGATGAGAAACAAATACAATTAAAAGGCAGAATGATATGAAATAACTAAAATAGACTAATTAAAATATAAAATAAACTGTTACATCACAGCTGAACTGTCAAAGACCTGATATCTACAAGGGCACTTACAATTATGTAATTTCGAGAAATATCTTTTTCACAAAAACAACTACAAAAAAAGTTACAGAGGTCCAGATCTCTAGGACCTCAATGGTAGCTACTGTGTTGTTTTCTTGTATACCATCTCAACAGCAGTGTGTTCTTTTAGAGATAACGTCTTAGTTACTTGAAAATATACTTGAAATAGTCTCCATGAAATCAGTTGACCGTGTGCTCTGTGGATTATCCGTGGAGTAACTGGGAAACTATTTCTGGAAAGAGATGTTGCCGTTGATTTTTTTTTTTTAATGTTTCAATGTTGTGAACACCACAAACAAAATTCCAAGCAAAAATTTCATAGAGAGATATCTGACAAATAAATCTTCATGGGTAATAACACAAGAGATAATTGGGAAATTATGTTTGTAATTTGGGTGAACTGACCCTTTAAAATGCATACAGATTCAGTAAGGCTAACCAGGAATAAGTATCTTCTTTGCACAGCTGAGAGACTGCACATTGTTAACCCTCCTGGCATGGGATGAAAACCCCGCAGAGCAGTGTCCTCTGTCTCCCCCGTCTCTCTCTCAGCTCTCCCACTGTCTTAATAAGCAAAACATCATGTCCTACTATAATCACCATAATTCATGCATTAATTAGCAAATATTTCTCTGTCAGCACATACTTCTAATAGTCCAAATGACCAGATGGACAGTATATCATAAAAACTTGTTGACACTGTGTTAAGAGAGGGGTATATTTGTCATTTTTTAAGGTTATAGTTTGTGTTGTTGTTGAATTGGTTTGTATTATATTGTCAAGTGTTTCTCTTTTCTCCATCACCATGTTATCACCTTCACAATATCTGATCAAAAACAAATTATCACATTACACTTAAACAGTGTCTAAAACAATTTGACAGTAGCAACTTCACATATTTATTGTTAGGTATTAAGTTGAATATAATTAGAAGGTACTCTCTCCTGTGCATGACAGACAATTTTATGGTAGTCATGGTAGTAACAAAGAAATATTTATCCTCAGCTATATGAAATTCTACAATATGTGACAATGTGGCCCAAAAATATCAAGATTATTTAAGTGTCTTATTTAAGACACTTATGTCAAGGAGTTTATAGCAACCATTTTCGGCATATACACTTAGATTTGGTAGAAGAGGCTCTGCTCTTTGAAGAGGCTCTCAAAGAATCTGAGCAGTGGTGAGAATTCTGCAGGGAGAACTAATCCCCCCTTAATAAACACATACATGGAGCGCCCTGGTTGCCGAATGGTTACTGCGCATGCCACCCAACCGCGACGTCCCTGGCTCGATTCCAGCCAGGGACCGTTGTTGCATGTCATACCCATCTCTCTCTCCCCTTGTGTTTCCTGTCTGTCTCTTCACTATACCCTTCCCCAAAAAACCTTAAAAAAACACATACATGAACATCAAACCTTAGAAAAGTCAACAATATCGAAAGCTTAGCACACAAGGAGGAGGTTGGAGCAGTGGAGGTGCCGCAGCAAACAGTGATGGCCTGAGTGTAATTGTACAGGTTATACTGGCCACTCTGTATGCCAGTATGAAAAATATCTGTCTCTTTAGCTGCTAAATGCTCCATCATGTTCACCAGTTTGCTTTTCTCTCTGCTGTTTGTTGTTGGGCAGGTAGTGTACAATCTGATAAAGCACTGAGAGTAAGGCAGCATTCAAACCAACGTTAGAAACATTGCTAAAATCTTCTGAGACTGCATGTTAACCATGACTTTTTGAGTTGTTCTCGAAAGTTCGTTCTAACTTTCTGAATTTATCTTACTGAAGAAAATTAAACTTTTCTAATCAATATCTTAATATTAAAGTGTCAAATGACTCTGCAGTTACCCTCAGCTTTGTGGAGTGTTTAGTGTCTTTCAGCTCTTTGTTTTGGTTTTAGTTCCCACAACTTCACCGTTTTGGTTTAGGCTGCATCGGTGGGGGTGTGTTGTTTAATCTCATTTGCTCTCATTTATTTGAATGGGGGCAGTGTTTTTTAATGCAGCAGGGCTGCCAATGAAAGGGCTCCGGCAAACCACTGCAGGGTTGTCTGGCAAAAAATTGAACTTGGTTAAACATTTGCTGCAATGCAACGTGGCATCATCTGGAAAGGCGCTGTATCGGCTAATCACAGAAATGCAAGTGCACATTCCTGGTGGATTACTTTGTAATGTGAAGATAAAATTTGCAGAGTTGTGAAATCCTAATAATCTGTAGCTCCAACTGGACTTCCTGGATCATATTTCATTGTTTCACTGGTATCACCTCCACCAACACAGCCCCTTGCATTGTTTTAACACAGGGCAGTTTTCGGTCTGAATGCATCTTAAAATACTCCACAGAGCTGAGGGTAACTGCAGAGTGGGGAGACAATTATCTGTGGGTTTGTCACCATGAGCGACTCTTCTTACATTACACCTAGTCATTCGACACTTTGTTAATAAATATATTGATTAGAAAAGTCAAATCCTCAGTCAGATAAATTCAGACAGTTAGAATGTGCAATAGTTGTGCATTTGTGTCAGGGAGAGAGAACAACTCGAAAGGTCATAGTTATCATGCAGTCTCAGAAGACTTTACCAATTATTCATCCAAGAATATGGCTGTGCATACTTGTTAACTCGTCTGCAATTCCTCACATTCGTATACTAATCCTTGCAAGCTGTCCAGTACAACGGCAGCCTTGAACTGTCGGCCAATACTGGAACAAGATTGGGTTTCAGTGTGGGCCTTGCCTTAGGGAGACTGAGAGAAGCTGAACCAGAAAATCTATGTTTCATAATTATGAATGAAAATGAATGTCCATAATTCAGTGAGCTGAGCTGTAAGACACCGGGAAAAGGTCGGAGAAGGTCCTGCAAAGATGTTGATGGAAACTATTGATTGGGTGATTACATACTGTACATTTCATACCTACTCCGTCTAGTGAAAGGTGCAAAACATAAGGATCAAAATAAAACCTAGGCTGTAAGAGAGGGAACACTGTGTAGTCACTTGTGGAGTTCAATTTGTTTTCAGGTTGGGGGGAAAAAAATCTATGGTTCAATATTGTACCCTTCAAAACATCGCATTATCAATTCAGCTCTAACTGAATCCCCTTCGAGCGGTAGCCATAATCAGATTACAATTTTTCAATTACTTTTTAAAATCTCATCTCATTACATAATGTCTGCTCTAAACACCAGTCCTATATGTTTAGTCATATGTTTATTCATGTGAGCTCCAAGATGAACCGAGCGGACCATCCATCAACGCACTCCGGATAGAAGTCCTCTTTCCTCACGCACCTCCTCCCTCCATTGGAGAGCAGAGAGTGTTTGCTGATGCGTGAACGCGGAAACCACGACGGAGCTCCACAGAAAACAAATGCTGTCCCCAGTTTGGTTGTCTCTGTCATGGATCATCAGGAGTAGTTCATTGTTATTACTTCCACTGTTACACTCAATGATGGAAGAACAGACAGGGGGCCAGTCGTGATTGGTAGTTAAGGCACATCATGCTAAGAACACCTGCTGGCTGATAATTGTCACAACACGGCAAAAGGGATACAATCAAGCAGTGTGATGTGCTGTGTGCATGTACTGACACAAATGCATTCTGGCGCTATCATGCAGGCAGAGACACACTCACGCACACATAAGCCCACTGTAATGGGCCAGTATGTGGTTTAAATTCTCTTTGATGCTGTGGATACCTCCTGCTGTTCACCATATTACTCTGTACACATCAAACAGGTGGTTCTGGAAAGAAAAAGGGACATGATGACAAGACTGTGGCTCACTATTCAACCCATCCTGACGCTGGGCTTTTTTATTCAAATAAAAAATAGGTTCATTTACCTTTTTCCTCCTCTTTTTTCTCTCTCTGTTGCTTAGCCATGGTTTCTCTTTTTTTTGCTTTTTCCTTCACAGTATCAAATCCTTCCTCTTCCTTTTTCTTCTTCATGCCTTTCTTCTTTTTGTAGCTCTTGCATCTGTTTACCTCACCTGCCTTTGCCAAAAAAAACGAGACTTTTCTGAAAATGTTCAGACTGTCTTGTTTGCTTTTTTTGTTTTCCTTCTCGTAAACTGCCGTCCCCCTACTATTCTCTTCTCGAGTCACCTGGAGCTTGTCGCAGCATGCCACCCCATCATAGCTGACTATCCAGACAATGTCAGCATGAGTCACAGTTCACAGATGATAATGACCCTGACCAGCTGCTCTATAGCCAGGGACACACTGGGCTCCTACATTCCAGTGTGTGTGTGCCCATGCATGTGGATTTCAACCTATGTGTAAATGTGATTGTACATATTCTTTATGTGCATAAAGGAAGCGGGGGAAAAAGCAACACATTCCTCTCTTGTGTTGATTTGTGTTGGGTGTGCAAAAGCATCTGTGTGTGCACTGAATTTACCGAACTGGAGATCTGTATGGCGATGTCTGTGCTGGAGCCCATTGGTATGGATAGCATGGTGTGATCTAGAGCGTGATCTATGCTCGCCGCCTTCCTTTCACCCCCTCCCATCCCATAATTCCACCGCTACCTCCAAAGCCCCTCTAACCTTTCTCCTGCACACCCATCTGTCAATCATGTTCACTGCAGCATAGCAACATAGGGACACTTGGTTCAGTGTTAATTGAACCCTCACAGTTTACATTGGAATAAACCAACATCCCTTATCTGTTATTCCTGAGGTAACCCTTGGCAGAGCCATTATTAATCACAGCACACAGCTCGGGGAACAAATATTGACTGATGAAACCATTTGGAAAAATGAGATTTGATCCAGTTGTAGTTCCTGGTGAATTGGCTAAAAACTTACATACATTTATTTATTAGTTTACATCCTAATTAACGCTATTAATAAAAAATATTGAAATGAATCTTGTCTCTGTTCTCTGATGATTCAGTGACTCATTTAAAGTGCTGTGAAAGACTTTGCATAAAACACATTTTCCAATATTTAAAGGTCATACCTATTTAAGGCATAGTGGTGGGTGGTGCATATTGCGTCATTACATAAATTACACAACAAAAATCTTAGCAGTATTCTACAGATGGTTTCTGAGCAGCTCGATTTGTGTCTGTCTCTTAGTACAGGGGTTTAAGAGTGTTTCAGTCTAGAAATCCCAGGATGTTTAGGGAATCAGTCTCATGATATTTTGGTTAAAAGCTTGTTCCTCCAGTCATCATGTTGAACATGTCCTGCGTCACTCTAAGGGCGTCAGCATGCTTTAAATGAAGTGCTTGTTGACGGTCCTAACAGCATCCGAAATCCCTTTCCTAACACGTTTTTGACGTCATATTTGGGAAAGCTGTATTTGACAAGTTTTATAACTTTCTGAAGCTGACAAGCGTGTCCGCTTCCTGCAGCGCTTTGCCAGCTGTGTAGAGGAGAGAAAGTATGTAGAATATGAACGTCTTTCTGAAGCTCTCTTTTCTTTCTTCACACAACTACATCACTTTTCAGGCGTAGAACTGATTGCAACACCATGGAGGCTTTCGAGAGACTCTCTGAAGGTGTGAGTGCCTTTATCCCCAATTGTACAAGTAATTATATTGAGAAATGATTCACAGAAAATAGGGAGGCGGGAGGATGTTATAACATGTTGTATGACCTATTTTGTTTAAAGCAAACTGACCCTGAAATATGACTGGGTTTTGTTTGGAAGTGGGGACAAAGTGTGTGGTGCACCACTCTTTCTCAAATCTTCCCTTCTGCATGACTTTATAAACGTGCAATATGTCATTAAAATCAATTCTGCTCAAATCAGTTTTTGATTGAATGCTTATTGGATTCACACATTCTCATGTTTCTGGTGTAGCTTTATGTTTAGCAAATTATTTCTAACATCCGTATTTCTGCTCTTATCAAATATTTAATCACTTAAATTTTGTATTTTCTTAAAGGTATACTATGCAGGATTTGTCGGTTGATGTTTGTAAACACACAGTATTGTTTGGCCCCTCCTCCTCCATTCAACCAGTAACCCAATTGCCAGAATAAAATGTTGGCATTGTATGTTATTGCAAACCACCAATATGTTGAATCTCTACGTTTCAGTCTCTACGTTTCAATGTTGATCGCATTTTAAGCTTTTCACATGTCATTTAATGCCGCATTAAATGGCTGTTATCAGTTGAATAATTATGTTTTATGTTGTGACAACGATGTGGTTAAGGTCTGTTGTAGGTTCAGGTTTAGGCACAAAAAAAACACTTTGTAAGGGTCAGGACAAGATCATTATTTGGGTTAAAATACTTGGTTTTGTCGCAAGAAGAACAGCTGCAAATGTCCTGACGTCTTGCCAAAAAATACCCAGTTTGGTTGAAAAAGGAAGCGAACAGTGGTCTCGAGCAGTGCTCTCTGCTGCTTTGATGCTTTTATAACTTTCTGCCATGTAACTAACTTTCTAGACAACCACTTTCTGCCTCCTCCTAACATGGAAGTGAGATTACACAGATGTCATCTGAACTACATCACTTTCCCTATGATGTATGTAGATATGTATTGTAGAAATGTTGATATGATAAGTATTAAATGTATTGAAACATAGAGATTCAGCTTATCTGTGGTTTGCAGAAACGTACAATGCCAACATTTTATTCTGGCGACTGAGTGAATGAAAAGAGTGAGCGGCGCTGGCGAGAACAAATCCGTGGATCAGATAAACAAAACGTTATTTTTAAGATTGCCTCATGGCAGTTATGTTCTAAGGCACATATAAACATCCCCACAGATCTGCACACCTCCGCACAACCCTGCAAGAGTTGCTGGATTTTGTGTGAATACAGAGCTTCATCCTGTCTGCTGTGGCCTCTCTGCTCTGTATGTGTGTTGCTCAGCCCTGCCCTCGGTCAAGCAGACACACAGACCGACAGCTCTTTATACATCCATGACACAGAGACGGAGAGCAGAGTGGAGCAGGGAAGAGAGATGGAGACAGCGATGTAACCTGGTCGCTATGCTATGACTACTGACCTCACACCCTGCACGCTGTTATTGGCTGGGGGCCACACATCCACTGCCCAAAGGTTGCAGCCCAGAAGCGTCCCAAACACAGCAAAATAATAAGAAAATACAGGCAGAAGGCAGGGTCTCTGCAGGTAAATACACCGCCACACACTTCTAGTGGGTCATAAGTGATGATTGAGAGGGAGTACTCTTGTCTATACATTGTTTTTTAGGGAAATTCTGCACAGTATACCTTTAACAGGACTCTTGCAAATTGATTTTTGGCTAGATTGATAAGGTACCCTCTGTCCAGCTGGATCATTTTAGTGTGAGCCCACCCAGTCTTGTAGATAAATTTCTCTTGAGTGATCCACACAACCAAAGAAATGTTTTGTCGTCAAAATGGTACGTTATGGCAAGTTTGGCTTTAACGATGAGGAATAGGATTTATTATTTTAAAGCAGAGCATTGCATGGCTTTGCATCATGTGCTGGCACTTACAACAGAAAATGAAAACAGAGAAATCATAAAGGATCTGTCTGATTGTTGTGTGACAGGAGTGCGTGGAGGAGTGGAACATTCTGCCTCACTCCATGTTCTTTACACAAAATGACAGCACAAGTGCAACGTCCATGACAAAATTTCATGTCAGTAATTGTCCCGAGCTGCTTATCTGCTCAGGAGCCAGGATGGACTTAGAGTATTTCCTGCTCTGTCCCCCGCTTAATCAATTCAGCGAGAGAAGGTTAAGTTTCCTTCTCACATGCCACCATTTCCACCTTGTGGGAGAGCCTTGGATAGAGATCAGACTGCAATCAATTAACTGTCTGTGTCATTACAGGATTAGCTCTACCTACAGCATAGTCACATACATCTGGAAGCTTGCCCAATAATGGGCAGGTAATAGAGCAAGTGACTGCATGTCCCCTGGGAAAGATTAGTACTCCATGTCCCATATTAAGAACAAGACTGGGGAGTAACAAATGGCATGTAAGAGAAGTAGAATTCTCTTTCTGCCCATTGATATTATTGGTCGTATGAAATTTTAGCAGCGGCGCTCATAATTTTGCAGCGGTGGTGTGCCACTACAGAATGAATATAGGGGAAACACTGCACATGATGGGAAAAGAAATTCAGTTTAGGAGATGAAGAATATAATTTCCAGTTGTCATATATAAACATATGATTAAATAATATCTAACCATGTACATTTGAGTATGATGTCAATCCAACATCCTGTCCAATACATTTTGGAGGCACAGCATTAATAATACTGTAGTTTCTGTTAGTTATTAATGTTTTTAAGCAATTTTAAATTTAGAGTGAAATATCTCAACAACTACTGGATGGATTGTCCTTCAATATTTGCACAGACATTCATGTTCCCCAGAGGATGAATCCTATAGGCTTTGGTGATCCTCTGACTTTTCCTCTAGAGCCACCTTGAGGTTGACATTTTTAATTTTTAGTAAAATGTCCCGATAAATACTGGCTGGATTTCTATGAAATTTGGTACAGATGTTTATGGCGTCCAGATCACGAATCCTAATGACTTTGGTGATTTCCTCACTTTTCATCTGGTGCCATCATCAGATCAAAATTTGAATTTGACCAACATGTTTGTTTATAATCAAATACCTGCACTGTACTTCGTGTTTAGTACTAAATACTGTAGCAAATGTTAGCAGGTCATCGTACGCCCATTCATGATGTCCAGATAATGAATTTTAATGGCTGTAGTGATCCCCTGTCTCTTCCAATAGTGCCACGAGGCCATGAGGTTGATGTTTGTAGTTTTGAGTGAAATTTCTGAAGAACTATTTTATGGATTGCCAAGACATTTGATACATGAATGTCTCTCTCAGGATGAATTGTTAAAACCATGATGAGTCCTTCTCCATACATATAGTGCTATCACCAGGTCAAAACCTGAATTTGTCCTTCTTACCATTAGCTCAAAGCACCGCTGTGCCTCAGTACAGCCTCACAGAGCTGCTCGCGTTGCTGTAGACTCTTGTCAGTCTTGTTATTATTCAGTAATCCATGATGAATTCAATTGTGACACCCACCTTCTCCGCCTACCGGATAAATAAAGAGCGGACAAATGTCACAGATGGGTGTACTGCATGTTTTTGAAAAGCGGACTCATGCAAATGCTCTCTGACTCTCTCGCTGCCAATGACGAAAGTACACACACACACACACAGACAAAAACACACCTTCACAGACTACTATGCAGTGCTCAAGGTAGTACGTAGAGAACAGTGTTTGTCCTACTCCATCTCTGAGCTTGAATAGGCCTCATTCCTCTCAATAGTTCCTCATTATCCAGCCTGCTGGTGTTTGAGTTTGATTGATTGTTCATAAAACATGCATGACCCTCATGAATTATTGTGAGAGAACATCCAATAAATTGTTTTAGATGGCTTATTACAACAACGTTACTGGCCTGGCATATTAAATTATTTGCAATCCTGTAAATCACAGAGGCGATTTGAAAATAACCCATTAAAGGCATCATGGAGACATTTCTCCACTCGCCCTGCAACATAACCATCTCTGCCACAGCTCTTTTTAATCACAGGGAATTTTGTCATCAATCACATCCCATTAGGCCTTTAATAAGATACAGACAGAAACTGAGGAGATGAATCTGGAAGAATCTGCAGGGTTGGGACGGGGGTTTTATGAATGTTATCAGGTTAACAGTGATTAATGTTACTCTGTTATAAAGACACAGCCCTAAACTTCTTAACTTTCAACTGTCTCATTCCGAAATACAATAATACATTTTAGTGTAGCAGGTAAGTGTAATAAAAGTAAGCAAAGCCAATAAAAATCACATAAAAAAGCAATAGCAACACAGTCATATTTATAAACAATATTGCACTTTGAAAGATGCATGTGCACATCTGTTGTGAAGAAAAACAGAGTTATTAAATTCACACGGAACCAACCAAAAAAAAATCAAAGACATAAAAAACATCTCTTGTCATTTTAGCCAATTTCAACAGAATTATTGCTTTCATTCATCATTCAACTTGTAAATATCTGCCTTTGTAGAAAAGTTGAGTTTAGCCTGAGTATAGCTTTTGATTTGAACGCATCGTTGGTCTTTGTAAATGGACATACAGTAGAGTTGACCATGCGTTTGAGTTGTGTGACCTGCCTTCACCTTCCCTGCGTCCCATGGGTGAAGCGAGGAGACAGGAAAGGGAGGAGGTGGAGTTGACAGAGGAGATGGAAAGGAGTGGGGGTCGCACACCCTGCCGCCTCCGACCTTGAGGTCCCAAAGGGACACAACTTCAACAATAAAGTTGAAGGACTGTGTGACTTGGGTAGCCATGAATTTCAAGCAACAGACTTAAATGGGAGTTTATAAGTGGCCACTTCATGCAGGTTCTTAGGAAACACTTTACAACTTTGCCTGAGATCAGTCTTCAACTAATGTTAAATTAATGGCTGAGGACCAGATGTGGATAATTTCCTGCTAAACAGTTGGGCGCATCATTAGCTTTGGTTCACTTACAAGTTTTACTTTCCAAGATTTTAAAGTAATGTTTTCTTAACAGGTTTAGTACAAATCTCAGATAATCATTGATGAGGAGGATATGTCAAGCAAGCCGATTTGTGGTACCTACAGTGAATAGTGAATTGTTTTGTAGGGAGGACTGTCAGCTTTTCTTCTTTTTCTACACCCTTTGTCCAGCTTGTCCCTTGAAATCAAACGATTTTCTGACTGAAGGGACAGGGTCAAGTATCGCTTTGCACACAGGTTCCAACATCTGATTTATTTGAACCACCATTCTATTTGATTTGAGCTCATTTATGCACATTAAGATTCAAGTGTTGTAGTGAATGTGGCTCCTGCAAGCATAGACATGAAAAGAGCCATAGATGAAGGGAGCGGAGCCATGGAGAGAGTTGTGTACATTCACCACCTACCTGCACCCACTGCGTTTGATCCAAGCCCCACGCCTTTGAAGTGTGTATGCCTTTGTGCCGGGCCAAATAGGGGTGTGTGTGAAAAATCTTGCATGCAAGTGATGTCATCATTTACACACAAGCGCATACACACAAATGTGCACGCATGCACAAGCATGCGCATATGCATCCACGCACAGTTCACACCCACACAGATGGGAAACTAAATGGAAAAAATGTTTCTATCACCCACAGATATATGCCTTCAAAATTGTACCTTTTCCTTTTCTGACTGCGGACTATCTGAAATGGCAATGCAAATTTTCATTTTATCAGATCGACCTTTTCAAGATTGAAAAGGTAGAAAAATGGTACCAATATATCCTGCTCAAGTACAAATAATGTGACTTTGCCAACATTTGTATTGATTAGAAACAACAGAATAAAAACAGCAGAAAATACAGTGACTCAAATGACCCCCTGCATGTGGAAGCACTGCTAGTACTGCTGATGCTACTAAGAATCAACACCTCCGTCTGCAGCTTTACAGCTTTAGTCACGTTTAATGTGATATCATGTCATCTGAGTCCATTCCAACGGCACTGACCTCCCTCAACCTCTGAGCTTAAGAATGACAAACACCTTGCAAATTAATTTTTTTCCCCACAAAGCATATTAACTTCTTTGATAACAAGTACAGATCAAAAATGGAATATAACAAGCCACAGAACATTCATCCACACATGACATTTAAAAGGTTATGCTAAAACTTATTAGTCTATGTATCAAATACATAACTGACACAACCCTCTTCCTTATGGCATACCAAAATAGCCTGCATACAATGTTCAATATATCGGTGAAATGGAGATAATATACAGTAATCACTCTTTAAAGAAGCCATTTTATAAGTAAAGCAGGATTAAACTATTTTACAAGCAATACAGAAATAACTCACAATTATTAGGTGAGTAAATTGCTAATAATGAAATATTGTCCCTGTCCATTGTGTAGACAGCATGCAATGTCAAACACCTTCAGTAAGTCTGCCTGTAATATAACATAAACTGCTGAATCCTACTGTACTGTATAGCCACATCAACAGTGTGGTCAAACACACTAGTAAAGCCACACACACACAGACATACACACACTCACTCTATTTGAAGAGGATGACCTTTTCTCCTTCATAGCAGAAAAAAATGGTCAATAACCAAGTCATATATTTCCCCAGTGGACTTCCAGCACACAGGACTAAAATTTTTGGCTAAGGAGAGATCCTTTTACTCGTTCTGACTTGCTCCTTTTTCTTCTACCTGAGTTTTGAAGTATAGCTCGGCTTCAAATTGATATGAACTATTTGTTTTTTATCGGATGCCAGCTTCGCCAAGTCTTCCCTTTGGAAGACTTGACACAACTGTCACTTTAGCAAAGCAAAAAAGCATCTTTCATCACACAAACTGAAAGATTAGTGCTTGCAATAAACAGGGGTAATGTTTCACTAATTTGAAGCACAATGGAAAATGGCAAATTAAATTTGGGGGCGAAATAGCCATAATGCGTCACACATACAGGAACTGTTTCCAAAATGGTCCCTTCATTATAATTACAATGATAGCTTTATGGCTTGCCTTGTTTTCCAGTAAAGAAAGTCACTGATTGGTAATCTTGAGGTTCCTGTAATGGAAAAAGTGCTTTATAAAGGGTTTATTTTAAAATTGTCACTTTCATACTGACTGCTCTATGCTATAAATAAAAAAACCAAACACTTTATACACATTATAAAGAAATTAAAACGATTTAAGGGGCTTCATTCTCCACTGCAGCCCTGTCTGTGACCAGCTGGTACTCAATAAATCGATATAAAGCCTGCTGAATTCCAATTAGCAGACCAAAACAATATGTGATCTGGTGTTGTTTCACTCAGAACGACCAAATGGCAAAAAACTCCAAAAACTTGAACCCTGACATAATTTGATTTTAATTTCTCATAAAATGTTGACATGAGAAAAAAAACAAAAACTAGCAGATAACTTGAGACACTGCCTGGTTTTCACTCTTTTGATGCAAAGCTCCCATTTTGTCTGAAGAGTCATACATGTGTTTTGCATGTATGATTGCTTGTGTAAACATATATGTATGTTTTACTGTGTGAAACTGTATGCAAGAGCATTTGACTTGAATTTAATCATAATCCGCTTGATGGAAAGCTTATACTGTTATGAGGTTAACTGTCAGATGGCAGAGTGAGAAAGGAAAAACAACAAGAGGAGAGATGAGCTATGAAGAACAGGAAACAAGAGGAGTGGGGGAGCTGTCAGTCGTACTTTGGATTCTTGGGGTTTAATATCTCTTTCTTATGCACACATCTAAACCTCCTCCTCATCTGCTGTCAGTGAATGCCAACCAGATGTCACTTTAACTCTGGATTTCCAGCTCATGACAGAAGACCGGAAGGTCAAATCACTAACAGTGAGCTCAGTTTAATGGCAGTGAACATAAAACCTAGATAGTCTTAAAATACACTCAACAGCTGAGTCGTTTCAGGGAACTGATCACGTTTATCTGTGTCTGCTTAACATCCAGCAGACCCTCTTTTATTCATAATGTATAATATAGTGGAGGATAAGCTTTATGAAAATGTACTCCTGGTTGACATTGTAGTATAAATAGGCAATGCAGGTAAGATATGACAGAAGCACTACACTATACTTTATCAAGTAATGAATAATACAGAGAGGAAACCAGTTTAAATATTTGGAAGTTTTTATACTGTTTTGCTTCAATTGTTACTATGAGTTCTGTGCTTCTGCGCCCTCTCATTTTGGAACAAGATAGGTAACGACAGAAAATGAGAGGATCATTTCTGTAAAAATGTCTAAATTTATGACAAGGAGCCCCAACAGATATGGATCTTGTGTGCACAAGTTTTATCTTGTGTGAACAGGTTGTTGTGTGTATACATTATTATGTTGTGTGCACGAGACAGAGACGTTGGGGGCTTCGGGAATTTTCCAACCCGATCTCCTAGAAATGATCTTCAGTTAGTTATTAGTTGTTTTGCCAAATACATTTTGAAGGAAATATGTAGCTGTCTACATTATGTTCGGTGGCAAAGTTTCAAATGATTTGATTGTGTCTTTGTACCACTTGAAAATCGTAAGGAGGCAGTGGGGGTGAATGGTTGTCGTGGAAAGCCCAAACGTTGACACCAGAAACCAGGGTTCTCAATGTGTGGTTAGGTTTAGGCAACAGAGGGACCTTGGTTACCATTAGGGAAACACTGTGGTTTCAGTTAATAAATTAATTCGCTCTGTCTAGTACTTCAGGTTATGTTTGACGTAATTTGACTTAACCAAGACCTTAAAGAGCTGTGAGTGTCTAAAAATAACCAAACTAACTACGTTACTCATGCTTTAGTTGCTACAAACAGATATTGAAGGAAAACAAATTAAAAATAGGGTTGAATTTTTGTAGTTTTTGGCTATTGGTTAATATATTGTACTCGCCGAATTAATTGTCGAGATCTAGGAAAGTAGAGGCATGGCAGCAGAGAAGATGTAGTGGAGAACTGCTTGATCACTCAATAAACACACAAAGAGAACATTGTCAGGTTTTGAAACAATGTAATCAAACAATATAATCAGAAGTACAAGAGTTCAACTAGTCCAGGAATAGTATTTCTTCACGACCATATATACCAGAATGACAGCACACAGGTGTGGACCAAAGCAGCATCGCAAAGTGACATTGCTATCACAATGAATTAAAGAACAAACAACACTGTCCCCTAAAGGCTTCTCTGATCAACACATTAAAGAGACAAAGAAACAAAGAAATCAACATAACTATTTATCCTACCAAAGACGAAAGTACAACAACATAAACTAACTGTTAAACAAAGTCAACTGTCTCATTTCACACAGCAAGGAGCTATGTTTAAAATAGACACAGCATGAGGGTTTTTGAAACAGGTGTAGTAAAAAACACTGAGCACTTATTTTAACAGCACCATTTGTAACATGCATAATATATACAACAAATACATCAAATGATTACCACTATTTAAATCTGCCTCACAAAGACAAACTGGACAAAAATCATGATTATACAGGTTGTAAACAAACCTCAAACTTCATTGCAAGAGAAAATGAAGGCAAAGTGTAGATAATCTTGCTAAACTGTTAGCTTGTTTAAAACCTGTCTTGTTTTTTTGGCCCTGTCAGATTTTATTATAGTGATGTCAGTGATTTCCCTGATCTCAGTAACCGCTTTGGTGGATACAATATTATTGTACTTGACAGAACACGTACAAAACTATGAAAACGAGACATGAATTGCAATAAACCAGAATTACGCTTTAGAGATGATTGTAAGAGCTGTTGTTACTTGAAGAAGGGTCCATCTTTCCCCTTTATCTGACTTTCCACTATAGAGCAACAGCAATAAAGATCTCTTCATATTTGTAGTTGCTACATCAGCTTAAATACTTTCATTTTCAGCAGTTTGAGTTTCATTCCAGCTTTTTGTTTGATCGGGGAATGAGTCAGTCTCATAAAAATGATTCTTGTTGAGCAAGGAAATTACATAATCATGATCATACCCATCAGCCAATTTTTATTGCTCCAGTCATTTATTAACTAACCATCATATATTGATCTCTTATTTGGGTCTATTATGATCAATGACAAAATGAAACTAATAATGTATTTTTGATTTAGACTAGGAGCTCACTGAGGACATTTAATATATCTGACATGACAGGGAGATATCTGTATTCATCTGGGTGAGTGTGTGTGTGTGTGTGCGCCCCATTTCTGTTTTGGAGTGTTTGAGTAGGTGTGTTTGTGAGTAAGGTCAAACTTTGTGAGATATCAGAAAAGCAATATTCCTTTGAGTTGAGCAGTATGTGTTGGAGAGAGGAGGACCACAGCGGGAAGAAAAGGATTGTGGGATGTGGCACTGATAGTCATCTATTGTTCAGTTGGACTATATGTATTGCTGCTGGCCTGTGTGTGTGTGTGTGTGTGTGTGTGTGTTTGTATTTGAATGTTTTCAGTGCAGTGTGTCCATACTGCAGTAGAGGCATCTGAGTTAATTGTGGTGCAATTTGAATGAGCAGGGGAGTGTTTGTACATAGTTATTACTATTACAATTAATACTGTTCCTATAGCAATTTGATTTAATTAGATTTGTGTTTTAACACCTCCACATGGCAATTATGGTATGGTTAAATAGGTTAGGCATCTAAAACATTTGACTAATACTGGGGTATGCTTAATGTTACATAATCACTGCCTACATCTCCCATTTGCTCAACGATACTAATAGGTCCATAACCATAAGCCTTTTTCACAGCAGACATTTTGACTTGTTACACAGTTCATTTCAGTCCACCTGTTTTTATTCTTTGATTGATTAACTGATTGAAATTATTTAGTGAGAATATAAAAGATACACAACATATATAAAAAAATAATATATTCACAGCCTCAACCAGGAGGCATCATATCTTTGTACAGTAGTTGTCAAAAGGATAAAACACAATAAAGCTCAAGAGCTTATTTCCATTGGGGTCCTTTGTGTGTCTTGGACGTTAGTGTTTAACTGTTTTGCATTTTCAAATTGTGCAAAAAAACCCCCAAAAAACAAAAGCAAAAACCACTGAGTGGAAATGGTGAAAGCTAGAAAAAATCTTGAAATGTCACAAAAAAGTTTTTATGCTTGGCTGAGGTGGAAAACTTGGTGTTCTGATAAAAAAAAAAATGCTGTAAACAGATTTAGTGAATAAATAAATCATGACATGAGTATGGACATATGTTACGTTTCTGCTCCGCTGAAGAGACAAGAAATAGGTGAAGATGAAAACATCAAATCTGTGTGAAGTGATGAGGAGACTGTAAAGTTGAAATACATGAAACAAACAGAAATGTCATATTTCCATCAGCATGCAGGACCCTGAAACTTAAAGTTATTTAGCCAGCTTTCATTTTATTACTGACACCTGTGCTTTTTCTACTGTGACATGTCAAAATGTCTGCTGTGAAAAAGGCTGTTTCCACTGGTTGGAAAAACAGTCAGTCAATCAGAGTTTTTTGGGTGGGAGTAAGAATGTCGACATGCATAGCTTGCTAGCTACCCGGCTATATCCATGACAAATAGTAAAAGAAAAATAGCCAGAAAATGGCAATAAGTGTGGATGAGACAGACACAGTTGTAGATGTTGCTGTAAGTCAACTTGCAGAAAAAAACCTCTTATAAAATGCCTGAAAAATGCAAAGTGCTCCAAGCAACTGCTACCACAACTTCTATGTTGAATACAAATCACACCAGCAGTATGAATATGTCCCTGACTAATGACAAAACACCTTGCCCAATTTATGCTGATTAACAGGCTTCGTCCACAACATCCACTGACACTGAAAGTTTGACATGAATTGTATATTGCAGATTCGTCCAATGTTAATGTAGTTCCTAGGGATGCTGGACTGGTGCTCTCACAATGCTAGTTTAAAGAAACATTACATCAAAGATCGCCTGAAATGCAAAACAAAACTGAATTCATGAAATATATTTATAGAGAATCAATCAACTATATTAACCACATGCTAAACAGCAGAAAATTATTACTTACTATTTATGAGGATGACAGTTAAAAAAATACCCTAAGAACTAGTTATTAATTATAATTGCAGTCAGATTTCATCACTATACATGTTGTAACCGGAAGGGATCACTGTGACTTGTTTGAAAATGATAATATGCTAATGTGTCGTTAGGATGAACTAACAAGACTCGTAGAGGCTACACTTTATCTTGGAAATGAGACCCCAGAGCAACTTCTCCAGCTTGCACAGAGATGTCAATCAAACTGTTATGCCCCTGAGTTCAAGCTGATATTCCAGTAATTCACTGAAAGGCTGCACTGGGTGCAAATGTTTGTCTGTTAAGTATATATTTTCCCCTGTATTATTTCCTGATGGTTACATCACCTAAAGGATCATTTAAGTTATTTACACCCTGTGTCTCTTTTTACAATTTTTTGTCATCATAAGGATTGGGTGCATCCAAAATATATTCACTCATGTTACTGTAGAGATTTTCAAAGCCCTCAGCTGCAGGCTGGACAGCTTCTCAGCAAACACACAGCTAATACAACCACTATTACAATACAGTAGCTCATAGGGATCTAAATAAACAAAAAAAGTGTTACCAACAAACCGATGGAGCCCCTGAAAGGTGACAGTGGGATTTTTTTTCCGAAAGTACTTTTGCGTTCCCTTGTTTTATGTGTTGTGTGTGTAGTTGTTTTATGATGTAGTATTATGTTTTATGTTTCAGGTAGGCACATCCTTACCTGTATGACGGCTGTTTTATCCATTGCACTTTACTCAAAACTACATGCAATTTACTGTGTGATTCTGGACTGGCTATAGTTTTGACAGTTGCTGTTATTATGGCTGTGGCATTGATTGTTATGATGACTGAGGCTGTGACACAATAGTTTTGAATGGTGTAACTACATGCACAGGCTGTATGTGTCATGTCAAGTGACATGGCTGCGTGGCTGATTGGATGAAGCTATACATGAACTCCTGTGGTTGTCACATCTGATAGAAGCACTTGGTTCAAATACTGTCTGGCTTTATGACACTTTCTCTAATGTTAATATGAGCAGTAAGGCGTGCACATTACGTACACAGTAAGGGGTACACAGTATACAGTACAGCTACCTTAGCCATGTACATACAACCACAACTGCAGCTGTAGCCCTAATAACTATGTCCAATGCCATATTTGTAACCACTGCTCAATCCACAGCCAGCAAGGAACCACAGCTGTGGTCACAGCCATTGGCTGTATGTCGGAGGTTGGCCTTTTGAAAGGAGTAATGAGCAATAAATGCATAATGTGTCACATCAGCTCCCCTTTCTGTACTATCTGCAGAGCGTTACTCTAAACCCGGCCTATGCAGTTGGTGGCCTGCGGGCCACATACAGCCCAGAAGCAACCTCTGAGGGGCCCAGCGAGCTTGAATTACAGTTTTTTCTGAATGTTTAAACACTAACAGTGATTCTTGAAGCACTATCTCTGAAACCATTAACACTTGTAGCCAATGCATTTACCAAGTGTGCCAAATTGAATGAACATTCTCTGCTTTACACTCAGTTTGTAATTTCATAACACACCTTTAGCAACACTGTTAACACTGGTCTCTACGTTGCTACACTACTTTGACAATTGCCTTTCCACATTGACACATGTGAGAACACTTTTAGATAATGAGTTATATTATATATTATATTATTGACTATAAATAGGCCAGAGGTAAACATTTGGTTTGGACAACAATGGAGGCCAATATTGGACAGAGAGTCATGCCAGGCCTGGATACAGCACTCCAGGCGATACTTTCCATGCTGCCTAGCTCAAGACAACATGTGATGTGGATGAAGTCTTATGGCCAGACCCACAAAGAAGACGAGTTTTTTTTCTTTTCCAATTTTTTTCTGTTCTTTTTTCCAACACAAATGTTGGTTTTCTTCTACTTAACTTTTGTTGTTTGAGGAGTGTTAGAACATTTTGAGGAAAAAAAACAACAACTTTTCCCCCTTATTTGATAGTGTGTTATGTTCGGAATACACATCCATACTTTACACATTTGGATACCTGTGTGTGTGTGTGTGTGTGTGTTTACTACATATATGACAAAACTTTATTGCAAACTGCTATGCCCTGCACACAGAAAAAGCAAAAGCCAAAAGTGTTTTTCATTTATATCATCAGTGTGTAGTTGGTGCCTCAAATGCTTATTCAAATGATGGTTTATATGTACTGTATTGATGCAAAAACACTTTTTTTTGAGTTTTGCAAAAATTGTTTGCTTTTCAAAGAGATGTATAATGTTTTGCTGGTTTGAAGTTTTGTGGTTAGTGTGTAGAGTTTTGCAGAAATAGCCTATAGTTACAAAGATAGTGCCTAAGCAATCAAAAAACTGTAAATAGGCTATTTTAATAGCAATTTTAATATTTTAATTATAGTATTATTTTATAAACATTATTTGTTAATAGTAATGTAATTGTGTAGCTTAAATAGTTACAGCACTGTGGCTGTGTTCTGAAATCTATAAGCAGTCAGGAAACAAAATGAGAAACATATTTCGCCTGTCACTACAAGATCTGAGTCAACCGAGGATGTGAGTCGCGTATGTGTGAGTGGGTCCGCCATCTTGGATAGCTAGGTATGGCAACACCAGTTGGACAAACCACATACACCTGCCCGACTCAATCATGCAGGCTCAGATAGTTATTATAAGTGTCTGACAACATTATTGAAAGGACCATACACAGAAATAAAACATTTTTTTTTACTTTGGTGACATCGTTTTCTCCTTCAGCACACCAACAGGCGGGCACTGTGCCACGCGGCTACTATAATACTGTATGCAGCTACTATAGTAAAAATCATGGGTGCTGGTGTATAAATGAACCGTCCTTTTATTCCAAAAGTCATAAATAAAGCAAGGGAAGTACATTTTATAAAGCTCTGGAGGGCGGGAGTGGATGAACCCAGTTCAAGAGTACCTGCCTGTACGGGACGCTCTAAGAAGTAAAACGAACAAGCTCGCAAGAAGGCGGGGATCATTTTATTGGTCAATACTAAACCTGGCCTTCTATTGGTTGGGGGATTTTGACAGGGTTGTTGCACAAAAAATCCAAGAGCAGAGGAGAAATCTGAGAGCAGAAGTTTCACGAGCGCGCAGAAGCAGCCTGAGTGAGAGAGAAGAGCTGAAGCTTGAACGCAGGAAATCTGTGCAACATTATATTTGAGTTTAAGCACACAATTTGAGCAGAAACAGAGCAAATCTAAGTGCAAGCAGAGGCTAGAGTGCGAGGGCAGGGTTTTGAGGGACAAAATTTGAAAATTTGAAATCAATAAATTATGCTCTCAAATTGATTTACCACGCTCTTGAATAAAGATAGGGAAATAGCTCCATGCGTTTGTTCACTACCAAGAGCTAAAAAAAAAAAAAAGGTTTTTAAATAGGCTGCTGCAAATGTCTGGCCCATCTACATTTCCAGGTCTTAAAATCTGGCCCGATTGAATTAGTAATTGAATAGCCCTGCTCTAAACTATGCAATGTGTTAGTGTGTTGCGGTCCAACACTAGAATTGTTCCAGTGGATCAGGGGAGACGGAAAAAGTATTGCGAGGCAATGTAAAACATATTGCAATGTAAAGCAAAAGTAGCTCTGAAGAAATGATCCCCACATCGATCTTTTAGGACAAAGGACAAAAACAAGAAAATATAATTCAGCAAGACATGTTATAATTTTAAAAAAAAAATTAAATCTATTAAAAAATATCTCTAAATCACATGTATTACTCTGTTTTGTCTCATCCAAAATGTTTACTATAATGCAACAATATTATCCTCACAATTTACGCTGCATAATATAAGGATAATCTACCTGATTTTGATAGCTCAGACATGTTAATGATAATTAACAGAGAGAACAACATGTATTTAAATCTATGCTGAGAGTGTATGGGGTTTAAATGTTTATTTTCATTTTATTACGAATTACATTCAACAGGCAGATGTTTTTATTTAAAGTGACAAATTCAGTGCTGGGAAGTTTGAGTGTTTGAACTGTCTCAGTACACTCTTATCTGGACTTGAATGTATTGAGTAATTTGAGTTTTCCAGTATTTGGTGTTGCAGCTGATATTTTAATAAATCAATTTGTTTTTTTTATTTACTACGAGGGATAATTGTGTTGATGCTACATATGTATGAATTTTATAGTAAATAAAGAAAAATACTGACTTGCATTTGTATCATGACAAAATAAGTAATGATCTGGAGAAAATAGGCATTTGAATCAAAATGCAAAATAATTATTAACAGGCACTCAAGTAGTCTAACCAACATATCAACCAAACTGCAGCAGAGAGTATCTCCAAAGTCTGTGAGCAGTGAGGTATCCACAACAATATAACAAGCACTGAGTCTACTGTCTACAGGTTAACAGGCCAACGAAGTATGTCTGAATCTGGTACATAAACAAATCTCGGGCGAGCCCTCGCGCCTCAGGTGGTGTTTGGTATCCTTCCACATACAGACAGTAGACCAGCATATCGAGGGCACGAGTCTGTACGAGAGCTGGTATCAGTATTGGCGAGTTGAGTCTAGTATACCAGTTTAAGGTTTAGGGCTTTTGTTAGTGTTGTTAGTGTCAGACTTCAGAGTGCGAGTATATGAATACTTCCCTGAGGCAGTACATACCAGTATAGACCTGATACATATCGAACCCACTAATTAATCGCCACTTTCGATTTGTTTGTTCATTTCATGCCAGCACTATTTCAGAGGTACATTTTTGTTTTAAATTTTGTTTCCAGTGTGATACTACTTTTAAAATATTTTGCTGGGACAGAGTTAGTGTTTAAAAGGGTCAATCCATAGTATTTCAATATTTTAGTGACAGCAACGCCTATAACTCCTACTATTCCCACTTTAATACAATCCCACAATTAATGACCTCCACACCTGAGCGTCAGTCGCTCTGTTTTAACTACTTTGCATCGGTTGCTTCTCTTTGCATCTACGTCCCCCTCTTTTGAAATGTCACACAAAAGTGATCATTCTTTTAGTGTTATTTTCAAATGTTATTTGGGTCTAGTTTTCAGCTTTGCCTTTGAAATCCTCTGTTGCTGCTTAGCAACAGGCACACACCTGCTGCTTCCCTCAGCTCTCCAACTGATGAGCCGATGCTTTTTACTGCCCAAATACTTCAGGCCTTCCCACACATGCTAAATGCCACACATCTAATCATAACAGCTTTGGTAGCTCTTTTGTGCAGATAAAAAAAACCCACAGTAAAGATTTATTTGCTGCACTTGTGAATTTTGCATGAAGCTTGAAATTAATTCATTAACTTTTCCAGTCTATTGCATGACTTAAAAATAACTGAATTTATGCTAAGATTAATTTTCGTTTTAGATTTGTGGAAAGTATTACTTCCTAGTTTTAAAATACTTTCCCGGAGAGAGTTGTTCTTTTTTTAAAAAAAAAATCAAACTTTAATATTTTCATGTTTTTTTGCATGTTAAAACTGCAGAAATTCCCTCTTTAATACATACCAATCACTTTTGCAGAACTACAAAGGCACTGAAGGTAACTGTGGTCACTCAGTTGAACTGGGATGAACCTTTTTCCACAAGCTTAACTAGGCTGGCCTCACAGCCAAGTCACCATCATTGGTCCAAACACTGCCAGAGTGAGAGGGCTTCAAAGGGTGGGACATCTCTACAAAGCAACAGCTTGAGCCTCAGAAGCAGCTACAAACGGAGACACTAATGGCTACCGGCCACAGTGTGCCTTTTCGATGGGATGTGAATGTGTGATAGGATGGGGTCAGTCACTCTTAGCAAAACAAAGGCTGTAATGTTGGATGAACATTCACTCTTAAAAATTGGAGTTCCAAAAAGTTCATCGTTTTTAGCAGCTTTGCAACAACATACATGACATTATACAGGAATTTAAGAACAGTTATGATCAATTGCATTTGTATGTTTGCATACAATTTTTACACTCCAGATATCTATGAGACTTCTATGTCACATCATCCTGGAAGCTTCAGTGAGTGTGGAGTTTACTGTACAGTACCAGTCAAAAGTTTGGACACACCTTCCATTCACTTGAATGAGAGAGTGTGCCCAAACTTTTGACTCACAAAATGCGGGAGTCCAACCTATGACTTTTCACTATCCATAGATCAATTCTGCAGGTTTTGCTGGTAGACGAGCAGATAAATAATGTAGGAGAAAGAAGGATTTTTGTCATAGTTACTTCATCCACGGAGAAGTTACAGCATGTCATTACAAGCAGAATTTGATCACTTGTGAGTTTGATTGCCGTTGTATAATAACCTATTTCTTAGCAAATGACAAAAGAAGAGAATCAAAGAAAAGTATTTCCCCACATGGTAACACTTTATAATATCAATCAGTAGTAAGTAATTTATAAGACATTAGTTAATAATAAATATATTGCAAATGATTAATTAATGTTATGTTAACATATAATAAATATGTCGTAGGTCATCTATAAATTATATTTTCATGAACAAATCATTAGCTGATGATTAATTAATGATTTGTTGATATATTATGAATCACTTTCCCATAAATGGTAAATGGATGGGCTGCATTTATATTGCGCCTTTCTAGTCTTCGGACCACTCAAAGCACATTACACTATACGCCAACATTCACCCATTCACACATACCTTCATACACCGATTGCAGAGGCTGCCATGCAAAGTGCCAACCTGCTCATCATCATCTAATGCTTATTCACACACACACTCACACACCGATGGCACAGCCTTTGGGAGCAATTTGGGGTTCAGGATCTTGCCCAAGGACACTTCGACATGCGGACTGAAGGCACTGAAGACTGAACTGCTGATCTTCTGATTAGTGGATGACCTGCTCTACCTCTGAGCTATAGCCGCCCCTTCCATGTTTCCAGTACTGGCCAGGTGCTTCGTGGAACACAAGTGGCAGTGTTTGTGGGTCTGTGGGAGTGGGGTAATGTGAACCTATGCACGTTGTGACCTGCCAGTATAGCTCCTCATGCAGGTGAACAGGGGCTGGGGACCCTATGTATTAGTGCTATAGACCAAATCACCATGCGTGTGAACAACAGTTGATTTGAATTGCGGAGATATGTGTCATTTTCAGCCATAACTGTAACGTTTAAAGATATATTTTAGATATATATTTTATGTACTGTGCTGCTTTGTTAGCGTCTTAGATAAACCAAATCTACCCAACAGCGACATCTCACCGCAGGTCGGACAAACCGATGGCTGACTTTGTAGTGAGAAGCCGCCTTACCACTGCTATACTCATTTATACTTACTTATGCTTACTTTTATTACTATTATTATTTTCTTACTTTTACTACTTACTGCTTATACTTAGTTATACATATTTACATACACTTCTTTGTTTATTTCTTTACTTGCTTGAACTGACATTTATTTTTGCTCTGCGCCATTAAATTGTATGTATGTGACACAGGGCTTTTCTATACCATCCCCAACTACTTTCATCATCCTCATCAGTTATAAATGATGTGTAGATGTATGACTAAATCAAGTCATTTACAAGTGCTTTTGCATCTCCCTAATCTAAAGTATAAATAGTTCATTGCACGTAAATGTCTAATTTATCACTTTCAGATTACTCTTACCTGTTAAAAGGCTTATGCATGTACACAAGGCTTTTACAAACCTTTTTTGCATCCCCCTAATCTAAAGTGTAAACAAGTAAGCCGAGTAAAGCCTAAGTGAATAATAGAGAATGAATTAGTTAATTAATTGAATTAGTTCAGCCAACTTTATTAAAGTCAACATAGGAATTATATAAGACTTGATTAAATTAAGTAAAACTGACTGTTTAACCGCTTGCAACCAAAGCCTGCTCAAATGTGACTGATCAGTACTACTCGGGCTACAGACAACAAATGCAAACTAGAATACTTACTGTACCAAAATCTTGTCCCATTGCCTACAGATTCTGCATTCATATACAGATATCTGTTAATAGAGATTAAAACAGAGGTCAACAATTTCTGACATTTGGATGAACAGACCTGATGTTCCCTCCACAAAAATCACAATTTGACTCTGCAGTGTGTTTAGTTGCCACTAATCAGCTTCCAAAACGACAAAAAGACAATTTTAAAGCGCTGTTAAATGTCTCATTTATAAACAAAGTCCATTAAACTAGGAACTTCAAAAAGCTCCACACAGTGCCACACATACTGGAGTACATAAAAAAGGTGTCAGGCCAACAGCCGTGTTTGATTATATGAGTCAGGATAATGTACTTGTCGGCTGGTTTTAGCCTCAATGGTTTGAGTCTCGTGAAGAGTATTTAAAAGACTTGAGAAGTTTGAAAAGTTTGGGAGGATATTTCTGAATATTTCGGTCAGTCAGGATGAGGAGAATGCAGCATTCACCAGCCACGTGTTTAGGACAAATCCACACTGAAGTTCCCACCATGGTGATACAAATGACTCTCTGCTGTTCCATCTAAAACACTCAAAGCACACATAGACAGTTCAAGAGACAGGTGATACTTCATACCTTAAGTCTTGCTGGAGCAAAAGGGATAAAGCTTTATTTGTAAAAATAAACACAACAAACAACATCCAGAGTGTGGATTGGCATTTTTACTCAATATATCCTGTAAAAGAGCCTTACACACACACACACAGACAGACAGTGCCAGTCTGTCTAATCTCAGCTACCAGAGTTTTTATTTGTTGTATATTTGCTTCAGCTACTGGTGTAAGCTACCAAAATAAAGTGCATGGGCAATATTAGTTTGTACTCAGGAGTCTAATATATTTTACCTGAAGCATGGGCAGGAGACAGATGAAGACCAGATGGGGAAATATGTCCACAGGCTGTGGGTGGATTTCAGGCTGGACACTGCAGGAGACCAACATGGTGCTCTGGCTGTTCAGGCTGAAGCTGCAGCAGGTGGGAGAAATGTAGCTATGCCTCACAGGGTCCTGGTAGTTTCCTGGTCCTAAAGAGTACAAACGTCCCTCTCCTCAAGGGGTGTTCACACTGCCAGCAAAGCTACAAAATGGCCAAGTGTGGCCAGCTACATTGTTGCCTGCCAAGTTGCCGTTATGAATATCTTTAATAGCAAGTAAACATGATTTAGTATTATTAAATAACACATTACCACAGCTAGCCATTGCGTGTTTAAAAATGTACAACTGCCAGCCTCTGCCAAGCTGCATTTTTTTGTTAGTGTCACAGTACATGAAAAGCGTAGGGTTAAATAGAACAGGGAACTGGCTAATGGCAAAAATCAGTTTTTCTTCCATTTCTTAGATGGAATGGAACAGGAAGTGGAAAAGGCGAAACAAAAAAATATGATTGGTTGACGCTTCACCATGTTAATGGAGCACTGAAAAAAGTTGAGGCCAATTCAACTTTTATTTGTAGTGCGTCACACAGCGACAAGTGTCAGATGTCAGTTTGTAGCTTCATGTCGCCTCCACTGGCTTCCATTGAAAATGACCTGTAGCCTGCTGCTTTGTCGCTGGTAGTCTGAACACACAGTCTGTCACTTTAATCAACCCAAATCTCATGTAAGTTACTGTTTCATCATACTGATGCAGATTTAACATTAGTTTGCTCTTAGCTAACTTAACAATACTAGCACACATCAATTCACAATAATGTGGGGTGATGCCATGTTGAGAGCTATGCCACTGTCACTATAATGCTAATGTGCTAAGTGTGATTAGCATCACAACTTTTACAAACTGCATAAAATTGGTAGAGTATTAAAAATACGCACATATGCATTTATCTTCTGTGTATTGCAATAAATCCTCAATCAGGTATAACTGCACTAACCAAAATTACAGACATATCTTTCGTCTACTGACATGCTAATGCAGGCTAGCATGCTAAAGTGCTAACATGCTAATTGCAATCATCACATTTTTTTTTACAATCTGCAGAAAACTGGTAGTGTAAAAAATATACACATGCATTTATCCTGTGTCATGGCTAACAAGCGATTTATAATACATCAACAAATCATTAATTAATCATCTAGCCTACTAATGATTTGTTCATGAATAATAATTATAAGCATTTATAGATGACTAACAACATATTTGTTAGTCATCTATAAATGTTATATGTTAACACAGCATTAATTAATTATTTATAAAGGTATTTCAATGTTTTGTTCATGATTAGACTAGTTTATCATTCACTAATGTCTTTTAATGACTTACTACTGATTGTTATTATAAAGTGTTACCCACCACTCTTCAAGCTTGAGTCAAAAAAAGGGGGGCAAGGGGGCTGCTTTTATTTTATTCAAATAATTATTTGTTCGCTGGTTTTCTATAGAAATGAGTGACTTTGTCTTACAAATGTATTATTAATGTGGACTAGTCTTGCCATAAAAAAAACAAAACAAACGATCCTTGTATACTTTAATGCTCTTTAAACATACAAGGGGGTTGGATATCTTCATTTAGCGTCCTACATTGACTGTGATATGGAGCCATTAACCATCATTTGATCTCTTTGTTTGCCATGCCACCACTACAGGAGACAACATACAGTCTAATAAATAGCTTTTGAGGATTTGTTTATTTTTTTGTTAGAGGAAACGTCTTTAGAGACATGCTTTATGATGACGCTATTACAGGGTATCATCATTATCTCACTGTTTGACAGTGTGAGACATTTTATAATTGTCAGGCACTGTCTTTCTTCTCTCTATGCAGTACATCAGGGCATTTACTTTAGAAAAGGCAGGCCAGTCTAAAATGTTGAGGGATCAGTCAGTATCTCATTTAGTGGGGGACTTATGCTAGTTACACATACTGAGCCAGAATTTTACACAATAACTGTCCATCCAAATTGGACCAGTAAGAAGTCATTGCAGGTGACAAACTTCAAACTCAGCAAGGGGACCAGAAACACCTGCACATGTGTGAGAGATGTTATTAGCAGCAGCTCATGGGAAAATACTACATGTGATGTCTGTTCAAAGGTATCAAAGTTATATATATATATTTTTTAACCAATTAGCATTTACTGCTGATGCTGTAGATAGTTTTGCTCACATTGGAGGATTCAAACAATGTATTTCAAACCCCATTCCAGCTATATAAGATTGTTCCCTCTACTGGGAAGTCCACTTCTCAACACCATCAACAAATCACAGCTCACAAAACAGTTGTAGTCTGTTTTGCAAAGTCCAAACCTCAATCTGCCTACAGTAACCAATTACAGACCAATTTCTAATCATCCATTCATGTCAAAATGTTAGAAAAAGTGGTTGCCAGCTTCAGCTCACAGCCCATCTGTCCAATCTTTTTGATTTTCTGTCTGAGTTCAGATGTAAACACTCTACTGAAATTGCACTCACCAGGGCAGTAAATGATTTTATAATTGCTATGGCTTGTCATCCAACATCTGGTCTGCATTTGACACTGTCCCCTCAGATCTTCTTGAAATCTTCTTGTTGCTCCTGAGGGGTGGGTACTTCTTCTGTTTCAGCATGATGTGTGCAATAATTTTCTATTCTAGAGTTAAATGTGGTGTTCCACAGGGATCTGGACTTGGACTGCTTCTTTTCTGTGTACATACTGCTCCTTGGTGACATTTAAAAAATATGACCTCAATTTTCAGTTACACAGATGACGTGCTGGTCTGTCCACCTGTAAAAGCTCCTTAAAGCTTTTGGTTTTGGAACAATGTTCAACTGAAAATTAGTCCTTGGCATCACTATTGAGCACAGTTAAGAATTTTATTATCATATATAAGTCATAGGTTGCATTCAGAGCAAAACCAGCAGTGTGTGAAAATAATACAAGAGCTGCAGTGGTGGAGGTGTATTCTTTGAGGTACCGGTTAGACAATGAAATATGATCCAGGAAGTTGAGTTGGAGTTATAGATTAATTGTAAATTATCAAAAGCCAAAACTCTGCAAAGTGGTTTGTGATTCTCACAGACAGGATTTTACAATTCTGGAACGTTATCATGGTGGCAAATGTTGTTCAATCTTTTGTCGCGATGATTGCAAGGTAAACAGTCAAATCCGGCGTTCATGTTATAAAGTAATCCACCAGGAATATATGCTTGCATTTATGTGATTGGCCAACACAGCGCCTTGCCAGATGATGGTGGTTTGTGTTGCATCAAAAATTGAGCCCTGTTAAACTTTTTGCTAGATGACTGCTGCGTTTTTTTGCTGAGCCCCATGCAGTCCCCCACCCCCCCATTCAATGGGAGGACTGCTTTTTTTCCATGCACTGCCAGTTTCGGTCTGAACGCGGCCTTAGAGTCACATCACATCTGCCTTTTTTCATTTTTGTAACATTGATCTCTCCCAAAGTTTCTGATTTACAGATTCTGATATCGCAGTTCATATGGTTATAAGATCTAGAGTCATTTACTGCATGTATGTATTTTCCAGCTAGTGAGAGAAACAAAAGGGCTTTACCTTATGCAACTGCCTGAACAGATCCAATAAATTTGATCAAAGATTACTTATTCTGAATTCTTTGCCTTCTGATTTTTAAGTTCTCTCTCTGATTTACAGAGCTCCCTGTCAGTTAAATTTTAAAACATTGAGTAAATGGCAAGCAACAGGCCAACTGGTCAAAGATGCCTGTTGTTTTGTTAGTAGTACTCTCAGAAAAAATGCTTTCTAGGAGTAAATGGGCTGAGGGAGAAACATCTGACAGGGTGCAAGTGTATTTTTCTGGAATTATTTTCAATCAAAGTTATATTGACCCTTAGAGAAGTTCAATAAAGAACTGCTGGTTATGAGTAAAGCTAGACCAGACCACAGAGGGTCTTAAGGGTTGCACATAAATTGGATTCATCAGACCATCTTTGTGGTTCCCAAAGGTTTTCACCAACCACTGAGAAACATCTTTCTAAAAATAGAAATTTAATTTAGGCTATCATTAAGGCTTTAATTTAGCCATACAAAATATTAAATACATTTTTTCACAAGGCAGACATGTATGAAGCTGAATGTTGTTTATGTATATGTTTTGGGTTGATTTTGTTGGTTTGTATAATTAGAGTTATATTTTGTGCTTGTTTGTAGTTTGATTTGCTTTGTATATTGGTTTGCCTTACATTTTCTTTGCATGAATTGTCGTGTTGATCTGCCCTGTGCTCGCCTGTGATTACAGATTGTATGCACCTGTGCACTTTTTGATTAAACCTTTAGGCACTGATCCCTGAATGGTTAACAGGCCTTTTGAGCAGCTGGGGAGGCTGACCTGTTGTCCCCTGGCACAACATGTAGGAACAGGATGACGGCGATGGCAGAGATGTAACACCACATCAAGAGGGAACGAATGAGCTGGGGCGCAAGCACTACACTCTGTCCTGCAGTTCAGGTGAGGATCAGGTGTGTTTGATGACTGATAGCTTTGTGTGTGTTCCTAAGGGTGCACAGTGGTGAATCCATGCAGCCAAAGAGAGGGCTGAGCAGTACTATACAGACGCCACACGCCAGGCAGTGCTTCCCAGGTTCCACAAACTGAAACCTGCCAGAAAACAAAGTGGGACAGATGAGAGTGAGGAGCAGCATGGACAGAGATAATAATAGTAATGGTAATAGAAGTGGTAATAGAAGTGGGGGAACAGCAACAGGAGTCCACAAGAACTGTCTAATCCATACAGAAGACAGCCAGCCAAGAGTTGAATGTTTCATAAGTGTGACGACAGAGATGTTAGGCTTAGCTCTGCCTGGTAGCCGCCTCTGTTTTGAAGAACACTCTGCTGGGAGAGGCTGGGCTGGGTTGTAGGGCGTTCCTGGCTGCACTCTGGCTGGTGTTTTTTTGTTTTCCCCTAGGCATCCTCCATGGCCTGATGGACCCACAGAGAGATGAAAAGCGAGGATTGGAGGGCCAGTGGCAGAGAACCCGGCCAAGGGAGGATGAAAGAGACTGGTGCTGTTGGACATTTTTAGTATCCCACTCCTGTTTTATGTGTACTTTTAAGACTCCCTCTGCTTCTGAGGACTTTTAGTAATTAGTGGGCAATATCTTATTTATCTTTTTTTTTTAATTACTCTTACTTTTTTGTGTGCATGAATGATGTAAGGTATGTAAGTAAGTATGTTTGAGAGATAAATGTTTTGTGATGCAGCAACACTGAGCCCAAGAAAGATTTCCCTGAGGATATCTTATCTTACTTCAGTATTCATACCCCTAGATTTGATTTAGTTTAATTATTTTCAGCTAGCTTTTATTCTTTTATATAATGTTATCGAATCTGGCCTATTTGACAACATTTTGCAATATTTTGTACTGAATATTCAACATTGTCTGTGTTGTCCTTGAGTTCCAAGCTGCTCTTTCCTCGATTTTAATAGAACCTTTGTGCTAGCTTCCTGGACTTCAAAAAATCTGGGTGTGTGGTGGTTTTTATTTATTCTTATTTTACATTTATCTATTTTATTATTTTAATTTGTGTCATTAAGTACACCCACCCCGAAGACTACAATTACAGTGCACTTATTTGGAAGATGCTTTGGTCCAAAGTGACTTGCAATAAGTGTATTGATCCTATTGGTGCATGATTATATACTACAATAAATAAAGTATAAGAAATGAATCTAGTTCAAAACAAAAACAAATTGGCAAGGCGATTTTAAACATGCACGGGTTCTGGTGTGTGTGCTGCCTTTTGTATGAGCCTCATTTTCTTGTGTCAAACTGAAACTGCATCATTATTGCAGGGTTGTAACAGAAGATCCTAAAGATTTTAGTGAGTGATTTCCTAAGTGCACTATAGTTACCACTCCACCTCACCTGTAGAGGTTGATTACAGAGTAGCATGTCACATGGAGGGGGGTAGGGACTCTTACCATTCACCACTTCACTCTTTCTTCCCAACTTAAAATGATCACAAATTAAACATTATCTTCAATTTAATAGCAAAAAAACAGTATTTGCATCTGATAAAATCACACAAAGAAATATGCTTTAAAGCTTTGTTTTAATTCCATTCAAAGTAAGGAAATGCTAAAGATCATTGTGTGCAGTCTGTCTCAAAGCTTAAGAGCTTTTGTATTTCATTGTACCAGTGACAGTCCCTCTTGTCTCACAATATCCATACAGAACACACACAGCACCAAACTGACCAAACCGTCTACACTGTGACTAAATTATCAGCTAATGTGAATCAAAGGAAAAAAAGAATAAAAAAACCATCATATCAAGTGTCAATCTGCTAGCTCTTGGTGTATGTCAAATATATGTCAAAAAATAATTTTTCAGTATTTATACATCATACATTACACTCTTAGGATTAGCTGATTTGCTGTCTGTGTGTTTCTTATTCCTGATCCATGACCGTGACATTTATTATGACGGTCAAGGATCACTATCTCCTGTAACTCGGACACTTCAGTCACTGAGTGGCCAATAAAATTTGTTACAGGAAGAATGAAAATACAAACTCACCACATAGGAAATCTTCTTAGCAAATTATTAGGTGGAAAAAATATTGTCAGAGTAAAAAAAAAGGTTTATTTTGACAAAGAAAGATCTCCTCCATTAAAGTCAATACAAACCATGTAACCATCCTCCATGGTGGAGGATGTTTTCCTCACACGTGGACTGGAATGTTGCTTAGCATTAATACTGCCACTGATGGCCAGATGACATATAAAGACACCACAGTTTTATTCATAAGTATGTTATATAGTTCTCTCCCAGTAAAATGTTGAAATATTAATGATGACTTATCCTGGACTTGGGGACTGTATACATAAATTTATTCAATTAAATGTGACCTCAGCTGACCTTGGTGAGTGATTTCATAGGTCTGAG
The DNA here is from genome assembly GCF_914725855.1 of Thunnus albacares. Taxonomy (NCBI): domain Eukaryota; kingdom Metazoa; phylum Chordata; class Actinopteri; order Scombriformes; family Scombridae; genus Thunnus; species Thunnus albacares. Next base: position 26,203,792 of record NC_058106.1, read on the forward strand.
GTGTGTGTCTGGATATCACTTGGTAAAACCATTTTGTTTACATTTCTAAAAGTTCTTTGTTAAAAGAAGGGTTTACAGTTTTTCAAGTATGTCTTAAAACAATATACAGGTGCCAAAATGAACACTGAAACCGGTTTTTCTTGCTGTAATCATTCATCTTGTTCATACTGGCTGCTAAGAGACCCTGTCCTAATGTACTTTCAATGTAAATGATGGGGGACAAAATCCACAGCCCTCCTCCTGTAAAAAGATTTATTCAGAAGTTTATCTGAAGTTGATACGAAGCCTCAGCCGTCCAAATTAGTCAAATCTTTCAAAGTCTTTTGAGTGCCAAATTCTGTCTTTTTGTGGCTGTCCTTCCACAACAGAGGAAAGACTGTTACTGTGGAAGTTTTTACTCTAATTGACTAACTCTGACAGCATCATATTATCTTCAGATAAACTTTTACATAAATTTTTTCACAAAACAAAGACTGTAGATTCTGTCCCCCATCACTTACATTGTAAGTGCATTTGGAGGGGATCTTCTAAAACGAATGATTACAGCAAGCAAAACCTGTTTCAGTGTTCATATGGGCACCTTACTTTTGTTTCAAGACAGACTTGTAATTGTAGAGAGTCAAATTTATTTATTTCTCCCTTGTCATTAACCTCCTTATCTAACAATGTGGGTGAAAATGGTGACAAACATTTACCTTTACATTTCCAAATCATGTGGTTTTCCACAATCTTGCTCGCCAATGCCAACTTCTGAGCGATCAGATCAAAAAAAAAATACAGTCCACGTGTGTACTCCATTTCAGAACAATATAATGTGATTCAATTAAACAACTGATAAAGCAATAATTCCAATCAACACTTGTCTGACACAATTTCAACAATAAATTGAATATTATAGGATCCACAATGCAAATACTTATTGCTGAATCTCATAATAGGTGTTATTGTGTCCACTCACTTTAATTTGTCCATTGCTTTACTTTGCTTGCTTTGCTATAAAGATTCACATTCATTGTTCAAACTTGAAATAAATCAGCTGAAGGGTACATCCTTCCTTTTTGGTTTTGGTACCAGGTAGACATGCAGTGCAGCAGAGAGGAGGACCGTAGACCATTCTGTTTATGGAAGCCATTCCTGTTCACTTCCTTCATTTTAATGCATAAGGTGCTGGTGAAATATGACAGAGATGGGCGTGTGTGAGTGTGTTTGTGTGCGTGTTTCTGTGTGTGTTATAACTGAGGGGAAGCAAGAGGAGAGGTGGAAGATGAACATGCTTTATGGCAGTAGTAAAATTCTCCATGGTCCGTCTGCTAGGGAAGAGCCAAGGGCAGAATGTTTATGGCTCCCAAACATTATAAACTACCTCTGTGCATTTACCTCAAGCTGCTGTGTTTGGCCAGCCATGTCCCTCCACAGCGGCATGAGCATCGGAGTGGCGTGTCTCTTCATGAATACTAACTATACCTCTGTTTCACTATCATTAAATGTATCTTTACTATTTCCAGCCTCACCTCGTCTGCTGGTAAAGTCAGGAGCACTGAGGTGTGATTTCATGCAGTGAATATCAACCGGTACACTACACAGCCACATTGGTTAAACGCTTGCATGTCCCTCTCTGTTATTAGACAGAAAACAGCCAGTGAGTTAGATCCTTCTTGAGTCAAAATTAAAAGCTATGAAATCAGTGGCCATATATGTGTCTGTTTATTCAGCTTTACTATTAGGCTACATGTAGCATACGACTGACATTCTGAATTCTGATTTTTACCTTGTTTTTTTGGTTTATTACATTCACTGCACCCTCAGAGATAAAAATCTGTTATGCCAGGTGAAAACAGACAACACATTTCCAGCTCAACATGTACAGCCAGCAGTCACAGCACAAAAAAATCTGCAACATCTTACTACAGAATATACTTTGGTCATGAATTATATTAAGCATCCATGTTTCCTGAATCTTAACTAACTATGTTATGTTTTTATAGGTGTGCTGCATGAAGAATAATAGCACCAACAAGAATAGGACCTTTCTTCATAGTGTGTAGAGTACATCATGTACTCCTAAGTCCTGGTGTAGAGAGGCACTCCATCTGAATCCTAACACCATTTTACACTCAGAGTCTGAAAGCTGCTGTCAAGGGATATAAGATTTATTTGCCTGTAATTGCCTAATTTTGCCTTTCCTGCAGGCTCAGAGGGAGCCGCAGCCCACCGATAGACAGCCTAACCTTGCCTACTGAGAAACAGTCCAAGGATGTAATACTGTCAGCTTCACATAGTCCTCACTGGTGATTTATCATCACGCCCTCCCTCCCACGCCTCTCCCCACCTTCTGCTTGAACAAACACTTAGTGACTTGTTATGGCTCTGCTCATTGAATGTAAACTCCGGTGAGTGTTTGCGTTGCAACACAAAGGAGGGATGTGTTGATAGAGGTAACTTAGAACTGCATGAGACAAGAGGAGGGATGTGTTGAATGACTGCAACACACCCTGGATGGGTTGTTTGTCAGGATCAATAGCCCAGTCTGAGCAAGCAAGCAAAGGAAGTGTCTCTGTTATGCCGAGGTGGATTCAGGTCGATGACAGAGGTTCACTGATTATGAGTGTTTACTCCTGTGGGGTGCTGAAAATGGCAGCTCAGGTGGGAACACCAGGAAGACACCTTTAAAAACACGACAGTCTTATATTTTCGGTACCAGTTTTTGAATACGTATTTGTGTGAAAACATGCTCTTACAGGTGCAGGAAAAATACCGCTTTATCTGTAGTTCAGTTCAGTTAAATCAGCCATTCAACAGTAACAGTAAAGGTTCAAACAAGGTAAGACAATGCTTTTGTCCTACTTTAAGTAATTCGATGAAGAAGTCTGCCTGTTGGTAAGCCCTATTTAATGGAATTTGTACCTGGGACATGTTAAAATAACATATTGACCAGGCAGTAGACTGCCATGTGATCACATAGGGATGATGTATAAGCTGGGGTACATGATGCGTGAAGCCTATAGCCTATTTTCTACAGTGCTTGTGGCAGAGCACGCTCAATTTTACTGCTTATCAACACTCACTGGCTTTAGCTAGGATGAGACTGGGCTTACTCTGTACACTGCTTATGCAGTTTTAAGACATTCTGAGGCTTATGGCTCAAGTGCAAAATTATGATAAACAATTCAGTCACATGTTAAGTCTATAAATTATTTTCCTTACAGCAAGTAAAAAACAGTCCCGAAGGCACAGTAGATGTGATTTTTCTTACTTTATGCACAGATTTTAAGACACAACACCACAGTAATGACTGAACTGAAACTTTTTGCAAAGAGCCAAGGACTAAATAGTATGTTCAGTTAGTCTGATTGGTGCTTGCAGTCCTATTTATCAGTTTGAAGAACTTTATTCACAGCCTGAGTTTAAAATATGTGTTCAAGTTTTGGACAGTAAGTTCAAACCAGATGGCTCAGTATTATCATATATTATACACAGCATCACATGGCAAAACTTTGTATTAAGTAGCAGAACCGGTAGCCCACAGTTTATGACTTACAGCATAACTATGCATAAATGCAGACATTCACTCCAGATAGCACAAAACCAGCATTATGAACTGCCATAGCAGGAGTCATTAGTCACAAGATACTGTATATACAATGAGCTGGTTATTATCACAAAATAAATCCTGACAGGATGAATCTTAATCTGATTGCATAACGAGGACCATATGTTCCTGTCACAGTAGCCTGCTTTAAATTATACCTATAAAATAAATTAACCATTTGACACAAGATAAGTTTAAAATGATTACACGACAAGCTAAAGTAACTTACAAGCATCCATCACAACAGGACTGGTGTTCTTGATTGCAAAGTGGTTCAATAAACCTTTTTCACAACAAACCACTGCAGTGTCACTGCACAGTGTTCCTGCACTGTCACTGCAGGAAATCAGGGTAGAGGGTGCAAAAAGATGAATTTATGTTTATTTCTTGTATTAATTTAAAGAACAAACAATCACTTACATGGCCGACACATGCCTGATGTTTTAGTCTGCCGCCATTTTGCCGCCTTCAGTGGAGTGATGTTTAAGTCACATGCATTTTTTCCACATTTTGTTTGTATTTTTTTTTTTGGAATTTCTGATGTTTCTACTTACATTTTTTTACGCTCAAATTGAAAATGCACTTAAGGCATGCCAGTGAGCGCACATACACAATACCAGGGATCTGGAACTGGCACATCTAAATGAGATGCAGCAATAATTAATGGACACCTGCTGGACCTCCTGAGTTTGCCTTGTCTACTGTGAAAAAGGCATATTAACCCCCATTCTGAAAGCATTTATGTCTTTAAGGGTGATTTTGATATTAAATGCACTGATGACTGATTATGATCACACAACTATGGTACCCCTACACCAGTGTTTTTTAAAAATTATTTTGCCTGATTTGACCTCTTTTAAAAGACTGTGTGGGTGTGTGCAGATTTTGCTTGATGACTCTTATTAGTTTGGTCTTATTAGTTACATCTATTAGGGCTTACAGCTTTATCTTCAAGAGTGACTTAACACCCCCTGAAAATCTTGTCTTAATCGACCTCCAGTGGTTTAACTTCTCACCTTGCTGCAGTGACATACAGGTGTACTCCAGGACCTTGTGACATCACTGTTGGGTGTGGTTGGAGGTAAAACAGGCTTTAAACTTTCAACCAGAGAGGGCAGCAAAACATTGCTTTTCAGACTAATGTTAAATTACTCTTTAAAACTGCAATAACACAATTTTGGCCAGAGGGCAGTGTAAACAAACTCTGAACATAACACTGACTGACTACTATCATCTTTGAAGTTGCGTAAGGCATACAGTTGTCTATTTACACATCCAGAAAATTTGAAGCAACATTAGCATCATTTGGAGTTATGTTTTTTAGACAGAAATTTAATTTAAATGAAATCGTCATCATCAGTGGATTAATTTGTGGAGGTGAAGTAGATTTGTGTTATGCTATATGTAGAGTCCAGATTTCATGAACTTTGACACACAAATGCAAAAAGTCTTGACAGTGCTGAGATTTGAGTGAATGGAGAGGACATGAGAGTCCAAACTGAAGGAAAGCTTTCCACTTTTTCTCCCTCAGGCTGTCTTAAAGCCTGTGCTTTACTGGCTCCAATCTTCACGCACTGGAGCTGTGTGAAGTCCCCTCCTGCTTCAAACGCTCCACCATCATCCTGGTCCCCAAGAGGCTCCCCATCACTGGACTAAATGACTACAGGTCTATCACTCTGACGTCTGTGGTCATGAAGTCCTTTGAGCGACTGGTGTTGGCCCACCTGAGGAACATCACAGGACACTTGCTGGACCCCCTGATGTTTGCCTACCAGGCAAACAGGTCCTTGGATGATGAAGTCATCATGGGACTGCACTACATCCTGCAACACCTTGACTGCCCAGGGACATATGCAAGGATCCTGTTTGTGGACTTCAGCTTGGCATTCAACACCATCATTCCAGAAATCCTCTCCTCCAAACTCTCCTAGCTCACTGTATCCCCTGCCATCTGTCAGTGGATCACCAGCTTCCTGCCAGGCAGGAAACAGCAGGTGAGACTGGGGGAAGTCACTTCTGGTATATAGGGATGTACAGAGAGCCCATTATTTGTGTTTTATCTGTATTTGTTGAGGCAGCAAAAATTTGTATTTGTATTCAAATAATAGTGGAAATAGGCATAAAAATCCTGTTTTTTTTTTTTTTTGTTACACTTCTAATTTCGGGATATTAAAGTGTTAAAATAACTGTTCATCAATAAACTATTTTGCAAAGGAGGTCCCCACACCAGGTGTCAAACATGGGTCTCCCCCGTGCAATGGACAATTGCACCGACTACTCAGCTAAAGCTCAGCTCTGCTACACACAGAGACCTGCAGCTATTTATATATCCATAGACAGCACAGCAGAGCAGAGGAGAGAGATGGAGATAGTTATTTGATATGTTTTTTTAATCTTCCTGAAAACAGATAATTTCTAAAAATATTTGTACAAAATAAATATTTGTAAAAACCCACTATTTGTGCTTTTCCAAATACCTTATTTGGATTTGGCTCTACCCCTTGTCAGCACTGGTGCTCCTCGGAGATGTGTCCACTCCCTCTACGCCAACGACTGCACCTCCAAGGACCCAGCACCCAGGTTAAACTCCTGAAGTTTGCAGACAACACTACAGTCATTGGACTCATCCAAGATGGCGACAAGCCTGCATATTGACAGGAGGTTGAACAGCTGGTGCTCTGGAGCAGTCAGAACAACTTGGAGCTTAACACACTCAAGTGGACATGACAGTGGACTTTAGGAGACACCCTTCAGCACTGCTCCTCCTCACAATATCCAACAGCCCTGTGTCAACCATGGAGACCTTCAAGTTCTGGGAACTACAATTTCTAAAAATCTGAAGTGGGAGACCAACATCAACTCCATCCTCAAAAGGGCCCAGCAGAGGAAGTACTTTCTGTGGCAACTGAGGAAGTATGGGCTGCCAAAGGAGCCGTTGAGTTCTACACCACAGTAATTGAATCTGTCCTGTGCACATCCATCACAGTCTGGTTCGGAGCAGCCACAGAACAATATAGGAACAGACTGCAGTGAACAGTAAAGACAGCAGAAAAACCATTGGTGCTCCCTGCTCACCCTCCAGGACTTGTACTCTTCAAGACCCAGGAAACAGGCAGGGAAAAGATTCCTCACACCCTTGACACAGCTTTTTTTCAACTCCCCCTCTCTAGCAGGCGCTACAGAGCCCTGTATACCAAAACTACCAGACACAAGAGCAATTTCTTTCCTCATGCCATCACCCTCATAAATAGCTGACTAGTATCATCTGCTATGCCATAGCTACTCTTGTTTCTTCAGATAGTTATTACACCTGCTTCACATCTACAAATACTGTATTGTACAAATACTCATACATCACAATTTCATTCCCATGCACATTATTTTTGTTTGTAATACCATACACACTTGCACTTTCTGTAAATTATTTGTCTTTTATATAATCTGTGTATTTCCTGTATATTGTGTATTGTCTGTAAATAATATGTACATTGTCTATGTTGTCTGTATTGCTTGAAAGACATCAACTGCCAGAACCAAAATCCTTGTGTGTGTTAACATGCTTGGCCAATAAATGTGATTCTGACTTGGTATCCATTTTGTGACAAATGAAACTAGTTATAACCAACAGAGGCCACTGCATGACTGGCAAGTAGTGACTATATCACCATGCTTCAAGCACTACCTATTCTTTGAGGAAGCTCAAGTTAATTTCGCTGTGGCACTTTCTTGTGTATCTGGCCACTTGCTAGTTCATGGGTTTTGGTGACCTCATGTAATTCCTTGCTTAGGTCAGCCAACTTTGAACCAGAGCAGAAGTCTAATTAACCACAATAAGTGAAAACACCTGTGTGGGTCTGCAGAGCCTTTAATCCAGTCTGGAGTATATACAGTATGTGTGTGATTTTTCTTTGTCAGATGTAAATACCTCCAGTTTTTTTTTTTTTTTTGTGCAGTCAGTGTTCCTCCAATAATTTTAAATCCCTTTGACAGATGCCTTGTACTTTAAAGTGTATCTCTGAGTCATTCTATTTAGCGTCCTTGTCTAAAACAAACCCTATTCTGCTATTTGACAGTCACTAAAATGCCATCCGGATACTGCAGAGGAAAATGGCGAGCAGTTTCTATTACCCACTTCCCCCTGGAATATTAATCCTGTCTAAAGGGGGCTTTCTCTGTGAAACAGTTTGTTATGTGAAACAATGCTGTACTTGACCTTTATTAATAAAATTTGATATTGTTAATAACTGCTGATGGAGGTGAGAGATCATGTTCTAAGTGTTAGCATTTTTCCTTTATGGGAGGGTCCCTCTTCCCCAAGCTGCCACCTTAATATGACCTTTCAATTTACCATTATGTTGATAATGGGTTCATTCATCAGTGTGAATTGACTAGGTTAATTTTTTTCCTCACAGAATTAAATGGGAAGATTGGCTTAGCAAATTACAACTGATGAACGACCCATTATGAAAATCAGGCATCTAGACCGATGATTATGGGCTACCTTGCTTGCTCATGTCATGGTTATGTGGTCAGTCACCGAGCTGACCTTGTATCTGACACCTTACCTTGTGAGGCAGCTGGATTTGCGAGGTCACGCGATCACGCAAGAATATGTGCTTTTGTCCGACCCACCTGTGGTTCGGACCAATCAGGATTCTTGTAGGATCTCATGATCTCACAAATCCAGCTGCCTTGCAAGGTAAGATGGTGATAGACAGATAGTTCATCCAATCACCTGCCAAGTATTTTTTGAAAGGGCCTGCCCTTTTCCAAACTGTTTCAAGAGACAACTTCTCAGATGCTTCTGTGTAACAAACCATCTGGCACGTCAGGTTATCTGAGTCCAGCATTAGCCCTAAAACAGTTCCACTAGCAAAGTAACGCAGTTTCACTCATTTGCATGTTTGTATTTGTAAAGAAAAGTTGTACCACTTACATGTCTTGTTTGGCAAACTAAAAGGGATAGCAAATAATAGTAGTGTATAAAGGTAAAACAATGATCAAATGTTTTTTAATTTTGAAATTCATGGCTTAAGGCTTTATTTTTATCATAATTATTAAAATAATTTTCTAATAATAATAGTTTCCTGGAAAGAAATATATTTGGTATTAATTACAAAGAACAATTGAAGGAACTGCTTCATTTAAACTCATGTAAATATCGGATAATCTGTTATTAATTTGTTACTGTTTATTCTGGTTTATTACTTTTTGCATGTTCAGTTTACCATCTGTGCACTGACTGACTCACTGTTACATCAGCAATTAGATTTAATTAATTAGTTGAGAGTTTACAAACTGAACATTGTCTCCATTTAGTATCTGTTACATAGTTCTTTCTGCGAAATGTCCTAGGAAATTATTATTATTAGTAGTATTTAGTGAGATCTACTTGTCTAGACTAGACTCACTCTCCTCCAATGAGACATTTTGTTTTGGACAGTGGCTTGATGAAACACTTATGAGACTCCTGTGTGGTAACTATGGTGATGAGATGGTCATGAAATCACTTCTCACAATCTTGTGCACCCCCTCTCGACACAGCCTTGCAATAATGACTCAGCATCAAAGAATAAGGCCTGAGGAAAAGACAGCATAAATGTTCACATGTAACTAGAAGTTCATTGGTTTATATGGCAAAGTAAGAGGCTTATCTCTTTACATTTAATGATTAGAGATATTGTGTGTGTCATTGTACTTGTTAGACTGGTATCTATGCTCCATATAATAATCACAGTGTCACTCTCATCTGTATTCCACAACTTCTGTTTGCCTGCCTGATGCATCCAGTTAAAATTCCCAAATATTATGTGCTTTATGAGTTATTGGCACAAATATACATTAAAAACAAGAAAAAGCCAGAAACTAGCTAGCTTTGAAAGGATACTATATGCTGTATGTATTAACACCTGCTGTATCCACTGCATCACTGCAGTTTCACTTTGTTCAGTTTTTTTTTTTTTTTTTTTTTCACTGAAAGTTGCCTGGAAATGAAATATTGGCAGTCACAGGATTTGATTTTCTGGGCTTGTTCTCAAAATGAAATGCACTTGGTCTTTACAGCATTGTTTTAGTTCACCTGCTTTATACACTGAATACAAAACAGCCAGACAATCTCAGATAAAATACAAGCTGTCAGTCATTACCACCTGCTGCCTGACTCTGATACCTTTACAAACTCTCTCTTTGTATTTGTGTGTTTCTCTCCCTCTCCTTTTCAAGACAGAAGGCTAAAGAGAGAGTGTATTGATTTGAGAAATACTGTAGACATTAATAACAATTAAACAGAAACTGTAGGTTTTACCACAATAATATAATAAACATTCAATAATAAAAATTCAATATTAATTAAATAGCTCTATTAAATTGATTATAATAGAAACACTTGGGTGAAGCAGGTGAAATCAGATCAGGAAGCAGTTTAACTCACTTCACTGCCAAAATGAAAAAGTGATTTCTTAGAAGATTTTAAGATTTAAGTTATTTACATATTAACAAACTCCTTACAGCATCTCCAAATTGGTAGAAAGTTCTTCTGTAAAAAACACAGAAAAAGTATATTTTTTATATGCTGTATTGCCACTGCTACTGAGTCCAGGAGTCCAGGAGGTATCTGGTACAGTATATTGATGCATTCTCACAAATTAACAGCTAAATTAACACAAAATTAATTTCACAACATGATGCTGGCACTCCTGCCAAAACGACTCGAGCAAACTCCATAGATTTTAGTAGGTGCAGTTAATAATTTCTCACTGCCAAACTGCACTAGCAACCCTCTCTCCTAAAAAATTATATTAATATACAACTAAGATGCACTGGCTATTGGGGGGTGGGTATCCAGCTTTGGATGATGTAATGGGCTGGTGAACTTTTTCTTGTCAACTTCAGCATAGCCTTGTTGTACTAAAACTATGCTAAGAAATGCATTCCCTCTTCTCATCAGGGTACCTCCAGATCAAGATGATACCTGTGGTGTTGGCGGTGCAGTGGTCCACCAACAAACGGCTAAAAAGATTTGACTCAAAAGGAGCGTCCTAGCTCTTGTTAATACAGATCCTTATGTTGTTCACTCTGAGAAATGTTACACTGTAACTAATCAACCAACCAACCAGTCATTATGTTTTTTAATAAGGTTTGAAAGAGAATCAAAATTCATGCCCAGTTAAAACGAGTGTTTACATCCAATGTGCCTACTAACATACAAACAGATGGCATCGCAGCAGAGTGAGGTTTAGTCCCCTAGGCTTGTTTTCCAAAGCTTCCAGAGCAAAAGCTATTTAACACTTTGTTCATGTCCAAGTCATCAAGTCCAACATGTTAGAGTAGGCTTACCATAATACCTGGCTTAGATGTTACCACTTTATTGCCATAACACCTGAAAGTGGAAGGATAAAAAGTCTCATTGTCCCACCTACTCTGGTGCAAGTGGCTATTGTAGAACACATAATGCCACTCATAGTGAATTAGCTCTTAGTTACCTTAAAGACACTCTAACAATTGATTTTTCCAGTATCAAAGACTCACTCCTTGTAGGCTTGAAAGATGGCTGGGTTGAAGAAAGGTTATTCCTCCTAAAAGAAATAATTTATGTCATGTATTATTAGTTCCAGTGTGCTCAAAGTGATTTTTGCTGCGGTATCAAAACCATTCCCACAGCACAATGCTCCTGCTGTCCTCAGCTAAATACACATGTATGTACTACAGCTGTGCAGCTTCTGTTAGTTGCTCCTTCACAAGCACATGTGCACAAAAGGTACAAAGAGAAAGATTTTATTTTAGGGAATTTTCAGACCTGTGCTTTTTAGTCCAGTTGAATCAGACTGGTTTGTTTTCCCACTTGGTGTGATTTGTTTGGGCAGGTCTGAATACAGCAATTGTACTCGGGTGTGGATTAACACAACCAGATCAAGGCCCTTTAAGGGTCTCCATGCAAGCAAACTCTTGAGAGATTTTTTCATGGTGGGTATGTGATCCGACACCACCTACTAGCTGTATAAGTTTGAGCTAAATGGCTCCCATAGCCAGGTGTGCTTTGCTTTGCGATGTGGGTGAGTTGAGCAGATAGGAACTTTTTCAGGACCTTCCTCCTGTGTTAATGTTCTTGCTCCTGCCTCAGACACATCTGACTAATGAGCAGAGTGAACATTCTCATGTGGCTTATGGTGACGCATATTGGTTTTGCTCAGATTTTTTCCACCAAGTTTACCAATTCATTGAGTGATTTAGAACAGAGCAATTGAGCTATAGGTTTGAAAACACACTCAATATTTGAGCTTGGGGAGTCATGAGTGATTGGTGTTAAGCTGCAAGTCTTTTTCGATTTTGTCTGAAGTCAACAGATCAAACCCTTCGCTGAAACCTTACTTTGGTAGAGTAAACAAGCCTTAGGTTAGATGTAACATAGGTTTCATGAGTTTAAAACGTCTTTTTTCCCTATTTGTAATTTCTGCCTCTGAATTCGGTAAACATATGTTTTGTGTCACACATAATTTGTCAAAATGCCTGCAGGAAATGGTTAATTAATTAGTTACCGATCTAACTAACTTACTGACTGACTGTAATCTAGTCTTGTTAACAATCAAACAGTGCTCATGTTTGTGGTATCTAATGGATAATTATACTGTCTGTACTTCTTCTCGTTCTTCTCATTATAGCGTTTCAACTGGAAACAAATCACTCTGATATAACCACCCATTGTTTATTATGAATGTCTGGCTGTTTGTGCCTTCTGTGAGTTCATCTGCTATACAAACACCCCTCCTCAGAGCGTCTCTGCCAAACCGGATGAGTGGTGTCGGGAGGGGGGGGGGGGGGGGGGGGGGGGGGGTGGGTGCTGGATTGATGTTGTCAGGAAGTAACCTTTTCTGTTAATTCATCAGCTGGAAATAATGGTTGAAAGTAGCACCAGTTATACGGAGGTGGTCTGGGCGTTAAAATCACAAGCAGAGACATGTGGGAGATGATATGTCCCACGTTATTATCACACTTAACACCAACATAATAATCTTAAGATACCAAAGAAGTGACATTGACATATTGGATGTGTGATGAGGAGAGTGTAACTTTAGATTTACATAGGGAAATAATATGCTTTATATGTAAGGAAGAAAAATGTAGAAATGAAAACATTGCCTCCTAATTTTTAAGTAATTTAAAACAATCATTTTAGAAATCATTGTGCAGTTTCTCTCAGTGGCTCCCGGTTAATCTTTGCCTCTGTTCTTTACACACCACCATGGTTTCATGTAATAACCAGACAAATAAGGTTTTCTTCTAAAACTGGGATAATTTCATCAGTATGTGCAGCATGTACAGGTAGGTACTGTGCTGGATAAAATTGGTCTGTATAAAAATGAGATTCCACGTGTGACAAATTTTGGTCATGCTTTATTATTACTTTTTGTTAAAATTTTAATAAACTATTTATTTCAGTTAGTGGAAGGGCTTGTCAAGTCGTGCATGTTTTTTAAATAGTGTTACAGCCATTTTACAACTGCAGGGGCAGCCAGTGCCTATTAGTTGTAATTGACAAAATGCATAGAGAAACAATCATATGCAACTATTCTGCATTAACAATGATTTTGGGGGGGGATTATTCTGTTGTAATGTCTAATCTTCCTCACCTTCACTTTAGTTGTCATTTATATATATTAATTAACTGAAAATGTCGGCTATCTTAAAGACAAAATTACTTTTAAAGGGGACATATTATGCTTTTCCTTATTTTCAGTCATACATATAATGTCACAATGTCAGATGTTCATGTTAAAAGTGGCCAACGTGTCAAATAAAGAGGTAAATGTATGTAGCAGTAATCCCTGTGAGCAAAAAGCGGCGGCATCACACTGCTCTGCACGCTAAGTTTCCAACGTTTTTTTCTACTTTCAGCCTGAGCTGACGTCGGCTCATGACGGATTCTTTATATGGACATCTGCTACATGCACAGCGCGCGACTTTGCTGCTCCCCTCCGGGAGTAGTTACGGCAAGCCACGACTCCATTACACAGCACAGAAAAATAAAATAAGTGCTTTACCTGTTGGAGGTGTGCTGGTTGTCTGCAGCTCTTCATAAAACATCTCACTGTGGCTGTTTCTGCTTGTATTATTCCTCCCTGTGTTATTTCTAACTGAGCCGCTGAACAAATAGCTCAAATAGCTCCTTGTGTTGTTGTTTCGACTGGTTTTTAGCGCCGCTAACAAAGCTCCACTAATTCAGTGAAGAACACGTTGCACTTCCTGTAAATTCTTCACAATAAGAAAGAGTCTCCCATTACTTAGTCATTTAAAAGCTTTTAATTTGAAGCAGTAAAGCAGGAAATATTTGGTTTGCATAGATGGTAAAGTTACAAAACGTGTAAAGCTACATAAAGCTGGCCAATCAGAACAGAGTGGGCTCATCGGGAGGGGGGCCTTCAAGAGACAGGAGCTAAAGGGCCAGTATAAGATAAATAAGGAGTTTTTTTGAACTGTGAATCAGGCAGAGCTACTCTAATAGAATCCAAAAATAAAAAAATTGAGCTGAAATGAGCATAATAGTTCCTCTTTAACTATCATCCCATACTGCACATTCTGTAGTAGACTTACTGTATGTACAAGCATCAAACTGATTGCAGGCATGTCCTCACCCCTCTACTTAGAATACTCACCAGCTAGAGTGAACTTCGTTTGAACTTAATTAGCATTAAAACTTGCAATTAGACAAGGTGCTGCCACCACTGAGCAAACTAATTTGCAGGCAGGCACACAACTAAAATACCACCGACTGTAATTTGCATTCAAACGTGCGATTAGACAAGCATTGACCGACCGTCTCAGGTCCTGAGTGAGTGAGTAACCACCGTTTACAACTGATGGCATGATAGCACACAATGGAAATGTACATCGCACAGGGGAAAATCCCTGTGAGGATAACTGCAGTTAACTTTTTAACTTGACTTTTCTTGTTCAAGTTAACTGCTGAGGTCCTTCCCTATCCCCCACAAGTGACATCTAATTAGTGCTGAGACAGGTGTCAATCATTAATTTGCAAATGGGAGGATCTCAAGAACATGTTTTGTGTCACAATGGTTGGGATAGAATATGAATTCAGACATTTTAAATATTCTTGTGATTACCTATTGCCTATTTGAGACCTGACATGTCTTTAACCTGGCATGACACAAATTATTTTAGAGTTTTTATTTTGTTATAGTTTTTTTTCTCTGCAGTAGCCCTCAGGTCTGTCGATGTACACTATTTATCACTGGGTAATGCACCTGAGCTGTCAGTATTAATTTGTTTCCATAGACTCAGTTCAAACACTGTCAAGGTCAGTTGACATTTACACTGAGAATAAATTTAGTTGGCTACAACAGGTGCTGAGGAGGTTCAGCACTTAACAGCATCCTGGTAGCATCAACACTGATGTTGTGACATTACAAAATGTAAAATAAGAAATGTTTAATGCTATTTACCACAGTAGTTTCTAGAAACCTTTTGAAAGGTTGACGCTGTATTTTATGCTTCCAGGCATTTCCTTTTGTGCTTTAAATGTTAATTCTTGTTCCAACTATTTGGAGAAGCAGACATAGTTTTTAAAATATCCAGATTTGACAGAACTTGAATAAATAATTACATAAGACTTGCAGTAAATGACCTGTGACTTGCTTTTGCTTGCAACATGAGGACACCGCTGTTTATTTACTCATTTATGGAGTTGAAACCTAAAGAATAATTATCCATTGTTTTAGCAGCAGTGAGTACATTGTATATAACTATCTGGATGCTGCATAACATATATATTTAGTTTTGTCATTTTTATATATATGTATATTTATAATGCCAGAACAGGACTGCACAAAAACATAAAATGTTCACAATTATTACTTTCCTTTTGGTTGTTGTCCTCAGTATATGGTTTAATATGTTGTATTTATATTTGTAACACTGCCTGTACGTGACAACAAAGGTTCACCAGCATGTGATCCATGATTCATGGATTAAATAACTGTAAAGGCCTTGTCACACCAGAAAGTGATACAATTAGATGAATGCACGCCCTCTTTGTGAAGTATCTAGCGATAGAAGCTTTTTCTGAGTTTTATGGATTTGGATGAAAACCAAGTTAAGATGACGTAAGTGCCCATTCTGCCACGCTTTTAGTTTTTTCATGGTGGCTGTAGTTTTTTCTGTGCTCACAAAGTAATCTTTGTTTAACTTTGTTAAAATCATGACAGTTTCAACTTCTGTCTTAGAATACGGAAAGTAAACTCCTGGAATGCGCTTCATTCTTTCAGAAAGACAGATGAAAGAAACGATGCATGAGCGATTGCATTTAGCTACAGAAGCTAGTGGAACAGTGGCTAACCCGGACATGATGTCATGACTTTCTATAAGCTACGATTGATAGCTCAGAGGTCAGCACTGTGAAGACAGCTTGCTATTGGTCAATGGCACAAAGTCGCAGGTCAGCATTTACCAAAGTCGACTGAAAGATTTGCATGGATTTATTTTGCAAGCCGTTTTAAATTCTGGTGTGACCAGGCCTCCAGGTATTAAGGTATCCTCTCACAACTCACTTTCTGAAGTACTTAAGGTGCTGGCCTGATCGCCCTCGTAATAGGCAAAAAAGTAATTGCACCTTTTGGGTGGAGGAATACTTTTGGGTAGAGGAATAAAATAAATCTTGCTCAGGGCCGCCAAAAGTCTACAACCAGCCCAGTCTGGGAGCATTTATCATAAAAAACTCTCTGAGCTATGTTCAGTCAATCCAGGATTTTGGATTCAAATCCTTCAATACATATTACCTTACCCAGAATGAAATATGACATGCATCTTTTGGACAGGAAGAAAGTGTTGTGTGATTGGGCACAGCATGTCTCTCCTCGTTCGCCACGAAGCTAGGCTATTCAAAGTGGTTATAATGACAGCTCAAACAGGGAGCCTTGTCTGGGAATAAAGATAAGGCAGAGCAAGTGTGTGTCTCTGTGTGTGTGTGTGACAGAAGTGCTGAGGTACAAGGAGGGGTTATGGGGGAACAGAAAGGAAGGCGA
The DNA here is from genome assembly GCF_914725855.1 of Thunnus albacares. Classification (NCBI taxonomy): domain Eukaryota; kingdom Metazoa; phylum Chordata; class Actinopteri; order Scombriformes; family Scombridae; genus Thunnus; species Thunnus albacares. The sequence continues at coordinate 26,220,415 of NC_058106.1, forward strand.
GGAGGATGGACAGATGGACAGAGAGGAGAGAAAGAGACAGATGGAGAGAGAGAGGAAGAGGGATATTGCATAATACCACAGAAATGGGAATGATTACTCACTGCAGCATAATTTAAAGTATGGCACCCATTACAATTTGTCTATTGCCCTTTCTCTCTTTTATTAAACTTTTCTCTCATTCTCTGTCTGTTCTTCCTGTTTCGTAACCAGTGAAATCAAATTTATTTTCAGTGCACCTTAAAGAGAATGTCACGTTTTCCACATAAAGCAAACAATAAAAATGGTACCTAAAAAGGTCAAAATGATAAACCAATAAATGAAACAAACAGACCTTATAAAACAGCATTATTTAGAATAGCCATTAAACAAAACAGGCATCAGCAATTGCAGCAGCATCTTACACAACACGTGTAGTGGAGACATACGGCGAGGTGAGTGAGAACACTGTGAACTTCAAGATGTGCATCTGCCAATGGTCTATAATTGATCACAGTCCACACTATGTACTGTGTTGCTGTATTTATTTTATAGTGGTTGTGGAAAGAAGTTGTGGTCTGTGGTCTGCGCTTATGTGACACAAAGCAATTAGGTGTTAAACTGAAGCTCTGTTTTCGACTGGACCGATGTAAACCAGGGTACAAACTGTACAGAAGAGTAATAGCAGAGATGAGGACACAGTGAGCAGCACAAAGGCAGAACAGATAAATAGGTTACAGCTAACCAGGTACAAAGGAACAGGTAAAAAAAAGAACTAAACAAACAGTGGAAATGTTGAAATTTTAGGATTTTCTTTGAAATTAGAAAGACAAAAGACAGTGATATGAAAAATACGTAAAAAGTAGACTCAACATTCTCAACATCAAATACAGTTGTCTTTTTAGGAAAATGGAGGCAAACATATAGTGTATACCCATACTATATGTGTGGACTGTGTTTTCAGACCTGTGCTGTGAATTGGAGTCTGGTTTATGGTCCGAGACCTTTTGAGGATGTGGTTTCTGTCTGGTCCCAAATGAACTCTGGAGCGCTTTGTTTGCAGTCAGACCATGATCCATCCTCGATCTGACCCAATTACTAAGTGTACTCTGTACATTTGAGCTAAATGGCTCCTGTAACCAGATGTGCTTTGCCTGCTAGGATGCGGATGAGCGAAATCAACAGTTGCCAGAGAATGAGGTCCAACCTGGACTAGCGCAAGAAAGAATGTTGCATTTGGCCAGTGGACCTTTTTTGGGACCTTCTTCCTGTGTTTATATTCTTGACCAATGAGCAGAGAGAACGTTCTCATGTAGCTTGTAGTAATGCATTTTGGTTCGCTTGGATATTTCTCTGTGTGAAAAGTAATCGAACCAACGGGAAAGGGCACAAAGTTTAACTCATCACTGACTCACTATTTTGAACCAAAGCAATGAACTACGGGTTTGAAAACACCCTAAGGCCAAAGTTTTGACCGGTACTGCATGTTGCCAATGAAAGTTGTACCCCCCTTGGAGCACTGGGAATCTATGAAAATATGTGAGATGAAAGAGGTGACCATGACATTTTGTGTGTGCGCCTCAACACTGGTTGAACATTGGAATACATTTTTGCATGGAACAAAGCTTGTGGATTTTGTCCTTCAATTTTTACAGTGTAGGCACAGTGGAAAAATATTGCTTCACAGCCAGTATGAAGAGGAGGGAAGATTACAGAGACCAACTCTTTCGGTGTACATATGGTATGTGAGTAATATATGAAGAAAATCTGAACCTATCAATAAAAACATTAATGACTTACATTTGTAAGTAACTGGTAGTGGATTTTTCTCAATTTAGTTAATTATTGCAGTGAGTTAATTTTGTACTTGGCAGATTTTGTGCAGTCACATAATCCCCCTGAAAACAGCACTAAAAGCCCTCTGTATTTACTTTCATCCAAAGCACAGCAACAGTATCATCAAGTAGCACTAAGAATTTCTTATAGTATCTTTCTTTTTGTATCTTGATACAGTGAAGAAGGCAGTAATAGAAATTATGTCTGCAACACTGTACAACCCACCACACATCACCCCTGCAACCAAATGTTGGAGATCCCCTAACCTCTGTATAGATACATCAGCTGCCTGAACAACTGAACAATCCAAATGAAATCTAACATCTCCAATTCTCCCTGACAGCGGACTTACTCCAAATTAATCATATTTGAAATAAGAATGCATAGAAAAATTACCACCAGCTTGATCTATGATCCTTGTGCTCACTTTGTATTCAGGAATCAAGTGTCTTGACTGGCCGGGACTTCATACTTCAGTGGGCAGAGTTATACTGTGGTGAAAGGCTCCTGCCAGTCTTAGGCGAAGAGACGCTGTGCGAGGCCCAGTGCTGTTTGGTCAGGGCAGAGGCTGTGGCTGGACCTATAGGTGGATATTATAATTCATGCAGCTTTGCACACTGGCCAGGGATAAGCTCACCTCAAGGTCAGGGAGCTGTGAGTGGAATACTCATTGGGAAGTCTTGGCTTATTTTCACATCTCTCCAGATCCTTCCCCATCTCCTCGCAAATGAGGAAAGATTCTGCAACGTGTGGCGGAGCCAGTGTGTTAGGGGACTTGATAAGAATAAAAACTCTCACAATAAAAACGCTATTGCTGTTGTAGTTTATCTTATTCCATACTGTGAGTGTGGAAAATTGACAGAGTTAACTGCAGTAGCTTTTTCTTTTGAATGCAACCGCTCCTTGTGTTTATCTATAAGTGAAAGGAGTGAAAAGTATGTTGCAGCTTTACCACTAATGTATACAAATATAGCGTTACTGTCCTTTAGCCATGCAGATTTTTAATGCAGATTACATGTTATTTCAAGGATATGGAAGGGAAAAAGTGCAAGTGTGGGAGTCCCACATATAGTTTTCATTCAACATGTATATTCAAGAGATAGCATTATGCATACATAATGTACATACTGTATACCCACCACACCCATGCTTATACATAAAAAAGAGAAATCCTCTATGAGCACTGCATACACACACACAAACACACAAACAAAAGGAGATCCCAAGGAACACTGACAAGTATGTTCTGTTTTACCCAAGGCAAAACAGAAAGCAGAAACAAAACGGAAACAGTCTGCACTCTAGATATCCGTGACAATAACAAATTGATGGAGTTTACTTCTCATATATTATTTATATTATTTGATAGGGTTGTAGGCGATCTACATGGGAGAGAAATTCTGGAGAGAATACAGAACATCTTGGATGTTTGGATGAAAGCAGATGCTTCCTCCAAGGCTTGTAGGATGTATGTTTTCATCTGTCACATTTAAATGTGAACAAGAGATGCTTGTTCCTATCCTCGGCAGTGCTGCAGCACTGACACAAAAAAACATCATGATCTACTAAATCAGTGATGTCACTCAATGGAATAAGAAGTTGTAGCAAACAAATATGTGTTTTCTGCTAACCATATGTATCTACAGTATTTGTGTCCTGCTACATTCCATGTCATTAATCACAAAAAAGAGTACTTTCTGTTGTTTGTTGTATAGTGAAGTTGGATGTGATTTTTTTTAAAATGTTTTTTCTCTAATATTTTTTTATATGGAAGCTAGATGACTGTGATTGACTTATTTGATGCTGAGTACACCTAATGCCTGGTGTTTGTTTCAGGGCTGGTGTCCTGGACAAGAATTCAAGCCTAGTTTGTAACTCACAGTAGAGAATTTCCTTACCAAAATATATTTCAGCATCCAATTGAAAATAAGTCCATAACATTGTCATATATGCACACTGAATAAACACGTCCTGGCATTTCAACCATTTAATTACAAAAAGAACATTTGTCGTCTATATTAGGAATATATGTGATAAGCCCCGTGATAATAATCCCAGTTGACAGTGCATTAATTACAGTACTATATTCTCACTTTGGGAGACAGGAACACTATATTTCTCGACAATATCTTCATATGAATACAGAAGCCCTTCACAGTTAATTAGCTGTTTTACAAGCAAAATGTTGTTAACCCTGTAAAGCCCAAATATAGAAAAAAATGAGCAACATTTTTTTTTCATCTTTCAGATATTGTTGTAGGAGGCCTCTGATGCAGAAATGAAAGGGTTTTTGAATTTTTTACGTTTTAGTAAGTTTTTAGGGAAATGTCGTTGGGCCTAGGTGGGAGCAGAATTTCTGTATTCTTACTCACATTCACTGAACAAATAAACAGAACAACTAAGGGTTAATTTGCAGGGTTGACTTCTTATTTAGCCCCATAACAGTATATACCATGAATAATAATCACATAATAGTCATATTTTTTATGAATAGTCATATATTAATTAAAAAAAAACAGAATAAAATTGTATTTACAAAACTGAATTTCATCTCCATCCCAGTGTTCAGCCATGTTCATTTGCAGTGATGGTCCCAAAGTCACTTCTTTTCTTCTGAAAAGTAAAGATGAACATCACACTTGCTACATAGCTTGTTGGTTTATCCTTTAATGCAGTGTCTGCAGCGTCCTCTCTTCAACTTCACTGGAAAATGTGTTTTTCAGCAAGCGATACTTTGTCACAGGACTTGGTGTGTTTGTTTGATTGGGGCTCGATGTCCACATAATCACTGGCTGGGAAGTCAGCGGGTTGTTGGGTTTTTTCGTCCACTTCACTGGCATCTTCATCTGCCTCTTCGTCACTTGCATCAGTGTTGTCTGATTCCATTTCAAAATCACTCTCCATTTTGGATGGCAACAGTCACATCCTGCACACTGTATAGAAGACCTGTCTTTGCTGGTTGCATTCAGAAATGGAAAAAGTAAAAACAAATAATAATAGATATATGTATTAATGATACATATAAGTGTTACATTGTATGAGATATCCTGAAGGAATAGATAGGATGGTGGACCAAGTGTTCAGGATTGAGAGCCTAGTATTTTCCAGGCTGAATAATATCAGTGCAAATTAATCCTAATTCATTTACACATTTCACAAAATTCACACAATACTGTCTGACTAGCCTATTATGCTCTCTACTTATCATAGCTAAAGGAGTACTTCCATCCCCCCAGAACATTTACATCCTCACACCAGGACCATTCACACCTGTCCCTGAACAATGCAACAACCATCCCCCAAAACATTGAGAACAGTCAGAACCTGTTTCTAACTAATGTAACAGGCAACTATTTGGGCAAACAAACAAAGCCCAGAAAAAAGCCCAGGATCTGTTAAATGTATTTTTTTTAACTGATAAGATACAGTTTCTGGTACAGATAGAGCTTCAAATACTGCAACCAGAAACAGTTTGTTCATTTGTTCAATTCTTGTCTAAACTCAAACTTTTAACAGAGAAAACAAATTTAGAACTTAGTTATAGTGAATCATCAAATAAATTATATTTCTATTAGTATTTTTTCCATATGTGAACATGTGAGAAGTGCAGTGTCCCCGTGTCATGTGTAAGGTGCACATGCTATTTTGACTACCACTCTAACCCAGCGTTGTAGAATTACAACATAGACATAACAAGCTCAAAATCAATTTGATGAATGTATTCCAGTATCTACATGTTTTAGACATTGTAATTATCACAAAAAAATATTCAAGGCATGTTACTTACTTCTTTCTTGACAAATCAGGTCCAATAAAAGAAGAAGATGAGCTTGACAGAAAGTTTGCAGGTAGTGTGAGTTCATGGCCAGATGGCCGGACCTATAAACACATTTACTATCCAATGGCATTGCAAGGATAAACAATAGGACCCATTGACTATGTAAATGTGGTCTTTAAAAAAAAAAAAACATTTACAGATTTTTTTTTAGGAGAGCTAAAAGTGATTGTTGTAATATTGCAACAGTGGGCTTTACAGGGTTAAACCAATTTTCAAAAACTAATGATTTGTTTCTGTAAATGATATTGACATTATTCCATAAAAAGCATTTGTGAGGAGAATAGTTGTGCTTATATAGAAGGGACCAACACATAAGAGCTTGTCTATGAAAGTTGGAGAGTTGGATAGGAAGTTCACCGACAGCATAAAGGCACATTAATAAAAAAAAAACTAAAATAGTGATAATTTACATGAGGATGTTCTGGATTGTGAATGGAGTCAGATATGCACTAAGGTCCAAAACCTCTCGATAAATACAACTGGATAATGAGAAACGTACATTACCCCTGTAAAGATAAATAATTTTAACTCAGACATCCCAGACCCCTGTGTTAAATACCAAATTCATAAAGGAACCTTTTTCCATGCATTTGGGAATGTTAGAAGATGCACACATTTTCAAAAGAAGAAATAAGTTAAATCTTCCAAATAACCTCCAAACCATCCCTCTTAGTCCCAAACTCTGCATCTTGGGCCAACACCCTGAAATTCTATTTTTGAGAAGGTAAGAAATTTAAATGGTTGATCTCTGCTTAATTAACACAAAACGTCTGATCACTATCTGCTGGAAAAGTGTGTCAAGCCCTCACATCACCCATTGACTTAATGAACTATCTTGTCTCGCACTGGAAAAACTAACATGTCGTCTCAAATGTAAGCTCTATGAATTTTACAAAATCTAGGGCCTGTTTCTGCGTCTTCTTGAAAGTGAAGTTCTGCAACACATTCTGGATTCATGAATCCTCATCTGGCTTGTCCTGTACACTATAATATGTACATTGATATTGAAAATATCTACTATTCTCATGCTATGCTCTACATTTGTATGACACTCCTCTATTGTCTGCACACTCGCTGTGCTTAATTAATCAAAATCCCCATAAACAAATGCTTTAAAAAAATTAAGACCACCTACTTTTTTAATCAGGTAGTTTGGAATAATATTCCACATGCTATCTGGATCCAGTTAATTTTGATAATATGGTTGACTGAGGAAAAGTCCAAAATGTTTACACCTCCTTCTGTTAGACACATAGACATAACCTTATTTTTTACCTTGTGTGGCTTATTTTTCCAAATAAAGTTAAAAAGCCTGTCTAAGAGGTTAAAATGTTGGTGACATTAAGGGAGGAAAAGACATAACAGGCTCTTGTTTTTGTATAATGGGCTGCTCAAGTGGCCCACGTAGAGACCAGTCCCGGCTCCTGATAGCCAGTCCGACTCTGCCCCAGGATGATGACGGACGTTGACAGGCCGGCTGGCACCTGCCCAGTGGCTCCTCACAAAACGTCTGCGTATTTGGATAAACTGACCAATATAGGGAATCTAAATGGTTACTTTCTCGCCTGAAAAATATTAAAACTTACTATACATACTAACAGTCCTACAGTGAAATTTCCTACAGCTTTCGGCCTGGCTCTACCATTGCCACCATTTGGTGTGAAATGCATTGTGGAATACTTTGCTGTCCCAAGCTCTGGCCTCCTTTGGCCGACCAATGGTGTAGCTTCATCACTCAGCTACTCAGTCAGTCAGTCATGGACAATTGTGGTTATAGGGCTGGCTCTGCTGTTGCAGCCAAAAATATAATAAACACCTTTGAAGTGAACAAGGATTCATATTCTGACATAATTATTACTGAATATTAGTGCTGTAAATCCGTATAATCTTGCTGTAAGTGGATGAAAATGATAAAATGTTGCTTCTAGAGAATATGTCATGGCAATGTAACATGCCATATAGTTTTAATTATAATGGCCTTCGTTCTGACAATAAAATAGTGATCTTGATTGCTACAGAAGTTGTTATTTTGTGAAAATATTACCCATCTTTTTATGAGCAATCAAGAAAACTTTTTATAATAAAGCACTTCTTAAAAAATTAAATGAATAATGTGCCTCGGAGGAGGAAACAAAAAAGACAGAATAAAGCAGACAGATAAGACAATATACATAAACACAATGAGAGGAATAAAGTGTACAAACCAGTACAAAGATAGTAACATAAAAAAGCCAACCTTAAAGATACGCTAATTTACAAAACACTTTCAGAAATCAAGTCAATTTTTAGTATATTGCAATTCAGTAAGCAAAGATGAAGTAGAAATTGAACAAAAACAAGTTTGAATAATCTTTTTATGATATTTTATTGTGTATTTTATTTTAAATCATCATGTCTGATTTGTGTTTAATACAGCAACACATAAAACCCTAAGGCTTTAACGCTTTAACCCTGCGTGGGTTACAAGAAAAAACGTCAAACAGGAATATCACTATGATGGCAGGCAGACTGCCTGTGTGTCTGTGAGGATTCATCAAGATAGTGGCAAGAGTCTCTTATACTAAAGTGAGTGAGGAGTGTTTATGTTTAAGTGTAGGGAAGTGTAGAGCATGCTCTCTTTGCTTCTTAAGCTTTGACAGATGCCCGAGAAGATGAATATACTGTAAATAATATATATCGTAGCAAGTGAATGGCTTTCCATACACTGTACTGTGCTGCTGCAGTGCACAATATCACATCGCTGCATGTGAATGAGATCATTTTCTGTGTGCTACATGACTGTGACATGTATGAACTTAGTTGGTTGACTGTAATATTTGGCAGTTGTTTGTGAAATCAGGAGTGGCATGAAAGTGTTTCAGGGCTCCTACATTTTGATTACTTGCAGGGATAACATGTAAGTGTGTGAGTTTGTGTTCCTGTGTGTATGTGTGATATGAGAGATAGAGAGAGAGAGAGAGAGCAAAGAGAGAGAAAGGCCCCCTGCTGTTGTTATTGCTACCTATTTTGTATTTAATCCACTGCTTTAATATCTTGCCCCACTTTTTGTTTATAATTCCCATCCTACAGTTTGGCTCTGATGCAGGAGCAGATGTGTTTAAAGCCTGAGCTGGGAGAATTTGTGTAATTTGGATTCTATTTCATCATTAGGGGTTTAAAGATTTGTACAGAAAATGTGAAAATGTAGCTCACAGAGTCACTTTTGCTTTTTTTTTTGGCATGAGAAAGCTTTTTTAGTCTAATTCTTGTATAACAAATTAGTTGCATTTCACTGCAGATTGCAAAAGGTATGAGAAAATACACACAAAGAATTGCATTACATAGATGAAAACTGAAAAATAAAAATATACAGAGCAAACGCACACAAGTATGAATGTATGGCGAGTATGAATAGTGGAGTATTCAATAAAGTAAGTGAAAGAAGTAAAACATAAAAGAGGAGTCTGATAGTAAAAATAAAGAAGCACAGGGTTTGCTTGAGATGCTGGTAATGCATGAACTTGGCTTTATGGGCTGTAAATCCTACTGTCACATCCTCTCTTAGCATCTCTTGTCTTCATCTCCTGTGTGAATGGTGTCCTTGAGTTTTACTTCTTGTGTGTATGAGAAGATGATCCTCTTTCAAGGGCTTTTGTGGGATTGAGGAGGTTAATTAGTTAATTCTACTACTGCTACTAATACTACTATGTGTATACCACTACCACTATAATATCTATTGCATGGCTTTTTTGAAGTTTTTCCTTGAATAGAGGGGGTTATATGCTGTGCAGACTGTAAGGGCCTCTGAGACAAATTTGTGGTTTTGGGCTATATAATTAAAACTGTCTGGTTGAAGTGGCTTATAAGTGCAAAAAAAAAAGATAATGCACTACCGTGCTTCATCATCTATCTGTGAGGCAGCAGCTCTGACCACTGAGAAACTGCATTACCCAGAAAAAACTGCTCTGTACAAGCCCATAAAGAGTGGAAAACTTAAATCAGTAAATCGCCAAACTCTTTATTATTTGAGGTTATGAGATGCATGCAGTACATAATAAATATGATCAAATAGAGCAATTTAAAAAATATGTATGTGTAGAAAGATTTCAGCCTTTATTTACAATGGCAGTGGATTGAAAAGACAGTGAGAGTGATTTCCCAATAAGTTAAAAGTCAGAACTGCGAAACTACGACCCCCTGGGTTCGATTTTTACGGTTTCACAGAGAGGAGGCTCATGTGAACATTTTGATGATGATATGTGCGTAAAGAGCAAGAGCTGTGGGACTGAGAGCAATTTGAAATGTTTTTCTTGTCTTTAAAAAACACAACTCCTCACTCTGTGGATTACATCATCCATTGAAGCAGACTACAAACACTACCATTATGAAGTCTGAGAACCTCTGAAAAAAGCAGTAAACATACTGTGATTTCTGAAAACCTATAAGACATCTCAAAGAGCTAAATTAGAGTGATAAAGTAGAAAAGGCTGTGACCTGTTTGAAGTTTGAATGAAGTGTGTAGCCGAAAGTATGATGTGGTATACAAAGTAAACTCACATGATTGACAAGTAACAAGTGGTTGAGTAAATAATAGATGAATGAATGTGACATGCAAACAGTAGTGGAAAGAACAGGTGGTTACAACAATCACAATGAGACCAAGAAGTGTACAACTTAATCACAGAGCGAAACCAAAAACTCTTGTCTAAATGTCGAAAACATGAATAATTAAATGGATCAAAGAAAACAAAAAATCTTCGACTAAGGAGTGAAATTAAACACAAAACCAACCCACACATCCTTCTTACACTCTTTTCCCCCCGTGCCACAGCCAAAATATCTGCTTTGTGTGTTTTCAGATTTATTTGCACCAGGGCCTCAGAATACTCTGATAAATATAAATATGAAACATGAGATGGATATATCTGAAGGGTCGTTTTTGTATGGTTTCTATTCCTCTGACTCCACATGAAATGAGTCACTCCATTATGTGCATGACTGTCTTGATGCTAATCCTGCAGTAATATTATGGCTTAGTAAAGGCTACAGTGGTCAGCAGAGTTATTCAGATGTGACTATTTTCTTATATATCTTTACCAACTTTGGTATCTAACTGCTGCAAGACATCTATAAAAACAAAGAACAACTGGCTTAGAGTAGAGAAATATTTAGTGTCTAGATCTTGACTTCCTATGGTTGTCGACTTTGTTGTTAGAGCTACGAGAGAGAGATTGAACATAATTAGTAGTCAACTGAGCTGCATTAGCTCGCACACAGAAAATAATTAGATATAGAGTTCAGTTCAACTGGATCAAAAATACTAATCATAATCATCATAATTAACATAAAATCTGACTCTATCCACATTTTTGTACCTACATTATCTATTCTGCATGCTTGCAATTAAATATTAGTAGTAAACTATATGCAATACTAAAAATAAGCACAAACACGGTAACAAAACATTGTTTTACTCTATATTTTAGTCAGACATGTTTATAGGCATAAAAAGAATAGATTCCATCTTCACACATACTGTGACAAGAGCTTTCCATCAACCATGGACTGTCCACACATTGACTTTCCTAATATGAACAAATTAACTGTCTGAATCTCACTCCATATTGTAACTCAAAACACACGCATACCTTGACATGTGTGAAAGTCTCACATACCAACTGGTATAATAATTAAGATTGCTGTGTGAGCCACCAGCAGGTGAAGCAGTAATTAATCTACAGTTTTCACTGCAGACATTCCCCACAGGGTTTAGTTTATTATGTATGATTTGCCCTTATTGATAGTATTCGAGAGCTTACAGATTGTGGCTTCTTCGGCACCTTTTGTGCAGAATATTGACAAGTCTGACATAGTGAGTGTCTAGAAACCTCAGGAGCCACTGATTAATAGGAAGCAATTCTTTCTGCTGATGCAATTCTCACCAACTAAACTGTCTTGTGAGTTTTAGTGAGCTTAAGCAATTAATCATTTAACATTAACCAGATGTAAAATATGTATGGGTTCCCACGATCTGGGATGTGGATATCAGAGTGTCACGTGTGCCATCCTACATCATGTTACTGCACATTTTTTCATTGCATATTATGCAAGTGGGAGTGAGCTGAAGTTGCCAATGTTACTTGTGTCTGGTAATATTGATTATAATTTCTAATATATCATAAAGAATATCTACTGATACTGGAATACTGACCCACCGTCGTTTGCAGTTTATATGACACTGATTAAGCTTATGATCAGTGTTCCTGAAACCTAAAAAAAAGCCTGCAAACTGGACAAACACAGTCACACCACCATATATTAGGTCGATCAATTTATCAGTCAAAACCACCAACTGATCGCCAAATAAGAACAAGCAATTTAAGTAAAACAACAAAATAATCAGCACAAAAAAAAAATCAAGTTTGACTCATACAAACATAAGTACAACCAGGCTACACACACACACATACTTGTATCTGTACATTTGACACTATTTAAAAAAGACAGAAAATAATGCAATCAACTATAAAGCACATTTCATACGAACACTCTTATCAGTATAATGGTTGCCTTATGCTCAATCAGTGCTAGAAGCCATGAAGGAAATCTGTAGTGTTTGTAGTTGTTCCTGAAGGGCCACTCAAAGGTAGAGTGAAAAGTCGGCTGTCATAGAGAAAGGAGGTAGATGTGATATTGTTTAAATGTGGGGATAACGGTGCACATTTTCAGACCTTCTCTCTTCAAAGGTGTGGTGTTGCACTCGTTTGTTCACATGAAAACTGACAGGAATAGTTGTGTGAAGAAGATATTGTGTTTTATGTTTCTGTTAGATTTGTATTTACTTGTTCGATTTTTTTATTGAACCCAGGCAATGTCACAGTGTCTATGTAACATGTTGAAAAGCTAAACCAAGGCAGAAATCTTGCATTTCTATGCTTGGTAAACAAATGATCCTTGAACACTGAAATCCTTGAATCCTTCAAGAATGAAAAAAGGGAGCAAGAGAGAGAAGTTCAACCCAGGCTCCTTTCTCACCTTCGCACAGCTGGCTAAAGTCAATGTGAATGTTTGATTGTCAGTTTTGAAATGCTTTGTATCGCTGTATGAAGCCGATGGTGGTAAAATCTATACTCACAGTTAAAACTCACTACTTTGACATTGTGTCCAACCCTCTATCTTCAGTGGATGATGTTACTATTATTCGGATATAGTCACTTCACAGGATGTCTTGTTCATGCTCACAATGTGGCCAGGCTCCTGTGCACCACAGTAAGCATCTGGCCTTTGACTTCTTTGTTAACTGATTAGTTTGAAGAATGAGATAATGTTTGCCATGTAAAATGCTTTAAGTCATGGAAATACTTTTGGCTTAGCCTGATAAAGCCTCTTTATTCAGTCTGACATTGTGCTCATCTGAGCTGTTGTTTGGGAAGGGCTGTTAATTGGACCACCAATCAGTAGTGACTGACATCCTATCAGCCTATTTTTTAGTCAAAGCAAAAGCTACAGCGGCATCAGTTGCTAGAAGCCATTTACATTTACCACATCAATTAAAGAAATATGTTGACTTGAAGTATTGAAAGTTGACTGTATATCTGAATGAATCTCATCCACGTTGATCACCATTTTTGTTTGGAATGAAGTCTGGCTCTGGCACCAGAAGAGGATGTTTCCTTAACCTTGTCTATAAAGCTCTGAACCAGGCTGCTTTAGACCCTCAGTATCTCTGAGTATCTATGATATCTGAAAGACTGTTATATTCAGACCATAGAGGAGTCAGAACTTGTTTCCCTCCTCTACAGAGTCAGTTGTTTCTGAAAATTGGTGCTGAGTGTGTTACAAACACTTTATGTTCATACACATAGTTTGTTTCCATGCATATATTCAACGAGAGACAGAGTGGACCCAAACAAGAACCTTTTTCCAAATTTTTGGTTTGCTTTTTCTCTTTGTAAGCAATACTGATTTCACTCCCTCCCACTACAACCATACCTCTGTTGTCTGATTACATACTATGTCAACTCTCCTCAACCTCTAAATTCACTGAGGATATTATCTCTGGCCTCTTACTCTTTCATCATTCAGTTTTGATTTATACAGTGCAGGGTGTACCATAAATACACGTCAAGTGCTGAATGGATGACAAATTCTACTGCAAAGTGAAATGCTGGATTGTACAGACAGACAACACATAGATGTAAATTTGCATGGACTGCAATAAATCATGTGTCTTTATGCAGTACGTGTACAGAGCATGTGCTGAGTTGATATGACTTAGACCTGCTCTTCAATATCAATTCCACTGACTAAAGAGGAAAATGACCCCTGACGTCCACTAGGGGACAGGATGTCTCCTGCAAGAGGTTGCGTTAGAGCTCATCAAGTCCCTTTCTCTGTCTCTCGTCTCTCAGGACGTTCAAAAAAGCCCAAGGGACTTGCTGTTCTGAAAAAAATATTAGATATGCATTACAAATGCATTCAAGCTGATATTGCAGCCATTGTGTTGTTTTATAAATGTAGAAACTCAGTTTGTCTCAGTCTAAAACCAGAAGAAACAAAGATCAAGACATTAGTTCTCTATTTCTTTTCACTCGTTTATGCACTTGTTATCTATCCTGAACAAGAAGATTTCTATATTTCCAGTTGTGTGGCACCATTTACACGTTTACATGGCTAGATAAACACAGAGTTCTGGACAAAATAATGTTTTTTTGGTTCTCAATTCTAATGATGACTTTAGCTGTAATACAGGGAGAAAACACCATCCCATCTGTAGACTCTGGGCTGACTCCACCACTGCAGAGCAGACTTTTTTAAATAAGGAGCTCTCCCCTCATTATGAGTCTATACCGTAGGTATGGCTGCAGGAAAATAAAGCACACTGTATATTTCAGGAAAAAAATGACACACCTCTTTCCTCTAATTTGAATGCACAGGGTGGATACTGTGCTCATTTTCGCTACACCATTTTAAAATATTTTGTGTGCACAGTTAGTTTCTGAATGTTAATGAAATGTGCACATTTAAAAATATTACACAATATCTGACCCTATCTGAGTCAGTAACTTATTTAAGCATCTTGCCATATATAGTAGACATCAGCACCCATCAGGTATAAGTGCAGTATACATGTCTTATCTTGCTTCAAGCGAGTTATTACACCCTATATTTTAAACTCAAATTAGCACACAATACAACATAAAAATCTGTAATTATGTGCCAACTACCAACGTGATGTGATAATGATGAGCATGATGAGCTAGACAGTAGCTGCAATATTTACTTTTGTGTTTTATTTCCAGACATGCAAGACAAAACTGTTCTCACAGAAAAAAAAATAGACAGCAGCAACCATTTTTTCCAACAAGTTTACTTTTTCCTGAGCAGGGTCATATGTGACCATATGAATAATGACTGTTGTCTGTCAGGAGCAAAAGCTAAAGTTGTCGGATGGTTGCATCAATAAAGTGTATGACTTTGACATCAGAGACTGCTTACCAATAGTCATTTTGCCATGACCATGGTTTTTACCTAACCAAGTGGTTTTAGTTACCTTAACATAACCAAACCTTGGCTATAGCAGGGGAAGATCAAAAAGAATACAAATAACTATTGATGATATCATCCTGCCAATAGAAGTGTCCAGTTTAGGAAGTGCTCATATGGGTCATTTTTAGGTTGGAAGACATGTCGTGCAAGATGCTCCTTACACAGCCCAGAATCAGGTGTATATTAGTGACAGTGAATAGAAATGAACTTAACACGCGGCTGTGCCCATTCACATAAACAGCAGCAGACAGCACAGTGCAGTTCTGGTTTTGATTTTGGCATAAAATTGTGCTGTAATTTCTTCCCGCTCAAACCACCTTAAAAAGATCATTTGTTGTGGTTTTATTTGGTTCATCAGGGACCTCTCGAACTTACCATAAGTGAACACTGAATCAGTTAACAATTTTGTGTGCTGCCTGTGTGTTTAAGCCCGTCCTCATCTGCTCACCAGTGTGTTCCTCTGCTCTGCAAACTTGCTGCTAATTCCTGCATCAGCTCTCACGTCCTCCTTCCTCACCTGTTTACTGTCGTCTCCTTATCCCTTATGTAGTTAAACCCCTGTCTTGACTGTCACTGCTGTTGTTTGTTTCTTCTGTGCTTTGAGTTCCTGACAGTAATTTTCTGGTAAAGAGTTTTGCTTGTATGCTTCACTCTCAGTCTGTTGCCAGGTGTCTACAGTATATTTGGGTCCTGCTAACCAACTGTGACAAAAGTTCACTTCATTGTACTAATTTAGTTAATTAGGCTGATGTTTTCAAATAGCAATATATTTGATTCAATGAGTCTTCTGATGAGGAATAATAGATTTATTAATTAAGTTATATTGAAGGTAACATAATGGGATGTATTATCAGTGTTTTACCTGTTTCTATTCAGGGCTTTATTTCTCAGAAGGATAGTGAGGAATAATGAGCCTGAACACAAATTGCATTAACATGCACATTAGTATTTTTATTCAGTATATTATGATCATCTCTATATAAGCTGGCTGACAGTTGTAGTAATCAGTACAAGTGCATGTGCTGACTATGAAATGTCCTATATGCTAACATGAACAGCACATTGTATAGGCTGTTTATTGTTTGATTTGGTAAACAACAATAATAATATAATAATATGCAGTGTAATAATATGGAGTGATGTTAAAAATGTCAATTAATGTTATTTTACCAGGATAGTCCACTCAATATCTATTCTGCTTTCCATCTGGGTGGCTACACACAGTGGGACAACTATTTTTTTAGTGACTCTCAATATTAACAGATAAATTAACTTAAAAAAATAGTGACCGACATCAGCTACGATGAAGATCACACAGTGTGTGCGTGTGTGAAGGAGACATCTTACAAGCTTCTCTTGCTGTCTTCCTCTCCATACATCACTCTCTCTTTCTCTCTGTAAACTGTGTAGAGCATGTCAGAAGGGGAGTTGGGATCAGAGAGGCTTTAGCATCAAATCTGACAAAGCTAATACCAGTAATTAGCATTCACTAGAAGAGTGTGAAAAGATGGACATGATCAAAGGCTGCGCCAAAGAATTTTATGCCTGTGTGTGTACTTGTGAGTCAACAAAGCAAAACTTCTTTTGTAATTTCTCTGCAGTTTGAAATTGTCAAATGTGCTAATATGCTGCCAAGAGTTTAGTTTGACAGTGGATCTACAAATCTAAGGTCAGGAAAAACAAAACGTTATCACGTACAATGCCACAGAAAAGAAAGATCTGATGTTTTTTTTCACAATGTGAAAATTTAAGAGGTGTTATAATTCATAGTTAACCTAATTTATGCTCCAAAGGTGTGGACTTTGACTGATATTTTCATTATTAGGAACATTACAGGTAATGGCTAATTTAGAGAGATTATAAAATCTTTGCAAAGCAGGAGAGTAATCAAAATGAATTTCATATTTAACCAAATGAGGTAAGCCATTAGTCTTCATTATTGTCTCATTTTGTTACATTAACTGAAAACAATTGCAAGAATGGATAGAACTTGATTTAGCAGGCTCGTCTGGCACCACATCCACATGGCCGAACTAACCGATGTTATTTAGATTTGAATGAAAATAGTCCGTTTTGAGCTTGAGAGAAGAACTGAGCTTTGTTTGAAAGGTACAGCAATAAAAGGTAGAAGGAAAAAGCATGTCTGCAGTGATGGAATTAGCAAGGTGAATTATAGAATTACAGAACGTGAGCTGCATCGCAAGCTCTCCATGTTTTTGCGCCGACTGAGCTCTAGTGTGTGTTTCAAGGCATTAGTGGCAAAATTACATGGAGCTAAATATACGGCCCAAGCCCTCATTTGTTAATCCGGTGTTTAGAGGTGTGATTCAAGGACGCCAGTTTGATTTTCAAGACCACATTTCCAAGGCCATTTATGTTGATTTGTCGCACAAGTGCTGCAATTAAAGCACGCCCTTCATTGGCAGGTTGACTTACATCCACTTAACTGCAGTATCTGCTCTTCTGTCGCCACTCTGTTGCTTTAGATTTGTCAAAGTGAGGCCATCAGTGCCACGAAGAAGGAAAGGGATGAGGGAACAAGACCTGTGAATTAAGGGTGTAATCATCAATATCCAGGAGCACTGCCTCGCCCGGAGCTGCACAGCCATAGTTCCTTCTCCCTATTGAATCTTGTTTGTACAACGACCCATTATTCGCCAGGTGTGCACCCTCGTGTCATTCTGACCAAGAGCTTGTAAGATTGCATCTTTCTCGTTGTGCATTGAAAAACAAGTTGCTTGTTTGTTGTGGGCATTTTTTTTGTTTAAAACCTGAATTTGTGAGATGAACAGGAAGTTATCCTTTCATCTTTTTGTCAACCGATTGAATGTGTGTCTGACACATGGTACACGAAGGGGGTGAAAAATATTGGAAGGTGTGAGAGCGAGATCTAACTACTGACTGAAATACAAAGAGAAAGTGTAAAAAAATGAAAAATAGATACTACCTTTTTCGAATAAAATTTTTAATAAACAATTAGAGATCACAGTCTGAGTCTTCATGACTAGATGGTGTCTATATAAATACCTCTGTACTGCTGTTTAACATTTCCCTGACTAATGCAACACTGGAAGCCTCGTCAGCCCCTGTTGGGCAGCCTGCTGAGGTCAGCATCCACAACATGACAGGTCCTGCTGCCCATCTCCTTTTGGTGCACGGCATTACCATATAAACTTTGTTAATGACCTTGTCATTTACACAACTTAATTACCAGAGCTGAGTCCCCTGAACATCTTCCCATATGAATTATACATCAGGAATGTGGCTTTGATGAGGTTTGGTAACAGTATGCCAACAAAAAGGGTTCAGTTTCAGTGAGTCTCATGTGTGTACCACGTATACAAAATAAATAGTCAATTGGGAACAACCATTTCAGGACGGTGTGGGACACCTTTTATTTTAAATTAAGTAGCACCTCTTCACTGTGATAAATGCAGCTTGCTTGGTTTCAGATGAAGATAAAAAGATTTATATCTAATAAGGAAAATATCTTAAAGTTATATCTGGGAAGATTCTCAGACATCCAGGTTATAGTTTATGCAAAAGAATTAAGAGCAACAGGACATGTTGTAGGCTTCTTCAGTAAGTAAGGCGTGTTCAAGAATCCACAACAAGTCCAGCTGCTCTTGACTCAATACTTTTAGATATCTATAAGTAAATTTTGGCAGAAATTGGAATAGTTCAGAGAGAGTTGTGAGTGTAATAAACTGCCCAACACTTTGCTGGTGGTGTATAATCAAAGTGGGGATAATGCAAAGTTGTTTAGTCGCTCCATTGCTGATTTGGTCCACCATATACTGAGTATCAAAGTAACCCTTAAAATGATGTATAACATATTGTTAAGTAGTTACTGAGGAATGGGTGAAGCATACACACACACACACACAAAAAATCCACAATATGAAATTGATCAGACACTTCATGGGGCTTTTTTCCTATCTTTATTCAAGAGCACGGTCTTTCAATTTGAGAGCATGATTTATTGATTCATGTTCAGATTTTGTGATTCTTTCCCTTAAAACCCTGCCCTCGCACTTAAATAGCCCCTGCTTGCACTTAGATTTGCTCTGCTTCTGCTCAGACTGTGTGCTTGCACTCAGATATATTGTTGCTTGCACAGATTTGCTGCTCCAGCTTCAGCCCTTCTCCTTGCATTCAAGCAGCTTCTGTGTGCTCGTCAAATGTCTGCTTTCAGATTTCTGCTCTGCTCTCAGATTTTTTTGTGCAGCAACCCTGTCAAAATTCCCCAATCAATAGAAGGCAAGGTATAGTGTTGACCAATGAAATGATCCCTGGCTCCTATGAACCAGGTTCATCCACTTCCGCCATCCAGGGCTTTATTAAATGTACTTTCCTTGCTTTCTTGTAAGACTTTTGGAATAAATTGACAGTTAATGTGTATACCAGCACCTGTACGTTTTCTTTTACTATAATAGCTGCATATAATAGTAGTTGTATAGTATACTGGCCTCCTATCAATGTGCTAGAGGGGAAAACAACGTCACCTTCATGGAGCGAGAGTCTAGCCAAAGTCAAAGACCTCAAGCAAGTTTTTTATTTTAATGGTGCTACTGTATTCCTTCAAATTGAACTGGTTAAGTCATATTGCCGCACAAGAACACATCCATGATAATTTGCTTGGCTTTCAAGTGTTGTACATTATGTAAACACTATTGCTAAGCAACTAAAAACAAAATGGATACCGTCAAAATCTGCTCTATCAGAAAGGTTTCACATATTGTAAATACGGTAAACACGTCCTCATTTGCAGGTATCATATCTGCATATCCACAATTAAATCAGTCACATGTTGACTAGTAACATTGCAGACATTAAGCACTAGCTTTCCAGTTGAACAATGAGGAGTCTGTTACTGATGAAGCTGAGGAAATCCGTAAGTTGTGTCACAGATATTATTAAGTGCTGATCGGATGACTAGCAGGGCAGTCAAACCCAGAGAAATTATGAGTAGTTAAATGTGTATCTCAGTCTCCAGTAATCACGCTGTAGCATTAAGTGAGATTGGAATAAATTAGAATATATAAAATAATTTCCTGTAGCACTTAAATACAGAAGAAAAAAAGAAACACAGCGGCGTCCATTTTGTTGTTAGTTGCCTAGCAACAGTGTTCATGTAACGTATAACACTTGAAAGCCAACATATTGTGAACAGATGTATTCTTGTGCTGCAAATATGACCTAACCAATTCAATTCAAAGGAAGTAATAGCACCATTAATATAAAAAACTTACTTGAGGTCCTTGACTTTGGTGATCTGCTAGACTCCCACTCCTGAGTCATGAAGGTGACCTCTAGCCCACTGACAGGAGGCTATACGGCTACTATTATGTTTGTCTATTTATATACTCTTTGTCTTAGCAAAAATCAATCAGATAGCTGCAGCTCATCCAGAATTCAGCTGCCAGAGACCTCACTGACACCAAGAAAATGGAGCACATTACACCGGTCCTTAAATCACTGCGCTGGCTTCCTGTGTGTCAAAGGATAGATTTTAAAATCCTATTACTAGTCTATAAAGCACTAAATGATCTCAGGCCCAAATAGATTTCTGATTTGCTCCCACCAACACCCAGACATCACAGATCCTTTGGGACAGGTTGACTCAGTGTTCCCGGTTTCAAAACCAAGCAAGGTGAAGCAGCTTTTAGTTTCTATGAACCCCACCTGTGGAACAAGCTTCCTGAATAACTGAGGTCTGCCAAAACTGTCAGCTCATTTAAATCAGGGCCTAAAAAATCTTGTTTACTGTGTCTTTCCAATCAATTACATACATAACTTCTTTTAACTCTTTAACGATTTATGTTTGTTTTTGTTTTTATTGTCTTTTAAATGCAATTTTAATGTCTTTTTCTCTTCTTGCTTTAAATGTCTTTTAAATCCAATCTTAATGTCTTCTTAATGTCTTATTTTCAATCTATTTCTATGCCCTTGTAAAGCACTTTGAATTGCCTTGTGTCTGAATGGTGCTATATAAATAAAATTGCCTTGCCTATTATATGTAGCTAAAAGTACGGGCACTGGTATATATATTAACTGTCCTTTTATTCAAAAAGCTGTAAAGAAAGCAAGGGAAGTACATTTAAGTGGATGAACCCGGTTAAAGAGTAACCGCCTGAATGACATGCTCTAAGAAGAAAAGTGAACATGCCTACAAGGAGGCAGGGATAATTTCACTGATCAACAATACACCTGGTATTCTATCGGTCGGGGGATTTTGACAGGTTTGTTACACAAATAATCCGGGAGCAGAGCTTCACAATGCACACAGAAGCAACCTGAGAGCGAGGAGAAGGGCTGAAGCTGGAGATCAGGAAAACTGTGCAAAAATAACAATATATCTGAGTGCAGGCATACAGTTTGAGCAGAAGCAGAGCAAATCTAAGTGCATGCAGGGGCTATTAAAGTGCGAGGGCAGGGTTCTGAGGGAAAAATTACAAAATCTGAACATGATATCAATAAATCATACTCTGAAATTGAAAGACCATGCTCTTGAATAAAGATAGGGAAAAAAAGCCCCATAGCACTTAAGTTTCCTAATCAGAATGAACATAGCACAATCACCACTCATGACGGAGATCTGTTTGAATCAAAAATTCCTGGTTTAACTGATCAACATAAACCTTGACAAAACTCTATGCAACACTGTAAATCACAGAAAAAACCTTGCGCTGCTCACAATAATTAAATTTAAGTAAAACAATATTGCTGGTGAAAATAAATAAACTTAAATAAAAAACTGGTACAAACAGATGACAGGTGATCCAAACAAATAGGGGGCAGCATATACCCCCCGCCCCCCCCCCCATGCATCACTGAATATAGTGTAAAGCTTACTGTTTACAATGAATCTGTGCTATAGCATTGTCAAGATATCAAAATGCTACAGAGATAATAGAGACAGTAGTAAATAACAAAAGAGCTGCACAGATCAGAAAGTGGTTGCACCATGGAATTAAGTTACAACATAACTCTAAGTAACAACTAAATAGTTACACACATGCCCCTAGGATAGGTGTAAATCATACAATGTCATAGAACTCACTAATGGTAAAACAGCAGTTTTCCTGCCACACAGCATCATTTATCATTAATTGCATGCCATTTTGCAACACAGTAATCTAGTAGAGACCTAATTTATTGATATGATGTTTCAGTATCGGTCCAGTTTATGTGCTACGATGCCAAATGGCTCATGCCAGATTTCACATAGCTGGTGCAACCCAGTGCAGTTAATCGGATCAGCTGACATGAGCAGCTGATGTCTCTCCCCGCCAGCACAGCTACCGGCTGCTCCGACAACGTCGGTGCAATTTTCCAAATAGGCATTATTTGGATGAAATAACCACATACTGGGAATCTAAATGGTTACTAAAAAATATTAAAACTTAATAAAGTGACATATTAACAGTCCCACAACAAAAATTTCAACAGCATTCAGCCTGGCTCCGCCATTACCATAGACTGTAAAAAAATATGGACGTAGTCACTGTGATGTCACCCATTGGTTTGTGGACTGCAGTTTTGAAGCCTCAAGATTAGTGATTTGACCGTCACCATGTTTGATTTTTGGAGCCAGAAGTGACCATATTTGGACGAGAGGGTGGAACTGACCCTAGCGCTAGCTGCTAGCTTGGTTAGCATGCTGCATTCACAATCTATAGCTAACAGTGACAATGCTAATGCTAATTTCTGCAAGTGAAAAACAGGCCTAAAATTATTAAAACAAAATGTACTCACCGAAAAAACTGAGTCCTTAGAGGATCTTTTATCACAACGAAACACGGAACAAGACTTTTTTAGGTGACCGAAATTTTACATTTAACTTAAATGAACTGAAAACACACTGTGAAATAGCTGCAGCTACACATATGCTCTGTGAATGTGGGGTTATGCCATGTTTAAGTTATGTAATCAACGTTGTCGCCGTGGTAGCTTTATCGTCTATTTCACTCTAAATTGAGTCATAATTTACAATGAACATCATGCTGTATCGAAGAAGACTTGATACTAATGATTGAGATCATAAACTCATTAGGAAAGTGTTTACTGAGGTACTAAATCAAGTAAGCATTAGGGTTATTTTCTCATAGACTTCCATACAATTGGACTTCTTTTTGCAGCCAGTGGAGTTACCCCCTGCTGGCCATTAGAAATAATGCAAGTTTAAGGCACTTCCACATTGGCTTCACTTTTTTGATGTTGCTTTAGTAATGGCCAAGCTACTTGGTTGGCCATTACTAAAGCAGTGCAACATCTTCTCTCCTCTCATGTTGGCCCTGTGATACGAATTGGTATGACGAAACAGTACGGGCTGGATGGGGGCCGAAGCTAGCTGGTTAACATGGTAACTTCAGTAGATATCTCTACAACACAATACATATAGGTCTTTGACATAATGTCAAAACTGTGATTTCTTCACATTTTGTTGATAATTTTAGTTAATTTTAGAATGTTTTAAACTAAAATTCTGGCCAAATCTTGCACATTATACCTTTAATGGACTGGATGCATCATACTGGCTGCAACAACCTTAGTTTGAAAGTTACTGTGTGTGTGTTAGAGCCAATCAGGTCAGATGGCAGCAGTTCATAAGGTGATGGAAATTGATTTTTATATTAATGCACTGTAAGAAAGAATTGAATGGTCAAAACCTAAAGGACACCAAGAAAGTTTAATATCAGAATGAACACAGTTTAGCTCAGTTAAAAATCTGCTTTGCTTATTCTCTGCTATGCCCTATCTCAAGATTTAGTTTGTCATTTTCTTGTGTACTTGCATAAACAAAAAAAACGAAATGCTGTTCCTCCTAGCCCACAGCAGTGCAACAACAACAGAAAGGATAAAGATATATATCTAAAAATTCCCTTAAAAAATGATAAAAAGATATAAATCCCAAGAGAAAAAACAAAACAAAACAAAACAAAACAAAAAAGAACGAATAGTTAGCAGCACAGTGCATTAAAGTACATTTACTTTAGAGAGAAAGTGCATGTGTCAGTTCAGTGTTGACAGCTGGTACATGTCAATGATTGACCACCACTGATGGGAGGGTTATATAATCCATTTTGCTGTCCAGAGAACAAACATTAGCCAGCATGATTGTTGGAACTGCTGGTTTGTGTAGGTTAGCAGTTAGCCTGCTGATTTGAATTGTTTTGTTTGGTTCAAAGATTTGTAGCCACTGACAAGGTAGTTTGTTCATATTGTGCTATATTAATAAATCATTATGTAAGGATTAGGTCATGAATATCTGCTGATCGACATACTGACCACTTTTTTCATGAGTTGTGCATTAACTCCCTACTTCCCCCTTTTTGTGCCACTCCAAACAGTAAAGCATCTTCCTACAAATCTAACATCACTGTAGGATCACTACAGGCCAGATAAATGGTGCAGTTGACCACAGCCAAGAACCACAGCTCTTTTTTTCTGGTTTGCTATTAAACTGCTAACATGCCATGAAATGTGACATAAACTTTGTTGCTTGGGGGTTTCAGATAAACAAGTGGAGATTCTTTGATCCTTAATTTTGAACTGTCAAACAAGAAGTGGTAAGTTAAATATTCATCACTCACCTAAAATTAAAATGCCCCCCCCCCCCGTATAAATAAAGTTTTTATTTATACAGCCCAATATCACAAATCACATCTTTGCCTCAAGGAGCTTTCTAATATGTACAGTAAACAACGTCCTCTGCCCTTAGATCCTTGATTTGAATAAATAAAAACTCCCCCCAAAATAGCCTTTTAATGGGGAAAAATGATCACAAAACAATATTGTGGCAAAATGAATAAAAATTGCCAGCATCATGCAGCAGAGCACAGGGAGAAGGAAAGAATGTCAAATGAGAGATATTTTTTTATTTTCACCTTCACAAACTTAAAATATTGGTGGTATTTTGCAATCTGGAAACATTTTTGGGAGTAAGAATTTTACCACTTCATGAAAATCATGATTGCCGAAAGCCTGTTTTTTACTGTGACACTGAGTTTTTCTGTGATTTGGACTGACAGATACAGTTTGTACAATATGTGGTGGCATCTCTGTCACAGGAAATATAAAAACTGTCCCTGCCAATATTATTACTACAGAATAAAACAGCAAATCACCACAGTACTTGATATGGCGTAAAAATTAGCTTTCTTAACACCACTTAAAGTATGGCGATTTATGCTGTTGCAAAAACTTCACAATATGTTTTGTAGAAACTAAAAACAAGTCATATGTGGCTCTTAAAATCAAGAGACAACAAGAACTCAACTGTCAAATTCTCAGCAGGCTAATAATAATAATCAGCTATCAATAAAACAGTTGAGCAGAGTGTGCCATGCATGTGATATCCGTAAGTGCTGCCACAGTTTTAAACCCTAGGTCTCATCTTTTTGTTTGAATAATGAAATGACCTTATTTAATGGTTAAAATTAATGAAGAAAAAAGCTGGAGCCAATATGTTCTTTTAATGAGCTATAACCAAACAGTAATCCCTGGAAAGAATTAAAAGGTTTAGTGTTTTATTCAGTAATCACAAGGGCTGCTAATATGCTGCAGAGAAGCTCACTGTCATCCTCGATGTTTCACTCCATTCTTCACCCACTCACGCTATCTCTTGCACGTTAAAATGAAGCGGAGAACACAACGGCTTAATATAAAGACATTTTTCTATTAGATTGGCCTGCACCTGCAGGGACATTGAACATTTTCCACCCAGTGCTTCTCGACATGTCTGTTATCTGTTTTCTGCCCCTTTGTCTGCGAGTGCATCTCAAAATGCCATTGCTGGGGAAACTTGTATATAATGCAGAGTTTTACAGTGGTGAAGGACAGTTATATTTCTTGTGTATTGTCTGTTCAAAGCTGGCATTATGTAGCTGTGCTCCTGCCTTTGGTTGACTGTAGTTCATGCACTCGCTGCACCTTTCTCATGACAGTATGACAACAGTGTATTTTTAAAGTGATACTTTAAAAGGCTAGAATTGTGGAAAACAAGAAAAATGAGGTTTGTGACGGATTAGGGTGATGGGGGGGTGGCCCTCCTGTGCTAACTCAATTCTCCGGTCTTTTTAAGATATTTGAAATTTTGAAATTCCCAGCTCAAGAGCTAGCAGTGTTGAGGTGGAACCCGTTAGTACATTACACCAGAAAGTCAGATCAAATATTCAGGAAGGCTTAGCATGATCTCACTGCCGATAAGTGCTGCGCTTAGTGCGTACATAACTTCTGTAGTCGGAGTTTGCATTTCAGCCGGATGGCGAGCAAAGCAGGAAGTGTGCTGTTGCTGGTTGTTCCGCAGCTATCAATTCTTTACAGCCTCCCAGGGGATGGACATTTATGTCAGGAATGGCTGCAATTCATTTTTGGAGACAATCTTCTCGCCTTTATTGGAACGTGATTGTGTGTGTGTTACAGGTGGCTGTCTGCTTAAAGAGACTCAGTGCGCTGCAGTATTTTCCACTTTTTCATCTTCAATCTTTGGATGAAGTTTTAAAACATACTTAGCCAAAGGAATATAATATATATGTGCTAAACCTAAGCTAGCGACCTCAGGCTACATTTGAAAATATTACTTACTTTGTTAGGAAACTTTGACATGATTTTACATTTCCAAAACATCCTTTTGAAATCTCAACTGCACAGCAGC
Organism: Thunnus albacares; assembly: GCF_914725855.1. Taxonomy (NCBI): domain Eukaryota; kingdom Metazoa; phylum Chordata; class Actinopteri; order Scombriformes; family Scombridae; genus Thunnus; species Thunnus albacares. The sequence goes on from NC_058106.1 coordinate 26,247,252, forward strand.
AGGTTCTTCCCCTTCCCATTTATGATCAGGCTACGGTTCATAGACCACTATATCCTGTCTTATGTCTCCAGCTGCAGCCATTACCCCAGGTAAAGATACGGCGTACGGGAACTTGCATTATTCATTAGGTAGTAGTCCAATTGGAGGTGTGGCCCCCACCCTCTGAGCTGGAATCTGTGCTGTAAGGAAAGCTGGATTTAGAGAAATCTAAACAACTTTGGTGAATAAAACTTCACAGATATGTTTAAAATTAGACTCAGTATTTATAAAAATGAGTCAAAACAGGCCCTACCAGATCTTTAAAGATGCACTGAAAAAAAAGACTTAGTCCATATGCTGGTCAGTTGTTTGGCTTTAGGTGACACATGGGATCTAAGCACAGTCGTAAATCCCCTGCAGAGCGCCCACAAGCGCTCTGCAGCCAGCAACAGAGACATCTCAGTAAACAATACAGTATGTCTCCTTGTGCATTACATACAGTCACAATATGTTCAGTGCAGCTTGGAGTTCATTACACTGTGGTAATGACATTCATGTTACAGCAGAGATTGGCTAGATTTGAATTGCAAATACCATATATTGATGGATGCATAATGTTCAGTGTGACAGCCTTTCAGATTTTTGTTTCCTAGGAATTAAAGACACTGAAGATGTGAATATTCTGTTTTGTTGTTTTTTTGGATTTTTTGTTGTGCAGGGAAAAGAAGAAATTAGAAAAGTTTCTCCTGTCTGCAGCAGTTAGGAGTCACTGCTCATTGTTATTGTTAAAGAACTGTATACACTATATGTGACCTTGCAGGAAAACACATCATTATAACAACGTGCATAAGGTGTCTGATTAGAAGGATTTAATTGGGACTAATTAGCCTTGGTGTGATTATAACTTACAGGCTCAGGAAAAGAGTTGATGAAAATAGTCAAGCAAGCTTCTCTGCCTTTCTTTTACTGTAGACTCACTTTTTTTTAAAATAAACTTATAGAGAATTAATAAATAAACACACAAACAAACCACCTGAGGTGGAAAAATTGTTTGCCCAAAGTCTTTTTTGCATATCAGTTGGACCTGAGGTAAACTCATCATAATTCCGCAAATGTAAAACCTTTGAACATGTCTGGGAGCATTTGACAGTGCTCCTGTGGGTTTGAATGAAAGGTTGACTATTCACCAGACACATAGACCTTACCGGTGAAAAGGTCATTCCACTCTAAATAGTCAATGTGGCTTGAACCATTCCCATGATAGAACCGCTGATAACTCTGTAAAATGAAATCTATCTGTGCCTGTGATGCATTACTGTTTCACCGCCATTGGCGTTAATTCATTACAGAAGAACCAGGCAGAGATTACAGCTTTGTATTCCTTGACAATGTCACGCAGGCCTGCGCCATCCAGATAATTATGAGTCGAGAGCTGCGGCATCAGAATGAGAAAGCTCTCTGAGCTCATCTCATTCTTCTGAATGGGCCTCTGTCAGATACTGACAATGAGTGACCTTGTGCTTGGAAAATCGCACTGAATTAACCATGGAGCAGATATCACTTATACACCCTGGCTGCATTCCCCTTGAGGGGCCTAGAGTCATCTTTCAAAAATGAATCAGCTCAACTGCCTAAATTACGTCACCCCCCGCCCCCGCCCTGCTAATTTTTTCCAAATCATATCCTTTGGCTGTGTCTCTTAAGGACTTTACACATGGGGGGCATCTTTTTCGTGAGGTGCGACTTAATCACATGTCAATATATTGTTTTGAACTGTTGTTTTTGTCATGAGTACTTTCACACAGAACACGAATATTACGCAGCGAAAAAGCAATGTAATTTTTTTTCCAGAATGAGGTTGATTTTTCAGAGCTTTCACACCTCTAATAAAAGCCTCAACCAATCATCTTGTGCAGAACAGACATCATGTCACAACTCCTAATGACAATGGCAGACCTGTTGATTGTTTGTGTTTCTCATCACCCTGTATTGTATGACAAAGATTATAAAGATAATGAACTCAACATGTGGAAGAGCTTTGCTGAGCAACTAGGCTATCAAGATAGTGAGTAGCTTATGTTGTTTACTTTTGGATGTAGTAGAGTTGGTAGCAAGGCAATAGTGTCATAGCAGGTTTGGCTAATGTAAGCTACCTAGCTAGCTAACATTAACGTCATATTAATCAAATATGGAAGGCATTCTGTGTAGCTTTTTTACCTGGGAACTGAACATAGACTACTGGAGCATACATGTTGGAGCATACATAGGCCTTACATGAGTGCCCCAGTGTCGTATTTGAGGTATTATTTGACTTGTTTCTTTGTGTTTGATGGCTGACGTGAGATGTTGTATTATCCTATTTAACATACTGTTTATGATTTAGTTGAAGATGCTACGAGACCCTGGAAGAACCTCAGAGACACATATATCAGGAAGAAAAGGGAAGAGAAAGAGACAAAGAGTGGCCGGGCAGGGCAACAAAAGAAGATGTGGAAATATATGCATGCCATGTCCTTGAGATGTCAACAACTTTCAGGAGGTAGCTATGGTCTTAGTTTTCCCAAGTTTATAAAGCTGTGGTCTACAGTCAAGGGAGAAGGAGAACAATTGAGTGGATAACCAGTTAACAAATAAAACTATTCCAACATAGGGCATAACATCCAATAAGGAACATTGGTGTAGAGGGGGCCCATTAATTTGACATGGGATGACTCATCAAATATTTTTGGACAGACATACAGCAATCTAGACCACCCAGAGCAGGATGAGGAGCAGGAGGAGGCAGGGCAAGAGCAGTCAGAGGAGAGTGAGAGAGAGATGACTGCAGCTCCACAGTCTACTGCTAAGGCACCCAAAAGGAAAAGCTAAAATGGATGTGATTGTCATCATTGTGGTGGATAATTGATTCTTTAACTATTCCACTTATTCATTAGACATTAAAAGATAATGTTTGTTCTAAATTATGCCAACTGAGAATGTATGTATATGGCTTCATGAGCCTTACTCGTGCTGCCAATTTCTGATTTGTTTAATATGCAACACATTTTTAATGTTTTTATTTGTAGTTTAAGCCGCTGTCAACTGTGAATCGGGAAAAACAACAATACTAAAAAACAACAGTGCTGTTGCTGAATATCAATAAGCTGGAGTGATAAAACCCTGCCAGCAGAGTTCTCATAATTTTAACCTTCCTGTCAAACATCAGCGTGGGTGTAATCAACACTTATCTTCTAAGATTTAGTTCCACTCTGAAATGATTTCATTTGTTAGTGAACCAGCTCTATAACCATGTGAAATAAAAACATGAACCAACTGTCTATAATCCGTTTCTATAATGATTACACAAATGTACTACAACAGTAAATATTCTGTATAATTTCCTGGGGGACTGTAGGTTAAATGATCAGTTAACTCAAATCATATAACAAACAAACCAATAAAAAGATTTAATGCAGATAATTTTATTTTCTGTGGTTCCTAGGTATGTGCATTCATCATTTCAGTACAAAAAGGGTGAATGGCATTTTGTGATTGATGTTGAAATAATGATAATAAATTGTATTTGTAAAACTCAGCATGTGCCGTTGCAGAAACAATGTCCTGGTTACTCAGTAAATACCACAGACCTCACTCTTGGTGGAAATATTTTCCAGCAAAGGTAAATACAGAGAGTAGATACCACTAGGTGTAATTTGGAAAATATATTTGGTTGAATTTGACACGAATCCTGTAGCGCCTGAATATTAGTTTTGCTCTCTTTAGCAGTCTCCCACCTGTTTAATCCACTTTGCTCTAACTGATTGCATCAGAGTATTTCTTTCCCAGACACAGTCAGAGAAAATATAAGCCCCATCATTTCTTTCGTGCCTTGTTCTGCAATTAGTGCAGTCCACCTTCCGCTTGCTGACCACACACCCTCGCATTGTACGAGTGGCTGATTGAAGCTGCCGACTGAAACCTGTGCGCTCTCGCTGGAAAGAGCAAGTGCAAGTACAAATTGAGATGTTATTACTGCTCAATTGAACACTCAATAAGAGCTGTGGTCATTCATTTGTTGGCTCATTTGTTTATTTGTTTGTTCGGTTGTGTGTGATATTTTTGAAAGTCTTTCAGTTAGTGAAGAAATTACTCTGCATACTGGCAGATTTGAACAACATTACTTCTAATTCATTTTTGTGGCATATGGTTTTATTAACAATTGTGCAGGTGCATTGAGTTGCTTCAAGGCTGTAGATGGCTGTGCTCACCTGCTTCACGGCCCAATCACCCACACGGATGTAGATTAAGTTTAAACCTGTATTTAGTTTTGAAGTATTTTTAACTGCACACACAAAACCTCAGACATTTCATCCTTACATATTATAAATCCTCTAATTATCTCTAATGAAGTTTCTGCTTTCATGCTTTAAACGTATTGCTATCAAGTTATATTATGTCAAACAAACAGCCTTTTTACAATTGTGTGCCATGTGTAGGACAGTAAAATTGATTTGTTTTGCTATAATCTATACCTAATTATCTACAGGTAGATAATTAGGTATAATTAGGTATAATTATAATAAACTTGCTGAATGTTTTGTCTCTCAACCTGCCCCAAACTTTAAAAAACAATTGGAAAGCACCTAATGCTAGAAAAGGCACAGTGCAATATAGCCATGACACACCAAGCTTTTACAGCTCTACTATTCTTATTTAGACATAAATAAATACTAAATACTAAATTACATAGATATTTATTTTATGTTTTGGTGGACTCTTAGGAAGCCACAAAGTGAACATGAAATAAAGCAGTATAAGCTTCACAAAGGAATGATTTATTTTTATGCTGCATGTATTTTATTAGATGACTTCAAATAGTACAGGTGTAACAGATAAAGTGGTAAAGTGTAGTTTACTCAGTGGCACTGGCTCTACAGAATTAGAAGCTTTTCCATCTAGACTTAGAAACAGACTTAACAGTAGACAAATAGTTAAAAAGAAATAAGTTACATCTGCATCTCTCCTCAGTGTGTTTTTTCATCCTAGAAAAGCAATGAAGATGTTCATTCAAGTTTGGGCTGAGACAGCTTGTATTCATCTGAGCAATTAATGAATGAGTCTATGTTTGGCACTATTCTTATTTGAGCTACGGTGCCTGTCAGTGCTCATGAAAACTGTCAAGTTCTTTTGAGATAAAAAATAGCAAAAATTGTGCTCTGTACATGTGAAGCGCATCACTATTTTGATTTTCTGACATGCTAAATGTTACATGCTAGACATGAACTTAACTGCGAGCATGTGCACTTGCTAATGTTAGAATGCTAACATGCCACATATCAAGAGGCAGGAGATAACATGCATGCAACCATACTAATGTTGACATTCAGATCAAAGCACAGTGAGCCTAAGTGCTGTTGAAGCTGACAACTTCTGGGGAAATTTGAGGCAAGAGTGACAATGTAGAGCTGAACCTGACATATTCAGCCTAAGGCCTGTTGCATGCTTCTCACTCCAGACTGTGTAAACACGTGTACACCCACATATCTATGACAGCACTGACTGACTTCATGGCTTCCTGTTGATGATTGGCTTCTTGGTCTGTGGTAACCCTGACCCAATCACATCTCCTTCCACCCACCACCTTCCTTTTTTTCTTATTTGTGAGAAATAACAAAATGTAAATAACAGTTCAATTAACAGAGGTGAACAATATACAGGCATTGACAATAACAGTCACTAAGGACAATGAAAAGTAGGGCTAGATAAGATGATGGTGTGGTGTGAGTTTAGATAGATGCTGTGTGTGTGAGATAAGAGAAAAGAAACAAGATATGGGGTAGGAGGTGGATGGGTGGCTGAGCCAGGTTTTGGTGTTTGATGGGGTTGGAAATTGATGGTTTTGGGAGAGGTGGTCACTGAAAATGAACAAAGGTTGACCCAAAGAGGGGGATGGGGGCTGGGACAGGTAGGTCTCATTATTGTTTTTGTTATCATCTTGTTTTTCCTCCCTCTCCCCCTTAAGATGACTTACCCACGGCTGTCCATACAAATGGCCGCACAGATCCAGACCCTCTGGAAGGGGCTGGTCAGGAGGGGTGCCAAGTGACTCACCTTGAATAGCCACCAAACCCTCAGGAGCGGGCCCCTCCTTCCAAAAGACACTCATAATCAGATAAAAAAATGTACTTAAAAAGACGTCCTGTATGATGGTGCTAGACTTGTCCACAGTGTCTACTCCAGTTGTTAGAGAGCAATGGCAACTCCCGCATGGATGAGAGCCTACTTCGCATGGGCATACACAATAACACATGTAGACAGTGCACACATAACCACAGAGGAGATGACATGCAGGTTTGTGCAAGGGGCTTGCTGAGAGGCAAAGATGGCCACCATGGAAAGGATAAACTCTTTTGCATCTGAGGACAACATGACCGAACCTCAAATGCCACTCTCAGACCAAGCTTGACATTTTTTGCTGCACTTGTGGTAAGGATTGTACAAACAGCAATGTTGTTTTTCCATTACTCTCTATCCATCCAAACATTCTGTTTTCTGATGTGTAATGAGCATTGCAGCCTAATGGGGCTGTCAGTCTGGCTAAAGACATTTAGTCTTGTTCACTTCGCACGCTTAGAATGCAGGTATATTAGGTATGTGACCTTCCCTGTTAAATGCATTCCCTTCCTGGTGAATTAGATAATTATTGAGCTATGTCAGCTTTATTAGTTTCAAGGCAATGATCTGAGTGTCTTTCCTAAAAGCTGAAAAACAGATTGCAGCTGTGCACCCACTTGAGACCAAATAAGCGCATCAGGTATTATGCATTGAGATTCAACAGGTAAGCAGCAGCCTCACATCGCTCACTTCCTGTCATCTCTCGTCTCTGCCCCATCCACCCCCAGTCCTGCTGTCTGCCATGGTAATACATATCACTGCCTGGAGCACACTCCCACACTTGAGATGATACCATCTCATCAGATATCATGTATGGTAATCCAGATTCAATAGTTAAGCATCCTTACACACATTCAACAGACAAGAAACAGCCGCACATTATAGGATTTAGACAAAAGCACCACTCGCTCGCTTGCTCACTCACTTCGTGCTCTGTGATCTAATTTTACCTGCTTTCAACAGGCAAAATTCATCCAATTCAGTCACTGCCACCACCAACACCGCCCCCACACCTCTCCTCTCACTCTGTTTCTTAGAGACAGAGTCAGGTAACCAGTCGGCATTAGCTGCATTAGATCCTTTTTAATTCAAATTGGATTTACAGAATTGTGAAAATTGACAAGATGCAATGAAGCCTGAGCTGATGACATGGACCAGTGTTTCTCAGCTCTTTGACGACACCTGTTTCATTACATTTCACACACACACAAATATTGAACTGACATTCGTTAGGAGATACTTGAAACATATATTGAAATATGATATTGAAGACAGAAAATACACTGCTTTTGTCATCTACAGCTATAGCGCATATAGTTACAGTATAGAGTTCATTATAAAACAGTCTATTTACACCAAGAGGACAAACTGACATCATTAAATCTATTATTTTACTTGCAGGGTTCTCCACCAAACAGCCATCAAAGTTAATTTTAGCTCTGCAATGATTCTGCAGGAGCAGACTGCTAAACATCAAACAAACAAACAAATTAATTAACAGACAAATAAATTAATTGTTTGCATTGCCCTCTGGAAACAAGGGTAAACTATGGTAATCTTCCCATGAGTTAATTTAGTGTGTGAATTTAAAACCCATATCTTCAAATAGACTAGACATGTACGCGTTCATTATGCTGTCAATATGCTCAATAAACATGTGGATGCAGAAGGTAGAAGTGTCCAGGTGTTAACATCTGTTCTGTAAAGTTAAAAAACAGATTGCACTCTATGGAATAAGACAGGGCTGCCATCTTCTAAACAGCCCCCTCGCTCTATCACTTTCTGCTTTGTTGACTGCCTAACCAAACTGCTCAAGTTAAATCAAGTGGTGTATTCTTGTCAAAGTGCTGTTGCTACAGTAAATTGTCAAGCTGAGCTTGGAAAATGTAAGCAGCCACACATGCTTAAGTGAGAGAGTTAACACACATTATGAGAGCATTTTTAACATTTACTCAAAGGATTAACAAAGAACTATTAAAGTCAAAGGAATGTGGAGTTAGTCTGAGAAGATAATCGCTACAGCAATCTGGACCAAATGGCATCAATCTGGACTGCGTAATGTTTTTGTACCCTGCTCTGTATTTTTACAATGAGGTGGGTTCCTGTCAGAATGCAGCACATATTGTATCTCTAGTTTGTTGATATTCATCATCAATAACTGAACACACAAGTTTTCTAGCTTGTTATCAAAGTCAATTATTAGGTTCAGGATGTCAGTCTGCTTTCTGTAAACGAAGATGTTCAATGCAATTGAGCACTCTGGGAATTTCATAAACCTAGAACAAAGGCCAAACAAGGAGTTCTTGTCTGAATGAAAAATGGGATTGCTTTGTGTTTGTCCCAAGGCTTGTGTACCAGTAAATCCATAACATGAGGTATACGGTAAATATAGCTGCTCCCAGAACTGCCTTTTTTTGAGTAACCAAAGAGGAAAAACTGTGCTAAAACACAATAGCAGACATTCTATGAGATGTTTTATTCATCCATTAAAGCCATCAGCAGCTTAGTATCAAGACATCAGACGAAGATACAATATATATTATTAAAAAAATAAAAAATCTACCCAAAAATTTGCCCATCAAGTTATCTAAGTGGAGTGTGCACTATGGATGACATATTTGTCTTTCTGTCTTTTTCTTTAAAAAGTCAGTCATCTCTGGCAAATGTGCAGGCGTGTAGCAGTGCTGTAATTGTGAACAGACCGTTGCTGGAATCACACTCTACTGTGGCTGCAAACATTACACCAGGTTTCTCACTCTCAGTTTTGCAGCTGCATGCTGTTATTGCTTTGATGTTTTACATTAAAAACACTTGTTTTCTGAATCAGAAACACCTCATGCTTGCACATGAATACATATATAAAACATTTAACATACTGTACATCATTTCAGATTAACAGTCACTGTATTGTTTATGCATGCTGCCATGCTGCTGAAGTGAATCTCACAAACAAACACACAATTCCTGGAAAACAATACATCCATTGGTTTGCCATTTTTAAGCCCACAGTTTTAGTTTACACTGAGCACCATGTTTTCCACTTGGAGCAAGGACTTTCCATATAAGAAGTGCTGGCTGTCACACTTTGGAAATACGTCCTGCTACCTCTGACCCCTGACTAGCTCACTGAAAACACTGGCCACCCAGCCTATATGTTTGCAGATAATGTTAATAATTAATTATTTTTGGTTCTACAGTAGTGTAAGCGAATAAACATAAACTTCTGTAACAGTAGCTAATGCAATTAAAACAAGTTTTGTGGCAAAGTTTGGATTTTAGTCAGCATTTTATTGCTGATTAATAAACACATCATACTCCTCCATAAGTCTCCATAACATTATCTTCTATTAAAGAGGACAAAACATGCACATTGCCTGTTCTTTTTTTATTCTGTGGCTCTACTGGAATATCTTTGCATAATTTACAGTTCAAAAAACTTATTTATCTTACACTGGTCCTTTATGCAGATCCCAGTTCAGCCTCTATCTGAAACAGGCCTGTCTCTTTAAGGCCACCCTCCCCATGAGCTCACTCTGTTTGTTCTCATTGGTTAGCCTCCAGAAGCTTCCCCTCGCCAGACTTACGCCAGCTCCAGAGGCTACATAAACAAACAATAGTGGTAGGATTTTACTCCTTTTTCTTGTTCTTTACTCGAAATATAAACTTCTCAAATACATCTGTTCATGTTTGAGCCTGAATCAAGATCCAAAATACGGGAATGGACAATGCGAACAACCGTAGCTACAACCTTAGCAACAAAGGCTACAGAACATGTCAGTAAATGATCTGATATCACTTCAATGGGGAGGTAGTTCATGAAAAATATGAATAGTGTTCATCCTTTCAGAAGAGTTCCAGAGACTTGTATAATTAATGCCAAGGCTGAGGAACACCATTCTTCATATATATATTCCCTCATTTGCTGTTTTGATGATTGTGGTGGAGAGCTCTGTCTAACACATCGGTCCAAAATCTCCCATAGGTGTTCAACTGGGTTGAGATCTGGTGACTGTTAAGGCCATAGCATATGACTCACATCATTTTCATACTCATCAAACCATTCAGTGACCCTTTGTGCCCTGTGAATTGGGGCATTGTCATCCTGGAAGAGATCACTCTCATCAGGATAGAAATGTTTCATCATAGGATAAAGGTGATCACTCAGAACAACTTTGTATTGATTTGCAGTGACCCTTCCCTCTAAGGGGACAAGTGGACCCAATGGACCCAGGCCAGCAAAATGCCCCCCAAAGCATAACAGAGCCACCGGATCCCCTCACTATAGGGGTAAAGCATACAGACCTGTGCCAGTTTTTCCTTTAAGTCATCACTCGTCTGTATTTGACTACTAACAGACAGAAAATCACAAAAATCATGTTATGTTCCCTTTCACTACATGTAGTTCTTGAAGAGAATACATTTATGATAACTGACTCTGTTGGTCTCATTCAGTCAACAACCAAGACACAGTGTCAGTTAAGAGAAAAGCTTAAAATGTGCTGTCACACTGTTGAAGTAAATCTAACAAACAAACAAGTCTAATAATTCCTGAAAAAAGAGACTTGATTGTTCACCACACTCTAGCCACACAGAATGCAAATCTGAACTTGACCTAAATGTATTCAGATTAGTGACGCCTCATATAAAGCTTAGATAAGCTCTGTCCATAAAAGAAATACTGTAATTACTGTAATTGTTAACATCTCCACTTAATTGAGGATGTCCTTTGACGGCTTCTTGGTAGGTGACAGAAGGCCATACATCAAACCTAACATAACACATTGCTTTAACTGAGCTTGGTAGATGTACTGTAACTATGGCAGTGAACTGCAGCTCCTTGACTTTATGCCTAATGACCAATACAGAATTAATTATTCAAGCCTGATGAGTAGCACTCTGGTTCTTTACTTTTTGAAGAGTGTGCCACTCATATCATTTTTAAAAACAGCATTAACGATTGCATAATGTTAAAAAGGCTTAAAGTTGCATGTATAGAGAGACTGGAGGTAAACTGGGTAACAATGATGTTGTATTATAGATGCTTAGTCCTTTATGATAATATCAATAAAAAGAAAAAAACAAAAGGCAAAGTGGAGCCATATTTTGCTGCATTTCTACATACAGTATAGTCAAGTGGTCTTAATATTGGTTATATTGTACTTCTCCAGTAGCGATTGCTACAGTATATAATGTATGGTACATTTATTATGCAAACTATATTCATATAGTTATATTCTATAGGCTTGTGTAAAAGAGCAGTTTATGTGTTTGTGTGGGTGCTTTCTAACCGTCGCTACTCTCCATCGGTATTATCGATATTAGCATTACACTTTATACACTTTTTGGCTTTCAGTGTGAGGTAGGAGAGAGCTTTAGGGTACGTAGGTTAATTTAGTTTCCTTACAAAATGTGAGCGCCTTAGTCTTTAACATTTAATCCAAAGGGAGGTATTTTTCAAGAAGCCAAAAGGGTGTGTGAAGGGTAATAAATCCCCAGCCCGAATCTCCAGAGCCTTGCAGAGGTTTCAACACATGCTAAAAACCTGGGCCCAGGGCTATATTGTGAGAGAAATGGTAGGTATACTACTCAACTGAATAATGCACAAGGTTAAAAGGTCATGATGGAATTTCCATTTCTATAAAATTTAAGAGAGAGGCAAGGTGGGAAAGAGGTCCAATGCAATTACTTTCATTCATAACACTACGGAACCATGCTAATTACTTGATGTATTAATAACTGCCCTTGCTGCTGTAACTCAAGGCCTCTACTGCATTTCCATCTTTAAAATTCAAGCTATTAAAAATTTGATGAATTACTCAAGTTGTTTTTCCACCTGGACAAACCATCTCCATGGAAATCACGGAATTTTGATGAATTGAGATAACACCTTGTTACAAGGAGTGGAGCTGGTTTACCCAAAGCAGGAGGCCGCAGGCAACAGGAACTGAAGAATTAATATTTACTCAGGAACAGGACTCAGGAGCACAGGCAAAGCAAAACTGAACAGATGATTCTACAAAGACTGAACCAAACTACAATAGAACCAGTGTGTAGGATTTACTGGCATCTATCGGTGAGGTTGCAGATTGCAACCAACTGAATACACCTTCCCTTTCCTCCCCCCTTCCAAGCACATATGAGAACCTAAAGTGGCCACGAAAAACGCGAAAGGCCCTCTCTAGAGCTAGTGTTTGGTTTGTCCATTCTGGGCTACTGTGGAAAAATGGCGGTGCAACAAGAAGACCCGCTCCCTATATTGATATAAAGGGCTCATTCTAAGGTAACGAAAACACAGCAATTCTTATTTTCAGGTGATTATACATTAATTAAAACATACTTATGAATATTATATTCCATTTCTGCCAAGTCCGTTCCGCTAGATGCCACTAAATTCTACACACTGCACCTTTGAATATAAACTGAACCAATGAGGGATTAGGGAACAGGTGATGAACAGGTAGAGAACAGGCAAGGAGCTGACTGACTGGGAGAATAAATGGAACAGGAAAGGGCTGAAGAGGCTGATGCAGGGCAGGTGTGGAGGGAAAATCAGGCTGAGGAGGAATACAGGAACACAGACTAAATACACTAGGGAGGGGAGGATACAGGGACAGGTGAAACTAATCGGGGCAGGGTAGGCAATCACACAGGCGGGAAACACACAAGAGCAGGAAGTGAAATATCTGAAATGAGAGGAGAGGTGAGTATTTCAAAATTAAACAGGATGTTGAATGAATGACATGAAATGAAAAACAAGCTAGGGAGCAGGGCAGGACGTCACACACCTCTTTCAGGCCAGTAACAGTAAGGGCATTTCCTGCACTGAACATAATGTCTCTGTTTCTTGATTTTACAAACATTACTGGTAGTTGTCCCAAAACAAAAAACAAAAAAACAAAAGATTTAAACTTATTTAACCTTATTTCAGTTCTTTGAAGATGTCTGAATTAAGCTATTTTTGGAAATGCTCACCTAAACACACGTTTACATTTACATTTTTCTATGGCTCGAAATTTGAATAAATAAAAAGTGTTGCTCCATTTGTAATGGAGATGATAGGTTTTGCTCTGTGTTTTGTTTCTGTTCACCTGCTCAGGGACTACAGATGGAAATTAGCTAGTAGCTAAATCTGGTACAAAGCCTCTTTTCTCTATGTTTGAGATTAATGTATTTTGTACATGGTCCCTGATATAAATAAATTTAATAAACTAAACAAAAATTTCCATGTTGAATAATTTATGATAGAGCTTTGAGTCAGATGTTGTGCACCACAACCCATGCAATCCCAGTATAAACCACAAACAGTATATAAATACCCACTGTGTATAGTGTTATGCACCATTATCAAGGCAGTGCTTCTCGTGAGTAATATCCCTGTAGTAAACCCTAACTGTGCTTCAGGTGCATATTAACTTAAATAATCTAAGTGAGTACCATCCTCCATCTCCATGCCTTACTCTCTGTAGGCCTGCTCAAGTGGTGGGGCAGCCAAAGACACAGAAAACATGACACAAGGGGGAAGTTTTACATGTACTTTCAAACTTTGAATGATAGCATGTTTTGTGACAAGAGCAACATGAATATCTGGTAAAAGACGTTTCCACAGATTCTCTTGAGATTCTTTCTTTGTTGTTATTATGTAAGATGCAATGCCAGGAAAGATGAAGAGATAGGATCAATAATTTCAATGACATTTTTGCTGTGGATTAATTGCTATAACTTAGGTACGTATGGACATAGGATGATGCTTAATTTACTTAATAGGGAGATGAAAAGTTCAAGGAGACGTTGCTGATAAAAGATATTAATTATTCAAATGATGTATTTTCTCCTAAACATGTTTTCTCATTGAGCCTTCACTGCTTCTTCAAGCTTTTTTCAGCACACAGAGACGCAAATCAGACGTTTTTTGAAGTTTATTATGTTATTAGGGCACATAGATTGACCTTGATATTTCCTTGGAACATTTAACCAACCCCAAGGTGGCCATTATTGTGATGAATATTCGGCACTGCTGACAGCACCACGGCTTATTTATTTACGCAGCGAGAGGTAGCTCGCTACCTCGCCATGACCTCACGCTGTGTCTTCCTCCCTCATTTGTCAACCTGCCCCTCCTCTGGTGGCCATGCAGCTCCAACAAAGTGAGGGGTGTGAACACAACGTGCAACCAAGCAAGGTAGCTGAAATTTAAACAAAACAAACAAACAAAGGGAGAATGCTGATGCAGCACATTTTTCCCTTAGACACCCTAATATTGTTTAGTTTTTCATGCGTGCAAAAGGCTGTGGTGTTAAAAGATTTAGATCCTCATGTCTGGATTTCCCAACATGAAAAACAACTTAAAAATTGCTGCTAAATGACAAGCTTTCCACATGGGAGCCTTGGTGTGAACAATTAAGTTATGATGTAATACTGTATGTTGTTTATGTCCAGGCTATTATTCTATAAACTGATTTTGGAAACAATTTATTTGTGTTCATTGATGGAACTCAGGTTAAAAAGGTAGATATTTAATTGATAACCACAGCCCATGCACTGAGTATCTAAAGACTACTCTTTACACAATTTCTCAGTGTCCCCTCAGTGAAACTAATCAAACTAATCACACATTAGTGAGTTAATACAAAACAATAGTGTGACAACTTGACAACTGAAGTTCAAGTAAAAGTAATTCTTCAAAGTAAAAAGTGTATGCCAGCAATATAACGTCTTTGCTCGCACATACAGAACACAAAATTTTAATGAAGTACTGGCAGACTTTGTCAAAAGATCAAAAAAACATGGCACATCTTCAGAGAACATATCACTAATGGTTCGCTGAAACATTTTTTTTTTCTGCAGACATCAGTTTGTTCTGTCCTCTGAAGATGTGCTACATTTTTCTTATCTTTTGACAAAGTCGGCCATTACTTCATTAAGTAGAGAGGCTCTTTCTCTTTTTTTTTTTCAAGCTTTGAAGCTCTTTACTTTTCCACATTTCTGTTTGTATTTTAAGAATTATAAAAGAAACATACAGTGCAATGAAGAGAAAAGAGGAACCAATAAAATCTATACCAGATAGTATCTAGAAAGATTGATACTGAGATATTATGGTCATACAATTTGTAAAAGTTTAAAATTCATAATATAACCAACAATCTGTAAAATATAATTTGAAATGTGCAATTACAAGCTAAGCTGCGTGCTAGGACTGTCAATAAGAAACTATTAGGGCCCTATCTTACGCCTGGCGCCGCTTTGTGCGCAAGTGTCTTTGTTATTTTAACGAAGGCACTTGCGCTCATGGGCGTGTTGGTCTAAAAGTAAGGTGTGGTCAGGCGCATTGTTGGCACATTGCTATCTTGAGGCAGCAGAGAGTGATTGCGCTATTGACCAACAAAAACCTGGTCTAAAGTCAATGGTGCAATGTTTCACTGTTGTTTTAAGGCCGCATTATCAAGACACACAGTTACACACACAGGACTTTATTGCCAAATCTCCTCTTGGCTTGCCTTTCTGAGCGTATTCAGTACAACATTAGAATATATTCACTCACACAATGAGTTCAGCAAAATCTAAAAAAAACCTACTGTAGCTTGATTATCCATTTTAACAGAAACACCTGACAAAAATTCACAATGCTTTAATAATTGAAACTTTAAAAATCAAACATCAAACTGATCACTGATCAACATTACACAAACACTTTAAATTGAAAAAAAAAATCTGAACACCTGCACAAAACAATTGCTGCAAAAGAAATGGCTTGAGGTGCAGTACAAACAAGAAATAAAAAAAGGAAAACATGTACAAAAGCCTAACTGAAGATAATTTGGCTGTGTGGTAAAAAAACAGATCTGCTGGTGTAAAACTGCAAAGATTTTTAAATATACAAATTGGAGGAGAGGCTGTATCTAAAGACTTCCCCTTTGCTGTGACCTTTTCTCTTTTGGCCTAGTCTTACAAACAGTTTTTGCTCAAAAAGATCAAATGAGACATTAAAGAATGTGATACATTTGACCACTTAAGTGTTTAAACTATTGTTTTGTACTATATGTTTTAGAGAAAAGGTGCGTTTCTTCTACTCTGATCACATACGGTAATGTACAGCACCGCACTTTTCTCTTCTAACTTCTTCAAAGTGAGTTCAGACATACACTTCATCCCAGATACATTTCTTAGACTGAACTCCTTTGCTGTTCATTTTGGCCACTGACCTCTCAAATATGTGGAGCATTTTCATCACACACACAAAAGAAACCTCAATCTTATTCTGTGTGTTAAAGACACCCCTAAATCTTAATGCTGGTCGGAAATGTTGAAGTTGGAGTGTGCATTCACATGAAAGGGTGAAAGATCTGAAGGATGCCATAAGCCGGGCTCCAGGGCCTGAACAGAGAGACCCTGAAGACATGCTTGGAATATTAGAGAATGATTGATACACACAGCTGGGGAACAGAGGAGAGCAAAGGAATGTTGAGGAGTTTTTATCTTGCTCAGTTCCTTTGAAATATGGTTTACAATCCTCCGCTCATCCCCTTTTCCTCTAAGAAGCTATAGATTATAACACAGGACTGCCAACTGTCTCCCCTAATTCTCATGAAAAGCTACATGATACTCACGCATGCCTATCTACTCAGAAACTTGCACCCAAATTCAGACAGGCATGCTGTCTCTTTCATGTACTTTCTCTCTCTCACTGTATCTCTCTAATTAAAATAATATCTACACCATGTACAGCAGTTTTGCAAAGTTAATTTATCTTATCAAGCTTATGTTTATCTATTACAGTGACATTTCCATGAGTCCAGTACTTTCACCTGTGATGTTTGTAATAAGAGTTGAAGACTTTTAGCTTTTAGCTGCTGTGTGGGTGTTGATTGACAGCTGTGATTGACAGTTCGCTACCCTGCTGCTCTCTCCGGCTCCGGGACTCGCATTGACTTGGACTATATTTTGGTACATTTAGTGTTACTTATGACACCTGCCCTGTTCACATAATTTAGCAAAATTAGCTAATGTTAGCCTGAGTATACGCCGCTCAGTATTCCCAGTAAGCTAGCGTTTGCTTCGGTTGGAGGTAGCGGGCCGTGTTTCTAGAGAGTGAAAGGCAACACCCCACACTCCTTATTTGGAAGGTCCTGGCTCCAAACAGAGACGATAGCAGCCGACCATAAGCAGCAACTCTTTGCTTCAAACCAGCTCCAATGCAAACCTATGTCACAACTCGATATGTCCATCTTTATATGCAGTCTGACAAACAGTAACAACTAAACTACATAGTATATAACTAGCCAATACAATTTGTCTATCAGCTTACATGATTAGACAATTAACCAAAACAACAGTACTAAAAAACATAATATATCCGACATAAATTAACAAACTCTTTTATCTATTAATTGCCTTTATCCTTCTGTAATTGACATTGCTGCTTCATGAGATGCATCTTTCAGGCAGACCTGACAAGACGCCCCTTCAGCAGCAGAAGCCAGTAGTGGCAAACTGAGCACTGGTAACTTAAGAGAAATCGTTTTGCTCAGCTTAAGACAACTAAATTATTGTTGAGCGTACAAAACTAACTAAATGTGTAAAATAGAACTAACGCACTGTCCAAAATACTTCATAAAACATGAGTATGATGTATAAAACAAAAGCTACATGTGTGGGAGGTTATTTAGTGGTTTCCTGATGTATGTACATTGTGAATGTGTCATGCACAAAGTCAAAGTAAACCAAATGAAGAGGAAATAAACTGTAAAGTAAAGTGTGCAAACTATATATATATATATATATATATATATATTAGAAAAAAACAAATGCAAGCAGGAGGGTTACCAAGATTTAAATCTGTGTGGCTGCAGTTGTGGCCGTCAAAACTACTGTACACAATAATGTGGCTATATTGTAAACAAATGATATTTAATAATTTAAAAAGCCTATAAAGTTTCAGGATAAAGTTGAAATGTGCTAATGAATAAATAACACATGGTAAAGCATTAAGAACAGATTTGTGCCATGGCTGGCAGGCTATTTGACTGACCTTTGTAACCTTGAGCAGATCTCCTCTCACTAAGGTACTCATTCAAGATCAATAAGCAATCAGGGAACTTGTCTCTGCATGCTTTGGCCATCGAAAGTGTTTACGAAGCAAGCAATCACTTTTGCAAATCACTGTTTTATTTGCTGTCATATAACCTTACCTTCACCCATATCAAGCAATCAGGTTGTATGCATAATATCCATTTGCTAATGCAGTAATTGACCTTACAGCACATTATGTATTTTCACTTGATTTAAAGAGGTTCATTATGTTCATTATTTTGCTTTAACACAGTCTGCACCTGTAATTCACCAGACAGAGGTGTTGTTTGAAAACAGGTAGAAGGTTCAGAGCAATGTAACAGTGCTGCACTTAAAACAGGTCTTTCATGAACATATTTCCAGCTTGTCAGCAGCAGAATCTCAGAGGACGCAGTGCGACAAAGACCTGTCAGGCAATCTTATAATGATGAACCTTGTATTGTAGATATTTTAATATTTGGCATTCACATTCAGAATCCAGCAGCAGATGACATTCTGCTCTAATCTTGCTGCTGTAGTGCAGGATTCATGGTTTGCTAAATCAAAAAGTGTATGAGTTGAAATCAGGCTCAAAATGTCATATTCCTGCAGAGGAAACTTAATAAAGCGATTCAGTGTACGTCAAGACTGTTCTGTACATGTTGTGTGTCTATCCCAAACCTCCATGTGTTGTGGTATTCCCCACTTTTATATATCAATTGCTACATAGAATAAGCAACCTTGTCTCTGTTATGTATTGCTGCCTGGATTATTGTAGGAAGTGTTAAATTAAAGTAAAAAAAGTACTGCATAGAAATAGGAGGTGTTCGGGATGAATGGTAGGTGTAACCACATGACCTGTGCATTTGGTTCAGGCAACAAAAGTGCTTTGGTTAACGTTTGGACAAGATCATGGTTTTGGTTAAATGTTAGTAAAGTGTCATGCCAAGTTTCATGTTTCAAGTAGCTATTGATTGAGTGAACTATTTCAGTATTCAACCAAGACCATGATCTTTCCCTAACCTTAACAAGTGTTGTGAATGCCAAACATAAAAACTGTTTTATCATGCTTTAGTTACGTAGCTTTAGTCAGTAAGTGGATATGGTATTGCAAAATCAGAGATTTTAAGAGTTGGTTAAATCAGTGTCACCATATTGCAACTTGATAAATACACGTATTATATATATACACATATGTATGTATGTATATATGTATATATGTATATATGTATGTGTGTGTGTGTTTATATATATATATATATATTGCATATAAATGCTATTATTGCACAAGAAGTCTTCCAAAACAACTGCGATCTCCTGTGCTTAAGTCAGAAGTTTTGTTGACCCATCCATCCACCTCAACTCCCTCCCTTCATTGACTTGGTCGCTCTATGATAATGTAACTTGATTTGCTCCTATGCTCCAGCCATACAGGGATTCTGTCACTTGAATGTACAAATATTTTGTTTTAAGGCTTAAACGACTGATCCTGTCTCTTTTTGCATTATGAAGTAGCTTGTGAGAAAACTAATGGGTGTTATTACGAGTATTATATAATCAAAGTACCTTTGGAAATATAAAAAATTAATAATTCTTTACTTTTACTGACTGCCTGACTTTTTTTTTTTAAATATCTTGACAGCATACAGAGTGAAAGCAAAAAACTTTTACAGCGACATGAAATGCTGGACAAAAGTAGTTCAGTAGCAAACCAGCCAATTCACTGACCAAACCTATTTAAATATTTTCTAGACAAAGCTCAGACAGCTCCTTATTGAGTTTGCCAATTGATTCTTCTTTATAAGTTTAAACTCCAAGCCAACAGAGACCAATACTTCAAACTTTAAACCATTTGAAAGCTGCAGGTCCATGAAGGTACTTGATTTTACATGGTATAATGAACAAAAAACATGTGTCATATTGTAATCACAAATTAAAAAACACTGTGTGTTCCAAAAATGAAATCTAGTATTCAGGATAAATCTGTCAACCTTTAATTAAAGTTCTTTAATACTTTTATTTAGGTTCAGAGATTTGCCTTGTGAAGGCAACGACAAAGGGAAGATTCTTTGTGTTTTCAAGTTCGTAAGCATCTGATGTTTCATTGTTAGGACGTTAAAAATATGTGTTGGTTAATGTAAGTCTGTTTGTAGAACATTCAAAGCAGTTTTGGGGTTCTTAATTTAAACTTATTCTGTTTTATGTTTTTTAGGTCGAAGTTTCCTCTCGATCTTAATGACCTAAATATTCTGTTTATTCATGTGTATAGAACAACACATACAGAGTATGACTGGGGTTTGCATATCCTGCATGTAACTTCAACCAGTCTGGTAAAATCTTCTTTCTGGTAAAAGTTTTTTGCAATTGCGATTATGATGAAAATTCTTAATTCGTCTGTATGTTGAAAGAGTTTATTTCCTTCAGTACCAATATTCCTTATTTCTCATATGACATATTAAATGAGTAGCAGAATAGGACTATGTGGAGATTTTTTTCTTCTTTTTTTGTTTAACAAATTCAGAATGGTTCCAAACATAAGATGAAGAGACAGCGTTGTGCCATCACCTCAGAATCTGTCATCATTGAATAACAAATTGGAGGATGCAGCTCAGATTTTCGCTATATATTTTCTCAATTGATGTGACCCCCCTCTCACTTCTTGATAACAGTTCAGTGTGACTTGCTCCATTTATCAGAAACTCTTTACCAAGCTGCAGAAACTCAATAAATTATTCTGTCAGATTGCAGCATTAGAATTGCATCTCTTTCTTCTCTCCCCTTTAGATATCTACTCTCACTGCAGAGCTTTCACTCTCTCCGCTCAGCACTCGTTCTCTCACCCCCCTCTTACTTATATTCAAATTCACTCATTTTCTTACTTCACACAAACTCCTATTTCTCACGGTAGGTACGGTAGCAGGTAATATCCAAGGGTACTTTAACATAGTTTGATAGTTTGTGTGGCCAATAGAGAGGGCAGGAGTGCTCCAAAATAGCATCAAAAAACGTTAGTAATCGTAGGCAGAGGCAGTCACGATGCCTAATGTGAGGCGGTGTGGCAACTTATTGGCAAACACATTACTTTAAGTTTCTTTTTCTCAATCAATTCACTTGAAAGCTAAAAACCAATCTGGTGCACGGCAGCTCCCACGAGGCCTGATTGATGAGTCTGAGTGGGAATGTGCATATCCAAGCAAGGTTTGGTTTATGTGTCCTCAAATTCCATTGGGTGGAAAATGTGGATTGAGTGAGGCCGTCATGGATTTGGCATCACTAACTTTGGGGCAGATTGCGGAGAGTGGATTGATGCTCATTGGAGGGGATGTGACAGTTCATCTGAAGGAAGAATGGGACTGAGAAGGGAAAACAAACAGGCAGATCTATATAGAGATTGACAGCGCCACAAGGCTGACAGCGTGCAAGAGTACATAGGAAAGTAGACCTGGAAAATAAAGTAACCCAGACGGAATAATTGGAAACCTGCGCAGTTGCTAAATTAGTAATTAATTCCACTAATATACATTTCCTGATGTGCTCAATGGCTGTCAGTTAAACTGATACTTATGGCTCTGACCAATTTAGTGCCCTAGGCAAGATTTTAACTGGTGCCCAGTGCATCACAGCCATTTCCTCTCCCATTGTTCATACACTCACACAGAAACTGCATACCTTTATGTCTTTGAGATTTTCTTTATTTTAGAGCTCCTTCACCCACAACAAAATAAAAACACTATTAAAGAACCTGATGCTGCATCGCTGGAAGGTGCTGAGGTGGAGAAGGTGTCTGCAGGTGGTCCAGGATTTGCAGGGGTGGGATTAAAATATTTCGGAAGTGCATCTGAAGAGAGAGGAGGAGTATATGTGACCATTGGATGTTACATTATATTAATAAAAACCCAGCCAATAATAAGACCTAAGCCCCATTACAGCCTATAACATTCTAAACACAAACAGCAGAGTACACCAGGGGCAATTGTGACATCTCAAATTGCACCAATCAGAAATGAGACACAACCATGAAACTCATTATGCACATGGTCTTTGATGATCCCTCTCTGCCCACCAAAGGACAAACGAATGTCTCTAATTATATCTAAATATTAATGAAGGGAAACCCTCTTTTTTTGTGTGCGATGCTGTTTCTGTTTCTTATTCATTAGAAATTGTTTTTATATTTGTGTAATTATGATTAATTATATATTTTTTAAAATTAATTGTTTGATGGATATTACATTTTTTAAAACTATATCTATATTCTTGGGAGTTTATTGTGGTCCTTGATATTTATGTGGAGGTATTAGGTGTATTGTTACAATTGTTCCCATACACTGTTACAATCGCCCTTGCAAGTGGGGGCAGATGTAACATTTGACTTGTAGTGTTTCAATCAATATTGTGACTCTAACACTGCTTGTAAAAACATTTGATGACTGTTAAAACATAGAACACGGACACAAGTTACCTACATAAAAATTGTATCCAAATAGATCAAGAGGTTTTTGAGTAGTGACATCAAAAACAAACATTGCCCCCAGTCTGCCCTACACCTAGCATTCATGCACAAAACATATAATCAATGGGCACTTCTTCCACATGATGCATACTGTTTGCTATACATATAAGACTAATCAATAATGAAAATGCAAAGGCTTACAACCATTAATTACCAAAGGGGATGGAAAAAGAGAATGATGCTGCAGACAACCCAGAAAATAGAGTCTATTTAATAGGCTATACTATGTACTTATGTTGTTGTGGGCTTTTTTTTGCAATATTTCGACATAATAGTAGTAAAACAGCATTAGTAAAAAAAAGTGAAGTTTAAAATTTAGGTTTTTTTTCTTTCCTCATTTGGGGTGCTCCTAGCATTCACCTATGTTGCCTATACCATGAGCCAGGCCTGTGCAGCAGTCTTGCTTGTGTCAGTCCTTCTCAGTCCAAACAAGCTCCTAATGAGGTCAGTGCTCAGTTACAGTACTTTATTCATCTTTGGGTGAGTTGTGATACAAAATGCACTTAAAGGTGTTGTTAAGGAAGACCACAGGAATCAAGTCATGATCACTCAGAAATCAATCCTGCGATTAAACCACAGACTGTAAACATCCAAGGGTTTGTTACTGCTTCAGTATCCCATTTGCCAGTGCTCTGTATACAGTCAACCAGTGAAAAAGTATCTGTGGTGAGTGTCAGGTTACAACCAACATTAATGCATCACGGAGTTCTTTGTATTTTAGGCATAAACAGCTGTTATTGCACAAAAAATTGCTGTAGTACATGCTTGAATTAGCTGTAACAGCAGTAATAAAAAACATTGACTGTTTATTGAGGATATACTGGGAATGTGGAGAATCTCGCTTCTCTTGGATTTGAGCCATGTTTGTGTTGGAACCTCTCTGCTTTAGAAACCTTGCAGATTACCTGTGTTAACTGGGACCAGCGCCTGTGTTCGTACATCAGTATCTGGGCTTACAGCTGGTCTGTCTCTTAGCATTGTGCTGACAGTGCCAGTGGTGCTGCTACAGTGCTCACTGTAGCCAGTGAAATCCTGCCAAGTATCATGGGTGGCTGGCAGACTGGCAGATGTGGGCACAGAGAAAAAGGAACATGTCTGCTAGTGCTAACTACTGTATCTATCCAAGCGGTGTAGGTATAATAGAGGAGCAGGGTAAGGTTTGCTGAGCCACTTATAGAAGACAAATGGAGCTGGACAGGAACATGATTTCATGTGTTAACAATGTAGAACGTGTAGAAAAGGGAAAAAAGGGTTTCAGGCTCAATGGCACTTAGACAGGTAGCTTAATTGAGATGTTAAATGTTAAACTCACATTGAATTTCTTAACATCTAAGTCCTGAGGAATGTATATATACAAACATCCACATTGTTTTTGAAATTTAACATCACGCAGAGGCTTGAATAATAAAATTGTGATTGAAGAGGGACTTTTAGAGAGCATGTTTATGGAATAAGGTGACGGGGTAATGATGAAATTTTACTATGGACTATTGATCTGTTTTTGTTGTGTTTCGGTGTATTAATGTGATTATACGTTATAGTTTTTGCTTTACTTTGAAATGATGTCATTCTGGTTATAAGATTCTTTTGTTACTTGTAATGTTACATGTTTTATATCTGTCCTCTAACACCTTGGAACTGTGTTGGAAACAATTGTTCTCACTTGTTATTGTTGTTAGGCCATGCATTGGTTAGTTTTGTAGCTTCATACATAAATCAAATCAAAAATCTAATCCAAATACCTGTTGTATCAATGGTTGTGATAAAATTCCCATTCATGAGGATTTGCTCGCCTTTTTTCTGGTGTAAGTGGAAATATTTAAAGTGCTAAAAGTTGAAATCAAATTCATAGTCAGAACAAGTCTTTGTCTTCTTGCATATTCTCTGCAATTCTCTATAATTGTGATTCAATTCAGTTTTTTGCACAATTCCTTTGCTTGAGTTAAGGAAACAAACACATTTGAGACATTTAGCTTATTTTGTTAAATGAAAAAAAAAAGTTTTTGGAGAAACACAACATCAGTGAAATATTGATAAGTGGTGCAACACTTCATAACTTCATCATTTCAATATTTTAAAGTAATATTGATGATGATGACTTTCCCCCTGATTCCACTGGTCTCATTTACTTATTTTATGCTGTTTCCTGTGGTGTCACTGAATGGCACACTAACACTGTTGCATCTCTTATTTTCTTTCAAAAGTAGTAAAGAGTGAGAAAATAACCCCAGGATAATAAATAATTTAAATAGGTGAAAAAATACAATATGGGCAGGTGAGCTGAATGTGGAGAGAGGGAGAGGGCAAGATGACTGCACTAATCAGTTGGCTGCCCTCAGGGATCAGTCTGCAAAAGCAAGGACTTCTGAATGAGAGAAAGCCAGAGAAAAAGAGGGCAGACTAGAGGGGGGAGGAGAAGGAAAGAAGAAAGAACCAATTCAATACATTAAAAAAGACCAAAAAAAAAAAATGCCTGCATGAACACCTAAATAATGAAATGATGATAGAGACAGAGGGACATAGCAAGATAGAACGACAAAGAGAAGTGCAGAGGCACAATTCAGGTATTGCATCTTAAGTGAGAAGAGAGAGCATGAGGACTGAATAATGAAACAAAGATTAGGTATTAGGTATGCCAGGTAGGTCTTTGTTGGAGAGCTCTTGGAAATATTTAAAAAGGTTAGTGTATGAATAAACATAGCTTATCAAGGTCCTTTTAGGCATGGGAAAGAAAGAGATCCTAATGAATAATAAAGAGCTGATGTGACAGGGGAGCCAGCCTTGTACTCTGTAGCTACCCCCCTCTGTAACGCAGTAATGGAATGTTTCCTACAGGACTTTTTACCACAAAGGACAAAGGCATAATCATTAAAATGGGGGAGCAGGGAGGAGTCAATATTGCAAAGAGCTGTTGTTATTCATTGTGCAGGCTACAGATGGACCGTATATTAGGAGCATGGTGTTCCCATTAGAGATTCCACTGACACATGTTCACACAGCCTTATTCAACTGTTCCCAAGGTCTCTGTTACAGTTCTGTCACACACATGTAGGACACTGAAATGGCGAGAAGAACAGAGATAGGGATACAAAGGCGTCTCAGCTGACACGAGGAAGTGGTTCTTGCATAATTTTTTTATGAGCCATAGTTCGTATAATGAAACAGATTGTGACATGCATGTTAATTGTTCACTGTTGCACTGTACAGTAAGACAAAAGTAATTTCCTCAGTGACAGTGAGTCCAAATTCTGTAGTATAATGCATATGATATGATGCAGCCAATTAATGTTACTGCTGGAACTTCATTTTTTGAAAGGTTCAAATTTGGGGGAAAACCTTTTGCTTACATTTGTTTCGGGGATTGTGCCTTTTACGCCTCACAAAAAATGCTAAATTTACCATCAGTTGACATTATGTGGAACCCTCTTGAAAGGCAGCAAAGTGATGCCGGGTTTAAAGTCATCTGTCGGGTCTCTGCAGTGTATGAATCACTCCAGGCCTGGAGGGCGATCTTTCTGTATATGTGGTTGTTTATCCATCACAACACAGAGTGCCAGAGGTGCCCTTGACAGTCTTCAATGCTTGTACAGTTTTTCCTCCGCCTCTCACCTGGTCAGAGTGTTAAACTTGCAACTGAGAGAGAAAGAGGGGCTGAGGAGGATGTACTGGATAAATTTGTGATGTTTAAACATAAAAACTCTGATATGTGTGCGGATGGATTTCATGATTGTGGATAATATGATAACTATATATTCAGAATTATGATGGTTGACAACAGTGAGATTTCATTAATTACTAATGTGCAATTCAATTCTCATTAATTAGAAAAAAGTTCTGTAGACTACAGCAGATTTTATATTGGATGATTTGTTGAGGTACAGTGTAAGCATCCCCTCCCAGTCTCTCCGTATTGTTGTGTGTCTCCACCACTCTCTGTCATGAATCTCATTCCCTCCTGCACCCACTTGGATTTCATGCAAATTTTTGTTCTTCCACGTCAAGAAAGGTGTGTTCTCTAAGCGACTGGGTCAGGCTGGGGGAATCACATTAACTGACTCAGATCTGCCGCAGTAGCAAGTATAACTCTCACTGTCACTGCTTATCAATTTGTAATGCTCCAAATTTTATTGGAGCAAGAATGTTTTCTTAGACTGTGCCACTGCTTGTACGCAATCGTTGAGTCAGTTACTTGAAGTCAATCCACTTTTTGCATATTTGAGTATTTGAATATTACATATCAAGTAACCTGGGCAGATGAAAGCATATTGTTCATTCAAATGGTTTATCGAGTGTAAGATTTTCCTACCTGGAAGCACCACTTGAGCACCCTTCAGATATTCAAGTTGTTGAATTGTAGATCAGCACACATTGGCTATGTTCTCTTTTCTACCTGGCTGCTAAAAGGGCTGCACCACAACCTCTGCTCCATAGGGATAACTTCAGAAAATTAGATGCTGGCTGCATCAAAGATATAGCACATATGCAGTAGCAGCTTGCTTAAGAAGAGAAAAAGAAAAAAGAATTCACCTTATGTGTTGTCTTTCACATTCCTTTTCAAACTTAATCTGATGACAGTACTGAAAGCTAAATATAAATCAAACACTTTATTGCCTGCATGTATTTCTAACATACACATACGTACATGTACACAACCAAAAAGGCACATGAAAAGTTGGAAGAAAGATCATGTGAGCTCTTTGCGTCACTGTAAGGATAGGTTGGGGTTTTTTTGTTAACACGTGTGCCACATGTATACTGACAGTTATGTTTAGCTGTAATCATCCATTCTCTTCATACAGGCGAGTGTGAGTTTACAGCAGCTGTTAGCCAAATCGAGTGGGTATCTTTCAAAGTTAAAGAGTCAATTGTGTAAAATCCCTTCTTGGCATTTCCTCAGACTGTGTTTCCTTGTTGGGACAACACACAGGCGATGAACCTACACATGGCAACCAGGATGAAGATACCCCCTCAGTTTGGTTAACTCAGACTGCTGAAGCTTTACATCAGCTTCAGCTGAACTTAAGAATGTTTTTTCGCACAGAATAAAAAGTGTGGATTTTGTCCCCCAGTACAGTCACTTCCCAGTCAGTAGTGTCGGTTGCCTTAAAGCTTAATAAATTATTTTTAAATGCTTAAATTGAGCAAACAAATTTGTTTTTACTTTTAGTATTACTTCAACTTAAGTTATACAATATGAAATTAACCAACAAAAAAAATCTATTTTGTATCTTTCCTAATTGCAAGCCATGCCTGCCTACATTTACACTAATTCAACACTTGCTTCCTCCTGATCCTGCCTCATGTAACACAAATAAATAGCTGTGTCTAAATTCAGGGGCTGCTTCCTTTAAAGGCTGCATTTGAAGACCGAATGCGTCACAGCAGCGTGACCAAGCCTGTTGCATTTCAAAGGCTCCTTCAAATGCAGCTGAGAAATGTAGCCTTCTTTTCCCGAATTTAGAGGATCCAAATGAGGGATCCTTCGCAGCCCAACCTATCCCAGAATGCATTTTGCACTGACCAGCAGCGGTGGAGATTTTGAGCCAGGCTAAGCTGTTGTAATTTTTGCTGAAGGACTGTTAATATGTCACTTTATTAAGTTTTAATATTTTTTCAGACAAGACATTTAGATTCCTAATATGTGGTCAGTTCTCCAAATAACACCTGCTTGTAAATCTGACATTTTCGGAATTGTGAGGACCTGCTGACCAGGTGAGAAACTGATCCAATGAACTGATCTGTGCAGCTCTTTGGTAATTTACCGCTGGCTTTAATGTCTCTGTAGCATTTTCATATATGATATAATTTCTTTTGGAAGATAAATGTTGGTCTCACAGATTAAATCTAACAATTGTGGCTGCCATGTTAGTTTGTCTGAATGTAAAGTGAAGCTTCATGTTTTTACTGGACAGAACAACAGTGCTGCCTCTGGGACTCCAGATGTACACATATCACCCCATTTCAATAAATATAAATGTATTAAAATGAACAGATCACTCTATATTAAATTTTGTTTTATTTAATTTATTTTATTAAGCTACATAACAGTTTTGGATTTTTTATAGCTACATTACAGACTGACACAACATAATTTTACCAATAATTGCATCTCTCTGTCAATGAGTTAATTTTTTTATGAGAAAAAAAGTGTTAATGGAGCTTTGAGTTGAGATTATTTTGTCACAGTACAGTCAGGTAGTTGTATTGAAGCTGAGCTGCTGCTGCTGTCAGCACGCTGCTGCAGAGAGAGGCAGAGGAGAGGAGAGCAGAGAGAGAATGGACAGGCTCTTCTCTCTACTTGAGAAATTAGTTGAAAAATAAAAAATATTAAATGAATGAATTAAAATAAAGTAATGGTTAAATACATGGTTTATTTCATTTACCGTGGTCTTTACAACTATTTACAACATAAAATACATAAAAAGTGGGATAACAGGGTGTCTGCAGGTCCTTAAAAAGTCTTAAATTTCATTTTATAAATATTAGGCCTTAGAAAATGTGTTTATGTATATTTTGGTTCAGCTGAGCAGGGAGTCCCTGGTGGTGATGCTGGACCTGGATGGGCTGCCACAATAATAAAATTAAAATTCCAAAATTAAAATTAAATTTCTGGCTCTGGCTCTTTCTACTAGTTGTGTCCCGACTGTTAAATGCAGCTGTCAAGTTTGTTAGGGAACAGGAGTGGCGCTTTGTGATGCAAGGGTAAGGGCCAGAAAAGCTGGTATTGCAAATAGGAACTCATCCGTAGACCAGACCGTCTCATTTAACAACGCTCGGTTCAGCCTTTGCAGTCTACGAAGGACACACCTTTGTAGACCAAGTGCTTTGAGGGATGCAGCCCCTGATTTGGGACCACTGACGATATATAAATATGGATGACATGACAGCTTCCAAAAGTGAAGCCAAAAAATGTTGATCGCCCCCTGGTGGCTGGCTGCAGTATAGGTCATAGGTCCCGCCGCCTCCATGTTAGTGGATGGGACATGAGCCAAACTAAAAAATCAAAATACACATCAAATAATTTTTTTCCAAAGATGGTTTCTGTCATTTTAGATAGTTCTTATCACACTGATGTTTGTCCAAGTGCTCATTTTTCTGATAAGTTTGTTTTTAATTAGTTATTTGATAATATAAAAAGGGGGTGTGGCGTCATGATTGACAGCTGTGACAGCAGCTCTCAAACCCCCGTCAGGTGGTGGGATGGCTGAGAGGGCGTGTCCTTCGGGTCGTCATCCTGACTCTACGGCACAGAGTCTCACTCCAAATGACATCACACAAGCAAGATGGCAGCTCCCAGAAATTAGATATTTTGGCTTCACTTTTGCATGGCCGTAGGAAGTGGAGACGCGTCGTCCATATTTATATACAGTCAATGATTGAGACATAGCTAATGGGTGTAAAAAAATGGTGCAGAGACCAACACCCTCACCAATCAAACAATGGAATTCATGTATAATTGACTAAGTGGCCAATCAAGAGCCAAAGTATTTCTCACACTATCAGTAATTGTAGCTTATTGTTAGAACAGACTTTTAGCCACTGTATTCCACTCTTTTATGAGATACAATTTTAAATTATATCCAATATTACCGTTATCAATATGAGGGGGACTCATTGTGGTAGTTTGAGTTCTGTTTTTATTTATTTTCTTCCTGTTTACATCTAGCTGTAGTATGGCAGCCTGGTAGGGCAAACCTACATATAGCCATTACCACAGCCATTGCCAGGACAACTGGTTCAATCCAGCAGATGGCAACAATGTGGCAAAAAAGGAGCGGCCAATAGCAAGATGGCATTGTAGGCTAAACTGTAGGCTGTTGCCACTTTTTAAATGTATTATATACTGTAACAATCACAGAGGAAGTAGGCATTAAGCAGAGAAGCAAAATATGACAACCAAGCCAAGTCAATATTTTTTATTATATTTATGAAAAACAGGAATGACTGCACATTCAAAATTAATGTTAAATATAAATGTTTAAATTTTAATTTACTTTTTCCAAATCCAAGGTTTGTTTGCTTCCAATCCTTCTTCCCTGTAAGAAAAGAGACAGTTAGATGAAGTAAGTAGCCAAGCTGGAGTGTGCTGGCTTTTCTGATTTAATTGTTGAGTAAATGCAACAGTTTTCTATAATTGGAGTCAAAGAGTAGTGCACCAAGCTAGGCAACAAAATTGCTGATGGGAAAGCAGAGATCAGTCAGCTAGTAAGGAGCAGAGGAATGCTTACAGCAACCACATAGATATGGCAGTAATGTGACTATTGTATTAAGATAGGCTTGAAAATATCCAAATCAATCCTTTGATGTGAAGTGACATATTATTTTCGTGCCTTTTCAAAACACACACATTGAACTGTCTACTGCTCTGCACAAACACTCAGACACTTGTAAAGAGCTGAGCACTCATCCAAGAGATTGTTAGTTTTATTAATACTGCTTGAGGTGAGACAAAAGGTTGTGTACAAAACTGTTCAAGAACCTGGGAGGAGCAGTGACAAAACCACATTTACTCCAGAGCAGATTCAATCAAAAACAAAATGTAAGTTCAATACATTATGTACTAATTACAATCACTTTTATTGCTAGCATTGTATAATTTGAAGATGTACTGTATGTTGATGAGGGTATTTAGTCATGTTTCTCCTAGTTATTGGAGGTATAAACCACTGTTGAGCATTCTGAATCAGTGCATCACTGTGGGGAAGTCAGTGAAGTGTATTTTAGCTGGTTTTGGTACAGTACATGTACTAGTAATAGTGTCTTTTTAATTGTGCTCCTGCTCCTGTCTATGAACAGGTGAGGGGGAGGCTAGTATGTGTGTGTGTTTTTTCAAGTGTGTGTGATTGGATTATACTTTGATGAAGTGCGGGTGTGTGGGCACATGTTTATGTGTTTTCGAGTTGTCAATGCAGATTTACAGAAAGTCGTGATGTGATATGTGGAAAGCCCATTTTTATGCTGAGCGCAAAATGAAATGTGTTTGATGTCGCACACAGTTTATGTCCTATGCCAAGATGAGAATGCTCTTCTGTAGGAAAGAGGATGAATACCATTTCATGGGTGACCTTGCAAGGAATTTTCAAAATATGTTACTGTGGTATGATTTTAAGAGATTGTAAACATCTTTAAGTGTGTCCAAGATGTTTTACTGCTCCAAGTTTTCCCTACTCTTCTTATTTACAATCGAAACAGGCCAAATTAATTCTTGAAGACTGAGAGCTCAAACATGCCTCGAGCAGAATTTGCAATGGGACTGAAAATGTATTACACAAACAAACACACCCTCACAGACATTTCGATCCCTCATGCAGGATAAAGTTTAATACTCAACAGACAGATTCATGAGTGTTAACGGTAAATCAAATGCTCTGATTTAAAAAAGAGATGACCAAAAACAACAAACAAAGGAAAAACTAATCTATACCTCACAATTACTTGTGAAACTGGTACCATATGTTGTATAACAACAACTGCACTTTCTGGATAACACATCATTGGCCATATTTACGTGTATGGATTAACCTTGCTATTGTCCATCCTTCAGTTAAAGGTACCCTGTGACCACTAATAGCGCTATGGAGCAATGATGCACATGCATGGGCACAAGTATGTGGGCGATGTGTTACACATTCCCTATGACGCTTTCACACTATTCCACAGTTTGACAATTGGGGGTGGTGACATGCCAAGAAATGTAGTAATGTGCCAGCAAAAGGAAGTAAAGTAAGTAAGTAAGTAAGTAAAACTTTATTTATATAACACCTTTTTTAACACAGGTTACAAAGTGCTTTACAGTGACATTGAGACACAAAGAAAATAGGACACAAAAACCATGAAAGACACATTCAAGAACACATATAGACATCTCACACATACGAACACAGCAAACATACAGCCATCACCCAGAGCACACACTTGAATTTATGAAGTGTTATGAGAAAGCCGTTCTAAAAAAGAAGGTTTTTAGTTGTTTTTTGAAACAGTCAACAGATTCAGCTGATCTGATGGAAGTGGGGAGATTGTTCCAAAGTCTGGGTGCCAGGGCAACAAAAGCACAGTTGCCTTTGGTTTTTAGTTTGTCACGTGGTACGGCCAACAGGTTTTGGTTGGAAGACCTAAGTGACCGCATAGTAGTATACGGGCTTAGTAGCTTGGATATATATGCAGGAGCTAAACTGTGTAAGGCCTTATAAGTGATTAAGAGAATCTTAAAATCAATTCTGAATCCAGTCCTTTATCACAGCTAAACAGCTGTGGAGAGTGTTTAGGTTGCTAAAATCATCTGGTTTCACAGAAAAATATAGCTGAGTGTCATCTGCATAGCAATGATAGGATATACAACCAAAGCGACTGATTATCTGGCCCAAGGGCAGCATATACAAAGAGAAAAGAATTGGACCAAGTATTGACCCCTGGGGCACCCCATATAGCAGCGGAGTGGATGAGGACACATAGTTACCCCTAGAGACAGAAAAACTTCTATTTGACAAATATGACATAAACCATTCTAGAGCTTTCCCTGAGATACCAACACATGTATTTAGTTGATTAATGAGGATGGAGTGATCAATGGTGTCAAAGGTAGCGCTCAAGTCAAGTAAGACCAAGATGGAGAGTTCCCCCTTATCAGCCTGCATGAGGATGTCATTCATGACTCATAACAGAGCAGTTTCAGTACTATGGTTTTGACGAAAACCAGATTGAAATTTATCAAAGATAATATTTCTTTCCACAACTTGGAGAAGCTGCTCAGCAACAACTTTTTCCAATATTGTGGAAATGAAAGGTAATTTTGAGATGGGTCTGAAATTGTTAAAAACAGCTGGATCAAGGTCAGGTTTTTTAGAAGTGGCTGGACACTGGCTGTCTTAAACTGATCAATGACATGACCAGAGGTGAGGGACATGTTTATAATAGTGAGTACAGCAGGGCCAATGACAGGAAGGACCTCCAAAAAGAATTTGGGGGGTAAGATATCAAGATTGCAGGAGGACAGGCGCAGATGAGAAATTGTCTCTATAAGGTTTTGCATGGTAATTGGGGCAAAATGGGTTAGTAAATTTGATACACTACTAGGTGGATCAAAAGTGGTGGATGGCAGCACAATGTTGGATCTAATGCTATTGATCTTGTTGACGAAAAATGATAAATGCAATTCACAGTCTTCAGTTGAGGTGGCAGAGATAGTAGCAGGAGCAGGTTGTATAAGCTGATTAATTGTGCTAAACAGAGCTCAGGGATTGTGTTTATTAGCGGTAATTAAGTCTGAGAAATAAGCTGATCTTGTATCCTTGGTTTTTTGATTGAGTAAGTTTAAAAGTTATTTCATGCTTGAGACTTAAGTTTGGCCCCAAGGATGGGCCAGATGTCATCATTCAGGGCCAAGGCATTAGTTGAAATAATTGGCTCACCTCTAGTGGTGACAGAGCCAGACCAGGGAAGAGTGGCTTCGCCGGGCATAACAGCAGCTGAGCACTCTCTAAACGAGCACCACGGAGAGATGTTTGGCCTGAGCAGCGGCCACGGAGGAAAACCCAGGATTAACTCATCCTTGTTTCTGAGTTCCTGTTTCAGCCGTCCAATGTCATCCTGTGACAGTGAGTAAGCCGGCAGGCAATGTCCACACACCGCTATGATGTATCCGGGACCCGCTAGCAATAGCAACCAGCTAAAAACAAACGTCACTATGCTAACGTAACCTGTGTAGACTCTCACACACAAAAAAGAAAAAACAAAGTCCGTACAGTAACAGGAGCGGCTTCAGATTAAAACCTTCAACCCGGTTTAAGGAGTCAGTGATAATTCCCGATTAGTTAAGAATAATTCCTCACACAAACAGAAGAGTGGTCCGGAGAAGATGTCTCTGTTGTCCTCAGTGAATCTGCACTCGATTGCTCTTCCTACGTTGTAGCGTATGAGTAAGAAGACTGCTAGGTATCAATATGAATGTAAATAATGCTAGCTACAAATATCCAAAGAATCAGTTTGTTAATGTTTTATGAGGAAGGAAACACATTTGTTAGACCTCAAGGATACACACAATGCAGTGTACCTTTAAGTTCTCATTTGGACTAAAATGATAATGTACTTTTATATAGTTATGAAGTTGGAGGGACCGCTGGTACCATAAGTGTTTTTCCCCATATCCTGTTCCCATGTCATTTATATATAACAATTCTTTAAACAGTATCCCCAATGTTGCTTAACAAAGAAACACAGGACTCTCCTGGATAATGTAGCGACCCTATAGGTTTATATTATGAACACCATTTTCAATTATTTCATCTTTATTTTCTGAGAAACCATGTTTTGTCTGTCATTTTGCACAATGGACATCTAAAAAATACTACAATACCCATGAGCTTCAGTCACCTTTGCTATAGAGAAGAAGCGAATCACAGGTGCGAATCAGAGTAGTAATGAATTCAAAGTGCTTTGTCGTTGCAGTTGCAAACAAAACGTGACACCATAGTTGTTGAATTCACTCAAAAGTGACCCAGAAATTAAAACTGAACTGACTGATGCTGTAGATTGTAAAATCAGTTTTCTCAACATTGTAATCTTTAGCTCCCATTCGCCGTTAGTGGCACACATGACAGAATTTTAAGCACGGTGATTAGCTGTTTCTTGCTAAAATGCACCTTGGAAGTTGTAGTTAACTTCTATTCCCTGAAGTTTTTATATACATAGGCTTGTACCTTCAACTTTTTATTTTCCAACACAGTTATTAACCTTTTGGGCTGTTGATTCAACCATGAGAGTTTCAGTTTCCGATCCTATTTGTAAAAGATCTCCAACTGTGAGTCACATAATACAACGGGAAAAATTAATGAGATTTTTACTTTCGGAACCAGCGGTATTTGAAATAGCTCCTCCCACTTTACAACTCTATAATGTACAACAGAGTCACACTGATATCTGACTAAACCAGCAGATATAATACACAAGTTACTACAAAGAGATGCATTTGTTTGACCCAGCAAAGATAAGATACATCGAATATGTAACTCCAGGCTATGTCCTGGTGTTCTCTTAATTCACTCCCTTTCAGTAAGGCAACTGTACAGAAAACCACAGGAGTTGAGGAAAAGCTTTTATTGAACCCCATGTAACAGTCTTTGAAATGTACACACAGCTGGAGGACAACAGCAAGAACACACTCTGACCAAATTCTTCTTCTACTCTTTTTTCCCCCCTTATTTTCAAACGACATAGGCCTCTACTACAGAGATTATGTCTCACGATAGTGTTTCCATCATCTTACAAATACATGGAAAATAAATGTTGAACCCAGAAGTAATCTGCAATGTCTTTATGATGATTCTGTGATAGCTTGATGTAAATACTTGTATACATGCAAAGCATATGAATATATGTTTTAGTTAGGTTGCTCCTAAAAAAAAGAAGAAATCCCTTCCCAGTCAGTTTGTCAGATATTTTAATGTTGTGCTATTTTAGAAAACATCCACTGAAGTGATTGTTTTTTTTGTTTGTTGTTTTACCAGGAAGCTCAGAAGAATGTGGATTTCTTGGGTTTCTCAGAGAAATAGAGCATTACTTGTTCTTATGCTCTTTTGCCTGCTCTGGGAATTATTTGCCCTTATTTTCCTAATTTAACATTAGTTAGGTCAATTGTTTTGCTTTGTTCCCGTCCCAGTAGGTCTGCTTCTCTGCTTGGCTGATCAATTGACTAGGCAAAAACACCATTTGACTTAGAGAAATTTCAGTAGGTACTGTACTGTTTATTCTTCTCATACTGAAGCAGGTTTAGAATTGTCTTAATTTATACACAATAAAGTGCAGAGCTACTGCTGAAATCTGTAGTTATCTGTAAGATTTTCCCCTACATGACTTTTGTGTTGCCCAGACTGATTGAAGACAAACAAATTCAAATACGTATCAGCATTTGTGCACATGCTGTACTTGAGACATGTTACAATTAAATAGTCATTACACCACAGCCAGGGGAAAACTTATTTCTAATTGGTTGGAAGATGTCAATTAAAATCAAATAACAGGACACCTCAAACATATGCTCTGTGCTTTGTTACTAGTTAACTCTCACTGGTGAAGGGGACTGAACCATGTGTTAAACTGAATACAAACCCACATAACAAACTGATAATATTTTTTACCTGCAGTAAGAGGTCATGTTGCAACAATACACTCTTGGGTGTCATGATATAGAAAATAACTTCTTCCACATACGTTTCAGGTGTAACTTTAAGTCTGAGAGTTGTCTGCATTTGGTGGCAGTGTTCCAAAATGACCAAACATCACAACCTGAGTTTAAGATTTAATTCTTAGTAACACCTTTAACAGTGCCACTGACTGATCACAACAGTTAACATGCTGCCACTTAGCTGGTTGATTTGTGCTAATTAGAAGCAAACATTTAGCACTTAGAAATTTTAAAATCAGGCAATTGTGAAGCTATAACCTTTCCTGCTGGGCAGATTAGTCTTGTGTTTGATGTTTTGGCTGTGACAATTTAAGTTGTAATCAGTATGGTATAAAAGTATGAGGAGATGATGGGGAGCTGGTAGCTATTAAGAGTTAACTATGATTTGGAAATGAATGTGAAAATGAGGTGGGATTTATTTTCAGCACTGTGCATAAAAGCAAAAATAGATTTAATTAGGAAGCAAGAGCAATACAATACACATCTGTCATGGGAATTTTTGCATCGTTGCTCAAAAACACAGAAAGACATAAAGAAAGCATTAAACATTGTTAATTGTTGAAGCAGTTGTAAACACTGCACAATAGATTACACAATCAGTAACTCTCATACAAATGTCATGTATATTTGTCAAGAGAAACTGTCTCCGTGGGTCCATGGCACACATTGAAGCCAAATGCAAAAACACAGTTATCTTGTGTTATTGGAGAGAGAAAGGATGTTGTTCAGCCGGCCCTTTCTCTAAAGCTTGCGAACACAACTCAGGCAGCTTTATACTTCTCCGTCATTTCCACATTTCCACAAACTGGTATGCCTTCTTACAAACTGGTATGGTCATTGGATGATCTCACAGAGACTTAATGGTCAGTCAGTAACTTCAAACAAGGACATCCTTCAAATTAGCTCCTCTAGGTACCTCATGATCCACACAGTTTCTAAGGCAGTAGGTTTAAGCTGAAGATATATTGATAAGATAATTAACCTCAAAGGTCAGACAATTTTAACAAGCCTAGGAGTAGGATTACATCACAAACATGTCAGAATAACACGGTGACATTACTAACACATTAAGTTGATAACAAACAACACTGTTCTCTAAAGGTTTGTCAGTAACACATTAAAAAGACATAGAAATCTACATAACTATGACTTGTCTCACCACTGGCTCAGACAAAAGTACAACCACATAAACTAACTGTTAAGTACAGGCTGAATAAGTTGCATATAGTCAACTGTCTCATTTTACACAGCGAGGAGAAGTTTAAAGATAGACAAAGCAGGTTGATGTGGAGCAGGCATTGAATAACAGACTACAACTTATAAAAGATATAATATATACAAAAAATACATCAAATGATGATGAAATGACTATTCAAACCACTCTCACACGTCACATGTTGACAAAAATGGTTTTGGCAAATAAAATGCAGCTGAATTAGATTGAAATAATATTTTCACAAATCTTACTTGATATTTTAGAAAACTAACAATTATTAATTTTTATAACTTGGCCAAGCATTGTAATATACCATTTGGATGTACCAAAATATATTCAAAATGAATGAATGATTTTTAAAAACAATTATGTGATAATATTGAAATGACCCATTTTGCATGCGATTTGATGACACACAATGAAACCAAATATAAATACAGACTTTTGGCAGGTGACATTCACAGAAAAACAAATGGTTGCTGCCTATTACGCATGTTCTTAAACAAAGGACAATGTGTACTCAATATTATTTACTCTATGTAAATGCTGACATGTCTCAGTATCAGATGGCAATGTGTGTAAATCAGAATCTCTAGTGACTACAGGGCACAGCTTATCTAGTCAATGACATGCAAGATAGAAATGAACAAAACCCTTTTATTTCTTATAGCTTTTGTATGTCACAATCATCACATGCAATGCACATCTCACACAAGCCTACATCCGTGCAGTGATGTCCTACACCATTAAAATGTTCTAGTCTCAATGTGATCCTAACACTGGCAGAGGTAATGCTGTTATTTGATGCTCTTCACTCATTGTTTCCCTTTTCTGGTTGTTTTATCAAGTACTCCGAATGCGTAAGTCCTTTTACCCCTCATAACCCTTTTTTTTCTCCACTGGATTGTCTCTCCCTCTTTCTGTTTCGGTGCCTATTATTCTGAAAACAAACCATCCCATCTAATCTAACCTTTAACTCATAAAGAAAACCTGAAAACATTAGAGGTTGGAAGTTGCCAAGACATATGAGCTCACTGTCTGAACACAACTTGGTCTGCAGATCTAGAAGTTTAGTATAACAGCCTTCAAGAGTGCAATGCCTCAGGTTTAACTTGATGATCAAAAACATGAGAAGAAGAAAACTGTGAGCACGTGTCAGAAACACACACACACACACACACACACACACACAAAAGATCATTCGCAAAAATTGCTATTCTATTTGTTACAACATTGTGTGAGATTGCATCAAGGGTAAACATTAGAGTTTGCACAATACAGAGTGCAATAAAGTCTTAATATAGCACACAGCATCATATTTTTACCAGCATCAACACAGATTAAATGACTCATTTAGAGCCACCAGGATCATCAGTAGTGAGCTGCGGGAACTGTGACCATATGGTGATGATAGGTCACAGAGACACACTAGACAGAGGTCCAGAGAGAGCGCCTGAACAAACCTAAGCTGGCAGGTGAAATTAAAAACACCCTGTCAAAACGCAAACACAATTAACTGCCTGCTTTAATCCCACAGGATGCTACCTTGCAGGTGCATATCTGTCTGCATTTTTGGCCCCTGGCCTTGGTCTGGCAGAGGGGCAAAGCATAAGGTAAATGAAGTGGAGAACATGGTCAGGCCTGGTGGGTGGCAGGCACAGGGCAGAGGGGTGCCAGCCTGCCAGTCCCCTCCTTGGACAGGGAGGGTTAGGGGGCAATGGAGACAGTGTCTGAGCTGGATGAAACAGTCCTAGACATCAAACAGCGTGAGGTCTTACAAGGCTCATTAGGAAAGAGGCTGCAAGTCTTTTAGCCCTCCCTTTATTGTGTTAAATAGGCACACACATTTTTGTTCCCATGGTGAACCATACTGTTCATCTTTAGGGTATAAGATGTCAGAAAGATAAAGGGGGATAGACACAAAAAAACAACACAATCCAGTACAATAGCCTTAAAATATTGTCTTTGTGGCGCTCAAAATTCTATTTTGGGGTTTTATACTGTGCCAGAGCGACGCTTGCATCTTATTTATCGTATTTTTTGAGGTTGTCATTTTGTTGTCTAATTGGTTTATATTATACTATGCAGTGTTCTAAATGTTTTGCTCATATTACTTTATGTGCACCTTTGCACAAGTATTGTGGAATAATAAAAAAAGATCAATGATTACTAATATGCAAAATGTGAAAGTGTAATAAGACTACAATAAAATTGTTATTTTAAGGCTGTTCAAGGTTAGTGCCAACACCTCTCTTTCAAAGGTGTGCCATATTAGGTTACATGGCAATTAACAGGTCACAAAACAGAAGCACTTGTCAAAAAACTTGCCAAAAAATGTAATATATCAGGGAGAAAAACATTTTGTCACCAAATGGCAAATACAGACAAGCTGCACTTAGAAGAACTTTGAAACTAGCTAACATTAATATGATGCACACATAAAAGGTCTTTACAAATTCTGCTAACTGTCATCCAAGCTAATATGTGATGTAGATACTTCAGTGTTGAAATTCTTTTTCAGAATCAGAATCAGAAATCAGAATCAGAAACAGGTTTAATGCCAAGTAGCTTTTTTAAAAATAATAGAATTGTGCAATTTTGTGCATGAATGTGCAAAATATTGTCAGGGAATGTGCAAAAGTTAACAGTATTAAGTATAAGGATATGTATATTACAGAATATGTGCGTTAATGTACATGTGGTGTCAGTGGGGGTCAGGATAACAGTCACTGTCAATGGAGGTCCCGGGCCTTGTTGATGAGGCCAGCTGCAGTCAGGAAGACACTATTGTGCCGTGAGATTTTGGTACTGATGAACCGCAGCCTCCTGCCGGAGGGGAGTGGTTTGAAGAGTTTCTGTCCAAGGTGGGAGGGGTCGGCCACAATCTTTCCTGCCCACATCAGGACCCTGGAGGCGTGCAGGTCCTAGAGGGGTGACAGGTTGCAGCCAATCACCCTCTCAGCTGAGCCAATGATATGCTGGAGTCTGCTTCTGTCCTTGGCAGTGGAAGCAGCATACCAGATGGTGAAGGCGGATGTGAGGATGGACTCAATGATGGCAGAGTAGAAGTGCATCATCATTGGCTTTGGCATGTTGAACTTCTTCAGCTGCTGCATGAAGTATATCCTCCGCTGTGCTTTCTTGGTGTGGGATCTAATGTTCAGCTTCCACTTGTGGTCCTGGGTGACGATGGTGCCCAGTAGAGTGCAGCTCGGGCCGCATCTTTCTGTCTGAACCCGACCCGAATCCAAGAGAGCAGTAAGTGACCTCAACTCGACAGGCTTTCTGTTTTTTATGTCCAAACCTGACCCGAGCCTGATGCACTTAAGGTAGGCTGAAGCACTGAGTTTGTGTTACCCTGTCACGCAATTGTTGTTACCATGGTTACAGTTTGCCTGTTTACCCTGATTACACATGTGTGGGCACCTTGTAAATGACCATCAAAAGGTATTATATATATTATTATCATTATTGTTATTATTATATAGGCTATAGCACACACACATTACACACAATATCATCAGCACTTATAAATATAATGACATTTCAAAAATCAAGTAGGCTACCCCGACCGACATGACTGAACCTGACCTAAATCCGAACTTCATTTCTAAATTGTCCAGACCGTGCCTGACCCATTGGTTCCCAACTAGTCCTGTTAGGCTCTGGTCAGGTGTCCACCGTCTAGTGCCCAGGAAGCAGAAGGACTCAGTGTCAACTGGAGAGTAACACAGGGTGATGGGGACAGGTGAGGCTGGATTCTTCCTGAAGTCCACAACCATCTCCACTGTCTTTAGAGTGTTGAGCTCCAAATGGATGGTCAATCTGGTGTCCTGAGATGAGCCCAATGAGGGTGGTGTTGTCTGCAAACTTCAGGAGCTTGACTGACTGATGACGGGAGGTGCAGCTGTTTGTATACAGGGAGGAGAGGGAAAGGACACAGACTTAAGGGGAAATCGGTGCTGATGGCCTGGGAGTCACAGACATGTTTGACCAGCTTCACATGCTGCTTCCTGGCAGGACAGGAAGTCAGTGATCAACCTGCAGGTGGAGTCAGGCTTGTGAAGCTGAGAGAGCTTGTCCTGCAGCAGAGACAGGATGATGGTGTTACAGGCTGAGCTGAAATCCACAAACAGGATCCTGGCATAGGTTCCTGCAGAGTCCAGGTGCTGAAAGATGAAGTGGAGTGTCGTGTCTATTGAATCATCCACAGAGCTGTTGGGTCTGTAGGCAAACTGCAGGCAGGTTGGGAGTGGGTCTGTGATAGTTTTAAGGTGGGACAGTGATGGGTAGTTACGGGTCTGTAGTCACTGAGTCCTGTGGTCTTTGGTTTTTTGGGAACCACCTGATGGTGGAGGTGTTGAAGCAGGCTGGTATGTGGCATGTCTCTAGTGAGGATCTAAAAATGTCTGTGAACACTGGAGACAGTGCTTCAGGGTGGAGGGTTGTTTTCTGAGAACTACTGTTAAAGTTCCTCAGAGTACAGTCATTTTGCATCTATTTAGACTTTTATTCCGGTCCTTATCCCCACTCCTAAACTTTGTCCTTTTCCAAAAGTCTTGGGAGGACAATAATGAAAGACTCTGGTTTGTCTGCTCCACATACAGTATCTGGTTGGGGAGCATGTGCTGTGCCTCGTGCATCTTGCCTGCAGTGGAAAGTAGCAGGAGGAATGAATGAATAGTTTACAATATTTTGTTGTTATTCTGTCTTCTCCATGTAAGTCAAAGAGTCGGAGAATCTGCAGAGAAGAAGCATATGGGAATTATGGCCCATTTTTTTGTATTGACAGTTAACATCTTTAGTTCATCCCCATTTGGCAAATGGGAATAATGACAGCCAGTATGTGCCATATATTCACAACCATTTTCAATGTTTTTGTACCAAAAACATTTGTCATATTTTTGCACCTATATGAAGAACAGAGATGGGAAATGGTAAATTGTAGCAAATGTATGGACATGTGCATCATGCTCACTATTTTTTTTTGTTAACTCTCCAAATCAAATTTTACAATTTTAAAGGATAGCTGACTGTGTTTGTCTAT
The DNA here is from genome assembly GCF_914725855.1 of Thunnus albacares. NCBI lineage: Eukaryota > Metazoa > Chordata > Actinopteri > Scombriformes > Scombridae > Thunnus > Thunnus albacares. The sequence goes on from NC_058106.1 coordinate 26,290,387, forward strand.
AAACTAATCTGTGTAACTTTTGATTACAAGCCTTGGTTTGCTGGTAAATGAACAGTTTGAACAATAACAGAGGAGGGAAATGTGGAAAAAGTAAACTTTTCCACAATGAATAAGGACAAATGAACTGAAGGGTGAATTTAACCCCACAGTTAGGCTAGGATACACAGTTATGGTGTGTCGTAGTAGTTAGTAGTTTGGATGTCATGCTGGGTAAATTAACAGTTGCATTTGTCTGCTTTCAGCATCGTCCACTATGGTTCCATTTCCTCTCAAAATTGCAACTCTAAAACTACTGACTTTATTCACAGTTCCATTTTTTACCAGATCTATGGTTTCGGGAGAATATCTATTAAAACTCACCAGCTTTCTGTCTACCTGCAAAACGTTACATGAGAATCCAGCTTTTTTATAGTAAAAGTGAAAATATCAAGCTGCAGGTAATGTTTCAGCGTCAGTTTTAAGACTTGGTTAAAGTCAAAGTGAATTGCTTTCCCTGTTTTACATTACTTCCTTGCATAACTATTACAAAGACTTCCTGCCCAAACTTCCATTAGCACCATCTTCCCTGTGGAGAGTGTTGTCAGTATGAGAAAATGGCCTTTAATTTTTAGACATATTGGCATTTTCAAACTGCTGATTGCTGATTGCTGTCACACAGAGAGATTGTTTTATAATAACACATTCCTTTTGTATCACAGTTCTGTGGACTATAAATTTAAAGTAATTTTCATGGTTGCATGCAAATCTTTCTTTTGCTTTTTTTTTTCAGGGATACTTTCAAGGTTCTGAAATTGAACATACATTATGTAGTGACTGCAGCAGATAGGCGTGTGGCACTGATTCTCTGGAAACATTTATTGTTCACCTTATGAAGAAAGAAAAGAGGCAGAAAGGCAGAAAATAAGTGTAATCTAGACTTGAAATACCGCCTCACGGTTGTATGCCTCCGCAAACCAGTCAAGTTGCAGTTTACATCCATGTCTGTCCATACTTTGAAGGAATTTAATTAAAAGGTATTGAGTGTATTTTCCGTGTATGTGCTGACATGCTTGGCCAATAAAGCTGCTTCTGATAGAACACAAAGTTGTAGCCATGACAGGAGACGATGTTTCAGATATGGATGTTGCTGTAAAGAATCTACAAATTTTAAAACATGGATGCTTCACACACATCTTCAACCCAGCAGCACAGAAGATCTATGCAATTGCCACAGTTTCAAGGTGGGCACCCTAGATTAGTGTCACCAATTCAATATTCAACCAAATGGGAAATATGGTCACAATCTTTCCTTCCATTCCTGAGTTATGTTGTTGAATAATGGCCAGAAAAGTGTTTTTTGCAGAACATTATCATGTCACAGTGGAGTTGACCTTTGACCTTTTGGATATAAAATGTCATCACTTCATCATTTTATCCTGTTAGACATTTGTGTGAAACTGTCATAATTAGCACATCAATTCTTGAGTTATGGCCAAAAATGTGTTTTGTGAGGTCACAGTGACCTTGACCCTTGACCACCAAATTCTAATCAGTTCATCCTTCAGTCCAAGTGGGCATTTGTGCCAGATTTAATGAAATTCCCTCCAGGCGTTCCTGAGATATTACGTTCGCGAGATTGGGACGGATGTGACGTCAAAGTGTCCTTGACCTTTGACCACCAAAATCAAATCAGTTCATCATTGAGTCCAAGTGGACATTTGTGCCAAATTTGAAGAAATTCCCTCAAGGTGTTCCTGAGATATCGCGTTCACGAGAATGGGACAGACGGTCATATGTACAGACAGATGGACAACCCGAAAACATAATGCCTCTGTGCTGGCGACAGCTGGGGCCTGAGACATTATTATAAGTGAAAACTGACTCGTGCATTTAATATTGGTCTAGGATGATGTTTTCTATTAAACTCCTGGTCTCAGAGATTCACCATTTGCAAATAGTTGTAAACAAGATCTGAAAAAGGCAACTATTCCCTACATTGTCCCTACTGAGCCAATCAAAACAATATGATAGTTCTCTATTACACAGCATTTAATACTGTTGACTTCTTACTGTACTTTGTTTATTTTAAATGGCTCTATAGCTTTGATAATGCTTTTGCTACTGTACTACATAATAGACCCCTATTTGTCTGTCCTCAAGATGACAGAGGTCTATTGTAGCATCCCCAAAGGTCCTTAATATTCTTTCCTAATCCAGCTCGTCATTATCTCTAACTGCAGACCTTTTTTGACTTTTAAATGGATAATACTCTATTTTATCCACAGATTTAAATAACATAGCTTCATTTTTATGCATCAATGGAATAAAAAGAAACATTTTTCTACTTTATACACATAAAACTAAGATGAATGTAAATAACCGATTTATTGAATTGAGTGGTTGTCCAATATAGCACTCCACTCCACTCCACTTAAGCAATACATCCAGGTCTAGGTTTTCTTATTTACTGATACAGAAGAGAGGAGTGATGCTGTTTTCTTTCCTCCCGAGATGACGATTATTTATTTATTACTTCAAATGTACTGAAATACATTCCTCCTTTGCACAATGTAACTCCACTTGTGCTATACACCCAGCAGTAAAATATGATCTAATATATAATCTGTATATCTTATAATTATATGCTTTTATACAGACAGACAGATAGATAGATAGATAGATAGATAGATAGATAGATAGACAGATAGACATATCAGTGTTTTCATTTATTATTGAGAATGGCAGGCCTAATGTTCTTCATACTTAATTATGTTACCAGAGGAGTATAATCATGTTTGGAGTAATGCCCGGGGGACATTATAAATTTGGTCCTGGTACTGAGAAAGAACTAATGCTGGCTAAAATATCAGCATTTCAGGGTGTATGAAATTAATTGTCCACTTAATAGAAAATCAAAATACTGGCTGTGTCCTCTTGGGTATGATTTTTCATTTGTGAAAATTAAATGGAAATTTGGAACAAAGATATGCGAGATCACCAATGGTCAAGTGTCTGCTAACTAGTCCTCTTTTCCATGTAAACAAATATCTTGTATCTTTCAAAATACGTCTTTTTAAACTGGTAAACGGGCAGTAAAAAAAAAAAAAAAAAGCCAAACCTTAAAATCATTTATTTATCATTATGATGGTGGTTGCCTCACATGCAGTATGTGCCCAAACAAGGATTCCATTTGTCTTACTGTTTTTTTCCAGACTAAATGGACATGCTGCTGACAGGTTAGCTGATGTAAAATTCAGCTTTTGAGCCTCCTTTAACTGACCATTAACTACCAATCTCCTCTGGCAAAGTAGTGTTAAATACACAAAACAATAATAGTCTACTTCATTGTGTCTGTTTTGTACAACTATTCCCCCAAAGGTGTGCCTCCTGATGGGTGTACGATCAATGAATGAATGAATGGAAATATAGTTTCAAACCTGTTAATTAGACTGTAGATTTCAAGTGGAAATTAACAACCAATAATTGAGTGGAAAAAGGGAAATTACACTTTATTTTGATGTAGTTTCAAACCTGTTAATTAGACTGTAGATTTCAAATGGAAATTAACGACCAATAGTTGATTGGAAAAACGGAAATGACACTTTATCAACAGTGGTGATGACCACTGTTTTATTAATAGAACATGCCTTTCGCAGAGTCTGCACACAAAGCCAAGGCAAAGATGGATGTCTTGGCTTTAATTAACCAGAATTATTTACTGACTAGGGCTGGCTTATGGGAGCATCACTCATGTAATGGATATATTAGCAAAAGACTGAAGGGATTAGCTTCTGTGGAATTAACAGACTGTGGGCAGTTCATCATGTGATGTAAGGGACTATACAATATTTATACTATATTTACAAACAAAAATCATAGTGAATGTATGTACCTTAATGTGTGAATATGTGTGTGCACATGTGCTTATTTGTTATGTTTTTTCCACCAATAAAATACTTTGCATCCTTGACAAGATGGATAACAGAATGATGCCATCTGTTGTTCATTATGGAGCCAACGCCAAGTGCATTTTCCTAAGTCCTAAATCAATTTTATATATGCTGTTCACTGGAGTTGCACATCCAATGGGACTAACATGCTGATACTATAATATGGTTTTCAAAACTTTCTCACAATTCGTGTGCTCTTTTTATTATTGTCGCGTCACAAACTTTATGATTATGGAGCCGGAATCTGAGCCACAGTTGAGGCCTCGCTCTTTCAGCTGCCAAGTCAACAGCTATATAATAAGTTCCATTGATGTCTTCTGACCTGCAGCTCCTCCAGGGCTTTGCCTATTCTGAGTGTATGTCTCACTATTTCAACTGTTTGGCCCCCTATCCCAGCATGACAGCAGCAGTACAGTAAAGTTCCTGCTGTGTATTGCTTGATATTGTATGTATTTTCATGCAAGACTGGAAATACAGAGTATGTATTTCACAATCTCTATGAATATTTTCAATACATTGTCATGTGGCATACACTTTCCCACCATAACAGGGACTGTCTAAAATAGCATTTTACTTTTAAACTGATCTTCATGGTTAAGATGTTTTTTTTCCAGAACAGGACAATGTGTTTTGAAAATCCTTTCATTGTAGCTTGCACTGTTTGTGTGAAGGTAATGTTATGTAATGTACTGACGTAAAGTTGGCAAGCAGGCAGTCCCTTTACATTTACTTGCAAATGTTCCTCCATAGTGAAGAAACATTCTTTACAATACAGACTACCACAATGTGCTGGCTGTTTGTTGACATGGTCAACCCTGACATATAAATTGCGTCATGTCACTGGACTATTGGACTACAGCTCTCTACCGGCTCAAGGTTACTCACCAAAATAGTAAACTGGTTGTCCTTGTAATGCTTACATAGGGGCTGCGTTTACCAGATCTGTAAGTACATGTGTCTCACTGGCTCTTTCTCCACTGATCACGACTGAACAAAATGTTTGCCTTTAAATATACGTGCTGGTCCAGTCCTTTAAGGCACATGAATACAGGCCACATCTTTACATAAAGTGGAGATAATTTAGGGATGTTAACAATTCTTCTGGATTTTACTCAGTCTCCTTCTCGTTTTCTGTTGTGATAAATGACTCAATACACCCTAAAGAAATGCATGTGCACAGTGCTACATACAGATTTATCTTGCAAAAATGAATGCATGCTGTACATTTAGACACGCTGGTTTGCACACTCATGCATCCTTTTAAAGGCTTAATGTCTTCCTTAATAACCTACGTTCTTGAATGCCATGATAGATAGAGTCACATTTGGATTCAGGATTAAATTCAAATCAATAGTTTTGTTCATCTGAAACAAAAGTGATCTACAATGTCTGCAATATGTATGAACGCGATCAATGGTCTAACATATAGCAACGAAAGCTGAAGAGCAGTCGTCCTCATGTTATGCTTACTTAGATCAGCCTTTGCCTCCAGTGCTGGTGGCCCTCAGTTATATGGTCTGGTGTGGTCATATTTTAACTTGTGGTAAATGTCAGATGTTGTTGCTATGATTCATGTGAAATGCGAATGTCTAGAAATGGTAAACAGAAAATGGCAAAATCAGCAGGAGATTGGTCTGTGTTTGCAGTTGTGCCGCTGGTCACCACTGGGTCCTGCATGGCGTTTATTTAACATGACACATTTCAACAGCACCTGGGGAGCAAGGTCATGGCTGCACACTAACACAAACACATACACACACATGCACATAAGCAGGCAGGCACACAAACACACACGCACACACACACACACACACACACACAAACCGACATTCTCAGAATGATTCATTTCATATTGAACATCCCTGCTGGTTTTGAAAGAAAGCCACTTCTTTTCAAATCCTGAAGGGCGAGATGTTTTTAATTATTGACATTCAGGTGAGGATTAGCATTTTATGCTGTCTGACCCTGCAGACATGAGTGGCAGTGGGCTAGGAGTGGGTGGGGAGGACGGGAGGCTGGGGGCTGGCTGGATTTCAGGGACAAAGAGCCTACTGAGGAGGCAGACAGATCGGCTGAGGAGGTGGAGGTACAGTGATTCACATGCAGTGCAGGAGGCCTCTCTGTATCACCACCACCCCTCCCCCAAATCCCAGGAGGGCAGGGGTGGAATTGATGAAACGAGCAGGAAGGCCTAATTAAAGGCTCTCAGCTCAAACGCATTGATGTATTACATCTATTATGCCACAGTTCGATAGGTCTGCCAGGCCGGGGCTGCCGTGGCTACTGAGTCCCGCCAAACAAACTGAATAAATAATAGCAGCTGAGAGGGAGAGAGAGAGGAAGAGAGACAGAGAGAAGGGGAGATGATTTCAACAGGAGTAGTTGTGATGAAACCTGTTGTAGCCATAGGAACGTCAAACTGGCTCTGAGATTCATATTATGTATGTAAAACTCCATTTACAATCTATGCACCATGAGCTGCAAGCAGGGAGAGAAAGGAATATAAAAAGTATCGAGAGCCAAAGTCAATAAGTGCCAATTTAGAGATTGTTTCATTGATATTGTATTTCTGCATGTTGTAGTATGCATGATTTTTCTATTTATTAAGAATGGCTATTGTTTTGTAGCATTCTTGGCATAATTTGGATAATAAAATGGTAATTATGGATAGTCAGTGAAAAAGCTTTAAAACATTAAGCAAAAATGTTTGGAATTTAATACAGCGTGATACAAAATTTGCGACTGAATAAAATTAAGACAACCTCTGTTTGGAAATAGACAATTCTTGCTGCGTGTCATGCCTTGTTGATTATTATGTAGCTTTGATTCTTTACCTGGATGATGCTTATTCTAAAACATATGGTTGGCTTTGAGATCAAAGGTCAAATCCACGAACAATCCAACTGCTTATGGACATTAGTTTGTCAGTCAGGGTACATGGGAGGAGTGGAGGAGGTAATGAGGTTGACTTATGCATTTGTGTTCATTAGGGATGCCAAGGGCAGGTTGATCTGGTGTGTGGAGAGGATGGGCAGGAGAATAATATGCATGTATGCATATAGTGAAATATAGAATGAGGAGATGTGTGTTGGGGGTGCAGTGAAGAAGAGACAGGAAAACAGCACATGGAATTATGTATATATTTTTTTTCAATATCTTCTTTATTTCTGAAGAGTGTAAAATAATCAGCAATCACCAATGGGTAAACATGCAAACATAACAGTGCACTGAATATCCTCATATCACCCACCCATTCCTGCTACCCCAATACGCCCAAATAAACAAAACAAAACAAAACAAAACAAAACAAAACAAAACAAAATAAAACAAAACATAAACAAACAAACAAAGTATATTTAAGTATATTTTCTGAAACTGCAATTTATATACCTTAGTGCCCCTTTTATCTATTCAGAAAGTACACTAAAGCCATGTTAAACTGAAACCACTCAAGTTCTACTTAGTGTGTTAAAAGTTGTGTTCAAGATGTGCTGAAATATAATGACATTATATTATTGATGTGTTCATGGTTGCTTTTGCCAACCAAAATAGTACACTTCTAATAAATGTACTAAAGTACAACCTAGGTTTTGTAAACATCTCGTGTGTACCACTTACAGCAAATCAATGACTACCACACTATGCATGTAATAAAGTACCCAAGATACATTGCCCTCAGAAAAGCACATATGTGTATAAATATACATTTAACACACTTATTATACCAACAATATACCGATTAAAAAAAAATATATATTTTTATATTTTTCTAGAGTTAATCTTTCTAAAGGTAAGAATTCTGATATTTGGTCCAGGAACAGCTTAAAAGTTGGAGTAGATTCATGTTTTCAAAATATAAATATGCATTTCTTGGCAAAATATGTCATCGTAATGAATACATTTTTTTTATCTAATGAAAAAATCAGGCTTATCATTTAATAAAATAGAAACAAAGGTTTAAATCAAAATCTATTTTCAAAACTGATTTAGTGAAGGAGTGAATCAAATTCCAGAAACCTTTCAACAGATCACATTTCCCGAACAGATGCATAAATATCCCTTCTTTAGTTTTATATCTAGCACAATCTGATGAATTATCTTTGGAAACTTAATGCATCTTTATAGGAGTGAGACAGAATTTATGGATAAACTTTTTTTTTGCTTCCTTGATTGTGTTACTTTTAAATGAGAAATGTATTCCTTCACAAATGTTTAGCCAGGTATTGTCATCTAAAACCATCCCTAGATCTTTTTCTCAAATCTTTAATAGAGTTAGGAAAGATGAATGACCTTTAGGTAGTATAACATAAAATTTGTAATTGAGGACATTCATATATTCCCTACTTCAGATAATCCAAAACTCAACTTATTTTCTTTGATAAGTGAGCGGACGTTCTAACTTTGTAGATATTTTAAAAAATCTGTGTTAGGAATGCCATATTCTGTTCTTAAATCAATGAATGATTTTAAATGCAAGTTTTTATGAAACAAGTCTCTGAACTGTTTTATACCCGAGTTTGTCATTTGCATATACTGATTGATGTTAAGTGCTTGTTCAGGATTCTGATGGATAGGAGAATAGGTTGAAGTACAATTCATAATACCAAGTTTCTCTGTTAGGAAGAATAAATGTCATAAGAGTGAATGTTCTCCCAAGATTAAATTTTCTTTTTCAAATGTTACCATGTTATTTATCTGCAGTATTTTTTAAATCTCTGAACAAACAAACATATTTCAAAATGTATCTAGTGCAATAAAAAACCAAAGATTAGTTTAATGACCTTCATGAAGTCAGAGCTCATAGGGGTCTTGGTCTCCCCAATCTCCAGTATTACTTTTGGTCTGCTCAATTATGAAATGTAATGTCATGGGCGTTGGGGAGACAGGACTCACTGTGGGTCCAGATGGAAGCTAACCTTCTTGATCCCCTCTCCTATATTTATAAAACACCTCAGTAAGATTAAAAAAAAAACATTTATCAGTGTTTCACTGTTTTCAATACACTTTTAGCCTGGAAGGATTGTATTAAGATAATGGTACAGTGGACTATTTACGCAAATCTATTTTGATCTTATCTATGAGACAGTTATATTGTTTCTTTGAACATATTATCTAAATGTGGTGTAATATTTATTCCCAAGTATTTAAAACCCCTTGGTGTGTAGTGAAAAGGACAAGACTTATATTTTCTCTGTTGGTGTCATATGTAAGAGGCAAGCATTAGAAAAAAATAAAAAATAAAAAATAAAATATATCTTATACTCTGAATATCTTCCAAATTGCTCTATTGTACTATATAAATATGACATTGAATTTTCTGGATATATATATAATTATGTCATCTGCATATACAGATACTTTGTGTTCATTATTATTAATCTTTACTTTACTTTACTTTAATGTTTGTATTGTCTTGTACACATGACACCAGTGGTTCAATCACATTGCAAAAAGCAAATGTGACAATGGACACCCTTGTCTTGTCCTTCTAGTTAAAGAAAAGAAGTCAGAGGAAGCACCATTAGTGATAACTGCTGCTTTAGGACTTTTATAAATTAATTTGATCCACTCAATGAAATTAGAGCCCACATTAAATCCATGTAAGCTGATGAAAAAGAAATTCCATTCAACCCTGTCAAAAGCCTTCTCTGTATCTAAAGATAGAAAGAGAGAAGGCCTCTGACAGGTGTCCAAGTAACTTATTGCATTAAAGAGTCTCCTTATATTGTCAGCAGCATATCTCCCTTTTATAAAGCCTGATTGGTCTGGATTGATTAATTTAGGCAAAATAGATTCAAGTCTTTTAGCTAATAACTTAGTAATAATCTTATAATTGTGGTTCAGGAGACTTATAGGTCTAAATGAGGAACAATTTAAAGAGTCCTTGCCACTTTTGTGTATCATATGATTATGTGCAAGACTCATTGATTGTGGCTATTAAGTGAGCTGGAGTCAGCACCCTTTTGCTCACACTTATGCTGCTTTGAAGGTGATGTCTTTTTCTTTGCTTACACTTCTCATGATAACATAAAAGATCTTGATCTAAAAGATCACATTGTGTTTTGCAGTGTTTCTGCAAAGCATCTTTCACTCCCAGTCAGAGCCAATCCGCACTGCCCAATCTGCAAAAATATGCGTCAATCAACCATCTGAACCCGACCTGCAAACCGCCAACTTTGTTTACCAACACCTGTAGGCTCAGCGAGCTGTGGCTGGGGAGCAACGCACTGTGGTTTTGTCGTGAAATGTGTACTTATTGCCACCTTTGGACTACCAACAGAAAAAACAAAATGGGGTAAGCTATGTTCTGCTTTTGCTCTGGAGCTTTTTTCCTTCTCCTTTGTTGAGGAAATAATGTTGTTTTAGCTGTGGATGCTCAGGAGTGGGCAACTTGTAATTGTGGCGGTGTTTTGTTGTAAAATGTGTGGTAGTTGCCAGAGGCGGCTAATCATCTTATTAGCTGGAGAGCTAATATCTGCAGGGTGTTTGTAGTCAGATAGCAGCATTTTTGTCATGGTAGATGCTGGCTGTTTGTTGATGTTACTTAGTGGGAAAGAGGCAAGGCACTTGGGAGCGCAAAAAAACGTCACATCCTTTGGATTTTCATGGAAAATCTGGCCCGAGTGCTTCACATAGGAATTAATCCACCTGCTGTTATAGGCAACCCAGAAAGTATGGGAGTCTCATTTTTTAAGTTACAGTACAACCTGTTCACTCATTGGCAATAAAAAATGATTAATACATGTAAATTGCTTCACAATTCTTACATATAGAACCTTAAAATGATACTTATGAAATAATTAATCCTCTTAAATGCACAATATGTAATTTCAGCTGCAAGGGGTCTCTCAATCAAAACAATAACAAAAGACGGAGTGTGATGATGGTGTGAAGAAGCAAGGGATCATGGGAGTTGTTGTCTTCATTGTTAAACAACCAGCTTCTCTGGAATAGGATTACTCCAATGTTCATCGTTAAGGATGTTTTTACTGGGAGCTGAATTACCTGCAGAGGTCTCCTCCTCTCCAAAACAAATGGACCCGGTGATTACAGGTAAAAACACTAAATGAAGCAGTTTCACCTAAAAAAATCAGTGTTTCTCCGACAATGTTTGGCAATCACCGGACGTCCGGTACGGGCTGTTAGCTGAGCTGCTACCAACATTTGTTCAGTTTATTGCTCTTATAACTTAAGATCCAGACGTCCGGCAGGTTTCTACCGGGAGCCGGATTATCCGCAGAGGTCTCCTCCTCTCCAAAAACAAACGTACATACAGATTAAAATTGTTAAAAACACTGAATAAAGCTGTTTCACCTAAAAAAAATCAATGTTTCTCCGACGATGTTCGGCGAGCACCGAACTTCTAGTCTGCTGCTAGTAATGCTGCCAACATTTGCCCAGTTTATTTCTCTGATAACTTAAGATCCAGACGTCTGACAACTAAAATCCTTCATCCGGCTAAAAGATATAGTTAAAAAAGACCAAAATTTATCATGAAAATGTGACTTAAAACGGAATAAAAGTCAATTTATAACAGTTTCTGTTGAACAACCACAACACCGATGTATAATATTGTATGTGTGCAAGTTACTCTTTGGTAGACGCCATTGTGGCAACGAGCTACAATGCCGATGTATTATCTTGTATGTGTGTAAGTTACTCTTTGGTAGCAATTGTAGCGGACAAATACAACGCCGAGGCATGCATCTTGTGCACTATACTCTTTGGTAGAGGGGTCTGACGCCATTGACAGGCGACCAAATGAAACGGTTTACCTTGATTAAAATTACAGATTTCTCTGGGTTTGAAAAATGTTGGAAACATTTGGGATAATGTAAGTACACAACTCAACAAAATATATAACATAGGTCTATTTGTTTTTAGACATTTTAGTGTGGAATAATTACAGATTGTAGCTTTTGTGGATTCCCAGATAATATTTGGATCTATAGGAGGATCATTATTTTCCTTTATATAATTTGTAATCCACATTAGCATTTTAGATTTAAATTCTTTGTCTTTAAGTAAGGAGGTATCAAATGTTCATTACTTAGAGTTTTCCCTATCCAAATGGATAGTTACATTAATTCTGACATGATCTGAAAGAATAATTGGATTAATTCAACAATCTTTTATCATGTGCATATATTTTGAGTGGATAAAAATAATCTGTTTGAGAATACGAATTATGAACATTTGAAAAAAAGTATAATCTTTGACACCCTGATTTAATTCTCGCCAAATATCAGTTAGGCCACGTTCTGTGCATAAACCATGAAGGACCTTTGAAGATTTAGAGCTGTGACCCTTAGTCTGATTAGATTGATCTAAAATAGGCTTCACCGTGTTCCTGAAATCTCCACCTATCACTCCAAATCCTTTAAAGTTTTCATTAAAGAGCAGCACCATGTCCAACATGAATGTCGGTTCATCTGTATTGGGAGCATAAACATTTAGAAAGGTTATCAGTGTTCCACAGATGGAACCTTAAATCAAGACAAACCTACCATTTCGGTCTGTAACTGACTCTTCTAATTTGAATCGGGTGTTTTTATTAATCAAAATAGCTGTTCCTCTGCTATGATTTTTGTATGAAGAAAAGTAAACCTGACCTACCCAGTCCCTTTTTAATTTTACATATTCATTCTCTGAGAGATATGTTTCTTGCAAGAAGGCAACATCTACCTTGTCTTTTTTGAGAAGAAATATTTTTTTTTCCTTTTTTGATTGAAATGTATTATATATCAGGATAAACCCCTTGAGATGTATCATCTCACTTTCAAGGGGTCCCAAACAACACTTACAAAAACAAATGGAAAAGGAACAAGACACAATGATATATAACACAACAATGAAACAACATACAACAAACAAACAAACTAATCTTAAATAAACAAAATGATGACAGAAGCGGGTTTTTGCAGGTAACTTATTCCAATAGATACAAAGGAGACCACAAAGAGGATCTGATGAGAGCATCTTAGTGAATAATTTGACATATAAGGCACAAAAAATTGTTTTAGACAATAAGGATAGTTCAAGTTAAGACATTTAAAAGTCTCAAGAGGGAGCCATCTGTGTGTGTCTAACATTGTGCAATTGTGTGAGTCTGTTATATATAACACTGAGGGGATAAAGATTAGTTTTAGAAGCATTCTGGTAAACAATGTCAGTGTAGTCCATTATTGGTAATATAAGTTGTGAAACAAGTCTCTTTCCAATATTAAGTGTAAAACAATATCTGGAACAATATAGAACACCAACAACAAAATTTACTTTTTTCATGACCTGATCAATGTGTGGTTTAAAGGTAAGTTCAGAGTCAATCCACACACCTAGATATTTCATTTTTCTACTTTGTGAAGGGATCTACCATCATTACAAGTTAAAACCAAAGAGTTGGATTTGGAGTTGAGGTTCTGTCTCCTGCACATTGGTAGGATAACCTTTTAATGTGTACAGATGGCTAAAAGAGAAGTTGTCACTGCTTTTATTAAAGAACATAACAAAGAAAAAGAAAAAAAAGAAAGAACGAAAGATAATACACATATAAAACATATCAACCCACCCAAGCTGTGGTCTTACAATCCACGACAGTTCGTCCAGGGCTCGACGTTAAGGCTTGTCTGCTTGTCTTGGACATGTGGATTTTGTAGGGCGAAGTGGAAGAGAAATATACTTGCCCCACTGGACAAGTTAAAAGTCATGAACAAAAAAACAAACAAACAAACAAAAAATGTTATGTTATGTGCCATTCATTACTCAGCTATTTAGCTCACTTTCTGTGATATTAGTTCAAACCGGGACTACAGTCTGTTGTTTTACCTGCTTCCAACCAGAGATTTGGTGTTGTTATTTTCCCTATCTGTTGTCAGCTTCCCTCCCACAGTTAGTTTGGAGGTTTGTTTGGCTCATGTGGGGAACTTGGTGTTGTTGTGGAGGGATTTTCATCACTTGGAGTGATGACAGTGGGCGTTTAACTAGTGGAGTAATCAGTATAATCAATAAAAAACCCCATCCTGTGTGAGGATAATATATAGTATAGTTAAAGCTATAATATGCAACTATTCTACATTAAAAGATCTAAAAACGACTAGACCTATGTTATATATTTTGTTGCGCTGTGTACTTACATTATCCGAAATGTTTCCAACAATTAACAAACGCAGAGAAATCCATAATTTAATCAATGTAACAGTCTGTCTCACGTTTCTGCGTCGTGGTTTTCTGCCACGGTGGCCTCTACCAAAGAGTATACACATACAAGATAATACATCAGTGTTGGGGTTGTCCACCAGTAACTGTCATAAATTAACTTTATGACAGTTTATGACAACTTTAATTTAGTTTTGAGCCACATTTTTATGATAAACTTTTTAGATCTTGGTTATTTTTAACTATATATTTTAATTAGATGAAGGATTTTAGTCATTGGATGTCTGGATCTTAAGTAATCAGAGAAACAAGCTGAGCAAACGTTAGCAGTAGCTTGGCCAGCAGCCACAACAGTTTTACATGAAACTGCTTTATTCAGTGTTTTTACATGTTTTAATCACCGGATCTGTTTGTTCTGGAGAGGAGGACTCCTCTGCAGATAATTCGACTCCCACTAAAAACACCTTGAACGATGAACACTGGAGTAATCCTAACCTGGAGAAGCTTGTTTGTTTAAGAATAAAGACAACAATTCCTATGATCCCACTCTACTTCACAGCGTCATCAAATTCCGTCTTTTGTCATTGTTTTGACTGAGAGACCCCTAGCGGCAGGAATTACATATTGTGCATTTAAATAGATATTGAGTTTGAAAAAACAAATCAGTTTACAGATTGATTAATTGACTTTCAGCACCATTCAGTAATATGTTATATAATATAATAATAATATAATAATAGTAATATCTGACTATTGCAGCAGTGTCTCACAGGGGAGGCAGACAACTTCTCCTTTATTGCTAAGGTTGTTCCATGGGTTGTTCACATTATCCACTTGCATATTTTGGATTGTATTTGGGCTTGAACATGTATGGATGTATTTGAGAAGTTTTCACTTCAAGTAAAACACAAGAAAAAGAAATTAAATCCTACTACTGCTCATTTATGTAGCCTCCAGAACTACTGGAAGTCTCAGGATGCTGGTCATTCAGAATAGAGTGGGCTCATCAGGAGGGGAGAACGGCCTGTTTCAGAAAGAGGCTGAACTAAGGGGCTGCATAAAGGGCTAGTATAAGATAAATAAGGAGTTTATGAACTGTAAATCATGTAAGGATTTTTCAGTAGAGCGCCAGAGTACAAATATAGACCTGGAAACGTGCATGACACTTCTGCTTTAACACGGTTAATCTCTGAAAAGACATTTTCCCACTTTGTTACTGTATGTTGTGTTGTTAATAATTTAACATGATGGCCTGAACCACACACATTTTCTTTTTCCTAACTTTTAGAGCATCACATTAACTCTCAACTTGAACTTTATTGGCCCCAAAGGGACATTTGTCTTGCAGCCAGGTGAAACAAAGGTGTTCAGACTTGAACATGAGACACATAAAATGCAATAAAATACACATACTGTATGTTTAAACCATATGAGATCACATAAAATACAGTGTACATAAAAGTGACACCATTAACATAAAACCTGGAATACATCCAGCCATCTTCACCCTACTCAATTATCAATGCTTTTTCTCCTTACTGTGTATAACAGTTTTCTTACTATAGTAACAAGATGTCATTGCGAACAAAGTTACTTGTTACATTACAGTATTAAACTGTGTGTAATCTGTGTGTGTGTACCTGATAAGTATTGAAAACTAGGAACATTTTGTCTAAAAATCAAAAAGAGAAACAATTGACACATAATTCTAACAGACCGTTATGATTCGGTACATGCAGTCGTATGAAGAATATGCTCTGTGACCCAAACAATTACTGTCACCAGTTTAATAATCTGCTTAGTCTGACCCCAAAACCAAAGTACATACTGAACCCTGAATTTTGTTTACCGTTTCACCCCTAATACATGAGGATATGTGGCATGGTGAGCTGTCAATGTTCAGATGAAGACAGTAAGCTCAGGAAACATGGAGAACATGAGGTGGATTCCGTCAGTGTAAATCCAGCAGCCAACTACATAGAGAGAGGGATATAAAAAGCAGGACAGCGACAAATTCAGTAGGAGTGCTTTTTGGTCCTGGCAAAGTGACGGACAAATTTTCTGTGCGTTTGTCTATTTGTGTCTGTGTGTGTGTGTTTCTGTGTGTTGTTGTGACGGTGTGTAAATATATGTCTTTGCTTGCAGAGCACACGGAGGAGCAGATTTGTGAGACAAGCTTGAGCAGTTGCCTTCACAGCAGTGGTGAGATTGGAAGCAAGTGGTTCCTGAGCCAGTGTGACTGATGGCGTCTGTTAGCAGCGTCGGCCGCAGAGAGGACGTCTTGTACTGGCGGCAGGGGGAAGCTGAGGCTTCCGGAAACAACTCTGTCCTCAGAGAGTCTGCTGAAATGACAGGACAAGCAAGGCCAGTGTTTCCATTCACAGGCCTCTCAACGCTCTGCCACTTCTACCTCTCACTTATTATGATACCCCTTAACAATCCTCGCCTTCCATGTCTTCCTTCTTCTATCATCTCTTTAGCGTACTGTATCCCTATCACAGTAGCTGAGCTGCCTCTGTCACAGTCTTCTGTCCTCACAGTCCAGAACTATTTCTGTTTTCCTCCTACAGCGGGTAAGGTTCCTCTCTTTGTTTCACATACACAAATTATCCGTAACTTTTAAAATACCAGTTATCACCCGTGCAAGCAGTACAAGTGATATTTTTGTAGTATTTTTCTGTAATCTCTGTTCAAAGACACTGTGTCAAATCCTCCAAGTCACACAAATCAAATGCATAAAGTGTACACTGCAACCAATAAAATTGTTTCAGTGCTGTGTGTTATGTTGTTTAAGTCTATTTGAACAGTTAACTTAGCTAGCTGAAATAACCTTTGCTATTTATATTGCAGATAGACTGCATGCTTCTGCAAACATGTTAAAAGAACCAGTGCATAAGAAAGTAAAATAAAGTCAAACAAAACTGAACTTCAGTGGTAATAATGTTACATCCCTAATGTCCAGAACTCCTTTGGAACCTGGCCCTTCAGCTTTTGAACCAGCGCAGCCAGAAGGACCCCAAAGTAGCAGCTCTGTGCCCGTGGAGACTATCCAAACTGCTGCATTGAACTGAAACAGGCTAGTGAGGCTGGAAAAAGTCCCCAAGCCTCCTAGACAGCCATGAAGTCTCACTTTCACAAAGAGGGTGTCCAAAAAAAGTGCGCTTATTTCAGTCAAACACCAGTCAATATTCATCTTGTCAAACAAGAGTGCATTTAACAGGAGAAAAGATGGGATTGAATGATGGAGCAACTGCGCTGTCTGCAGTTTCTAACTCAACAGCGGCTCAATATCAAGGGGTAAGTTTAGTCTCCACTTGACACACACACACACACACACACACACACACACACTTTTTGGCCCTTGCACTTCTGAAATGAATCTGGCGATTTCTTGTGTGGTTAGGTTTAGGTATCAAAAGCACTTTGGTTGAAGTTAGGGAAATATTGTGACTCTGGTTAACTGTTATGAAGTTGTGCTTTATGTCACTGTTGATTTTTTCCAATATGTAACCAAGACAACAATCTTTCCTTAACCTTAACCAAGTGCTTTGCGTGCCTAAACATAATCTCAAAAAACGTTTATCATGCTACAAGTGGATGCTGTAGGAAAACAAATGATATCTGAAACATTTGAAATGTGGAATATGTTGAGTGTCAACATTTTGCACATATGCTCAAAACATTTTTTCCCCATTAAGTTGACATAAAATGTAAATGGGGCAGCATTATATTTCTCTTTCAACATATTTGATGTTGCAAAGTAGTAGTATATACACATAATTTCTAAGAGACACAATGGCAACCTAACATATGGTTTAAGCTTACAACTTTTTGATCTCTCCTCTCACATCTGTTTCACTTCAGATATCTGTTTTTATGCTGTTTGCATGGTGCAAAATAAACAAAAACTTAAAGTCCCCCTCCACTCAAAAATGTGTTTTGCTTAGTGTTGCTTCAGTTGGATGTTTGTACTTCACTGTGCAGAATGATGTATGTGTAGAGTTTGAAACTATAGAAGGCTGTTCTCACATTCATCTGCTGAAGGGGAAAAGTTTCTCGTTGCTCACTGAAAATCTGAGTTTAAGGAGTGGGCCAACCTATGAGCATGATTTGTCACATTGCAACTAGTTTGGAGGTTAATCATAGTCCAGCATGCAACTTACACAAGTGTGATGTGGAAACTTAAAGCCTCTAGTACACATATACTGAGAATGGACTTTTTAGTGAAGGAGGAAACATATTTTGTCCAGCAGTTAAACTTTTGAAACTAACAAT
Organism: Thunnus albacares; assembly: GCF_914725855.1. Classification (NCBI taxonomy): domain Eukaryota; kingdom Metazoa; phylum Chordata; class Actinopteri; order Scombriformes; family Scombridae; genus Thunnus; species Thunnus albacares. The sequence continues at coordinate 26,308,746 of NC_058106.1, forward strand.
ATTTGCATATGCATCGATTCTGGATTTTTCAACGAGGGAGAAGGAATAAGTAGAATTTCAAGGTTGTTAATGAGTTAATTTTATTTTTTGAGGAAAAAAACATAGGCATACACTATTCCAAGCAGAGTATTTTTTTTTATATATCTTACAACATGTCTGGAGGGGCTCTTTAACTGTCTTGATTCATTCAAAGGAGAGTGTAGCCAGTTCCTACCAGTGTAAGACTGTCGAGCTGTAGATGAATTACAGGGTGAAACTAATGTAAAACTTCTCTTTTTTCCCTTCATTGCCTCTAGCAATACAGGCAACTCTGTAATTCTTTCTTCAACTTGTGTAATGTCCCTCACTTGAGGTGTGCATCACCGCATGTTTACCTGTCACAACATTTTTGAGGGATACTGATGAAGCGGAAGAGTGGCAGTTATGGAAAACATCAAAACTATTTCCCATTGGGAAGCCAGTGCATCTGGTGTCATAATACAACACATGCCACATCCCGCCTGCTGAAGATTTGCTTCAGTGGAGTATCTGACATTTCCACAACTAGTTCCTTAATTGATGTAGTTAAGTATGCACCCTCAATCTCTGAGTTGTAAATACCTGCTGTAATGTTGTGTAAAATTATTATCCAGGCATCAAGAAACAGCCATAATTTGCAGCTGTCAGTTTGGCTATTAATTTTTCAATGTACTGTTGTTTAGGAGCAAAGGGAAATATTGTGCTGTTTTGCAACTATAAGCTGTTCATTACCTCACAGGCAGTGAAGCTGTCTGAGTTCAGTATAGGAAAACTAGATGTTCCTAACTTTTAGTTGTTATATGACCCTCTGGTATTGTATTTAAACAGAGGTTATCCTGGATGAGTTATATATGTTTTCACATGAGCTTTTTAAGTTCTTTAACACAAGTGCCAGAAACATATTCACTGCACATACAAAATGCTTTAGTTTTAAAATACTATGAGGACTTTATTCAATGTCAGTTTATTGATAGTATTTTAACCTTCAAAACAGCAGCCTTCTGTTACAGAGGACGGGTCTGGGAAGGGGATGATGGAGAGGGAGGGACTATTAAAAATAGGTTAAGCTTGTCTCTGCACTATTTCTAACAGGCTCAGTTTGTTCCCTCCGGGTTCTCAGTGATTTGGAGTGTGACCCTGACCCTTTGCTTCTACACACAGACAAAGACGGACACACACACACACATACACACACACACACACACACACAAACACACACACATATGCACATACGCAGTTCTTCGCCCTGAAGATTGCTGTGCACTTCACTGGAACTAAATCACAGTGAATGTACTTGTCGGTTCCACTGGCCCTTAACAAGATCTGTGTAGCTGCTCTCGTCGTACTGTAAAGCGCCGGGCTGAACATGATTTAGTCTCACAGAAGCATATAAGACATTCAGAGGAAGGACAGGTGTCACCTCTCTGATCATGTTGATGTGACCTTGCTCTGCAGGCCCTACTCACACATGTTATCAAACTAGAGACAAAGTTACTGAATTGTTTGAGACAGGGACATCTAATTAAGGTTTATCATCTACACTCTTTAATCACAAGGTGTATTAATTCATGTATGAATTACAAATGGAAGATTAGCTTCACCTCAGCATCCTCCAAATTATATTTCCCTCTCTCACTCTCCTGTAGGCAATAATAAAACACAAAAGTTTAGAATTTAGTGCTGTCACATTTATTTGACCCTTTGACAACTATCTCTGCGTCATTTAGTAAGAATAACATATCAGGTATTAATCCAACCATAGTTTTATCAGTTATGTCAACAAGAAGAGCATTAAGGATGTAAACTAGTTTAGTTTTTGGAATGGCTTTGACACAAGAATACAGGCATCCACCATTACTGATCACATCTAATTGAGTGTTGGCAGAGGAAACTCTTACTGCCATCAGACTCCACTTACCACGGCCAATGAATCAGCTTAATTTGATGTAAAAACAGGAAAATTTTCTCAGAACCACTGGTAGATGACTTAAGATGGTCCACTGCACTTTAAGCTTCTAGAATTCATGCAGCGGACATTGCTGTTTGGAAATAACTCTCTTCTTCCCTCCTACTTTGTAGACATTCACTTTAACCCTAAACAAAGAATTAAGGACATTTCTTTGTTGGTGACAGAAGGCAGTTAAATAAAAATTCTTGTTTAATGAAGGAGGGAATAAAAACATGATGTTAGTTTTACCCCTTCTGGCAAAAAAAGAGTGCTTGATGAAGTGAAGTATTTAGTGTCTTATAAGTCAGAGCCACAGAGTTTTATTTTATTATTCTTTGTTGCCTGTAGAACAAGTTATTTGCTATGATTGCGGTGATACATAGTGTGCTTTCATCTTTGTCCTTTCAGGGAACAAGAGGTTATTCATATTCTACCACTAATGTTAAAAAAGTGGAAAATAACAGTTTAGGGGACTATTAATTTGAGCTGTTTTCCTTTTTTTGGAGTAGGTCAGTTTTATTTTTCGCAGTCATGAGTGCCTTGGGAGAGAAAGGACTCCCTAAGCCACACTCAAATGTCAGAACAAGGCTAACATTAAAATTAGCATTTAATTTAAAAGCACAATTTGTGTGTGAATTGCCAGACTTAAGACTTGTTTTTCTTCTGACCCGACAGAACAAACCTGTAATACTGACCTTTATTTTCAATGAAAGCTGAGTTTTTAATAGTGAGCATGTCTGCAGGTTGAGGCATATAGTTTGTTTCAAGACTTTTATTGTGGGACTGAGTTTTGTTTTGCTCTACTTGTACAGTATATGTGATGAAGTAGATTGCATATGTGGAAAAAAAGATTTTTTCTGCTGAACATCTCATTTAAGGTAAAAAAACAAAACAAAACCCAGTGTCTGAAATTATTAAGTGATATTAAGTTTTTGATCTCCAACCACACTGTATGTCTCAGCATTCTTAATACAAGTGAAGAACCCTTAGGATAGTACTGCAGAGGCGACAACCTTTTGACAGAATTGACCCTCACAAACAAAGAACAAAACATTCCAATTTTTTACTTTTATGGAAACACATCTCTGCTGCATAAATGTAGTTCTGCAGAATATTAAGACATACAGACTGCATTTTACAGTTTCAGCAATGCCTTCCTGTACAGATGGGGAACAAACCAGTTGCAAAATAGTAGCTTAATCACATTGCAAACAATGGCATTAAACATTTGTGACACTCTTTTAACAAAAAATAAACATCATCAGCTTCTCAAATATAGTATTTATTGCTGTTTTTGTATTGCATTTATGTACATTACAGGTCTCAAAAGATCCAAAAATCTTTGGACCACATCTGAGACAGACCAAAGAAAAATCCTACCCAAACCCAGCATGCATAAATTCATTCCTAAAGAAAAAGAGACCCAAGGTTAATCAGACCCTATTCAAAATAGTTTGACCCATACAGACAGCTGTGATACATTAATTTTTCCTACACTTAAAGGGAAACTTTGCCGATTTTCAATCAGCATTGAATCATTACAGTGTGGGTAGTATATGTAAATGAACAATGTTTTAACTTCCCTCCATGTTGCCTGCACCCAGAGATCTCTGCTCATTGGCCGACAAATGATGCAAAATGCATCATCCGGTGGACTTTAGAGATCTGCCTTAGACTACAAACTACATTTCCTCTTGTTCTGTAGTGGTGCCTTCAAGGACTGTCAAAGCTGTGTCTCCTAAAACAATAAGAGAAAAGCACTAAAATATCATACTACTAAATACTTTCAAATATCAGCATTTTCAGAAAAAAAGTAATATCATGATATGAGGCTGAATATTGCACTGTGGAAGCTACGTTACAGCGGTAGCCGGAAGACAGGCGCTGAAGTAGGTGGAAGAAGGTAGCTTTGGTGACTGGTGAGGATCGTCAGAGGGAATGGAGACAGACTGAAAAATTTGTGCTTCAACAAACTTTGTGGTGCTTTGGTAAACCTGACTTTGTTTGCTGACAGAATATTATATCAGACTTAAACTTTGAATACAGAACAGCAAACAGCGACTGTGTTAAGTTATCGGTAAGTTAGCTTTTGCGGCTGCATCCAGCTTGAGCACAATCCAGGGTCCAACTCCTCATCATCAAAAACAGGTAAAATGAACTTCACCCCTTCATCTATTCCAACATCCCAAAACATGGGAGACAAAATGGAGATGGCCGACTCTGGCAGCTCTGGCTTGTGTGTAGCCATGCAGCTCTTGGTAAGTTTGCATTTCTCAACATATCTGACTCCAGTGCGCCGTTTGTTTTATGATACTTGCATACCGGTACGATATATCCAGACTCGATGAGGAAGAACATTTTGTAAATGAAAATAAGCCTCAGTAAAGAGATATAACGTTGCTCAGTCTTTGCTAAACAGCCGCTCTGCTGATCTAACATTATCAGTGAGGTTAATGTATTTATTTTATCCATCATACCACAATGAACAGCTGATGAGACAAAAAATAGCACTGCAAATTAGTTACACACCAGTAAATTAGCTGTATACTGACCTTTTCATGGGTTGGTGCACATAAACTCTCAGATGCAGCTGAGATACATCCTCCCTCAGACAGCAGTCTACATGGATCTGTGCATGTGGAGGATTTCCAGGATCAGGTGTAGTTGGCGTCAACTGGGATAACAGCCTAGTTACTAATGTAACCCACAGTTGCTGGGACATACGGCAGCAATGGTTTATAAAACAAAAATGGAATCCCATCAATGTTAATCAAAAACAAGGAAATAAAAAATAAACAAGAAAGACAGAAAGATGCTGTTTAAAATTTCTGTCACGTCTCTCTCCCAAATGCTAAACAGAGGATGGAAATTACATTTGTGAGTTGAACAATGAACATCAGTCATGATCAATAACAATCAATTCATGTAATAGAAGCGAAGCCTAAAAGGGAAAGCTTGACATTTTGAATTCAAATGTTATTCTCCTGTACAAGGGATTTGTAACTCGTAACTTGTTTCTGCTCTTATGTTTTAACTAGCTGCATGGCTTGAATTGTTAATATGATCCGCACTGCTAGCATGAAAACACACAAGCGAGCATTTGGCTTGTGGTGTCCATTTCTTTGAATGAGAAATGCTCATAGTAACTGAAGAATTATCCTTATTTTTCCCAGTGACAGCTTGATGTAAGGGTGTATCTTTGACGAAAGCCATATGCTGCATGTAAGCCCTAATTAAAATAAGATAATTCCCATATTTAATTGGAATATGCCATTAGTGCATTCCCTATCAAGTTTATTCATCTCATAAAAATATTATTCAACTCTGATATTAACAACATGGTAAAACATGGTGCTGTCAAATTCCAAAGATCTGGTAGTAATTGGTTGCTGCGAGGGCTTCCAACTGTTATAATACAGACCTTTCCAATAATTACAAGAAAAAAAGTTGTGTTGCATCAACACATATTTGTGTTTTTGTGCCAGGGTGATCAAAATGGCAAAGATGCAGTCACAAATCAATTAAGACTGAGTGAAATTCCACCAGCAGAAAAGACTGAGAACAGCTCAGTAGACTGAAAGCGAGAGACAGATGGGAAACAAACAGGCTCTCTGTCAGTGTTGCTCTGCAGAGTGTAACATGCTCTTTGTGTGTGTGTCTGTGTCAGTATGTGCGTCCAGCACACGGGCACGGTCCCTGAATCATAATGTAATTTGCTGCCAAATCTTCTACACCCACTGATAGTCTGTGGAATTCGTGGAAAAAACTGTAGAGTGATTGTTGATAACAAATCTCTGTTCAAGTACCATGGTTTGGATTTAGTATTGGAATTACCCTAGTAATGTTTGTTGCATGGAATCATTATATCCTGATTACAAAAGCGTAATGCCTTATCCTGGGTCTGGGAAACTAATATTCAAGTAGCGTTAAAAGAAGGATACTGGGGCTTGTAAACAACTCATTATGGTTTCTGATCAACGTCTGTCATCTAGAATGGCACATGAGTCATGTCATCGACAAAACAACCTGACAAAAAACATGTTTGTTTGGTGGCTCGTTCAACAAAATAAGATACAGGACAAAAGCTAATAGAAAACTAATGTGGGTTGTAGTTCAGAGTCTGTGGCTTTTTAGTTGTTGTTCTTGTGCTGCTTTCTGGGTCCATCTGCTCTGCCTATAATAGAACGTTTTGTTATTGCTTTTATGCTAAGATTTTTTTTTTTTTTTAATCAAAAATTAGGTCTCCACCAAGTATAATTTTTTGCTTTTGGTTTCTGATATTTTTCTTAAAGGAGAATACATGACAGGGGATTTACAGGGCAGCATAAGTGGAGCGATCAGAGGGGGTGACCGTCCCGGGGCCCATGCTCAGTAGGGACCCCGCTGAGGACGTAGCGCACAACTGGGTGAGCGTAGAGGGAATAGTAGAGCTTAATTCTCTTAACTTTTTCTATTCATTCTCCATGGTAGTTCTTATCACCATGGATGTAATCCCCGCTACGACCACTATGAGGGTTGCAATGGCAGAGTGGCGCTGTCTGTATTTACGCTTGTTGACTCAGTGAGCGGTGACGAATGCAGAAGCAGCGATTTTGTTTGTTAACTTGTTCGGATTATGTTGTTCTATGGAAGGTGGTGGAATACACAAATGGACTACATCAATCTACAGCAGGCTGAGCAGGGACAACAACTGGTGAGTGAAACATCCATAGCTAGTCTTTATTAACTTAAGTTTGGCTATGAAGAAATCAGTCAGATTATTATATTAATCTGTTGTTTAACTCCATGCTTACCGCGTCTTGGCACATGTCTGTGTCACTGCCTGTGGTGTTGTAGATTGTCTACTTTGTATTTGAACAGGCCTTGTAGTGTTGTAGACAGCTGTCTATTTTATGTTAATGTTATTCCTGCGCAAGAAAGACATGGTACTGAGACAGTGCACCTGGCCTGTTGCTGTCTATCAGCGGTGGTGCTGAAATGTTCGTCAATTGATGCACGCAGAGCACTGCATGCTGTCCCCGGGGCTGAAAGATTTGAATGCAACTGGCAACCTGTTTTTTTTACCTTAAGGAAAGCTTGTCTGACAAAGTGGCTTCACTGTATGTTTTCTTAGACATAGGCTTGCTGGGTTCAATAAGTGACAGTTTATGTTTATAGATAGGATAGGATGAGATAGGATAGGATAGGATAGGATAGGATAGGATAGGATATGTATCAGCTATTTAACAGTGGTCAATTTTAAAATGACTTTATCAGAAAGGCCCCTCTAGAATGCTCTGCCCTCTCTTTGCTGAGAGTCTAGCTCCACCCCTGCAGAGCAGATCTGTATGCTGTATTAGACAAAAAATGCTATTTAATTTCAGTTGGATGTTAAGATTAATTACAGATATCCCACTGTGTAAATTCTACATTTATTATGTTTATTCTTGTCTTTAAAGAATGACAACAATAAAAAAAACAATTAATTACCATTTAAAGCCTCTGCTTGCAGAATATCAACCTTAATATATCATTGTTTGTACAAATACAGATATCTTCCACAGAATGAAGCATATTCAGTGTTGGAATTAGACTAGACACAGGGGCTCCTTTGTTACATCCCCAGCTTGTGATATACATGATCAAGATATCACAGCCCAGACATTGTAAGGAGTGACTACAGTAGCATAACTACTATTTGCAGATGACGATGTCCTTTTGGCTTAAGTGGCACTTGAGTGGTATGCACCTGAATGTCATGTGGTTGGGATGAAGATTTGCAGCCTTGAGTATGAGACAACGGTTATGTCATAGAAGGAGGAATGCTGGAGGGAGCACCAGCTGCCCCAAGTGGAGAAATTCTGCTATCTTGACACTTATTCATGGGTTGTGGTAGAAAAAAACAAGAGGATAATGAGGATGATCTTTAGGGGCACTGGCTGCAGTAAAACAGGTTTTGTTTCAGACCATTGTGATAAATTAACAACAGAACTAGGAGTCACTCCACAGCATCTGAGAGAACGCAACTGAACTCCTTCACTTATCATGCTGCCATTAAGAGTGAATTAACGCCACTGCCCACTGCTCATTTTTGAATCAGCAATACCGTGCCAAACAACAATGAGTTGCACCAAGGAAGCTTATCTTTTGGGAGTTATTGTGGCTTATAATGTTTTTGTTAGCATGACCTGTGTGCTGCTCTACATTTTTTATATAGGAAGCCACAGGCAGGCTGCAAAGTCTATCCATGCATCAATATCACTGGATGATTCAATAACTCATATGAGCTCTAGTAATTATCAAACTCACTAACCAAATATACTTTAAGTAAAGTATGGTTAGATGGAAATTGAAAAATGATAGGTAACAAAATGCAGGCTGACTTTTCATTTTTCCTTTCATTCGTGGATAGATTGGAACTTCAAAATGGACAAAAAAATCTCTTTTTAAGGCATGAGGCGCCATGCCATAAAAAGGCTCATTATTCACAGTTGTATTCACAACATGATTTATTTTGCTTTTGAATACAATATTTACTTGCTCATAAGGGCACCCGAATATTTCAAACAATTCTGAGAGTGTTAAGGAAAGGACAGAAAGGAAATGGAAGGCAAATGGTTTGGCATGCATTTTCTGAGTTTAACAAGCTTCCTTGAAACAACCTTCATGCAAAAGTTATGCTCACTCAACTTCAGTCATGGATGGCTGGTTGCTGACTTCCATAAAACACATTTGTATATTTGATCCAGGATATACTGTCATGTTGCTGGCCGGCAGTATTTATAGCTGGCATTCTCTGCTGTCAGGGAAAGGTTGCTGAGATAGACAATGCGTTGGAGGGTTCAGACAAGCCTTACGTAGGGAAAGAGTCAAGATATTGACCCCTATTACAAAGCTCTAGTGAAGTACTGTACTGTATATGTGCAAGCATACACACACACACATACACACACACTAGCATCCTCAGTCTGTGGTATATTGTCTCCTTAATCCAAATTTAGGTGTTCTATTTAGTCTTTGCTGAGGCTTGTCTATCGACGGACACTCTAAGTTTATCCTTTATCGTAAATTTTTTAAGCAAGTATCCAAGTTCTCATTAAACCGTTTTAACTGTCTCCTCAATACGACATCCTCACAACCTCTTTCCAATAATGGCTGTTCTGGGATGTACATTACAGCTACAGTCTGCCTATCTGTTGTGTAAGAGCTCTCTGAGGTATTGAAATGTGTGTCTGAGCCTTGTCCAGGGGCTGCTGATGAAAATGCATGAGGGTGGTTTTGCCCTTCACTTATCAAACTTAGTACATTAGGCTGTGTGCTGAATCACAGGGGTGCTAACTCAAGTGTTTATCAACTTTGGATTTAGTGCACCCACAGGAAGACATAGTTTGGCTTTGTCCTCACAGATACCACCTCTATTGGTTAAGAGAGTGCCATGACCTTTATTTTGGTTAGTAAGGCTCTATCTTTATGCTTTATAAAGGCTTTCAAACCAACATCTGTCTAGGTTTGGTATATTGAATTTACAGTAATACGTGTATGCCCTCGACAATTATTGTTTAGCAAACAGAACTGTGGAAGACTTGAAGTAAAATGTAATTTATTTAGTCACTGTTCAGATATCTTTTCCCATTTTCTCCTAATGCCTCCATAGGTCTTTAAGAGAGACGACATCATTCTAATACATCATACCATCACGATAATGATCTCCAATTAGCTCAAGTCCATTCAGGGAATTAAATGGTGAAAGGGGACAAAGATCAGCCTGTCCTTACGAGTGTGAAGCTGTCAAACCACGGTGCTAAGCACTCTGATGTCTTTGAAGTGAGTTCAAAAGGCAAGTACTGTGATTCAAAACTCTTTCCAGTCGACTCCTAATGAGTCCTAAAATTATGGCACCCCCTCTTATGTGAGTTTGACCTTTGGAGGAAAAAAAAAAGTCTTTTCATTTTGTAGGTCCATTAATGGTACCAGTTGGGACAAGTTATTCTCATATAATCATGTGGTTCTTAAACATTTTGGAGTCTGGAAAAAATAGGCTCACAGGTGGCTGCATTCACTGAAAGTAAATATTTTATCATTAAAATCGTCAATAATTAAATCTAAAACCCATTAATCAAAACTCATTTCAGGTTTATAATCATCAAAGTGTTAATTATTTAACTGTAAGCCTATGTTCATACCAGATTCTTATGATATATGAAACTAATCTTTTGTTGTATCAATGTTTCTGGACTGACTGGGAATAGAAATAATTCAGTTTAATTTCATACTAAATAAAACTGGTGTTTTGTGGTACTGTAGTAATGTACTGTACTAGAGTTGAATAGCTTCTTATTTATGCACTCTCCTGGGGAAATAGCAACAGCAGAGCAAGAAAACAAAGTGATGGAGAGCTTTACTGAAATGTCATTTGAATGGAATTAATTTCCCTAGCTGCACTAAATCAAAGAGCAAGATAACAAACTAACTGATTATCATCTGCAATTTAAATTGTCATATTTAAACACAACAGTGATAAAGATAAGTGGCTAATAGTTTCCAGAGGTTGGAAGTATAGCAGGGGTGGCTAAATATGCTTCTCAAGTCACCCACTTTTGACCACTGGGCAGCTATGGCATCTTTATGTTGACACAGACATACTATATACACGGCAAGACTTGAGTTACTTTTTCAGAATGAACCGAGTAAAGGCCATTTATTAATTTAATTATTTGGGAAGAGTGACATGATAAATCAGAATTCATGTCTGATGCTTTTGTGGACGGTGTTTATCAGACATTTGCTCACAAAAAGATCATTTTTATTCATTTATTTTCCTCCTAATTTTAGTTTTCAATTTTAATTCAATTTCTCACTTTTGATTTCTTTATGTAGTTTTGTCTATTATGTTTCCCTTATTATTCTTTATTTTAATTTTGAGATTCTTGCCACACAAGCATTTCATTTCACTGATTACCTCATGTGTGCTGCACAGAATACAAACAAATGAATAAACTTGACATACACATGCCCAGTGTTACTATAGAGCTCAAACATGATCCTCATTATTTAATAACTATATATTAGTAACAACTTATCTCAAAAACAAAGTAATACTGTTATTAGTTAATAAAGGTTATTAATTAAGAACAAAAAGAACTTTCCTACTCCTCTGTTTACACACACACACACACACACACACACACACACAAAGGCATTCCTCCAGTGTGACTGTGTGAAAAGAAGCTATGAAAACGCATTAATCCAATCAGCGTTGTGCTGTACATAACTAGAATAGATGAGAAGGGACAAAGGGATTGCTGAAGACTGGGGAAACCCATCAAGAACATCCAAACCACTTAATGAAGTCCTTGGCTGCTAAACAATTAATACTAGCCTACACTTTATTAAATATGCAATATAGACTATTATGGCTAAGTGTGGAAATAACAGCCATTCTACCAAGCATTAAAATGTCTAGCTCCATTTGAGGTTCGTTCATGGAACCTCTCCCATTAAGGATACATTAATACTGCAGGCACAGTTGAAGGGCATTGGAAAGTACTCTTCTAAATATTAAAGATGGCTGTCACTGGAAAAATATGTTGTCAGCAGGCTGAAGAATTAGGGCTATGTAAATTTCATCACATCCCCTCACTTAATGACAAAGCAGAGATCAAAATGTCATGAAGGACAAAAAAGCTCTCCATATCTGATTTAAACAAAGTCAGACACAAGATGATTATTTAATGACCGCCTGCGTTCCAAGAACCACACAGACACACACACACACACACACACAAACACACACACACACACATACACAGAGGACTCGAAGATAACAGGTTTTAGTTGCGTCTGGATTTTTACATCAAGGTATGAGCTTATGTTTATTACCAAACCTGACACTCCTGGAACACTTTGCCTGATATTTTTCAGTTTTAGACAACACGTTGCGACTTTTCAACTATTTCTTGGGCACATATTCATTTCTTACATATTCAGCACCTGGCTGTAATTACCCAATATCACAGCAGATGGTCAAGAAGTGGATAAAATGAAGAGCAACAACCTTATTAATGAATCTTTACCATTTAACTTCATCTACTCATTTGCAGTCAACATTAACAAGGAACACAATCATTGATGCTGTGATATTCAAACAAGTGAAAGCAAGTACATCAATGGTAACAGGCTTTCCATGTGGGAGTATATGTATGAATAATGCAGTATTGTTGTCATTAGGTTATGCTCGATTTGTATTAAAAAAAAAAAAAAATCAAAAGACAACATTTTTGCAATCCAAATTAACATGTTGCCATATGCAATGAAAAGTATGTGAGTGTGTCTATACCAACTAAACCAACACGCTATTCGCTTATACACCCACACACCTTCCTGCTTTAATACAAAACATGAATATATAGTAGGTTGTTTTAAGCTGTTTCAACAAGCACCTAAAGCTGTCTGAGGTTTTTCTCGAGAGGACAGTCTAAGCTAGATGATGAGTGGCATTAAAACATCATCAGAATGATTTCACACATATTGCCCAAGTTTAGAACAGTATGAGGTGCACAGAGTTCCAGGATGAAAAGTGTGATATATCTGTGGATGAACTGAAAGCATCGATGTCTGTGCACTAAATGATGATTAATGCTTTATATATGTGTGCATATATTTAACAGTTATGTTAAATGCCAGCTATGTTAATTATATATCAATCAGATGTTGGTATATAACTGAATATAATTATAGATCCACAAAAAAACACCCAAAAAACAACTTTAGATCCATAAAATGCATGTTATGGAATCAAAGTAGTGGCCATGTCTCCATTTTCCTCTCTATACCTCAATATTTTATGAATAAGATTATGAATGTTGATTTTTGGGTGTCCTATAAATTAAAAAGTTAAGTTTCAAGTTAGGTTAGCTTTTTGGATTGCTGTGGATGCTGACATCAAAAGGATGTAGACATCAAAAGTTTTTTTAATTTGTGCATGCCAACTCTTTTCAAGTTAACCAATGCTCCCTTCCTTTGGTCTGACATTATCGTTAAAATGTAGCATGGACAGTAATCATCATTATCAGCACTTCGTGTTCACCACAGCCCTGCTCATGGAAATATATCACAGGGACTGCAATAAGTAATGACTGCAAAGTGTAATTGAATTTGATCATATTCATCTTCATCACATTAGACTTTGCCCAGAGAAAGAGGGAAATGTGAGGGCCATCCTTCAATGTCCAAATGAAATTTCCCCAAAAGGAGGTCCATATTCACCTTGCTGACATTTGACAAGCCTAGATGGACATAAGATCCTCAATGGAAATCCCCTGCCTAGAATCATGATGCTCACCCTATTTAATTTTGTAAATTGAAAACCATCAGATGAAATTAATAATGCATAAAAAATGAATTTTTCTGGGTTTATAACAAAGATCAATATCATTTTCATATCATTAGCTATGATTGTTGGGGTGTGTACTGCATACCAGTCTTAGATTCATTCCACCAGCAGTGTGTAAAATTCTGTCACAATGTCCTGGTTTGAATCAAAGGTTTGACTATTATAACTTGTCTTTGCCTTCTCACTGTCCACTGTTCACTCTGAAGGAAAAAAGGAAATCTACAGAAAGTAAAAATGCCTAAAAAATAAAGTATTACACAACATCGTTTCTTGACCTCATGCATAAGCCAGAGAAGCTATGATCTTTCCAAAGGTTATAAGACGAACTTGAAATGAGAAACCATTAGTTGCAACTGCAGCATTAGATTTCCTGAAAATAAGGCAGAGCCAACAGAGACAGGAAGACTGCACTAAATTATGTGTTCTCCTTTAAGGGAGGTAAAATCTGCATAGTCTAATGAACAGTATCTTAGGAAGAGTTTGACTATCATAGCTTGTCAAGAAAGTGGGTCTCTCACTTTGCAACTTTAGTTCTTTATCATTATTAAGAACGAGATCTCATAGTCATACTCCACAATTTAATGACTGTGTGTGTGAATAGTTTTTTTTTTTTCAGTCACAACTACTGTAAATTTTCCTGGACTGTGAGGATTCCCATGGCTCCATGGCATGGCTTTTTAATTTGTGCGGCTCAGAAAACAGACCGCTGGGAATGCAAACTTTATCAAGATCCAGCTAGCATGGGATCTAATTCCTGCAGGTATAGACTTGAAAGCATACACATTTAGTAAACCATAGTTAACCAACAATGTGAAACATCAATAAAATTGTACCGCTTCAAATGCCCTGTCTAATTTATAAACAACATGTTCTGCCAAGATAGACAGGTGCTTGAATTGGTTTGAAAAAATAAAATTGCTAATAGACAGGCTGCACTAATCTGCAGCATATGTTACTGGCTAAATTACATGTAAACTGAGCAGGGATTAGCAATGTTATGGAAAATAGGATCATTAACATGCCTGCACTAGAATCGGTTTTGCCCTGAATAACTTAGAAGTGCACTAAAACCTGTTTTCTCTGCCACAGTTGGAAATGGAAGGGCAGGGAAAATGAGTTTAAGAGCCTGAAAATACCTCTGGTCAAAGAAGAACAAAGAAATTAGGTTAAACACTTAATCGCTGTAAGGGTATGTAAATTTGAGGTAATCAGCAGGAGATAAAGTGAATTATCAACCTAGTAGCCCTCGGTATACCCCTGCTAGATCATAAGAAATACAATCTGAGGCAATGTTAGCTCAGATTTCAAGAGGCATCCATCAAAAGTGGGTTTCCATCATTTCTGCATATGCCAAAACAGATCATTTTGTGTTAATACGCTGAGTCTGCTCAGGGTCATCAAACGCTTGCCTCTGTTCAAAAAAGAAAAGATCGTCATGCAAGATAAATAAGTGAAGTCAAATTGATGCTCACAAAGTTTTCTCCTGACATTTTTGCACAAGGCATCCACTGTGGTGATACAGCTTATCTCTAGCAGCACAGCATTCTGAAAGAACAATAATTTTGCATTAATCACTCTCTGCACATCTTTGTCATAATAGTGAGGGGCCAGCGTGTGATTTGGCAATTTCATTAAAAGGCAGTGTCAGAAGGCTTGAGGATGGTCTATGCAAAAATGATGAAGAGATAGATAGATTTCTTCTCCTTCCCTAGATTCCAGGGGGCCGTGGGAGTTTGAACTTGTAAAAAGAAAAACACAAAATTTTCCTCAACGGTCAAGATGAACCTCTTGAATTCTGATAAGATTCTTCTTTAACCAATGTCAATTTATTTTAGCCAGTGGTGGTGTATGCTTGCAGTTTTGACAGTAAAGCTACTGCTGCTATGGTTCAAGCCCTTTCACACCAGTGGGCTGACTTTTCTCTCTCAGGTCAAGTTGACTCTATCAAATCTGTGTTAACATAACAAGTGTTTATTCCAATAAGAGCTGCTTTATTCAAATCAGATGGTAAAATACACTCCTATTTTAAAGTTAGCAGCCACTCACCAGCTAGCTGGCCTCTTGTAACCCTCAGACTTGGAAAAAAAAGTCTAATTGTGCCGCATCCACTTGTTCAAGAGGCAGAAGCAGATCACATTTAAGGAAGACTTCATTGATTTTCAAGTTGATTCCTGTGGTTCTAATGTGGGAAGTATCTATATATGAATGACATTAAACTTTCCTGTTGTGGTAGGACGGCACAGCTCGTCTCCACTTATGTTGTTTGTGTGTGTATTGGACCAGTGTGAGTGGCAGTGTAGGCTCCCTCCTTTGCTCCCGGCGCATTGAATGCTGCTGGGCTGGGAGCAATCATTCTATTCCACCTTGATTACTGGGCGGTGCCATGCGAAGCTATATCTGGGGGAGGGCTACGCATCTCAGATGTGCGTCCTTCCTCTTCCTGGAGCCTGATTTTCACGTCGGCAGTGTGGTTTGGCGTAGCTGTGTCGGATCCACGTGGCTGTCTTAAGATGCTGGTTGTCGAATTTCCTCCGTTCACTTTTGTCAGGTATGTTCTGACGCTATTGCTGTATATCTGGACCATATTAGTGGTGTGTCTGATGCGCTTTCTGCTTTCTAGCAGAGTCGGCCTGTATTCTGGCTGGAGGTTAAGAGTTGGGAGTGTGTGGCCTTGGAGCCGTGTGTAATAATTCACGTGCTGCGTTGGATTCCTGAAGTAGGCTGGCTGGTTTCTGTCTGGCGTTTTTATGCGCTTTTGTTTGGCTGCACATGACGTGACTCTGGTCTCTGATTATTAAGCTGCATCCCTTTGCGGCGACCTCCCCTGTTTCCTGGGAAGCTGCGCCTTCACTGACTGGTATGTATGTGTGACTTTGCTTGTTTTAATCCATCTAATCGTAATTCGGTGTAGTAATTTTAGTCTGTTGCATATCACAGCAGGTGGCTCAACCTCTGAAGCAGGCCTCTGCGCTCCAGCTACTGCTGTTCTGACTGTGGGTTCGCCTCGGCAAGCTCACTGCTCGTCTGCATTTGTTTTCACTGCTATTGTTTCTTTTGTTTTTTTTTGGCTTTTAAACGCATCGTTGTGTGTGTGTGTGTGTGTGTGTGTGCGTGCTTGCTGCCTTGCATGCCTGGAGTAGATTCCGCTGGACGAGATTTGAGTGTTGGTAGCACCGCATGTGGTGCTGTCTCTGTAGAGGAAATTAACGTAGTGTAGGATTTAAAGCTGCACCAGGAAAACTGATCCTCACCAGCTAACCTATCAATCTTTGGTTAATTATTGTTTTTTTGTATTGTAATTAGATATTCATTGTTATTATTTATAGATTTTGTGATCATTCATCGTTATGTGTTTAGTTATTTAGTTATTTTTTTGTAGATTTTGTTTTTCTTTTTCTTTTTTGGTTCATTGGGTTAACTGTGTGCATGTGAGTGTGTGTGTGAGTGGTACTTAAACCACAGTTAACCTTGGTGGTGACCTTCTGGGCCCAGCATAGTGTGGTGTTGGGGCAGTTTTTTTTTATTACATTTTGTGCCCCTTTGCCTTGACTAACAGTTTGCCTCTTTTCTTAGGACAGGAGCATGACTGACTGATCCCTGCGGTGGCGGTCCTTCACTTCCTGTACAGTAGTGCACTTGGGTGTCAGTCAACGGTGTGTGGTTTTCATGTGTGGTGTGTAGCATCAGGACCCTTCCCCCTCCACTCAGTTAGTCATCTCCGCCTGGTGAGCCCTCAGCCCTGTGCCTAGTGCCTGCACTTTATCAGCAAACTTAAGCAAACCATTAAGGGTCCCCTTAAGGATTGTGCAATATTTTGACACTTATTATATTATTATTCATTTGCATCATCACCAAGAGATTTTAGTCAAGGTTTGAAATTTTAAAGTGTTGTTAATAAACTTTTTTTGTATAATTTTTTTGGATTCACGTCAGTCTCTTGTGTCATTCGTAGATGTGTGACCTTTTTGTCAGTATTAGAGTGGTGGTCCCCTCTAATAGAATTCCTGGGGGTGAAATTCCCCTAGGTGGCGTTGTCAGACACTTGTTAACTAACAAAAGTAAATCTAACCCTCCTAATCTTGCCACACTGTCTTTCATGTGTTAAAATATCCCTCTTCATCCAGCTGCAAAAGTCTTTGAAGATCTGCCTTGGTTTACAAACTACTTATCTTCATTTTATGTTGTGGTGCCTTCAAGGACTGTCAAAGGGGGGGGGGGGGGCTTTGTTGCTTTCCTGCTAGTGATAGGGAAAAGTAGACACTAAAATATCAGTATATTTGGGAGAAAACCAGTTTCATAATATGAGGCCAAATATTGTGCTGTGGAGTCAGACGCAACAGAGTATGGAGGAGGAATCAACCACCAGAGGTACGTTACAACTGCAGCCTGACACACAAACTTTGCGCCTCTGGTGAACAGAAAAGCTAAACCTAAAATGTGTTTTGCTTTTACAATATAATGTTGGCGAATCGGCTATGGTGCTTTTGTTACAAGGCCAAATATTGTGTTGTGGAAAGAGACAGAACAGAGCATGGAGGAGGAAGCTCAGCAACATTGACCAGTGCTCAGTGATGGCTGATGTGGTGTCTGTGGTAGATGCACCACGATAGAGACAGAAAACTGCAACAAACTTCATTGTTTATGTCTATAATGGCCAATGAATTCAATCTCGGATGTTATTTCTCTTCCACTATTGGCCTACATCTAGGGATTGTTACATAGACACAGCCCTTTATATGGAGTTTTTCCATTTACAGGTAATATTCTACTTAGTCAGTTTAGACCAAGACTAGGCTGTGACACAGACTCATTGGGACGGTTTCATGTTTGAATTTATTTAATGTTTGCTAATTTAAAAAAAACATTTGTGTTATTCCTTTGCAAACTGGTTGTGGTCTTCCCTTTATGTTGTGGTCAACACGAGCCTGGCCCTAACACCGGTAACTATAACTGCTACGCACTGCATTTTGAATCCTTGGTCATTACTGCGCCACTTCAAGAATGTAAAGTTTATGAATAAACTGATTGTGTTTTTGGCTGTTACCAGGGTTCCCATGGGGCATGGAAAATCTGGAAAGTTATGGAGTTTAAAAGCATGCATTCCAGACATAGAAACAAATTTATTGATTTATTCTGGAATATCAGGGAATTTCACGTTTTGGTAACTTTTGTGTATTCCAATGTTCAGTAAAATATTACATGGGATGTGTCCAAAAGTCCATACTAACATGCTATTAGTACACCAAAGCGGTATGTGAGACTTTTTAGTATGTCCAAAACCGTAGTATGAAACCAATAGTATGTTCAGTGCATACTGTTTCCGGGGAAATATTACAGTATGCAAGCACTGGACACTACGCCAGCATAAATATCCCACAATGCAGTAGTGATGACGACAACAATAACATAACAGACAATGGCAGAAAGTGACCAAGACAGCTCTGGCCTAACGTCAATAACGCTTGAGTAAGTATGGTATTACTTTGCTAGGCGTAATATATTTTTTAAATTAGGTCAGACTTTATGGTTGGCATGGGTTCCCATGGTTACGTGTCTCCAACCGGGAAGGAGACTCAGGAAGTGACGTGTTGAACGATAGTACACATATTGAGTATGTAGTGCATAGTATGTGATTTTGGACATAGTGACTTTTTTGCATTCATCATTCATCCCCTAAGCAAAAGAAACTGCGCATAGAAACGGAATATTAGGCTAGCAGGCGCTGTTATATTACACTGATGAAACTCCTGTAGACTCTACTGTAGAGGCTACTAATTATATGTAGTTATGATTATTTTGCTGTTACTCTTAAAATAAATAGCCAAAAAAGCCTGCCTACTGCAAATCAGTATGATTTCCACTATGTAATGTCACACCTTAGAACTGATCAACTCCAGAATTGGGGTTGCAAAGTAGGCTACGTAACGTAGCCAACAACTAACAATAGCTACATAATGAGAACATTATCTTGATCATGTCATAGACTATGAAGTTATTTGGTAACCTGTTACTATGTGAAATGGTGAACAATAATTTAGTAATTTAGTGGGGACTTCTGCTGGAACAAAATAATATATCACACACTATCACACAAAGCAAAAGATATTTCATGTCTACATGATCAAAAAAAGATCTTTATTTATGTAGTCTATTTATTTATTATTGCATTGCATTACACTTTTATAGATTGGCCATCCTATCCTCCTGGCTTTTATTTTAATATATTTACTTTTACTTCTGTGTCACCTGTCTGTCTTTCTTCATTCTTCAATTCAAAAAGGAACAACGAAAGAGGGAATTTTCAAAACCCAAAATTGGACCATTTTTTGGAAATGGTTTTCTCCTTTGTCGTTTTTTTAAATCTGACAACAAGGGTTAGGGTTAGGGTTTGTGCATGATTGTTTCCCAAACCAAGCTGATATGGAATCTGAGGTTTTTTTGACTATCCATCGGCACCAATGTGCTCTGGCAGCATTCTGGCCTGTGCGCAGCTCTCTCAAGTCTCGTAAGTTTGCAATGATCCGCATAACTAACTCCAGTGTGCCATTTGTTTTTAAGATCCTTGCACACTGGTACGATATATCCAGACTCAATGAGGAAAAACGTTTTGTAAATGAAAATAAGCCTCGGTAAAGAGATGTAATTCTGATCACTACTAACTTTGTCTCAGCTAACTGGCTGCTCTGCTGGGAAACGTATTCACCACTTGCATTCCGTAAACACACCATCAGTAGCTTTGGTCGAGACCTTGTGCAATACATCCTGGTTGTCGTAGTATTTCCCACTTCAGAGCAAAAGGAGAATTTACAGCCTTTTAGTTTTCTCTGGTCATAGGGCACCAATTTTGAAAATAACTCCACATTTCTACTATATAGGAGACCTAGTTTTAAGAAATCATCATATTTACAGCAGTGAAATTTGTCTTTAAGGGTTTGGATTAGAGGTGCCGATAGGAATCGGCAGAACTTGGCTTCAATAGCGGCCAATGGCTGCGCAGCTTCAACCGGTCACATGGGGACGTACATCACAGTTTGCATGGAGGCTCCATACATGAAGTCAAGGTAATCAGAGTTTTCCCTACCATTATAAGACTCAGGCATAGTGCATAAGTGTTTTTTCACACTGTCTAAGCCGAATGAACAGAAAAAACTAAAAAAGCTTCTCTTTCCTCTCCTCTGCTCTCTTGTGTTTCTCTCTCTCTCTCACACACACACACACACACACACACACACACACACACACACACACACAGCGAAGAGCAGAGCAGAGACACAATAAAGTGAACCAGATGAAGAAGATAATGCAAAGATTACTTGAGTTACTGACAACGCTCGTTACTGTAAGTGCAATAAAACCTCTGCAAGTAAAAAGCTAATAAGTACTTTATCGAAACGCCTGTTAAACCAGCATGAAGAAGCATGAGGAGAAGCAATATTTCCACCTGCTGTCTGTATGTGTAACTGTTTAGCTTAGTTTGCCACATATCTTGAAATTTGGCAAATTCTTGTAAACTTAGCTACTGGCTGAGATGGCATTTTACACACACACAATTTAAAATGGCAAAAAAGCTCCAAACAAAACAAACAAAAGACACAGTATACACATTGTTACAGTAGAGAAATGAAGTTACTTTAGGCAGACTTTGTAATTACTTACTTATACAGTATTGTAGCTTTCTAGTGTGCTTACCTTTTATATGCTTCATTAATGTAAAGCTAGCTTTCTTCATCAGAATGCTGAAGAAATACTCATTCCTTGGAAAGACATCTTTTCAAAGCACATAAAGTTCAGGACAGCAGCTCAATTTCTTCATTTTTGCCAACATGTTTCAGAGAAGCACCTCCTTCATTAGGGCACAAAAAGCATGAATAAACCAAACTCACAATCCTTATGCATACTGCAGCCAGGCAAAGTCAATTAGACAGATGTACTGTACCTGTGTGTATAGAGATAGAGAGAACAATAGACCTTTTTCACAGCGCACATTTTGACTTGTAGAAGGAAAATCACGGGTATTACTAATAACATTAACAATGGCTCTGTTCTATTCTGGTGTCCCAGTAAGCCACAACAGTCTGACAGTGAGCAAGAAATCATAATACCAGGACTGTGAAACTGATCAGCTAAATGGAATTCAACTATCATTAATTTTATTATTTGCACTTAGTATTCCTGCCGTGACATGTCAAATGTCTCCCATGAAAAAGGCCTATTATGCTTGTAGGCAGTGCATAGAAATAGATATACTAGCACATCTGGCATGTGCCAGATTTAAGAGGGCATGAAAATCTCAAATTATTCATCTTTAAATTTCACAATTAAATATTCTCTCTTAATGTGCAGAAGATAAATGTGAGTATATTTATAGTATTTTAGTCAGCCAAATCATGTGGAGTAAATTATTATTTAAAAGTACAATACTTACAGCATTAGTGTTTGGCGTCTTGGCTCTGACCTCGTCACTTCCCCCAAGGAAACATTTAGTTAGTAACAATACTAACTTCCCTCCTAAGGGAAGATAGACTCAGACACCTCAGGCTTTTAAAATGCTAAATGAATGGCAGCAGCAGCAGTGGCAGCAAGCAAGCATGTGAGTGGTGTGGCAGCAGCATCAAAGTGTGAGCAGAGCGCTGATAACTTAAATACACTGCCATGATTATAAGGGTACGTTTGACATATTTTACAGTGAGTTGGGCTGCCTGAACTAGCTCGTAGGCGTCGCTTCATATATGAACAAAAGTAAACTCACAAATATGCACATATCTGCATGCATGAATATACTGTACATCACACAAAACAGGCACCCACACATCTACATACAGTACATACACATAAAGAACAAACCAGATTCTGCTACTGCAAAGAAATCAACATACTGTACAGTTCATATGTTCATTTACTTTTTCTCCACACAAACACACACAGAGGGGATGGGAGGAGCATTTCTAGTAATATTACCACATGAACATGCACATGTACTAAAAGTACACAAACAGATGTATGTGCAAGAGGCACACACAGCTGTAACTTTTTGTCTGATTGAGACGGCTGTGAGTTTGGTTCATTCATATTTTGTGCACCTTGTATAAAAGGAGACAGTTTACCAATATATTGTACATTTGCACAATGCCTTGAATAAAAAAAGTATGCATGTAAAGATGTTGGTACATTTCAGATATAACTTTATTTCTCAGAATCAAAGGCAAAATAATTAAAACAGATGGCCTTAACATTAACCTATTGCATTGTCGAGTGATCAAGGATACTTTTGTGTTTTTGTGTTGAGAAATGTTAAAGATATCATTAAAATAAAAGCCTCAACACAATGACAGTGAGGAAAATACTTCTGTGTGGGTCCTCCGGTCAGCCAACTGCAAAGCTTCAAATTCTGGATTTCAAATTCATTTCATCCCTGAGGAGCTCTAAAATCTATGTTATTTACTGAAAGAAAATCATCAGTTACATAAAATAACACAAATAACATAACATCTCAGATAACTACACAATGCAAAGACAATGATTCAAACAACATGCAACTATGTGGTTTCCACAATAGCAGTGTCCATAGCAATCACTAACAAACTTAACATCATATACATTCACTGAACAAAGATTATGAAAATAAGATGCACGTCTCTTGCTAGAAATGTTGTCAAAACTCATTTTAATGCTGAAACTATCTTAAAATATTGCATTTTCCACTGAGAATAAAAAGAATGTCAACCATTTTTGTTTTATTTTCGCAGACAGAAACTTGACAGTCACGTGATGTGGATGCAGACCAATAGAAAAGAACAGGCCAAAAAAATGCAGGCATCTCACAATTTTAGAGCCGTTATTGTGAAACTAATATGTTTTGCGCTGTGGACAATGTAGCTATTACACATTTTGATGTGAGAGTGGGTTGACTTTATAGAAAAGTTCTTCAGATAAAATATTCACTGTCATGTAAGTGAAACTTATGTGAACCTATTGTGAGGATCTGTGGACCAAATGACAGACAATCTCAATTTGCAAGGCTGATATATCCACATTCAAGGTATTGGTACAAACTCTTATTTTTTGTAAAATTCTCTTAAGACTATAACCTCAGATCACATGAAACTATGTGAATGTTTTATTTAAAGTGACAAAAAGGCAGGTTTTGCCAAGAAATAAATAAAAAGTATCTTTATCCTAACTTGCAAAGCTGCATCCAATCCCTCTTTTCCACATGAAAAGGCAGTTTCACAGCTACAACAGGGACAGATGAGGTTAAAGAGAGGACTGCAATGCCAGATGATCAGTCCCTTCCTAATCTCAAGGGACATAGGCTTGAGATTGAAAAAGAAATTACATCCTTGAGAAGGATGCTAAATACTTGCCTCGCTAGAATGGAGAGTGATGCAGACAGGGCTGATCATCATAACTTTAAGGGCCGTATTTTCATGGAGGCACAATGACCAATGCAAGCAGCGCTCCGACTGGTATTCTCCTGACCTTGAAACTGGCTTTTGTGCGTCTGTGTGGTATTCTGGTGACCAGTGCAGAGCGCACGATGCACAGGTGGGAGGAGAGGTGCAGACAGGTGGAAGCTTCATTCAAATGAAGTTGTGCAAAGACGGTTGTTGTATTTTGGTTGAAATTTGGTCCTTGATGTTGCGCTAAAAACAGACCACATCTGTTTGTGGCGCAATGTCAATCCGTGCTGATTTGGTGATATTATCATCAGAATCAAACTAAAACTGTGCAACAACAGATTTATGCTTAAAATATAAATAATTTATTTCAGTTTAACACGCTCCAACCGTTTAATGTGGTTAAAGTAGGAAAGTCAGTATATCAGTCTGAACAGTATCTGCTGTCCACCACCGTTTATACTGTATGAAAAGCGTCTCCTTTAGTTCATTAAATCCCTGCAGCATCCGAGGACAGCAGGACCGATATGTTGATAAGCCTCTGAGAAGTGCTGTGCCAGAGTGCAGTTCCGTTACGCACGGTGGTTCACTGTATTTACCTTCATTAAATTGCCTGAAAACGACACCAGACTGCTACAGAATAACCATACACACCTCTACACACATCCGACTGGTCAGTTATAACTTGATATTCTGCTTTTTATGAAGAAGTCAGATTAGCAAGGCTCATCAACCTCTTTTCCACCTTTCTTTTTTAGCAGAAGTAGTGTCTCATATTTTATCCTTGAAACACATTATGATGCAAATGCAATTGTGTAACATTAATTACTAAACTATGTGGCCATATATGAGGTGAGATACATTATAATTGTTGCTGAAATAGTGTCGGTCTAATATAATCATATAAATGGCTTCACCAAATCAATTTCTTTATTTTTTATTTCTATCGTAATTATAGTAACTAACTAAGGAAAACAACTACTCCGTCTGTCTTTGGTTGCAGATTAGTGGTGATGTGTGTTCATGTCTCTGAACTGTCCAGACATTTTCTGAAGAAAACCTTTCTGTTTGTTGAGCTGTTGTCATCATGTTAAACTGTGATTGGATAATCACCACACCCACTGATCTATATTCACCTTCACTCAGCCGTTTTACACATTGTGCTGCTGCACAAACATGAACCAAAACAGCAGGTGCGCGAGGAGACGCCCACGTAGTCCGTGCTTGTCGTTGCACTTGCACCGTTAAAACAGTGACTCCAGCCAGCCCTCTCCAGAAGTCTTAATTCCCTGTAAGATATATTCTCTTTCCATCTCTGTGTGGTTTACCTTATCTCCACTTCCCCTGGCTATGTCAGTATCCTGCCACAGTCCGCCAGTCTCTAACCTTCTTTCCCCAGTCACCTGCCAGTCTTCTCCTGTGGCTTACCACCAGCCGGTGTTCACTAGTCTTGAGCTTTACACTCTTCAGTTGCCTACTGTCTTTCCAAGCAGTTTGCCCACTGCTTCTAGTTTTCAGCTTATCCCCCCTGCTGCCTGCCGACCCTCTCCTGTTTAGCTCCAGTTCATTTTCCTCTGAAGTGACTCTGTGCCGGCAACTGAGTTTGAGATATGAAAACACAGAGCAATGTTTCAACTAAGGTTGCTTTACTAGCAATATAGATTTCATTTTTACAACTTGCTGAAAATGTGGATATTTTAAAGAACATTAACAGCATAATACATGAATGATGATGGTGTACATCTTGTGCTACTTTTGTACTGTTTGGTCTTTTCAGCTAGTAGTGTCAGAGGATTCCTCTCATGGACTGAGCAATTCCTTCACTCTGGAGGGAGAAGAATCTAACATTTATTACTACCACTAACACATTATATATTAATTATACCAACCTTCATTAATATAAATGGGGTGGACAAAATATTGGAAAAAAAAACCTCCATATAAAGCAATACATGCTCCGAAGATCATAAAATTGCACCCTAAAACATTTTAAACAAAAACATTATGATATTTTAAGGTAGGCTTGCAGGGCTGCTATATTAAGACTGCATTAGTTTTAGCCATATAAACTGGCAACTAAGTATATATACTCTTTGATTGTTTATTGTAATAAATGTAATAAGGTCAAGGTCAAATTCTAGTGACTACTTAATGGATGTTAAATGGCCCAGAAGCTTCATATCTAAAGCTTTGCCCAGAATTAAGGGGGCAAATGAGAGTTTCCTTCTGATGAATAATAATAAAAAGCTTTTAAAATAGACAAGTTAGATATACCAGGCATCTGTAGAACCTGAAGATCATTTTTAATTTTACATTGTGACAAATTATTACCAATTTGTAAAGCACTGGAAATAATAATCATCTAGTACAAACTTAGAAACGTTTTGTAACTATAACTTGTTGTAAACTGGCTGTGATGTTTTTTTTTCTCCCCAGGAAGTCACTTACTAAGAGCAAAACCAGAGCTGAAGCCATTTTTCACCCAGCACTCTACTCTTAGCTTTCAACGTGAAAAAATACTTTTAAGTTACAAAATGAGTTGATACCTTTAGTTGAATCACTTGATTTCTTCAATAGTTTCTGTTCGGAGAGCTGTTAGAAACCAGTTTACCAGCAAAGAGAACATACCATCACTACAGTTTCACCTTTGCTACTGTCACATAATAGTGTAATCTGTCCAAAGGTGGAGAAAGTAATATGGCCACATATCTCAGGAGGTTTCAAAATACTGTTCCTCTGAAATCCCAGAATTGGACTGATTTCATGGCGCGTCACCCCAGATATGCCAATGGAGCGTGAAATTGAGTCACTCAATGTGAAAAACGAAGGGAAAAAAATCTTTTCTCTTCCCATTTCTCTGCAGAGAAGAGCAGAGACTTTTTTTTGCCAGTATGCTGGCACGGCTCTGGTCTTTCATTTCCAAAGCAACCAAGTGAAACAAACCTGTATATTCTAGACAAAAACAGCCATTTCAAACATTAGAAAGTGGATGACATTTTGCGGCTAATCAGCGACTACATGGGAGTGAGAAATGTCGTTTTTCACGAAGCATGGAAAAAAAGATGTCTTGGTTGATAAATTGATAATGGTGTTGGTGTCCCTGCAACAGGTGTGATGAAAACTGAATTTTGTTACTGAATAACTTAACCAGATGTTAAAACTGTACTTTGGTACTGAATAATATCTTCTAATGAACCAGATGTCATAATTTCCCTTTAAAAGTATCACACCCAGGTGTAGCAGAGCGTGTATGATACCAGTGGATTTTACTCTCCGTTACTGCTCCGTTGCCTCCCACTGTTACACCCCTTCCACATTATTTGCGCCCAATACGTGTGGGAGTGAACCCCATGAGTGCCATTCTCCTGTGTGTATGTGTGTGTGTGTGTGTATTACAGTCCCAGTGGTAGGCAAGACCAGTTTCTTTTGATATCCGACTTATTTTCAACTCTAACATGGACAAAGTGTTGCTAGTTCATGTCTTCCAAAGTCTGCTTGCCACCAGTCTGAAAGTTTAAAAGCAAGGTCATTTGCCATTTAATTGAAGGATAAATACAGATTTGCACAGAGGTGCATTTATGACCTATAACTTTTTTTTTTTTTTTTTTACATGTGCCACTAAAACACTCACTAAGGCCAATGCAATGAGAATAGTTTTGGTCATTTTAAGATGAAAAGACATCTTGGCATCAGGTTAAAAGAGGGTTAACTTGGGTTGAAAAGTCACATCTTTCAGAGGTTTTGTTTTCATATAACCACCGCTTCAACAGTGTTTGACATTTGACACGTCTTTTATTAAGCATGGTACATACTGTATCAGAATATAGCTATTTAAATGTTGTTGAAAAAAACGTTTTTATGTAACCTGGATGACTATCTGTCCAAACACCTTTAAAGCTTGGTTTTAGACTTTATTTCAGTTCCTTATGTGTGTGTGTGTATATATATATATATATATATATATATACACACACACATATATAATAAATGCTTGTTGTAACACAGTTACAGGAACAAGTGATTCATTTGATCTAATTATACAAAGATTTGTGAATAATAATTGTCCACTCACTCAATATAATTACTGGAACACAATATTTAAAGGCCCTGAAAAATATTTTCCTAATCAGCCTCTTACTTTTAGTATACACAAACACAATTTTCTGCATTGTGTGTGTTCTTGTTATTTCACAAGAAAGATTTGTCTTATTCTTTTACCTAAACTGGTTTGCAGCATCTGGATGTTGCATCATTATCACGTTCATCCATTTTGACAGTCTCTGGCTGTTTTTTTGGCAACCACTTTGCATGTTTTATTACACTAAGGCACAGATAGTTAAGCACTGGTAGTTTGACAGCTTAATTTCGGTAACAACTGGCAGAAGTGTTGCTGTGGTGTATGTTTATATGGCACTGATGGCATTGATGGTGAAATGGATTTGCTCTGAAAAATAAAAATTAAATCTTCTTTTATGCATCTTTTTTATACTGTCTCCTTAATATGATGTATTGCAAGTACATACAACTCAGTGTCTGGAGTCTCTGCTCCTCATATAGTTGATTGTCATTTACACATGACAGCTGGCAATCAGGACCTCAGCCAACCAGCGACATTTTCTCTACCTTCATCTGTCAAACGGCAATGACTTGTCAACAGCATCAAGTAGCTGTGAGCCTAAGTGGACATGAAGACCAAAAACAGCCATGTGTTAAAACAACACAGGGGACTGCGCTGGTGGAGGCATGTTGTCAGATACCACTGAGGCAAGGAAATACAATCAACGAAGTCCATTTTGAATGGCAGATTAATGTGTTTAAAGGTTTATCAGATGCCATGGTACTGCCCTCTGCGTTGTCACCCCCACTGTGCTGCACTACTGGCTCCTTTCAAATAAATAAAAGGGCTGCATTTTTTGCATGCGGGGCTAATGTCGGTCTTAACATGGCCTTAGAAGAAAAAACACAGAACTGTAATTCAGCCTCTGACTTTTTTGTATTACCCATAGTTGTTTTAATGATGGGATGATTTGATGTAGTAAGGTAAAGTAAATGTGAATTTAAAAAAAATGTGTTGCCTAATATGAGTTAATTGCATGCATGGTGATGTAAAGTGTTTCTGGAATAAGTGGAGAAGAACAATTTTAAATGTATCTAATTTAAAATGAAAGCATGCTAGAGTTATTGAAATGATATAAAGCAGTACAGACTATGGAGAAAAAACAGGCTCTAAGGACCATCTCATCTAACCATCCATTGTCCCTCAGCCTCAGAGAAAACAGATGGCGTTGGTACTTTTGAAGCTAAAAGAGAAATACATTAGTGAACACATAAAGCAGTTGAGAACTAATAATTGTTTTTGTGAGCATATTTTGGTGCACTTTAAAGGAAGATGTGACAAAGACTGATCTTTTATTTTTCAGGGCATGAGGCAGTGGCTTAATTAACAAAATAAACAAAGAAGCAAGAGCAGATCAGGCAGACAGAAAAATTACCCGACAAAGACAAAGAGGAAAAAGAGAGATAACAATCAGTCTTGTAGCGTGCTATTTGGTACTAGTTATAATCTTAATCATTCACCTACTGAGTTGGCCATTCATTTTACTGATGGGTCTCCACTTATTAAAGTTGATAAATTTAAATTCTAAAAATGATTCTGAATTTTCTTTTAGACCTCATATTGATTTTATTAGAAATCAAATAAATGCCAGTCTCAGAATACTATATTGGTCAATTAATTGTTTTACTCTCCAAGTAAGAAAACTAATTGTCTAACAGCTTTTATTTCCCATTATTGATTATGGTGATATCATATACCAGAACACCTCTGAATCCCATCTTCAGCCTTTAAATGTAGTTTACAATAATATTTGTAGAGTTGTCCTGAGGTGTCCTTACCGCATGCATCATTGTTTGATGTAAGACACACTGAACTGACTACTACCTCATTCTAGGAGACATTGTCATTGGTTGCTCTTCGTTTTGGAATGCATGTACTTTAACTTTCCTGTATACTTAAAACATCTTTTGGTTCCATTCAGATCATCGTATTCTCTCAGACACACTCAACATCCTTTTTTTAATTATGCCTGGAATCTTTAAAGAAACTGGGAGATGTGCTTTTAAGTTTAAAGCACCATCAGATTGGAATAATTTGACTAACTCACTCTGATCGACTACTTATTTCCATGACTTCAAGACTTCTTTGTTTGTTTACTTTAAATTTACTTGTTCTTGTTTTTGATTGCATGTACCCTCATTTTAGTTTATAAGTAGACTCAGTACCTTGACATAATGTTATTTGATCTATTCATTTGTTTTTTTTTATTGTTCATTCTTTGTACAGATGACTTGTGTAACAGATGTAGCAGGTGTGGTATGGGAAGGTGTGAGAGCCCTTATGTGTATGTCCATGTTCATGATACTATGTTGATTGTTTTGTGTCATTGTATTGCTTAATTTATTATAATTATTATTACTAATGTATTTTGTTTGGTTTAAATGTTGTAACTTTTATGTTTTGTGCCTGAGCACCCCCTCAAAAATGAGATGGTGCATCTCAAGGGGTTTATCCTTTAATTGAATTTTGGAAAATAAATAAATAAATAAATAAGGTATGGTCTGTTTGTTGGTGTAGTGACTGTGTGTGGAGCATAATGTCCTCGCTTGAACCCTGGCCCTGAATTGTGTCATTAATTTGTTTTGCAGAGCAGGCATTGGGCCTTTCTGTGGGTGCCATACTGTACTAAACAAGGATGTTCAATACCATTGTTTTTTTTAATGTTTTATTCTTACTATACTATAAGCCAAAAAAATTTAGAACATCCTTCTAACAACTTAAAGCTTTTCTGCAGCAATGGGAGAAAATAAACCTTGTTGATGCAAACAACAATGCCAACAGGTCTCCCAACTTTTGTTGATTACTTACAAATCCTCTGTCTGTATAAAAGCATGGATGAGGAAGTGTGATGGTCTGGGTCTCTAGCTAAATCCGGATTTGGGAACTTGCACAGAGAGACTGGCACCCTGGACCAAATGGGCTACCGAAGCATTTTGCAAGGTCATGCAATACCCTCTGGTCTATGCCCAGTTGGTCAGTGCCCAACAGTAATCCTTGGTCTGAGTTAATTAGAGGCGAACTCCACAAATCCCCACAACCTCTATACTGTAAATTGCATGCTGCAGAATCAGTTTTGAACCAATACTAATATGAACATAATTCCTATATAGGGCTGAAATGGAAAGGTATATCTGATGTGCAAAATTTATTTTTGTTGGATTTACCACATCTGGCATGCCCCTGACAACAAATGTAGCATTCTGACATCTAGTGTGAACCCAGTAGCCATATGTGTATATACTGTCAGCATAGTTGTACAAGATGCAAACAAAGCAATGTAAACATTTCATGAAAGCAGGAAGACTAACATTTGTGGGAGGGATGGGGTTCATCGTAGCCACTGGACTAACACCCCCCAATTTTCTACAATCCTAGACAACCTCTTGTCCTGAGAACCAGACCAGGGCAGTTCCACAGTTATCACCACAATTTCTCAATCTATCATCTAGACTGCCGTAATCAATCATGTCAAGGCCAGCACTTGGGTCAAACAGCAGTGACACAGAGTGCACAAAACAATCTGCATTCATCAGGCCCAACCTTGACATGGAGAGTGTCTTTTCTTTTAATAGATAAGACATCCTTAAAAGAGACCACAACTATTAAGAGCTGGTGGATCATTGTTGTTATGTCTTTTTTTGAAGGCGAGAGAAGAGATTGTCATTATCTAATAGTCTGCTGTTCAGTTTGGGAATCCAAGGACAAGTGTCTACAGCCTTAACCACCTTTGTCTGAGTAATTGAGTCACTACAACAGAATGGAGGATCGTTGGATCAGTAGTAGCTTAGCAATATAATAATAATAACAATAATGGGGTTAACATTTACTGAAATTTCCTTATTCTCTCTTCTTCATTGTGAATAAGTCACACCATCTACAACTGACTTACAGATATGGGGTGGTGGGGGGGATGGTACTTGGACATTTCTCATCTAGTTACAACTGAAAATATAAGACCGCTCTCCTGTTGTACTAACAAATTGTTCATAGCATTAAAAATAATAACTTACATTCAATTGTTAACCTGTTAATCAATATGAAAGTGCTAGCAGGTTCTATGCCTTTTTGCTTCAAATTCTGATGGTAGTGCTGCCCATTTATTTACATTTGGATCACAAGTTGTGCCCTCGAGACTCTCCATGGAAGATGCTGTTACACAAAATGCCTGTCTTTCCCTCTGAAACAGCAGGAAAGTCTGACCTCTCTGATGAGGGAGGCAGAACAGTGAAGGTACATGGCACTACTCTAGAGAAGGACAATAGGGTGTCATTTGGTTCCTTTGAATAGCTTCAAGTCATCTTTGTTATTGGGAAGCACTACTGGAAGTACATTCATAGCTGCTGCCATCTTTCACCTGACAAAGCTCCACAGTCACCGCAATCCATTTTGTGTACAATCCCAGCTGTGGTGTTCTTAGCACATAGAGAAGAGCCAGCAACGATTGACTGTGGTGACCAAGCTGGGGAAGAACAGGCAGCACAACAGTTTGCCATCAAACAAAAGTGATCCTTGGCTATTGAAGAAGAGAGGTGTACGAGGAGAACTGCTGCTGCTGCCCTTTTACACTGACAGCTCTCATCAGGTTGAATATGCTCATCCTGGTCGACGGAGCAAATACAAGCAAATTTCATTCTGCAGAGACACTGACATTAATGCGCCCAATTATAAGATGAGATGTGTGAAAGAACTTTTGTTAAGGTTAGGCAACCAAAAGAATATTAAGTTATTATGACACCATAATACTGTCCAATCCTAAAGCTTGGTTTTCCCAATCACAACAATACAATGAACACAAAAATCTAAACCAAATGTCTAGGTTTAGATTTAGATGGGATATGCGGTCAGTGCGTGGTAACAACCTAAATTTTCATTTAGGCTATCGATTCACCTGTTTTCATGGTTGGTTCAGGTTGTCATCAGTGTCTAGTCAACATCGAAATGCTTTGGTGCTAGAATATTGTCGTAATGCTAACATCCGAAAATGAATTGTGCTGTGGTGTCTGAAACTGAAACCTCTCCGTAATAACATCCTATTTCTCAGCTCAATGTGGTGACTCTTGGAAAAGATACACACAGATGGTCACACCAGACAACTTGGCACCTTCCGGATGAGAAGGAAAAAATAAAAATTGAAAAATATGAACATTTCATTAGTGTGTCATTTGGCAAAGGGATGATCATTAAAAAGATCAATGTCCCTATGACTGGTTTATGTTTTATGGGGCATGGATAGTTTTGTTCAGGCGTGTTGATTATTGGCAAAACAACATACACATTTCTTTATCAGCATCTGCTAGGGCTACGCTGATTGCCTATGACTCATTGAACAATGGCACACATGGTTCATTGATAAATGTAATACTATAATAAAGTCATTTATTATGTAAGTTCACTTGTTGGTAGGGCAACAGATTATTATCCACATCTCTGCTGGTTTAAATAGTTAATGCTACCACTGTGTGTTTAATGACAGCCATTCCAAACTGCTCTGGAAATGTGCCCTTATGTAGCAAAGCAAATGTCATTATCACGCTGTCAAGAACAAATATTGCATGTGCATACATGCCAATGCACCTTAACACTATTTACAGTTTGGTGTTTTCTGACAGACAGGTGGTGTAAATGGACTATTTAGGCTTACGTAAGTGGAACGAAGAAAAGCACTTGACCATGAACCTTTATCTTTTGCCACTGAATTAACTTGACTTTAAACATTATACACAGTCTGTCACTGTTTCATAATAACTATACTGTATTGAAGTTGAGATTCAGTGACAAGGTTGAACATAATGAGATTCGCCTTCTGGATTTATTATAGCTGACATGAGTTTCTTCTCTAGGTGGACACAGTTTGGTGGCCTCCAGTTATAAATCCACTTTAAACCACTTTAAACCTCCCAAAGTACTGCACATGCATTTTCAACAGGACTGCTTTGCCTTATTCTCAGACACTCACAAATAATTGGATATTTTAAAAAAAACTGACATGAAAGATCTTCTGTGCACAGAAAATTGTTTGTTGTCTTCTCTCTGTTCTGAACCTCTTTGACCCAAAGTCTTGATGGATAGTTGCCACAGTTGTGGTTGAGACTTCTTTTAACCCCTGTGAGAACATATTCATTATGCACTGATTACGGGAATTTGCAGTAATGAAGTAATTCCTTTCCATCCCTTGAAAGAGTGTATTGATTTTTATAAAATGAACGAGAGCCTGTGTCTAAGTTATGATGGCATCTCTTCTAGTATGGTGTGTTTATTGATTTACGTGGCTTGAAATTGTTCAGCTATTTAAATGGCATGTATTTGTTAGGAACAATGGAGGACTGAGTGAAGGCAACAGAGAATAAATAAAATACTGTTCCATACTATTGGCTCTTGGGAAAAGCCTCATAATGAAGTCAGGCTAGAATGAAACTATCCACTAGACTGTGGTAGGAGAGTTAAGAGACCCTTCAACGTCTTATAAAAGGTTGTTCTTCAGTTCTTCTGGCTAGAAGGGAGTCCCAGACATTTAATGAAGAAAACACCTGATTTGACTGTTTCATAAATCTGCGTCTATGTATGATTGAAAGTTACTTGTCAAAACAGGCCTGACAATAAGAATTTTGTTTTGATGCATTTTAAGATCCTTATGAGGAATCCATGTAGATGTATAAAATGTGCATAAGTTCAACAAGTGACAGCAAAGATGATTTAAAAGGTTGATGAGTAAAATGTTCTAATGGTGCTGTTATTGGTATTTTAGTCAAAACAATTAAAGGATCAGTTCACCCAAATAACAAAAAACATACAGTATTTTCTTGCTAATCTAGCCATGGATTTTTGATTTAAGTTTTTGATTAAAAATTGTGCTGTTACCCTAATACTACCCTAAAGCAGAAACCTAACAACACTGAACACTTCTACATTGTCCAATTTGACCATTTGTGTTTGACATTCTGCTCCCTGTCTTAGGTTTTTTTCCTTCATTTTTTGTTTTTTGTAGAAGGTAAAATATCAGCCAGACTTTTTATACAAGTGCAGCTAATCACAGTGGCAGTTGTACCATCCTGGATATGAATAATTCATAATGAAAGCTGTCTTAGGTAGATCCTAGTTATTATATGACTGTAATAATACCATACTTTTTCTGTGTTAGCTAGTATTTGGGAGGAAAAGTGTTTTTCTGTTCTCCTGTGCTAATAAAGGATAAATGATTGATTCTACAACGCCAAGGGCAGCACTTTTTGAAGTCTTCTTTTATTTTTTAATTACAACTTTGCTATTGAGGAAAAATAAATTTAGAGTACTTAAACTGCAAGAAAAGCAATGCAGGGCAACCCTGTATTATCAAGAAGGTATCTAAAAATTCACTGTGAGTGGCTTTAATCAGTGATTAGCCTTTAGGGAAAAAAACTGATTTTTCAAGGGCCTTATCAGATGAGGAGAGCTCTTATCTCTGTGACTCTATTGATCGCTCTGTGCTTTAACAGAGGTGTATATGGAATGGCACTCGGGAGCAGGAAGGAGGTGCTTGTATCTACATTACCCATACCAATGTGTCATCTGTGAAGCACTGATGGTTATCAGCTTTCCATCGCATACTTTTGTTATACACTCCCCCTCCTGTCTTTGTGCTGCCTGCAGACAGGGAGACCCACTGGACTATAAAACTATCATGAATATGTAAAGAGAGACAAAAAAAGAAGAAATTAAGTGCTATAAGTTTGTGCATTTGCTTAGCAGAGTGACTCAACTTTTGTGACTTATGTCGTCATGCTTAATAAAGAAAATGTCCATCTCTTTCTGAATTGCAGATGACACATTCATTCTGTGAGTCTTAATCTTATAAGCGTATTACAGAGTGTATGCCTGAAGCAATTATGTGTGATGAGAAAAGGATGTCTGTGTTGTGTCTTGTTACATTACGAATCTAATTCTTCACACAAATCATTTACATGTGACCTTAATGTGACCTACATATCTCTTAAGTGTTGCTATGCAAGATTTACTGTCACCTCATGCCACAACACGTTGCTAAACTCATTAAATCCTCCACTTTACAGATAAGTTTAGAAACATTAATTGGTAGTCGTCACAGAAGACAGGTGTTTGCTGGGAGAAAGAGAGAACCATGCAAAGTAAAGCATTTGGAAAGAGTTTGTTAATGATAACTTTGCTGCCGCAGGAGGTACCACATGCTGAAAGACAAGACAGAATTATAATAGAAGCTCTTGGGATTGACATTTCTGGCAATCACTCTCTGTATTCTGAAAATACAGTTCATCACATACATGCCCAAAGGGAGCAGGATGTTTTTGAGCTGAGGGGCTAACTCATGCTTAAAAAGAATTGGTTTATGTCAGGGTAAAACATTTTAAACTTCTTTTTGAGCAGTGTGTTGAGTCACTTTTTTCATGTGTGGAAAAATTTACCCCCATAGGCTTTCATCTAGCACTAGTTTTGATGATAAATTTAATGATCAGCTGAAATCTGTACTGTAGGTAAATTTATTTTTATTCTGATATGTGAAGAATGTTTTTTTATATTCTTAAAATGATCCCACTTCATAGGCATAAGACAAATGTGTTTGCTTGGTAAGTCTGTGTGTGAACTACTTCCTTCAATCAATCAAGTAAATTTATTACACTTCAAGAGAGTATGATCCCCGTGTTCACAAGGGCTCCTCTTCTCTCGTCTAAATAGGCAATACCTGATATTGACCAAGTGCTACCTTCCAGCTGCCACAATCCAGCAGAGGTTCACTCAACCTCTTTAGGGATTCAGTGTGGATCAGCCCCTGTCACAGCTGTATAATATAGGCCAGGATTAGGGAGTTATAATGAGCAGAAAAAGCTGATGGGGGTGGAAAGGAAACTTTTCCACTAATTTAAGAGAGACACTTTTGAGGGAAAACTTTAAGAAGACAATTATAACATGACGTTTCTGAATTGTTTATCAGACTGACTTGAGATTTTGAACGCAGCAGAGCAGATCAAAACAATTATTTCCTCAGTCACGCCACACTTGACATGACAATGCAGAAAGCCATAATCATTTCACTCCTTAGCCACCGTAATTAATAATAGTCCCTCTAAAACACACGCTTAGGAGTTCTCTGCCCCACAGGGGACAGGGATATGTAATTATTCTTCTTAATTAGTGGTCTGAAAGTGTATCTGATTAAGTTGTAAGACGGGTCTTTGACTAATTCAATTTAGACTGCAGTCTGCAGCAGTTTGAGCGCATCAGGCCATTGACTGAACATAACAATTCCTGCTGTGCACCAAGGATGAAACGATGTTACTTGTGAGACACAAACTAGGTGATCAGACAGAGGTACATGTTTGTCACACCACCGCTGGTCAGCTAAATTGCATTTTACTGTTTCTCAGAAACAGCATCAGGTATTAGCTTTAGTGAGAGTCACTACTCTGAGCTTGATTCGAGACTCCAGTGGCCACCCACAGTCACCTGATATGTTGCAGTTTGATTATTTCACTGAAATATCCTTTAATTTAAATTTGGTAAACCAAGGGGTTCTGAATCAATTAAAGATTTAATATTAAACAAGTTCAGCTACTGATAAGCAGCTCTGTGTGATTAAAGAGAGATTAGAGGCTCAATATAATAAAAGGAGGCCACTAAGCTAAGGTATGTATTTCTATCTGTATTTCTGTCTTTTTAAGCAGTTATTTTTTAAATCCTAAATGTGAACGATTACATGTGTTTAATAAGGTGCTAAAAGGAAACTTTGATGGTTACTGTTTATTTATTTTGTATTTTATAAGGGACAAACAATACAGGAAAAAAAAATCATCTTTGCACATTTCTGGAAGAATGTTCACACCCAACCTGTTTGATGTTTAATTCTTTTGTTTGTTTGGGCAGATGAGAATATTGTCATTCAACTACAGTTAACACAACTGTTGGTCTGTATTGCAAAAGATCATCATACACTACATCTACATGCACAACTTCACACATTGTTGGATTAAAGGTGACCAGCATTTCAATGGAGGGTGAATGAGGGACAGTAACAGACTAGTGCCGCTATTGTTGGATCTGGCAGATACATTGGAATTTTCCAAAATCCTGTGAGTTTCCATAAGAGGAACGTATTGTTGTCCAGGATTTGCAGAGTTTCAAATATGAATACAGCAGTTCAAATATAAAAGCAGATGATGCCTCTTTTAAAGTTTAATTCACATTTCTGCACATGTTGTCATCACAATCCACACAATAACCATCTGCAGTTAAATACTGCCATATTGCCATAAAAAAATATTATTTAAAATGTGGTCTAGTATTTTGTGTGTTGTATTTTAATTCAGTAAGTGAAATAAACTGCATTTTTTCTGTGTGATCAGCTGATTGAAGAAAAAGTAAAACAACAACAACAACAACAACAACAACAACAACAAAACAAAAAAAAGTTTTTAAAAAAAGTAGATTGATATGAAAAAAAATGAATAAAAGTGTTTGTGTGATTCAAGAGAGGTTTGAGGTGCCTTCACCTGATAAAATGACCAAAATATTATGGCACACAAGTGTGGTGAGATATCGACCTGCTCTGAGGTGGGTGACGGACTGCAAGAGACACTTGAAATTGCCACCAAGATTGCAGGATGCTGCTGGATTGGAATCACCACAGCCTCCACCACATCTCTCCTCCAACTGGGGCACACAAGGATCCACTAAAAGATACTAAATCGTGCAGGAGTGTGGACAGCTCAGGCTGTCAGAATGGTTGAATTGATAAGATACCTGTCAATTCATCTGATTTCTTTAACTGCCTTAGTTTACGTAAACCTTAATGTGACAGTTTGCAAAATTAAATAAAAAAACACTTACACTTGAAGTGACGAGAACCATGAATTCACTAGAGAAGCACAGGATGTGGCCTGATGTAAGTTTGTCACTGGGCCTGTTGCCTGGATCCACGTTCAAAGAAGATACGAGTGTCAACAAACTGCAGGGACTGCTACAACATGTCAGGTAGGATATTAAATACACAAGACAGTGAGGAGGAAGGTTTACCTGACAGAGAATCAGAATCAAAGCACAGGAATAAATACGTAAAGTTGATCACTATTACAAAGTTGTGTATGCAAAACACAGATGTTAGTGCACAATTTTTCCTCTAATCTTCTCATTGTGTACACTATCAGCACATGATTCCTAATGTAAACCACAGTCATCATGAAATCATGCACACATGGAAAAGCTTTATGTCTACATCCTACCAGCCTGGACTTTTAGCCACAAATTGAAATATACAGCCCCATAAATAAACCACAGAGGGCAGATGATGTGAAATTAGTGTGGGAGAGGATTACGCATTGGGTCACCATTTTGCGGTTGTTCTCGGAGACCTGCTGTACAATGTAAGACAAAAAGTTAAATGATATCAGGTGAAAGGCTAAACAGAATTCTGCAGACACAATTTAGATAGAGGAGGATAAATCATCCTAAAATGATGACTGAATAACACTGAACTCCACCGATCGTATTTGAAGGTCAACAAAAGAAGATCGTAGACTTTATCATAGAACATACAGTATGTGTGCATCTCTTGATATATCCATTTAAGTATCATACTCATGTTTGAACCATGTAACATTATTCCAAATTTACAGCATCATTTTTTGTACTAACCATTGTGTACCAGTACAGTACGTACTGATGCATACATGTAGGTACAATTGAACAAGATGTTAAGTTAGGGAATAAGGAGTAGGGGTGTGAATACAAATACGTTATTCGGAAAAGCACAAATAGTGGGTATTCCTTTGTTTCATACAAACATTTAAGAAATTATTTGTTTTTGCGAAGAAAAAAAAAATCATGTCAAATACCAGCGCGCAGGTCGGTTACATCGCTATCTAAGTCTCTGTCCTCTGCTCCGCCGTTACTTCTAGCAGCAGGTCTCAACGAGGGGAGTCACATCCACCTGCTACATGATGCACATTTCTTAATTTGGACATCACTCTCAGAGTTGAGGGTGTTCCCCAGAGATAAAGCTGAGCTACTGACACACACAAAGTGCTCCCAAGGAACTCTCCATAACCTGCTGTTCCCCTTCTCCTTTCCACAAAGTTAAGTTATAAAAAATAGGCGATAAATGAAAAGTGCAAAGCAATAATTGCTTTCAAAGTTCTTCCCTACACGTTACATGGTGTGCTGTTTCTGTGTTATGGGTGTGTAAATAGGTAGAGGTCTGTCTGCAATGAGACAATGAGTAAAGTTGTAACTCAGTAGTCAGTGCAGTTGTCTATGATCTGGGAGACTCCAGTTCAAGACCCAATGTGGGGACCTCCTTTGTAAGGTAGTTTATTCATGAACACTTATTGCAACACTTTAATTTTCTAAAACTGAAAGCGTAATAAAAACAAAAACAAAAACAGGATTTTTACGCCTCTTTCCACTTTTATTCGAATACAGATACAAATAATTTGCCGCCTCAACAAAAACAGATACAAATACAAATAGGCCCACATCCATAATAAGGAGGTAACAATCTGGGTATTTTTTAACTGACTCAATCCTTTAGACACCTGCTTCTGCCACTTTGACACAGTGACAATTATGCCTAACAGTGTAGGTGAGAAAAAAACCTATGGGGAAAATGATAATGCCACTTCGTCAACAGTAAAGTGTGATGCAGGGGAGCACCATATGTCAAACACTGCTGTTACCATGGTTTAACAGAAAATGTTCTAAATGCATCAGATTAATGCAATTTAGTGTGTAATGAATGCAAAAGAGAATGGTGTGTATGTGAGTGTGTGGGGGGTGTTCTGGGGGGTGTTTGCGTCAAACTCAATTTCACAACTCAAAGTAAGATACCTGCCAATACTTTATTTGCTCAGGTGTGAATAATTCAGCTTCATTCAAGCAGATACAATAGCTTAAGGGGCTTACAC
This sequence comes from Thunnus albacares, assembly GCF_914725855.1. Taxonomy (NCBI): domain Eukaryota; kingdom Metazoa; phylum Chordata; class Actinopteri; order Scombriformes; family Scombridae; genus Thunnus; species Thunnus albacares. The sequence continues at coordinate 26,349,502 of NC_058106.1, forward strand.
TTGACATGATATCAATATGCTCATAATATTCTCCTGTTCCTTATGGTCAACAGCATTTATTTGATGAGTGAGACTCCCAGGTAATCAACATAAATCTCTGGCTTCTCTCATCATCCTTCCAAAAGCATTCTTAATTTTAGCTAACATAATAACCCATAACAGATAGCTCATGTTATATATATTATTTGGATGCTGTTCAAACTTACAGGCCCTTTTTTGTTGCTCTTATTTACCTTTGTGAATATCTGTGACCACTGGAGTGTTTGGCCTCTATTAACAATGAATACACAAAAATGAAAAGAGACAATGAGGAAAGGCTCTTTCATGAAAGGTGATATCAAGAGAGGCAGGGTTCATGAGGGTGCTTGACTGTAATGGAGATAGACTGCAGATAGCTTCAGGGGACTGCGATTTTATTGAAGCCACTGTGACACTCCAATATCACCCCTTCTTAGATATGAATGATTGCACCTTTGAGAGAAACTGGATGAGAAACATTTAAAATGTAGATGGCAGCTTCAGCAACACAGTTGTTTATACCCACATCTTGTCTAAGGAATCCTTGACTTTATTTGAATTCTCTAATTGTTCGCCTCTGTCATATTACTGAAGCATGTGCCGGTGTCTTTGGATGTGTATTGGGTGTTTTCTCTCATCATTGTTAATTAATTAAATGGCTGGCAAAGGGCCAGTCACGCTCATTTGCCCTGTGATCTTCCAGATGGACACCATTTAGAGCCAAACGCCCTCTTACCCTCTATTCATTTATGTGTTGCAATTCAACCATTCCTCAGCTGCTGTACATAGTCCCAGAGGTCAAAGGTTATGGACTCAATGATAGGTTAAGTTTGCCATCTTTCAGCGAGGCATGTTCATAAAGGACAGGCAGAAAGAAAGGAGGCTGTGGAGTGAATTTTAGAATAGACCATGTGAAAGTGCCACAAGGTCAAGTGTTGTTGCCTGTGCTGTCCTTGTCAACACCTTAAAAAATGCCTGTTTTTCATGCTGTCATGTTTGATCTTATTGATTTCTGCTCAGTAAGCTGCACACAGAGTGATAAATATGTAATTTTGTATTTAGCATGTCTGTTGACAAGTGATAGATACAAGTGTCAGTCTTAAAAGCAGCCTACATTTTGACAGAAATGGTAACAGGAGTCGATACCACGGGCAAAAACAAGATTTGATTTTCAGATTAAGCTTCAAATGTATCATCTATTTGAATAAAACCCACATTCTGCTGACACGCACATATATATATATATATATATATATATATATATATATATATATATATATATATATATACATACACATACATACATACATACATATACACACACACACACACACACACACACACACACACATATATATATATATATATATATATATATATATATATATATATATATATATATATATATATAACAATAACACACACAAAAGCGTAATGGTCCATTTTGACATTTTGAGGAACACATCTAAATTATCTTTGCTGTCTGGAGTAGCCATGAACTTTGGCACGTTGGGTTCAGAGCAGAGACCATGAAAATGTTGCATTGAAAGGCATTTTTCAAGATGTTGGGCGATATTTCTCTAGGCTACTTTGAATTTCTGCCAAAGCTATGTCAGTTAACCTTAACTCCTCTTCTTGAGGCTACAACTTGTTACACAAGATGGAACATTTTTTGTCCATGAATATTTCAGACCGTGAACTGCATCTCAACTCTGCACTCTGTATAGAGTAGTGCAGAACAAGAATTAAATACATGAGTTTTAGAGAAGATTTTTTTTTGGAATAGCCTTAGGGATTATGCTAATATTTTGACAATCAATCTCATTCAATGTTGTATCTTTAGACAGTGATCTAAATCTGCTCAAGAAACTAAGTTAGATGCTAGTCTGTATTAGTGCTCATATTTTGTGAAGATATCAGGTTTTGTGTTGAAATGAATTCTACATTTTCTACTGCCTGAATCCATCCAACTTATCTAAAGTTGATCTATTTTTTCCTTTAATGTCACCACTTTGTATTTCAATCTGTCCTGTGATCTAATCACCACAAAATATGTGAAATCCTTTACATTAGAGTATAAAGGTTTTACTGCATACATTTCCAATTAATAGTAATGAGTCAAAAAGATTGCTTGCCATTTCCATAAAAGAAATTAAGGGGTCTGGGATTTTACTGTTCTAGCCTTAAAGGTTTAATGTTTGTAGTGTGTAGTCAGTGTGACCTTGGCTTTTCATGGCCAACCTGGACAGAGGAAATACAAAGAATAAAAGTGAACAGATCTAGTGAGGATAAAGTCTACTACAGAGTCACACTCTTTATCTTTCACTCATCTGTCACTGACTGTTTCTCCTCCACCTCACCGCCAAGGCAAAACACGGCCTGTGGTTCTCCATTCCCTAGACAGGGACCCTAACTGACCCCCCAGCAGTAATTTTAGACTTCCAGCTAATTCAAGGTCATCCCAGTTTTTATTATTTTATTTTCGAGAATAGAAGCCAACCTGTTCTCAGGCACTGTGTCATGTTAGATTCAGTTGCATTATATTTCTGTAATCATCTTGCCAATGTCTGTAGGAGTCTGTTATCTATATGTCAATTTTCTTTTCTGGTTTAATAGAATATTCAATTGTTAATTTCACAAGGCATGCTTGTTTTTCAACTGAAGTAACAATGCCAAAAGTCCCCTTTGTATTTTGAATTTGTGTAAATAAAATAAAATAAAAAAGCTGTAATGAGCACAAAGTGTTGCTCCTTATGGCAAAGGCTGCCTCAGAGAAAGATGAGACAGACATGCATGACACATGAATTTTCAGCCTTTGGACACTACTTGTTTCCATGCTAATGAGCTGTACTGTTATTAGGTTGAATAATAAAGAAATAAAGTTAAAAACCCGGTCTGACTGCCAGCAGGAAGTCATCAGCAGTGGCGCCAGTTATCAGTCCCATTCTTGTACACGGTCACGTTCGACATGTACAGTAAATGTTGAAGAGATGTCAGCTGTCTCTCATTGTCGTGCTATGTCAGAGAAGTTGAAGCGAGACCGTGAAATGTGTTTGGACAGCTTTGGTGTTGCTAACCATTCCAGGGGACATCATCCTTCTACAGACAGTGCGGTCAGAGAGGTCCGTTGTAAGCACTGACATCTACATAGGACCACATCAATGGTTTAGAGCGACAGGTCACTTTTTACACTAACACTTGCCACTGGGCACTGTGAAGCTTCTGGTCGTGATCCAATAAAGCAAACCAAAAAGCACATTAGAAATGAAATAAAGTTCTATAAACTCTAATGAAGGCGTTTTATATCCAGCAGTACTACACCAACTACTGTTGATTTGAAATGAAAACTACCATTATATATTTTGCTTATTGAGTCTGTTTTTAATAATATACACTATGTATATATATATATATATATATATATATATATATATATATATATATATATACAACATTTATAAAAGATTAATCCTGGTTGACAGTTTATGATGTTTTTTTTTAGCTAACACAGCTACTAGAACATTGTTATTGAGTTATTCTCCTGCAGTGCTGCACAATAGACAGTTTTTATTCATTTATTTAAAATAAAAATGTTCTTCTTTTTGAATGAATGATGCAGGCGTCCAGCTCTTCCAAAGCCAAGTACTGTTAAACTTCACTCACAACTTTTCAAGATCGATTTCCTCCTCCTCACTTCCACAGGATCACATCATTAGATTTGCCTGGTTAGGTGACGCCTACAGGTCTGATGGGTGATGGATGTTTTATATATAGAGACCAAATGAAAATCCCCCCCCTTCCTCCTCCCCACTTCCACACACCTCCCTGTCATACACACACAGAACTCTGATGTTCCTCCTATCATCTTCTATCAAAGAGGCAAGATAACCTCAGTGCCAATGACAAACTTTGACAAATGGCTTGTCTCCAAGCACCTGCGAGAAGATGGAACTGACAGACTCCTTCACCTTTCCTCTTCCTCCAAGCCTTGGGCTGTGCCAAGCAGGCATAAGTGATATACTGTAGGACATGGCTGGGTGTAAGTCATGCTCCTTCCGTTTCCTCCAGATTGTGAGGGTCTCCATCTATCATTGTCAGTCACCTCTCTCTCTCTTTGCTTCTGTCCGTCTCACATGCTCTGTCTGTCCTATGAGCCTTGTCTCTTTACTCATTCACCCAAAGGTCACTCTTCCATTCTTCCATCCCCAATGTTTCCTCCCTCAGCCACTGGAGCAGTCTGCAGATATCTATAACGCTGTACAGATGGCTGGTAATCTGGCCCGGGGTCATTATGAATCCTAGCCAGGGCCCTGACCGACGGCTACTCTCCCCTTCTGTCAGCCCATCTCCACAAACGTGGTTTAAAATGAGCCATTCATCTAAATTTCCAGACATTTGGCTTTTCTTGGCAAATATAGCTCAACTATTTTGCCTGAAGAATCCAAATGCATATGCTTTATTTAAGCAGACAAAGATTGATATGCACTTGAGTTGTGATTACACAAACTGTACGCATGCACACACACACACACACACACACACACATACACATACACACAGCAGTGATTATCCAACCAGTACCATTTTGTGAGCTAGTTGATCATAGTGTTTTAACTGGGCTGTGTGTGGTGTGGTACTGAAACACTGAGCATTAAAGATTTTACATGCCACCTGGAAAAACTGTTATGTACTTTCTGTCTTTTTAATATTATTCTTGATATATGGAGTAATAAGAAATACCAGCGAGCCTAATGTAACATTCAAAGGATTGTGAATAATTCAGTTCAATTTAAAGAAAAGTCAGATGGGAATCTTATAATTCCAGGATCATGATTTGCCATTAGTCCTTGCCCCTGGTCCTTTCCCCCCTCTGTCTTTACAGTGTATCTGCTTTTCATAATCTCAGCACCATCCATGCATCATTCACGCTGTTGCATCCTGTTTTCCCCCTTCCCCTCATTATCCTGCCATGTGCTGTGTCCCCTCACCAACCTTAGTCGCTGTTTAATGTAGTCACCTGACAGCTTCCACTAGTCTCCGCCCTCCTTCCTCTTAGTGTTCATCACCATGTGACATTACTGACCTTCACCGGACGTTGTTTCCATTAGTTTGACAAATTTGGTGCGTCAAAGCAGCTTTGTTGACATGCAGGTGTAGAATCACCACTGAATGGATTCCTCATAATGAAAATGCCAGAGGAAGTGATGCTGTCTGTTAGGGGTCGGCAATTAGGTTCAGCCAAGGGCCACTGTTTTCAGTAACACTATTTTACAGGTGCAAGACTATGTTTAGATTATATTTGTTTGCCGCCTGCTTTTGCAAATGCCTAGAAAACTGTATGTGGTTGGTCAATGCTTTCTCTTGCAAATTGTGTTCATAAGCAGCTCATTTGCATTGGAAATAACATTTCTGTAGGAAACATAATGTCCCTCAATTACTAGTATCTGCAAAAGCCATTTATGTTCACCTGTAACATTTTGTTCTAATGCAGGAAGTAATGTGATGTTGTAACAGCAAAACAACATTGTACCACACTTCAAGTTAGCATTGCCTTTAAAAAATATTTATCTAAGAACACAATATTCCCTCCACCTTCACTAAGCATTTTGAGTTGCCTTAACATAACCCTAAAAAACACAAGTAGCCTTAAAAGTAAAGTAAAAAGCATTGATGGTGAATGTTTTTCAGATATACATACCATATGAGCATTTTTGTTTAGGCAGTTAACATTTTGCAGATGTGTTCAACATAAATGTTTCATCATTAATGTTGATAAGAAATGTAATCTAAGTGGGATTACGTTTCCGCCTAAATTTATTTACTTTATTTACTCATTTACGATGTATACAAATGCACTTTATAGGAGTCATAGTTGGGTTGGTATGTGTGTTGGTGTGCGTGTCTGCGGCTGTGTGCAGGGAGATGCATTGGTGTGATCTCTGGAGGCAGCTGTGGCTGTGTCATTCCCAATGTGGATGAGAGAAAATCTATGACTGCCCAAATGCTATAGCCCTGTGAACAGATGACCCAGTGATAAGACACTTTAATTTGTATTTTTGTGTGTGTATTTGTGTGTGTGTGTGTTCTTGGCTGCATTTTTTTAAATGGGACTATGAAACTACATTTTATTTAATGTCTCACAGTTTGCTGCTGTTGCAAAATCACACCTTTAATCCCAACTTGGCTCAGAGTTATTTTCTGTTCTATTAGTTTTCTTTAAATGCCCAGAAATCTAATTTAGATGCTCTTTACAAATTTAATGCATCAATGTGCTGTAGTTATAAGCTGCACAGACGACAATGTTTAGGTAAAACACTAATTTTGCTCTATATGTTCCACACTGTGAGTCCCTGATTTTTGTTAAATCACAGATTCATTCTTGCAGAAACATAGCTGAAGTAAAAGAATGAGAGGAGAAGTGCAAACAAGACTTCTGAGCCTCTAAAAAAAAGGTGTGTGTGTGTGTGTTTGAGTGTGTGTCAGAGAGAGTGTGAAAGAGTGAGTGAACTGATTTTTACAGTTTTTTTTCCATTGAGTCTTCAGGGCACTGTGTTTTTAAGGTTCATATCTCCCAAGTGTCTCACAATATGTCCTCCTTTTTAAGTTACTGAAGAAGCCTTTCTCATGATCAGTCCACAAACAGCAAAGGGCAAGGTTGTGACTTCTGTATCCCATTGCCTATCCTTCCTCCAAGCATGCACTTGATCTTAACGCAGGAAGACAGTTCAAACAGCTTCCTCAGATTTAAGCCTGGATGTGCAAGCAAGCCTGCCCTTCCCCTGTTGTTACCAAGCATGGGACTTGATTTTTTTGTGAAGAGTGCATTCAGACCACAGCCTCTATAACATATTCCAAATCTACTCCCGGGTTTCTTGAAGGACAAGGCAAATTTGCTCTTTCGCAATAGATATGCTTCTCAAAACAGCAGTCAGTGGAACAACAGTGAAGTATGCCCTTTCCATGACAGAACCCTCATCCATCATGAGGACAAGCATCCCAAGTTTATTTCCACTCCAGTTCTTAGATTTACGTGAGAAGATTGCACCTTGAAGTGAATGTATACCCTCTTGTAAACTTTTCTGAAATCTGTGTACTTTTATTCTTTTAAATTTACAGCCACTAGCTATCAGCCAGTGATCCATTTTTTTCAAACTGGGCAGGTTTATTGACAGGATTGACCATAACGGCAACTAAATATTCATCATCTTTTGACACCCATCTTGTTCAGGTTGTGCACTTGAAATGAACATAATTTGACCCGTCATTAAAAGATTTGTTAACAAGATTCATTAAGGCCATATTTCTTTTACTTTGCTACAAGATTTGGTGCATTTTGTGGCTTGAATCAACATAGAAAATAAATGATGTGTGCTTTGTTTCACTGGTACATAACCTGCCTTAAGAGTTAAAGTTAATTTTTGTTTTATTTTTCATTCCAGATGAGGAGCTGAGCTTGTTTCTGACTGTATGTGAGTCTGGGTACATATGTCTATAGACTCCTCTGCGCTGTCCATGATAGCAGTAAAATGCAGAATGACACTATTTCACAAAGGTCTGATCTTCAGGCAGAATCAGTGAAATTGCAAGGCATCCATAGGTGTGCATACACACACACCATTATCACCACCATCACACCTGATTTCTGTATGGTTTATAGCCTTGCAGCGACTGTGTTTACCTATTCGGAGTGTGTGTTGCTGATAGATGACAACAGCCAGGCTGAGAATGGTGATGAGGTTTTGTTCATGGCATAATGCAGAGCCAGGTATCAGCAAATACAAGGGACCTGTCATTATCTAAAACACCACATTTCCCCTGAGGTACTCTGAAAGATACAGCACACTTGCAGACAGGATTTCTTTCTCTCTCTCTTTCTCTCTCTCTCTCTCTCTATCCCTCTCTCTCTCCTTCTCTCACTCAAACACTCCCACATTACACACAATAATTCATTTTGCCGGAGCAGCGGTGCATTATTTGTTAAGCTATGTTATGTTCTGAACTCAATGAATAGTGCGTTTCACATCTCTAGGGACCTTGTTTGTTATCTATGTACGTTGTTAGAGGTATGCACACTCGTAAGGTTATTATAAACTCAAAGGTAGAGTGTGTATGTTTATTTGTGTGCATGCCTGTGCAAACATGTTGGCTATAAGGGATATTTTTCATTCAGTCTTCTCGGCTATTTCAGTAGTACAGCAAGCCGACCATTGAATAATGATTTACTGCACAGAATTTTGGCTAAAATATGGACTTGAGTCTTGACATGACAGCCGAAAAATAGCTCCCACTGAGAGTGTTTAAAAACAAAATCTGACATGTCTTATTAGGGGGATTGTTAAAGGTTCACAGAGCAGATATTTTCTGTGCTGGCTGTAATACGATTCTATTTAGGATGCTGTTTTTCTTTCCCCCCATATCCCCTTCCCCTCTCTCCCCTCTGTGATCCATATCACTGTTCCCCGGAGAGGGAAGAAAGGTGACAAACAAACCTATTCATCATCAGCAGGTTCTCCTGGCTAAACTGTTATCCGAGCTGAACTCTCTAAACTTTTCCCAGTGGCCTATTGTTTACGGCTGCATCCTCTAAATTTACACCCACCGTTTGTTTTATGAAGTGTCCATGGAGGGTAAGAAAGGTAGATAGAGGCCTGATGTCAGCATATTTCCCTGTCCTGCATCTATACTGTGATGTATGGTTGAACAGAGCCTCTGTTTGGGCCCTCCTTCTCAATTTTTTACATGGTGCTATTGTTTTATACCACCTAGTTTTAGAAATACAGCATCATCACATTACTAAGCTCTCTGAGGAGAGCTTATTGTAAATGATTGGAGGTTATTCACGGGACCAAAAGGGAGGGAGTGGAGTTGGATGATTTGGAGGAGGGAGAGCCTTATACGGAGCTTTACACTATATTGGCTATAGAGGTAAGCAATGGTGTTATATGAACACTGCTTATTTTCAAAGTTCTGCATTCAGTGTAATGAACTTAAGCTGCTGTGTAACAGCTTCAGTTTAGGTCGGGTTTATTACCTGTAATTGTTCCTTTAATTTGTTTAGCTTTTGTTTCTTAGACACACTAAAAGCAAATAGAGATCATTTTGTATAGTTTGTATTCCGCTAACATTCAATTTACAGCGCAACATCAGCATTAGGAGCCACAGTTGTTTGCTGAAAAGTCATGCACGGATGTTGCACAGTCTAAATTTGAGTGAATAACCCAGGATCACTGACAATAAAGCAGACTGTTTTTAACTTACACTCAAAAAATAGAGATTAGCACCAATGCCATTGTCTGCGAGTCCTTTTTAATCAAAGTCCGAATTGTCACTGTGACAAATTGAATTAATTCCAATTTTGCTCCCTCTGAGTGACAAGATTCCATTATGCTCACGGGCAGGCTGTCTACAAATTGTATTATGACCTGATGTCTCCATGTGTATTTCCATAGAAGCCTTTGACTGAATGATTCATTGCAGTGGAAGAAACAATGTGCTGTATTGTTAATATAATCTCCACCATTCCAAAAAAAGCGCTTAAATAAAAGGTTAATTACTCTGCTGTATCATACCATTTGCAATGGACTGACATGTATACAAGTGTTATCAAATATATTTGTGCAGTGGGTTATAATTGAGTCTTCACACTTGAATTACCTAATTAAGTAACTGCAGAGTTATGTATTACGTAAGAGCAGAGCATGAAATATTTGGCTGCACTCACTTGCAATTAGAGACTTGAAACTAAAAAAAAGATATTATGTGGGATATAAAACCTTAATCGACATAATTTTCTGAGTTGACTGTTGTGTGTGAAGTTGGATGAAGGTGAGTGGATCATAGATCATTCATAGATCTGTGTAGTACTTGCCAAAGATTTGTATCAACTTTCTAATTCCAGATGCTTTTCTTCTCACTATTACCCAGCTGTCTTTTAATAAATGCTGTACTGGATCAATGAATGACCTTATCCACCAGGAAATCACCAGGCAGTGATATCTAAAGACTGCTGAAGAATTAAATAATTCTTTCTTTGTGTCTTTCTTTCTTTCTTCAAACCACTGATGCACTGCATACCACTAGAGTATTGGGCCAGACGAGCTTGACTATCCAAAATGATCCATCTTTGTAAATCTGCCAGATGCTGTTACAATAAGTGCTCACGGTACCTGTTTATGATGTCTCCCCAGATGTCTTTTAGACACAGCAGGCATGCAGTGCATTTGCAAGTCTTCAACATCTTATTTACAACACAGTAAATAATTTGCTTAGTATGCAGGCGCGTAGCCAGTAATGGGACCGGGTGGCACTTGCCCACCCACATTACTACAATAGAGTGGAGATACTAGATACTAGAGATAGTAGAGTGTGGTAGATAGCAGGGATGTGCAGAGAGCTCAGTAATTGTATTTGTATCTATATTTGTTGAGGCAGCAAAATTATTTGTATTTGTATTTGAACAAAAGTTGAGAAAAAAAAATCCTGTTTTTGTTTTTATTATGCTTTTAATTTTAGAAAATTAAAGTGTTACAATAAGTGTTCATGAATAAACTACCTTACGAAGGAGGTCCCCACACCGGGTCCCTAACTGGAGTCTCCAAGATCATAGACGACTGCATTGCCTACTGAGCTAAAACTTTACTCATCACCTCATTGCAGACAGACCTCTACCTATTTATACATCCATAACACAGAGACCACACAATATGTAACGTATAGGGAGGAACTTCAAAGGCGAAGGTTATGGAGAGTCCCTTGGGAGCACTTTGCATGTGTCAGTAGCTCAGCTTTATCTCTGGGGAACACCCCCAACTCCAGGAGTGATGTCCAAATTAGGAAATGTGCGTCATGTAGCAGGTGAATGTGACTCCCCTCATTGAGACCTGCTGATAGACGTAGCAGTGGAGCAGAGGACAGAGACTGAGATAGCGATGTAACCGACCTACACACTAATATTTGACATGATTTTTTTCTCTTCCTGAAAACAATTAATTTTTAAAATATTTTTATGAAACAAATATTTGTAAAAAAATCCCACTATCTGTGCTTTGCCAAATAGCGTATTTGTATTTGGGCACACCCTTAGTAGATAGTATAGTGGAGATTATTAGATAATGGAGTGGGGAAAGGATGAGGGGGGAGATTGTCTCTAGCAGCCTGACTACTAAAAACTGTAGTTAGCAACTTGACAGAACAGAGGAAACTCTCCAGAAGAACAAAATTAAAAATTTAACTTCTGAAGTAAATTTTTAGACAACTTTTATGGAGCTCAGGATTTATCAGGTTGACGGCAGCTTTACTCCAAACAATTTCACTGTGTGAACCTGGACTGTGTGTCTGACCTTTTGGATGTGTAGAAGAACACAGAACATTAATTAACATTATCCTGACTGATCCTGTTGGAATGTCGGGAGATTTAAATAATCAATGCAGTTACACTGCTGTGCCTCATGCGTAAATGCACACCACGTCTCTCTCTGGGGAGATGCACTTATTGTTTCTGCTGCAGCCGGATCGCTGCAACTATTTAATAATTTTACAATTTTTTGAGAGAGGGTGCACTCCCAACTGAAATCATGTTCCCTGGCTATGGGTTCACCTGCCAATTTATGTGCCATTTATCAACCACATTCACAGCCAAATTTGCATGTCTGTTATGTCCTTTGTGATGCAGAATGTTGCAAAGTAAACTGGTCACTCATTTTTCAGTTTGTCTGTGTTTGTTCTTTTTCTTCTAACTTTTCATAAGTCCATTTTTCTAGGAAAAGATGGCCCACTCACTTTTGTATTAGCCCACCAAAAATACAATTTCTGTCTATTCCACTGTTTGTATGTATCTTTCAATGTAATAATATCATGCTTGCCATAACATAGAGAAAGCATCATATTCAAGGCTCGCCTTAAATTCTCTTCATTTTCAAAATTATAAAATGTGTTTACATGGGGTTAGGGTAAGTTGGCTGGTCATCCCTCCCCCCATTTGGTGCCATGAGGTTGTTAACTGTACTGGCGCATCTTTGAAAAGGCTGTTCTGCATACATAGTTGCTTTGCTGGACATATACCTTGTGGCAAGCTTTCTGCTGATGTAGTGGTATTGCAGACAGATGTAGGGGTTACTCTACTCAAACAGGGTCAACGTCTCCCCTGTGGTGCTTTAGTGTCCAGCTACCAACTGGGAAGAGCATGAGAAAAAAAGAATACAATGAAGTGTGTTTGTATTTGTGTGTGTCCGACAGATCAGTGGAACACATTGTAAGGAAGCCTTATCGACATGCTCTGTTGCAATTAGTACTCACAGCGCAGGGGCTTTACTGCAATACAATACTCTCATTAAGTATTCAGATGTATAATAATACAACATGTTAAATACTGTAAGAGATGGCTGAAAAATGTGTGCATGCCCCTCATGAGGGTGAGTGCCAGTTGGTGTTGTGGGACCCTGACCTTTTGCTGACAGGGTAGGAGAAAAAACATGTGTAGTCTCCAGCTGCTGCAACACAGTGATGTCCAAAGGCAAGGGTTATTCAGCCTGTGGGAACCAGCAGGGGGCAGGGCGAGGGGGTCCAGATGTGTGAACACCCCACAGCGATGTGTCAACTGTGGCCATGGATGACATGACCTACCCTTGGGGCAGGACACTAGTTTGGTACAGTATACTGCTGCACAGGGAGTGCACTGGTGGATTTGAGTGTGTGTTTCTGTGCGTATGTGAATGTGTCTGGATGAGACAGACTTTCACATAAAAGTGAGATTTTGAGACAAAAGTTAGTTCATCAGCATGAAATACTGTGAGGAGAGTGAGTGCCCATTTGACTATTTTGAGTCTACTGTACCTTATGAACTACAGCACACAGGATGCCATTAGAGAAGGAGATTGCTTTTTAAGTGCTATCAGTACAGAGTACACTGTTTAATCTGAGGAGATTTATGGAAGGCAATCACCCAAGTAAAAATTGTAGATGCCATTTATCAGGCAAAATGGAAATTACAGCCATAATTTTCACAACCGGACACAGATGAGACCTTCTAACCACATAAACCCCCCTCGAGGTCCCTAGGCTCGTTTTTAATGTTCCTTCTCTGTGTTAGTGTGACCTGGAGGACTGACTGGCTGACTAGCTACCCACAACCCCCCTTCCCCAGGTCTGCTCATTACCCAGCCCTCCCTTCAGAGTGTCACAATGTGAGAGGGACTAGTTTATGAACAGGAAGAAGGGCTGTCTGGGCTGCCCGTGATTGAATCAGGAGAGAGATGGCACGACTGATCATTTTTCCTCTTGCTGTTTTTTTAAACAACTGACAAATGTTGGATATTGGGTTTTTGTCAATCTCATAATGCCTCCCTGCTGTCCCATCAGAAAGGTTAAGAATAGAGGGTGTAAGATTACCTAAATTGGAATTAAATATATACTGTTGTGAGTACTAAGTGTTTGCACATTTTAAGTGTTTTAAGCTGGACAAAATAAAAAGAAAAAAGAATGAGGAAGATAGCTTTGGGGTGCGGTGGGGTTCATGCCTCTCCCTCACCTGCCTGAAAGCTTTGGCGCCTTTGTGCCTCCTCCCTGATGAATAACCATGTCACACAAAAATGGATGTTTCAAGTAAAAGCACCCTGAAAATACAGTTTAGAACAGCACAGCAGATGAAATAGGCTGTAAAATGGACCATCCATCATATTGTCTAAGAAAAAGTGACACATGGGGAAGGGGTTTAAGGCACTTTTCATTAGGCTTCTGCAGCACTGGCTATCCAGATCACAAGACTAAATAATGACCTCTGCACCAAAAGTGTTTTCCAACGAATAGGAGACAGAAGACATACTGTACTCCATACTCTCTCCATCTTACTCTCTCTCTCTCTCTCTCTCTTTCTCTCTCTCTTTCCCTGCAGGAAATAAAATGCCATCTATTTTCTCTCAGCCTGTCTGCCTGTTCTTTATATAAATCCCTGCTCTCTGGCTGAAGACAGTGAATGATATAGATTGTTCTTGGAAATGTACAGCAGCACAGTCCTAGTAGAGAATTTCCACAATAAGTGTCCTTGACTTGAAATCTATTGAGACTGGTTGGTTCAGAAGATAAAATTATTTTAGGGGTCTGGCAAAGCACCCGTGAGAGGAATACATTTGATACATCCTCCTTTATACCGCATGCATCTGAGTGGATGAATGCATTGATTTGCATGTGTGCTGGTGATATATAATTACGATGAAGTGAAAATTAACCACCATATGCAATGAGTTTTATAAACACACTGGGTGTGAATGAATTGCAGGTTTTAGTTAACTGAATAACTAAACCACCTGTCTTGTTTACACATCTTATGGATCAACAGCTTTAACAGTTCCTCTTTTTTAACACTTAAAATGTTAAGTGAATAATTAAAGCTAAACTTTTACTTCTCTTGGATGAATTATCCAAAGAGGCATAATTAGTTTGAAAAGCCTAATATACATTTCTCAAAGCCCTACCTTTGTTTTAGAGGTTCTTTCATTTTGAAATACCCTTTAAAATTAAATGGCTACAACATAGCAAATATAGTTGGGGATTTTTTAGATTAGACTTGCCTGCATAGTTTGGAGCCTGGGTAAGTTTTTCTGACTTTCATAAAGAAGGTCTGAACATGCAGATAAAACACATGCTGAAGATCTTTCTGATGCTTTGCCTTGTTGTTTTATATTAACACTTAGAGTACTTTGTCTTAAATCCATTGTTAATTACAACCAAATGATGTTCAACACAGTTAAAACCAGAGGGATATCAAACAAAGTAGATGAAAGCAATCAAATGTCTTAGAAAACATTACACTTAATTTGAAAACAACATCAAGGTTTTAATGGGATTCACTGACTAAAGCCCTTTTCAGACATGGCATATGAAATTGCTGGCTTCATCTATCTGTTAAAGTGTTGGCTTTCTGTCATTTAGGGATAGATGTCTTTTACGTTAATGTTAAACGGCTTTATTCAGACATTAAAAGACATTTATGGAATGAGTCACGTGCTTACATGATATTTGGCACCTGATGAGAGAGAGAACAGTGTTGAGTTATGTTTTTCTTCTTTCACAGGCTGAATCACTGATGGATTTCAAATCTTGTTTTGCTGTTGAAGCCTTAATTAATGACCATCGTGAGTGCGAGGCAAGCTCAACCCTGCATTTTTACAGTGAATTACTGATACAATTTTGTATCAACTTCATCTCTTATAAAGAGAGCAAATTCTGTTGCCTGTAGAAAGTTCCACATGCACAAGGATTGAATGACAGGATGTTAAGTTGGGACTCTCCTTTAATTTCTGATGCTTACATGCTGTATGTAAAGCATTTTGCTTGATATTCATTTATTCACTCATGCAGTTGGCATAAATGGGAAAAATAATGGGAGAGAGTGCTGGTTAGGTTATAATTGTGGTTGTACTGAGGGTTTATATCAGACTGATCTGATATAGAAGAATCTGCTCAACAACAGGCTTAAAACAGGCTCTTTCACAGTTTCATAGTTGCATTAAACAGATTTTTTTTTCTTTGTGCATAGGAAATAGTGGAGATAATACATTTATTACATTGATCTTGGATGGCGGAACAAGACGCACATTTCTCTCTCTCTCTCTGTATCTTTTACCTTTTGCTGTTGTGGTCCTCGCATTAATCTGACATCATTCAGTTCAGACTTGTGCCATTAACTGTTACTAAGTCGGACCTAATACAATTTCGGCTATGACTTTTATGTAAAAATGACTCAGGCACTTATTCAGACATGAAACCTGCATGTTAGCTTGCCATCAGATTAATGTAAAGGTATGCATGTCTGACAGGAGCTTAAGATCTCAGTATGGTAGCCTTTGTCCGCCTTGGTAAAAAAGTCTTTCAGCTACTTCCAGTACTTTAAAAGTATCATACATTACAGTCTGCAAAAATCCTGATTATGAAACAGAATATTTATTCTGTCATTAACCCTGGCAACATTTAAAATGTATCATTTATTTTTCTTTTCCACTGCAAGGTCATAAAACTTTAATTCCTGTGAAACAAGAACTTGCGGTTGTCAAAGACCAGAGGAAGATTCTTCAGTCATTGATTTATGAAATTGAATAGACTAATTACATACTAGATAAATGAACCACGGAAGAAGCGGAACATTTGCATTTAGCTATGAAAAGAGAAAAGAGACAATGTGTGTGTATGTGTGTGTGTGTGTCTCAGTGCAAGGGAATATGCATGCTACTTCTTGCATCCTCTTTGTCTCAGCCTGATCCATTTCAGGCCCATTGTATTGTCAGTTTGATTTATGTGGCGCCACGCTTGCATCTCCCTACAATGTCAACCCTATGAAAAATATATGCAGCTGTTCATATAATGTGTGATGATATCAATGCTCTGATGAATGCCTTCAGTTCGATCTCCCTAAATAAGATGAGTCCCATCCAACCCATAGCGCCAGCCATTAGCAAGACATTCAGCATGCCTGGAATGTTAATAGGATTAGCATTAGCATTTCATTCAAGTCTCCTACCTGTCTAGCATTAATGCTTTGATCTGCTCACACAGAATAGATACTAGGCCTATAACAAGGGCTAACACATGTCTTTGCTCCTTTTGGTACTAAGTAGGACAAGAAAGGAGGACAGGTGGAAATGTGTACAGTTAGGATTAAATCATGTGTATAAGAGCGTAATCATGATGTGGGTGAATAAAAGCAGAAAAGAGTTCAGTGGTGGCTGACTATAGGACAGTTTTCTCCTCTGGGTGCTTGCATAGAGGAAACCACACACACACACACACACACACACACACGGCAACAGCTACATTAGCTCCTTCCCTTCAAAGCAGTTAGCAGCTTAACATGGCAATGAGAAGTTTGCTTTGAAGTCAAGTGAACATTCACATGGACTCGGTGGTAAAGCCCACTCACACAGGTGAACATGTTCCGTCAGCTGCTGAAAAGCCTAACATTCATTTGATGTTTAAATATATTTAATGTATCTATAAAGCAGAGAATAGAGCAAACTTGGAGGTCCAGCGCAATTTGAATAACAGATGGCTTTCATCTGTGTGCGGACCATTGATGCTGCTCTGACCAACGGCTCAGAAGACACATCAGTCACGAGATTAACTGCAGCCCTCAACCAATCTACTTAGCTGAAGAGAACTTGAATCTATCGAAGTGGTTTCCAGGGGTTGTTAAGACAAATAGCTTGAGGCTGTTTAAACTTTTGCACAGTGTCTCTTGTCAGGCATTTTGTGAAAGTCGGATGGCCTCCATGGCATTTGTCTAAACAGGTCGATGTAAGCAGTTGCAAGGTGAGTTTTCAGGTCACTTGTCAGTTGGAATGACATTGGAAAAGGAGATGAGACCACACCAGAAGAGGCTATAGTTGACTGTGTGTACAGAGGGCAACTTATGTTAAATGACAGCTAGTCACCCTCTTAGCCTCAACAGTTTGCCTCTGCTGATGCGTAGACAAACAAACAAAAAACAAACAAACAAACAAAAAACCTGGAGACTTTACAGACATAGCAGACAAGATGAATTAAATTAACATAAAAAAAATGGTCCAGAAACTTATAGGTTAATGCTGACTATGGGATATAATTAAAAATATTGTATGTTGGACTAGATAGATTTTCGTAAAATCCAAAATGAGTGGAAAAGCTGTCTAAAGCAGAAGTGGAGTGAATATCAATATTTTCTGTAGGTCAGCAAATCCCACAAGACAAAAATCAACAATTAATATATCCTAATATTGCCTGTAAAGATAAAGTTTGATATAGCTTCTCTGTGCCTCCATCGTTGTCCAAACACTATTAAAAGACATAAATGAGCCACACTGTTACATTGGGTGATATGTTTCTTCATTATGATGAACATAGGCATTGTACTTTATTTGACAGTGTCCTGCTGCAGTAAATGCTTAATGGTGCATCAAACTCATGGCTGAAAATAGTCCAGACAAATGCACTCATTTCTCATTATGGTATACTGTAGCTCAGTATTTGACGCTTACCATCAATGTATGAGAGTGCTGTATGTTTAATTTCTATCTGATGTGTGTAAACAATACCATGTGTTACAGCCACCACTGACCCCTGCCCTATGTGTTTAATCTCTTTTAGTGCTCCTTTTGTACCTGTCAGTAGTCTGTGTGATCCCAGGGTTTGGATGCTCCTCCCACTTCCTGGTTGGCTTTTTCAGCCGGTCCAGATGATGCAACTGAGGACTGAAACTATCAATGTTTGGCCAGCTTGTCAGTTGGGGAGGCTGGGATTCTCTGAACAGCTTGCCACCGTGCCTCTCGTTGTTATCTAAGACTGTAAAATATCTGTTGTTTGTGAAACTAGTAAGAGGTACTTGGTAATTACCAGACTGGGCCATGTATAGTTTTTTGTTGATTACTGATAACACACACTGCGAGTTTCCTTTGTTAGACACACTAGGAGCAGGGATGCTATTTTGACTGTTTTTGTGGCTTTTGGTTCAGTAAGAATTAGATGGTGAGGTTTTATATTTAGTTTTGGTTTCTTTTAGATAAAGTTAGTTGTAGCTTGTATTTTAAGAGTCCTCTTTGGGTTATATTTGTTTATTTGATTTGAACAGAACCCACAGGCCCCTTTTCCTTTGTAGTTTGCCTCTTGTGTTTTTGTATTTAATAATGATCTAAGTTCCTTGTAAATAAATAACAGTATTTTACCAACTACATCTTGTTTTATGTTGCTTCCCCTTCCCCTAGCGAGCTGGGTCTAACACCATGTATCAGCATGCTTTCCTTTCCTTTTGTTCTTATTGCCTCTGTAGGTAATAGAGTATAAAGTGCATTGAAAGACCATGTGGGCTTGGAAACTTTTGGGTGTATGACACTTGAATTCAAAAAAAGAATAATTTGTTCATTCATACTCCCGTTTGAGTATTTGCTAATAATGACAGTTTACTTCAAAAGATAGTGCATACACATCCTAAAATATCTCACCTGGTAAACAACCTCACTTGATGAATACATAATGTCCGAATGTCATAATTGTGCTTAATAAACTGTCTTTTTGGGAGGATCCATTCAGTGTGTGGGTGCCTTTTTCATCTAAAAATTACAGTACCCAGTTTTTTACCCTTTTCTGAAAATGAGCATATATTTGTGACTTGTTTTTAAAGATTAATTTCAGTAAGAACAAATGGGCTTTGGCTGAGAGCAACAGACAAGGTCGAGAAGATGGAGAGTGTTAAGAGATAGGCTAACGCTCTTAATGGGATATGCTGACAATAACAAGAATATTGAGTATTGCCAGTCTTCTTTAAGCTGAAGTAAATTGATTGGGCAAGAAATGGATAAATGATGACAAAAAAATCATTTTTGTCTAGCTGTAGTCTGGTTCATTTTGTCCACTAAATGCTACATGTAATTCAGTTCTCAAAAATGATGCACTATAACAACCAGTAATTTGAGAAAAGGTTAAGTTGTGTTACCACCTCCGTCGTTCTTGCTCTTACCTTTCTCCCCTTTTACTCGAGCCACGCACTTGAATGCATACTGTACATCTATTCACACCCACACTCCATATATTACATTGCACACATTCGTTATCTCACTCTCTCTTTTGTCGCTCTATCTCCCACTCAGGGAACACAGCTCTTATTCTCTCTCCCTGATCTCATGCCTGCTGATGAGGGTTAGAGAGGACTGTGGAGGGGTAGGGGAGGTGGGATGATTTGACCTGCAGGTGTTTCCCCGTGAGCACAAAGACCTCTCCGCAGGTCGATAATGCACACACTAATGGCTGTGAAGTGACTGGCCAGGAATGAGAAATAGCCCTCATCAGTTAGGGTAATGGTGTCCCTGGGCCCTCTCAGCCCATTCAAGGGGAATACTGTCAGATCTGTGGGCTTTCTGTGTGTACCTGCTCATGTTAATTACAGACAGTGGCAGACAATCTCGTGTTTCATCGGACCAATCCCTTGGTCGTATATCATCCTTATGAGGATAACAGTTGAGGGTGAGAATTAATAATATAAAATAAAACTCTTAAAAGTGAACCGTGTAGAAAAGCACAATCACCGTCTGTGTGCCTTATTTATTCATTGAGCCTAGCAAGAATATGCTTTCATGTGCCTAGTAAAACTTGTGAGATGAATGATGAGTTGGCTCTTCGTTATAAGCTGGCTCTTTGTCATAAGCTTAGACCTCTTGTGTGACTCTAAAGGAGTGCGCTATAAATGACAGTTAAGGTGCATGCATACAACAGAAATTAACAGCTAAGCACAACATTACTCATCCTCCACCTTCAAATATTTTGTCTCTCTGTAGCCAGTCAATAAATTCAAGTTACCATCCACACACTAGATTCCGTAGCATTGTTGTAATTCATCAGCCAGCAAACAGTTTGCCTGTGAAGATAAAAAGAACAATATGTAACAACTGAAGGACACTAAGAAAGCTGTTATCCTTTTCCCACAGTGCTGCTGACATGAGCAACAGACCTATAACTCAGTTCTGGTCCATTGTGTTGAGACAGATTAGAAGCCAGTCTAACATACGATCTTGCCAGTCTTTATTGTGTTACCTTGATCATCATATTAATTATGGCCGAAAAGTAAACGCGTTAGAGAAGTCTGACATCAGCTTGATGTACTCACCTTAATGCTGGACATTGGTTTAATTCAAAGACATTTTTAAACACCGTAGATCCCTATGGTCATGACCGCACTTAGTGAACGGAATAGCCGTGATAATGATTTCAACAAAATGGCTCACCTCCTTCACCTCCGCTTCGACACTGAGCGTTGCCAACAGGCAGGACAGCTTGATGTTATTCTAAAAATGGCATCACAGGTTGTGCGTCCTTGTGTCTTTGTACAAGCAAGTCTGTGTATTTAAATGTGCATGCATGTGTGTCTTGGTACAGTAGGGGGGAGTGGGCATGTGAATGATAATATTGCTCTATTTTTGGCAACAGAGACAGATGCTTTATTTGCGCAAATCAACATGACACAGAAGGAAGAGGGACTCGGACTATGTATGTCTTTATGTTATGCACTTATATAGAGATACAGAAATATACGGGCATACATATACAGTATATAAGTATAGATACATATATAGTGTGTGTAGAAACTGGCCCACATGCAACCCTGAGCACAGTTGGAGATTGAGTGGCTTGGTGAGTCAGATAATTGAATGAGTCCACCGTGATGAGACAAACACATGGGTTGAAGGAATAAGTAGAATCTTAACTTTGCATAAGAGATAGACATGAAATGAATAAAAAAGGCATGACTGTTGTTCATGTAACAGAAACACAGACACACCGAAACATTGTTGTGCGGTTTCCCAGAAATTATGCTTGTATAATACCAATTTTTTTCAAAATTGGGTTGTGGTGACAAACATAATCACTGTCTGGATTATCTTCACAGACGTTTTTTCAAGTGCATGAGGTGCTTCTTTTATGTAGCACATGCAAGTTGTAGAGAGATAGTTGGGGTGGATGGTGGATATATAAAAATGCAGAACATTTACACCGGAGATTGGGGTTTGATTCGATTTGCCTGAATGTAATCTTGCACTTCAAACTCCAAACCTTAACAAAGTGCTGTTAGTGCCTAAACATAACAATAAATAAGCTCAATAATGCTGTAGTTTCTACAAGCGAATATTGTATTGGAAGACTGGATATTTTGGTGGAAAACAAATGAAATATGCTATCAAAGAACATTTTAATGAAGTGACTTACCAAATACGATATCCAATAACATTTCCTCATTATATTAATGGTAAACATAAACCTTAAATAGCAGTAGACAAACTATTGCTGATATAGTAAATCTCTGGAGAATATACTGTGATACGTCCTGTGCATCAGACGAATTGTTATTGTAAGTTATACATCCTGAGTATCTGAAGAATTGTTAAAAAGTACAAAGAGTTATGGAATTTGAAGCACACTGTAGGTAGAGTGTTATACTCATATACTAATAGTTTTAAAACAAATTAGGATTCAGATCAATACATTAATGTATTTGGGTTAATTGCACTTGTTTAAGTTGCATGACTTTAAGTAGATTTTGCTCCTTTAATTATGCTTACTCCCAAACATTCAATATGCACTTTAATTTAATTAGTGATTAATTAATCTTGTAACTGTGCAATCATGTTAGATGCACATCCGCTCTACTACAAAAATTACATATTCAAAATCAGATGTCCTTTGGGGCTGAATAACGATTATTCAGTTGGTCTTTCCCTACTATCCACATTATGATGCTGCTGGTTGTCTCACTCTCACTTTTTGAGAAATCTTCTTAAATATATATTCTCGTCCATTCACCCTCCCCACGTCCTCCGTGACCTTCCCTAGATCTATCAATGTGACCTGGGTGTGCATGCAGGGGCTATGGAGCCAAAGGGACCCTGCACATTTTCCAAAAGGCACAATGAAGGGAAAATAAATCAGAATCACATAATGGAAGAGCTTCAATTATTAGTCTGTTTACCTGTATCAAAATGTGAGGGAGAGGTCAATTTCATATCAAACAAATAAAATATTAACCAAGAACATCCAAGAGTAAGAAACTGCTTTTGGCACTCTCTTTGATGCCCACTGAGTCAGAGCTGTTGAGAGAGTTGTTTTTTTCAAGATTTGATAACCCAGTTTGCAAAGGCAAAGTCAAGGAAGAAGATGTCTATATCATCTATATATCATCAGCACTATTTGATGTGATGTGCTGATTTCAAAAGACTACTGTTGTTTCAGTGTGTCCTCAGTAGAATTACGTGGCTCAACAGAAAGCTGCTGTCTGATTTGATGGATGGATTTGGCAGTTACATGTTTCATTATCAGAGGCTTCGCCATGTTGTTGGATGACCAGATGGCATTATGTGTTTCACTGTGTTATGGCATCGCTGTAGGTTTCTTGTCACTTATTAGTCATTTACTGAATAAATTTACATGAACATCAATGTACCAAATGCCTTGATGAATCAGTTCAAGAAATCAGTTCAAGGCAATATTTTAATTACAGTGATTATATGGTCCTGCTGCATGGTTCCAAACAGGTTTACACAGATGAATTTTAATAAGCGGGCTGCTGCTCACTAAACCATTGAACTGCACTATGTTGTATAGTTTCCAAATACAACCTCTGGTAACAACATGCAAATAATTGTGAACAATGAAACAGTGCAAATCTAAACTGTTTACACACCAAGTAAAACAAATAATTAAGCAGAAATCTAGGTAGCTTACTTGTATTACACCTGCAAAAAGTCAATATTTTCTATGTGTAATGTGAAAGTGGTTGCTCGTAGTGAATCATCACCAAACTCTGCAATTCCTGTGTTGGTGTCGTCAGTTAAATGGCTTGGTTTTACAGCCCACAGTCTTACTGTTTTGGTTGATTCTCACCAACTCAACCCACCACAACAGGCAGCTGTTTACAGCAAATAAGATTTGGTAATCCCACCGTATTCTAGCTGCTCATCACTATGCCGCATACAGAAAAGGTTAGTGATTAGCTGCTAAATATAGTGGCGCATTTAGCAGCTAAAGAGCTCTCAGGAGGTGGTGGAGACAAAAGCAGAGATAAAAGGAGAGTCAAAATTGGTCTTGCATTCAATCTAGATGGCCAGAAAAGCAACTCCAAAAGAATGATAATGTTGCTCTGTGTCTGCAACCCATTCTCATTCCCAGGTCATCAAATACAAATGCTTTGTCACGCCCATTGGTGTATGATATGGTGTGTGTGTATCAGTGGAGGCTGGTCCATAGAGGCAGAGGAGGTTGAGCCTCCTCTATTTTTTGAGAGGCAAAAGGGAGATCAAAATATAAAAAAGAATATTTGGTTGAAATAAACCATTACAAATTTCAATATTATTTATAAAGTATTTTTTCTCTCCTCTTTGGTAAAATCCATTACTGATATTCTGTTTAAAATGCTTCAACAGCGACACCTGCAGGGCGGGAGGAGAAAGGGCAGTGTGTGAAGTGGTGGTGGTGGTGGTGGTGGTGGGGGGTGGTGGTGGGGGGTGGGGGGGGGGGTGTCCTGCTGCTGCTGCGCTGCCCAGTCCAGATAATTTCTCCCATTAGCTTAACAACAGTCTGTAATAGTCCTTCCACGGATGTATAAAGAGTCCTTCAGGCTGCTACAACAAGCCAGCTGTTGCACTGGCTAAGGAGCTATTTACTGCTGCTACTCTGTTTTACAGTGGAGAGAATTGAAGATGAATTCTGGAAACAATCACTGGACCAACTCGATGTCAATATTGCATTCTGGTTGTTGATTGGTAAGGGAGGACAGCCTCCCTTGGAGCGTCATTTTACGTGTCATGGCCAATCACAAATTAGCATGAAAAAAAATGAAATACATTAAGTCCAATGTAAAAAAACCCGCCCTGCGGAGGACAGCGGGCACCTGTCCTCCTCTGTCCCCCACTCCACCTCCACTAATTGCACCCCCCCACCACTTCACAGACACTGCTCTTTCTCCTCCCGCCCTGCAGGTGTCGCTGTTGAAGCATTTTAAACAGACTTTCAGTAATGGATTTTTTCTAAAGAAGAGAGAAAAAATACTTAAAATAATACTGCGATTTGTGATGGTTCATTTCAATCAAATATATAATATATTTTGATCTCCCTTTTGCCTCTCAAAAAATAGAGGCTCAACCTCTTCTGACTCTATGGACCAGCCTCCACTGATATATATATATATATATATATATATATATATATATAGCTGAAAAGCAACAGGGCTCAAACAAAGATGTGTTTCCAGTTTTTGAAATCTTGAGAAGTTTAATATAATAATCATGACTGAATAGAATAATGAATGACTGTTCTGGACATTATAATTATTTGCTGTGTTCCTCTGCCTTCAAAGAAACACTTTGCCACAATGTTGTTTGCAGCTGTTGCAATGTAGAGACTTTGATGGAAAAATGATTCAAGTTATTACCTGGAGTAACTCCATTTTCAAAGCGGTTTGACTGATTAAAATTTAAGATAATATGGAACCATTGCACAAAGTGATGAAGGATTTGATGAATAAATAGAAAAGCTAATGCAGTCCTCTTGTAAAATTCGATAAATGTGAGCCATACTTAGCCACAAGTTCATGCTCAAACATTTCCTAAACCAAGAAGAAAGGGTTACATTATCAGATGGACAGCATGATCTTGTAAGTTATACCATTTGACCTTGGAAATATTTCTCAGAGTCAGTTTCTCTGTTTACATTCCTTCTCTATGAATGATTACACTTTTATTATTACACTTACATTATTTCACTTTTATTATCACACTTACATTATTTCACACAAAACCAACACAATACGATCCATTCTGGTGTGTCTAATCCACATTTTTAGTTTATTAGAAATACAGTCATTTTCCTTCAACTCAAAAGCAGTCCAATAATAGGGAATGATCAGCCAGACATGCCCTAGCATTTTTAGAGTGATACATCCATGAAATTGGATCCGCTTCTCACACTTTCATCCCAACCCGTTATTAATATTCTACATCATCTGCACACTTCCTGTGCTACATCCTATACTGTTTAGTGGCCTAGGAGGAAACATTTGGCTTTGATTAACCATGCAATTAAAGTGCATTTTACCCTACAATAATAAGAATGTACTAAAAAATAACAGTTTCAGTGACGGGCCTTAAAGGCATGAATCCCCCCTTTGAAAGCTTGAATGTACCCATAAAATTCAATCATTACATATGGTCCACTGGTGTTCATGTATGTCAGTGTCTGACTCTGAGGAGATACTGCCTTCTGCCTGTATCCTTTGCCGCTACTGTCAAAATGTTGTGTATGTTTTCATATTTTTACCAATTTGGCAATGGGTATATGGCATGAGACCACTGAACCCCTTGTGAAAAGATGACTCTTTGAATAGCAGCTGTTACCATGTTACATTGTTGTAGTGAGCTAACTGTTACTGAAGCAGTATACCTGCACAAAAACCATAGCATACGCCATTAAAATATTTTGTTTGTAAATGTTTGCAAAGTTAATTAAATGTGCCTCACAGAACCTTTATTGATCCACTTCCTTCAGTTTAGGCGGTCTGGTCCCTACAATCTTGCAAGTTGTGTCTACGAGCTATAGAGCACTACTTCATTACTTTTTTACATTATGAAAGTTTATCAAAAAAAGTCATTTTAGAATGACTTTTGAAAATGTTTTTTACTCACAAGCAAGGCGTTTCTAGGCCATAAGGCAGCTGAACTAATTTTACACATATCAGAAGTGCAGGATTTTTCTCTGATCAAAGAAGGCTACAAACCAATGAAGAGTTTCAAACTAAAAATGAATGGTCAATAGAATCCTTTGTAGCTTATGGCACTAGAAAACACCATCTTAATATGAGCTGTGTTAGCTATTGTATGTTGGTAACAGTAATAGCACTAAGAGGTAACTGACTCATCCATTTTGACCTCTGCATTACCACTTAAAACTTTCAGAAAACTACACAGATCCATTCCACAATAGTAAATGCCTTTCATATTCCTCACAGAGTGGAAAATGGCCTTTAAATGGCTGCACCACTGAGTTCATGTAATCTCTCTTTTTTAAAATCACTCTTGAATTAAATCTGCGTTAATCAATATTTTTACATTAACAATGAATAAAACGAATGTGTGTATTGTGAAAGGGGTTGCTTTTAGTAACAAAGCTACCCAGAGTTATCACCCTATCAGCTGATTGTTTTGGTTTTCTTTCACAGAAGCTTCCCTGTGTGCACACTGTAGGGTTGTATTAAGTGTTTTGAAAGAGAACCAGTCAAGTTAAATGTTGTAAATGGTGTAAAAGGTTTGAACAGCGGTTAACAATGACTACTGTATTGATCTTTTTCACAATTTTGTGATGTGTTGTTGGTTATAGTTGTGCCTGCAGGTCACTGATTATTTTTCCAGCCTCATAGGAAAACTAATTGCTGTGCCTACAGTCAGTGACCACAGTTTGGGGACCCAGCCAATCTCAAAAATGATTTAAAAAGATACAGAATGACACCTAATAAAGAGAATGTCTAAGTAATAAAAATGTGTGTTCTCATAATGAATACACATGAAAGGGTGCAGTCTCCCATCACCATCCCTATTATTTACTTGGTGACTGAGCAGACCAGGCAGCCAATTACAGAGCCCGTCAAACTGTCAATCATCATGAAGCAAAATAGAAATCAAACAGCAAACTGTCACAGCGACATTATCAGGTGGTGAGGAGAGAGAAAAGAGGATGTTCAAGCACCAATTAAATGAGCAGGATGTGTTGCTAAGGAGGAATACAATCAATGTTGACTCTGAAAACTGAGGAAGATGGAAAGAAAATCAACCTATAACCCCATGAAATGTTTCACACTGCTGCTCATATCTTCTTTGCCAATTTATTAAGAAGTCATGCAATAAAGTAGGTAAAATTGGTATGATCTTTGGTTCCAGGTGATATCTCCTTGTTTAGAGTACAACAGGTGGTGACAGATCCCCTGGCTCCAAAGATCAGCCCGTAGCAGACTGCAATCATATTTGAAATATGTATTTCAACAGAATGGCCAAGCATCTGGTGTCACCTCTGTGATGTAGTTTCTCACTGTTTGTATGCAGTGACTTACGGGTGACTAAAATTATGTTATTTACTGAAGTGATACATTTAGACTTTTCACTACACTCAACCATACAGATGGATATATGCTAATAACCAGAGGTGTCATGCCCATTCAACAAATGCCCCCTCAAATATTTGAGTTGGCATGGTTTTAGAAATTGTTAAATTCTATCTTCACAATAATTGTTGTAATTAACCTTAATATATAAACAAAAGTCGCTTTTTCTGTTTTTTTTTTTTTTTTTTTTAACTCTGCCTGCTACACACAGACCTCCCCTCTCTGTTTAGGAAACTTGGTTCCTTCCAGCTAGAAAGCACCATGTAGCTGGAGGAGCTAGTAGAGCTACACGGTTGTGGACGTTGTGTAGAATTGTTGCAAATTGTGGTTGGGTTAACTTCAGCGTGAGGTATGAATAACCAATCTCAGCTCACGCCACAAAACAGTATGACTTGAATGAATTTGCAAATTACTCATAGCTTCAGAATTTCCCTATTTAAACTGACTTTATACTATAATGCACAAGTAATTAACACCAGTGTTAGCTTGTTGTCGTTTTCTATTATTAGTAGCTAAATTATTGTTTTTGTCAAAACAAATTTGCAGTACTGAAATGTGTCCAAAAAACAGGATGGACATAAGGGTATTTTTTTTACAGCATCAAGTGCTAAATAATGTAAGTAAAAACAGCTACATGTTTATGAGCTTTCTTTACTTAACATTGTATAGTCAACACTTCTCTTACTAAACCAGCTAATGTTACCCCTGAGTTTAAAGCCCTTTCACTAACATTTTTGTTCAATATTGCTTTTAAAGGCATCAGTAAGTGTCATTCAATTATAGTTCTAGATAGTTACTGATGGGGGGGCAGTTTAGACATAAGAGCCAAAGCAGATGATTGCTGGTAACAACTTGGTTTGGTGTGAGCATTAACATATGCATTGTGAAACTGTGTCCTCAAAAAAATAAAAAAATAAAAAAATAAATGACTGCATGACCTCCTTGCTAATAACCATATACAACTGAAAGACTTCAGATTTTAGCTTTACCAATGAGATCAGAGCAAACCCATCAAAAACGGTTTAGACTTTAATTACTCTTAATTCACTGAATCCTCTCCAGATGTAGCGTCCTAGTTCAGGAGGGGTTTTAATTTCTGTGTTGCTGTGGTGAAAATCATTACCAATGCCATCCATCACACACATCCAGCACACACAAGGACAAGGTAACTTAGCATAGCCCCCCCCCAAAAAATGAGAATATCTCACCATAGTCCTGGTTTGGTTCCTCTTAAGTAGAAGAGCAATAAAGCAAGTACAGGGCTTTCAAAAGCTATAGGTATATAGAGGGACCTTAGTCAAATATGATTTCTATGAAGAGACCATGGATGAAGAATGCATGGTGAATTATAAATATCTGGACTTTATCTTGTAGGCAGTGGGTAGTTTGGAGATGAGAGTAAGATTTTCACTTTCAATCCTTCGCCATATCCTCCACCTATATATTTATTTTTGTATCTGCTCTGCTTGCATCCAACAGGTTCACCACTACCCTCTGTCTGCCTTTGTCTTTCCCTCTTTTCCAGTCTTCCATGCGTTTTTGTCATCTAGCAGATCGATCTGTTGGATTCCCCACATGCTGTCGAATGTTTACCCTCACACCTGCAGCTCCATGACTGATCACCTCTTGTGTTTTACTCTCTGGTCACATATACTCCCATTCCTTGACTGTTATATCCACCTGCCTGACATCATGCTTCTAATGATTGTGTGTTCTTCATGCATTTACTAGTCCTTTTTTTTTGCCGCTATCAATTCCTGATCCTTTCCTGATCTCTGTACATCTGCTGATTTACTCTCATCCATCTGTTGGCTGCTATCTGCGCTTGGGTTCTTCTGAATCGTTACAAATCCATTTAAAGGTTGGCAGGTGTGTTTATAATTGCAATCATGGCTGTTTGTTTGCTGTTCACACATGTAGAAATCATCCAGATTGTTGTAAGTCCATGTGGCTTGCTGCTCTCATTTACAACTGCCCTGATCATTGATCAAATCAGAGGCATGTTTTCCACTTTAATCATCATCGCCTATGAGTTTCTGACTGACAGCTGAGTTGCATACTTCAAAAGATGAAGTAGCTAAGGATCAAAGGCTGTGCTCTTTGAAACAGCAGTGCAGCAATAGTAAATCTCTCTCTCTATGTGTAAGAGAGACAATGAGAGAGCAAGATGGGATAAAAAAATGTGCTGGATATGTGAACATGTGTTTGCTTTCAGGCAGGGTGTATGCATGTACGTGTGTGATTTCATGTGTGCGTCTGAGTAGGTGAGTGTATGTCCTATAGCTGCTCTGCCGTCACAGTTCTCTCCAGTGTATGTACCCTGTTTACTTTGTTCTTCCCTCCATCTTCCCCGTGCTGTGTTGGCTGCCTCTCGACTGGCTTCTTTCCAAAAAGAACAGCTTCCAGTATTAGTGTGCTCAAATGCACACACACACACACACACACTCCCTCACGCACGCATACCATATATACACACATGCTTTGAAAATGATCCTTAGACAATATTACTAAGTCTGGTAAAAGTGAAATTGGCTTGGACACAGCCGTCTTGAAATTGTGGCTCTGCCAGTGAAAGTTTTGCCATTCCTTCCCAAACTTTTTTGACTAAAGTGAAATAAATACAGTGCTGTCCTGATTTTGTTAGTAATATCAAATTTACTGAAAGGTATTTTAATTCAAGGAAAAACCTGCCACTGTTTGTATACAACATCTGCACACAGATGTGGTATGCCACCTCTGGTCAAAGTCCAGAGCGTTTTTTGAACCCAGTCCATCAATGTTCACAAGACCAGACTTACAGTGTGCAATCATAACTTTTGTCCTTGTAACTGTGCAGAAAATGTGTAAATTTGCACAAAAACTAATGTGTTGCCCCAATTAGTCCCAACTATTTGGATCTACATTACTACAGTTAATTTGGCTATTGCTTCAGGGTTTATCGATCAATCAATCAATTTTTATTTATATAGCGCCAAATCACAACAAAAAGTCACCTCAGGGCACTTTTCACCTAGAGCAGGTGTAGACCGTACTCTTTAATTTACAGAGACCCAACAATTCCCCCATGAGCAAGCACTTGGCGACAGCGGTAAGGAAAAACTCCCCTTTAACAGGTAGAAATCTCAAGCAGAACCCGGCTCTTGGTGGGCGGCCATCTGCCTTGACCGGTTGGGTTGGTTTATGGTCATAAATACTATGAACATATGTCATGTAGTTGTATTTTTTGTGTAGTGAAGTCAGTAGTAAATATAAGCCCTGGCATTTGGCCACTGGACTACTGGAGTCCTCTTTGCTGCAGAGGTTATTTCAGAGCAGGATTGAAGTTCTTGTGCTTGCTGC
The DNA here is from genome assembly GCF_914725855.1 of Thunnus albacares. NCBI lineage: Eukaryota > Metazoa > Chordata > Actinopteri > Scombriformes > Scombridae > Thunnus > Thunnus albacares. Next base: position 26,380,511 of record NC_058106.1, read on the forward strand.
AGAGGTGTCATGGTTGTTGAGGCAGCCACACTTACTTCTGTTTTCTGGTCTCTCCCAATCCTTTCCCTGGTGTATTCCTCACATGCAATTCTACATTCACCTGTCAAAGCTGCATCTAATTAGTTACCATCCCTAGTGTATTTATGCCTTGTTTATGGCTAGACATAGAAAGTTGGAAGTGAGAGACATGTCAATACCAAACTAGGTGCATTCAAGCCGCTAGGGTAGGAAAAACATGGATGGGTAGTTTTTATTTGGCTTCTTCTGAACACCAGACGCTTAAGCAGAGATACAATTTGACCCACTTAAAAGAAGACTCTGAAAATTAAACCAAACACAGAAGTTTTGTCTCTGATGTCTTGCCATGTTGATTAATCAGAGACTTGCTTCTCCCACACATTAACAGAAACCTGTCTTTAAACTGCAACTTTGGGTGGCTGACTGGACATTTTTCCTCAGCTAGCTTGCTGTAGAGAAGCCATTTTCAGAGGCATATGTTGCTCATGTGGTGTATGTGTCCAGCTGATCTGACCTGTGACTTCTTGAGTGTAGGGATACACAACATATGAGCATGGGTGGGACATCAGTATCAGGAATCTCATCTTGCCATTTGATAGTCTAGTGCTTGCAGAAAGAGGTTGGTGGGTTAATGTAAAATCTAAGCAGGGTAATACCATTCATTTATACATATAACATTTACATATAGGCCCGTTTTGCATGTTTAAAAATAATTAAACATGTACTACTGCTGTGCTCAAAGCACTTTGTCTTACTGAAACAATAAGGAAAGCTGCCATCACAATGTTAGACAAACCAATGTCCATTCCATTAATGCGGACCATCTTTTCCTCATGCACAATCCATGCCAAAACATCCCTCAGTCCCTGTGCAATAGCCTCTCCAGTGTGCTCTTGGGGGAAAAAATGCAGTTTGCCGACTTCTCATTGTTAAGTCACCACTGATATAATGAACTGTAAGGCTCACGTAAGGCTCTGTGGCTCCGTTTGACTATGTGTTGTCGCAAAATATCCAACTTCGCTCAGATCCTTTGGAATTTTTCCTCCAGATTTGGTATACAGAACACGCAGCACAGCTTTTGAGAAACAATTGCAAGAGGGGATTATATAACATTTGTTAAGGGTATTAATCATTTTCTTTAAACCCCTGTTGTGCGTAGCATTGATGGGAACCCTGTCTTTTGCTAAGTAATAAGTGATGGCCTCTGTACTCTCTTTGTGCCTCTGGGAGTTTCACAGGCACAGGGATACATTAAACAGTGTCTGCTCTGCTGGTTTGTCAAGTAATGAAAGGATGGTCTGTAAAGAAATGAGACAATAGTTTTTTTTATCACTTATACATTAAATGTTTAATGATTGTGTGTGTGAATAATTTGTCGTATGGGATTGTAAATGCTGCCAATACCATTTTGGTCATATGTCTTTGTTCCAGAAACTGTAACATGTTCTTTTTCCTCACTGTAATGTTAACCTTTTTATTGTTTAGTGCATTGCATGTGGTCACCGCCTGCTGCATGTTTGTACAGCGGTCATGTAGTTTATTATTAGATAATTTTTTATCATAGCAAATTAGGGTAAAAAATAGCAGTTCTTGTTTTTTTATATGGGGTGACTATTATGCAGAAAGAGAGAATGAAGGTTATACACAGTAACCCTAGTTTTATTGAGCACGTGGCATACCCCTATCAGCAGCTCTGTTGGTGCTCCAAAATTTGCATCTTCTTTACAAATCACAATGAACCCACCCAGTAATACCTATATTAAGGTCTGACATACATCACCCATGATCCTCAATGTATGCAACTCCAAGAGATTTGAGGTTAGGTTTGGCTGTTCTCATAAGAAAAGGGTTTCAATGTATAACCATCAATCAGTCTCCCTCTAATGGGTCTTGTTTTGATCCCCTGTTGTGACATCAGCATGGAAAGAAGTGGCAATGGTGATGCAAGAGCTGGCCAGCCTTTAAAGACCCCTCCATACCAGGGATGAAAAGGCCAATGGGGTACACTCAACACAACCTGACAGGGCACACAACAGTCATCCATACTCAATTGCCTTTATGGCAGGAAAAGAGGGAGGGTCCCACCAAACATATATATTAGACATGCACGGGATAAATGTGCCAACTAGGCCCTGCTTTCAATGCTGGTCTGGGGAACTGCAGACCAGCTGCCATCCAGGAGAGACACTATCAAAGAAAGGCCACTGATCTATCTACCATTCACACCAAGGTCTAGTGTCTCACACTATATACCCAATGTAATCTAATCCTGTAGACACTTGAGGATGCATCAATTCTGCTTTTCCTCTCTCAGCAGCCTAGAATTCGAGAGACCTATAGCGCTCAAGCTGAGCAGAGGCCTGAAGAATGTGAGCCTTTGAGTGAACTTAAAAAAATCATTTCATGTTCTTAGGTATAAATCAGGGGTTCAGTCAAATTGTAGTCCCCTTATATGACCAAACACCATGTGTGGACTGGCAGGGCACAGATCACTCACTTGCTTCATCAAAGTCAGAGCCAGCAATAAGGCTGCCTTCAAAAGCCGTTTTCTCATATGAACTCTGGAGTGTCCATAGATGTCCATGTCCATAGAATCAGGTCTAGACATTATCCGGAGTTGCCCTTGTGTCCCTTGCATGTAACACACAACAGGTGATTGTCCGTGTCACCTACTCGAAATACTCCGTTTGGTTTAGGTGAGGTTGGCACCTGGGTATAGTGTGCAGGAGGCAGGACATGACACAAAAATACACGCAGTCATGTAGCCGGTTTGTAATTTGGTCATAAGCAACTGAGTCTCTTGCCATTCCTTGAATTTGTTGATGATGATTTTGGCGTCAGCCCTTACCGACAGAAGTTCCTGAATCTCGTCGTCTTTCTAGTTAGACATCTTCATTGTTTTCGTGTAAATCACTCTTCCTCTTCACCCTTGGATGTTTGTATTCTTCCAGTTTCATGCCAGCTGCATGATAGAAAGTCATCAACACGCTCACTAGCTCACTGTGAATTTTCCAGGAAATTACTTGCTGTAGGGAGCTGGCATGGTAAAGTCTGTTTAATGTCCAGTCCAACTGATTTGGACATTTGTGTTCTCACATACAGCTCCTCATGGTAATGTCTGGCTAACTTCAGCGTTGCATGTGTGAAAGGGCCTTAAGAGAACAACTTAATGGGAAATCTTTTCAATGTGATCATACAGTTCGTGAGTGAGAGGCCTGAGCACCACAGGACGCTTCTACTGCAGGCCAGATGGGTGAACAGTCACCTCACTCAAGGCAAAAACCATTTTAGGAGAGGGTGACTGAACAAGGGACTCTCACCAAAACCAAGATGACAGAAAAAAAGTCACTGTTGTTTATGCTGTAAAGATGTAATGTGACAGACCTCTATCAACAGGCACTGGATGAAAGACAACACTGGACAGTGGGCAGAGCCCCTTTTCCCCAGAATGTCTGAGTCCACCCATCACCTTACAATTTATACTGTAACACTGGAGCTTATTGCCATACAGTTCTCAAAATGATCTCAAGCTTACATTTCTTTAAGTTTATTATTTAATTTCAAAATTCTGCTTTACTGCAAGTGATGCTAACAGCTCAGTTTTTGACTAAACTGGCTCATTTCTGATTCTAAAGGCAATCCCTAATAGACAGACAGATAGATAGATAGATATCTTTTAATCCATGCATTCAACATAAGGATGTGCAATAAACCATCTAGCTGCAATTATATTGGGGATGAAACATTGATAACCTAAGATATAGGTGGTATACTGCAACTTTATCATCACTGCACCTTAAGCTGAAATGAATGAAATACCTCAGTTGTTGCCTAAGGGCCTGAAAAACAATCTGGACCTCAGAGGTGACAGCCCATGGATAAATAATGTAAATACTAGAAGACAACCTTTTATTGAAGTTTTTTGTGAGGGGACTATGGATTACTGCGCCATGGGATAAAATGCTGTCACTACACAGTGTGTGAAGGGCCTCGAGTGACATTTGTCAGTGAGAATGACTAGCATTCCAAATTAAGCATATAACCTTTATGAAATGATCATCAATCATGCATGATCAAGTCCGTCCAACAGAAAACCACCAAATTACAACACAATACTGTGTAATATGAATGTTTTATTTGTTAAAGTGTTGGCATAGTTGCATTTAAACCTTATAGTATTCATCATACTGCTAAAGCTGTTGTGCACAAGTCTAAAGTTGATAAGGACATATTTCACATCATACAGTAATTGTAGCTATCACCTGATGTCTGCACTCTTTGGACATAAATGCTGATGTAGTTCAGTGAGATAGATACTAAATATTTTAATTTGAACATTAATGTGAGGACCCATATTTCAAATAACTTAATTTTCAGACATTCACAAATGTTGATGCAAAAGCAAAAGCTTCAGAGTGGTTACAAGACTTAAAACAATTGTGCTTGATAGATGCTTGATCTTACAATAAGTAACATCAGCTACAAAGCTCACTTTGTTTGAGGCCTGTGGGTGTCCATCGACTGCTTGCAGTTCACATTTTTAAGAGAGATTTAATAGCTACGCCCACAGCGCAAATAGCCACTATGGACACCAGCCTCCAAGTTGGATGTTATTTAAACTCTTTCTGCAGAAGAGTAACCTACTTTGGGAAGTGGAATACAGTTCATAATTTTTTCCACAGCTATTTTAAGTAGAACGGAAGCAAACATGTGCCTATGTCAAAGTATCTGCACAAATACATCTCTATCAATAAGTCATTTCATGTGTGGTTTGATTATAGATTGTGTTTTGCCTTTGGAAGGAGCCTTTGAAGGTAGAAACCCAAAGCTGTATATAATATAAAGGAATAAAGGAAAACATGATGCAAACTTATGCCAACAAAGCTAATAACTTAAACCTAACATAAGTGTCCAGGCTGTGTAAGAATATGAATTAGAATTAAAATGCCTCTCTGGTCTACAAATTGACATCAGTTTCGTCTTTGCCACTATCGAATAGAAGTTTAGGACATTAGAGGGCTAAATTGTCATTGGGAGTAAAGCTGTTGCCCTCAATGAAGATAAAAATAGACAAATCCATTCCAAATACATGGTTACAGTGATCAACTGCTTATATGGATCAAAAAGCTCGGGACAGAATCATTCCTATACAAATGCTGTTTAAATAATTCAAGTAGTGATCAAGTAGTCTGGTTACAGTGCTTATTTTGGGTCTTTTCATACATGAAAACATATGGAAAAAATGTTTAAAACTACGATAATTCTATTTTTTTTTTTTATAGTATTTTTCTTTTTCTTACTTCACTCCCATGATACATATTATCTGTGTTATCGCGGTAACCCATCTGTTTCTGGCTAGCTACCTGAGGCTGTGCTGCATGTACACTGAAATCATGACTGGAAAAAGAAATGCTTTCTCTCTCAGTGAAAAACGTAGTCTCATTGAAGCTTACGACAAACTGCAAACAAGCCAACGAGATGCAGCAGCGAAACTTGGTGTTCCTCAGGGTACCTTGTCTGGTCTACTCAAACAACGAGAAACTGTCATGGCTGTTAGTGATGATGGAGACAGAAAACGACAGCGCACGTAAAAAGCACCCATGGTCACGTAATGCTCCCATGAGTGGGCCATTGGTGAGGGAAAAGGCAGAAGAATTGGCAGTGAGCCTGGGAGAGGACAATTTCAAAGGTCCCATAGGCTGGTTTGAGTGATTTAAAAAGAGAGAGAACATTGTTTTTAAGAAACTGCACTGGGAGGCTGCTGAAGCTGACACAGTGTCACACAAAGACTGGCTTGAAGACAGGTGGGGACAGATGAGAGAAGAATACACAGAGGAAAACATCTGGAATGGGGATGAGAGCGGAATTTATTTTCAAGCACTACCTGATGGCCCCCTGACCTTTAAATCTGAAAATAAAAAGCGAGGGGGGGGGGGGGATCTAAGGAAAGGATCACTGCTCTCTCCACCTGTTCTGCCACCAGGGAAAAGAAGGAACTTTATGTTAATGGCAAAAGTCAGAACCCCTGCTGCTTCAGAAATGTGTGCACACTGCCTGTCCGTTACACAGCCAATGCTTCTGCATCAATGACTGGGAATCTCTTTGTGGAGTGGTTGAAGGAGTGGGATTGAAAATTGGGCCAAGAGAGGAAGAATAGTCTTCTACTTGTGGACAACTGTACAGCCCGTGATGTGAAAAACACAACACTGAGAAACATCCAAGTTGAGTTCCTGCTCAAAAACACAACCTCCATTATCCAGCCCTGTGACCAAGGGATCATCAGAACAGCTAAAGCCTAGTTTCGCAAGGAGATGGCCCGCACTGTATTGCATAAGGGGAGCAGAGCTACTGCTATAGACCTCGCCAAAAAAATCAGCCTCCTGGATGTTCTCATGCTACAGGATAACTGGACTGATGTGGGGGACTCTACAATAAGAAACTGCTGGAGGAAAGGAGGTCTGGTCATGTCACCAGAGGAGGAACCAAAAACTGTTGATCCACCTGCCAAGATGAGCACCCAGGAGTTTGAGCAGTGGATTGCAATTGATGGCAGCACCCCTGTATCGGAACCTGTTACTGACGCGGCCGTCATCATGGAGGTCAGAGAGTGTTTTGGTGTGCCACTGCTGCAGCTGTGAGGGGGAGAAGGAGAGGAAAGAAGAGGAGACTGCTGTGCCTGGGCTGAGATGACGAATGCAATCTGCATTTTAAAGACTGATCTGCTGCATGTGGGTTTCACCAACTCTGACCTTTTACAACACTTTGCAAAAGAAGTGAACTTGGTTTTGGACAAAACCAGGATCCAGGCATCAATGGACAAGTTTGTGAAATGACTCTTCCAGGCAGCACAGAGCCAACGCACAAAACAGAGGTGGCCTCATTTTTCTGTTGTTGTTGTTGCAGTTTTTATTTTTTGACTAAGATCAGAATAATATTTCAACAACATTCAAGACATAAATGAGTCACAGGTTAGCCGTTCTGTGCTTTCCTCGTTTTTCTGGCCATGTTGCTGCTGATGCTGGCGGCTACACAGTGCTGTAATTTAATTTGTACTGTAATTTGAAAAGTGTTTGAAACAGCTGTACTGTATGGGTTTTGAGACGTCAATAAAATTCATTATAGCGAAGCTGTCTGTTTCATTACTTTACAGTGTACTGTATTCATGTAATAAATATACAAATGTCAATAAGTTGGTAATCTGCATGAGAAATAAAGAAAAAGAAACAAAATTTGGTTATAATAATCATCCGCTTATAGTGATCAATTTGACTCAGACAAATGTGATCACTATAAGCAGTTTCCACTCTATTCCAATCACATATTTCAAACACAATTTTTAAATTTCAAATTCAATGCCCTACATGTAAGAGCCTCTTCTCTGGACCATTGGTATTCTGCATTACCACTTACCATGAATTCTTGATATTTTGCCATCGGGCCACAGAATGTGCTAAACATTAACTATTGCTTTATTAGAATAAATTCTGCAAGCTGATTATGTTAATGAATGGTTTTGAAAATGAGCTTACACAGATTGGAGATTTATCTGCACGCACCTGACACGCGTTTCCCCTTCTGTACACAGGGCTGATAAATACAGCATTTACATATAATAGTTTTAGATATGATGCATTTACAGACATATAATATCAAAACACAAGCACTTTGATAAATGAGTTCTGCTGAGCTTATGAGTCATCTCTGTGATTAACTTTAATTATAAGAGAAACTAAATGTCCTGACCTAATTCATAATGAGCATTCAAAAGTGGTTACAACACTAATAAGAAACCTGCTGTACTAGTTGTATCAAGTCCCTTCATATTTAGTCTTATCATTAGCAGATAGCTGAACAATATCATTCACTATGCTGAGTCTAATCGACATCTCTTCTCTCTCCTTTTCCCTAGATGTTCTTCAGCAAAAGCTTCAGAAGATATGTTCAAACAAGAAGGATATACCACTCTACAGCAGTTTATTACCGCCAAAGATCCCATTCACACATCAATTCTGGGAGTCACCTTCAATACTTCAAAAAACTCTAGTGAAAATGATTCTGTGCACAATTGAAAAAAATATCTCAAAGAACACTAAAGAACAACAATTGAAGCATCCATCATGATAAATTGACTCTCTAGTGAATTCCTCACCAAGTAATTATACTGGAACACAATTGTTATGCCGACATGTTAAATAGGGATCCAGCTTAGTTGGGGAGATACTGATTCAAATGAATCCTGCTGAATGGTTGTATTTCATTTTTTTGCCTTAGGCTGTTCAGATGCCAGGTCACATGTGGCTATTTTGTTTTTTTTTGTAATGAAACACAAGGTGAAGCGATGACTATTCAAGTTTACTCAGGAGTACATTGAGCGTCAGACTGATTTTACAGCTCAAGCATGCAGGATAAACAATTCCTAGACTTCATTTGCAGGCTACAAAGGCTTGCATAAACTAATAACATCAGCCTTGTTTAATGAAATGAGCCGCCCACCCTCACAAGAAAAATGACAAATGGCAAAAACAACCTATAGTTATGTTTACACCATCTACTTGCTGTAGTAATTATGACCAGGAGAAGTGATGCAGTTCAGATGACGTGAATATAAGGTGACAAATTTTCATATTAGGAGGAGGTGGGTTGGGTGGATGGCTAGATAGATAGATGGCAAAAGTGGACTTAGCTGTAGCAGACCACTGTTCACTGCTGTTTCTGTGAGAGTCTTTAAAAAATCGTAACTTCGATTGACAGCGTTTACTGTTGTCATGACGACGAAGGTCGCGTAACTTTAAAGAAGTAACTTTAACCCACACCACAAGACCATTTTAACCCAAACCATGATCTGTCCCTAACCCTAACCAAGTAGTTTTGTGCCTAAACCTAACCAGACTGTTGTTTCATTATGAGGATGTGTTGTAATGAGACAGGATGCTTTTTTGAATGCATTAAGTATTCTTTGCATGCCAATGTCATTCTCTCTAGACCAAGAAAACACCTTAAAGAACAAGTACTGCAATATGAAAAGAAGTCAAAAGATACATGATCTTATATCCAAATTTGCTATTTTGTACTTCACAGAGTGGCTCCTTGTATTACATATTTATATCTATAAATACCAGGAACATGAGTGGGAAGGATTTAGTTTAAGAGCATCAGTGTCTATAGGACTCAAACTGCAAGGACAGAGATAAAACTAGCTATGATTGGACAGGAGTACAAAACTTGATGCAAATGTCTGATGAATGAATTAACTTTAACCACCTTTGACTAATAGGTAAAATAGCTAGTAGCAAATGATGCTAGCAGTAGGCCACTGTATATCTAATCTTTATCTTAAAATGCAACATAATGCTTCATCTAAAATGTTGCATTAGTTCTGTAATTCACTCTCTTTTATTCTTTTTGCAATAATGACTGCTGCAAAAAGTGGAAGTGTCTCCAGGACATATTGTATCAAGGAGGAGGAAAGAAAACAATTGAAAGTCATTCATGTGCCAGAATAGGGAGAATGATTAAAGGTTGTGACCATAGCTTTCTGGAGCCCCAAGTAAAAGACAGAAACTTCTCAGATAGTCTCTGACAGTGGGGTAATTTAGCTTTGAGTAGGTTAGTAGTTAACCTGTATTGCTTTGAAATAAACTGCCTATACCTGGAAAAATGTACAGTTGACAAAGTGCTGTAAGCCAAGGTACCAAGTTCAGCCTGTACATCCAAGAGTTTTATTAAAGAAAGACTTTAACCCTTCCTTTTAAGACATTAATAAGCCAATACATGCTGTGATAGATGTCACCCCCTCCCCTATGATCCTGAGCAAGAATATGTGGATATAAGAAAAGGATAAATGGAAATGATTAAAGCAGGCTCACATATGATACCCCAAGCTCCATTCTTTCTTTATTGTCTATTTAAGTTTGGTAAGTTTTCCTCCTACATCTGTACTAGCCACACTATCAAATTAGGTTGTCAAACATTGTGTTGCCTTGTAATGTGAACCATGTAACACTTGTTGCACTCTTGTTCTCTCTGTGCCGTTATGACACTCACAGCCGCACTTAGTATTTGCTTATGAAAAAGAAACGTCATGTCTGATCCCTGCACTTACTTGCTTGTAAAAGTGGAAAATTATAGGACTAAGATTCTATTTTTAACTGTCCAACTAAGGACCTCTAACATAACAGTGATTATTTAGAACTGGATACTTATACTATATAGCCTACACAAGAGTGTGTTATAGAGTGTGACAGTACAGCACAACATAGTGGGTGTCATTGCTCTTTTCCAGAAGTCTCATTAGAGAAATTTATAATTAGTTGTTGAAACAACTTTAGTACAAAAACCTTAGTGAGAAACTTTCTATAGAATATGCACAGGGAATACAGTAGTTTCATAATATAGATATATTCCCTAAGCAATGAAGAAAATATTGCCATCCCTTCTTTGCCAGTGACCCTCAAGAGAGGTTTTGTTTTATGTTCACTTAAGCCATGATCTCTCATCCCCCCAGTGCAGCACCAGAGGTGATGAAGAAGATATGAACTTGGTTGTAGTCCTGTTGCTCATGTGTGACTCGATGAGATAGGGGGTGATCAAGAAGTTTGTCTGTGCATACCCACTGTCACTAAGTAGGATTCCACTGTGTTGTCTCACTTCAAACTGAGTGTACAAAGAGGAGTTTTGGAAAATCCTTGAGTCATGAGTTGAACCTTTCCAATGTGCAACAATGTTGACGAACTGCATAGTGGGAGTGCACACACCTTGTACATTTATTGAATACCAGTTTTTACAATTCCTTAACTCCTCAGCATCTGTTGTAGAGGGACACTTAATGGGAATATGACATCCATCAATACAGCCAGTTACTCCAGGGAAGTTCCCATATTCATAGAACTCTACCTTGTAGGCTGCCTGGTCAGCAGTATGGGGGAACTTGATGTAATCCTTTTTCAGTTCATATATAGCACTGCAGACTTTGTTTACTATTTTGCACACAGTTGATTGACTTACACCACACAAATCTCCTGTTTCACAATGGAAAGGTTCCACAAGCCAAAAACCTCAGGTGATTACTTATAAGTACTTGTAAGGAAGGAGTGAAAGGGGTTCCCCTTACTGAATCACATGAAAACTTTGGCTGAAACAAACAAATTATTTCAGCTGCATTTTCTTTGTACATACAGCAACAGTCACAAAAATGTATGTCATCAAATCATTCAGTGGGTTGCTCCTGTCTATAAGCACCCTTCCTTCTTGGTCTTGGTGGTGGTCTTTGATCATCATTGAAATAGTCAAGGTAATCAATTTTCCTCTATTGTCAAGGTGAACCTTGAGGCAAACAGCCTTTAATCTGAAGTTAAACCTGCCTCTGGCCAGGTTTAATTTAAGCCTTCATTTAGATCTGGATTAGTTCTAACCATCCTTCTGAAAATCGGATTGTTTAAATCAAGACTAGGGCAAGTCTGAGACTATTTCAATCCATGTCTGAGAAAGCCATTTCAATAAGTACATGTGATTTAGTCCATGACTAGGCTTAATCCCTGTACAAGAAACTGGCCCATAATGTCTAATTATAACTCTGCATCAAAACAAGCAAGAAAAAGAAAAACATATTTTTCTAATATTATTGCTGAAAGCCACCATAATCCCAGAATACAGTTCAGAACTATTGAACATGGTGTCAGTGGTTCTAAAAACAATTCATTCCCTGATCATTCATCAGAAGCATATGAGAACACTTCAACATTCTTTAGAGCAATCAGATTATATCACAGATTTGTAACTTTACTATTATCCACCCACCTACAGCCTCATTTCCCCCTTTTGAACTGATCTCTCCCCAGACTGCTGGAGACTGCCTGTCAGTTTAACTGCTTTCATGTAATCTAGATTCAATCCCATCCAGACTCTTCAAAAATGTCCTACCACATATTTTTCCAATTGTTCTTTCCATTATCAACAGCTCACTAGCCACTGGCTATGTTCCATCCTTTTTCAAGCATGCCCATGTGGAACCTCTTCTCAAAAAAGGAATTTAGACCCTTATGTACTCAACAACTATAGACCAGTCTCCAAACTCACACATGTGTCAAAGATCTTACAGAAGATTGTATGCAAACAATTAACTGACCACATGAGTCAACTTGATATTTTTGAAAAGTTCCAATCTGATTTTCGAAAAGAAACACAGCATTGAGACTGCTCTATTTAGGGTAATGAGTGATCTCTTCCTTGCTGCTGATGCTGGTGAAGGGTCTGCCCTGATCTTATTTGACTTAAGTTCTGCTTTTGACACAGTAGATCATAGTACCCTAATTTGCCATCTAAAAGACATTGTAGGAGTTGCAGACACAGCTCTTGAGTGGTTCATCTCTTATCTCTCAAACAGACAGTTTACAGTCACTCTTAATAACTTCACATCATCTACTGCCACTATGAACTACAGAGTACCTCAAAGCTCTGTCCTAGGCCCTCTGTGTTTACATGCTTCCACTTGGAAGATAAATACACAATCATAAGATCTCTTCTCATTGCTATCACTGTTGCCAAGTCTGCTAATTATAAGTGACAATATTTGTAAGCGATTACATTGCTTATAAATATTGTCTAATATTGTTGAATGCGGAGCTTAAGTCCACAAACAACATCCTAACGTATGTCCCCAGGTGTTACAGATGAGTCAGTACAGTATGGAGAGCTGTGTTGATGGCATCCTCTGTTGACCTATTGGCTCTGTAGGCAAATTGGTGTTGGTCCAGGGTGGGTTGAAGTGAAGATTTAATGTGTTTTAGGAACAGCCTCTCAAAGCAATTCATTACAGTGGGGGTGAGAGCAACAGGTCTGAAATCATTAAGGCTGCTGTTTTCTTTGGGACAGGCACAATGGTGGCAGACTTGGTGGCATTTGGGGACAGTGCATTTTGACAGTGAGAGGCTAAAGATGTTGCTGAACACCTCCGTCAGCTGATCCGCACAGTCTCTGCGTACCCTCCCTGGAATTCCCTGGCTTTCCTAGGGTTGACTCTGTGGAGCACTCTCATGACATCAGCTGTGCTAACATTAAGTGCCAGGCAGTTAGTGGTTGGTAGCAGTGCTGTCCAAGTCTCTGCTTCATTCACTTCATTCACCTCAAAGCAGGTGAGGAAGTGGTTGAGTTCCTCTGCTAGTGAGTTGCTGCTGCTTGTCATCATGTCTTTGCTGCGTTTGTAGTTTATGAGATGCTGAATGCCTTGCCATGCATGCCGGGGATCCCCATCACTGAAATGACCTTCAATTTTCTGCCTGTAGGCTGCCTTTGCCTTTGGACCTGGCAACATTGTATAGTTCATCATTGCCATAGATAAAAGTTATCATTATTATTATTATTATTACATGGTGTCTACACATAATGCATTTCAACCACATGTTTTAGTTGTCCACCTCACGCATGTCTGATGGAATAGATGCATTTCTATTCTAATCAACACAGCTGTTTACACAGGCCATGTACGAGCTCGTGTTTCCCATGGGTAACCAAAAAATACTGTATAGTACACTGTTTGTGTCACTGTAAGTACAGCAGTATTACTGTGAAATACAAGTAATTACCAAAACACACATGTTGTAGAAGAGTAAAGAAGAATAGGTAAACTGTACATTGTGTAGATTACATCCTAAAAACTATAAGAAGGTATGCTCTATTGTGCAAGACTTCCAGACAAACATTAGGCAGCAAGCGAGTATGAAAACAGCAGGAGAGAATAGAATGATGGATAGCCAGCATAGATATTATTCCATAAGTTGGAAACAATATGCCTTCTTCGGAGCTTCTTCTTTAGTGCAATAAATGATTTGTATTATATCATAATAAATGAGCTTTGAAGCAACAGAAGACAAATTGTTTGGATTAACTATAATCTTAAACATGTTCCTTTGCCACCAAGGTCAGATTTAATCATTCATTCAACTCACCTTTTCATAAAATGGACCATAATGCAAACCATGAAAATCAATCTAATCTCTAATTTTACTGAGGCTGGTCAACCATTTACCTTTATCAATATCTTCTATCTAAGTTATACTGCATAGGCTTATTTGAATTTCATAACTAAACACTAATATTCTTCCTTATGAATTGTCAGAATATTATGTAAAAGGTTCCAGGGATCAAATTGCAGTGTGTGTTGCCTTCCCTGAAATGGCAGAATGGTTGCAAGGTGCTAATTTTCTTTTCCCAGAGGTGAAGAAGGCCAGCAATCCTTTACCTTCATTAGATGCAATGATGAACTCTTTGTCTTAGAGGCAAGTCATTTAACCTCCTCTTACCCCAGCCATGCAGTTTGTCACTGCGCAGTCATGCCATGGCGATGCCGGAGGAGAGCTAGAGGGATGAATGTCATATGAAAGTCAATGGACAGAAAAGGAATTAAGATGGCAGTTCAAGACGAATTTTCCACAATGGAGCTTGTGATTAGAAGGAATTACAAAGTGCATGACCACCGGGGACTTAATCACATGGAAGAAGATGATGAAGATAAAGCTGCATAGAACAGAAGAGAAAAGAACAAGAACAAGAGATTCACAGGCAAAGTTCCTTGCTATAATGACACAAAGTATATGGAAATTTGGTGAATACTGAATATTTAACACTAAAGGACAGTATTCTTGGCATTCCCTTATAGCACCTTTCCTTTACAACACTATCACTCTTTCTCACTCATAGGCATCAGTTTGATGGAGGGGGTGAGACCAGTAAACCTAGCCCTGATCTGGACCATATGATGCATGCATGAGATGGTTGTGTCTGAACAAGACTAAATGGATACAGAGAAAGCATGAAATCATTTACATGATCTGAAATATCAACATGAATTTTCATTTGGAGGTTTATCTGTAACAATAACCTATTTGTTTTACTCGATACAGAAACACTGTTTCTGTGCTATAATTTTATGATTCCCCAGGGTTATGTTATGGTTATTGGTTATAAAGGTTCCAATTTTGATGGGAATTTCCATGAGAATGGAAATGTTCAATCAGTATGTTAGGTAATACACAGTTCCAATTATCCTCATCTTCTGTTTTTATGAGACAGACCGCAGCCAGTTGTAGCCTATTCAACACTTCACTGTTGCAATCAGGGGCAAAATGCTATGCCATAGTTGGTGAACTAATCCAGCAGAGATCCAAATCCAAATGTGAGTTGACTCAAATTGCTACATTTAATATTATGCATTATGGATGTGTCTGGGTGTTTAAAACTCTTTTTTCCCCTGTCACAGTGGGAGATGTATCTGTCTGGCTTTTTTGCCTAGAGTACATGGATGCATTTTAAAACCTGGTTTATATTTCACACATATTTTTAAGTCCAGAGGCTCCTTGGCTCTTTTTCATTTGGACTGTACGTCTAAACATTTTGAGATTTTGAGAAAGGCACTATCAGCAACATGGAATTATCAGTGCACTCAGTCAGTGAGAGTAGTTGTGAGAGAATGAACACATTAATCATTGTTATCATGACCGGTACTAGTATCAGTCCACTACAGTATGTGGGTTGCATTAATGTGAGTGGGACTGTGCATGCATGTGTAAAAAAGGCCTACACAATGTATTAAATAGCTAGAGAGAAGAGGTGCATCTTTGTAGGTGTGCATTAACAGGTTATTCTGTTATCACCAAGCTCTGTGTGAAAGAAGAAAGGAGTAAAAAGAGAGAAAGAGTGCAGGGAGGTCATATCATGAAACAAACTGTTGCATTATTTACCGTGATAATGATGATGCAAGAGGATGAGTTGGAAAACGCCTTGCCGAAGACCTCAGCCCACTCAATTCACATCCTGAAATATGAGACAACTGGAATGGGATCAGTACTTATCTGAAAGAGTTAAGCAGAAGCCTGAGCCTGTACTTTAAAGAGAAACCAAAGTATTGTCTGAAGTCATTCCAAACAGCCAGGATGCTTTAATATTTAATGTTTTGAGTTCCTATATTTTGTTGTCATCCATCTTTTCTCACCTTTTAAGCAGGGATTGTAGGAATAAGTGTGTATGTTATGATTCACTTTGCACTGTCCTAGGTGCAAAGTGAATCATATATGCAGCATTTTTGAACAAGAAAGGAATAGTTTATTCCTTGTAAATCATCGTAAAAGTAAATTACAATAGACACAACCTGCCTGCTATTTTTGCTAATTCTGGTGCCCCTCAATTACCTACAACACAGCCATGATAACCTTTGTGAATCCTATTCTCAAGAGCATGCTAGAGCATTTCTGACAGACTATTGGGTGCTTACAGGTCATATTTGCATACACTTCAAAGTCGTTGAGTCTGTAGCATCTAAGTTTTAGTCTGCATATTTTATAAATTCTATCATAAAATAAAAATGTTGAAGGGGCAGTGACTCAATAAAAAAACTAATATAGCAACTGTGTAGTGCCTCCTAATTAACCTATTAATGAGAAACAGTTAATAACAAAACAGTCATTGAATAAAAGGTGATCTTAGTTTACCTAGTCACCTGCATAGTGATTAAGAACAGCTTATATTATGTTTATCTATACACCAAGAAAAAAAGGCATAGAGGAAGATAGAAGTCCAAATTTCTTCATTCAATTGAAGAAATTAATGTTCACACTGAAGATGCTGCTGCTCATCAGGTCTTTATCTCTAATAAATAACATTAACAGCAGCTGCAATGGGAAAATTAAATCTATAAATAAAAATAAATAAATTTAAATTCTCATAGCATTAGATTTACATTGTGTAACCTCCGAAACACTGTCTTGGACCATTCTTGTTGATATCAATAAGCGCTACATGATGTGATTGTCAAATGTACTATGTGGTGCTGTCAATTTTTTTTTCACAAATTCATCTTTGAAAACATGAAACCTCCTGCACAAAACCAAATCACGTCTGCTGTTTTCATTGAGGTCAGTGTTTTAGTGTAAAATTGCTTTTTCAAGGCATTCTCACAAAATAGTGGTCATTTTCTAGGTTATACATTGATGCACTAAGAAAACAAACACCTGGGCCGACCAGGTTAATCATATGAGGAAGAGAGACTGGAAAAAACCATAGAGGATTGCAATGTAAAGCAGTACATCAAAATGCAAAAATATGTATATCCCACACATTCTCCAAAACAAGAAACATCAGAACAGTTTAATTATACAAATACATGTAGATAAAAATTATACATACCTTCAGGCTGTAACTGTCATGCCAAATCCATCCTCTGGTAGATGACACTAAGACAAACCAAATCTTGCAGCAACCCTATGAGGATAGGGGGAAAAAGTAAAAGAATTAAAGTGTTTCTATGTATGATGCAATGATGTTTCCCATTATGTATGGCTGAATATAAATCTGCCATTTGTATTTGGACTGTACTTGTACCACTGAAACAGATAAATATCAATTTTTGCATTCTCTGATATTGTGTTTGAGAAGTAACCACCACAGATGGAAGGGTAACCGAAATGACTTGTTACTGAAACGTGCAGGAGGGCCTTTTGAAGACAAAGGCCAAGAAGAGAAGAGGAATGGTTGAGCAATTTGTAACAGTTGTGCACATTTTAAAATAAATTAGTGTTAATTAATTAATTAATGTCAGAAACAAAAGCTATTGAGAAGAGGTGAACAACACTTCATCAAAAAAAACAGATGTGGAAATCTTTTAAAATATATTTCAAGCAGTGACATGTTTCTATATTATATTGTATATCCATCATAAATCACCCAACCTTAGCTCTAGCAGTCTTCATGGCAATGGCCTGGGATACTATTTCAACATTTATTGTGTCATTAAAATTTATTTGCTCGGGGGATGGTCATTCCTTTCTTAAAATTCTTCAGGAGGGGTCATTAAAACCTCTTACTTAAGGTAGGCTCTTTAAATTTAATCAGGTCTCAATTCCTACAGGCATTGCAAACATTTAATTAATAACCGCATAGTGTCAGATGGTTTATATATCACAAATAGTGACAAATAGCTTAAATATACGTGATGCTGTGATGTATATGATTTGAACCATATAGTATGTGTCTGTTCTGAAGGGAAACTCTTCATTACTGATTACTGTAAGACATGCATATACATGAGCCTGGTGCAGGGCTGTGCCTCTGTAATGAGCCTGTCCTCGCTAGAGAAATGACAACATTGGTCATTTGTCCAAATGCTTACAATGACAAGCAACCTCTTGCAGTCTTGTGAATAATGAATCTCATGTGCAAAGGCGGAAGTAGCTTGACATTGTTACACTGCTAAGGAGGATGATATGGGTGGATAGCTGAATGTACATTGTGTGTGACTTGGACACTTGTGACTTTGGCTCATGTTTTGTGTGCTTAAGTGCCCACAGTCAGTGTTGGTTTAAAATAATCATGACAGTGACTTTAACCTTAACCAAATAGTTTTAGTTGCCTAAACTTCAACATGCATTATTGCCTTATAAGGATCTTATGGCAAATGTGTTCATTCAGAATTGTATTTGTGTCAATCTGACAAGTGCAAGTACAATATTCACTCTCTTTTTAGCTCTGTTTTGGTTTCAACAAATTCCTGAGGGAAATGTTTGACTCAAAAAATGCTCAACTATGTTCACCAGCTAGCTAACTGTGCCTGACATTTGACATTAGGTGCTGCATAGGTAGCAAACAGTGATCAGAGTTTTTTTTAGCTGAAAACAGCGGCTGGAATTAATGCTAATGAAAGCAGTGAAAAGGAACCAAAACAGTAAAGCTGCAGGCTAAACACCTCTGTAGGGCTGAGGGAAACTGCAGGTAGTAATTCTCTCTGGGTTCATCACTAAGAGTGACTCCTTTCATATTACATGTGTTTATATGATCAATTGTTATTATAAAGATATTGATTAAGCTGCTTTAATCAATCTATCCTTAATCAACCCTTAACCATAAGGTGGCAGGTCAGGAAGACAATGACATTGTTGCTATAGCCTAGGCAGTTATGTCTTTCATTTAATGAAGAATTTATATTCACTAATAATGATATTTAATTATTTTAATTTTTATGCATATGAGTGCCTGTATGAGAAATTATGTTTGTCTGAATTTGTATATTGATATTATATTTAACTGTATGTATGTATATTAACATGCACATTATTATATCATATGCAGTGCACAAGTATAGACTTGTATGTTTAAATGTGTGTACCGTTAACAAGCCTTGCAGTTAGTTCGAGGAAAATAGTATGTGTCACAATGACACATTGACTTTGAATGACAAAATAAAACAGCTCAAAGCAGAAGTGTTATGTTGATGATTAGTGTAAATAGTAGCTGTCTGCTTGACATTCTCAAGTGAGGTTTGGGCTCACTTTTGTATCTTTTTTGCTCAAGTCTAATTGGATTAATTAATTCATGAACACTGCAGATCCCGAGCATAATAAGATTAAACATTACCAATGGTAGTGGACTTTTCCAGCCCATGAGATTTACACTTCAGTCCCATGCGATCTGTTTACTTTAAATTAGGTTTGAAAATGAAGGATGTTCTGGCAGAGTGCAGGGGAGGAACCGCACCTCTCTGAAAGTCTTCCTAAGCCTCACTCCCAAACTCACACACACACACACACACACACACACACACACACACACACACACACACACACACAATGATCTTATCCATGTTGAAATAAAACTACCATATTAGCATTTTGTAAAACGTACTGACCGATTTTTGGCAGTTTAAGCTGTCTGGAAATTCTGTATTCACAGATAAACACCAACTACATACTGTTTTGTTTTTTTTTTAATAAAGACAGCATTTAGATTTGTAAATATTGAGGAATACTCATTGATGAACTTTAACATGTCTGTATTTGTGGACTGACAAGTCTTCAAAGCAGATTGAAATAAGCAACATTCATTTCGGTTATGCTTCGTAAATTAGTTAAATATGCAGATTAGAAATTAAAGAAAAGTAATATGAAGACTTTCAAGATGAAGACGTAGGTGTCATACAGAATGTTGAACACTTTTGACTTCAGTGACTAAAATGAAGATTAATCGGAAGCTATACTAGAAACTTTAGGGTATTATTGGTTTAACATTGCATTCCACAAGCCTACCTCCCACTCAATAATACGTGTCTAAAATGCTCTGAAATTTAGCAGTAAAAACCCACAGGATGAGTAATAAAGGTAATAATGCTAACAAAGTGATTCTCAGTGTCCTTACCCCCAGTTCCAAGAACAATTTTCAGGAAGACACACAGACATACAGCCAAATGAAGGAAAACAAAGCAAAGCAAAGCAGAGCAAAGATAAGCAAACATATAACTATTGTGTCAAGACTAAATGTAGTCCAAACATTTTCTGTATTTGTAAGCACATATACAAATAATACAAGGAGTACTGGAATATATACTGAATTGGTAATGTAGTGAATTATTTTATATAAATTGTAGGAATATATATAAAGTAAGGGCTATTTTAAGTATTTATCAGGAACATGCACACATTTTTCAGAAATACAATTTTAATCATTTAACCCTCATCCTACCAACATATTTGACATAAAAGGACCACCAACTGGGGTCCCTGGGGACCCCAAGAATAAACTACTATAAGAAACAACCATCATAGTAGAATGTTAACTTATTCCTTCTTAAAACATTATTAGTTATGTAAGTAATGTTATCTGAAAAAAAAAACAGATTATTATTATTTTAGGAAAGTTACAGTTAATTTGCATATTGTGTAAAATGAAAATATATACTTTTCTTTAATACAAATTGCAGCTTTTATCCCAAGTACAGTCTCTCCACAAAACCTTCAAAATGATTGACAGAGTACCCCCCAATACTGTGTGATACTTTAAATTAGGACCCATGGCAAACATGAACTCAATAAATAGTTCCATTAAAACTGCATAGGTGGAATTGAGTGCTTTTGTCTGGGGTCCCCCAGGACCCCAATACATTGGTATTTTTAAAAAGCACTAATTAAAACAGAAACATAAAAAATGATATGAAGTCATTAGGAAGAAATTGATTGACAAAGTCATGAAAAATCGGAATGATAGAATTAAAGCACCTGTGAGATATGACAAAAAGTATACCTGTGGTGTCTGCGGGTACCCCAGTTGGTAGGATTAAGGTTTAACTGACACAATTTGTTTCAGATACCCTTTGGTGGCAGAGCTATGTGGTAGTTTCAGTTCAGTTCAGTTTCAATTAAAAGTTTTTGCTGAAGCAAAAGATGAAAATAGTCCAAGGGTAGATAGAAAATATTGGAAAAATAAGTAAAGAAAAAAAATCTTGATTATGTCAGAGACATCATGAATGTCATTGCTATTGGATCATGGTGATATATTACTAAATTGATCTGGAATATTCCTTTATTCAGAAAAAATAAGTATTGTGTGCCTGAATTTGCTTGTGAACTCACAGAACATTGCCAGACAAATGTCAATGTGAGTGAATCTGCACATGTAACTACTTTCAAGGCAAACAGGAAATCATTGAAAGCATGTTGCTTGGTCTCACTCAACCTCTATTGATCTGCACCCTAGTTGAGGGCAAGGTGAAGGACACAGCCATCAAATGGATAAGAGCAAGATGTAGAGTAGATGATGAGAGATGTGGTAGTAGAAGGTGCTTGACAGACAGAAGATTGACAAAAAAGAGTTAGAAAGAAAACTATTAAAAGAAGGAACATGTAGCAAGGCTTTAAGGTTGATGTCAGGCAGATAGCACACACTCAGTAGTGTAAATCACAGTTGTCTTGCCTACTGCATGTTAAAGGAAGGAATATTGAAACTGCCTTCTCTTTACTTCTCTCTCTTCTGGGCATGGCAGTGGTTAGCACTGTTGCCTCACAGCAAGAAGGTCCTGAGTTTGAATCCCAGCAGTCCCAGGTTCTGCTCTGGTTTCCTCCCTCCATCAAAGGTAATACTCCTGTAGCTGATCCTGACCACTAGCACTGGCAAAAAGAAATGTAGTTGGTCCCCGGGTGTTGCACTGTGGCTACCCACTGCTCCATGTGTATAGGATCAGTCAAGTGCAGAGGATGAATTTCATTTCAATGTATGTGAGTGCTGAGAAATGACAATAAAGAAATCTTAGTATCTTCTAACTTTACCTCTTTACTCAAGTCTCAACACAACTTCTGCTTTCATCCACTCATCTACCTGTATGCCTGCGTCAACAAACCAGTGTTTTATTGATGGTAAAAGCTCATCTCTACACTCAGGAGTGTCAGGGCATCAATGAAAATACATCACAGAGAGGAAGCAGTCAACTTCAGCCTCCACACTGACAATAAATCTGAGGGTGAGAGGGCCTTGTAGGGTATGTGAAAAAACTCGTTGTCGCTGATGAGAAAGGTACGTGACGCAAAAGGACACTCCATCTAAAATGAGCTTCTGTCAACACATAAATGGAGGAGACGGAGCAGCAGAAGGGAGAGAGGAAGATGAGCCGTGGATATGAGAAGGACAGCAGATGAGCAGTTGTCTCCACAGTAGAATTATATTCTCTGAGCCTGTCAAGACAAGGCACTTTGAAAATACAGTTGATTCCAAAGAAGGGATTAAAACGGCAGGGAACTGGACAATTGAAAATAGACTAAGGAGTAAAAAGTAGAAAATTGGAAAGAAAAAAAGCTATTGGAAGAGAAATAACAGCTGCGAGTGCAAACTGAGAAAGAGTGAATGAGAGTACTGAAAATCAGCTGGAAGAAAAAATTCTGTTGGCCTTGAGTTCTGTAGGCAATCACGCACTCACCTGACCTTTGCATGTCTCACCATTTTGTTACCCGTTATGTTTGTTGAAACAATTTGAGCCTTTTCTATTGAGGCATATTTTGTTGCTCTTCATCTGAGCATCAGACAAAATGTCTTGAGTGTGAACTGAAAACTAAAAATTACTCATTTGCGCATTGTTTTCAATTCAAATCATGTGTTAATATATCTAACACAAACGTTTTTTATGGTCTGGTTGCCTTCTCTCTATCTCTCTATCTCTCTATCTATCTATCTATCTATCTATCTATCTATCTATCTATCTATCTATCTATCTATCTATCTATCCATCCATCCATCCATCCATCCATCTACAGTACTAGTGTGTACATGTTAGTGTCTATAATACACAGTAACATGACAGTAGCCTGCAGTACACTTCCTGGCAACAAAACATGTTTTCACAAGTTTTTTGTCTAAAACAGTGACACTCTGATCTGGGTCAGGCTGCAAATTGTAAGGGTCCAAGGTCATCTCTGCAAACCTCTCCAGCTTGTTTCCAAACATACTGTCTTTTCTATCGCACTGCCGACTGAAGAGAACATAACTACAAATGATCGACAGTGTGCAGAATTCCTTACTTCTTTTCAGAGTTTTGTCTCTATGAACCTGTCACTAAAACTTTTTGGTGTGCAAGAACTTCTTTATCTTTTTGACCTTTTAAAACAGGACTTCAAAGTGTTGTCTTTTTTTCTAACATTTTAATTTCCAGGTACATAATTTACTAATAAATTCCTGGAAAGGAGTTCTGTTTCATTCCTTCCTGACCACCAGTGACAGTAAACAAAATGGATATGTCTTGTTAACTAGCTGCTGATATATTGCTTGAGGTTCCAAACTCTTTCTGTGTCCAGTCGCAGTAGTTCTCGCTTGGATTATGTGGCTACACACACAATTCAGGTGAACAGGCTAACAGCAGGCTGGATTAGCCTGATTGGCTAGCCACTTGTTTGTCTGGTTGCGGGGAGATAGGTTTGCTAGAGGTTCTGATTCATGGCCTGTGGCCTAGTCACAGTTTTTGCTCTGATTTCCTAGCCTGACCCTCTAATTTTTGGATTATCGATGCTGGCGTGTGCCTCTTCTGGAGCTCAACATCAGGTTGAAGATGGCCATGAGTTGTGCCCCAAGTGTCTGGGTGTGGGTCACCTTAGGGAGGCCCTGTCTGAGTAATGCATTAACTGCAGTATTTTGCCAGTCTAAGTAAGAGAGGAAAGGTTGCGTCAGATGGAAAGCCTCCTATTTGGAGATGACCTTCCACCATCTGGGATCTCTCATAGAGGCTCTGGCTCCCACACCTTGAACAAAAAAAGGCTAAGGAGAAAGCTCCCTCTCACCAGGAGATGAAGCCTTTACAAGCTGAAATAGAGCAGCTTAAAGCCTTGGTGTGGGCTCCACCTTCCCCACCTCAGGCAGTTCCCTGGGATGAGGATGGGGACTATGTCATGTAGACAAGGGCTTCAAACTCTATGTTTCAAACCCATAAAGGTGTGTTTAGCCCCAGGGAGGATCCTTCCCCTGAACTGTCATTTCAGGTGGCTGAACCTGCAAGTTCACAGGCTAAGGATGGCTCAGACACATCCCTCAGGAGCTCTAGAAGTACTGAGCTGGGGGAGGGACCTTCAAGCAACACTGCGGCAGCCCTGGCTAAGGTCGAGCTGGATGACACACTGGGTACTCACCTTGTGGGAAACCCATTCTTTCAACGGACTCATGAAGCTCCACCCTTTGATGTCCCATCCTCACCTGCCTTTTTGGAGGAGCTGAAGTACTGCTGGGTGGATCCAAGGGTATCTGCCCACCATGGCAGTGGTGCTAGGATCCTGGCCTCCATGCAAAATGCAGAGAAACATGGCCTGGTTCACATGCCTCCTGTGAACCAGTCTATTGCCTTGCTGACCCTCTCACTGGATGAAGCACTAAAAGACAAAGCCAGCTGTCTGGGTGCAGTGCCAGGTCATGGATAGCCTTGTCTCAAGGTTTTATGACACTGCTTCCCACATGGCTCGTATTGGGAACACCCTCTCTGTGCTCCTCATTGCCCAGTCCCAAATGATACATGAGAGAAGAGAGTTAGGTGACACAAATGTTGCAGCACTAGCTGCTTCCTGTTGTGCCAGGCCAGCTGTTCAGGCCAGAGGCAGAACAGACCCAGGCCTGGGGTCACTGGGGTAGGACCATGGGTCCCCTGGCTCAGCACACTAGGAAACATGGTGCACGGAACCCGTGACACTCACATCACCTAAACCCACTGCCACAGCCCTGGCAACACTGCCAGGTTAGGTCTGTAGGTAGTTGGTGTCAGTCCAGAGGTGAGCGTCCTCTACCTCACCATATCCAGCGGGTACAGGGGGACCACCAAGGTGCACCCTGTGGGCCTCAGGTTGCAGGTGGGAAGATTTTCACAGCAACACCTGGAGAACTGGGCAACCCATTCCCAAAACGCATGGGTTTTGAGAACAATGTTCCAGAGTTATAGATTGGAGTTCCATCGCCGGCCCCCACCAACCTCAGGGGTCAAGGTGACCTTGGTCACAGACCCTTTGAAGGCCCAGTGTTTGTCACAGGAGATAGCCAAACTCTTGGACAAAAAGGCCATCACCCACATACACAGAGCAATGGATTTTCTCAACCTATTTTCTAATACCAAAGAAAGACAATTCTCTCTGGCCTATACTGGATCTAAGAAGGTTGAACATGCATCTAAAAGTCCTCTCATTTCAGATGCTTAGTGCAGTCAGTGTCCTTCAGACTATCACTCCAGGAGAGTGGTTCACCTCCATAGACCTCAAAGACACCTACTTTCATGTTCCTATTCACCCAGAACACATAAAATGACTCTTTTCTTCCTATCAGTTTGCCATCCTTCCATTCAGCCTATCCCTGGAGTGAAAATTCTTCCTTATCTCGATGACAGGCTTAATTGTGCCCCTTCGTTCCAGGGGGCAGAACAAACAACATCTGGGGTCCTTGCTCATATCGAGGCACTGGGTATGTCTGTTAATTGGGAGAAGAGCTTGTTGCATCCAACACAGCAGACCACCTTTATCAGCTTGTCTCTGGAATCGCTGTCAATGCAGGCACACCCAACTGTAGAGTGAGTGAAGTGTTGTGTTACAGATGTGCTCAGTTTTGTTGAATTGTTGGTTTTGGCACCATCTATTGGTTGATTGTGGTATTTTCCTTAGTTATTGCATCTTCCACGTCATATGATTAGACACAGGAAACAGGAAGTTAATGCTCAGCCTCATAGAGGACAGTATTGTAGACCTGCAGTTAGTTAATCCACATCCATCTGCACATATCTTATGTGTATGGCAGCATCGTCCGTATGCATCTTTGCTTTTTATGCACAGTGATAGCTACATGCTATGTTTTCTCTAGTTCGTAGATTTATGTACAGTGATCCGAAGATTTAATTGCCCACTGTTATTGTAATTCATGTTTATATACATTAAGTACTAAAAAGATAGTTTAGTTAAAAACATTACTTGATAAGCTAAGCACATAATAGCTGTAGCTGCAATTTAAGTGATCATAATTTCCATTTTACTATTTCAGTTTTACCTTTCCTTAGTCAATAAACCTATGGGCCAAATACAATCTTGTCTATGGAGTCTTGGTGAAAGTAAGTAGTTGGTGGCTGTCAAAATACATCACTCACGTATAGAGGACAGCACAGTAAAAGGACAACTCAACTGCAGAAATATAATGCAGCTCATGCTGGAAACACACTGCATCATGTCTAAGTGATTTTCTGAAAGGTAACCTCCAGTCTCATGCATGATGGAAGGAAAGGCATCACCTACATTTAAAACCAGGTCTTACGCCGCACCTCCTTCAAGACATTCAAGTCACTCTTCCACATGTGCTGCTGCAGCTCTTGCTAAGGCTTAAAAAGTCTGCCAAAACACGTTCAGCCTTTGCTGAGAAAATAGAAAAAGTATGTCTAGAGGTGTCAATGGACATGCTGACCCTAGAAAAAGAAACAGCTGCAGTTGAAGTCAAAGCAGAGCCTCTTGAGGTGACAACCGATACTAACAGTGGATGTCATGATTCTAGATTTCAGCTTCATGCAACTCCTCTTGATGATGCACAGCGCACTACAGAATATGTGGCTGAACAGGCTAAGGAGCTTGAAATCAGAGAGTCAATACCAGAGCTTGTTCCACTGTTTCAAGACAAGGTCAGACAGGTTTACATGGAGACACCAGAATTGCACTCCATTTAAACAATCTTCCCATAGCTGTCGTCAGCCATGGTATTGATGTTCACCCCTAAACATCAGACAGAATCACAACTCAACGGTCACTACTAGCCTCAGATGTGGCTCACCCTTGCAGAAACTAGGGATACAGCTACACAAAGCATGCAGCATCATTCAGTAAACGAGGAAAGAGGATTCAGGGCCTACATTGGTCTCTCCTCCTTGGGGCAAGTTTGACCATCCAGACATGGCTCAGGCTGCTGGGGATGCTAATAACAGCCTCAGCAATCACACCCCTGGGGCTGCTGCATCTATGCTCTCTGCTGAGGTGGTTCAACAGCCTCCATATGGATCCTCGTCTACATAGGTGGGTCAAGGTCAGAGTCACTCATAAGTGCCTTGTCCATCTCCGTCGGTGGCGGGACAGCACATTTCTGCTGCATGGCATTCCTCTCGGCTTGGTTCCAGGGAGGCAAGGGAGTTTAGTGCGCTCAGTGGAGAGGGCAGCACATCCGTATCCTAGAACTCCAGACTATCTACTTGGTGATAATGCACTTCTTGACCTTTCTCAAGGCCAAGGATATGCCCATTCATACAGGCAACACCTGAGTGGTGTTTCATATCAACCATCAAGGGGGGACCAGGTCACTGGACTCCCTGAGAGAAGCCTAGAGACTGTGGACATGGACTTATCCTTGATTGGCCTCTTTCATGGCAATGCACCTCTCAGGCAAAGCGAACTCTGTGGCAGATTACCTCTGCCACAGGCGGCCCCCTTGGGAATGGAGGTTACATCCTCAGGTACTGCAGACAATTTGGGACTGGTATGGGGAGCCTGTGTTAACAACTCATCGTCCACCGTGGTTCTCCTCAGTGGAGACCAGTGCCCTGCTTGGGATAAACACTCTCGACAAGACCTGGCTGAGGAGTCTCCTTTATGCATGATCCCCCTGATAATGCCCACACCACAGGGTGAGACTGTCAGATCACAAGGTCTTCCTACTGGCCCCAAATTGGCTACCTAAGGTTATGGCTCTCCACATTCCTCAGTTGGTTGGATGGAGATCCTTGGCAGCTCCCAGTAAGCATGGACCTCCTGTCCCAGCCGGATGGGAAGGTTTGGCATCCATTTCCGAGCCTCCTTCAACTCTGGGTATGGCCATTGAGAGGGATTAGTCATTCTTGACTGACCTTGAGCCCTAAATTTATCAGACCTTGCAGAGTGCAAAAGCTCCTTCCACAAGAATGGTGTATGGAAACTGTTGGGCTGTGTTTTCTACATGGTGCAGGGACAGGGGGTCAGACCAATTTTCCTGCCTTTTACAGGATATACTGCAGTACTTGCAGTATCTTTTTGATGCCAGCCGGGCTGCCTCAACCTTGAAGGGGTACGTGACAGCTACGCCTCCCAGGGTGAACTGGCTGCAGCATGGGACCTGCCACTGGTCCTGCAGACCTTGAGCAAATCATTCTTTGAGCCTATGGCAGGGGTGTTCTTGAGAAATAAATCATTGAAAACTGCTTTTCTTTTGGCAGTTATGACAGCCAAGCATATGAGCGAAATCCACGCACTTTCTATCAGTCTTATGTTCCTTCAATGGAAGGCAGACGGCTCTAGTGTGACACTGTGGCCAAATATCTCTTTCCCAACAAAGGTTTTATCCCCCAGCCATATTAATCAGGCCATAGAACTGGAGGCGTACCATCCTCCCCCATTTGGATCCCAGCTGGAGGAGAGGACTAGTTTTCTGCGTCCAGTCCAGACATTGTGACTGTACATTGAGGCAACACAGAGTTTAAGGCGCTCAGAGCATATGTTTGTCTGCTACAGCAGAAGGAACAAGAGACATGCATTGTCTAAACAAAGGTTTTCCCACTGGATTATTAAGACAATCAAACAGGCTTTTGAAGTAGCAGGTAAACCTTCCCCCTTAGATTTTGTCTGTCATTCTACCAGGGATACTATCAGAGATCTGAACAGCGTTTTGCACATTCTCAAGGTTCTATTGTTTTAATGTGGCCTCTGGGTGCACGTTGGCATCAGTTATTCTGCCACTGGCTTCTACAGCTGACTAGTAGGTGGGTGTTGTTCCTCGTGACACTACTAATATGAGTCATCCACTTTGTTTACTGCCGCTGGCCGTCAGGAAGGAATGAAACAGAACAGAAGTTATGAAGGTAACTATGGTTCTGTGAATTCCTGGATCACTGCCAGTCACACCAGTGACTCAGAATCTTTCGGGGTGAGAAGATTCTTGAGGCCGGATGTAGGCTACCACATCATATTTATAGCTGGGACACGCAGGTAGCTTACATGTCACACACGTGACTTCGTTTATATTAGGAGTGTGCCCAAATACAAATACATTATTCGGAAAAGCGCAAATAGTGTTTTTTTTTACAAAGATTTATTTCTTACAAATATTTTAATGTCAAATACCAGCGCACAGGTCAGTTACATCGCTATTTCAGTCTCCCTCCTGTACTCTGCTGTTACATCTATAGCAGGTCTCAATGAAGGCAGTGACATCCACCTGCTATATGACACACATTTCCTTATTTGGACATCACTCCCAGAGTTGGGGGTGTTCCCCAGAGATAAAGCTGAGCTGTTGACACAAGTGAAGTGCTCCCAAGGGACTCTCCATAACCTGTTGCTCCCTTTCTCCTTTCCACAAAGTTAGGTTGTAAAAAATAGGCAATAGATGAAAAGTGAAAAGCGAGAAATGTCTGTAGTTCTTCTTTATTCTTCTCTATCCTTTGTAAGACAGTTTATTCATAAACACTTATTTTAACACTTTAATATCCTAAAATTAAAAGCATAATAAAAAACCCTGGATTTTTATGCCTATTTCCACTTTTATTTGAATACAAATATAAATAATTTTGCTGCCTCAACAAATATAGATACAAATACAAATACTGGACTCTCTACATATCCCTAGTTAATATAAGATCTCAACCTGCACAGAGCACAAGGACACATATCCACTTCCACTTTGTTTACTGCCACTGGCAGTCATCCAGGAATTCACAGAATCATAGTTACCTTTGTAACTTCCATTAACATGTAACTTTTAGGCCATGTCTAATTTAATTAATCACAGCAAAGGACCTGAGAAGTAAAGTCCATAAATTACAAGACTCAAAACTGTTCTAAAGCATCTCTTTTCCACCCCACTGAGAAAGAGTTGATCCAATGCCTTGGAACCATTTTGTTCCATGTCACAAAGCTCCCTTGGCACACAACGATTTGTAATTTGTAATTACAAGGATTGATTAAAATGACCTCACTGGGTTACAATTTATTTTAAAAAATCCAATTATTAGACCGTTGAGGCCTTCAGCTGACAGATTGCAATGCATAACTGGGAAAGAAGACATACAGCAATCTCTTTTCAGGGGTCAGATGTTATGAAAATACTGTCAGCTCTTGAACAAAACCATCATCATTTCTAAGCATCTCCAAAACCAGCACTGATTCGCTCATATGCACTCATGCTATTTGCCATACAAATAAGATTTTACTTCCATCTCCCTAATTCCTTGTGAAACCTCTCTCTAATGTTCCACGCTGTTTAAATAGAAAGAGCCTGGATAACAAATTAACTTAGGCCGAACACAAAAGCAGAGGTGGGGGAGTGGCATCCGTCACTGGCAGCCATCACATCTGTCACTGCTCATCAATAACTCTCAAAATGTTGCTCTCCTTTGCTTTTAATCAGATCCTGCAGTAACACTGCTCAATTTGTCTCTCAGTTTGTTTCGACAGACTCTCAGTTTGTCTCGACAAGCTGGCATGCTGTGAGTTATGTAACAGACCCCATTTGAGCTGCGATAACTAATATACATGCATCAAAATTCATATCTCTTGTAAGGCCCTAAATTATTTGTGTAGCTTTTACAGTTCAAATTAAATCTCACAAAGATGTGTGTTTTCCTACGCAGCTCCATCTATCTTGTCTGGAGCAGTAATTAGATTATCACTCAGTTGATGAGCTTCCATCACTCGGCCACCCATTCACTGCACTTTGTAGACAGACATGCATATACATATACAGTACTGTGCAAAAGTTTTAGGCACCCTAGATGTTTAGATTCTTATCCATTATGCAATACCATCAGGGAGGTGTCTGATCAGTCCCAAATTTATTCATGACATGACAATGACCCCAAGCATACAGCTAGAGTCATAAAGAACTATTTTCAGCAACAAGAGGAATGATGAGTCCTGCAACATGGTATGGTATGGCCCCACAGAGCCCTGATCTCAACATCATGGAGTCAATCTGGGATTACATGAAGAAGCACCTGAGATGGCCTAAATAATAAATCCACAGAAGAACATTCTTCCTCCAGGATGGTTACAACAACCTACCTGCAAGTTACCATGAAAAACTGTGTTAAAGTGTGCCGAGGAGAACTGCTGCTGTTTTAAAGGCAAAGTTGCTCACAGCAAATATTGATGCTATTTAGGTTTCTGCTGTTTACTCAACTTTGTAAGAAGTTAATTGATAAATTAAAACAATTTATAGCAATGTTTTTGTAAGCATTCTCACTTTACTTTTAGTGCTTAAAACTTTTGCACAGTACTGTACATACACAGACAAAGATACATACATATACACACTCACTGCCTTTTCTTAAATTACCAACGATAAACACTACAAAAATGTACCTGTGACCAAATGACCACCACAGACAACCACATGCACCTGAAAAATCTGGGTTTTCACAATTTTACACAAAAAGAAATAAATGTGATGTTTATTATTAGCCTTACTGTAGTTCTATATTAATGTGATAATTACCCCATACTTAACTCAGGGGACCCTAAATTGTATATACTATAGAATAATATCTGCAGTGTGTACAGTATAATGTATGTGTACAGGAGTGTAGTGGGTGAGGGCATGTGAGAGAGAGCAGAGTGAATAACAGAAATGAATGGGATGAAGGACAAAAAGATCTCCATATGGCCTTTTAGACTTATTACTCTAAGTTCTTGATGGGCGTGACTAATGATGAGTCATTTTGATTACACCAGTTTGGCCACACTCCAGTTTGGGTTTAATCAAACTACACTTAATCAATAATCAAAACAGCAGCAAGAAATAAAAACACATTTTCACTCCTGGCTGTGTTTTTCAAGAAAGTAGAGCCTCACAATTGGACAGAATTGACATTTCAAGCAGACAACTGGAATCATAGTAATTCCTCAGCACTATGAGAAATTCTTACAAATTCTTCCATGTATTCAAAAGTGTGTTTGGAAAGAAAATAATGTTTTCTTCAAATGTCAGTTTCCTTTTTATTTGATTGTATCAAAGGATTACCCAAAGCTTGCGTAAGTAGAAGGAATATTCAACAAGGATTGCACATTTATGTCCCATTAATAACACTCTGAAGACACAGGCTATGTCAATGCAAGGGATAATGAATACAGAAATGTAAGAATAAAAAAAAATCTGGTTGAAAGGTCAATGCCTAGAGATAAAACTTTAAAGTAAGATTTTGTTGAAAGCAAAGAAAGGAAAGTACTCAATATCAAGAAGCCTTGATATAATCTTTGTAGAAGCGGGGAAAGAACAGGGATTCGACCACATCTTTTTGGCAAGCTTTGGGATCTGATCTTAGTATGTTACGCAGGACATCATCCCAGTTTCACAGCTGGCTGCCAAAACAGTCTATCTTCAAACATTGGACAATCCATCGTGTCTTTTCATGCTATTCTGTACACACAAGAGAAGAAAAAAGTGGGGGGAGTAACAAATCAGAAGAAGAGATTAGAAAGATGTTATCTACATCTGCGCATGGCCCTATCCAAACTATTAATCAAAGATTCATTTTCCCCTTCATCATGAGGACTGTTAATTCCTTTAGGAGATGAGAGCATTACTACATCCTTACCTCTGTAAGCTCTTCATTTCTGCAGATTTAAAACAGCATAGTGTCAAGGCTCACAACAGACCGGCAGCTCCACTTTGTTCTAAAAGCATTAGTCTCTTAATCTCTTCTTTTTTGTGTGGCTACAGGAGTGGTGCAACTAAGCCACAATCACTCGCAAAGTTAAGATGGTGAATAAATCAAATCCGCTCAAGCGGCTTATAGATGTGGCAAGATTGCAACGAATGCCATATCTGAAAGAGTCCACTTTTGCTTGTTTATCAAATGCTTGTCTCAATGAGGATCCGGTTTTATAGGTATTTTGCAAATTTCTTTTGAACAACCCAAACAACTGTCAGTACTTACTGATTGCGAGGTTGTTAGTGTAATGATAAACCGTCTTACACAGAAGGCAAACAACAGGTGCTACTCCTTTCCTTTTCCACAATTAAAAGACAATAAAAGAAAACAAATCCTGAGAGGCTGTTTGTATTTTAATTGTTAAACCTATCTTAGTTGGAGGAAATCTATAAACATAGCTGAGTTGTTTGTACCAATGCAGCAGCTTGTTAATATGTTTGCACCATTCTGTGTACTCAACCAATAATTGCCAATAGGAATATGTTGGTCACATGCACCTTGAAATTGATTTTTTTTTATTGTTTTAGTCACAAACTGTGGTATGACTCTGTTAACATGTCACTGGTATACACAAGGACAATTATTTCTATTGGCCATGCACATATGGGGTAGTTAGTCAGCCAATTACAAGCGGGTGCCTCTGTCCTAGATCTTGAAGGATAATAGAGGCAGTAATTATGATGTGTTCATTTTAATGGGGTTTTATTGACAAGCATCGTAGCGGCTCAGCCTTCGCCCCCAATTGTAACTGCTTGTGAAAACAGCTTTGCAACTCAATTAGATTTGACATTGTGTTTGACTCCATGACAACAGATACAGGTAAAAATGGGGCACAGAGTTATGCTGGAATGCTGCGCAATTCAGCTATTCAAAATTAATCATAATGGTGGTATACTTTAACTAATACAAAACAAATAAAATTTCACTGTGTGCGTGTATATTAAAAAATAATTGGTCTGACTTATAACCTTTCTCAAAAAGAGAGAAGTTTGATCAGAAGCGGTTCTTGAGGATCAAAGTTTTACCAAGGAGAATTGTGAAAAACATACAAATGATATTTTATTTTATTGTGATTCATTAAATGATACAGGTTTTTGTTCATAACCAAACAGATGAGAAGTTCAGACATTTTCCCTGATATTAAAAATGTCAAAGGGTCACATTTTTTTCATAGTCATTAGAATACTTAAAATAACACTAGAGGAATACAACGCAAATAAACCAACAACAAAGCAAAGATACACAGTCAATTGTCTTTTCATTTACCTTTTCCTATTCTTGCTCATGCTCTCTATTAACCTCTTTATGTGCTGTCATTGATTTGACACTCTTTATCACTGTGTCACACTCTGGACAGTGTGTCTTTAACATCCTTTATATCACCCGTTTACATTTTCCCATTTCTATCCTTTTCTTGTCCCTTTATATCATTTTATATTCATTACTCCAGCTTTCTGCTTCTCATTCCTTTCTCCCCATTTCCTTCTTTTTTTCCTCTTTTCCCTTGAGACTTTAAGGTCATGGTCAACCATTTATAACCATGTGCTTTAAATGCTTTTTAACCTTATCTCTGCATGCTTTATGGATGCTTCATGACTGATGGCATAAACCCTCAGTACTCTAGGTGCTGCAACCTGACAACAGTCATCTCTCTCTCTGTGTCTGCCTCTCTTTCTGACTGACTCTGTCTTTCATTCTCTCTCTGGCTGGTACTTGTCGTGCACAGCTCTCATGCATCAACCCCCCTTTTCAGTGTACAGGTAGGTGCACTACAGCAGAGACTCTGACAAATAGAGATAGGGATGGCTGATCACATGATTCAGCTAGCCCACATCCTGTGTGCTCCCTGTCGAAGGACACTGACGTCATGGGTAGAACCAGGGCTGGTGCAATGACTGTGTCAATGTCACCTCATGTTCTGCTTAGCTGTTAGCATAGTGTGCTGGGCGCCACTGCTCCTGTCGTTACTGGCCTGGCAGCCTTGAGTGTAGCAAGGTGGAGGCAGTAGAGTGAATGACAAGTCATCCTAAACTGCCACTTTAAAACCTGCTGTGGCTAATGATGTGTATCTAAAAGTGGCATGTGTGTGTGTGTGTGCAAGTGTGTGTGTGTGTGTGTGCGTGTGTGTGTGCATGCATGCACATGTTGAGTGCTTTTGCACCATTACATCTGTGGGTGTCGTTTTTAATGTGTTTTCATTTAGTTTAGCAATAAAGACATTGTCCATTAACCTCCTAATATAAATTTAATCTAGTTTAACCCTTTGGTAAAGGTCAGAACACAAGAATAATCAAAATAATGGCCAAATAATGTTGTTTAGCATGCATTTCTTCTCCCATTTCATAAGCATTCCATCCATTTATATATAATATTAGATTACATGTTCATGCTGAACAGCCTAAAGGAGTTAGAGTATTGTGTATGTTTAGAGATTGCCCTTGTCATGAGAACGATTTTTAAAACTCCTCTGATTGGTAAGTGAAACTATAACAAGTTAAAAGATATGTGTAGTAGCTCTCCATCCCATGTGTTTTATGCTAGATGTAGTGTTTCTTGTGACATACCAAATAATCTCCAAAAGAGATGAAAATGTAATTTATGTGTGTGAGTGTTTGCGCATGTGTCTGTGTTTGATTGTAATCTGCAAGCATGTGTGTTTTCTATACTTCTTGCTGCAAACCAAAATGCAAATGATATTGTGAAGTGTTAGCCTAATTGCACTTCATTGTCAGGGGCACACCCCACATTAAAAAGAGACCAATGTCTCTTCCTGGAAAGCACAGAGACATGATAGATGGCGTGTCAGTGTGAATCTGTGTGTTTACGAGTATTTGTGTGTGCACGTGAGTGTGTGTGTGCATGTGTGTGTACATGAGTGTATGTGCATGTGTGAGAGAGAGATAGAAAGGAGTAGGAACTGCACATGGACCTACGCACGCACTTGTCTGTGTATGTGGTGGGAATACTAAATAACAGTAGCAAAAAGCCCTCCAGCCGCTGTCAAAATTATCTTCTGTAGCAAGTCCCTATAGCGCTACTTAGCTCTATCAAGACCCTGTGGGTTGGACTAACAGTTGTGGCTCTGCTTGCAACTTGGACAAACCACCAGTCTCAGTTACACCACAAACTTACTACGTCCTTACCTCATTGCAGACAACATTGATACAAAATAAATAAGTAGATCGACACGTTACGGAGTCAAATTTAACAAATCAGTTATGGCAGTGTGTATGGGCCTCTCTCTCCCTGTCTCTTCCTATTTCTGCATTGCCATACCCAGTTGCCAGGATACCACTTCTGTAATGCACAGTCCTAATTGTTTTGACTGAGTAACAAGCTGTTTAATAAAGGCACCTTGTACAATGTTGTGATTCAAGTCATGCACAAGCGCAGTGGATTAATTTGAGTAAGGGGTGGTTAGTAGTGGAGAGGCTTGTAGTGATGTCTGTATATGTTCTTCTAAGTCAAAACAATGGCACATAAACAGGTATATCAATTATGTTAAATAGTCATCTCCAACCCACTAGATGTTAAAGAACACAGGTAACATACATGCATGCTTTCTGCCTTTTTCTCTCTCATCTATTCCATTTCTAGACTTTATATCTTTAATTTTATTCCCACAGGGATACAAGACATATTTACGATTTATTGTCAACAGTAAATACAGTGTATGAAATATTATTTGCTTGTGTATGATACATTTACAATAGTCTACAATTGTGGTGCTGCCAATAATACCTATAAGAAGTATCTATTTCATTATAATAAAGGCAACAATTTGCCTTTTTTTCTGCAATGGATTATGCCTCATAAACAAGAACCATGTCTCAGCATGAGCAACCCATA
This sequence comes from Thunnus albacares, assembly GCF_914725855.1. Lineage (NCBI taxonomy): Eukaryota > Metazoa > Chordata > Actinopteri > Scombriformes > Scombridae > Thunnus > Thunnus albacares. The sequence continues at coordinate 26,417,349 of NC_058106.1, forward strand.
TACAGGAGGTGTAGAAAGTTAAGTGTGCATGCAAAAGTTTCCATTGCCTTTCAGCTGCTATGAGCCGACAATGGCATTGAGCCAAAGGTAAAATTATGCCAGTGTCAAGCTTTAATACCTTTATAGACCTTGGTGCTGCTGCTCTTTGTGGTATCTTCCACCTCAGCCTGCTTTCCATTTAACAACACCAACTCTTAAAAAACCTGCAAAAAAAGTCCACAAATATGGTGAACTCACAAAAAAGAGCAAAAGTCCATTCCACAATCTAGCATTTTGCATTGGTTTATAATGGATCAAATACCTGTAATACCTACAAAAATGTCAGTCTAGACAGGCATTAATTCTGACCAAACATTGAGAAATTATAACCTCCACTAAGCACAAACTTAAAAAAAAAACTTAAAGAAAAGATGTGGTGTTTGTAATTGTATAAAACATGCTTGTTTTTGAAGAAATAGGCAACAGTTTTAGCAGTAATTTAATAATTAACCCAATGACTAGCAATGATTACAATTTCTTGTTGGACTAATTTTATTTACATTTTCTGATATCTGACAATTTGATATTTCCATCTCAGGCACCCCCTACATTTCATTTGTTCATACTATGCATGGTTCTAAAATGAAACTCTGTAGTATTTTATTCTGATATATCTACCAGAAAGTTAGTAATTTGATCAATATGTATATTAATAAATTATCTTAAATGGACATAAGGTCTGGCTTTTTAGCCTGAACTGAAACAGATATTTTTCAATAACCGCATATTGCTTATAGTGATATTTTATACACCTATTAATCTGCTTATATTATGGCAAGCCTACAAAAGAAGGGAACAGAAGTACTAAAAAGCCAAGCAAAAATATGTATATCAGACCAAAGGATGCAAAATATAGCATGTAATATTGATCTTAATGTAATAAATGGTCAACATCTTGGTATTATGTATGCCTTTTTGTGCAGAACATATTGCAGTCATAGTTCTTCATTTGTCCTATAACAAAAAAACCTTTGATTAATTTCAAGTGCCTTTGCATTGTGCTGAGTGGGTGCTTCAAATCTAAATAGCAAGTGAAAATGAAAATGTATGTACCATGTACTGTAAGTACAATAACATAATACACATAACACATAACTATCAGTAGTTTTTTTCATTCATGTGCCTTGCTGTCTGAGGAGCCAACTTCCAAGACATTTTATAAGACAATCTGTACATCATCCTGCATTAAACACAAACATATTTTAATCTAATATCATACATACAAATTTAGTCATTTCCCCAGTCTTCACAGATAAATTGTAACACCAGCAACTTGTATAAAAATGTTAACATTCTGTATCTTGAGTTAAATAAATGAATAAACAGCAGACACAAAAACATTTTTGAGAAAATGCATGTCAAGTCTGATAAGAGATAATAGAACGGCAGAATCAAGTTTTTCTTTAAGTATCAAACACTTCTGTCCTCCTTTAGTGAATTACTGTTGTTTGTACTTTTCTATCTGATGGTGGTGTACATAATGATTTAAAAAAAATCTTTTCCTTTTACCTGTTAGTATGTCTTTGGAAACTCAGTAAGACTTGGTTGACATAGAAAGCAGATGAATCATAAAGATCACCATTATGCCCAACATATCTGGAACAAACTCCCAAAGAACTGAAGGTCTGCCATTAATATAATAACTAACAGTAATGTAATAATATTTCCATTCGTACTGTAATAACTGTAGATAATGTAATAACTTACCCATCATGTAATAAAATTTCTAAACCAATCACATAATAACATTTTGCACATAATGTAATAAGTTATTATAACTTATAATGTAATAAGTTATTACATTATTGGTTGGTTATTACTTTAGTAGCTGGGTTAAAAAAAAACATAAAAAATGTAATCATGGAGCCGATTATGTAATAATATATCTATGTATATTGGCTGTAAAGTGTCACACTTCCATGACACTTACCCTCACTGTTGCCTCTTTGAAATAGCTGCTCGAAAACCTGACCACACACACACACACACACACACACACACACACACACACACGTACTCTCTTTCTAGGAATTATGACTATTTATTTGTTTGTGGTACTTGATGGTTAGACTCATCTCCAGCCCTGCCTTCTACTCTTTAACCATTTGAGTACCAAATGAAGTGCGAGCACACATGTTTGCAAACACAGACAATTACTCTTATGTCATATAATATGAAATCTATACCTCTTTGAAGATGCTTTGTCCTCGAATACAAAGACTGCCATTTCTTTTTATGAAAAATGTTTTCTTTAATTAAACATATTTAAATCACTTTTTTAAGCAAACTGTTTCAACCACACTGTTATAGCTATTCAGCACTGTCTCTCTCTATGTATGTATATAACAAACCGGACTCCTGATAAGTTACATGAAAATGTATTACCAAATCAGAATCCTTGTCCTATTTACATCCCTCGCTATTGGAATACAGTCATAATAAGCTCGCCAAAGAGTTTAAAACTGAAACAAATGATATCTAGAGTTCATTCTTGAAGTGTATTTTTTTTTATTGGCAGTCCCCATAATTGAGGCAAAAATCAGAAAAAAGATCCACACGCTGTACTAGTAGCTCCTAGCAATTTTAAGTGAGCAACGTTTTGATCTACCAGAGATCTTCATTGTCAAATCACCATCACAGAGCAAGACAAACAATATGTAGGCACAAACATATTCAGCACTCAGGTGATTGTGATCTGCATGATTGAGAATCAATCTGCTCCCAAGCTGAACCAGTCAGGGCAGAGTTGGTCAACACTGTCTGGTACTCCCACATGTGAAATAGAACATGCCTCTATGAAAAGGGCAAAAACAACTTGAAACAACATCCATATTATACAGGCACATATAGAATAGAACACAATCAAAAGTTGAATCAAATATAGATCAGAAATCACAAGTCATCCAAAAAGTTACCATAAAAATTCTATATTATACATAGAAAAATAGAAAAACTACTATATAGAAAAATACCTAGAAAATTGAAAACAGTAATATATTAATTGCCCAAAAATTTTTGGGGGGAGAGCAGGCAAGTTCAATCTAATAATTGGCTAGAATTTGTGTTGATACCTACAGTCCCCATAACCACTAGATGGCTGTTGATTTACATTAGGCTTTTTTCCCTTGTCTGCAAACTTCTGTCTTCCTTATCATACATGTTGAAAGGTAATTAGTGATTTAATTTAATTTAGTAAATATAGTTTATTTAGGTGAGATTCCTGCACATTGATTAACATTTCTTATATATTTAGTGCAAGAGGATAAATACATTTGTTAGATCATTCTAATTAACTCTCAGAGACCCGCAGGTGTCTGCACCCTCGGCTGACATCTTTCAGAGGCTATAGTGGCTCAGTTTTAAAGCTGGTGAAGATACTGGTATCATATGAAACTGAGACCTAAGACATCCATTGGTACCATTTAATGGCAGTTATTACATTATTGGCTGCGACATCTACCGCAACCCTCAGTTCTTTTAAATCAAGGCTGAAGATATTTCTGTTTGCCGCTGCCTTTTTTTAAACCAAATTTTAGGCTTTTGATTGATATCTGTCACTGCACTGTAACTTTTGATCTCCTGTTTTATCTGTCTTATTCTATTTTAGCTTATTTTTATTTCCAATTTAACACTTTTTAATTGTATTTAAATGTCTTGTTACATAGCCTTGTGTCGCTTTTACATTCCATTTTGAATACAATCAAATAAACTTGCGATGCATTGCCTTAAAGAATCAATCATATTTTTTTTAACCTTAGATCAACATTTCTTGACAACATTTGTCATGGTAAAGTATAATTTACATATTATGTACTTTCACATTCAATTTATTTAAGTTTGTTGCCATTTTAAATAACTTCTTTTTACTTTTTTGCTGCCAGAGATGTGCACAGACATTTGGTGAAGACATGTATTTGTCTCTTACAAGCATGTACATTCACCCAAAAATCCACAATTGATCATAATGCACAGTGTACTGTGTGTACTTACTGTAGAAAATAATATATTATAAATATGTATAATGTTGTATATTGAATTGAATATGAAAATGATGTAACCTAATAGTATGCGTATATCATTAATGATGACAACTCACCTGCCCTCAACCACAACAGCGTGTGTTCACCAGTTAAATGACAAGAGCAGCAGCACTATCTATTGCCCTTGCCAAATCACCAGATGTCGTTTTATAATAAGGGAAAATTAATTTGTGGTAGTTAAAATTATACCAAGGGAGGCTTTAGAAATGCAACTGGTTTCTGTTGACAGACATGGGTGTGACTAGAGTCAAAGAATCAGGTCAGACATAACACTCAGGTCAGTGAACTTTATTATAATGAGGTACAGTAGACACATAACATATGTGTGGTCTTCAGGTGAGAACAACATGAGCAACAAATGAATATTCAAAAAATCCCAACAGACAAAGTTTTGGAGCAATCACCCCTTTTACAGTTTAACCTACTTTTCATTACCAAGTACCTAGATTGTCCTGCTGCCTCTTTATCATAAAGCTACATTAACCTCAGCTAACCACAGTCAACAATCAGCCCATCAAAGTGCTAAATGAAGTACCACGGCAACGTGATTGAATCAGTAATAAACAGTTTCAACTGTATTGGTATAATTGCATCTAGAAATTAAACAAGGACTGATAATTTTCTACAAATCATAATATACATTAACAGTTCAAAGTCAATAGTTACAACACACTGACCACAAAACCAAAAACACGTAAAGCCCCATGCAGTGTGCGCTAAGCTAATTAACTAATTAATAAAAACAAAACACTCATACAGCATAACCTTATTTTTAAGTAAACATGCAACCTCAGCTGCTGAGTAAAATAAATACATAGACGATAAATAACCACATCATGTTTATTCACACACAAAGACACAAATAAAGACAATGAAAGTTCTTCAGTTACTAAAAGAAATTAATGCCAACACCAAGGATGATGATGTCACCTCTCGTTAAGCAGAACCATGAACTGCAGTTTTGACACAATAGCAATTGTAGAAATAACATCAGCAAGGACAGCAAAAAACATAACACACTTAATAGAATTTGTGTTTGGTGTTATACAATACCACATGTAGTTATGTTAATATCAGGGTAACACAACCAAACACTCCATTGCTATAATTAGTTTTGTATTGTAAAAAAAGGTCAGAAATAATTGAGTTACTCATGTCACGTACATCCTGCAGCTGGTGGAATAACCCAGCAAAAAACATTTAATTGCAACGTGCAATTATGTGTTTGACAGGGCTTGTCAAACAGGACATAAACCTGAAAAACCCACCCAGTCAAGTAGGTTATGCTAGTAGTGGCTAATATAGCCTCAAGCCACTAGCCTCAGGCAGAGATGGGGAACAGGCCACAGAGGTCAGGTAACCTCACTTCTACTCCACATCCCCAGCTTTTTTTCATTTTTAAACCTGTATCTTCAGCCCAATTGAAGCTGCCTCAAATGACATTATTTATCAAACTTTGCACAGCTCCCAGCCACAAGAAGCTTTATACAACTATTTTCACATATGCAGTAGCACTCCCTGAGACCTGTAAACAGACTTTTATGTGTAAAATCGCTGGAGTTTTGCTTTAAGGGTGCACCACTGTGAGTGCCATAGAGTCCTAGATTGGAAAAATACACTGGCGCTATTTCATCTGCTATCGAATTCATCATCTCTCCGCTCTCTTTCTTATTAGCAAAGAACAGTGTACAAAATATTCAGGGACCCAGCTTCTCATTTTTAGCAGACACTGACCGTCGATTTCACCAGCTAAATGGACGGACATCGCCAGCGGCAGGTCATATTAGCTGTTGCTAATTAACATTAATTCCGTGACCAAACTTGATGACAGGCCAAAATTACACTTGTGTGTTGTCTGATTAGAGTGCTTTCTGCAAGCCCGTGTCTGTACTCACCCAAAGGTTGTTTGTGAGGGAAAAAACTTTTTGTAGTTCCCATAACTCCAACAGGATCTTATCTCTAGCTTATCACATCACATCACTTTTCAGGAGCTGCATTTTCCCAGTTAAACTTTCATTTAGATTATATCTATAATTTAATCTTATTAACTTAATAGTTTTGAACTTGGACTTTCAGTATTTGGATCAAGAAGCTTATGAAAAATAAGGTGTGGCACATCTAGTAGGCTCCATCTGTTATTTCCATGCGTAAGATACATATTTAATCAACATTTAGATAAATATAAGTAATGCATCAGACTCCGTATCAGCAGATACCTATTATTAAAGGACTCAGATGGGGGCTAGGGCCAAAAAGACTTGATTGGGACATTCCTAATTTATTTATTTGGTCTTGAAGAGCACTTCAGTTAAATAGGGTAAAGCAGCTACTACTTCAGCCACTGTGCATGTTCCTGTTTACTACTAATTCTAGACATCTATGCCACTTAATCATGAGAAGTACCAGTCTTTTACTTCATTATGCAAATTAAGAGATGTTAACACAGGAAGGGAAATAAATCCACCAAATCTTTTGATGTCCTTTTTATTCTATTAGTAGTTAGCCTTTCACGTTGATGTAGCAGTTACTTTAGAAAACATTCTTCAATATAATTGCGAGTATGACAGTGATTATGCTGTAAGAAGCACTGCCTTCCTGAGTAGTTTTACCAATATTAGTACACTGTGTGAAATGTTTACTTAAAAGCATACAAACTAGTCTGAAACTGCTCTAGCTAATGGCTCTGAGTGCCGTGGGCTACCTAAAGACAGAGTCACTGAAGAGATTTGAAGTAAATCTGTGTACAGTGTTGTGCCAATGGAAAATTACTCCCTATTCATATTTGTCAGTTGGTTTTAGCACAGGGAGGCAAGTGTGAGCTCTGCATGCAAATGACCATGATGCGTCTGCCTGGGCTCCACAGGGGATGCTAATGTGAGCATCAAGCTTTCTTTAGAATGCAACTCAGATTCGAGTGGTGTACACACAAACATGAACTTCTACCTGATCAGGTGAGCATTGTCATTCAGATGCATCTGAACCAATCAGCATGTGACAGGATTACCGACTTTGCCCTTGCAAAGTCAGGCCCTCTGTGTCTCTAAGGCAGATTTGGAAAATCTCACAATTTTTTTTCTCGTCATTGTACACTGAATGACAGCTCATATGCATTCATTATACATTTGCATAAAGGTATTTTTCTTTCATAGCAGCCATAAATTACACTGTCTTGAACTCTTTCACATTGCAGTTTTCATTAAAGGGTTGTTTTGATACTATTGTATTTTTAATTAATAGATTGTGTTAAAGTGTGAAAGCAAAAAGACTTGTGTGGGTATTTTTAGTTGAAACACATTACTTGTTTAATTAACCAAATCATAATTTTCATGTTATCCATTTCACATTTTACAAACCTCATTTAACATTAACCATTGCTGTAATTGTTGATGATGAACGAGAAAGACATTATCAAGATGACTTACATGTTACACAGACTTTAGATTCTTAAAATGCTTCTTGGTTATGGAAGTCCATGACAGACAGACACAACCTGGGTGTTATGACAGAAAGCTTTGCTATTAAAGAACACTCTCTGGATTCAGTTTATGTCACAACTTCTACCATGCTTTCTTTTTAACAAAATGTCTGATAAATGTTCACAAAGATCTCTCCAACCACAGCGAGTCACATTACATATAAAAATATATGGATTTGTGAATGTACTGCAAGTTGCTACTCAGATATTGTAGAATATCATCTTTCTCTATTTTTTTTTTCTTTTTTTATGGTGAGATGAAATGTTGGACAAAAACATTTTGTTTATTGATCATTAAAGATAATAATAACACCTGAGAATTAAGTTTTCTGCCACAGCAGGTATAAATCAGTATTGGTAAATTTCCAAAAACCTTACTCTGCACATGCTGGTATGGGTATCATACAAAAGCAATAAAGACAAGGAGCAATGAGTTCTGCAATCTCTGAGTTTTGCCTGCCTTTACGTTCAGGTTTGATATGGGATTAGGGGCTTCAGACTGATTCGGACTATACAAATGGATGCTGTAACCTATCCTGACATCCACATTGTCAGCAACATTGAGAGGCAGGAGGACAAAATTGTAGAGCTCCACCTGTGCGCAAAAAACTATATTGTTGCAGTCTCGTCTTTTATTCTATTTTACACAGGCTTTGTCCTCTAACCGACTCAACAGGCTAGCTACACAGTGCAACAAACCTAAGCAGTATCCCTGCCTCTGACCATTTAGGAGGACGTGTGCCACCATGCATTCATGCTAGTCTCTAAGACACAAAAAAGGATGCTGGTGTGCACTGTAGGTCCTGCCATATAACACCCTGCTAAGAAGAACCTTGACTGTGTGTTCGAGCAAGTTGAAAATATACCTTATGAATGTGCTTTATAAAAATACAAAGAAGGGAAGGGAAAAAGGAGATGGACGGGAGGGAAATAACAGAAAGAAGCAGAGTCTGGTGAGTTCTGAGTTCAGTCAGAGATTGAACTTAACACAAACACAGAGATACTTAGAAGTGTGTCTCCCCCCCCCCAATTCTACAAATATCACTACAACACTCCAGAACATGCCATTGTGGTTTGTTGTAACATAAATGTTTATAGCTCCGGATTTAAAAAAAACATATTGCAAAATTCATAGTGAAAATCTATATTTTGATCTGTACTGGATTAATTACTTAATTATTACTGGAAGTGTGTTCTGATGTGGTCCAGCCACCAGAGGACCATATTTACTCTTAACTGCAGTCCTCTTGCACTGAGAAACACAGGAACAATGTGTGGAGATGTAGCACTACGATTAAAATGAGCTTAAACCAAATTAGTCCTTTTAAAAATCTAGATATTTTGTGGTGAAACTCTATTAAAAAATAAAAATAATACTTCCTTTGAATTCCATTTCCAAGAACAATGTCCAGACAAGCTTGCACAACATGAGCACTGGCAATATTGTCACAACGAAGGATAACTTATATAGAAATCCTCAATAGGTCCTCTATTGACTTTATTCTAGTTTCTGAACGTCTCTGGGGAGTATTTTATGTGTAGACCTATACTTAGAAAACACTGGATTCCATGAGGTAAGTCCTTTTCAGTTCAGAATCTCTGATAAGACAATGGATAAAACTAAAGTTGTCACAGGTAAAATGAATCACTAACCAGAATGGGCAGAATAACACCAGGAATTGTTTTTAAAAGCAATGGTAATCCAATAGAGGCCTAGGTAGCCTGAGAGGCCACCTTTGCAGCGGAGCTTGTCTGCTTTTGGATGATAGAGACAGAGAGACCAGGATTACTGCCATCTAAACACCTTGCCTTTCATTGTAGAAAGAGAATCTATAAATCAGCTGAGGTCCCCATTTACCCTACTCTCTTGATTTCATCCCTGTCATATACACCCATTCAGTTTAGATTGGTGTATTGAGTTTGCACTTGTATTGAACCTGTTAAGTATGGACTGGAACTGAAGAGAGTGTGTTCCATTTTCTTCTGTTGTATACAAACTACATGCTCAGAAATTTTAGTAGATAATAAAGATTTACACACCATAAACATTAAACAACGAAAAGTGGTAGCAGGATTGAGATGGATAGTGTGGGGGTAAAACCTCTGCACAAAAGACCTGACGATTGGCAACTCATAGACTGGGGGTTTGAAAAAAGCTTTAGGTCTTTGGGTAGGATCAAACACTATAATTGCCTATGTTCAATATGAATACTGAGGCTGAATATGGAGTAGAAACATTTAAGATGGACTGTCTCACAATTGAGTTTTGTGCTAACCTAAAGCGTAAGTACCAATAGTTGTGCTAGTGTTATACTGTATTATCAGTTATTTGCACTTACGTTGGTAATTATAGAACAAAAAACACAATAATACTCATGAAATGCCTTTTTTTTATGCCAGTGTTTTATTACTTTTTAATTCTCTGCAATTTAATATTTGGACCTCACAGCAGTGGTTTTTGGCTTGCGATCCTGTCATCACAGGTTGCACATGGCGACCACTTCAATCAAGAGTGATGTTTCCCTCTCAGATAGTTTTTTAAAAAAATACTTTTTAAATACTTTTTTTTCTTTTCCAAAATCTCCCATAGGTGTTCAGTTGGGTTGGGGACTGCTAAGGCCATAACATATGATTCACATCATTTTCGTACTCATCAAACCATTCAGTGACCCGTCGTGCCCTATGAATGGGGGCATTGTCATCCTGGAAGAGACCACTCCCATCAGCATAGAAATGTTTCATCATTAAGGTGATGACTCAGGACAACTTTGTATTGGTTTGCGGTGACCCTTCCCTCTAAGCGGACAAGTGGACCCAAACCATGCCAGCAAAATGCCCCCCACAGCTTACCAGAGCCACTGGATCCCCTCTCTGTAGGAGTCAAGCATTCAGACCTGTACTGGTTTTTCCTTATAATATATATATATATATATATATATATATGTGTGTGTGTGTGTGTGTGTGTGTATGTATATATATATATATATATATATAGATAGATAGATAGATAGATAGATAGATAGATAGATATATAGATAGATATATAGATAGATATAGATATAGATATATATATGAGAGAGAGAGAGAGAGAGAGCAGACTGTGAATTGTGAATTAGTTTTTTTTAGGTTAGTTTTAGTACATACTGTAGCTGAAATATTTTGGTTTGGCTCAGTGACTATTGGAACTTATGTGCATGCACGTTGCGCTATATGATCATTATGACCCAACTTCTTCTCCTAATGAACTGTACGTGCCATTTTTTAAAATGAAGCGTTTTGTTTCAAGCACGTATCTCAGAAATGTTAATCTCGATGAAAAAAAGGAAAAGAGAAGACATAATGAATAAAGCGTGGGACTGATGAGAAATAACCCAAGCCTTATAGCCAGAGACTCTAAAGGACTGACTCACTCTAATGGGAAGTGCCCTTTAATGAGAAGTGCTAGTGTTTGTAGGTGGTAGTATTAAGAAAGGCAAAGGAGGATTTAAAAGTCAAGGGTCACACACGCTCACCTCCGTGGGCTTTGTTCTCACAGTGGTATACAGTGTTTACAGCGCTGCTTGCATTACGCTCCCAACATCAAAGAGGAGACTCATTTTCTGCCTCTTTAGCTGAAGACCTGGGGAAACAAAGATGGTGAAGAGGTGCCTGTGCATGTTTGTGTGAGTACTAGGGTGGGAGTGTGAGGAGATGTTGCTATTGGGGGATAATGAGTGTTTTCGGTTGCCATGGAACTATCTGGCAGACCCTCAGAATAGACAGTGGCAGAGAGAAAGATCAACATTTTTGAAAAATACCAATTTTTTTCTTTTGCAAAGTCAAAGAGGATTCTTAAAACTCTTTACAAAAGAATCTGATTGAACATGAAAAAAGAGAGTGAGGATGTAGAATATCATTTTTTTAACTGAGTCTAATTTTTCCACTGTAAAATAGGCAACCTTAAAAAATTTACAAAACAATGACAATGTATTTAGTTTGAACAGACTAGGAGAATTATAGATTATTAATTAGAGACTAATAACTCTCTTTATTTTCGTTTATAAGAATTTGCTATGTAATGTTCAGTGTAGTGTAAAGTAGTTGTTTTTATTAGATGCTTTGGCAAAATATTCTATATTCATGCCAATATAGCTAATTTAACTGTGAACAGTGAGGAAGAAAGAGAGCTGTGTGAGCAGTGATTTCTTTTTTCCTACTGTAATTTCATGCTCACCTCCTCTTCCAGTAGGATGGATGAAAGACTAAAAGTGCGAGCAGATTGTCCATAAATTACTATATTTACATCCCCGTTTTGTCAGTGGGACTGAGGCCAGCTCCAGAAACCATAAGGTGTTTCTAAAAAGACATGTAGACATTTTTATTTGCAAGTTTTATTAAAAGAAAATGTTGTATAATACTGTAATAAGCATGTGTGTCATGTGATCTGAAGCAATGATAATGACAAACAATTTTAACCAGTTTTTCTCTTATGAAAATTGTGCAAAGACACAGAACATAAAGATTTTACTAATATATATTCTGCTGTAATATCATTACAGCAGAAATGATGTTGATTGTTGAGTGCTAGGACTGCATTTCTCCTAAATATACCTTCTATTGTAAATTGGATGTCGCTGTTGCCTCCTTTTAATTCTGTCATCATATACACAATGTGTTTTTTATTTTGAAGTGCAAGCAATAAAAATGTCAATAACTTTAAAGTTGAAATGATTCTGTTAGAAAAGAGGATCTGGACTAAATTTGAATCTTATAGTACCAACAGTTAAAAGCTGAACAATTTCTGTTTTGTCCTCTAAAGCAATCTCGTTTTGTGCTGCGAAATTGCTACTCTGCTTCTATTGCTACTATTGCTATCCTGAACAGTGCTGTGTGTGTGATAACAGGTTGTAAGAATTCAAGGGGCTCACAGCTACAAAGGACCCACAAAAATCCCAGTAGGACAGTTTTAATAAGAAATGGCGACTCAGAATAGGGCTTATGCTTATGTAAGAGCCTTTATTGATGACAACAATGAGAGGTTACACTTCATTCTTAAATTCAGGTGTTATAGCATTGAGTCATTTCAGAAACTACCAATCCTTCCTGTCTCTCTCTTCCATCTCCAATTCTCATTCTCCCTCTGTATAGCCGGCACCATATCAATTAACAGCTCACCTTATTAATTTCATCCTATCAATATTCATCATTCATGACTCCAAACTTTATTGAACAGCAGGGAAGATAAAATCAAATGAATGCATGAGTTTTTATGTTTTAATAGGGGCTTTCTGAAAATTAAATACAGGTCTATGAAAAAACATTCATTATATTTACAGCTGTGTGAACTAATGCTCCTTAATTTTCTGTAAAAACAGGTTAAAAACTGAAATTGATTAGTCTTCATCAATCTTTTGGCTTCAGCAATATGTTGTAATGGGGGTACTTTAATGCAATGTATGTTGATTTTAGGTGCTAACTTTGACATTAAGTGAAAGACAGGGAGTAAAGCATATTGAAAGAAAGATGCATATTGTTTTATAAGCATGTGTGAACTTGACAAATTATCATCAGTGGAACACATATTAAGGGACAACTTCACCGATTTTCAAATTGATTCCTATGGTTCTAATGTGGGAAGTACCTATATATGAATGAAATTAAACTTTCCTATGTCTTCCCTCTTCATCTGGCTACAAAAATCTCTGCAGATCTGCCTTGGGCTACAAACTAATTTTTCACATTTTTTGTAGTGGTGCCTTCAAGGACTGTCAGAGAGGGGTCATTGAACTCAGGGACAAAAACATTCTGTCCGCCACACTGTTTTCTTACTAGCGATAAGGAAAAGTACACACTAAAATATCAGTATATTCAAAGGAAAAATGGTTTCATGATATGATATTGGAATCCGAGATATGGCACTACTGTTATGAGGCCAAATATGATGCTGTAGAATCAGACACAACATAGTGTGGAGGAGGAAGCGACCACCAGAGCTATGTTGAAGCGGCAGCCTGCCACACAAACTTCAAGGTGCTGAATTTATTTTGGATAAACTCTGTGATTCTACTAACAATGACCCAGAGAATTTTGTTCCTCAGGTGGACAGAAAAGCTTAATCTAAAATGTTTTTGAAAGAAAAAATAATGTTGGAGTCATACATAGGCTATGGCGTCACTGTCAAGATTGAATATCGTGCTGTAGAATCAGACACAACATAGTGTGGAGGAGGAAGCAACCCCCACAACCTTGTAACAGCTGCAGCTGGAAGACAGGCACTGTGGTCAGAGTGGCTTTGCAGTATTGACCGGTGCCTTGTGATGGCTGGTGTGGTGTCTGTGGAAGACGCACCACGACAGAGGCAGAATTGAAAACTACAACAAACTTCATGGTGCTTAGTTTCTTTTGGATAAATATTATACAGAATATTATATATGACTTTGCCAACTCTAAATACTACAGCACAGCACAATGGCAAGTGTGCGTTACCTGGAACTTATGTGGCTGCAGGCAGCCAAACAGTGTTTGGTTGTAGTTTTCACCCCTTCATCCACAATTGTTTCCCAAACCAAGGTGAAATGGAGACTGCAGACTCTCAGGTTTTTTAACTTTCAATCGATGTGCTCTGGCAGCATTCTGGCTCGTGTTCTGTGCTGATCATTGTTAACTTTGTCTGCTAACCGTCCTCTTTGCTGGGAAACAAATTCACCACCTGCGTTCTGTAAACACACCATCAGTGGCCTTGGATGGGACCATGCACAATGCACTCTGGTTGTAGTTGTAGGATTTTCCCCTTTAGAGTGGTAGGGGAATTCATAGCTTTTTTTCAGTTCTCTCTAGTCATAGGGCACCAATTTCGAAAGGGTTGCACATTTCTACGATATAAGTGACTTAGTTTTAAGAAATCATCATATTAAAAGCGGTGAAATTCTTCTTTAAAGAAGAAAAAAATTAAATAAAAAAGGACTTCCACAACCCATATGACCGTTTTCTAATCTGGTGTTCCTATCGGTAGGACAGCATGCCCAACATGTCCTCACTGAAATGACAAAATAGGTTGTTTGTCAGTGCCTTCCAAAGTTGCTCATATAAAAGACGTTCCATGTGAATGTGATCTGATCTGCCCTCTCTATGGTTAGGTTTTTGGTTTGGCTGGGAAGCTAAACCTACTTGGCTAAGATTAGGGGAAGAATGTGCAAATAAATTACAGCTGATTGTTGGTAGGATATGGGGAGCAAACTGGTGTCAAAGACATACAATTTATATACCCAATTATGTACTCTCTAATAGGTTTTGTGTGGTCATAACATCATGCCATTCCCTTTTCTTTTGAGCGAACAATCATTATTCGCACGAAAATTATGTTAATGATTAGACACGGTGAGTGATTAGGTGGAACTTCCCGCTGGGGGCAACTCACCCACTGGTGTGGGCAGGGGAGGAAGAAAGAAAGAGAGCACCCATAGCTCTTTAGATGGTCCCAGTTGCAGCATTATCACTCTGGAGAGAGCCTGACATGATGCCACTGTCATTCCAAGCTAGTCTCAGGTATGGACTCATCTATTTTCTTCAGTCAGGTGAATCCCCCTTATCCACCAAGTCTACCATGATTCATTGTATAAATATACAGACCATGAATGGGACTTACCTCAATGCATTCTGTGGGTGTAATGGCTAATACTGACTTTTTTGATGCACTTGGAGCTACTTCCAAGGTGGTGGTTCTCCCTTTTCTGTCAATTTTTTTGATGCAGTTGCAAAAATGGATTTGAAGGTTGTGTTTGTTTCCAATCAAGCAAAGCATGATTCATTCCCTCTGTGGCTGAATGGGAGGCTGAAGGTAAAACATAAAGGCAGAAGCTATATGCAGAATAATTGCATTTTTAGTTATTGCTATGACACCTGTCCAGAAAAAATAAACATCACTTGGATGATTTAAATGATTTATGAGGACCACAAATACAAAAACAAAATATAACAATATATTCATTTTAAGACTGAGAGATTCACTGTTTTTTTATGTTCTGTCTGTCTTTTTCTTTGTCCCCTACTGTCTCCACTAAGCCCCCAAAAATATCCTGCTATGATTTCATGCCTCCTTCTTCCTTGTGTCCTAGCAGAAGACTACAATTACATGTAGTGTCCATAAATTACTATGTTTACTCATGCTATTAGCATGGCCTTCGCCACAGGTCTTGAAGCACTGGGGGTGGAAAAAGAGGTAGACTAAAAGAGACAGAAGAGAAAGAAGAAAAAAGACAAATTTGTAATGAAATCAAGTGACTTTTGTTACTTATGATGTTTTATTTGTGATAATATTACAGTCAAATAAATGTCAATTTATTAACATCAACTTCAACCGAATTTACTCAGTATTCCAAAATTGTAAATATTTTTGTATTATTGTATTTTTTTTACTTTAATTTCTTTAATTTTTTAAGATTATTTTTTGGCAATTTGCCTTTATTTGACAGCCAGTAGGAAGAGAGATCGGAAACATGGAAAATGACATGCAACAAAAAAAAAAAGTCATCTTATAGTTACAATCAGGTTTAGCTGCCTAATGTATCCATAGCTGTTGTTCATTTTTTGCTTTTGTAAGATATAATATTGAAATTAGCAACAATTGTCGTCATATCTTGCTCCTGCAGCTTCATATGTCTTATACAGAAGTTGGATTTTGTAACTATTTTTGTAACCATTTTCTTTTCCATTTTTCATGACATCAGTGTTTCACTTTAATTTAATCTTTTTTTTCCTGGGTCAGAGACTGACTTTATACAATGTCTTTGCAACAGTTTCCTAACTAGCTTCTATAACTTTACAGTAATAGTTTGTCTACTCTCATTTCCTATGTCGGATTAAGGAGAATAGAAAATTGTAAGAGAGAAAAAACAACGGGAGACACTGCGTAGGAGTCCCAGTGAGACAAATGATGACAAGAAAAAACAGTTACTATTTCACAATGTGAAGGGAAATTGGCATTAAAGTAATGCAGACAGAAAAGATAAAGGATAATTCTGATGCAGACAGCAGGAGAGATTCATAGAATGGAATGATCAACAACTAGTTTCATATGAACGGTCAGTCAGAGTAAACCCATTAGACCACTAAAGCAGTCTTCCACTTCTTCCTCATTTAAGGAAGACATGTCATGCTTTTGGGGATTTCTGTTATTTTTATACTGTTACGATGTTAGATGTTAGATGATGTTAAACATGGTCAAAGGTCCAAAACTTGAGGTGAACGTATGTAAAAATGCTCCCTGAAAGTCAAAAGCCCAGGCTTCAGCTTGGTCTGAACACTTAGTTTGCAAAATTACCTTACTACTCTTCCTCCTCCTTATGACATCAGATTGTATGCCCTCAAAAGGACGTCCATTCCAAAGCCTTTGTTGCTAAAGTTGGTCCATGGGTTGTTCACAATGTCCACGCTCATACTTCGGTGTGGATTCTGGCTCGAATATGTATGGATGTTTTTGAGAGGTTTATGTTTTCGAAGTGATGAAGTGAAATCCTTCTGTTTACATAGCAGCTTACGGGAAGCTCACCAATGAGAACAGAGTGACTCATTGGGTTAAGGGCATTAAAGAGACAAGAACTAAAACAGCCTGTTCCAGGCAGGGGATGAACTGAGGGGCTGCATTAAGGACCAATATAAGATAAATTAAGAACTTTTGAACTGTAAGTCATGCAAAGATATTCCAGTAGAGCCCCAGAATATAAATGTAGACCTGGAACTGTACATGATACATACACCATCACCATAGGAGTCTCTCAAAAAGGAAAATCAGTGGAATGTATTATTTTACCTTGACAACAATTATAACTGTTGGGAAATGAGGCTACTAATACAAGACGTGATCAGGACAAGAACCACAGCAGTTCTGAGGGTAATATCATAAGTTTTCCCAGTAACACATTAGTTTAACCATTACAATTTGGTTTGCAGAATTTACATTACGGATACTGGCCTAATTAAACCTTAGTTAGGGTATTACAAATAAACTCTGGACAAACATATACAAAGACTGTTTGAATTCAAACTTTTGGCAATATCTGTCCAAGAAAGTTTTTTCCTGTGGTTGATTGCTTGTCTGCTATCAGAACACATTTGTATGCAGGTGTGAAGAAGGTAAATAAAACATATACTTTGATAAGTGGAGATACTGTCGTAATTTTGAATGTCCTGTTTAGGTAAGAGTAATAACGCTTACCTATAACTGCAAACTTGACACAGGAATCTGTTGAAGCACTGGACGCTGATGTAAAAACTGGTGGCAGTTCTCAACCCAACCGGTCAAGGCAGATGGCCGCCCACCTAGAGTCCAGTTCTGCTTGAGGTTTCTTCCATTAAAAGGGAGTTTTTCCTTGCTGCTGTTGCCAAGTGTTTGCTCATGGGGGAATGTTGGGTCTCTGTAAATTAAAGAGCACAGTCTAGACTTGCTCTATGAGAAAAGTGCCCTGAGATAACTTTTGTTGTGATTTGGCGCATATAAATAAATTGAATTGAATTTAATAGAGGAGCCCTGTAACTCCCCCATTTCTACATATTGTTGAATGAAAATCATGATTCTTCAAATACTGTGTGCGCATTTCAAATCTATAATTCCTTTTCTTACATCAGTTAATGTATATACTGTATTGTTGTTTTCATGCAGAAGTGAAATGTAAAGTACAAATATCCAATTATTCAGTGATGCAATGCATTGGCCTTTGTGATCATAATAGATTGCATTGCTTCTCTATTGACTTGTATTATCCTCTTACATGTTCATCAATGTGACTACTGTGTATATCCTCACATGCAAAATTAACACATTTGTAAGCACATTCACACCACAGGGGACAGAACAGAGTTTTACATATGGTACCACAGTTACTGGATGTTTTTACATATGGTACCATCACTGACGGAAGATGTAAAAATATACCCTCATATGTTTTGTCAGAGGAAGAGGTGGACACAGTCGAACCAACGAAGGAAAGAGACGACATGTTGCTGTGAGAACTTCATGGCATTGGGATTTTATTGGATGGGATTCTATTTATGAATTTTATTGTCCTCTGTCATCCTGATACAGACTCTTAGAGATTTGACTGTCTTGACCTAAGCAATGATAAAGGGTCATGTCATTTAGGTGGCACTAATGACCTCAGTCATGAAATTATTTACTTTTGACACAAGTTAAATGTTTTCAGTGAGTGACTGATTCATGAAGTGTTGCGCTGCTCAGTATAAAATGGTGTGGCTTAATATTTTGAGAACTGCAAAACTCTATCTGTACAGCATAATTTTGAATGACATCTTGAACAATTACTTTTTCTTGAGCATACAAGTGTGGATATGCTATAACAGGGATCCAGCAAAGCATTATACATTTAACAAAATGTAAATCTCTCATCAGATAATACTGAACTTAAAAACTAAAACTCTCCTCTCCAGATAAATAACAAATTATTCTTGCTTTGTGGACTTCTGAGCATTTAGATTTGACATGGAGTCTTCTGTGTTAATTGAGTTAATTCTTCAAACAATAAACACACAATTAAATATGGATACCACAAAACTAAATACATTCCAGAGGGAATGAGACAGCGGTTTAACATGAACCCAGACTGATTCTGTATTTACCTTGTTGAACTTCAGTGTAGTGCAACAGGTCCTGCCCTCACAGATACAAACCAAATTATAACTACACAAGTAGGCAACTTGACCTCTCAAATGAAATGAGACTCCCACTCTAGACATTGAAACAAACATCCACACCATTGTGAATGACACAAATGTGAAAATCCCCACAAATCACAGGGTGAGAATACCATGGCATAAGTGCAGAGAGGCTGGTTATGAGCATTGACATCTTTGATTTAAATGGTTTGGAGAAGGGTTTGTGGTTTTCTTGAGCAAGACTTGTTAGTGGTCTAAATGCTCTGGCAAATGGGCTGATCTATTATATACACAACATGGAGAACTGGCACTTTCAAACAGGTAAAGAGGGATTTTAAAAAGGACACATTTGGAGATAATTACATGAACATGGTGGAAGCGAATTCATAATTTACTTGACATTCAGAATTCTTTATTATCTAGGTAATTGGCTCTCGTTTGAGATTTGTCTTAATCAGAGCACTTGATCTGCAAGTGTGATGACAGTGTGCCAGAATATACAATTTACTGCATTTTCCAGGAAAAAAACATAGATAGATAGAGAGATAGATGGATAGATAGACAGATAGATTTTGTTGATAAAAATTGGAGTGATTAGACAACACATGTAGAAAATACATGTGAGATCATGGATTTAAATAGAAAGGCTGTTGTAAAGTCACCACTAGATGGTGCTAATGTGTTTCCCACCCCATTCCTCCCAGCAGATGGATGTTCTTTTTAAGATGCATGAACCATTTAAGGTTAAAAACATAAATTAAACATATTCATCTAAGTTAGATGAATTTCCTACTGTAGTAAAAAAAAAGAAAAAAGAAAAAAGAAAAGGCATTTCAAGGCTCAGTTTACTATGAGCTGTGTGCTTTCTTCCTAACCACAAAAAGGGGGAAAAGAGTGTGTGGTTGCCATGGACAACCAGACATTAAAGTATAGTGTAAAGTATAGAGAGGGTACTTTTTTAACAATTGATGAGGACTGTGGGGTGTAGAAAACACTGGGAATGGATAATGGGAACAATGTAAATTGAATACAACATATCACTGTAAGTAAGCTATTACTTCTCGGTCCATTCGTCTCACATGAGCGCCAAACAGCTTTGGCTTAAACAAATAACACACCGTAAATAACTCTGATGCTTCTGGGAAATGTACTGAACGTAAGCACTGCATCCCTGTGTTATTTTGCATGTGAAACATCATTGCGAGTAACACCTGTAGGCACTTCATAGAGTCAGGAGGTTGTCTCCTGCTGTTGTGTACATCTACTGATGATGAACATAGCCCATATGCATACTTCAAGGCCTTGGGAGTCTACAAAGACTTGCAGCAGCTCTGAGGGAATCAGGTGCTGCACTCTCACTTCAGCATGATACACTTCTAAGCGCAGGCACTGCAACACATGGGGATGGGTTGGAGTCTTTGTTTTGCTTTCAACCCCTTTGATATCTCCTGGTGGGAAGGTGGGGGGCAGGAGTTTGCAAGTGGAAGACAGAGAGGGGAAAAAAACTGCACAAGTGAAAGAGAACGAGAGAGTGAAGGAGACGAGATGGGTGGAGGATGGGATCGTTTGTCGGTTGATGGGAAGCAAAAATTTCCTCCTGTTTCACCTCTGCTGCCCAGGATCAGAGAATGGAGCCACTATGGATTACTCAGTACATGTGTTAGCTAGCTGTTATTTATATACTGTACTGTGAATAAGAAACAGTGGAGGATGACATCATGAATCAAAAGAAGATACAGCCTCACATCTCCTAGTTACTGTAAACATAGTAAATATAATTCTGTCAGTGAAACCACATTATGAACCTAGAGACCTTGTAAAAGCATCTTGTGACATGTGATCCTGATCCCTGTGTCACAGTCCTGTGTATCTTTTTCTGTCTATCTTTTTTTCTTACTTCTATCTATAGTGCCAATACATGACTTATATTGATGTTGTGTATATTAAATGTCAAACCAGCATGGCTTTAAAGCCGCTATAATCTTGCAATAATGTGGGAAAAAATGAGAAAAGGATCATCCAACTCTTACTTTCTTAGAATGAATAGAGAATTCAAATGTTTAACTGCTGTACAGTTGACATAATGGACTTCTTTCTGATTCCTCTTGATAGCACAGCAGCTTGACATGTTGAAGGTACCAAGCTGAGTCATTCTGCATTAATCTCCATACCAGATCACAGAGAAAAAAGGAGATGTCTAGAAATGCTCCCCTGGTCTGGAAAGCTGGTCACCGTGGTACCACACTCCAATGTCACTCCCATCACTTTTAATGGGTGGGGGAAGGTCACTCTGCGTGGGTGTCTGTCTGTCTGTGCGTCTACTCCCTGACATACAAGTTGACCAAAGTGACTGCGGACCAGATGGACCCTGATGTGGATGGCTTGATCAAGTGGAGCGATATCAGACCACCTACTATGGCTGACATAAGCTGTGAGGGCTAAGCGTATTAGGAGGCAGGGGGTCCACAGGGACTATGGAGACACTTCAGAGTAATAAACTCATCAGGAAAGAGACAGATACACCTGTTCACTACAGGGTGACTGAGACAGAGGGCACAGAGGGGGAAGGAGACAAGAAATATAGAAGGAAGAGTGGTTGGTATAGTGCACAGGCACAGGGAGAAGAAGATAGCAGCTGAAGAAGGAGAGAGAGAGAAATAAAGAGGAAGAGACAGAGACGCTCAGCCACAGAGAACAAGATAGAGACCATCCCCAGAGTCAAAATCGCCTTAGACAAGACAAACTGTGCGCTGGCCTAGTTGAGTGCAAGTCAAGTCAAACACCAGAGGAAGAGGAAATCTCAAATACTGTTTTCAAATCTCCAATCTCTTGAAATCAAAGTGACAATGCTACTCAGAAGTGTTGTTGAGTAAATTACTGTAAAACCATTAATAGGTCATTTTGGGATTAATTAAGACATCAGACTGAGAGTCATAATATGAAACACACCAAGATCTTGAAATATTGTGTCAAAACATGAGACAAGTGAAATGCTTTTAAAAAAAATGCAGTCACAATGGTTTTGTAGTACCCCATCTTTGACAGACAGCCATCTAGCGAGAGAGATTATAAAGTCCAGATAAAGTGAGATGAGATGTGAAAAAGAGGGAGAGAGAGACAAATCCACTCCCTCCACATACAGTAAGCCCAATGCAAGACAAATATAGATACTCTACTAGGTCACCTATATAAAATTGGTTGGTAATTTTCAACAATCTTACAACACTTGCTCTTTCTGAATTTCCAGAAATAATGCAGTGACCCATATGATTCTATCTCCTCTGTAGAAAATCACTTTGACCTATTTTGATGTAAAGTAGTCCATGTTCTTAGTGCTGTCTTTTATCATATAAACGAATGAATTAGATGAAACAGAGGAACAAGTTTGGATACGTGCCTGTGCAGTATAGGCATCATTCAGTGCTGTTATGCAAAATATTATATTGATCTCACTGCATGTAAGAGTCGGGTGGACTGACAGACATGCTATATTAAAGCATCACTATTCATGTCTTGTATTAGGTTAGATTTGTTTAGGCTTAGGTGGTACTTTAAAGTTAACAATTTGGTTATTATTTTATTTTTTATCATCAAGTTCCTGTTAGTGTGAAATCATATATTCAAATTCATTGTTTCAGTACAACTTATCATTTAATTATAAAAGTAAGCGAATACAAGCTTGTGTCACTAGCTAGGTTTTCATCCAAAGGTAGCGCAAATTTTAACCAAGTTTTCAGAAAATCAGCAAAAGAAAATTTTATTATGTGTGTGCCCATCCACAGCCTTTATGCAAATATTAGGAGTTGGGTCCTCAAGATACATAACTAGTGGCGCTAACTCTGCAGTCTAGTCACATTGAACCATTGCAGAAGAGGAAGAGGCTTAAAAAGATTACATAATTAAAAGAGCAACAGCCAAACAGCTCAAACAGTGAAAAACAAAAACGTGATGGAAGTATGGCATTTATGTTTGTTTCATGTAATTTGAGGAACGTTACAGTGTCTGCATCTCTCCACAGAGAATTAATGTTTTCATCTGCCACTATTTTTCATCTCTTCAGTGAAGCAGAAGCTTCAGTCAGTGTTTCATGTACGCCATTTATCTGCTTAGTCTGTTGCCATTGCACTTTGTCACATTTCGCTTTTATCAATATGCCATCATTTCCACCTGAGCCAAGCATAAATACTTTTTTTTGATTTTTTAAAACTTTTCAGCATTTTCACTTGAGCAAAATTGAAAGTGCATATAGAAACAAGTGGATGGAAACGCACCTAGTGTTTGTGCCACTGTTGCAGACCGTCTGCTCATTTAATAATAACAGTTGTATTTTATTCTGTAAGCAGTGACAAAGAACTCTAAGTGGTTGAGGGAAGGGTAGATGATATTTGAGCTAATGTAGGCATGAGTGCAGGTGGACACATTGCTAAATTTAGATGTCAGCAATGGCTATTTTGAGTGTATCTCAAATTACTATGTTGTTCATTGCTGTGAATTCTTAGAAAACTAGTACCTGTTGAGCTCACCCCAATGTTTATCTGAGCACATAGTATCAGATTGAGAAGATAAAATGCCAGTCACTTGTCTGCAGTGAGGGGTGGGGTGGTAGTTCACTGTGAGGTTGTGGGTTTCATTAGTAGCTTTAACTTCAGTTTTCAGTTGTTTTGTTGAACTGCTCATGGTTTGCTTTTAACCTCATGATGCTAATAAAACTTCAACTTTTGGTGTGGATTCCTGCCTACACATGTTGCATTGCTCATCATCCAATTCAAAGGTTTTCAGTGCATCTTTTGCCTCTTTATATAATCTGTCAGCACGACACAAAACCATAAAAAAACACATCTTTCATTTCAAGGAGAACTTAAAGAATATAATGTAAATGTGATCAGACAATTTTTGTTTTGTTTTGTTTTGTTTGATATTTACAGAAACAAAAGGGGAGTAAAGAAATTACAGCAAGAAGTCACATTTCAGATTTTTGTCAACAGCTTTAACTTTAGACTAGTTTAAGACAATTGACCATTCCATATATTACCATTTGTCAGGTGCTTTCACCCAATGGACCACAAGTGTAAACATTTCAATCAAGCATGTTAATATCACTATCACCATCTTTAGTGTCATGCTCATAAAATTATGCAAAGCAATATCTCGAATTGCATAAGGAACATGAAAAAATAAACCTTTTATTAGACCGACTTGTTTCACATTGTTAGGCTGGTTTAAAAAACAGACATAATAACCTGCTAATAGGCATTGATGAAAAGCCATTGTCTGTGTATTGTTTCTCAGGGGGGCTCCTCTGTCACTTTGGTAAGCCTTTTGTGCTGTCTAATAAACAACTCTGTTGTTTTAATTAATCTTGGTAATATTAATAAGCAAAACAAAAGCATTGCGGGGGAAGGTGTGAGTGGCTGTTGCCAATACTGATGATTTCTTCCACAGGTTTTGAATCTCTTGTATAAAAAAGAAAAAAAAAGTGTCTTGGAATGTTCTACATTAAAAATAAAAAATGATGTTGAAAACCCAGGAGATAAAGATGCTGCATTTTTAAAGTGTCTGAGTTGTCTGAATGAAGGGAGCGTGTGGAGGACAGATGGTTGATGGACATTTTTAATGCGGTTGATGGTAATCAGAAATGGTGCTATATGTGTTGGTGTATCATTTGATGTTAGGTTACCATTTAAAAGCCTACCAATGCAAGAGGGACTTGCTGGTCTAATCTCCTTGTCTCAGCATGATACCTGCCTCTGCAGGTGAGAGGACAGGTTATTGTTTGCACCTCAGGATGAATAAAACACATACTATAGGTATAACCATGATGCTGCCTCTCATTACCGCACCAATTTCATGTGTCCAGTCTCAGCTGACAGAATGTGATTTACCCCTTCATGAGCACTAGGTGATATAAGGAGCCATAGGAGATAATTGCAATTTATCCCTCACTTGTGTTCTTGCAGAGGAGAAGATGATTAGGGGTCAGTTTATGCTTAATCAGAACTAGTTTGTATGACATTGTTCGACCATGTCAAACATCAAAAGTGTTTATAGTTGCAACAAACAGCCACACTGGCACAGAGAGGCTGCAGAGGTGAGATCATTTAAATATGGAGATAACACTGCATATTTTCAGACAGTCTGTCGAGAAAGATATTCATAGTGTTGCACTTGGTTGTTCAAATAAAAAGTGACATAAATAGTTATGTCAAGAATGTAAAAAGAGCTACGTGAGGTGAGAAAGGGGCCAACATTTGAAATTCTCTCTCTTTGCTCATTACACAACTATTTCACTTTTCATGTGTACAACCAAGTGCAACATTATGAATGCCTGCCAGGAGAGACAGTCTGAAAATGTATGCCTTTATCCCCATATTGAACAATTATCAAGTCTAGCCTCTCTATGGTGGGTGGCTTTTCACTCTGCCTTCAGTGTGGGAATTTTGATTTCTGACTTGGTCAGACAACACGTTGTACAAACTAGTTCTTCTCTAACATAACCCAGCCCTTACTCCACAAGACGATGCTGAGAGTATTACTGTATGCATGCAACTCAGTGTCTTCTCAATGCTGTTTGCTTGTGCAAAACCAACGCTGACCAAAGTGAATCTTATCTTTACTTTGTTTCGTGTACGAGCAGATTAACATACAGTATAAAATTCTCACTGAACATCTCACCAAAATAAACAAAAGCCTTTCATTGTGATATTCCAATATATTGCCCTCCACCTATCCTGTTGTGGCTAACAATCCAACAGTGAGGCTTGTTGATCAGGAAATAGTTCTTGGAAAGTGCAAGCAGTGAACATTTGGTTGACAGAAAGGGAAATTAACAGAAACAGGCACACAGACAGAGGCAAGTTGTGCTTGACCATTAAACACATTCATCCTGTCCAATAAACCCTGTAAAAGAACCATTCATTACCTGCACCCTATGTAAAGACAGATTAGAAATCAACATATAGACCCACTGAAAAAGACAAACACATAGGGTACAGACTATCAGCACAATGTACAGTGCATGTAGGATAGCGTTTTGTCTATTAACCTCTTTCAATAAACCATTGTTTTCTTGAGGCTGAATGACACTACTTAGCCGTGTCATCGATTTAAGATGCTCTGTTGCAACAAGAAGGAGAAGCTGCAGAGTGAACAGAAAGATTGAAAGATTTGTTTAATTTATTGAGGTTTAAACAACATTCATGAACATTTAAGGCATTAGTATGCTTCAAACAAAATGCCTGTCTTCCAAGCTCTCCATTTTTATTCCACATACAACTACTTCTGTCCTTTTTCGTTTGCACAGTTCAACACCATGAAATGCCTTTGAGGAGAACTGTCCGAAAGAGAGCAGCGTTATCCACATTTCTAAGCTTCACAGCATTTTGCAGAAAGCGAGCAAGAGAAGAGATCTTCAATAGGCAAGCAACAGAGAGTGAGAGTAAAAGAGAGAAACTGAAACTTACCTTTATTTGGTACTTATTTGATTGTATAATGGAATTATGTGATTTAGCATTAATGTGTATGGAACTACAGCATCTATTTTTGATGCTCAGAGATCAACCTGTCAAAATATATAGAATACGAGGTCAAATGCAGGTTGAATGTTTCGTAAAGCGTGTTATATTTTGGACATCTGCATGGTGATACAACTAAGTATGACAGGCTTTCGACTTTGAAGAATGAAGGAGAGACATCTCCTTAAAAATATCATCAGTGGTACTGCCTCAGTTTTTATATTATCATAGGTATAGAGAAAGAGTTACTCAAACTGTGTTGAAAATCAGCTTATCTCTACTGCTGAACCACAGCAAAGTGAAGTAAACAAAGAGGTGCCACACCCCCTTTCCCTCCAACATAACAGTGTAAGGAGGGGTGCAGATTCAGACGGCAACATGGAAAAAATCTATGTGGGAGACAAACAACAGGCAAGTAGAGACTAGTAGTGAAAGAGTTGACAATTTGCTGCCGAAATAACTCTCCATATGTAAAAGTCAGCTCAGATGTTGTTTTTTTTTTTTTTCTGACAGAGGTACTAGAAACGCTCACCCTCAGCACAGTCCATCTTCAAGGCTTAAATTTCTTCTTGGTGGAAGAGTGAACACATTTTTTCATTGCTCAAGGGAAGAAGAAGTGAAATCAGAGAGTGTAAGAAAGAGAGAGGAAAAGCAAATTCAAAAATGGGTTAAATAGTGTAGGCAGGAAGAAGCCTTCTCTCTCTTATTACCACCTGAAGAAAGGCCATTGCCATTAGATTGAAATTTAATTTACGAAATAGTGTTTTAATGCAGCTGTTCACCAGCAGCCCATTCCAAATACGCTTTCTGTCAGTGCATTTCCTGAGGGCCATTTAATTGGGCTAATGAAGAAAGCTGCTAATGGCTGGGTTTATCTCTGGCGGCACTGGTGACATTTCATCAAGGCAGGTGATTTTCCAGGCATTGTTTAAGCTCAGTGTGTAACATTTTGTGGTTGGAGAGGAGAGAAAGCAAATATGTTGTTTGGGCAAATTATAAAAACGTGTGGTTGGAACAATGTGGTCTTGAGCAAAATGGATAATTCAACTTCATTCAAGGGTTGATTGAATTATTTCCTAATTATTTTCCACACTAGTAGCTTATCATAGAAATCCTATTGCTACTCAGCATTTCATCTTGGATTCTATAATGCTGGAAACACCCACATGACCTGCAGAGGACTTCAGAAGAAAGTACACACATTGAACATAATACGTGTTACATTTA
Source organism: Thunnus albacares (assembly GCF_914725855.1). NCBI lineage: Eukaryota > Metazoa > Chordata > Actinopteri > Scombriformes > Scombridae > Thunnus > Thunnus albacares. The sequence goes on from NC_058106.1 coordinate 26,445,287, forward strand.
AATAGACACACACGCAGGCAACAGACCACACACACAAACTATGCAGATAGAGACACTGATGTGACATTTACCTTCATCACTTATCAACATCTTGACATTAGTACATCAAACCTGCTGTTTAATAATGAGCTTCAGTCACCAATGATTCTGACACTCTTGTCATTCGCTCCTGTCAGTTAGAAAGGTCAGTGAGAAAGTCAAAGAGGTTGAGACCCATGTTTATACATGGCTGGACTACAAGATTAAACTGAACAAAGCTGATATGTTGAAATAGCAATATCAAATGAAGGGCATGGTTAAACTGCCATAACTGTGACTATATGACAAAGTAACAGTCAAGTCAAAAGATGAGTAAAAGGAGACCGTTCTCCCAAGAAAAATGACAAAATCAGTTGTTTCAGCAAGTGCCAAAAAACAACCTGTGATTCACAACATTGATGGATTTGATTACTGTTTGCATGTTTTCTTTATTCTTCGTCTATGTGTTGACTCTCTGATGGACTGGCAACCTGTTCACAGTGTTTCCCTTCATTTTCAGTGCTGATCTTCTTAACAGATGGTTTCTGTTAGTTCTTTTTGTTAGGAAAGAAATTTATAACAGACACAGGTATGCCAGATGAAATTATGTTTTTTAAACTATAACCGTTAAAGTGTAATACTGAAGGATATATCACTTCAAATAGCTGCTGCAATCATGAATTCCAAATCTCACATAATTTTCCATCATATAATTTCCCACGTATTTAACACTTTTAATTACATACAAAAAATGTTTAATGCAATAACTGCAGCCTCTCAGGTGGTATAACAGACCGGCATAATAATGCTGGATAGTTTCATAGATACTGTATGTACTGAATGTAAAGTCAAAAAAATAAAGTCAAACATAAGTCTCTAAAATAGATTAAAAGGTCAAATAAATAAGGTCAAATTCGTAGTATAAAAGCGCTTTGAGTGGTCGGGAGACATATAAGTACAGTCCATTTACCATTCATTTACCATAAGCTAATAAGAATGAAACGGGGATATGAGTTTATTTGAATTTAAGGTGATGTGTGGTACAGTAAAAAACATACAGAATCCAATCGGTCACAATCCCAAGATAAACATTTTTAAGTAAATACAATTATATATTCAAGAAAACCATTTAATTTGTGCTTTTCTTCTACAGCAGACTCATTTGTCTCTGCTCAGAATACATTAAATGAATCTCAGAGTGAAAGGTGGAGAACCCACATCTTCAATGCGTTAAAATGAATCATTTGCACGGAATTCAGGGCTTTTTGCCTTATATGACAAACGCCTTAACCGAAATTTCAAACCTCTTCAGACCGGCTCCTGCGTGTCTCATGGCAAGCGTTTCCTTTATTGTAAACAACAATGAAGTGTGATATTTGAAAGAAAACAGATGCGCCACCGGTGAAGTAAGAGCCACCAATCATTTGTAGTCTGTACCCAACGCGGCTTTTGAATCCCTCCTTCTCTTCCCACCTCTTCAAATTCATTGGCTGCCAGAGGAGTAGCGACAATGTTTAATGCACCATGCGGTGTCCGGAGTTCAGTCAGTGAGAGGAAGCACTCTATGCAGTCAGGGCAGTTTTACGTGCAGAAAATACTTAATAGCGGCTGTGCGTATATATTCAAGAATTCACCCGTTTCCTGACAGCCACAAAGAGACTTGTGCCTGAATGCGGCGTTGTTGCTGACCACCTCCTCAGCAGCTGTCTCCCTCTGTGGACTTTGACGGGGGACGGCGGGCAAGGACAAAATGCCAGTACGGGAATCAGTCACTCAGCTCTGTTTCGGACTTGGGGGAAAACAGTGATCGCCTTTTCAATATCCACTTTGGATCTACCTTGCTACACATCTGGATTTTTTTTTCTCTTCATAGAGTATTTTTTCGAACAGTTTTCCTTCCTGAAGAACGGTGACTCACTGCAGGCAGAAGGCGAGCCGCTGCATCCTAATCAGACAGCGGAGAGGACTTCAGCTCATTGACATTACAGTCATACTTTTCTGGAGCACTTTTTTTTTTATTTCCACTGCGCTACACTGTAGCCTGCGTGTGCATCGGAGACTTGTGGCTTTTTTCCTTGCACAGAGATAGGAGAGAGGATACGGGTGGTACTGTAGTGGTTAGGGAATGAAACTCTCCCTGAACCTTGCTGGAACTGACTGTTTGGATTTTTACACTTATATACATTTTTGGACTATTACAGCAGTTTATTTAGGTAAGTTTACGCTTTGTCGTTTACGTTCTTTAGGTCTCTTCTATTTGTATAAATTCCCACTGGAAGCATGTCACCCATTTCCTAACGATTGTTATTTCAAAATCAACCCTATACATGCGGATGCAACAGCTTCTTCCAAGGACCGTTGAATCTCGCAGAGAGAGACAGAGAGAGAGAGAGAGAGAAATCAGTGGAGAGAATTACACGGCTGTGCTGAGATGTTGGCAGCTCATTTCTGAATTTTTATAAGGCTCATTTTAAATATCCGGATTATGCGGATTTGTTAATGCGTGTAAGAGGCTCATTTTATACACACTTATTCAAATAGCCGCCACAATAGGCCATCTTCAGTTGAACGCCTGCAGTGTTACCATATTATTAAAGTTGCCCTATTACAGTTTCAGTCAGCATTCTCATAATGTTTGAATGGGCCATTATCACACTCGGGTCAGGTCGGGCATCGCACATTAGAGACAGATTAAAAACTACATTCTGAATCTTGTGTTTATCATAATACACATAGTACATAGGCTACACGGGGAATCGTTATTTCCCCGTGTATCAGGGCTGCGCCGAGTGTCTTCCCAAGGTTAACTAATTGACAAGCTTCCCCCATAATTGTAGAGATGAATTACACATGAGCCCTGTTTCATTTTTGGCTCAGCGGTGGATCTGATTTCTTACTGGAAGAAAGGCTAGTGTAGCTTAGTGTTTTTTTATTTGGGTGACTAATTGACATAAATACTTTATAACACCTATATATTTTTTCTGTTTTTCTTCTTAGGTGGAATGAGTGAACACTTACAATGACTATTCTGTTTGGAGAGAGGATCGCGATTATTGCTCAGATGAGTCTGGGCGCTCAGCTGAATATAAATTAGGTGTTCAGCACCAGAGATTGCTGGAAGAGGCAGAGGAAGAGAGAGACAGAGCAAAGACAATCCACAAAGACAAATGCCAAGGCCTCACATGATGAACAGAACTCTGTATTTGATCCCGAATAATAGAAATACCAAATTTGAACAAAATATCAACAGGTCAAAGGAAGTGTAAAAACACAACACACATTGTAGCAGCTTTTACAGAGTGGGGATGTATCTTTCTATTTTCTTTTTCCTCCTCTTATGGGCTCAAGCCCTGACACTGAAAAACTTGAATTACTCTGTCCCAGAGGAACAGGGTCCAGGGACAGTTATTGGGAACATTGCCAAAGATGCCAGACTCGGACTGGAACAGACTGGGCAGGGAGGACAGGGTAAGAAAGCCAACTTCAGGGTGCTGGAGAACTCAGCCCCGCATCTTATCGACGTGGACCCTCAGAGTGGACTGCTGTACACAAAGCAGCGCATTGACAGGGAAGCATTGTGTAAGAGAAACCCCAAGTGCCAGCTCTCCATGGAGGTGTTTGCCAATGACAAGGAGATCTGCATGATCAAAATAGATATTCAGGACATTAACGACAACTCACCCACCTTCCCATCGGGTCAGATTGATATTGACATTTCTGAAAATGCAGTGCCAGGGACACGCTTTCCCCTGACCAGCGCGCATGACCCAGATGCAGGGGAAAACGGCCTGAAAACCTATCAAATAACACGTGATGACTACAATCTCTTTTCCTTGGAGGTAAAATCCCGTGGGGACGGGACTAAATTCCCTGAATTAGTCATTCAACGACCATTGGACCGAGAAGAAAGAAGCCATCACACCCTTATTTTGTCAGCCACTGATGGTGGGGAATATCCTAAATCAGGTACCATGCAGATAAATGTTAAAGTTATTGATTCCAATGATAACAGCCCTGTGTTTGATCAGCCCTCATATGTTGTGGAAATTCCTGAAAATTCACCGCCCGGTAAAGTCCTGATCGATTTAAACGCCACTGATCCCGATGAGGGCAACAATGGACAAGTAGTCTATTCTTTTAGTGGTTATGCCCCAGAGAGAATCCGGGAGCTCTTCTCCATAGATTCCAGAACAGGAGTCATAAAGATTCAGGGCGAAATTGACTACGAAGAGAGCCCGGTTATTGAGATTGACATCCAGGCAAAGGATCTAGGTCCCAATCCAATCCCAGGCCATTGTAAAGTCACCGTTAAAGTGCTTGACAGGAATGATAACTGGCCATCTATAGGCTTTGTGTCTGTGAGACAGGGAGCCATCAGTGAGGCAGCACCTCCAGGCACTGTCATTGCTCTGGTTCGTGTCACGGACAAGGACTCAGGCAGGAACGGGCAGCTTCAGTGCAGAGTGCTGGGTAACGTCCCTTTTAAACTTGAGGAGAATTATGATAACTTCTACACTGTGGTGACAGACAGGCCATTGGACAGAGAGATGCAGGATGAGTATAATGTCACCATTGTGGCCAAAGACAATGGCATCCCCCCTCTAAACTCCACTAAATCCTTCACTGTAAAGATTCTGGATGAGAATGACAATGTTCCTCGCTTTACCAAGTCAGTTTACCTTCTTCAGATACATGAGAACAACATCCCAGGGGAGTACTTAGGTTCAGTTCTGGCCCATGACCCAGACCTCGGCCAGAATGGCACAGTGTACTACAGTATAATCAACTCCAATGTGAGTGGGGGCGATGTCAACACCTATGTTAATGTGAACGCTGCCAATGGAGCCATATATGCAGTGAGATCCTTCAACTATGAGCAAATAAAATATTTTGACTTCAAGGTTCTTGCTAAAGATGCTGGATCTCCACACCTGGAGAGCAACGCTACTGTGCGCATTAGTGTTCTGGATGTCAATGACAACATTCCCGTCATAGTGCTGCCCCTACTCCAAAATGACACGGCTGAAATCCATGTGCCGCGTAATGTTGGTGTTGGTTACATTGTCACCACAGTGAGGGCAGTGGATAATGATTATGGTGAGAGTGGGAGACTCACCTATGAGATCTCAGATGGCAATGAGGAGCACCTTTTTGAGATTGATCCGGTGACTGGGGAGGTGCGAACAGCCCACCCATTCTGGGACAATGTGAGCCCCATTGTGGAGCTGATCATCCGTGTATCGGACCACGGCAAGCCAACACTCACTGCTGCTGCCAGGCTCATCATCAAGGCCTCCAATGGACATCCTGTTGATGGACTGCTACATGTGGATGACAATCAGAACTGGGACATGTCCCTCCCTCTCATTGTAACTCTCAGCATCATATCTATTATGCTTCTAGCTGCCATGGTGACTATAGCGATCAAGTGCAAGCGGGAAAACAAGGAGATCCGTACTTATAATTGTCGCATTGCAGAATATTCGCACCCTCAGCTGGGGAAAGGCAAGAAGAAGAAGATTAACAAGAACGACATCATGCTGGTGCAGAGCGAGGTGGAGGAGCGGGATGCCATGAATGTGATGAATGTGGTAAGCAGCCCTTCCTTGGCCACCTCTCCCATGTACTTTGACTACCAGACACGCCTGCCACTCAGCTCACCAAGGTCAGAGGTCATGTACCTCAAGCCCACTGCCAATAACCTCAGCGTGCCCCAAGGCCACGTGGGATGCCACACCAGCTTCACAGGCCCAGTCACCAGCACTACAGACACCCCTACTAACCGCATGTCCATCATACAGGTAAGAGAAATTGCACTTTTCTCCTTCACTGTTGTGCCACCGTTTCCACGTCACAACCTTCAGAAAGCACCCATTTCCTATATCTATGTTTCTCCCTTGTTTTGTAAAATGAAAGAAGAAAAGACAAGGACAGGCAGAGGCAGAGAGGCCCAGGAGCACAGAGAGAAAAAGAAGGGAGGGAGGAGTGAGCATTAGAAGGATTAAACAGTCATTCTGGTTGCCTCTTAGAGCAGACCCAGTGACATCAACACAAATCATTTGTGTTTGAAATATGTCACGGCGGGCTTTTGAAATCAGTTTTGATTTTGATTTACTTTCATTAATCACTCAATCTGTGATGTTTCATTCCTGTGGAATAAATAGTTTAGTTTGTTGCTGAATTTTAAGCAGGTATGTATATTTTTCAATGTAAACTATTTAGTTATCACACATTTACATAATCTAATAACTAGATTTTGTAGATGTAAAAAGACCCAAAAACATATATATATATTTACATGTATCTTTTTTGTCTATGTGTATATTTATATATACATAATCTCAGTATACCTGTACACAGTAATAATAAAGCCTATAATGTCATACCATAAAAGTAAAGTCACTCCAGACAATGACAGAAGCTTGTTTACTCTATTTATAAAGTGATATCATTCATCACATTCTACACCTGTAATGATTTTTGCGGTTAATTCTAGTGATTTTAATTCCTAGAGATTAGCAGATTGTACTTATTTTCACGGCTACTTTATACGTCTTTGTGTGGAGTACTTGGGTGTATAAGCCTCTAACGTGATATCTTCTCTGTGTCTTTGGCCTTAAGCCCATTAAAAGTCTGTCGTGTCAGACGAGGATTAAGGCCTGCTTAAGACAGTGGTATGTAATGCTGGGGATAATGGGCAGCCCTCTTTCTGATGCTTACCTATTGTTAACAAATAAAAATGTTATGTTCGTTCAGTAATATAATTTGATAGAAATAATAAAGGGTACACAGTGCGTTTTATTATTATTCAGTTCTGCCATATGGCCTTATACTATGTGGCACAGTTAGGGAATGCCATTCTTTCCGGTTACATCCTGATGGACTATAACTATTAGTCTCTTGATTAGGCTCTCTGCTGTCTTTCCTTTCCCCACTATTTGAGCTGGACGTGGATGCGACGATGATTGTGATCACATGTGACGTGTTCCCACCAGGGAGGAAGGCCACTGTCTGTTGTTCCCACTCTCAGTCTCAGCCTTGCTTCTATTATGAGCCAGCTGCATAGGGCAAGGGTCAGAACAAAGACCGTTAAGGCTTCCTAATCAGAGGGACAGAATAATTGCTGGTCCATTCTGCAGGCTGTTTCTCTGCTAATGTAGTGATGATGAATTAGACTGTGCAAGGCTGTTGCACACCCATTTTATGCACTTTCTTTTCTCTCCCCCTTCAGACTGTCAATGGAAAAACAAGCAGGAGCAGCAACAACACATTCCTTAGTGTCTTGTTTACAGAGGGTCCCCTAGAAGCATCAGGCGTGCAGGGTGCTCTATTGTATTATTCAACAGAAACCTGTGTAGAGGGAGATGGCCTGAGGCATTAAGTTTCTTCAGAAGCTGTACAGAAGCGTATCACTTTCCTCCCTCCTCCCTGCTTTCTGCGTCCTCTCTCCCTTCGTGTGGACAGTAAGTAACCTGAGTCAGAGGAGACTGGCTATGGGAAAAATGTCAGGAAACAAAGACAGAATTCCCCTTCCATCGATCCCAAGGCCTCTCAGCCCATCTGTCACTACAGTTGCCTGGGTAGGAGAGTCTAAATAGGAAAAATAAATAAAGAGATGGATAAAGCGGGAGAGCATATCCCCTGCTTAGTCAGTTTCGCAAGGGCACCTTAGTGCTGCTGTCTTCATCTGTACCTAGTAGGGCTACTGTAGCAGCCTGCAACTCCCAGTCTCTCTCACACTGCTGCCGGCCTCTAATGATGTTTTATAGTGGTGCACTGGCAGACAGGCTGGGCTTGGTCTCTAGCTGGGAGAGAGGAATAATATGAACATATCAGCGGAGCTCTGCTGGCCTTATCATTGTCACCACCGTGCCAACACCCGGCCCAGTGGAGAGCTTCATTTCATTTGTAAAGAGAATTCCTGGGATAAGGAGATGGAGGATACGTAATGATGCCTAATTCTGCTTAAGGCGTTGAAGGGAATTACTTAGTGTGGAATCAAGGTTAAAACCAATCTGCCGCAAAATTCCTCAATGCTCAGGAAGAAGGGATTTCAGTGACTCGCTCCAAAGAGTGAGCCTTCACCCACTCCGTCTTGAAAATACGTTTTCGGATTTTGTCCCACATTATGTTTAGCTTCAGCAGTTGTGCCAGGCTGTGGCCCACTGACTGGTTCATATGTTTCTCTGAACTACTTTTTTGAGAAGCTGCCTGCCTTGTTACCAAACATTTAAAGACTCCTGTGTCATTACTTACCCATAATTTATCTTATTGATTTGTTTTGATAAGTTTTGAGTGTTGTTATTTAATTCACCATGAAACTCTAATTAAACAGAATCCTGTCTCAGTGGGAGACCATCCATGTTGATAAGGTGCAGGTGGTACAGAGGCAAAGGGGGAGACTTTGACTGCTGCCACCTAATCTGACTCATCAGATGTAGACTGTGGGTATAAATCTGCTATTGGCTATTTCAGTCAGAATTCTCCTTTCCTTCCGCTATCTGCATGTTACCATTTTCAAAATCCCCGTCGCTATGGGAAACAACAGCATCAACCTCAGAGCTAGCAACCTACATGCTGAAAATGACAAGTTTTGACAGAGGGATTGGGATTCTGCAATAAGGCAGGCCTGCTTGGTTCTTTGGGTGAATGGATTTAAAGTTGTAAAATGGTTGTAATGTTGATCTGTTTTCTGACATGGCCGTTGTCAGTTGGAGTTGATTTGGCACATCTTTTAACTCTGGCAGTGGCATGCGCCAGTGACATTGACTGGACCAATGTACCGATTCGTTTCACTTCACACCAGCTTCTGTGATACCGGTTTAATAACCTTCTGCAAGAGCTACATCCGGCTATTAAATCGTCTGTGCCTTTAATGAGTCTAGTGAGCTCCTCCAGAGCTTAAGTATAGACAGGCTTCACCTCTAGGGCACCGATGATCAGGTTATGTTTGTCTTTTTCATCAGTCAATCGTATCACATAGTCGACATAGGTCTTTTACCGTTTTATGTGGCGTTTTCTTTTGTTGGGGTTTAGCCATTTTAATGCCAGGGCTCACCTCCGCATGTGCAAATGTTCCACCAAAACAAGTTCCCCCTCCGACACTATTTTGCAAGGACACTGTCGCTGCGTCCTGGGCATAGTGCTGCCCAAGGTGATTGTGATTGGTTTAAAGAAATACAAACAAGCCACAGTGTTTTTTTCCCCCCAAATGATAATGGGTGCAGCCAGACAATTCTCCAGCACTGGAACAGCGACCTATCTCCACCAAGAGTGGAGATAGGTCGTGAGACCAGCCGCCACCTAAAGGCAATAAAAGCTGCCTTTAGGTGGCGGCAGTCTGCCTTGAGTATGGTGGCACTGAAATGAGGGTGTAAAGGAGAAAAGGGGCTCTAGTCTGCTGCCTTGACATTGTCACTCGTCACTTGGTAAGGAGGCTTCTACTGCTCTAATGAAAATGTCAGACATGAAAATGTAACATAAACACATGGAGCATAGAATATTTTTCTGGAATTGCCTGCCTGAGTATTTTCTCATAACCGGTTTGAATGACAATCACTGAATTTACTAAGCAGACATTTGAATGCATGATATTTTAAAATAGTCTAGTTTTAGTGCATATACTGTAAATGAGAAAAGGCAGGCAGAAATCTCTTTAAACATTTTATAATAAACCAATCCCTTCTGAAAATGACAAATTTAAAGAAAGCTGAAAAAAACAGTTAAGAGGTGTGACTGTGATCATTTAAGCAGTGTGTATACAATATAGTAGATAAAATTTTCACTCCTTTGATCTGGCTTGAGCATATGCATGCCAACAATGTAGCTGGAGCAGATGTTGAAAATGGATGCTTCCAGGAATGGTCTTACTCTGCATAATTTAGGGAGATTGTGTGTGTGTGTGTGTGTGTGTGTGTGTGTGTGTGTGTGTGTGTGTGTGTGTGTGTGAGCACGTGTGTGTGTGTGGGTGTAAAGTCATTGTGTATTCCAGGCATGTGATTTAAGCCTTTAGCTGACAGGCTCCGTGACAGAGTCCCTCTCTTTTATGAGCGTGACAATCTTGCATTTGTCCGAACCCGAACCCCCTTCCTCCAAGAAACACAAACACACACTCGTACACACAAACACACAGATGCACATGTAACTGGGCTTTGGCTGTTTTTAAGAATTCTCCTGAAATGTCTTATCAAAGCCTTTGCTGTATATTGTATTGAAATTGCTCCCACACTTCAGTGGCCACTGAGGCAATGAATAGAAAAGCGCTCTTTATTTCATTTCTCTCCCTTTCACTTTATCTTTAGATAACTGCTTTCCTCTGGAGCTTTCTATGGAGTGAGTTTGGTAAACCTGTATGTAGTGAAGCCCGTTTGCAGACAGGATTGAGTGGTTCAGCAACTAGATGCACAAACAGTCATTTACAGGAATGAGGGACAGTTCAAGAAGTCATTTGTAATTTCTGTACTCTTGTCCCCCAGTCGAGCTCTTAAGGGCCACAAGGCCAGATATGTTTTATTTGAGCTTGCCAGTACATGAAAAAAAAAAAAATCAGCTAGCCTTAGGGTGTATCTTCATATTTCCGCAAATAAACCTGCTGCTACTGTACATAACACTATACACGCTGAAATTCTGAATTATTAATAGACATTCTTATTTTTCTTCATCTTCCCCAAGCTCATATGATAGATACATCTGAAAGGAAGTGCCGTCAGACCACTGAATTTTGCTCTGGGGCAACAGTAGTGAATTACGTTATCTCTATATGACCAAAACATTGAAATTATTTCAATGCATGTTTTTTCTTTATTAGGTGCCTTTACTGGTATTTTAGCTGTGGGGTTTCCAGATGTGCTTGTTTCAGTACAGATGTATCAGTGCGGATCCTGATGCTGCAGGAGCAGTGTAATGCACAGCACAAAACAGCAGCTATATTTGCATCCTCCCTCATTAATAAATCATAACGTTTAACAAATCAGAGGAAAGCGGAAGATGTCACGATAAACATCTTAGGTCTCTGGCTAAATATTTGTGAACAAGCAGGGAAGAGGAGGGCAACAGACAGAGTGAGGTGGAAACAGAAGTTACTTATAAGCAGACTGATAGAAGCAGAATTAGAGCATTTATATACTTTTCCTGGGACTTAAGCTGAATGATTTTGAAAAAAAAAAATTGCGATTATTTTGACTGATATTGCAATTGCAATATGATTGGTGATATTAGAGGGAACGACAATTTTTACATCATTATTCTCATTTTAATTGGAAAACATTACACTGATTATGATGTGATTTTTGTGGGGATCTGTACCAAACAAAGATGTTTTCTTAAGTCTGTAGACTATGATGTGTAGGCCACATCTCTGCAACATTACAGTATTTAATTTAAAATGGTATTTTGACACACATTTCGTCTTGAACAAATATCGCACCTCCTGCGATTTGAAATTGCAGTAGCTGATATTGCGATTTCAATAAAATTTTGATCAGCCCTACTGGGAGTCTTTGCAATGTGTTTTGTGATGCTGCATGAAAGAAAGTAGAGATGACTGTAATCTCACAAATAACCTGTTCTTCTCCTCTCTCAACACATGTGAAAATTATTTTTTTTTGCATTTTAGAAAGAAAAGAGCTCTGGTAGTTATAAACACCATCAATGTATTTATCTTCTTCCCTCACTTGTAATGTTTTCTTTGGCCACTACTTCCAGAAGAAAAAAAAAAAACATTAAACAGACTCTGAAAACTCAAAGATTTACACAATTAATAGTTCATTTGCAGATACATATTAAGAGTACACAGAAAATGTGTTTGAGTTTGGAGGCAGCTGTGGAAGTGAATGTTTTATTTATTGCAAATTCTCAAAAATCCAAGTAACCCTGCTGAATAATTGAAGATAAATGTAGGCCCTTGACGATGCCCAACCCCAGACTGTAACTTATAAGAAACACCTGTAGAGTCCTGTAGAGAGGGAAAAAAATAGATAGGTAGATACATGGGTGAATCGACTGAAGATTATAAAAAATGAAATGTAAAAAGGACATTTTATACATGGATATTTCTCATATATATTGGTCTTGTAATTCTTTTAGCCAGCTGTTGTGCATTCATGTGGAGACAGAGTCTTATCTGTGCTGTGTAATTTCATTATTTTAACAGACCTTCTGACCTGGCAGTGCAAGGGAACAAAGAAATTTTGTGTTTTGCAAGTCCAGAGAAAGAGACAGGATATGAGAACACAAGTTGACCACTGTGATACCCAGATTGGCCGGACACATTAAACCAATTAGCGTGGTTCAATAGGAAGCAGACTATTGGAGATGACATGGGCACGATAATAAGACTCTGGATTGTCAGTGAGCATTCACTCTTGAATTATTGTGTGTTATATGTGCGTGCATGCGCATCTGTGTGTGTGGTAGAAGGGAATTGGATTGTCAGGACTCCTCTGTCTAATTCCCTGACACCAGACCTTCAAAATATCATGTCATTTTGTCATGTCATTTTGTTGAGTAGCAAGTGCCATTGTTTAGCTTGGTTTACCTTCCATAGACAGATTGTCATTTTAAGTGGTTTTCAGATCAAGTCCGATCAGACTCAGTAATTACTTTTCTATTCTGTTATTACAAGTCTACTGAGAGCATGGCCGCTGTTGATTGTGTTGCCAGTTATTTCTGTCTGTTGTGGCTGTTTTCTTGTGTGACAGTGTGTCTTGTTTTCCCGACCCTGCTGATACTGTGAGTTGCAATATTTCTGTTGCATTGCAAGCACACGCCTACACCAGATGTATCCGCTTGTTTTGTACTCAACAATCCTTTTACTGTGTTTTCTTTTTAATAAAAGCTCCCTCAATACATGCTATTTCATAGAGGGAAAAGAAGATGGTGACGAAAAATAAATTCATATGTGCATGCCCCCAGTAGAAGCATTTACCTTGGTGCCGGTGACATTGTGCTCAAACAACTCAGGCACAAGGAACCAACGTAGCATCAACAGAGGCCAAAAAATAAGAGAACAAAACATAACCTTCACAGTGGAGGAATGTAAGATTCAGCTGCCATGTGTCTATATGTGTGTGTGTGTGTGTGTGTGTACGTGCACACTCACCCATGCACCTGCGCTACCACCAACTGTGCTCTGAAGCACCATTCTCGCTGGTTCCCTTAGATTGGAATGGGCTTCCCTGTAGGGGCCGGCTGCCCCCTGAGGGCTCTTAGATCCCTCTTGGGGTCTTTAGACTTTAACGTTTTCAGCAGCAGGGTGCTGTAGATGCAGCAATAGATGGGTATAGCTAGGACTGACCTCACAGTAATGTGCACTGACATGCACAGCACACAGAAGGCTACATAGGCATACATGGCATGGCGATGTAGTCTTTGAACTGCCAGCAGCTAGGTCTCCTTGCTGTAAATCAAACACTTTCAAAGTCAAACAAAGTGGAACTCGCACTGCTGTGTCTTGGCACCGGTCCAGCCCGAGAGAGCTTTTATTCCTGCCACATCTTCCTTCACTGTGCCCCCAAGGCACGTGCTGTAGAAACAACACACAGCTCAAAGAATGAGTTATGTGAATCTGTTCTCACCTTCTATCTCATTAGTATAAGAGAAATGATTTATCCCTCTCCTTGTCCTTGCCTTCCACAGTTCAGCACTTCTTCAGCTTCATCAGTAATGTGATTAATTCATCGAAGGGATATACCATGAATACCATCTCATTTGCTCAAATTTCACCTAACTACATGTCAAAACAAATGGCTGTAAAACAAGCGTCTTCTCCCTCATACAACCACCAGAGTCAATTACAGCCCAGTACGGAAACTACCATTTGCTTTGCTATTTGAAGAGTGTTTGTGTAATCCTGCCAGTGTTTGTTTGTGTGTGTGGTATGCATGTGTCTGAGGAGGTCCGACAGTCTAATAGGAAAGATCCCACTGTCTCTTCTGTTCCCGCTTATATCTGCAGCACAGTTTGAAATCTGACTCCCATGTCTAAAGCCCTGTGTGTGTCTGAAGAGAATTGACAGCCACTGTGTTTTGCAGTGGCTGTTATGTGTTAGTGGCAACAGAGGCGAATGAGTCGGCGCTCTCAGATGTTATTGCCTAAACAAAAGGCCCACTAAGTGGTGGGCACATAAGATTTGTTGTCAAACGTTTGACTGTGTCTGCTCTTCAGGGCAGCAGTGGCCATGGCAAGTGCTAATGGCGTATTGAAAATGGTATATTTGGCCAGTCTCATCGTTTTCTATTGTACTACACAGATGTACTCAATTGGCCCCTCACTGGGTTTATGTCTTAGAGAGAAATCTTTTCAGGGCCTTTAACATTCAGATCAATTGCTGGTTTGCTCAGTTTCTTATTGATTTTTGTTGTGTTTGGTACTGAAATACTGTATTTCATTATCTATCACTCTGAGCATTGTTTGGTAAAAAAAAAAAAAAAAAAAAGAAAAAAGAAAAAAAAAGGAACTAGTACCTGCTCTCTCTTTCACACTTCTCCCCGCGCTTGCTCTGACTCCCTTCCTTTTCTGGCTCCCTTTCTTTCTCTATGCTCTTGTCATCTCAGATAAGCGTTGCAATTGCTCATGTTACTGACGACCCAAGCCAAATTCATAATGATGAGATTATCTTGTCAACAGTACAGAGTGTATATGTCTGCTGTATTGATCTGCACACAGTCTTAATAAATGAAGTACCACGATGGAACCATTGGCTCAATGATAACTCTGAGCAAATCTTGCTATTTATACACTCTCAACACTACAGAGATGATGAATGGAACTTGTGTATTCTGCCCTTCTCCTCTCTCTTCACTTTTTTTCCTCATCTCCTAATCTCTGTCCACTCATCTTTTCCCTCTCCTCTCCTCTCCTCTCCTCTCCTCTCCTGTGCCCTCCCCAGATTGATGGGGCAAAACAGCCCCCCACACACATTGCCTGAAATGTGTCCTCTTTGAGGTCACGTTGACATGCTGAGTCGATGTACTCCCAGGTGGAGAGACATGGGTGCTGCTGTGGGAGGAACCAATCAGATAGACAACAGGGGAGGGAGAGCGGGGAGGGAAGAAATTACCAGAGACGGAGCCTGGGCCTGTGTGTGTCTTTAAATGACTGAGGTTTGAAGGGGAGTTTATCTGTGCATTTCAAGAGAAGGTCAGCAGGGTTTAGAGCTCGAGATTATGTGTGATTGTTTCTTCTGTGGGCTAGCTGATTAATGCTAAAGCTGGTCTGACAGATTCTTAATGCACCATAGACACACTTAAAAGAGACTGAGAGGAACTGCCCTCCAACACTTTGACAACGGAGTATTATGCTAAAGCCCTTTCTGTCAGTTTTTACCCAGGTGAACAGTATCCCCCCTGTCAGACACATATACAGTAGATAGGTCACCTTGAAGTGAAACAAGATAGTCCATCTGCTGTTCTAGTGTGTGTGTGTGTGCGTGTGTGTGTGTGTGTGTACGTGTATATATATATACATACACACAAAGAGAGAGAGAGAGAGGAAGAACCCAGGTGTATGAAAATACATGCGTGTATGAGCACTTGTGCATTAGACATATGCGTGCTTGCTTTCTGTGTGTCTGTGTGTTTATATCTGCGCCTGGCCTTGGTTCTGGGCTTTGGGGAAATATCTAAAATCCTTTCATCCCGGAACGGCTCTTCCGCCATCAATTCAAACGGAATAATTTTGTTCTTTAATGTTTTTGTTCATGAGCTCTTAGCTTCTGTCTTGTTAACCTGCAAACTGGAACACATTTTGTGGATGGTTTGTTTCAACACTAAATCATAAAATGCTTCTTTGTTCAGTCAAATTTGATCCAAATACCGGATAAGAGGGCTTAATGATATCAGTTTGAAAGTATTGTAAACATGTGCTTTTAGCATCCTGAAAGCAGGTTGACAATGTTTCAATTTGAGATTGCAAGGCTGCAAACACTCAGTCTCTGAAGGACTTAAAGTTGAATGCTGACTTGCCGCCGATCATGCTCAATTTCATTTTACGCCAAACACTGAATGTTCACTATTCTTGTCGTATGAATTCATTTTTGTATTACAGTTTTATCAGATTGCTCCATTCTGTGGTAGTTTTTTAATTATTCGTATTTCCTCAGATGTGGAAAAACATTAAATCTAACAGAAGAATATAGTTTCTTTTTTAAACTTAACAATGCATAATGAACGCAGATTTTACTGAAATGAAATTACTAAATTATTAAGTTAAGAAGTAATTAATCATTTTGACTGTGTGCGTAGTACAGCAAACTTAAACAAAAATATAAGTTGTTTGTCAGTGCATTTTTGATTAAACCATGAGCATTTTTCCGATCTGATGCTGCCATCAGTTGGACAAAGATACACCAGCAGGTCACTTTTTTGATAAAAAAGTACCACGGTAAAATTAGTATGTTTAAAATATAAGACCAGGTTATTTTGGCTTACTGTGTATCAACTGTAAAATTCTATTTATAGGCTTCTTGCTCAGTAGGTATGCACCTGTGCCCATTTGTTCTTATGTATGGTTGCATTCATTCATGCATGTAGAATCTGATAGGTCTGTGGCTTCTGTAACAGCTTTGGATTTTTGGGCTGAGTTGGCTTTGGATTAATGAGGGTGAAGCAAGGTCAGTGCTGACTCAAGACTTCAGTTAACGGCAAAGCTGTTGTAACTATTGATGAGCAAGTACTGAATGATTAGTAGCTTTCACACCAAGATCATACACTGCACCCCTCCCTTCCCCCCTTTTTTTTTTTTTTTTACGGCTCACATTTTCAAAGGCATATAAATAATTGAACATCAAGTCTCTCACTCTACTTTCACTTTTTCCAAAGTTTACATATTTTCCTTTATCAATAATCATAAGACCGGTCCCTGTTATTCAGACCAGCTGGTTAAATGTGTCTACACAAAACGTCTGAAGTAGTGAGGGAAAACAACACTGCTATTTTAGGAGAGCTGGCAAACTGCTGCGTTAGGGATTTTTGTGTGTTGGAATAAATATCTATGCCAAAAGCTACATTTATCATTTACTCCTGGGGCTAAACTGCCACAGATGTGTTGATAGGAGTACAAACACACTGTCTTGTGTTGCCCCTCCTCTTCAGAGCAGAAAGGTTTCCTGTGAGCTGGCTTCCGAGATGGCAGCAGAGACTGGATTTTCTGCGTGTCAGTGTTTTTGCATTTCTGAACGATAATTCTGGTAGGAACTTCAGATATAAATACAGTAATATTGCAGAATATAATAGCAACAAAGCATGTTATTCTTTATGAGTAACATTAGAATGAGGAGTACTTCTTACCTTTTTTCCTTTTTTGGAAAAATAGAGATGGGGTCACAACCTGTTCCAGTCAGACTCTTTTTGTCTAGTGGACTTTTTTATTGCATGTCCGGGTCCCATTTAATGATTTTTCGGTCTGGTGTTGACTGCCTGAACAGCTGCACAGACTGACTCATTATATTGCACTGCACACAGGTGCAACTACACCTCATACTAATGGCTCAGGAATAACACATATACACATACAATCAGTTCATTCATGTATGTTTATGTCATTAAATATGCATGTACGCTGTGTTCCACCTTAGAGCTGGTGAAAATGAATGGGGCGCCAGGTTGTTGTAAAATGGCTTTTTCAGAGTGTCATCATGAAATTGATTTGCTTCACTAACTGACTAGTGTATTCCTTCACTGGGACCCCACCCAAACACACACACACACACACACACACATACCCTCACATATGCACACACCAATTCCCCTGTCTGGTAGTGGAGGATTATGGTAGACTTCTCTCTCAGTTTCAAAACCCCAGGGTCAGTCATATGAATTCACTCAATTTGAATTTAGTTTGCAGCTCGTTATAGGAATTTTGCCAATGCCACCCCTTATGAAATAAGAATTAATTTTGCTGGTTAAAAATCCCCCTCACATGGTATTTTACTGATCCTCACATTCAGCTTGCCTAAAGACAAATGGAACAGCAGCTGATGAGCAGACATACAATAATGTTTTCTTTGCGCTTTTTTTTCATAAAAAAGCATGTTAAGATACAAAATCATCAGTGATATGAAAATCAAGGTGTAAATCAGATTAAAGACATGTTACTTGTGGCAGAAAAAATGTTCAATATGTATTCAGCAGTGGCAGGGGTAGGCAGGGAGGAGCTTATGAGGTCACCAGCGATCACATCCCCATCGCTTATATAACCACTGGGTGTCAACACTATATTATTTATTTATTGTGATGTATTATCAGTAGATAATTTGCTATGTTCTCTCCATCTGGGTGAGATTTTTGACAAAAATATAATTTAAAAAAAAAAAAGAAAAAAAATCCTTTTACAAAGGTGTGGGGTTTTTTTTGACTGAAACACTCAACTTGTATTCAATTTAATTTGATTTCAAACTACGGGTCCATACTAAAATAGGTCACAGTCAAATTGATTTCATTTATTTTCTTTGGAAGAAAAAAAAATGTTGACAGATCGCCATTGTATGGAGCCTCACTTGTGTGTTTCCAATGTGGCAGCTTATTGTAATCCTTACCCGAGGGGATGTTGGTCAACATCACAGCGATTTATGGGTAATGTTGTCCTCTTAGTTAGATAAGGATGATTCATTCAATAATAGATTCATCAGCCCATTAATAAATCAATTACATGCATAGGAGTTAAAAAAAACTGATTATTATATATTTTTTTTGTAATTCATGGTAAACAGATTATTCTGTATTACTATATGCTTATTAAGACAATCCGTCTGAGCCATTTTGTTTATGCAGGATTTAGTTTAGCCCCTCATTTGATTTTCCATGCATCATAAAATAGGCTACCTGTAATGTTACGTGTGTGTGTATGTGTGTAAGTGAGAGAGAGCGGGCGAGAGACAGAAAGAGAAAGAACAAGTTCAAGGATATGCACTCTCTCAGGAGGTTTGCATTTTATTATTTTCTACGTGAGTTGATTCTCAAGATGATAATGACAGGCTTAAGAATAGAGTTTAACAACGCTTTTTTGACCATCTCTCAGACTTAGGGGTCTGTTTATCCCTTAGAGTTTTCATGTCATGTTCTTTTAAAAGTAATTTAGTCTCCAAAATTAAATGACAGACATTATTACAAACGATGAATGTGCTCCACAAAAGCACCTCTAAGAAAGCAAAAAAAGAAAAAAAAAAAAGCACAATGATGGACTCTTTCATAGACATTACTCTTAAAGGCAAACACTGCTATACCACTTGTACACAGGGAAGCTACATCAAAAATGTGTCCAAAGTAGTCATTTGTAGACAGAAAAGAAAATTACATCTATGCTTGCTATGGCTCTTCCTCAAAAGGAATAATAAAACAGCAGTAACCGTGCAGGTTGAAGGTAATCAGCTTTGAAGCAGCGTTTTTGTCTCGTCTTTCTTGATGAAGAAAGGCAAGCACGACCACCTCAGCCCTCCCTCTGCCCCCTGCTTTTCTGTCTTCCCTCTTTTCTTTTCACCTATGGATGATTTCAGCCCCTTACTCAGTGTGTGGCTAGAATAACAAGTCAGCTCTTTCATTTGCATGCAGTTTTCTCACCATATGAAGTGGTTTTGTTGAGATTGAGGATGATAAAACGGGAGTCATGTCACTAAGACAACTTGCATGCATTTCCACTGGGCTCCTAATAGACATCTCTAATGACACTTTATGGTCAACCAAAATAATAGGCAATCAATACGAGTGGCTGCATATTAATTATGAATATTGCGTCTTTGCTGGTGAGCAGTGAATATACAAGGGAAAAGGTCATGCTGTTTATACAACTTTACTGTATATAAAAGCCACCAAATTACTACTTAGCCCTATTTAATGAATGAAGAAAAGCCCTATTCCCACCAAATGAACATGAACACAAAAAAATAAATAAAAAGGAATGCAGTTATATTATGAATTATGGCAAACCATGATTAACAAGATGAGACTATTGAGTTGGATTAGAGCTGCCTGAGTCACCAGCTTCATAATAAGCCAGCAACTTTATGAAACAGTTACCCAACAGTAGTTCTATAAAAAAAAAAAAAACGCTGTCATAATATTTCATTATAGTGGCAACTCGAACACATGCAGATGTGGGCGACTTTATTCAGCTTGAGTCATGTCAGATTTGTGGGACTGAAGTTGAGTTCAGGACAATTAAAGACAGGGAAGAGAGGAGAGACTGTCAGTAGAGGGATACTTTAAATGATTGATCACTAGGGCTGGGACAGATGATCGATATATTCTGATACAGTCTCCGGTGATATGTTATCGTTACACTAGCACTAATTTCACAGTATTTTCTTGTGCTTTACTGAGGCTAAGGTATTTCCTTGCTGTTGCAGACATTTCTGTAATATTCCTCGGTGCACGGTGTTCATTGTCACCTAACGAAACATTAAACTGAAGGCTTTTCACAATGCAGTGAATAAATAAAGGCTTTGTTTGATTCCTGGTTTGTTTTTGTGGTATGTTAATAGAGATAAAAGACTGTTTTGTACTAGTTTCACAGCATATCATGATAGTATTACATCATGAGTTATCCTGTGATTTCCAGCACCATTGATGGCACATACCGTATAGTCTTTAGGTTTCTCTATTTTGAACCATGCCGGAAAAAGATGCATTATTGCCTATTTAGGGTTTACACCGCCTTATTTCAAACAACACAGAGTTTTTAACAAGTTGCAAGGAGTGTCAGCTTACTCATTAGCGTGACACTTAACCTGCCATGCCTTGTGACAAGCTTTGTGGTATAGAGGAGAAATCAACACATACAGTAGTTACTGCTGGTGACTCACAGTAGCAGATCATTCTGCACAAAACCCTGCCGCAAGGGATTTTTTATCTCCTGTTGTCGTCTTAAAAGCAAAGAGCATATGAAGTCAGTCAGGCAGCTGCACTTTATACCATATACATACCAAGCAAGAAGAGATGATACATCCCACATCTTAACATTTTCTGGTAATGAGCGCTGTAACTTGATGCAAAATTCACAGTTGAATACACACCATGGTTTGGGGTCAGGGACCAGTATGTTTTCATTACAGCTGGGAAAACAAAACATATATTTCTTTTAATTTATCTTGAAAAACAGTAACACTAAACATTGGCTCATGGAC
This sequence comes from Thunnus albacares, assembly GCF_914725855.1. Lineage (NCBI taxonomy): Eukaryota > Metazoa > Chordata > Actinopteri > Scombriformes > Scombridae > Thunnus > Thunnus albacares. The sequence continues at coordinate 26,466,420 of NC_058106.1, forward strand.
CACAAGTCAAAATGTAAAAAAAAAAAAAAAAGACTTCCAGCCCAAACTAACAGAACTGAGGGGACTATAAGCTGTGTGATTCAGATGAATAACCCAACAGGCTAGTTGTGAATTCTCCCTTAGTGGTGATTCTCTGTAATGAAAAAGAAACCTTCAGCTTTTTTATTTATAAGTTGAAGTTATAAGTTTATCTTGAGGTTTGCTGAGCATACATGCTTGATTTCAGCCATGCCTTGTGTCATACTGTATATACAGTTGTATTTGTTCACACCTGGGAGGTGCCAGTTTAACTTCTATTTTGTACCTTTTTCCACAGCACAGCTCACCAGGGCACCTTAAAATTCTACAAGAACACACACAATCATGTTTGAGTGTTTCACTCAACCCTTTTTTCTTTTACAGAGCACATTTTTCATATGAATTTGTTATACATTGGTTAACATACATCAAGAGTAATTTGATTAAATACTGTCCAGAATAATTGTCAGTGTCCATCTGTATTGATAAACACTCAATGTGGTTGAAATCTTTCTGCTCTCCATTTACCGGCATCAGTGGCACTTCCTTACTCGTCTGAAATTCATCTGGACTGGCCCTCTTCTAGGTTATTTGGAAAAAAGTGGGAGATATTTAGCAGGCAGTAGACTGTGATGGCTTTAAGTTCACTTAAGCCCATTGATTGATTGGTCTTATCTCCAGGAAGATGTATAGGACCAGCTAATTAGATTTGATCACTTACAATTGCTCCTCAGCCACTAGGTAATCAATGCAGTCTAATTATTGTCTGGTGTCTCCGCCCCTTTTGTTCTTACTTCCTTTATCATCCTCTCACGTTGCCATTTTACTCTCCTTTTCCTCTTTTGTTTCTCACGTTTGCTGCATCTCCTTTACCAGTATGTTTTCTTTCCTCTAACCTTTATTTCTTAGTGTTTTATCCTTTACCCACTCTTCCCATTTGGCTGTTGCTGAGCTACTTTGACAGTTTTCCAAGAGGAATAAACTAGAGTTCCCTTGGTGGTAATACACTCACACACACACACACACACACATAGTTTATCAAATTAAAAACTGCAGTCCTGGGGCCTCATTTATAAAACTCTGCAGAGGATTCACGTCAAAAGGTTGCATATGGACAATACGCAGTGCTTATACAAAGTGCTTGTGCACAAAATATTCTTATATATAACACAGTGTGCACACATGTCCTATGCCGATTTTTCTTTATATATCAAATTTATATATGGTGCACCTGTACAAGCTTCATGTCCCCCCCTTGTAACGCCCATAGTTGCCTATAAATAGTGAAACGCCCCTAATTAATTTATTCATACTGACTGCATGAAGACAACCATGGCAAATGCCGACAGGAAAGCTTTAAAAAAAAAGAAATTTCACACAGTGTGAAATTGAAGTTCTTGTTGAGGAGGTTGAGGCAAAAAAAAAAGATGTTGTTTGGTGGACACAGTGTGGGCATTACAAATGCCAAAAAGACATTAGAGTGGCAGCATGTGGCAGACGCTGTGAATGCTGCTGGCTCAGAAGGTCGGACCCTCTCTGAAATAAAAAGATGGAGTGGTCCGACATAAAAGTGGAAGCCAAAAAGTGCATAATCTTACACAGGCAGAGTGTTTGTGGCATGGGCACAAAAAGGGGACACCAGAGCTCACCCCCTTGATTAGAAACTGGCAGGAATTATCGGGGGATCCCTCCTGAGTGGAGTTGTGATGGAAGCGGAGGTGTACACAGATATACAAGACGCAATGGATGACCCAGGTACGTTATTCGTATTCCCTGATCGAAAAAGAGAGTAAACCAAATGCATTGAAGTTGTGTTTACATATTTATGTACAAAAACAATTTAGACTTTATTCACAAAAACAATTGAGACATTTTCTATTTCGCTTAGGCGCTGCTTGTTCCAGCGGAGTCGTGCTGCTGCAACTGAGCAGCCGTGTGCACCCAGTGTCTCTACTGCACCTCGTGCGTCTCACCCCTCCAGCATAGATGCAGTCCTACAGATGCAAAGGGACACAATCAACTCCATCAGCGAGGTTGCTAAGGAGTTAAAGAAAATAAAAAAAATGTGTTATGTGACATGCACTGTACAATGAAACAATTACTTAATAAATAGTGTTATATGTTTCCATACCTCTTGTGTTTTTATAAGCGACACATCATATCCACATGCTGGCGCACAGCAGCAGCGTTTGCCTTGAATGCTTGGGGATAGGGGTCGGGGCCAACATGATCATCAGTGTCAGGAGGTAAAGCCACATTCCTTGCCGTGCCACATTATGTAGCACAGCACACACCCTCACAGTTTGGCACACCTTTTCAGGCTCGTATGAAAGTTTTCCGCCTGTGGCACTGAGGCAATGCCATCTGCCCTTCAGAAGCCCGATGGTGCTCTCTACAACAGAGAATTTCTGGCTGTGGCACACATTGTAGTTCCTCTCCTCTGCGCTTTGTGGGTTGGGGAAAGGGGTGAGCAGCCACGGCTTGAGGGGATATTCATTGTCCCCTGCAAGGTTAGTGAATGAGTTAGGCACTGCAGTAGAGAAAAATTGCAATTTATTTAGGATTTTTGTACATTAATCATTCGTACCTAGAAGCCAGCCATCACGCACAGCTCTGGCCTCAAGTCTGCACACAACACTGCTGTTTCTCAATATGAATGAGTCATGGGTTGACCCAGGCCACTGATTACATTTGGGAAACCAGACATTACTGCAAATTGCCCTTTTTATTTGCCTGTTCACCCACCATGTAAGGAAACTTTATGTCCAGATGCAACAAACCAATTATACCATCTAACACGTCTGGCATAACACGGCTAAAGGTTGGCTGAGATATCCCTGACCTGTAAGCCAATTCCCTCTGAAAAGTGCTGGTTGCCAGAAATCCTAGTGTTGTCAGGATTTGAAGTGGGACTGGCATGGCTTTGTTTCTGCAGGTGCTTCACTGTAAAGCTGGGCCCAATGCAACACAGAGATCCAAGAGAACAGCTCATGGAAATAGGAACCGACTCATAAGCCACTCATCATCATTGGCCAGTAAATCTTGCTGGTCTCTGAAAACTCGCTCTCCCCAAAGTCTTCCCTTCGCCACATTTTCCAACAGTGCCAATCAGCCATTGTGTGTCATTAGGCATTTTGATTGCATGCCTTTTTATGCCCTCCCATTTCATTGTTTCTGAAAAGTTACTCAATTGCATAGCACCTTCAGATGTGGGAATTACCCTGCTTGTAAATGATAACGAAAGGGCCAATATCTCATCAACATCTCGTTCTGCACAACGAACATGTGATAATAATAATACACTTTATTTGTATAGCACCTTTCAAAACACAGTTACAAAGTGCTTTACAATAAAAACAAAACAGAATTAAAACACAGAGATAAAGTGAACTGAAAGCCATAAAAATAAACACATAATAAAAAACAATATATGATATACAGTAACAATATATGAAACTATGCACTTGTATCTACCTGACTGAGGCACTGAAAATAGCATCAGTGTAAACATAATTTGTCCTTCTATTCACCTTATTATTTATGAGAATACATTTCATAACATGCAAGTATTTTTACTAATTACAGAACATATTTGTGGGGATTTCAATAAAAGATATCTCCATTTATCCATCTTTGCAAATGAACTCTTCATATATGATATGTGAGAGCTAATATTTAGATTATTTTACACACTGGTATCAATTTCACGCCAATTCTCGTGTTTCTTCCTTCCACCATCAGAGTCACAGTTTCTCATTATTCCAGTTTATGTGCACATTCTGAAGTTTGTTGTTTAGAAATCCCAAAGTTTGCTTAGAAAGTGGCGTACATCTTCTTTTGTGCCTGTGTAACATTTATAAATGAGGCCCCAGAACTTTTTGACTTACTGACAAGGTTATGGTAGATTCAATCTGGGAACCCATCGGCTATCGCTCTGAACAAGATTTAGCCTCTGGGGGCAACGGCCAATATTTTGGGAGTTCTGGTGTAGCCAGCAGATTTTCTGCATTCATATGCAGATATGTTTATAGAGATTATGGTAAATTTGGAATGGCTCACCCCTTCCGACACAAAGAAACACATGCACTCAATCTTTTTCACACACACACACAGAGTTAGCACTATGTGTGTTTTTGGAAGACAGTAAAGGACAAACGCATGTATCATACCTTGTGTGGTAGATAGAGGGAGGGGGTGTACTCTTGTTCCTGTGAATAAAAGAGAGCTGTCCAATGATGTGTGAAAGAGAAGCTGCAATTTGTCCTCGTTCACCACCCGTACCTAAGATATCAAACACACATAGACACACACTCATACAGATAAACATAGGCCCTGCAGAAATGAACATTGCCCCAAAATGCACCAACAAGGCCTGAGAGTAGAATAGCACTCCAATATGCTCGTCCCATTTGTCTCAATCGGCCTGCTGTCTGCTCGGTCAGTCTTAGGGCCTCAATGGGAATACAGAATAGAGTGCAGCTTTTTACACTTACTCAGCCTCACTGTACTCAGTATCGCTCTGACCTTTGTGGCCTTGCTGCATAGACTAGATACAACACGTCATTCAGTACAATTCAACAACACGCCAAAACCAAACTGACCTCTGCTAATATCCACACAAAGTACACTGACCCAGAACTGCTGGATTTATCTTGTATTCAATAGGTTCAGTGCTTCTCTGAACTTTTAAGTTCAAAGAATCAACTAAGGTCAGTTCAGTGTAGCTCAATTCAGTTCAGTTCAGTTCAATTCCAGAAATCTCACAAGGAGAAATTAAAAGGCAAGAAGTGTAAGCATGCAATGAAATGAAATGAAATACTCAACGATACTTTACTAAAGCTTAATGAATTTATGAACTCTATAATACAGTGTCTAATAATAATGAAACTACTGGACATCTAGATAGTATTTATCATTCCCCCTCAAATTATCCTGTATTCATTGTCGGCTTGGACTGGCTAAGTACAAAGCAGCCCATACCGGCCGTTATCGATCCATTAATTGGAAAGTGGCCCATTGTAGTGAAAGGGCTGGGCAGTATAGACAGGCAGGAAGAGATGGAGGCTTAAGATCAGCCTGGCCTCTAATTGGCAGGAAAGAGGTTTCTATGAAGTGGTGTAATGTGCTTTTTATTGGCTTATAGAGGGAGTAGGTTGTGGAGGGATGGAGAGCATGTGCTAGTTTAAAAGTGACATGCATTTATTTTCTTTTTGGTTAAAAAAGTGGTGATTAATGTATGTTCATTTAACACACTAACAAAACAATTTTACACTAACATACAGTAACCGATTGCCATTTCAAGTTTATTTCACCAGTGGGAAACTGTACAGTGGGTAACAAAAGATAAACATTTCTAGTCTATTTTAACAAAGGAAACATGCTCTGCGTGCAAGGATATAATTTAGATATTTATTCTACATGCACAGGTGTGGAAAGTTAATTAAAATTTATAACAATCAAAGCAAACCATTTTCTGTTAATGTCCTTTCATACTGATCAGACTCAGTGCCAACAATGCTGAGTTGATTGAAAAATATGTCCAAGGATGAGTCTCTGGTCATAGAAGTACAGAAGGGGCACATCAATATAAAGACTTCCATCTCCCCCTTTTTTTTTGGAAAAACTCAGGCTGTTATCGTTTCAATGCTAAATGATTTCAAACATTCATTTTCCTCTTATTCCTTGGTCAGATTCTAGCCTTTGATATATTCTATGGGTGTTTTCTTTTAATCTTGGTGAAGGCTGAAGTGAAATAGAGTGTTTAGGTAGAGATAAAGGTGCTGGCAAAAGCATGGAAGGTCAAAATACTGAGGTGGCCTGTCTGACCTTCATGCACCCTTTTCATACTGAGCCACCACAGAGCACGGATGACATTGAAATACTCTATTGACTGTGAGTCAAGCTGTGTATGTGAAAAACCCTGGCACATGGAGACATTACTCACTAAACAGGACATTTTACTGCTATCAATTCAAGACAGAGAATTGTACACTACATAGGGTAATTATTTGTGTTACTGTGATGAATACCACTACAACAGTATGAAAGCTTTTTCTCTTGCAGGCATTTGTTTCCACACTTCTTACCGTTTGAGATATTCCTGTAAGAATTTCAACAAAATGTAAACACATTCATTTCTTCATTCCTTTATTCTTATTGGCTTACAGTAAAGTCTATATATTTGATTGCCTTTAGATATTTATTTTCATTATTAGTAAGGGTTACAGGTATTTCTGTAAATGCCAGGATGCGCTCTGCGATCCCAGTGACCTTTTATCTTAATTGACATGATTAAAAACCCTCATATACCGCTCTTTGATGTAATTAACGACAGAGAGAGACAGATAGAGTCAGAGAGAAAGTACTTCCCAGTGCCAATGTGATTGATCCAGTCTGTAATGCACTGCTGCATACAATACTGAGGATTGAGAGATGTTTTTGCAGTTTATGCAGGATATGGTTTGTATGACTATTCCGTTGTACTGTATGTGGTCACTCCATCCCATTCTAGTTCTTTGTGTGACTATGTATGTAAGAGTTTACTTTGAGTGTGTGCGTGTGCATGTTTGGATGAGTGTGTACAAGCATGCATTTTGTGGTTATTCTATTGATCCACAACGCATGAAGCCCCCTGTGTATGATCAGGTTGCTCCATATCAAATAAACGCCAAATGGTTCAACACATACACCCCGGTTCTTCACAAACAATGTTTTTTTTTCTCTGTGTGAAAATGTGGAAACAACTGTGTTCAGACTCAGAATATAAACAGTTTCTCACAGAGACGTTGTTACAGGAACTAGCAAATTGTATTTTAATTTCTGCACAAATGGTGTTGTAATTTGGATAGTAGATGTTTAGCTGACATAGTTACTACAAAGTTTTCTGTGCTCATCAAGCACTATTGTCATAGCAGTTATTGATTATATGAGGTCTGCCAGATTTGATGTTCAGCTCTGTTGTTTACTCGTGAATGGCTAATTAGCCTGCTTTATGTGGTTAATGAAATGCTCAAACCTGTACAATACAGAGCTCACATCACAATTATTTTGTTTGCCCCCACTCTGTTCTCTACCTCATTTTTTTCTGCATAATTAATCATATGTCACCAGGAGATCTTGTTTCACAGCAGGACTCGTTTCTGCAAAGCACAGTACATACCTTTTTTTTCTCTCTCTCCTCCACAGACGGACAATTTCCCCACTGAGCCTAATTATATGGGTAGCAGACAACAGTTTGTTCAAAGGTAAGAGCTGGGATCTATAACCATCACTACATCTCAGACCTTTGTTTTATTTTCTCCAATAGTCCCAACACAGTACTATATGTAACAACGGGAGCTATACTGACAATTAATTGTACTGAGTCACAGAAGCGAGAGGACGGTCATGTACATTTAATTAGGTTTAAAAATGGTCACAAACAGCATATTACATAAAATACAATCACATACAAGATGCACACTTTTTTGCCTCATCTTTAATCTCCTTTAACAAACTGTAGCTGCTAGTGCAGGGTTTTTAGAGGCATTTTATTACATCCATTAAATGCTATTATTATAATTTTTCTTGTTTTATTTAAGCATTCAGGGGTGCTCATCAATGTTTCATTCTGTCTTTAAACTTCCACTCAGGCTAAAAACATAAAAACAAAGCTTTGACAAATGCCTAGTCAGCCAGACTGTGCTAATGCTCTTTTTTTTTTGTTTGTTTATTTGTCTAGTAGTTCGACATTCAAAGACCCAGAGCGAGCAAGCCTCAGAGACAGTGGTCACGGTGACAGCGACCAGGCTGACAGTGACCAGGACACCAACAAAGGTTCCTGCTGCGATATGTCCGCAAAGGAAGCCCTCAAGTTGAAGGCTACAGGCGTTAAACCACCACCTTTGGAGCAAGGTAAGCCTTCATTGGCTAATTTGACTGCATGAGCCAAACACACTTGGTCCGAGTGACTATCCGTTCTCTGTGCTGCAGTTATTTGTATTAACAATCAAGCTCCTGACTTGCCTGAACGCTCACAATCTGAACTTATACTTGGCTACTTTACTCTCTCCTACTTTGTTCTCTGCACTTTTCTCATTTAATGTTTGTGTGGTGTGTGTATGTCTATGTGTGTGTTTGAGGGTGTGAGTGAGTGTGCATCCTATACACGTCCTCAGTTTATCAAAGCAGACAAGCCCATTATGTTTTTATAAGCCCAACTACTTCAGCCTCTCCATTTAGTCCCCCTTCCCTGAGCACCCGTCTCTGAAACTTTGATAATGGAACATGGAAAATGACTTAGTGAGCGGCAGGCGATGTAGCCTCGTAGTGTGGTGATTAAATATGAATAATTATTCCAAGCACTGTGGGTCGGGCAGATTACACATGACATGTGTAGAACAATAACTCCCCAGATATGAGTTGTTTCAGTCCTCCTTACCCCAGCCACCTCGCATGATTAGTGCAAGGTCAGGGGAGGCAAGAAAGCCAAGATTATACGTAGGTATAGAGAGAATTAATGGCATAGAAGGTATGGTAAATGCTCACTGTAGCTTCAACTAGTCATGTACCTCAGTGTAGGCCATTACCTGCTTGGCAATACAGATATTCCCACAGAAATTCACTAAAGTCTCTACACCATAAAGTATGTATCTTACTGACTGGATCCAGAAGTACAGTGGTGTATACTGAACATGGATTCTCTGTAATGGTGCTATCAATCCAGGGAACAGAAGGGCTGTTTTACTCCTTGTGGAAGGACAATGACAATTTGTGCAACACTCTGTTCTGCAATATGCATGTCTGACTAGATAGCATTTTTTTCCTTTTCATTGGTTTTTAGAATGAAAAAAGCCACACACGTAGGCAAGAGAAATTGGCCAATTAAAAAGCTCCATATGTTTCTCATTTTGAAAATGTTCCCATTTAATTGTCCATGAGGGAACTGAAAGAATCACATTTATACAGAGAACACACATGATAAAGGGAGCTTAGTGTGTTGGACAGTGCTAGTGTAGTCAGTTAGTAAAACCTGTCCCAGTACAATACTGTTAGTGGATGTGTGCGGCTACTGCATGCTAGCGCCAACCACAGCCTGTCTGTCCAACTGTCTGTGTGTCTTCAATTAGTATCCTTTTGATGGTCTTGAACAAGAGATTGTCACACCCATACACCAACAGACACACTCATTCACTGGCCCTTTGGCACTGAAAACTCAGTGAGAGGCTGTAACCTGCCTTTGCCTGCTTCATACTCATAGCTGCCCTCCCATTTATTCTCACCCTCTACTGTGTTTTCACCCCCGCTCCGCGACTTTCGTTCCACTTCTCCACTTCTCCTTGTTTGGGGAAATCGATTGATGTGAGATTAGACAGTTAACTGGCTGCAACTGGCTGTGTTTAGCCAATAACATGAGGGCTTAGATTATCTGTTGGGGAGGGTAGGGGCAGGAGGCCAAGGCATGGTGCAAGAGCAGTGATGAGGAGAGAGGGGTGGTAAACATCACTCTGGCAGTGTTTATGTTTTTATTAAGATACAAGTTGAATGTTGAGGAATTATGCTTCACTTTGAGTTAATATTTACAAGAGAAAACAATTTAATGGTGTGATATTCTGCCTTTACGACAATTACAACGTTCCAAAAGGTCTGCCTTTATGTTTTATGTCCTCCTGCTGTTTTAAATGAATCACAAGATGGTCACCTTGCGCCTGTTAAGCTCCAGAGTAGTCCCATCTGCTATTTTTTCAAGCAGACCCGCTCATGTATAGGTAATATATTATAGTAATATATAATATAATATAACATGATATAATTATATAATAATATAATACATATGATTTATGGCTAATTAATGAGACATAGTAAAAAATATAGTGAATAGAGGAAACTGAAACATGAACTATCAAAGGGAATATGATGTAATGTGCTGCTCTGTATTCAGATATCACTATCACTGTGGTTTAAATTAAGCTCCCTGTGCACACACAAACATGTACACAAGCACACAGGTATGTCTATTATCGGATGAGGGAAAAAAAAGGAAAAGAAAGCTTTTCATTGGTCACTGTCCCTAGGGTCATTTTCCTGCATGCTTATTTTCTTCACATCTCAGCACTTAACATCTACTTCATAGGTCTCTCTCTACCCCCCCCCCTCCACCCCCCCACCTCCCCCTTTCCCTCTCTCATCCCATCTTAAGTCCTCTGTTCCTCTCCAAGCATAACCCTCCCAATTACTCTTGTGTAGCTCTCTCTGCTTGCCTGCCAGGACACTGCGGCCTCATTCACTGGCTCAGTATAAACAGAACTACAAGTGCGCAAAGCATGTAGTTCAAGTCCCAATCAATCCCCAACCCCGTTTCAGTTCTTAGCCTTTATAGTCAGGTTGTGGCCTTGAGTGAGTCTCTTTTTTGTTTCCAATTTCTCCATCATCTTTGGGCTTTTCTCTTTCCTATTATTCTTTTTCCCCTCAATTTCACCATTTATGCTCACCTCCGGTGATAGGCACTGGTTGAACAAACATACAACTCCTTATTTCCACGCTTCTAATTCATCTTCTTTTGTGATGTTCAGTACAGTTTCCTTCAAGACATCATAATCTGGACATCTCCACACCAGGGACCAGTCTCAAATTGATTAATTAGCCTTGCAAAATTAGTAGCAATGTATTAATTAAGCTTAAGTATATCAAATGCATTTTTTGCCAGTTTTAATCGGCGATTAATTGATGCTCCAACGCGCCTGCAGCAGACGTTGATATGGGCTTGTCTGGCTCCGGCGGAGTGGCTGGCAGCGCATCGCTCGCCTCTGTGGAGATGACTGCCATAGTCGCTATCACGAACAGACAGGCAGCAGTAGTGTAGGAAGATGTTACCCACTGATAGGGCTGTTCGAGGAAATGGAGAGAGAGGCATGATGGAAGAGGAGGATGAGGAGCGTTGACGGACGGATACTGTTTGACTGTACCAGCTGACCTATCCTAATTAGCTGCGATAGGAGTTTGATAATCAAACCGCCTCCTGCCCTGTTTTAAAGGGAGGCATGAGTGGGACAGAGGAGGGGGGTGGTGGGAGGAGGATGTAATACTACAAGGACAGCGTGGATACAGTGAGGAGAGACAGCATGAGATGTGTTCCTATGACAGCGCAGTAGAAGGCGATGAAATTGACTTTTCCCTGTTATTTGTGGCAGAGTGATATAAATCCCTACCCCCACATCATCCCTCAGCTTGTGAATAGCTTAAATAAGGGAAATGTCATGCTTTGTCAATTGCTTTCACACACGCAAACTCTTGGCACATACACACCCATTGATGTGAAGGCACACACAGACATACTGTATATACTGTAAACAAATAAATGATGATGTTGGCACTATATGTACTTCTTAGTCACCAAACCCTATATTTATATGACGCTAGCTCTCTCTGTAGCTGTTTGTAATTTATGGTGCCAGTGAGTTCTTTGAACTTGCATGCATGTGTAGTTTATTTATATCAAATGTGTGATTTTAAAGAGATGTTCTTAAAGCACATTATCTGTTTATATCTCTTTTAGGGTTATGAGAATGTCTTAAAAAGATTAAGAGCCTACAGCCATGCTCTGTGAGGCTGTACCTGGGCACTGTGATGCTTTGAGTTATGCTAACGTCATCATGCAAACATGCTCACAGTGACGATGGTAGCATGTTGATGTTTAGAGGATAATAATGTTTACCATGCTCACCATCTTAGCTTAATGTGTTACCATGCTAACATTTGCTCATTAGTTTTAAACACGAAGTACAGTTAAGGCTGATGGAAGTGTCATTAGCTTTGAAGAATTTAATCAAGAATTCAATCATAGACCAAATGATTGGTCAAACTGAAATTTTGACCTGATTATAGCGCCAGATGACATTCAGGGGATCAAAGTTATTACAAGTCATCTTCAGAGGACCGTGACTGTCTGTACCAAATGCCACAGCAATCCATCAATTAGTTGTTGAGATATTTCAGTAAAACCCAAAAATGTGAACCTCATGGTGGCATCAGCAGAAAAATTAGGGGACAACAAAAGTCTATAGAATACCCCATCCGGGAATCATGGGATGTCTGTCAAAACGTTTGTGCCAATCCATGGAGTAGAATTTGAGATATTTCACTGTGCGTGAAAACTTTGACCTGCTGGTGGTGCAAGAGGAAAAGTCAGGATCAGTAAAGGCATGAATGAATAATCATGGACCATGAATATGTAGCAAATGTCATGGCAATCCATCCAATAGTTGTCAAGATATTTAATTCTGAACCACAGATGTCAACCCCATTGTGGCACTAGTGGTAAAGTCAAGAGATCATCAAAGTCAGTAGGATTAATCTTCTGGGGACCATGAAAGTTTGTGTCCTGGTAATCCATCCAATAGTTGTTGACATTTCAGTCTAGATAAAAATGGTGGACTGACATTGCCATAGAGCCAAGCCACTGGCATGGCTAACGGCTACCCAACAGATTTGAGTGACACTGGTAAGTTTAGCCATTGGTCACCATGAGGTCACCATGAGGTCCTCACTGCTCTCTTTGGAGGACTTATTCAGCTCTTGCTGCCTCAGTCGAGCAGCCAACATACTGAAAGACCCATCCCACCCTGGACATCATCTGTTTGACCCGCTGCCCTCTGGTAGACGCTCCAGGTCCATCAAATCACAGACACACAGACTTATGAGCAGCTTGTACCCCAGAGCCATATGAGAATTGAACACTGCCAAACACTGACACTGACTGTCTGGGACCTGTGTGACTATCAGCACTACAGTATTTACAGTCACATTTAGAGAACACTGCACAGATGTCTACATTACAACTGCACTTTTTGTGTGTATATATTCCTAACTGCACTACTTGTATACAGGGCAACTTCAAGAAATGTGCAATATCCTGAAGTGCAATATCTCAGCTGCTTATAATTTTTCTTTTTTTATCGTATTGTTTTATAGATTACAGCAACATACTCTGTGTACATACATATGTTTGTGTGTATGTGTGTGTGTGTGTTTGTGAATGCACCGTCAGGATTGCCACTCAGTTTCGTTGTACTGCAATGACAAACAGTAAATCTATTCTATTCTAAAACAATGACCACAATATAGATTTTAAAACAATTTTATGTAATGGGTTTTTGATTCTTAATTATGTCTCAGAAAAGAGAGAAGAGGTTATGACTTTAAATTTAATAATCTCTTAAATCCTGTGAAAATTAAGTCTCTGTGTGTTTTTTTGTTGAATAATAGGTCCTCTCTACCAATCCACACAGAGACCAAACAAACTAAATATTCAGACTTTAATCCATTTTAAATATTCACCCATCTTCCCTTGTGGCAGTCTTAATCTTAAGACTCTATCATTACTGTACTTTTCCAAAGTGTCTTAAGCCCCCACAGTCAGTCTTTCCTTTTTCCTTTTATTTGCAGCAATTAATTTTGAATAATGAGTGAACCTTTGATAAAAAATGCAATGCAATTCCAAGATTAATTGACTAGTCAGATCAGATGCCCTTTTTACACTTGTAGCCATAGCAACCTCTATCCTGCTCACTCTGGCCTTCAATAAACCTTTATCTGACTGATGGAAAAGGGCATTCCATTCAACATCATTCATATTTCATGGACAGATAAATGCAGACAGGTTTTTCATGGGGTTGGTAAATGCGCATTACATCTCTAATTTGAATGCTTCTTAATTTGTATTCAAAATGTGGCACACTTGGTCTGTTAGGAGTTAAATATTGACATGTTTTCATTTTGTTACAAATAGTGCACTCATGTACAATTAAAATTCATTACAGTTATGGTTGCAATTTATAATGCATGCGTATGTAAATTGGGAATATTTATATTTTCCCTTCCCCTAAAAGTTTTCAGTATGAAATATCAAGTGCTTTTATTATGGAAGACCAATCATAGCTTTAAATAAAAAAATATGCACCCACCTCTCAATAAATTAATTTTGGTGCATGAAAGATTCTGTAATATTTTTGTCATTTGTCTCTTTAAATTATAAATGAATTTATATCTTTCTTTGTTTTAAAACTGTCATTCAGCCATGGTATGGGGGTTTCCTTTTAGATGTAAACCAATATCTATGATGTGAAGTTTCTAGTTGAAGCAAGAGAGAGAGAGCAAGAGAGGGAGAGAGAAACACGCAAGTTAGACAGAGCAGGACTGAAGGCCAAAAACAAATGAACAAAGCAACCCAAAATCTGGCTGGTGAAAGACAGGCTGCTTGAAGATGCACTTCTTCTGAAACACTTCCAGTGGGCATTGGATCCAAAGTGGAAATGTGATGGAGCCACGGCATAGCCACAATGTGATTCAACAATGTCCTGTGTACAACTGACATTTAGACATTTATTCTTCAGATGAAAACAAAAAACAGAAAAAAAAACATCAGTTATTGCAGCTTTGAGGGTCTTAAAAGTGCCAGATCATTGATACTAGAAAACAAAAATGTCATTGCTCATTACCATTAATAGCCCCCTCTTACTTGTAATATTCATATACAACATATTTGATTTTTATAATATATGGCATTCACACCTTTCCCTCCCTTTGGCCATGTGATCAAGAGGTTTTATTGCAGTATTGTGTAAATAACCCCTAGTCCTTAGTAAATGTATATATCATCGGTGACAACAACAAATACAGAACAATCATTTCTCATTGATTTACACTTATGAATGAAAAATGAATAGAAAATGTAATCTTTTATTCCATTAATCAGCACAGCAAGACATTTTTCAAAGCTAAAATTACAACTGCCATTTTTCCTCTTACACCTCCTATTAGCAAGTTGGTACAATAAAGTTTCTGTAAAGCTTCCGATAGGGTGTAGAGAGGGCATTGTTAATGTGCGATTCTTCACACAATGTTAAAGTAATTGTTCTGCAGGTTAATGGACAAACATCTGCTGAGAGTGAAGCTTCATTTGAGAGCATTGTAATTAGTCAGTTTGCAAACATTACTCTAAACAGGTAGCATATGGGGGAGTCATGGTTTCATGTGATACTATCACATCTGTCTGTTTAAACATGATTAATTGAGGCCATCAGAGTGTGTTTACACCCATTGTTCCAGTGCAGACATGTACGTGCGTCATTCCAGTCAACTCTTTCAAAGCAGCATGAGCAGGAATCGATGTGTTACAGAGCCCCCTCTTACTTACCTTACCATTTCACTGGCTGCTTGTTAGCTCTTTTCATCAGCAATCATGTATTTGAAAATTAAGATAAATTTTAGTTTCCCTTTATGAAGTATCTGTCATGTTTTAATCCCAGAATACCTTGAGGAATCTCTCTAAAAGTCTGTAGCATGGCCTCAGGCAGTAGATTAGAAAAACAAGCAACATCTGAAAACAGCAGCCAGATGCTCATGTTTCTTCTCACTGTTTGTGCGAGCCATCGGACAGAGAGGATTTGTCTCTGAGCCTTTCATCTTTTGCTGCTCCTCATCTTCTCAGCTCTCCATGGCCTGTCCCTGGCTGGGCTGATAGCCTGATTCATGGCAACATCACCAGCTACTTTCCTGGTGGGGAAAATGAGAACCATCAGCAATCTGGACTTCTCCAGGATGCATCACTCAAAGTCAAATAAGATTTGTGTGTGTGTGTGTATGTGTGTGTGTGTATTTGTGTGCATACACATGTGCCATCGTGTGTTCACCCCATTCTTAGAGGAAAGGGCGGTATCGCACAGCAGTGAGGCGATTTGCGGCTAAGCTCGTGGAATCCTGTGGAAAGCCTAAAATCTTGTGGGGTGAAGGGAGGGGAAATATCACAGTCTTAGGATTTCTTCTCTCTCATTATGGAAGATTTAAAGGGATTAGTCTATTTTCTTTAATACACGAAGTTTTATTAAATTCCATTGTTATGATTGTGGTTCATGAAGGGTAATGTCCATTCTTGTGTCCTTCCTCTTGTGCTGAGTGTGTGTGATATTGGGCTGGACTGGCTGTGGGGTGTGATTTCCACCTCTAAACCTCAGCCCGCCTGCATGGCGGCTCACCCCCTGATCCGCATTCAGCCAGTGAAGCCTATCTCAAGCACTGTGGCACCACAGTGTTGGAGAGGATTGATGAATATCTCAGAGTCTTACCACTTGGGCTATAAATCTCTGACATTATCCTTTCACCCTGGTAGCCGCAGTGAATAATTATGGCATGTTTATGGAAGCAATGAGTAAAAATATGTCTTATTTCACTCTAAGCACCATTACAACCTCTCATCATAGCATGATTGGACTTCTCATCTAAAAAAATGGTGTTAAATCCCATTGAGAGTGCTTTCCTCTGCACCTTCCAGTAAAGGCTGCTGCCCCTAAATGCTCACAGCTGCCCAACCCTGTCTCCTCACACCGCTCTGTAATGAGAACATTACAGGGTATTAATCCAAGTGTGTGCTCACTCATATTAGACATTGAAAAAACACACAAAGCCATTAAATGCTGTGGAAATGTTATTCAAGGCCCATTAAAAACGTAGGACTGAGTATGAGGATTAGTTCAGTGTCATGGCGATTTAAAGTTAATCACTCTTCAACCATATTGTTAAAGTTTCATCCACTGTCAAGTCCTCTGTGATATCTTTATTATTTTCTTTAGTATAGATATTTTTCAACTTCCTTCAATGCCCTCTGTCACAGTTTTTGTCATAAACCTCACCTGCAGATGAATTTGAATCTGTTTGTTTTGATGCATCATTTGTGTGTTATAGAGCTCAGAAAGTGAGGCTAGGCGGTTTGATTAGTTTGCATATTTCATGTTTACAGTTGATACATGCACACAGACTTGCTTGCTGTAAACACACTAGTAGCCTACATTGTCATCCAGAGTGTATGTTTTCACACTGGTGTGAGTTAACTGCAAAAAAACAAAAGAAAAAAAAAAAAAAACCTGCCAAACTTGTTCTACCGCATAGACATTAGACATATTCCCTCAAAGCAGCAACACAAAAGAAAATCCAATGCATTTATCAGCACCATCATCACGACAGACATGTTTCTGCTCCCAGTTGTTCCCTTTGTAATCACATGAACAACAACCTTGTAGATGCTATAAATGAAATTAATTAACATTGTGTGGCTGGGGCCCATGGCAATGCAGCGTGGATTTTTTTTTTCAGGCTTTAACCTCTCACTGAATAGCTTAGTTCAATTTGTGATTACAGCATACACAATTAGGATGTTATCACGACTATTGATGCTGCGATACTTAAATATAGAAGCTCTAGTGCAGAGAGTGAAGATGTTGTTTTACAGGTTTCAGCTTATGGGTGAGCTTTTGCTGAAAATAATAAACAGGCTGAACAGTGAATCAAAATCAGTGCTTTGCACCCTCGTGCTTGTGTCTGTGTCAGTTAGTTACACAGACTGACAGAAATAACTCCTGTGAGCAATCCAAGACTGATTTGTAAAGGGCTGAGTGGATGTGTTTCAGAGCATACTGCTGCTGTGAATTTACATTGCCCTTGTGTATGTTTCTTTGCTACATTAAGGAAATGATTGTGAAATATCCTTGGTGTTGGCTGCCAAATGACCTTTTACTTCCAGCTTTCTAAGGAGCACTAACAATACGAGTTAGTTTGTTGTCACAGCACCTCTCTAAGAGTATTTGTGACAGAGCAGCAGAAGAGCTGTTCCAGTATCTGCTCTCAGTGGGTGAAACATGTTGTCCAGCACAGCAGTAGGGAGGATACTACGGAGCAGATTATAATGATACAGAACATCGTCACTTCCTGGACCAGAGCCACTCCACGGCCATCTGTCCTCTGTCCACGGACAGCCGGGCATTTGTGTGTGTGCGTGCATGTGTGTGAGTTTCGAGTGTAATTCGAGACATTAACCACACTCTTTTACATATGCTTTGATAGCCTTGTTTACTTCCTCCCTATCATTTTTCAATCATATACCGTACATTGTCATTCTCATTCCTTTCAGCTCTCACTGATTTATACCTGAAAGTGTTATTAGTTTAAATTTTAATGATAGTTAAAGCAGCATATCAAGTAAAATATGACACATTCACTGCTTGTAGGATGCAAAAATGGCAAAGATTACACAGATACATAAATCTACTTGATTTACTCCACTTCAAGTAATTATACAGTCAAATGAATAGAGAGTAAGTCAGCATGTGTAAAACATCACTGGGTTGCACGATTCTCCATTTACTCAGAATTGACTCATTTGTCTTTATTTGTGCTAAAAGATGAGCTGATTAATCGTAACAAAAAAAAGTAAGTAGTTGCACAACAAACTAGTCTTTCGAATCAAAGACAGTAATAAGCAAAATGTTCATGTTATAACTGCACATAACCACATGTTACAATTAAGTGTTTAGTTTTAAAGTTCAGGAGCTGAAATTAAGATTAAGTCTATGTGAAATGTACTTATTTATATAGCTTATTGTACATTTCTACTATTTTTTTTAAATGTTCTTGTTTACAGTCAAATGTTCTTCATGGAGCACCACAACAAGAATTCACCATCCCTTTACAGGCTGGGTACATTGTATTCTTAATGGGATGAGAGTTAACCTAAGCTATATATCTAAAAATAGGATATCAGATCATGCACCTACAACATTATACTTCATAATAAAAAGACAAATGGAGAGAGAAGACTTGCACTTTTCCACAGTGATGTATTAGATGTGACAAATTCACACATGTAGTATGCAGCACACAATTAGAGGAGTTGATTCTCTCATCAGCTGGTAACAATATTGTAGGAGTTGAAATCATGGGGTGGCATGGATCATTTTTACACGACTTTGTCTCTGATCTCACCATGCACATTTCATTTAATGAATCCCTGGTTGGCATAATGTACTTCTCATATGTTGTATAACTCAGTAGCTGTATACCATTATAGTATCTGCAAACACTAGGTACAAATGATATCTTTGCTCCCCATGTACAACATAAAAACCAAGGCTGAAAAGTGACACCTGTAAGTGAACTGTTAGTATTGTGATTATTATTATTATGAGATTTGAGTTGAAGTATGCCATGGTTTGACTTATATTGTGCTCAGTTATGCCATATTGAATGCAGTAATGTTATTAATTACTAAGACAGATTGTTTGATCAATTCTGTGCTGGCAGTTGCAAGCTTGGGAAATTGTTCAACTTTGCTTATATGGAAACGATATGCCTGGTGAAATTTCTCTTGACAGTGAATTCAGCACAGCTTCCACTGAATCAGTAAGATACAAGTGAAGGGCCTTTTGTCCAGGCTGTTTCCTTAGCTGATGTGAATGAATATTTGTGGTGCCCTGGGGCATTGTTTCCCCATGTTACACTGCATCAGGAACCAGAGAGATAAATGGGCCTGGCCTATCCAAGGCATCAGGACTTCTTCTCTGTTCAACCATAACTAGTAATGTCCTTTCATCCACAGCCTGCAGTGCTATAGATAATGGAGTATTTGAAGAATAGGAAATACTAAAACAAAGAGAGGGTATGTGGTTTATGCAGTGACAGTGGATGTGATGATCAGGGATGTCAGAAAAGAAGAAAAACATAAAATATGAAAGAGAATGTACAGAAATGGGGCTAATGTGTTTGAAAACACAAATAGATGGATTGTAAGAATGAAAAATTGAAAAGAGCTACAATGAAGGAAGGAAGAAATATGGCAACCAGGTGATAAATGATCAAATGATGAGATGGAAGAGCTCATGGGTGGATGGATGGATGAAGAGGGGTGGGACAGCAGGCAAGCTCCATGGGAGATGACTTAAGTAGCATGGTGCCCGGCTCCCTGCTGCCACTGAGACACCAGTTTAAATTCAAAAACGAAACCTGTCAACATAAACACACACCCTGCTACGACACGCCTGCACCCAGTCACATGTACACAAACTCATGGACATACTTGCACACACTGTGGCAGCATAAAAAGATTGTCATTAGGCTGACCCCTACAGCTGTATTAAAGATGCGCTTAAGCATTTGCACTATAAATAGTGTTTTGTGGTACAGTATCTGCATTGATGTCTCCACATTCCAGCCACAGTGAGCTAGCTGTATGAATTTCATTAAACATCTCTTTTACATGTGTGGCACTGTACCATAGCTTTCTCATGCTGACAGAGATTGAGAGAGAGAATGCGTGTATATGTGTGTGTCTTGGGGAGTATGTGAGGATGGCGAATGGGAGTGTTTTTCTCCGATAACCTCAGTTTGTTACTTTTTGATCCTGCTAAATTAAGATAAGGGGCTTGGTTAATTAAACTGTCACATGGCAATACCTTGAGGAATTGCGAGGCCAACACAGCTTTAATTGGGTGGCTGCTATTGTCCCTGTGCTGCCTCTCCTCTCTGGGTAGCAGCCCCACAGAGGGGAAAAAAACACCCTCATGGCTACTGGCAAAGGATGGAAGAGTTGAAGGGATTCTGAGCTTAAACCTTTGAATGAAGAGAGGTAGGATAACGATGGAGTGATTGGATCTTAAATTTGTAAAAAAAAAAACTAAATAAATTACATACCTAACATGTGATGCCCAAAATGGCTGAATGACAAGGTGTGAGACAGGTTAGACTTACAATCAGGAGTTAATTGCTGCTTCAGTATGTATGAACGAAAGTTGCGCAAAGCTCTGTATATTGCAGTAATCTCTGTGGTGCATTAGTTACAAGGCAGGTCTCCAAAGCCCCATGGACAATGTCAGCAAGCTTAAGATGCATCTGTAATTACCAGCAGCCAATTAACAGCTGACCTCACCATCCAAACTCAAACCACAACAAAGATCTATTATGGAGATTTAGATTTAGAAGGCTTGCAGTGTAAACAACTAAGTATGATTGATCTTCATACAGTGCTCATGGGTCTTTGCACCTCCTCTTTTGGTTTACACACGCACACACGTACTTCATTGAAATTCAGACCACAATGAGGTAGGGAGTGAGATGTATTGAGGATGTGTAAGGCTTATCTATAACAGGTTTTGAAAGAAAACCCCACTCAGTTCATCAACAGATGTGACTTTCCAATTAGTTAGCACTAGATTCACTGAAGTTTTAAAGGGTAAGGATGGCAAATTTCTATATTTTCCTTTATTGTCAACAAATCTAATCAAACCAACAATGAATTAATCTACTTAAGATCTACTCAAGAATTGATCACACTAAGTATTGTGTGTATATCCAAGGCCTGATTCCTCTTTGTCATAGACCTCCATTGTTGTCCAAATACTATTAAAAACTCATGACACGAGATACATTGTTGCATTGAGTGACATGTTTCTTCACAACAAAGAGTATGGGCATGTAAGTTTGTCTAGAAATGGCTCAAAAGACTAATAACAGGGATCACATTTTCAGTCTCCAGAGAGTCGTTCCGTGTAAAGCAGACGCCACTGTGCATGCACAGGAACACGGTTCTGTTTAAAGTGCTTGGTTTGGTTGTGCTACATATCACAACCTTATGACTATGTACTACATTGTACATTGTAAATAACTTTAGTATAAAGTAAGATGTTGTGACTATACAACTATAAGATAGAGAAACAATGTAAACAGAGCCGCACTCCCTCGCATGTGCAGTGGCGTCTGCCTTACACAGAGCTACTCTCCGGAAACTGAAAACGTGGTCGCTGTTATTAGTCTTTGGAGCCAATTGCTAAACAAACTAACGTGCCCATACTTTTTGGGGTGAAGGAACATGTCACTCAGTGCAGTGGCGTGACTCACTGACGTGTTTCTACAACAACAGAGATAAGATTTATTAAATAAATCAGGCTTCGGATACACACACAATACTTGAAAGCAGGATGAGGTCATTGTTGGTTTTGCTCTGCACATGAAATTTGTTGACAATAAGAAAAATATAGAAAATAACCACCCTTATCCTTTAAGTGTGTTTTGTTAGAATTAGTTGTAGTAAGTTATAAGTATTTATATTTTTTAAACAGTCCTAGAGTGTATAGCAATACATTATTTTACCTGAATTTTTATTACATTTTAGGTGAAATACAGCATACGTTTTTATGAGGCACCATGCAATTCATCATATATCTGCAGCCATATCTGATATAGTTTTAGAAAGTAAGCATTATTTTATTATTATTATAGGGTTTTAAAGACATTTTTGGATTGTTTTGGTGAAGAGAGTACCCTAGATAGCATATAATGCTCATTCTGTGGTGATGTTTTGAAAACAGTGGTCCATCTGTCCCTGAAGGTGATCAAAATCTGCCTTGATTAACAAGTGGGAAATCTGGGTGATGGTCTCCTGCGCTGCCTCTCATCCCCTCCCAAGTGGGGATCAAAGAGGATGCAGTTTTGAGCCTTAGGATAATCTCGTTCCCTAGATTGTGATAATGCTGCTCAGGATGATCATGTGGATGAGACCGGGTTTGGGTGTGCTACTGGATGTGGGTTCGAACTTGTGTGTGCATGCATGTGCTTGTGTGCCTGCGTGTTGGTGCTCAAAAGAGAAGAGGCAGACAATAGCAGAGTGAGCCAGTGAATTAGAGCACATAGACTGATGGAAAATACACACTCTTGCTGTTGCTGTATCCAGGCAACCACATCAGAATTCAAGACATATCGAACAACAGGTGATTGCCAGCATCTTCCTACTAGCTTTGAGCTGCTAAATTATGACCACTTCTACTCAAATATGAATTAATATACATATATGTATATTTTTAAGTGTAATCAGCTCAATCCTACTGTACACACACAGAAGCTTATTTCATAACGCCTTTACACCCAGTAACTGTGTTTGTTTTCTTTGTGAATTTTTGTTTTATTTGCGAGTCACAGTTTGTGAAATGACAGTGAGCTTAAGCTCTGCTGAATCTCATTTTAGTTTTAAGTTCCCTGTTGTTCCGCATGGTCTCTTCCCACCCTGATCCGTGTCTGGTGTTGGTGTCCAGCTGTTCCATCAGCACGACAAGTGGTTCAGGAAACTCCCTCATTGTTCACTGACCAATCACAAGCACACCAGAATGCTGTCAACGAGCATTTTCCACCCAGTGGTTTGCATTTGCCTACACCTGTGGTTTTTAGCCCAGGGGGCAGGGGATGCAGAAAGGGGAGAGGCTGGGTATTGGGGTGGAAAGGCAGTCAGGGTTGGGATTAGGCTGTCTTTCTGTCTGTCGAGATTAAACGAAATAGATTTATTGTGAGTTTCCCCCCATTTTGTCGTGTTTTTCCTCAAAATGCATCAGAGGACAGCTGAGTCTTACCAGCAGAATTTGCATTTTTGTAATTTGCATGAACTCATCGGAGCTTGGAGGCAACTTACGGTCGCGTGTGCATGTATGCATGCATGGGTGTGTTTGTGTGTCTGTGCATGTGCCTTGTAATTTGACAAGCAAAATAAAGAACTTGTCCAAACAATCAAATAGACATGACTGGAAAGAGCCTGTGCTGCATTCATGGAAATCTTGCACTCAAACTACCTGTGCAAGCATTTATTACTCAAAATTTACTGGAATGTTAAGAAATTACACTAACTGCCGTCACTGACTTACGACATGTTGTAACACAGTATCATGCTGCAGTAGAGAGTCTACTGTGGAGAGTTACTAGAACAGATATACTCTGCACTGCAGTGCTTTGCTAGCCTAGGTTGTGAATCTTATCAGGCAGAGTTGTGGTAGTGGATTTTGTGTGTGTGTGTGTGTACATGTTTGTTAGTGTGTGTGTGTGTGTGTGTGTGTGTGTGTGTGTGTGTGTGTGTGTGTGTGTGTGTGTGTGTGTGTGTGTGTGTGTGTGTGTGTGTGTGCGTGTGTGTGTGTGTGTGTCCAGGCCCCTCTGGAGTCCATTAATCCCAAATCTAACAGACTTACTGCAGAGGCAGCCTTTGATGTGTGCTGAATCCCTCTCTGGAATATTGGACGCTGCTTCCATAATATTCACTTCCCTTTCTCTCGTCAGGAATACATTGTTTTGTGTTTTTTTCCCCCATGATGCTGGGATCATCCAGCAGGACAGGTGGCTGCCATGTTATGAGTTTGTTTACAATTCAGGTGTGTTTTTACCAGTTCTCTGATCTGTAATTTTACATCTCTGAGCTCTTTTAATCCCATTCTTATCTTGTGTAAGCCTTCTAATCTTTGACCCTAATCTTAAACCACCACATAGAATCGGGCAGCGTGGATTGAGGAGAGTTGTTTTTTTCACCTTCAAATTCAATGCATACATTTGTGAGAGAGCTAGGGTCCTCTAGCCTTTGGGTTTTCTTTCTCATGAGCCGAGTCTGAGTGGTATTTATTGCTATATATTTCTATTTATTTGTATTTTATTGCAGTGGCCTGGAATTGAACCCGGCCTATTTTAAAGCCTTGTGCTCATAACCCACCAGTCCCAGGAGTGAAACAGATGGAGAGGCAAAGAAAGTATAAATTAGATAGTGAGATGGAAAACACATTTCTATTTGAAATGATTATCCCCCCTGATGGGTAGACTAATAGACCGTTATTGCATTTCCGTCAGTTTCTTTTAATCTAATCATACTTATAAACAGACGAGTGAGAGTGTTAGTGTGTGAGCATGTTTATCCACACAGAGACACAAGCAACCAGTGTCTAGACAGCAAACACCAATTTGGCTGGGGCACTGAGGAACATCAATGCTAAAGCAATGTTGCTGAAACACTAGGTATGTTCTTCAGCCCTGCATAGAGAGGAGATTGTAGTGACAGACAGACGGCAATAGGAGAAGGAGGTAAAGCAGAAAGAGAAGAGAGGTTGGCAGAGCTCACTGTGGCTAATACATCCAAAGTGTGTCAGTTAGCTTTCTAAATGTGTTAGGCCCTAGGGCTGAGAAAGCCAACACCATCGACTCAACCTACCTCTCTCCACCTTTCCACTTAGCCTCTGTTCAACACCCGCCAATATCCTTAGGGGAGCTACACTGCTGTTCATTGGCACAATTGATCAAATGCCTACATGCTAAAGTGTACAGTTTTCTTATTGCACGTATCAGTCTCATGAGGGCATGTGCCGGAGGATGAATTCAGAGTGGTACGCGGCATGGCAGGTAGCTTTACAGGTGGTGTGTCTTCACACTTCTTACCCTCTTTTGCCAGATCTATCACACTGTTTAACAAGAGGCCAGGCTCAGGGCAATCCCTTTTTTAATACAGTATGTCATAATACTACTTTATTTGATAATTTGATATTTCACACAGTATCAGTGCCATTTATAGTGCAAAGAAAGGAAAAGTGCAATTTGAACTTTATCATATACATTTTCAGTATTGATGATGGTTGTTTTGACATTGAGATAACTGTGTAATTGCTGATTTTGATAAGTGCCATATAAATAATTGTTTATTTGTTATTATTTGCCAAATCCCATGTAAACAGTGCAAACTTCTATGTACTTTAGTGCACTGAGAGGATTTGTAATACATGAATAACATACACAGTGAAAATGCATGATTTTTTATGCTCCAGTAAGTCAAAGTGGAAGAAAATGAAAATATTTGCACACACTAGTAAGCAGGCTCAGTCTGTCATATTAGGCTGTTTGAAAACATCTGACATATGAGGTATGTGCTTAAACTCACAGTTACGTCAGCATTTTTACAGAAATATAGATGCTGTTAGTTTAGCTGAATTAATGTAAGACAGGTACATGGCACACAGAGATGGGTATCGTTAGGATTTTATCCATACTACTATTCTTATCGATAATCCTTATTGGTCAAAAAATATTTTGATTTAAAAAATAATAAATTCAGAACAGGATTAGGATTGACTGATATTTTAAACATAACTGAATATTGTTTCTAGAGCAGCAACAATAATGTTTATCTCAGAAATCCTATATCAACTTAGTAATATCTCCATGGAAACTAATCTGAAATGTCAATAAAACAACTAATATCCCTGACATCAAATACTGAGTGGAGTTTAGAAAGAAGAGCTGCCTGCAGGTACTGCTGGTAGAGAGGAGAAGCTGGGATGGAAGGGGGGCTGCCGTCTCAGCCAGTAGCTGAGTTTAAAAGAATTTGCTTTGATATATGTGGCAAACTAAGCTAAACAGTTTTGCTATATATAGACAGCTCTGGTTTTAGCTTGTTTTATAACAATTTTCTGTTAGCCTAACCAGCGTGTTATGGTTGTGTAAAAAAAAAAAGCCAGCAGTGGATTGTGGGCAAAGCAAGTAAACATATCTGTTTTCCACATGTTTATGCTCATTGGTGTGTTGATAAATTACTCTTATTGGCTTTTTACCCACGGAGGTTTTATTGCAGTTACAGTAACAAGCATAGTCTTTGTTTACTCAAGTATAATGTTATCTTCACTTCACCTGGTTCGCGGTCTCCACCAGGGCTTCCCTGGTCTGCTAGAGAGGAGAAGCTGCCCTCATCGCAACAATGAGTTACACCAAAACATATAAAAGTACCGATAAAAAAATCTTAACATAATAGAACCAGTTCCAATTCAGAACCAGGTTTCGGGGGGCATACTAAAAGTTGTCACAGTAGTTCTCTTGAGAAATAACTTGAGGTTCTTGTCACGATCTGCAAATCAAATCTGAATAAGTAACACATATCATCGCAGTTCATTGGTGTTTCTAGCTTTTCATCCAGTCAGACTTGCTCATAAGTCCCAAACTGGTTTAGGATTTTTTTTTTTTTATATTTGCTGTATTATGCCTAGATTTCCAAAGCATTTCAAATGTGTATTTGTGATATGAAAACTTGCATTTCTAATATTTTCTGTCACTTTTTTGATGTCTGAAACATTTATCATAATCTCAAGTCAGCAACAGCCATGACCAACTGGGTTTTGGCCCCGTCTTAGCTTGCTTAAGTGTCAAGCCTCTTGACATCTTTCACCAACAGTACATATCCTGTCTTCATTGAGTTTGATCTTCAGCCACTAAGAAGAAGGTATTGCCAGTGGCAGCAAGCTGTCAAATAAGCATAAGGCTGACAGAATTTTTCTGTTTCTCTTGATGAATTTATAAATATTGCTGTTGCAACTTCATGTTGCAGCTTCATTCTACATACCACTCAAAGCTGAAAATACTCAAGGTCATTTAATATTACAGAACCTCAGTGTAATAATAAAGACAATATTATAATACTATATACTCTAAATCTGTATTGTATTGTAGTGGTGGTTCTGTTGAGACAGAGAATCAGAAGCACTCTCCCTAATCCTGCTAAAGAAGTACACATGGGAATGATTACTTGCACAAAGCCATGACACCCTGAGTTGTTCAAATCCCTTTGTTCAAAAGAGAACGACGGAGAGGCAGACAGAGAGAGAGAATAAAAGAAAATGATTTAATTCAGCAAATGTGACAGGATTGTATGATGTCTGGTGGATCTTGTTATTATATGGATTGTCTGAATGAAGCCTCAACAGTTGCAATTGTGTTTATCCTTGTTGTTTTGGGCCAGATATCAGGACAGGGCCACGACGCCTCGTTTTAGGCACTAAATCCAATCTTTTTAAGAGATCCCTCAAATCTAGAGTGTTGGAAATAACATCATAAAATAGTATGGTTAAAATGTAAAAATTTGTCAGAGCGAGGCACTTCAAAAGACTACCCTCTGTGAATTAGCAACAAAAGGTTTCCCTTCATTCTTTCGTTAATAGGGTGTTTTAAACCTGTTTTCTCCTTGGATAGAAACAGGATTTCTGTAATGAGCTAGTGAGTCATAGATTCTCGTGGCTTAATTTTTTTTTATTCCTTGCTCTCCCTTTTCTCTCTCTCTCTCTCTGATTCTCACTTTATTCTTGCGCTCACTATCTCTCTAAATGGGCCAAGGCAACTTTCCCTTTCCATCTACTGGGGGAAGGAAGTAGATTAAGGCTATTAACAGGCAGAAGGATGCTGATCAGCCTCTCTGGTCTCTGGTCTTGTGCCTGGGCCATACTGCGCTCTCTCTCCTAAGGCTCTCTGGTTATAAACACCCTTCGATCACGGCGTGTTTGTTTGTTTGGTTGGTGATTTTGGTATGTGTGTGTGTGGCAAAGGGAGTTTTGTTTGGCTGAAACAGTCCACTTGATTCCCACAAATATGCCCAAATACATTCTAAGGGTGTCATGCAGTGACCAAAGCAGCAAAAAAAAGTGCACTCCCCGTCACGTCTGCAAACAGTAAGTACAGTAGTAGTGAGTCGAAATAAAACATGGTGAAGGCATGCTGTGTCTGTTTATGTTACTTATGAGTGAGCATGCTGAGATGCACACAAAATAAAAACAAGACACACACAAGCTTGCTATATTTAGATGACAAACTGCTGTAAACCCAGGCTAAAGAGGGAAGAAATAAACAAAAGAGAGGAAAAAAGAGCGAGGCGGTCCAGAAGCATCCCCTGTCACGGTGCAATCCCCCATGTCCTAATTACACAGGCTTAGAGGAAACGGAGGATTAGCCACTGATTCACCACGCTTCTCGCCTCATCTTCTAATAAGTCCCCTTCTTGTCTCCTTGCCACCCTTTGTGCCACCCTCCATGTCTCTCTCCAGGTAAAGGTAGCAAGATACTATTGACCTGTGGCTTTCTAGCTGTCTTTGTTCCTTCTTGCTAACATGTCAGTCTCAGACAACGACTCCACTACCATTTTATGTGTGGTATTTAGACATAAGACACTGTTCACATCACCAGTACATAGAAAACACAGTCTCATTAGTATATCATGTCTTATTTTATATGAAGAGATTTTATGTGAGTGCATGTGTTTACGTCGGTGTGTTCACTTGCTGCACCTGCTGGGTAAATGCATGATGTTCTCATTTTTTAGTGTGGAATCTAAATGTTATTTATTAAACATGCAGGTTTAGTTATGCTTACAACAAAATACATGGTATGAGTGTATTGTTGTAGCTGATTGGTGTACATACCTTCAGACAATTGTCCAAATGTGCATTGATTATTTCAATGTATTGTAAAACTATTGATATTTTTTCAGGCTAGGTTATAGCTTTTTCATATTAATGTTTGATATAAATAGCTTGATGACAGCAGGAATGACATCTATATCTAATAGCCTGCCTGTGGCTGTTCTGCTGCAATTGCTCCACCATTAGAACACTTAAGGAGTGAGAGAAAGAGGAGTTGAAGAGTGAGCTATAGCCAGAGGAAATGTGAATTTTACAAGGTCTTAAGTCACAAGCTGGAAAAAAAGCCTCAGATTTTTTGATTGGCTAAAGCAAAGATCATTCTTGACTGACCTTGCAATATTTATTGAGTGCCTCTGACTACTGTGAACACTGAATGCTCTGAGCTACTGTATGTGCAACAGGGGGAAAAAATACACAAAAATAGTTTATTCATTGTCTTAGTTTTCTTCCTCTCTGCTGGTCTGTCTCTGGCAAGAAAAGCACCTGAATGAAGAACACATTCCTCAATAGGTTACTCAATAGGTTGGGAATTTTCTGAGCAGAGTTGTCACACGTCACAGATAAAGTTTGCCTGTACTCAGCGCCTTTTAGCCTTGGATGGTTTCCCATGGCCGTTCATTACTGTTGAACCTGTTTGTTGTTTTTTTTTTCTGGTCTGAGGTCTGATTGTCGACAGATAACAGAGAAATGCTGAGATCTTTCCACTTCCCAACACCCCCACCCCCTTTTTCACACAGTTGTCTCAAGGCCAACCTTCATGAACAATTAAAGCTGGCTGAAACCTTTGATAATTGAGATTATAGCAGGCAGCACATGGCTCAGCTGTGAATAACACGTCAAAAGCATGCAGTGAAAACATACAAAATGCAAGGAAATCCAATTCATATTTTAATGGAGTGTCTTTAAATGAGGTTCATTAAAAAACAATCAATATACCCTCAAGTTGCAGACACACTGACACTGGCAGAGCTAAGCGCACATTCCATTCTGCTCTACTCAGATACAAAAGGGCAAACACAAATGCCTACACTCACACACACACACACACACGGGTACACACATGCAGCAGCCTTTATATAACCAGGTAGGTCACCTGCAAACAAATTTTTATTTACAAGGACCACATTGTGCATTTCAGGGCCCTCATTGCTGGTTTGTGTTAAAGGGAAAGTGCTGTTTGAGAACATCAACCTGCCTGTCTAGATGCCCCTCATCTCTACAACCCACAGACCTTTATCACCACCCACAGCACACAGCCCTGCTTGCTCATCATTGATTAGGCTTTGTGTGTTTGTTTTTGTTTGAATATGAGCTTATGCTCCTCTTCCTCCTCCTCTTGGGTTTTTATCCCTCTTTCTCCCATGCATAAATACTCTCTCCTCAGGGTGTTCTTTGAACAACTTAGCCAGGCATTAGCTGACGGAGGGGCCTGCAGTTTGTGAGGGAACGCCTGAAGAGAGGACGTGTTTGATCCTGAGATATATGTCCTTCATTCGGTCTCGGCAACGCCAGCCACTGGGCACCCCCACCGTTGCTGCCAAGCATTTCCTGCTATGCATCGGTATTCTCTTGCCTCCCACTGTGATAAAAGCTATTACACTGGAGAGAAGTATCCTTCACTATGTGCTAAGCCACCCACAGCACAAAACAATCCAGATCTAGCCTATTCCCTCAACACACGGCCACACTCAGTAGAACTTTGAAATAGTAATTGTATGCTGTTAACCAACAATTTATCATATTA
Source organism: Thunnus albacares (assembly GCF_914725855.1). NCBI lineage: Eukaryota > Metazoa > Chordata > Actinopteri > Scombriformes > Scombridae > Thunnus > Thunnus albacares. The sequence goes on from NC_058106.1 coordinate 26,497,008, forward strand.
TATCATAAAATTCTTTTGATTTGGATACAGCTACATTATTTAGATACATTAAATTGATTGTGGGTTCTGGTGCCTGGGATGTCATATATTCTTTAAATAATGAGAGCCTCACTAGAAAAAAAAATATGGACTGTATTTAAAACTGCAATTTACACCACATTTACATATTAATTCAAATCATGGGCACCATTTACTTTTGTTAATAGGTTTCAAGCAGAGAAGCAAGCTACTATGAAATGCTGGTCCCTAAGCAAACTGTGATGGATGCACTAAAACAGCAGTTCCATGGAAATACCACTGTATTGAAACCTCAAAATGTTGACAAAACAGACCTAACTATAAATAAAAATCTGCTTTCCCCGCACCGCTCTGTTTTAGAATCATAACAGTATCAGATGCAGTAATACACTTGATTAATGTTCTCATTTTCATCACAATAACGATGACAGTGACAATAATGATGATAAATATTGTGATTTCTTTAGGTCTGTGTCATGATAAAACTAAAGTCACAGCATAATGTTCATAATACTACAGTAGTTATTTTATAAAACTGGGAGTAGATGTTCACAAATTCTAGTGAATACAATATTCAATGACTGTTTTAAAGCCCCAGGACTAATTGGCCCTGTAGTCTACCTTGTAAACTGATTTATTAGGGAACAAAAACTGAAAATTTCGAAGCAACCTGTGCACTGAGACCCAAATTTTTAAATTCTCTTTGACTGCTGCTATTTGGTAGACTGGCGACCTGAGACGTCATAACATATTTACTGAACATTAGGCTCAGTCAGAGTTGAGACTCTGTCATCTGTGCAGTTCAAATATTTAGTCACCCTGATTGGCTGGGAACACGACGAGGGGGCTGCATGAATCAGCTGGGCTAGGTAGCAGTAGGCGAGGAGATTAAAAACACAATAACACACATGCACACACACACACACACACACACACACACACACACACATAAACACATACTGTGAGCTCCCTCAGGTGAACAGGTGCAGTCGTGGTCTGTCACAGATGCTCTGCGCAATTCGTCAGCTGCCAGTCCTCCTGTCCACCTCGGGTGGGTTGGGGGATTTTCACCACAACACAACTCAACACACACATTATCTCGGATCATTCTCCATTCTCATTGGCTACTTTAGTAGCTCATAGAGCTGTCTAATGACCACCCAGGTGTATATGATGGTAAAATAATTCACCATCACAGTGTTGGATGCTAAATTGTTATTTGATCTTCGCTTTTTAATTTCCGGCACATTATTTTTTAACTTAGTGCATGTTTAAGTTTCCTATCTGTTTGTCCTGTTTTCACTTTGCTGCTGCTGCTTTGCTAGCAATAGCCTGTGTGTACAGCTCTCTCTAGTTTCCCCCCCTCTGTCCACAGGAACCACAGTGTGTGACAGAGGGACATTAATCACAGGGCTGGGTAATAAAGCGAGGAGGGATGGGCATGTAGGGCCAGGGGGGCAGGCGTCTGGAGGGAGAAAAGGGTGTTTAGGGAAATCACACCATGCTTTATGACACACACTGATACACAGACACACTTTTACACTCACAGGTTTAGGTGCACATCCTTCACGCACTGTACCGAGAGAGCTTCCACTCTGAAAGTTTGAAAAATTAAATCGAGGAGAGGACAAAAAACATCTCTGGATTCTAGGGATGGTGACTGGTTATTTTCTGTTAGTGTGAGTTGAGGGAGAGCCCTGTGCCTTCTTGCCCACTAATTTGTGTTTTGCATGGCCTGTGGCCCTTGTTAATTAAGTGTTAATTTCATAAAAGACTTTTTTAAGAGAGGGGCATTTTTTATAATTGAAGAGAGATGCGAGATGTTTTAATGCTGAGTAGAAGAAGTACCTTCACTGTTGCTGCAACACTGAGGTTTTTGTGACACTGATACATTCATTATGGTTATAAAATGTGGCTGTTTATATATGATTACATTACTACTACATTACTAAATAGCAGCAGAACACACAATTTAGTAGTCCACTGGGTTTTTGGGGTTTTTCTTTCCTCCAACATATAGCTCTGACCCCTTTAGGTTATTGAAATTATTTAATATCAACCTCATTCCATTTTGACATTTTACAGTGGACACTGGGTTGTGAATCATATCAAGTGGACCTTTGATAGTAGATATTGTGTGGTATAGGTATAAACTAATTCATACACGCACATGTATGCAATTTCTAAGCACAGTAGATGTAGGCCTCTGTTTTGTTGTCCATTGTTGTTTTTTAAATACATTGGTAAGTCATTACACTGTATGTTTTAGGTGATTTATTCACTTTTTAATTTAATTCTTCACTCAAATTCTTCATTCAAATTCTTCTTAATTTACAATGCAAAAACTTGAACTGATTTTTACTTTTTAGATAAGGCACCTCATTTATTCAGAAAGTAATTAACAAATCCTTCTTTCCTCTATCTATTCGCTTTCACTAGCCTATCTCATCCCAGGTGCTGTTACGAGGCATGGCAATATCTGATGCTGACAAACAACTCAGTGAACCAGGATCATTTACCTTCCCCCTGTATGCAATGTTGCTGAGTTAACGGTCTTTCTGAATTGGTAAAGGTTTCTTTGACACTGTGTGTCCTTTTGCTATTGCTCAAAGATTTCTTAGAGCAGCTTTGCTACTTTTATAACTGTTTCATGTGCTTTTAGCAGTAAAGATAACTGGCACCCACATAGCTATCCTATCTAACTCATTGTTACCCAGTCTTACTATTCTGCCCTAAAGCAAGGCAATTAACCCTGCCAGAAGTAGTAAGATAGCACTGGCTTGCCGTTAAAAAAAACATCCACAAGTACAATGGAGTGTGCGGAGTTAATTAAACTTTTTTGTTAGCAATAGAGGTGTAATAAATAACTGATTTCAATCAGGGATTCAGGTCAAGTGTCTACAATAGGGCTGCAAAGATACAAATATCAACTGCGCCAGCCTCTGACCAGGCCATTTGATCAGTGTCTCAGTGACTCTTTCTTTGTAAATGAAGCTGAATCTTGCCTCTCCTCTCCTCTTCTGATGTCTAAGAAGTTTTGGACACGTTTGATACAGAGCAATCAAAAATCCTTGCTGCATATCAGTGGATTGGCCCCTCCCTTTCTAGTCGTTCCTATTTGGTTCAGGGCCTATGTGGTTATAAGATGTACTGTTCCTTTAAAAGCTTTTATGTAAGATGAGATTTACGGACAAAAGTATCTTAAGCTATAGAATGTCAGTGCCCAGGATTAGAAACTTGATAAAAGAGCGCACACTGAAAGATAAAAAATGCTGTCTGCCTGTTGTAAACATAGATTGATATCTTGAGGTTTTGACTTTTAGAACAGATACTTTGAATTTCATCTAAAAAAAGGAAAGCAGTCATGTTGCAAATAGGAAAAAAAAATAGTCCCATGATAGATTAAGGACAAGGGAGTGGACAGCACAATCAGGTCAAAAGTGATGGAGATATATTAAAGGTAGTAACCCACCACCCCCCTAATATGGCAGTTTTTCTTAGTGATTTACTGTATATTCAAAAACATTTGCAAGTTATTAGTGCATTTAATCATTGTACCATACCAAATCATTGACTGATTGATTGAATTGTGACAACATATTGCATGAATCAGTGTATCTATCAGCGTAATTTATCTTGGAACATAGACAGTGCAAAGAGAGAAACTGGAGAGTGGGAGTGACAGAGCGAGCCCCTGGTAGCCAAATCATCACAGGCAAATGTGTCCTTGGTGAAGGCTTCTATTGCCCATTCCAGAGAGTTGTTGGAGCCATGGTGGAGAGAGAGAGAGAGAGAGAGAGAGAGAGAGAGAGAGAGTGGGGGGGATGAATGTCACCCCTGCTCTCATATGTCATATTGTTAGCCATAGATATGAGGAGAACGCCTCAAGGTTGAACGTGCAGCTGAGACATGAATAATCTATCAGAGGTTTCCTCCAACTAAATAGAGGGAAATATGTCTGCATGGATTATTTATGCTTTAATATGCACACAGTGAATGGACAATCACCTCTGAGAGCATGAAGACATTGTAGGGGCTAAGTTAATTGTGTGTGTCTTGAATGCATGTGAGCTGGGTGTGTGAAAGTCAGTGGTTGTCTTGCTGTTAAGCTTGGATACATGTAGGGTATTTTGTGGCTTGGTGATGGATTATAGGGTGTTCTGGTTGGACCAAATCATCGATCTTTGTGCTTTGACATGTTGTTTATATCCTCTTACTCAAATCATTCTCGCACAAACACACACAAATGCTCCTCAGCATGTGCAGATGCATTCGCTCACCCCCACACCATTTAAATGTAGTCCATCTGAAACTGGTCAGGCCTCCACTTTCCAGCTCACCTTATTTCCTCTTCAGATGACTGCCGCGACATGGGAAATGTCAGGCTCTCTTTGCCAGCGCTGTTTGGCCTCTTCAAACATTTGTGAAGTGTTAAGCTCATCTCTACAGCTTAGGAGGGCAGTCTCTCAGGAATCTAGGCTGCTGACCTGCAGCACGGCAAAGACAGCCTAGCCAAGTGCACTCAAGCATATCCACTCTGCCTGCTCATTCGCATCAACAAAAGATTGTATTAGTCCCAAGTTTGTGGTCTTTAAAGCAGCACTCTCGACATGCTGTAAAGGTCCATGCATTGCATTATGGAATTGATGGGGTGGCTTTACAGCCCCTAACGGTAATGTTGTTGTCTTCTCACGTTCGGTGGAGAATAATAGTGGAAATGATGTAAAGTTCTGAGTAGCCTCAATCTATATCCTTTAAATGTTGTCTTTAAAATAACCTCTTTGAGAGCATCCTGTATTCACTTCCTGTGTGATGTCACCTACTGACTTTAATTTTTTTGAACCACACTTGTTGCAGGAAGATAAATTAATCTGATTTAAAATGTGGTTTTGACCATTTACATTCAAGAGAGGAGGGGGGAGGGGGAGAGGGGAGGTGACAACAAGCTGTTAACTGTTAATTATAAAAATGTGACATTGCTAACTCTATGACTAACTTTTAGTTCATGTATTGCTGTCTGCCACTTGTGCCATTAACAATAAAAACACCAATAATGCAGAAATGAAGCTCCTATGAAAGCTTGCCTAATTCCTCTCAACAAATAAGGCTGCCTCAGTTCTGTTTCTGTAAGTGTTGCGTCGCTTTAAGAAATTAGAAATGTTGTGCTTGTCTTGAGCGTTTGGCTCCACAAACAGGCAGAGACGCATCACATATCTCAAAACCAACATGCAAATTTGATTTGCCTGAGCTGCCGCATTTGTTTAGGAGCCTGTGCAAGCAACCTTTGGATTTTTACTGGAGAGCACTATTAAATGCTGGTGTGTTGTTGCGTTCGTCAATTTGTCTAACCTGTGCCTTGTAGCCTTTTAAAGACAGCACACTGAGATGTGTTGAGTAGTACTAATCTAAAGTAGATTATGCAACTAATCTATTTTAGTCCATCTAAATAACAGATACAACAAATGCCCCCCAAAAAGTGCCAGAAATAACAGTCACTGCTTTTTAAAGTCAGTTTATCACAGTTTGTTGTAAATGACCACTTATAGTATATTACAGTCTGGTATGGGTGGGAGGATGAGAAACAAGCAACTCCCAGTACCAATTTCATTCATATAGTCTCAACTGTTAGGATCCTGTCTTTTTGTGTGTCTTCTCTTGTTTTCATCCCACCCGGCCAATGGAAAAATTCCATTTGTGGGACAACAGATGCTCCGTTTTCTCCTCTATTTTTCACTTCACGCCCAAGAGGAGAAAAAATGTGCTCCTCTTTTTACTTATTTATTTATTTTTTTAACCAAGTTCTGGATTCGTTTGACACAGGCATGAACACTCCCATAATCAGCCAGAGTGCGCATCCTTCTGAATAGAGATGAAAGAGGGGAATACACACTCACACTCACAAATACACACATACACATAATACAACAAGCACACAAATAGACAGGCACAAACACACAGGGAAGAAGCACAAGCCATTTGGCACAGCCTCTCTGTCTAGGGAGGGCTTCAAAGCCCACTGACATGAATTTATGATAACGGCACTATGCCTTTGCCAAACCTCAACTGTTGTTGTTTTTCTCTTGCTCCCTCCCCATCTCCTCTGTATGCTCTGCCATCCCCTTGATCAGAGCTTTGGAAAATGCTAGCAGGTGTCCCCCAGTCCCTTGGAAAGGTGTGTGTATGTATGTGTGTGTGCGTGCACATGTGCATGCATTTATATGTGTCTTTGGGATGGGACATCCTTAGCTGGCTCTTCCTTTTTTTTTACATAATTCAATTAGGCTTGGCTTTACTTCCCTAACACTGGGCTCCAACTCTGTGTACTTTTAACTTCAGTTTCATAATAACACTGTGATTATATTACCGTCTTACGATGTGGTTTTACTCTATTCTATGCACACTACTCATATAAATATCCCTTTCTTCTCCATCCATCCCCTCCTTTTCTTTCTATCTGCAGATGAGGATTGTGTGAATTGTACAGAGGAGTGCCGAGTACTGGGTCACTCTGACCGCTGCTGGATGCCTCAGTTCCCAGCTGGGGGAAACCAGGCAGAGGGTGTCGACTACCGCAACAATATGTTCGTGCCAGCAGGAATGGAAACCGTGCCTGAGACAGAGACCTACGAGACTGTCAACCCCAATGGCAAGAAGACGTTCTGTACATTTGGCAAAGAGCGGCGTGACCACACCATCCTGGTTGCCAACGTCAAGCCCTACTTGAAGGCGAAACGTGCCCTCAGCCCACTGCTCCAAGAGGTACCCTCAGCATCTAGCAGTCCAACCAAGGGCTGCTCCACCATGTCTCCTTGCTCCTCAGTCAAAAGCCCAGCTGACGGGGCTGAAGGCAAGCCTCCTCCTGCCACCTGCTCTGGCCACTACGGGCCTCCTGATGGTCAGTACCTGTCACCAACCAAACAAACCAGGGACCAGGGGGTCTACCCACCCTTGCCTCCCTCAGACCCAGTGGCCAAGGTGCTCGCTGAGGCCCGCTCCAGGATCAGCCAAGAGACAACAGGTGAAATGGAGTGTGTCCTGGAGCAGGTGGAGCCCGACGCGAACCGTGACGGAATGGACGCTGACCAGGTGGTGAGAGACATCGACAAACTGTTGCAGGACTGCAGAGGAAGTGAGGCCACTGGCACACTCAGGAAGTGACATGAAGGACTTCAACAAAAAGATGTAGGGAGGTAGAGAGAGGAATAGGATGCTATTCCAAAAACTCTCATGCCAAAACTGTCACCAAAACAAATCAAAAGGTTAAATGGCTCTTATAATAGGAGCTCTTTTCACTGTATTTGTTGTTGAAAAGTACTGACACTGGACGGACAATGGGAACATTTATTATGTCAGTCATTTGGCACCAGTTATGATGCTAAGATCCCTACAAAGAAAAAAGGAACTGTGCAACAAACATCTGAATTCTGCTGAATTTCTAAACTCTTTTGTTTTGGATTCTTAAGCAAATTGCAGAGGCTTATGCCTCTGGCACCTCGCAAGCTTTTATCTAAGTGCCCACCAGCTCATAAGTGTGTTGTTCATGGTCTCTCGTGAAATCCTACATATCTAAGTGTGTGTAGGTGGATTTCTGTTATGTGTGATGGCCATAGACACTGAAGGAGAAAGGACTATTTATGGTCAGACATGACAATCGATGCGAAAACAGAGAAACAAATTCTAATCTATTTGGGACAGTGAAAGACCGAAATACACAAAACAACCTTATCTTTTCTGACTTTAATATAGGTGTTTAACGTGTGATGGATCCTGTATCTGAACATGAAGAGATTGATTGTTAATCAGGGGTGTGTTTGCAGGGGTTGGTTATGGACTTCGGGTTAGAGGGGCCTAAAAGCTCCACTGAAGGAGAATTATTAACAGTGTAACCATGTTTCACCTGTCATTTGTAGCCACATGTGTAAGCTGTGTCTGTCTCACGCCTCTATTTAAACATTCATGTTGCTGACTGGTGTAGTCGCACGCACCAATTTTACACATGTGTGCTGCACTTTGCGCATACACACGCTGATACACTCAAATGCACTGATGCCCCCACACACACGCAAACACACACACACACACACTGATGCATATACACAACTGGCCATCTGTGTAATTGTCTTATACATGTACATCATCAGCTTTCAGTCCCTTGTGTAGAGTGAATTACCATGTGTGTGACTAAGCCTTAAGGCAATCACAAGTTGTATAAAAAGGGACATTTTTCCTCAACTGTGAAAAGATGATATCTATATGATTATATAGATGACTATATGTATGAATCCATGTATAGTGTCCAAATATTAACAAAATATTTATACATTTTATCAGAAAAAAAAAGAAATGAGGAATCTCAGCAAAACGTGTCCTCGAGTTAAGGTCAGGAGTGTGGTATTAACTCAAAGAACTGCAAAGGACACTGCCATTGTTTCGAAGACAAATATCCAAAAATATGAATAAACAAGAAAATGTCCCTTCACATTATCACTATACATAATATCATTATATGTGTAAATGTATTCAATTTAGATGTGTTTACATCAAAAAATTGACATATTTTTATTGATTTTACTGCAATTTCTGTGCATTTGAGCCAAATTGTTATGTGTACAAAAGCTATATTGTGTATTTTATTAAATTAATATATAGTTGTGTTGCAATATACATGGGCTTATATTGTATTTGGCAAAAGTTGCCTTAGTAGCTGTCGAACTCTGTGAGTTTGCTTTAGTTTGGGTTTTTGTTGGTGTTTTTGTTTTTCCTCTCTATTCTGCATCTTTGCAGGCTGGCTTCATGCTTTTGAGATGTCGCCTCTTTTTACCCTGAGATCCAGCTGGATCAAATACAATAACTGTTGAAAGCTTAATGAGCCAGCTGATCTAGAATACAATTCAAACCAACAACAAAAAGCAACAACCACAAGATAACAGTTTGAATATTTTTACTGAGCAGATTTTTACAGGGCAGCTATTTTCTTTAACAATAACTAGTATGCGTATTTTGTGTTCATTATGTTTTTACTTTCTTTCCAAAAAAGAAACCTGCCATATGGAAAGTGGAGTGGTTTCCTTGGTGATCATAAAACTGCCTTACTGTCTCTGCGGAGAGCTTGTTGTATCTGTGGAGCTTGTGACTGCTTATGAAGCCCTGGTCCACCAGAATGTGCATTTTCTATAAAGGACCAAAAGAGGTTCTTTTTCAGCAGTCTGTGTTGTTTATGTATGTACTCCTTCTCAATACATGTTAGAATTCTCATACTTTGCAGAGAAACTTGACATCTGAAATTCTATCTGAAGTTACTTTGGATTTGATGTCTTAGCTGTTTAGGTACACGGTTTATATAACCAAGTGTCTTCACATTCAGGCTTTCTTAAAAAAAAAAATATACAGACATTTATTTTTGAAAATCTTGGCACATTTCGGCCACTCTCTGAAATAATAATGGGAGGTGCTTTTTCTAATATTGTCTGACAGTAAAATAAGCAGAACAGTAGGCTATTAGACTAGATGTGTTTTGGAAGATGTGACCACAATCACCAAATCTATGTAAGATGCATCCATGAGAGGGAACAGTGACTTACATTCATATGGCTCCTGGTGTGTTTACTGTGTAAAGTATATCCAAGCTGAGTTGGAATCTTGACAACAGATATAACACATTCTATCCCGCAGGCATGTCACGTCTGAGTATTTTTGCTATTTCTGTTCTTGCCTATTTTTCTTAATCGAGGTACATGTCTGGACATTTTCCTGTCATCCTGCTGTTCTGCTGCATCTTTTGCCTATTTCCCATCCTCCTCTCTTTTTATTTCACTCTTCATTTGCTTACTTTTCTCCTCTTCAGCTGTTTGCTTTCTCACCTCTGAGGAGCAAAGTAACTGTTGCCTTTCCTCCTCTCTTTCGTCTGTTAAGTGTTTGGTTTCGGTTTGCCCTTGCTCTTTTCCTGGGAGATGGCAGAGACTGTTTTTAGAGAGGGAAAATATTTATGGTTAATTTTAAATGAGATTTTTTTGTTATCTCACTCAAGTATCTGGATAAATCAAGCGAGCCTGACGTTCACATCATACAAACAGTTAAAATGTGATGTTCAAACTGTGCACTGCAACTGTGATCCTGCGAAAAATACTGTTACACGTGTGTGCGTGTGCGCACATAGGCACGCACACAAACACCTGGGCACTTCAGCAACACACTGCCTTTCATTTAAATGCATAGCACCTTAAAGGTAAAATAAAGGCTGAGAGAGAGGGCAAAACACTACCCAGACAAATGTGACGCTTCCACACTTGTCTTCATGGTTTATTTTCTTTTCATCTCATTGTGCTCAGTCGTCATGCTAGATCAAGCATTCTCTAAACAGTGTGTGTGTGTGTGTGTGTGCGTGCGCGCATGTGCTTTATTCGCTTTCATGCTCCTCTTGTTTGACAAAACAATTCCTTTCTTGCTGTTTAATTTCTTTTACCTGTGTACTATAGAATTAATTCCAACTCACATTAAACCTCTTTTCCTGTGCTCCCTGTTTTATTTGGGCACTAATTAAAAACTAGCGCAGAGTTCACTCCAGGATTCCGTCTTTTACTCAGAGTCTGGCTGCCACTAACAGTCACTGTCACAGTTCAGGCACATTTAAAGTGCTGTCCCCTCTAATGGTGTTCCCCTGGCCTGGCCATTGTCTGTACACTTACAAACCGTGGGCAGGAAATGAGCTGGGTCCAGTGGATGGAAGGTATTCTTTAAAGCCATGGCCCCTCTCTCAGGCTATTTGCTGTCTATTAGAGCAGAGCCTGCTGCTGAGGTCAACACATAGTTGGATATTGAGCATAATGTAAGGCCTCTCATTATTGTCTAATTACACACTGTTGGCATCATACGCAGTCGGCAGTGCATTACTCAAATTTAGAGTGGGTTATTTTTGCCCACTTGAGACTGTTGGTTTTACCAAGTGATTAGGATAGGGCCTTGTTGAATGTGGCTAACCACCTCTGGTCTCCGACTCACACTGATGCAGGTGCACACAGACTCAGACAGCCACTGCTTCACACACACACACACACACATAGAGACAACATGCCATTTTGGTTGGTTAAAATAAGCACCCAATGTTTGTCGTCCCCTCACCCCCAAGCCCACACTGATAGCATAGGGCTCCACGCTACAACGGGCAACTGGTGAAAAGACCAGAGACATTCATTTGTATGGATTATTTCAACTGCTATTGTCTAAAGGCTGTGTTCATTGTGATCTATCTGAAAAAAAAAGATGAAAAGGTCAAATAAAAAAGCAATTACTAATAATGTTTACTCTTGTTCTTGTATGAGATGGTTAAGCAATGGCTAGTCATGGATTTGATTTAATTTCTCTCCTGCCAGGAGATAACCTCGCACACCCGCTATTTTTGTTCTCTCAAGCATCTTTGCGGCCAGTTTTGCCTTGTCAAATAGGATTGTATTGTTTACGTTCACAGTGCCAGCTTTCTTTGGAAAAGATAAAAATTGGCTTTTTCAATTGCGTTCTTTGGTGTTAAATGCACGTATGCTGGCACCTCATGCCCCTACACACACACACACACACACACACACACACACACACACACACACTGACTTAAATTTTTTGCTTTGGGCTAATGATTCTTCATTCATCACATTAGATCACATTTTCGCCACACAAAAGATTACTGCTCTCGCTGTGTTGTTTTTTTTTTTTCGTTTTTTTTTTCTAATTGCTTGAAGGCAAATAAATTGGCGCTCGAAATTATGTGTACTAATGCTTCTCAGATAAGATGCTGCACTCCACCCTTCAGCTAGATTTGAATTCAGAGGCCAATTTGAAGTCTCTTCAAAACTGGCCTGTGGTTAGAGAGATATACTGTATGCTTCTCATTTGCTTAGTCAAATCGAGTTTGCTTAATTTGTAATTTATGGCTATTAGGTGGTAGATGCTCAGAGTGGAACATACGATGGCAGCAGCAGATGTGACCTCCCTTGTGGTGCTTAGTTCCCCAAGAAGAATAGTAAACAAACTTTTTAGAGCTGACTGGTGCTTCGGAATGGGTTTTTAATGTCCTTTTTCAGTGTTTAACAATACAGAATGACAGATCAGGGAAGCTAATGACACACTATTACATTTATCTCAGGAAACTTTTCCATCATCACTGTTTAATTGCAGGAGTACATATGGTTGAATGATTTTTGTGATTCATGCATCAATCAGCATACTGCTGTCTAAGGATTAAAGTTAGTAATTTCCCAGACTGCAGTCCTTCTAGATACTCATTCAGGAATATCAGTGTAATTGCACAAAAACTTCCCTTAACCTGCCAGTGGATATTTTTTCGGTGCTAAAGAAATTAAATATTAGGAAAAAATCAAATATAAAACTAAAATATAAAAAATAACTAATGTCTGGAGTATCTGTAGTTGTCTCAAGATCCATCTTAATACACTTGGATTTTTTTTAATTATCTGGGATGGTATTATTACTGCTTTATGTGTACAAAAATGTGTCAAAAAGAACTCATTCAAATGCATCAAGATAAATTATTTGTGAAATTATTTATTATTTGAAGAGGACTCGATTAAATTAATTTTCATTTCGACCACAGACAGAATGTTTTACCCCATACTGGATTTGCAGACCATTGGTATGCAGGTATGCGCCAATGCTTTTTTTCTGTTTGTATCTAAAAAGTCGCCTCAAGGCAGATATTAATTAAAAAGATAGCAGAGGTACTCTTAAAAACACCATTTCTAGCACTGCAGCATGCAGCGCCGTCTCATTTGCCCCAGTGGATCTCTTTAAAACTACAGTATACCTTCAAGCAAATAACAGCTTGTCCCTTTGTACATGTCAATCACCTTCAGTCATAGTTTCTCAGAACTTTACAGATCACAAAACTTGTTACAGAAACTGTGACTAAGTGTGAAATATTTATAGTACGGTAGACTGTTGTAGAGATGCAACAAGTACATATGCTAAGACACAACCTGGACATAATAAAGAATTTTATATGTCTGACAACAAATTACATTTTTAGCAACATGCATCAATCATAATTATCATAACAACATCATATATATTAGTTTAATACATAGAGAATTTAAAAAATGCATACAGTTTTGATGGAGGCTTTAGTCTGTTTATTTAGTTGTTTAGTCTCTGGGTAATTGAGTTGGAGATTTTAGAGTTCCAGTAGATAGCAAAATCATATTTCTGAATTTGAATCAAGGTCCTTGATCCAAATAACTGTGCAAATGGGATTTAATCAAGTACTGTTCTGTATTAAGCTGGCTAAAAGGGCAAATGGAGAGGAGATCTTTTCAACATAGAAGAGAAGGTATTCATCATATTCCATTGTTAAAGGATAAGGGTCCTCCTTTCATTTGTAGTAATGTTGGAGAAGGTACAGCAAATTGAAATATATGTGTATGTATGTGTGTACGGTTGCATAAAAGAGACAAGAGAGACACTGAGGTCGGAAAAGTGAATGTACATTTTACAAAAGGAAGAGTCAGGCGTGGCAACTTTGATTTGATACCACTGACAAAAACAGAAACACAGTAGGTATCTATGGTCACGGTGCCTGAGTGGGTGTTTAAGAGGATCACTTTTCATCAAGTGGAAGAAATGATGGCGCACACAATCATGGCAAACAACGTCACATGCCTAAATAACAATGCATGGCACTACTCTACGAATGTGCCATGGTGATAAGAGTTTTTGTGATGCTATATGTAAATGTGACTTCAGACTATTAAAAACACTTCCTTGTCTAAAAGAAAGCCATGCTTTAGCCTGCAGGAAACTCTTAGATATGTTTTTGAGGACAAATGTCACACAATATCAGCTGTTGGTGCTATACATACAGTATGTGAAATCTTGTGATACTTACTTGCTATATAGCGACTGCCAAGCTGAGAATGTCACCCCTGCTGGGCATCTCCTCCCATCATCTGAGATACTGTCTAATTGAAAATTTGTGAATATTATTCTGGCACCTAGGTTATTATTGTAAGAGAAACACATAGAAAAGGACAACTCTTACTTTACAAAAATATATCAAGCATGGATAAGGAATGAAGAGACAAAAATAGCGATTAACATATGTGTATTACATTCAGCCGTTTGTGGAACTTGTGACTGCACAATGAAGCCCTCCTTCTCAGTCACCTCAAAGAGAAGGAGTGTGTTAAGTGTTCGAGTGTTTCTCACCCGAAGCAGAATAGTAAGCAGCAAAGTAATGGCTCCAGACAGCTTCTGTGAAGGGGCCAGCTCACATCAGTGAGGGAAAATGCTAGATGAAAAGGTCAATAAGCAACACGGGAAACTTAATATGAAGTAGACATATGAATTCCATCACATGGATTAGTGCCCCTGGCAAAGTGCAGGACTAACTGACACTACTGAATCAATTCATAAATATCCAATATCTGGTGTGTAAGACACCTGAGAGCTAAGAGGACCTTTCACTAAATGCCACCTGGACTTTTAAGCCAATTATATGCGCCTATTTTGTTTCCTGTTACTAGTGAATTTTGGAATCACTTCGGGTGTTTCCAGTCAGAGCAGATGCTGTATAGTCTCATTTCTCTTGAGTCTGTGTGCACCTGCATTCCTAGTCTCTGGCCATGCTTCTTTGAGGTTTCTTCCCAAGATGTTCCAGGTTATTAGTCATATATCTTTGATTGGATTTAGACGAGCTTTATCTGGTTCATTACCAAATGCAATCATAAATGCTTGAATATTTGATTTTCTCGCTATTTGTTCACATAAAAAGACAAACACATGTTGATTGAATATAAAGGCAAGACAGTAAGGATGTTAAGAGTTTGGAATATTGTGGAAATAATGAGACTTTTCATTTGTTGCTTAGGTATAATATGCTTGGATCAGTTATTTAAAAGTCAGTACTTATTGTTAGACTTTGATAACTTGCCACAGAGGCCATCACAGAGAAGATGTATTGGATGAAAGAGAAGACAGACACCTAAATGGCTGTATGATAACAACAGGATGTGATTTGGACAGAATGTCAGAAGGGAACAGGAAGGTCAATATTATGGTAACAGAATATGACCTTGGGGACAAACTCCTTACTATTGAAGCTGTTCTCCTTTGGCGAAGCTGCCACATTGATCCTTGCTCTAATATTAATTAGTTGCCATTAGCTTTACCACAATGTCATTCTGACAATGTTCTTTGGGATACATCCTGAGTTACCTGTTTTGTCTACTCTATATTTAAGCATTGTATGAAAAGGGAAGCTTGTGTAAGAGAGACTCTTGAAAAATCGGGCTAAACACAAGGGTTGAGAATTAGAGAGAGATTTTCATGACATTACCTCATATTAAAAAGTTCCTCCAGGAGAACAGTCAATATCCCACCTGAGGTCAATGAAACCCAATAAACAGAATATGTTCATTGTTGAGTAAAAACTTTTCAGAATAAGTATGCATGCAGAAATGTGAACACACACGCACATGCACACTCACCAATTACTTTTGCTACATGATAAATCTCATGATAGGAAAAATAAATTAGTGGGGCAGATAATTAAATTTACCTTAATAGCTTGTGCTCTTTATCTGCCATATTGACTCTCTTTGTTAAAATAAGAACATAAATGACATTTCCAAACAATTATGGGATTTAATGCCAGGAGTTCTGTCTGTTCAGCATTTCTCATCATCAGCGCTGCTGTCCTCAGACAGGTTGTGTCCACTGTGGTGTAGAAATATACATCACTAACATTATCAAGCGATCTATAGATTCTGTCTATACAGGATAGTGGTTGCATTATACTGCCAGGAATGCATAGACTTTCACTTATTATTCAGTTATTATTTGATTTTTTTATTTTTATTATACCACAATAAAGGTATATATAACAAACCTGGTGTTTGCTCCTTTGAGTAAAAAACTGCAAGAATTATGTATATGCTATATAATATAAGTAAACTACAATTGTGTTCAAAGGATGAGGCTGGTGATTTTCTATATTTTTCTTATTGTTAACAAATCTCATGTGAAGAGCCAAACCAACAATGAACTCATCCTTTGCCATCTTGACTTTGTACTGGAGTTCTTTGAGAAATGCATAATGTAGCACAAAGTCAAGAGGTTGTGATATGTACCACAACAAGTTAGTGAAGCTCTGTAAACAAACCACGTTCCCGAGCATGTGCAGTGGCGTCTGCCGTACATGGAACCTCTCTCCTGAGATTTACAATCTTATCGCTGTTATTTATTCTTTGGATCCGTTTCTAAACAAGCTATGGTAATCATACTCTTCAAGGACGAAGGAACATGTCACCCAGTGCAACGGTGTGACTCATTGATATGTTTTTAATAGTTTTTGAACAACAATGGAGGTCTATGGTACAGAGGAATAATACAATATATCAGACATTGGATAAACGCACAGTACTTGTAAGTACTATAGGATGAGTGGATTGTTGGTTTGGGTCTGCACATTAGATTTGTTGACAATAAGAAAAATACAGAAAATTGTCATCCTTATCCATCAAGGTGAAAGTTGAGACATTTTTTTGTTAGTCAACTGTAGCAACCTTATGGCAACTCACTGAGAGTCAACTTGCATGGAGAATGCTTCCACAATGATAATACTTCACTTTGATGGCTAATGACTATGGCCTCGGGAGTCAATTGACCACAATGAAAATCTGTGAGACATTTGTCTGTTGGCACCTGTTCAAAGACTCAGTCTTGGTTAAACTGCAGGCTTTTGTATGGTATAGTATGAACAACAACGGCAACTGGCAACTTTTAGTGGGATCAAAGCCTCGTGTCTCTGCCTTCCTCCCTTTGTTTTGAAAGTTTATGTATCTCCAGTATGAACACAGCAGTGGGTATCATGCAGCGACGTCGGCCCCTCTCTGAACTCAGACACGGCTGACAAAGGCGATTAAAGCCTCTGACGGCGTGCCTGCATATGATTAGACCATCCTTTAGAGCTTTGAACCCCCACCACTACCCCCAACTATCCCCCAAACTTATACACTGAAACACTAACAAAAAATGAATACGCAGTCCACATCAATGAGGAGTTAGGAATGGAACAATCAAATAGGAATCAGCAAGGGAAAAACAAACAAAGAGCTGCTAAATAAGCCAGGCGACAGACGAGGCCTTTTCCTCAGCTAATGGCTAGTGCAAATAGAATGGGCCTTGAGGGATTTAAAGGGCTGCGGCTGACAGTTAAAGCAGTCTAAAGCTGATCTACAACAAAGTGAGAATGTGATGCATCTGCACAGCACCAACCTAGACAGGATGAGAGGGTGTAAATAACAGGCACTCCCCAGAGATGTGTGCCACATAACACAAAGACTCCCTGGTTTGGGTGTTTGATTTGTTTGAATGCTATCTGACATTTACTTAACCAGCTGCAGGGAAATTATCTTTAAGGATTCTCAATTTGGCTCAACAATGATAGTAGCTTCTGTCTGTCTTTCTCCATTTGATGTGGCACTCCACAAATCAGTATACTGCATACATTAAACTAGAATGCCCAGTATCTGCTACTTACCTTGCTCTTTGTATGAAGCAAGAATGTAACTTTATATTGAAGATAATAACTTTGACACTGTGGATGAGTTTTTTGAGTCACAATGAAATCATGTTAACCTCAGGTTATCCAGGAAAAAACTGTGTTCCATTTCCATTTATGTCTCTTTCTGTTCTTATCTGCTCCAACATCCTTGCCATCACATCTCTGTTACCTTAATGGAAAACAAAAGAGATGCCCTTCTAATGTGTCTCTCCTTCAGATATACTGCTCTTTTTCTGCCTCTCTCTTTTCTCCCTTCCTCCCGACCACCCAGACTATCACTGCAAGTGACGTGTGTGTGTGTGTGTTTGTGTAACGGTGCATGTGTTGTGCATCCGGGCTAGTGTTACAACTCAGATCACAGCCCAGTGCACATCTGAACACCCTGTTTTCAGGTGTCAGTTGGGTGGCAGAAGGACAGTGACAGTGCTGTCTCAGATCCTCTGTCCATGTGACACAATGTGCTTGACACCAGTTTACAATAAGGTGTCACACTGTACATCTAAAGGATATGAACTCGGGCAAATTAGTCGGGTCGAATCACTTTTTTTTTGTCAGGAAATCATGTGTAGAATCTGACTGATTTATTTATAAATCAATTTATTGATCACTTTACTGCTCAACAGATTAAGCAATTCATTAAATAATAATAATAATTGATTCCAGCTCTGTGCACTCAAGGTACCCAGCATTACATGACGTGCATATGAGACACATCCATATTTAATGTTAATATATTCTAAAAGAATTGGAATGTACAGTCATCCCAAACGAGAGTCTATCCTCACCAGGACAGCAGCATTGGTCATTTGATTAAATGTAAAAAAGAACAAAGTTTTTTGCTTTGCTGGCAAGCAACCTCTTCCGGTTTTGTGCTCCTGTCCTCTCTCTGTGGCAAAGGTGGAAGAGGTGGAAGGAAGAAGAATGAGATTGGTATTCTACTGAAAACTTCTAAAGGTGGATTCACATTAAACATTAACATTAAAAACAAGGGTCTTGCCTTGCTAGTATTCTCTTCTGATTACCTGGTGGATTGACTTTTGAACAAACCAAATGACAACCTCCAGGACTGAAAAATGATGCCAACGCAGAAGTGCCAAAAACTGCAGTTCCTTGAATGGCCACTTGAGGCTGGCTCCAAAGGCGAGTCAATCCCCATAGACCCCCATATTAAAATGCCCATACAGTCTGGTACAAAAAGCAGTTTTGGTCTCTATAACTAATTTCCCCATTCATGACAACTGTACAGGGGTGAATCTTTATATAACTCACCCATTAATTTTTTTTAAGGCTTAAAGTTATGCATAATTAAGGGCGTGGCTGCTTCCAGTGACAGGTAGGTGCTGTCACAGGCAACGTTGGTTAGGTAACTTAACCATGGCGTAATCCCAGATTCACAAAGTATCGGCGAAGGCGTAGCCATAGCCATGGCCATCGCTATTTCATTGTGTTTTAAGTTTATCAAAGTTAATTGTAACACTTTGGTCGCCTAAAAAAGTCTTGTTCAGCGTTTGGTTGTACTAAAAGACCCTCTAAGGAGTCGGATATTCAGTTTTTTCTGGTAAGTACATTTTGTTTTAATGGTTTTAAGCCTGTTTTTCGCTAGTGAAAATTAGTGTTAGCATTAGCTTTATCACAGTTAACCATAGACTGTAAATGCACCGTGCTAACCAAGCTATCAGCTAGTGTTAGGGTCAGCTCCACCCTCTCGTCTAAATATGGTCACTTCTGGCGCCAAAGATCCAAGATGGCAATGCTCAAAATGCAAACTCGAGGCTTAAAAAACATGGATGTATTATAAGAGCTGGATAGGGCTCTGTTGTTCAGCTTTGCAGCCAATTTTTCCCAGTGGCCACTCGCAGTATTGCAGCAAAAAATCCCCCTGTGGCCCAAAAAGCATTTCCCCATAGGCCACCACTGTAAAAGAGACGTCTGTAAAACTGTTGACGGGACACCTTGAATCGCAAACAAAGTCAATTATGACTCTTTCTATTATGAATTTTTGATCCATGGAGAGGTTTTATATTTGAAAAACTTTCCTCGAGCTGAGAAAAGCCATTTAAAAATCTGTGACATCATCACGATGTAAAGTCTAAGGGCTGAGCGGGAACTCGCGGGCGGGACCAGCGGGGGAAACACTACTGCGCATATTTAGTGGACCGCACAATGTGGAAGCAAACCCGGAAGCTAGAAACTTTTTTTGGCATATGTGCCAGCCGAGCAATTCTTATTAGATTGAATGGGCGCTATTTTTAGTCCGGTATCCAGCTCTTATAATACATCCATACTTTAAAGCTGGAGTCCACAAACCAGTGGGTGACATCACGGTGGCTATGTCTATTATTTTTTACAGTCTATGGTACAAACCTACAAGCTACAATGCTAATGTTGCTAGCAGTCGATCGTTTTCAGACACTCAAACAGTGTTTTTGTCACAAACCTGGTACTGGAACTGCATCTGCATGCTGATATTTTGCAAAGCAAGCATCTTTTTTGTCTGGTCTCCATATGAGGCCAATATGTTATTGTACAGTTAAGGTAATTCAGAAACAGAAAAAGTCATTTGTTTTTCATCCATCCTTCAGTTCAAGCAGTGGTCAACAGCGATTGGCTGCACTCACAAAGGTTCAACAAATTTGAACTTTTAGCACATCCCCCACTCTGCTCAGTGCACCACGGACATCCACACAGAGCAATTGCAACACACGACAGACACAAGACTGGAGGAGATGCATGTGAATACACCACAATGGAGAAGATTTGGGTGGACAGTTGATCACACTAAATGTTGCGCCTTTGACACCGGAATCTGTCTTTGTTTCCTGCCAGCAGGCAAAGTTGCTTCCTTTAACCATGAAAACAATCTTTTTCTAACCTTACCATCACCATGATCTTTTTCTAACCTTAATTCTGTTGTACTGAATTGTTTTATCTTGATTTTACCATGTGCAGCACTTTGTAAATCTATTTTGTAAAGTGCTGTATAAATAAAGTTTATTATTATTATTATTAATACCATAGTTTAAGTTGCCTCATTAACTTAACCAGACATCAACCAAATAGATAGCAGATCAGAATATTTATATAAATAGTCTTTGTGTGGTTTTATGGGTTGTTGTGGAAGTCCTTGAGAAATAATCTATTTTGTTTTTTGGAGTATGAGGACTTTTTGAAGCCCCAGTGTCATGTTTCAGCTTTTTAGAAAACCAGATGAAATAAACATTATGCAATCATACATTTCAGGCAGAGGCTAGTGAAACAGAGACTAGCTTTAAAAGGGGGCAGGATGGCTCTCTATAACAGAATAACTCTAACTTTTATATTCCATTTACAATAGAGGTAACCTAAGATCTTTACTCTGTCTTAGCCTAAAAAAAAAAAAGACAAATGGACAAATATATAGATATTGACAATGTGTGTACTGCTAAATGCATGGAAAAATACATTTTCATAGTGTAACAAACCACCAGTTCATTTAAAGTGAAAAATGCATAATGCACTTATCAAGCTGACCATTTCAACACCTTCCAAAGTCATTTTCACATGCAAAAAGTCTTTGAAGGGCCAGATGGTTCAGCCCTGTCGTACATGAACCGTTAAATTTTAAAAGGTTGAGATGGTGCCATGGGTGGCAAAGCTGCATCTGGCATGGTATTGAGAGGCCTGTGTGATATCTAGACCACGTCCATTCCTGATGGCACCGTCCAGGACCATTGGGGCACAGACTGATGCCAATGATGACTTGCAGGGTCATATGAGGAACCGCCCAATGCCTACAAAACGTCAAATAGAGGAGAGAGAGTAGATTATTTATTCATAAATGCAAAATATTCCAAGAAATTTAATATACCTAATTTTAATTTTATGTTAAAATATTCCATTTCAGGCAGATTATTTGGATGAAGAAAAGCTTCTGTATTTATGTTGTATTTGTACAGCTCTTTAAATTGACTTTCACTGTGATGAAAGCCTGTTATTCATTATTCTAACAGTGTTTACAGGACACCATATCACAATTATTGATTTCTATGAGCCCTAGTTTTTTTTTTTTCTCACAAGGAGCGAGTACTGTTCATCATGATTTTTTTTCTCTCATTGCTGAAATATTTTAACTGATTACTGCTATAAGCTCCTATGCATGTCAAACACATATAATACCAGATATATACTTGATAACTCAGTAACAACTAATGTTATCAAAATAACCATGATATTATTTTAAAAAGGGGGTAATTTATATAGAAGAAATGGTAAAACAACATGACATATTTGGTCCTTTCAGTAGTCAGCTTGTCCAAATGTGTTGACCTAAATTTAACGTGAAGTGTGTGTTGGATCAAGAGACCTGTTCTGATGTCATTACTCCTGCTGACATCGTGGATTCAGTTGCATCATTGAAATCATGGGTCGCACTTGTTGGGTATTATCCCTCATGTGGCTCACAATCACAGGTTCCACGTCACAGTTGGTCATACGGTAAGAGAACAGTTTTTTTTTTTTAATTATTATTATTTAGGCTAAATACAAATCTCATTATGATTATCAAATGACTGTGAAAATGATATTATTGGCAGCAAAAACGTGTCTTGTATAAGTATGATTTATGAAAATATGTAAAGGCCTTGACTTTATTACATTTTCAATACAAAAACTGAATAGAAATATTAGAACAACTCCTGCTACTTAGAAAAATGTACACACCTCACTGTGAATAGTTTTTACCGTATGTTAGCCTTGGTAGAAAATTGTTCTTGATGAAATCTGTTGACAGCAAGGTCTGTGGATTAGTAGCCATGACTTTTCTAGAAATGAAGGTTGTTTAATTTTTGAAATACAATGTTTCAGTGCACCAAAAAACAAAGTTTCTTCCACCTCCACTAAATTGGGGTGGCAGCAGTTTCAAATCTCAGTGGCAGAGATCTCAAAACCTTGGCAAACACAACCAAACTATCTGCATGGCTACGTGGCACTTGGACAAGGTGGAAATTATGTTTATTTGTGATTCAGGTGAACTGACATGAGTTGTGCACCTGTATTCCAATGAATCAGTTGTTTGGCACATTTAACCAAGTACAAGGTACTGCCAATGTGAGAGGAAAACAGGACTTCCCCTTGGAGAGCAGACAGCACTCAACAGACGACTGCTTGTTGTCACACATAGGTTATGTAGGCCAGGATATGTAGACTGGCGAGTACAAAGGAGAGCACTCAGCACCACCCCTTTAAAAATTGTTCATAAATACTGCAGAATGACGCTTTGTCTTTCTGCTGCACTGAACCTACCCTCGCTTACAAGACAGCTGTGCTTTGGCAATGTGCTTCCCAGCTGTACACAGCACACACCCTGACAGGCCCCATATATTCTGATGTATTGTTGTTAATGTTTAAATGCTTTTACTGCCATGCCAATAAAAAAAACAAGGTAATGTACTTTCCCACTAGCAAGAGATGGAGAAATGGAAAAAAATAGGGTGTATGAAGCTTATTTGGAGATATAAGTTGGAATATGATTGACCAGACTGCACAGACCAACAAATCTGACGTCTTTACTTGTGGAATTTCAGCATTTACAGACGTTATTTATCTAGTTTGCACAGCTGACAGTGTAAAGCTTTGCATATACAGTAAGACTCTACGGTGGAAGTGATGATGTTGTGCTAAGCTCTTTAAGGTCACAGCAGTTTTCAAACAGCAGAGCAGGTGAATCACTCACTAGACACACCTGATTAAAAACTTAAACCTCTTTGCGGGAGATGCTGCTTCGTTAGAAAAGGTGTAATTTAGAAAAAAAAGGTCTACTTTTGACAGGTGAATGCTGGAGAGGTTTGCATTTCAGCACGAAGCCTGACATTTGTTTACATAGTAAGTTCAAAGCTGTCCAGCTTACAACCTGATATAGCTGCTTATTTGGATGAAAAGTAAGACCCTGTAAAAACCTTTATTTGCATAAAACCTTTGATTTAACACAGATGAATGCACAGGAGAAAGCAACAGCCGCTTTGTTGAGATTAGAAGAGTTTATTTGTCACATTAGTCAGAATTACCTGTGTTGGTGTCAGCTGTGTGGAATAGTGTGCAGAGGAGGCATAGGGAGTGGAAAGGTGAAAGAGAGGCACAGCAAGGAAGAAACACTGTCGGGTAGGTACATGGAAAAACAAGAAAGGAAGAAAGAGATACATTCATACGGCACCTTGTTGCCTCATAAGATGCTCCCTCACCTCCTCCTACCGATAATAACTAGCTTGGCACACTGTGAGCCACAGGAGAGAGGAAAATCTCCCTTTGCTTCTGCTTCATGCTTCGTAGGAGGGCTTGATGTGTCGGGGAGGAACCCGAGCAGCTCTGTTGGACTGAACCTCTTCTCCCCTCAGTGTGGTGGCTGGAAGGATGTCTACTGACAGCTGGAGGTCTGTTGTGATGAAGGAGGGCTGTGGAGTTAGATAAACTGCCAACTGATGTCTGCTTTAGAGGGGACTGGGATCTGTGATACAGGCACTCATGCAAAAAGACTGAACTAGACCGAGTGAGAGGCGAAGACAGAGATGAAAGGGGAGAAATTTATGGCAGGATCATGTTGACCATATGTTTTCTTGCCTTCTGGTGTAACCTCTGCCTCTCCCTCTTGATTAGCTGGCTTATCCCTCACTGTAGGAAAATCATAGAGGTCATGCCATCATAAATCCTCCATGTAAACAAAATAGAGGTGGGGGAAGGGGCAGATAATAAACAGTCTTTTTCACAAGTCCTAATGCTTGTTTCTCTCTTTGGCATGTTGTTCATGAACAGATGCTGGAACAGATGAACATGACATTGAAGAGGTCAAACTATGTTGGCCTCTTTTGACCAACATGACTAACTACCAATGTAGAAAATTATGTTTTTGTTGCCTGAATGTTTTTTCTCATTTGTAGGAAGCAGAAAAAAATATCCTGGATTTGTACCGGGACCAAATCAAGCTCCCCTTTGTGGCATTAAAGTCCAATTTTCCCTACCTGGCACTCACTGCTGTGCCAGTCATCACTTCCCAGTTCTAACAGACAAAACCTTTTCCAGCAACTCGTTTTGTTTACCCTTTCTTTTCATCAGGGTCAGTTGGTTAGCCAAGCTCTGCTGGGATAGTATGAGAGTTTCATGAAAGTTCTTTGCTCCTGCTTTTGCCAGACATGTTTTTGTTTGCCTCCGTCTAGACCTCTACCTGCTGTTGTGTAAAATGAGGCTGGTCCTACACTAGTAAGCTAATGAAGTTATGCACCACACTGCTGATGCTACAAGCTCACGCATCTTTCCTTCCTCCTTACCTTTACTCCCTCTTTTTATTATTTTTGTCTCTGCTCCTCTTGACTTCACACTTTTTTGCTAACTTTTCACTTCTCTCTTTTTTTCCCCTCCCTGCCCTCCTTCTCCCTTTATATCTATTATCTTCATGCAACTCTATAACCAAGTCTTGCTATGCTTCATGGATTGCAGTGTTTTCCTGAAATTAGAGTCACATGCTGCCTCTTATCCAAAAGTATGTGGCAGGCCTCCGTATTTAGTTGTCAGTCAAAACTACAAACCTCCACTCATCACAGTGTCATAGGTGCTGATGAGAAAAAGACTGTAACCTCTATTCTCATACGAGCATTCAGGAACAGCTCAGCAGCCCCATCAATCCTGACTCCATCAATCTGACAGAGCCGTAATAACACAAATCGCTGACTTTCAAATGCAAAATGAAGGTAAATCAGTAGTCTGCTCACATCTTCTGCCATTCTCACAATGATACAAAAAATGAGGGAAAGTAATGTTATGAATAATAAAATTTAAATATATTTTTACTTACACCAAAAGCTATGGCAGGCAGTTGAAAGCTGGAGAGTCTGACACCCACTCAGGGCTTTACATTCCCACCTGCCCAGCACCATTATGACTTTTTTCTGTGTTGGCATCAGTGCAGCTCCCCTGGAACAAATGATGGTTCAGTGCCTTGCTCAACTGTACTTTGATGGTAGCTGTTGAGGGTAAGAGTGGTATTCACTCAGCTTTTTGTAGTCGGTCCAGAACTGGCAAATTTTCAGTCAGAATGATTTTTCTCTAACCTCCAGGCTACTACTGGAGTCAAGTGTGCATGATCCTAGAAAACTATCAAAGCTTGTTTTGAAAATATTTCACTTTTTTTGAGAGGCAGGATGCCTTGTGATGCCAGATTAGGTTACCTACTAGGCTGGTGCTGGGTACCCCTGACAATACAGACCTGTTAGTTTGCACTGTGTTGTTGTTTTATTGGACATAGTTAGTTTTTATTTTATTTCTGTCTCTTTTCCTCCTCTGAAACATCCTTTCAAAATGTCTTATTTGTGATAAAGGGCTCTTTAAATCAGTGAACCTGAACCTGAACACGATTCAGCCATCTGCAGTTTTCTAATGGTTTTCTCATCATTCTAGAAACAGGCTATGAGCATATGCTAGACAGATCCTGCCCAGGGGCTGTCCTTGGGTTATTTTATCAGTGGTGGCTATCATAAGCCCACTCAGTCACTGCACTAGAAGCAACAACAGGCCCATTGTGGTTTCTAATATTTCAGTAGCACTAGCCATTACTACTGCTACGCTGCAGTGTCTTTAAAAATTTGTGATTGTGTTAATATTGACAACAGAATATGATATATTGAAGTTTTACATTCGGTAAAGACTTGACAATCATCACACAGAGGGATGTCCTGAGACAAAATCAGTAATTTTTAAGGCTTCTTATTTTAAAATGTTGCCCATTTTCACTCAAATGAAAGTTTTTTTTAACACAGTAGATATGTTATAAATCATTGTCGTGATTTCATGTTCCAACACAAAAATAGTCTCCTGCTGCAAAAAGAGAATAGCCGAAGCCGTTTACAGTAAATGGGGTCATGATATAGCAAGGACAGTTTATGCTTCCTGTAATAGACAGTGAAGAAATAAAGAAAGAAAAAAGTTAAAACAAAAGAAAAGATCAAAAGAAAAATGGTTTAATATATAATTTTCTTTTTTAATTTGATGTGATACTGTTCATTTTATTCTAAAGGGATAAAACAAATTCCCTGTTTTTCCTAATAAAAACCCCACCTATCATAGAGGAAGGCACAGAGTCTGCACTTTGCTCACCTACTGTAAGTTGCTAATAATAAGCTGATTCATCGGCTGATATTCTGTTTCTGTATTTGTTCATCTGTTGTTGTGTAGGAAAAGGGTGGGGATCCTAAAATTAGCCCATTTTTTCCAAGCTGAGGTGGGCCATGACTCACCAGACTGCACTGGTATGCAGGGCCAACTGCGTTCACTGCCAGGCTGGTGCATTCTTTAACCGCAGTAATGAATCCATCTCTCATTTTTTATAGTATGATAATATCACATACAACAAGGCTACGGCTGGTCAGGAATGGTCCCACAAACATGACATGCTCAACATACTGCTGACTTGCCTGTCAGTGGATCCCATTAAATAAGCAGGTTGGTGTAGTAAGTAGTGACATCACCCTTCAACTAGAATGCATAGTCTCAGGACCTTGTGACTATAAGCATCCAACTTGTTTAAATGTCTTTGAGCAAGATAGTCCAAGCCAGGTACTGTTCAATATCTGAACCACTTTCACCTCCCTGTGAAGATAAGGAAAAACAATGCCTTGATTTTACTAGAATATGACAAAGACAGATTATGGCATGGGATTAGATGGAGATGGAATAAATCTTTCACTCTCAAGATCAAATTTATGCAACCTAACATGACTGTAAGCATTGAAGCCAACGTAAACCAGCATGTCTTTTCAACATTTTCATCACCTTTTACCATCTGCACAGCAGTTAACCAGTTAACCTCTTAACGTTCTGATGGCCCATCCACGGGCTGTCATACTATTAAGTACACAACTCTGCTATGTGCACAACTCCTGTCTTTAAGTGGGTAATCATGCAACACATCTTTGGAAAGCTAAGATTCTTATGATTCGATTGATGTAAACCATTTCAAGATACAATCACAACAGCAGGTACAATCAACGTCTCTGTCAGACCACCAACAAACAAACACGCAATTACAAAATTCATGCTACTCAACTATGAAGCCTCATATTACTCCACTGACTGATACGCCAACTCCAATAAAAACAGTCTTCCCAGATAGCATATAGAAGTGGGCCACTTCAGGCAATGATGTGGCACTGCTGGCCTTCCTGTGGCCCGGACAAAATAGATGTGAGCCTGAAATGGCCCACGTATAAAATAGCTAATATGGCCCAAATATCCCAAATCAAATGTGGGCCTTTTTTGGTAAAGATGCAGTGCTCTCAGGTATGTGTATTCTGGATGTGGGCCAGTTCTGGTTTATCTGGTTTGTTCTTGGTTGACATACGGCTTGGTTGTGGCTCAGATCTGGAAAACAGGAGCGGGCTGCCCAAGTGCCATCACCACGCAGTAAGTGGGCCGGATGAAAGTGCCAAAAGTGTCGGGTCTGGGCGTGGCCGGATCTGGACCACAGCAATAAATATCCGCGAACGGCTGTTGTATCATTTCAAATTAGCCAGCAGATGTCCTAATCTTCCCATGTATTTTCCATGATAACTTGTGTTAGCACGTAAACATTAGCCAGATCTTGGTATCAAAATGGCGGCTGAACTCTGACGTTTCGATTGACACCTCACTTGACCCAACAGGAGCTTCCATATCCTGTCCTCAGCCTACAATAGCCAATGAGAGTCCGCACTGAAAGGAGGTGCCTGTCCCTTTTCTTTCATGTAAAGACCAAGCCAATGGGAACAGATTCTGCTGATGACTGATGTTTCAAATAACCAATGAAATTCCAAAAATGACCATGTGCAGTTTTATTCAATTCTATAATTGATTAAAACTGCCACAACATGGAAATTTTATAAACATGAATAGTTTGATGTGATTTACTTTTTATAAAAACTGTTTTTCCACCATAGCACTTGTTTTGACTCATTTATATGTACAGAGTTTAGTTTCAACAGGGGAACAAAGCACTATAATGTGTTTATGTTTCAGTTACTCTAAAGCAGGGGTTATTTGTTGGAAGACACCTAGACACACCCTTAGAAAAACCTGTGTAAAATATAAATTTCTGTGGTATTGTTATTAAATTTGAACTTGGACTAGGTAAGGCTCCATGCTGTGGTCTCATTGTGTTTTCCAGCTAATAAGTCACAGTAATAAGTCATCTGCAGGCATCTGTTTGCAAAAAGAAAAAAAAGTATTAAAGAGGAATTAAAAACCTTATG
This sequence comes from Thunnus albacares, assembly GCF_914725855.1. Lineage (NCBI taxonomy): Eukaryota > Metazoa > Chordata > Actinopteri > Scombriformes > Scombridae > Thunnus > Thunnus albacares. The sequence goes on from NC_058106.1 coordinate 26,525,838, forward strand.
CTTCAGTGTGTTCAAACATCTATTACTCAAGGCCAGTAGCACTTACAGTAATTCTGTTGGGGAAACTGTTGGGAAAAACTTCAGAGTGTTACCTTTCAAAAGAGACCAAAACTATGCATGTTCTTCAAGAACAACTTTCAATTCACTTTAAGTATGTCTTGGATAGGCGTTTTAAGCTAATTTTACCAGAATTTTTAACTAAGCCTATTTAGAGGGCAAAATATGGTGCAAGTCAGTGTTAAACGATTATCCTCTTTTTTTGTATTTTTGAATATATTACACATGTTGCATCATAAAACATCTGCCACTAATACTTAGATAATCACTGATGCTAAATACAGATAGACCTGTGCTGCCAATATCTACCAACAGAGAGCTACCAGAGGGAAGGGGTGTTTAAGGGAAGCTTGCCAAATGTGATTTCAGACTGAAATTCCCCAGGCCAACTGTTTTGGTTTAAGGTGCACAAAGGGCTGCTGCTGCTGATGAATCAAGTTGCAGTGGCTTAATTGATACACTGAACTGCCCTCCACTTTTCAATATTTTCCTTCATTTGTAATCTTGTGTTTTTAAATGCATTATTAATAACCTGTACCTCTTGTGTGCCACAAGGCCTCAGTTTGGATGAGAAGCACCAGAATAACAGGATTGTCTCACTGTCTTCACGCATTAAAAGGGGAAAGCAAAACAGACTGGCCATGTCAACAGGAACAGTTGCATAGAAAAATCACTTCAGTGAAAATTCAAAACCTTTAAAACTATTTCAGCAAACATAGTTTCTTGTTCTGTTACGGGGAATTCAATTTTTGTTTTTACTTTAACCAACCCATCTCCCCCTTTAAATCTGTACATTTTTTCATTTGTTGTTGATGCTTATTCCCAGTGTTCCCACGCTCTACTTTTAGCATGAATGTACAAAGTCATTGTACAGTACTAACAGTGTGTTTTTAAATAGCAATAGGACAAAGTTGCACATCACTATGGGAAAACACTGCAAGTGACATAGTTATGCTAACTATAAGTATGCTGCAATATGTGACAATCTTGTTATGATCAAAGGAAACAACTGCTGTCTTTTCCTTCCATACCCTCTCTCTTTAAATTTATGACATGCAGGTGGCTGAAACAAGTCTTTAAAAACTCTCCAATTTTCATTGTTTATCTAATTTAATACCTGCATCATGACACACTGTGAATAAGTTGAGTTTTCAAACAGACTTACAAATGCTCAGGATAATTTCCATTATTAAAAGTACTTAACCTGGGTATGTTTGCTGTGCAGATTTAACAAGAGATCTACAATTATTGCCTCCAGGTGGAAGAAGAGAAATTGTGTTGCCCAGTTTATGTCAGAGCCATGACTCAAAATCTAATTTTATTTTGGATAAGAGATTTTGCACATGCAATGATAGTCCATCACCTTGTGAAGGTTGCAAGCCTTTCAGATAAAGAAATATTCCTTTCCTCTGTTAGCCAAGCAGATAAGCAGCTGATAGAAAGATTGCCCAAATTTGGGAAGTCACTCTTTGGCTCTTTGACTCTTTCACTATCACCCCTCTGGCTTTAGATGGTGTGTTGATGTCGACAGGGTGCATTTGCCAAACTCCTGAGCATGAACAGCTGTAAGCAGTTTCAAAGTAATGGGATTTTGGCTATATGTAGGTAAAGGGGAATATGACGCAGGTGATGCACATTTCAAGTTAATTCCTCCCCTGGTTAAAGACAAATGCTAAAAATGACAATACCCAATTATGGTGTCAATATCCCAAACTAGATTTCTCCAGTAAAATATGAAGATAAACAGAACAGATAATGAACATGAGTGAATGTTGAGTGAATAAGCTTAATTAACTATTAATTTTCAGTCTCTATGGACTTTGGCTGTTTGAACAAACTCAACACTGTGTTTTAATCAATGCATGCATTTAATTTAAAGTATGTTAGTTTAGCAGAGTTAAACTATTAATAAGGAACCCAATTATATATATGAATTTTAAATATTTTTATTGCAAATTGAAAATTAAGCCATTTAAAATTAACTGTATTAGAGACATTGATATTTTAACTTCTAAAATCAGTGTTTTCCACATGATCAGTAGCAGCTGGAGTTACGCAATAAAGAGGCATGAGACAAGGTAATATGTAGTCTACCACTTGTAGCTTTTGTTTTCTAATCATCACATACAATACTGGTATACACGCCAACACCTTTCTCAACTGAGAGCATCCAGCAGCTGTTCATAGATCCCCGATGCACATAATTGGCTAGAAAATACCAACCCCAGGCTCTTTCAACATAAAGGCAAAACAATAGAATACCATGTTTACATAAATTCAACACCAGGAATAAATGTAATACAAGGTAATATTTACATGAATACAAAACCCTGTAGATAATTGACAATAACACCTCCACCTCTATTTATTTGCAGAGATATTTACAAATATATGCAACATGCACAAATGCCCATGTTCAGTTGTGCATGTTGTGCCTCTTCCATAACATGCAATCAATACTGAGTGGAGAATAACATACATTGTATGGTTCAATGGCAGGTAAAGGAACCTTTGGCCTCTGTTACACCATAAACATTAAATTCTTGCAATAGCTATTTCAACACAATAAAATGTGAAAATCAAAAGCAGGCAACAACAGCATTCAGAAATATGTCACACTGGATCCTAACTATGTTAAAAAAAGAAACACATGTCTGTTTTAACCTCATCTCTTCCCAGTGGTGGAAAGTAACTATGTACATTACTGTACTTAAGCACAATTTTGAGGTACTTGTACTTGTACTACCTGAGTATTTCCATTTTATGCTACTTTATACTTCCACTTCACTACATTTCAGAGGGAAATATTATACTTTCTACTCCACTACATTTATTTGACAGCTTTAGTTACTTTTCAGATGAGGATTTGACATAATGGATAATATAAAAAGCTTTATATAACAACACATTGTTAAAGATGAAACCACATTTCAAATGTCTATGAGTTGTTAACAGCTCCACCAAATAGTGATTTTTCCCTCTAAACTTCTCACATGGTTTCATTTCGATAAATATTCAAATGGTCCAATATTTCACCAAAAATAAAAGCTAGAGAAAAAGTCCAAAAACTGAAAACAAATTTGTATATCAGAACTTTGTTTTCTCTTCTCTCCTTGTTTATTAATCATCTCACGACCCCTCAGATTTATCTTGTGACCCTTTGGAGGGGCCCGACCCCTAGGTCGGGAACCACTGGACTAAACTAGCTAACTGTATATAAAGTAGTTGAAATTAACAGTAACACACTACTTACACACTGATGCTTCAGTATTAATGATGTAATGATCTCATATACAGTATAATAACATATCAGCTATTGCAGAATGAGTACTTTTATTTTAATACTTTGAGTACATTTTGCTGCTAAAACTCATACTTTTACTTGAGTAAAGGATCTGAATACGTCTTCCACCACTGTCCCTTCCAACCAGAACTGTAGCCAAACAGGTCACACTCAGCTTCATCAATCCAAACCATCTCAGCCCGGTTAAGATCAGTTATCCAGTATATTAGTGCATTATTGTCTGGCCTTACCTAGCAGCAGGGCAAATACCATGGTCACCTGAGCAGATCATTACGGCAGTATAAATTATCAGTGTAAAATGTTTAGTAATAATCTTTGCATCTGTTTTCCAAAAAACAATTTAGCCATCACAACCCTCAACAGGCTTCCCCCCACATTAACCATCCGCTGTATGCCAACAGGCTGCATTCACTGTACAGTAGAGGGCTTAAAATCAACAGGCCATCTGTGGATAGATGGAAGGGAGGGCAGGAATGGGGCAGTAATAATTCTCCATTCCAGATGTGACCCTACGCCAAGCTTGGCAGGATGGGGGCAGTGATCCAGGGGGGAGGGATAGAGGGAAGGTTATGAGGGTAGGAGGGTGACTGGGCTTGTGTAGAGTGGAGAAGGGCAGATTTGTTATGTGCACATGACAATGAAGAGTAGGGCTTGGAATGATAGAACGGCTGGCTTTGGGGGCGATGTGGCAACACAATACGGACTCAGAGGCAGCCAATCACTGGTTGGAAAAACAAACTTTGGGGACTGAGGTGGGAAGGCAGATGGGGCAGGAGCCAGGGCCAGACGAGGACAGCCATATGTGAGAGGCAGCTGATGTGTGAAGTATTATGCCCAGCAGTCACCCTCTCTACACACTGCTGTGTGTGAGGGCACCTTGGCCCCCTCAGAACCAAACACTATCCAAACCTCCTCATTTATAGCTTCTCATTAGTTAGAGTGGGGAGGAGGAGGGGAAGGAATGTGAGCCTGCCCGTAACCCTGGCACTCCCACTGGAATGAATTAGAATGTTTTATATTGTGTTGTGTTTTAAGGTAATATTTTATTTTAGAGCTTCGTTGACCTCTAGATTTTCATGGACAGACGGAGAGGTTTTCAGACTGACTTTTTTAATGTCCATCAATCAGCCTTATTGTAATTCATACTGAACATTATTGAGGAGCATTCAATTTTTTGTCCTTTGTAGAATGTCCTTGTGTCTCCTCGCTTCTCAAAACTGCGTCTTTGAGGGCCAGCTGGGCAAACCTTCATTTTGTTGCCCTCCATTTTAGTCCTATACTTAATAGCCTTTAAAAGATCACTTTAGAAAATTGTTTATCTTTACTTTGTGGGACCATATGTTAGCAACAGTCCCCCCACCAATTTTAGAAAGATGTCTTATGATAAAAAAAATTCTCTTTGCCGTGATTTGTTAAAGATCTGTGAAAAACCAAACATCAGCCTGAGATTTTACACGTTCAGAATCAATCACATGGCCCAAAGAGATTTTAAGAATACTTTTATAGGAACAGCTTTTATGGTCTTATGCCTAAGATTTACAAAGTGTCTATATTTGTCAGAAGCTCAAAGTCAAGGAAAGCAAGAGTAATAAAATTTGCAAGCTATTGTGTTTTTATGACTGTCATTTTTACATCTAATTATACAGAATGACTTTTTCAGAGCAGTATTTCAGATCCAAGTTAGTTTATTTATCAACAATTATCTTTATTAATTCCCCAAGTGATGTTGAGACAGTTATTGTTGATGTATAGGAATTCTCAACCTTGGTAAAAGAAAAAAAAAAGGAGGGGGGGTAGCAGGATTGTTGGTAATTTTTCAATGTAATATTTTTCCATTATCAGAGGTACGTTTAGCTGATGCTGGATTTATGAACTGAACACTACTGTACTTGCTATTTTCACTATTCCAGCAGTATAAAACATCTCATTTTGATTCTGCATGTGCCCTCATTTTGAATTTTCCTTCTGAATACTAATGTGCATTTTGGTTTGGAATGTTTCTTTATTACACTTCACTCTCAGTGTGTGATAACCAAAGCCCTGAAGTTAACACAGAAATCATCTAGATTGCTTGGCACCAAGGACATTGTTGATACGCTTATAAAAAGACTGAACACAAACAACAGAATCCTAATATCCTCAGCAGCTCTCCTGATTTTGAAGTAGTGTGCAGCAGTTTTGGCCATGAATCAGTCCAATCATCTTTTAGGATTAGACCAGTTATAATCACGACTAATGTCACAGTCATTTTGTGAACATGATGAAATTTAGGTAAAATCTGAAGAGTCTTCCAGGACAATGATATCTGTGATGTGAGGTTATGAGCAGCCATTATGCCAGGGCCTTCACAAATATTAGATTTAATCCCATTTGAGCATCCATGGAGGGCTTAATAAAAAACATAAAAAACAACAAATATCTTATGTTCCACCATCATAATCAAAGTGACTATTCCAAAACATTTAGTGATAAGTATTTGTCTTGTACTTTAACACAGCTGACTGATTTGGGGAATATTGTTAACCACATATTTGCATGTATGTGGTCACCTTATATATTAGATTTTTGTCTGTTTGAGAGTTTCATACAGAGGTCATGAAACCATTGAACATGGACCATCTTTAGATATTTTTCTTTGTACCTATGGTGGTTTGGTGTTTTTTTGGTACCTTCCCGTGAACTGGTTGTTTGTAGCACCAAAGTGTGCATGTCCATCAACCCGCATTCACTTCCACTTCATTAGACCAGTGCCAATAGTCAGTGCCATTTTACTGCAGTACTCTGTTTCCTACATTGAGTTCACCTTGGATCATAGAAACAAAGCAAATGTGTTATCCCCTACCAAGCTCATTAATTAAGGTTCTATATATTCACTTAGAGCATGTCTGCATGGGGTAAGAAAAACGTCATAAATATAACCGCTCTGCAAAGTGCACTGCCTTTACTAGGAGTAAAAACCTGGGAATTAATGGGTCATGACTGATGTCAACCCCTACCACGCCCATTGATATTGTATTCTTCCTAATCCCCACCCGGTTTCAAACTGCAAACTATACACCATAGCCTGTCCTGCCCCTGCTCCTGTCTGCACAGCAACAGAGCCCTGAGATACCCGATTCTCAGGACAGGGCCACATTCAATCTAGCCTATCGCTCACTTTACAAGGTCATTTTTTGACCTTGTCTTACAGTGCTGAAATATGTCAGGTCCCCTTAATGATGCACTGTTTCAAAGCACAGGTAACCTGTAGTGAAATTAATGAGGCTACCTATTACCTCATTGTTGTCAGATAAAGCCATGGGTGTGTGTGTGGGTGATGATGTTTTTGTACTGGGAGTGGAGCCTTTCAGGCGTGGATCTATTTTAAAATTAGAAGGCAAAGAAAAGCACTGATGCAAACTCACTTGGCCATGAAAAGAGAAATTTGGTAATTTCATAACCAGACCCTCAGGCAGCACAGAGGTGCAATAGCACAGTTGTTAAAGGGGTTGGATTTGGAGACATAAATTATGTTTGGGTGTGACAGGGCCTGTCATTAATCATGGCCAATGAAATCATCCCCTTTCCTCTCCCTTTAAGTACACTCACCACCACAGCACATCAACATTTCTGTAATGAAGCAGACAATTCAGACAGGCTTCTCCTTGAAAGAAACTTATGAAAGAAACTAAAAAAAATATGATATGCAGAGCTGCAAAGTGCATTTTTGGATGAATTCATTTTTCATATTTAAGTCTTTATCACTGTGTTTTTATATAGGATAATGTGCATTCACAGTGTGGAAGGTACTAATTCTCATACAAAAATGCATGTGTAGTTACAACTAACCATGAAAGTCCACTGATATTTAGAGCACTTTAGAGTGGAGTCACTCCAAGAGAGGACAGAGGCATATTTGCAGTTTAAAGCTTGTGGTTTTACTTTAAAACTATCATCAGGAATAAATAGAGGTGTTAGGAAACAACAGCTAATAAAGACGTAATAACACAGGCATGTTAGCTGATGGCTCAGAGGCTGATGATTATTTATTTTATAAGTACTGTAGATTAGGCCTATGACATCATCAGCCTAATCGATGTACCTGGGCAACTCAACTAACTGGAATAATAAAATCACTTTTCTTTCTTTTGTTGCCTGAATGCAGTTTAAAATACAGATTGCAATCAATATTCATGATTTTAGGAAATAGTTGCATTATTTATCAATTATAGGGATACCAAAATTATCTTTCAAACTAAGAAAATGGCTTTTTGAAATGATCCATCTTCTCAAATGTCCAAATCAAAATATGGTGTACGAAGTTCATATGAGTCCAAAACATTTATTAAGCCTGAAAAGCTTTCTTTAAAGTTATTTATTTGCCTTTACTAGATAGCTGATACCGAAAAGCATCAGGAGACGCATATAAGATAATGACATGCAACAAAGGTCCCAGATTTACACCCAGGAAGTGTCTTTGACAACCTGCCAAAAGTACACTCTACTACTTCAGATGCTGCCTTTTACAGATTTTATTGAACTGAACTTAACTGAAAACACATATGGAATGCAAGGAATGGCCTAATATAAAATGTATGTGAATATTTCAGAATATGTCTCAAGGGGCACATGATTTTATTTTAAATTGAAATTACAAGATTAACAAGTAGTCAATCAATTCAATGTTGCCATTGAGAATAAATAAGCCCTTATTAAAAGCTCTGATGAAATGTTAAGTGCATTCATGTCTCACAATTCCAACATTTATGATATACCTCAAGTCTATGCACTATATCATCTTATACACACACACCCATCACACAAAACACCAACAGGTACAACTGCTGCAAGCCTGTACAGCAGCACTCTGTATGTGGCCTTCATGTTGTTCCCTGCTTCAGTTTCTTATCTATCATTTTTTTTAAGTGGGCTGCTCAGTCAGGCAGCTCATGTTTCGAATTGCTGGCGACTCCAGATGAAGCATCTGATTGGTTCAACTTTATATTTGCACTTTTATCAATTGATTATGTGTCAGATGCATAAGACATAAACTGCTCTGTGAGAGTTTACTTCATTGATTAGCTTAAGACTCATGCTGTGTGCTTTTACCACAATGACAGGCTCCTGGCAGAAAATCTTGCCTTTCCATTGGTGATTAAATGTGCGCCTTATGAAAATGGACCTTGTTGTAATCATTAAATTACAAGAACACAAATGTTGCATAATAAAATCGCATCAGAGATACTTGTGACAAATAATGTTTTTCCCGTGAATCTAGCCCAATGCATCTATTGTATACTCACCCCTTGACACTTATGGACAACATGTCCACAAATGATGAATAATCTCTGCATTACATTAAACGACAGATGTATCTTTAAATATCACCACAGGATTTAGAAGAGTATCATGGGAAGTGTATACATCTATGTATGCATCCACATATGAGTAGGTGTAATGTATACATGGTTTTGTTCTTACATAAACAGTCCACATGGATCTCCAACTTTCTTCCTGGTCTTGCTCTTTTTTACATGCTATGTACTGACACACACACACACACACACACACACACACATAATTCAAATTTTAACCCTAAAATTAAGGGTGCTTTCATCTATTTTCTTAAAATCACTAAAGTGGCAGCAAATTGACTTTGCACCAGTAACATGGTTATGAGACTATTCTATCTATTCTCAGCACAAATTCTAAGATCCAGTTTCCACCAAAATACCAACAACTCACCCTGTGCTGCTTCATTTGAACACACCCTCCACCTGTTTGCACCTTTCCTTCCACCTGTGCCAGCACTGGGCACCAAAATACTACACAGACGGGGAAAACGAATTCCAAGGTCAGGAAATTATCAAACTGTTGGAGCACTAATTGCGCTGGTCATCAAAAAATGGTTGGTGTGGTTCAATCCAACTCTGGTTCAGACTAAACAGCATAACAGCATAACAGTGAAAAGGAGGGTCTGGGTCTGCTTTCAAGTGAATTCTGATGCAGTTCATTTGTGGTGTGAAAGCAAAACAGACCAACCACAGTATTTTATTATAATCAGTTATTTCCTGGTGAGCTCTATGTGACACTAGAGAATGGTAATATACATATAAAATTTAATAAGGTGCTGCATGACTTGGTGTCAGTTTCTGGCATTTGATTTCCCCTTAGCATTGATGATGCAATATAGGACCAATATAGTCACCAAAACTGTCCAATGAATTGGTTATCAGTCCATAGGACTCCATGTTTTCTTTTCTTTTCAAGACAGACCAGAACCAAAAAATTTTTCTATAACTACAGGTGTAAAACTGACCTCAGACAGCTTTCAAAGAGTTCGTTTGAGCCAAATGCCCTCACTTTCACTCTAAATATCTAAAACTCAACTTGGGTCCTCACAAAGATAGACATACAAGAGTCACACACACACTCACACACATATTCATGTGCAGATTGCAATATCAGAGTCTTTCCTTCTGGAACTGAACCTCACACATTCTCCTTGTTGCAACAGTATTCCCAGAACTATGCTGCTGATTGCGCCACACAGACAGCTGGGTCTAGATGTACGTGTGGATGCATTTTAAACAGAGCCGGTAAATCTATATCAGCTGCTCTCTGGAGCTCTCAAGTATGTCTTAAAAACATGTATGTATCTCTACTTGTCAGAGCCTTGGGTAATCTGCTTTGGTCCAGTCGGGCAACTGAGCGCAACGTCTGTCATGTCACTGAGAGTGCAGGGCTTTAGCTTGGTTATTTTTCCTGTGAATGCACCAGAGATTTTTTTTTCATAGTTGTTAAAATATGCAGATACATCTGTTTGTACAATTAAGCTAAATCTGCACATGCCCTTGAAGTCATGTCAGGGCGGCTGTGGCTCAGGAGGTAGAGTGGGTCGTCCACTAATCAGAAGATCAGTGGTTTGATCCCCAGCTTTTCCAGTCTGCATGTCGAAGTGTCCTTGGGCAAGGTACTGAACCCCAAATTGTTCCCGAAGGCTGTGCCATCGGTGTGTGAGTGTATGCGTGTAAATGAGCATTAGAACTTCTGATGAGCAGGTTGGCACCTTGCATGGCAGCCTCAGCCATCAGTGTATGAATGTGTGCGTGAATGGGTGAATGTTTGCACGTAGTGCTTCGAGTGGTCTGAAGACTAGAAAGGTGCTATATAAATGCAGTCCATTTACCATTTGCCATGTCTTGTGCTCAGCAGAAGAAGAATGATTTTGCATTCATGTGAAGTATCTTTATTCCCTTAAACATCATTTGCATGCAGCTGATCTGTTAAATATAAAATAGTTTACATATAACATGGTTTTCTGGATGATACACTGGGTAATGGACTGAAAGAAGATCTTCAGAATGCTGTTGGAAATTAAACATTGGATTGTGCATCTTAAGTAGGTCATTGATTTGCATCTGCAGGGGAAATAAAGTGAAATAATGCTGTGTGGCCTGCACCACAGATGCAATTTAATTACATTTTGTTCTTTACCAATAATATCAAGATGGCCAGCAGAGATAATTTGTTTTTATTTGAGGTTTCTGACAGGACCATGATTGAGTAATGACAGACAATGCAGTATTTAAGTTTAGTATTCACAATGAGCAAAGGTCTGAAATCCCTCCATAGTCCCAGAGTAGGCCTACATGTCCTGAAATTCTTCATGTCGTGACACACACAGCTGAGTGTACAGCTGCATTATTTTCTTTCACTTCATCTTGTTGTTCCACCTCAGTAAAGGTTTTGTAGAGCTCATGAACATTTCCGCCAGTTTGATCATTGCCATTTCTCACCTCCTGTCATTCAAGCATTGCTCCTAAATGATTAATCTCACATCATTCACACCTGCAAATAATCATGGCCAACATCATTAACCTGGTTGACCCATGTGTTCTGCGTCCAGCTCATTTTTCTCCACTGCCGAGCCTGTTCTCCTGTTATTCATCACTCCATCCTGACATGATCTCCAAACACCATGGGAGGAGAACAGCGTGTCTTATTGATCTCCTGTCAATGCCTAGAATTGACCAAGAAGAAAGTGATGTAAAGCTCACAGTTTGGTAATTTTAAGTATAAAAGAAGGGAAAAGGAGACAGCTCTCTCTCAGTGAATGAATGTTTGTCTTCACCTAAAGAAAATACTAAAATTGTCGGTTGCTTAAAATACTGTTTCACCTATCTACTGTAAATAGCTGTACCTGTGTGTCTTTGGAATGACCCCTAGTGTACCTTTCTTTCTAACTGTTATCATTTTCTATTATAATTTTTCTAGAAACCTCACATTCATGTGTTGTTGGTGATAGGATAATTAGGCATATAGGAGTAGTCAGTACATGAAATCATAGAAGCTTAAGTCATTGAGTAACTGTAGACAAACAAACCAAGTATGTAATACAACATTTTAATCACAACCAAATATATAGGAGATAGAAAAACTGCAAGAAGCTGGCCTCTACTTATATTCCTGCCCATTTGAAAATTGTCTGCTGCTTTTAAAGTGAATGAAAGCAGCTGATGTGATGGGCCATTACCAAACTTCTCCAACTCAATATGCTGATAATGCATTCCTACCCTAAAACTGGATTCATTTTGGTTTGGCCTTTTTTGTAGTTGTGCCATGCTGAGCTGCAGTTGCACTTGTACCAGAGCTGCAAAACCAGGCCACACCCACACATGCTTCTGCCCAAGAACGTGACTGCATTTACACTCGCATCCAGTTTCTACAAAAATAGAGCCTGTAATATTTTGGTTATCAAAATGCTGACTGTTCCCCTTAGTAATTTATCAACTATATCTGCAATTAGATTTAATACACTGATAATTTTTTCCATATCATATTAGCAAAATATTGGAGAGATAATATCTGACTAGTTTGATGGTTGTAATGGACGATGGAGATGCAAGAAACCAGAAGACACAACACATTTGCTATAGAATTACAGTCCTGGAGTGTACATCTACATCTCTGAGGGTTTTATCCTGTTCAAACCATGGCCACTTGCCAACAAACTGGTATTCAAATTACAAATATCAGTCATTCATAAAATTATATAATATTCGATTTCGCTTTGCATTTCTTCATTTTTTGTGCAGTTTTGGCAACATTTCCACTCACCTTTCCTCTGCTGTCCCTTAGACCTGTTGACTACAGCTTTGCCATAGCTAACATTATTTCAAAAATCCTCTCTAACCCTCCACTCAGTATTAGTTGATAAGGATGTCCAGAATCTCACAAATTTCAAAGAGTTTTTGAATTTAATTTGTACAGTTCTCATTAGGCTATTTGTGTCATTTCATTGTCATAAATTGGTAAACAAGAAAACAGACTCTTTAGTCAAACTACTGAAGCCTAAAGTGTTCCAATCATTGCCTGCAGTTTAATGGTTATACTGTCCGGTTACCAGAAATGATTCAACACCTTCCAGCAAAACATAGTTGAGAACTCTCACAATTCCGAGTCTCTGTCGCAGGCACACACATATTAAATATGCCCTCATTTCTGTGTTATATCCAGTCATGTACTGCACATGTGGAAATGCAACATGGCTGGGAACAAAACCTTGAAACAAGAGAAATTTGTGTGTCTTCTCTTGTTTTAGGTGTTCAACATATAACTCAGTGATCAGTAGAATTGTTAATTGGTAATTAAAAACAGAGTGTAATGTATGAATGATGTACTGAATTACGTTTGCCACTACAAAAGGCCAGTAAGGGCGTACAGAACATGTGCACTTAACTCATTAGTTATTGTCAATTCATTGTTTTACATCCAAAATATGAGTATGTGGCTAATGCATTAAACATATCACTGTCTAAATATTTATTGAGCTCATTGTAATTGCTCGCCTCCTTGAAACAGAAACTTCAAACAGGACTTCCTATTCATCCCTGCTCTGAGGCAATGCTTTAATTTCTCCACAAGATGCAAACATTTGTGAACAAAATACTGCACTTACATAAGACATGTGCAGTTGAAGAACCTAGAAAATGAGAAAAATAAAATTATCCTCCAAAGATTCTATTTTTGATCCTTCTCAGTTGGAATTAATTTTCCAAACTGTTGTCATGATACAGTAACTTTGTAACAGTGCTTCAAGACAAACTGTACATCCTTCAAAAAAGGAAACCAAAAACATAATCTTACAATAGTTAGTCTCTTTTGTCAACAGAACAGTATTGTGCAAATCCAGGTGTTAATTATGATGACAAAAACATATCTCAGACTCTATGAAGAGAATGAAAAACAGAATTGTGCTTTTGTTTCATTGTCATGTACTACTCAGAAAATCTGTCGCCCTCTGTCACAATTTACACTCAATTCCTCTTTTACTCTTTTGTCTCAAGACTCCAGACAGAACCTGCGTGGGAGTGATTGTTACTAGGGACTGAAGATCCTGTCATCACGTCATCAGACTCGGTAGTGAGCACTACTGCTGATAGACATCAGTATCTTGGGCTTAATCAAAATGGGTTTGGTGGCAGAGCCATTGAGTGGCACTATTATATCAACTGGCACTATTCGTTGCAGTCATCTGGGCCGTGCAATCATGGCACCCTTATGTAATCCTTCTTTGAATGTGTCAGCATGTGCTGCTCTACACTGCAGGATTTTTTTCTTTAGTTACAGGTAGTGTATATTCTTGGATGATCTGGGGATGACATACACTGTGTACAGCTTGTTTACATTTGTAAAACACAAAAATGCAGCATCACAAACTCTGACATAAAATGTCATGCTTTTGACTGTATTCAGTGCACTGAGGATTGTATGTATTTACAGGTATACATGAGTTTGTCACTTGGAGAGGGGGTTTTGTGCTTTCAGAGTTTCTTAGGGTTTACCTTTTGACTGAAGTGATGGATGTGTGCGGCACTTGCTGTGCCTACCAATCTCTCTCTGTCAGTTATGGTCTCTTAGCATTTTGCTTTTCTTTGAGCTGACCACCTCCTGTGTCTTTCAAGTGCCAGATGTCTGCCAGATGTGTGTGCTGTTATTCGCACACATATGCACACAAATTAACTGAAAAAAATGTCAGGACACCAAGCACTGTTTAAAAGAGTTATGTGCACTTATAATATATGCAAAAAAAGAAAACTTAAAATGTTGAGAAACTCTTCGAACTGTAACTAGCCTCCAGTAAAGGATAATTGTGTGCATGTGAGTGTGAAACAGAACAAAACAGAACAGGAGAGAGAGAAGGAGGGGTGCTTAGTATATTTAGGAATATTTTCCATTCTTTTCTATTTACAGGAGGAGATGGAGAGTGTTTATTGTCCCAGAAATGAAAAAATGCAGAATCCTACAAACACACTTGTGGACAATTAATCAACATTTGGGTCAGATGACCTTCATCATTTGAGTAAACCAAGCCCAAGTATGGGATAATTTTACTGATAGAGTGCTGTTGCCTCACATGATCTATCAGATTATCTATAATTAACATTGAGCTTTTTTTGGATTGAGTAAAACATAATGATTCTAAGAGAACAAGCGAGGTTGTTTAGCAGTTATGGCTCAGTGGTGAAGTCTTTAGATTGATGTCTCCATTTTCAGTAGTTACAAGTTGGCACCAAAAATATCAGACTGTATCAGAGTCTGTATCAGAGTTAGAGACTGTATCATGCATTTGGCTCAACTGTTCATTTCACTTTTTCTAATGTCTTGGCAATTTTAAGAAAGTTCGGGCACATTTGCTTTATTGACGGGCATCAGTCAAGGAAATCACAGTTATGTATGCCTGCAGTTCCCCCCATTTGACCAAAGCTGTTTTTTTCTTTTTTCTGCAGTAATTGTCAAAGATTTTGAATTTATGTCCCATGTCTTTCTTTTTAATGTAATAATGTAAACATCATCAAGAACAGCCAAGGTTGTCAGCTGTCACAGAAAATAGACCAATGCAAATTTCAGAAACACATCTGCAGATGTAATGACAGACTATTCATTCATGTTTTTCTACAGTAAATGGGAACAAGGTACTATATGTCCTATCCAGTTTTTCCTCTGCTCAACAATTTGGTAGAATTTCTTGGATTTTAATAAATTATTTGAAAGACTTATGTCCATGACAACACTGAAAAGACAGAAAAAATAAAAAGAATAGACACTTAAAAAACATCACAAACCATGTTGTTAAATTGGCTTTGAGGCAAGAAGCTATAGAATAAAAGTTAAGTCATCACTTTTAGTTGAATCAGTTTCTTTCCAATGTCATTTATCCAGCTAAATGAAACTTTGCCGGCCCTGGCTGCCTACAGGGGTCCATACTGAGGTCAAAAGCTTTAATCTCTGCAAGGTTGCCATATGGATTACTACCAGTCTCTATGGAAACTGTTACAATTACTTTGAGTTTTATTTCTAATCTCAGCTGCATTGTGTTGGCCTGCATCTGTGCAGAGTGTCTTCCCTGGCACACTTAAAATGATTACATCAATTTTAGTGGTTAAAATGTTACCCCAACCCAGCTGTAACCCATCCCATCCCATTGAAGCAAAAGAAATTAGTGAGAATCCCCTATACTTAAGTGCTTCTAACTTAATATGTACAAATAAATAATTGGCATCCTAAAAAAACTAAGTGTCAGATGTTCAAATGTCCAAGGAAAACAGGACAGTATACAAGTGTTCCACCTGAGGCTTTTACTTTGATGTATTAAACTATAGACTCTAATACAGTCTGATATTTTTGGTGCCAACTTTTACTTTGAGCAATTACATCTAATTTTATGTGATTTTAATAATATGACTGTACTACAGAGCCAGTAATGGCAAATATATTTATCTTGTGGATTAGTGAGTTTCAAACTAAATTGTGAATCATAAACACAACTTTAATATCTCCACAACTAAATTCATCTTAAAGAGGCACATGATCTGACTTTGGCTGCAAGACACCAGTGGTGTTGTACGTTGGTGTCTTGCATTCCCTGGTCTACAGTATTATTTTTCTAGTTCGGGAAGTCAGAGAAAATGGCCAGCCATTGTTAATAATGCACCACTGTGCACAGCAGTTAAAAGGTAAAGTAAAAGGTATGAAATAAGTACTGTGATTGGCTGACAGGATACTAACTGAATCACAGCTTGTCTTTTGCAAAAAGCATGCTGCTAATATGTCATGAAAATAGCAATTGCACTTTGGTACACCCACATTGTACATGCCCAAATCATTGCATTTTATCGCTTTTTATGTCCATCACTGCGACTACAGGGTTGACATGCCACCCACCCCACCCCCCTCTCCACATCTGTTATCCAACCATACTCATATAATGGATATTTTTCTAACAGTTTTAGTATGTCGGGACCTCTAGATGAATATTTTCTTGGTACCCAGAAAGATAAGACTTGCTCTAGACATTTTTTCCTTCTTCTGATGGAGAGGGTGATGCTAATAAAGTTGGTGATGGGTCACAATGTTGTTATGATTGCACTGTGAGTCTTCTTTGCTTTGCATGTCTCAGAGGTCTGAGGGTAGAGGGATTACATCCTCAAGGAATTGAGTTCATGCTTCAATGCACAAAAGTTCTCGATGTTTATTGAATCAAAGTGCAATTCTTCAAGTTAGATTATGTATGAGAATTATAGATTTGAACGTGGAAAATCAATTTCTCTCAAGGTTTTGAGCTGGCATCATCATGTCTGCTTCACAAAAGAAAAGGTGACAGAGGAGTTAAGAAGGAGGCTTCATTCTATTTGTTCAAGTCCTTGTATAATTATGCTCATGAGAACAGCTCAGGTTGTGACACTCTGGCAGGGGTCATTGTTGGCTGTCACTGGAGTGTCCAGGAGAAAGCACAAACAGGGCACATAAACAGGCCTACGCAGTTCACAAATAGTGCATGCAGGCTAAAGGTTAGCAAGACCTGCTATTTAATAAACATGCCTGTACAAATGAATACAAGAATTATCTGGGTGAATGAAGTTTGTTTATGATTACTGAATAACATGAAAAGTCTATGATGTATCTGTAAATTTGATAAATTTTAATCAACTTGTCCACTTTGAGAGAAAGAAATACCAGTCACTTAAACAACAGCTAACAGCAAGCTATGCTCATACTTCATATCAGCATATAATAAGCATACATCCTTCGCATCCATTTGCTCAACCAAAGATATATATATACATTTATATATAAATGATGTCCCAAATAGTTGGCCATCATGGAGGTTATTCCTGATGATTAAAGTGCATATATAAATAGTAAACAAATTGTGAAAATGCATTTCAATACAATATGTGAAATATTTGTAATACGGTGACTGTAGATCTATTAAAGCAAGAATAATAATAACATTTATTTCGATCCATTTACAATCTGTTGTTACCAACTCATTAAATTGGAGGAGGGTGTTGAGGTAATAGCAATTTACATAGTTTCACCCTGTTTTCTAATATCTGGGTTTCCATGTCAGATAACAGGAAGATATGTATGAAATACTGTGTATTGTCAGCAGAAGGGATAATAAACCACGAAATGTGATAGTATTTGGCATAACTTATGTCCACCAATGGCACACACTGAATTAATTAAATCAATTCCAATTAATTCCTGTAGGACTTGTTATGCTGTGCCAGCACTTATCCACAGGATTTGATTTTTTGAAAGTTTGTTACTCTTACAGTTTGACTAATACAAATTCCCTTAAATATAAGATACTACATCTAAAGATTAAAATAAGTCAAAATTGAGACATTTAGCTGGTTATGCTCCATGACGTTCGGTAGCATTTAATCAAACAAAGAAGATGCAGAGCACTGTGTTATGAACATATCAATATAACTCTTTTGACACCATTGTCTGCATATTCAGACAAAATTATTCTTTTCCTACAATAGAAAGCATTCTAACTGAGGCATTAGTTATCATGTGATGGTTCTTGGCCAATGACAGCTGGACAATTTCACAGCAAACCATGATTAATCATGCTAATTCACCAGTGGGTCTCTTGTCAAGCTTTTATTTTGAAGAGATAGAATATGTGCATTCTGTGAGAATAAACAATTGTTAGGTTAATTTAATGTTAATTGACATGAGTATGTCTTATTTCACTGTGGTTCAGCCTATACATTAAACACATGCAAACACACAACTTAATGTATAGTGATTTAATAAGATGCCCATCTCTATTTCTATGTAGTAATTCTAATTAGCATGTAGGGAAAGCACTTTTGAATCCATTATTGAAACTAGTAATATTGAGTGCACAGGGGTCAGGCCAAAATGATAATTGGATGATAAAATTGATTCCCACTCCTGTTTTATTTGCTTCAGGCCTAGCTTGTCCTATTTCTATTTCTTTTTCTACCCATCCAATTTCCCTCCATCTGTAGTAGAAGCTGGCCACCATCAGAGTGTGGAGGAGGTTATTCAGCAATGGTGCACCCACTCAGACGTGAGGGAATAAGCAGGGCGGAACACCGAGCTATTTTGGTTGAGCTCCTCAGTATCTAGGTCTAAGTGATTAAAAGAGTGTCTTATGCCCACATTCTTCTCAATTAAGGTGTCTTCAAATTGTTGCGTTTGATATTCTCTCATCTCTTTACTAAACTGAGACAGAACAACGGAGTGGTAATATTTTGCTTTTTTATTTCGCTTGTTCTCATTTTTGTCTATGTATATGTATATATGTATATGTTTGTAACTAGTTATTTACATATTGCACTGTAACATTGAGAGATTATTTGGCCAACAGTATGCCTTCTTTCCTTCTTTTATACCCAATGCATAGTGCAAAAGCCACATTGACTCTCATGGGCCTCCACATCTAACCCAAATCCTTCTTTTAACTTGAAAAATGGCTCGCTGTGCTACCCACAAGGGACTGAGAAGAGGAATGCCTGGTCTGCCCACCAGTGCTGTATTAGGTTTGACTGTACATCTCTCTTCATTCTGCCTTACTTCATTTTCCTTGTCCTACTCCCTTAGCTGGTCTCCACCACCCCTTCCATTTCAACCACTGTACAGGCCCTGAGGCCAGAGAACCATACAGGCCAGCCATACAGGCCGGCCAGTTCCAGCTTAGTGTCCTTTTGCACAGTCAACACGGCAAAGAAGTTCGTTATGGAGGCCCAGTTAAGGCAGCGAGCACTGGGGCAAAGCCTAGCGGGGCCAGCCTGAATGAATGAGCTGTCAGGCAGCCAGTTCTGTGATGAGAGACCCAGACTTCATGCAGGCTCAGATGGGGGAGATATTGGTTCCTGTCAACCCCACAGCAAAAGAGGCTCCCATGTCAGAACTACCCGGAGGACAGATGAGAAAGTAGGAGGAGCAAGAGCCTGGGGAGGCAGCAAGGGGCTGTTTGGGGAATATAGACTTCATCTTTGCTTTGTCAAGTCCATCTGTGGAACACATATTTTTGAGCACTCAAAGACACACACAGGCACAAATCCACACATTCATCAGTGGCCAGTTTACCACGTTTTAATTAAAATGTTATTGGAGACACATCCTTACTACTTAGGCATTTCATTGTCAGTGCAATATTCTAGATCCTCCAGTGTCTTTATTCGTTTTAGCTCTGTCCATATTACATTGCTGTCTCTTGGTTGTTTGTTCCAAGATATACCACTGGGAGCACAGACAGTGACAGGAGACTCCTGGGGAAGAAAGAGAAAGTAGGAGGAGAGAATAGAAGAGGAGGATGTAGAGGGAATAAGGAGACAAACAGGGTTCCCAAGAGAGTATGAACAGATGAGACAACAATGGTGTCTGTTAGCGGGACGTGGAGTGACAGCACAGAGAAGCATTAGTAGAAAGAGAGAAACGAGGAAGAGGACAGAAGTTGAAAATAAGGAGAGAAACTGACAGCAAGGAGGACCAAAGAGCCTGTAATGTCTGTCCCTCTCTCTGAGGGTAAAACATCCAGACAGTTTTGTCACTACACATGGTGAGCATAATGTGTGGATTCATTATGTTCTGCTGCTTTTAGGTTCATAATAACTGTATATGGTTTGAATATTTTGCTGATTTAAAGCATAATCCATCACAACAAATATCTTATTTCTTAAAAAAAGCAATCTTACTTTGTCTTTCTCTCTTAGATGATGCAATTTCTTCAACTGCAGGTGGCGAAAGCTCAGGCTTGGTTGTAAAAGCCAGTTCAAGACAATCAATTCTTTAAGCATTTTGCATATTTAAGGTTAACATTTTCCAGACAGACTTTGCTTTACATTATTGATTACATCATACATCAATATAGCAAGTGAAACTGTTAACGAGCTGGATTAAATGCTGGAACAGAAAGCTGTGGTAATATTTCACAAGATGAGACAGATGCTGTAGGTAACAAATGCTGCTAACACAAAAACATTGCAACTCATAATAAGAATACTGTGCACATATTAAATTGTGTTTTTTATACACAAAAGGGAAGGAGGA
Organism: Thunnus albacares; assembly: GCF_914725855.1. NCBI lineage: Eukaryota > Metazoa > Chordata > Actinopteri > Scombriformes > Scombridae > Thunnus > Thunnus albacares. Next base: position 26,546,560 of record NC_058106.1, read on the forward strand.
TAGAAGGAGGAGGATAGTGACAATGTATAGCTATGAATTTATTAATGAGTAACTAGCTAGCAGTGACTAATATATTTGTGGTAACAAATAATTCACAATCTAATATCTTAAAATGTTTTACAGACAGTCATTTTATCTCAGTAAAATTGGTTGTGTGCTAATGATTCAAAATGCAAAATGAATGATTTTTTTTATTTATTTATTTATTTTTGGAATTGTTAATAGACATTCCAAAACTAAGACTATTGTGTAAATGTACAATACACAATTCTCACAGGTAATGAATTTTTATCCTGCAAAAAACATGCACTGAATAAGCCCTTTGTAAAAGCACATTTGAGTTTGGTTGAAAGAAAAGAGAATACAAAAGGTCAGGGAAAAAATTGTGTAAAGGGAATTACAGCTCTAGCATTATATTTTGACTTGGCCAGATAAGAAGGTGACACCTTATAACCTGATAATTTTTTAACAGCACACCTGCAAATGTATAGTTACCAAGTTGTCAGTTTTGACTGTAGTTGATGATATTTTTTCAATTCACATCCTCAGTAGTAGTTTGGTCATATAGGAATAATGAGAACAGATGCAGCGTAGTAAGAAAAAATGTGCGCACACACTCATAAAGGAAGAGACCGTACCAAAAGAGTGCACAAAAATTCAGCAAGAGCATAGAAAAAAGAAGCAGAAAAGTACTAGACATATTGAGAAAGCGACTACACCGTGGTTGAAGACAGGCGGGAGAGAAAAGTAGAACTGGCAGAGTTGAGAGGAGCGAGAGCAGGAAAACATCAGTGGAGAACTCATCACAATGCAGCGCAGCAGAGCAGCTCCCGGCCGGCACCACAGGAATCCCATCTTCAGGGCTCAGAGCAGGTAATGGGAATGCTCCAGCCATTAATGCTGGGAGAAGAAGAACAGGAAAAAGCCTGTGTTCTCTGTCGAAGCCTTAGTCTTTCTATTGCCCACCTCTGATTCAACAGCAACTCACGCCAGCACACCTAAAAGAAATGGATTAAAAAGAAGTTCACAAATTGTATGGTAGCTAACTTACATACAGTGCTCAGTGACACAAAGACTGAACAGGAGAAAATGGGAAGTGCTGTTTTTGTTTGAAAATCACACATTTTTTTTATTTCTTTCCTTCAATTACGGGAACAGTTTTGGGAGCTCCGTTTACTCAGAGGGTTCTGAAAATTCATCTGTTTTTAATGCTAATCGATTAAGCTGGAAGAACAGATCGAGAAGAATATTTAATATGGACTCTTATTATGATCCCAATACATTCAGGTTGACATCATTACCGAGTTTTAAGAAAGCAACACAAAATCTCATTATACTCCCTCTGCTTTTCGACAAGCTTTTCCTCAAAGGCATTACCAGCCAACAATATCATGAAGCTAAATTTCCAGATCATTTACATTCAGGAAGCCTTGGCAATAGAAACTCCCTTAGTTCTCTGTGACATGGGAAGTTAAACAATTTAAAAGCTTTTCTTTTTCAGAAATTCACTCACAGGTGGGCTGTAGCAGGTGTGATTGTATTTTATAATGAAGTATGTATTTAACAGGTTTGCTAGTTATCTTAATCTACTGCCAATCTGTAATGTAAAATAAGCAGATAAGGCAAGCTAGAAGTCTGAAGCCTGAAAATATTTTCTGTAGCAGAAAACTGACACAGGAGGAACAATTTGGTTTCTGCTCATAGGAAGGTCTGCCTACAATCGTGAGTACAGTACCACAAAAGACTAGCTGATGTAAATGACTAAATCCATCACATACAAGATACTAGGCCAACACTGTTTGAATGACATGTATTTTCTTTTCCTCTTCTGCTTCTTTTCTACTTAATAGAACTCTTTCATTTTTTGTGCCTTTTCTGTTTTGCAGTATAACAAAGGCTCATGAAACCAATCCAAAACATATCATTTGCAAAAACAGTGAAAATATTTTTGGCCATGTAATATGTTTACTACAAAAAGCAGCCCTGTAGTCTGCAGATTCAACTCAGTCATGCTGCCTAGTCAGAAAATGGACTGTTCATAACAGTCCATTGGGCTGTTTAACCCTTAAACGGATACCTCAGGTCTTTAGAGACCCATGACCAAATTACAAACTCCCTCATTTTATTCAGATAAGCCCTCAAGTCATTTATATCTCTTAATCTATTTGTTTTTAACAATTCTGTCATGTGAAGCATCAAAATTGTTGAAAAAACATTCTTCTTATAGATATGTAAGAGTCCTTTTTTCTCCAGTATGCAGGTGATAGCAGGTCACGTTCTTTTTTTCTGCTTGGCCTTATTTCATGTCATTCATACTATAAATTAATGCACATACAAGCATGAACAAGTTTTTTTTACGGTAGTTTACCATTACAGTAACGTGATGGTGCAGTGCTGGTGTGTCAGGTATACTTTCAGATCAGAACCTTCTTTGATGTTGGAGGTTTCGGATGAAATGAACTCTGAATGATGATAAGCCTAAAGCTGATAATTATGAGAATTATATTTTGTGCAAAATGATCAAACAGATAATTTAGAAGAATTGTGGCAATGGTATACAAAATATGACAATGCTGTCAAGTCCATTGTATATACAGTATAATACAATTAACCTGACAGCAAAACCGTAGACACCCATGCTGCAATGACCATGACACAGTGACTGTGATTGACTGTGAAGTGCACATTTACAGTAGCCCATATGTAACTTGTGTATATAAACCTAAAATATAATAAGCTATGTTGAAAGATATCAATATGTTAGTATGTTTTATGTTGTTTAATGGATGGCAAAAATTTGTTTTGAGGGGTTAATTATTATTAATATGTATAATATATGTTCAGTATTATTTTAATTTGTAGCTCAATATGGGTTATATAAGCAACAAGTCTCTAAAGACAGACAAAACACTTGTTCAACAATATCCTCCTTCATAAGAGTAAGTTTTAAGCTCTTGATTATTCTACAAAAAATACATGGACATAGTTGTGATTTACAATTATATTTTGACTTGTTATGTCACCGTAAGTCCAAGCATCCCAGTCAAACCATTAAAATAAGCAGCTTATGTCAACATAACGGTTCATCCACTTGCCTGTCCAGAAATAAGTCAGTTGTTCATTAAGAGGGTAAGGCCTCTTCCTCCATTACTATCAGTGCTTCTTGTCTCTCTTCCTGTGAACATAATCAGCCGCATAATCAGCTCAATCTGTTTCATGGTCTCTTGCTACCGGCAGAATTGAAGCCAGGCTTGCCAGCTTCTCTAGACGGCACTCGCCATCACATTGTATTCAGATCAATTAGTATTCATCCAGCATCTCCGATTGCCTTCCCGCATTTGTCATATCTGGTGTGGATTCAGGTTCTCTCATGCCTCTGGTCATATTGGTCTTCATCTAAATCCAAGATCTTAATCACATTCTTAATATCTGTTTTGATTCTTGAAAATCAGCTCAATGAACAGGTTAATATTCCCTTCCATCTCCAAAACATTTCTGTTCTCTTGTTTTTGTTAAACTAAATATGTGCGACCATGATCCTGACACCATCTGTCTCCTCTCTCTACTTTCCTTCCTCCACTCACAGCAACCAATATTCAACAACCATGTCCTTGCCAATGAAGGGCAATCCTAGCATGACTAAACAAGATTTAACAGAGACAATAGTTATTTGGCCACAATACCAGCTAAAATCAACAACAACCACTAGTTTCTTCTCGCAGGCATTCAGCTGCACCGTCCACAACAACTGTTGGGTCACACGGATAGATATTCATCTGGAGCTTTCCAAAGATTAGGAAGGCAAGTGCTTTGCTATGTCTTATGGTAATGAAGGGTTGTTTTTAATAAGCTGCCTGTTCTCTCTCACTGGAATGTGAGACTAATATCTCAGCCTAAGTAGGAGGGTCACTTGGGTCAAATCCAGATGAAATTGCTGCTCACTTTTAATGCTGAAATCTTCAGTATCTATTGAAACATGAAAGAAAAAGATGAGTTAAATATTAAGACCTATCCTGTGGTATTATGGTGTAAAGATAAGGACTGTATTATAAAACACACACCTTTTCTTAAACATCAAACTTGCATTCTGTTTAAATATTTAATCTAACACTACAAAAAAGGTTGCAGAAATGTTTATTTCATAAACCAACTGAACAGAAGATCATGCAAAGATGAAAGTGGCAGAGGTGGTGTTACCTCAGACTGAAGGTTAAATATTACCTGAATAAAATCACTATCAGATTATGAGGGATCAATCTCCTCTACCTGAGAAATAAGAGCTCATCAAACACTACTTTAATCATCAGATCTGACTTATCACATATGGCTCTGAGACTATTAAAACATTATTTGCATGTGTTATGGCAATAGACCAAAGTGCACTAAATGGAAGGGTATTCTTACAATATTCATATGATATCTTGATGAAAAGTTCTATTTCACACAGGCTTAGCTCTCTACTAAAAATACTAAATACTGAGGTAGTGGAAAGTGAAGATATGCTCACTATTAGGGCTGTTTAAAACTCCAAGAGGACCGCTCCAAAGCTTTTATGCCTCTCACATATAGAGTGTTGTGCTTAGCATAGAGGAGGGAAGGCACATCTGCCCCAGAGTTTCCCTCCTCACCCTTCAGAAGGCCATCCCCTCCATTTCCAAAATTAAGCAAGTATGCAAGAGGGACCCCAGATCGATGAACACTCATCAGCCTCGCCATCTGGCCCCAGTTTGTTTTCTTAGCAAATGAAGCTGATTATTGAGCAGGGTGGCTAATGGCATTGAAATCTACTGGGTTGCTCCTGGTTTACTTGGCCATCTGAATTTTGCAGAGAAATTTGTATAATAACAGGTATTGAAATAGCCTCAGATGCAACTCATTCAGTACACAAGTGTACTAACATAATAACTGATAATGCATGCAGGTGTTTTAAATCAGCTTTTAATGGCTTTGAAATTGCTGATTGGGGTGTGGCCAGAAATGCAACATGCTTGAAAATAACCTACAGAGAGCAGTGCAGTTGCAGTTTTCTTTCCTTGGTGATTCAGCGTTATCTGATCTTGTCTCTGTGTATTCCATCCAAAATTGGCAATTTACAAAAACTTATTCTTCTTGACATGTTTCCCAAAAGGAGTGCCTGAATCATGGCATTATTTAAATAGATGATTTGTTAAAGCACAATTGTTTAATACAGATAAATATCTCTCTCATATCAGTCCACTGATGATTCAGTTGTGTCTCATAAGTTACTACATGATTTGACTATTTATGACATGATACATTAGTTATGACTGAAATAGGGTCAGATCAAAGCGGTCATATAGATGACCTCACTAAACTATTTTTTATTTGTTTTTATCATCATTGTGCTAATTAAATGTTCAAAAATACCCTACACCATCAGCTTCTAGCTGCTGATTTGTGGTGCTATGTGTTCATGTCATGCCACTCCACACCACCCAGAAAACAACATAATTCCCTGTTGAAGCTGATTCACCATCTGGTGAGTCCTTGTTGTCATGTGTCACTGTGATTGGCATGGTTGTTTGAGTGCTATGAGACCAGTGATGTGATTGGCTTATCATTATATTTAGTAGTATTTATTAGTATTATTATTCACCACACCCTCTGATCTATATTCCAGACCCATCCCTTGTGCAATTAGCACTGCTGCACATACATGATCCAAAATAGCAGTTCCGTTTGGAAACACCCACACAGTTAGTGTGCTCATGACCTACCACTTTGCACTAGTATTAATGCAAAATTAATATTCTGTTCACCATATTATCATCATCATGGTTTGCCAGTTTACTGGGAGGTTTTTTAGATTTTATCATTTTTATTGGCATATTTTGGCACAGCATCTCAGAAGTTGTTAGGAAAACTCTCTCACTCCGACAGCTGCCTCTAGGCCCCTATAATATTATCTCGTCTAATATCTTCTTGATTGTTATATCGGCTGTCATGACAGATTATCATATTAGAGGTTGACCGCTTTGATTTAGAAAGATGTTTTTAAGCATCTCACTTCATGTCAAACTTTCCCTCTTGTGGTTATATTTTGTCAGGCTAGAACAAGGAAATTACGACAAGTTTGTCCCTTCAAGAGAGTTTGGCAAATCCATCTAGGAACAGTCGTATGAGCAAGCCTCACAGAATCTTGCCTCATATAGTGATAAAAAAGTATGACAGCACTTAAGGCAAATCAAGATTCTACCTACTTCTGTGTATTTCCATGCCTTTCGTCCAATGTATACTGGGATGTACTCTAGCTCCTATACCCCTGAATACAACCCACAAAGCGAAAGAATGAATGAATCATAATAAATGTTTCATATACAATACTAATAGCCTTATATGCCAAACATCACATTCACTGCAAAATAGAGAGGAAGAAAAGGCTCAGAATGCACAGGCTTTTGCTATTCAGACTACTGGTATGTGCAATGAGGATTTTTTAGCACACTTACACTTGAGCTTAAATTCATTTATACAGTACAACATCTTTGTCCTTCTTAGTAGTATAGAAAAAAATTAGGCCATGGATTTTTCTCCTCTTCATGGCTTTGTTAAAAAACTGGCTTTAAATAACATACCTATAATTCAGTTATTTAAGATGTAATTGTCAACATGCACTCAAGACATTAGTGGGATACAGAAATTAAATTAAATTACTAAGATTAGTTAACTTATTCCTCTTCTTACAATACCTTATCCAATGTGGTTATTTTGATTAAAATCTTAGCAACCAGCACCAGGCTGTAGGAGATAGAATGGGATCCCCTAGAGTCTAGATGCTGGTGGTGGTCGTGGAATGAGCCAGCAGATGGTTGATGAACCTTTGTTTGGGTCTCTCTGGACACATGTAGGTCTGAAGGACAGAGTGCATAATTGCAACAATATTTTAAGAGGAGCACTAAAGGTCTCACTGACTAGAGGAATGTGGGTAGAAAGATCAATGGTCAGGTATGGTGAAGTCAGAATTGAGAATGAAAGGATTTGACAGTGTGGGAAAGTGCGAGTGTGAGTGACGGCATTTTTGACAGCATGGGAAAGTTAACCTGACATGTCAGATGGTTTATTACACAGAACCATCTGAGAAGTCTTCCATGGAAACTGTTTGGAAAAGGGCAGGTGCTTTGGAAAAAAAAAACAACTTGGCACGTGATTGGATGAATCCATCCATCACCGTCTATACTCATCTTACCTTGCGAGGCATCTGGATCCGCAATGCTGATTGGTCCGAACCATCAGTGGTTCAAACACAAGTGCATAACTTGAGGCCTAACAAGATGGATTCTCGCGTGATGTCATGATGTCATCATCTTGTGGTCTCACAAATCCAGCTGCCTTGCAAGGTAATGGGAATGTGGAGGTGACAAAGAAATAGAATGGAAGAAAATAGTAATGTTCACAATTGACATTTGAAGGCAGAGTGTGATGATAGAGATCTTCATTAGTGAACTTTCACCAAAGCTTCATTTTTACTATATTAAAACAGTTCATGTTGAAAGTCACTACAATGTAGTGACTCAGCTTCTGTTGGCTACAGTATTAAGCTCCCAGCAGTTCAGTCTTTATCATCCTGGCAAGCTATGATGCTGCTTGGTGAGTCAGTCTATATACTGTAATATTGGCTAGCAATACAGCCAGCCAGCTAAAACAGCGATAGACTCTCTTTGTTGCATTTATGCTGCTGAATTATCTGACTAACCCATAATGCAGAATGTTCTTTCCAGAACAACAGTCAACAATTTCAGTAGCTCCTGAGGAGGACAGACAGAAAGGGCTCAATTCTGGCTATTTCCTGGTTCCCAAGAAAATACATTCTGCACCTATGCCTACTGAACTTGTGTGTGCCTTTTTGGATGCTCACACTAAGACTATGTCCACACTAATATGTTTTCATTTTAAAACAGCATTTTATGATCTCTGTCCACACAAGCATTTTAGCCCCGTTTCAGAAATTATCTCTGTTCATACTAACACACCTGAAATACCTGAAATCCACATAGGGCTGATAACACCACTGGACATGGGAATTGTCACAAATCGCTCGAATAATAACTTGCCTCCTGCACATGTAGGCAATATTAGCATTGTTAAATGCTGAATTTAACTGCACAACAGCTGCTAGCATAGACAACAATGTCAGCAACACCTGTAATTTGTTATTCATGTTGAATTAACAACTGGTAGTCAAGGCTGATGTCATTTGTTTTCTTCTGGAAAAGGGTCATGTGATAGGGCGTGAAGAATCAGGGAAAGACACATCATGACTGATAAGATCCAATCAGTAAGCAAACATGGGTGTTTGCGTCATCGTTTTCAAAAGTCTCCGTTCCTGCCTATCCAGACTAAAATGCAACCCTGGAGTTTTCAAACTAAAATGGGGTCAGCAGCATTTTCAAAAGTCTCCATTTTAGGGGTGTGGACACTAGGCATAAATGTAGCAAAAGTTATGCGTTTTAAAACAAAAACGTGTTGAGTGCATGTAGCCTAAAAGAGCAACTGGAGCTAGTGCAATTGGGCAGCTGGCTTACCACTATAGACTTCAGACACTTTTGGTGCTTTGATGATTCAGTGGCTCCCAGACAGAGGGGGTTTGGCGGCCTCGTGGGCATCTCTATATTGCATGAGTCTTAGGCTCCCTGAGAGACATACAGACACATTGGAGTTGTGGTTCACCTGCTTCTATTATTGTCTGAGGTCAGTCAGGCTCAGTTACAGTGGTCATGTCTAACTCACCTCCGGTAGAATGATAGGCCTACAAGAATGTGAGCAAGCCAAGCACAGACAGAGCTACCATTGTCACCCTGCTGTGGGTATGAAGGCCAATCCCGATTAGCTGAGAAAGTATGTGCAAATTTCAGCATGCTGCCCTGTTAACGTCAACACTTTACATCAGTATTAATTTATATACTTCTTTGAAGTAATAATCTTGAAGATCTCCGTTTTGTTCTCTTTGGTGGTACCATATGGCAATAAGCGGTAATTGCAGGTGTGTTTTTCTTTTGTGCGGATAACCAAAATAAATTATTTTTGTTGTTTTTTTACTCGCAAATCTTTTATTGCATTTACAGTAACATAATGAGTGTAGTTGTTGTCGACTCAAGTACTTCACCTGGTTCACTGTCATCTGCTCCGCTGTGTGTGCAGCACACACAGACACAAGGAACCCTCGCTGAAGCACAAGTGGAGTGGAGTGGACAGGAGAGGATAGTGCGCGACCATAAATGATCGCAAAATGCAACAGAGACTGTTTATTTATGTTATTCGCCTAACTTATGTGCACTTGTTTCATTTCAGTTCAGTGTGAGAGTCTCTACTGTGTTTTGCTGTCAGTCCTCTTCTCCACTCTGAGGAGTACTGAGGGGCAGTGCTCAGCCCCGCATGCTGCACACACAGCGCAGCAAAGAAGAGACAGTTACTGCACTTGCAATAAAAGCTTTGCAAGTAAAAAGCCAAAAAGAGTAAGCTTTTGAAAAATAAGCCACTTCACACACAAGCTCCACTGATTTGAATGCATGGCGGGAAAGTTGCTGCCGACAACCAGTTTGTAATAATCATAATACTGCAAATGCAAGGGCTTTCATCAGTGGGCCTTAGGCTCAGTCAGTTACCTCATTCAGTGATAGATAGTGACTTAACAGACATTTACTTAAATGAAAATCTTCGAGATTATAAATTTAAAGGCCTTGAAACCTATAACCTTTTTCAATCAGCTCCTTACATGTGGTCTTTTATAAACACAGTTTTCAGCCAAAGTTATACAGTTTTGGTCATTTAACTTCAAGTTACTACAAGGAACTTTCATTTTGTATTGATTTTAGCAGCCCCTGTGGACAAAAGCAGTAGTGTTTTCTCAAAAAGAAGACTGCATTTCTCATGAGTACCACCACCTCGTCTTGTAAAGATCTTGGCGAGTGCATGCATTTTTAATACAATTTCTTCCTTTTTTAAATAAAGCTGTTTGCAGGATGCACAGCAAAGAGGTAAAGTATCTATTTATGGCTATGTAAGATAAATAATTGTAATATGAAGATAGTGAAGCAAAGTAAACTTTGTTTTAGTACCGTTCATACACCTAGGTTACATGTAAGGCTGCATTCACCACCAAGTCCAGCAATGCGGCACCTTACCGCAGGGTTGTGCAGAGGTGTGGACATGTTTATTTGTGCTTTAGAACGTAACCGCTGTGAAACAATCAGAAAATGAAGTTTTATTTCTCAGATTAACTGCTTTGTTCTTGCTGCACCACTGCTGGCTCCCTTTATTCACTCTCTAGCTCACTTAACCACTACTGCTCTCTCTCTCTTTCATTTTCACTCGTGCTCTCAGCTTGCTCGTGCTCTCCCTCTCTTTTGCACTCGTCTTTTTTAAAATGAGTCAGGAGGCCAACAACAAGTTTAACTTTACTTTTAACATTATCAAACTAAGAAAAATGTCCTTCCCCCGTCCTCCCCTTGTCCTAGTCAAGGATCGCACGATTTATGTCATGTGATGAAAATGAAACATCAAAAAATAACAGATTTTTTCGCAGCAATACCAATGAAAGTTGGAAAGGGGACTGCTGTCACTCCAGTCAACCATGAGCCCTTTGAAGAATCTTCAGAAAAAAGCTCTATATCTGCTGCTGCTGCTCCACCTAGCCAGTCTGCTGATGTTAAGGAGAACAATAGCCCTGCATGTAACGTTACTGCCTCTGCTGCCCCAACAAGCCAGCCGACAATATTCACTCTCCATTTGGTCCTCTAGCTAACGTTACCTCCTCTGCCTTGGCTTCAGCTAGTACTGGCCACTTTGCCTGTTATGTTGCTGCTCCAGCTAACCATTTGCCCTGTGCTCCGTACTCCTATCCAGCCATACACTCCTCCATTGCTCCAGGGCCTCCACCTCCCAACTCTGCTCCCTCTGCAAGCCTGGCAGAAGTCCACTGCTCCAGTGAGTGTTGTAGGGATCTGACTCACCGGTCCCACCAACCAGATGACTCAGCTATTCTCTCAGGTACAAAACATATACAAGGTGGAACACAGAAAAACCAGTCCGTTCAACCACAGTGGTTTAAAGACTCCCAGTGGCTAACATTGTGTCAAACGCAAGCAAAAATGTCACCTATGGACTGTTAAAAGACTGCGTTCGGGGTTAAGCAAAACTAATGAACATGCTTTCTCTGTGTTTGGATTTCAAAACTGGAAAAATGCTGTGTGCTCTTTTCAGAAACATGAAAGCAGCAAATATCACAGAGAGGCCATGGCTTACTACAATTTGTATTTATCCCAGCAGCAACGTATTGTGCCCCAGCTTGACACCCAGCTGAAAGTTAAACAACAGTACAGAAGCGACATGCTAGTTAAGGAGATATCCTCCATCATTTATCTCATGGGTCAGAGCATGGCATTAGATGTTAATGATCCAAAGAACAGCAATCTACAAGTTGCTTTAATTACGGGCTCAGGATTGACCTGAAATTTACCAATGGTTAGCTGACAGAATCTACATGAGAAATGACATAATCAATGAACTGATTAAATCAATTTCTCATTCAATATTATCCCAGGTTATTTCACCTATTCGTGGGGAGTTCTATGCACTAATTGCAGATGAAACCACATTTCAAATAAAGAGCAGCTAATGGATTTATTCTACAGAGTTGACAACAGCTATGTCCCTCACGAGGATTTAATGGGTTTATTTGACTTTCCTCAGGCTGACGCTCTGACCATTCTCACTGCACTAAATTACATTCTCATCCAATGCAACGTTTTGCCCAGTATGTGCCGTGGACAGGCATACGATGGGGCTGCAAGTATGTCTGGTCATTTGCTTGGACTTGCAGCACGCTTTAAATGGGACAATCCTGCAGCCATTTATGTGCATTGCGCATTGTCTTAATTTATGTTTGAGACACTGGGAATCAGAGATGCATTGGACTTCATGCAAGAGGTGGTACATATTGTGAAACAGTACCCCGAACAAAACCACAAGTTCCAAGTCTTAAAAAATGAAATATCCCTGGGCAATAATAACCTAAGTACTCTCTGTCCAATGAGATGGACTGTATGCACAGATGCAGTGAAAGCCTGCACACGCATTCCTGAGTCCAGCAGATCATTACAGGAGACTGTACTTTGAAGTTCTGGATATACTTGATGATGTATTGGAATGGCGTTTTGAGCAGAGAGACTTGCATATGGTAGCTGCCCTGGAGTGCCTGATTGGGGAGACGGTCGGTTTCCCGTCTTCCATAGTGGATCTCTACAAGAGGGATTTTGACTTTGACAAAGCACACAGCTTGATATGTTGCCAGACGCAATTCAGACTTCTGGGATAGAAGCAGGCCAAACAGTATCATCAGTAGCACTGGCAATGAATACAACTCCTGTGGCAAAACCTCTATTGCCAGAGGTGCACAAGCTGTTGAAGTTATTCTACACCATCCCTTTGTCAACTGCCAGTGCTTAGAGGTGTTTCTTATCCCTCCGTCATTTAAAGACATATCTGAGATCAACGATGACCCAGAAAAGACTAAATAGCTTGATGTGCGTCCACACACAAGGATTTTTTGGCAACAGTGGATGCTCTGGGGATTGCCAGGGACTTCATCCAGCACAATGACAGACGGATACACTTCTTCGGCAATATTTAAAGAGCAGTGGTGAGTTTGATGTTTCTTTTTAAATTCTACATAGTCTTTAGGCTCTTAATATGTTAGCTGTAATACCATAAAGATCGTAAGTGGAAGTCAAGTTAAAGTTAAGTGTGTGTGTGTGTGTGTGTGTGTGTGTGTGTGTGTGTGTGTGTGCGTGTGTGGCGGGGCAGGGGGGGGATTTGAAATGCGTTCTGTGGTCCATGGTCCTAGTAACATCTTTGTACTCCCTCATGGTACAATGCTATATGTTCTTCACTTAACTGTTTCCCACTCTGATGGGAAGCTCTGTCTCGCCCCGCTGTGGCCTGTCCTGCTGTCATGGAGTCTCAGCACCTGCTAGTGGTCTCGTAGCAAGTAATACTACTGATCCTCGTCTTGATTTCTTTGTGTTTTGTTGCCACGGTCTGGATCGTTGAGACGGAGGATGTGGATTAATTGACTCATTGGAAGAGAACTCATGTTCTGTGGGGTGAGGAAAATGAACTGTCTGTGGCGCTGGCTGCCATAAATTGTTTAATCTGATTTTGCAGGGAATCTCACCCATTTAGAATAACTATATAGAAATAGCCAACCTTCTCGCTGATGGTCTCATTTGCTTGTGTAGATCATATAGAGGCATCAGAGGCATAATGAGACTGCCCCATAACCAGTTAAAAGTTCAAGTGTTTTTTGTCTGGGCCCCTCTCAGTGCTTTGTAGTGGGTGTGGCTCTGCTGGAGAAAAAAGGTGATGTCACATACTTATGGGAACCAATCAGGATTTAGCACAAGCACATGATTTTTTTCAAAAACTTTCACTTTGATTATTGCTTTTTTTAGTCATGAGGCATTAAGGTTATAGAGAAACACTTTTGATTACATTTTCAAGGGGCTTTTTTTTGTAAGGCTGCTCAAACGCACACATACACACACACACACACACACACACATACACACACATACACACACACTCACACACTTTATAGCAAGTTAAAAAAAATACATGAAAAAGCTTAATGGCCATGTTTATCCTGTGGTTATATTGCCCAACACTGATCTGATATCTGTGATGTTATTGTTTATGTATGTATATTTTTAAATGTATGATAAATACAACATGTTGATTGTTTTCTCTTATATTATTGGCTAAATCCCAAAATACATTGTTCACTTTCTTGTTGCAAAATGTTCATACCAGATCTGTCAATTCCCAACGACAAAACTTTCCCTTCCCAACGGAAATTAATTTCATTTCCTTAAGTGACCTCTCAACACCCAACCCCCTCCTTTAAAAAAAGCCATGTAACCCTTAGGAAAATAATTACTTTTAACGGTAGAAATTGCCCATCCCCCAGGAAGACTATTGACACCACCTTCTGGCTCCTGTCCAAAAAGTTGTCTGTGTGTGTGTGTGTGTGTGTGTGTGTGTGTGTGTGTGTGTGTGTGAGGCACACTTACAGATGGTCAACAATAGAAAGCAGTCCAGTGGTCCAGCCCCTCCCTTTCAAAGAGACTTCCTTCATCAGCCTCTTCAATACCCAAGCTGCTTTTATTACTCTTTAACCCAGCTGCATGCCTGAAACCGCTCATACATTTTCTATTAACTGTTTGAAATTAAACAGCCTTAACCACCAGAGAGGAGGATGTACAGTATTTATAAAGATAATTTGGATTTTCAAATGTAAACAGGCAGCCTTGGTCAAGAGAGAGATTCATTTGTGTCAAATCATTGAAAAGTGCTTAAAAGTAATTGTATGCAATATGAATAGTATTTTTTAATCAAAGCTACATTTTTTTGCTCCATATTTATTATTTTGCCCAGAATACAGGGGCATTCTTTATGTATAACACTTTTAGTTATTAAAATAACATTGCACAAATACCACACAGGTACAAATGTACTACACATGCTGTATTGAACTATGGGTTACAATTATAATTTCCAGTTCAAGCCATTTATTTAAGCAGGTAAATGTGTTGTTTAAACCAAAATAGTGTTAATTATTAAAATGCACACAAAAATATAATTAAATGAATTGTTTGTTTGTTTTTTAAACAGGCTTGTTATTATTAGATATCCTGTGATAAATTGCTCTACCTTCTTAATCCAGCAGCCTCTGACTTTGGATGCTTTTTTCCTTGTCTTGTAATTTAAATGTAAGTTTACTAAGTTACCATTGTAAAGGTAACAGAAGAGGCTATAATCCATTATATATCACAAAGGCGCCCTTCAATTTGGGAAATGTGTGCCAAAATATGTCTTTTGTTAGAGAACTTAAGTGCATAAAATCTAACTAAATTAGGAGGTAGTCCATTTTAATTCATCTTTCTATGAAAAAACATATTGTTTACCATCACTTCCCTTATATGCAATTTAAAGCTTTGTCCATTTCCAGGCAATTAGTGATCGGAAGGGTTATATATCATTCAGTTAAAAAAGAGAAGAAAAAGAAAAAGTACTTGAATTGAAGCAGAGATGTTTGATTGGTTAAAACAGCAAAACACCACAAAATGTCATGATGTAATTGGTGGAAATGCATGCATCACTTTCCTGTTTCTATTTGAATGATGCAACTGCCAGATGCCAGGTTCGTGGGGGCCCCTCTCACAGCAGAGGATTGCTAAGGAAACCTCTTCATCCGTTAAAATACCGTGAGGCCCTGTAACTTAAGATCAATAGCTCTGAGACAGGATGTGATGTAGTTTTCTGGTCAGCTGATGCCTAGTGTGTGAGTGCACAATAGCAACAATACCAAGCACACGTGCTCCATTGTCACAGTGAAACTGAGACATAAGCCTTTCCCCTGTGGCTTCCTTCCACCTCCCATCTGTCTTTTTTTGTCTCCGATTGTTAGACACCATGTGGCTCCAACGGTGTGTCTGAAACAATGTCAAGACCACTGATGGTGTTATGGTTTAAAAAACGCAGTCACCAGAAAGTATTCACACATCTAACTATTTGGCTGTTAAGACTGACTCAATGCATTAAAATATAAATGATGATACTCTGAGATACTCTATGATACCATACTAGTATCTATGTCATAGTGGAATTACGAGCTTAATTTTGAGTGAATTTCAATTTTTGAACAACTGATAACAGTTAAGAGCTAGAAGAAAGACAAGTGAACAATGTTGGTGGAAGTATCTGACATCTGATCAATAGGGGGCCCTATTGCCACTTTCAGAACAAATTTGTTTTTAAAGGACCAGTGTGTAAGATTTAGTGGCATCTAGCAGCGAGGTTACAGATTGCAACCAAATGAATACACCTTCCCTTCCCCTTCCAAGTGTGCAGGAGAGCCCACAGTGGCTGTCAAACTCTCAAAAAACAGGACAAGCTTCTTTTTTTTTCAAACAAAACAAAACAAAAAGTTTGTCCGTTCTGGGCTATTGTAGAAACATGGTGATGCAACATGGCAGACTCCATGGAAGAGGACCCACTCCCTATGTAGGTACAAAGGACTCATTCTAAGGTAACAAAAACACAATTATTTTTATTTTCAGGTGATTTTAAACTAATGAAAAAATACGTATGAATATTATATTCAATTTCTGCCAAGTCTGTTCTGCTAGATGCCACTAAATCTGACACACTGGTCCTATAAATAAATCAGAATGTTTTGGTATTGATAGTGTTTAATAAATTGTATTTTGAAAAATCTAGTTTTCCAGATGCATTGGCTTAGTGTGCCATATTTCAAATGAACCTTTTCAAGCCTGAACATCTGTCAGGTAACAATTTCAAACCTCCTTAAAGTTCAGATTTCACCTTTAAAAGGTGACTTAATGCATCCATGCTTTTCCTCAAATTAAATTAACCAGTGAAGCAAGTGGAGTTAAAATAAGCTTAACCTAAGTTACCATGGGAATCTATTATTACAAATTACACTGGTTCAGCTCAGGTTTATTTCCATATTTACGTTAATCAGCTCAATTAGCTGAAATGAAATGTGGCAGTATGTATGCTCTGAATACTGTACTGTATGTCTGTATGTACCTTACAAGATAATGTTGATCTAAAGGGGTGGTAAGGTATTGTTACAGAGCAACACATCTTCAGTTGAAGTCTGTTCATGATTTTGCTAAATATAGATATGTGGGAAATATGACAAGAAATGGTTTAAAATATACTCGTAGCAACCAGACCTTAGTCTGAGCTGACTTACTTAAAGGCTCACATACTCATTCTGTTACCGGGAATCTCATCTCTCCTTCCAAATTGTTTCAGTCTGATTTGGTGAGGGTTGAAGATGGCTGCAGTAGATGTCCACCGTCACCCCAATACAATCACCAACCAAAAATATCAAAAAATTACATTTGAAAAGTCCACAACAATCCAGAAATCATGACATAAGTAGTATATTCTTATTGTAGTTCTCTTATTATGAGATCATAGCTTGATTCCCTTTTCAAGGAAGGAACTTCAAGCTAGTGTACATACTATGAAAGTTTGAAAGTCAAACAGCAATAACTGTGGGTCCTGCTATAGATTACTGTGAGTCATGACTGACATTTCTTTTTTATTATTGTTTTTTTTTTTGGTTTCTGTTAATTAAATTTTTTCTTGTCTCTTGTCTGTTTTATCCTCCATCCTCCTTTAACACATCCTACTGTCCAATGCACAGAAAAAAGACTTCAAAACCCAACATTACTGAGGTAGTGTTGATACTCTAGCCTATAAAATATGGCCTGATTGGAGGACACAGAGGGTGGACCATACCAAGCGGATAAATTGGTCATAACACTGCTGAGAGCTCCCAACAGCCTGCAGCCATTTATATTACTACAATATGTGCCAGAATGTATGCACTATGCATAGGTCTGTGTGGGTGTGTGTGTAGGCTGTCAAAACTGCAAAGGGGTTGAGAATTTCTTTGGCTGATCATTGTCATCATTGTACATGTAACAGTTATGTTACATGTACAATATTTAATGTTATAGTATGTTATTCTTTTTCCTACAGTTATTTATTTTCAGTTATGTTTGGTACCCTCAAGTCTGAAGTGCCACAAAGTCCCCAGATATATCAATCACATGGCTTTGCGATTCATATTTTTTTCCAAGCTAATATTACCTTTCTCATCCCAAAATGCAGAAGCAATAATGAGCAGAAGCATCAATCCTACTTTCTGACACTTTATGCTTGAAAAAGAATTTTCATGTCAGGCAATAACCGCTAGTCAGCCTCAGTGGCACAAGCTCTGGGCTTGCGCCTACACCAAAGCCTAATGGGATAGATCAGCTCTTGCATAACTGGGGGCAATCACTCACTCCGTCTCCTCTCTGACAGGACTCAGTTATGGCTTCTGGGTAATATCATTTCTGTTATCTTAAGATATCAAATTTCTGTCTTTATTGGCAAAGACCTTAGCAAATGGAGGATAGTTTGCTCGCCTTGGCAAGACAGACGATGAAAAATGAAAGCATATTTATCCACCTCGCAAGCCTCATTTAGGATGGAGTTCTCAGGACTGTGGTGACATTTTAGGGCATCAAAATGCTGCACAAACTTTGATGTCATGGAGCTTTTGTAAAGCATAACCAACACCCTGTACCTGATGTAATACTTTTGTTGAGACCTTTAGATCCATTTGCCTCCGGGGGTGTTTCACAATGCTTCATGCTCTCATGCTTTCCAGTGTACACTTCAGATACTAATTTGCAATTATATCTTATTACCTCTCCATCACAGTGTAGAATGCATTAATAAAACAAGTTTATAAGTTTTTCACTGTCAGCAGTCTAGTCCATCATGAATAAAATAATCCCATCTGCAATTTCATTGTTAGTGTTTTAAATGGGATGTGTGAATATCTCACAGTGCCTTGCAAGCTCTACAGTACAAAATTAGCCCCTCTGTTGTCTTATATTGGTCTGAGATGTTATTTAAGATGTCTCTTTGTGAACACTGTACACAATTAACAGAGAAAATGCCTATATACAGCAATGCCAAATAAAAGGACAGAAGAACAATGCATGTTATGCTGGCTACATGACCCCAACTATATGTGAGTATTTATAAGTGTGTAAGTGTGTCTGTATGTATGTGAACATCTGCTGTGTATGAAATCTGCTGTGCTAACTGTGAAAACACTCTCTCCACACTTCTGTTGGCAGGACAGAGTGATGTTTCAGTGTGAAGGGGATTCATCAGATTATAGAGAGAATGAAAAACTTGACTCACTCTTCACATGAGCTGTAGATCTTGGAGTGATCTACAGTCTAATGGGTGCTGCTGCTGACATTTGGGTTCCTCACATGGACCATTATTTGACCCTTAAGTGCTTACCATTGCCACTGAGCCTTGATGCTTTCTCCATGTCAAATATTATTAGTGAGGAAGCTCTGACGGTTTACTCCTCAAGTTGACCTTCAGTTGAGTTACATGTGTGATGGAGAATGACTCTTCTAAACATCCATTGACTCAGCCCTTTCCTCTTGTTGCTGTGGATCTGTTGATTAATGAGTCACCTGCACCTTGTAGAGAATCAGCAGTTCCAGCCACCAGACGTCATCAGCCTCATAAACAACAAACCCAACCAAACAACAGTAGGGCCAATAAACGAAACACGCTGGGTACCAACAACTACCCTCACACCCCTGGGGTGTCCTCTCTGCCTGCAGGCTCACGACAATGGGATGACTCATCCACAATATGCCACACAACAACCCAAACCAGATCTGCCTGTTTTGCTTTTACTTGTGAACAAGATAAGATTATTGCCTGATAGTAGAGCTAGGATAAAGGTAAGAGTTATGGAGTGTCTCCAAAACAAATAGATTTCATCCTCTGTGGATCATAAATATCCATATTAAATTTAATGAAAATGTAGACATTAATTTTAGAGATACTTTGTCATCGACCGAAGTGTTCATCAAAGGGACTTTTTGACCCGATGGAGGCAAAAATCAATGTTCACCAATAATTATCGCTGCTCCAGTACTTTTCAGTCCTCATCACTGCAACTTCCACACTATGAAGCATCCAGTAAGGATCTTCTTAGTTATGTAAGGACCCACAGCATTGTCCCACAGTTCAAGCACATTTATTAGAGCAACTGACATTCAAAATGTGTAGGTGTAATGTGAACACTTTGGTCAGAATATAGGAATTTGTGCCTTAAATGTTGCTAAACATTGAATTTTTACAGGTATTTTACTCAATCAAGTCAGGCTCAATGTTTTGCCCTGGTTTTCTTTTATAATGTCTTTGTTGTAATGTGAATTCAAGTTGTATGTATCATAAAACAGAGATATGAGTTAGACATTGGGATTTGTGCAAGGGACCCAGGAGATAAGATCATATTAAACAACAGTGCAATTATCATAATAATTAGGTCTATATTATCACCACAAATGTGGGTTTGAGGAAAATCTACATAGTCTGTGTTACAAGTGTGTGTTTCATCATGCCAGGGCATGAACAGAAGACAATCCTCTGAGACTAATTTGCCCACCTACTATGGCTAATTACATACTGACAAAAACACAGCTGGTAGAAATATG
Organism: Thunnus albacares; assembly: GCF_914725855.1. Classification (NCBI taxonomy): domain Eukaryota; kingdom Metazoa; phylum Chordata; class Actinopteri; order Scombriformes; family Scombridae; genus Thunnus; species Thunnus albacares. The sequence continues at coordinate 26,566,698 of NC_058106.1, forward strand.
TAAAGGGACATTAATACTCTACTGGATGAGACAGACAACTACTGTGTAGATAAAAATGGCATGATGGTGTAAATTAGACCACACCTTTAAAGTGTGATACAAGGGTGATACAAGTCTGCTCACTTCCTTTGAGCAAAAGAGTGTTTCATAGTATCATATAACCATCGCTTCTTGGCTTTTTGCTCTCAATGTGAGAAACCACAAGTGCTTGGATGCTGGGCTGAATCACATATGAATGTTTTAACACATTACGTATGTACTCCTGTATGTATATTTCATTATGTATGAATTTTTGATTTCTCAGCATTCCATATAGATGAAAGTGATTAGTAGGCATACCCCTGAATATCAATACTCACAGCTGTAACTAAAATACTGACTAGATTTGATCTAATTTTCATAATACAGAAAAGGCATATATAGAATGTAATAGTGATCTCACTGTTTAATAGATCTGTTTACCGATCTTGCGGCAATCATGGTATTTGGCAAGGTTGAAGCTCTTTCTCTGGGATGACACCCTTTGATGTCTCCCTGCTTGTTATTTAGGCCTAAATACCTTGAACTCCTTCAGGGATAAATAAGTTCCTCAATCCTCCCCTCTCATGCTGCCACAGAGGATAAATTATATACAGATCTAGTTCTACTTCCTCTCATCATAATAATATGCTTTGCATGGCTTTTCCACTTCATCTAGAATCATGGTAATCCCTGTGCTTCTGTGTAATTATCTCTCCTCTAGGCTGATCTCAGTGCACCTCACCTGCTCAGCCTAGTCACATTACCCCCTCACTTTTATCTATGACTCTTAAAGCTGCTGCCAAGGGTCCTCTTAACTCACCCCACAACTTTTCCCTTTGCACCACCTTCCCCCAACACACACACCATGTCTCTGTCTCGCTCTCCTATTCCCTCTGTTTCTCATTCTATCCTTCAAGAGGAATGTGATTAGCAGGGAAAAAAACAGTGCTTCACGGCAAATTTGTATTGCGGGTATATCCCTCATTAATTTCTCAACCATTCTAATAAGTGGAATGAAAAGAAAATAATGGAAATATAATTTGCTAAATTGACATGGAGTCATTGGGTACCTGGGGGAACAGCGGCTGTTCTTTTCTGTTATGCATATTATCATACCATTCTGGCCCATTCTTGTGAATGACACTTATTCTCACTCAAAAAGAAGATTTCCTTTATTTTAAAGATCTCAAATTCAACATGCTTTTATTCAATGGCATTTTTTTTTTCTTTTACCAGAAAGTCTAACAAAACTGAAATGATGGACAAATTGAACCTTGTGACAGACTTTGAATTGGGAGAAATGTTTCTGACAGTAATTTTTGTTTACTACAGCAGATGTAAGTCATATTTCCACTCTCATCTCCCAATAGCTGTCAAAAACACAAATATTAAAACAGAAAAGGGCAGCGATTACCTTCAAAAAGTAGGAAATGTAATTCAAATCAGAATTTCAGGAATTCTAAACAGTCTCTACATGTTTGAAAAAACAGTCAGTCAGCAATATTTTAAAAGGCATTAACGTCATATAAAACGTTTCCTTTAAATGCTGTGAGTGTTAGGTAGAAAGATAATTTACAGTATATATAAATGTATTTCTGCATTTGCAGAGTGTGGTGACTGATTTAAGCTAGTAACTTTGCTGAAGGCTAACTGTGCTTGTGACTTTTCAATTATCCAACTTCTTGCTCAAATAGCTTTTATGCCTTCACACAGTCAAGTTTAATTTAATGGTCTTGGAAATATTTTTCATTACTTACTCATTGAGTACTATGTCATACTGAGAGGTGCCTCACAGTGCCTGGGGAATGGAGTCAGCAATGACTGGCTGGACTGGAGGCGGAGAGTCTCCAGACAGAGATGGAGTCTGAACTTGGACCCCTTTTAAGCATTTACCATATTGATTAGAGAGTACATACCCAATTTTGACCAAATGTATGTGAATTAATAAGTCATTAAAAATATTGCTTGTTGCTATCTGCAGTTGTAGCAACTGTGAGGACAGACAGGATAAAAATGACTACAAAAATAACTCAAAACGTTTTTATAAAATTCCCCAGAATGTGTCTGCATGTGTCTTTCATGCAGTTGCTACATGTCACCCACAGGCTAACTTGTCTGCAAGACTTGAGTATCATGCCTGTCTTGAGTCTGTTGTTGAAGGTTTAAAACAATGTGTGTGTGCCTAGTATGTCTGCATGTGCGTGTGTATATTACTGTAGTGTAAAAGTTTCCACTAGACTTACCCACCAGTGTGCTGAAGAAGGTCTTTCCTCAGGGACGACACAAAGGGCAGAGGTGTTAATTATTCTACAGATCAGCGATGTCAGCAGAACTCTCTCATTGCTCCTAATTGTCCCTTTGGGGGCGCTCAGGTCCTCATTATGGGAATGCTTTGTAATCCAGTGTTGATGTTATTTTGCTGAAGCATTTTAGAAACATGTGCAGATGTTTTAATGCTTGTTTCATTTACAGGGGGAATCTCATTCTACTCATTCAGTATGATGGTGTATACATCAACTATAGAATGTGTTAAAATTGACAAGAGACTAATTAATTAAGTGCAGAAGACTAATTAATCCAGCAAAGATTGTGCTGAATTATTCTTGGCAGATCTTTCAAGTAAAGAAAAAAAGATATTTGAATCTACAAGACTTCTCTGCTTCTCCCTTCCGTGGCTCAACAAGCTAAAAGAGATAAGCTCAACACTATGCCCTGAGACTGATGGACTCATTGTTTAGATCTTTGCTATGTACACCATGGAGTCAAATATCCCTAACACAAATAAGAAATTACAAAGACATGGACCAAACACTATACATGAACCTCTCTAACCCATGCTTAAAAACTCAGACTTGCAGTCAATTATTTTAATTGATTAGAGCTCTGTTTTTATTTTGGTACACTCTTCTATAGTGCTGATTTACTACATGTTCACAGCGGTTTTAGGAAGCACCTGTGATTAGTTTTTCAAACTAACACTTGTACTCCTGCCAACTTTTGAAAAATCCACCCATAGTCATTAAAGGATGGATTCACAATTTATCAAGTCCATCCTAAAACAACAGCCAGGTGCCCATATGAACATTAAAACAGATTTTGCTCACTGTAACAATTCCTCCTGTTCATACTGACCATTAGAAAATCATCTCCAAATGCACTTACAATGTAAGAGATGGGGGACAAAATCCAGTCCTCGTTTTGAGAAAAAAAATGTGTCTAAAAACTTGTTTGAAGATAATACGAAGCTTCAGCTGTCTGAGTTAGTCAAATAACGTGGAAATCTTCCACAGTTACTGTCAAAAAATCCCTCTTTGTGTCTTGACGGACACTTTTCCTGTTCAGTTTAAGTTGAAGCATAGCAACAAGAAGAGGGAATTCTGTACTAAAATGACTGTAACTTTGAAAGAAATTGAATTAATTTAACTAATTTGGATGGCTGAGTCCTCATATTAGCTTCAAATAAACTTTTAAATGCACTATTGCATGGAAGGAGGGCTGTGGGTTTTGCCCCCTATCACTTACATAAAAAGGGCATTATGAAGAGATCTCTCAAAGGCTGGTATGAATAGGCGGAATGATTACAGCAAAAAAAATGTGTCAGTGTTCATTTGGGCACCTGGCTATTGTTTCAGGACTGACTTGAAAAATTGTGAACCTATCCTTCAAGGCTAGTCATCAACTTGATTGGTTGGACCACAAAAAGAAGCAGTGATCTTCTATGTTACCAGTTATGGTGCTGAGGGTGATATACTTTTTGCAGATAGATGGTCTGTGTTTGCTGTGCGACAATTGTCTTCACTATCCAGCACTTTCACAGAATTTAGTCCATTGCTTTTGCTTAAAGCCATGACAGTGACATTCATATTATTAACCATTCCTATATGAAACAGGAACATCAGAATCATTTTTTGTCAAAATGCCATGTGTGCAGATCTCTAAATTTGACAAAGAAATATGAATTATATTATAAATGACAGATTGTATCAATTCAGATGTCAATTTTTTATGTTAAAAATGTTCTATTCACATAAAAGGAAATGGTAATACACAAAAGTGGCTGACAGAAACAGAATTTTGTTATTGCAATTTGTCAACAGCCCAACACTCTATCAATCGACTTGTCAAAAATAATTATTCTGCCACCATCGTTTTCGGATTCTAACAAACTGTTCACATTCTAAATTACTGACAGGCTATTTTTCCTGTTTCAGCAACAGTGGGTTAGGCTGTTGGCTTAGCAGTATTTTCCCTTGATGCATATCTACAGTTTTAAAGGCATTCTTCTCAAACCATGCATTTGACAGAATCTTTATTATTAAAATGTATGATTGCTCGGTTCGCCCTGCATTGAAATTACTCCCATTGCTCATCCAGATAGTAAACATCAAGATAATGTGAAAAGTAAACGTCAATAGCTTCTTGTCTATTAAAGCAAAAGCCTCTCCTACATTAATTTTAAATAAATCCTTTTGACACACAGTAAAGGTTACTTTTTTTCTGACTAAGGTCAATAGGCAGACAGCATGAGCCAATGAAAGTGTGAATACATCATAGACACTAGAGGCTGGGTCTGGTTAAAACCGTGGATATAAGCAAATATCTTCCCTCTGAGGGTTGATCAGTGGTATTTCTCAAAATATCCCTGAATCTGCCTCCTCTCAATCTAGACAGCTAGGTATGATGAAACAAGGTATTTGATCTATATTTTCATGCAAATTATGATCTATTTGAATCCTCTTACTAAACAGTAACTGATCCAGCAAGATTAACTAAGAAATTATTTTAAATTATAATATAGTTAGAAACATGCTGAGGTACAGTAGGCTAACAAACATGAAGCCACGACACATTTATATTAAAGGGGGAAAGAATTGCTTTACAAGTAATACAGTCCCCATATGCTTTGTACTTACTCTTCAGTCATTAACATATTTGACAAATGATTTTTACTGAATAAATTCCTGTTTCTTTTTTAAGTCTATATAAGTGTTCATTTCAACCCATATATCATATGTGTCCTTGACATTTCCTAAAATGGTGTTATTAAAGGTATCCTAAGGTTATGAGGCTTTGGAGAAAAAGAGTATTAAATATTAATAGCGATTATCTGCCAGTGGGTTATTTTTACCACTATAGACAGTGAACCTCAGTATCGCTGCAGGACATACAGGACTCACTTGTTGTACATCCACAATATTTCCAATTTATATTACCATACTGCGTAATCTAGCCAATAATTTATATAGGCTACACAAACAATCCATCTCTTCCAAGTTAATAGGGAGCTTTGGGAGCAGACCCAAACACATAACACATTTAAATACAAACCACACTATTTTTAACTAAAATGCAAACTGATTTAAAACAGTGGAGACACATTTCCATCAGCCCACTGTACATAGTCAAACAGCCCTTGGAATTACATTCATATTGGATGAATCTGGCACATATGATTCTACGTCCAGGAGTCTATGTGCCCTTTATGTAGCGAAGTTGAAATTAAGGCCATGGAGGTTAGGTTATATGGGCATGTACTGCATCCAATCTGCTGCTGCTTGGAATTTGTGTCTATAACATATCAAACCTGCAATTACAATTTGCTTTTTAACTGTAACCACAATCATTCCCCAACTCTGACCAATGTTTTAGTTATCTAACCCTAACAATATCCTAACCTTATTCTATTTAATTTATAATAACCACAAACCCCCCATTATGAAACATTAACTATTTCATAATTGCCATGTGCAGATTTTATAGAAAAGTTATTTTAAAACATTGTCACGGTACATTAAAAGATATTGTCATTAAATGTAATCCAGGGTTTTTCAGAATCTACCAATATCATATTCTTTTCTCAGAAAAGATTTGGTTGCCCAGTGCATGCTGTATTTTTGATATGCCACACCTTTCCCTGTTGTTCCAGAGTTAACTGTTTTTATTGTTTTGATAAGTTTACGTCATAATTAGTGATAAAATGGAAAATGCAGTGAAACAAGTATGGAATCTTGTCTTGGCCTCACAGCGCTGACAATCTATAGAGTCACAAAGTCCTAAAAGGGAGGAAATCAGGGTGGGCGGATAGGTCAACAAAATGTAAGATGTCAGATAAAATGGCTTTATTTTAGCAGTGGTGATTACAGTTTTGGAAAGTACTGACAAATTATGTTGTCCTGCTGATAGGGCCATCAGATTAGAAAACACTTACTATATGGGTCATTGTGGAAGTCAGATACAAACAATATTTTGAAGGACTTGTTAAATATACAGTAGCAGCAGACTCAGGACAACATTCACTAAGGATTTTGCAAAAATTTTTTGGGCACAGATTCGGAACCGCAGTTTGCGTGTCATTTGTGTGAGTGTCTGCAAGGTGTGCCTCTTTCGTCACTGCAAATGCTTTTAAGGAAGGATCATGCAAATAATAGGAAGAGACATGTTAAGAGAGGGTGATTATGTACTCTGCTGGATTTACAAAGGTCATGCAATTTACTCTATAACATTGTGCAAATGAGATTTAAATGAGCCACAAGGTTGTAGTGGGCAAAACTAACATGCATTAAATATGGGCTTATATATAATGAAAAACCAATTATTAGAAACTAAAATGAAGCCATAGGCTGTTATTAATGAAGAAATCATATTACTGTAAGGCAAACAAATAGTGGACAAGAAGTTATGGTTTATATTCATAAAATTTGAATTTAAACCTAATCATCAATATAATCACTGAATACATGCTGATTGCTGCAAACATAATAAAGTGCACGTTTGCACAACATCATTCTCACAGTAAATCTTGCTCTCAGCATATCAATATTCAGTCTCTGTCTTAGCAGGTGGAACAGATGGGCATTGGGACATTATTTGTCATTGTTATTTATTTTAAATGGCTAAAGATGAACAAAGACCAGCAAGCACCTCACTTCCCTCTTACCTCACTATACTAGCTCAAACACCAGATTGACTTTAAAATCCTTTTGCACACCTTTAAAGCTCTGCCACAGCATTCAGCTGCACTGCATCCAAGTTATGGAGCTCCTCCCTCCTTCAAGCACTGTAAGAACATTAAAATGCCTAAGAGCAGACAAGTTTAAGCTGGCCTATTTACTGTGATGAAAGTGTTCACTGATGTATGTGATTTTTTTTTCATGTGGTTACCTATCCTTCACTGTGTGAGATATGCTGTTGCCTTTAACATTTATGTATTGTGCTTTTAACAGTTTGTCAGATAACTTGATACTTTTAGATTAGGTTCTAAAGTGACCTTAAGTGTTTTCAGAGATAGCCAACAAATAAATATATGCATCATCTGTGAGGATGGGAAAAACTATTAAGACTATTGAACATCAAGTTCATATATCAAGGTCTAGTTTAGCATGTAAAAACCTAGATTCCCTTGAATGCACCTTGAAACACAATCTGATTAGAAAAATTGTAATCATATTTGCAAAGATTCATATTTTGTTATTATTGGTTATGTGCTAATGATGCACAGTAATCCCCTACAGGAGATTAATGCTGTAAATGCCAAGAAGACATTTGAATAGAATTTTTAGTTTACAGGCAAATGGTGCCAACCTGGAGAGGATCCTTTTATCTTGTATCCAACCTGTGATGTCCCTCTTTGCAGTCCCACTCTCATTTTGCTTAACCTCTCTCCAAAATACGTTCTCCTCTAAAAAATCTCTTTCAATCAGAAAACCTCTCTCCATCACCTAACATATCCTCTCCCTCCATCTCAATCCTCTCTGCAAAAAGGCTTCTCTTGTCCTCATAGCACCTGGAAAAAAGAAAACCACTGTCAGCCACTCTCTTCCTATCACACCCTCTGAAACATCGCTCATCTGTCTGTCCAGAAAATAAGCTGTCAGGATGGAGCAAGCCACTTGTCTAAGGATCATATTTATGTAAGAGTTGTGTCTGCTTCCAATTTCACATAGACGCAACATCTTTCACCTTCACACTCCACTCCAGGAAATTCATGTATTTTCTCCATGTGATTGCAAATTGCTCCTGCACTCCACATCCCCCATTCTTATTTCTAGTGCTGCTGATGGATCAGGTCTGTGTTACTGGCAGCTGCATTTTCCATATGGATCAATGGCGGTGTATGCATTGCTGATCACAGATGACTATAAATATTTGATGCTGCAATATTGTTTTGTTTGGAACACATAAATCTTAAGTAATATACACTCAACATTCACACCTCAGTCATTTTATTCACAAATACTGTCTTGGGTTCAAATGTAGGCAGTGGAAGGAGGTTTGGATGACAGGTTCCTGCAAGTTATATTACCAGGCTGCTTGTTTGATTAAATAACATCTGTTTTGACTCTCACAGCCTATTAAAGGAAGACTATTAAAGGAAGTGGACTGTGTTGAGACATCACTGAGAGAGGTCAGGTCAGGCATTCTTGAACTTCATGGGCTCATATTAAACTCAATAAGTTTGCAATGCCTTGGGAGTGACATTCTCTACATACCCAATATTTCCCATAAGGCAGAAATTAACAGGAAAGTCCTAACTTGGTTCAAAAGTTCAGTCTGGTCTTTCTATTGGTTGAGCACACACATCTGCATCCATTTTTGAAGATTATTTGTTTATTTTGATAATTCTTTAGATGTTTCAATTATTCCCAATTTACAGCGTCATTTTTTGTACTTGTGGTGTACCAATACAGTAGGTATGAATAATACAAGGGTGCAAGATGTGAAGTTAGGGAATAAGCAGCGGGTGATTTGTGTAGGGGTGAGGCGGGATGCTATCCCCCTTAATAGCAAAATGACCAAAATGCATCCCCCTTTTTAACTTGCTATCTCCCCTCCCCATCCACTAGTAGCAGAGAGAGTGCAGGGGCAGAGGGGTTGTTAGTTGAATATGTTAGTTTAGTCTGCCTAACTCATCGATCCTTTATCTGAGTGAGGTTTGTGCAAGTTAGAATCTATCATAGCTCTGAAATATCAGTAGCCCAACTGTGCTGTGTTTTGATAAATCCATGGCAATGTCCGTGGTGATGAAGTAGCAGATGGATTTGTAATTGCGTCTTTTTCTTTCAGCACCGCACTTCTGTCAGTTTCATCTTGGATCTATAATATTCTCTAAACTATATACTATAAATACTCAATTCTATACTACATTATAGCCTATATACTCTATAGAGTAATGTCACCTTTATGATCAAAGTACAAGCAGCAATGTGTAGTGACAGAAGAATGAGGAGGATCATAGAGACACACTGCTGGCTAGTATATTATAATATTATATAATATTCCTATGTTTCTATGATCACTCAGTAGCATCTGTGCTGCTGAAAATACACTCCCCGACAAAGCCACCTCCATAACAAAATATTTTAGGGGAGACATAACTACAGATATAATTTTTACTACAGAGGTTTAGTGTAACCTGGGAGTGGAGCAGGTAATGTGACTGAGGAAATTTACCTGCACTGACCACACCGTGCTCAGCTGCTATACAGTTAAATAAGTTCATACCATCAAAATTAGGATATGTTTTGAAAAATTTGTATTATTAAAATGCTTAATATCCAAATCTAGTAAAAGAATAGGCAGACACAAATTATATATTCAGCCTTATAGCAGTTCTATTAAATCGAAATTAAAGTCCAAATTATAATATCAAGAATTAGGCTAGGCCTATACGATAATTCCTGCAGTCCTGAGGTTACCCTCCCATTGAGCCATCCCCCCTGTTAAAGTCAACAAATCACCTACTGGAAATAAGGGAGTAACAATCTTGGAATTTAAAAAGAATTTATAGGCATTTTTAACAGGTAACAAGTACCTATTCTAATTTAAAAAAAAATACACTGTATATTGGTAATAATTAGGTTGTATGTTGTGGACCGTAATCTAAAGCATTACCTCAATTTTCACTTTGACAAGTTTTCATACACACAGCCTTGGGTACTTTACCAACCATATTGTTGAGTTTAGCTCCGTTATGACAGGTGTGTGTTGCAGAGGGCTTGTACAGGATGCTTCTTGGTTTGTCACCTTCATGCCCAATTAGTTCCTGTATCATGGGTGGAACATCTGACAAGTGGAGACTGCTGGAAAGAGCCAGACAGGTGGTGCATCCCTGGAGGGAGGCATTTGCAGAGGGATACAAATGTATGCTGATTATGTTAAGCTTTAAATCAAAGTTAATTTAGTCCTTGAGTTATTAGTGTTATTTTTTTTCTTTTCAATATGCCAACATTTCAAATATGTAAAAATGTATGTATTTTTTGTAATTCAAATAATGTTTGTTGGCAAATAGCCTTTGTTTGTATTTAGGAATATAATATCATTAGAATTCCACCTATATTAGGCAACTAGGTGTCTGTTCAAAAAGACACGTCACTTAGGAGAAATTCTTTTGAACTCCATGTTTTTTAGTGGAAGACTGTGAGTCATAGCAACATGCAATATGAACACATTATTTTTTGTGTGCAGTCTCTTTTCCTGATCATATGTGGTTGATGAATTATACTTATTAAATATATTGACATAGTTTCTTGTGAGTAAAGATTTGCCTGTATACACAGCAGTCATATGATATGTGATTTTGCACATAACATATCTGCTCTGCTCTTAACTTGTGCAGCAGGCAAGACAGCAGGAAGTTCATGGATGATAACATTACTTTTGTGAGGTGGCTTCTGTGCTTCTAACCCATTCTGCCCTTTGATGGTTTGGGACCCACAAAGGTTTTATAAAATGTTCCCTTAGCTTAGAAAAGAAAAAGAAAACAAACACAAATTTTATGTGCATGACGTAATCCCAACGTGCAGGCGGGGGACAAACACTTCTGCACATGCACAGTGGGCTGCATAACACATAAGCAACCCTGGAGGCTGGGAAACATGTCTGGCTTATTTGCTCGGTGAGCAGTTGTCATCCAACTGAATGGAAACCATCTTTGAATCCGGTATCCAGTTCTTATCATACGTCCATGACATGCATCCTTGAAACCAGTTCTATGGTCCTGCACCTTTTTTTAAGTCAGCTGCTGTTCTACTAGCTTCCACCAAACAACGTATCTTCACCGAGAGCATCTTTTATTGCTCTTTCTAAAAAAACTGAACAACCAATGTCTATGAGTTTTAGCTATTTAAGAGCCCATGAGAAGCCTCAGAGATAGACAATATGGTTGCTGAATACTAACAAACAAATTGTTCTTTCACCTTTATCATAATGATGAGCTGTTCACATTTTACTAGCCAAATGAGAAGATGATATAATTTAGCTAAAATGCAAACATAAAAAGGGAAACATTTAAACTTTTAGATGATATTATAAAAGAAATCCCACTCTATGAAATTACATTGATCAATGAAAGCTATAGGACCGTAGTTGTAGTCATAATGCAGTATGTAGGTTACCAAGTTTATGCCTGTGCATCATGTTTTTTTGGGGGGGGTTTTTCTTTTTTCAAATGGCCATTAACAACACCAAAAGAGCAGGAAACGCACCACAGAGTTTTCCTGGTGACCCAGTTGCAAAAAAAGTGACACTCTGGGACAGTAATGAGGAATCATATCACCTTGGAATATTCATAACAAAATGTGCAATAAAAAAGTGTGCATGTGAAGTGCACAATATATGCATGTGTGTGAGAGCAAACCACTTGGTCACATGAGAGTAACTGTTCTGCTACCACACTTTGATGTAGTGTTTTGCCAGTTTTTTTTTCATCTCTTCTCCCCCCTCAACCCATTTTGCTTGTGATAGAACGTAAGCTGTCTCTATCAAAGCTGCTCAGCATGACACTGTTCTGTGTGTCCTTTGGGACCCTAAAAGCCTTAGCTGGTGTGAATAGTACCGCCAGAGTGGGCAGTGCTGGTGTGCTGGTTGAAATGCATGTCAGTGTGGTGGTGTGAGCCAAGCCCTGCAGGAAGTTAAACGACCGTGGCAATGAACTCAACAAGCTTTGAAGATAGCGTTGCATATCGCATTGGAACCATTTTAAAGATTCTCTCTGTGTGTCCATGAAATTCTATATCATATGTATTTATAATTTGTTTTTGTATTTATGTGAAACATCATTTTACATTTAATTATTAGGCCAATGGAAATCAATTTATATCTAGCATATTCTCCACAAATCAAATAAACTAAGTGTTATTTCATTTTTAAAGCATAATCACAGTCAGTTGTCATTTTCCATTTCAGTTTTTTAATCTAACACTTTTGCTTGTGATGGCTTCTGATAACAGTGAGCCATCTAGTATTCTAGTGTGGGTCTCATTTATTGCCAATTAAGCTGTGCTCTGTATAGTCGTTAAGTTTTGCCTTTTTGCATAATGTAGTAAGGGATTTTTTTTTTTTTTTTTTTTTTTTTGTGACACCAAGGCGCAGTAACAAGAAAAATCATTAGAGATCAACAGAGCCAAAATGTATCTAAAATCTGATTAGGAGAAATTCAAAGGAAATGGCTGTTTTTACAAGAATATTTAAGTCAGATTAAAGAGCTTTCAAACGCTGTTCATTTCCGTTTTATGTTTAGTGGAGAAAGATCACTGAATTTCAGCACAGCAGTGTGATTCACAGGCAGCAAATAGGCATTAAAATTAAGGAGAGCATTTACAGTAACAGTGCAGATAACAAGTGTCTCACAGAGTCTTGGAGATTATAATGGGTCCTGATTTAATGCTGTAAAAGTCAAATGATAGTCCTCTTTTTTTCTGACTTCAGCAACCTCAGAAACTTTGATCAAGTAGTGTGTTTCAAAGTAATAATTATAAAGCCTAATCATTAACTTATGGAAGAGAATTGATAGGGAAAATGCAGTATGAGGATTGTTTGAGCTTATTTTACATCCTTTTCTATCATCTCTTTTCCTCCTCTTGCATACCATCTGATGCCAAATTAAATTATTATGCCCTCTTAAACCTAAAAGTAAAAGCAGAATATTTATAAATAGTTCCAATTACCCAATTTAGCTTTACAGGGTAAAGTTGTACATGTACAACACAATGCTGAATGTTACCGACAAAATCCTGTGAAAGCCTGCTCAGTAAATAGTGGTCTTAAGAACTTGGGCTACTGCCTGCTTTGTCTAGACTTAACACCACTGTGACATGGACATGAGCACTGTGGGATAGAGACAAGCTGAAGCGGAGAGACAGACAGAGGCCAGGAGACAGAGATTAGAAACAGGACAGCAAAGACAGATGCAGTTGGGGGGGTTAATCCTGTCTGTGAGTGAGTGATCATGTCCATCCACCCAGCTGTGGCGCCATCAGGGGCCACAGGGCTTGCTGGAAGTCTGATGAGGCGTCACCGCCGTCTGCTGCAGGAGAGATCTCTCACTCGACAATTCCTGTCAGCAAATGGGACAGCCAACCAGGTAGGAGGAGAGAGAGAGAGAGGAAGAGAGACAGCCAACAAGATAGAGTTAGAGAGAAGAAGACATATTTTTTTAGTAATAACCTTTGGGATTATTCTAAAATTTTCTTCACCATTCAATTCCTTTTCACCGTGGATTTTTTTTTTTTTTTTTTTGTTCCTTCTCTGTGAAGTACAGTGTGAGGGATGAAATGGCTTTCATAATAAGATAATTAAGGCTGGTGTGATAAATTGCAGTGTGAGGTTATCTGCAAGGTCCCAACATAGGCATTAATGAGAGATTGTCCCAGCAGGATATCACACACATCACCTTTCACCTGCCCAGGAGAGGGAGAGAAGAAGCCCCCCCGCCTCCCCCGTAGTGCTTTTAAACCCTATTTCATGTTTTAACATCAAATGGCAAAAATCATACATGTAATGTTAATGTATTCACTCAAACACTTTAAAGAGAAAAGATTCCCTGCAACATTGCTTTTGCCTGAGGTCACATTTGACATTTCGTTCGAACGACCTTCCTCACAACATTATGAACAAACAACTCTCAAAGGTACATGCTTTATGGTTGTGAACCCTAATTGTGTAAGATGTAACACGTCTCCTGCAAATCATGTACACATGTTTTGGTGTTGCCCATCTCATGTTGGTTTCTGGAAAGACAACTTGAAAACACTTTCAGAAATAAGCGGCACACAGACCAAACCAAAGACTAAATTATTGCATTATTTGGGGCTTTTCTTACCCACAATCACAACTGACCAAAATGAATAAGGATTTGATTGCCTTTGTCACTTTTTTGGCGAGACGATCAATTTTGCTCAGATGGAAATCCTCTGCACCCTCTTCTCATACTCTTTGGATTAAAGCCATTTTAAATTACATAAAGATGGGGAAAAAATAAACACACACTTAAAGGGTCTATGAACAAATTCTGTGCAATGTGGATGCCCTTCTTTTCTATGTTAAGTGACTACATTTCCCTGCAGTTCCGGAGCGATGTATATTTATATTTATATATATATATATATATATATATATATATATATATATATATATATATTTTTTTTTTTTTTTTTTTTTTTTTTAAATTCTTACTCGTTGGATGGAGGTGAGGACATGACACATTCCGGTGATGTAAGAGCCCTGGTATGTGTATACATGGCATCTAGGATGTTAAGTAGAACTGTATTACCTGATCCAGTTGACCTGTAAACAATTGTATTAAAATATATATTTTTCGTTTTGCTCTGTTTTGTTGGGTTTTTTTGATATGTTTCTGTTTTGTTGTATTGTTTGCTCTTGATGTGTTGTTTTGTACTACTAAATAACTTTCAAGTGCAACTATTGTATAAATGCTGGTCACGCTGAAAGTTCAATAAACAAAGTTATAAAAAAAGGAAAAAGGCATATGCTTTATAAACTGGATATCACGTGGCATATGTGTAGCAAAATAGCTATTGCATGAGTAAGCAAGAGCAGGTTATCACAGATCAACCAGAAAGGCATCTCTATCAATTGGTCATAAATAAACTGTAAATGGTACCTTTATTGTCAGCAACATAAGATAAAAAACTAACAGTGTGTACAGACTGCAATAAACACTGCAGCATTAAAATGAGGTAGAATTTATAATTCAGGTCATTATTGCCTAGCGTGCCCAGAGGAAAAACTTGCAGCTCACAAGTGGCTTTTCTCCTGAAAAAAATAAATCATATTCGTATTTTGAGATTACTGAATTCTGAGTTGTTTGTCTTAACCCATTATCCTACCCCCAAAACCCCTTAGGAGGAATGTGGAGCAAAATCAAAGATCAATCTAAGACAAATGATCCAGGCGTAAAGAGAATAAGAGGAGAAGTGGGAGACAGAAAAGAGAAAACAATCTCTGACAGTTAAAACTGGGAGGCAGGGGAATTGACTCTGGTCTCTGGGGTGATGGGCAGCTGTTTTCTTTGTTCACTACCTGCACTGCTGAGTGCTGATGGGATTTATGTCCATATGTAACAGATATCTGTTATGAATCAGGAGTCAGGCCACCGAACCGAAGTTGAGCTCCAACCTGAGTATACACAGCTGGCAATTAAAGGAATATTCAGTTTGAAGTTGGTTATCATGTTTGTAGCTATGGCCATCATTACTATCTGTTATGGCAGAATTTTATTCAGCAAGGGGATGCAGTGGCTTAAGTCCAACAGGGAAAGATCATGAGCTGTCAGACAATCACACACTGCAGAGAACAAATCCCTTTTTTAATCAAAACCATTTATTTGGAAGTCAATCCAAACGTGAGCACACATGAAATATCAGATATAATCACTCACAGCATAAAAAACAACTCACCAAACAGACTCATTAATAGCAATATTGGATAATTCTGAATAAACCCTGGAGTCTGTTCAAACTCTGCTTTTCAACAAGTATTGTCAACATTGTTAATTATTGAATTAGTCTACCGATACGGCAACTATCGTGCTTTATGGTTAGGCTTAAGCAACAAAAAACATAGAGTTTTAGTTGTCATAGTTAAATATTAAGAAATAGTTGATGTGAAATGGAACATCAACCAAGTCAAATGGGAAAAAATGTGTCCGTAATGATTATCCACAATGAACTGAAATTCTATAGGGAGACTGGGCAAAGAAAAACTATGGCTATATCAAGTTTGAACTAGAAACTTCCTCTCCAAAATTGAATGGACATTTACAATTGACAGATTGAGATCGGTCTATGCTTTCTCTTCCAAAAAAAGAAGTTTGTTCAAAGTATCCTATCCTGTCTTGCCGCTATACTGTGTATTGCTGTGTGTTTGTGTGTGACTTTTATTCTTGTGCAATATTGTTTGATCAGTAAGGATCTAAGAAACTTTGGATTGTTCCTTCATTCTCTCTCTCCTGTCCAATCATTTATCCATCTCTCTTAAAGCATTGAGAAAGCTCCATTTCTGTCTGTACCAGAACATCTTTCTGCTAGGTTTCCCTAACACATCCTGAAAATGTACATACAAATGCCATCAGTGCCCACACGCAGCCAGATTGCCCCTGTCAAGCAAACACACTCAGCCTAGACATTCTCGCTTACTAGATGCGAAGCAGACTTGAAAAGTGAAACGATTCACAGATATTGCAACCCATAAGAGACACTGCTTCATGAAATCTTAAAAGGAGATGTGTTATAGTCTTGGTGAAGACAGCATTTCAGTTAACTTAGCGGCTCTCTGAAAACTGTTGTATTTTTATTATACACAGAAGAGAGTGTCAGGATCAAGGCTTTTATTTGTCTGAGTTTTGCAGGCTTGAAAGTGAAACATTTACCAGTGTAGAAGTAATGGACATGGATGTCAACAGACAGAGTGGTAATTTGTTTAGAAATGGATACTTTCTAATTTTATTTATTTTCAGTGTCATAGAAGGTTTATGTTGTCTAATAAGGATGCCTAGATGGCACATTTCAATATAGAGTCGCTGTTGTTAAATGGGTCACATTTATATGAAAATATCTTTAGTGAATAATAGCTTCCTATGCCCTCCCTCTACAGGTCAATAGTCACATCTTCATGTACTTATACTTAAATATTAAATCGCTATATTATAATTCCATGCTTATTCAACTAACTATATAAATGCATAAACAGATCATTAGTTTTCCGTTGCCTCACATTCAGCCACAGCGCTCTTGCCTCATGTCTTCTTTTCCAGGTCAGTGAAAAAGGGCCACCCGGCATAACCATCTCTCTCACTCATTAATTAGGTGTGATGGCACCTTTCTCCACAGGATCAATCAGTGTGTCTAATACAATCATTGACCTAAGACCCTCTCCAACTGGGCTCCCCCCTTTGTGCTCCCACCAACCCTCTCCTACAGGGAAGATGTCAGCCTGTCAGAAACACTGCACCTATCTTTCCACTGGGAGATGATATCATATGGGCATATGCAGCAGTAAAGAGGGTGGATTGCAGATGGCTGGCCATCTTGTCTCCAGTAATACAACTGGACCCCTACCAAATTATCCCATCTCTTCATTGTGTACCTGTTATTGTAGTCATAACTTCTTTTGTATTTTCTTCACTCTTATTTTGTCCCTTCGCTGCTGTAGTTTGCCTAGGTGAACTCAGAGAACACACTGCAAGACACCAATTTCTATCCAATAATCCTGCTGTCTTTAATGGTCACCTCTTCTTCTGTCTTTCCTCGAAGCAGAATCCAATATAGGACCTTATCAACTCCTCACCTTAGCTCCATTTCTGGTTCAGGAAATGTTTTTACACGTCACTTTACTGCCCACTTTCTTTTCAATTAATAAATCTCACATTTAATACTAGGGGTGTGCCCAAATAAAAATACATTATTTGGCAAAGCACAAATAGTGGGGTTTTTTTTACGAATATTTGTTTCATACAAATATTTTTAAAATGATTTGTTTTGGGGAAGAAAACGAATGAGTAAAGTTTTAGCTTAGTAGTCAGCGCAGTCGCTTATGATCTGGGAGACTCCAGTTCAAGACCAGGTGTGGGAACCTCATTTGTAAGGTAGTTTATTCATGACCACTTATTGTAACACTTTAATTTTCTAAAATTAAAAGCATAATAAAAACAAAAACAGGATTTTTAAGCCTCTTTCCACTTTTATTCAAATAAAAATACTGAGCCCTCTGCACATCCCTATTGAATACCCATCCATGCACCCATGCATCTGTGACTCCACAATACTGTGCAACAATGATTCTTCTAGATGTAAGTCTAAGCGGTTTTAAGAGGAACAAGCCCTAATTTTTGGGCATACGGAGAGAACAAGATTATATCTGTTGTCTCCTGTGTGTTATACATTTATGTTTCCTGTACATAGAAGACAAATGACACTAATCTACAGGTACTTTTAACTAATAATTTACAGTATAATGTGTTATATAAGATATGCTTCTCTTTATAGTCATAAACCTTTCTTTCTTTATTTCTTTCTTTCTTTCCTCCTTCTGCTCTTTCTCTTTCCCTCTTTGTATCCCTCACATTCTCTCTTCATGCAGAGCTGACATAGCCAAGTGGACATGTTGAGTTATTGTGCAGGAGGCGATGGTACTCTGCTGTGCTTCACAGATGATCATTTCCCAATTCCACAGCCGAGGAGCGCAGGCCTGCAGTAATTGCTGCAATGCATCCAGCAGCCGGTCCTTATCTGATACTGTGACAAGAATAGGCCCCATTTTATTGGTCTCACACCCTATGTAATTCAGTAGAGCTTGCATCATTTCCTGCAGAAGAGATGACCGTGATGGTGTCACCCTAGGGTGCTGGATGCTGATTGGACGCACAGTGTGGCCCTGAGCAAATAAATCACTTCTCCTCTGTTCAGAGTAGAAACATAAGCCCTATGGGTGACCAACCACTCTCATCACTGTGATACACACAAACACACACTTACACACACTTCGCTTAGCACAAACAATTACAGCCTTGATTCCCTAAGCACTAATCAGAGCCAACACAAGGCACATGCAGCATACTGGTGAGATCATAATTAAAACCTCTCTCTTGGCATATTATGTGGCATATCCCAGAAGGAAGACTCTGTGACTGTAAATATACTGTATATCATACTAAAGCACCACAGCATCAAGGAATTATGATGCTAATACATATAGGACTAGTATGCAATGTTTTTGATCCATAAATACACATAGATATTAATTTATTCTAGCATCATGCAGTAAAGCAAGGGACATATAGTATACATTTATCAATTCAAAATAAATTGTCACAATTGCAGCAATTTGTGTTTTTTTAAGTCTGTGGTTTCTTTTTTTTTATAACAATATTTTTTATTTATTCACAGCTTCAGTAAACAATACATCCAGTGACACATGTTTGTTTTTGTTTTTGTATACCCCCCCACCCCTCACCCACCCACATATATTCGTCCCACAGACCTTTAGGTCATCGACAGGTTAGTGTGATTAGTAGGCAGAAAAACAGTGTGATAACCAAGAAGAGAAGGTATATAAATTAACTGAGTTAAAAAGAGTAATAAAAGTAAAAGTAAGTAAATATATTTAAAAAATAATAAAAAATAGGTAAATAAATAATAGTCTGTGGTTTCTAAGCTAAAAAAGTATCCCTGACTTTAAACATCAACATACAGTATGTGCAGTTTTTCTTTAAAGTATGTTTGTGTGACAGCTCAGAGTGATTTCAAAACTAACCAGTAACTCCAACTGTTTCATTCACTTTCTCCAGACCCTCCCCTTTTGGATCACTTTTGGATCACTATACAGTATCCCCTATCATGCACCTTCGACAAATTCACCACTTGTTCAACTCTGTTCAAATCTCTTTAATTGAATTTGTACATTGTGCTTCACGTAGTAAAGAAATCCACACACAATAATTTGTTTTGTTTTCTTGCTTCATTGTCATAGAAATATATTCCTTGTGTCTGCTTTTAGCTGCTTTCAGACGAGATCCTTTGATATTGATTTGATATATATTTTTCACTTCAACTGAGTCTATTCTGCGTGAGTGATTTAATTTCAATGAAAGCTGCTGAGTGTGTAACGAAATGATTTACAATGCTGTAATCTGCTGCCTTTAAAATCTCTTCTTTATTGCATGAAAAAAGTACATGTTAAACAAAGTACAAATTAGCACTTTGTTTAAGGAATCAAACAGATACAGGTGTGTGTCATTGAAGAAACAGTCTTAGTCCCACCCATATGTGTGGTTACAACCAACTGGAGAGGAACACCTCTAATTTTATTTAAATTACTTTGCTATGCAAATAAAGTTGTTTTTTTTAATCAGTATTGATAGGACTGTACATACAGTACTAGTGCTGCAAGGCCTTTGGGAGATAGAAATCAGCATTTTGAGTTTCAACAATCTTCCAATTGCTCATAATTGCAGTCACAACTGATATTTCTGTTATTTAACCACAATCATCTCTGGCAAACCAATCATTGCTGGTTGACGTGAAATGCATCACTACCAGTGCACCAGTGTGGGAATGCCACCACAGACATCAGATTAAAAACACCAGTATACTGTGAAATACAGAGAGATTTACCTGGCTGTGATAGGCTTAATCAGCATTGTGTGAACTTGTTTGGCAAGGGCTTGAATGTAACTGACATTCATTTATATGTAAAAGTCTCACACTCCAGCTTTAAGAAGAAAAGTATTCAAACTTCCAATTATAATGCGGATTAAAGTTTCTGAGAGCATTACAGAACCAGCACTCTCCATTAAACTCCATTAAATATAGTGGGAAAATAGGGCTCTCTATAGGAAAACTTTGTTTTGAATTCAGTAAAACGTATTAAAAGAGAGAAACTGTTACAACCGTAGTAGCAGAGCTGAATTAGGCCTGTAACTTCTTACAAATAAAAGAGAAAACATTTGGGCATCTTATATAATCAAACTCAAACTCCATACCATCACTCTGGCTTCACAGAACGAGTGAATTAATAAATAAATCAGCTGTTATGGTATTTTTTTTAAAGGTGGAAAATATGACCCAAATTATTTTGAACAGTTGAAAGGCAAACAAACTTATCCAGAATCCAAATTCTTAAATGTTAACAGTAAGTTCCTTTTTATTTCAGTCATCTCAAAGGCAGTTTTATCTGACCTCATATTTAATCCAAATGGAAAAACCCTCAACATACACTTCATGATCACAAACTGGCTACTTAAACTTCTTGCTAGAGAAAATAATGATTAAATAGAAAAAATGATTATTTTCCCCAATGAAACAGGAAAATTGGAGACAGATGTCCCAAAAAATACTATCTTTACCTTCCTTAAGAACTTTTTCAAAAGTGCATGCAGCAGAACTGAATGGAGAATAAATACAGTGATTGCCGTAGGGCAGGATACAGGATGATCTAGTGTAGGGCATCGATTTATTTTTACTTTGATATTCTTTTATTCACATATTTCACAATGTGCCAGAAACACCGGTTGTACGCAACTGCCATTGTTAAAGAAGAAGATGAGAATAGTTTTTGCAAAGACATTTTCACAGTTAGCAACAGCAAGACTAAAGGTCACGAATTCCCACTAAACACAATCTTTCTGAGGTTTCGTTATTAAATGGCAATGTAGTGTCTGTAGTCAGTGTTTCTGTTGGTTGCTCAGTGGGTGCACCACTTTGGTCCAGAATGAAATATGGCATTGTACGATATTGTATGTTTCTGCAAACCACAGAAACGTTGAATATCTACGTTTGAACATGTGAAAGCAGCATAGTAGCATATTAACATTTCAACAAAATGTATCATATCAACATTTCTACAAAACGTAGCATATTAACATTTCTACAAAATGTATCATATGAAAATGTCAACAAAATATATTATGTCAACATTTCAACAAAATGTATTATATCAAAATTTCCAAATTATGTATCAGCTCAACATTTCTAAAGTGACGTAGTTCACATATGATCTATATGAGTTGATTTTCCTATATAGGAGGAGGAGGGGCAGGTGGATGGTTAGTAAGTTTGTTGGCAGCAGCAAGTTGGAAATCAGCAGAGAACACGGTTCGAGACCACCTCGAAACCGAAACCAATGTCTGCCTCCCGTTTCAACCGACAAAAGTCGGTGTTTTTAGTGAGACGTCAGGACATTTGCAGCCATCACCAAGACATTGGCCATCTTTTTTTATTTTTTTATTTTGAGCCAAACCATGATCTTTCCCTAACCCTAACCAAGTGGTCTTTGTGCCTAAACCTAACCAGACCTTACCCACAGTGTTGTCACACCATAAAACATCATTATTCAACGGGTAGAAATGTTAATATGCTACGTTTGTAGAAATGTTCATATGATATGTAATTCACATGTTGAAACGTATTTATTCAACATTTCTGTGGTTTGCAGAAACGTTCAATGCCAACGTTTTCTTCTGGCGACTGGGTTGCAGCATTGGATGGATTGCCATGACATTTTGTATTGACATGTCCTCTTCACTATGAATTAAAATATCCCGTTGATCTCTTGACTTCTTTATCTATCACCATGAGGTCGCAGGTTTAATCAAACCAATTCTTTGTTTCATATCTGCAAAATTAATTACAATGACTCAGGTGCACTTTGTGTTTAGTACTAATTGGGAAATGTTATCATGCTTACACACTAAACTCAGATGGTGAACATGGTAAACATTAAAACCTGCCAAACATTTGCATTTTAGTTAGTTGTTATTTTGAGCATGTTAGCATGCTCAAAGCACTGTTGTGCCTACATAGAGATTCATAGAGCTGCTTCTTCTTCTTTTACACCACCATGTTCACCACTATAATGTACATCAAAGTTTCAGCTAACATGCCACTTTTTTAAATACACTGTTTAGGTTAAGATGCCATATTAGATATAGAGTTACATGGTATCATCACCTCCTTAATGCAATGTAATTCTTGTTGACACAGATTGATGGGGTGGGACATTAAATGATTAGGAATCATGTTTGAGTTGATGGGGCGAACAATTTAGTTAAACTCACCAGTGCAGCATGAATTCATCCCTGAAGATGCATAGATCAACAATTTTGCAGAAAGTTCAAATGTTCAAATTTTAAATGCCCAGTGCAGAATGTTATTCAAATTCACAATTTATAACATGCCCAGGGGGGCACAGGTTTAACAAAGAGTACAGACGAGAGAAGGTAAGAAAAAAAAGATATTTAATTAATCCATGATAGATCTGGGGGATGATCAAACAATAAATAGAGACATTAAGGGTAAATACAGAAGGAAGTAAGAATCCACTGCTTCTCTATTAGTAATCAGTTTAAAGTCCTTGATGACTGAACAGTGTTCTTGTGGACCACTGTGTCAACATGATCAGTGAGGACAGCTTTCTGTATCTATCAATTCATATAAACAGTTTTACACACACACACATACACACACATCAACCCGGTATCGTGCCAAAACGTGTAATACACCCACCAGTCCACCATGTCAGTGTCACATTTTGCCTCGCCTAGGCATGAAAAGTACATGCGTGTATGTTAGGAATTTTTTTGTTTTCGAATTTGGAGCCTCTATCGGCAGTAATGGGCAGGACGACATAATTTGTCTGTGCTTTCCAAAACCATTACAAATCACTGTTAAAAATAATTATGTTTTATGATGTGACAACGCTGTGGTTAGGGTCTTGTTAGAATTAGGCACGAAAACCACTTGGTTAGGGTTAGGAAAAGATCATGGTTTGGGTTAAAATGATCACTCGAAACGTGGTGTCGGTTAGGATTACTACTCCCTTAAAGTTAGGCAAACTTCATTGTCATGGCAAGAGTAAACTCCACGACAATTATAATTATGGTTTTTTAAAAAACTGTCCTGACTCGCGGTTAGGGTTAGGGTTAGGGTAGTAAGCAAACAGCGGATGAAACAGGACACTCCTGGTTGGAAACAGTAAGCAAACAGCAGTCTGCTGCAGCTAAGTCCACCTCCTGCAGCAGTGTCAACATACAGTATCTATCTAGTCATCCACCCACCCACCACCACCTTATATGGAAATTTGTCACCTTATATAGACATCATCTGAACTGTGTCACTTCTCCGGGTCATAATTACTACAGCTGCTACATAGAGTTGTTGGCACTGAGTACATGTGTGTACTTTTCACGTCTAGGCGAGGGAAAACGTCAGACTGACAGGGCATCCTCTAGTGGATCAGCAGGTGTATTACACACTTTGGCGTGATACTGGACTGCACACACGCACACAGTGTATGTGTGTGGCAGAGCAAGTGAGAGAGAGAAAAGAGAAATAGAAAGAGAAAATGGTTGAACAGCTGCCCAAAATGCCTAAAGGATTAGATTGCTCTCTTTTGATCCCACTCTCACAACATGTACCAATGTTAAAATATCATTCAGTTGGATTGGTTTAGGTTTTATCTGTGAGTTGCTCTTGTTAGCGCTTGTTTTTTCATCTGATCGAAAAAGATTATCCCTGTATCTGAAAGGCTTATCGTGGCTTGAAAGTGTCTAAAAACAAAAAAGGCCAATTCAAAATAAATCACATAACAAGATATGAGCATGCAATTACCATTTGTACTTATAATAACTGAAATAGATAGTGAGATTAAATAGGGGATTTTTTTTGTCACTAGTGCTGCAGTTTTTTGAAGAGGTATGTTGCTTTCATATAGCTAGGACATATTTTGAGCTCACATTTAAATCACAATGCAGAAAATAATGTATAGGCCAGAAAAAAAAAGACTGATTGTATTTGAATGGATTGAATGTATTTGTTTTTTTCTTAGAATATTTAGTTAAGTTTTGCTCTCTCAAGCTCTACAATCATACTCAGTCAGTCCTACAGACAATACTGAAATTTGCATGGTCTGGTCTGACTAGTAAGGACCAACCCAAAACCCTACAGGGTACATAGAGTTCATGGCCCTTGTACCTACTGTCCAGAAGCTGCTTTCTTTCATCATCCATCTATCCACCCTGAGCTCCTCAATCTATCTCTAAGCCTAGCCACCCTGCAAAGGAAACTCATTTCAGCCTTGATCTCATTCTTTCGGGTGTTACCCAAAGGTGAGGGTTGAAACATAGATCAGTAAATCAAGAGCTTCACCTTCAGGCTCAGCTCCCTCTTCACCATGGCAGTTCAACACAGTGTCTGCATTACTGCATGCCATACCAATCCGAGACTGTCCTCATAAAAAAACAACAGTGGTTTCAGCAATTGCCCCAAAACGACATATGTTTAAGTTCAAGTGACAAAGCCTTCTGGCAACCGTAGTAATTATGACAGGAGCAAAGAAGGAAATGAGTCAAACATAATATCAGGCTTTAACATGGGAAACCGCTGTTTGGAATCAGAATGACTGGAGCAGATAAAGGTAAAAGCAATCATTCCAATTCCTGGAAACCTGTGTGAGGCCTGTGTGGGCAGTGTGAGTTATTCTTCTGTGGTGTTTGATGTTGCTCAGTGTGACCTTGTTGGGGCTCAACAAGTTTGGCCCCCCTATCAGAAGAGTATATTCAGCTTGTCCTTCATATATAGGACAGCTGAATAAATCACATTATCAATGCCCTCACAGACCATGTGATGTCTTGGTCAATGGTTATGTTTGGCAGTTGGCTAATATCATTAGCCAAGGTGTGTGTTTCCAATGCACATTGGTCATGGTTTCAATCCTCTCTAGCTGGTGAGTACAATTTGGCTTTATTTCCTGTCTTTCCTATGACTCTCTAAGCTTCCCCTTGGTCAGCCAGAATAATACATAATTTGGGAATGTCCTTCATTATTCTGTTGTCTTGGTGTCCTCCTTGTTAGTGTGGGTCTCAGAGGTTTTTCTTCTGTTACTATTTTTGTGTTGACGTTAGCAGACGGCCCAGCCCTCAGCACTAACTCAAAAGACAGAGCCAAGTTTTCAGTGTGTTTCTCTGTATGGATGAATTGTAAGGCTTATAGAGATCATTAGAGAGTTGTACTTATACTCACAATTGCAAAAAATAACTACCTTCTTTTTCAGTATATACATATGGACATAATGCTTGGCTTAAATACTAATGCTATTTTTATGATGCTCTACTGTATTATTTATTATTGTTTGTCTCCCAGGAGACACAGTTGGCAACATTTTGAAAAAATAAATAAATCAAAAGTATAGTGTCTCATACAGGCTTTCAATTAATTTATTGCACATATATGACTGGTTCGTTACCTTCTAGGTACTGTTGATGGGTGGCTTGGTAGGATAATGGAAAAAGCTCTGCCTGGTCTTCCCATAATTTCCCAAAGTTGTGGTCAGATTATTACGAGACTAGGGCAGCTACTGAACATACAATAGCACGTTGTGAGATGCATTTCAGCTGTTATCTCCAAGCTTCTCCTCTCAGCAAGGGAGCATGGAATCAGAATGGACCATGGTCAAAACATCTGCCATAAAGGCAGCTGCAGAAAGCCATGGCTCGAAGCTGGTTAGTAGTTGTCATAATAGTAACTCAGGAACACATTGATAGATTCTGGTGATGATCTTTGGAGCCCGTTGAATATATTCTAAAGTCAGAGTCAGAACATTGACTGAGCAGTTCAATAGGGGCAATTAAATACAAACATTGACTGGAGACATTGTCGGAAGCTGAAATGAGCACTGCGAGGAATTCCGTAACACAATGGATGGTGTCTGCTCAGGGGGCAGTACTGGAAGGTTAAGAGAGGGCTGGACCTTGGCAGAGGTCACAAGGGAGCAAGAAAGCTCCTTAGAAGTAGGGTAGTTGGTGTACTGTCGATCAGATTTGTCCTGCAAGGCTGCAGGCTGCAGGCTGTTGGTCTATTGTTGACAAGTCTCTTCATTTTGGAAGGATGCCTTTGAATGGCAGATAGGTTGTTGGTCCCCACTTTCAATTAACAGGATGGGAGGTGTGCTCTTACATTCAAGGACTCACACTGTGCAGTCTCCTCAGGAAAATCATTGACAGAATACTGGAAACAAGAATACATTTTTGTTGAACCTCTGACTTTTCCTGATTACTGTTTGAACCAGCTTTTTACCCACATGTAGATAATAAAGAGGTCATGGTGATATGCTCATCCTGTGTGGTTTTAAAGTAAGGCTTGTGACCAATATTCCAAGGGTATCCTGTTGTAAAGCTGAACAAATAAGAGATTTGAGGGTTACCACTGCAAGTCATTTGATGTTCCTTTTTTTGGCTTTAAGTCAAGAATACAAAGAATTTCTTCAGATAAGTCCCCAATGGGGATGAACATTATCCCTTTTCCTGTTTATGATATTCATGGACAGGATATGCAGTTGTAGCTGAGTTTTGGAGAATAACTGTTGCTCATGTTAGGATAGCATCTCTTGTGAGTAATAAGGTATCATAGTGATTGGTATCTCCTTTTGTGAGACCACCATAAACAGATAAAGATGGGTGGATGGATGGATAGATGGATAGATAGATAGATAGATAGATAGATAGATAGATAGATAGATAGATAGATAGATAGATAGTCAGACAGACATACAATAATGATTAGGGAAATTAAATAAGGGAGAGAGTAAGAAAGGCAGTAAGGGGAAGACAGAAGAAGGAAACTGGGAGGGGAAATGTCTACAAAGATACATGAAAAAAGAGAAGATCGAACATCAGGTCTTACACTGTTCTCACTCATCAGCGGGGAGAAAAAATCACTCTGACATCTACGAACTAATGTCCTGCAGTCTCTTCCATCAGTAGCACCAAAGATGTGCCTCTCCTGTCTACTCTATAAACCTTTCATGAAGAGGGAGGGGTGAATGTGGCTAAGAGAAAATGGAGAGAGAGAAACTGCCAAAAAAAACCCAGATAAATCAAATGTGGAGCGGAACTGAGGGAGAGACAAAAGAGACTTTGGAAATAAAGATAAAGGAAAGGTGAAGGAGGGTGAAATAAAGGAAAAGCCTAAAGGGACAAAAGCATAAAACATTAGTGGAGAGGACAGGGATGCATTACAAAGGATGTAAAGAAAAGGAAAAGGAACCAGGTAATAAGAGAAAAAGAGAGAGGTTAAGAGCAAAAGAGACAGTGCAGTGACATGCACGTGTGGGAAGCATATCGGAATACACTTTATGTGGAGTAGTGTGCTGGGAACTGTCCTTACCCCCCAAAAAACAACTCTGTGGCCAGACATATTATGATGGGAGCAAAGGAGATGCCATTATATAGTTGCAAAGTCCACGTAGGGAGGAGGTTGGGGTGGATGGATGGGTCAACAAAATATCGGATTATTCCATGGGAGAGTGCGTTTTAAAAAACATGACCATGATCATTCCCTAACCTTATCTACATGGTTATTACTGTAACTATGATGACTATGGTCTCCTAATCTTAAAAAAGTACTTCTTTTAAAAAGGACATAACATGCACATTTCCAGGTCAACTGGAATATCTTTGCATGATTTACAGTTAAAATAACTCCTTATTTATCTTACACCAGCCCATTATGCAGCCCCTCAGTTTAGCCTCTGTCTGAAACAGGCCATTTTAGCTCCTGTCTCTTTAAGGCCCCCTTCCCAATAATCCCACTCTGTTCTGATTGGGCAGCACCTGGAAGCTGTCCCACAGCAGACTTGTCTCCGTAAACAAACAATAGTAGTTGGATTTAGCTTCTTTTTCCTGTTCTTTACTCGAAATATAAGCATGCATCTTTACATACGTTAACCTCAAGTTTTGGAACTTTGACAATGTTTAAAATAGACATTTAACATTATAACAATATGTAAATCACAGAAAATGTTATGTTCCCTTTAACCCAAACCATGATCTTTACCTATACCTAACCAAATGATTTTTGTGCCTAGACCTAACCAGACCTTAAACATACCATGCCAACTACTGCTGAAAGGGTTGTCAGATCAGAAAATGCCTGTATGTGTTGTTCTGGACTGCATGGACCAACAATGTATTTTGTCATTTTTTGGAGTACTTGTTGGTACGCTGCTATCACTACATATACTAGTAGACATGTAGAAATGCCTTTTGTACCCCCCTCTACATCTTGTCAGAATTCAACAGTATTTATTGTAGTTTTGTTGTACTGTATTGGTTATATTGGTTATACCTGCAGGTGTTCATGTTACTCTTTATTTACATTACAGACTGCATTGGAAAAACAGCACATAAGTGAACGGCATGCAGACAGCTGCACAGTCCACTTATAAATATGGAGAGTGGTGTCCTGTGTATAAAGCATAAAAATTATACTCTCCATGTAAGGAGCTATTCATAAATGTATCAGTAAGTGGCTTACTCACAGTTTTATCCAGTTCAAATACAGTGTGATCTCACTATGTGGTCCGGGTAGTCATGTTGTTTCAAAGAGGCAAGTCTGCCCTGTTTCTACTGAGCTTCTATTTCCTCTATCATCACCACCCTTTCCAGGGTATGGAGAGAGACCACAGTTTTGCCATTGTTTATTATGTTTACCTCAGTAGGCTTGGCGTAGCGGAGGTCACTATATTGGCAGTACCGCACAGAAAATAATAGCTTTGATAAAGGGAGTTATGTAAAGGTATTGATCTGACTGTGGATGACTGTTTTTATGTGTTGAGTTTCCACTGAGAGCTGTGGGACCAGTTATTTTAAAGGAAAATGTGACAGTTGGGCACTTTCAAAGGGGATTCATAATAGAAGTGTTCTTATGTCAGTTGGTCCCATGCTGGTTTACAAATGACTTACGCTCACATTTTCAAGCTCTGCTTCTGAAACAACTTTCGCTTGTATGCATACTCCCTGATTAATACCTTACAGGAAAAAAGTGATTCATTAAATAATAATTTCCCGAATAAAGACGTGAAAGTTAGGTAAGAGCAGTAACAAACAACAGCACTGCTGCATTTTTCATTCTTTTTCTCCTTCAACAAAAGATATGCATGATTATATAACAATATATGTAAAATAAAATGTGTTTTTTTTGTTTGCACAGAAAAGAAAGGAAAAGAATTGATAACATTTTGTACAACAAATAGCGTCATATTTTACAGTATTTTATATGGCAATCATCAAAATCTTTTTTTTTCTGTTGAAAATCTGTCTAATTTGGGAAGGCTATTCAAGCAGATAAAACATATCAATTTTAAGTGTGAACAATATTCTCAAAATCTGCATAAGATCAATCATACAATTTTATAAATTGCTTTTGGTAAATGGATCAGATTAAATACCTTTTGTTTTGGATAAACAAGACCACTGTTTCTGTAATATAGGGAAGAAATTCCACATCTATACTGCACAGAGAATAAATAAGAAGCATATCTCATCTGTTTCAATAAGGTACAAAGCTCCCACGTTCCTACCTCCCCAATACCTTCCAGAGAGGCAGTAAATAGATAAAAATGACACACCTTTTAAGTTACCTTTGGATAAATGCTTGGCTAAGTGTTCTCTCAACCAGTATATTGTTGGCTGATAAAGAAGATTTGTTTGATATAAAAAAAAACAATTTATACTGTAATTTCTCCTCTAGCAAGTAAGACTGGGAAGCCTACTCACTATTATCAATTAATTTTGATCAAGTTACAGCTCCTTCCTATTTCAAGGATAGAAAAAAAAAAGCACAACAGCTTCTTGTGTTGCCCTCTATTGAGCTCTGCCTGCAGCATTTCTGTCACATCTGATAACATGGTTTAGGCAATGCAGTTGCCAAGAAATGTGAAGTTGTTCCTTTTCTGAGTAATTCTGGCCACATACCCACATTTTGCTTTGTCCATGGGCTATTTCCCATTCCATAGACTTGCTGTCATATTTAAGGCCATCGTATTTCAATACACAGCCCATGATGTTAGTCATGAAGTATATAAACATTAAACCCTAGAAAACCTAGTAAATGTCATGAAAAATGTATCTTTAAATTCATAATGCAACTTTTTGGACTTTTAAAACAACTTTGTGTGTTATTTGTACGATACAGCGGGAAAAAAAGCAGGCCTATCCCTCTTGCATGGCACATTTGAAGGTCCAGTGTGTAATATGTGTGGTATTTAGCGGCCTCTAACGGTGAGGTTCTAGATTGAAGATTGTCACCCCTCCCCTCCCCAAGACTTTGGAGAGATTCCAGAAGCTACGGTGGCCTTCAAGGACAAGAAGCCATTTGCTGAAGATGTCATCGCCCACAACAACTTCGAGCATTTCTAACAAGTCAAGCGATGAGGTGAAGATGTTATTTAATTATTTAGTCTATAATACTATAGGTTATAGCTCAGAAGTAAGATAGCAGTTATGAGTGTTTTATTGTTTTGGTAATACAAGCTAACATTAGCAACGTCATGCCTAACAAAACTTAAGTTATTTTATTCTAACGTTAGGCATTATTGATAGTGAGATAGCGTTGGCAGGATAACGGTTTGTGACGTTATTTATACAATTATTTTATCGTATTCCTACCTGTTCTGCACGATATTAAAAATTTACATAGCAGCTCTGTGCTTAACATTACTGTAGTCTGTATAGTTTGATGTGTTATCAGTGTAATGTGAGTCAGTAGCCCCTTTTACACAGCCCGTTCAAGGCGGGAATACTGCGCCTGTAATCCGCCTCGCTGTTCTGTTTAGCCCATATTCCGACCAAATCAGGCAGCACAGCGCACAGTGGCAGGGTTGAAGAGGTGTGTGGGTGTGTTTGTGCTTTAGAAACTAACCGCTGTGAAACAATCAGAAAATAATGTTCATCGATCTGGCTCACCAGCCTCCCCACTAACGTTACTAGCGCTCCCTCTCTTCATTCACCCTCTAACTCACTCGACCACAGCTGCTCTCTCTCTCTCTCTTTCTCTTGTCTTTTTAAAATGAGTCGGGAAGCCGACAGAAAAGTCTAACTTTACTTTTAACGTTATCAAACAAAGAGAAACGTCCTCCCCTTGGATCCTCTTTACGGCTATAATGCGGGTTCTCTGTATAAAAGAGGCTACTGAAAACATCAGCAACACTACTGAATGATTATATAAATACTATATAGGAACAGTATCGAGCAGCAATATTTTGACTTTTTTTTAAAAATCATGTTATTGTTGTAGACATGTTTGGGAACAATGGACAGCCTACAATCCATATTCTGCGCTACCATTACCATATTTCCAACATATCTTGAAACTTATAACCTATAAAGCCTTATCTGTGTTTTTCCTGTGTTTTATTTTTTCAGAAACTTCTTGAAGAGATGACCTTGCAGATTGTGTAATAATAATACCTCACTTCTCCCAGTACTGTCTTGAAAATGCTTTTTATGCATTCACAGGCGGTACTGGGAGGACATTATGGTATTTGGCCAAACCAGGAAGTCTGGGGATGACAACCGGGAGTGCCATTATGCTGCCTATAGACATTTCATCTATTGACAGCATGGCTCTTTAGGCCAGGGAAACCGACTTGTCATCCCCAGTTGCTGTGTTTGGAGGATCAGGGACAAGTTCCCTGGTCCTCCAAAGACATCACACTAGTATCACACCTGGCCCCTGAGTTTCCCTCCAGGTCCTCTAGAACGTCCACACAGTATCTCAGGTACTCACACACCTACCTGTTCATCATCGAGGCATCAAATCATCTCATATTTATTTGTTACATTTCTGATATTTTTTTTATTTTATACTTGTTCTATACATTTTCTATATTTATATAATTTCTGGATAGTTATTAAACCTTTTGTTTATATATTCACATTTGTTCAACTTAAATGTGCAAGTTTACCAAATAAAAGATATTCATCAGATGTGCTGTGATAATTGCAATGATAAACATATTAATATATACTTATACAATGACAGTATTTCCCTGCAGTCAGTATATTGTCATTACCACTTCCACCATTAATTTATATTGTCATTATTTATATTTAGAAAGCAACATAAAACAGTAGTGAAGTTGGAATACCACTGATCCTCAGAACAGGGCACTGTAGTACATGTTATGGATTAATTTTCATTGCCACTTCAGGTTATGTTAACTGTAATTCACTAGTTTGAACCACAAAATAATATAAAATATTATATTATTATAAAATAATATAAAAAACAACACTAAGAATAATGATATTTGTAATAAAAATATCTTATTTAACAGAAACATTTTTGGACATCCTTTTCAATCTGGACAATAAAAGGATAACATAAACATGCAGCTTTTACTGTTCAAACACAAACATATTGACAGCTTATTCTGTGTTCTTCAGAGTTGATTCTGATAAAGACAGAATAATCTATCAAATCATTAGTCTGTTTGAACACTAAAAGCAGTGTGATTAAACTTATCTGATCACCTTCCAGCAGTCAAATTGCTGCACATATAATAGCTGACAAGGGTCAGACCAAAACCACACCAAAGGTATTCAATTTACTGCTCTGGATGAAGATGCTCTCATGGCAGGAACAACGCCCATGATTCACTGGCACTGCTGTTCCTCATCTGCTCCAGCAGCTGTGTGTAGAGCAGCAGCTGCATGGAAAACTGCTTCTGTGGAAGACAGTACCATTGCACATAGAGATAATTTACTATTTCGTACATTTTATTCAGTTGTACATGTGAAAATAGTGTTATTTAACCAAGAGTAGGACTTACAGGGTAAGTTAATATGCTACATAGGCAAACAAACGTGTATCACTTACCTAGACCTCTCCTGACTTGGTCTGCAATACTTCTGATATGGCGGGTGTGAATGTCACAGACATGGTGAATAATGCCAACCCATAGTGCCTGAGAAAAATAAAACAGCACAAATGAATGAACTTATGATTATAAATCATCCATCTATCTATTTATCTATCTATCTATCTATCTATCTATTTATCTAATGTGCTCACCAGAAACTGTTCAACCTTATTCCATGCAGATTTCCATCCCAACAACAGACTAGATCAGATTATTTAATTGATTAACACACTTTCAGTCAGAGACAAGTAGCTATTCGGTGAAATCAGCTTTTGTTGTCTTTAGTTGTAATGAAAACCAACGTACTCCCAGCCATCAATGGCACATGGTGAAATACCCCTGACCTATTACAGTCACTAGGATGAAGATAAAGGCAATACCATGCATCAATGCTACAGGACCTCTCTCATAGATGGAGAAACAACAGCAACATCAAGAAAATAAGTGCTACATGACACAGTCACAAACCCTTGTAATACATTATGTTACGTCCTAAGATGCTGGGAGCCTTGGCTGGCCTGGATAAACAAACCAAAATAAATAACAGAAAAATTCCACTTCTGACTGATAAATGTAAAATTAAAACTCTGGTAGCAATTACATGTTTTTCAACATTGAAACAGGGAAAACGTTACTTGTGTTGGACTATAAGCTAACTTTGCCCCCAATGTGTACATGTGCTCCTAAATGACAAATTAGGAGCAAACAATGAAATCATGGAGCACTGTGAAAAATATAAATATATATTCACAGGATGTATTAACTCAGTGATGAGCAGACTTCTCCTCAGTTTATCTTTCACACTAACTCATTACTCTGACTTACTGTCTTTAGCACATCACCAGCGCTAAATATCTTAGTTATCAATCAATGTGTTGTCTTACTGCCACAGAAAATGAATAAATTGTTGGGTTATTAGCACAACGTTGCCTCCCTGTTGTCTCTTATCAGACCACCGGCTCTGTGAGAGGCACAAAGTGAGGCTAAAGTGTGCTAATATTTAACATTATGTGGCGGCGTTTCTTTTCAGGGAAATGAATGTACTGTTAATAAACATTGTACATCATCTAGGTTTTGAACCGTTACGAGCGGGGCAAAATAAATATACATTGCACTCTTACCTGTCCAGCAGTAAACTGGAAACTTCGGTGTCAGTCTGCAAACATTTCTCTCATCAGGGATTTCCATCTGGGTTTATCCTCGTTTTATGCCGTTGCTTGTCCCGATTTCGTTTAGCTTCTTCATGTTTTAGTTTCTTTGACGACGACAATTCACACTCCTGTGATTTTCTAAATAAGTATGATCCTCCATTTATCAGATTTTGGTTTCAAAAACTTCTCACAATACAAAATGTTTGGTCCGTTCTTCTTCGTTTTAAAACCGGTGCATTTCCGGTAGTCGCCCACTGAATCTAAAACGCGTAAGGCCCTCACTGGAGCCAGTGTTAGGTTTGTCTGTTCTGCGCTACTGTAGAAACATGGCGATGCAACATGGCGACCACCGTGGAGAAGGACCCGCTCCCATATAGATATAAAGGGCTTATTTCTAAGGTAATGAAAACACAACAATTATTATTTTCAGCTGATTAGACACTAATTAAGATATACTTATAAATAATCTATTCAATTTTTACCAAGTCTGTTCTTTTAGATGTTACTAAAGACTACACACTGGACCATTCATAAACTTGATTTGCCACACAGTGAAACAAATGATGAATACAAAAATGTGAAATGGTTTAATAACGGTCACAGTGGTCTAAAATAGTGAATTTTGGCAGCATACAGATCAGCTCAGTGTGCATCTCATATATTTTCGATACAGTGTTGCTCACTTTGACTAACAAATGTTTATCACCATGGTGACAGCGTACACAGAAATTTGAATGCTGTGTGGAAATATGATGTTTGGTGATAAAAATAATATTTTCAAGGCTTTGAAAGCATATTTACTTTAGTCAAAACTGCAACTAAATTATAAAGTGAATGAATTTGATATTTATTTGTAGATTGAATATCCACAAGATTGGGCCCTGACAGACTGAGTATGAGGTTAACTAATAGGTGTGCCAGTTCTTATGCTGCAAACTTCCCTGATTGGAAGGAACTCTATTTATTTTTATTGAGTGGAGCATACTATATCAAGGCCAGGTTCGTCATGATTCATTTTTCTGAAACTGCCATGTTAAAAAGGATTGATTTTTGAAAGTGCAATAACTTTATATTTAGACACTCGAGCAAAATCAGATTTAAAGGGTATCCATTAAACATTTTAATCGTATATGTGTATAAATTGAGAATAGTATGAATTCCTATGACACAACAACAAAGCACTCCACTTCCAATGAATGAAGTTAATAAGACTTTATTTATCAGCAAATGCATTACTTCAAATACAAACAGGCGATCACAGTATGCTATATGGCACAGACTTGCTTTCATCTTGCAGCAAACAGGCCAGAGTCAGACAATCAGATACACTTCATCTGATTGTCCAAGACCAAGGCCCATGAGTTACTCAATAAAATGAAACATAAATGCATATATACTATATATACATCAATTTCATCTTCTTCACAAATTGTATTCCAAACTGTATTTGAAAGCTGCTCAGAGAACAGGTGGATTCACTCAAATAACGTCACTTCCCTGGGTCTTAATTACAACAGCTGTTAAATGGCGTGAACATAACTATAAGTTATTTTTGTCAGCTTGAATGTTAGACCTATACTGTCGTTTTTATTGTGAGGACGGGCTGATTCACTCACATAGCTTATCTGAGCTAGCACCACTGCACAATAAAGCAACAAGTTCTTGAAACCACAAGTACACAAACTACTTCAATAGTGTGCAATTGTGTACTAGCGGCTATGCTTATGATTTTTTAAACAATTTTGACAGTGACCTGATGTTGTAAATAATATGTATAAATTTGCCCTCTGAAACCGTGAGGAGAACTTTTTTGTTCCGTCAACATCACGTTATTAACTAACATTTAGAGAATGGATTTTTGACATTTGTGAATCAATTCAGAATCGTAGGCGATAAGAACGGAGATTCTTATGTGAATTGATTTTTTCACCCAACCCTAGTAAGGTAATGGTTGTTGGTGCTAAACAGCTGTCTGCATATTCCTTTATTCAGTGAGAAATAGAACACTGTGTTTTCATGCTAGGAGTTCTCTTATCAGTTTAACAATAGGGGCAGCTGTGGCTCAGAGGTAGAGCAGGTCGTCCATAAATTGGAAGATCAGCAGTTCGATCCCCGGCTCCTCCAGTCCACATGTCAAAGTGTCCTTGGGCAAGGTACTGAACCTGAAATTGCCAAATTGTGTGTGCGTGTGTGTGTGTGAATGAACATTAGAAACTCTTCCTGATGAGCAGGTTGGCACCTTGTATGGCAGCCTCTACCATCAGTGGGTGAATGTTGGTATGTAGTGTAAAGCACTTTGAGTGGTTGGAAAACTTGACTTAACACCATTGAGAATACCAGAGAATTTATACAGAAAACATAATAACAATGTTTTTTTCTTTTTCTGGAGGAGGAGGATAATGCTGTAATTCAGCAACATCTGGCACCACACACACATGCAGACACACAACATCCTCTGTGGGTTGATGTGTGATGAAATATTGATAATGACTAATGGTTCAATCTTACATTTTCTTCTGTGCCTGATAGGTGTAGCAACATGGATGACACGTACTAGACAGTATATGTGGTGAATCATTAATATTCACCATGAATACTGGATGGATTCTTCATCCAGTGAAGTGCTACTAATACCCGAGACAGAGACTTTTGGCTCTTTGATCAGTGTGTCTTTCTATCCTCAAATGTTGTAAAACCACACAGATATGCTGTAGTAGACTGTCACTTTCATCACCACAGCAACATATTACAAATCTTTCAATAATATATTAGTACCTTTAAATTTTGCAGTGG
This sequence comes from Thunnus albacares, assembly GCF_914725855.1. Classification (NCBI taxonomy): domain Eukaryota; kingdom Metazoa; phylum Chordata; class Actinopteri; order Scombriformes; family Scombridae; genus Thunnus; species Thunnus albacares. Next base: position 26,604,152 of record NC_058106.1, read on the forward strand.
GTGGTCAGCTCTGATCCTCATATTCCTTAAAATGGAAACATTGTATGTTTTATAGCTTGATGATAACTGCGTCCTTCATTCAATTTTAGCCTTCACTCCTTGGTGAGGTTGATCATTAATATTCTGTCATTAACCCCTCCTTAGCCCCAATGTCTTGGATTAACAGCAATGTTAGCAATAGCCAATGGTGGTTAATTTGAAAAATCAACAGATAATCAGCTCAGGAGGGATGCACTTGTGAAAGGTGGAAGCTGTTGTCTACCGGCAAGGCCTTTGCTGTACATTTGGCTGGACAAGAAAATCCCCATGGCAACACACTGGAGAAGGGCATGATGGAGCAGATGGCTACCCCCTTACTCTCTTCACTTGTGCTTGCCAGACAGACGATGCTACAGGTGTGACAAGATGTCCAAACTGGATCAATGCCCAGTCCCAGGTGTCCCCCTCCTCACTTGCTCCTCAGTCTCTCTCTGCAGTTCTCTTCCAATTCAGCATCTTCCTCCTTCCCATCCTCCCTCCTTTTGCTTTCAATTCCATCCTTTCAATTCTTTCTTCTTTTGCTTAACTCAAGCCAAAGATCAGTTGGCTACATTCACAGGCCAGGTGATGGGAAGTCAACTGCAGCCAAGGAGAAAGCTGACATATCTGTTAGCCTGAGGGGGCTGTCCAGGTGGCTGCTCCAGTAGGTAACAGCCAGTTGCTGACAGGAAGCATGGCAAATAAAGAAGAGATGATGTGGCTGTGTTGCTTTTCCAAGCGAGCATGAAAAGCTGCCCAATAGCAAGGGTGTTGTCACAGTAAAACACTGAAAGTGAAAATTGTTTGATAGATGTATTGGTTCTTTCCCACTCTTACCATTTCTTGTCCAACTAAAATGCAATGTGAAATTGATGGCTCAAAAACAGGACTTTATCTCAGTTATTAGAGTATTGATGATTGCCCTGGTTCACAGTGATGACTGTTCACAGGACATCACTGAGTATGGGGTACAAACAAAAGCCAATATTATGTCTGCATGTTTAACAACTGATAACAGTTACAGTAATGCTTGCAGCTCTGTCTGGCTTTCTGTAGGCATAATGGTGCTTTAAGGTAAATGCTAAAATTTGACAGTGTTAATATGTTGATGTTTAGCATGTATATTTACCATATTAGACAAAGTCTTTGGATAACCAAAATTATTACAATACATCATACACTGGGAACATATCTGTATCAATTCCATGGCAGTCATCCAATAACTGTCAAGACATTTCAGTCTAAACCAAAAATGTCAAACCTGTAGCAAATGTCTGTACTAAATTTTATGACAAACTATCCAAAAATTGCTGTGATATTTCAGTCTGGAAGTCACTTATACACGTAAACCTCTAAATATCCATGGACTGGTTGCATGTGCAACCCCAAGCACACACTCACTTTGTAGGCACACAAGGTTGTGACCAGCATTTGTTTTTTCAGTATATACAGTATAAGGGTGCATATAGACTCAAGCTGAAAGAAAATGTAATTCAATTGCAGTGACATCTTGAAGCCTTTTAGGTTATATTGTGTGCAGGACACTGTCCCATAAAATATCTTGGGGCCCATTTTCATGCTGGTGCAAATCAACTGCAGTGACCTTGCACTGGAGAAGTAGCAATTCCACTGGGTGCAAGCAGATTTTTCTTGAGCCTGCATCCATTTGGTGATTTTATGATACTGCTCACATCAACAAAGGCAAGGATACCAGCACACTGCTTTTTAGGGGAATGAAGGCAGCTGATTTGATGCCCATGATTGATGCCAGCCCACGCCTACTGATGGTTTATTTTACTCAAACTACCCTCACCAAACATGTGATGCTCACACTTTTTTTTGTAGGTTTTTATATCATTCTGTAGTTTCCCAGCAGTGTTCCATATGTATTCAAATCCAAAAATTCAATTTTGGGTTAAAGAACGTATTTATTTTATTTTTGTTTTGGCATCAAAATGCCATTTTCCCAAGCCCTTCTAAAAACTTTTTCCTATGTGACCTGAGGTAGGTTTCTATATGATGACATTCCTACATATAAACTCATATACACCCCATAGCCTGCCTAGCCAGTGGCCACAGAGATAGACTGAGCACTCACTGCTGCTGCTGCTCTGCTAAAGATGCTAACAGACGCACACAGACGGAGCACTCACTGTTGCTGCTGCTCAAAATTTAAAAAATAAACTCTGAGCTCTCCTCCCGCCAGTAAATGGCTTTGGATCAGAGCAGAATCCGGTGTTACTCACAGGTGTTATTTGTCCCTATGCTCCATCCAGTGCATTTATGATCAGCTCACACACTCGCACTCAGCGCTGCGACATCGCTTGTGGTATATCTGGACAGTTTTTTGTGTTCTAACATACAGCAAGCGAGTATGTTAGGAAGACACTGTCAGTGAACTGCATTTGTGTGTGTCAGCACTCTAACCCACCCACATCACTGCTTTTTGCTAATGACTGTGTGGGCGTTTCCATTTCAACAACCCAGAAAAAGACGCAGATGGAGTCGTCCTTTAAGTGAGCCTGCAAAATGAAATTGCTAGTGCTTGTGATTTCAGTGGGATAAATAGGACCCCTTCAGTTTTATAATGGACAAAATGTTGTAGTAGTATTCACATAAGAAATGTTCTACACATATTACTGGCAACTTTTAATTTTAGTCCAGCCACATATCTCAAAGGAAGGAAGAAACCACCACCCAGTCATTGTCTAGTATTCAGAATTTATCTGTGTGTGAGAGATGTGACTGAACACCACAGAAAGAAAGGGGTCAAAAGGAGCGTACAGAAAGGATCAAAATGATTGTAAATCCACTCTACATTTAGGATCCTTGGGGAAACTGAAAAATTGAGGAGAAATCAATCTGCAGCATCATTATGTGGTATTAACTAGTGGTGTGAATCTTTGGGAATATCACAATTCGATTCCATTAGATTCTTGTTATCCGATCAGAATTGATTTTCGATTCAAAGCCAATTCTCGATTGAATGAATAGAAAAGGGGGCACTATTTTTAGTCTCTTGCTCCAGTATACTGTGTACGAAACCATTCACTGGTGTCCTTATTCTACTGAAATACAATATGAAACAAAACTGGCAATTAAGATAAATTATCTGCAGCCTTTTTATTAAAAAAAAAAAACGTTAACTGCAGTAATTAATGAATTAGTTCATTTGAAAACATGTTACAGTTTCTTGTCTGTATGAGAATAAAAAAATGAGGGGGAGGCGGAGTGCTCCACTGTGTTGTTATTAACATCATGTCTCCAGCTGTGGAGAGCAGCCTCTCTGCTGCACTGTTAGCTCTGGGGAAATCCATCGTTGTTCAAGATGTTGAGCAGGCACAGGGTTTTTGAGGTGAAACAGACTGAGCACCAAATTATTTTCTTCACCTCAGAGTTGGTTTAAGTTGTTTAAGTGCTGCAATGTGTGTTGGTCAGCTGGTGTCATTTGTTACTGCTGGAGTTTGCTGCTCCGCTCCACTAACATTAGTCTCTGTGTGATGGCGTAGAAAGTTCACAATACACTTCATGTTCATCTCACTACGGTAATTGGTAAGTTATTAAATCAAAAAATGGTTGCATCACTGCCTTTTTTGAAGATGAACTACAAGATAACTCCAGTGTGTGCGCACTGTAGATTGTCCGGGTGCTGTACGGCCCTTGCAGTTGGGTTCAGCATTTTTTGTTCTGTCAACGTGATGTTATTAATTAACATTTAGAAAATGGATTTTTTGACATTTGTGAATTGATTCAGAATCATAGGATTGATTTTTTCACCCACCCCTAGTATTAACACTACTAAGGTAATGGTTGTTGGTGCCAAACAGCTGTCTGGATATTCCTTTATTCAGTGAGAAATATAGGACATACTGTCTTCACGCTAGGAGATCTCTTTTACAAATGAATGCAGGTAAGACTGAGTCCCTTTCTTCAGCTGTACAGTTTAAATCTCAGTGTTATATTTGATCAGGCTATGTACTTCGATCAACATATCCAATTGTTAACCCATACATGTTCTTCAATTTAAGAAACATTGCCAAATTCAGGCCTGTTGTATGACAACCTGAGCTAGTGATGATTATTCATGCTTTTTTATTACCCCAGCTAGACTACTGCAATTCCCTTTTCACCTGCCTCAGCAAATCGTCCCTAATCCATCTACAAATGGTCCAGAACACTGCTACAAGGCCATTGACCGGGTCCAGCAGGACAACTCACATCACACCCATATTATCATCTTTACATTGGCTTCCCATCAAGTTTAGGATTCATTTTAAGGTTCTTGTTTTCATATATATAGCCCTGCATGGTCAGGCACCTGCGTACATCTCTGACCTACTCCATCCTAATATCACCAGTAGGTCACTTAGGTCTTCTGGTCAGGGCTTACTGGTTGTCCCTTGATCTCAACTAAAAAAAAGGGGGGCCATGCCTTTGAAGTTGTGGCTCTGACACTGTGCAACACTCTTCCTATAGACATATAATCTGCGGTCTCTGTTGACGCCTTTAAAAATCAGCTGAAGACTCATTTATTCAAACTGGCCTTTGTCTCGCCTCGTGCAGTCTGGTGTTTGTAATTGTGTGTGTTTTAGTGGCTTTCTGTCGCATATATTTTATTGCTTATTTTCTTTCTTTACTGCTTTTTATAGTTTCTTATGAATAATTTTACTCTTGTAAAGCACTTTGTGACTGCTCTGTGAAAGGTTCTATACTAAATAAACTTTACTTACTTATTAGTGTAGTGTTAGACTTAACACCATTAAGAATACTAAAGAATTTATAGAGAAAACACAATAACAATGTATTTTTCTTTTTCTGCCTTGCTCCTTTTTCCAGTAGTAACAAACACAAACAAATTTGAATATCAGGCAAATGGTCTCAAATTACCTTTTTGTCTCCAGCCAGCTAGGTTTGCTATATCACTATGGCCACTCTTGAACACAGCAAGTGTTGAAACCCTGCTGTGTCTTGCAAGGAAACCAACTAGTAGAGGTATATAACCCTGGAGCACTGAGTTGCACTTCAAATAGCAACTATAGCTAACAAGGCCGAACAACTGAGCTAACGTTAGTTGGGCAGGCTGGCAAAGTTGACTCGCAAATCGGTTCGGCATTTCAGCAACAGTAAAATCCTACTTTTAGCTTATTTAAAGTTTGGCTGGAGTCAGTGGGCCAAGCAGGTTCATTCAACATATGCTGGCCTATCTTTTCCTATGTTCTGGTATCAGTCAATGATTGCAGTTAAGCTAAATGACATGTTTCTCACCTTTGTAAACAGTCCTGTGTGGATCGACAGACTGTGATTGACTGCAAAAGCTGTGGCAAACGATCAGAGACGGGTTCGACTGAACCAACTCAAAGGGTGGGCCACATAATGTTATCAACCAATTATTTTCACTTGCCTAGCAGAACAGACTTTGCAGAAATGGAACATAATATTCATAAGTATATTTTAATTAGTGCATAATCCCATGAAAATAAGAACTGTTACTACCTCAGAATGAGCCCTTTATATCTACATAGAGAGTGGGTCCCCTTCCATGGAGGCCACCATGTTGCATGTTGCAGCACCATGTTTCTACAGTAGCCTTGAATGGACAAACCAAACACTATCTCAAGAGAGGGCCTTTTGCATTTTTCACGTTTTTCATGAGTTTAGCGGCCACCGTAGGTTCTCCTACGCACTTGGAAGTTGAAGGGCAGGGGGAGGGGTATTCAGTGAGTTGCAATCTGCAAGATGCCACTAAATCTTACACACTGGTCCTTTAAGATTTTTTTGTGCAGCTGGTTCACTGAGTCTCCCCCATTCCCATACAGACGCGCACACACACACAATGTTGGATGACGTGGCTCTCGGAAGGGCATTGTTATGTGGGTGGACTTGGCGCATTTGACTCCTGTTTTGGCTAAAACCAACATCTTTACTTTTTCTTAACACAGATGCACTGTAATTACTAGTTCGGCTGTACTAGATATTTGATATATTCAGTAGATATATCTTTATATGACCGTATTTAAAACCCTACTTTGCAAAGTGGAAGAACTACAACTGTGGTGCTGATTTGTATCAAGCTGCATGGCACAGCTCTAGAGAACTGTAGTTTTGTTTTGTTTTTTAAATATAGGGTTTTTTTCTTAGAACTGGAAGTGGTAAATACTGAATTGAGACTACACTAAGGAGTTTAAGGGGAACACATTTGTGTAATCAGATTTTAAATATCTAAATGTTAAATGGGTGAAAATTAATTTTAACCATACTTTACCCATGTTTGACAGTGCCCGCAGTTGTTGACTACACTCACATGATAGCTGAGGTGCAAGAGTTTTCTATAACAGTTGGTCCCATGTCTTTAGCCCATTTTGTTGCTGAATTATAAGCCTTCAAACATGCACCAAGGTCAAGGTTCAAAGGTCAGTATTTCAAATCAGGAGCCATGTAGAATCTTCATACTGACATATTTTACTCTCTAGGTCGAGACTTTTCCAACAATGTATTTGGTTTAGCTCTATGACAAAGTTTTAATTTTCTCATTTCATGGACACAAGCCATCCCAGGCCTAGTTTCAGAGAGCACTTTGAAGGCCCAATATATAAAATGAAGCTTTTTGTTTGTTTGTTTTTTAGTGGAAATAGTGACCAAAATGAGTCACCTTCAGAGATTACAAAACTGCTGACAATGTAGGGCATTACTACAGGCTTGGAGGAAGGCCTGTAGTGCTTGGGTTAGGGTTCGGGTTAGGGATGAAAAGACCATCCTGTTCTCATTTCCAGGTTGTTAAATACCGACACATGCATAGGCTACTATTTACACAACCCTGAAGATTTTTTGTATCTTAATGATTCTTTGATTGGGGATTTTATGTCAGCATGACATAGCTCATTCAATCAGCATCTGTTTTATTAGCCAATGCAAGCATACAAAGAATGTGTCTTGGCGTTTTCTCCCAAAAAACTTAACACAGAAGAATACAAATAGATAAAAGTAAGGTAATAAGTAAAATCAAATTGAATTGAAATTTAAAATCTATTTACAGAATGGAATAGTAATAGTTTTGAAATAAAAGTTGAAATGAAATTAATATTGACTTGACAAAGGAAATATGGACTGCTCTATGGACAAAGAAATGAAGTGTATAAAATATATGAAGGTGACAAGAGCAAAAATTAAATGTGACATGTGCATAAATAATTAAATTATGTAACAGTGGAGATTGAATGAATGCAATGCACAATCCAAAGTCTAGTTTGATGAAATATATGAAAGTGACAAGTGCCGCGATTAAATGAGGGATGTGAAATGTAAAGTCCAGTGTGATAACCATATCTTCATCCCCTTTATATGGCGATGGTACAAGATTTGATGTACACACACACACACACACACACACACACAATGTTGGAGTGCTTTATTGGATGATGTAGCTCGATATTAATTAAGGAGCACTATGTATAATTTTAATATTAAATTAAATTAGCAACTTTACACATTTTACAATCACAGGCTATTGAACGCCTTTTCTTAAAAGCGATAGTGGCATTTCGATGCAGGTTGCAGCTGACCAGTGGCAATTTGAAATGAAATGAAGCCCACCAACAGCAGACAACCCAAAACAGTAGTTTTTTGTAGCATACCACATCTGCCCACAACACAATGCACTTTCTTAGCCTTCTGCTATCAAAAACGGACAAAAAAAACTTTATTTCTCAGAATCGAAGGAGAAATAAATGAAATTGATGGCCTCAACATTAACCTATCATATTGATGAGTTATGAAGGACACTTTCATATTTTTGTGTTGAGAAATCTTAAAGAAGAATACGGTGACAGTGAGTAAAATACCTTTGGGCAGGTTCTCCAGACAGCCAATTGCAAAGCTTCAAATTCTGGATTTCAAATTCATTTCATCCCTGGGCAGCTCTAAAATCTATGTTTTTTATTGAAAGAACATCATCAAACAGTTACATAAAATAAAACAAATAACATAATAGCTATGATGACTACACAACGCAAAGATAATGATTCAAACAACATGTAACTATGTGGTTTCAGGAATAGCAGTGTCCATGGCAACCACCATAGCAATGACATAAAGCCTGAAAGAATTAAAAAAAATTAAATATCATATACATTCACTGAACGAAATGCACATTTCTCGCTAGAAATTTTTAAAAAATGCATTTTAATACTGAAACTATCTTAAAATATTGCATTTTCCACTGAGAGTAAAAGGAATGTGAGCCTTCTTGTTTGTTAGTTTGTTTGTTTTCACTGAAAGAAACTTGACAGTCACGTGATGTGGACTGTAGTGATACTGGGTTGCAATGGAAGTCTATGGGGACTAAATGGCATTAAATGACATGCGAAAAGCTTAAAATGCATAGATATGACACGTGAAATGTCCTTAAAGGTGCCATATTATTTATATGCCATCCCATGAGATCACATTGGTTATGTGGCTGGCATAGAGAGATGTATTGATTAAAATTGAAGCTTATCTGTTCCATCAGACATGCAAGACGAACAACTGAAAAACATGTCTGAAATGCCTCAGGTCAATAGACAGCGTGTTAGAAACAGCCTGAAGAACATCTTTGAGCATCCAGAAGGACAAAATGTTTTTTTTTAACTGTTTAGCCCATTTATGTGCATATATATTTTATTTTATCTCAATTTGCCAGCAGTTATGTTGTCACTCAGACAACATTGTCACAGAATGCAGTAAGCCAATGTTGATGTGTATTGCTACTGCAGATATGTTCACATCAAAGCACAATAACAGAGAAAAACAAAAAACGAGTACTGACAATACCTCTTTTGAACAACAGTGAATTTTGAACAACTGTTGTCAAAAACCACAGGGTATATTCAATTAATTTTGGTTTGTGAGCAAAAAGAACAAAAAAAGAAAGATAAAGACTGCGCCACACAGTGTTGAGGTAGTTAGATGAAGAGGTATAGAGGCTTCTTCATCTAAATCTCAGACTCATGGTGAAATGAGCAATGCCTTGTCATTCAGCTATGCTGCAGATGGGGTCTTTTATGATGATAGAAGATAATAGTAGATTATTAGATGATTAAGGTTAATTTACTTTGTAATTTTAAGTTTCATGATTCACTTGGAAGAGGAGTGAGACCTGGATTTTCAGGTGGTGCGGTACATACTGTACTGCATGCACCTACTAGAATGAAATGGAATAATGTCATTAATGCCCCTGAGTACAGCTGAACTGCTCCAAACACACCTGATGTGGACACACTCATAAATTAGACTTAAGACTGCAGAGCATTTAGACAGGATGTGAGGTTGCAAACCAATTCATAGAAGACAAAAACTGTATACAGCATGCCCAGAGCCCATACTGTAGGTTTGCTTTAAACATGTTCATATAAAAATTGACATCAAAACTAAATCTTTGTGGTCGCCAGGTTATTGATTCTAAAGTTGGAAATGTAGTGGTCTCTTGGTGTCACACCAATCAACATCTAAGACTCCAGCTGAAGCAAGAAACACTTACGGTGTGAAACATATTAAATAAAATCCTGGATGACCATGGATCATCTAACATCTGAAAAAAAAAAATCATTACAGAACAAATCACTGTCTAAGATGACTGTAAAAAGTTTGTAACTTTATTTCTGTTGGAAGAAAATAGAGTACTATTTTTCTTTGCTATAGTAGAACTTGTTGTCTTTAAGGCACCAGCAAAAGCACTGTTCTAACATAACCTATCACCATGTTTCTTCACAACACAACAAATGAGAACTGAGTATAGCTGTGAGAGGTAGAGGATGAGGCAACCTCTCAACTAAACACTTTGCTGCTGACGGTAAGCAGATAGCGGTGATAGTGCAGATAGTGAGGATAGTGAGGGTCCTGACTTCAAATCAGAGGTTACTATTTAATGAGGAGCACAAGGCTGTGTTAGAGAGAACTGAAACACATTGGATTCAGCATGACACATTATGGTTAAAAGGTTGAGAGAGCAAAGTGGACAAAGAGCAAACTGCTGGTATACTGTAAGTACATCTGAGACCTTTATATCATCTTCCTATATATCTCCCCTGTTTAACATTGTTTGTTTTTCATTAGGATTACGCAGATATGAATTTAGCAAGTTCATATATGTGTACTGCCTGATGAAAAAAACATACCGCAATGTGAAGTCAACTCTACATGAAAAATATGTTACCTCCAGTCTCCAGGTATCTATGTCATTCATAAATAATCAACTGCTTCCACAACAAGTGTGAACCCTCAGTCAAATGCACTCAATACAACCTCAAACAAAAGAGACCCTTTCATATTTTGCAGTCTTTCGAGGAGGTCTGCCACTACATGCATATCAAGAGGTAGCCATCTGCAAATTATCAGTGAGAAATTATGGGGTTGCTTTATGCTCAATTCAAGTGTACTAAAAAATATGTTTAGCTAAAGGTTACAATTATCAAAATGACAATGAACAGGTTTCATTAATGTTTTTCTATCACACACTGCATCTTAAAGTGAGAAAGTGTCTAACTATTGAAATTAAGCAGCATTGTGAGAAAAGCTCTAGTTTTGACCATTTAGTACATCAACAATGCAATGATTAATTTGTATGTTTTTTTACATGGAATTTTGACAAGCTGGAAAAGCCAAGCGTGGGAAGAGCAGTGCCAAAGGTTAATTTCTCTTCATCATTTTGGTTTCAGAAAAGTAATTACAAGGATTTGACATTAGTGAATACATGCCCAAAGGGACTTATCAGAATGTAAAAAGTACAATAAATAGAAAACACTGAAAACACAGTAAGCTTTTAGTTAAATTATATTATTCGCACTTGACGAGTAATATTTTGCCCTGGCTTGGAATAAAAATTCAAAAAATAAATAAATAAATAAATAATTATAAAAAACAGAGCAACGGGCAAAAAGTTCCCAAGGTCCATCACTGATTGCTTTTGGCGGGAGAGCAGAAATTCAGCAGCAATGCCCAAAGCCATTTACTACATTTTATTGGTGAATAATTATGCTCCTGTATTAAAATACAGGAGAAAGAAAGAAAAGAAAATGTCTACACCTACATGTAAAAGGATTTGATTGCCATCGTCTGAACATAAAATGGCTGCAGCTATGAACACAGTACTGTAAGCCTACTACCCAAAGGGCAGACCTTCATGGTTTGATCTCCTGTCATGCATACATTGCATTGCTTCAAACACACTGATATTCCTGGCCCTGATAAAAGCAAACAGAGATATTACCTTACAGTCATTATGAGCTGCTGGAGCCTTCCATGGGAAAAAGGGAAAATTGCAGCTTGGCCTAATGGAATATTCATAGACCTGACGTTAGCATGTGTGTGTGTGTGTATGTGTGTGTGTGTGTGTGTATGTGTGTGTGTGTGCGTGTGTCCTGGGGCAAACAATCCTGTGCTAGTCATATGGACACACGTTTAAAAAGAAGGTCTCATTTATCTCTCTTTCTTCTTTTTACACACACATACGCAGATGGATAATATGTTCAGAAAATTGTAGCAGAAGATAAGCATAAAATGTTGGGAGGCAATTCACACAGTGTATACGCTCCCACAATTGCAAGATCCAATGAGCATGAAGAAACGCACCATTGTTTTGTCTTGTCTCTTTTTTAAAAACTTCACACAGTGTGATTTCAGGATTTATTTCTCACAGCTCTTCATTTCCATTTGGGCAGACTGGATGCAATGGTTCCACTGAGCAAACAACAGATAGTATTTGACATTTATTCAGGGGCATTGCAGTGTGAAGGTTATCGGTGGAATTTTTTAGGCTTGTGCCATATCTGATGACTTTCTCTCTAGTAAGCCTTACATTTGAGTTGAAAGGCATGTTCCTTCTTGTAGTTAGATATCAGCCTCTTTCTGTCTCACTGGACTGGCAAATGGTTGTAAGGCTGCAGACAATATATGTCATCAAGTGACATTACATTTAAAGGTAGAGTCAGTCATTCTAGAGAAAGAGTGTTGATATTTGAATTAAATACCAAAACAAATACACCCCTCCCTACATGCTCCTCCAGAAGCTTCGTCCCCCAAATTTATGGACGCGCATTGCCAGGCAACAACCAAAAGAGAAATATGGCAGAATCCAGAGCGATGCCTCAGCTGTAGATTCACTTCTGTTCCTCTCACACATCATCACAGGCAGAAAAAAAATTTGTAGATGGACTGTTGTGCTCACGTGAGTACAACAGTCCATCTATACTCTCCACCTCCCTGCAACCTCCCCAGTTTGCCAGCCCTCTCTCATCATTCAGCGGGGTGCTGGAGATGGAAGACTGTCATGTCCTCACAGACAGCTGCTCTGATGACTTCCCCCTGTCCTGTGCATGAGCACAAATGCCCTCTGCTGCTTGGCTGGATTATTGTTGTCTGGCATGGTCCAAGCCACTTTGTTTATTTCCCATTTATAGAGCCAGGGCTGTGTATGAACACCAGATTTTTTTTTCATTGCACACACAGTGTGTATTGAACAATATTTCTCTAGAATCACAGATTCTACCTTTAAGTGATGATTTACATTTACAAGGTTGAGTTTGGTTAACTGTGGGTTAACTTTAGCTTTTATTCCTGTTACAGTTTGTTAAAAAAAAAAAAACCCTAGATAAGAAAAAAACCTAGATAAGTAAAGCTAAGCCAATTACTCATATACTAATTCTGAGTCATCACAGTTCCTGCATAATGCATTTCTTTCCTGATTGTAGCATTATTGTCAGTATTTGGACTGACTGACTGACAAATATATGTTAGATGTGAGAAAAGCCTTAAAATACAATTCTCATATTTAAGATAATCACTATCACTTAAAATTTGTATTTATTTTTATAAGCACTGATCTTTTTCCTGAGAGTGCCAACCATCAAGAAAAAAATCATGTGAAACTATCATTTTACTGTCCCTACTGCTGCTTTGTCTAAACATTGTAGTTTGGGTAGTACAATGGGATTATCGCTTGTAGAAAAAGACATCTTCATAAAGAACATCCATCACTGGTGGCAGAATAATTAGGCTGGGGATATTTTGGGACAGGCTGTGATGAATACATTTGCAGCAGTGATAACAGGTGCTTAATTCATGAAAACAGTAAAAGGACATTTGGATGGTTCAAGCGTATCTTTAAATCGATATCTAGCAGTATTAATTCTCCAGACTGTATGCCAAGCATGATTAAAGTACTGCACACTTCAAGATGTTTTTTGAGTTGTAAACTAAGTTATATGACTGTACTGTGATAAAACATATCAATCTGGTGTTAATATTGACATTGACACCAAATTTATAAAAATCAGCATTTCATGGGTTGAAAATGGCTCAACACACCATCTACCTGTCTTAAATAAGCTCTGAACCTTGCAAGGCCAAGGCTGACATAGAGTTGACCATTTACATCATGATATTTATATTTTTTTAAAAAAGAGTGAGTTTCTAGTGAAAGCTCTGGTGGACTCTGTTTTTCCAGCGCAGACATGGAGAGTTTGAGAGCAGCTGCTCATGGCTGGTTAACTCTGACTACCGGCTCTACATCGCTATTCATATTACACTGAGTGGTGGTCAGTCGGTGTCCCCTTACTCCTGTGTCGCACATTATGTAGCCACAAGGCCACGCCCCCTACAGTCGTCCTGTCCAGTCCTCTGCTTCATTTTTTAAATAGGCTGGGAGGGAGGGAGCTAGCAGAATGTGGGTGTGTAGTTCCTCTTTGAGTGCAGTGAGAGAAGCACTGGTTCACAGAATAACATAATAAAAATAATGTGAATGACAACGCAAGGTAACACAAGATAAATAGTATATTTTTTCAGTGGAAAAATGTCGCATAAACCAAACTTTAAATTGTTAAGTATGTGTTAAATCATTTAAATACATGAAAAACAAATGCAGCACACATAATAATATATCAATTATCAAAGAAAGACATGAAGCTGTGGTGAAAAGAAAAGCAATAAAAATCAAGTCAGCATGCAGTTATCTGTCTCCCTCTGTGTGCATCTTCCTTCTTCTTTGTTCTTTGTGCTGTCTTGACCCTGAAATTTGTACCCCATATTTATATGCACATGTATTCACATAAACACAAGTATTACAGAGAAACCCTGTATCATGATTTCTTGAAGGTGTTTGATGAGCACAGCTGCACATCAGCCGTGCACAAAGGCCTTCATCAGTAATGAATGTAACACAGCAGTAGATGCAGGTCTCCTGCCATTCCCTCACATCTTTATACTGTCTTTTGTCCCTCCTCTCCACACCACTAACTCCCACTTCCTCTAACTGAACATGAAAATTATGAGGATTACTAGGCTGATCTTCTTTCCTTGGTCCTCTGTTCAGTCATCTTTCTGTTCATGCTTAGTGACCTCTGCCCGCAATCAGTTCCTGACTTGATGCCATTGAGTTGTCAAGCTTTGTGACAGTCTTCTGAGAATTCTTTAAACCTTTTCTGATTCAAAGATGAAAAATGAATGGTCAGTGAATGGCTCACAGAATAGCACAATGACTGGTACACGAATGCAGTAATGCAGCACATGTGCAATATAGTTCTTAGATTGTACTCTATAGGTTTAGTCTGAAATGTCTTATCATAAAGGCCCAAAGTCTGCCTACAGATGATGAGCCTCCTGATGTGGTCTAAGCTTCACAATCAGCTTTAATTTGATTGGACATGTTTTAAAGGATTAGTTCGGATTGTTTGAAGTGGGGTTGTATGAGTTACTTATCCATAGTCAGTGTATTACTTGCAGTAGATGGTGGCCTGTAACCCCAAGTCTGTACCCCCATTTACACTGCAACAGAGCACTTTCTGACCCAAACAGCTGATCTGAGGCGTAATGCAGTGTGCAGCATGCACAGGAATATGGAAGTTCTACAGTTGAGAAAATGTAGTGTCAAAGGAAAGGGCTGTCTGATGGCAAGGTTTTACATATAGCACACACTTAAACTGATATTAATGTTTTTAAGTTGGCCTTTTTTTACGTGGCTAAAATACGGTTTGCTGCTGTCCCCGTCCACAGCAGTACATTGCTTAGCCTCCATACCAGTATTCCTGCCTGCCTCTCCAAAATGGGGGTGGCCAACACCCATCTACTGCAGGAAATACACTATGGATAAGTAACTCATACAACCCCACTTCAATAAATGTGAGCTATCCCTTTAAGCAGCAAATGAGGTTAAAGTTCACATCATTTAAACCCTGAGCACTCAGTATCTATCTATCTATTTTTTAATATCTCTCAACAGATATTGCTGTGTGTGCAATTACACTGGGAAGATGTAGAAATGCATGAATGACACTCATACGGCAGGTATCACTGTCAGTCACACACAAGCATTAGTTAAACTTTTAAATTGTCTAATCAACACCACAGTGTAGTGCTACACTATTAGCACAGCACTATTAGCAGGGGAGCTAAAAATCCACCCAGTGTAATGCCATGCTCATTAACCCATGATAATACTATAAAACCACCACTCCCAACATGGGCATGGCAATTAACTCACTCATTAGATGGAACTCATTAGTAGTGGTTAGACCAAAAAGACTATGATGTCAAACAAAACACACCTAGAGTAGAAATGCAGTTCAAAGTTAAATAGTGGAGTGCTTTAGTGTGTGTATGTTTACATTAAATCAGAGGGAATTAAAAACTGTCAAATTCAGCAAGATCAGATTCATCACCTGTCAGCTCTTGAATATTCATGAAACACCAGAGACATTTATTATTCTTTAAGAACACATTGTTCTATGACTTTCCATGCCTTAGAACAATGTTCTGTTGTGGAGAAGTGAGAAACAGAAGAAAAGTGCTCATTACTGTGTGGTATAGTGTGGGTTGTAAAGTTGACATATTGTGTTAGATCAAAGCAATCTAACATTGCCTTAAAATCTTTCTAACATATTGTTATTGTTATCAAAATGAATAATAAATCCCCCATTAAGATGATGTTAGGAGACATTGCACTGAGAGTGGTTAAAACTGTTGAGAGTTCTGTGATGAAAATATTTATTGACTTGGGTGGTCTATATACAACAGCAATAATGGTGGGTGTAGGTCCACAGAGCTTAACAGCCAGCATTTCAAAGGAAGAGAGAGTGGCATTAGTTTTATACTCTCGCAACTGATCAGAGCGAGGCCGCCTCCCCTGCCCAAACAATGGGGTTTGCATATGTAAACAAATCGCAGTGGAGCTGAAATTTAGCTGTAGAAAATCATTCTATGGCTGCCAGGTTTCCATGAGACATAAATAGTCCAGTTTGTGATCTGTGATGAATTGTTAACCAGAGGTGTTTTGTTGGTGGTAGACTGGATGTTGTAGAGGGCAAACTTATGACAGGTCGTGTGCGTATAAACCACAGACTGTATATAAATATGAACGACGTGTCTCCACTTCCTACCATTATGGAAAAGTGGAGCCAAAATATCTCCTTTCCGGGAGCTGCCATCTTGCTTGTGTGATGTCATTTCCAACCAGAGTCTGCGCAGTAGAGTCGGGCAGCGGGATAACGGCCCGCAGAACATACCCCCTCAGCCAGTGCGTGGCCTTAGGGAGGTTTGAGAGCGGTTGTCACAGCTGTCAATCATGACGTCAGACCCCCTTTCTATATCATCAAATAACTAATTAAAAACAAATTTATAAGAAAAATGAGCACTTGGACAAACATCAGCATGATAAGAACTACCTAAAATGACAGAAATCATCTTTGGGAAAAATTTATTTGACGTGTACTTTGATTTTTTAGATTGGCTCATGTCCAATCCACTAACATGGAGGGGGTGGGACTTATGACCTATACTGCAGCCAGCCACCAGGGGGCAAGCGAGAAGTTTTGGCTTCACTTCTTAGGAGCTGTCATGACGTCCATCTTTATTTACAGTCTATGGTATAAACAGCTGATTTATTTAGCAGAGTTAGCACATTGGTCTACACGTCGGTCGGAGCAATATCGTTTGTGTGGTCTATTATTCACTGGAATGACAGAGAGGTACTCTGAATTGTCACAGGAATTATTTGGGCTATAGAGGAGCTAGTGGTACAAACAGGAAGTTGAAATGTCACCAGGGTCGGAGAAGGCAATCAGTGACTAGTGTTTAGTCCAGAGCTGTTGTGGAGTGGATAGCAGTTAATCAGTAACGTGAGACTGTAGTAACTGCATGAAAAATGTTTGCTGCAAGTGCACGTGTGCCATGGAAACTGGAGCGGATACCTCTACTTAAAAAAGGACAAGATTAAAATTGTTGATAAAAGACAAATTGTGTGATGGACAGACTGACTGCAGCCATGTCTTAGAGAGCACCCGACTAAAATGTCTGATAGCCTGACCCTACGAGGAGAGAGGGCTTGAGACAGGGACTTTCCACAGTTTTTGAGTTTGTTAAAAAGACAGTTGAAATCCTGTTTGAAAACTTCAGACTGCTGGTGTCGTTTTTAACAATATGAACAATAACATGTTGGACATATGGGTGTTTGCTGAGTAGAGATGGGATCTGCTGATAACGTCTACTGTTGGCTTGCGGCGAAGAGATGTGGTCACAGCCCTGGGAGTGATGTGTCTGCTAGCTGGTTCTGAGGGGGTGACAACCAGCTTTGATTGGTGGCCAGAGGGACTGACCAAGCAGCTGGACTGTGCCGCCAGAGCAGGGGGCACTAGTGCACATCGAGGCAGTGGCTGTGAGGACAAGGTGAGATGGAAGTCTCCTGTCAGCGGGGGGAAGTCCATCTCTACAGACTGAGATGGAAGTCTCCTGTCATTTCAGCAGGCCTGCTGAGATGAATGAGAATCTGGCAATTTAGAGATTGTATCAGGCGGGCACAGATGTCTTTCAATCACTCTATTTACTCCATATCCAAATGTCCATATAGGTAAAAATGACCTACATGTATCATAAAATTATGGCTTAAAACTGGATAACATTTGTGAAAGAGCCTCTGGCAGACAAACAAAACGCTGATGCATGTGCAGTATGTGCACTGATCAACTGTTGTGTGTGCATCTATAACCCGCCTAACGACTAAAGACTAGTTAAGTGAATATTGGACCAGTGCCTAAGTTCATAGGGAAGGATTGAAGATGAGTAAAGGACTCAATCAGTAGCTGGAGCCAGAGAGTAGGTTAAATATAGAAAATTGTATTGAAACCTTTCTTTTGTAAGAAAATAAAGTGATACAGCCTAAGCCAGGATTATTATAACAAAAAATACCTTCTTCAGGTGCAATGAAACAGTTTCACAGTAAATGTATTCAAAACCCATATTCCTCCACAATGTTTCAGCAGTTAAACATACTGTTGAAAACAATAACAGACATAGCTTAAACCAGTTCAACCTCTTAAAAGACCATATTGATGTCCTTAGTTCCTCTAAAGCAATGTTCCTTATCATGTAAAACAGTTCAGTTCTTTGGTATATTCAAGTCTCCTCAGTCCTTAGTCAGTCTATTCAGTTTTAGGTTAGGTTCAGCATGCCATTTCCTTCGTCAAGGAGAGAATCCAGAATCCAAGGTCCAAGGCACTTTACCTTCAGGGAGTCTCAAAAACCTAGCCTTTATAACAACAAGGCTATTATGTTAGGTCAAGTCTCTTATTATTATCTATGGTCACACTAAATCAACACATCATTAAATTCTCAATATACCACTATGACATAATAGCAATTAAATGAGCTCAATAGTTTCTTTTATGAAATGAAGCAATCTAGCATCTACAATTATCAAGTGCAGCCCCCTCTTTTACCATGGTAATGCGGCAGTAAAGCAGACAAATGAAATGAAATCTGTAAGGGAGATTTCAGACCGATGTGTTTGACAGCGCTCTCCACCACCATCATCAAAACACCAAATGAGGGAATATCTTTTGTAAGAAGGGTGTTCCATCCCTCCAGTAGAGTTCCATAGACTTGTAGAATCAATGCTAAGGTGCATTGAAGCTGTTCTGGCAGCACATGGTGGCCCAACACCTTACTAAGACAGTGTATGTTGGTTTTTCCTTTAATTTGCCACTCATATGTAGTTAAGCTACAGAGAAAAACAATTATTAATTTAAATCAACAAGTGGGGAGCTTGGGAAGCACTAAATGCATGTAAATATCAGAACCAATTTGCTTATGCGTGATCATCGGAGATATTCCTTTAAAATGGAGTGAGTACCTTTTAGAAAGAGTCCAACCAACCCCTGTAATATAAACGATTAAAAAAAAAATTAATTAGTTAACTTGACTTTTAGTTTTCCACATTTGAAATATTTGGAGCCCTTAAATGTAGAACAGGAATCACAGTTCAATTTTTACTTTAATTGGCTGGTTTGCATTTCTATAGCTTACAGCATTATCATTTCCATGTGAAAGCTGACATCTCTAGCTGTGGTAGTGGGGGGTCATTAGAGGAGAGGGTCTAAGCTGTTTTTCTACTACTTGGTACTGGTTTGGCTCAACTCCACTTACTTTACCTTTTTGGATTGCTTTTTCCATTGCAGATAAACCCTCAAAGTAGGCCAGTTGGTCATAGTAAAGAGAAGAATGTGAGATGAGTCTTAGATTTTCATGAGACAAATCTGAGAAGTACAATCCCTAAGAGCTCTCATCATTGTCTCCTCCTTGACTGATTTATTTCTCTTAAATGTCCAACTAAAGCTATATATGAGAAGGTAGTATGAGCCATATTTAAGAAATATGAGAAACAATTAAGAATTTAATTAACTAACTGTAGTAATTAGAATCAGAATCAGAAATACTTTGTTGATCCCGAGGGGAAATAGGGTTGTGTTACAGTTGCTTACATTCTAGAGGAGAAATATACATAAGCATAGAGAAACTATGAAAAAATAGACCACAGTGAACGCACAAACAATGATATCCATCTTCCACAAGCAGCCAAAACCTTTCTGTTAAGTCGTTAGCTGAATAAGTTTATTGGTCGGCTCAGATTCAGTCGTCTCTGTATTGAGAGCGGAAATGTTTCAGCACTTATTTAACCTCTTACCATCTCAAATGTTTCCGTTGCTACTCTGATGCTCTAATGCTTTCTTCTGACTGCTGAGCTCCTGCAAAACTCCCAAGCTGGAAAGCGTGTTGTGTTACAACCAGCAACTGTGAGTTGTCATGTTAGCTGCGACTACCCGCATATCAAACAGGTTTTAGTATGGAGAGTTTTTAATATGGAGATTTTGATATTTATTTCTTATTTATTCTGTTTTGTTATGTTCAAAAACGTACCATAAAATGTAGGCTAGTTAATGTAAGTGTCGCAGATTCTTTTTTAAGATAATGGGACCAAGTGGGTAATGGGACAATAGGCTTATCTTGGATTTTTAGCTACTTAAAATAAAAATGTCTATACAGCTCAGATGGAGCTCAGAATTTATCTTTATTACGAACAATTCCACTGTATAAACGTGGAATCTGTGTGTAACTGCTGACTTGTGTAGATGCACTTATCGTTATAAAAACTGGACACAGCTGCAGAAACTGCTCCACTCACTGTAAAAATAACTTTACTGACTTTATAATACATCCATGGCCTGTATGCGTCTTGTGAAGTGCAGTTCTGTTAAATTCAGATATGAGTTTTGAGGAGCAGAATATGCAGGGCTATGCTTAAGACATTCAGGCTGAAGCAGTGGCAGCCCACAGGACCTATAGGACGGACCCAAAGTTTTGGCACTGCATAGAGAGCTGCTTTTCACTGTTGCTGAACATGAACACAAACGAAATGCATTAAGTTTTCTGTTAATGATACACATCCTGTGTGTTTTGGAGTCAGTTTAATTCTGAATATTGAAGGAGTACAAATCAGCTTTCTTTCAGCTTCTGGGGGAATCTGGTGTCCGGTCAATTACAAATACTGGGGGGGACAATTTTCCATGTTTCATATATTGAGGTCTAAACTGTGTTGACAGATGGTTGGTTTAAATATCATAACACAAATGTGTATTAGGAAATTAAGACTGTCTAATGAGTAATTATACTGTACGGCCCGGCAGAAAATGTAACAGAGTGCTGTGAATAATTCCCAAACAGTTTCCCGACGATTCTCCCATTTTCCTGTTCCCCCGTTGCATCTGCTTGCCGAACATGGTCACCGCTGTGTATCGAATACCCCAGAGAGAGACAGACAGAAACTGCTCACATGTGCCACCTAATGGTTGTTGGTACACACTGCAGCTACTCCTGGATAAATTATTGCACCCCCCTTCACTGTAAGTGTAGCAACACTGCGGTATTACCATGGTAATCACGTCAATTAAAATGACTGACATCTGTAGGTGGTCAACTGGGTTGAGAGCTGGTGACTGTGAAGGCCATAGCATATGATTCACATCATTTTCATACTCATCAAACCAGTCAGTGACCCCTCGTGCCTTATGGATGGGGGCATTGTCATCCTGGAAGAGACCACTTCCATCAGGATAGTAATGTTTCATCATAGGATAAAGGTGATCATTCAGAACAACTTTGTATTGATTTGCAGTGACCCTTCCCTCTAAGGGGACAAATGGACCCAAACCATGCTACCAAAATGCCCCCACTGTAGGGGTCAAGCATTCAGACCTGTCCCGGTTTTTCCTTTAAGTTGTCACCCATTTATAGTTCGGGCAGCCCAACTCAAGCTGCCACTCCACTCACATGCCACACTCACTCACACCTCACTGTAACATATATCCAACGCACCCTTATAATAACGGCAGTGTATTTAAACTGTCAGTGCTCTACTCATACTGCTGCATGCCTGCTGCCACACCACTCACATGCTTCCTTGCTGCCATTTGCTGCTGCTGCTGCTGCTGCCGTTCATATAGCATTTCAAAGCCCCACCTCCACCCCAGCATTCACCTATAGGCTCTGAGTCTTTCTTCCCTGAGAGGGGAAGTTAGTATCATCGCTCACTACTCCCTGCTGTGTGAGATCAATGGTTCTTTGCGGGGTGCAACAAGGTCAGAGCGGAGACACCAAACATTTATGCTGTACATATTCTACATTTAAATGATAATTTACTCCACGTGAGTTGGCTGACTGAACTGTTTTCTCCGTTATTTTAAATCAATCATGACTTATGATCACATTTTAACCATTTTAACACTTTAGAAATATCATTTCATAAGAGTAAGTAGGTAACATTTAAGTGACTTCACTTCCATATTATCTCTTTATGCACAAATAAAATTGTTTATCACACTGGCAGTACGTAACTAGAACTGTTATGCTGTTATGCACACAACACCACTATGACACAGTGTAAACAATTAGCAAAATAAAATAAATGAGCTACATTTTACATTTCAGGTTTTTCCTTGAGGTTAAACAACACTCGACCGTCACATGCCGCCAACTACAGTTAGCTATGCTAGCTTAGCCGAAAAACTCACTCACCAAGACGTTACTAAAGTATAGTTATGCTGCTATAGGCCTAGACTGCTGGGGGACTTCCTGTGATGCACTGAACTCCTCTCTTCTCCTCCACCTCTCCATCTGCATGCATTCATGTACCATTAATGCATGTTACTAACTTGACTTCTTCCTCAGAGTTTTTGTGCTTTCTCGTCTCACAGGAAATTTCAGAACCTGAGTGATGGCAGCGTGGTCCAGCCTTGACACCTTCTCCAGCTATTATTGCTATTATTATTACTAGTGATCTCTATTATTATTATTGTTGTTGTTGTTGTTAGTATTGTTGTTATTATGCTTCCCTGTGTCTCCCTCTCCCCCCACAGGGAGGGGTGGCACTCCCATATTTCCTTCAACAGAAAACTTTTGCTCCACTATCTAACCAATGATGAACTAATGTAAACAAAATCAGTCTGACAGGCAGATGAGTTAACCTACTCTGTCTTTTCCTCATAAAACAGAAAATATTACTAAATAATAGAATAAATTATGGGACTCATTTCTCTACTGGGTCACAGTAGACCTGCCATAGACCGGTTGTTGTCCAGAAACTATTAAAAACATATCAATGAGTCACACCTTTGCACTGGATGACATGTTCTTTATATCACAAAGACTGGGCACGGTAGTTTGTTTAGAAACGGCTCCAAAGACTAACAACATCCATCATGTTTTCAGTCTCCAGAGAGAAGTTCCTTGTGTGACAGATGCCACTATGCATGTGCGGGAACGCGGTTCCGTTTATAGTGCTTTGTTTGTTTGTTGTACTACATTTCACAACCTCTTGACTTTGTACTACACTGTACATTGTACATTTCTCAAAAAAACTTTAGTACAACAGCAGAGCTCTACAGCACAGAGGAATAAAGCTTTAGATACATACACAATACTTGTAAGTAGGATGAATCGTTGGTTTGACTCTGCACATGAGATTTGATGACAATAAGAAAATTACATCCTTCAAATTACTAAACTTTCATATTGTAATTCACAAGTGGCATTTAAATGCACCAGCAGCATTTGATAATGCCCAACTACCTAATAAACAACTGAATAACAATAACTGTAAGACAGACACAGACAAAAGTCTATGACCAATCAGTCGATGATTCAATCAAAAAAAGATGCTTTTCCATTGCCAAGATCATTTGGTATATTGGCAAATGCATATAGTGATTTGGAGAGCAAGGGGGAAAAAGAGAGGGATGACTGGAGCGTAGATTGTAGGCAAAGGTGTAACCAAGCTAAACTATTTTTTGTCTTTTCCTCATTAACAGGGAAGGAGTCTTCTGAGTTCCCAGTTTTTATATAAAATGTTAAGATTGATGCAAGTTTGCTGTTTTCATTTTAAGAAAACAGAATGCATCTTATATGTCTCATTTATTGTGAAACTCTGGGCATTTTCACAAGTCTGATGCCCACTCCTGCAATTAACCATAAATGGGTATAACACAGTACACCCAAATGTAACCCATTTTGATTCTGGGCTATAATTGACTAATTATTGACTAATCTTACCAATAGGACTAATTTATGATCATATGTGAATTATTATGAATAACATAGTGCCATATAATTTGGGTGACAATAAATAAATATATTTATTTAATAAAATTGATAGAATGATGCTTGTAAGAAATAATATGGTTTATATGGCCTATATCTGTATCTCTTTCTTTATGAAACTGTCTCATGGTTTCAGAGGGCTATAGCACTGTAAAGCCAAGTACACCTGACATTTCTGAATATTATCTCTACACCTACCTACCTCTAAAGTGTAAGTTGAAAAAACCAAAGTATATACAGTATTTTCAGTACTATAGCATACATTCATTACTTTTGTTCATTCTCACTTTGTAACATTTTTTAGAGGTTAGGGTTCAAATTAGAAAGTGTGCATCAACACACTGAACCACAAGGTTAAAACATATTTTATTGATTAAGATGTCAGTATAATCTAAATACATTTTGTATTTACATTTTCAGCTCAAGGTTGGATAGACAGAGGCCAGTTATTCCAGTATTCTCAAAGCCCCACTACAGACCTACAAGAGCTGATTGTAAACACAAGGCAGCCTATGTGTATATGTATGACTTGGTATCATGCTTCTTTCGAAATATTAGAATATACAAAGGAGTTTGTTACATTAAGCCAAACGCTATCGGAAAACATTTAAGCATTAAACTAAATTGTCCTATTTATTATTCAGCTCTTTTGTTTTTAAAACTGTTGTACAGAGTGATAATGACAAGATATGCATGCTACTCTTTAGAGAAGAAAAGGAAGAGTGGTAAATAGGAACATTGAGATGAGTCAAACATTCCCATCATCAGTTGCCATGGTGAGCAGAGAACACAGCTTTTTGTGCCTCAAAAGCAGCCCATTAGTATGGCAGAATAGAGTTCCCTATTGCTTTTGCCCACACTCCATTTTCAACCCTTTACACTGACATGACATTCCAATGTGTCTTGCATTGTCTATTTTGCCTGTAGGTTGGATTAAGGTAGTGAGTTACTAAGATTCTGAGCAAGGTGAATTTGTACAGGACTGAGCCAACAGTGCATATATCACCCACCCTATAGCACCATTATATACTCACCAAGCACTTTATTAGCAACACCTGTGCAATCTAATGCAATCCAATACAACAGCTCTGCCATAAATTCTACTTTTAAAAAACTTATACTTTTTCAGTTTTTATTGATATTGTCATAAGTTGATAGTTCTACTTTGCTTATTATTCAGGTCATAATGGGTTGTGGTGGTGTACTGGAGTGCATTCAAGTGAAAAATGTTCCTAATATTTTACCACCCTCATGTATGTTAATGGGGTGGACAAATTATAGCACCATTACAAGTGCAGACTTCAAATTAAAAACATCCCAATGACGTGAATTCGAATGGGGTGATTTTCCAATAAAGGTATGATGTACTGCACTCAGCACCCAGGATCATTTTACCTTGCCTATGTATGCCTATGTATCGAGGTGTACACTTTTATCAGTACCAATGCGGCACATACAGTACAAATAACGGTCAGTCATATCCTGATTACTATGGTTTAGAAAAGCAGAATCTGCTGAAAAACATCATACCTTAAATGATTAATGTAAATGATAATGGGTACATTTCTTGGCCATCAAATTGTTCCATTCTGTCATGCAAAGCCCATGTTACATCAGCATCTCTTCTCACAGTATATGCCACGGTAGCAAAGTCAAAGAAAAGCAATCTTTCTTTGGCCACTGCACAGCCAGTAGCACTGTTCAACTCTGCTTGGAGAAATGTATAATATTAGCTTTTTGGTACTGAACAACCCATAAAAAGAGCATAATCATCCACAATCTATGTTCATCAGGACTATATATAATTACTGTATAATTACTATTACTATTATTATTATCGTTATTATTAGTAGTAGTAGAAGTATTATATAGCTGTACAACAGCAAAGCATCTAGATATCTGTAGTATTTTGTGGTCCTGCAGAATATTATTTTACCCTTCTCTATAAAATCTTTTCCACAGACAAATAGGTAAACACAGATACAGATAAAAAAGATTGCATCAGAGTGTGTGTATGTGTTTTTTTTTCCTCTGATGTGTACTTGCAATCAAGTTCGTCACTGGAATGGGTTTCAATAAGCATCACTCAGCAGAAGAAATTTTATTAGCCATTCACACTCAACACTCTTTCCTGTGGAAAAACAATACTGTACTGGTTTGGATTTCTGGTCAGTCAGTAGGTTTAGGTTTTGATAGTTTCTTATGGGAGTCCTTATCTCTTTGTGGGTGTCCAGTGGGATTAAAAACTTTGTTTGAGCATATATTTGAGATATTTAGATGTGTAGAGTTCATCACAGCCTGTCAACACAGGGGTGTAGATAAACTGTTCTATCATTCATGTTTGTTAATGCAGATGTTCATCACTGTACCTTCAATCATAATCATGTTGTTAAGATTAAGGAATGCTCATGGTCAGTGAAGTGCAATCTCCTGTGTTAAAGTCCAAAATTTTGTTGATCCATCCATCCACCCTGACCTCACTATTTAATAATGTCACCTGATTTCCTCCTTCTCTCCAGTCATAATTGCTGTGTCTGTCTACCCCTCTCTTTGTGGACATAATTTAATTAAATATTACTAAACAGTCCCCATTTAATAACCTCAATGAACTGCTTACACTCAGCCACCCTAAGCCAAGCTAGGCAGTGATGACAGACTGTCATGTCTTATAGATTTATGATGACACAGAAAGGTCTTGCAACAATTTTCCAGCCTAAATAGAAAGTTACATTTCTATTTATATTTTACATTGTTACATTTACATTGTTACATTTTGACCAGTATGAAAATATTAAATATCAAATTGAAAATATTAAAATATTAAATAAAGATAAATTCTGTGCTTCTCACCAAAGCAAATTGCCTGTATCAAAGCAAACATGTTGAATGCAACAATATTGCCAAAGCCTTAGTGTATGAATCTGGTAATTTCATATGTTAATTTAATATGCCATAATATGATGTGCCAAATTAAACTTTTTGACTGTTAAAATATGCCGAAAGTGGTTAAATGCTATAAACTTATAAACAAATATCTGAGAAAGCTGACAGGTATAAATGGCTGATGGAGAAGACAACGTAAGCTAAGTAACCTATGAGATCTGTGGCTTAAGAGCACAGATAAATGTGGACTCACTATTTGGCAAGAAACAGGTCACTGTTGCCCTTTTTATCTAATTTGTTAAAACAGCTTATTAATGACTTAATGTGGTATCCATTTCCCTCTTAAAATATTTGCAAAGGCAATTTTTCTGAATGTTTTGTTGTATTCTGTAATCATGTTTCTGTCTCCAAACAGTCTTCTAGCAGTCTTCTTCCTTGCCTGTTTTGTTTGTTTTTTACCATCACCAACTGTCAATCAGTGGAATAGCATGAGACAAACCTTTCTAATATGGTTAATCTTTGAGGTAAATACAATTTTCATTTACTTTCATATTGCATAATTCATCCTTTTTCATGTATAGCTTATATGCACTTCACATTTGCATTAAAGACCTCAGTCTGTGTGTGTCACAGACTGTGTGTCACATGCACATACATTTATTTGTATCACCCCCATGTGAACAACAATTAACAGCAGGCAGTGATCATTTTTTATAAAATAAATAGATAAAGGGCAGATTGAGCACTGATGCACTTAGTTAAAAATTTTAATCCCATTAAATTAAGGAAGAGTATTGATAAGAGTACCGCTAAGTATAAGAAATACCAGTATCAATACTGGTATGATAAAGTCCAAATGATACCCATCCCTTGCATGTAGTTAATTATTTCTTGAAATATCTCCCTGCCAATGAGTAATTCTCAACTTCACCTAATAGTTATAGATAGTTAATAGATTTTATCAATATTTTCTTGATCTCCTTGTCTTCCTTTAAAATTGGACATTTCTTCTGTTCCAGTGTTCATGTCAAGTACCAAAGCTCCATCATCATGGTGCATCTGTGGATTCTCATCTCCAACCAGCAAAACTTGCAGTTACCTTTGCCTTTGACATCTCCAATAATGGATTCAATCCTGCTCTTAACACCTCTCTCACTTACCCAATTCTAATGATATTTTCTGGCACATCTACCTCATTTGCTACTTCTTATTTTGCATCAAGATATCTAGGAAGCTATTCCCTCTCCTCTTATCTTTCAAATCTACCTACTTCTTTCTCTCTTTGCTTTTTTTCCCCTCATGATCCCTTGACTATCTTTCTGTCTCACTGACACTTTTAGGCTTTCCATCTTTTCCTTTTGTTTTCTTGCCTCTTTTCTTTTTCAAGTTTATTCTTCTCCTGTCTCATCTTAAATAACCTCTGAGCTGAATAGCTATGCTTTTCCTCTCTCTCAAAAAGTTCTGTATGTGTGTAGTTTGCCCCAGATTTGCCCCTACCCTGCCCTTGTGAGCATATGACTTACTCTACCATCCTCTGCAAATTGCTCTTACTGAGACTTATATTACTCAGCAACCACTGCTTTCCACAGCAATGGTTTGTTTTGAAAGTTGTACATTTCACTGTTTAGAAAGTTACATGATAAGATTTGTTATAGCTGTATAACTGTCTCTAACATTACTTAGTTAGTTTTTTGACTTAACTATAATATACAACCTTAAGTGATCCAGAACAACACCTTAAGTCCAAACAATATTCCATGTATAGTACAGTTCTGTCAGCATATACTCTAAATGAAGTATTGTATATTTACGGTCAGTGAATCATTCTTTAACTGGTTAGCAACCAGCTAACAAGTAACATTCAATCATATTCCTAAATTTTGTAGTGACTTTTATAATGTGACACTTCTCACTGACATCTCTGCTGATAGCTTCATTCTGATGCAATTTATTGCTGCAGCTTCATCCACCACCCTAATCGCTTCCTTATGTGCCAAGCTTTTGGTATTATTTAATTCATTAAGATCTAACATGCATGCATGTGTTAATTAAGGCTTAGTTCTTCAAGTAGAATTTACTTTTGCTGCGTTCTCGGTTAGTATGTTGTATGTCACATGTATGTTGATATTGTGGCCCATGGAATTAGATGCCACACAGGACACAATTACTTCAGGGGTTCTTGTAGCTTTAATTTTATTGTTGACCACATTTGTAACAAGTCATTTTAACAGACTGTGTAAGCTACTGAGTCCTTTTAGTCCTTTTAGTCCACATAAATAACCTATGAATGTATACTTGTAAAGGTCACTTACATTTCAGCAAGATTCACCAAACCCATGTGGAACTTCTTGGAGACTGCACAACTGAACACACTGTCGTTTACCTACAGAGTTAAAAAATTAATTTAAAACCTGTACCATTTCTCTAGTAACAAAGTACAATAGCACGATGTGGCTTTATGCATGCTAACATTACCTTATTATGCAATTGAGAACACAGTGGTCGACATCTGGCGCCAAAATTCCAGGACATGTAGTGTCTAAATCAAAGCATCTCATTAAAATATCGACACATAACGTCCTTTAAATATTTATACAGGAATATTTTACAAGATATGTGTGTATTTACCTACTACTTTACATGACAGAGTCGCAGCACCGTCCACTCTGCAAATCTCTCTTGTTCGCACATTTACAATTTCACTTTTCTTTCAAATATGTTTTATTATAAGAATTTTTAGACAATATAAAGTCAACATCAAATCACAAATATGGTGCAATTACCCACAACCTTCCACCTGAAAGTGGAAATCCAGCTCTTGCAGTTACATAGTTCATAGGTTGTGGTGGAAGTCCATTGGGAATGACAGGTAGCAGTGAAAATCCTTGTAAAAAAAAAAAAATCCTTTACATAATTGAATCACTAACAGTTACAGACAATAGGATAAGAGTAAAATTAGTGCAGATATAGATACACATACCCAAACACTGTATATATTACACACCCTGCAATAAATAAAATAAATAAATAAATATAAGATTAAATAAATAAATAAATTTATAAAAAAATTAATTACCTCCCAAAAAGCCAAGTAAAGGCCCCCAAATTTGATAGTATATTGCAAGTTTATCTTTTACAACATGCCTCATTCTTTCAATGTTTAGTCGGTCACTAAGTTCATTCATCCAGTTAAGTACTGTGGGAACAGCATATTTATTCCATTTTAACAGAAACAGTTTCTTTGCTGTAATTAAACAATAAGAAAGAAGTTGTCATTGTGATTTATTCTATGTTGATATTTATTCGAATGTCACCAGGAATATTAGGAGAGTGACTACATCAATATGTCTTTTAAATAATTTAGATATAATATTGAAGATATTAATCCTATAATTATGTAATTTTGAGGAACTGACAAAACTATGTGCAAGATCTGCCTGTTCTATTTTACAATTGTCACAGCTGGATGATGTATCAGAAAATATTTTATGTAGTTGTTTTCTGTAGTTGTTTCGGAATAGTGCAGTTGATGCACAAGTTTAAACTGAATCAGTTGATGTCTATAGTTAATTAAAGAAGTTAATATTCTTGATACGAGATTGCCAAATTTCTTCAGATTTTTTGACTCCTAACTCTTTTTGCCATTCATTTTTTAATGCAGATATAGCAGGGGACACAAAACATTATAAACATGTATAGAATTGAGTTGGGTTAGGGTTAGGGTTGGATTTTGCATATGGATTCAGACACCTTTCTTTTTTGATATTTTCTTTTTATTTCAGTGAGAAGTCAACAGGCACAAAGCATTTTACATTGTAAACTTGTTTTTGAAACCAAGCCAATCAAAACAAAGCAAAACAAAACAAAAAAACAAGAAAATAAATGAACAAAAAAAAAATCTAAGATTCTATGTGTAGCAGAGAACCAGGGATCCAGGATCTATTCTAATGTGACACTTCTCACACACTTGAAACAAATACAGTAGCCTTGGGAAAATATTCATTTTAACTTTTTCAACACATTGGATCAATCTCAGGAAGGGCAACAGACTACACCTGGCTAGGTCTTTTCTAATATTGGAAATCAGTGGGTCATAATTTCCCACGGCCTTTGGTATCTGCACACTTAGATATTTCATACTGTCTACCTCCCTAATGGCATGTTTCTCTCTTTTGCTGACTGGTTGTGTATTTAAATGTTAAGTGCTGGGATTTATGAGAGTTGAATTTGTACCCAGATACTCATCCAAACTCTGACAGTATTTGCAATAACACAGGAAGGGAGTGGGTTGCATGTGTCATGTATACCAGGACGTCATCTGCGAACAGCATTTTCTTGTGTTCTCCCACCAGTGAGACACCATGTATTTTGTCATTTTGCCTGATCAATTGCCTCAGAGGCTCTATAAAGAGCACAAACAGGAGGGGACTGATAGGACAGCCATGTTCAAACTCAAAGGATCCTGAAAGTGATCCATTTATTTTTATTCTCACTGTTGGTTTATTATAAAGAGCTTGGATTGTCTGTATGAAAGTTTTGAGAACCTGAAACCTATGCAGAGTTTTACATAGAACAAGAACCTTTTTTCTGCATCCAGACCCATTATGGCTGCTTCAGTTTGCTCCTGGTTTATCTGGTGAATCACATGTAAAGTACTTCTGACATTGTCTTGAGTTTGGTGTTTGCTGTTTTATGAAGCCTGTTTGGGCTAACTCAGGCATAATTTGCTCCAGTCTTTTGGCTAGTATTGAGGTAAAAATCATTTAGTCCTCATTTAAGAGGCACACAGGTCTGTAATTTGAACAGTCCAGCCCATCTCCTCACTGTTTGGGGATAACCGTTACTACTGCCTCTCACCAGAAGGGGGGTATCTCCCCTTTATGTTGCACCCAATTAAACATCCTCAGCAGTAGGGGAGTTGTCTAAGTACCTTATACCATTCAGCTATTTATGCGTCCAGGGCTTTTATTGGTTTTGAGCCAAGAGATAGCCCTATTTAATTCTTCAATTGTAATTCCTGCCTTTAAGGCATCATTTTGGGCATCAGACATCTATGGGAGGCCTGGCCCACCAAGTAAAGACGCCACTTGGCTATTGTTTTTTAATTTTGGCTGAGGGTATAAATTTTTGTAGTACCTTTCAAAGCTCTCGCTGATGTTATCCAAGTCGTATTTTATGCCACTGTCATGGGGATCTCTTATCTTATTGTTCTCTCAGCTTGTTACTTTTTTAAGTCTATAGACTAATCATTTTGTTGATTTACTACTCACCTCATAATGTTTCTGTTTCACAAATGGATTTTTATCTGTTACATGTCTTTAGCAAGATTTGGATTCAAGTTGTTTTGTGTTCCCTTTGTAGTGTTTTTAATTTTACTTCTAAGTTAATTAGTTCCTGTTGTTTTTATTTTTGTTGTTGTTGTTGCTGTTTTTTCAATGCAGCTGTTTTAGCAGTTATTTTCCCTCATAACACTCCTTTGCAAGCATCCCAGAGAAAGGGGGGGAGAAACCTCACTATTGTCATTTTCTTCCAAATATTTTTCTATTTCCTCCTTCATCTTATCCTTCATCTTCCCATTTAGTATAGAGGAATTTAGCCTCTATGTCAAAATCCTCCTCTTAAAATTTAATTTTATATCCATCTAGACTGGACAATGGTCTGATATTGATATGTCCATTACTCCTATACTGCATGATTTAACCACATGCACATCCTCGTAGAACATAAAAAAGTAATCCATTTGGGAGTAGGCAGGGTGGGGAGATGAAAAGAAGGTAAAATCTTTTATTGAGGGGTGAAATTCCCTCCATACATCAACTATACATGAGTCTTGATTTTTCTACAAAGTATGGGGTTTTGAGGACTGGACCCTCGAGAAGATACCAACTTGGGGTGCAATTTGATATTTAAATCTCCACAAAACATAAGGCCCTGAGCTTTATTTAATATTAGATCAAAAATTTGCTTTAAAAAGGATCATTCTGCTTCAGGAGGTGCATATACTATACATTCAGAAAGGTGACTTCAATCCCCCCCACCATAGTATATCTTCTCTCCCTGCCTTTGGTTTCAAACTGCACTTCAAATTTAAACCCCTCCACTATCATAATTGACACCCCCTTCTAGGTCCAGGTTTATATGAGGCTGAGAAGATTTAGTTAAAACCCTTTCTTTTAAGTTTAGCATGGGCTGGTTCTGAGAGGTGTGTTTCTTGAAGAAAGATAATTCCCACCTTGTCCCTTTTCATTTTACTCAAGATTTTACTCCTCTTGATGGGATTGAGAATGCCATTCACATTGTATGATACTACCTTAACTAAGCCTGGTGTTATTGTATTTCTTTGATGTAAACTTCTGTCCTGACTCTAAGGTAACCTTACCCCTTTTGCTACACAAATGTAAGAAGAAACCCCATACTAAATTAAAACTTTGGAACTTGGAACATGATGTTGAAAAGAGTAGCACAGAATTGAGGTCCTATTTGTGATCCTATTGGAGCCATGGTGTATTGACGGTGCTGAGAGATAACTTTCCTCTCCCACTAGGGGTAGAGGGCCCTCTATAGGACGGAAGAAGTGGTATTACATGGTAGTTATAGCCCCCCGTATCACATGGTTAACAAAACAACTAATATGCATAGCTAAGAAACAGAGTCCAAATAGGAGGGGAAATAATGATTAAATATACTGGCTCTCTCTTTTGTGTTCAATAAGTCTTGATATTTTAAAGGACATAATGTTATATCTTATATTTAGGCTCACCATCAAGTTATTCAGACCCAGTGTCTTTCAGTAACATAAATTTGCCCCAACAGTGAGCATAGAAAAACATATGCTTCTGCTTCTGTGGTTCGGTCAAAGTTATGTAAGTTCTATCGTAAACGTCCAGCTTCTCCTTGTATCCTGGGCATGTTATCGATATCTCAGTCTCTTCCCCCTGGGTAGATGCGTGCCAGGCCAGTCACTTGATCTTCTCTGCCTAGGTCTCTAGGGGCTTGAATACCTTTACCAGTAAAGCCATTGCTGCCATATTTTTGGTTGCCTCCTCATAGTCATGGTTTAAGTTAACTCTTCTCTCCTGGGAAGAGTGGGACAAAACCCTGTTTCTGCCAGGCCATCTTCATTATGTCCTATTTGGTTCGGTAACTCAAAAATTTGACCACTGAGCTCTTTCTATCTTCAGGTCCAAGGAGGGCAGAGTACCCAGGTTCTCTTTAAACAATGTCTCAACAAAAGAAACCACAGAGGGTGAGTTTTCTTCAGCCCCTTTGCTGACCCATGGATCCTAATATTGTCTCTTCTAAATCAGCCCTCCTGGTCCGTTAGCCTCACTTCCCGGTGGGTCTGTAGCTTGATTAGCTCTGACAGTGCTTCCTCCACGCTGTGTATTTTCTCCTTCACTTCTTCAATTCTTTCTTCGGCCTCATCAATCCTATTATTTGTCTTATTTATTTCTTCCTTGATTTCCCTCAGCATTTCACTGTTCTATTGGAGAAAGTCTCTCAGTTCTTGAAGAATCATGTCCAAATTTGCCATGCTTTCATCCATACATTGCCTCTCTGTGGCTAGCTGGCTAATGCTAGTGGTACTCTCAACTGCAAGGGGTTTGTCATTCATGATGTGCTGTCTCTTTACCATGGATTGACTTCTTCTTCGGGCTCCTATGCACATTGTGTGCCCCTACTATAACTTTGTTAGACTAGAGACAGTTTAAGACCAAGTTACAGGGGCTTTAGATATTAATTGAGGGAGACTGCTAAGTTAGGCTGCCACCTGAGAGTGTATATAATTCCTAAAATGTAAGAAATTAAAAAAGTGACTCTATGGAAGCCCACATTTCTGTTGTAGCTGATCAAATGAAGCAAATGTTCCATCTAAATATAAATCAACAATTGTATATATTCCTGTGTTTTCCATTTGGCAGAATGCTTTATCCATTTGAGATGGTAAAAATGATGGATTTCTAATTATAGGAAGTAAGAGTGACAGTGCCGGTAGAGAACAATATCTCTTAATTTGTTTCCAAATTCTGACAATGTCATGTATAATGATACTCTTACTATACGTATATTGACTTACTTAATTGTATAGGAGAAAAAATAATGTAACCAAGTTTATAAGGATCTTCATATAAGTTCTTCTTATAGTTATAGCCACACAGGGGGAGCTGTTAGATTATCAAGCAAGCTACTGTGTAATAATTGTCATATGACTAACCCAATAATATAAGTGAAAATCAGGGAGGGCCAAGCCGCCCTCCTGTTTACATTTGCAGAGGTGAGCTTTTTTAATTTCCATTTTTTTTCAAATGGAGGATGATATGATCAAAGATTTAAAAATGATTTTAATGGCATTAATTCTATTAATTAGAGAGATGGGAAAAGTTTGACAAAACGTAATATTTTTCTGCAGTTTGGTAATCAGTTGAGGTAAGTTAGCTTCAAAGAGAGTGGAGAATTATTTTGTAATTTCTATACAGAAATATGTAAATGACTTGTGACAAGTTTCAAATGGCATATTATTTAGAACAAAAGTATCTTTTAACCAAACAGGCATGAATTTACCTTTGGACCAATTAAAACTGTATTAATCTTGTTAAGAATCAATGGGATACTGGTACTGGGTTTAGTAACGTATAAGAATAGGTCATTTGCATATAATGATATTTTATTATATGTGTTATCTGTCTTGACATCATGGATAAGTGTGTCAGAACAAATTGATTCTGCATGAGGTTCTATGACCAAAGCAAATAAACTTGGGGATAAGGGCCATTCTTGTCTCGTGCCCCAACCCAGATTGATTTGGGAGAAAAGTGTTTTTGTAATAAGTGTATCCATCTAATGAAATTTTCTTCAAGATTACATTTTCTGAGTACTTTGAAAAAATATGTCCATTCCACCTGATCAAATGCTATCAAATATTAAAAAGACATCTGAGGTTTTGTGACGAGGTCCTTCCAGGAATAAACCCCATCTGATCTTGATTTAGCCAAACTTTTAGGTGGGATCATCTGGTATGCATTAAAAAGCGAGCTAGGTCACTTACTTCCAACTTCCTCTGGGTCTTTACCTTTAGAAAGTAACCATTTCACTTAACCTGTTCCTTTTATCATTTGCTGTATAATCACAAAGTAATGAGAAAAATGAACTTGGAGATCCCTAAAATATACACATACATACATATATATAAATATATATATATATATATATATATATATATATATATATATATATATATATATATATATATATACACACACACACACACACACACATATACACATATATACATATACATATATATATACGAGTGTCAGGTATGAAGGGCTGGACAGCACCGAGACTGGACATGATCCACACTTACTGGCTAAAGAAACTGACTGCACTCCATGAACGCCTGGCAGCACAAATGAACCAGCTGCTGAGGATGGGACACACCCAGAGTGGTTAACCCAAGAACAGACAGTCCTGATCATGAAGGACCCCCAGAAGGGCACAATCCCATCCAACTACCAGCCAATAACCTGCCTCTGTACAACATGGAAGCTCCTGTCAGGCATCATAGCTGCTAAGATGAATAGGCACATGGCCCAATATATGAGCAGGGCCCAGAAAGGAATTGATAGTAATACCAGGGGTGCTAAGCATCAGCTACTGGTCAATAGAGCAGTCACCCAAGACTGCAAGAACAGGCAGACCTGTGCACCGCCTGGATTGACTACAAGAAAGCCTATGACTCAATGCCACACATGGATACTGGAATGCTTGGTAATGTACAACACCAACAGGACACTAAGAGCCTTCATCAAGAACTCAATGGGGCTGTGGAAAACAACTCTGGAGGCCAGCTCAAAGCCAATTGCACAAGTTACCATCAAGTGCGGCATATACCAAGGTGATGCACTATCCCCGCTGCTGTTCTGCATAGGCCTGAACCCCCTCAGCCAAATCATCTCAAAGAGTGGCTATGGGTACCAGTTCCGAAGAGGAACAACCATCAGTCACCTCCTCTACATGAATGACATCAAGCTGTATGCCAGGAATGAACGAGACATCGACTCACTGATCCACCTCACCGGGATTTACAGCAACGACGGAATGTCATTCGAACTAGATAAGTGTGCTCGGATGGTATCGAAGAGAGGGAAGGTAATCAGAACAGAGGGGGTTGAACTACCAGAAGGCAGCATTGCAGATGTTCAGGACAGCTACAAATACCTTGGGATCCCGCAGGCAAATGGAAACCTTGAGGAGGCTGCAAGCCAAATACCTACACAGAGTAAGGCAAGTCCTGAGAAGTTGGCTGAACATACGGGCCATCAACACATACACCCTGCCAGTCATCAGATACCCCGCTGGTATAATAAGCTGGCCAAAGGAGGAGATAGAGGCCACTGATATCAAGACAAGAAAGCTCCTCACAATGCATGGAGGGTTTCACCCTAAGTCCAGCACCCTGAGACTGTATACTAAGCAGAACGAGGGAGGCCAAGGACTGGTGAGCATCAGAGCCACTGTCCAGGACGAAACAACCAACATCCAGGAATACATCAGGTAGATGGCCATATATATATGTGTGTATATGTATATGTATATGTACATATATATATATATATATATATATATATATATATATATATATATATATATATATATATATATATATATATATATATATATAGTTGATACTCAGAATGGAGTAATATACTGTAAATCAGTAGCAAAATTATATCAAGCTACTGCCAGTATGGCTGAGCTTGGAGAACATTTTGAGAATGGAGCATGGAAAAGAAATATTAAGAATGTCCATATCATTACAAATGCAAAAACTCGGGAAGAATACCAGTGGGAAATTATCAACATATATTTTTTAATGACAAACAGAATGGTAAAATAATAGTGGGGTTTTTCTTTTTACGAATAATGTTTTGTAGGTATCTTTGCAACCAAATGCCAAGATTGGCTTTAAGTTTAAACAAAAGAATCCCCCATCAGTTGCTTTTGTTATTATATTATTCCAAACATTGATCTATAATGAAGACAATACAGACTATGTGTGAATTAAGATTTGCTCAGGTAAGACAGGGTTTGCCCAGCCTTTTATTTACCACTGCAGCCCTGATGTTATATATCCAGTCAATAATTTGCTTTTGTATTGCACATAGACTGTAAGTCAGTTTGACCATTTGACTAAGCCCTGAATACTGAAACTTGTTAATGCGGCTAATAAGTTCAACTGGATACAGCTGTGTTGACCTTGCTGTGGCTCTTTCTCTTGCTGGTTTTACCAGCCAGGGTAGTGCCTGACAGCAAAGAGGAAACATGGCCTTCAGATCAGCTTTAAATATTGGGCTGTTTAAAATGAAGCTCAAAGCAACATGACGCATAAAGCAGCTGTGAAGAATGGCATTTAACCAGAGGAAATAATGCCCTTGTTCAGCTTCTTGCTTTTTCCTGCCAATTGATATACAACTCTCTTCACAAGTCTGTGTGCAGGGTTTTCTTTTTTCTTTTTTGGCTGAACAAAAAAGTGGGTTCCACAGGCATTTACAATGTAGGTAAAGCAAAATAAAGGCACTTAAATAAAATGACTGCATTTCTTGTCCTCAGGTCACACATTTCCTCTAGTGCCACCTGCAGGTTGAAAATTGGATGGATGTGAGTATATTAGCATGGTGACGATTTATGCATTTTACTCAAAGCACTGCTGTGCCTCTCAGTCTTGTTTTAACCTAAATCAGGATCTTTCCCTAAGCTTAACAGAGTAGTTTTACTTGCCTAAAACTGACGAAACCATAACCATATTGTACGGCCTTCACCCATGAAGGAACTCAACTACCCAGAATTTCTCAGGTCTCACACCCAGACCTAAACTCTATGGACCCTCAGTCAATCACCATTGGTCAGTGTGACCTATGACTCATGACATCAACAGGTCAATAAAAGGCCAGCTGGCTGAGAGGGACAGGCTGATGCGGGCTGGACAGTCTGCACAGGTGGTGTAGACCATCCAGGAGGGAAGAGCTGGATCCACCATTGCTTGCTACAAAGCACAGTGGTTGGGATTCCAATGCTGGTGCAAGAAAAGGAGACTGAACCCCCTGACATGTGCAGTGGGAGAGGTTCTCTTCTTTCTACTGTATCTGGTGGTATATCAGGCTGTCTCATGCCACTGTTAAATTGTATGCAGCAGCTATTTCCTCCTGTCATGAGGGCTTTGACGACAGACCTGTCTTTGCCCACCCCCTCATGAAGCATTTCTTACATGGGGTTACGAGACAACGGCTGGTGATTTGTGTCTCCCCCCCAGTGGGAACTGCCGTTGGTGCTCGAGGCCCTAGTGAGTGATCACTATGAGCCTCTGAAGTGCTCCTCTCTGAAGGCGTTGTCATTAAAGACAGCTTTGTTGCTTGCGATGACCTCAGCTAAGATAGTGAGTGAATTGTGCACCCTGTCTGTTCACCACAGCTGTTTGCTGCTTCATGGTGATGTGGTCCAACTCTCAAACCAAATCCCTGCATTGTTGCTAAGAACATAAGGTGTTCATTTCTAACTATTCAGCTAGAGGCATTTTGTCCTCCGCCCCATGGGGATGACAGGGAGGTAAAACTGCACCTCTTGTGCCCAGTACATGCGTTGGCATGATATGTATAACTCATGGCTCCCTTTCAGCATACTGAATAGC
This sequence comes from Thunnus albacares, assembly GCF_914725855.1. Taxonomy (NCBI): domain Eukaryota; kingdom Metazoa; phylum Chordata; class Actinopteri; order Scombriformes; family Scombridae; genus Thunnus; species Thunnus albacares. The sequence continues at coordinate 26,643,687 of NC_058106.1, forward strand.
TGTCAGTGTGCTATGGAGAGGGAGTGGCCGGTTAAGCCCTATCCAAGAAGCACCTATCTAGTTGGCTTAGTGAGTGCATCTCCCAAGCTTACAGGCAATGTCTGAGCACATTCCACACGTGGTGTAGAAGTATCTACAACCTTACTCAGTGGGGTGAGTGTTGAGGACATGTGCACGGCAGCATCTTGGTCTACCCCTTGTCCATTCATAAGGCTCTATCTCTTTGACATGACAGGCTCAGGACTCAAGGGTGGGGTGTGTGTCAGCTATGGGACACCTGACTCCCCCCCCCCCCCCCCCCCCCCCCCGTCTCCCCCCCCCGTCCCACCCTTAGCAATTATACACCTGCATTCTCTCGTGATCCAAGATGACTCTGGGAATGGGGTGTGCAGAGTGTCTGTTTTTTGACCTGTGACCCCTGCGAGGTTAGGCCATGTTTTCACGTTCATGTCACTGGGCTGGGTTGGGCCCCCTACTGCTCCACGTAAGCAGCTGGGCACTCTGATGACATTCATCAGGCTCAGTCTACTGTACCCATCAAGTCCTGTGTGGGATAGAATGTGTGACCTGTGTGACCTTAGTTCTATAAACACAGGAAGAGACCTCTACCTATGGATCCTGCCACTATGCCATCCACTGAAGTGGTTTCTGGATGAGAGGGGCAATGAGGCACTGCCTTACATACTGCGTGAGACACACGGAAGGTGTGTCCTGATTGGCCGGCTATGTACATGCCAATTTCAGTGGGCAATTGTGTGCATGTGATTGGAGGAGAGTATTACCCATAGAGTCCAGTAGAGGGGTCCACCTATGCGTATAGAACTAGGGTTACAATATCGTAACCTTTGTTACATCCAGCAACTACCATATCTTGCATGCAGACTAACTGTCCTTTTTTCTAACCTGGCGCCTCTGTCCTAAATGAATTGGCCTCAAACATAAACACACGTGGAGAGGAAACTCAAAGCTCATATTTTATATACTGTTTTGTTTCTGATCCAACGCGTGTTCATGCTTGTGCACATGGAACACACAGAGGCAAAACAAAGAAATACACACTTCTTCTTTCCTTTGTCCCCTCACACGCCATGCGGTCCCAGCCGCCATCTTTGATTCTGCCATCTTGTTTGTAGTTTTCCTTTGTTTACCCCTCTCTCTCTATCTCTCTCTCTCTCTCTCACACACACACACACACACACACACACACACACACACATACACACACACACACATACACACTAGTCAAGGTTTACAATTTGTTCCTTAGTTAAGTACATTTAGTTAAATTACATATTGGGTGTTTTTTATAATTTGTTATCTTTTAAATAAATGCTTTTGAATATACATGCTGGTCTATTTAAAGTTGCACAAGAGTTAATCTTGCCAGCTTCCAATTTCTCTGCAGAACTCCAAAACCCTTCAACCTTTACTAGCTATTGATATGGTAATTTTGGTTACAGTTATTAAGTTAATTATTGATCAGAATTCCAAAGTGATAGTTCAGCATATTTCCTACACACAATTTCCTATCCTTTCCCTTCTTTAATAGTGGTGCCCTGAAGTGGATTAAATACAAGTTAAATCCTATTAATATTTAATATAAATATTGATTATTTCTGAAATAATATTTTTTTTCAAAAATGATAATAAGCTGTCACACCTACAAAATGCCCTACACGTAGCAGTAGCAGATTAGTCATATGAACCATTGTTGTAACAATTTAGAAGTTGATTGAAGGTTCTGTTAAATGTTGATCTGCAGGGGTGCAGGATCAGGAAGGCTCTTATGGGTTGAGGCAATGACAAACAACTTTTTCTAAATGATCAAATCACATTTTAATTATACTGATTTATTCATATTATAAACATCACTCAAATTCAATTTATAAATTAGCTTTTTCCATTATTTGTTTCTTTTTTATACTCCATGAACTCACAATGGTGACTTCTCCATGGTGTGCTTATAGCCTCTCAACCATTGTGTGCCCTCTTGTCAATTATAGAATTTTAGATTAAATTATTGTGGAAACTTAGTTTCTTCTATAATAAAATTTATCCATGGCAACATGTCACATTATTTTTCAGTAAGTCATAACAAAGGTATACAGTGTTTCCTTGATTTGTATTCAGATGGTATTTTTAACAACTTTACCAATTTGTTGTCACCGTATGGATTCCCTGCAAACCTTCTTTTTAGGTACCTCCAAGTTAGACCCTTTGAGTCTAAATGTTTTTCTAATTTTCCCTCCTTGCCTCTTCAACAATCATGGGATGTTTGCTAGCTTTCAAGATGCAATGAAGAGGGATTGTTTCAGAGATGTATAACCGCCTTCTGGATCTTTGCGATCAGTCCAATTCTAAAACAAGGGCTACTTGGGAGCTGGAGCTGGGACTTTGTGAGGAGAGGTGGGAGAAAGTTGTAGGTGGGCTATGTACTGCTTTGTCTAGTGCTCATCTTGCACTCATTAAGTTTAAGGTTATACACAGGGTCCATTTTTCTAAATCAAGACTGTCTGAAATTTACCCAGAGGTAGAGGATAAATGTGATGGATGTTTGAACCCACATTGTCATTTGAGCCATATGTTTTTCCTCTGCCAATGGTTACATAGTTTTTGGTCCGGTAATTTCAATATAATGTCTACCATAGTGGGAATACATCTACAGCACTGTCCATTGATTGCTATCTTTGGGACCCCAGATGAGTCAGGTTGATTAAATTCTGTGCAAAAGGAAATGATCAATTTCACATCTTTACTAGCCAGACATCACCTTCTCCTACAGCAGAATTCTCCTAACCCTCCCTCTGTTTCACAGTGGGTAAAAGATATTGTGTTTTTTCTTAAACTTCAGAAAATTAAATATACAATGAGAGGACATACTGATAAGTTTTTTCACAAATGGCAACCTTTTTTTTTATCATACTTACATACTTACTTACAGACATGCAGGTCCTGCTGAACCAAGGGCTAGTTTGCAAATTCTCTTGTGTGAATGTTAGTGTGTTTGGGTTCTTGGCGTTTTGTACTTTTGCAGGTTTTCCCTCTGTTCTTCTTTCTTTTATGTGTACAATTGGAGTGTTCCTTACTGCCATTTTCTTTTCTATGTTAGGAAAATCTAAAATATACATCCACATGCACATTATTATGTCATCTAATACCATTATTATCAATAAAAAATATTTTGCAAAAAAACATATCACATCACAATCATGTCACAGGGATACAGGAACAAAAAGAGATGCACTGCAGTCATGATGAAGAAATACAGTTAATATATAAATGAACATGGAAAACAGAGCTATATGGAGAGAAAGGACTGAGACAGAGAGAACAAGCATAAGACACTCATAATGACTGTCGACACTAAGGGATATGCATGGCTAGTGAAACTGTTTCACAGCATGCCATAAAAAAACACTGCAAATGAGAAATGGCAACAATTCAAGAAAGGGGCATGTGGGACACAAAGAGGAAAATGAGCTCTAAGTACATCACTAAGGAAGGACTTGGTCATTATTACATATGACTGCATTCACAGAGTGGAGGTGCAATTATGAAAATAAAAGGCATATAATAAATCATACTCATAACCCATTACAGCTCAAGCAATAAGAAATTATAGAAATTCCTTCCATTCATATAGCCCTTAGGAAACAATTTCAATTCATTTATCCAGAAAAGTTAATTAGACAACACCAGCATATTGGTGGTGTGAGTATAAATGCATTAATCTGGAATAAACAGAAAAAAGAAAATTATTAGTTGAAAAACAGCTCCACCTGACTAAATTTTCATTGATGCACGATGTTATGAATTTCTGGTCAGTTCTAGTTTTCATTTTATCCAAGAAAAGAACACCAACTAACATAAATTGTTAAAGGTAGGCAAGAAGGAACCGGAAAGTCTAGTTTGACCTCATCAGCAGTTTAAATCTTTTACCTGCATATCTGTATTTATGATATTTTTCTAAACCCAGGTGCAAATGCCAACTCAGTGCTCAGGTGCATGTGATTGGGGGCAACTTGTTTATGCAATTTAGCTAACAAAAAGGTGCAAGTTCAATCCTGTAACACAAAACACAATCTGTATAAGGGCTGGAACAGGTGGAATACACTGAGTAAAAAATATCGTATCAGCAGGTGGAGTTTCAATGGGTCATCATTCCCTCCCAACCTTTTTAAAGCAGTAGACAGTTTTCCAATGAGGTGAGAGGAGAGTCCAGGAAGATTTCTCCTAAGAGAAAAGTGTTCCTGTCCATGTGTAGAGAAATGAAGCATAAATATACAGCACCCCAGATGATAAAGTACAGAACCACACATTTGCTTGTAAGTACGATTTTTAGCCACTGTAGCAGTGTGGCACCACTTAGGTCCAGACTGACATATATCAGCTACTGGATGGATTGCCATGAAATTTTGAACAGATATTCATGGTCCAGAGAAGACGAATTTTATTCACCCAAGCAATCCCCAGACTTTTTGGTTGTTTGGGTGAAATGTTGTAACAACTATTGGATAGATTCCCATGAATACAGGTATTCGTGTTATCCAAAGGATGTATTGTAATACTTTTTGGTGATTTTGGTGAAGTTTTTTCTAGCGCCATCATCAGGTCAAAATTTCAGACCCACTAGCATGTCCTTTGAATAGTATTTTGAGTTAAATTTCCCTGAATTTTCCCTCAAGGGGAATAGTGGGGGCAGGTAGCAGTAGCAGGTCCATATAGACACCCCCTGCCAGGACAAAATGTGCACGAAGTAGCAGACCTTAACAGAACTGATTCAATACTGCAATAATAATTACTTTAATCGCCCAAGTCATTATCTTATTTTCATCGTATTTACATTTAGCTACTGATGATAAAATTGTCTTTGGACCAGAGGGTCTGACGGATGTCTGTCAGAACCACCCTCAGAACCACAGGAGAGAGCCTGTTCATTGCAGAAATTGACAAATGTGTTTCCAAATTAAATTAAGTTCTGTGGAGAACCATCCCTGCCCCACCTGACTTTTTGATAATACTGCATTGCAACATCCAACTCAATACAACAAGCCAAACAGTTTCCTCCTGATCTGTTGTATGGAGGGTGACTAATCATCCTTTTAGTCTTTGGAGAGGGCAAGCTTAAATGATGTGTTCCACTGTTTGCTTGTCTCCACAAGCACACAGTGGGCTTGGGCTGCTGCCCCACATGTGAAGACTGGCCAAGCAGGGGCTGTGGCCGGTCCTGAATCTGTTGAGGGTTGACCGCTGTCTCCTTGGAAGGGTCTGACACCAGATGTTTGTTTGGGCAACTGTATGGATATACACTGGATATATGTACTATATTTTCACTGTGTGATTTCTTGGTAGTTTTTTTGTTTTGTTTTTTTGTTTTGTTTTTTGTTACAGTGATTATGTCAGAAAGTACTGATAAGATGAGGCTCTCTGGCAGACATTTAGCACTGTGATCTTACGACCTAGGCCTGTGTTGAAGCTGATCTTTGGTACAGTACCGTGTCTATACAAACCCTGTTTTCATCTTCACAGCCTTCATCCTGATTCAGACAGACACTTTTGACTGTGGCGTTTTCATTGTTTTAACGACTATGGCCAGTAATTGAATTGTTTCCATGAATTTTTCCAACGATTGGACATTTGTGAAGGCAGGGCATGAATAAGGACGTAAAAATAAATGGGATTGATGGTGAGCAAGAAAGTGGACAGCGAGATCGAAGAAAATGTCATTTATCATGAAGAACTCAACAAATACATTAATTGCTGCTTGAGAGCAGTGAAGCACCAGCATAATCAACCCAGTCTGTGGTCATTTTCATCCCATGCTGGATGACCTTAAAACATCAATTTTTAGAGATGTGTAGTGAAATAATGAGACATGCACTTCAGTGTATTGGGTGATTGCGCAACAGACAAGTCAGTGAAGCAGTTACAAGTAGTTAGAAGAAGAGCAAGTGAATGGAGAGAAAAGACAGAGAAGAAAAAAATCTAAATGACCACTGGCACATGACTGGGCACAACCAAACGACAAAATGCATCATTTGCTCTTCACATGGAACATAAAAAAACACATTTCCACAAAGGGTAATGTTTTTCACTCAGAGTGATGTTGAATGTTGAATCGCCCATGTCCCTGCGGCTGTTTAATACAGTATGACAGTTTGCATTGAGGCTGGACTGTATAATAGTCAGTCAATGATAAGCAAGGTATACAGAGAGGGAGGTAGTCACAATGATTTTACATGACAGTAATTGGAAAAATAATCTGTGACAGCAAGGGTGGATGAATGGGTAAATAAAGGTTGACACTTTTATTTTCATTTTAATTTTAGCGTTGTGAAATCAACCAAACAAAATCAATTATTTTTGGCGTTAACATTTTTTTTTTTAAAAACTAGGGGGGGAAGGACAGCTTAATGTCTCCAGTTGATGTTTTTCATTGCTAACTGCAGCAGCCTTAGGAATCTTTTTCAGTTTTTCCAGATCTCTTTTCTCTGATTGGAAAGAAGGCTCTACAACATACCTATTCCTCTCTTATGGCAGTCATCTTTTCACCCCCTGCCCAGAAAATGCCATGTTTACAGATGGAGGGCACTCCACAGTCAGGGCACGTTCAATGAGTCATTATTGAGAGAAAGAAAAGGAAGGAAGAGGTAGACAGATGTGTAGAAATAGACAGATGAGGAAAGGGTTGATTGAAAAGTAAGAGATAGAAATAAAAGGATTGAATGGGGAATGGTAAGGTGAGTCACAGAAAGAGGTTTGGAAAAGAGTTACAACAAAAGGAAGACAAAAGTGTGTTCCTATCTGCTCTCTCGGACAGATTTTTGCAAACAAGCATAGAAAAATCAGAGCTTCTCTCAAACTGGAAGGAATATGTTGTTTTCGTCTTCTTACAGCAGCCTGCAGTTACAGTGGACACCATCAGTCCAAATTAATGAGCTCCTTGAAAAAAACTGCCATCAGTCTCAATCTCTCTCTCTGTTTCTCCCCCTTTCATTTGTCAATATCTTTCCATTAATCTTGTAGGACTTAAATATGCTATAATTTATGCAGTACTTAGACTAGAGGTACATGCCATTAGGGACAAATTAAATCTTAAGTTTCAAAATTTATAAATGTTATATCCAGAAAGCCCTGAAAACAGTATACAGCCACAGTCAAAGACAGAAAATCATTTTATACTGTATGCATAATGTCAAGTTTGCTGCTTAATAAGCTCTAAATTGGACTCCCAGAGAATCTGTGTGGACAAGTGGTTTAGTTTCTGCATTTCACTGTCTAAACCATCACCACCCTAAAGGGAAATATCTTCTAATGAAAATCCAGCTCCTGGGTCCCACCGTGTCTTGCATGCCTTAAAAAAATATTTTTTAATTTGTAATGAAATACCTTTTTTGGTTCAGTGAGCCCTAAAGTTGTCATCCATCCTCATAATAATCATGACTCAAATTGGAATGGCCAAAGTGTAAATGCTGTAGGCTATGTGTATAATTTGCCCTGACTGAAGACAGAGAGGCAGTTTCTGCTGTATGCTGACTCTTCTGATACACATGTTGTATGTGTGGTATTCAACACTGTTCAAACTAACAAAGAAACCAGAAAAAATGATCAGACCTAGCCATTTTGTCAAGTTCTCTTCCTGAAAGCGTTTCTGCTTGTGTAATAGGTGTGATCACAAAATGCATTGCCTGTACTGGAGCTAAATTGGTCTCTTAGAGATCGCATTCATTACAATATCAAATAAATGTTAAATTTTAACCAATAAAAAAGGAAGAGTTTATATTGAACACATCTGCAAACTGTCAGCAAACCACTGAACAATAATGGACAATGAACAAAAAATGTTCAACCTGAATGTATCTATAAAATTTTGACAATGTATTTCATTTGTTTTCCCTACAATATCCACTCATGTATGGCAACTGATGCATGATTATGCATGTGACATGACATGTTTATATGGTTACAATAGGTCCCTCAATTAATCTGTTGAAGGTTAAGAGAATATTGTGGTTTTGATTAAATACTGAAAAAGTCCATGCTAATTTGAACTAATAATCTTTCTCTAACATTAACTTGGTGAGCCTAACCATCCAACCTGACCTCCTTCAATACGACTTCTGTGCAGTTAAAGGCGGTTACACCTCTTTGATTGAAAAAAATTGTCAGAACATAATCTAAGCACCAGTTATGGTTGCCCCAAAACATATTTGGCAAAGCAAATTTGTAGTGTTTAAACATATTTTGTTGGAAACAGGATTGGGAACTGAGACATCTGTGTCTACACACAGTAAACACTGCATCAACCCAAGGCAGGCGTGCTCAAGTCTGAAGATTGCAAACCTTTTATGTCTGCCATCATCTGATCATAACAGAAGTCAGGAAAGTAGACATGAGTCTGACTAAGTGGTCCTCAAAACCTGGCAGAGGCGTTAACATCATTTGCGATTTTTGCGCATGTGTCAGCATCTGTGTTTACCCGCCAGAAGCTCTGTCAAAAATTGACTTTTTATCCAGTTTTTATCCAGCTTTTAGCCACATTTTCACAATACACTCTTTAAATTTTGGTCATTTTAAACTATATCTTTTAATCGGATAAAGGATTTTAGTCATCAGACCTGGATTTTAAGTTGTTTTCAAAAACTGTTCTCAGCAGTGACAGTGCGACTTGGCTCCCAGCCGCACCAATCGGCCTGTGTCCACCAAACAGCAGTAGAGAAACACCAGCTTTTAACGTAAGACTGTAAGACCGTAAGCCAGTTTTGATCATAGGGTCTGGTTGTCTGGGAGAGGAGAATACAAAGGTTGTCCTGGCCTGAGGAGGCTGACTGTGGACTACCGCCTCCCTAAGTGATACTGTACACCTGTGAGCAACATGAGACAATTTCAGCTGTCTGATACCACCAAGCAGGATGAAACCACAGCTATTTAACCTGCTTACCAGAGGTTGATCCATGACAACAGGCCCAGTCTTTGAACTTGTGCCGGTAAGTCTCATTTCTTGTTGAACCTCCTGTATGTACCGGCTCTGTTTTCAAGTCTACTTTCCGCTGTGAGCTCCTGTTGTGGAGCCTTCACAGGTATATTACAGGTATTTACCCCTGTCAAGACTCCTTTTACTAGCTATAGCTGTTATTTTCTCCAGTAACCACCACTGGACCCTATAAGCAAGTAGATTGAGATCTTATCGCTCTACTATCTCAAAGCTAAAGAGTAGCATTGCTTGTCTGGAAGCTGAGCTCAGAGAGAAAGACAAGCAAATCCTGGAGTTTTCTACTGTCACCACAGCCCAGGCAAAGCACCTTGCAGTCCTAGGCTCCTCTGGCTGCAGTAACCAGAACGTGACCACAGACAATAATCCCACTCTTCCATAGGGGTTCCAGAGCCTGGGGCTGTTTTAGCCCAACCTGAGGATCCATGGTTTCTCCTTGGAGCAGAGCCAAAAACAATAGCCACCTCTACTCTGTCATGTCCCAGCGGAGGCGTGGTTTCTCATCGGCAGCGGTAGAGTGAAGGCCTCCATGAACTCGACTAAACCGCAGCACTGATCTATAGCTCGCAAGGGTAAACATGTTGCAAAGCACCCGTCTCCCACTTCTGGACCTTCCACTGGCCAACAAGTTTAACATCTTGACTCTGCAGGAGTTTCCTCCACTGGAAGGATGCTCCCACCTTCCACCATCCCCTCTGCCTCCAACCGGCCCTGGGTCTCTATGGGCCAAACACCGGTTGACTTCTCTCGCTGATTACTGTAGGAAGCTGCTTACCACCTCTGTTGGGCCGGACAGCATTAAGTCAAAAGCAGCTGTGACCCACTGCCTTCCAGTTGCATCTACACCCATCCCATACACAACTAGATCCCGGCATGCTCAGTCAAGCAGATTGTGCAACGCACCTGGTTCATCTCATCCAGACCACCCTCCCCTATCACCCAGTGTCCTTGGGAGCTCCATCGTGAGGGTTATTAGAGTGAGGGGTGACCACACCTACTGTTTTCCTGGAGCCTGGGTGTTAGGCATCCTGGAACAGCTACCCACAGCACTACAACACCACTTAGAGTGCACCAGGATCATTTTGTGGGCTGGGTCGAGTGACACCACGATACAGCAGTCTGAGATGTAAAGAAGAGGATTTCAGACATCTCCTGGCTACACTTCTGTCCACAGGTAAAAGGATACTGATTTCCAGTCCAATTTCTTCTCTTGGACTTGGCTACAGCCGCTTCACCGGGCTTCTCTCTCTCCACAACTAGCTCAAGGCAGAGTGCTCAACCCTTGGAATCCACTTCATTGACAATTTTGATCTCTTCTGGAACCATAGTGAATGCTATAAGAGAGATGGACTTCATCCCAACCACACTGGTGTAAACATGAACTTTACCATCACTGTTGGCACGACAGTGATGCGGTCAGGAACATGGCACTTGCGCTGAGTTTCTTAAGCATCACTGAAGTCTTAATGCTCGAAGACTTAATGAATTCTTAATGCTCGAGTGTAATATTGTGATTATACAACAGTTACCAACAACAAAAAAAGATCAAACAAAATATGTTGATGTTGTGGTGCAATTCGATCTAAAAATAAAAAACTTTTTGCTTGTGTTATCTCTGTTTCCATAGAAATACAAGGGGTATGACTAATACCTGGAAAAAAATCAGTTACATCTGTAGGCTCCTATGTAATGAAACCTAGTTTACTACTCCAGCAAGTAGGCCGAACCTTAGTAACGACCTAGCAACAGAGACGACTTCTAGTCCTATTGAGTCAGCCAGCTAATGCTTTCTAGAGATTGTGGGATTTCCCAAACTGAACTGCTAAACTGCTTTGTTAGCTCAGTCTTGTTGTAACTAAGATATCCACTGAAAAAAATAATTTTTCCATGGACAGATTTAGCTACTTCGACTGCAAACTTCACAGACATTTTTAAGCTAGTTACGCCGTGTCACTGATTCACCGGCACAGCTGATGGAGGATGCCAAAGTAGAAGTTGAGATATACTCTCAACCTCAGGGAAAATGGTTAAGTCTTGTGTATGGGGTCGCCGAGTAACGATAAAGAGTGGAGAAATGAGTGTGTGCATGTGTAACTTGTCCCACAGTCTCAGAGCTCAATCTACTTGCTAAAGGATCAGTTTTGTTTTCCCCACAATGCCAAACCAGTTCAGTTCAATCCAGTTTCACAAACATAAAAGAAAGACAACTCAAAAGTCTGCTCCGGGTTTTACTGCTGATCCCCACAAAACAAAACAAACCAACAATACTAGCAAAGCAACACAGTACTTAAAATAAGCACAGCCTGGCCAGCCGTAACTATAAGCTTTATCAAAAAGGAAAGTTTTAAAACGTAGAGAGGCTGTCTGCCCCCCAGGACCGAATCTGGAAGATGGTTCCACAGGAGAGGAGTCTCATAGCTGAAGGCTCTGCCTCCCATTTTACTTTTGGAGACTCTAAGAACCACAAGTATGCCTGTATTCTTGGAGTGCAGTGTTCTATTGGGGTAATAGGGTACTATGAGTTCTTTAAGATATGATGGTGCCTGACCATTCAGGGCTTTGTAGGTGAGGGGTAGGATTTTAAATTCTATACTGTATTTTACAGGAACCCAGTGCAGTGAAGTTAAAATGGGAGAAATATTATCTATTTTCCTAGTTTTTGTCAGTACACATGCAGCTGCATTCTGGACCAGCTGGAGAGTCTTTAGAGACTTTTTAGGACAGCCCAATAATAAGGAATTGCAATGATGTAACAAATGTGTGGACTAGTTTTTCTGCAACTTGAGACAGGATGTGCCTTGATTTGATTACATTGGTGAAAAAAGGCAGTGCTTGAAATTTGTTGTATGTGGGAGTTGAAGGACATGTCCTGATCAAAGATAACACTCAGATTCTTTACAGTGGTGCTGAAGGCCAGGGTAATGCCATCCAGAGTAGCCATATCATGAAATAATGTGTTTCTAAGGTGTTTAGGGCCAGGCACAATAACTTCAGTTTTGTCTGAATTTCTAAAAAAAAAATGGTAAAAAAGGCAATTGGATTGCCTCTATATTTGCTAGTGCCCTAAAGAAATATCCCGATTGGTGATTTTTCCTCCTTTGAACATCATGCTGCTCCTGTTAAAATCCCAACACCCTGTACCTGTTATAACAATATATAGACCCCCCAAACAGTGTCCTATCTTTTTAGATGACTTCACTGAAATGTTGTCTATTGTCATCACCAATTATGACAACATTTTTTAATCTACACATGGATAATGCGGCAACTCTAAAGTTGCTGGGTACCTAAATGTGTTGAGCTCTGTGGATTTTATTAAACGTATCCAATTATCATTCGTGGTCTAAGGATTGATGTATCCTCTGTAACTGACTTGTCATTCTCAAACCAACATTGTATCTTTTTCTGTGCATTGTTATCATCATCTAACTTTGTTACTGAGTAGGTTGTTAGGAAACATTATCTTACCTCTGAAGTTGCTGAAAATTCCATCAATTATATTAATAACATACCCCCACAGATCCTCCCTTCCTCCTGTGATGATTTAGTCAACAATTTTAATTATAAGCTGAAGACTACCATTGACGCTATAGCACCAGCCAAACTTAAGAAGATTAAATCTAAACAGAAACCACCATGGAAAACTGGGGATATTATTTATATTTAAAGAAAAACTGTAGAAAACCTGAGCGTCAACAGAGTAAAACTAAGCTGCAAGTCCATTGTGACATTTTTAAAGAACACCTCCCTATCTTCAACAAAGCAATTAGAAATGCAAGACAAGCTCATTTCTCAAAGCTGATTTAAAAAAATCATAATAATCCCAGAATGCTTTTCTCAACTATTGACAGCCTTATAAATCCGGCTCCAAAAAGCCACTCTTTCATCACCTCAAAATCAAAAAGAGTTTGCAGCATTTTTCATAGACATGATAACAAATATCAGGTTGGATCTAAACCATGTTATACAGAATGTGCCCCTGTTTTTGGACATTTTCCCTCTGCCTTAGACTCCTATGAATGATTTTGCTGCTGTTGATAAATAAATGCTCATGAATGAAGTGATGCAACTAAAACCTTCCACCTGCTCACTTGACCCTGTCCCCACCACCCTGTTTAAGACTGTGTTTAATTGTCTAGAGGATGATGTGCTAGCAATTGTAAATTATTCCCTGCTGACTGGTATGTTCCACATGGCACTGAAAACTGTGAAACCCCTCCTAAAGAAAAGCAACCTGGATCCTTTAGTGCTAAAAAAATTTAGGCCAGTTTCAAACCTTTCTTTTTTAAGTAAAATTCTTGAGAAATTAGTATTTAAACAGCTAAAATGATTACCTAAATTTCAGCTGTATATTTGAGAAGTTTCAGTCTGGCTTTCGTCCTCACCACGGCACTGAGACAGCACTCGTTAAAGTTGTAAACGACCTGAGGATGAACATGGATGACACTCTCAGTATTAGTACTTTTAGACTTAAGCACTGGTTTAGCCGATTATGACATCCTTATTAACAGACTACAGAAGTGTGTTGGCCTCTCTGGCTCAGTTTTAGATTGGTTTAGGACTTATCTGTCCGGCAGAGACTATTTTGTCTCCCTTGGTGACCACTCCTCAGCTAACACTAGCATAACGTGGGGTTTTTCAAGTCTCCATTCTGGGACCTGTGTTGTTTAAATAATATCATTAGAGAACATGGGATTAATTTTCATAGCTATGCCGATGATACACAACTGTACATCTCTTTATCACCCAATGACATCAGCCCTATTGATAAACTGGTTCAGTGCATTGATCATATCAACTTGTGGATGTCACATAATTTCTTGCAACTGAACAATGATAAGACTGAGGTTTTAATTATCGGAGCAAAGGTCCTGAGATAGATACTGTGCACAAAACACCAAGCCCCTAGCAAAAAAATTTGGTGAGCTTCTACACCCTGTTGGGTCTCATCGGCCGACCACATGTTTGAAAACTCTAAGAAACAAAAGGAGTCCTCAGAAAGAAACTCAATTTCCCCAGAGTCCGTGGTTGTTGGCACACAAGTGTGAGCTCCACCCATGGACCTAGGTTAACAAAACTAGAGGTTCCCCTCTTCTCTCTTAGGTTAGTTTATGCTTCACAAATGCTATTGTTTATAGTTATTAAGTTAATTAATCAAAATTCCAAATTGATAGCTTAGTAAATTTTGAGACTGAATTTGGCTATCTTTTTCCCTGACCCCAGGGTGGTGCCCTGATATTATTAATTCTTATTAATAATTTTTAATTGATTTTAATAATTGATAATTATCTTTGATAATCATTCATTATTGCTGACAGCCAACTTGTAGCCAGGGCCCAACAACCCTGATTTGAATTTTGAATCTCACATCAGTAATCTCATTAAAATGGATTTTTATCATCTTAGAAATATTACTGAAGTGCAACCATTTCTCTCCCGAGCAGATACTGAGAGACTTGTGCATGCTTTTATTACTAGCAGGCTTGATTACTGCAATGCTCTCCTTTCTGGTCTATCTAAGAAAGCTATGAATAAGCTACAGATCATTCATAATACAGCAGCACATGTACTGACCAAGACGAGAAGTAGAGCACACATCTCACTTGTCCTAAAGTCCCTTCATTGTTTGCCTTTCAGTTTTAGAATAGATTTTAAGATCCTCTTATTGGTGTTGAAATCACTCAATGGACCGGCGCCTGAATACTTGTCAGACGTGCTTTTAATGTACGCTTCCTCTAGATCACTCAGGTCTTCTGGCACTGGCCTTTTAGTTGTATCCCGGGTGAGGACAAAAAACTACAGGGAGGCAGCATTTAGTGTCTATGGTCCTCACTTTTGGAACAGCCTGCCAGAGGAGCTGAGGGCATCACAATCTATAAACACTTTTAAAAGCAATCTTAAGACATACCTTTTTACTTTAGCATTCTCTTAATCCATTTTATTTTAATCTACCCTCTTCTGTTTTGCTACACAGGTCTCTCTGTTCTACCATGTCTCTTATTTCCTATTTTATTATTTTCTTGTATTACCGTTTATTTTCACTGTATTGTCGTATTTTCATTACATAACTATATAAATAAAGTTTGATTTGATTTGATTTTATACAAACGGTGTGACTTTGACATGAAAAGCAGAGGTTCACATTCCATTTACAACTAGCAAAAATGACTGTTATGACTGTAATGACTAGCAAAGTTAGCAGTTGAAACATGACCACAATCTTTCCCTAACCTGAACCATGACCAGTATTGTTACCCATTTACTATTTAAAATCAACACTTTATCATACAACTAAACTTTGGGATATATGGAAATTTGAAAGAATTAACTGTAGGCCTACCTGAAAGCTTATTATTTTTCTGCCCTTATACAGTATATTCTTATTTCTCAGTTGTCTCCTTCATCTTCTCTTCACCCCTCATCAACCTTGTTACAATTTTACAAATCATCCACTGAATATATGGGAGTGTCATTTATCGTAGAAGATGGAAACATCTGTACCAGATAAGCCTGCCATCCCTATGGAAATCTAACAGCGTTGTGTTTTCCTAATCATCTTGCTAAAAAAAAAAATGGAAAAACATTATTCCCCATGCAAATTTATGCACCACTCACCCACATTTTTTTCAGATGTCAAACAGATGCAGACACAGTAAACTTAGAGAGGTCTTAACATGAACGTAAACAGAAGTAAATGTTTCCTGGACATGTTATCCACCCTCTGCCCAGACCTTAAAGATAAAGGAAAGTTAGAAGAAGATAAAAAAAATAGAGAGAAATACCATTACAAATTCTTTATTGTGGAAGACCTGTTCTTTGTGACCGTAAAAAAAAAAAAAAAAAAATCTGAAGCTTTACAACCCCTGTTCTTCCAACTATTCCATCATAACTCACCAACCTTGGGAGATACAGTTTCAGACCTACAAAAAAAAGCAAAGCTTTTATTTGCCCAATAAGCTGTTAGCTGGGATGTAAAGGAGAATGTCAAGAATTGTGGGTAAACCCAAAGACCATATACTTGCAGAGAAGCTATAGCCAACTACTGTGCATTGCCCTGTTGGGAGTGGAATTGATGTGTCTTCTTCCTCAGAGTACCAAGAGAGAGGTGTACCACCTTGAGTGTGTAGATTACTTCTCACAGTGGGTGGAATTCTTTCCCTTACAGAAAGCTCTTTCCCTTATAGCTGAGGAGGTGTCCCAGACTTTCATACAGGCAATTTTGTCTTGGTGGGGTGTACCAGATTTCCTTCTCTCAGATTATGGTTTCAATTTCCTTCTTGAGTCTTCAAAGCAAAATGTGAAAAATGACATGTGTCAGTTCATCTTACTGAGCCAACAAAAAAAGGTGGGTTTGGGGTGTAGATTATTTTCTGCTATGCTTTTTATTATGTTTGCATTCACTGATTGTTTCTACCCGCCTGGTTGCTCATTTTATACTTAAGCTAGTTGTGGAAACTCATACCTTGTTATGCACAGTAGTGTCTCTATTTTGTAGTGTGTGACAGTTGTCTTAGCCTGTTTATGTTGTTTGTATTTATTGTTGTAACAATGTTTTCATTCTTCACTCTCTTACACAGTAAAAGTCTCTTTTGCAGGTTTCTATTGAACAAGAAGGGACCCAAGCTTTTACTTGGTTAAATAAAGGGAAAATGAAAATAATCAGGGATTGTCCTTGCTTTAAATGCAACAAAAATAATTTTCTTTAAAAATCAGTCTATGTCAAGTGATAATGCTGTGACTAGAATTTCTACTATGTGTAAAGTCACACTGAACTGTGAAAATTAACTCAAATGTTTGGGCTGTTGGGAATAAACATGAGCAAACTTGAGCAAATTTGAATGAAAAAAGGGTTTTCATGCTTGAATATTTGTGAATAATAACAAATGCATCATTTATATTTATAGTTACTTAAGACACAACATTATCTTCCATAAAATATTATAAATAAAACATCCATTGAGGTTCTGATGTCAAAGCATACGCTTTGGTAGCCTATTCTGTTGTCTTGTTTAAAAATTTCAACCTTTTGTCCAACACTAGAGTTACTCACAGTCACTTACTTGTGCTTCTGCTTCTTAGAGCCATCTGTTTCATTTCATCAAAATTGCAGAGGGTGTGAATAAGTGAATCACCATCAATATTATGGCATATAGTGTTGCCAAACCAAGAGCAGTGTTTAACAGGTATGTCTTAAGGCTAGATCCCACCAGGCGCGTCTACGTTGCATTCTGGTGGCATTGCGACTGCCGGAGCTGATCACAGCCACTCTAGTCAATGCTTGAGATCCCCCCAGACACGCCACAGCACATGTCAGAAGTGTCCCAAAAGCAGCTGTCCACTCTGCTCCACTAAACATGTGTACCCAGTCAATTTTTGACGGAAGTCACACCAAGCTGCACAGAGCAGATGAGTCGGTCAGAAAGTCAGACACAGGAGGCATAGAACATCCGGTCAATTATCAAAATAAAACACCCTGTGCTGACTCCTGATCATATGTCACATCACCACATCAACATTATGTTATAACAGTGGCAAAAGGCCAGAAGTCAACCGGTCAGAGGATATTTGTCACCATGGATGACAAGAAGTGCATCTTCGACATGGAAAATCACAAGATTTTATGACACCACTGCTGCCATGACTGCGCCAGTCCCAATCCCTTCTCTGTGGTGCTGCTGGAGCAAAACACTCTGCTTCTGAAACCCTCCCGGTGGGGTATGACACCATGCAGAGGACAGAACAAAACCGCATCGCAGCCGGAACACCATGCAGCCGTGCCCAGTGGAATCAAGGCGTCAGAATGACCTCTCTCAAATGCTTTGTGTTTGTGTGTGTGTGTGTGTGCATGTGTGTGTGTGTGTGTGTGTGTGTGTGTGTGTGTATGATAGGGGTGCTGAAGCTGTGGTAAGGATTGTTCTGGTCAGTTAATTGATGCTGTGACAGGAAACATGTCAGAATACAGTGTCATCTGTCAGAGACAGCTAATTAGATCACACTGTAGCGCTTTTTCTTTCTCTTTTTCCTCCTCCTCTCACCTTGTCATCCCCTTTCTCTCTCTCTCTCTCTCTGTCGCTCTCTCTCTCTCTCTCTCTGTCTGTCTGTCTCGCTCTCTCTCTCTCTCTCTCTCTCATCTCTTTCTCAATTCGCAGGGTAATTTTCCCCCTGCCTGCTTTAAAGTAACACCAGCCATGAAACAGATAAGACAGCAACACAATTATGAATATATTTGCATTCTGCTTTTAATTAGAACTTTTGTAATTGCGGCAGCTAACCTATTTTGTAGTGACAATTTCAAAAGTTAAATCAATTTGAACAAGCATGAAAGTGGAAGGGAAGAAACAGCCGTGCCTGAATAAATAAATGAAATAGAGCCACTTGAGTTTTAATTATAAAAGGCATCACCATGTGTCGTTGTTTGAAATGAAGGCTGTTGAGAGATTGTTGCGATAACAAGCCAGTGCTACATTCATGCAGTCGCGGTTGCTCTCCCTTGACAGATTAAGACCAGACAGTCTCGCAGAACCACTGTATGCATCTGTGGGTGTGTGTGCAAATGTGTGTAAATGTGTGGACAGTGGTGTGCTCATCCATGTTTCTTTATCACTCCCTTCTTTCCTACTGAGGGATGCCATGAGGTGTGCAGTAACACTTAAAACTCTAGAGAGTCAAAGATTATCACAACAACATTATGTTCATGGATAAAGATCACAAATGTATTGAAATACACACACATCTCCGGTCATATACATAACACATCAAAAACGGCTTCAGAGGCTCATGAGGTTTTGCGGAGATGTTCTGTACCAGGATACCATGCATAATTCACTAACCTATCGATCGGAGGCATTTGGTTCAGCAAGCTGTTTGGGGTTGCATGCCTCTTGGCTATTTTCGCCATGCAGAATGTTCCCAAAATAACTGTATTGATTTTTGCTTGGGGTAACAGGCAAACTTCAATAAAACTTCAGGAAAGGAATCTTAGTGCATTTTGGGCTAGCCAGCTCAGAGGAGATTCCAAAGTACCTACTTATGAGACATGCAACTTGCAAAGGCATAAAGGGCAAACAGTATCCTTGTACAACAGAGATTCAAATCCTGTATTCTCACTTTTATCAGTTAAGTGCTTTTTTGTTAGTGTCAAGATAGAACCTTGAAATAAAACAAAACCCAAGATGAAATAGATCATTACTGACAAGTGTTTTTTGGTTTACATATACAGCTTAATACATGAAGATGTTAGTCAATTGCTCTGAAAAGGCTGCTGAGAGGACAAGACATGTTTGAACAATAAAAGAAATCAGCTTCCATCAACTTCATTAAGACACAAAAAAAAAATCCTAAAGAATGTTCCTCTGCAAGTGATAGTGGACTCAATCACCTGACCATCCTCATATCCTTTCTTTCACACTCCATCTATCATGTCGCTTTAGCCAGTTGGTGTAGTTTGTCAGGGAGAGCTAAAACAAGAAATCAAAGAACAGAAACTGAAGCAGTAAAAAGTTGTAAAAGTCTGAGTTGTTTAATGAGCGTTTCCTTGCCATTAGATTAATTGTGTGGATGAATAAAGATAGGTAAATACATGTTTTACCTGCCTTTATGTTTATAGTTAAATGTTTTAGCTGACATTTCTGTTCGTTTAGTTCACCAGGAATGACTGGTAGATCAAAAGATTCAGTCTTTTTGTCTTTTTTACAATTTATGCACTTTGTAAAGGAAGCTTACACTGGAATGTTACTGTAACATTTGCACTTAGTCATTGGTGGTAAAGCTAAATTGCTTTATTTAGGTGTGATTTGTAGAGCATAGTGTTACACTACCTTTTTGCATTTTTTAAAGATTATTTCTTTTTATTGTAGTTAATTGATATGTATTCAGTAGTGTTGTTGGTGTTGTGTGAAAACTTCATGTTTTCAAATGTGTTTTTCATTATTTTAGGATGAGTTGAAATGCACTGCATTCTCCTTCCCCAGATTATAAATCTAGTAGTAGTAGAAGTAGAGAGAGATGATGCCTAGAGGAAGTGTCATTTTACAGTATATGTCTGTTCCCCCTGAAAACACACAAATAATCCAGTAATCAAGCTGGTAAAGGAAACTTCTGCATCCTCTGTACTTTGATCAACACGTGGTAATAGCTATTACACCTGAACCAGTATATCTCACTGTGCCAACTCCATGCTAAACCATCTGAACTGAAATCATTCAACACTCAGTCTCCCCATCGACCTCATTTAATCTGTGTAAAATGTGATTTTCCACACAAATTGGTGATCCTCTTTAATCTCTTATGGATTGATTCAGCATTCCCTGCTTTAGTGTGTGGTCACTGAGGAGGGAATCAGCCTGAGAGATGGGAGGATCTGTTTAGGTTACCCCTGAGAGTGACACCTGAGGGGAGGCACGTGTAGACATCAATATGTGGGGGAAGGGGAATGAGAGGAAGTGATTATGTTCAGTGTCTAATGGATCTTGAAGGGATTGTAATCAAAGGCTGATCCCCATTCATCAAACTAACTCCTCTCTCTCAGGAGCAATTTGGAAAAGGGATGTTCTTCACACTTTCATGCAAATGAGAGATTGAATTGTTCTGGATTGTTTCTTTTGGTTTAATCATTTTGTGTTTGTGTTGCCTGACGAGTGAAGCACATGTAAAGAAATGGCTGTGTTTGCTTAAATAATCCAAACGGAGGGACAGTGTGAGTGTCATATGATCTTGCTGTGATTAAAGGATACAATAAATGGTGTGGTTTGATGTGGTTTCATAACCTAAAAAGGATCTCAGCCATCCTTCAGTGGGAGGCAGATGAAGTTTAAGTGGTAGTACTAATGCAATGTACTGTAGGGAATTTATTTGCAAATAGCAAATACAAAGTACAAACATTACATAATTACAAATTACAAATTAATGGAATAAATATATGAAAGAAATATCATTTATTGAGGTCTTAGAGGAACTGAAAATTGATGAAAACACAGTAGTGGAAAATAAGACATCTTTCCCACTGTGAGTGATATGACAACATATATAGCACAATAGCGATTTGTCAGTAATAATGTCAATACTCATTGCTATCACAATTTAAAATTACTTTTCCCGCAATGGTAGACTTTTATCCATATCTCCTACCCCCAGTTACTGATGATGGCTGCACAGCTGGAACACCTGTTAAGGCTTTAACTGCTCTGTGGCATCTTTTGTTTCCTTAGAGTTTGTGTTTGGACAGATAATGTGATTTACTGTTCAAACAAACCCTCCAGTTGTGCAGTGGTATTTGTAGAAGTAACAAGAAGCACATTGAAGTCCCCCCCCCCCCCTTCCCATTTACAAAATACTATATAATGAATGCTGTATTTCAGTTTGTAATACAGGTCTTTTCTGCATCAAATATACAGTTTGACAAACATACACATTTGGACAACAAACCTGCAAGACTGTGTACAGAATAATCAAACCTCAATTTAATTTATGGGTATATTTTGTATGATCAGACAGTTCAGCTATGCTACACCAGATGCCAGCTGTTCATGAATGAACTTGTCCAATAGGCATGTTTTATTGAAGTTGTAGTACAATGGCTTTTGTTTGTATAGAGCTCAATAAGGCAGGATGCAGCAATAATAGGATTTCTAGAGCAATTTATTTCTTACTTAAAATATTAGTGGCTGAAAATCTCTAAAGTTCTTATTAAAACCAAAGTATTCAGTTAAATAGAAATATTTGCCATTTCCCAGTATCTTTTTCCCTATAACGATAAAGCTGAGGGGATGGACTCCCCATGACAGTGAGCCAAGATACACTATGAAATGAGAGATGATGAAAAGAAGCCATCTGGTGAAAGAAGAGACACTAGAAGATTATGAAAGTTGGTTTTATGCTTCTTTAAAGGGGAGCTGACGTCAGCTCGTAGCACACACCCATAAATGGCTGTCTGTTCCGTAGCCTTGGTTGATAAAGTTGTTGCTAAGGTTTTTCCATCCATTGTTTGTGTTGTCCACTCATTTTCAGATCCGGATTCCAGTTCAAACATGTGCACATGCATTTGAGAAGTTGACATTGTGAGTAAAGAATGAGAAAAAGTAATGAAATCCTACTACTACAGTTTGTTGATGTGGCTTCCCAAGCGGCCGGAAGTTGTCCATGATGTAGCATACCATGAGTAGGCTCATCGTGAGGGGGCCCTTATTGAGACAGGAGCTAAAACACCCTGTTTCAGACAGAACTGAATTGAGGAGCTGCATAAAGGGCCAATATTAGATAAATAAGGAGTTTTTTGAGATGTAATCATGCAAAGATATTCCAGTAAAGCCCCAGAATATAAATATAGACCTGGAAATGTGTATGACATGTCCTCTTTAATTGTCCCTGTACATGAGTTTAACTAGAAAAACAAATACAACATGGCTGGGTGCAGTCTGCTATATCAGATCACTTGCTCTATCCAATCAATAATACATTTCCAATGAAGGGGTATGTCCATCTGATAAAGGCTTCTGAGTAGGATGATCTCTTTTTTCCCTACTCAAGCCTCTACTGTCCTTGCTCCTCCAAGCAGAATTAAGAGAATTGAGATGTCATTTATGATGGCGGATCCAATCAATTTCTGGGGTCATGGGAGGACAGAAGAGTGAAGGGATGTGAAATGAAATGAGATGCACCTTCAGTAATTAGAAACAGGGTGCAATGTCATCAGGAGACACAGGAGCACGCACACACACAGGGGAATAGTTTATGTACACCAGTGATTTTATTAAATATAAACAACACAGATAATCAAAGCCAATGCTCTTGCCACAGTATAAGACAACAACTCAGGACTTCAGGTTCAGAGAGCGTGCTGCTGGTGTACATAATCACCAGGAGAGAGACTCCAGCCTCACTGCAGGAGAGATAAATAGACAAGATTACTAATTACCAATTTACCCGCAGCTGTGACTGCAGCACTGTGCCTCCACTGATGTCTCCTACGCAGACAGATATCAAAACCACACCCCACTGCCATGGTATTATCTGTCAATGAGTCAAAACCATTAGTGGCAGACTCTTTAAGTATATTTTGTGACTGTGTGTGTGTCTGTGTTATGGAGGGAAGGAAAGACAAAGAAAGGGAGATGTCCAAACAAAGATTGTAGAAATATGGTGAGTGAATATAAGAATATAGAATATAATCTTTTGGGTCACTACATAAAACTAGTACAGATGGTTGCACTGACATTGAGGATGCAGTCATGTTCCAAGTGAAGTGCCCACCATGTTGTTGGGATAAATGATGAGAATCCACACTAAGATAAATACTCTCAGCAACCTCCTTCAGGATTTTACCATCTGTGATGAGTCCAACAAAGTGAGTTTCCACAATGCAGAACCACAAATCAAAATGACCTCTGAATGAATCTCTTGATCAAATTTTGCATGCAGATAATGAACTTGCTTTCTAAAGGAAATAGAATATCTTCAAGCCACTTAAGGATCAGTCCAGTAGTGCGCTATGCCTATGAGAGGAGATAGTTTATTCTATTACCCTCAACCTGCATCCTTGAACTGCGTCCTTGATTGTCTTTTGATATTGTATCATTAGATCGCAGAATACCATGTGCAACTTATTACTTTCCTTTCACATACAGCATTCTAGACGCAATGTAGGAACATGCACATGTGCACACAGGGCAGGGCAGCAGGTGGTTTAGAGAGGAGGGACCTTCCTTCAACTGGAGGGCCCACGTTGAAACATAAGTGATGAAATGCTTTCATCCTGCTGAAGTGTCCTTGAGCAAAACACCGAATCTCTACCAGCCTCAGGAGTGCACTTCTGTAGCTGACCAAGCAGTCTGACTTGCCTGCAGACAAGGGTAAGCAAAAAGAGAATTTCCATAAGGGGATCAATAGAGTATCATGTAATTATTACACACACAGACCTTTGCCCTGCCTCTTGTTACCATAGGGATAAGCAAAAGATCTAGTCAGACAGCATTTTCTGTCCAAACCATGGTTCTGCAGAAAAGGACATGCCTCAGTGCATTACTGTATATACTGGACCTCTGGGCATTACTACACTCGGATATACTGTATTTGAAAAGAAGACTTATATTTTGTTAAAACTAGTGAAAGTACTGAACACAAATACAGACAAACACACACATACGAAAAAAGACAGAGGAGGAATGGAGTCTATGTTTTGTTTGTGTGTGTTTGTCCATTCCCAAGATGTATCAAAACATTCTTGACAGTAACATGGAGCGGAATACAATTGTGATTGTTATAATTGGTGAATACCAGACTAACCAATCAAAATTCCCTGCAGTGCATGAATCTGGCTTTTGAAAAATCAGACCAGTGGCAACTGCCCCGGGCGTTAGGAGTTACTGATGCAAGTTAAGCTGATACTTGGGTGAATAAAGTGAGTTTCTAATGGGTCACTCTTCTGAATCACCTGAGGCCATGTTGAAAATACCAAGGGAATAACAGGGGCATAAGACGAGAGTTAGAAAGAGTGACACACTGTTATATCCTAACTCTCCTCATGGCCTAAGGCTATAAGTCACAGTTCCTCCTGAGAGGACAATGACAGCCGATGAGAGCAGTATATGCATGTGTGTACATTTGTCTAATTGTCTGTCTATTATAGGATACATCCCTGTGGGGTTGTCTTGATTTTGAGATGTCATCTCTGTCATTCAGAACATCACTTTAGTTAAGATTACCAAGAAACTCTTACTGGTAGAGGTTTTTAAAAAAAAAGCAGACATTTCTGTGGACATTTGTTTCATTTTTACTAGCCTCTGACACTGACTCCCCTTTTTCTCCTTACCATGTATGTCTCCTACACCACCATATCTTGCTCAACATCTTTCTTTCTTTCTTTCTCTTTCTCTCCCTCTTTCTCTTTCTTTTTATCTTTCTTTCTTACAAATTCAGGCTCTTCTCTCAAGATGACCCAAAATGTTTCTAATTAGGATCCTCTCCCACAGGAATATCTGGCTGCCAGAGGCTGGTAGAGTTCATTGAACCTGCAAAGTGTACAGCTGTTATCTTTGACTGGTGGCCAAAAACAAAATTGGGGCCTTGGTAGAAGGCGGGTGTAAATTCTGCCTGCTTAAAATACAGCAGCTACTTTTTGTGGTTTCTTGTTTTTTATGTCACCTATAATGACCTGCAGAGACAATAAACAACATATTATTCAATAGCTGTATAAGTGAAACATGCTCAGGTTAATGCATAGAAACAAGGAAACAGCAGGTAACCTTAAGGACTTATGTAAACACTAATACACACACATAAACACTCACTGGAAATGATGGCACAAATATTTAAAAAGACTTCCCTGTTGTGGTAAGACAAAGGACAATATCTCCTTTTATTGTGATGTTTAATAAAAAAAACAACACAAATGCAAAAAGGTACAGTAAGAGTTCTTTGGCTTTATCAAACTAAAGTGTACTACTGCACAAAGTCACACTGCAGAAAATGGTGTGTCAAAGAGCTTGGACTAGCAAATTATGCCTGCCATACTCACATTCAACATTATTTTTTAGTAATGACTTGAATTGTGAATTCCAACATGCATTCAAGACAGGGCATTCTACATTAACACAAATGACTGATAAATACCTATACGAGCTATATTGACAAAGGAATGATTGTGGGTGCTGTCTTGTTAGATTTTAGCGCTGTGTTTGAGGTCATTCATTATGACCTACTTCTAAATAAACTTATTGCGTATGGCCTCAAAACATCTCCAGTTAGGTGGACTCAAAGTTACTTATCTAATCAAAAGCAAAATGTTTCTGTAATGGCAATTCCTCTGCTATGACAAACCTTGAACGTTGAATACCATAGGGAAGCCATTTGAGACCACTGTTACATGCATTATTCGCTAATGACATATCTCTTAACATTGAACAGTAACATGACCTTATTCATGGCTGATTCAACATTATATCTGGTATCAAATAAGCCTTAAGAGAGAGCTTAATTTGGTTTAACTGGGTAATTCAGAACAAATTCAGAATGTATTATTTTTAATTTGAAACATGCACATATTAAAAAAACAACCATGTCTCCTAGAAATTACTTTCATATACAACTAAATTGTTTTCCCAGTTACACTGGGTAAACATCGCTGTCTGGATTATGTATACAGACAAAATATTTTCGAATGAGTGAATCGCTACATTTATATATCGCTCTGAAGTGAGAGGGAGGAGGTTGGGATGGATGGAGCGTGTACAAGATGCAGGACTATGACACCAGAGACTGGGGTTCGCATCCTGACTCCCACGTGTGGTTAGATTTCGGCAACAAAACCATATTGGTTAAGGTTAGTGAAAGATTGTTGTTTCATTTAAATGTTAACATCATATTTCAAGTCACTGCTGACCTTTTCTGTACTAAACCAAGACCACAATCTTTCCCTAACCTTAACCAAGTGCTGCCAGTGACTAAACATAAAAGTTTAACTACTACTAGCTGATATTGTGCTGCAAGATTAGACATTTTGGTAGGGGGAAAAAAATCTACATTGCCTGAACATTTGTCAGTATTGACATTTTCGTAACTTGCCAAATACATTAATTAACAACATTTTCTCTTCATGTTGACAGGAAACATAATTCAGCCAGCATTACATTTCCAGCAAAATATTGTATATGAACATAATTTCTAGGAGAGAGGGTTGAAAAAAGAAAAAAAAAAACATAAATCATGACTCACAATTCTTGTTCTATAGAGCAGGTTACAGAAACTAAGCTCTTACAGTTGATAAGGAAATGTCTTGGTCTAGTCATGTAGACAAAATTAGACCTAAATTTGTCAGAGAACATGTCACTTATGTCCAGTGCAGCTAAAAAACATCTGCAGAAGATTCAGATAGGTCAGAATCGTGCGGCATGTCTGGTCTCCTCGCTGAAGGTGGAGGAGAAGCTGCTGTGTAGACTTTTATCCTTCTACTGGGGAATATGTGTTTTAAAACAGCCAAAATGTCTTTTCTCAAGAATAACCTTTACAAGGAATAAGCACTATTATATAACTTGACAAGTGACAATGGATAAGGTAGCTCTTCTCTATACAGATATAAGTAATGAAGTATGTATTTGTATACTGTGTGATTCTGAATATTTTGATTGCAGTGTGTATGCTGCAGTGCTGCTTTACCTTGTTTTACTTTATTTTATTCCCTGTTTTTCTAAGCACATGTATTATGTATGTGCATATACCATATGCATGTATGTGTGTGTGTGTGTGTGTGTGTGTGTGTGTGTGTGTGTGTGTGTGTGTGTATATATATATATATATATATATATATATGTATATATATATATATATATATATATATATATATATATATATATATATATATATATATATATATATATATATATATATAATAGAAGTAGAACAGAACATACATAACAGAGTTATTTTGTGAAGACAAGAAGAGAAATTAAGGGGTCCTTGTTGGTGGTATTCTCTCTCTCTCTCCATGAACTGTTGTGATGGCAGTGCGACTGACGTTTGCAGAGGCCTTTCCTAGTTCTAACTATGCAGTGTTTTTGCTCTTGTCTACATCTACGTCTGTGTCATCATGTGGAGTGCAAGGGAAATATGTCTATGATCATCAGTTTCTTTTGGACATTCATAACAAAGACTTTTGCTATGTGAAATACTGGCTGGGAGAGCTAGATCAGCTGAGTGCACTTGGTCTGCTACACACAGTGGACCAAAAGGAGACCACAGCCTTGCCTGGAGCTGCGCTGGAGAGGAAACATCAGAAGCAGTGCGACAGGACGTGGAAGCGCGGCAAGCGCAGAGGAGTGCAAGCTAGGCTAATTGTTAACCCATACAAACCAGCAGTTCCAACAATCATGTCACCTAATGTTCTCTGGACAGAAAAATGGATAATATAACTCCCCCATCAGTGCTGGTCAATTGTTGACATGCAAGAGCTGACTACATCGAACTGAGACATGTACTTTTCCCTCTAAATGCACTTGAATTCACTGTGGTGCTAACTGCTCGTTCTTTTTTTTTGTTTTGTTTTAATTTGTTTTGTTTTGTTTTTTCCTCTTGGGATTTATGTTTTTATCATTTTTAAAGGGAATTTTTAAATAGATAATAGTTTATCTTTATCCTTGATTAATGAATAAATAAAATAAATAAACTGTTTTACAAGCAGAAGTTGTGAGAAGCAGAAGTGATATGAAGACTGGAAACCATGCAGCATTGCATATTAATAGACTGAAACTTGATTCTTATGGAGATTTTTGTCTTAGCCCACATTCTGTTGGAAGATCACAAACCAAAAAGACAGAAATGTACATACTGTACTGTAGACACAGAGGTAATTAACAAATCATGCAAATTGTTTGAGCTACCAACTGACCACTGAGGTGGGGAGCCTGCATAGCTCCCAGGCCACCTCTATACACTTTGTCAGTTGTACTGGTAGCAGCTGTTTTTGGAGAAGAACTGTGCTTTTCTACTATGTTTTTCTTCTCTGTTGTTTTCTCAATTTTGTCTGTGTTTTGAAGCATTTATACCATTAGTTTACTGGAAAACAAAACATAACTGATAAGATTAAGCTCAGTGCTTTTGTGTTTAAGTTTAATTAGTGGTTTTAATTTGTGGTGTTAATAAGGCTGGTGAGTGCATGGAGAAATTCATATGTCATTTGTAGGGAAGGGCCCAACATCCCATTTCAGTCAAAAGTATTTGAAAGACAGAGAGAGTATATGCATGCTAAAATATTTTACTCATATATTTTACTTACTACAGAAAAACAGTGCAAAACATTGAGCCATTTGTCAACCAGTGGCCACGTCACCAGCAACAAGCTGCAGCATCATCTTCACAGCTGGCTTGACTACAACATCTGCAGAATACTATTAGAATACCACTAGTATTTTCTTGCAGAACACAACAACATACCTTGGCAACTGTCATGTCAAGCACACATGCAAAAATTCTTGATTTTGTGTATCTCTGCCATGGCTGGCCTGATTCTGGCATCTGTACTTCTGGCCAGGGTAATCAAGTTCAGGAAAAAGCTGACTGCCAGCAGAGTATTGGGCTTCAGTGGGATAAGGCATCACTGGTGAGATGCTGGCTGAGGTGATTTTGCATCTATTTCTGATTGTGACAACATTTACACAGGAACTGAGGCGATTCTTCCTGCTATCTGGGTGGCATATCAATTTTACATGCAAAATTTGAAACAGTCTCTTCACACTCACACTCTTCCTTGAATGTGTTGCCACAGAGGTAGAGAAGTGAGTATTACAGCTCTGTGGTGGTCTTGTCACTTTCAGGTAGCAGATTTAATCACCAGTGCTTACAGCACAGATGCAACGGAGCAGCAACAGGCACTACTTGAATGGTTTCTCTTCAATGTATTCGTTATTCATATTATTTATGTGTGAGTCATGCATCTACCCAAATGTGGGTTTTCTTTTAAGAACTACCTTCTTTCAATTTTTCATTTCAGTTAGTGGCTTCAATCAGGAAACTGACCCCCTGGCACAATAAAATGGTTACTTAATGTATTCTTTTGCAGGCGCAGTGCATTCAAGCCAGATAAACTAAACTGCCAGCAACCTAAGCCAGAGGACCAAAAGCCATGTGAAAAAGAGCCAAATATTCATTGTTTCCTCAGGAACTAATACACATTCATGTCAAAATAGTATATTTTCAAATAGCCAGGATGCAAGTGGGCCTAAAAAATAGACCAGGGGAAGAAAATGATGAAAGGTAAAATCTGATGCTTGGCCCTTTTCCAGTTCCCCTGTCACATCTGTGCCCACTGGACAAACAGAACCAAATATGCAATTTCCTTTTCCAAGTTTTGTTTGTTTTTTAATACCTGTGTCTACTCTGGGATATCAAAATCTGATCCAAACCATGTCTTGTGGATATTTGTCTTAATTCCCTTGGCCATCAATATTGAGGAGTTTGTGCATCAGGGCATTTTCACACCTGCGTTGACTAATCAGGTTGTTTTCCCCTTTAATACAACTCTTTTGGACAGATCTGAACACAGCAACTAAAACAACCATCCCAAGACCATTTAGAGGAAGTGGTCTCAGTCCAGTCACAAGATAGTCCTGGAGCGGTTCATTTTGTGGTGGTAATGTGATTCGATCTCATCCAACTACAAGGTGTACTGCAAGTTTGAGGTAAACAGCTCCTGTAACCAGACAGGTACGCTTTGCATATTCTGATGTAAATAAGAAAAATCAAAAGTTAAGCGTTAGGAGCTAACCAGAGAAAGAATCAGGGCCCAACCTGGACTAGCAACACAGTATCTTGCTTTCTTGATATTTTGGTAAATAGGACCTTCTTCAAGACCTTCTTCCGGTGTTCTCGCTTCCATCCCAAATACATCTATTCATCTATCATCGATTTTGGTTAGCGTGAATTTTTTTTCTGCGTGAAAAGAAACCAAACTAAGGGGAAAATGCAACGTTTGCCAACTCACCCACTGATCCGAACCAAAGCAAACCAACTTTTGAAAACGTCCACAGTCTTCGATTACTCTTGGCTTTAAATACAGCCGAAGCAATGTTGACCAACCTGAATGCTACAAACCCTGTAGAAGCTTGCCCCTATTTTCTGCAGACTAAAAATGATAATAAATCACAATAAGAAAAAAAAAACATACTAAGGTACCATTATGTCAGCAGGGGACAACATTTTAATAATTTAATAAATGTTATGTGCTGAGACATGTATCTTCAATTTATTTGAAAAGAAAATTGGCATGAAAACCCTCTGTATTTCATTTTTCTAAGCTGCACATCTGACAGCATTGACCTCTTCATGAAGCTTACATTGCTCATGTTGCAATCTAACCTTTATGAGGTGCCACTTTTCTGTTTTTTTTTCTGTTTCTGTTTCTTTTCTGTTATTACCATGACTGATGCTGACTGCCCACCTCCACTCACTGTCTTTCATTTCATGCAACATTCAGTTCCATACAAATTCTACTGGGCTTCTGGTTAAAACACTTTTTCCATGTGTTTGTGCAAGCTGCACTTCTGTGTCACCTCAGCCACCTCCCTTTGGAAGTGTTCTAAGCCTGCCTGAATGGAAGGAGACCTCAGGGTAGAGCAAGGACACACTAAAGGGATTACATCTCCCAGCTGGCCTGGGAGCACCAGGGGATCTCCTAAGTGTAGCTACAGAAAGTTGTTGGGGGAAAGGACGAATTGGCTATAAAGTTTGCCTTGCTGCCACCAAGAACCTGTCCTACACTGGAAGGAAACAATTACTTATTTTTGTTTTGACATAATAAACATAAAGTCATGTGTGATAAGTGTAAAAAGGCTGAGCATAATTTGTAGGCATTTGATGGCTTAACATAAGTCGAATATGTGAATGTTTTCAGGCACCAAGTTGTTCCAGTTATTCTAACATGAATGCAGTATGAGCTACACCCACACGTTACAAAAAGCATATTAAAGACAAAGGTGACGGTGTATTGAATAATTTTAAAATTAATCAGTACAGACTGTTCGCCTGGTACAACTAAAGCAGTCTTAGGCAAATCACATAACTGCTGCACCGCAATACCAAAAATTATAAATACCTGTCACTGCTGTTTGTTGAATGCAATGACACACAGTCAGTTCAGTGATATTGCCACACTTTTCTCTAATGCTCGAGGGATTGTGCTAAAATATGCATCCCGCTGAACAATCAGCTTAAAAATAGAGACATTATACAGCAGATGAAGCTGTTTGGGTGAACTTTGAAAGATCAGAAACAGGGGAATTTATTTACTCTTCAAAGTGTTCAGTGATTGATCATTTAGAAATTCATATGACATGCAGTATAAAATAAGAAATATCTTGAGAACGTAATATTAGTGAGTAGTAATCAATATACAAATGAAATGAAAGAACATTAGGCTGTGATGTTTTACTGCAAGGATGAGATACAGAAATAAGTTATTGTCTCCATGACAAAACACACAGTACCATTGCCTTTTCCCACTCTCTTATTCTTTAAGAAAAAATTGTAAACAGGTTGGAAGACCAAAAGAGGCAAGGGTGGAAGAGAGAGGAGTCAGGAAGAGGGGAAGAGAGACTAACTACACATATGCCCACTCTAAAAAGATGAACAGTGATACAGTGATCCAATGCAACTTAGCCACAGAAGGGTCTATATTTTATTTTTTAATCAGAAAGTCTCAGTTTTCAATGTGTTAAATTCAGCATCATTTAAATTGGATTAAAGATGTTTAGCATATACTTCATTAATAATTTCACAACCTTCCCATACAAAAAGGTCATGCACAATACCTGCATAATTCCTACAGGACTCAATCATCGGGTTCTCCGGTGATAGAACAAGTCCCCAAACTCCATTTGATCCATAGAGTCCCTCTCGATCTTTAAGAAAAAGCTAAAGATCATGAAAACCTCCACACTTGATGGACTTACAAAGTAAAAAATAAAAAATAAATAAATAAAACTAGAAGATTGCATTCAGTAGTGTGTAGATCTCTGCCAAGTGTGTCTGGGGGTGTGTGTAGTCTCGGTTTTCTTTAAGATGCATAGAATAGTGTAATGGTATTGTAACCAAGCGTCCTCCTGGGTTTGCCTTACTGTATAAACTTTATAAGGTAACAATAAACTGGAAAATAAGTCCAAACCTCTCAATTTAAACATTGTTATTTATTTAGAACATTTTGTTGTAACACAGCACACAAAATAAAACCTCTCCCTACCTCCCTCTCCCCTCCCAAGCAAAGAAGAGTTGAATTTCACTCAATTGTCCGTCCCGGCTCCCTTACTGTCAAGATGGCGGCAGAGCTAACAAAAACTGGGATTTATTCATCTCATATCGTGCGTGTGGATCATAATATATGGTATGGAATTAATCTGCAGATGCTACAATTCAAGATGAGACCCAACTTTTATATAGATGTCAGTTTTTGAGCTTTTGCTTACTGCCAGTTAAAAGGAGTGAGGAGTCAGCAGTCAATGGCATTATAAAACACGTTATAAAATAGGTTTTTCAACAATTGTGAATCACTGCAACCACGAGAGGTCCTTGAGTATAAAGTCATAAATGTATAAAAAAAATATTGAGCTGATGGGGGCAATGAGCCACTTTGCCTTTTTTCAGTTCCAAAAAAACCAACCAACCAACAATGAAACAAAAAACATATCTTCTAATCTTTAGAAAATAGTCTCAAACTGTATTTACATTAAGGAGGATCATTAAGTTGGGCTAGTAAGCAGACCCTGGTTTGCTGGTTGCTATATTGAAGTGCTCATTGACTTCATATCTATGGAAGCATAATGCATACACTTAAGAAAAAAAAATGCCCTGTTTTTCTGAATTAACAAGATAATTATGTTGGAAATTCTGAGAAAGATTTTCATGGGAAAAATAATTCTGCTCTGTTTCTCTGAATTAACAATATACCTCAAAATCCCAAGAGAAGCTTTCATTCCTGCTTGAGAACTCGAAGTAAACATTTCCGCCTGTTTAGTTTAATCCAGTTTTATTTTGGTTTGGTTTGAAACATTGGTAGATACTTGTGTCTTTTAGTAATAGAGACGGTATTGTTATTGGTTTGTCTTATCCACAGGGGCAATTAAAAGGATGTTACAGTATTTTAAAAAAACTAGGCTTGTCTGCTGTCAAAGACATTTGGGACCTCAGTGGTAGCTATGGCTCACAGGATTTTTTAGTCCTGAACAGGGATTTTTCTAATGTAACATGTAACCAGACATAATAATGTGGTTAGCTAATGATATTCTTTTTAGCTTTAGTAATAATGGTAGACACAAGAGAAGGACCCTATGCAAACTGCTGTCTATCATGGACAATGACAGACATCGACTGCATACCACCATTAATGAAACAGAGGAGTAAGTTCAATGGCAGGTTGCTGTTACAGAGCTGCTCAACGGACAGACTTAGGAGATCCTTTTTCCCCAGAGCGATTGAGCTCCTGAACTCCTCCCAACGGGGGAGAGGGGAAGTTGAGTACTGGGCCTGATGCTCTGCTCTGCTCCTCTTGTTTGTGCTTACTATGATAGTCACTTAAATTACTGTCATAGTCACTTTATGTACTGTCAGTCACTTTATCACTTTGTATACTATGGTCACTTTGTTTACTATTTAGTCACTTTACTTACTATCATTGCACATTCTTTTTGCACTGTGGAATTATTCATCTACTGCATCAACAATCTTCATATGTACAGGACCTTGTAGTTAAAGTCTTTAGTTCATGTATATAGTGCAGTCACCTTTTCAGGCTAACTTTTATTTTTATTGTTACAGGCTAACTTTTATTGTGTGTATTATTAATTTATATTGTGTGTATTTATTGTATAGCTAGCTAGTGGATGCCTAAATTTCCTTCAGGATCAATAAAGTATCTATCTATCTAGCTATTTAGCTATCTAGCTATCTAGCTATTGAGCTATCGAGCTATGCATCCATCCATCCATCCATCCATCTATCTATCCATCTATCTATGTAGTAAGTTAGTTAGCCGAGCATGCTAACATTTAGAGCTTATATTAAAGCAGCACACTGTTTAATCATTACTTACACTTTTTGTTATTATGTTTTTGGTTGTTTTTTTTAAGACAAAACACAGCACTCTCCAAGCACTTGAGATGCCGAATTGAGCTTGACAGGCCTTCTGTGCCTAATTATGGACTAATATAAGTATTTGTTTGAATTATTTCTGCCAGTGAAGCTGCAGTGCAAGCCTTGATCTAATTGGTTAGAATAAACTTTGCTATAGCTATTTCATACCTAGACTAAAATGTGGCTGCAGACAATGATAGCACCTCCTGATTTAAAACATCGTGTGTGCAGAGGAACACAGGTATATCTCTAGTATGACAGCAAAAACATAGTTTACAATCATGTTCAAGTGTTGCTGTGATAGAGAAAAATGTAATGTGTGGTTCAGAGAGCTATACTGTGTATTGCTGCAGTTATCTGCTGCAGGGTTATAGTAATGCTAAGGTTATTCTACAATAGTGCTATAGAAATCCAGTTCTTTTTATAGAATCTCTGCTATTGTACAGCCATATAAAAATTGGCAAATGAGTTACAACATAGAGATGTAGACATCATTTCACCTTGTTCAAGGGCAGCAACTTATTGCAAAGTGTGTTCTGTACTGAGCACAGACACAACCTGAGCTTTCTTTTATCTGCATCTACCATTGTGGGTTTTTTTGTTTTTTTGTTTTTTTGTTTTTTTATGGGCACGGGTATGAGAGGGTCTGTGCTGACCCTGACAGCAAAAGAACAGCCTTTAATAACAGACGTCTAACTCTGCAGGGAGCTTCTGTTTGATTTCATTGCTCGAGGCAAAGCTGTCTGAATATTACCCAAACTCCCCCTGTGCCATGGCGGGAAGCTCCATCTCACTGTCTTCGTTCTTCATATTTTTATTGGCAGCATGAGGACTGGGGTTGTGGGAGAGCATGGGTGTGTGCCTGTGTGCTTGTGTTGCGTGACTTGAAAGAGGTTGGGCTGCGAAGGGTGATGCACTGCTGGTAAGGGTGTGTGCCTCCGCATATGTGTGTGAGAGGCAGGAAGTCTTTTCTCACTAACCAAGCCAGCTGAGTGGTCAGAATGAAAACATTTTCGGCTGTCCTTTGACCACAGAGGTCAGGCATCGCTGTGAAAACTCAGGCAGAGCAGTAGAGACATCGTAGAGATCTGAGCATAGCAGGCTAGCCAGCCAGCCAGCCAGCCTTCATAACAACACTGCTGATTTGTAGCAAACTCCCCAGCCTCAATCGCCTCATCAATCAAGGCTGCAGCCCTGCTGATGGAAACACAAGCACTCAGAGATCCTATGCCCTCTCATGCGGTACACATGGCATTATTGCACTCGTATTTTATTTACGCCTACTAACAGTTTTACGTCCCAGACCTTGGGGATGATAATGTTCATGTTGCTATAATTCTAATACGATTTTGAAGTAGAAATCAAACATGGTGTTTTGCCTGGGAATCATTCAAATTTAGACCTAGACATGGATGTGAATACGTGTGTTTGTGTGTATGTGTAGCAGAGTGGTTAATGGGCTCTTTATGATAGATCAATAGCCCTGTGATGCACAGAAATG
This sequence comes from Thunnus albacares, assembly GCF_914725855.1. Classification (NCBI taxonomy): domain Eukaryota; kingdom Metazoa; phylum Chordata; class Actinopteri; order Scombriformes; family Scombridae; genus Thunnus; species Thunnus albacares. The sequence goes on from NC_058106.1 coordinate 26,679,785, forward strand.
TACTCTTGCATGGGCATGCATGTGCATGTGTGTGGTACACTGCACAGTGACATAGTGTTCGGTTAGGTGTGAGTCTTTCCCTATATACTTGTCATTAATTACCTAGTATTTTTAGACAAAATAATTACCAGTAATTACTTCTTACTACATCAGTTACACGGCACACTGGAAAATTAGGTGCAAGAGAGATTTCCAACAAAGGACATGACAGAGTTGTGTGAAACAGCTGGATAATTTAATCGAGTCTTTGTTATGACTCATTGCTAGTCTGACTCATGCGACAAGATTAAGATGATGTAGCAGGATGTAGTTTAGAGGCTGCACACTTTTCCAGGAATGCCAACTGACTACAGTCTCCCTGAAAGACCTTTGGGTTTGTCTGATGTAGTTGTTTAATAATCTGAGCCATTATACAACTGAAGAACGCGGAGATAAAGCACCTGCGTTGTTATCTGTACAAGACAGGAAATCACTTAGCTGGGGGAGTACCAATAAAGCTGAGGCATTGAAAGCTACATTAGTCTTTGCATTGTGGTGACACCCAGACCTTATCCATATTGTAACTGTGAAAAGGCTGCTTCCATCTCTTTTCACAGGGCCCTGTTCCTTGACATTATCAGTTTTCTTTAGATGTTAAGAAATTCATTCAGTCCAGTATTTAAGTCATTCATTTCAGTCCAGTTAAATCAATAACAGAACACATGCTAGGTTCAGTAATGTAGATGTATTTGTGTTCCAAACTGTTAAAAGGGTTGTCGTGCTGTGGTGATTATTAAATGTCTGAGCTCATTTTGTTGTTGTTCTGCTTGTGGTGCTGTTGCAGATTATCTGATAATTGTATGTAATTGAAAACAGGTGTGCATGGTTGTAACCTGTGATTGGGAACTGTCTAGTGGCCGAAGAAAGTGTAAAACTGTTCAGCAGCAGATGACAGTTTGTTAAAGATTGAGTGCTCATGATTGCTCTGGAGTGTGTTCATAGTTAACCTAGGATGTTGACACTAAGAACCTTAAATGACGACTTTGTTTACTGTTGATTCTTGGAATGCTTCAGCCTGTTTAGTGCACCCCTGTGCTTATTTGAGCAGTTCCAGGTCAGGTCTGAGAGGATAAAATGCCAGTGGCTGGTCTGTAGTAGGGGAGAAAGTGGTAGTTGGTTCAGGCTGTGGGTTTTTATTTATTGGTTCTTACTTCAGCTTGAAATGTTTTTTGTTGAATTGGAACACAAGGTTTTTTGTTGTTTGTTTTCAATAAAACATCAACTTGTTTGCATGGACTCCTGCCTTCAGTCGCTCCATTCACTACTCATCCTTTTTAGTTTTCCAGTGCCCCAAATCATTGGCTGATAGCACTACAATAATTAAGGGGACATGTGAGTTGAGTGAGTAACATTAAACTTACCTCAATATTGCAACAGTAGTCTGAGTGCAAGTCCCAGAGCAGCAGGTGAGTGAACTGCCAATCACAACTGTCAATCAACGCCCACACAGTGGACATCAAAGCTACTATAAGTCTTCAAATCTTATTAACGGAACAGTAATTTCCAAAATGACCATCATACTTATTATATGGTCTGTATTTAGCAATTGAGACCATAATGACTCATTGAAAAAATCATTGACTTAGTATTTCTAGAAAGAAAGTGATACTCTTTGAATAGGAGCCAGTTGGAGCCGGGGATTTTTTGGAGCCGTCTAGCTGCCGTTGGTGTCATTGCATTTTAATGTACTTTCACATCTGCTTCAGCCTCAAGCCGGGGCAGTTGCCGTTTGCTTTTACCCATTAAGTTCTCCAAATTAAACAACCAAATAGGACATTTGGTCATGCAGAATGACACATTTTCCCCACATTTTCTGGTTTGATCTGGTTTTATCAGTAGTAATCAGCAGGACTACATCATTTACCTGTTACAAATCACTTTTAAAGGCATAAAAACCATTTGGTTAGGTTTAGGGAAACATGGTTTGGGATAAGTTACTACTAAAGAGACTTTGCAAATGTACAGTTAGGTAACATTTGGGCGGCTGTGGCTCAGGAGGTAGAACAGGTTGTCCACTAATCGGAAGATCGGTGGTTCGATTCCCGGCTCCTCCAGACTGCATGTCAATGTGTCCTTGGGCAAGATAGTTAACCCCTAATTGCTCCTGATGGCTGTGCCATCAGTGTGAGAATGTGCGTGAATGATTAGATTTCCTCTGATGGGCAGGTTGGGACCTTGCATGGTAGCCCCTGTACCCATTCAGCGTATGAATGTGTGTGAATGGGTGAATGTGACATATAGTGTAAAAGCGCTTTGAGTGGTCGATCACAGTTCTCACTGCCACGTTGCCTCATCAAAATGAGGAAACAGCAGTCTGTGGATCAGGTCAAATGATGAAGGTTACAGTCTTGGTAGCTGTCAAGAATTTTCCTTGAGCATGTCAAACTCTGTTATATTCTTGTCACACACTGTGCTGTTCTTTTGGCACTGATAACTGCGCAGATGTGGAGATGACCACTAATATTTCATTCTTTATTTGGAGACCTATTATATCTTTTCACAAACCGGTTGCTAGTCTAGGATCTATATAAGACTTTTAAAAAGCTATTTTAAAATCACAGTATTGATACTGTTAATGAATAAATGTGTTGTTGTGGCAGGTTAGTTTTAGTCAGAAAATGTTGAACGCTTTATTCCCCCTGCTCAGCATGAACTCATTATGTTGATATTCCTGTCCTTGACAATAAAAGTTTGAACCATAAGGCCTCAGAGTACATTTTTATACACAACTTGTTGAAGTGCTTGGTCCCTATTATAGCTGAAACATTCCTCTCTCTCCAGCAAACTTGTTGCCCTCTTGTTACATCTTTCCTGACCTCAGTTAAAGTATTGGAGTCTTAAAAACACAGTGCCTTCATCTGCTCTCTTTCCTTTTATTTTCTGAAATGCCTGTGATCAGCAGCTTCTTGACTTGTCTGAGGTGGCCTGCTCTAATGAGAGACCAGTATCACACTGTACACATAGAAAGTATCACTATCCGTGAAGTACTGTAAAGAGGTTAACCCGGAGCTGGCAATCAGTGTCGCACAGCAAAACAACGATAGATTCAGTTTGCTGTAAGACATGGATGTCTAATGCCACTACAGAAGAGGTTCTCACTGAAAAATTAAACTGCATTTGTCAAAGTGTAAAAGGAAAAAGTGCATTTTACAGAGAGCACTAAGCCTAATGGGTAATAAATATATGCAACATACTATTAAAAATAAATACCTTTGTTCCCATTAATTCTATTGTTCCCCTTGACTTGATCTATTGGAAAACAGTGAACAAAATGGGGCATCTTTTGTCATTTCATTCAAAATATTCCAACATCTTTTTTGCCTTTCAATTTAAAGAAATAAAAAATAGTCATACACAAAGTATACATTAATTCTTACATAAGCTGATTCTGCCAGAAGTATGAAGTCTCTCATTGTCACTCTAATACATTCATTGACAAATGTTGATACAGTCAATTTCATTTAAAAATTTTTGAAGGCTGTTTCTTTTTTTTTTTTAAATCAAATATGGACCACAAAACACACAAGTAGAAGCCATGGCACCTTTGAAATGTATCTTCAAAAAACTGAACTTATGAATAAGTGTGTAATCAGTGCTCATTAGGCTTTCTTGTTCCTTTTTCAAAAACTTTGACCATATATCATGGCACTGAAAGTCTATTATAAGAAACTAAATAAAAGAAGCAGTGAGGTGATGGCGTGTGTGCTTCCGTGTTAACATCACTGAGAAACTGTCACCACCACACTCGGAACAGCTGCTACTTGTACAGCACAAACACACTGAATTATTTAATCCATACAATATACAGTAGGTCTGATGAAAGAAACGGAAATATACATCTTCCTTTAGTTGTTTTCTCCCACCTACGCATCCCTCAACACATGCATTCCTTTCCGTTTAAGCACTAGATCTACCTTTTTTTTTTGATTGAAAAGAAATGAGTGAGTGCATCATTGAAACGAAAATAATTGACATACTTGAGAAGAGCAGGCATAAGCCTTTAATTCAATAACATGGCAGATTATAGGGGCTTAGATTCCACCTTGGCTTGGAGTGCTCCCAGTAGGGAATGGATCCACTTGGCCTGGAAACATGTTGATGAGAGAGAGGAGCAGTGTCTAATAATGCCACGACAACCCCAGTGAGCAGTCATGGCACACCAAGACATTAAGTATCAGACTGTGGTTACACAGTTATTTCCTGTGCAAGAATAAAACTCTCAAGTACAGTATTCATATATCTGCAGGAGGTCTAATGATGCTCCTGTGTAATTTTCCATTTTTCAAAAGAGGATCAAACTGTTTTTGGACATATTTGTGGAAACAGCATCTAAGCTTCAAGCCTCTGGGTGGGTGGTTCCCTTGGCAGTGGTTGACTGACATGTCAGAGCTTTTCTCTTTTTTTTAAAAGATCCCCTCCAGACATGTTTTAGGACACATAAAAACCATCTGCTTGGAATAATAAATTGTGTCTGACATGTCTTTTCCAGAATAAAAAAAAAAAATTCAATTACCTAGTTAAAAATCCTTAAAATTACATCTCCTTCTCCCTCCAAAATCCAGAATCTATGAATATGGAAATATTAAAAAAAAAAAAAAAAAAACACACATTTTTGACTGAAGAGGTACTTTTTTAACTTTGTTAACAAGTCCTCATAGAGTTGGTTATGAAGGACTCTGAGAAAAAAAGACAGAATCAACTACATACTGTATGTTTACATTCAAGTGACAAATCCCTCCAATTGCCATTGTATTATGACTAAAGCCAAGAAGGAAATCAGGTGAAGTTCTTATAGAGCAACAAAGTCTATGTGAGTAGATTGCAGTGGACTCATTGGTTAACACTACATCAGACTTAAACAGTGCTGTTTGTTTCCAGCCTGGTCGCTAGAATAAAACGTTGGCAGTTTGCGTTTCTGCAAACCACAGAGACATTGAATATCTATGTTTCAACACATGAAATACGTAGCATATTAACATTTCAACAATATGTATCATATCAAAATGTCAACAAAGCATATCATCTCAACATTTCAGCAAAACGTATCATGTGAGCATTTCCAAAATACGCATAATCTCAACATTTCTAAAGTGACACAGTTCACATGCGATCTGTATGAGCTGATCTTTCCTATTAGGAGCCAAGTTTCTTGGCAGCAAGTTGGAAGTCAGCAGAGAGTACGGTTTGAGACCACCTCGAAACTAATGTCCACTTCCCATTTCAACCGACAAAAGTGGGTGTTTTTAGGGAGACGTCAGGACATTTGCAGCCGTTTTTCTGGCCAGAAAAGCAGGTGTTTTTAATGAGACATCGGCCGTTTTTATTTTATTTTTTATTTTTATTTTAACCCAAACCATGATCTTTCCCTAACCCTAACCAAGTGGTCTTTGTGCCTAAACCTAACCAGACCTTACCCACAGCATTGTCACACCATAAAACATCATTATTCAATGGGTAGAAATGTTAATATGCTACGTTTGTAGAAATGTTGATGTGATACGTATTACACGCATTGAAACGTATATATTCAACGTTTCTGTGGTTTGCAGAAACGTTCAATGCCAACGTTTTCTTCTAGCGATTGGGTTGTTGTTTCCAATTTTGTTGATTAATTTGAAGAACTGGTCATCAACTGATAGTGATTTAAATCACCTGTTTCTTTACAGATCTATCTCTTTACACCATTCAACATTTAGGAGGACCCGTCGTGCTGTTAAGTTTGTACTGCCCTCAAAAGTGGAAGCTAGCAATGCTAACTAGCTTCTACTTTCCAAGTGAGAGCTTGTCAATGTGATTTTTTATTCTTGAACAAGGCTTTCTTACTTACGCACGTAAGTGTGTGTACCAACCTTCCTACTAGTTAAGTCTGATATGCTAAATTTTATTTCTAGGTATAGAAATTGATGCATACACACCAAAAGAATGCATACACTACTTTTACTTTTAACTTTGTAACTTCCCTCTTTTCAAGATTTTAATTCCAGTGTGAGAAAATGGGTTCATGTTGTCTCAATATAGCGTAGTAATATGAGAAATTAGAGATAGTCATGTGTGATCAATTCATAGGATGTCATAGCTTAAAATATACTGTAAACTGGTACGCAATGTCTCAATACAGTCTTGCTTTCTGTCCTGTACTGATCAGTATTTACATCCAAACCCAGTTGAACTGGAGTGTCGACATCCATTCAGGGCTAATGGTGCAGGTGGCATTATGATTGTGCACATGCATGATTATTGAAATTAACAGAACAATGCATGTGTGAGCTTAATAAATGTGATGGAAACACTGCCTATGCATCTTTTCAGTTCATGCAGACATTTTCAGTCTTCACTAAAGTTCTTTCTGGCCCCAGATTGATGTGTGGTGTTTGTCGCTGTAACTGACAAGCTCACTTGGCATCACAATTACAAGGGCTGTATAGCTAGCAGCAGCATCAGTCTTTACTAGGAGATGAAATGGAGCCATCTGAAGACTTTCCTGACAAACAGTTGATGAATGTTTTCAGTGCATAAAATCCCAGAATAAAGCTAGCGAGTTTTGCTATGCTGTGTGAATCATCTTGATTGGTCTATTTTATTATTACTCTTCCCCAGAGAATTTTTTTCTATCCAGATGACTGACTGAAATTACCAGTGCGCATGGATAGATTCAAATAAATGACCTTTCATAGTAACCCTAATAACATCCAGTGAAGGCTTAATACAAAACACTGACATGTCAACAAAAATGCCCAACCTTTCACATGGCAATTATCTCCACAGCCCTCACTACCATTTCTATGCCACACACACTGAAGATGTGACAGCAGGGTGCAGATGACCTTTTTTTCATATGTAATGACTGACTGTAGTATATGCACAGTCGATCTGCACTTAGCTACTTCACCTTAACCTCTATCTACTTTGCACAGCTATCCTTTTTAGGACATTGTATTGTATTGTCCATTCACTGTGGACAGCCTAACCCAAACCTTAACCATAACTAATTCATGCCTAACCTCAACCTTAACCTAACCTTCACACCTTACCCCTAACTTTAACCAGGACCTCAGAAATGAGGATTTGCCTCATTAGGATCGGGGTTTGGCCCCTGAGAGGACTACTGGTCCCGACAAGGTCGCTGTTCGCACCGGTAAAAGGCCCCCAAGAGGTAACAAAAATGTGCACACACACACACACACACACACACACACACACATACACACAAACAGACATACACACACAGAAGAAGAATGAGTCTAAAAGTACCAACTAAAGAAGTTTTACAGCTCTATGTACAACCGACACAGGCATGCAGTATGTGCCACTGATTTTATGATTTTAATCCATTTAATGCCAGAATTCCTGAGGTTCTTCTTGCCGCTTCTCATTCCTTGTCTGCAACACTGACATTTTTCATATACTATTTTGGCAAGTCACACAAAGACTGTGCTGTCACAATAAGATAAGTGTGTGTGTGGAGTGTGTGTGTGTGTGTGTGTGTGTGCACCTGTGACAGCAAGAGAGGCATTTGTCCATGAGTCTGTCGTCTATAGGGCCTGAGCAAACACAGATAAAGTCACTTGTGAAGTGTTCTCAAAAGCACATGTCGCCTCCCTGCCACATTGGAACATGGCAAAATGACCAGACAGAAAAGAAGTGAAATTTCTGAACAATAAAGTGGCATGTCCAGACCTATTTTTATGGACTTTAGTTCCTATACAATTTCTGACTGAATAATTCATACTGCTTTTTGTGGCTGATTTGTAATTCAAAAAAATAAAATAGACTCAAAAACAAAATATATTAAAATGTTTGGTGTCTAAACCATAGACTGTAAAAAAATATGGATGTATTCACATATTGCGAACTGTTGATTTGAAGCTTCAAGTGTAGTGATTTGACCATTGTCATCTTGGATTTGGTCGCCATGTTTGATTTTTGGAGCCAGAAGTGACCATATTTGGATGAGAGGGTTGAGCTGACCATAGCGCTAGCTGCTAGCTCTGTTAGCATGGTGTATTTACAATCTATGGTTAACAGTGATCATGCTAATGCTAATGCTAATTTTCGCCAGCAAAAAGCAGGCCTAAGACCGTTAAAACAAAATGTACTCACCGGAAAAACTGATCATCCGACTCATTGATGGGTCTTTTATTAAAACCAAACGCTGAACAAGACTTTTTGTAGGCGATCACAATGGTCAATTAACTTTAGTGAACTGAAAACACACCGTGAAATATGAACAAAATGAACATCATGCTGTATTGAAGAAGACTTGAAACTACCAATTGAGATCATAAACTCATTAGGAAACAGTTTACTGAGGTAATAAATCAAGAGGGAAGTAGGATCATTTTCTCATAGATTTCCGTACAATTGGACTTCTTTTTGCAGCCAGTGGAGTCGCCCCCTGATGGCCATTAGATAGAATGCAGGTTTTTGGCACCTCCGCATTGGCTTAATTTTTCAGCCTTGGAGGTTGCTGCTTGGTCTAAAACCACTGAAGTATTAAGAGAATTGAATACAGTGTTTCAAGATGGTTGAAAGAGTTGCCACATTCTCAACCCACACGTGCCTCCTCCTGGCCAACTGCCCACACATATGAATGACACAAAATAACACATTGACTTGTTGGCTGTTAAAATTTGAAGGTAAATGATGCTCAGGAAATGGTTTCAGTTTTACAGCAGTTTCTTTTTTTAATGAGTATAATAAAAGTCTACTTACTGGGCCAGACGATGTCATGCAACCTGCAGCTACAACACTGGCCTGTACGCCAAAATAGCCACACAGCCTCAAGCTGTTCCTGGGGACTTGGCTAGAGCCCCAGTACAGAGTGGCATGCAACACAATGTGTGCATTTTTTTCAGATGGTGAGGGCAACAGGGCAGGCAGCGAAATTGTTTTTTTTCTCAGGATATTGAGGGCAACAAGCCTTGTTTTTTCTTGTCAGTGTATGAGGAGAAAGTAGCAACTCTTTAGCAAAGTGGCAAAACATTGGCCAAACATAAAGAAGATGAGGAAAACTGACACATACAAGCTAAATATCTTTAGAATTTTCTGATTATTTTCTTCATTAAACCTTAAGTCAATGAAATGTCACTTTTTTGTCTGACTCAAGAACTTATAGACATTCAGTTTATTATCACATATGACAAAGAAAAGCAACAAATCCTCCTCACAAGGGGAGCTGAGGAGCTGGAACTATGAAATGTTGTTGCTTAAAAATTGACTCAACTATGACTTGATCATCAAAATAGTTTCAGATTATTTCTTCTTCTAGTTAAATGACTCATCAGTTAATAAAGTAATCATTTCACCTCTAGGCATGCTCATAATGAGCTAAACAGACTGATGTGATTTGAAACTCAGAGAAATTGTGTTAGACAACAGCTTTCTATTTTACTAGATGTTTTTTCCAACAAAAACCCCCTCCTTAAGTCAAAGAAAAAATTCCAGACTTCTCTCAAAGACAGTCAGCCCCTCTGAACATGTACAGTATGTTTCCGGTCTATTCCTTAAATGAAACTTGGGAGTTTCTGATGGGAGCCTGGGCACTCACAGATGGGATGAAGCCACCAGTGGGAAGGGGACACAGATGTTCCAGCTATTAATGATTCAAACGTTCCTGTGTTGCAGTCAGTGTATTTGTGTAGGAGTAGGTGGGTCAGAAAGAGGCAGAAAGATGCGGAAAGAAAAAAAACAACAAGGACAGTTTCCTGTGTTACCCATAGCTCTATGCCCCTATACTGTATGTGAATCTATTATTAGTGTGTGGTGGGGGATACTAGTTATCTTGTGCAGAAATATACAAAAGGAAGAGAGAAATGCGTCAATAATTGAGACGTCATACCATTCTTGAAGGACAGTTGGATGAAGCTGTTAACCATCGGCAGGCAGGTGGACATAATACAGGTACTGTGGAAAGACATGAGGTCAGGCGGACATTCAAGGATTTTACAGAATGATTTTAAAGGTGATCCATTGGAGATCGTGAGATAACCCAAAAAGGTCATGAAGTGCATCATGACCTTTTTGGGTCAATGGAAGTTGCAGTGCCTCCCGATTGTAGTATTTTTCACAAACTCAGTAAAAGTATACAACCTACAGCTAAAGTTTTTTCTCGATCCAGATCCATTTTTCCATTGACATATATTCTGTACACCTCCTGTCCCAAACTGGCTGATACAAAAGCCCTCCAGCAGCCTTCTCTCCCCTGTCCCTCCCTTGTAGAAATACTGTGTCCATATCAGTGTTGAGGTTAGGGATACTTGGTTCAGCATAGATTCCAGTTAGGATAAGCCTCCCTGTCCATATCTGAAGCCCTCTTGTCATTTCCTCTTGACACTTGTTATCTGACACTGCCTTGCAGTCCAACAACTCTTACTCCCAGTGCTCGCACCTTGTGTGGCAGTTGAGACAGAATCCGTCGCAGGTTTAATGGTAAGTTAGTCAGCCATGCAAAGAATATTTAACACATCTGAACAAAACTGTGAAATAGCTCTTAATGTTTTTCTTCTCTCTGCTGCTCCATTTTTCAAACTGAATATTGAATAAGCATATTTGGTGCAAAGCCATAGAATGAGGCTTTGGAACACCCTCAGTTTTTTTGTATTTATTGTTGCATTTACTTATTTACATATTTTAATTTCTAAAAACAATATATTGTCACTGTAAAATTCCAATAAAGCACAATATTAGAAACAAAAGTCTGTGACTTTAAGAACGGACTTGTGAATATGCCATGTACATTTTGTATGTTCATTTGTTTTTTTAATTTCTCAAAACATGTTACATTGTACTATTCATGATGTTCAGCGCAAATTATGTGTAAGGAAACAAACCTAAACTAAAAACCTTAATAACCAGTATATTCTCTAATGAAAAACTTGCGTATGGCAGAATTTCACTAAAAGTCAAAGATCTCTGTGTGCACAACTACTTTCAGGTACTTTACTGTACGTACAGTATAGAAACAATAAAGTTTAAAAGGCTTTGTTATATGATTTTAGGTAAGATTGAGGATGAAGTGCATTTCATGTTTTGTTGCTCATGTCATGTTATGATTTAATGGCTACACATTTTAGAAAATTATATTTCATTATATTTCTAAGCCTTTTTTGTGGCAGGTTACAAAGTTCTTTATTTGAAATGTGACGTTAAATGTAAAAATGTATGTTTTTGTCTGACAAAACACCACTGCGGCAGTATTGCTGGTGTTTTATACAGTAAGTCCATGTAGGCACTTGTATGTGCATAGATGACACAATACATAGCGTAACTAATTAAAAAAAAGGCTCATCATGCTGATCATGTTTATTTTTAGTTTAAAAAATAAATAAATATGCATATGTAAAAGGAATAATTTTTAAATATCACGGATCTCAGCATGGAGAGATTTTTTTATTAATTCTCCAAATTTCCTCAGAAATTCAAAGGCTTTGGTGTGTTTGGTTGTCCTTATATACAGTATATCACAGTAAATGGGTCATAAAACTAAACGACACCCAAAATTTAACACATTCAGACAGAATTCTAAAGATGCGTGTGGGGGGAAAAGGGGATTGAAGCCTTCAAGAAGACATGTGACCTACTTGGCTTAACCTGCCTTTGTTCAAGTTTGGTCTCAGAGCCAGCTGTGACACGTCTGCTGCTGTCAACTGGAATCATGGGATGTAGGGCAGACAGACGAGGAGGCAACAGTCTGCATATACTGATATGTGTGTGCTTCCCCAGCTCGTCCGCGTAGGCGAAGATGGCAGCTTTAAGTGCTGAATTTCTGTGCGCAGCCCAGCCGCCTGGGAACACACCGAACATATGCACAGTAATGTTGGCAGACAAGCAGTGTTAACGGCAGGAGAAAGGCCATTCAACTCTGCTCACTTGGTCTGGTGTGGCTCCTCTAGCCTGACAACACCTGGAGACAGTAAGTACAGTACATACACCATACATGTACTGTGCAGTAATGAGAATACATGGTGTTATACAGCAATCCATTTCCTCCACTGCAATGTGTTTCTTCGCATGGGATTTGTTTAAAGTTGAACTCCTGTACGTTTTCTTGTTCACTTGAAGTGTCAATTAAAACCATACAGAAATAGATCCCTCGAGTGGTTTTAATATCGACATTTGCCCGTATACAAGCTTAATGGCTAAAAAGAAATAAATCCAGTCCTCCAAAGCATCCAAAACCCACAAAGTCCTTCCTTGTGTGAACGCAGTATATTTAAATCCCCATATGACTAAGAAAATAGAGCCTTTAGGGACTTAGCACAGAAATGCACTGTAAGCTAAGAGCATTATGTTATTTCAGTCCTCTGTAAATTGCTTTTGTGCATTGAAAATATTCATCAATTCCATGTCAGGAACTGTTTTTGCTGCCCCTCTGAGTCTCACTCCAATTACTGGCTGGGTGTTTTACAGCAATACTACTGTATGTTCCTTATCTGTCATGACTTCTCAAGATACTGGAAGTGGTACGGTAAATGGGCCTGGTTTCTTCTCTCCAGCAAGACAAAGATTCCTGCTTTAATTGGAGCTCTATTTATGGGGAATAAAGCAACTGGCAGTCACTGCGCCTTTCTTCATTGCAGGCAACGTATGTGGATTTTATTTCACAAAGAGCTTAATTTTTCCCCTCTCTGGCCGTCACTTCGAACTAATATTTAAATAGGAGTTGACAACTCTGCGGTAAAGCTTGATGAGAGAATGGCTGGCTTAAAAAGTCATTTGAAACAAGAATACTGCCAGCTAGGAAAACCAGAAAGCAAGTCTGATGAAGGCTGAAAAACAATGAGAATGATGTGTGGTTCAAGTTTCAATTTGAGCTGATTTTCATTCATTCTGAAAGCACATTGATGTTAAAACAGAAAAGAGATGGAAACAATAGAGTAGTCATCTGAAATTCAACTAAATTAATAGCAAAATAGGTATTTCTCATCAAACCTTAACTGTTACTCTCAATTATTATCCAATCATTATCTTTGCTAAAGAATATTTTAACCACCTGAACTGTTTGATTCTCCTCCGCCTTCTCCATCATTGTCTTTGCAGTCTATGTCACTTCTCAGCTTTGCCTTTTCACCATCCTATGATGAAATTCATGCAGGTTAACAATCGCATACATGAGTTGAGTTGAACTTTCTTTCTAGAAAGATTTGTTTGGGGAAAATACAGTGGAAACACTGTCAGAAAATTTGCCTTTTTCTAACAGGCCAGCATGAAGTGATTTCACACAGTCCTGCAACACTGTGAAATAAAATAACAAAGCAAAGGAAAGCAAACTAGACACTCTGGGAGAAGATATTATTCAGATATTATGCAGTGTGAGAAAACACATTTCTGCTCACTAAATTACGTGTGATTTACAGCAGTGACTATTTATTTACTTAACCCCCTCACTTCACCCATTTGTCCCCGCTATAGAACATAAAAAACACAGTTTCACACATCGTTCTTATTGTTGGAAGTTCTAAAACCAGCTCACTATACACTTTTTTAGTGTACTTGTCTTTATATTGCAGGAAAGTAACTATCTATTATCATCTTCTGTTAGACTTTAGTAATATTTTTGTTATCAGTCTTTATACTTTTGTTTGTTCTCGCTTATATTATACCAAATCTTTGTCAGGGACCTCTGAAAATGTCAGAGCAGAATATATGCAATATAATAATATATGTGCATAACATCAACACAAGGCATTTCTGGATGAAATCAAATGCACCAGCCAACATCTGTATCTCAACACTGCAGATAAAGTTTCTGCCATCAAATCCTAGAAGATGCCTGTGGTAGTTTGATTCTTAAGATGGACTGTACATTGCAGTGATTTCAAACGAATGGGAGACTGGCTGTTCCCAGAGCGAAGCTAGAGCTGACTCAGACTCTCTCACCCCTGGGCCCCAAATCACACAGCAGCGTTATCTGCCAGAGGATACAATCAAGGAAACGCATCAAAGTTCAGTCTCTGGAGCTGGTGTGCTCATATGCCTGAGTACAATATGGATCCATCTATGCACACAAACACATTCATCGAATCACTCACTAATTACATGAATACTCTATAGCATGACTCATAATGAAAGAGCAATTAAGGCTCTCTAACACTGGCTTTTTACCAAATGTAGCTTTGATGCTTTCAGCATCTGCAGGCTAACCATGTGTCAGTTTTTCTGACTTGACCGTCGGACCTCAGGGAGAATCAGTGGGCTTCCTGCCCACCGAATGTCAGTACCTTCCTTCCCTCCTTTTTTGTCATCTATTTCAACTCCTCATTTACAACCTTTTTGCTCCTATTAGTCGTGTAGTCATGTGTGAAGTCGGTTGGGACATATTCCCATGTCTGGGCCTGAGTCCAGCGCCAACGCTGCCCCTGCATTTCACTCCTGAATTGGGCTTTGTGTGTGTGTGTGTGTATGTGTGTGTGTGTGATTCTTTTACTTGCAAGAAGCACTTGCCTGGCTTGATGATATTCTCATGTCGCGTGTAATCCCTAGTAATAATGTTGTTGTGGGAGTTGAAGCGTGTATTGCAGGCAGTTCTGCAGCAACAACCCCATCTCAGCCCACCTCAGTCCGTCCATCCAAGACAAGAGTCCAGTTTGTCCCAAATCTTGTTAACATCAGACTGCAGGCAAGTTTGACATGTGCATACATATTAATGAAGCTATGAAGTCGTTTATTCACCAGCTGATTTACATTGCAGAGCAGCAAGGTCCTAAATCAAAGGGATTTCAAAACACTTTCCAAGATTTGCAAATTAGATGAGACAAGCTGTTTATTTCTCTTGCATGTTGTAGCTTTTGGCCCTAAACTTCATTTTAATCTTAATTCCTTCATTAGGCAAATACAACAGTGGCTCCTTCTACACTAATGCAATTTGCTGAACACGTCTATAAAAAAATTAAACATTGTGTGTGTGCATGTGAGTGCATGCATTAGAATATAGCCTCAGAACACATCATACATAAGCATGCGAGGACACAGAGACACAAACAATATGCAGCTCACCATATTAATCTTTTTCTTGGCCGGGACTCACTAAAACGTTATCTACTTGTCTGGTTGTCTGTGGTCTCGAGGGAGGAATGTGCATGTGGCAGAGCCTGGCGGAGCAGAGTAGGTAGGACAGACTCAGGATTTGTATGCGATGGGAGGCACCTTTAGGAGGAGTGTGTCTGGTCTGTCTGACGCTCAGTGATTCTCGTGGGTAGGAAGCTCAGTTGGAGGAAAAGACTTATGAGCTTTATTGATCACAAGCTCTTATAGAGAGAGGGGGGTTCTCCCTCTGCATAAGACAGAACTTTTATTGACATCAAGACTGCAACAAGTGAAGCAACTGGAGAATTTATCGGTATAAGAAGAGAAGATTTAAAAGATAAACTTAGTTTTTGCTCATGTTGAGCATTAAAAAAAAGCAAAACTGTAATATATTCTGTTCTTAAAGATCTGTGGACACCGGAGACACAAGTCTGACCACTCCTTATCCACCAAAGGCAGATCACTGGAGAATTTTTTTTTTTTTAAATCATTCATGCTCTGCTGTGCCCAACACATAAAGACCAAATGATCTGTCTCTAATTCACCGGAGCATGATAAGGTTAATACACATCTGTTTTGTGCGGGTCAATTTAGCCACAACATTTCTATTTTTGGTTAATGATGTCCAACATAATCAACAGTGGGATTCATTTAAAACACGTAGTTCTAGTGTGTTTGGAAATAGTTCAAACTGTGTCCAAGGGGGATTATGTCTGATCGTTGTGTTGTGAGGCATCATTAAGTGAATTGTGTGCAAGTGAAAATGAACAGAAACTTGCCTTTTATTGAACTGTGCTGGAAGGTTTTATAAAGAGAGCTGTGATTTGGAAAAGGAGTGAACTCTGAGGCCACGAGGTGAGGACTCAGACTTTTTTGTTTGTTTTTCTTTTTTAGTAGATGTCGGTAAATGCTGTGACCCACAAAACAGATGTATGTGATTGGGTAGACACGGTTTGAAGTCATGGAGGCGGCTGTAGCTGCTGTTTTGCCTGAAAAGCTGCTCCAGAAAAGCACAGTCTCTCAGTTTCCTTGCCAACATCATGTGTGAGTGTGCTCCAGGTGATTTGTACAGCCTGTGGCTTGCCTAGCTGTATGCTCATCAACTCTGTGACAAAGTTCAGTAAGCCAAACTCCCCACACCATTTACCTGTCTACCGGAGCCTCGCCAGACAACAGTAACTGCTCCTGCTGTCCACTGCTGTTGCAGACTAAGCTCGCTGCTCCTGTTAAAAAAAGAGACATTTTTTCTCTCATTTCCCAGCAGGTGCATGAGCAAGCACAGAAGTTAATGCCAGCACTCTAATTTGAAGATACTCAGTTGTCTTATCTTATTTGGGAGCCTGCTGGTGTGGGTTGGGGGATGTAAACTGGGGCTGACTGGTTGTTCAAGTACCGGACCACAGTTGTTGGCAGTTTACCACAGCACTTGCTCTGGCAGAAGTCAGCAAATGGTGTCTGACCCCCTGTTGTAGCCACACATGGAGCACTGCTTGTGTTGTTTAGCTATGAACACAAATGTGTGTGAGCAGGAATTTAATCCTCAGCAACAGGTTTTTTTCTTTTTTGTTTTTACAAAATGACTGATATGGTGGAATGCAGTTTCAAGGCTGTGAGAAAATAAATAAATGATTAAATAAAATTCTGTCATTTTTAGGTAGTGAGTAATTGTCTCTGTAGCACTGAGTATTAAAAAGTTCAAAGTACTGAAACTAGCACTGAATTCTCATCAGTGCTGTTGTTTACTTACTGTTTGTTTAGATCAGATATTATTTCAGATAATTTATTTTAATTTGAATTCTATCAATTTAAAATCAATGCAGGTGGCCCGCAGGAGACTAATTACTGTTCACAGAACAGGCTTGGTTTCAAATAACTCTCCTGTATTAAACAGCGTTGCCATTCCCATCAGAATTACTTCAAGAATAAATCAGCAACATTCAAAGCGGTCTGTCATGACACCAAACATAAAAACAATTTCCCTTCATCCTACTGTTCCTCACCACTTAACTCCAAATCCACCCCACTCTGCCTCTGGCAATCATCATACTTTTAAATCCAGTAAAGGTTTGGGATTAATTCATTTGAACATCAGAAGTTTGTTTGTTTAAATGTGTAATGCCTCGTCAAAGGAAAATTTCTGTTACTTTGTGACAGAAAATAAAGTTATCTTTTCTTATCTTATCTTAAAAGTTTGTGTGAGCAAGAAAAATCAGATCATTTAAACATATTGGTCTCATAGGCAGATCCTGATATTCTGGTTGTCACAGAAACCAGAAAAAAATAAATGTGTCCATAAATGGTTGCAATATATATAGAATAAACAGGATTCATAGAGATGGGGGTGTTGCCATATATGTCAAAAGTTGTTTTAAGGTATCTATCCTGTATGCTATTACTGTACCTAAATGCTTTGAATGTATTGCCCTGAAAATTGAATTTGGGTCTAACAATTCCATTGTGGTTCAGCCGACTCTCACTCCATAACTAAACAGGAGGACCTACTCTCTCAATATGTTCACTCTTAAATGATAATCCTGGGTGACTTGATTGGTTATCTAACGTTCTGAACACCTTAAGGAAATGTGCATCAATTTGAACTTTTCATGATTGATTACTGAGCCTATCAGACCCAATCCAAAAGTAATAACAGATCCTACTTAATAGATCTTATCCTCACCAACAGAAGTAATAAAGTTGTTGCCACTGGTGTTTTCGATCTTGGAATAAGTGATCGCTGCCAGTTGCTTGTGTTAGGGGTACATGTTTGAAAGCACAATCTAAAATTCTTGTCAAAAGAAATCTAAGAATCTTTAATGAGCAAGCATTTATAAACGACCTTTATCATAGTGATATTAATTTTACCTCTGAAATTCCTGATGTTGAAATGGCATTAGACTATTTTTCAAAGGACTTCCTTGCAATTGTTGATAATCATCCACCTTTCAAAAAGCTCAGAATAAAAGATAGGTCAAATCCTTGGTTTCCCCTGGGCTTTCAACTCTGTTTAAGGCAAGAAACAGAGCCTGGTCTCTTGCAAAACACTCAGGGGACCCATCCCATTGGCTTGCATTTAGGCAAGTGAGAAATAACAGCCTCTGTAAGGAAAGTCAAATCAAATTATTATTTAGAATTAATTTAAAGCTCATAATAAAAACCAGCAAAATTCTGGAAGGCAGTAAATTCTATGAAAAATAAAACCACTAATTCTTTACCTGCACATGTCAAATGTAATAATTGTGTAATACCTGACCAGAAAGAGATACACCCAGCTTTTAATAAGTACTTTGCTGCTGCTGCTGCTGCTGCTGCTGCTGCTGCTCATTTATTTAAAGATGTGTATACAGGACCCACACCTATTAATAGTGCTTGTACATACCCTGTAAACCACGCTTCTCAGTTCACATTACAACCTATTTCTCCTAATGATGTGGCCGATGCACTACAAACCATTGATCCCAGGAAATCAACAGGAATAGATAAACTAGATCCATTCTTTTTAAAGGTCTCCACTCATCACTGAACAAATGACACATACATGTAATCTTTCCATTTCAACTGGCATAATTCATAGTATCAGGAAGTCTGCTCATGTGATTCTTTTGTACAAGGCAGGAGACAACAGTGATCTTCAATAATTACCCGCCAATATCCAAACTTCCCTCTCTGGCAAAAATCCTGGAATCACTGGTGAACAACCAACTCAAAATATTTCTCTCAAAGTATTCTGTTTTGAGCCCCCACCAGTCTGGTTTCAGATCTATGCATAGTACCATTCACTGCTGTTACATTAGTTGTAAATTATATTGTTTATTCTATGGACAAAAGGAAGCATTGTGCAACTGTATTCATTGAGTTGTCAAAAGCCTTTGATATAGTTGATCATTCTTTGCTTATTCAGAGACTGTAATATTGGGTTTGATTCAATTGCTTGTATCCAATTTTTGAATTACCCTGCTGAAAGATTTCAGTTTGTGAAAACTGGAAATATCCAATCTGAGTTTTTACCAGTAACAAAAGGTGTTCCACAAGGATCAGTTCTGGGCCCTGTATTGTTTACAATTTATATTATTGTCTCTTCTCTAACTGACTGTAATGTCCATCTTTACGTGGATGACACTATTCTGTATTGTTTTGCTGACTCTGTACAACTTGCTGTTGAGAACCTACAACTTTCTTTTAGTGCTCTTCATGATGTACTTGTTAATCTTTAACAAGTACTCAGCACAAGTAAAACAAAAAGTTCATGCTTTTTTCTGAAGTAAGAGATATTGATTTTAACAGTCTACACCTATCTGCTTTGAATGGTAGCAACATTGAGAGTCACAGAATATAAATATCTAGCTATTTGGGTTGATGAAACATTTACATTTAAACATCATATTGAAAATCTTGTCATCAAACTGTGGAAAAAGCTGAGATTTCTGTAAAGAAACAGATCCAGCTCCCCTTTGAATTGTTGAAAGAGTATAGTTGAGGCAGTCTTTGTCAGTCCTAGATTATGGTGATATCATCAACATACATGCTCTCTGCTTCCACTGTCAAGCCCTAAGACTCAGTTAATCATTCTACCCTAAGATTTATTACTGGAGTTTCTGATGACACTCACCATTGCATTCTTTATTACTAAGTTGGTTGGTTCTCTCTGGCACAGAGGCGTGATAAGCACTTGTATCATTTCATCCATAAAGCCCTTATTAGACATTTACCACCCTATAACATCTGTGCTGGACTGGACCACAGGATCCTACCAAACTCGCTCTACTTCTTGTCTTATGCTTCCAGTCCTGCGGGTTTATTCTGAACTGAAAATCTGCCTGAAGTTTTTGTGCACAAACCTCAGTGTGCAATTGTTTTTACTGAGTATTGTCCTCTTTTGATCTATTTAACGCAACATATTTTCTTTTTAACTCTATCTCAACATCATTGCAAATGAGGGAAACCTGTGATTTTCAAGGCTTAAATAAGGGTTTGAAAGAATGAATTCAGAGTTCCTCTATGGTGAACTGTTTCAAGACAGCATACAACACTGAGGAAGATAAGTATGGATTACTTCCAAACGCATATTATAAGACTGATGAATCAGATATACAGTGTATGTGATGTTCAGGTTAGAGGGTGGGGGTGGACCTGTCTTGTCATATGACTTTGTGGGTGCTTTTTTAAAAGCAGACATCCTAAAGTGACTGTGTCACACATTACCAGACACCAGTCTCTACACTCCTGAAGAATATGTCTGTAACAGCAAAGTTTCCCTCTCTGAAGTTATCAATGTTCTTTGGCACTCTGGCAATGAAGGACTGTGCTATCAGAGGATCAAGCTTCTGTGTTTTAATGTACCAGGACCAGCATCAAGCTGACACAAAAACTAGAGACAAAACATACAATAGGTCATCTCCTTTTCCAGCTTGACAGCCATTTCACTGCATACCCTTGTCCAGAATATGTTAATGGGTGCTGTCAGACAGGACTGACAAAAAGTATTTTTCATTGTAATATATAATTCCATACTACTTGTCATAGGAAAGTTTCGACTTAGTTATAATAAACTGAAATGACATTTGATTTTGACTGATCACTTATTCGAGTCATTGCATGTTGAATTGAGCCTACTGAACTCACTGCACTGTCGATTTCAATCTTCTCAGAGGAGAGGGGCTTATTTATTGGAAGACAGCCTAACTTTTCATCAGTGGAAACTGCCCAAATGGTAAAAAAGTAGCCCAATATTATCACAACCCACCCCAAATTATTTTTATGCTTATTTTTTATCTGTTGGCCCCTACGCTAGCAAGGACTTGTCAGAAAATATATTTAAATAATGACAACTAAGGATCGTGCAAGTCAAAGTAGTATGATCATTTTTTTCTGTTTTAGCCATGTGACCCCCAATTTATACTAACTGTTGGTAGAGAACAAAGTGACTTCAGCTTTCCATTTGTGGGAACATGTTAGTTGTAGTTTGTCTCTGCCGTAAGTTAGAAATCTCCCAAGTGGACAGAAATGCATACTGTTCTGTAGTATTCATTAGGACCCATGTATGGACGCAATGGGAACTTGTACCTTCAAATACATTATGTTAATGGCTAAAATTGGTTTAATTTTACTGATGAAAGACCATCTTTTGAATAAAACTGAATCCAGTATTCGATTCAGGTGGAGTGTATGGCTTCTAATCAACATCTATTCTTTTACTCTTTTAGTTGGTCTTCGCTACTGCATTTTTCTCTTTATAGTCTGATTTTAAACAATTATTCACCTATGTGACTGTTGTGATATATTTTTAAATGAATGACACTTTGCTACTTAATAGCAGAGCACATTTAAGAGCACATTTAACAGCCCCTTGTGACATTTCTCATGTTTTGTTGTGTTAACAGAGTGTTAATTTGTTGAGAGCTGTGTTAGCACAGTAATTATGTGTCTGTGTTGGTAAGGATTAGGGAATGGGGGTTTATTTTCATCTGTGATACACAATGTGCCTGTTTTTAACTTACATCTTGCATAAGCTTGGGCATATTTGGTTGTGTATGCCTGTGTTTTAAACAAGGACAGCAGTTAGCTGAGGTGCAACACCTTTTCTCTCATTAGGCTTACTAAACAGGATAATGATTCCCCCGAGAATCTGTCTCCATCGCTCCACTTGCCCTGTCACTCTACACCACCATCACCATGGTGATCAAAGCCAGATGTGCTCACTTCTGTTGCCGCCAACAAAGCACAACTGTACTGAGTGTTTTTACAGTTGTCACTCTGCTCAGTGCCATAGCCCTTAGGGAATCTTCAATGCACTGCAACAACATTAGACAAACCTAAAAACACACCACAGCTATTCTCCTAGAGTGACACACACATTTTTGAATTGAAATAAGGAACTAAAATAAGCTTAATTTGACCGATGAAATTCTGCTATGATTATGTTACAACATGGTCATTGTTCTAGTCACTTCAAGAGCTTTAGACACCTGAACCAAAGGGGTTTCAAATTCTAGGAAATACATATAATAATAATTAATTTTTCACTTTTCTATCTTTCATTCTTAAATGATCCCTCTCAGTCCTATCACAACTTGTAACTATACATATGTTACCATAATTACACTGTAGACAGACTAAAATAATGGTTTTCTCAGAAAAATGCTCTATCTCATAATTGAAGTTTATCATGCTTCTGTCCACCTGACTGGTCTTTTTCCTCAGTGAGTCTTGTTTAATTTCTTTCCTATTTATAGTCGCTTTTTGAGCTCATACTGGTTCAAAGTTTGTCTCCCTTCCTGCAAGCCAAACTTATCAAACTATCAAAAAGCCAACCAATAAAGCAGCTGCCGCTGACAAGAACAACAGCGAACCAAACCTTATTAATTTGTTGTGACTACAGATGAATGAACTTGCATCCCATTCAGCTGTTTGAAGAGGGAATAAATCAGTACAGATAGCAAGATATTCAACATCCGCTGTGATATTTTATGTGATTGCCAAATATGTGCTATTTGTTTGGCGAGGGATGAGTTTTCAGTCTTTCATGCTTTTTAACAACAAAAACATCAACAAACATCACTGCAAGACAGCGCAACAAAGACAAAGAACTGAAAGAGGGCAAAAATTTACACTGGTGTAATGCAACAGTGATCAAGGAAATATAGACAAGACACACAGAAACACACCTGCAGCGACAGATGGAGGTAGCCCCAGTAAAGAAGAGAGAGGGCAACACAGCACTGTGAGAGATGGGAGAAAGGGAGGAATAATAAAGAAGACGGGAAGAATCCATTGTTGATTAAGTAAGTGTTCGACCATAAACATAGATTATATTCAGTCTAAGAACAGTCTGGCTTGATCTATAAACAGGACAGAACAGTTAAGAACCATCTTGAACAGTCGGGTGACACTATTAGGGTGTATGTTTACCACCGTAACAGTCTCGTCCTGGATCTGAGCCCAACAACAAGGTGACTCAACTCTGAATGTGCAGTGATTAGTCAGGTTCTGCCATGTAGTGATGCTCTTTGGTGAAGCTTTACAGCTCAGAATAAAAAAAAAACACAGGTGTTTGATTGTGAGACAGAAGAAAGAAACCACAAGCAAAAGACACAAACTCTCAGTGCTTCAAATTATTAGATGTGTAGAGCAAAAGTTTCGGGAACAGCTCAAGGATTTCTGCATTGACGCACAGAGCAATTACAGCAATTTTTCTTTTAGAAACTCAATGTACAGACAATGAGGACAATATCAGGCAGAAACATGGAAAAATGTTTCGTCTTGTCTTTGAGGAAAATGTGACTTCCTAAGTGTAGGATAGCTGAACCATCTCCTAAAACTGATGTTAATATACAGTATAAATAATATAATTCTGGCCAGATTATATTTTTAAATCAACATAGCAAGGGAATGTTTATATTCATTGTATGTGCAAACTGCCTATACAAAATGTTCATAACAATAAATGAAATGCTGACTTAAAGCCACATTGAGTTTTTCAATATTTAACCAAAACACAATCTTTCCCCAACCTTTAATCAGTTTTAAAGGTATCCTGTGGGGGTTTTGACCAATTTGAGTCCCTGTTTTGTTTTGTTGTTTTGTTGACAGTTGGTGGCTGTAATGCCCCAAAAATGTAGCAATGCACCAACAAAGGCTGCTAGCAAGCAAACATCAGGGATATATCAAGGAGAACTGGATACCGCGTTTAAAGGTGCCGTCCATTAATTCCTATGAAAGATGATCAGTAATGCACGAAGCCAAAAAATCTGCCATGTTCCTGTGGGGGTTCCTCAAGCTTTTGTGTTTTTGGGCCCATAGAGCATGCGCACTAGAGACTTACGCTGGCCGAGCCGGGTAACTTCTGGTTGGCTCTCCACACACTTGAGTGGTGATGAAATAATTTATTCGTGCAGCTCTTCTAGACTTTCCAAATGTTATTGGACCGAATTAATCAGTAGTAAAACAATTTTGCGGGGGTTGTGATGCTCAAAAGAATGTGTTCACTGTTTTACAGCTGCTCCTTTTCTAATGATTGTGTGATTGTGATTGGGAAAAATGCTTTTTGGGCCAGTGTGTATCTTGGAGGTTGTAATTACATAGTTTGACCACTACTAAATTGTGCTGTTCCTGGGGGCTTGGCAAATATGTATGTAAGTAATGCACAAACTTGGCTTTGCTGCCACCAAGTTTGTTAGGCATTTGATATACAAAATGCGTTTTGTTTAGAAACACTGAATTTAAACACTGACTTTTTTTTTTTTTTTAAATAAAACTCCAAAGGCTACCTTTAACCAAAGTATTTCAGTTGTCTAAACCTAACCACGTGTCACTTCTGCGAAAGAAGACACAGGCTATTATCTTCTGTCTCAAACGCCTGACTAGAGTGAGTGTGTGTATTAAGTTGTGAGCAATGCCAAAATGCGGGTGATCACACAAAAGCACCGTGGCTGAACGTTTCCAGTGTAGACACTGACAGAGGACTGCTGACATGCTGCTTCAGCTACACGGCTTGTGTAGATGAGGTGTAAGAATGTCACATTTCCTGGACTGGAAAAACCGTTGCCAGTGAATATAATCCAGACAGCAATTACATTTCCTCCAAAATGTATTTGGCAAGGCAAATTAGTAGCGTATCAATGTATTTTGTTGGAGACAGGGATGGATGGCTACATCCCTCCTGCTAACCACACTCTAAAACTGTGACTGACACCATCAACAGTAGATTACAAAATAATTCTACCAAACAACCTGAAAATAGAAAGTGATTTTACAGCATTAAATTCCAGAGTATGATGTATACAGGCGGTACAGCGCTCACTCTTTGACTCCCGGGGAAAGGAAACAGTGACAAATCTGTTGATTTGCTTTGTACTTTCCCCCTCATCTACAAATCCTAAAACACATTTTTAACTTCATCTCCAATCAAAGAAGCCCAGATTGCAATCTGCTACACAATATGTTTTGCTCCACTTTATTAGGCCCATAGATAAACCTCATGGCTGGAACACAGGCTTGTGAGTAATGAAGGCTCCCTCAGCATAACAAGATCCTACCCTCCTTATGCTCTCCTTCTCCTCTCAATTTGTAGAATCCTTCAAAAGAAGGCAGGAAAATGACCAGCTAAACTCAAAGGAGCAGGACCGCACAGATGCTGTTACAAAATGTAATCATGTTTTAGATCTTGCAGGCAATTAAAGAGAATGTATCGTGAATATGTATGCAGCTCCAGGTACGTACTCCTGATGTCGACAAAATGTATTCCAGCTAATCATATTATCAGTTAGACAGAGGGTTCCTGTCTGGCAGACAAATGACCCCTTATGTTTCAAGGTTTTTGTAAATTATAGTGCTGTCAAAATAAAAGACAAACAAAAGGCTGCATAGATGCAATGTTTGGTAATAACCTATTTTGTGGGTGTATTGTGAAGAACCCGAATCACTTGTTAATCAGAAGCATATTTTCAACACTGTAATTATCATGTATTAACATCATGGAATTGAATGTCCTCAAAAATGCCATATTAGGCAGAAGCGTATACTCACACACATCATTTTCTAGTTCAAAATACAGTAATTCAGGAAACTGGTAAAAGAACTCCAGCAAAACACAAATGGAAGTAATTCTCAGTGCCATTGGAAAGAAAAACAAATGAACTCTCTCTTGTAGAAGCGGTTTTACAAAAAGCTGAGGTACTGAAGAGGAAGGTGACTGGTGTTACATCCTTTCAGAGAACCATGAAAGAGCTTAAAAGAAAGTGGTTTGATTTTAAACTGTTCAGTAGAAAGCACACTACAGCCAGCTGAAGCTAAACCAAGGCCACTGGAGGAGCCCTTATGAACAACAACCACTATGCTCTCCCAAAACGCTCAGTGCATCACCAGGGAGGTGTTTGTCTCTGGCAACGATCCAGGTGGGGACACTTGTGTCGTTCCCAATGGTGAAGATATTCACCAGCTGAGAGGCTGCAGCAAGCAGACCTTGTCAGAGAGCAGGTTGATTGGAGAGCAGTTCTCTTACTCCCTCTACTTCTCAATTCTGTCTCAGTCCAGATTTAATGGGACTTTTTTTTTTTATTTCATGCGTCTTCAATGTCTTGTTTAATTAATAAAATGATTGATAAAAGCTCACACACACTCTTCACTAGCTCCAAGTCAGGGGTCTATTATATTTACACAATTTAACAATGCAGATGCACAAAAACTATGAATGAATGAATGAATGAATGAATAGTTTATTTCGGTCATACATAATAAGGAACAAAAAAAATTGTGTGGGTATGCAACTGACAAAAACATCATCATAAATGTTTATACCAATCCATTTCACAAAATAAAAAAATCACACAATCAATGACTGAAAAAGGAATAGGTTGAAGCCCAAGGCTTATTTTTGCCAATCCATAAAATAACCCAGAATATTAGCAGTATGAAATAAAGAAAAAAACAACTCTAAATTGTAATCCTAATTATTTTACATCTTTATCATTTTATGTCATAATCCTTTATTATTTTACATTTTAAGGCTTTTTCGAAACTCAACAGAGAGTTACACAATTTTAACTCACCACTAAGACCATTCCATAGTTTGACTCCCAAAACTGAAACACATCTGTATTTTACATTGGTTCTCACTTTACATATGTCAAAGATACACGGTCCTCTTAGATTAAAATTTCCTTCTCTTAATTTAAAAAAATGTTGAATACAATTTTTTTAAGTTAAGAAAAGGAAATTATAATCTAAGAGGTGACATGATAAAATGGATTGTCGTGAGCTGAAGCTTTTAGGAAGAATCATAAGAATGAATCATAAGAAAACTGAACTTATTATGGAGCAAATTATGTACCAAAAAAATAAACTTCTACAAAGACACTAGCCTGACCTTCTCTGTGTATTGTGCAACCAAGGCACTACATTTTCTAAGGACCTGACTATCAAATTTTAGAAATAAGTAAATAAAAATAAGAAGATGGAACATAGCATGATGCTAAAGTCCTTCACAGGCCATAGCATTAAATAAATCATTCAAAAAAGAAGCATGCAGTGAGACTAGCAGTACTCCCTCAGCAGCACCAACACAGAAACAGTGCTGGGAGAAGAGAAGAAAATGTGAACACTTGAAAAAAGACAAAATTTTAACTAACTAAATCGTAATTGCAAGCCCAATCATAATTGCGCACAGATAATCTGACCCCCTTGGTCTCATGTAGCTTTGAAAACTGGCATCAAAGTGTTTTTTTTTTTTTTTTTTTAGACCTTTTTACAGCTGACAAATGCTGCTAACTGGTGTGCAACTTTCTCAGTTAGGCTGTAGCAGTGCTTGTATTTGTGACTGAGACAGAGATGAAGTCATTATTTTGTCTTAGTGAGGAGGGGTGTTTTTTTCCTGCTTAATAACTTATGATACATGTCTGAATATGATTCAGTATAAGTACTGAAAGCAACAATGAGAATGCAGAATATCTGTCATATGGCCAGAGCCTTCACAATTCACCGGAGGAAAAATAAAAAGACAAAACACATTTTTCCTTATTTTATTGTAAATGTGTATATAAAAATGAGCAATACAAGTAAAGATAAAAGTATGCAAAAGATATGAGTGATTTCAGCATTTTCAATGTAAGAGAACAAAAACAGCATCAATTATGGTTATCTTGTAACTGGCTGAACTTGATTCTTTGTGCCAGATTTTGGACAATACTGTGAGATCCTGTTCTCATTTTGTATACATTTTCTCACTGCCAATGCAATCCAGTAAAACCAAAATCAACTTGTCAGATTGCATCTAATTATTATTTCTTATTACCCTTGAAAGTACAATCTTACAGCATATTTACTGATCTTTCGTATATATATATGTTTTAAGGTACACATAGAATACTTTTATAGAAAATACAAATGATGACTCAATGCTTTGAATATAAAAGACACTTCATCACCCCACAAGGAATGAAAAAGACTGAAAGAAGAAAACAGACACGAAACAATTAAATACTAAAAGTAATAAATGCAGATATGGACTTTTAATTGTACACAACTACTTAACTATATGAAGTGAATGTTTAATCCAAAAACTACGGAATATAGGTCCAGAAAAATAACAAAGATAAAATTGTAAAATAAATGCTTTCAAAACTAGAAGCAGTTATAGGAAATGCAAATTTGAACAGAAATGTGACAGAATTTTTAAACATTGCGTACTTCTGGATTACAAAGAAAGTGCTTAGCAATATTGCATCTTTGATTTCAGAGGAAAAGCTGTTACATTCTCAGCGTTAGGGATATATGAATGATTGCCAAATGTTTTTTTTGACAATGCATGTTGCGAGAACAAGTAGAGACTCTGCTGAATCTATATAGCAGCTCTAATTATACCGTACAATGCTGAAGTATTTCCCTTGAATCTTTTCAGTATTAATTTCATGAAGGTACCTCTGAGCCAAAGTGTGACTATCTTTGCTCTACCTGCCAGAATTTTTTTTTAGGAAAGTTTTTCTTCTTTATACCATCAAGTGTTTAAAACATGGTCCTCAAAATCATTAGTACAATTATACAAATATATTTATTTATGGAGCTTTATAAAAGTCCATGTTTCTTTAGTTTAAGTGAATATAAATTTAATTTTAATTTAAACCTTTTATAACTCCTCTTAACTAAATTTACTGCTCATCTCCAAGCTAAAAAAATGCTAAGGACAGTCTTTCAGAGCATGTTTACATGTGTGGATACAATCATATGCTTAATATTATTGCAGAGATAAGACATGATTCTTACAAGGCCCTGAGTTTGGCCAGGAGAGCCTCTACATCAGACTCCCCGTTGGTGCTGCAGCTGCTGACTGTAGCACCTGCGGAGGGTGGCTGGAAGGCCGGAGGCTCTGCTTCAAACCCTATTTCTTTCGCTGTCGGTTTAACCGTCTCTCTCTCCACCACCCTCTCTCTGTCCTGCCCGTAGCTGTGACCTGGGGTGTTCCTGTACCTGCGACCGGACTCCAAACACGCAGAAGCCTTGGCCCGAGCTGTTGCAGATGGATAGCCTTCACTCTCGTTATGGGCCTCATTGGCAGGGGGAGCTTTCACCACCGCTGAACCCACATTTATATTCTGCCGAGAGCGAGACCTTTGTAAAGGTGCCCTGTTGTTTTCTGTGAGTGAAAAACAGGAGAGACAAAGCAGTGAGCACAAACTGTGAGGATGAGGGAGACAAAGTTTAAAAGCGACTGACTTGTTAAATGAGTAGAAGCAAAGGGGTTAAATCAAATTACGGATCAAATTACAAGCCAGGAAGAGAGCAGGAGATAAGTTAAAAAAAAGAAAGGCAGTGAATACAACACATAATGTCATTCTGCAGCAAATACACATAATGGAATAACAGAAATCGTGAGAAAGTACCAAGAAGCACTTTAGTGAGCATATAAACATACAAAACAAAGCAAACACACACATGGTCTAACAGTACACACAGTTAGTCTGGATGAATACACACACAAACACACACGGTGGAAGCATACACCGTGTACACACACACACACACACTGATGAGGACAAATTCTCTGCAGCAGACTGTGGCATGCAGCCAGCGCAATATGATGAAATGGATATGGCTGATCAACCGCAACAGAAACTCAATAACATTGTGCGTCGCCCTTTTCCAATCTCCCAGTCTCTTTCCCTTTTCTCTTACATGGAACCCTCCCACCCAGCCCCCCCTCCCATCATCATTCTCCTTCCTCCGCTCCTCATCTCAGCTCTCTGCTCCTACAGTAGTCCTCTTCATCTTTCTTATTTCTCTTACACCCCCCAATCCCCCCCCCCCCTCCTGCCTTTCTCCTCTCTCCGCTGCCCCCCTCCTCTCTGGTTTCCGACTTAAAACACACACCCAGACAGACAGTGGAACAGAGCGACGGCCCAGATAGGACCTACATTCTGAATTATAATCCCTCTGAGTAGATCTTAGACTTCATCATCAGTATGTGCACGCTGGAAAGAGAGGGTAAAATCCATATTCATGTGACCTTGAGCGTGAGGCTGAGAGGAGTGGCGTGAGGAAAGACACCACTGCATTTAAAGTTTCCTGAGCCTGAAATGTCTGGCAAACAGGAGTCAAACACAGCAGAGCAGAACAGAGCGACCCGCTCTGTCAGCCAATCGGTAATGAGTTTGGAGCGTGGCCAGTCAGTCATGACAGTGTGTTTTATGGGCTGCGCTGACGAATGACAAGGAACGTCCCTGAACACAACCTCTGACAAATAAATAAGGATAAAGGGAGGAAAGAGAGCAGACAAGAAGGAACCGACTGCAAAATTAAGCAGAGAAAGCCTACGATTACACACATAAGCACGCGCGCACACACACTGGCACATTCACTTACACACGCACGCGCGCACACACACTCGTTAGGCAAACAAGAGGCGATTTTAAAAGGATGAAATGAGAAGCCTGTGTGGTGTTGCTGCTGTGACTGAACATTTGCCCCTGCTGAAAATCCAAGTCTCCTCTCATTATCTCACCCTTTCTGCTCTCTCCTCCTGTTGTTGCCGCCTCAATTGTAAAAGATGACAATTATTCCCCACATTCGTTCCTCTTGCTCCACACTCCCCTATCATGTCCTGTTCCTCACTCCTCCCTCTAAAAAGCTGTCATCCATCCCCCCATACCCGTTTCTTTCTGCTTGACACATTCACATACTCACACACTCACAGATTCAGAGCTGGTGTTGTGAACATTATCAATTGGGGTATCAGCAATTTGCATTTTAATATCTTGTTTACACTTCTGTTGAATTCTTAAAGTGATGCCTATTCTGTCATCTTGGAGAGAAAGAAACATTCAACAGCAATTTTGACAAAATTCAGACATGCGAATGATTGACTTTTATTTTAGCGTTTATTATTATGACTTTTATTATTTTCTGCTCTGCAACCCTTAATGTTTATGTATGAAAAACACTAGAGAGAAATACAAAACAAAATATCAATACACATACAATACATTTACATTTAAAAAAAACCCATACCTCAAGAAGACCTGTTATCCAAAAGTGCACTTCTTTTCTTCCTAACAGGGCTTTGACCTTTAGTGGTGAACATGATCAAAGTGCTAGCAAGTCTGTGACACCTAGCTGCCCCTTCCTTTGAAGCCCAGCTAGCTTCTCAATATATGCTTTCATCTAAGCTGTAAAACACATCTGAAAGATGTAAAACATGTCTCATCTCACAGGTTGTTCCACTTTAACCAACAGCTGACACTGGTTTTATAGGAGAACAAGTCAAGTGGAGCTTCAACTGAAATAGCTGCTCTGGATGATAATCGGATTCTGAGAGGGAGCCGTTGTCTTTACTGAACACATGCTGTGACGGTAGGGGTCTGAATTTTTACCTCTCAGATAATTTGATTCAGATTTATATACGTGATCTACAATCTAATTCAAGAAGGATAAAGATATATTTTCCAGCACAAAAGGATTCAATACATTTCAATTCAGCATAAAATTGATGTTTAAATGTATATGCAGAATTTTAGTTTTGACTGGTAGTAACTTCATTTAAACATTTCCTCACTTTTTATTGCAAGTACCACGCATCATAAGCCTCACCATCAATAGTTAAAATAAGTAGCAACACAAAGGGCAACATTTTGGACAGTCCCCAAAGAGGACTTATTTTTCATTGCATCTGGGTATTCTTTACCTCGATTTCAGGGTCATTGTCATCCATCTGCATCCAGAACTTGGAGCAGCACTATATGAGTGCATGTCCTTGTAAATAAAATAGCTTATTGCTTCAGTTATTGCTTTTGACCAGGAGCAGTTGGGGGCAAGTAGCATTAGTTGGTATCGCTAGCTTTGTTGTTAGCTTGCCTCGGGTTGACTGTTCCTTCAGGCAATGTTTCTGTCAGCGCTTTGTTTTTCTTGTGGCCTGCTGCTTTCTTAATATTAGGTTGATGCTACCATTTTAAGGTAGTAGATTTTAAGGCTTTGCATGTTTTGCATATTGTAATTCTTTTGTCAAGATTTCTGACTGTGTAGTACACAGTGGATTCTGATTTTTTTTTGCCAGGCTCTAAGGATGTCAGTCTGTCAGTCCACCACTTTGTTCCAGACTGAAATATCTCGACAACTATCGGTTGGATTGTCATGTAATTTACAACAGATATTGAGGATCTCTAGAGGATACATACTAATGACTTTGGTGATCAGAACCACTAGCTAGGCTGTTGACTCCAAGTCTTGTGTCTACTATAGAGCCTTATCAGTTTTGACCAATTTTGTACAGAATTTAAGTTAAGATTTGTGACTAGGTATCAATGAAGCCATCTCTCTCCAACAGAGAGATCCTTTTTAGCAATAAACAATCTCTAATAATCTCTTTACACCTAAATGTAATAGCAGTTTAGTGGAGTACAAAACGTCTCTTGTCCAATATTAGAAAAATGTATGAAG
Organism: Thunnus albacares; assembly: GCF_914725855.1. Taxonomy (NCBI): domain Eukaryota; kingdom Metazoa; phylum Chordata; class Actinopteri; order Scombriformes; family Scombridae; genus Thunnus; species Thunnus albacares. The sequence continues at coordinate 26,712,266 of NC_058106.1, forward strand.
TTGTTCCTTTATTCCATCTCCAAATAGCAGCTGAGGGGAACTCATATTTCCTCCTGTAAGATCATTTGCTCCATTTACATTTGCTGCTTCGACTGATGCAGATGAGCTTTTACTTATCTCCCTCCCTCCCTTCTCCTTTCCACTCCTCTCTTGAAGTTTGGAGAAGTTAGTAGGCAGACTGGTGCAGGGAGCCTCAGCTGAAGTCTGAACTGCAGTAGTTCTTGTCTGTCTTTTTCTTTGCCTTACTCTCAAAGCTACACTGCCTGCCACCATTGTGGTGACAATGAACTCATCTACATGAAGAGATGTTAAAAGATTGGAGTGAAACACTCATGCACGAGACAGTCTGGAGATTGGTATTTTCCAATGTCTGTACATCATGAACACAAAACAATTGTTCTAAACTACCAGTCTATCACAGTCCTCAGTCTGCCACTGTCCTTTACTTTGCTGGGAGACAAAATGGAGAAGAAAAACTGTTAAAAAAAACAATGATAAAAGAGCTGGCAAACCGAGCTTGTTGTGTCTCTTCTTGCTGTCAGCTTTGCCGTAAAAAGTGCCTTTAAACTGTAAGTCTCCCAGCCCTCAGCCCTTTAACCAGCTACTGACACTGGTTCTGTGGTAGAAGAAAACAAGTAAAATCTCAAAGAAAACAGACTAATCGCTGCTCTGAATGATTTGAGAATACCATCAAGAATTTCAAGATGGAACCATGGTGGTTTATTAAATGCCTGATAGGATGGCATTTTGTAGGAATGTAAAAGGCCCTGTCCAATAGAGAAAACTGAGCATTTCTTTTTTTCTATCTGCAAATAGCTGCAGAGAGGAATTCACATTTTCCTCTTGTCAGATCATTTGGTCCATTTGCATTTGCCACTTCAAATACAGATGCAGATGAGCCTTTCCTCTCATCTCTCTCTCCCTCCCCTTCTCTCCTCTCTTATGAAGTTTGCAGTATTTGATCACTTTAAGAAGAGAGTAGTCATGCAGACTCACAAAAATACAGACAGTGAAGTGACTTTTTCTCTCTGTGGAGTGACTGACACAACAAGTTGAAGTTAGCAAGATCAAACGCACACTTCTACACCCGCCATAAATCACAACACAACTAGCTGGATTGGCAGTTCGCTGCTTGTTCTGTCTAATGATGACTATTTGCCCTGTTTATTGCGTTTACAAGTGGAACATCTAGAGCCAATTTACTTTACAAGGGTCAGGTAATATTTATGGAAAACTTTTTTTTTCTTCAAAATGCAAAATTCTAAACTACAAATGCAACAAATTATTATTGTCATCATTGATTAATCTATCTTTTTTTCAGTTAATACAAATCTCACTTAAAACTGAGTTGATGTGAATTTATGTCTGGGAAAAAGTACGTGGGTATTGATTACTATTATTATCATATTAAATATCTACTCTGGGAACAGGGTGAGAAACTTTTTACATACAGTAGTTTACCTTAAGCAACAAAAGCCATTGCTGGTGAGCACAATCCTTTCAAGAGTCTGGTTTTCAGTATGCCTTTTTTTTTCTTTAAATGGGCAGCAGCTAATGATTTTTATTGGAAATTAATCTGACAATTATTTTCTCAATGAATTGTTTTGTCTTTTAACACTTCAATGCAAGGTGGCTTCTTTGACATATCTTGTTTTATCCAACCAACCTTTCAAAACCCAAAGATATTCAGTTTGATTTCATATAAGACAAAGAAAACATCAAATTCTTACATTTGAGGAACTGGAACCAGAGAATGTTTGGCATTTTTGCTTGGACAATGACTGAATTGAACATTAAAATGATTGCAGATTAATCTCCTGTGTATCTATGTTTCAGCTCTAGATGAGAGACTTTTCAGACGTTGCCAGACAAAGTGAATATTACAACTCCAGAAGAGGCAACCAGGGATGCATTTTCACTGTATATCAGCCAAAACTTAACAAACTAGATAAATAAAGGTGTTATTGTGACGTTATTTATTGTATTAGTTCAAGTATATACGGCTGACTTTTGGAATTTTCCAATGTAAGCGAAGCATGCCTCTGAAAAAGTACCGGTTTGTCACAGTCTGTCCAACACTAATAAAGAGAAAATTGTACTGTAGTTCCATCGATATATGAAAAGCCTTGAAGACTGTTTATGTACAATTGGCCAAACTCTGACAGACTACATTTACCATTTAGTTACCACAGAAAAGAATGACTGATTGAGAAAGAGGATGAGAGGCGGAACAGAAAAACCTGTACTAGCAACAGACTAAGACAACCCTTACCAATTTCTCTCCTCTAATGTATGGCTGTACAGTAAATTGCCACTGAGGTCTGACTAAAGATGCAAAACAACCCCGTCATTTTGTCGATTTGAGAATAAGACTGTGTGCACTATGCTGTGGAAAACTACGATTTAATGTTTTCATACAGAAAGGACAACTGCAGAGGAAAGCTAAATTTAAGAATGTAAAATGTATGGTGACATAAATCTAACTATAAAAGGAAAAGAATGTATGCGTGTCCTTCCCATATCTTGAGAACTGTTCATCTGATCTACTTCACACTTTACAGCTGTATTGCTGGGGACCCAAAGACATGCAGTGTAAAATTTGGTGCAATTTGGACACGCAACACATTCAGTATAAATAAAGAAGCGATCAGCGAACTGTTCAGCACTGCAACAGTGGGGTAAAGCTTCACGGCTCTGCAACTGCATGACATGAGCACAGCCGGAGATCAGAGCTGTACAGTGAGTCAGAGAAAAGTATTTTCATATGGCATGCTTGGACATGAGACATGTTTAATATTAATACATTTTGTATAAACAAGCGAATAGCGAGCCACTCAGCTCTGTGTCTGAGCGCGGAGTATGCTGTCCAGGAGTAAGGAAAGAGCGGGGTGTTAAGTCGTGACCATCCTCTGCTGCTGGAGTGGAGCGAATGAATTTGGATTAGTGTGAGTGGATTTTTATTCAAGAAAAATGTTATGATTTGGAAGTTGCATAGGGCCTAACTGGAAATGGCTAAATGAAGTGCATAATAGTCAAATAAAGAAAAAACTACTGAAAATATTGAGTGTAAGTGTTCATTAAAACCTCAAGTCCCTGCATGAGTTGTTTTCACCAAAAAAATATTTGTTTCTGATTTTTTTGTACTCTGTAATAATAAAACAATAAGCATGAGCACAGCCAGCAATCAGAGCTGTACGGTGAGTCAGAGAAAAGTCTTTTCACATGGTGTGCTCTAAAAAGAGAACAGTAGACAGTGAAAACACAGCTTTTAATCAAGAATGGACAGACTCATAGGCTACTTCCCACGGGCAGCACAAACCAGTATTTCTCATATAAGCACAAATCCTTTGAGCCAATATACCCACTCAAATGATCCGAACTGAAGCCACAAAAAAATAAACAATCTAAGAGCCCAATATGATTGATCCACTTTATTTTAGGATGCATTTTTTTTTTTAAAAGCTCTCTGTTATGTGTTTTATTTTCAAATGCAGCCCTCATTATACTTGAAATGAGAAAAGATTCACTATTACAGTACTTAACATCTGGGTATATTAGAATGTTAGTTTCTTTCATGTTGTCGGTGCAAATACTCATTCACACCTCACAACAACAGTATTCATTTTTATATGTGTTGAAGCAGCAATACTGGAGGCCAAGCAATCAGTCCATTCCGAACAGACACAATTTGAACAGGCACTGCACTAGTGTGTGTGATGAGCTAAAATGCCCCTGTGAATCTTTTAAAAGGTAAAAACTAGCAGACAGCTTGTTAGCTTGCCTGTGTGCATTAGAATGGCTGTAATTAAAGATCATTACCTGGCAACACACCAGTCATTGAAGGTTTGTCCCTAGCTTGTTCATCGTAGTTAACTGTCTGCGTGCAGAGTGGTCTGTCTAGCTTCTCTGTCACATAGAAAAATAGCAGAGAGGATTAAAAACAAGGAGAGAGGCAACCAGCAATGAAAAGAGGGTGGAAGGAGAACAACAGTGGGAAATGGGATGATGAGGGAGCAGATGACAAGGTGGACAGAGAGAGAAGATGACAAGATGGACAGAATAAAAAGCCTCAGGACAGTGGGATGATTTGGAGGCAATGATTGTGATTTCGACTCTACTAAAACAGAGTGCAAAAAAGAGGGAGCAATAAGAAGGGAGAAGTAGAGAGAATAAGAGGTGTAGAGATAGATTGTTGAAAAAGCACTACAACAATCCCTGTGGGTAATGTGCAAACTAGCACTCTTATAGGTAACTGAAGCCTGTCCTGCTCTAATGCATATCAAAGTGTTTTCCTTTGTTGATCTGCGATTTGACTCCCTCCTCTTCTGTCCCTCCTCTCCCACATTTAACAACCCCAAATATCTTGTAGAAATACAGAGGCAGAATAGATCATAGTGTTAGTGGGAAAGCAACATCATTTGGAAGCCTTTTAGACGGATGTGTGCATGTGTGTGTACGTGTGTGTAAATCCATGACTGGATTAGAATTGATGTCCTCTATGTATTTCAGCCTATACCAGAATTAGGTGGCTCCAAATGGCGCTCATTTTTGAAGGTTTTGGTTAGGGACTAACCAAAACCTTTTAGCTCATCCTTCTTCTTCTCCTCAAAGTGTTTTTCAATGCGTTTAGTCACAGTAGCTCTCAATGACATAACATACTCCGCTCGAGGTACCGAACTAGCTCTTTCAATCCCTTGCCCTTTACCACAATGACTGGTAGCATATTGGTCTCAATCATTCAGCACATACAGCTCAAGACATGTACAAATGAGGTACAATCGAAGCCACAGTAAACCAAAGAGTAGCCTTTGAGAATAAGTTGCTTTGCTAATTTTCTCCGTTTTATATAGTTGTAAATTGAAAATCTTGAGATTTGGACTGTTGGAGAAGATAAACTATTTGATGTCACATTGGGCTCTGGGAAATTCTGATGGGTATTTTTTCACTATTTTAAGATGTTTAAGACATAGATTGAACAATTATTAATTTAATAAAAGAAATAATCAACAGATTAATTGTCAATGAAAGTAAGTATTAGTTGCAGCCCCAGGGGCAAACCTTACATCTTGTCAGGCCTGCCAGAAGTGCATATTTTGATATTTTGATCAGTGATGATCAAACTAAAAGGAGAACAGTAATGGCCCCCCACAATCACCTCTTTTGTACAATTGATTTGTAAAAGCTTGATGCTAATGTTAGAAAAACGTCCTGCTCATGTGCTGTTTGAGCTATATTAAGTCAAGAGATTTTTATTTGTTCTATAATGCTTGGAAGATAACAGTTTTTCCTACACTTGAAGTAACAGGCTGTGAGTTCAAAATATAACCATTATAATGGTGATAAGTACATCCTTAAAAGTAATCTATGAATATGGGAACTGGAGTCTGGAGAAGACTGATTCAAGAGAGAGAATGAGGGCAGTTCCATGACATTTATAGGCCATCCTCCATGACTCATTCCATGGTAAACATCCTCATAAATATTCCTATAACTGGACATGGCAGGGGTCTTGGCGCTAGCACATGTGTACATACTGGGCACATACATAAAGACATGCCAACACATTTCACCTGCAATGCTCAAGTAGACATGATTGAGTCATATTAAAACAAAGTGTACATGACAATGTTAGCAGAGAGTGGGAAGGGGTGTCGGGCTGGTTTGCTGCTTAAAACCAAAAAAGGGTGACATAGAGGATATGAAAGGGCTGAGCTGGATGTCCCTCAAGTCTTCTGCCCCTTAGTGTGAACCCCAGCCACTGTGAGCTGCAGCGAAGCATGACATTGCGTTAGCACGCCTTGGTGCGTCTAACAATGCCTCAAAAGCGAGCCTGGTTTCCTGCCACTAGTACTGCTACCCTACACACAGTACTGGCTCACACTACACAGAGCACTCTAAAGAGAATACAATTTAAAAAAAACAATAAAAAAGCTGCTATTTTTACAAAAAGATCCAGCTCTCCACTGTCAAGAGTTAGGGTGGTGATGTCTTCCATGACGTCACATATCAATGGCATTGTTAAGATGACAAATTCACTCTGGTAGCCTTTTCAAAAACGAACAGTGTTTGACAGACAGCCCATCTTCATTAAACTCAATATAAGCACACAATTATGCATAATTGAAGGTTTGAATGTTGCTGCTAGAGCAAACAAAGACATATATGATGTCACATGGAGAAAAATAAATGGTTATTATGATTATAGTGTAATGGCTACTCTGTTTACCATACATAAACTAGATATAATCACACTATTGCGCTGCTACTTTGAGGGGAAAAAAACCATAGCTAAATAAATATTTGTTAAGACCACAGAAATAGCGTCTTGCAGAAATAATGACTTGCCTTGCTTTCAACTGTACTCCCACATGATAACATAATTCTGTGGGAAAAAACAGCAACATGATGTTAAAAGTTGTAAATTGCCCATTTCAAGCAGATTTCATGTCTCAGCAAGTTGTTAAAATGCATTCATACATCTCAAAACCTGGTGTATGGTCAGCAATAATACAAGTATGTCATTTGTAATTAAAGAGAGGTATGATCCTTTACAATATAAACAAATCTGTCCGCCTGTATTACAAAAAGGAAATACACCTGGCAGATGGTTGTAACAGCCCGGGCTCTTACTCCTGCTTTACTCTAATTATATCTACATGCAGGGTAATGGACTGAGAATGTTTCCTCATACAGGGACAGCATCACTTCCTGGGGTCTGTCTCTGTCTCTCTCTCTCCCACACATACACATAAAGGCAAACAGTCACAAACACAGCTAGAAAGCCTGACAGACACACATCACTGCATAGAAGTAAACATCACACACACACAGTCCTTTTCTAATAAGCACTGGCTATTTCGCTGATACAAGTGTACATCCCGTGTTCTCTGCTGCCTCTGGCATGAATTAAACATGTCTTGGTTTCAGGCTCTGCTACCTGTAGCTTGTGTGGTTACTGCTGGTAAATATCCCCAGCAGTTGTAGTCTAATGCATATGTATTTCCCCTCAGTGGCTTCGCACTAACTAAGGGTTTCTTTCAGCCGCTCTCTCCAGCAGTGTACACCTGTCACACTGGGAGAGAAAAATATTGATCCTTCACACGCCTCCAGACACGAAGCTGAAACGCACTCGCAAATGTATCCAAAGACAGAAAAATGCGTGCATCTGTCTGTTTGTCTGTTAGCTTCCAATCAGTCGGCAACATTGATTAATGAACTGGCTGACTGTGGAGAAGCTTCTTTGATAGATGAGGAGGCACAACCGATGTGTCTTGTACATATACAGACTGTGGTGGATTATAGAAAACATAGCAGATAACTTAGGTAAGTCATTTTTATCCATAATGGGGGTGGCTGTGGCTGAGGAGGTAGAGCGGGCCGTCAGTCCATTTACCATAAGACATTTTCATTGCTCATTTTTTTGATTAATTCCTTTGCAATTACAAAGAGATTGCTTTTAATTGCAAGTCAAATTTGAACAAAATTTCAAAGGCACTTCAAATAAGATCCATACTAATAACAATAAAAGATTCAGTAGAATGTTATTCTTACATTGCTGGTTTTCTTGATTTCGTTTTCATTTGCCAAGGTCCAGGTGGGAGCTATAAACCATACATTTCATACAATTTATTGCCATATATTATAGTTTTTTCTTTCTTTCTTTCTTCTTCTTTTTTTGGGATGGGAATTGAACCCTCTTTTTTGGATCTAACTGAATTGTATTTGTAACACCAAGTATCAAAAACTGTTGAATGTGTGGTCAAATGAATGATCTTGTTTACTTATTCTTTGATCAGTTGCTGATTATTTAATTACTTTACTACTTCATTTGCCATTTAAGTACAGTATGTATGTTTATTTCATGTATTTGAGTTGCTGTGTGGATATCTGTATGTTTCTGCGTGGAATGTACTGGCTGTGAAAACAAATCTCCCACTGGGACAATAAAAACTAAGACATTTGGCTTCTTTTGGTAAATCAGAATGGGACTTCAAACAGTTTATTTTTCTTAATAAAAGTATTGAATAAAAATCAGGTATCTTAACTTAGGTATTGTATTGGAGAACATGATTCTTAGGCCTTAATACAGGTGGTCATTTAGCAACACCTTTTTAGTGAGGTGGTGTTAATCATTCATCCCAAAATTTGCAACAAAAGAGAGAGTCACCCTTTCTCTTGACATCAAAAGGTGATTCAATATTTCAGCTTCCAATAGAAGACTTCTGTTCTTTGTCTCTTTTGTAATTCCTCTGAGGTGTTTCTTTTTTGCCATTGTTTCTACTGCCAGCTGAGGAGTTGTGTTTAACACACAGGCCGGCTCTGACAGTTCTCAATATGCAGGGCCAGTCCTGCCAAACAGACTTATGAATTCCAAACGGCCCGGAGTCATGCTCCATATTTCATTGAAGTTGAATATTTAAAAAGATCAACCCACTCAAAACCCTATAAAACCTATCGTTCTGGGGCCTTGTGTCCTAAAAATAAAATCGCATCTGCCATATCGCATTACAGACAGCCACATCAGCCTCCATCTCTTAACCATTTCCCTTTCTCTGTTCCCCTCTCTCTCTGACAAAACCCATCTGGTAACCAGCCTGTCTCCATCAACACAGGTTTTGCTCTCTCTCTTTCAAACAACTGCGCACTTCTTCCTGCCTCCTTTATCTCATTTGCTTCCCTTTTCTTCCTCACTGTCGGAAACTCAGTTTTTTTCCTTTATTGGTACTGTAGCTCTCACTCTTGAGCCGTCTTTCAACCTCATCACTTCACAGACCACCAGGTAGATGAGATAGTTCCCCATTTCCTTCCTAGAAGCAAAATGGACCTTGTTTTTTATTTCAATAATCTAAAAAAAAAGCATGAAATTTGAAAAGATGCAACAAACTAAGTGGAGACAGACTGCAATGCAGCCTGCTTCTGACAGCACAGTCTCAGACAGATCAAAGCAATGCAGGATTATACTTTAAAAAAAATCAACATCGACTAATCAAAATGTGGGAAATGGACAGCGTACCCTGAGCAAATGTGTGTGATCATGAGTTTCACCCTCACTATGTAAACAGCAGCTCTGGGAAGTCTTGGTAATATAATATAATCATAATTAACAGTTAAGCATTAATTTGTTGAGGTATTTATTATTACATAAGAAAAATATTAATTTGCCTCACAGTGCATCAAGTGAAGATTTTGTCAGTCAGGAGAAGAGTGTGTTTACATCACTACGCACAAGTGTCACCACTAATTAAACCGGCTGACCGAACTAGGTTAAACTGAACTGAATTTAAAGAGCAGAATGGATTGTGATGATTGACATGACGTCCATCATGTTGTTCAGTCAATAGCCTTCCAAAAGGTGATATCTCTTTGGTGTATTGGGATTAGCAGATTGTATAGATTGTTCACAGTTATGTGACGGATTGGTGGATTGTTCAGAATTTTTCTTAACAGTTGGTAAAAACATTTTTCAAATCATATTATATTGGTATATTTAAGAGCTCTGAGAGAAAAATTAGCCACTTATTCCCAAAAGACCCATTACAATCCCTACACTAACTAGACAAAAAGATTGCGGTTTCTTTAATGAAAAAAGCAAATGAACAGAATGATTAGAGCTAGTCTCAACTGTGTGCATAATATGCCCTCCTATCACTGTCCATTCACACAGGACATACAACAGTAGTGGTGTTTCAAAATGTGGAAATTGCTGGTTTTCAAACCAAAGAGGTTTGTAAAGAAATTAACGTATAGTGTGCTCAGTCTTTCTGAGAAAATGACAGAATGACAGAACAGCAGGGATGGATTGCGACTCAAGTAGTGGTGCTGTTACTTATCTAAAATAATAGTAAAGTATAAGTAAAATTACCTGATGATGAAAACTATTTAAGTACAAAAAGTAGTAAATATTTTAAAATGGGACAGCTACTTAGCTCAATGTAACTAATACCCGTAATTGAGCAAAGCTATACAAAAGGGACACAAAAACGGCGTGAATAGAAATTGAGGAATCATATTGTCATGATACTAAATAATGCTACTTTTGATGCTACTTTCATATTTGATACAATTAAAACACTATGACAAAATTCAGTAATGTCACATAACTGTACTTTATTTTATATACTGATTGCGTATAAGGCTTAAATAATTTCAGCTCATGTTTTACCCTTAAATTTAAGCCTAATTGTGCTGAAATTATGCATTAAATGCAATAATTTACTAGGGTATTCAAATGATACTCAAATTTAGGTTGACCTGACAACATTTATGCAGACTAAAGCCAGATATTCTGATACGGAACACAAAAAGGGCTTCATATTTTATCTACAGACTGAAATTTACAATATGCTAATTTTATGCTTCCACTTGATTTCAGATATAACATTTGATTAATAAACATGACACACACATACAGAACCCTGTGGGCAAGAGCATGTGCATACACCCACCCACCAGTTGGCATGAAAAAATTAGATCAAATCAACCCATATCAGAAGTCAAACTAAGAGGCAAGAAAAGCATCAGGCCAGGATTCTTCAGTAACCGGGAGATTGTGACATTAATAAAAACAACCATTAACATAAAATTGGTAGATCCTTACATTGGGTGCTGCCCTACTAACTGGTTGTTACTGTATGTTCTGTGGATGGGGGTAGAGGTGGTGTCTACATGACCAGAACATTTAAAACTAAGGTGAAATGTTGAGTTGTTTTTTTCCCACCATTTGGGGGAAAAAATAAAGGGAAAACCAAATAAATACATAAATAACTATCCCTGAGTATGATACAAGGGAAAAAACACTGCAAATGAACAAAGAGTAGCAGAGAAAAGAAAGCACAGTACATGTGACTAACCATGTTATCATGCTGTTCATGCAAAACACAACACTTCCTGCAGCTGCTTCAAAGTAAAAGCCTTCCACAGATTTGATTGTTACAACTTTTGCTGTGAATCACAAGAGAACTAGTTAAGTGAAGACAAATTTGGATCTTCTGCTTTCACTAATTGTATAAGACAGCGGCAAGCAGTGAGCACAGATCCAGGCTTCAAAACAAATGCATGTTTGTCTGAAGGGCTATTTATTGTGCCTTACACACACAGCAACACACACACAAAGTTAGGTGCTGCCTTCGCATCATCTTAATCCAGAGGACACCTTGAATTGGTAAAGTGGTTTGTGTGTCTAAGTGTTGGTCTGTCTCCTCCTTCTCAGCAGCCAGACTCTGTGAGTCATCACTAAAAAGAAAGCAAAATTCACATGGCACCACCACAGTGCTTTGGGGTAATATTGCTATGCTCTCCTGCAACCATTGGAGCTCACCGACATATCAATGCAATTAGAATCATGGCTTTGTCCCAGTGAAGGTCAGCTTGCACCACTCAGACTAACACAGAGAAAGAACCAGAGAGACAGTAGGAGAGTGAAAAAGTGAGGGAGGCAGTCGGAAAGGAAACAAATTAAGTGATAGGGCAGCATGGCTGAGTTTAGCTCAGCCTCTGTCCAGGGGCTATCCTCAAACTCTCATACAGGCCCGGCAATTAAAAATACATGCATCAATGGTCTATGCAACTCTCTGAACATATAATAATACATTTACACAAACCACACCCGTGTAAATGGACACAGCCATTCAGCAGTGTGTCGCTAAATGCAGGCCTATTTCATATTCCTTATGCACTTAGAACTGAGAGCTAGCCAGCGACGTTCCATTCAATGAACCTCTAATCAATGCAGCAGACAAATGATGCCACAAAATAGGAGGTTGTACACATCATGGCTCAGGGGAACACATTAACCCAATCACCTCAATAGGTATGGATCTACCCAAAGTTGTAGTTCATCACACACCCAGAGTCCTCAAGACGGCAAAAGACAGACATCAGAAGGCCAAGGACAGTGGTGTTGATGAGAGTGGACTGTATTGATTTTAATCAATAGAGGGTTGAACTGAGATGTGTGCCCTCTCCAGATGAGGAAACATTTAAATTGCGTGGCTCAGTTTTGTGGCCAGTTGTTAGCAAATACCCAGGGGATACCTTTCGAGCTGAGTGGAACCTCTGTGTGTGTGCACGCAAGGTACAGTAGATGTGTATGTGTAGGCAATAAATGATTATTTTAGTTAACTTCCAAGCGTGTACAAAAAAATCCCATCACTGGTATAGCACATGTGTGTAATATCTGTGCATGTATTGATGGTTTAGCACAAAAGTGTCTTTAACAGGTCTGGCCTGAGAAAGAGTGCAGCGCTTTACTGTAAGTGTGTCATCCATCTCATTCCTTCTGAGAGCTCCCATGGGGCTCATAGCAATCCATGCTCCCCTCAGACATGGTCTATGTCTCAACAGTCAATAGAGTCAGCGGCAGTAGAATAGAATGGGTTAATATTGTAAATGGCGAGCAGAGCAGCACGGCCACAGCGTTGCAACACTGTGAAAGCTTTGACTATGAGAGAGAGAGGCTTGAAATAAAAATGTGCACACATCCATACATAACCGCATCAACAATCAGAGTATCAGAAAAAGTCTTCCTAACAAAGTACTTGCTTTACACAAAAATAAATGGTTTTGCTAGTTCAGTGGTGTGAGTCTTGACCTACAGAAACATGTGGAGCAGATGTGGAAAAGGAGGTGTTTGTGGTGTGGGGTAATTTGCTTCTTTTGTACATGGTCATGCTAAAAAACACATTCAAAGCCTTCTCGAAGATAAGAACCTTGAAAGAAATCAAAGCGAACACATGTGTATCTTCACACACACACACACACACACACGCACGCACGCACGCACGCACGCACACACACACACACACACACACACACACACACACACACACACACGCACACACACACACAAACACACACACACACACACACAGGGTGTCACGATTCACCAGCTGGAATCGATATGCCGTGCTTAATGTCTAAGATACAGCTGCATTGATTCAAACTGCTTGAATCAGGGCAAAGCTGGGAGGGAATCGCAGCTGAATCAATGCAGGCATTTCTGTATCAGGAAAGCCTGATATGACAGGCATATCTTTTTTTTTTTTAGGCAGCTAATAATGTCTTTTACTCTTTTGTGCGTTTCCCTCTCTTGTATCTGCCGGTCTTGTCAGCTCAGTGAAAGTTCAGATCATGTTTTGACCACCCCTTGCTCAAAAGAGGAGGAGGAAAAAAACAACTTTGTACTCTACTGCCCAACATGCCACATATGAAGAAATTTAATAATAAAGTTGTAAAACCTGAGAGATGCCATGACAATCTCTACAAGAATCAGAATTACTGCTTTATTTCACTGTACCTGCAACAAACAAAAGTATCAAAATGTTGTATAAATGCATACCTAAATATGTCAACAAAATGTCATTAATAAATAAAGAAACATTATATAGTACCAGTCAAAAGTTTGGACACACTTTCTCAATTAAGAGAATGGGAAGGTGTGTCCAAACTTTTGACTGATACTGTATATTTTTTTGTTTTGTTTTACTACTAACATGTAGGATTCCCAAAAATGATGTATAATTCCCATTAATATCTCAAATTTGGCATTTTACTGTGCACTCTAGCCATAAACATGACTGGATTCGGCAAAAAAGTCTTTCTTGCAACATGGAGGAAACTATGGACTTACAGTGAAATAAGTGCTGCTAATTTCTATGACAGCATTACAACAACATTATACTGTATTAATACAGGTACTATGTGAATCAAATTGTGTTAAATGGACTGGGACTTATACATGTGAATATACATAACAGAGTCTTGCTCTCTCATTCCCTCTCTTTCTCTTCTACATACTCACTCACTGTCACCCGCTGTGTTGCTGTGCATGTGACAATAAAGCTCTTGAATCTTGAAATATTTAATATACTCACATCATATTCTAAGAAGGCACTAATTCCACTCTTATCTAAATTTGTATTGAATGGTTCTCGGAACAAGACGTGCACAAAATTGCACACACTCACACAGTTGTGCTATTTATTCAGCACAGTCAGATGTACAAAATAACACCGAAATGTGTGTTTGTTTTCTTTAATCAGACAATGAAGAGAACAATGGCTCAGTGTGACACATCAGAGCATACAGGAGCGCCTGCGGCACAATCGTACTTGCAATTATCACAACACCAATCAGCAAACACACACAAGAGAAACATGGGAACAAAGAAGAAATCGAGTGGGAAACAAACAAGTAAATAACTTCAGAAAAAAGACAATGTACCATGACAGCATGTAACACCCTCTGTCTGGAAACAATCAGGGAAGTTTTGGTGCTCTTGTCTGCTGCTAGCATTGATCAGACAGGAAGTATAAAACAGAGGGTGAAAGCAGGGCTTTGTAGGCGTGTGTGTGTCCTGACTGCTTTGGAAAGTTGGTTAAATCGCTATTACTTCTAGATATAGCTGCCTCATTATGATTTAACAGAGATAAATAGTCTAGCCAGGAAGGTTACTAAAATATTCACCAGAAATTACATATATATCCTAACAACTCCAACCAGACACTCAGAAAAACACAACTCTCTATACACCCACTGAGCAAAAAAGAAAAAGAAAAAAACCAACAAAAACAAACAAAAAAACATCAAAAATGTATGTATTTCAGAAATGTATTTTGCTTACGTAAAGGCACAAACAAATAATGACTAGTGGTAACTGGTATATAAGGGTACAGGACACAAGCGTGAAGCAAGGTATTTATTATTGAAACACCAGCCCAGCCTGAGAGTTTTGACTTGGTAAAAACAACATGTCATATTAATAAATGGAACAACAGAACCCAGCAGAAGCAATTATGCAAAAATGCAGAGGAATTCAACTGTTTACAGAACTGCTTTCAGATGGAGAGAAAGTATTCCATATGCTCTAAAGAGCAACAGTTGCTTATAGAAGGAAAATGTTATGGGTGCAAATGTGAATAGTTCTTATATAAAAATACATTACACTGATTGTAATAAATACTAATTAGTCCCTGAATGCAGGTTATCAAAGTGAAATTTAAAGATTTAAGTTGGTCATGTTCAAGTATATTGTACAGTGTTTCACCGTGCAGTCGGGGTGTAATGGTACACAAAATTCTCGGTTTGCCTTGTTTTTAGTTCAGTACGATTTCGGTACAGCAGAAAAAAAAGAAAGGTACTAAATAACATTTTGGTCCTTTTCCTATTTTGAAAAATGTAAACATCCAACAATGACACATTAGTCAAAACCATTACTGTTACTATTACTGTTTAGTTGTGCTGCAGTGGAAAAGGGAAACAACCTTTCTGTTTCCTGTAAGGAGTCAGGATACCTGCTAACAGCTGTTTCATGTTGATTTATGGTCTAACTGTATATAAAGTAGTTCAAACTAGCTTAACCTCCAGCAGCTACAACCATAATATGCTGCTTACACACTGATGCTTCAGTGTTGATAATCTAATGATGTCATATATAATAATATATCAGTCAGAGGGACCAAACCACTACTTTTACTTTTATACCTTTTAACTACATTTTTCTCTCTCAGAACTGGTTCTTACGACATGCTGTCTGGCCACATCAGAAGTCAAATGTTTTTAATCGTTGTTCTGAACAGCTTCACTCTTAGGCGGAGAGAAGAGCCAACTATCACAGAAAAGGGAGGGGGACAAGGAGACACGGTATCATTTTGCTACAGCGACAATAGAGCATATTTTAATAATAGTGTTAAACTCTGTCAGTGTTATGGGTCTCTCATTTGTCATTCTGACGGCAGCGACCCTACAGGGTAACCAGGCTACCGCGGCTAAGCCAGCTAACACACATTCATGCTACAGCTAAGTAGTGTGTTGCCAAAACATTCCAGGTGGAACTTGTGCTCTTGAATTATTGTTCTGCAAGTTGGACTTATTGGATTATTAAACTATTTCAACAGTAATTGTTTGGGTCACGGAGCATATTCTTTGTGCGGCTGCATGCACCAAACCGTAACATCTGTACCATGATGGTTCGGGATGAATACATGTGCCATTACACTCCTACCTTGCAGTGACAGAAATGATAACACAATACTAATCAACTCATTTAATTGTGGGGTAGATAACATGGGTATTCAGTTGATATAATTACTTCATCAAGACACTGCTGATATCTACCTTCCAAACCAAATGAGCCAGTGAAGCTACATTGATTGCAAACCTGTAAATATACAGCATTTGTTCTTAAGAATCTTTTTGTTTGCTAGTTAATTGAAATTTATCGGTTTATCCTTTGACACTAGCAGATATCAGTCATCACAGTTTTACAGAAAACTGATCTTCTGACAGCATGATGCTTATAATCACCCCTGACTCCCACACATGCAAATGCGGGGGGGGGGGGGGGGCGGCGGCAGAAAACTAGGTAATGGCAAGAGTAAAAACAAAGTTTAAGCAAAACTTGGCCTGAAACCTGGCTCGTAATACATCCATGACGACAATTACAGTGCTCACTTCAGTGATGCTATAGGCTGTAGCTCTGGGCATTCACAAATCAGATTTTGTTTGCACCGATTTCATATCTACCAAACCACTTGGCGAGGAGACCAAGCTTACATTGTTATTGGAATTGCTTGAGTCTGGGCATAATCAGACATCTCTAAACCCAGAAGGAAGATAACGGGAGAAGTACCAGCTTACATATCCAGTAAGATCTTAGGGTATTATCTTATGGTACAGCATACACATATTTAACACTGGACTGCACCAGTAATTCTGTTCAGCTAAGATAGATGGCTGGTGATCAACAACATTAGCATTCACTGTGGCGGATACCATAAATGCCGAACTCACCAGAGCAGAAAAGTGTTTGATACACTTACAGTAAATGGATTTTTGGTCAGACCATAGTTTTTCCATATTAAGGAAGGAGCATCTTGTTTATTGCAACGACACAGTGTGAGAACAGCTGGGTCTGAAACACCAGCCCAGCCTGAGAGTTTTGCCTTTTACTGTAGTTACTTATAAACACTTATTTGGTGTGCAATCATACATAGGGCCACAACATGTTCAAATTAAGGGCACTACTATACATGTGTGTGTGTGAGTGTGTAAGGGTGGCTGTGGCTCAGGAGGTAGAGCGGGTCATCCACCAATCAGAATGTCAGTGGTTTGATCCCTGGGTCCTCCAGTCCACATGTCAAAGTGTCTTGGGCAAGACACTGAATACCAAATTGCTTCTGATGGTGTGTGAGTGTGTGTGAATGGGTGAGCATAGAAATACTGTGGGGTGCTTTGGATAGGAAGCACTGTATCACTGCTGATGAGAACCTTGCATGGCAGCCAGTGTATGAATGTGTGTGAATAGGTGAATGTTGGCATGTATTGGAGAGTGCTTTGAGTGGTCGATAAGACTAGAAAGGCGCCACTGTATATAAGTGCAGTCCATATATCTATTTCTGAGTGAAACGAAGTTTTACTCACCAAGGTGAGAATACAGGCACAAACAGCTTTAAAAACAGGTATACCTAGAACAGAACCAGTGCAATCAACACGGATATCTACTGTAACAGGCTGCTGTGTGGTGTTGGATGATGACTACTAATGGTTCAATGGAATAGGTGGGTGGAAGGGAAGAAAGAGAGAGATGATCTTTGTAAAGCTCATGTTTTCGACTCAGCATGTACACAATCATAGCTGCAAATAAAAAACAGAGGATATAGAGAAAAAAGAAAACAAAACCAAAGAAACAGGAGCTACGGGAAAGTACACCTTTTTTCATTATATCCTAACATAAGCCAAGAGGGATGCTGACATTGCTAATAACACTTGATAATACATGTACATATTAATGTAAAGGTAGTTCAATTTTTGCATGTGCGCACACACACACACACCCAACTGTATACATCGATTTTTTCCCCTCACCATAGCAACAGAAACAAGACACCTAGTGCCTTGTACACAGCACTACCTTATGAATCCTTTATACTCAACTACCTGGATCTCATTATAACCTGATGAACTGTTTGAAAACAGCTGTACACATTCAGTATTAGTGAGATGGCCCCAAGACACAGACAAGCATATATACTGACACACATCATGCTAATGTCTCCTCCTCTGTGGCTCCTGTTTCAAAATGCTGGTGGCATTTTATACAGGAGGACTGTGACAAATCCTGACAACATCTCCCTTGTTACTACTCCTCCCTCCTTCCCAACCCCCTTTCTGTCATGCAGAAGGCATTTCACTGGCAAATGGACAAAACACCTTTGTGGCAGGGGCTTTGGCATTTGTATATACTGCGAACAAGGAACAGAACATAGATCACATTTAATCATTCCTCTTTGTAGTCAAAAATAATGTCAACATGTGTTTTGAAATATATTGGTAATAGTTTTGTATTATTTAAATGAAGAAAAAAGATATTTGGGGAAATATCAGAAATGCTCCTTTTCATTTCAGCTAGCTAGTAGGGCATGTCACTGTCTTGTTTGATTGACAGTAGCTGGCAGGCTGGCAAGCTGCCAGACTGCCAGTGTTACACAGTTCAGAACAAAGACAAAGCAAAAAAAACTGTGAAAACTGTAGCTACAAGTCATGGGCAGACAGCATGTTGCTAACAACAATGACCACAACAGCATCTAACTGGTCCAATGTGATATTTACAGGTACATTTACATGCTGTTTAATGTGCCACAGCTAAGCAGCTAATAAGCCATCTAGTCTGCTAACTAACGTTAGCAGTATACTTTTCCCATGGTGAATGTTTGTTTGGAGTATCCCTCTATAAGTTAAGGTGCAGGACAAGATGTGTGTTCATGTTTGTAAGTTAAATAAGAAGGAGACTTCAGCAGGAAAGTTAATGTAGGTCGTTGTTCAGAGTCTGTGGCTCTTGTGTTGTGTAGCAGTATGCTATCAGGCTCAGTGTGACTGTTCTGCCTATGATAGGACGCCTCATTATCGCTTTATGCAAGATTTAATTTGTTTTACGAAATAAGGACTACAGCATGTAGATGGATAATAGAAGGGTATTTAATCAAATTAATGCAAAACTAGGCGCCATCATAAAACAAAAGAATTTAAAATACACATTTCTCCCTTTTGTTTTCTGATTTTCTTTCTCAAAGGAGATCACAGGAAGATATGTATGTCGTAGTAGACCAAAAAGAATGCAATTTCAGTCCAATTTCAGCTGGACTTCAAGTCTTCATCATCTGTCTGTTGGACTATGGATTGGAAGACAGGAAATAGGAAACTTGTCATCAAGCTGGACAGAAAATCGTTTTTATTTACATGTTGTTAGAGATTGAAGTTTTAGCTGGTGAAATTTGAATTTGCAGGCTAAAGTGACAATTGTCCCTTGCAAATCTTTCAACCCTAACTGGTGGTAACGTGATGGTATCAAAGAGGACAGAGAACGAACATTATATACAAAAGGAAAACATGAGAGTGTAGGGTACGAACAGAGAGGGAGGCACAATTAAATTAAAATAAACAAGTAAAAAGTGAAAGCAGGGTTGCATGAATGATGGGAACAGATAACTGGGAGAGGAAAGGAGAATGAAAAAGTGCACAGCAAGAAAAGGCATGGAGAAGGATAAAAGGAGAGTGGGATTTATTTTCACCTGTCAACAGCACTTAAGGCCATAAACACATACAAAGCTTCTGCCTTCAGGCCATTGGGACAATATTGGTCTGTATTTTGTGTGATGGATGATTCTTCACATTTATGTAGTTTGTCATAAGGGTGTTGACCATGTCAGGACCCAGGCTGAATCTTATCCTCCTTGAGAAATTACAAACTTGTGGCTACCAGTAAACTGCTTGTCACTTTAACACAACCTAATTCAGCATCATAACCTTGATTTCCAACGGACAACTGCTCTTTGAGCCAATCTATCCATATCATTTTTTTAGGAAATATCTAGCAAATTATGGCATCACATCATGAGAAGATTTCTTGATAATAAACATCTCTTATCACACTGTTGCAACATCTTGAATGAGAGTCAAATATAAAGGATGATGCAAACCCGGCAAAGAGCTAATGATCAAGAGGACTGACTGAAAGGTAAAAGTGAACCTTTTTTCAACCGTGCATCAAAGGAAACAGAGCAAAATAACATGGCAGAATGACTTAATTCATCACCTTTATGAGAGCCTTTCCATGAAGCCACGGTGTCTGTGCTGTGCTTAGGCTAATTAAATACCAACAGGCAAATATACTCTGAATGGTGTCTGTGTGGATAGTGCCCCAGACAGAAACAGAGGGTGATGACTTTACGTGATGTCTGAGCCTCCTGGGTCTATTATTCTCTTATTATTTCTACTGGACTACACAAAAATCGCCACTTACATTTGAAAAACTGCAACGTTGTCTTCCCTTCACAATGTGGCCAATTAAGGATAGCAGAGAAACATGAGATTTTCTGTCAAGAGAGCTGTAACTGTGTGTATTTGTGTGTGTGTGAGTATGAGTACATGAGAGAGACAGAGAGAGAGAGAGAGAATTTGAGGATTATAAACAAGCTTGACAAAATGAAACAGAAACTGCAGGTGGTTTATACCATTTGTCATCTCAGATGCCAGTAAAACATGCAGTTGCGCTGTGTGTAATGAACAATATGCAAATTCTGAGTCAGTTTGCAGTTACTCTCTCTGATTGGAGTGAAAGCTGCTGTTAAGCAGTAATAACTTAAGACTTGAAATTTACCCCAAGAAAACACTTTTTTCCACCCCACATGACTGCCAGAGCAGTCATGACAGACTAAAGATGCAAAGAGGTTAAGTCACTCTATAGTACTCAAAAGACATGGAAGTGGTATAAAAGGGCTGCAACTAATGATTATCGATTAATTGATTACTTTTTTATTAGCTTTTAAATCACTTTTCCTACAAAATGTCAGTAAATAGCAGAAAAATGCCCAGTATGATTTCCCAAAAACTCTGAGGTGAGATATATTAATTGCTTGTTTTGTCTGACCAACAGTCCAAAACCCAAAGATATTCAATTTACAATGATAGTAAACAAAGAAAAGCAGAAAATCCTCAAATTAGAGAAGCTGGACCCAGAGAATGTTTGCCATCTTGTGTGAAAAACTATTGAAAAGATGAATCAATTACCAATATAGTTTCTGTAGACTGACTAATTGATTATTTTTTTAATCGTCTCAGTTCCATGGTACAGAAACATAAAAGGCTGTAAAGGAGCAAGTGATTGGTTGAAAGTAAGTCTTTTTAACCGAACAGACTGTGTACAACACTGTCAGGCTGACGGTGCAATGCTCCCATAAAAAATGTCATGTGGATTAAATAATGTAATCTATAAAATGTACTGTATGTACTTTAATACTGTTGTTCATGTGTGTAGGCCGCTGCCTGTGTGTACGTCTGATTAACTGAGTGACCGAAACAGAAGGAGAAAGACACTGCAAAAGGGGGCGACAGAGGAGGAATGCCTCAAATGCAAGCATACATGCCTGCCAGTTTGGCTCTGGCGGACAGTGACCTTGTTTGCATGATTAGTAGAACCACTGGGGCGTGATTGGCCCTGTTACATTATTCTCCCTCTCTCCTCTTCACTCCTGTCATCTCTTATTTATCAGTCTAACTCTCCTTAATTCCCTTTTTCCTCCTTTAGCCTTTACTGTAAGTTTGAAGGCGGTTCAACCAATGGTTCAATTTATTTAGACACATGAAAACATGTTTCTCTTTCTTTAGCAAATGTTTTCGCATTACTCTGAAGTCCAATACAGCGAGGAGTCTTGAGTCTATTTTACACATTCTGGTCATCATAACAGAAAGAGCTCTGACAGGAAAAGCCGTCAAATAAATGCTGTCTTTGAAAAACATGGTGATGGACTGTCTACTATCCTTGGATAGTACAGGCAAGGGAATTTATGATAATGTATGTAATTCTACTTTAATTTTATTAAGTCATAGTATCGCAAGAATAATGTCATCATTTTGCGAAAAGTCAAAAGGACCAAAGATGTTATATTGACAAAAGGCGAAATTGTCCAAATATTTGAAAAATAAATAAATAAAAATGCAATATTGCGTTACTAGTATTTAGGATATGGACTTGACTGGGCTTGGTCAGCCTTTATTTTCTTCAGGATATGAAATCAAAACATGGAGCATGCTGGTCTAAGAGCATATGTCTTACAATCAGTTATCAGTTAGAAAACTGACTGTCAAAGAACAAGATGATGTTTTATAGCTTTACAACATTGACTTATATTATAACTTTACTCTCAAAATATAACATCTTGCCATCTTCTTGAAATGACAACTTTATTCTGATAATTAAACAACTTTTTTTCACAAGATATTATGACTTTACTTTTAAAATATCTTTGTATCGTTTGAGGCCCCAATTTTTGATAATCTCTTTGACTATATGAGAGGAAATAATTTAACTGAAGCAAGTTCCCTTTAAATTCCACTAGAGAGGAAAACCGTTTGGGTGAATAGAATATTTCTTCTCAGTTGTATATTGAGTGTTTTATGCTCTGAAAAGCACATAGACATCCTGAAATTGAAATGGAACAGCTGTGACCCTGAGGTAATGATTTAAGATGGGTTGACATAGACAGAGTCAGGTGAAGACATTTGAATGACAGGGGCAAAATGGTGCTTGACGGCCAACCAGTTAGGGAGTGGTTTCAACTGTCATCCCTGTCAACATGGGAAAGGGGCAGGGTGGAGGGAGAACTGTGTGTGTATGTGTGAGAGGAGAAACAGAGGGTGAGTGAGAGAGATATTGCTGATGCATTCATGTAAAAAATCATGAAATGCATCAAAGCTGTAGTGAACAACAGCGAAGAGGCTCGTGTTTCTGAGCCTGTACTGTACAGCAGCGGAATTTGGTAGAGGCAGAAAAAGCTGTGAGATGTATCATGCTATGAGATAACAAGAGGTTGATACAATTTAGATGGACGATGGAGTTCTGTGGAAACATCGCAGGGAAGAGACAATTGTTTGTTTTGAAATGTGTGCTTGAGAGGGCGTTGAAGACATGGTGTGAAGCGGACTCTTTGTTGTACTTCCCCCGTTGGCCTTGGCCCAACTATTTTCATCCCAGAATCACGAGGGAGCCAGTTTGTGCTGTATATAGTGTCTGACAAACAGCACATACGCATTCACACATCTATATGTGAAAATATTCAAATACACAATGACGCACAACAGCGAACAGTTGCATGTGATGGCTTTGATATGGTAAACCTCTGGAAAAAAATTTTGATTTTTAAAAGAAATCACACACAATCTCATTTAATGATGAAGTAAGAGGTGTGAGAAGAGAACTGAGAAGAACATGGTGTATCAGACATTGAAGTAAAAAGTGGACAGTGCTAATGAACACAGCTGAATGTGTCTTATTCATTTGATGATACTTAAAGTAGCACTGAGTGCACTGTACTGTATAATGGATTAACATTAAAATTGAGAGAAAAAACACTCTGAAGAAATAGGACTGGCTATCAATTGTTGAAACTTTTTAAGCACTGGCCAAAATGTGCCTGTAGTGCAGAGTATGAAAAACTGACGATAACCAAAAGGTAATACTGAATGCTAGGTCAGATACCTAGTCTTGGATACTTTATCCTTGAGAAGATATTTTCTGATTTGAATCATAATTTGGTTGATCTTAGATAGTTACCTATTTAGTGAAAGTTCTAGCACAGATGCATTTTGTTTAAACAAATGTAAACACATGCATGTTAAAAGTTTGGCTTATTTTGTTAAATAGGATTACCAGAATCCTATTTAAGGTCATATCTCAAAATAAGGTATAGAAAAGTATTGTTTTGGTAATAGCAATATTTTATCTTCTGTTTCCAGCATTCTCATTTCAGTTACAGCTGATTGCCCTAATCATACTACTCATCATACACCCCAATAATACAGAGTAATCACCAGGGTCTGGCAATCCACTTGGTACCACATACTGTAGAAGATATTCCCTCTTGTCTCCATTTTATATACTGCTTAATGACACATTACATAGAGAAAAGATGAATTATCATGTGACTTTGATGTCCGGCCTTTCAGACCTCTCTCACAGACACACACTCACCACATGTCCACCATAGCCTGCTAATAACCATTAATAAAACTTTGGATGATTTCCATATGGGAGGAGGGTGATACATAGACAAATCATCAGATGATTTCATGACTGCACTGTCTATTATCTCTCTATTTTCCTTCTCTGTAACCTTGCTCTGAGCCAACCACTCGACCTGTCTCGCCCAATGAGATTAATGGGTCAGGGACTTCTGCTGGATTCTTGACAATCAAACGATCTCAAACCCTCTGCTCTTTTATTGTATCCAGTGACTGTTCTTTTCTCATAACCTTCTGTATTTCATATATTATACATTTTGGTACCAGTCGACCACTTGTTTCTAGCAGTGTAAGAGATAGTCTTTATCTCACTTTTCTCTCTCCAACAAAACACACACACATACACACGCACATATGCTGTATATATGCCACACACTGGCACAGGTAGTCCTGTGTCCAGACAGCCAGTCGTGTGCCAAATGTTTAATGAACATCGGCTGGCAGACTATCATGAGCAAACTCTGGCCCACACCACTGTTTGATGATTAGCTACAACCCATAGGGATAGACACACACGCACATACACAAGTACACACTTTGAATTAATGGCTGTATAGAAACAACACTGTGCATTCAGTTTATGCAGTGTTAATAACGAATATATTCCCAAAGCAAATTGGTGAATTAAAGACATTTGTCCATTTCTGTTTCTCTAATTTTCTATTAAAAACTAACCTCGCTCCATTTCCTGCTTCACCTCTTAACATCTATTTAGCTTTCTATTGTCTCTTTGTCTCTCATTCCTTAACTTCTCTTTCTCCCGACCTTCACATCTTCAAATCTATTTTCATGATATTTCCTTTCTTTCCATCTCCAAACAGTATGTCTGCCTTCCCCCTCCATTGTCATTATTTTTCTTGTGATAGACAGCTACTAGTCAACTGTGACAGCCAAACAAAGGGGCTTTATTTTCCAGCAAAGAAAAAGTAATCTCTTTTGCAGTAAGAAATAATAACAGAAAAAAGGCACTGTCACACACAAATAGGGGAGAGTTGCACAAGGATCTATTTTATACATCTTTTAAATGCCTTGATTTGTAATTCATATAAGCTGTACGTCAACTTCACAGGCTATGCACGAGCGTGTCCTAATATTAACTGACCAAGTGTACAACCATGCTGGAGGTTCTGTGAGGTGGTACTAAGGTACATTGGTGCTTTGAGCTAAACACTATGCTAAATACTAAAATTCTGTTGTTAAGCAGTAAATGTTTACCGTGTTTACCATATTAATTTAATGTTATAGCATGCCAACACTTGCTAATTAGCAGTAAACACAAATTGCAGTTGAAGCTCATGGGAATGTCATTAGTTTTGCAGGTACAGTGATAACTGCTTATAATGATCATGTCTGTCTGGGTCAAATTGATCACTATAAGCAGATGATTATTATAACCGAATTGTTTTTCTTTTTCTTTATATCTCATGCAGATTACCATCTAATTGACATTTGTATATTTATTACATGAATGTGAAGTAATGAAATGGACAGCTTCGCTATTTACTGAATTTTATTGACCGTTTCAAAATACAGTACATCTGTTTCAAATGCTTGTTGTTTTGCTGCCGCATCTCGTTAGCTCATTTTTGGCAATTTGTCATAAGCTTCAGGGAGACTACGTTTTTCATTGAGAGAAAATGACTTTCTTTTTTCCATCATGATTTCAATGTGCATGCAGCACCAGCCTCAGGTAACCAGCCGGAACAGGTTACCCTGAGGCAATAACTGCAACAGCCGTTAAGTACACATCATATGTGTATCACTGAAGTAAAGTTTAAAAAAAACAAAAACAGAATTACCATAGCTTTAATTTTTTTTCCATATGTTGTCATATGAACACTGTAAACGGACTACTTGATTACCATGAGTGAATTATTTAAACAGTATAGGAATGATTCTGTCCCAAGCTTTTTGATCCATAAAAGTGGTTGATCACTGTAACCATGATCACTATAAGCCACTTTATTTTGTCATAAACCAACATATTAACCAAATATTGGACAAATTGAAATTTTGACCTGATAATGGCGCTAGAGGAATAGTCAGGGGATCACCAGTATGATCTCAATTCACCTGCTTTATCTGTGTTGAACTGATTAACTGACTCTACCTACAGTGGTTGAAGCGTATGGTACTAACAGTCCATAGCTGTATGGGATAATTTGTATTTTATGCATAATGATGACAGCCCTGCAGGTGGCATAGGTCTTTTATTATTCTTGCTCAACTGTCTTGCACATGATGTCTAAAAATATGTTTCAATCCTCCATTTTGGAAGGAAAAAAACCCAATTAAAATCCTGAATTGACTCCAAGCTTGAGTTTATTTTTGGCCATATCAGCCAGCCCTATTTCATGCCAATTAATCATGATATTGAGATATTTCACATTATAAGTGACCTGCTGGTGGTGCTAGAGGTAAAGTCAAGTGATCACCAGAGTCATTAAGGCTCATCTTCTGGGCACCATAGGTATGTGTACCAAATTCCATGACAGTCAATCTGTTAGTTGTTGAGATATTTCTGTCTGGTGTCTGGTGGACCAACCAACTGACATTGCCACCCTTAGAGCCATGTTTCAAGCATGTCTAAAAAAGCTTAACTTATGTGTGCAGTGATTCACAGGATTGACAAGACCAAAAATTAGCCCTATAACATAAAATGCAAAATAACCATTTGAATAGTGTACTTTAGTAAATACATGTAATAGCATGGCAGAAGGCTCTTTGCCTACCAGACTTTTCAAGGTAAAACATGCCAGCTATAGGGTGTGACAAAGCACTGTAGATGAATACAAATATGTATGTTTCAGGAGGTCAAGAGGGCGGTTGTAAAGCACATGAGGCTGTTGAGATGTAGAGGTAGGTCTTCAAGTGATTTTTGAAGACGGAAAGGCTTTCTGCTGATCACACTGAATTTGGCAACTCGATCCTCCACTGAGTGACCATACAGGAGAAGAGTTTGGATTGAGATTTCCTGCCTTTCAGTAACAGTAGGACAAGTTGTTGTTCATTTGCTGATCATAGTGAAAGAGCATGTACCTAAATGAGGGAGTGGGTGCCGTGCTCGTGGCCACTCTGTAGGCCAGCATTAGTGAGTTATGCTTTATGTGAGCAGCAACAACGAGCCAGTGGATAATTATGAGACATGGAGTAACATGGGCTCTTTTTGGCTGGCTGAAGACCAGACGTGCTGCTGCATTTTGGACTTTTCGCAGAGATTTTACCGTGCATGCTGGCAGCCCTGCCAGGAGGGCATTATATTAGTCAAGGCGAGAGACAATCACAGCCTGTACAAGAAGTTGAGCAGCATTCTCAGTCAGAATAACTTATGTACTTAAGTTACAGTTACAACACATTGATGAATTGTATTTATAAATCAATTTCAATCAGTGAATCAATTAAATTTTATTGTCTTCACAGGCTATATGTACTGTAGCTCTCTCACCAATACAAGTCATTCAGTAGTTATTCGAGATCTTATCTGACACATTACCTTAAGTGTAAATAGTATCATAGTCTCATCTTGCACCCTAACCAGCATGACTAAGCAACTAATACTTTGAAGTGATAGTTATGTTATAACGTAGCTCTTACAAAACCATCACATACTGTACATGCACACACAAACACACATGCACATACTGTGGCATGACGAGGGGACATGTAGTGGAGGAGTGCTACATTCCCATACAGGATCGGCTGCAACGTCACAAAATGGCTGCCGTTGCACACACTATATCTCCCAGAATGCCTCACCACTCAGACAGGTGTAGGTGCTTAAGCCACCTAATTAAAGCAGGACTTGAGAACTTGACAGAGGCCGGAACAAGGGAAGCAGAGGGGCAGAAAGCCGAGGATTGGAAGGAGCTGGGCAAACGGACTTTGAAAAGACCACCTACATTCAGGAAAGTACCTTAATGAAGAAGAACTGTTCAAGTGGAAGAAGACACCTTAAAAGGGGAAAACTGACACTTTATGTTGAGCATGTTTTGGAGTTCTGTTGAGTTTTTAAAGAACTTTTTTCTCCTCTGGGATGTTTTAAGTTGGTTCTTGGACTTTAATTTTGATTGAAGAAATTACCTGAGTTACCTCTTAATGGCCGGCTCACTGGAGAATAAAACTTCAACTTCCCTTTGAACATCCTATTTGTGCCTGTTTTTTCAGTTACATTGCATTGCCCCACCCTAGCCTGTCCTGGTGACCTCTCATGACATTACAGCGCACACGCACACACAAATTAAATTCTGTAATACTTGCCCCACTTGCGCACCTCAAAACATTTCACACATAGCATAACGCAACGAGGGAATTCTAAGCAAGTATTCATTACAAAATGCAGTGAAAAAGACGTGCTTGATGTTGCATCAATTTGCAAAGGATGAAAATAAAAGCAAGATGTGTGTGAAAAATTCAGATGAGAAACCCGTGCAGTGTGAAAGTAATTCCCATAGCTGCAGTTTTAATTCATTCTTTTTCCATCATGCATCGCTGTTGTCTGTTTGCAGACACTTACACATTATATTAATTTTGACAGTCCGCCCTAGTCGTTTTTGAACAATGTAGTGTGTGAATGATTTCACCCTGGTTTCAAATAAAATAAAAAGGTACACCAAACTGTTGTTACATATACAGATAGGTAAATGATGAAATACACTGCAAAATATCCTGCATACACGCTTGCTGGTTTTTTCTTGATTTATACTTGTGCTTGACTGTGACTTATTTATTTAAAACTGTGCAAAGCCTCCCTGGTACTTTAGCACAAGAAACATGGTTAACAAAAAGAGAAACAAAGACTTGAGGAGGTTGCCAGCTGGGCAGAACAGATATTGCACTAGATAGATATGCTGTGAATGAGGAGAGATTAGGTGTTTAGAGACTCTTGCCTGTGTTAGGTAAGTGAACCGTAGCAGCAGGATGCCCCAAGTTATTCAGTTTAAGCGGAGCTCCATGTGTTTCTGATTAGAGGCGTAATAAATTTATATTAACCAGTGTTTTCATTAGCAAAAAACAACCACAATAAATTTATCACACTTCACACAGCAGTAAAGCCTTAACTTCGTTTGGGCTTTGTAATGCCTGATCATCATTTTCTTTTCATCTGTGCTCTTTAGGACTGGGCGATGCGACCTAAATCTCATATCCCGATATAGGTAATTTCATATCCCGATAACGATACCTATCGCGGTATAGCACATTTTAATTCAACGGATAAATAGTTGATCCGTCCCCTCCATTTCCCCCCGTCAGCATAAAGCCCCCTCCGTGTGTGCTTTTACATAGCATGCAGGTGTTCCGGATTCAGAGGCGTGAATGAGATCAAACTGCTCAGAGTTGTAAACTCTGCCATGAGGGAGGACAAAGACGTTGCTAGAACGAGAGGAGGACATTTCTCTTCGTTTGATAACATTAAAAGTTAAGTTAGACTTTTCTGTAGGCTTCTCGGCTTTAATAAAGACGAGAGAAAAAGAGAGAGAGAGAGCTGAGAGCACCAGAGAGAGAGAGCAGCTATGGTCAAGTGAGCTAGAGACTGAATGAAGAGAAGGAGCGCTGGTAGTGAGGAAGCCGGTGAATCAGATCAAGAAAACATTGTTTTCTGATTGTTTCACAGCCGTTACGTTCTAAACCACAAACACGGCCACACCCCCACACACCTCCGCTCAACACCGGATGTACGCTGCACCGCCTGGTTGCAGACTTTCACATCTTAGTAAGAACTTTAAAATCAACGTTTACTCTTTTAAAATCAAACTGTCAATATTCTTTATGAATTGTGAAGGTGGATTATATTTATAAGGCAGCAACAATAACTACCTGAAAATGTAAAGGAATAATCCAAGAGATTAATGTAACACAAACCTTTCAAATGTTTTTTTTTTTTTTTCTGAAGAATTTTTTCATGAACTTTTTATGAAGAGAACTGGTTTATGAAAACTGGTTTATATATGAAACCTTGTGACCTTTGGGCCTCTTAGCCTAACATTTAACATCTGTAGCTGAGATATGTGATAGTTGGGCCACATCTGAAACAGTACACTGAATCTAAACTATTACATTAAACATACATGGTTAGGAAATCATGCTATCAATAGTGGGTATTCAAGTTGTTTTAGAATATTTTCAAAGTTTGGACTGATCTCATAGATTCCCCATACTATGGCTGCAGTCTTTTCAGTGAAACAGAATATATGGAGTAGGGATTCTCAGATCACCTAGCCATAATAATCACTTTGCTCTCTACAGCTAAGAATTTGAGAGTAACCGTGAATTAATTAATGCTGTGATCAAGCAATATGGTGGTTTCAATCTACACATCTAAAAGGCACTATATCTGCATATTTATCCTGTTACATCTCCTTTTCTCAATAAAGCAGATTGAAATAAACCAACTGTCTTATGCACTTTGCTAGAAAGCTAGGACCTGACCAGTATACATGATATTTGATCCAGTTTTTCTTTGTGGCATATAAAAGATATGTTCCTCTTTAATGTATGATTGATGCCATAATATGTGCTATTTCTCTGTGTCTAGGGATGTCAACAGTTAACCGTTAATTGGTTAACTGCTAAGAATATTTTTGACCGGTTACGCATGTATCTATAAGTTAATTTGCATACAAACTCTGCTAACGGCTAGACAATTACGTATTGACAACATCAAATATTCTTTTTGAATGGATAAAGTACTGGTGTAAAATCGACTTCTACAGGAAATACTGTATTATACGTTGTTTGTAGCATTAATGTTGCTAGGTTAGCAAGTGTCTTAAAATCTGTTTACATGAGTGTTTTAGAGTCAGTCAGCCCTAAAAATGTTTCGTTAGTCCAGTTTAACCTGCAGGAGTTCCTGAAGGCTCGTGTAACGTGTTTTTCTGCAATAGAGGAAAAAAATTCATGACGAGTGAAAACAAGTCTAAAGCATCTTTTGACATCTCTACTGCAGAAACGGAATATGTCAAGCTGCCAAATACCACTGTGACAGATGATAAGGAGGTCAAAAAGACAAACAGGCAGTTTTATAAATGCTAACTGTCAGAGAAATTAATTTTTGACCACTACCAAGAGCCTGGCAGGAGATTGTGAGTATGTAACTATATTATGATGTAAGTTATATTCAAAAGGTAACATTATTTTTCCAAAAACAGCAAAAAAACGGAGGGGGTGGGTCGTCTTATAATCAAGGTCACCTTATATTCGTAATATTATTTATATTCATTTCTTGAGCCCAAGTACATTATGCCATCGAGAGCTACTGTGACTAAACGCATTGAAAAACCCTTTGAGGAGAAGAGAGATGAGCTGAAAGTCAAGCTAGCTCTGACCACCGACTGCTGGACAGCTCTCACAAACGAAAGCTACATCATGGCTTTTCTTAAAAATGAACTGGTTGGTTATCGGTTAATGGGTGGCGGTCTGTTGAAAGCAATATTAACTGAAACTGACATCCTTATCTATGACACTCTTACTGCCTGTCTATTTAATGAGCCCTCATGAGAGGCTGTTGTCACCAGGCCCGCACATTGTTACTCAAACCATGCACACGCGTATATATATCACATTATAGTAATCATATTTAGAAATGGGAAACAATTCATAATAGCCTATACCTATGATATATGTACTATATGTATTAATCAAAACTGTGCTAAAAATTAAAGGTCATGATTTGATGTCTTTGCTGGACACTGAGGACAACAATGCCTTATACTTTGCTGAAGCTTTACACATTATGTATCACGTCTTCTGATACATGGTTGTTATTATTAAATCCAAAATGAAAACCAATCATTGTGAGCAGAGACCAAGCAAGATGAAAAAAGCATCCGCTGAGGTCAAAAATACGGCAGAGAGAACCAGAGTAGTGTTTCCCCTATATTTATTATCAGCACCACTGCTAAAATTTCACACTATCATCAGTATAAATGGGCTACTAATGATTTTCACTCGCACACTGTGCAAGCTCAACAACACCCTACGTTATCATGGAAATATTTTGAGTCATCAACTTGTGTCAAAGTCACTAACAGGCGGACTGTGGTCTGGGTCTGGACCCAGACACTGTCCTATCCAGACCCAGACCGATAACGGATAAATTATTGAGATTTATTAAAGTTTGACGAAGTGTTTCTATTTTAACCGGCCCAGCATTACGGCACTGGTTTAGCGGCCCGGGGACCTCACAGACCAGTTGCATGCATTGTAAATCATCTCATATGATGCTACTCAGCCAATAAAATCTGTGCATTCCGATAAGCATTGCGACTCGAGTCAGTAAGTGAGATACACACATAGGGGAGAGATGAGACCAGAGACAACAGTCAGAGAAATAAATGAGTCAGAGTAAAGTAATTTCACATGGCGTGCTCTAAAGAGAGAAAAGTAGACATCGAAAACAGAGCTTTTCATCAAGAATGGACAGACTCTTAAATGCACATTATTCCCACGGGCAGTTCAAAACCAGTATGCATCAGCTTTGGGGGGGCCGCCCAAAGCAGAGACATCCCCCCACTCCCCTCAACCCCCACCCCCACCCCCCAGGCAGTCAACCTAGGGGAGACACTGCAGAGACAACAGCTAAATTAGAACAGGTTGCTTCAGGTAGTCTTGTGCTTGTAGATAGGGTTGTTAAAAAAACTAAATTGAGGCTACTAATGCACAGTATTCTCTTAATGAGGTAAGGCAGAATGGACAATCAACCCTGACAGAATCGGTAATTGTTGACGACAAGCGAGAGGAGTAACAGAAAAAAGGAGAAAGCCATTATCCAATTAATCTGCTTTAAGAGGAGAACCTTCTCTCTTGCTGGTTGGAAAGGGAGGGGGGCAGAGCAAATGTGCATAGTTGTAGTATACTGTAAAAGGTATGTTGTGTGTTTATATTCTGTAACATTGCTGTCAGTGCATATGTTTCGCATTTTATGTCTTAGCTGTTTACTCTTTTCACAGCCCAACATTATTATGAACATTTAATTAGATCTACACATTGGTGGATTTTACATCTAAATCATGAAAAGTAAACAAAGACACACTGTCACATCCAACTACAGAGCTACAGCTTCAGAAATTTCAAAGCTGCACTTCCAGACCAATCTTTGCCACCTACTGGCAAGAAAAGAAACACCAGCAACAATAAGGCAAGGAAAGTAATACCTTCAGCAATTAAAAAACTCCTAACCAGAATTTGTTTGTCTCCTCCACATTTACCGGAAGATAGCTATCCATAAACTGTAGAATTAAAGGTTTCAATTCCTTCCTCAAAACACAGTTGACAGCCTTTCATGGTTCACCGCAGTTCATGGTTCAGGTCATTTGCTGCTGTTTTCTTGTGCAAGTTACACTTTGGTGGCTAAGAACAAATGAAACCAACCACGCCCTACTGTCTTCCATCTGACACAACAGTCTAACAAATTAGTACTTGCCAGACAAACACTTTTCAAATACTTAATTAAGCCAGCTAACCAACTAACAAAGGGGTGTGAATCATGAAGGGGAACAAAGTGAATTGTTGTCTGTGAATTCAGTTTCAAGGGTTTGTAAATGACAGATAAGCTCTTCCTTGCAAATACTCAGTGGCTGTATGTTTATGACAATAGAAAAGACTACCTGTATGTAACACAGGTCACATATGAATTCTGCATTCTACATTATACGCCTTTATTAGATAGCAGCAGTACAGTGAAGACAGAAAACAAGGGGAGAGAGTGAGTAGAGGAATTACATGCAGTAAAGTTTCACTGCCGAACTTAAATCATGGAGGTTGTGGTGGCATGCGTCTTAACCAGTAGGCTACTGGGGCAGGCCACACAAAACTACAAATTTGAAGATGAACCCATACATATGGTTTGGGAGGAGGAGGCAGGGTGTTTGATTGTGGAGTGGTTGGGTTTGGTAACATGAGCAGCTGGACAGATGCCAACAAGGCACTGTTCTCCTCTAACAATCTATACATGAAACAGAGGGCTAATATCAACAGAGTGATACCTTAAAGGTTTTATATCACTTCCTGTTTACCAAAGCTTCTGTGCTACCATATGGTACAGCATCTCCATGACAACCATGTTGGTCCTGGGTTTGGAGAGCTGGTGATCCAGTAAGCTTTGTACTGACAGTGGTGGTGGAAGAGAGGAGAGAGGCATTGATTGATAAGCAAAGCTGCCTACCTCAGGCTCTACTTGGCTCTGACAGGGACAAAACAGCAGTCTGCTGCGCCTGCCACTGACATTTGTTATAAATCATTGGCAATTTCATCAGTCGAGAGTGAGAGACAGAGAAAGCCAGAGAGAGAGGGAGGGAAGAGTGACAAAAAAAGAGAAATAGACACCTGTCTCTTGACATTGTTTATTCCATTTTTTTTACTTTGAGCTCAACATCCATGTACCTTTCCTTCTCCTTTTCATTTTCCGTCATGATCCTCTATGCCTACCCAGAAACACCTATCAGTTATGCAGTACACAACCATATAACAAAGCAGAAGGTCAGGACATCTTTACTCAAAAGAATTGTGCTCTAACTCCCCTTGAAGGGTCAGTTCACCCAAATTACAAGAAAACATTTTTCCACTTATGCCAGTGGCAGACAGTTTCAGTTGTTTATGCTGAGATTTGGGATATCCATCTCTGAAATTTTTGCCCCCATGATGGGTGTTTAATTTTTTTGTGATATAGCTCAATTGAGCCTTTCACCCTTCAGAGGCAAAATTAGGAGACAGAAGACAAAAGAAGACATTTCTGTTGTATGGAAACTGGTTGTTGTTTAAGGCACAATGATCGGTTAGTTGATGTATGTGTGTGTATTAGTTGAAACTCTAAAACAACCTATAACTCAAACAAGTTGGATTGGTATGTAGCACAAAATACACATTAATAATGATGCAATTCTGAAAAAAGACCACTGCTTCACCTGTGTGCAAATGTTATGCCTAACTCCAAGGCTTGTATACACTATATAACAAAAGCCAGGATTCAGCTGTTCTAGACAAATAAGAGAGATCTTACACAAGCCCACCCTACACATAAGGGTTCTGCCTATGCACTATAAGTGCAAGTGGGTCAGATACAAGACTGGCAAAGTCCTTGATCCTCATCTTTTCAAATATGTATACACAATCTGAAGCTGTCTTGTATGGTATGGAAACAAGTTGAGCTCCAGAAGAAAACTGGTCTCAGAGGTGGGAACTACATCTAAAAATAACTATCTAGATATAATGCAAGAACAAACAATGGTTTCATGGACTTCACGATCCATAAGGCTCCTGTCTACTGAGCCATTTTTCCTTCAATTTTTGTTTAAATTACTTTTCTGCACAAATGAGCATGCAGCTAACAGAAACTGCAAATTGCAGCTTCTTGTCAGATGTTACCTGGCATATTTGTGTCACCTAAAAATTTGCTAATTTTCACGTCTGTTTTTCCAAAACAGGTGTGAAAACAATTTTATGTGGCAGAACTATGTTTTTTAAATTTAGCTGGTAATACCTCTGTACTTTTACTTGAGTAGGATTTTAAATGCAAGACTTTTACTTGTAATTAAGTATTTTTACATTGCGATATTGATACTTTTACTTAAGTAAAGGATCTGAGTACTTATTCCACCACTGTTTAAATGTTATATATTAACAACATGTGACAACAGGGAACCTGTCATTTCAAACTAGGCTACTTCATTACTAATGATTACTATAGCTGAATAAGTACAATAGAAATAGAAGTGACTGTTCAACTCTGACAACTGTACACCATCTATGTAGTCTGTGTATGGATAAACACAGGCCTTAGATACAGTTCCATCACGTCTAAAATCTCTAACAATGATCCTGCACGTCTCTAACAGTTACAAGAAAGAGAGTCAGCTTCAGGACACACTTCAGTAACATTACTTGTAGTCATGGGTTGAGACTGAGAGTGACGTGGTAAATGACGTGCAAGAAATAACATTATAGCCTATCTTTTTTTTTGTGACTAAATTATGGCTCAACAAACTTGTTGACGTTTGCTATGACATTCAAGTTAGCTCTACAAGACTCAACATCACTCTCAACTTACATTATATCACTGCAACAAAGGGCATTATTTAGGTATTTTCAGAAGTGTAACTGGGAAACTGGGCATGCTTGTCATCATAGAAATAGATCATATGATTGTGGTGTTTTTAAAAACTTCAGCGTAGAGGTGTGAT
Organism: Thunnus albacares; assembly: GCF_914725855.1. NCBI lineage: Eukaryota > Metazoa > Chordata > Actinopteri > Scombriformes > Scombridae > Thunnus > Thunnus albacares. The sequence continues at coordinate 26,748,511 of NC_058106.1, forward strand.
GTTTATTGCAACTTCTGCTGCCTTACCTTCGAAACACAGCTGCGCTCACTCCCTGAAGCTGCTCCAGTCTGCAGATGCCTCTCTGTGCTTTCTGTGGCACAGCAGCATGCACAGCCTTCAGGGTTGATAGGCTATTATTCGTGACGTGTAACCAATCAGATAGTGCTGTGGGTGGGACATTGCTCGAGACCACAGAATGGTGACTACAGACAGAGGCTGCTGTATCAGAGCCAAAGTAGTGCATATTGGCAATCGGATAAAAATAATAATGATTCCAATAATCATAAAAATGCTGAAAAGCGGATCTGATAATCAGTCAACCCCTAATCCAAAATCCATGTCAAGAACCTTACAGTATGGAACAATGGTCTACATTGTTTAGTGGGACCAACAATGTGTTAGTGAAGCAGGAAACTCTACTTGTGGATGCAATGCAGCAATTTGGGATTAGACGATATATGCTCTAAACTTTAAGGCTATGCCTGAGGGGGTAAAAGCTACATACTACTTCTCCTTCACTATTTGAAAAACCAGGAAAACTGTTAAAGCATACATTGTTGAAAGGGCTCCATAAAGAAATATACTACATAGACAAACAGTCCCCACACAGATGCATCACCACATAGTGTATTATTTCATCTCCATACCTTTCTCTCTCACTCTTTGTCTCTGTATGCTAGGCATCTATCGACCACTTCTGGAAACTTAATAAAGCTGTAACAGAGGTGAGCTGGTCTCTAGTCATTGTTTGTTGATATTTATTCATCTTTGTTTGGATCTTCAAAGTGGATCATTTTAGCCTATTAAAGTGGAAGTCAACTCCTTTACACCCTTTCATTGAAGTATGAATCCTTCGCAGTCTTGAGAACTGGGACAAAACAAAAGATAATGACTTACATCTAATAAAAAAGATGACATAAGTAAGATCCAAACCAGTTATCTACAGAGTCAGTGTGAACTGCCAATGTGTGAAGTTGAATTTGCACATGAAAAGCGCAGTGGTTTAACGTTAAGTGTTTCATTATTTGATTCCACTACACTGCCAGGAAAGGAGATCAGAGACTTTTCTTTTTCCCTGATCTATTTTGGTGCTCATCATTTTCCCCTCTCTAACACCTGAGACAGATAATTATCCATTAAAAGGATAAAGTGCTACATTTTGTCGTTTCTTTCCAAGCAAGATGTTTTTAAATGTGACACAGCAGAGTGACAAGCAGGAAGGCCAATGATTATAGTAATTAGTTAGAAAATAACATCAAGTCATTAAAAATAGTTTTAGCACTCGCGGGCTATTATATGTAGTTATTTTAGAAGACACAGTCCCTTTTGAAGTTGAACTCTTTAAAATGTTCTCTATTCAAACTTAAACACACCCACAGTTCATTTATCTAGTGTCTTCATGTGGCTATTTTTCACAGGCACCCACGGACTATTCTTTGCATGTTTCATGAAACGATATGGTATCATCTTTTAGTTCTGCCCGTCTCTCACGTACAGAGACTTCGCATAATCACTCACCTCCCTGATAAATCATGTCCCCTCTGCTGTAACCCAAACACCTTCCATTGTCAGAGCTCTGGCTCAGCTCACGGGAAAGGCTGATGGATGATTTACAGGCAGCCAGCCTCTTCTCTCTAAAACCCTCCTAGGTGGATAAGCCTTGTTCATTAACCCTTTCACATTTCTGAGCCCATGCAGGCTGACCGGTCTTACACTTTGTCCATGTAACAAGAAGAGAACAATAAGGAAAGATGTGATCCAAGGGCCACTTCAAGTTTATGTGTTTGGCTAGGGCAAATAAGGGTTTAGGTACTATCTTTTTTCCACTGTAGTCTACTCTAAGTAGCACGGCTGAGAAGCCAATGTTTGCTCCCAAAGACCTCACATGAGCCTTCTGCTTCCCTTTTATAATCAATCAGGAAAGGTCCATTTCCCATTTGTGAAACATTCTTTGTCAACAAAAGTTAAATATTTGTTAAAAGCATGACTGTAATCCCAACATTAATGATTCTGATAACATTGAGGTTGATGTACTGCATTACAGATTTTGTGCATTAAGGGGTTATGTACACAGTATAGCCTGTGAACGTCACTGATGTAGCGATGTCACTGGAAGATGTCGCACACCTTCTAGAAAAATAATCAAGTCACGCACTGGGGCTATGTCGTCTACAGAGCTACCAGGTGCAAGCCAGAAGAACTGATTGCTAACCTCAGACTCATTTTGTATACTGTATGTAAACACACACACATACTACAAGAGTGTCATTGTCATCAAAAGAGGATGAGTCGCAGCAGTATCATCATCTAAGTACCTAGGGAATGCTGTTAGTTTGAGCAACATTGTTCACAAAATTGAGAAACAAAGTGCCCCAGCCTCTTGTCCATAAAGGCCTATAGCAATGCTGTGTAGATAATTGATGTTGGGTATTTGCTTTTGCAGAACACACTGTATCTAATTTATTCACTTCTTATCCAAGCCAAAGGATATATTAGAAATAAGCAAAGATCATGAGGCAAGATTTAACTGGGGAATGGCCACATATGCATGTCTTTATTTGTGCTTTGGAAGACAATTAAATGACGTAGTTCTGGCAGCATTTAGAAACTCCCCACTGTGTGTGTTGCATCGGCAGAAAGGGAATTATGGACGGAACTCAAAGTGAGAGTAATGAGGTACACAAAGCAGCAAAGCCAGTATAATCAGCTACATCCCGACATCCCTGCTCAACCTGCTTGTTTTTGCTGGTATCAGAAAAATTTTATTCTGAAGAATCAAATGAGCAATTTTCTGTATTTTAGTTTGCAAATGTGAGGTGTGTTATATCAAAACAAATGTTATAAATAATTGTGTTTGGCTAGAGGTGTTCCTGCATGCTGAGCAGAATCTGTGTGTATACCAGTGTGAGTATCTGTATGTGGCTGCCTGTGTGGACAAACACAGAACTATCTGTGAAATACATTTAGACAGCCTTGTCTGACATTGTAATTACCATTCAAACTAGCCAGGCTAATTACCTCCCTGTTTAGAAAAATAATCAGGTTTGTACACAAATCAAGGCTAGCCAGAGACGCTGCAGTCTGAAAACCAAAACAATTATCAAGTCTACTGGGCAGGATTATTATGTTTTCCGTTTAATCAAAACTTGCATTAAGAGTTAAAGTTATCATTATTGTATCATTTAGTTTTCTAAAGATTATTGCAAAAATCTCTAAATTATTCATTATATTCCGTCAATCATTTTTTTCTTTTGAATTTGTTACAAATTCTAACCCCTATTCCCACTGGGCTCCAATGTGATTAATTAATTAAGGGTAATTAATATAGCTTGTTTACAAAATATGTTTTACTATCCCCTACAATTTTTCCTTCATTAGTAGCAGTGAATGAAAATTATATGTAAAAAAAAAATGTAGTTATGTGAAATTTGGAGCCAGATATTTTAAGATAAAAGACTGAGAATCAAAGTCAAGTAAGCACTATTTCAAATAACAGGCACAACAAAGTTTCTAACTGACCACATGAAAATTTAGTCTCATAGAGACTGGAGACTTGTCATTGCCTTTGACCATATTGTGGATATGCAGCTGGTCTGCAGGTTGAAAGCAACATAAAGGGCCGACGCAGTTGTCATTTTCCCATCCAGCGCCCACGTTGTTAAAATAGCAGTGGCACTTGCGCCCATGGGCATATTGGTCTAAAAGTAAGGTGTGGTCAGGCACATTGTCGGCACATTGCTATCTTGAGGCAGCAGAGAGCGATTGCGCTATTGACCAACAAAAACCTGGTCTAAAGTCAATGGTGCAATGTTTCACTGTTATTTTAAGGGCACATTATCAAGACAGTAATATGCACCTACACAGGCGGGTGCACAACATACACTCTGCTTGCACACACAGGACGCGCAGCAGGCACAAACATGCAAAAGGTAAATAAAAGGATTACAATGTGAAAGATTGTTATTGTGTATGTTAATATATTTTAAAAAATATATGTCATAATGCTTAGTCATAATATTTATCAGAATTAACTAATCGCAGTAATGATGGATTAAATTGTTTAATTATTTGACCAAATCGTGGCAATACATGTAGGTATTTAAACAGACGGACAACAACGGATCAGACACAGATCGACTTTCCTGCTGCATCAATACATGATAACATGAGGAACACGTGAGGAAATAAATGAGGTGAAAACAATTATTAAACTCACAAAGGAAATAAATCTGCACAGCTTCTAGCTGCTGCCAGCAGCCGGATCAGATCCTTGGAGAGCTGATCAAGTCCTGAGAACTGTGTTGATGATTCTTTACATGATTAAAATCAATGATTTAACAACAATATTTAACAAATATTCTTCAATTTTTGAGAGTACAGTGATCAGGTTTCCATACTTTCAGCAATTAAAACCCTGCTGATTTGACCTGTCACTCCATGACTGAACAAAACGATTTTAAAGAAACTAAAGCTGTAATTTAAAAAAACAAACCTTTTCAAAAACCAAATGAAGATAAATTGGCGACAAATTAATGAGCAGGATCTTAAACTGGTGGTCTGCTGCTGACCACAGGAGGGTCCAGGAGCAGCAGTGTGCTCGTTATGGATCGTTTGCTTTCACTTTGCGCACGAGCAGATCCGTTTCCTCTGCAGAAAAGTGCTCCTTCTTACTACTTGGCAAATGCGCCATCATAATAGCAATCCGGCCAGGTGCAAGCACACCTGGCTCTTAAAGGGAATGGAAGATGACACTGTGATTGGTTTATTGCATGTTATGCTGAAAACACACCCATGATTAATTAGGAGACTATGGACAACCCCTTTGAACCATGCGCCTGGCACATCAACCAATTTTCCGCCGTTAAAATAGCAAAAGCTGATTTGGACACACCCTCAATGCAATTGCACCATGCGCTTCAGACCGTGTGCTTTAGATCGTTAAAATGGGGCCCAAAATCATCAACGATTAGTCTAGGGCTCTTCTAGAAAACAAAATTGTCCATAATTTGAGTGAGGCAACTGTACAACCTCAGGATCAGGCATTCAAAACACAAGTCAGTAGTGCGGCACAAGGAACTGATCCAACACTATGAAAAAAACAACAAATATTTTGGCACAGATTTACCTACACTACTGACAAAGTGGAAGTCAGCTGCTTTATAAAAACGTGTGTTTGTATTAATATTCTATTGCTTTTTTTAAGAACATGAAAATGTTTCAAAAACAGAAAAAAACAAGCCTGGCTATGCAGCACTGAGTGTGCAATGGCAGGCTTTTTAAAATAATCTTTTTGTCCGTGCCCTTTGCCAGCTAGCAGCCATTTCCTTTCCTTTACTCCTCTGCCCCGTATCTGCTTTATTGTGATGCTAAACAGTGAGTTTTGACATTCAGAAGGGCCCTGCCAAAGGACAGGCCAGTGGATGCAGTAGAGAAGAGAAGGCCTTAATGGGTTCAACTGGAATCGAAAGCATCTGCTAGTCTCCACAGGCTGGAGGAGAGGGAAATGTCAAGTATGGTTATTATAGAGTAGGCAGCAGCTCTAGGAATTTTCACCTGAATGAAAAACAGTCTCGGACAATGCACATTCACAACCTACATCTCCACACATTAACGCCCTTACTGAGGCAGTGAATGAACCCATTCACACCGTGATGCATGTGCTAGAGTACTGTGACGCACATGTTCACAAGCACAAACAAAACAAATACACACACAAACGCAGACATACAGTAATTGCATACACTTACATGAGGTGAGGTACAAAAGGATCCTTTTTCATTTCTGTATGTTCTTTGTTACCTTTGGTAGAATCGTCACTAAAAAGACTTCAACCAAATTCGATTCAAAGGTAAATCTGTCATCTCCTGAATGGCAGGGAAAATCACATGTTTGTGAAGTGTTCATACATCTGCAGAAAGTCTTAGAGTGAGTATTTCTTCACAGGATCACTTGAGCTTGTTTGCTAATTTGTACCCCCAAGGATGGTAATCAAAGCTAGTGCCAGACTAATGAAGCTTTTTAGCTCAGAGGCCAGAGACACATACATGGTCCTGTGCCTCAAGGCTAAGTGTCTACAAGGGCGTGTGTATGTGCTAAAGTGAATGCATGTGGCTGTATACAGTCAAATGTGTGAATGAATGAATGTATGTGTCGGTTTTTTATTTTTATGTGTCATGCCAAACATTTGGCCCATCCCCTTAGGATGACAAGAGACCACTATTTTACAAAACATACATCTTATGTATTGCATATAAAAGTCATATGGGAAAAAGGAGAAGAAACACAAACAAAATAAAAACAAAACAAAACAAAAATCCCAAATGAACTGTTCACATAAAGAACTGTTGCATATCTACAGACTATCTCGATAAAGAGCTTTTTTCCTTGTCTCCCAGGCTTTCTCCAGATAACTGGCTAATTTATATGTTTCATATGTGAACAGCCAACTCAGTGTTCGTGCATCATCCATATTTACAAAATCAATATGTATTTTTATCTTACTAAACAAAGCATTGCACAGTTCACAATAAAAAGGACAGTAGAAAACAAAACAGGACTCATTTTCTATATCACTTAGCAGCATATCGGACAAATCCACTTTTCCTCTTCTAGATTAACATACCGTCCAGTTCCAACAGTCAGAGGTAAAATATCAGATCTCAGCTGGGCACATACAGATCTTTGCTTTTTGGACAAATCATATACAACATAAATTTCCATACCATATTCAGTTTTTATCATTGTAAAAATATGCAGTTTTGGTTTAGTCCATATATTGTCAGCCCACTGCCCTCTGTCCTTGGCTAACACAGACTCTCTAAACAAACCAATGTTTTATTATTAAAAAAAGCCTCAACAAACCCAGAGTTGCAGAACAAAGTGCACACATCTCTAGACCAAGAACCAACAATTTGTTTATCCCAGATAAATATTACTACCTACTTTCTTCCATATCAAGTAACCAATTACAAAACTGAATAACACATATCTTCCAACGAGCCTCACAATTCCCATTCCATGTCCCCCACTATAGCCAACTTTGGTCCATTTTTGTGCACACCCAGAAACCATAGCACTGTTTTGCACTGATTCACACAGAGATATTTCTAAGGCCCCTAACCACAGCAGTATAATCAAGCACAGGACACACACAAGTTTGAAACAGTGTAGAGTGTGTTTGCAAACTCATATCCTTCAAATTTTTCCTTTACCAATGATTCTTCCCAGAGTTCTACCTGCTGATTCAGCAAGAACCTTAACGTCTTGTATGACATTCATATGTTCATCAATATAGAAAACTGAGATATATTTATATGAGTCTGCATAATTCAGCTTATGTGATCCAACTTTAAACCGGTGAGTACAGCAGGTAAATGAGGGTTTTCTAGAGTGGATTATTAGGAGTTCAAGACCGAAGGGCTTGAACCACACCCATTTGTGTCTAGATAGGTTTTCCGCCATTTTGAATTTTTTGAAAAACACACTTTTTGAGATCTCCTCCTAAACCATAGGTCCGATTGCTACCAAATTTTCTGTGGATCACTACTGAGGGCGTGACTCAGTACATAAATAGACCAAAGTCAACAACCATTGGGCCAATCATCACAAAACTTGCAGGATATGTCCATATAAGTACCTGAAACATACTCTGAAAATCAACCACTCAACCACTAGGGGGTACTACAAATGCAAAAATATTTTTAATCAAGCTGTTGAGACTTTCAACTTCTAATGGTCTGCGTTGGTTGGTTAATAAATAGTCTCCATTTTTTACAACACTCAGTGCTGGAGAGCATCTGATGCATTTTGTCTTCGGATGGCGATAGTAAAACTATGTCATCTGCATACAGAAGAATACTTATCACCTCCCTTCTACACATTAGCCCACAAGATTTAATTTCTTTGGCCACATTATTTATATAAATTGCAAACGGTGTGGGGGACAAAGCATCACCTTGTTTCAACCCTGATTGAGGTTGGGAAGCAGTTTGTATGATACTCATTCAATCTGACACACTATTGACTCACTGTAGAGAGCTTTTAGAGCCCTGTAGAATTTTCCATTCATCTCATACTCAATAAGTCTGTAAGGTAAAAGAGCCCTATTGATCATATAGAAAATCCTCTGAAAGTCAATACAGCATTCATATGTTGACTTGTTTTCACTAACATTGTTTGTTATAATTGTAGATAATACAAAGATATGATCAAGACATGACCTTGACTTACGAAACCCATTTTGCTCTTCCATGAGGAGTGATTTTTTTCTCTAGATACAAAATGAGTCTCTCATTAAGTATAGCTTGTAAACTGTGCTCATTAGGCTGATACCTCTGTAATTTAATGGAACCCTGAGGTCCTCACTTTGGGATTTTGGTATTGAATTTGTAATAGATTTAAGCCACATAGATGGTATTTTGCCAGATTCAAAACATGTTTTAAATAACTCGCACAAAATATCAAATAATTTGGGTGATTTTAGTATTTCATTTGGTATATTTTGAACTCCAGTTGATTTTCCCAATTTTGCTTGGGGAAGATTTCAGCTTTATGCATAGACTGCCATAATTCCTTGAACTCCTTATTCCAATAAGGTTTCTTGTTAAATATATAAAAGCTTTATCAACTTCTATTTCTTCTTTATTCAATTTTCAAAAGCTACTATACCAGTTATCAAGATTTTCTTCTTCCTAAAACAGAATTTTAAATCATTCTTCATTTTCAAAAAAGTTGATAGTTGTAAACCAGAAAATAAGAAGTTAGCTGGTAAAAAAAATATTTTTTGTGGGAGAAATTAGGAGACTCTCCTGAAGAGATGCATAATAATGAGTCAGTCAGTCTTTATTAAAAAAAAACCAACATCTTTCTCCAATTAGATCCATACAGTTTGTAAATCTAATTAATTGATTTGGGGCCAATACTTCAAAGACGTTTGTAAGCAGTCATATGGTACAAGTATATAGTCAGAACCAGAGCTAGTCACAGCTTTACCCCTGACAGATACAGATGTATAATTATCATTCAGAGGGCATATCCTTCCATTAACAAAACATAACTTTGATTCTTTTAAAAATTCAATCATGTGTATGAGTATAAAAGGGTGGTATAATAGCAGATCAGCAAAGCCCAAATCCCACTGTCTAAAGGGAATCCAGCATCAAACAGATCCTGCTGCCTGAGGGCTGGCCTTCCTGTTCTATCGGAGTGGAAACTCCTATCGCTGCACTTAGAGCTTCTGGATCAGTGAGAAGACACATATCAGGTAGAGTGGCAGCAGAAATGACAGTGCGGGAGAGAGACAGAGAGATGAGGTAGTTTGGAAGAATGAGATCATTTTATCACCACAGACTAAAGTGGTCCTGGGAATCATCAACAACAGGAGCCTTGGTGTTTGTTCCTATTTCAGTATGAGTATGGTGCTCCAGAGAATGATATCTGTATATGGGACTGTTTACAAATTGGTTATTGCAAGAAAGTGAGTTGAATTTTAAACTATTCATTATCCCCCTTTCATCACTCCTACCTAAATTCTCTGCGTTACCTCTGAGTCAACACAGCTTAGTGCCAACCATAGCAACACATGCATACAGAGATGTGGCTTCTTTCTCCCAAGGCCCACGATGTGACCAGTCACAAATGTTAGCCTGGAGCACAAAACCACACAGCCAGCCTGCTGAAAACATAAACAAATAAAGGAATAACATAAATGTTTGACAAGATGGAAGCAGAATTGTGGCAAGAGTGGGAAAAATGTTTCTCAGGCACCTCTAATGCTCCTTTACCAAAGGTATTACCAAAGAGACAGAACTCAAGCACCTCCCTTTGTAGAGGGCATAGATATTAAGGGTAGATAGTACTCATTTCCCTCCCATAACAACATAAGTTCATATAATAATCTCCCTAGCTCTTTCTCTCCCTGACGGCTATGTGATATGGCTGCTGGCATTGGTAAATGTGGGAGGACCAGGAATGTGTGTGGCTGGGCGATAAGGCTGCTGTAAAATTTAATTAGCACAAAGCCATGGTGAAAATGACTTCATTTCTAACTGCATTATTAACTAGAGTACTATGTAAGAGCCTAGTCTCAGTCACCGTATATAACAGGTTCATGAGAGAGAGAGGGACAGACAAAGAAAGAGGGAGGGGGAGAGAGAGAGAGAAAAAACAATGACAAATTAACAGATTTGAAAGGGATAAAAATAGTCTTAAGACTTTAAACTAAATGCCTTATAAATCTTCAAACGTTTCACCCACTGGCTTTCCTGCATCTGTTCCTAAGAAACATAAGGTGTACATCAGGGTAGGCAAAAGTTGAGACAGCATGCATGTGAAAAGGAAAAACGAGGAGGATCTCCAAAGCCGTCTGAATAGCAATTCCACATTAGCAGTTTCACCTGCTGTTTGGGGCCTGAGCTAGTGTGAATGGGCTGATTAGGGTCCTTGACTCGACATGCTGAACACCACTTTCTATTTCACGATCCACAGCCTTTATTACAGGCCAGCTTCCTCATAATCCAGCTAAAAGTGGATATCTGAGGAGCCTGATCGGCTTAGGACTTGGCTAAAAACGTGGGATGTACAGCAGAGCGACATGGAGCAGAGTGCAGAGGTATTCGTTATCATCTGTTTTCTATTTAGGACTGAGTGGGCACAGTTGATCTCAGTGTCTGTGTGTGTGTGTGCATACATGTATGTGTGTCCACTCTACTCTCATCCATTACACTGACCTCTCCAACTAGTCAAGTGTATATATTGCACACCATTCCACTTTCTCATTTTCTTCCATTTTAGACTGGGCATGGATTACAGATATTACAATACTGTGAACAATGGTATATTTTCTAGAGCTGCTTTAAGCTCGCCCTCTTAGCATAGGCTAACACAATCATTATTAGTTTAAACACAACTCAATGTGTGTGCATCAAAATTCAGCATGTTTCATTGGAAAAGGTCTCTGAATATTCAGGGCTCCTGTAACAGCACGAGTGGGAGCCATTAAAAGACATTTTTTATTATTATGTCTTTGCCTCTAAAGTGACATACAAGTAAACAGCATCACGATCCCTCTGTGTAACATATCACCTGCAAAACCATAATTTCTAACCAAAAGTTTTCAGATGGAACTTATTTCATGTTACCCACCTTTTGTATTACACATAGGGCACATGGTGTCTTTTCAGATAAATGCAATTCAGTTATCCCAATATAGACACTAGGTGCTCCCTGCTCAAGGGCAGCAGTGGCAAAAAAAAATAGAGAAGAGTGGTGACCATGGGTTGCAGGTTCAAATGCCAGACCAGCTGAATGAATCTGGGACAATTAATAACCAACTACACAAGTATAGCTCCTAAGTGGCCGACAGATCAGACTGTACTGGCCAGCTTCCATGTGTGACTGTGACTATGTGAGCTTGCAGCAGGGCATTCCTGGAACAGAGAGTATTGTTCACAGTGAAAATTGAATAAACGTAAAAAGGGGGGGAAAAAAATCTTTTCTCTTTATTGCTCTCTACATTCCTCAATTACTATTCCACATCTCTCACTGCACAGGCTGGACCTAATTACACTAGCCACTTTGTTAAGGTGCCCTTTTGCTCCATCTGTTCAATGCATGTGTGCACAGGCTCAAACGTGCTCACACATACACACACACACACACACACACACCAAGTACAGCACTTCGGACAGACAGACAAAGGCAGGTCAAGGTACACTTTCCCATCTGGATATGCCTTTGTCTATAAGAACAGTTAAACATCTAAACCACCAATAAAATGTGGCGATGAGAGAGACGCTTTGACTCCAAGTGGCCGGACGATTGTGGACATGAATACAGAGAGCAGTACACCTGTCCGAGTCTTAGATGCTGCTAATGCCCCAATCCAGAAGTGGCCTTTTGCCTGCAGGGTTTAAGCTGACAATTTCTATGCATGTATGCATGAGTGTGTATGTGTGAAAGAGGGAGAGTGAGCACTCAGTGTTCGGGAACAGAAGCTCTTTGGCAATAATCTGTCACAAAAGCGCACGGGCCGTACGTGATGTGTGGATGATATATTATGACCAAATGCAGATAAATCAGCAACTTTTACAGTTACACTTTTGAAACAGTGACGTGTAGCATCAATTCAAATAGATCTAGGGAGGAAAACGTCTGCGCTTCTCTTTTTGTCTTGGGCTCACTGAAATGATTTAATAACCCTTTCCTTTTCTGCTTATGTCATGTCTGGGGGAAAGCAGCAAGGCAAGGGACGAGATATAAAGTGAAGACAAAACAAGTCAAAAAGTAAAGAGTAGACTGAGGAAGTTTGGAAGGATGGAAAGCTTTCTCCCATAATTGACACTGATATGAAGAGACAGAAATGTGAAAGAGGAATGAGAAAACACACACAATCTGCAGGATACAGTAGCCTGCAGTGGAATCCACATATCACAGTCTATAAGAGGCCCAATCAAAAAAGCAAGCATCTAACAGAAGATTCCACAAGAGTATGCCAGCCTCTAGAAGCTACAGTGGCTGACTCTCACTGCTAGTTTTTCACAAAATTGTCTCACATGTGAGCACACAGAACACACAGAGATAGGAGGAAACAAACTTCCTTTTTTTATCCTACTTTTTTGACTTTCATTTCAACTTCACACTCTCCCCAGTTTCATCTTAATGATTCTCTGCAGCACAATGTCTGAAAGACACCGTGGGTTGAGTCTCAAATTAAGCCTATTAGTCATCTCCTACCACCATTTGCACCTATACCCAAGCCATTTAAAGTCTGTACTGAATAGCTGCCTGCGTGAACCAGGGATCCAACATTATATACAGAAACATAAATTCAGCAGAAAGGGTCATAAAGTTGACTCTGCAAATACATACCACACAAGACTTCCAATAGCTCAGGGCTTGCTTTTAGGGGGGAAATCTTAATGCTTTCAAGTGCAAGTAAGGAAAAATAACTCCTGTTTTCATTTGGTAAAGGGTTCACTGGCTTTGTGAAATGACCTTTACATCAATTTCAAGCTCTAGTTCAGAGCTATATCACACATGATAATTGTTAGGCCGGGTGTCACTAAACACATCTAGTAATTGCTCCTAAAGACAGAGGCATTTACTCCTTCATAGATCCTGTTCCTCCACATTTTTTGTCCATAATGGATGATTCCAGGACAAGGGCATTACAGCACGCAATACATTCTTAATGTTCCTCTGGGTTGTGCTGACTTACACACTTGGAGGCTCTCACTGTCTGTCAAACACAACAATTAAAAAAAAAAAGTAGTTATATGATTCCTCTTAGCCTGTACCTGCACACGCCAGCCTGTCAGCAAGGCCTTGATGAGGGCTTGAAAAGGAGGCTGAAATGACCAGACAGTGCCTGGAGAGATGTTTTCAGAAGGACACAGTTAAAAAGCTACGGCCGCTTTATAGATTCAATAAGTCTCTTACACCTGTGTGGCTAACCACCATCGATCCATCATTCTGTGGAGCCCAATCCAATTTAGAGTGTCGAGGAGCCCCAGAGCCCCACAGCCTTATCCTAACCCAGGCCAGCCACCACAAAGCCTGCTTACCTTCATCCCCTGAAGTCTGCAGGTGTGTCTGTGTACTTTTACGTGTATGTGTGTATGTGTGCTGAGGGAGGACTGCAGACCAAGCTAAAAACCTTAGCTGCTGGCTCATGTTTAAGTGTGCTGAGCCAATTTAGGGGTAAAGGAGGAGAGATGAGAGACAGTGGAGGAAGCTGAGAAAAATTCTGGGAACTCAGGCCAGGACCCAACTCAGACACAAGAGTACAGAAAGAAGAAAACAGGAAAGAAGAGAGGGAGGGGGTGATGTACCTGTACGTCTCTTTGTGTGCAGGAAACAGTGGAGAAGACTGCAAGGCATCTTTAATCCTATTTTCTACTGCATGGCAATAACACTCATCAAGACCATGAAGCATATAACCATAATCAGACAACTCCACAGTCTCATCAAAGTCTTCTGATAGGGGAACACAATCTATTGGCCATCTGATTTGTATCTGCAGACAAGAGACTGGTGCACTTGAGGCTCCCTTGGAGCTAAACGTCATGGCACCATGCATGTTCAGAATGACCATTCAAATTTCTCCCCTTCAACACTAATTACAGTATCTATTGGCGCAGATGTTTCTGTTTTAATTCTTTTTGCTGCTCCACTGGAGTGTAGCAACACCCCTGAGATCAATTATTAAAGGTTATTTAAAACTGTGGGAAAAGGAGGTGGTAGGATGGTGTGAAAGTGAATGCAGCTGTTTGAGTGCTTGTGCCACTGACTAAACTTCATCACCTCCCAACTAAACAGAGAGCGTCTTGTGAGTTTCACTCACTACAGCGACTGAGCCCAGGGCAATTAAGGCCTGGTTCTCTGTAGGAGAGAAGATGGGAAGGGAAATGGGAGAGAAGGGGGTGAGGCAGCAGAAGTGGAGAGACTCCATACCAATAACAGGCAATTATGTTTGGGGAGGGCCATTGTCAGGCCATGAGAGTATAGAAGAAGACAGCGGGGATATGGGATGGTAGGGAAATGAGGAGGAGTGTTATTTAGGAGGCAGATGGCAGAGAGGGGGAAATTAAGATGAATGGGCACTGAGAGGGCTGAGCTGGTGCTGGGGCTGGGCAGAGAAAAAGTAATTAGCTGTGTTTGCTCTGGGAGGCTGGCAGTGAGTATGATGCCTGAAGTGACAGGCAAAAGCCTTGAGCTTTTTTAGTCAACAAGGCCATGTCTGAGGCTACCGGCAGGGGGCAGCTGGGCCAGCAACCTTCCAGGGCATTTTTACCTATACAACACACCAAGGGGTCTTTTCAACATGGACACCAAGCAGAAAACTCCATCACACGCTGTAATTTCTTTTTACTCTAATCCCCTGTTAACAACATAGCTCTGGCATGTTGTCTCTCATATTTACTGTCTCTCTCTCTCTCACACACACACAGGAACAAACAGCATCTGAGTCTCAATGCTCCGACTATTTTCTCTCACATTATACCTTAGTTTCACCCTTACCAACTGGCTCTATCTTTCTTCCTCACACCATTTCTCTCCATTTCTTATGTTACAGCCACCTCTATCTGTCTCTTTCCTCCCACCCTGTATATCTCCCTCCCCCTCGTCCCTTTCCAATCTAATTTCAGATAAGTCGTAGCAGAACAACAGAGCAAGGCCCTTTATCATTGCCATCAATGATGTGGGTGGATTGAGCGTGAATAATTTTATTCATGTGTGCCTGTACCCAGCCCACTGGGATTCCAATTTCAAGTATTAAGAGGTAATAGGGTTACAGCGTAATTTTAAGTGCCTCCGTAATGATTGTAGAAAACCTTTGACATGAGAAGAAAGTTGTTGTTTATTTTAGCTGCAGCTAAACAGTATCTGTTTGCAACTATGAATAATACAGGACAATTCAATTTGGTATAATTAGTATCCCAAACAATCGTCACTTCCAGGAAGTCATACACACATACCCTTGCCCTTTTTAGATTAAAATATTAGAGTTTCTAAGTGATAACATTGGTCACTCGACATGTTCTAAGCTACAGGTACCTTATATGCAGTCTGAACGGCATTTCTAATACAGCACTTTGACTGTATGTTTGACCTTAGAGCACATGCCACACCTATCTTCAAAAACAAGGTATGCAAACATACATACACATACTTACACAAGGAGGGACCCAAAAATTTCTGGAATTGTTAAAAAAAAAAACTGTCATTATAAATATTTCACTATAACCTTTCTAATCCCTTTCAAAGTACTCTCCTTGAGATGTGATACACTTTTCCCAGCACTTACTCTATCTACTCTATCCACAAAATTCTAAGACATCTAAATCATCTTTCGATGTGAATAAACATCTGTTGCTCCCTTCACATGAGATTTAAGAACAATTAAAAGATCACAACTACATTGAAAAGCATAGTGTTGAACTCAAAATGCTGCAGGTACTGAACAATTTAGGAACCTCATCAAACTGAGGCACCAGAACAGTCCACACATTGCTTTCAAATAATCTCAGACTCTGCACACACTACTGCCTCAAACTGTTTTAGCAATGGCCTTTCACACTTTCAGAAGGCACACACAAGGTCACAAAGAGGCAAAGAGACAACTGAAAAGGTCAGTGGACACACAAACAAGCAGGACATATGAACTGTCAAAGGCAATTTGCATTTCATGCAAGCGATGGTTGTGGCTGATTTCCAACAGCAGATAAAAGATAAAGCTGAGCATGCTTGTGGCTTTAGCTTTATGCGATTGTTATTTTTTGCTTTACCATGGTTAACAGGCCTGAGAACCTGGCGGTAGGAGCTGGGGCTGATCGTCTGCTGCTGGTTATCTGTAAGGAGGGTAGTGGACACACAATGCCAACACACACTCATCAAAAGGAATCAAAAATATCACAAGGAGGAGTTCACCAGTTGAAGAATGCCACCAGCCCCACCAGCTCTCAATTCTTCAATTCCTGGATGTGGATTTAAGATTGCCAGAAACAACAGTAATCTAGGTGTGTATTGCATTATTACTGAGATCCAAACATAAAACATTTTCAGTAATGTTCTCTGGCATCTGGCTTAGTACTGCTAGCAAGCATTTGTACAAACAAAAAAACTAGCATATTTTGCAAGTGACTGAGAATAAAATTGAATGAAGCCAAGACATGAGAACCCAAGAATGCATTCAATTCAGTCAGCTTTTAAAAAACAAAACAAAAAAACGACTGGAATGAGTGACTGGAATTAGAGCACTGAATTATAAAATGTCCAGTCTTTCTAGTCAATACAGGTACTAAGCTGGTGTGTGTGTCTTTGTGTATAAATGTAGGTAAAGGACATGAGACTTACCCCTGGGTCTTGGCGCTCTCTTCCTGCGGTCTCTGAATGCAGCACCTGACTGTAGGGCTTCCAGCAAACTATCCATCACACCTGTCTCATCGTTCTCTGAAAAACCCAAGAAGAAAAAGAAGGAGGGGGTGTGAGGAGAAGTAAAGAAAGAAAATCAGATAAAGTGCAGTTTATTTGAGTGGTGAGGCTTGCCATACCCATTGCAACAATTTGGAACAGACAATGACAGGCCACTACATTAAACACATAACACATTCAATATTAAAACCCTTGAGCCAACATGTATACCCAATACATAATAGGACTAGCTCAAGGCAAGTTTTTGAAATATACAAGTTAGAAGTTTTTGTTGACAATCTGTTGAGAGAATGTCAACAGCTGACTAAAAAAATTACAAGATGTCAACATTATCAATAGTCACATGTAGAAGAATATGCAATACACTGTCAAACTGAAATGGTACAGCCATTCCATTTCAAAACAGGCAGCATGGTGTTTCGCAGTATTTACTGTGGAATACTCTTGACTCAAAACATCAAGCCCTTGCTTTGTAGTGGCAAGGGAATCACCCGAATGCCCATGTAGAAGGGAAAAAGCTTTGCAGATATGACATGTAAATCATGCCCTTTGGTACAGCTAAAAACCTGGCACTGACACCTGAGGCAGAATGATGGACCTGACTAGTGATTTGTAGTGAAAACAGCCTCCAGTGGATGGGAAGGAAATAGATAGCAGGTATATTGGAAAGTTCAGGGACAACACACAATGTCAATAAAAAGTTTATACTGTGGTTGTCATGCAAATGTGAATGGTGTTTTCTTTTTAACACCGCTTCTGTGTTGCCTATAAATTTTGAAGTCTTTCTCAAACACCACGCAAATGTGAAGGGATGTTTGCCACTGAACTCTGGACACTTACATTACCGCTATTCACACATTGGCATTAAACATTATGTGTTTTAACAAATACAGAAACAGCGGTGGCTTTATTACATTTGACTGCTGGCTGCTGTTTGTATGTTGTCCATCAGTCTCAATGTGTTGTTTAGTTTTGTGTATTTCATTCAAGTTTCAAAAAAGTGTTACAGTATAAGATGTTAAAGAAGAAAGAAAAATAAACAAATTTCAGGTGACTGATTCTCCATTCATGAGAGTCTAAGTATTCTCGGTGAGTGAAGCCACCCAACCCACTAGAGAGCAAGTCTGATCTGTGCAACCGCATTTCAGCAAGCAAACACAGCCTCCTGTGCCAGACAGCTGGTCTGGTCACTGATTGAAAGTCACATTGGTGTAGTCACTAGATGCTAGTTTGTTCAGTTCTATTGGCTGATGGTCCTTTCTTTTTCATATACTCTTATGTTTTACCATTGGTAAAGGATTAAATCACAAATATATTTACTGCAATTCTTATTGTATGTAATCAATTAAAAAGTACACTAAATGATTCACATTTTAAAAAGACGATATGGCAAATGGTTTTCAACAAGCACATTTTCAATTAATATACTATTTTATTTTTTGTATTTTAAAGGAACTGTAATTGAGTTGATCCAACACATGCAAAAGAGAAGCAGATGAAACTTGAACTTTACAAACAATGTCAGCAATATTGAACAATAGGATGACACTTCCTGATGAAGATAAATGTGCACCCTCATTAATATTTGGTACCTCCACAGTGAATTTTCTTCTGCGCTAGAAGCTATTGTTCCTAAAACAACGAATCTGCTCAAAGATGAAGAAAGTCGTTTGATGTAAAGATTTTGAATGCAATTGAAAAAAAAGGTGCGAAAATGATGGCTATTCTCCAGACATTTAAAATGTTCAAACGCAATTACAGTAAACTATGTGTGCTGTGCTTAAACATTTACAATAAGTCTTATTCATCAGTGTATGAAGTGCTGGAAAAGATGTTACAGCTTCATCGGCCTGATAGAAACCAAGCTGTACCATCAGCCACGGTGTGACTGCTGAGTCCCACCACTGATTTAGTGAGGGGTAAGAAGACATTGCTCTGATTAAGGCTGTGTGTGTTTTTCTCACTCTTCCCACTTTGTCTGACAATTCCCTGTGAAACAATAACACACACACACAACAAAATTCTAATTCTAAAAGAAGAAGACTTTGTGATGCTACCGGGGCCTATACTGGGTCAAAGGTCATCACACTCTAATTACCACAATGGGTTTTATTTTTGTGAAAGTGGGAACAAGCACAAATTAAAGCACTCATGAGTGTGGCAAACATGCATATTTTTGCAATTTTGCTGATGAGAGGTAAACCTACAGTACAATCCCAAAATACCACAGCATAAACTGGGAAAGGGGGCTGAAGCAGGGTAAATATATTGTTAGGAAGAGGCATATATTGTCAGCAGGTGGAGTTGGGCCAGGCTTCAATAATGACCAGCCAAGCAGACAATTTCCTAACAAGCCAGGCAGGCTAGCTAAGGGGAGAGAGCCCCAGGGTGCAAATGTACAGCATCCAAAATATGATTATATAGCACTTACATACACTGAATTACAGGCTAGCTTCCTTTATTTATCATTTACTAGCTAACACAATCCACTATAATAACTCCTTCCTTAATCGAGCTTACATATTTTGTTGCATTGGTTTCCTGTCAAGTAAGGGCTAGAGTTTGGCCAGCAAACTGCTATATGCTCATTCTTAATCAGTAATGGGAGGATGTCTCATATTGTGTAAAAATGTTTATTTAAGATTTTAAAAGTGGCAAATCATATAACAGCTTCATGCCAATGCCAAGTGATGGTTAATTTCGCTACTAATAGACCGTTCCATTGCCAGCATCACGGATTGTAACTGAATTGAGTACAGTCTATGTTTCAATGTGTAATCTGTTTTTTATATATTTATTATATATTGAAATCAGTGGTCAACTTCTGGTTATTTGTGGTTGTTTTAGAGCTTCACTATCCAGCTTGTCATTTCTGTTAGATGTCTACAAGCTCTTCTCAATCTCTGGGACTTTTTCATGAGTCATTACCCACAACTGCTACAGTCACACTTTAACATGGTGCCTGCTTACTGAACATTTCATCTTCTTTTCCTTTATGCATACCATTCAGCACCATGGTGGTTTCCCTGCAAACTTACAAAGACTGTCATTCAGCTCCACAGTACATGGTCCCCTTACAGTAAACCCTCTTCCACTCTTAAGTTCTTGTATTGAGGGCAGAGAGTGGTGGTCCCAGGGTGGTGGGCTGCGGTTGTACCAAAACCCCACGCTAAGCTGCAACTATAAACAAACACACACACACACACACAGTGGATACATCATGGCCCACCTCCTTTTCTACCTTGTCAAAAGTGTGCATTTTTTGTGCTTTTCATTTGCAACAGTTGCACTCCTCCTCTGGCTCATATGTGCCTAGTTCTTCATCATTACGCAGAGCAGAGAGGCAGCACGGATTTCTAAGCAAAACCAACGCTCCTCGACGTCCAAATTTGTCTCCACTGTTGTGGCAATTCATCACAGGCAGCGAGCTTTACACTCCACAACACACATAGACACATACACAAAAATACAGACAGTACACAGAAAACAAACAAAAAGGAGCAGATCAATCTATTGCAACCTGTAGTGTGTGCCTTCATGTGTAGTACTCCGTTTGACTCCAACCCACAAGAACATGAAACGCTATGTGTGCCTCAGGAGGCAAGGAAAAACGAAACCCACTCAGATCTCCCGCCTCAGGAATATATGGTAGCAAAAACAGTCCAATTTTACACATCAATCAGAAACAACTCAGACAGGCCGAGACAGAAAACTGCTTTATAGAATGTAGACAAGGGGTGCTTTCAGACAGCCCAACACTGAAAATCATAAAACATATTTATATACTCACACCCACGTGCTTGCAAACTTAGAGAGAGAGAGATCACAGACTTGTCACATGGCTAGTAATGGAGGAGGAACACATGGCAGAGGAATATTAGTCAAGCTAGTAGCTGTGAAATGGGTTTGAAACAGTCATTCAGCTTGTGAAAGGTGGCACTGAGGAGGATGTGGCGAGAGAACAAAGACTAGTGAGAGGAACGGGACAGTGAAGAGTGGTATCCCAGGTTTGGCAGCGGAGCTACTGATTGGTCCTTTGATGTTCACAATTCGCCTGCCTTTTTCTATTCTGCTGCATCTGGGATCGGAGCTCTCATGACAGGCGTGCAATGTGACTTTTTGCTTTAACTTCCACAAAAACTGAAGGCGCTCTCAAAAGCCAGTCTAGGCCTCACTGATGTCTATTTAAAGAATAGTAAGAGTGTCTGCCTTGTGTTCACATCTTCTTTATTGCTGCTCTACAGTAAGCTCCAAGTTCCATGTTTTAGTAGTGAAAGAAAGAAAGAAAGCAGTAACTGAGCCAAATGAGCTCTATTGTGAAGGGTCTAGCTTGACTGCCATCTTTGGGAGAAAAGAAAAAAAAAGGTGTGGATATATACTGTATTGTGTTGTTAGATGTACACACATAGATGTACAAGTGTACAGGTAAGATCAGCAAGAAGATAAGCAAAAGCAGATGAGGTGTTTACTCTACCACAAAACAAAAGAATCAACTCTAGGAGTGGAAACAAGACAAAGCTGAACTTCCACCTCTAGGAAAAGGCTATAGTTATCCCCCTGTCTGTAGTGAAACTTCAATCACCATCTATTTAATCAGAGCCTGTTCAGACTGGCGTTTTCCATTGTCTGGAATAGCAGCCTGTCAGTGTCTCGATGTCTATCCTCCATAAAGACCCGGGCTAATGTCTCCTGCCACTTCACTCAACAGGATGTGGCACTTATCATCAGGACAATGACCCGGTTGTAGCGGTGTATAGCAGAGGTGGGCCAGAGCATGGCAAGAAAAAGGGTCAACTGGGTTGGGATGGAAAAGCTAAGGAGAGAAAATGACATGCCTGAGTACAATGAATGCTGGCCAACTACTGTGTTCCCTTGGACACTTAAAAGGCAAATGGTGCAATAAGGTCAGTCAGCCACCTCTCTATTGAATACTCTCTGTTCCACTTTACTGATACTAAATATTCTCTGGATGATGAATAGAGAATGAACAACTGACATCCACGCATCATAACCTGCTAATAAATATTCTAATAGGTCACTGATGATAAGCCAGTCAGAAAGAATCAGCATCTTAGCCAAGCAGCAGACAAAATCATGTTATCAGTTAAATACATACATTAACAGATAAGCCTAATGCAAATATGTATACTATTAAAGCAGTAGTTCACAACCTGGGGGTCAGGACTCAGACATGGGTTCAGACGATGATGATAACCGTGTCAGGAAATAAGAAGAAGCATAATTCTTCTACACAGAACTGTTTAGTTTTTGAACTTTTCTGTTTGTTTGTTTTTCCTTTGTGAAATACTCTTAAAATTACTCAAAGTCAGTCAGTCTGAGAAGTGAAAGTCATTTCATTACACTGCTCACAACTTATTGACATGCACTCTATGATGACGGTTTGGAAGAAGATATTGCTTCATATTAAAGGGTCGCAAGCAGAAAAGGTTGGAACCACTGCTTTACATCAATCAGTTAAAGGCAGTATCATTGACATTTTACCATTTGTATTTTCTATGCTCTATTACAGAATGTTCTGGCAGTACAAAGTCTGGGTAAAATATATTTCAAATAGGAATGAGAATAATGATGGACAAATGACTGTAAAGCAAAGGAAAAATAAATTGGTAATCTAAGTCAGTCCAACTTGATCTCTGCACCACAACTGATGAATAAGGTCAGAAGTGCCTTTTACTACAGTGGCCAGTAACAAAGGACAAGTGGCTATTTATTATATAAGGGAAGCTATTTGGATTCAGTTGCATTTAACTGTTGAAAGCTTTTATTTGCAATTCATCTTGAATAATAGTGACCGTAAAAATATAACAGTTACATTTCTTAGGATTTTCCTTTTTCTGATATTTTTTCTGTCTGCTGGAGGTATATAGTAACTAGGCCATTATTTTTTATTAAATTAAATTAAATTAATTTAATAATTAAGTGGCTTTGTGTTGAGTCCTTCCCTTGCACACCTTACAGAACACAGACGACACGCAGTGGAGGTTATTGTTAACATAGTTGCCAACAGAAACACTGGGCACAGCAGACAGCAGTACCATTCCGATCAAACTGTTAGGTTATTATAACTGTAAAAATATGACGAGGGAAAATAATATAAAACGCAAGCTAACTAAGTGAGAACCACTATAATACTAATGGATCATATGGAGGCATTGCTTTGCCTTTCTAAGGAATATCTCATTAGAACATACAGTATACAAGTCCCCGCTTTGAAAAAATAATTTTTCATTTTCTTTCTCTCTCTCTTTCTGATGTGCCCCCTCTCACCCCCCCAATGCTTTTAGTATATTTGCATGCAGGGGTGCATCTCTAGCTGTTCCTCTATTTGACGTCTTAATAGTTCATCGCTTGTAGCCATGTAGAGAATGTTAAATAAAGCTCTGATGTGTAATTTGTCGCTCCACAAACATTCCCGCTCCTGGCCTACCCTGGGAGTTAATGCAACAGATTTGTCATACGCAAGCCAGGCACAGCTAGAGGAGGAGGAAAAAACACCTATTCAATCTGAATTTCAATCTCCATAGGGCTCTATGCAAATGGATGCAAGCTGATGCTCTCACTCTCAGAGACTACCGGAACACACAGTGCAGATGACAAAACCAGGCTGCATATCATTGTGTAGGTAGAAGCCCAGTCTGTGGCAAAAAGACAGAGGAATATAAGAAGGGTACTGTTAGAACCGTACACTTTAGGAATACACAAGAAGGCAAATCAACAACTAAACTAGCTAAAAACAAGCTAAAATCCATTTTGATCATTTCCTATAGGAAACCCTCCCCCTTCCTTCTTCTGTCTCTCATTGCTGTGCCCTTCAGCATAATGTGGATATGCAGCCTCTCTGGGGCTTTTTAGGGAATTGATGGATAATCAGATGATTACACAGAAAATCTCCATTGAGGACAATCCTCCCTGACAAACAAAGAGAAAGCTCTTTAGTTAATAAATAGGCTGAGAGACAGACTGAGCGAGAGAGAGACAGAGTGTGAGAGTGTGTGAAAGAGAGTGAGTAAATCCTGTCCTGGGTTGGCAGCACAATGCCAAATCACTATCACATATTCATTTCATCCCAACAATCTGTGTGTACGTATGTGGATGTGTGCATGAGCGCGCGTGTGTCATACATTGCCAGAAACATCACTTCTTGGGGATGTCACTGAGTTTGCCTTTAGCTTTATCTTAATTTGAGCGTATCTAAATAAATTTCAAGCTCTAGGCATATTTGTATAAGCCTTTCTGACAAAATTTGGCTTAAGTTTATTCTTATGATTTTCTTATTTCTGAACTACTTTTCTGAAATAGAAAAGTTTGCAGTGAAACACAAGTCAACACTTACAAACACAGAGGAAAGAGAAAGAAGTACAAGCTGTCAATCTGAGCGAGTTACAAAACTAAACATGCATGAGTTATTAAAATTAACATAAGGACACAAATATAAAGTGCAAATAAAGAGTATTTAAGTCGCCTTTTTATTGGTTTACAAACACAAAGTGGATTTACTGTGATATTTTTTCTCTGATATTTTTATTCCAAAGTGAAAACAAGTTGATTTACTGTAAATTAAGAATAAATATGAAACCCTAAGTTTTTGATTAAAAAAGAATTCACTTTCCCTTTCAGCTAATACTTAGAACAGGCAGCAATTACAGCTTTGATTCGCTGCAGAAAGGTCTGTATCATTTGCACACCACAATTATCCCCATTCTTTCTTATGAAATTGCTCGAGCTCTGTTAAAATGCATTGGTGAGTGAGCAACATTTTTTTAAGTCCTATCACAAAGTCTTGATTTGATTGGGGACTGGATTTAGACACTGCTATTGTTTTTTAAGCCATTCCTGGGTAGCTCTGGCTTTTTATGCTTGGGGTCATTGTCTTGCTGGAAAATAAATCCTTTCCCGAGTTGCAGTTCTAATGTAGGATTTCTCAGGATTTTGCTGTAATTATTTCACTGTCTACCTTAAGAAGCCTTCTAGGGCCAGCTGCAGTGAATCCCCATCACATTAGGCTGCCACCAAAATGCTTCATGCTGGGAATAGTGCTTTTCTGTTGAGTTGCAGTATTTGGCTTATGGCTAACATGTTCAGTATGACAACCAAAAAGATCATTTCAGTCTCATCAGACCATAAAATGGTGAATAATATTACAGGCATTGTACATCTCTCTCTCTCACACACACGCACTAGTACTTGTATTTATTTTGCATTCAAGTCAAGACATAAATAAAGAAGAATGACAACTTTTTCTGACACATAGCTATTTGGTAATATTTCAAATACCGCATTTTAGCCTATATTTGGGTTAAAGGTACTGTAGGAGCCTTCTTACCTGTGAATATGGTGACTGCTAATAACTGCAGACACAAAGCAGTACCTCATCCATGACATCCACAGATCATAATCTATAAATCAGTGGATGTTAACAAGCCCCCATAACATAAACACAACCCAAACAACACTAGCACAGTAGTGGTAATTTCATTGTTTTGCTTTAACTCGGTGGCTGTTATTTTCAGATAAACACAGCATGATAGAGGCGGAGATACACACTAAAACACAGACTAAAACACAGAACATAACCTATCTACCAGAATCTTGCTCATTAATTTAAAAAAAAGACATGACCCTGTGGTTTGGCTTAGCCCAGCACTGTAAAACTTTGGCCACTGTGGCAAACGGTGTCCAGACCAGAGTAAAGGGAAAAGGGAGATGTTTATATTATGTGCTAGCCAAGAGAGGCCTTGTTTTGGCAAGATAATATGCCCAACAGCAGAACTTTGGTCTTGATGGAACATAGTGGCTCTCTACTTGCACTCTAATGTCTACAGGAGTGCTACAGTGGTTGGCATAGACATATTAGCTATAGATGCTGGTGCAGGACTGGGACTGCCGAGCTCAACTGCTCAACTCTGCCAGCCTTGGCTTTGGCATTGAGAGTGGATCTGGAGGCTGCACTGTTGAACAAGTTCCTGGCTTCAGCCGTGCTCCAAAGGGGAAGGAAAAACAAAAACAAAAAAAAAAAAACTACTGGCTCTCAGGACAAAATGCTCTGGCATAAGGTAGGACATTGCATTCTTCATAGCTATGCCTGAATGTCCTTGGTAAATAGATTTAGCATTCTAGCTACATTTTCACTGAGGGTCACAGTAATGGACAGTGTTAGAAAATTATATACAGTACTAGTCAAAAGTTTGGACATACTTTCTCACTCAAGGGAGAGAGAACACATTCTGCAAAAGCGCATAACACCTGGTCATAATAAATAAAGTTTGCCATCTGAATCTCTACACATCTCATCATCATATGCTCATCAGTCATCGTAGAGCCTATGATGATTAATCAGTAAGTCTAATCAGTAAACCAACGATAAACCATTCAAATGCAGTTATAGAGTGAGCTTAAACTCACTGGATTAGAAAACAAATATAATTAGGGTACTTGTACAAGTAAAAAAATATATCCTTTAGACGAATGGTTCTACACACTCAATTTAGCTGCATTTTTATGAAAACCAAACAACTGAACACCAAACTTTTAACTTATATCAGTACAGGACTTGAAATGGAATGTCAATACTCAAAGGTGCAAAGGTATTAATACAAATTGTGATTGTGGACTTCATATCAAATGATTACCATTTCAACCATCTCCCTTTACGGACTGTGGCATAACACCTCTGTTCACTCAATAACTGTAATTCTGCTCACTGGGTGCATAGTGGTTACAGAGGCTGTCCTTCAACCATTTGAGCCAGGTTAAAGGTCATTTTAGCAAATCATCTATCCTGCTAAAGTGCAATTCAAAGAAACCCCACAACCTCGACACATGCTGTTCTGGTATGACTCTGTGCTCTGACCTCCCAAGAGGGGTCAAGCAAGAGGTGAGTTTCTCTACTCAGATCAATAACCAATCAATAACCATAATGTTACCTTTGCAATTCCAAGGTTGAAATCCACACAATGTTATGCATCAGATTAGTACCTTACCTTGTTTAAGTCAAAAGACTGTCTGCTAATATGGGAGGACAATACAATGCGCACATAAACTTTCTTTTTTGATGTGGATTTTAATTTTTCAAGAGATAAATAAAATAAAAATAAAAACAGGACTTACGTTTGCTTGATAAATTAAGAGTCATTGGGCCTTATTCACAAACAGTGCATACGCACAAATCTGTGCCAAACCATGCATAAAAATTTTTCAAATACGGGATTCATCAACATTTTCTTACCTAAATTTGTTCTCACTCTGCGAACAAATTTAGAATTGCCTTGGGCCATGCATACGCACAAATCATAAATGTCCCACGGCCTTAAAAAATTAAATAGTCAATATTTATTCAATGTAAACAGTATATTAGAACCACAATTATTTAAAAATTGATTGGGCCTTAATATAACATTTTAAAATTGTGAAATTGCTAATAATACACAATTAATAGCTAAAATGTTGTAATCCATAAATCATGATCATAAATGTAATGAAATTATTAATATATTAAAATTGTCCTGTTCCCACTTTTCAGCCCGACATTAACACACACACACACACACCCATTTCTCTGTAAGCAGTCACTTCTCAGTTAAGACAGATCAGAAGAGTCTGTCAGCTGTTACATGACTTGCAGCTCTCATCCTAGTCTCTCCTTGAGAGGTTTCTCATCAGTGTGTTTAATGTTTAATGAGTAAAAAAGTGTTTAAAGTCATTTTTGTGACTGCTCCTATGATCTCAGACTCAGATGCTAATAGTTGGTTGAAACTTGTTCAGATTAATTTTGATCACCCTTATCCCATTTATAAAATATAACAACAACAATAACAAACAATAACAATAACAATGAATATTATGAATTGTTCACATTTAAAAAGCATTTTGTGGAAAAATCAAACATTCAGTGTACAGTTTTAATAAACTCAGTACTGTTTTTCAATACACTGACTGTAGTTATCACTTATTGTTATTGCACCATTGGTTTTGGCCTTGATGCCGTACATTTTGGCCGCGATGGCCCAATGAATTTGTATTCATCAAAGGCCAAAGTGGCCTTGCCCTAAAAATGACTTATTCCCAGGCCTGCCTGACAGTTCAGTAGTGGCACAGGGAGGGGCGCTCTGCTTTCAGTACATCACGGCCTGTTGTGGACAGAGATGAGACACCATGCGCACCTGGCACAGCAGTAGAGATTTATTTAGATCAATTCCAGAGATCTACACATTTACCGACTTTTTATTTTGCTACGGACATACTGCGGTAGTGGTGCAACAGGTATGCAGGCTGTATACAGGATTCACAATTAGGCGCACAACAGTTGTGCCAATGATGTGCTTACCAGCCAAATCTGCCTTTTCTGGCTTCTATTTCTGAAACTATTGTTTGCATTTCACTAGCAGTGAAGTTTTTCTACATTTTTACCATCATGGCCCTCTTTGTAATGAGTGACAGCTCTCTCCACTGCTGCACCGCTCCAACAGAGCTTTCCTTATATGGGGAAATGGGGGCGTGGTAATATGCTAGTTACCGATTGCGGGCACACACCTGTCAATTTAGAATGATTCTGATTCACTAAGATACGCACGGTGGTAAGAACAAATTTGGCCGGTGCGCACGTCATGAATCCGACAGTAATTTTGTATGCGCACTTACTTTGTGCGCAAGGTAAGAACATTTTTATGCGCATATTAATGATTGAGGCCCATTGTCTTTGAATGCTCTCTTACACCATTTGACCCTAGATTGATTTTGCACACAGCAGCATGTAAAGGGGCTTAATGATGCGAGAGCTGACAGGCAAAGCAGATTGAACGGTCTACCTGCATTGACTTCCAGCAACCTCCTCTTCTTCTGCTGTCTCTCCTGCTTTTCACGCTCAGCCTTCTCCTTTGCTGCCCGTGCTCTCCTCTGTTTCTCCTCTGACTCCCTCCGCCTCAGGTTCTCCTTGAGTGCTTGCTGTGAGGGTGAGAGAGAGAGAGAAAGAAAAAAGAAAGACAGAGAAAACAAGATGGATTGCTAAGTGAGGTTAATTACAGTAGTGTAGAGCCTGTCAAAGGCAGAGGCAGCTGTCAAACCCTAAAGACATCTTTATCAGGCACCATTAAAGCCAGAAGAAGCTTCTAGGTGCTTTCACTTTGGTCTCCCCAGAGAAAAAACACCTTGAGGGACCTGAGGTACTAGAGATCCGAAACAGTGATGGCACAGTGACCCAGACACATGACCTAGAGGATGCTGGTCTATTCAAAACACATTATTTTCTGTTCTAATCTTTCCTGCACATTCAGAGAAAAACATATTTATTCCTATTTTCAGATATTATTAAAGCTTTGTTTCATTTCTTTTGTTTTTCTCTTTACAGTCAGTTATTTCATAGCCAAAAAATATCATTGCAGCATCACATAATATAAAACACAATATTAACTATGTATAAAAATGTATGTTTAAGTACGAAAATGCAAGCATCGGCCACTGTGGGTGTTTGTCTTTGTGGCTACTGTGGGAGATTTGTCCAGTCACTTAATAGCAGGGGGGTTTAATAGCAATGCTAAGTGCAATACAATTCGGTGCTGAGCTGAACACAGCTTGCTGCTGTGTGGGTGGATGTTGATGTCTACACTACTCACAGATCTAAACAAAAACACACATTTAAAACCACCTAAATTTGACAGACTGACTACATGACAGCAAAGTCAACTGCTAGATTTAATTTCAATAACAAGGCAGCCTTGCTGTACTTATTAAGACTAAACTAAGTGTTTATTTATAATACGATTATATCACAGCTTTAAAAACATTCTGATGCCTGAATCTGTTTCTTTACAGTGAGGTCTTCTCTTCACCATTTTATTATTCTGACTGGAATGACTTACATTTGAGAAAAAAATATTGCAGTATTACAATATAATAAATATTAAAATATTGTGAATATATATATATAAAGAATTCCATTGTCTTTTTAGTGTAAAACTTAGTTTGACTAAAATGATGTTCCATGAGGGAAAAGTAACTCCTTCTTCTTTTCAGGAAATGCTGTTGGTCTTTTCCAATCACAGTAGTTATCATTCATCATTTCTTTTCTGTCAAGCCTTTCTGCTCAAACAGCACAATAAAAATGTGGAAAGCCTGAATAAATGTGTGAGGATATTTTTATAAAAAACAAAAGAAAAACAATACATGCAATCATTATGAGAAAACCTTAACCTTGACTGACTTTCAGTGTCCAGTGTAACGTTTTTTTCCCTACTGGCCCACTTGGCCAGGAGATCAGAGTTTTACTTGCCTCTTGTATATTTTCATTGGCCTATAATTTTGGTGATTTCATTTTTTCATACATACAACAGTGAGGTTTCCTTAAAATCTGGTTGCTTTCCTTTAGTTATGGATGTGTAACATTTACACAAATATGAAAAATATAAAATTAGGCACATATTGGATCAGTAAATGAATGGTGTATAAATGTAGGTTTCTCCATATTTTGTGTAAAGCAGAGAGTATGGAATACACAGGGAGAAGAGAACAGAATATATTATAATAACATCTCAGCAAGTTTGAATGACCTTGATAATAAACTCTTGTGTCAAGAACTGAGACAATGCTGAGAGATCTGCAGAAATGTACTCCTTAAGATAGGAAAGCGAGAGAAAGAACATAATGGCATTT
This sequence comes from Thunnus albacares, assembly GCF_914725855.1. Lineage (NCBI taxonomy): Eukaryota > Metazoa > Chordata > Actinopteri > Scombriformes > Scombridae > Thunnus > Thunnus albacares. The sequence continues at coordinate 26,779,108 of NC_058106.1, forward strand.
GTTTGTGTGCGCGTGTTCACTCCAAGCTCCTTCTGTCTGTTTCCGTGAGCCACCTGTCCACTACAGACATGGAGCTGAGCTGTAATGAATGAATGAAAAGGACAAAGGCAGAGGAGGAAAATGAAACAGAAACTAAGAGCGTCTGTCTCCGCAGTAGATCATCTGTTCAGTGTTTGATGGTTATTTATTTGTGCTTTAGAACGTAACCGCCATGAAACAAACAGAAAATAACGTTTTACGGGCCATCGGTTATGTCAGGCCCGGACTTTGGCTCCTTTTTGCAACCAGATACTGATCATAGTTTGCCTGCATTTCAATGACAGGGACCCAGTTACAGTCTTAGCTTCTGGGCCATTGTCCCTGCTACTAATGTATTACATTCTGATGGTGCACGAATGATTGGAGTGGAGTTTGTAGTATCACATGCCATTCACTGTTAAAATACAAGCCCTGAGACTGAAATACCTTTTGTAGAACATTCAGCAAGCAAAGAGGTCTTGGGACAGGAATGTCTTTTAACATTATTGACGTTTTTACAAGCTGTTGTTAACCGACTCCCAAACTTGTCGAAAAATGTCAGTAATTCCTTTCTGCCTTTCTGTGAAGAATAATTTTATAGGTATGGTATCTACTGTACATCAACACTGCAGGAACAGGTTCTATAATCTCTGTGCCAAAGGGTTATTAAACTCATACAATGGTGTCGATAGCTCAATAATGCCACAGCCAAGAGACAGACTGCATATGATTTAATAGAGTGCTAGCATGATTGCCATCCTGATCAATAGCCAGTCACTTAAAGCAAGGGAGTCTGGGCTTTTATCAAACACCCAACTCCTCCTCCTCCTCCTCGTCTCCGCTCCTATTGCATTATTCACACAAACCGGCTTGACAGGCAGGTCAGTGGAAGAATAGTAATGCAGAACCAACATGAATGGATGGACACAAAACACACTACATGAACTGTGTAATATATGAGGGACTACAGTGGCACAATAAAGACAGGCAGTAACTTTTTTGAGGTCCACTGACTGCCTCTTATTAAGTCTGCATACAAGTGACCATTGTTGGAAATGAAATAGTCAACTTGAATTCAAAACAATTCAGTGTAGTCAATTCGGCGTCAACAAGCCACTTTAAATAGAAAAGACGATTGACAACTTGTATAAACACTCTAAATTACTAATAGTAGGGCTGTAAGGGTATGCAATATTCTGTTTGATTCGGCTCCACCACTCTTAGCGTGTGCTTGAATCCTGCGTTCTCTATGGCTAAGAGCAGCCACATATGAGCAGTCATAAACAGTCCTGTGGTGTTTATTCAACAACTATACAATAGATGTTCCACCTCTGCACAGTCACCTTGACCTTTCCACTGGAAAAAATCTTTCATTCTTACTCATGAGGAGTGCTTACAAAAGACCACAAGGAGGTTGTAATCTGTTGGCAACTTACTTTAAACAGCATATATTCACTCACATAAAAAGACAATAGCAGCTAACAACAGTGATGAGTACCAGTCAGTGAGTTTATAGGAATTCAGAAGGGAGTATTGAAGGAGAAAAGAAGAGGGATGAGATGAATTCCAAACAACTGAAATTCACACTGAAGCTTTTCAGAGCTCTATTTTTAAATGAAACCAACTCCTCCACAAAATTAACTTTGATTTGACGGAATGACTGTCGGTTGCTCGTGGCAACCAGTGATTCACAAATGACTATATTCTTAATGGGCACCCAATCTGGTAAATTACAGGCAGAGAGATGAGGGAGAAAAAAGGGAAGAACAAGAGTTCTGACACATAATACATTTTCAATAAGGAACAATTAAGTGATCCCAGGTTACAAGCAGACAGCTGTGATGGATGCCTAATGTGAGCTTAGTCAAAACTATGACACTTCCTCCTCTCTTCGCTATCAAGCAGCTCTGTCATTAAAAAGTCAAATTCAATTACTTAAAGAGAATGTAAATATTCTTGCACTATAGCAACCAAGCAAAGCGGTCTCCACCCTTAATTCATAGTAATTTCATACAGACAGCAACCTAGTTAGTGGTTAAATCAGTTACATTTAGCCTCACAGACTGGATTATTGAAAGCATTTCACAATATGTCTCTAATTTGTAAAAGATACATGATTTGTTTGTATCTTTTATATAAAAAAACAGGGTAAATCAACAATATTCTTTGCAGGCCTGCAAGGTGAATGACAGCTTTACTATGATGTGAACAGATGAAGGCCAACAATAACACAGACTGTCTTAGGGTTTAGCTTTTTAAAGACTGTGTGGCAGATGGTTTCAATTATATGGCTATGCAAATTCGCAGAGGAACTCTGTAGAGGCAAAATGACATCTTATTTAAAACTGGACCCTTTACTACTGCCAGCAGCCTGGGAAAACAATGATTAGTCAATAACGGGTCAATACAACAAGTGGGCCTGTTTAAGAGAGGATCACTCTTAAACTTCACAAAAAGAACAGAGCAGGAAAAGAGCAGCTAAAGACCATTACTTCAAAACAACCTTGTTAAAACAAAAAATAGTATGATCACAGCCAGCGAAAAAGGACATACTGCCTTCTCACATCGCAGAACCAATTAGTACTATAAGAACAATAAAACAATAAAAGGAAGTCCTTGAGGACATTGACTGAGTTCAGTCACATGTAAAGTTCATTTCATGGACAGGTAAGGCAGGTTTCATTTGTATCTGAATTCTTGAAATCTGAATTCAATACTGTAGACAATAATTAATATAATACTGAAACATAATGAGAACTGAAGGGACATAGATTTAGGATAGTGAAGAAGAGTCCGGAAATAGAAAAAGATGAAGAGTCATGTAATTTTTGTCTTCTGACAAAGCATGCATTTTTACTGTAATATGGACCTAAAGGAGAGGGAGGGAGAGAGAGAGAGAGAGAGAGAGAGAGAGAGAGAGAGAGAGAGAGAGAGAGAGAGAGAGAGAGAGAGAGAGAGAGAGAGAGAGAGAGAGAGAGAGAGAGAGAACCAGCTCTCTGAGGAAATTGCCCTCTGCTCTCCTTCATCACTGCAGGTCTGCTTCCCCCTCCTCCTCTCCTGGATGTCTGCCATTAGACACGCTCAATTGGATTCCTGTCAGATGTGCGGCCTCGCCCTGGGTCTCCTTCCTACGGGTGACTGAGCATGTGGTATGTGTGTGTATGAGTTTGTGTGTATGTCTTTGTGTGTGAAAAAAGCTAAGCAGCTTTCCCTATAAAAAATTGCCAACACAAAATGACATACGCACACAAACAAACAGCACACATGCATTATGCGAGCGCCATACACGCGTACAGTTCAAGGCTCAGTTCGCTTCAGGCACTGGTCTAGAAACAGCACGCACCTATTAGCATGGGCCTTGGCACAGCAGGGTAAATGCTGACACAGATTTGACCGAAAGGTTACCGTGCTGAGATTTACTGTATGCCTACGTTCATTGACCTAGCCTTGGCTTCTCCAAGATATGTCTGTGTGAAGTGACCATTTGAACGAATTGCTAAAGGTGTAAGCTGCTTACACCTCGACCTATCAAAGGGTAATAAATAGCTACCTTGGGAGTTTTGACCATATAATGCTGGTCTTTATAACACTTGGCTTCTTCACCTTTTCACTGGCTGAGTCATTAACTGTTGAATGTTTGGTCAAAACAGAAATGCTCCTGCAAAACTCGAGCCTAACTCATGGAGCTAAAAGGAAATTCATATGAAATTCATGCCAACAGCAAAGATTATCATTATTAATTTGCATCAAAATTGATCTATCGGAAATATTGAGGTTTGTATCTTTCTCTCTGGGTATAATGCATATCAGAGCACAGCCGGGTTGTGGCTATTAAAGTGAGGGAAAGGATCACAGCACACATAAGTCCTGGGATCAATAACAAAGGTGAAAAAAGTAAGAAACAATGGAACATCCAAAATGGCTAAAAGCAATGCATCTAGTATTTTTTTCTGACTGCCTGTGTTTCTTCAATGCTTGTGGATACTGTGTAGGCAGTTACTTCAGTCTGAGGTTAGATGCCGCATAGAGAAGTTAGATTATCAGGATGCTTGGCAAGTGTTGGGGTGTGAATTTGACAAAAGTCATTTTTCACGAGGTGAAAAACTGTACATTGTAACTTTAAGTAAGAGTGCTACTGTGAGCTGGTCAGTATATCAACATATACTGTATATACTATACTTGCAATGCCTCACACAGCTCGTCCTTTTATTCGGTTTTACCAAAAACATGTCTGAATAGTTCACAAAACACTGATTCTCTAAAGTGTGAAAATATTTAGTTTAGTATTTGAGCATTAACTAGTTTGCAAAACCGCTTTCACTCTTTTACTACGTGTGCGTTGCTTATTGGCCTAAATACACCAAGCATGGATGTTGTGTGACACATTCACTGCAGCAGAACACGTCCATTATATTCAACTGAAGCGGCACTGCTCATCTCTATTTTTACACGGCTGGTCTTCTTTTTTTCTTTCTGTTGCCCTTCAACAGGGAAAACTACATAGAACTGTGTAAAAAAAACCGGTACAATCTGTTTGAAAATGATTGAAATAAATATCTCATTGTACCAGAGGCAGTGCAACCTTGCGTTTTTTGTTTTTTTTCATTGCACATTAAAATAAATCTATCAAATCAATGTGTATCCATGATCCTGTAGTTAAAATGATCTAGTTAATTAATTCAGTATCAGTTCATATAGCCTACGCTTCCAAACCCTGCAGAACCAACTGTATTACCACTTGGCAAAACTCAATGGCTGGCACGCAACCACACGCAACAAAGACACAGTTGGTATAGCAGGTAAAAAAAATCCTGCTCAACCTTGCCAATGTGACGCGTCGCGTCTGTGCCTTATGTATTTCAGCTATTGTAAGTGATAGCCTTGTTCATGCACTCATTAACATTAATTGATCAATTAAATTAATTGAGACATTTCAGTCAAAAGAGTTGACTGTCTGTATTTACAAGTCTTGTTCAAAAGTCTGTTTTCTCTGACTTGGTATAAAGCATTCATTGTGTACAGTAATGGAAAACATTAAAGTCAGGCACATATCATTGTCACTCAGGTGGACAGGGAAGATTTTAGGAGAAAGAGAAGGAAAGAGAGATCCAACTCAGAACCCTTGTTCTCCTTTGGATTAGGTTCATTTACCAAAGTATACGATTAAGAAACCATTAGAAATCACTAAAAAAGATTAATCTTATAAAATTGTAATTCAAGTGGGAAATAACTTTGCATTGCAGGTAGGGGTCTCATAAAAAGTTGTCTCTACTTTACCAAGTCCGAAATATAGAACAGGAATAATATAGGACCAAAAGACCACCCCCAAGGTCCCCGAAAAGCTCACAAATGTACAGACAAAACTCTGGAGTATAAGAAAATCTAAAGCACACCTAATGACACCGCAGAAAAAAGGCAAAGCAGCATGAAATCCATTTATGTGTGTGTGGTAGATGTTAAGTTGGGGGCAGGGCAGGAACTTTGTTAGGCTAATTAGCTACTATTATCTGTCGCGCCCAGTGGCTTGTGCCACTAATCCTGCTGATTAAACACAGTGGGTCTCCACAGCTCCACAGCTCACAGTAGCACCAGACTGATAAGGCCACAGAGCTCAGTGATGACATAAATGTCTGGGTAGGATTGGACTACATAGGACTGGCACTGTTCTGTGCCTTGCACTATACCACAGGACATTAATGTTAGGCTAAATAAGTTGAGGTTCTGTCTTGATACAGCCAATGAATAAAAACAATTAAAGTTTGTAAGTTTCAAAACACCTACCATTTTCTTTCAAGATTTACTGCAGCTCTTCTCAAACCCAATTCAATACTCTAGCTAACCTTTTACTTATCCTATGCTTTTTCTCTATTCAGGGCTGTTTACAACGAAAGGCAGTCCTGTACCAACAAATCTGAAAAAAAAACCAACTAACTAGAACCTGCTATCACATCAAACTGACAGCGCCTAAATCCAGTTTCTTAATTGGAGTAAAATGCTGCATAGATTTTGTTTCCATCAGTAAAATTTGTAAATACAGAAGCTGTAAAACAGGTGCATATTTCCAAATATTATTTGTTGGGAGACACATTTTTTGATCATTTTTAATCTATAAATAAAAATAATTATTGTATATGTGCTAATATGCCCAGCAAATATACTTGGAACTCCCAAAAATAGCTCATTACATGAATAACTTCGCTCTTTAAAATCTTATCAAACACATTACCGGTAAAGTAGTGTTTCTGTGGCCATCTAACATTGGGTATATTAATATTGGATGGAAAAAGCTATATCAGCCCTGACAGTAACATTGGCCAATCAGAATACATTATCATGGTTACCTGGTGTAAAACATGATTAAAGCCACATTAATGACTATCATCCTTTTTATATCTCTCTACTAAAGGAAGGAATCTCTGTATGTATGTATGTCCTTCACAAATCTGGAGAACTGTTCTGAACTGACTCCACACTTGGTGGGTGTATGGCTGGGGACCAAAGTGTTGAATGTGGTGCAATTTAGACATGCAATATGTTTAATAAACTTTGAAGGTTGCTTGCCTAGAGGGCAATTCATTCATGTTTTGAATGGGCACTGCACTAGTTTAATACAATTCCAAGTACTGCAAATCCCACTAAGGATCAATACACCACTGCCGCCCCATTCCAATCACCATATTCATCTTCTTACTATCACATAACATGCTGAGAAACCAGTCCTCTTGCTTTTCTGAAGTGCAGTATACTCACAGTGAACATGGAACGGAAGTTGCTTAGATCAGTGAACAGCTCCTCCACAGAGGTCTTCTTGGGATCGATAGCAAAGTATTCCAACACGTTCTGATAAAGTGTCTCCATGTTGCTGTGCATGATCACCAGCTTGCCATACTGCTCCCGTGCAACCTTGCTGAAGCTGTGAGGATGGTGGTCAAGGTAAACAATGCATCTATCACACAGTTTTAATTAGATGTGACTCCAAGTATCGGTATATTACATCCCTATTTTACAGAAACATAGGAAACTTAAAAGGAAAAGCAGGAGGAGTTCATGCTTGTTGCCGTAAGGATCTGAGGCTGGAAAACAAACCGTCAGTGGTAAACTGTGATGTTGCCATTAGGAGCTTTGATACTGTCAGTCAGGCTACCACTACAGTGTGTTCACGGCTATGACCCCCTGCAGCCTAAAGCATCTGTGACTCATGTCTGGCTGCTGCTGGCAAAGTGTGTTAGTGTGTGTGTGTTACATGCACTACAAATACAAATTTATATATATATATATATATATATATGTGTGTGTGTGTGTGTGTGTGTGTGTGTGTGTGTGTGTGTGTGTGTGTGTGTGTGTGTGTGTGTGTGTGTGTGTATATATGTATATATATATGTATAGACTACACCTCACTGCTACACCCAAAGTTCAAATTATTTTAACATCAACCCTGACTGCCACTGACATTTCAAAGCCCATCCACTAAACATTTATTCAGCTTGAATTTCCCTAAGGCCCTTGTATACACAACAGATAAATCATATAAGGATGTATTGGTATGGAACTGAGGTCTTGCCACTCAATCTGCACCACAGCTCAAGTGGCATATCAATTGTACAATAGACTGTTCAAATGTAAAAGTCTGTTGTGGACCAACTACATGTCCTCACACAAAACACATAACACATGCAAAACTAGCAAATAGCATTTTAAGCTTGTCTGTACAGTAGTCTGAGCCAAAATTGCGTGCCATGGAAGATTGAAGAGCATTAAGAGGTCCTCCTGGTTAAGCTAAGCCAGGCAAAGGACAGCTCTGCTGTATATGCATGGATGAAGACAAACGGTTAAAAGTTGTGTCAACATGAGCTTGAGAGGTGTCATCATCAGGACAAAGTAAGGAAGAACAGGATATCACTAAAACACAACCTGCCAGCTACCAAGGCATACTGTCAAGCAAGTATAATGTAAGTTACCACACACACAATAAGTACTTTATGTGGAAATCTAACAAGCATAAATTTGCAGTTAAAAAAATATTTCAATCATATCCAGGATAACTAGCTTTTTTTCTTTGTTTTTATTTTTTATAACCAAAAGTGTATTCTGAGCTGTCCTCACCACATGATACTATTTAGTACAGTGCTGTGGACAGTGTTTTTACTGTCTAATGCAAGTAAAGGAACAAGTTTTTGATGTATGAGAAAATGAAATCCAGGTTATATTCAGTAAACGTGCCCTTCTTTTACAAAGTCAATGTAATTTTTTGTTTAGGTCAATTAAAAAAGCGCGATCATAACTAGGAGTCCTGCTAATGACCCCAACATCCTTGTCTCATGGCAGATAAGAAGCAATGGTGTCCGTGTGTGTGTGGTATCACAAGTATGTGGGCAGCCTCTCAGGCTCCTATTGTGCACCTTCAATATAGCTCATTTGATGGACTTATTTGAGGTCTGGCCTCAGTTGAATCTGGCTGGGGAAAGGACTATCTATTCACAGCTGGGTAAATGCTGTTCAATAGGCACCGCTCCCAAATTGACTTGTCAGTAATATCTTCCCAAGGCAGGAGCTAGGGGGAAGAAGCATGACAAAAAGGCAGCGCAGATGATGGAAAGCAAGAGAGAGAGAGAAGTAGCTGAGAGCCACAGTTGACAAGTATCATGAGGTGCAAAATATCTCCTCCTCCTATTACACTTCTGCTGGCTTCTTTCCTTTTCTAGATCAAACAGTGGTCCACTGCAGCTCATTCTCAAGAATTCATGTTCACCGTTGCTTTCTTGCTGCTCCTTTACTCCTTTCTCCCCTCTATTCCATCATCAGTCTGTCTCCCATTTTTTCATTCTCCTTCTGTTTCTCTCCTGTTCTAATTTGCAAACTTTACAAGCATGGCTCACATTTAGAAGTGTAACACTAGACTAATAAGAGTAATTGTATACATTGTGGTGCATGAAGTGAAAGTGGAATTTTCAGTGTCACCACTGTGACTCTCCAGGCTTCTCATGTTTAGTTGGCGACCATCAGTTTCGCTGGTTGAAATAATGTAGTGGTTAAAGGAATTTTGGTTTAAAACATTCAAAAATTAAATAAATAAATTGAATAAATTTGAACAGCCTGTGGATTGATTTCTATGTAAAGGACTTGGGATGGTTTTGCTGTTAAAGTCTGAAGTATGTGATGTATATGCACGCTCCTGGGTGCCTTGCCTCTCTCATCCCCCAAGGGTTCAGCACTAGTTAACATTAGCTCAGAAATGGAGTCCGCTAACATCAACAAACGACCAGCACCCACCACAACACAGTCGGGTGAGCTAACATCACTGCAGAGCATGTGAAATATATTGTGACATTGTGGTCTTAGCTTGCTAATGTTAGTTCCGCTACTCACTCGTGCTGACGGAGTGCGAGCAAAAGGATGCTGACTGCAGCTCACTTAACAGCCAACGGTGTCATTAATGAGAAGGACTCCCTGATTGGTACATATTGCAACTTTAAAGCCCCTACGTCTAAGATTTTAACATGATTGTATCAAGAGGCTTATTCAGGATGAACACTGAAACATCTTTAAGAATAAAAATATATGTCTGGGAGCCTTCATAGATATAATTGAGCAATATCCATTAATTATTAATGTAGTATCCTAATTAATGAGAGACAGTTTGTAGAAAAATGGGCCATCTAAGTTAAATTCCATTATACGATCACTAGTTTGCCAATGTTGATTAAAAATGCATTTACAGTATAGCTAAAGTAAAAGTAATTTAAACCATTTGATTTACACTGCACAGATATATTTTCTGTAGATGATCTTAATTCAATAAAACCTAATGTTAAAGTGAAAACTAAGGCGTAGAAAGGTTAAGTACATAGAATGCTGGTTCAGTGTCAGATACAAATTTATTTAACACTACCTTATGATGCCCAGAACCAATTTCAGAACCAAGTTATGACCATTTATTAGGCTATCAATCAAATCTGTTGTCATTCAGCCACCTCTGCCAACAATGGTTGACCACAGATCTCCATTGAATCTTGGTGGCTGGAGAATGTGTGATGGATTCAAAGTCCAAAGAACATGTGCACATTGTGGAGTGTTGATAGGTGAGTATATAGGTGAACACGACATCAAAAGTAGCCAAAATATTTTATAAAATATTTGTTGGTGACACAGTTAAGCCATGATGAGTGTGTGTGTGTGTTTCTAGCTTAATTTGGATTTGAAAATTAGAAGCCTGACGTTCAGTGTTTAACTTGTGTTACTTTATCTACATTTCCTTTTATTCGAGTTGATTTCAATTTGATGTAGTTTTTAATTAGTATTGCTTAGATAAGACATTTTGTGCAAGGCACCTGGAATTGAAAAGCAAAGCAGTAGAAGACAGAGCTGTCAAATCCATTCTCACTGAACCTTTCTGCGTTGCACTCAAGTTCTCTGTTCCACTACAAGTTCTACTACAGCAAACCCATCACTGCCCCAGCCCCAAGGCTGTTGATCAAAACTACATGAGGGAGGCTAGGTACAGGGTGTATTATTGAACACCTGGTCTGAGACATACCTGTCAACCTAATCCAGAAGGACTGCCTCAGAGGACAGTGAATAATTAACGCTGCTGCCGATCAGATATGGACAGCTGTCATATAGCTGGGCCTGGATATCTAAAGAGGGCAGTGAAACAGTAAAGAAAAACTGCACATTTATGTGCATGTGCATTAGTTCTTTTGTTTAATTATTATAAGCTGACAATTTCTCTTGTTCTAACCTCTCTCAGTTGCACAATAATGACTGGCATAGTGAGAGAGAAAGAGACTGACAGAGAGACGAAAGAGGCTTTGTCTCTAATTCTCCCTCTCTAACCTGTCATTTCATTTTGAAGTTGCCCTCAGTGCGAAGTGCCCTTCAAAAAGCAAGCTGAGAGGTGTACTGGTACAATAACTTGACTATGGAAAGGGATGCTACTCATTACTTGTATACATCATCAATCTGACAGTGGGAAGAAAACCACATATAAAGACAAATAACAAAGGTGAGAGAACTATCCTTTTCTCCTTTTTCTCCCTTCCTTGTCTGTTTTAATAGAGTATCATACCCATTGAAATAGGGGGGTGGGGGGGTTTGGGATCCAGGTTGAAGGTGATGGGAACAAATGAATGAATGAAGTATATGTAAAAAAAAAAAATAAAGGAAATGTGTTTAATTAGGTGTTTGATCAACCAAAGACTAGAGAGTTCCTTCCCTTTAAGCCATGAAACCTGATGTTTTGCTGGCGTATGCAAATCCATAGTAATGAATGTAAACATTTCAGTTCTAGTAATACTCTTCTGACTTTTATTCTGTTTTATTCATTATAGAAAACCCACTGGTGCATGCGTGTGTAAAGGATATAGCCATTTTAGTGAAGAACATGTCGTTGGGGTCATCAGGGGAAGAGAAAGTCTCCAGGTCTCTCTCCAGCTGCAACAGCTGCCTCTCCATCTGCCTGAGGCTCTTTTCCAGATTCTCTGCAGACACTGACACACATCCACATAGATCCAGACACAAACGCACACACATTCGCAAAAGCACACAGAAACACACCCACGTGCCAAGACAATGTGAAGAAAAAAGCAGAAAGAGGACAACTCAATTACAGGTACAATCAAATGCATTATTATTTTGAGGCTGTGAAAGAATCAGAGCAAAGTAACATATAGCCTATACAGAAATTAAAAAATAACAAAGAAAATGAAAGAGAACCCAACTCAGTTGCGAAGAATGCTTATTATGGGTTCACACTGTGCCAGAAATACCATGGAATAAACAATGACTGAAGAAAAAAACATCAAGCAAAGGTACATTCAATACATAGCTTATTATTATGTCTGCCTCTTATCTGTTCATGTGTGTGTTGTGAACAATTATGATAATATAAGAATACAGTGCCCCTTACTGACGCACATAGGGGAAGCAAATGCTCACTATATTTGCTTATATATTTACAGGCTTTTCAGCAATAAAACCCCAGCCTGTAAGTATGGGGATGGCTGTTCAGGTAAAATACATCTTTCCGCACCCTTAATCCTTTGTCTTTAGTCTTACCAACAGACCAACAGGCGTACAGATCATGCGGGTGGTTGAGCAGGGGAACACTGAGCCTAACTTTCTGTTAAGTTGGTCATGGCTGACACTTTAAGCTAGTCACTGAATATAGCATATGGCTTAAATTACCCTGATTAGACCCTGCTTGACAAAAAGGTATAAGCTGCTTATTTTTAAGTAGTTTTAAATTTCCCCTTGATCCAAACACATGCTTTACGAGAAGGAAAAAAAAAAAACTTCAATGTAGCTTAGCTCTCACTAGCATAAACCTCATTTTCTGATGGGAACATGCAGTTTTGGACACACATGCAACACACACGCTTGTTCAATCAGACATCTTCGGTCAAAATATTCTGAAAGTGAGACTGAAATTGTACGATTTCTCTCACAATTATTTGGATAAACTGACCACATATTGGGAATATACATAGTTACTAAAAAAGTACTGAAACTTAATAAAATGACATATTAAGAGTCTTACAACGAAAATTTCAACAGCATTCAGCTGGCTCTGCCATTACTACCAGTGGCTCTGGACAGCACTTCTTCCTCTTCCTCTCATGTTGGACTGAAGGCAGAGTGAATGCTACAGTGACTCACTATCAGTACAGGCCGGAGCTAGCTGGTTAGCATGCTAACTTCAGTAGATATACACAATACACAACAGCACAATACATATAGGTCTTTGACATGATGTCAAAACTGGTTTCTTCACATTCTGCTCATAATTTTAGTTAATTTTTGGAATGTTTTAAACTAAAACTCTGGCCAATTCTTACACATTGAACCTTTAACAGAATGTGATAATGGTCTTTTCACTGCAGATAAAGGAGAGCATGTGAATGTATCTACACAAAACAGACACACATGCATTACGCTGGCTAAAAGTAAGGTGGAATTTCATTCTGCTGTCACTCATGATTGAGAAAGAAGGCGGAATGCACTGCAGTAACAAAGAGGAAACCGTGTAAAAAAGAAATCACCACATAACACTCACTAAATCAACTGCATCTGTACCTGAAAAACGATTATGTCAAACAGTTCCCTCTCCTCATTGCATGTTTTACCTTGTCCGTAAAGCCACATTTTTACTCTCTCGGCAAATTGTCTATCTTCATTCTCTTTATCCCCTCCTTTTTCTGTCCCCCTTCCCTACCTCTGATGGTAAGCACTGACATTAATAGTTAAGTCAGTTGAAGGCACTGAAAATGCCTCAGCACACCAGTGTTTCAAAAATCTTGTCACAGAGTACATTGGACTCAACGATGTCTCAATCAGAGCAGTATTCACAGAGTGACTGCTCTGCACAGACTGGCTGTTACACTGATTTTTATTTTGGTAGGAAATCACTGTGGCAATCTGGGGTGGAAAAAAGATGCAGAAACCCGTTTAAATCTGGGTTAACATTCCCATGCAGTGATGTGTGCGTGCTTGCGTGCGTGCGTGGTGGTGGTGGTGGTGGTGGGGGGGGTTCATGTTTATTTTTCTTTCAGAAACAATGAAGCAATAGGGACCTGCTTTTACACAAATCTTGATAAAATCTTGACAAATGTTTGGAAAACAGCAGATCATCATAGTCATTATAGACATAAAATAATGTGACAGTTGTTCACCTGATGTCAGTGATGAATACAATCGTAAAATACAGGTCTTATATTCTGCCTGTGACATTAACAAAACTGTTGTATATAATTGTAATTGTAACTGTTGTAATATACTCAAAAGTATATTTCACAGAAAGTTGACAAGTTAACAAAGTGCTCTTTTTCATGCCTTTCAGGTCCTCTTTAATTTTACTACTGGTGAATGTTGTATATTAATTGTGTGTTCTCTCATGTGACTACTCTAAGCATTAACTACCCTTGGCTGCCCTTTTGGCCAGGTCTCTCTTGTAAACGTGCTAATGTATCTCAAAAGACTTCCCAGTTTAATGAAGTAAAATGCTGGCAAGAGACTTTTTTGTGGTTTTGGAGTTGTGGAGTTCCACTGCCCTTGATTCATATGTCGCTTTTTGTTTTTTTTTTTTTACAGAAATTAATTGGATTTTCTCACCTCTAAATCCTTGACTGACAATATGTCAACATGAAGTCAGTTAAATTTGTAAACATCTTTTCTCTGTTTCAGCCCTCCATCCAGACTAAAACAGTGTTTTTAAACCTGAGCTTTTCAAGAACGGCCTCCAGAGTGTGTAAATTTCATTGGCAATTTTATTTATATAGCACATTTCATTAGAAGTGAGCTCGATGTGCTTTACATTAAAAAACAAAATATGAAAATATAAGCATGAACATGAGAACACAGGTAACATAAGATATATAAATATAAGAATATAAGCATGAAGCATACACACAACGGACATTAAACATACCACACAGCAATTAAAAGATGATTGCTATGATTGTAGATAATTGTAGATGATTAGCAGGATTTTGAAGGTGATGCTGTATTGTACCAGGAGCTAATGAAGTGATTTCAGTACCGGAGTGATATGTTCAAATTTTCATGTACGTGTAAGGACTCTGGCTGCTGCATTTTTAATGACCTGGAGCCATCCTACTGAATGTATGGATAATCTTGCAAACAGAGCGTTACAACAGTCTAACCTGCTTGAAATGAATGCATGAACCATTCTTAAGGTCAGTTTACTAGTTTTGTATTGCACTGTATATATTGTGAATTGACAGATATTCATCCAGTTGTTTTTATACAACTTTTTCAAGTATTTTGCTTAGAAGAGGGAGATTGGTCTGAATTACTAATTACAGATTAGTAATTCCAACAGAGGTGAGTGGAGAGAGAGTTTGCAGGAAGCTATTAATATTTACTATGTCATTTATAAAGCAATGAAAGACAGTTTTAAACAGTTGGGTAGGGATGGCATCAAGAGAACAGGTGCGAGACTTTAGGCATTGAATTATCTCATCCAGATTTCTTGAGTTAACAGGTGAGAATGTAGGCATCGAGTTCATGGCGGTGAATTAGTGTGAGGGTGACAAGGGGCCAGATGTATTGTTATAAGAAATTATGTTATCTGAAAGACAACAGCAAATTCATCACATTTGGTCATAGAAAGAAACTCATGAGGGGTAGATTTGGAGGGATTAATAAGTTTGTCAACTGAAGAGAATAGGATTGAGGCATTATTCTGATTATTGTTAATCAATTCAGAAATGTAGGACTGTCTGGCAGACTTCATATCTTTGTTATAACAGTAAAGTGCATTTTTATAGATCTCATAGTCAACTTGTAATTTGTTTTTTCTCCATTTCTATCCGGCAGATTCTTTTTGCCATCCTTACTTTTGGTGGTCCACGTATCTTTATAGTTTTAGCAGGAGCTACATGATCAATGATCTAAGACATAACATTAGAGAAATTGTCCACCGTGGTATCACATGATGGCAAGGTGGGTAATGTATACTTTAAAAATTAATTAATAAATATATTGGCTGTATTATCAATAATGTAATGTTTATTAATGAATCTCTCAATATTTATCTGTTCAAAGAGCATATTACATCAAAAAATATGCAATAATGGTCAGAAATTGCAACATCTTGGAAAGCTGTTATTGCAATATCAAGACCATTAGAAAAGACGGGGTCTTGTGTGTGACCCTTTGTATGGGTGGACCCAGTGACATGCTGTTAGAAAGCAAATGATCCTAATAAACTGATGAACTGTTTTGTATCTGAGTTGTTGCTATTATCAACATGAATACTGAAATCACCCAATATGATAATACTGTCAAAACCAATTGTGATTTTAGATAACAGCTTACCAAATTCTTCCAGAAAACTGTGTCTCAGTTTAGGAGGATGACAGTAAGAAGTAGTCAACAGGAGATACAGATTCAATAACTAGACCTAAATATTCAGCTCACGGGTAATTTCCAAAAGACATGGATTTACAGCTAAAAATATCATTATATACAACAGCAACCCCCTTGCCCTTCCTATTAGTCCAAGTGCTATGTACCAAATTGTAGTTCGCCGGTGATGTTTCAATCAGCTCCTTTGATCAAGCCAGGTTTCTGTCAGTAGGAGATAGTCCAGTTTGTGTGCAGTAATGATGTCATTAACAATGAATGTCTTTTTTTTAGCTAGAGATCTAACATTAAGCAGTGCAAGTTTCAGAGTGCAAGGAGAAGTATTAGCAGGGTCAGACAGAGAAGGCTTGATATAAGACAGTGCTTGTTACTGGACATTGGTCTATTGTTAATTACTACTTTAATAGGAGATGTAAGTGGGCAATGAATGTCATCAGTTGAGTTACTTAAGAAATGGTAATAATTGGGACTCACAGTTTGTCACAAGGTGAAGGCCTTGCAGGAGTGAAATGTTAGTTTAATGTTCATGGACAACAAACAGGATCCTGCCTGGTTAGGATGAAGACTCTCTTGCTTGAAGAGTTCACTCCAATTTATAAATGTTAAAAAAAAGTATCCACAAAGGAGATATCCCTACTCCTACAGTAGCCTTTAAGCCAGATATGGAGCTGTCTTAGGCAGCTGAACTTAACATCACCAAAACAAGGGGGATGGAGTGGACCAGCTGGATCAGCTGCTTACCCAAATCAGGCAGTGTCCACAAGACAGATGAAATCTTCCTTCAGTGTCTCTGATCGTTGGTGATGTATGTCATTGGTGCCCACATGTACTACAGCAGAAGCGGTGGTCTGTTAGTAATTGTGTGGCAGAGCTGTTAACATCCTTAGTACAGGCTCTAGGGTAGCAGAAGGTGCAGCTGCCTTTGACGGTGACATGGCAGACCATGGATGATCCTACCACAAGCACGGCCAATGTTGCACAACGCCTACTCCGCTGAACATGCCCGTTAGACATTCTGCGAGACCCACCAGCAGGCTGATGTGGTTGGCGTTCAGAGGTTAAAACAGCAGCAGTAACCGTGACAACAGCGGGAGGATATGTCACTGCATCAGCCGAAAAACCCAGTAGAGGCTCTAGTCGGAGCAGAGACCCAAGCAGAGATCTTCCGTCTGCAGGCAGCAGCTGAAGTAATTCCTGTACAGATAGGACTCAAGCCCAGTCTGGGGTCGCTGTCAGCAGCAACCACAGTGGATCCGCTGGGTGACCAGGGGCCTCATTGGGGAGCACCCCAAAGCAATTCAAAAGGTTAAGCAGTGGTGGTGACACAACAGGGTGTTCTCCCTTCTGTGTACCTCTAATAACCACCTCTGACCAGTCGGTCTGAGGGTGGGGGGGTTAAGCAAGAGGATAGTGGGGGACACAACTCGAATCCCACAGGATGGTGTCCGATATAGCTGAGTTCATGGCTGTGATCTTTCTAGCCTGTGCACTTGCAACCTCAACAAAGCTGGACAACAGAGAGTCCCTCTTTTGGTTATATCCCTGTTGGCTCTCTGGAGCAGCTGATAGTCCTGAGAGGACATGCCGATATTGTTGATACAATATTTGTGAAATACAGTGAGCAAGTCAGAAATGCTGGTCTCACTTAGACAGATGGTGCTCTGCAGTCAGCCTCCACAGGCCAGGCCACCCTTAGCTCTTGTCAGTCAGGAGGTATCTTCCTCTCCCAGGCAACCAGACCAGGTGATCAAAACTGGCAAAAACATTGAATAAAACTGTCTTACATTAAAAATCAATGTTTCCCCGCTGTTGTTTGACAGACACAGGCCAAGTGGAGTGGCTGGGAGCCAAGTCGCTTGTCATCGCTGTGAACAGTTCTTGAAAACAACTCAAACATCATCCATGTCCAATGACTAAAATCCTTTAACCAGTTAAAAGACATAGTTAAAAATGCCCCAAATTTAAAGAATGTATCATGAAAATGTGCCTAAAAACTTGATAAAACCTGGATAAAAAGTCAATTTCAGACAGAATTTCTGGCAGTACACACAGAATTAAAAAGGTGGCTTTGTGTTTCAGTGTGTATGGGGAAACTGAGCTTTCACAAAATAGTGACATAAGTTAGGTTTTGGCTTGTGTGTGACTTCTATGTTTCTCTGTGATCATTAATTTTATCATTCACTCACCGTAGAGCAGCAGCTTGGGAATGATCACTGGTTAAAAGTGTTTATGGGTCGAGATAAAATAACAATTCCATACTCTCTCTGTTGTCTGACAACAGAAAAGAAAAATATGTAATTGAGAAAAACTATATTGCGAATTAGGTTGTATTAAAACACAGTATAGGTGATCACAAAAAGTGGGAGGAGAAAATTTGGAAAGATATTTGCTTTACATGCTCGTTTCTAGTTACTTTTAAGTAGATTTGCATCTGCCTGAAAACTAATTCTAACAGCCATTATGGTGTAAAACAACCCAAAAAAAAACACAAAAGGAATCAATAGATGTGGGAGCTAAAAACATCAACAAGACAAAAACAAGAAGACAATAAGAAGATAATAAAGTATGTTGGAAATCAGCTTATAGTAGCTCCTTTATACACCAAAGTTTCCCACACATTCATTTATTTGTGGCAGCCACCACACTATCAACATTGACTGCCACATATTGATTTTCCTTTTTTTTTTTTTTTTTTCTTTTTTAACTATTTAAAATGGATAAACTCTTATTTCAAAGTAGAGCTGCATACAGTGCATTGGTTCGCTCAGCCCACTTGCCCCGCTGTCTCTTTCTCCCTCTCTCTCTCTCTCAAACACATTGACAGTGGACCCGTTTGTGAATAGTCCCTCCTCTCCATGTGCACTCTGAATCAAAACATGATCATGCACGGGAGGAAGGACTGTTATGTTATCAATTCTTAGTTGGATGACTGACACTACAGTTATCAACTAAACTAAAGTGTCTGCTCTGTGAGTGCGCAGCAGCAGCAGAGTTGCAGCACAGAGTAACAGAGTGAGATGTCTGTCCTCCCTCCTGCTCTCTGCCGTAACTGTTAGCAAGCGGCTGCTCTCATGTCTCTCCTGGTCTTGGTGCTTGTTTTCGACAGAAACTCTCCTGCTCTCTGCCTGCTCGTGAATCTCTCCTTGGATGGCAGGCAGGTTGCCCGTGTGTGTGCGCTGCAGCCCAGTGTCGGCACTGCCACACACTCTCTCTCTCTCTCTCGACCACACACTACACTACGCATTGAGCTATTTCTGCGCCACTTGTATAACACATTTTAGAAAACATATTAAAATCCCTGATGCTTAGGCCCAGCGGGGGGGTCAACCTGCAATACACTGGAGGAAACCCTGCAAGTTATCTCTGATAAGTTAGTCTATGTTCTTAACACTCAAAATACAGCTGTGTTGTCAAGGATCGCTGTACATAGCTACATGCTATCTGCACTGGAGCACCATATATACAGTAATATTGATTAATTAATTTAAGATTATTGATTAATTAATTTAAGAGAGGTGGCCTATTTTGATCTCCAAATGGCAGATTTCTCCGAAGGGTGAGGAGTTGGATCTCTGTTTAATGGCCTGCCCTGTCACAGTCCAATGTGTGGCAACTTTCTGTCATCTTACTTTTTCTGTGATTATGCATTTTAAACACAATAAAGCCGATCACATAGTATAGCTTTTTATCATTAAACTGTAATTATGTTGATTTTCTCAGATGACGTTGCAACCATAAAATAATTATTTTGTCAGCCGGGCTGTGTGTCCCACTCCTTACCGGATGCTGGCTGTGATGCAGTTTTGTTATTTGCCAACTGCAAAGAGGTTTCTCTGTGGACAAAGGTGTCCTCAGAAGCCACATAGAAACACTGGCGTGAACGCAAATTGTTTTCACACAAAAAAAAACATTTTAAAATTTAGACAGCGTAATGCAGACGTAACCTACATAATCAGTGATCTCCTTTTATATGACCAATGCCTCAAATGATTGGTATGATAGAAAAAATTGTCAAAAAGACATTTAAGTAAACAACCAGAAACCGACATTTCAACTGCTCTATCATTTTTCCTAAAAGCCTTCTGTATAACTAAGCAACCAAAATCTGCTGAATGAGGTGTGGTCAGCATGCAGAGATTGAAGGAGGCCAGACAGGCAGTCTGTTAATGGAAATGATTAAAGCCCAGTGATGATACACTGACAGAGAAAAAGAGCAAGGGACGCCAAGACAAAGAAAAGAACAGAGAGGAATCTCCTCTTTTCTTAGCTTCACAATCCAAACTGCAAGCTTTTTGGAATGAAGCTCCCCTCAGGTGGAAGGGCATATGAACAAGGAGAGACATGCCAGTGACAAAAAATGAAGGCATATGCTTCAGGAGGTGTAAGAAAACTAGAAAATCTGACCGGGACTGATCAGGAGTGTGACTACAGTAGCTGGAATGTCTTGTTAAACATAAAAATGTGTTTCAAAACAAAATGATGCTGATGTTCTCAATAAACAAACTACAGCTTAAGACGTGAGAAAAATAATTGTTCTGTGTTAAAGTGACAAGCAGAGAGGGAGATGAAACATTAAATGGTGTTTCCATGTCTTCCTTGTTCTCTCTGGTCACCCTTGCTCTTGTGTTCTCTTTCTGTGTGTTAAAGCGTGAGTGATTTTTATGAGCAGTGGGGCCTGAATGCCGCTGTGGTCCAGAGGGGTTGCAGACAGATATAGGATGTTTTAGAAGAATAATAATTGGAATATTTGTGGAGGTCAAATCCCCCATTGACATCCTTTTATTACTCTGCCAACCTGCTGTGCTATAAATGAGACTGAGTGGAGCACACAACCATGCATACTCACTCACAAACAGCCCTGCTGCACATAGAGCAATGCTATAGATCATCGTTTGATTTATGGAAATTAAGAGAGTGAAAAACACAGATCTGCCTTCTGAGGCCAAAGCCTGACAGACAAGTGTGACTAGACTGATGGTGCCAGGGGCTGAGAGCTGGAGACTTGTAATGCAAGAAATCCTGGTGCTGAGCACCTATTACATACAAAAAGACCATGAAGGTCACTGAATTGCAAGTTGCAGTATAGACTTATATATAGACTTGTCAGTCTATATATTTTCAACTTGAGGCTCATCACTCAGACTGCTTGTGGCAAAACCACAAAGCACAACATGAACTATGAAGGGATTATTTGAAGGGAACCATCTCAATATAGCTGAATTCTCACATTACCGCTTAATGACTCCTCAGGGCCGCAAGTCTTGAGCAAAGATTTCACCCAAACAACCCTTCCATCTGTGCTGAAAAATAACATTTATGCAGACATTTCTATTTAGTATTGCGCATAGCTTTCAGAGCAATGTTTCTCCTGATGATAGGAGGCATTTGAAGAGTTACAAGCTGAAGCAGCCGGTTGAACACATTAATATGTCTCCATGTTTATCTGATTTCAACATCAAACTCAGCAACAAGTACCACACCACAAAACACCCTAATTGCCCAAACCCCCCTGCTGTGTTTATGTTTATGTTCGTGATAAGGGACAAAAGAAATAGAAAATAGGAGAGGAAAGGGACAGAAAGACAGACGGACACACACACACACAGCTAAATTGACAGACAGATATATACATAGATAGATGCATAAATAGATAGAAAATGGCAGAGAAGCAGAACACAAGGACTGCCTCTCAATGTCAGGAGAAATAATGACTGGAGTGCTGAAAAGAGGATGGCAAAAACAAGAAGACAGACACAAAGGAGCCCTAAACTAAGCTGCAGTTTAGCTTCCATGAGAGACAGGATTGGCAATGAGGGAAACGAAGGCTGTGTCACACACAGTCAAAAGACAGTGGTTTTTGCAACAGAAGCACACATTATTACTGCTATTTCTATCCAACCTTGTTGTGATGCTAAGGTGAGTTCTTTGGTTAGTGTCTATAAATGTAATGCAGCCTTTTAGTGTAGCCTTCAGTCCACCCGACTGGCTGCCAGACCTGATGAAAGCCACTCAAGAGCACGGTTCACAAAAACGAAAGGGGATTTGTGGGTCTGAATACCAGATATGGTAAGATGAGACACTTAGCATATGTATCTTATATTGGAACAGAAACTTAAAGACGGTGAAAAAAAAACATCACATTTATATGGATGCAAATGTATACTCAGCTTGAGGTCCATAAAGCAAGAACCAATATGTGAGTATAACTTGAACAGAGATCCAAGGATTGCATTCTCCATTGATCTCACCCTTGTACTTAAGAGTCTTGGCCAAAGGCTTGTGGACACGCAGCACAGTTGGGAGAAATGAAACACTCAACAGGAGCATCGTTATCCACAGATTATCAAAGCACCAACAAAACCTAGAGGGGTCCTTACAAGCAAGAGTCCAAACAATAATTCACACATCTCATCCTCACTCTGTTTTCTCCTCCTCACCCTTTCCTTCACTCCCTCCTGCTGGGAAAGGAGCAGTGGGTGAAATCTCCTTTGGAGCGGCAAGAAACATGCTCTGACAGTATGACCGCATACGCATGTATAGCTGAAAACACACACATACACACAGACTGCTGTGTGTCTGCTGCTCACTACTTCCTCCTGAGAGTTTCCTTATGGCAATATGAACAGAGAACATGACTGAGTCTCCTCTGGCCATCCAGTCTGTCCCTGCCTGCCTGTGACCCTTACTATACTCTGGATACACTCTCCAAACCTGGAGTACTGTGTGAGCACTGTGTGTATGTGTGTGTATGGGAGAATCTCTGAATGTGTGTATGAAATTATAAATAAAAAAAGTATATTTAAGAGACTTAAACTACATTTTTGCAGTCCATTGTTCTTCATCGGAACAGTAGACATGGCCTGAAGTCTTCTCTTTAAAAAGAAACCTATGACTCTAGTAAAGGTGCTACAGCAGAAGATTAATGTTAGTATCAAACAGCAGTGCAGATGAGCAGAATGTAGCACAGATCAAACACTGTGGTAGAACACAATGCATGTTTACAGAATCAACAAATATCTAATCCCAGAATAATCCCTGGAGAGTTACAAAAGTAAAAAAGGTAAGACTAGAGCTCAAAGTAAAACAGGAATACTGAATAATGCTCCATTTCTGTCTAGGTAAGAACATCGTCACTGAAGGCCACTCCATACATACATAATGCTCTCCAAACATCAGCTTTTAATGCCTATATCACACAATAAGGTTCAAACACAACCAAAGCAAATTAATATGAAGAACAAGTGTGTTATTGGAGGGTAATGGCTCAATCTCCTGTTTATGGTGAACAGTAACACACTGCTGGGTGTACTTTACAGGAGCTCAGGTAAAGGTAATTTGTTCTGTCTGAAATGATGCGATGCTAACATGTGATAAGGTTCAAGATATCAGTAGTTCATATGGCCGGACAACCAGAAAAGCTCATTATCTTTTCATTAGGCTCACCTTTACAATCATTTACCACTATAGTCCATACCGTCACCACTGTTTATGTCAGGCTATAATACTTGCCTACCACCATCAAAATAGAGGACAAAGTGTTCTCTCTTAATTTCTCCAATATTATTCATTTTTCAGTTTTAATAACATGTCTTCAGTTGCCCAAAACACATGTTGAACAGAAGATAACATGAAAAGCTTTTTTTCCATTCAACTCAATGCTAAGGAGGCTGGCATCTTTGAGTTTCGGTTTCAGTTTGTCACAAAGAGCTGAAGAAGAGACGAGAAAAAAAAGCAACATTGCGTTTCTTGTTTGTACGCCTTTTGTTTGCTCAAAGAATAGTCCAACTATTTGATTACTAATTTACCATTCATAAGACCAGTTGGCAAAGTCCTGATGGTAAACATCAACAGGGATGTTGATTTGATGAGGAGTGAATGAAACTCCCTGTGCACTTTGGGAGCTAAAGAACTTAAGTTGACACCAGCGGGAAACCAAAATAACAGCAATAATCACACTGTAATATCGCCTCAGAGAAAGTGGGAGGTAGATGCAGTGTGCATGCTTAAAAAGAGTCTCAATATATGATGTGCAGTATCTCTGAACAAGTAAAACACAATGCCCTTTATTTTTTCCTTCTGTTCTTCTAAGACCTAGGAAATATATAAAACTGTTATTTACAGTGTGTGTATGCGTATGAGGGATTGTGCAATCGGGTGATAATGTATATTACCTCTGCTTGCTCGGTCCACATGCTCAAGGTCTTCCGCAAACTTGATCACATCTGGAAAGTCCTCCTCACATATTTGTGCGAGGAAGTGGAGTAATGTGGTCTTCTGATCAGCTGACTTAGTATCCTTTAGCTGTTGTAAAAACATATATAAAAATATGTATTATTTCAGTTCCTTTAGTTTCAACAGACATACACTGAAGAGATTCTAAAGACTGAAATGTTTTTGGGTTTTGGACTGTTGGTCAGAAAAACAAGCAATTTTAGTAAGTAAACTTGCTCTCTGAGAAATTAGAATAGACACATTCGCTACTTCCTGACATTTGATAAAAAGAGAAATTAATCGATTCATTGAGAAAATAATCTGTTGATTCTGTGGATAAATAATTAATTTCAGGCCTAGGGCTAACTGTAAATTTGTAAGTACAGATTTGTTGTAAAGGCAATATCATATAAAAGAAAAAGAAATTTGCAATTCTTATTTGTGCATACATTTGTAGAATCCATCCAATTTTGAAGAAAGTAGAGAATCAACAACAGATTTCATGATCTAAAAACATATTTCCTGGATGTTATGGGACAAAGGTGTGTGTGTCATTATCCTTTGTTCTGCTATTGTAAACCCTTTCAGCAGCTTTAGAAATGCTGAGTGATGACAGTGCTACAGATGATTTGCTGTCTTGTACTCATGCAGCGGATGCATATTCACAATGTGGTGACCTCTTCTGTGCTTTGTGCCTCTTTCTCTCCCGCATGCGTCAATTTTTCAATTTCTCTGATAAATTTCCACCATCACTCTTTTACAGTCTAATTCCAAGATGTCTCTCAGTATCCCCGCCAAACATCCCTCCTGCGGAGTGCGTTGCTGTGTATCTCTCTAGGTGATCTATTGGTAGACAACAGTGTACTCAGCCCCGCTGGGTTTAATCATTTTTGTATTATCTTCTCTAATCAAACATTCTCATCTCTTTTCATTTCTGTTTTCCTATTTTTTCAAAAGCTTCAAGTGCTTGTACATAAAAGGTCCCTCTCGGAATTTAGATGGATGGTAATCTCAGCTGACAATATAAACATTTTGCTTTTTTACACTTGGGCTAGGTGCTATTTCCCTGTGCTATGGAGTGTGCCATTGAATTAAGTTGTCAAACTCAGGGGCAGGCATGAAGGTAATGTCTCCCTCTGTATATCCTGCCACTGACATCAACTCACGCCTTGGTCCCACAACATACAAGCACAAGATAAGGAACCAGTCACACTGGAACAGCAGCGTTACAAACGTGCTAAACACAAGACATATTCCCTCATAGACTTTTATTAATTGATTACATTACTGTCACACCGGTGCAACTAATCCATCATGAAGGTCTGTAAGTGTCTCGTGTTTGTGTATGCACACGCACTGTTGTTTATATGAACGTAAGCACTGAAGTCCAACAGGGCAGAGGTGGCAGTGATGAATGGCTGTGGTGGTTGTTACTGTGGAAACAGCAGTGAGTGTGCTAACAGCTGTAATGTAACCAGTGGTGGAGCCTCCTACTCCTGGATTACACTCTGTTCTCTGTCACCGTCACTATCATACAGGAAAACTTACTGTTCAGTCTTCATCCCATATAAAATCCACATATATCTGTGTTTTCTATGTTTCTGCCCCACTAAGCATGGTCCTGCAGGGTGTGTGAACTTTCA
Organism: Thunnus albacares; assembly: GCF_914725855.1. Classification (NCBI taxonomy): domain Eukaryota; kingdom Metazoa; phylum Chordata; class Actinopteri; order Scombriformes; family Scombridae; genus Thunnus; species Thunnus albacares. Next base: position 26,804,862 of record NC_058106.1, read on the forward strand.
AAGGGATAGTGTCCGTGGCCCCAGTTATCTATTCTGAGCAGGAGAATGAGAATAAAGTGCTCACTAGGTTTGACTGCTTTGATAGATGACGGCAGATAGAGAAAAGACCTGTCTTGTGGGGCTGATAGTGTTCAATCAAATGAAATAGTTTCAAACAAAATGTCTCGTCACAGCAGCCACTTTAGATCAGTTCATTGATAAGGCTCAGCCAAGGTGACATAAAAGAAAAAAAAGAGCATCAGTAATTAAAAAAAACCCAAAACAAAACACTGACACATACATGGATAGAAACAAATTCTCCTAAAAACACAGAGCCACAAAAATACACACAAGGAGAGGTGTGTAAACAAAGATACACATTGCAACATACATGCTTTTACACGTTTGTGCACAAAAAAGTCATCCTGAACACTGAATCTGTCTGTAAGTCATCCAATACTTTTCTGATGACTGACTGCGGGAAAGAGTGGGTTTTGTCTCCAAATTCAAAGTCTGAACACAATGGATTGTTACTGCCAAGGCCAGAAGAATAAATCAGTTTGTACCAATGACACCATGGTAATACAAAATGAGCAGTTAAATGCAGGGTTTTTGATCACATGGAATCAGTGACTGCAGCAAGTAGAATAAGAAGAATCTGGCAAGCCTCATTCAAGCAAAGGTCTTCAAATCTTTTCTGTTTGTATTTGGTCTTTTGCCTTTTGTCATGTTAATTGTAATAATTTACTAATTACATGTTGCTGCTGCCATCCTATTGGAAACACACCTCTGTCAAATCTGTAAAAAAAAAAAGTTCATCTCATGAGTATTTCTTTCCTTGAACATACGTACATCACTCCTGTTACACGGCTGCCACTGGAGGGATAAAGAAATACAAATGTGAGTTGTTGCCAACAAATTCAGCATTTCACCCCTCACCTTGCAGAGGGAACTGAGGTCGAAGCCGTATGACTGGGCGTTTCGGGAGCCTGCATTCATGTAATTCCCCAGCAGCAGCACCAGCTCCAGCAAGCGGCCAAAGGAGCGGCTCTTCCTGACCTCATCACAGGCAGCATTTACAGCCAGGATATCTGGACGCAGGTTGGTTACCTGCTCCTCAAACTGCAGTCGGAAGAGGATGTGGCTGAGGCGCGGGTGGAGCCGCTTCACACTGCTCATCTGTGAGAGGAGAACAGAGATGGAAGAGCAAATAAGCAAACAAGGTAGAATGAAAGAGCAAAGAAGAATATGAAAAAGTAGAGGTGTAGAGCATAAAGCAGAAGAGAAGTAAAGCAAAAGTTAGGAAAATGATGTCAGAGAACATACTTAAAATAACTACAATCACACTTTTGGCACACTCTTACATTCAGCCAATCTAATTTAAAAGACATTTATGCAACCAGCATGCTCGAAAGTGTTGCTAGGCAGTAGTTATAGATGCTGGCAGTGATTTGATTTGGGACCCAGGTCTGGTAAGTTAATTGTGGAGTTAGTGTCCATATAGGGCAGGCAGCGGAGGGGGTGGAATATACAATAGGCTGCCTTGGATTACCACTCTCACACAATTAGAGAAAATTGGAAAATATTGCATTGGGCCCAGGGCCTGGCCACAGCAGTGATTGTGTATGTGTGTGGGGTGGTAGGGAGAGGTGCACGTTCCAATTGTCTGTTTCACACAACAGCTGGCTGTGCAGTTTGATGTCCTCCATCAAGGGTTTAATTATAGCTACCGTAATGTTATCAAATTACTATTTCAGTCGGTGAGCAAGTGAGCGTCTGTGTGTGCATGTACTATGTGTGTTTGTATGAGAGAAAAGGAGAGAGAGGAAACAGGGCAAGAGAAAAGTATGACACAATTAAGAAATAGCAAAGTGCAGAAGAACCAAACACAATGCTGAAATAGAGCCCGGAGATGGGATATAGTATGTGATAAGGATATTATAGTAAGGAGAAAATAATCAGAGACAGAAGAAAGAAAGCAAACACACCAGAGCGCCTTCAAAGTGCATGTGTTCTACTCTATGAATGTTACTGAGGGCAATGGGCAAAAGTAAGCTGCTGAAGGCAGCATTTAGGGACAGCTTCAATTATTAAAAATAAACAAAATGGACATAAAAAATAAAATAAGATAAAATGACATGTCATTATTGAACAAGGTGGTAGGATGGTGAGAGTGAAAAGACAGCTCTGTTAACATTTCTCTCATGCTATCAACTGTGAACAGGGAATTGAAATATTATGCACCATATAGAATAAAACAATTTTTTTGGCAACTTCTAATAAATGTCTCAGTGGAGTGTCAACAACAATTTAAATCCTAGATGAAAGACTTTAATTCAAAGAACTGCCTGTCATAAAAACTGTGACTACAGTAGGGCAAAGAGGATGCATGTACTGGTAAACAGAGTGATTACCAGGCCAAAGGTCATCAACCACAAATGATGTGTTGCAGTAGCAAGAACAGCTACTGTACTGCATGAAGTTCACTGGGGTAAAATATGTTAGAATATGATTTAATCTAATGACGTGGAGATGTATGGAAATGAATACTATATTTGAGAGCTTTTTTGCCATTTGACTCCTTGTCAAAGAACATTCAATTTATTCATGCAGTTGCAGAAAGAAAAATTAAATGACTATATTACCCTTATGTGCATGTAAGGAATTTTAAAACAGTGTGCAATCGGGTCTATTCTTAGGCATAGACACAACTACACACTACCACACACAAGGTAGAGTTCAAATCATGTGTGAGGGTGGCGGATATAGAAAAAAGATAAGATAAAATGCATATGTTTGCACAATCGAAATTAAAAATTCCCTTTGAACCTGAGCTTTTCTGATAGGTGAAAGCACACAAGCCTCCTTGGGCCTACACAGTCACAGCAGCGAAACAACATTATATAAGCAGGCTCCTCTTTGTTCTATGTCTCCCTGATGAACTATACACAACAGCTGAGCATGCTCTATTTCTGGCTGGACCACAACAGCGGGGCCAGCTCTATAACCACGAATGTCCATGACTGACTGACCGACTGACTGAATCGCTGAGTGATGAAGTTGCACCACGGGTTGGCTGAATGCCACCACTTTCTGTATCCATTTCAAATTAAAAGCCCTCATTTCAAATTAAAGTCTCCTGCTGCGTCATTCTGTACCATGCTACTTATTACACTAAAATAGTATGTGAGATTTTTTAGTATGTCCAAAACCTTATTATGAAACCAGTGAATACAATGTGAATTGTATACCATTTACGGGGAAATATTACTGTATGCAAGCAGTGGACACTACGTTGGCATAAAAATCCAACAATGCAATGCAGTAGTAACAACGACAACAACATAACAGACAATGGCAAACAGTGACCAAGGCAGCTCTGGCATAACGGCAATAACGCTTCAATTTAAATATGAGTTAAGTATAAAGGCCATAAGACACTGCCGCCAAACAGCGCACGTCAAAACACCTGCCCCTTTTATTTTTTATGTACAACCCTGACACTGGCGGCAGCTAGGCGCGTGTCGACGCACCGCCCCGTGGCACTTCACGTTACTGTTCTATTTCCAGTGTCACCACCCCTGAAAAAACGAGGAGAAAAAACGCTTTTTCCAGAGAAAAAGCTGTTTCGTACTTCAATAAAATATTGGTCCAGCTACAAACATTATTTACTAGTTCGTTGCTTGCTTTTCACTGTAGTTTTAACTATTTCTCTTTGGCCTGTATCTACAAGGCAAAAATGAATTAATTGTTGGTTGATCTGCTGCTTTCAAAACATAATCTCACTGCTCAGATTGTTATTTTTTCAAGTTATTAGTCAAAAATAGACAACTACAATAGGCAACTCACCAATGGCATTTCGTTGTCCCACACTGTACTCATAGAACTGGAGTTACATCCAGCTAATTACAATATTGACACGCTGCAGCGTGACACTTCCGATTGGTGCTCGGGGTTGGCACTTGATGTGCATCATATGCATACACTGTGTTTCACTTTGCTACGCGTAATATATTTTTTAAAATTAATTCAGACTTTATGCTTGGCACGGGCTACTATGGTTACGCATCTCCAACCAGCAAGGGGGCTCTCAGGAAGTGATGTGATAATTATAGCTCAGTCAGTGCGTCCGAAAAGATACATACTACTGTTTAATTACACAAAAGTATGTAGGCTATGTGTGCACAAAAGTACACATATTGGGTATGCAGTGAACAGTATGTGACATCAGACACATTGCCAGTGATATGGAATTTAGAGCGTCTTTAGATTCTCTACTGTGACATATTTCTCAGTAAAAGAGAATATTTGAGCGGTGTACAGTTACAAGAGGGATTTAAATCAAATCCTTCATATTTAATTGGACTGCTAAAAGTGGGTAGGGCTTAGCAAGCGCAACATGCAGCTGCAGAGATAAACAGAGCTAGAGAGGACTATTGGCTCCACACACACACAAATTTTTTTGTTAGATCAAGAGGACGAGGGTTTTGGAAAGTTTTTGCTCACTGATATCCAAACACACATCACTTCCCATTTTTCTCCATAGTTAGCTGGTCGCCCCAAAGTCACATTTGATTAATTGAATTTTTGTAAACGTCCCTGAATTCAAGATGAATCATCAAACTTTTGAAACCGTTCTGAAACAGGAAGAGGAAAGACAAGGATTTTGACATAAAAAAGCATAAGAGATAACTGAACAATTAACACAGGATTAGAAGTAGGAAAATTTATTTTTCATTTCACTAGGTCTTCAAAATCCATGTAGCATTTCATACACAGTCCAGCCATATACTAGGTTTTGACCTAGTCTTGTTTACCCCCCCCCCCCCCCCCCATCAGCTGCTCAGCCACTGCATTTTCATTCAGTGATAAGACTCTCTTTCATGGATGATTGCAAAACAGGTGGGTGTGTGGGGCAAAAGAAGAAGACTGCTGGGTATTTTGTTAGCAACTTAGTTGCTAGGCAGAAACACAAAATACACAAAAAGTGTTACACCCCTCATGCATAATTCTGAATAAGCCTCCTTTGAAAAGTCTTTAAGAAAACGATGCAGACATAATTAGGCAGCAGTACTGCTCTTTAATGTGCATAAATTAGTGCGGCAGTCCACAGGTGTCCTGTCTTTCCTCTTAAGGCTTAAAGAGATAGAATTTTAAAAAGCTTGGGATTAGGATATTCATATGAAAGTGCTCTGATTGTGTGTGTGTGCGCGTGTGTATGTGTTCTTATGAAACAGAAAGAGAGACACTGAGGAGAGATATGATGCAAATACAAGTCAAGTTTGCATTACTACTGTATAACATTTAACAAGTAATAAACCAGTTTTATAAAATTGTGTGTGCATAATCGTATTTATGTTAAATCCCTTTATTCAAAGCACATTGAAGCACACTGAATTTCAACGTAACTGGCATAAAAAGCAGTGTAGTGTATAATATCTAAGGTCTTCCATTAACAAAACTACAGCATAAAAGAATATTTTTTGTGATGTACCTTTATGTGTTCTAGCTAAAACCAACAGGTGGGGAGGTTAGGAGCGTTCTGTGTGTGCATGTGTGTGTACTCACCACAACCCCAAACTGTTCAGGCTCTGACAAGTTCGCGTACTCATTTTTATACTTGGTCAAAGCATTCAGCTGCTCCTGCTCTGGTAGGTGCTTCACAAGGTTCTAAAGAGAAGAGAGAAGTAAGAGGAGTATGAAGCAGCACAGAGGAAAGCACTTCATACAATGTATTAATTGTTCATGGTACTATGTTGGATTTTTCTCCTTTTTTTGTTTCAATTTCTTGAAGCATGAAGAAAAAGTCATGATTTAAACTGTGCAAAATATAAAGCTATTCACCCTGGAGTATATAAAATGTGCCCTTTTTTTTGCCTACGCACCTATATATGGCAGAGCCAAGACTCAGATATACTGCAGTGTGGTTGTCCACAGTACATGCTTGATTATTAGTGCGGTGCTTTCATTTAATTTATTTTTAATTTTAGAATGAGTCCTAAGATTGGCATTTCTTGTTTGTACCTACCATAAATGGAAATCTAACCTATTTCTGCTCCATTTGCCTCACATTTTAGTGAGTTTCAGACCTGCTGGTGAGTTAGTAAGTAAAAATACAGTTTTGTAACTGCAACAAAATGTCTTTCATTCACAAACATCCTTAGGGTGATATACATATATACTGTTGTTTTAATAGACTATTGAAAAGTGAAATTGTAATTGGGTTATTTAGATAGCTAAAAGGAATAAATGTTAAATTATTTAAGACATGTTGATTACATTGGCTTCTCATCTGAATTTAACAGCCATCTTAACAAATATGGCTCACACTGGGGTAAATATTTTGGTCTGATGGATTTAAATGAGGTTGAAAATCTGTTCCTGATGCCTGGAGTCAGGACAAATATTGCCACTTCCATTACTTGTGGTTTTTATTGATCTACTATAATGGAATTTGCTTCAATGACAATTATTTGTGTATTGTAATTAGCAAATATTGATCAAATTAAATTCTTTAAAATGCACATCCGTACATAGCTCAGCTTTGTTTTTGTCTATTTGTTTAAACTCAGGTTACCCACACCAACACTGACTGATCACAGTTAAATAATGTAAAACACATAAATACATTAATCAGTTTCTTCAACATCTGGTTCACAATTTTAAGTCATCAGCCATTTACATATTTGGTGACATCTATGGGTTTATTTAAATTTGGCTTGTTGAATGTATGCTGCATAAGTATAGTGTACTTATTCACACCTTTGTTTTCAGCAATTTAGATTATGACTCTTTATTTGCCAGAGTGCCCAAGTAATCAACTGAGCTGTGTCCAGCTCATACAAAACACAGCTGCCTAGGTACTGACATGCACTAGAAAATTGGAGCACATTTTCCCATTGTGGCTTCCCAGCACTGGTTACTCGTGGCCTTCAAAATTGATCTTAAAATTTCATTGCTTGTTTGTCCCATCTGATATAGTTTACCTTCACTGTTGTTACACTTAGTAGCTTAAGGTCTGCTGACCAATTGTTACTGCCTGTTCCTAGGGCCAGGCTGGAGAAGGACGATAGCAGGACATTTGCTGTCAGGGCTTAAAACCTCTAGAACATTCAAAATCAGGCAAGCAATGCAAGTATCCTTTATTAAAAAGTTATTTTTACAAATTGTCTTTTAATCAGTTTTACATTTATTTTGTATTTGTATTAATTTTATTGATATTTTTTTATTACATATTTTATCTTCTAATCTATATATCATATATTTAAGCACTCTTGTGAGCATGTATTTTTAAATCAGTTTATAATGAGAGGCCTTACAAAATAAAATAATTTAAGTTTTTTGTTGATAAATACCAAAATTGAGAATAACAGGGCAGTAAAAATAATGATCCACAAGACAGTAGTACCAATACCCTGACCTAGAGTCTATCCAAAAGACAGAAGAAAACATCAGCATACATGTCGGCCAACAGGTAACAAGAAACTGCAGTACAGAAATGGATTTTCAGTACTGTGATTTAGAAAGTCTCAATGTAAAGTGTAAAATATCCTGCTCAGAATATGTTGGTGACATAAACAAAAACATTTGTTCGCAATATGTGTGTAGGTTAAAAAACAAATACTAACAAATATACTGTTATCAAATAATGTTACCAGAACTCTAAAATATCAATATCTGTCTCTACTACAGTAATGGTCAGGTTCTACCCTGAGCCCAAGGAAAACAACAAGCAGAAACTTCCTCAGAACTTGACAGTTAACTGGGACAGACATACAGAGAATGAAAGAAAGAACAAAAGAAAGGTAGACAAACACAGATACAGAGAATGAAAGACCTATAAGAAAAAAAGCAAGAAAAAGACACAGACAGATAGATAGATATATACACAGATCAATAGTTCACACAGTACATATGTGCTTTAAAGTCTGACTGAAATCACATTTGATCATCCTTCTTTGCAGTCAAAAATAATGTTGACATGTTTCTTATATATAATGGTAATGGTTTTGCATTATTAAAATGAAGAAATAAAGTCTGGCTCTTGTCTTGTACAGCAGGCTGCTGTCTGCCTCAGTGTCACCATTTACTCTGCCTATAATAGAACGCCACATTACTTCTTTATGCAAGATTTAATTTTCTGTATCGAGATAAGGACTCCCGCTAGGTAGGCATATAACAGAGCAGAAATTAAAATATAAATTTCTCACTTTTAGTTTTTGTTTTTTTCTCAAAGGAGGACAAAGGACAACTGATTTACAGAGCAGATATGTATACTGTTGTAGCCAAAAATGTAAGACAGTTAGATTAAGTTACACAGCTGTCATTAAACTGAAATGTGACTGTTAAGCACATAGAAGTCATGGCCACAAAGCAAAGCAGTAACAAAAACACAACAGCAGAAAAAGAGTATTTATAAGATACTAGTTAACATCAGCATGGTACTCATTTATTTATTCACAGATTGCCTGAGATCACCAACTGCTTCCACACCTGTTGTATAGTAGGCGTTACAGATGCAGATACTTCAGCCTCAGGCTACGTGCTGTTTCAAGCTAGACAAATAATCACGACGATAGACAAGAGATGGGGCATAATCCTTAACTACTAAGTAGGAGAAGCGCAGTACTAAAAATATACTTCCTGCCTCAAGGTGAAAACTTACACATTGTAGGATAAGCTAGTTTCCAATATTCTTCTCTTATCAGAGCTTGGTAGGTGCAAATCCAAGTTAGTGTTAGGAGGTCAGTCCAAGAAAGTCATCTACTAATGTCAGATAAGTAACTGACGCTCTACACATTTTTACAGCTTTGTTCAGAACGTTCCCTACCTGGATCATAGGTTCACTGAGCTGCTCTTCATCCACCTCCAATATCATCCGACGGATTTCCTGATAAGGCATACGGAAGGAACCGAGGAAGATGGCTACACAGAAACAGACAAACAATGCAACAAATGCTGTGGTGAATACACAAATGGTTCACTAATGACCTGTTATGTTGCATTTTCTGACATTTAGTCATACAAATAAAAAATCAGAAACAAACAGAAAAAATATAAAACAAACTAAGAATGAAATTAAATAAAAAAAAGACATGAAATTAGTTAAACCTGGAGTGCAGAACCTTTGTCTCCACCTTCTGGCAGTGACAGTAATTACACAAACACTGTAGTCATCCCCGCAGACCCCTGATGCTTTTTATGTGAGCCGGTCCACACCCTGGTGATGTGACATGGTTAGGGCGCACTGCAGACAGTCCACCCCAGTCAACAGTTGCAAACTCACCATTGCTGGTTGACGTAAAACGCATCACTACCGGTGCGCCAGCGTGGGAAAGTCACCACAGACACCAGATTTAAAAATTACAGTATACTGTGAAATACCGAGAGATTTACCTGGCAGGGATAGGCTTAATCAGCATTGTTTGAACTCGTTTGGCAAGGGCTTGAATGTAACAGACATTCATTTATAGTCCAGCATTCCAGCTTTAAAGGTAAATCAGTGCATTAGTCAGCCAGACATAAAACTGTGTTCTAAAAAAGTGATTTGAAAAATGATACTTGTTTAGCAAGCAAGTGGCACCATCTGGAACTAGATAGCAAATGTCTTGTCAAGATAAATCATTAGTCTAGCCAGTGGAGCCTCAAGGACCCTGCCAGTTAAAAGATCTGTGACCTGTCTTTGTGCACGATGATTCAGAACTTTAAAGATTATCAACAATTTCTGAAGGTTAAGATGCTAAACCTGTGGTAATATGTTCTCCTTGTAGAGTATCAGCTAAAATCCTAACCTCTGTGTTTTGCATTTGACAGAATATGGTGTAAAGATAGTCACACACAAATTGATATAATATACAGCAGAACCTGAAACAACTCTCCAAAAAGTATGAAAAAAAAAAAATATTACTCAGCTGACAGGGACAGGAAATTTACTTCTTTTCTAATCTTATTTCCATATTTTTTGATTATATATAAAACAACTTCCTACCTATAGAGAAAAGAAAAATATTTCAAATGTAATGCCTCTGACATTGGTATGCAGGATGACAGAGCTAATTGCGTCACTGGCCTTTGGTCTTGGCAGTATATATAGGTAGGTAGGTTGAAAGGAAACATAATGCTGAAGGATTCATGTGAAATTGAAAAAAAAAAACTAGTGCAGTGCCCATTCAAAATGTGCCTGTTCGGAACGGGCCAATTGCTTATTATTTCTCAAGAACCACATATGTATGTATTAACTGACAAATGTATCAATTAAAACAATAAGGAATTAATAAATTAAATGGTTTTAATTCAGACAGAAACTTCACCAGTGAGACTAAACTGGGGTTGAACTGTAGAAGCAGTTTACGGCCTTCCACTGGTTGATTCTGGACTGATTCTGGATTCTACATGCCAGTTTCATTCACAGTACACAGTTCAATGGTGAAGCTTAAGTCACAAACTTTTTCAAGTCATTAACACTACGGACTGGTCCCACCTCCCACCACAATGTGGGTTGCAATGGCAGAGTGGCGCTGTCCGTATTTCCGCTCGTTGACTTCACGGGCAGAAGAAGAAGCAAATTAACGTTGTTTATAAGGTATTTTTACATATTTCTTGAGAACCGCTCATCCAAACAACTTCACACTCGACACTGCACTTCCTTGAGTCCCCAGCAATACAACCGCCAGGTATGAAGACAATCGGATGAACGGTTATCGAGATATGCAAAGGACAAATATACAGACAGACAGACAGATAGAGATTCCTTGCTTTATATAGAGAGATATAGTGAGATAAGACCAAACAGACCAATAAAAGGCAGTGTTACTAACAATTATTGAGGTGGCATTAAGCACAGTTTGGGTCAGCAGTCTTCAAACACATGAAGATAAAAACAACTGCAAGCATTTAATGTAGCTTTGACTAACTAACTGTTTTTTCTGTTGTTAAAAAACATGTACAAATGAAATATAAGTCAGCCAGGTACCTTCATTGCTAAAATGGAATTTTAACTCATTAAAAGATGGAATAAAATTGCACTGTATCTTAATATTGACACAATCAGGCAACAGAATTAAAACCCCACATACACCTTCTCAACCTCAATCAAAGCTTTTAGACTCTTTACCTCCTATGGTGGAACACATAAACCGCCTACTCTTCTTTTTTCTCTCCTCATTTCTGCTCTATAATTTCCGCTGCATGATTTATCACCGTTACTGGGCTGATTAGTCTCATTTTCTTTTAATACATGAAACAAAGGTCACAGCTCCCCTTGATATAAGCCAATGAGGTGCTAAGATCTGGGAGTGCTTAAGAGATCAGCTGGATCCTCATTAATGCCGGGTGCCTTTAAAACGGTCATTTTAAGACCAAGCGTGCGTGCATGTGTGTGTGAGAATGTGTGTGTGCAAGAGAGTGAGGGAGAGAAAGGGAGAGACTGAGACAGAGATTGATGTGACCATACATGGTAGCATTTTTCCTCATGTTTCTTCTCTCCTTAATGGAAGCTTAACATTGTAAATTAGCTCTGTGTGTGTGGAGACATGTGTCATAGTTGGCAGTGGCCAGGTTCACAGTAAATGTTTTTAACTGCTATAGCAAAAAGCAAAATGAGTAAGTCATTCCCTACCAAAAGTCTCTTTTCTGGTCACTTTATAATATGCAAAGAACATATATTTAGGTATAAAAGGAGAATTAATTTAAATAAAGGGTGTAAGCGAGTGCGAAGTATCTGGTGAGGAGGTGTGGAAGCAAAAACGACAGCAGCAGGCAGTACTGTAACTTCAAGACACATATAGCAGAAGTGTATAAATCCAGTCCTTGTGAGATGAGAGGAGAAGGAGCAGGCTGAAAGGAAACAAATACTTACATAGATTCTGTGCAATCTTGGGATCGAGCACCTTGAGCTCTTTAATTCTCTTCTTTATGGATTTCTTATCCTCCAGGTCCTCCTCTTCTTTTTTGGCTGATGAAGACAGAAATACTGCATTATTCCCAACACACAAAGTCAATATTTACACAAATGCACACAGTTACCATATTGCTGATATATGTAAAAAAAAAAACCACACAAATTACTGTGGGATTATGAGATTTACATATCTTTTTTTTCCAGGTATGGCATAACAAAAGTGAACTTGAATGTAGAGATTGTCCAGTTGCTTTTTATTTATATTATAAATAAATATTATAATATTTTGATAACTGATTCATTTTTTAAGTAAAATTGCCAAACATTATGTGGTTCCAGCTTCCTATTGTGAGAATTTGCTGCTCTTCTTTGTTTTATATCATTGTAAACTGAATATCTTTGGATTTTGGACTGTTGGTCGAACAAAACAAAACATTTTGGTGTCATCACCGAGGACAAAGGGAAATGTGACAGACAGCTGTCAATATTTTCTGACATTTTATAGACAAAACCATTTAGCCAAAAAAACGATCAGCATATCAATTGATAATGAAAATACATGTTAGTTGTAGCCTTGGCTGCAACACTGTACTCATTTTAAGATTCCTGCTCTCTGAATTCAACCACAAACATTCTGTTTATTTTTTTATGTATGTTTGCATATATATCCAAGTGAAGAGTGACGCAGTCCACCATGACAAGATGCCATGCTGTTGGAAAAGCGTGGCAAAAGGGATTATGGGAGAGTGTTGTGATCACACCACTGACAGAGTAGGGTATGGGTTAACCATTGGAGGGGCTGTTCCATAAACACAGTGAGTCACATATAGTAATCAGGTTATAGGTGAAGATAAATCTGTTCTAGGTTACATGGAGCCACATAGGTGGGTTTATGATAGTGCTATTGGTAGAGAGGAGAGGAATCATGACATCTGGATTGCAAACAGGAAAACAACAAACCAAGAACACACACGCACAGAGATATATACACACATACAACCCTCTTGAGCCATGCTCAAAAAGGAGTTCATGGTTGGTTTTAATTATTTAAGACATCAGATTAAGAGAACAAAATGTGCATCCCAGGAGTATGCTGGGTAATTGTCTGGTGCTGTAATTATGGTGTGTGCGGTGAGAGGAGAGGAGAAGAGAGGACAGGAGAGGAGAGGAGAGGAGTGGAGAGGAGAGGACCCACAGGAAAGGTATTTCTACTGTTCCACTTGGACTTGGTCTTCTTTCAGGGATCCTGTATCTAATTAAAAAGTGAAGAGGTATGCTGGGAGCTCCTGCTGAATACACTGTTAGCATGTCCACAAACATGCACACCTACAGTACAGTACACCCCACCACACACAGAAATACATTAACACAGCAACACACTGAGTTATCCTCTGACTTACGTGGCTCCTCAGTTGGTACACTCTCCTCACAGTCTTTCAATACATGAGAGAGGTGAAAACACAAAGGAAAGACAAGGAGGACAATGGGAAATGTGTACCATGGAAAAGAGAGAGGAGAGAGAAGGAAGAGATAAAAATAAATGTCATAGGACTGCAGTCTGTCCGTTGCAGCGTGAAACACGAAGAGACTCAAGTAAAGGAAGAACAAATACCCTGTAAATCCTAAGTGAAAAACAGCCAAAGATATAAGCAAGTAGAAAACAACTAAATCAAACAGACAACTGGGAGAAAAGGCAAATTAATTTTTAACACCAAATTTAACCTTTGATGATCCACAATTAAAAACACCTAACACGCAGACAAGCATTATGTATTTTTAATCCTCGTTATGATTAGAGCTGAAACAATTGCTCAACAACTCATTTAGTCATTTAACAGAAAATTAATTGGCAAGTATTTTAATGATATTTTTAAGTATAAAGTGGTATGAGCATCTCAGATGTGAGAATGTGTATTCGCCTGTTTTCTTAGTCACCAATAATATCTTTGAATTTTGGACTGTTGGTTGGACAAAACAAGCAATCTGAATGTCACTTTGGGCTTCGGGAAATACCGATGGGCCATTTTCACCATCTTCTGACATTTTATATACCAAACAATTAACTGACTGATCTAAAAAAAAAAAAACAAGATGTCATCTAGTAATTAAAATGAATTTGAGTTTTTAGCCCTATTCAAGATCCAAACATTTTGGGTCGGAATAATTCAGTATAAGCATAATGTATTGTAACTTTAATAAAGTGTTGAAACAAACAGAAACAGATTACATGGTATATGATATTGTCACACCATGATTAAAATCTATTTTTAACTATTTTCTCCAGCTTGTTAAGGGGGGAAAAAAATCTAAATTCAAGAGGTTAAATGACAGATGCAAAACAATTTAAATGGCAAACACAAAAACAAATTGATCTCAGTCGGCATGAAGGACAGCCGTCACGGCAGAGCAGCACTTGCTCTTAAGTGCAAAAATAAAAGGGAAGGAAATCATGTGAAATCATAAGGCATAAATTAAATCAATAAAAATGTAAAGATGTCAATATTTACCTTAAAAAATAGCATAAAGTACTGATGTCTTTATTCTTATGGGAATATAATCTTGAATTTGATGTTATTGGGTATTTGGATGCAATATAAGGAGCCGACCCTAGAAAGCCTCCAGCTCACTGCATTAAGATGTTCTATTGATCTACTCATCATAACTTATAGCCTCACAGAATCTCATTTATTACAACAACACACATACACACACATAATACCAGAGTATTCACCACCTTGTTTCAGTGCATATAAACATACTTGGCTGCGTCATACAATCCATGAATCATCCCCACATAATACTGCAAGGGCTGCATCCATCTCTATCAGACAAGAGATAGTGATAGGATAGAAAATCATATTGCAGACACACACGTACTTACACACTCACCGTGCTGCCTCAGGTGTTATCAGTTAAATCAGCTAATTAGATTGCCCCCTTCCAGCACCCACCCTCCCCTGCCTTATCCTCTCTGGCCTTAAAACAGCTCTTGTTCAGGGAAGCCTGCTCATTATACATCAGCCAATTAAAATGTCCCACAGGGGGTCAGAGGTCACTGGTTAATCAATCAGAGGGAGCGGCAACTGTTGTAGTTATCAGATTGCGCTATCACCCAGGAAGTGGGGAAGATAAGAATACACTTGTGATGGCAGAGCAGTGGGGAGTCTGCATCACATCAAAGGGTCTAGCAAAAGTAGGGAAAACCAAGCGCAGGTATGGTGCATGTACAGTGGATATTTTAGGCGAGCGGATTTGCCAACATTAATTTGTGTGAAAAGATGACACACTGCGAAAAAAAAAAGTTGTACCTGTTCAGTGAAACAGAGCCAGAGAAAATCAGAAAGTAAGTGTGCCTGGATGATATTAGTTACAAACAGAGCCATTGACTAAAACCGCAGTTACCATCAAAAGCTGTGATCAGAGACCACAGAGAGGTGGCGGTGCAGCGGAGACAGACACCAGCACTGAGAAAACAGTCTTAGTTGACGGGCCTGCTCTGCCATGGCAAACACAGTGCTAGCTGTCTACCATCTAAGCACTTTCATGTTAAGACCTCTTAATGGAGGCCTGTGATAAATGTCAACTTGATGGCAGGACTGTGGACAAAGTAGGAGGAGAAATAAGTATGAAAAATAGAGCAAATATGAAGGACTGTCTCAATTTTCCTTTACCCTCAGAGAAGTATACATTAGAGAAAAGATGCATTGTGCATTATTCATGCTATTACAAACAAAAAGGAAAATAAATATGTAAATTTGTGTCTCTACCTTTTGAATTAAAAAAGAAAAGAAAACACGGGGTCTTGGGTGCACAAGAAAGGCAAATTTTTTTCTTGAGAAAAGAAAAAGGATGTTTAGTTGCATGGTCAGATGAGGGAACAAAGC
This sequence comes from Thunnus albacares, assembly GCF_914725855.1. Lineage (NCBI taxonomy): Eukaryota > Metazoa > Chordata > Actinopteri > Scombriformes > Scombridae > Thunnus > Thunnus albacares. The sequence continues at coordinate 26,820,624 of NC_058106.1, forward strand.
CAGAATTTAAAAGAGTTATCTGCTCCTCTCACTCGTGATAATTCTACTGACTGGTTTTGATCCAATTTCTGCCAGTTTAAAAGGCACTTCAAAATATGCCAATTGGTAACATTGCGCACACACATGCTTCCCAAAGCAGTAGCACTTCCCACAAGGCAGTATCAGTGAATTGTGTCGTCAAAGCAATAAAGGGAATGGTGGATGAAATAAAACTGCTGTGAAAGAGCATGACTGATGCTGTACATGACAGGCAGGCCTCAGAGACAAGCAAGTAACAACTCAAAATCCACCACCGCCCCCCCCTCACCCCCACCCTTCAACATGCACACACACATGCATGAACACACACACCGAAATCTCCTTCACTTTCTCCCTAGCCCACTACGCTCACACCATTACTTCATCTCATCAGGATGGATTTCTAATCAGAGAAAACGCCTTACAGGAACAACCCTCCTTTTTGCACACATGCACACTCACGATGCACATACAAAATCCTAACACTGATGTCAAATGAAAAGAGCACGGACACGATAACTAATACTAACATCTAAAGAGTTATCAAGTGAAATAAGGAACTGACAGCAGCGTGAGACGAGGCGAGAAAATAGACAGTGTGTGTGTGTTTATTTGGCCCATCATTTTATCCAATATTTGTCCAACTATCTCACTTCCTAAGGAGACATCACACCCTCCAGTTGACTTTTCTCTTGATGATGCTTCATTATTTATGGCATGTTATAGTGATACCATCATCTACCCCTGAGAAAGCACAGACACTCCATCACAGTGAATAGAAAGTTGAGAGTGCAACCGTCTTCTGAGGGTAATTAAATCACTGTGTTGTTTCCAATAGCCAATCAAGGCAGTCATGCAGGTAAAGTTTAAATCACTGCTATTAGGGGAGTTTCTGTAGCAGGGATAATTCGGGGGCCTTGCCATTCAATGTGCAAACACCGCACACACGCATATATATAATACACACACACACACACACACACACACACATACACACAAACATTGCCTGAAGCAAAATCCACTATGAGACATCTGATGCACAGAAGGAGGGCTGTCTGCAGCAAGTGAACAAATCCACCATTCCGACACATCTGTCAACTCTACAGTCAGCAGAGGGGAGACGAACAGTCAAACCAGCCGCTCGGCTTGACTGTTGACTCACTGTATGGTTCTGATCAAGCTAAGTCCTGAACTTCAGTTAGCCTGACAGAAAGCACAAGAGACATCCAGTACGTCCAGTAGCTGCCTGGGCTACACACACCTGCATTCACCTTTCCCTTTCTGCCGTATCAACGCACACACCAACAGTCCCTGACTACAACTGACATGACGGCTTGACTGGTCTGTTTGCACACTGACTACTCCCCCCCGTCCAGAGTTGCGGGTGTCAGAGTACCAGCAAGTGTGAGAGCGAGAGGGAGATCAGAGTAATGAAGTGAGGAGCTGTGTTGTGAGTGAGCTAATCAAAGTGAACCATGCAGGGCCACCTCTCCCTGTGATGTAGACTAGATGACCCAGGGCCGTAATTAGTCTGAGACTTTCATTCTGATAGCAGTAAATTAACAGACTTCATTAGGCTATTCTCTTCTTTCCTCTCCTCCTCCTATACCAAGATCATTTCTAAATCTAAACCGCTGAAATTGCCCCTGCATGAGCATCAGTGTTTACAACATACCAATCAATCGCTCTCCACAAAGGAACTGGCATACCCTACAGAAAGAATACATAGCCATAGACATTCACAAATAAATTCAAAACCTTGGATTGAAATCATTGATACTACATCAGAAGATTCATAATTGATTAGGAGCCTCTGTTAATCAGTGAGTGCTGGCCTGTGGGGGTGATTTTTACCAGTAGCTCTATTCTCAGTGGAGTGGTGCCCTCTAAAGGCCTCTTGAAGACCTACCAATGGCCTCAGAATATGTGTGTTTATGTGTGTGTGTGTGCTAAAATGAGTATTTTCTGACTACTCTGTCATATCAGGTATGAGGCATTATTATCTCCATTTCATTTCACTATGTGACAGCACCAGTCCGATCTGAACAGTTGTTAAGCCCACCCTAACATTTCACAAGTCATTCAATGGATTGATGACAGCCTAAATCATTCATGTCTGAAGTCATTTGCCATTTTTTCCACCTTTCTCCCTCCGCCATCGCAAACATGTCTGCTCCCAACCCTTCACCACTACCACCCCCCCCCACCCGACATACACAAACTCACGTTTGGATGAAAAATCACAGCAGAAAAATAAAGTCGCAAAAGCAAATATGTTTTTAACGAGCCAGCCCATTGCTTTGGTGATATGAGAACATAAAAACACAAATTGGGAATAAATTGAGGTGCTGATGCTTGAGAAACTGAGGCAGAAGAAGAAAAAAAAAGAAGAAAAGAATGAAGGAGAAAAGGGAAACATAAAAATGGAAAAGAAGGTTAACCACATACACAAAAGGAAAATGAAAGCAACCAGCTTGTGAGGAGAGTGTGCATGTGTTTTTCTGGCAAACGTGACTTGTGACATTTTCAAACATTTGAGGAAATAGTCACAGGTTCAGGTAATATGCAGTAGCCAGTAGTACCGTACCACAATCAAAATGTCATTGTATTATGGGTGCATTTTTTTACCTATATTTACACATAGAAGGCTGCACATTGTAAGAAAGAAAAAAGTAGCCATCCATTCACCATATGTACTACGTGATCAGACCTTGCCTTTCAACGACAATGAAAAGAGCCTTTAATGGTTATGCATTTGATGAGCTCTCTCATAATGGCACAAAATTTCTGCAGCCACATGAAGTCAATATAGATATATAGTGTTCTTTTAAATGTCACAGCAAAAGCAAAGGGAGAATGGGAAAAAAAGGAGAAAGAGGGAGAACAAGCAAGGCAGAGTGTGAGAGAGACACACAGGAGAGAAAGTCCATTTGATGTGAATAGATATATATCGATGGAGAGAAACACTAACTACTAGACAGCATGACATGGACATCATCCTACTGCTGTCCTCAGGTAATCAAAGCTGCTCAAAACAAGCTATATTTCAACATGTTAATGTCATCTTAGCAGCCGTTTCAACCTCCAACCCTCTGTGACTACAACTGGACTCTGCACACCTTCGAAGGTAACCTATACTTTTTTGTTTTTTCGATGTCGATGACATGTTTATGGTAAATAAGTCTTGAGCTCAAGACAACTCAAAGCATACATGACTATATAAAAAAACATTTTGACTGTAAGTTCTATAAATCTAAGATACTTTTTAAGCCTCCTCCAGGAATTCTATTTAAAAGAAACCACCTACTACCTTTTTCCATCATATCATCCCCACCTCTTCTAGTCCTCAATCTCTTCATAATTCCTCTATGATGGTGTCCACCAACCTCCTGAGCTCCTTTTGTTGTAATTCAAAAGCCTACCAAGTTCTCCGCACAGCATATCACAAAAGCTATTGCTGTTCTAAGAAATACACCCACCTTGCATTTGAGAGACCTATTAACCATGACCATGTGGATATGTTAAGGGGCTCAAATTTAGAAGTACTCTGAGGGTTATTGTAGTGAAGCCTCACAGACTGGAAGCATGGGTTTGACTGATCATGACAAGCTGTCAGCTCTGACCATGGTCTTTACCTCCACATGGGAGCCCTCCCTTGATCATGTGCACTCCTAAACCACTCAGCCACCCATACAAGCATAACCCCTCCCACACACACACCCACCATTTCCATCAAGTAGTCCCCAAATATGCCTGTGAAAACTGACAAAACCCACACAAACATGCTGTCTTCCCTGGCTGTTATAATCATATGGAAATGGGCTGTCTAATTATCTCTTACAGCATGCCAGCAGCGGGTAGAGAGCTGGTCTTTTTTTAACTTTCTCTTTAACAGGCTACATTGATCTGTAGAGCCTGACATCCACTGAGAACACATCCTTAATGCTAGGGCAAGAAACATAAAAAAGGGGACACTTGTGAAGCATCTCGTTCAAGTTTTGAATATCTACTCTCTCACTTCTACAATTCATTCAATTGGAAAAAAAATTACTTTTTCCTTATAAAGATTTCATGTTGCACTGTACAACAAACACTGTATACCTTCACAAGCTTAACCTTGGCTATCTGTCCTAGCACTGTGAAACGCATGAGTCATGACTCAAGTGATCATCAAAATCAAAATAAGTCAAGATATACCTGTACAGTATGAAAAACTATAAAATGCTTATGAGGGCAATGAGTAGCACACTAACATTCTGATTACTAGTAATCAATATGAAAGGACCAGTGTGTAAGTCTTAGTGGCATCTAGCCGTGAGGTTGCAGATTGCAACCAATTAAATACCCTTCCTCTCCCCTTCCAAGCATGTAGGAGAACCTATGGTGGCCGCAAAACTTGTGAAAAAAGCAAAACACCCTCTCTAGAGGCAGTGTTTGGTTTGTCTGTTCTGAGATACTGTAGAAACATGGCGGTGCAACATGGGCTCCGTGGAAGAGAACCCACTCCCTATGTAGATATAAAGGGCTCATTCTAAGGTAAAGAAAACACAACAGTACTTATTTTCAGGTGATTATACACCCGAAAATAAGACTATGAAAATAATACTTAGGAATATTATATTCCATTTCTGCCAATGTATTGCAAGCCTGGAGGGCCCCCGGGCCTGAGTTGACCCCCCCGCTGGGCCTAAGCAACAGGGATTTTTTAATTATGTATTTTAAGAAATTTTCTAAACTAAAATGTGTTATACAAGTAGCGTAGCTCTTTTAAGGAATAGGTCAGTGCGTAGCAAGTGTGCAGTCAACAGAGAGAGAGAGAGAGAGAGAGAGAGAGAGAGAGAGAGAGAGAGAGAGAGAGAGAGAGAGAGAGAGAGAGAGAGAGAGAGAGAGAGAGAGAGGGAGAGAGAGAGAGGGAGAGGGACAGAGAGAGAGAGAGAGAGAGAGAGGGTGAGGCTGCACCAGCCATCTGAGAGCAGGCTGAGCTAGCAGACAGCGGGAGAGTTTTTGCCAAAAACAAGCACAGAGTCTTGGGGAAATATGAGAGCAGCTGCTTGCTAACAGCTACATGTGTTTACAACGGAGAGCAGGGGGGAGGACAGACATCTCACTCTGCTACTCTGTCCGAGTTTTTTAATTTGATGAACATGGGCGCTGATATGCAAAAATGAACTAAATGTGTTTCATTTCTATTAAAAAAAAAAAAAAGGAAAACGACGGAAAACGGAAAAACAGAAACCAACAACAAAACACCATGTATCACCGGTAACACCTTTACACATGGCAACACCTTAGCAACAACCCACCCCATCCCCCAGTGCCGCCGCCGGGCCTACCACCTTTTCTTGCAGACACCCCGACAGTATTGAGGTTACAAGGTGTAGTCAACTTAGTAGAGTTATGCTTATACTTATGCATATACTCATACCATTGATAAGGCACCATTTTTAACACTTGCATTCTTGGACACCCTTTCTGTTTCTCAACGTTTCTGTCTCTTACATTGTAGTGTTTGACTTTGTGGTAAAGGTAGGTTATTAGCAGATGCTTGTATCCTGGGGAGAAATGGCAAACTGCTTTTGTGATCTTTGAGGGTTTCATCTAATTGGATGTTATTTATTAGAACGAAAAGAAGCCCAAGAAAAGGGCAGCTCTCTCCATGTTGTTGCTCATTTTCCCAGCACTATGGTCAACGGTGAATCTCTCTGCTCTCTCTTGATAAACAAAGAGAAAGGGAAATAACATAGCTGAATTATTCTAGATGTCAATTAAGATACCTCCACTTTGACCATGAAAGGGAGCAAGTATGACAACATATTGCATATATTACATAGAAGTGTGACAGGCGCATTAATCTCCAAATATGAAAAAGTGGTATGAAATAAATGTATATTGCATTAAGGTTTAAAGGACTAATATGTGTTCATGCATAACAGAGAGGTAGGCAAAAGTAATTTTTCATACACTTGGTGCATTTCACTTGTTAAGGGGCAACAGTGCTAGTTTGTTTTTTTGTTGTTTTTTTTATCATAAAGAAAGAATGAGAAAACATTCTGAAAGCAAAAAGAACCTTACTGAGGATACATTTCCGATAAAAAAATAAAATAAACTTAAGTGTTCCTGTCTATAACATTAAAGTCCATGGAATGAGGGGGTATAAGAAACAGGAGTCGAAAAAGATAGGAACATGGTAGCCAATATGTTATACCACACATGTAAACATGCATTACTGGCACCTTGACCCAAATGTTAAATTGCATTAACTGATCTTTTGGGCCCCTTGGGGGCAGCGGAAAAAAGTTGTGAACACAATATTGACATATCATTAAGGCTGCAAAATGTTTTTAATTATCGAGTAATGTGACGACCATTTTCTTGATAAATCAATGATTATGACCCGACTTTGAAGTTCTTCTCATCTCTACACAGAGTATATGAGTTTTTCCAGCTCGTTGTTTTGGTTTTACAGACCACAACTTTACTGTGTTGTAAACCATACACTACATGCCCTGCACCAAACAGCAGACAGAAAATGTTACAAGATTAACTATAGTTGTTGAACATAGCGGGGCATTTAGAAGCTAAAGAGTGATATTTCCCTCAGGTGTTGGTGGAGAGCAAAACAAAACGACATGGTGAATGAATGTTGGACTTACATACATTCATTGGGGTTCCAAATCAAACTGTGCTTCGTATCTGCTGCTTGTGTAAATAAGCAGCAGTCAAGGTCTCCATATCAAATTAAATATCCTAAAATAAGTTGTACATTTAGCCTGAGTCAATTCAAGTCATGTCAAATCAAGTCAATTCAGTTTTCATTTATATAGCCCAATATCACAAATTTGCCTCAGGAGGGTTTACAATCTGCACAGTATACATCTTCTGTCCTTAGACCCTCAAATCAAATAAAGAAAAACTCCCATAAAAAAAACCTTTAACGGGAAAAAAAAATGAAAGAAATCTCAGGAGGAGCAAGAGAAGAGGTATAGCCATGCAATACATGTGTGTACAGAATAGACCAGGCAGCAGAATTACATATCTAAATTACATATATAGCTATATCAGGCCCAAGCCTGATATAACTTATCGTGTAACTCAAAGAATTACATTAATCTTCTCCATCCCACTTTCACAAAGATCTGCTTTCAATGATCAAGAACAAAAACCGAACAAAGAAGAGAGAAGCAGAGTGGAATAGAGGGAGGCATTCTGCTGGTTGGTTTCTACTGATGTCGCTTAACGTTAAACTAGAAGACAGTAACCTCACTGTTGGTATAACTGAATAAACACAAAAGGCCAGATGAGAAAGTACAGTATAAAGGGGTGCCACATATCCCTCAATTCCCACCTGTCAGTGTTTCTAAAATATACTGTGATTTTCACCCTCGCCAACACCCACAGGAAAGCCTTGCTGTACATGTTTTATCTCCATCTATTGACACTGATGATCTCAAAGAGCTTCTCTAGAGGCTATCCATGAAATCACAGAAACTGCTTAAAGTTCTGAGAGCTGTCAGCATCCTCTATGGGCATCCACTCACTACATTTGCTTGTTTGTTTCTCCCTTTCTTCTTCTTTTCTGTGCCACTAAGAGTAAAGAGAAGTGGTGTCTCTTTCTCTGCCTTGGCCTTTCAAATTTTTGTGATTAAAAATTATATGGACTTCAAAGAAATAAGTAGTCCTATGATGTCACAAATGGTTCATTATAGTGACACTACAGCAATTCCAAAAGGGGAAGCTCTTGGGGCTGGAAAACTCTGGGTATGTCAAAATCCAGTTGTGATTCAGGGTGGTACGATTTAATAAGAAATAATTCTCAATATTTTTATTTCAACACTCTCCTCTTATAACTGGATGCCTACATTAACAACACTATAACCATTAATATCAATCCTTAAAATTTACACCCATCGTCATTTATTAACACAATAACAGTATGCTTACTGGTAGGCTGAAGTCACACTCATAAGCGTTCAACTTGGTAACAACTATAATAGTAGCTGTAAGCAAATATACTGTATGTGTTTATTATTATATACATAAGTGGTAGATAAACAGATAATGAATGACAATATATACTCGCCAGCCACTTCATTAAGTACACCTGTGCAATCTAATGCACTCAAATACAACAGCTCTGCAATTAATTCTACATTTACAAAGTTTATACATTTTCAGTTTTTGTTGACATTGTCAGAAAGGTGATAATTCTGCTTTATGTTTATTATTGAGGTCGTAGTCGGTGGTGGTGGTGGTGTACTGGGGTGCATTATATTGAATGGTGTTCCTAATGTTTTGTCCACTCCATTGACATACATGAGGAGGTCAAAATATTAGGAACACTTTTCAATATAATTCGCTCCATTACACCACCACCCACTACAATGTCAATAATAAACATAAAGTAGAACTATCGCCTTTCTGACAATGTCAACAAAATTGAAAATGTATAAGCTTCATAAATGTAGAATTTATGGCAGTTGTATTGGAGTTGTTGCATTGGATTGCATTAGATTGCACAGGTGTACCTAATAAAGTGGCCAGTGAGTGTAGTAAAACAATGGTAGTAATATAACAGATGTCTTCAAAGGAGAAGTTATGACTGACAAATACTGTACATTACTTAACACTTAAATATGTCCTTATATCTGAGTATAATTAGATTATAGTGTGTTATAATAACATTGTCACAGTGTCACAGTTTGAGTATCAATACACCTGAGAAATGAGACCTGCTTCATGTTACCTTCACCAAATTGATTCAAAACTATGTGTGTGTGTATTTAAAGCACAGATACAGAGAGGACAGTATTACTTCAGCAATAGTCTTCCTCACTTGGAAGAATTTGATTGCAATTTTGTGGTAAGAAAATCAAAGCAAAGGCATAGGTTTCTCTAGTCCTCGTGGTATTCAACATTCAGACTGTGTGCACATGTGAATGTGTACTCACTGGCAATATACTAATGAAGAAAAAAATCCAAATGTTTTACTCCATTTGGTAACGGGGGAGTAGGGAGAGGGTTATTCATTGCTGCCAGCATGCATTGTAAGTAGCAATGCATAGCAATATATATATATATTTCTTTTGTTTTGTCTCTTGAGTCAATGTCCTTATGGAATCATTGATACATAACTGACTTTGGCATGTTATGTTAACTGGGGGATGTTAATAACTAGCCCTATGTACTTTGCTTTAAGATCATGCCATAAACTTTTGAAAAAGTCTCAGGCAATTAATAAATAAAGTCAAAGAAACAGCATAAAAGCAATTTGCAGTTGTTAATGATATTTCTAAGAGCTTAAAGCAAGGCCACCAAGACTACCACCTATTTAGTTGAAAATTCACAATTCAGAGTTTCATGAAGATTAAAGAGTACAAATCTGAACGCAGACTACACACTTACACATGAAATGACTCATCACAAACAATAACACATTAGGCCAGATGTGAAAGAAATAAAGCTTTGTATAACTATGTGAAATGCAATCTATTCATGTGCTACACATTCTCTCATGAACCTCTAATGCTCCAGTTCAGGATCAAAGCTAACAGGATGAATAGTCGTGCTACTTTGAAACAGTGCAAGCAGAAAAAGTAATCACACTGCACCAAAATAATTCAGTAAATAAATAAACTGAGAGGTGAACTGAATGTGCTTGGTGATCAAGAACTGTACTCCAGTGTGATGTTTCAGCAGGGCCAATTTGATGGCAAATTTTCCAGGGCATTTGCAATGTGATTTCAACACACAACTAAGTTAATTGTTAATTGTTGATTCTCTTCTGTCAAAATTTCAATCTAGTTGGAATTTACTTTCCTTGCAGTTACAGCGCAGGTATAGTCGATGTACTGCAGCTCCTTCAAAATATGACCAATAAGTCTGTAACTTAATAATTATATTTGGATTTATTTATAAAGGTGTATGTGACATTCCTTACTCCATAACTGTGTGTTGGTAAGGTTCATTGAAGGATAAATATTGGGAGACTGAAGACCTTTAAGATAGATTAAGTGTGTAAAAAAACAAAAAATAAGTAAGCTGCTGAGCTACAGGGTAAAAAGTGCAAAACATAAAAATGAAAAATACTAACCTTTGGTTTCTGTTGCAGAGCAAAACATCAAGGTAGATCATGCAGCCAAGTAGAAGTTGCAAGAACAATATTAAGAAACAGCAAGAGGAGAAAGAGAGAGAGACACAGAGGCAGAGCAAACAAGAGAAAGAACAAGTGGTTAGTGATGTTTGAAGAAAGCATTATTTTAGACATTATATTGTTCGCAGAGAGACAGCAGAAAGCATTGCACTGAATACAGAGAGTTATTATATGCATAAATAGAAAAAGTCTCATTGTTATAAACTTCGGCAGTTTAGATTCAGTCTATATTTCTTCACGATAAAGGACAAAACTGACAAAACTAGAAACAGAGCAGAGCTACAGATTCTCATAATCACAGGGAATCACAGAGAATTACAGAATCTCTTGGTTTTAATGTTCCATTAGTGATAAGTTATTGATAAGTCACCAGTGACATTAATAGTCAATAATGACGATCTTATAATTGACATCACAGGTCAGAGCTTCTAGTTCCTGCACTTAAATAGAATACAATATAATACAGATTTGTTGCTCTTATTGCATGCATTAACATAGTGCCTTGCCCCTGTACAGATCTTGTCTGTCACATTTTTAATACATGTGTGAATTTGTTTTGACCCATATTCATTATACTGATTGTAGTAAAAACTTGTAGAAGACTTGAAGACTTTGAGATGATGTATTTTCTGAGTCTCCTTGTGGGAAGGAAAAAAAAATCTACAAGCTTGAAATATGCAAAACAGTTTTCTCAGTGAATTCAAATTCTTGTTGCATGTGTAAATAATTTCCAGAAAAATAAAATCCCACTGTCGAAGTACTTCATAAAACAAAACACAGTTCTTTGGTTTGTGTTAATTTCAGTGAAGATGAGATGCCATAAAAATGCAGATTTTTGCAGTCACTTTACAGTTACTCACTACACGGGTCAGTTGACAATTTGTGACAATGAATAACAATAGTGCTTCAGCTTATGTCTCTTTCAGTTCTCTTGCTTTTGAAGTTCCTTGATAGAGCTCTGAGAAGGACTCCTCTCTACCCTTACAGGTCCTACCCTCAGTATATGAGACAGTAACCACAAAGACTGCAATTAAAGCCCTCAGATGTCAAGGGAATAGATTAAAGCTCAGAGTTCAGATGCAGACATTGTAGCGTCAGGTTTACAGGTGAGCATCTGTCTGAAACAGGACATTTTAGCTCCTGTCTCTTTAAGGCCCACCTGCCCCTCGGGTGACTTCGGCTGGCTCTGGAACTATTGCAGTCGAAGCGTTCAGAGCAGCTTTAAGCCTGGGCTTTTGACTTGCAGGGAGCATTTTTATTATGTTAACCTCAAGTTTTGAAACTTTGACCATGTTTACATATCCAACACCATTAACAGTATATAAATAACAGAAATTCACAAAAAGCATAATATCTCCCCTTTTAAAAGCAAACATATGAAAACAACTCCTTTAGTGTCACTAAATCAAATTTTAACCCAAAGGAAAGAAAAAACATTTTACTGTTGTGGAAATATTTTAACATTTGTAACCTTTGCCCTAAAGTTGATAGCTGTTGATAGCTGTTGATAGCGAGGAACTAACAGAGTTAGCTTTTTAGAATAGTAACTGTTATGGTACACAAACTAGTGATTCTTAACAGACTTTCAAAAGCATCTTACAAAATGTATATAAGTATGTATACAATATGCATGTAAGTCTCCACTGTGATGCTGTATACAATATACATGCCTTTTTTGAAGATGGACTACAAGACTACTCTAGTGTGTGCATGCTGTACACTGTCCAGGTAACGCATTGTGTCCTCGTTCATGAGTTCCATCTTTTTTGTTCTGTCAACATGACGTTATTACGAAAATCAACACTTGACATTTGTAAAACAATTCAGAATCACAGAATATAAGAATCATAATTCTTACGTAAATCGATTTTTTCACCCACTCCTACTCAAAACTGTATTGCCTTATTAGCCAACAAAGGCTGAGTACAGAACTCCACTGAAAAGTTTAGGATGTGGGACAATTTAAATATGAAAAAAAAAACCATGAGCACATCATGGAACGTGAGATTCACTTACGTGTCTTTTTGGTGAAGACATCTGACTAGTCAAAGATGTGATTATTATAATTTTGTTTTGAAATATAGGTGGTATGAAATACTGATTCAAGTGGTTGTCTTATAAAAAGTAAATAACCATAAAACATTTGCAAGAGAAAGTGTGAAATATGATAAATTTAATTTTATACATTTGAGCACTTGTCCTGTTTCAGGGTTGTTTTCATTTTGCCTGTGCTGACTGGGAAATGCAACAAACAACAACACATAAATATTACACTAAACAGCTATTTATGTGAAAGTTTACAAGTCACATTATCTATGTTTACGGGAAAATCGCCCGACAGAAGAGATGAGATATAATCTGTATGAAATAAACTAATATAACCTTTTTACTGTATACTATGGGAACATGATAACATCTCAGGAAGCCAGTAGGAAGAAATAAGACTGCGTGCCTGGAGTTGCAATGACATAAACTGACCAGGCCCTCACAGTAAGAGCAGAGAGGAAGAAGCAGAAAAACATTTGAGACTGAGTAATGAGGTCAAAAGAATGGAGAAATATACTGTATGTGTGTGTGTGTGTATGTGTTGGGAGGTGGGCTCATGGTAGAGTACAGCCAGTACTTTAATGGCAAGGCCAGTAGATATAATAGTAATATAACATAGATATTAGGCTTTATCGAGAAACTGTACATGAGCAGCCAAGTCTACATCTGATGCCTTGTTAGATGGCTTTAAAAAACTGTCTGTATGGTAGAAAGATCACTATTCAAGGACCGAAAGCAATGGCAGCAGCATCAACAGTGGTACTAGTGGCTCTATTAAACTTACATTCATTACCTCAGGCATTTAAAACCTCTGACTACCTCTTGAGTGACAAGAATTCTTCAAACTGTTCCTTCCAATTTGCAAGAAATGCTCACCTCAAAACGTTCATGAGTTAATTCGACTCATTCCACACATCCTATTTTTCATACTCTGAAAAGTTGAGAGGAACTTTTATTATGTTGTGAATGCAAGTAGAGACGGACACTAGTCTACAGCTGTGTCATCTTACACAAGGCAAGCTGTCTACTCGTATGCATTGACTCTCACAGAACAGCAGCTGTGTTGTAAGAGAGAGCAGACAGTGAAGAAATAGAGCGTGATTTTAGTTTCCATGTCTTAGCTTCAAATTTGGGAGCACTCAAATTGTAATTCCACACAAGATCTTGTATGGAGCCTAAATATTGCTGCACTGACTACTATGGGTTGAAAGGTGCAAGTCTGTTCAACCTCTGACCACACCCATGATCACAGCTAGGTGTGGCCAGGTGTGGTTGTGTTGCACTAGTGCCTCCAGCCAGCTGCGAGGTATAATTACATTATATTATAACTCTGCATCAAAGCTGAATAGGATGAGAAAAGAACATGTAATCACCACTAGTTGGCAATAAAGGCCAGAATATTTGCGTGAGTGCAATTGGCAAACATGGACTATATAATCTTGAGAATCTAAATGCAATGTAAACATCTGTTTCAGATTTGTGAGAATTTTTTTCTATCTAAGCAGAACATAGGCAAACAAGATTAAGGGCCAGATTTACTTGGAAGATGGCAATGCGTAAATGTTCGCTGTGGTTGTTATTTAGTTCACAATCTGCATGTATTCATCGTCTGCTTCACTAAAACAGCAGCTCATTACGTAGTCAGCTCCCGGACTTTGCCTAGTACTGCCCTCCAAGGCACATTCTGCAAATGAAGGAGAGCTCATACTGTAAACTCAGTTTATTGGGGACAAAGAATATCTGTATCAAAATTTATGGCAATCCATCAAATAGTTGTCAAGATATTTCACTCTGAACCACAAATGTCAACTCCATGGCGGCTATATGACACGATAGGAAAAGTCAGGGTATCACCAAAGTCATTACAATTTATCCTCTGTATAAAAGAAAAAATACACTCCACGGTGTCCTAAAACATAAAATTGATTAACTAAGTGGAAATGTTATGTGATATAAATAATGATATACCATGTAGAGAGATAATCATCTCTATAAGGAATTCAGATTTATGTTGTGACCTCCAATATCATCCTCTAAAACTCTTAATATTGAGATACATATTGGTTATACAGAAGAGAAACTAAATTTGGTCAGTGGTAGAAGCAAATTATCGTGTGTTTCTTTTGTAAAGCATTTTTAAAAAGTCCATATTTGATCCAAAGTTAAGTGTGTTTATGTGTATTCATGCACGTAGGTGTTAATGAAAAGAGCACTTGAGTGAGCTTGCACACCCAGACAAACTGTTTTTTGGTACGCAGGATGGGTGTCATAATTAACAGCACAGGAAGAGTGCCTTTCTTTTTAATGAGCGAGGAAATAAGAAATCAACAACATTTTCCTGAGGCAACGTACAATCCTATCTGACCACCACCATTGATTCACTGTAACAGGTCACAATTAGACTTGATATATATTCCCTGTCTCTTCTGCAGGGTTTCCCCTTGCATACTAAACCAAATATGTTTGTGTGAGTGTGTTCTTCTATAAATCAATACAGTTGCCTGACTTGCCTTGACTATGTACATGTCAACTAAATACACCTGATTAAGTATCTGACATCTTGTCAACCTAATTTGAGCAACTGCGTTGCAACTTTAATTTTGGTCTATATAGCCTTTCAAATTTCAAAGGATATAATGGTCTACTAGACACTGCATATTTGCCCAATCAACAAAAATTTTGGATGCTGCCATTAGTCATAGTACAGTTGCCTGTGCAGTTTAAATTAAACTTTCTTGTGTTTACATTTAATTTCTGTTACCTGTTGTGCATCTTTAAAAGGTGGAAGTTGCTGCCTGTTACATATTATAACTCATTTGCTGTTAAACTATGTGTGTTTAACTGAACAGTAGTGGTTAAATATACCATCACCAACCACATCATTCCCCATGAGAATCATCTAGCTTACTGAGCCTAGTTTGCTTTTTATCAAAATTGCTTCAGATTTGAATGATTAAAAAATCCAACCTGGCAAAATGTACAGACAGTGGCTGTAATACTCGTTACACTACTCAACACCAAATAACTATTTTAACAAGGAATGTTTTTGTATAAATGTCTAAAACGAGATAAAATCAGTCATTTGCCATTTACTTCTCTTTCTTCTATTCATACTTCCCATTCCTCTCATCATGCAATCATTACAAAGACTTACTCTTATCTTGTTTTGTACAATGTCTGTTAAGCAACAAGTTATTTTTTTTCCATGTTAGAAAAACAACGACACATGACATTTCATTAGTTTTTCTGCTACCTGGCAACTGTGATCAAAAACAGGGCCATGGCTAATGCACACAATTATTGGAGGCATCAAGCTTTCAGCATAGGTGACATGCACCTCCAGACTAATTAGGGTGCTTCTTTGAGTGGATGTTGAGCTGTCTGATACTCATCTATCAGGCTGAGGTGTAAGCAGCTATGCAAAATGCCAATGAGTACAAACGCACACCACACTGTGACTAGTATGATTTGAGGTGTAGTCAAGCTCAGATATTATGACATTTGGTCATAACAGGGCCAAGATAAAAGACTGTATAAGTAAATGAGGGAGTATATGACTTACATTACATGACTTCTCAAGGATCGTTCTTGTTCAGAGCAAATAACTTTGGTATAGAACATTAAGTTGACCTTAGCTGCTAAACAGGATTCATTTCACAGTTCCGAAGTCTGAAAGAAAATTACAAGGCTTACTCATTCTAACATGCTGATAAGTGCTGAATATCTGGCACTGCTAAGAATAGTGATATGTAATTCAGTTCAATTTTATTTATTTAGTGCCAAACCAAATTACAACAGAAGTTATCTCAGGGCATTTTTCACATACAGCAGGTCAAGACTGTACTCTTTATTTTATGGATAACCAACATTCCCCCATGAGCAAGCACTAAAAATAAATTCACAGACAGAAACTAACTAGAAAAAGAAACTAACAGATGATGGTCCTACGTATGTGTCAATATGATGCATATGTTGAATGTGAGGACTTAACTATAAGGCAAAAACACTATACTATAAAGCCAAAAACAACTTAAGAAAGTTTGATAAAAATGGACAAAAAACAGGCAGGGTGATCAAAGACAAATATAAAGAAGTATTGCTCTCACTCTGGACTACAATCTTTCTCACTCTCGCTCTTTCCCTCTTATAAATTTAAGATGTCCGAAACAATTTTACCATAATGGACTTGAAAAGCAATTCACAAAGAAAATGGACTGATCCGTGCTGCTCTTTGCAGCCTCAATAATTAAGGGTTATTTTAGCCAGGTCAATAAAAGGAACTGATCCTGCCCATGGGCTATTACAACAGCTACATCCTGGAAGATTTGGGAGGGTCAATATGTGAAGACAAGTAAACAACCTCACAAAATAGCTTGTCTCAGAAAAGACACTCTGGATGGAAGTCATGTGCTTTACTGTGAATGTTTAAATGCACACAATTTATGAAGTCAATTTCAGGTTGCTTTTCTTTACCCCCTCTAGCATGCAAAATAGTCTCTCACTGCTCCTGTGCTTAATGATAGACTGGAAATTAGACTAAACACATAACCTTAACAGATTAGAGTGACACCTTCTCACTGTTTTGTCCCTAACTGAAAAGTTCCCTATATTTTTATTGTTTAGGACAGGACATTTGTATCAAAGGTTTACAGCTAGTAAGTAAAGACTTGACAGTAGGGGTGTGCGATATGACGATATTAGATCGGGGACGATTAAAATGTCTCCACGATCTGCCTTAACAGAGAGATTGTTAGTATCATGCTAAAGTGCACATGATATCAGTTCTCCCTGACAGAGTGCAGTCTGCTGCAGTCTGGAGATTAACGGTTAACAGCACCGACATGGCGAGCACCTCGTACCACATCTCCAATCTGCTGCAGACAATGACCTCCAGTAACAAGGATTTCAGGTGAAAACAAGCTCACAGCAGAGCAAACTATCTGCACAGTTCACATCAGGAGCCCAAACTGTGTGTTTTTAACGGTAAATGCTGAGCATCATCACGTCACCGGCTCACCAATTAGCACACAGATATGATGCTTTGTAGCGTGTTCGTGATATCTACAGTAGTTTCAATGTCCTGGAGGCTCACTTGCTGGACATCATGTTAAACTGACCGTTTAGCGGTTAGCTCGCCTGCTAACTGGCAAAACTAACTTCTGTCATGCTGCAATTCAGCATAATGTCAGCTCAGGTATACTGTGTTGGTGCCTTTTTTAAACGGTGCACATCCTGCTAGTTATCCGAAATGACACACTAACGCTTCTACACAACATCAACTGTGCTGTGAAATTAGTTTGGTTGTACTGTTAGCTTGGTTTCCCACTGCAATATCCATTTTAAACAAGGCCAAATAGACTTTCACTACTTTTTAATGCAGCTCTGCATGGGTGTATGTTTTTATGTTGTTTGTGACCCCTAACCTAAAACATTTCTATCATGTGACAGAAAATAAACTTTTTTGAATCTTGAATCTTGAGTACTGTTCAATAACTTGCAAAACAGCCTTAAAAATCAAGATGAAAAAGAATCATGATAAGATTGTGGATCGTGATCCTGCCTGAAAAAAATTGCATATTTTTGCCATATCGCTCTCCCCTACTTGAGAGAAGAGCACAAAAATCAACTTGTATTATTCAATATGGTCTATCTAATTCTGTTCACTCTGACCTGCTTTCTCAAAAGTAAAAAACACCCGTTTATCGCAATTTGCTCACTGAGGAGATGTGTTAAAATGGTACTGACCTTTTGCCAAAAACCAAATTCCACTCTGAGTTCTTAAACAGAAGAGCCATACCAATGTGAATATAATGTTTGTCAAATACATATCTGATTTGCTCCTCCAAAGGCAGTATTAAAATTCTGGTTGAATGTGTACTTCTGGCCTTTTCCAGACACTTTGAATCATAATAAAAACAATCACTGCATTTTTATTTACACTTGATTAAATTGAGGTATTCCAAAAATATAATAGTGATGGTCCCAAAACAGATTGTTCCTTGTCCCCATCCAGACTCAGCAGTTTGTGTATTGGATGGCAGGGATTCTCATAAAAAACAACAGCAAGGGTCACAAACATCACAAAAGAATAAGGAAGTTTCAAGGGAAATAAATGAATATTTAATAAGGAAAACTGAGTGAATATTGTTTCATACTGTGTCCTTTTTAATGTTTAATGCTGATCCAGATGCCGCTGTTTATAAGTGAGACGAAACATGATGCTACATGGTTGTGTTAATATGAAGATAAGGCTGCATGCACGTATACATACACGTACACTCACTGTAGGAGCAGCTGGCTCCTACAGCTGAACTTATCAGTCATGCTGCTCCAACAAACCTCCACTGGGACAGGAAGAAACAGGGAGGAAAACAACTGAGAGAAAGGACTCAAACCATGTGAAAGGTTTGATTCAGTAAAACATTTCATGTCTTCACCAAATCTAAAATGCATTACCCATGAGCGGTAACAAACTCAGCGGCTGGCGTATTGCTGAGAAGCAGTCCTGTTACGTGCCTTTTCATATGATGAGAAGTGTGAGTCATGATTACTGTAAAATAAAATGCTGTGCCTACGTGAGTGCGTGCGCGTGTGAGTGTGTGAGTGCGTGCATGCATGCGAACGTGTCCAGGTTCTGGGTCATTACCCTAACAGAAAAGTGCAATTGTCTGCTAGTGGACATCCTTCCTTTGCCCTCTCCAGAGAACACCTGCTCAACTGTCTGTCTACCTGTTTGCCATTTAGATCTCCCTCCATTATTCAACACCTTGTCGGTAGGGAACAAGGGTGCACTGGTGTGTAGGGGGGGTCTTGTGTGCCTTGTGAGGAGCAGCATAGAGTTGTGACAGGTAGATAACACCTGGATGAATAATTCAAATTGGCGTAAGCTAGCTGAGTCAGTGACAAGACAAGAAAGAAAACACAAGACACGTGAATAAATCATCAGAGAAGGGACTAATAGAGTAAGCACAGGAGAGGACAAGACTGATAACATCTCTTGCTACCTCATGCTGTAGCTTTAATCATTCCAACAACCTTGTACATGAATATTCCACACCTTTCCAGCCATACTAATGTGTGAAGATATTACTGTATGGTGTCTTATCATGCAGCATTACCAGCGGGAATAGTCAGGATAGCCCACCAAAATCCCAATCAGCCTGGCATCACTGGGGACTCTGATTCAGCAAGGACAGCCCTGCTGCAAACTGTTAAAGCAGTATTTTACTAAAAAACAATATATAGACTCATACAAAAGTAATCCCTTTCAATCATCACTTATGACCCACTAGTAGTGTGCGTCAGTGTATTTATTTGCAGAGACCCCGCCCTCTGTAATTTACTATTATCTTATTAATAATAATAATAATAATAATGATAATAACTTTATTTGTATAGCACCTTTCATATAAAAAAAATGCAGCTCAAAGTGCTGTACAACAAAAGAAATTACATGCACCAAGTGCTTCACATCAAAAAAAGACATAAAATATATAGTTTGTCCTTCTTCACCAGCTTGGGTTCACTGTTTTCTTGGGGACAGACTCCAACATAGAGGCTAATCTGGGTGCTGCGGTATCATCACATGGCTTTTGTGCCCCTTGGCTCCACTCAATTTTCCCTCTTCTCAAGAGGACGTCCGCTTTCTTCTCCGGTAGTTCAAACGACACTTAGCGGTACTTTGACATGCAAGCCAAAAACTGCAGACTGACTGGCTGTTGTCACGTTTATTTCTGCTGTGTGATAGGCCGTTAGATCTATCCATAGAGTTAAAAATGTCTGAAGTTTATCATCGTAAATCGACATAACTTTTATTGTGATGCCGATCATTTTATTGCCCTGCCCTAATTTAGCATATAAAAGACCTCTACCTATGCTGGACACAAGGAAGGAAATTGGACTAAATTGGACTCTAACAAATAAGGGATCCCTTCTGTTATGCATATCTATTCACTGAAAGTGATAAAAAGCAGTTTGTTTGCTAACAGTAGTCTTGAGGGTTGATACAAGCACATAAACATACTTGCTTGTATCTTTGTCATGAAATTCCTTCTCAATGAAGACATACAGCCAATTACACACAGGAACACAAGCAGGCACCCATACATGCACAACACAAAAACAGAGACACATTCATATCTTTCTGTTGTTTTTTTTTTTTTTTACAACTACAGCTCAACTGAGGAACCCTGCAATTTTCCTCCCTACCACCACAAAATAATTGAGCCAAATGGCCACATTTATAAGTGAGAAAGCTTGGACAGAAAGAGGGGACAAGGGAGAGAAAGTGAAGTGGAGAGGAAATGAGTTGGTGCTGAGTAAAACATATAGTAGGACAGAATAATCTATGTAGAAATACAAATCTTCAGAAATACCCTGAAAGAAGGTCTTTGTGGCAGTAATGTTAATTGAAACAACTGCTTGGTTGTGTGAAAACATCTGCCTGATAATGACGACAAAGTCTTCTTAGCACTCAAGTAGATGGACATTAAATATAATAAATACATATATAAACATAAAAATGTCTTACCTGCTCTTTGTGACCCAAAAGTGAGAGCAACTCTGCTGAGCAATTCAGGTTTTGCATATTGGTCCTCATCAGCCCGTACCCAGAAACAGCTCTCTGACATTTCCTGGGGACGAATCTGAAAAAACACATCCTCAGTTCAGCACATTTAGTTGGATACACTGGCGTGCACATAGCTCTTCTAACCATGCACTGTATTTTGCGGATTAGAGAGACTACAGGGGGAAATGTCAATAACAAAATACATCATTTTAATCAGTTTATTAGTCACAAAGATACAAAAGACTTTTCAAAATGAACTGCATAATAGTCTTGTCAGTTCCCAAGATGAATATGTGTTTCCAGTCTTTACCAGGCAATTACTGTGAATATTGAGAATTATATAATTGGCGACAAGTTGCAAAGTATGGTCATTTTACCGTGGAGCAGTGTTCATCAACAAAAACTATGACAAAAAATATCCACTAGCAGCTGTTTTGAATGGTTTGTCCTACAGTGCAGTGGAGAAAGAGGTCTAAATATAGTGTAATTTGTTCTGTTTATTCAGCCGAGAAAAAGTTTTGAATTAAGAATCAACTCAGAACTGAAACATGACGACAGAATCAGTCATTTCAAAGATTCCAAATCCTAGTGGATAACACACCAGGGTTTTTGTTGACTACAACTGGTCTAAAACTAACAAAAATCAAATGACTAGAAATTGAAAAAAGTAAATCTGCTGTGGAGCAGTTTGCACATTTTTCTTTTTTCATTTGTTTGTTTATCTTTTCAAACCAAGCTAAAAATGAATGTACATTGAGTCCAAGGCTTGCAACTTGCAACCTTTTATGATACTTTATGACATCAACAAATCTGAAATTGTTCTGTAACATAAACATGAGGTCATACTATTTTAAATTTACATATTTGGTGTGCAACGGCCTTAACACTGCATCCTCTTTTGGGCCAGCTAAACCTGGGTAACTAACAGCCCATCGTTGCACACGATTAGGACCACAATCTAAGGCCTATTTTATCAAAGTGAACACCCAATTAACGGTGGTGACAAAAAATGTAGAAAAAAGGTTCAAGTGGTGAGAAACAAAAACAAAACAGTATAATAACAACATGATTCTAATGGGATGCACATGGCTCTGTGTCTGCTGGGCTTTAGTTATACAAAAGTGACGAGCTGATAATATGTCGAGGCTCTGCTGCTGCTAGTTTGTTTGGAGTCTTTCTGTCAGTCAAAAATAGTTTTATCACTAAGCTCTAATCATTAATTAGTTTGAAACCTTATTTAAGAAGTTTCAGAACAGCTTGTTCCCAAACATAACCATATGTGGGGGGTCTCATACAGCTGTGCCATAAGACAGGCCCTCCTTGTGTCCTCCTAAAGGGTCCTTGTAATTACAAGCATATGGTTTAGTTTGTTGGACACCTGTACCAATGTACAGATGAGATTAAATTATTAATCAGACCACAAACTAATATCACTTGTGGTGTGAACTAATGTTTCTCTGCAGAGAACAACATCTGTAAAGGCACCACCAAGTCTGTTCTGACAATGGCATCTGATCATCTGTTATTTTCAGGTATTACTGGCTCGGCAAAGAGTGGGAGGTTGTTGTTCAATTCTTAGAAAAACATCTGTACTGTTCAGGTGCTGCCAATGAACATCAGGAACAAAGTTAAGAGTGGAGAAAAGGGTTACCATAAATACTTGGCCTGAATTTTCAGTTTCTTGTCCCAAACTTTATGCTAACCATAATCCCACACAGTGGGAAAACGTCTCTGATAAAGGATGGATCATTTAATATAGAAAACTGCTATTTCACCATTAATCAGTTTAGATACACCCAAACAATGCAATGCAATGGGGAATGATCCATGTCTGGATGTAGGGATGGGTGATAAAACAATCTCGATACTGAATCGCAGTAAAATTTATGTCGATAACGATGAACTAAAACTATACTAAAATAGTTACAGTTCTCTTTGACTCAGATAAGTCTAAAATGCCCAGACTTTTAGTCAACTCAAACTTGACAAAAAAAACAAAACAGGATGAGGTTGACTAAATATGATAAGAACTAAAAAGGACATTTGACACAAGACTAAGACTAAATAAAAATAGCTGACAGTGGTGTATTGGACTGCATCATATTGAGAAGTGTTTCCTGTATTCTGTTACCCTCACATACTTAAATGGGTATAGATAAATATTAGAAACACCTTGCACTGTCTTACCTTGGACCAGTTGAGGCGCTTCATGGAGTTCTCAGGCTTGAAATCCTTCTTAGGCCTGAGGCCATAAGGCAGCGCACGGTGAGTGGGAGAGCCTAAACCACCACCAAACCCTAACGGGGGTGGAGGAGGGGCACCAAATGGAGGAGGCACTCCAGGTGGAGGAGGTGGGGCAGGACAGCCAGGTAAAGGAGGTGGAGGAGGTGGAGGAGGAGGAGGCGGCACCCCAGATGCATGGGCAGGGGGTGGAGGCCCAGAGGGGAATGCAGAGGAAGGTGACGCCTGTCCAACATGGGCAGAAGACAGACTCACAGGTACAGCTCCAAACTAGATAAACAGGGAGAAGAAAAAAGGTAAGTGAGGACATATACATTAAATACAAAAAATATAACTAAGTTTACTGAATAAAATATGGCAAGTTAATGGTCTTTTTTTTTTTTTTTAAATATCCCTCAATGTTGACTCAGTGGCCAACAAAATACACTGTGGTAGTACCTGGCAAGTTCTAGGTGCGAATGTGTGTAACTGTGCAAATGTACTGAAAAAACTAGGAATTTAAGTAAAATCATTTTTAATTTAATTTTAAATCTAGTTGAACTTGGTTTTAATGTAAAATGATCATTTAACACAGCCAGGATCCAACGACCAATAATCCAGTAAGTGGAGGCAAGTCAAAAAATTAAATCTGCCACAGGGAATGCTGGTACAATTTTACACCACCATCATCCAGTCCGTCCTGACCTCCTCCATACTGGTCTGGTTCCCCTCAGCCAATCAGAAAGAGAGAGAGACAGACAGGCTGCAGTGCATCTCGTCCACTCAGCAGAGAAAATCATTGGCTGCAGCCTGCCCTCCCTCCATGACATCCACACCTCCAGGGCCAAGAAACAGGCCAGGGGCATCCTGGCTGACCCATCACACCCCCGGTCACCACATATTACAGCCCCACCCCTCTGGGAGGAGATACCAGACAATTAAAAACTATACCACCAGACACAACTACACTTTTTTCCCCTGTGCCATAAAACTCATTACCTCCTAAGCTTAACTGGGAATCCACATAGGAAGCGAGACGTGAGCGGCGCGTAAGCATTCTGTCATGCAATCCACACTGACTCCGTCTTCTGTAAACAGCCGTCTGTCAGCAGCAGCTCCTGGGGAGCTGAGAGGACAGCGGCCGGCTAAACTGCCTTCACCAGGCTGACAGACAGCAGAAATTTACTGAACCAAAACCGATTTCATGTCGGCTCTACGGGAAGAAATCGACAGTGTTTGTATGTATTGATTCATTGATTTTATTTTCCCGCCCACTGTAGTGAGTGAAGGGAAACTGCCTGTAGTTAAACAGGCAAGCTCACAGACAGACTGGGAGCCTCAATCAATCAGTGTAGATACGGTTAATAAGTTCAACACACGTATACATTGGGATATTTGTGTAATTGTAACAGCTGTCTGTGCAGATTACGCTTCACTAAACACAACAAAAATAGACTTGAAGCATAAAAAAAACACGGGGGGTCTCCCTGAGATGCACATCACTCACACGTGTCTCAGATTCAGTGTGGATTGATGCAGTGGAAACCGCTTATAGTGATCATGTCTGCCCGGGTGAGATTGATCACTATAAGTGGATTATTGTAACCGATTTTTTTCTTTTTCATTATTTCTCATGCAGATTACTATCTAATTGACATTTGTATATTACAGCTGGTGATCAGACTGATTAGAGATGTACAACCCTGCCATGAGGGAGGACAGAAACATTACAAGAAAGAGGGGAGGGACATTTCCCTTCATTTGATAACGTTAAAAGTAAAGTTAGGCTTTTCTGTCAGCTTCCCGACTCATTTTAAAAAAGACGAGAGAGCGAGAGAGAGAGCGAGAGAGAGAGCGCGAGAGAGAGCGCGAGAGAGAGAGAGAGAGAGAGAGAGAGAGAGAAACAGCGGTCGAGCAAGCTAGAGAGTGGATGAGGAGAGCAAGCAGTGGTAGAGAGAAAGCCGGTAAATGAGAGGAATAAAACATTATTTTCTGATTGTTTCACAGTGGTTACAAATAATCACCCACACCCTACATCTCCACACAAACCTGCAGAGGTGCGCCACAACGCCTGATAATAGTGCCACAGCTGCTAAGTACACATCATACATGTATCATGGGAGTAAGGTTAAGAAAAAAAAAAATTACCATAGTTTTAAAATATTTTTCCATATTTTGTCATGTATGAAAAGACCCAAAATGAACATTATAAGTGGACTACTTGATTACTATAACTGAATTATTTAAACAGCATTCGTATAGGAATGATTCTGTCCCAAGCTCTTTGTTCCATATAAGCGGTTGATCACTGTAACCATGATCTCTATAAGGAGTTCCCACTGTACATTTAATAAAATGGAAGTTTACCTGTTCCATGAGACATGCAAGTGACGGATGTCAAAAATGCTTCTAAAAAACGCTTTCTTTGTGGATTGGCCGTAACTCCCTCCTCGGCCTACAGGCCTGCCCCCGCGCCTACCACTTTAACTCCCCCCCACCTTATTTGTTAGATGTTTTTTATTGAACCTACCTAGCACTAACAGTTTCTATGTTATTTGTTAGATTTTCTACTGAATACAAATGTCTTTGTGTGTTTTGAAAGCTAAATCCTAAAAATAATCCTAAACTTCTAAATAATCCTTGACTCCTTGAACATCCTTCTCAATGCAGTATCATCTTCTTCATACTCCTTCATCTATGCAGCATAGTAAACCACCTTTATAATTGTATACAAAAACAAAGTTTCAAGTTTCTTTACCTTAAATAGCCTTTTTGTAGCTTATATTGACGGTCAGATAATATTTTGAAGGGGTTGCCTTTTTATTCTATTTTAAACAAATGTTGATTTTTTTTCCCTCATTGGCAGACTTTTTTAGTGTGATTCTAGCAAACTTTAGTCGATTACAGAATATTTTGCTTGTTTCTAGTAAAGGATTTTTATTTTTTTTTTTACTGTGTGTGTGGAGCAGTGTTCAAGAAACCTGACCTTGGATAAATAAACAGTGAATTTGAGAAAAAAAAGGAAATGGACTGAAAGTAGAGACAGAAAATGGAAGCAGACGAACTACATCATCTGCTAAGTGTGTAGCACAGTATGCTTTTGTGTCTAATACCACAGATTGTGCTACAGATGTCAGAGGCGTGTTCTCTCAACCATCAAGCAGAGGCCAAATGCACATAAATGGTCCAGATTCTGTCCAGAACATACCCACAATAATTTGTTTTTTCCAAAGCTAAAAATCAAATGTTATAACTGGGGCTACAAAGCTTCGTAAATTGTATCATACAAAGCAAATGGCTTATTGATCCATGCACCAGTTTTAGATTAAAGACGCACACTAAAGGTCAGCCCTGGGCCCTTACTCTGCTACTGCCTCTAGAGGGAAGAACACCTTTGCTGAATTAACAAGTATGTGTGTGTGTGTGTGTGTGTGTGTGTGGGTGTGTGTGTGTGTGTGTGTGTGTGTGTGTGTGTGTGTGTTGCTCAGAGTTAGAGTGACACGGACACGGACAGACAAAGACAGCGAGACAAAGTGTGTGTATGTACCCACAGTGGCTAAATGTACCACTGTCATTTCAACCAAGGTACTATTTGAGTATTCATTCTGTGTTTGCTCTCTCAAATTGAAAAATTATCGGGAAAATAAAAAGGAAGTTCTTTTCCCCTCTCTGAGTGTGTAGTTATCTAGCAGTGCCAGGGCGTGGGAGCGACTCTCTTGAGTGTTGGGGGGTTGAAGAGAGGCCCAGTACTGAGGTTGAAGGGGGTTGTCAGAATAAATTGCTTTTAGAACAATTTCCTCTTATGGGATAGAGATCAGAGAATTAGAAATGGCCAACATGGGGGACTCGTCAGTGTTCTCATTAGACTTAGTGTCAGCTAGCCAGTAGAGCAGCCTCCATGTCAAATCAAACTGCAGGCTCCAGTGGATAAAACCCCCTATCCCATATCACGCACCCCAAAATAACAAGAACATCTCATAATGAAAAGTAAGAAAAGAAAGTTGAATTGCAATTCAGTGGTAGATTTAGGGGTCTTGTTGAGTAATCACATCTAGTGTTTTCTCACATCTAATATCCCCTATAGAATAACGCAGTTTACAAAAATTTACATTTAAAAGAGAGATATAGAGGTAATGTACTGTGAGTGTGCAAAAAAACGGGGGATATAAAACAAATCATAGAGTAAGCAGAAAGACTGTCAGATATACCTGGGTCCTGAAGGCCTGCAGCTCTGCTTGGAGTTCAGTTATTTTTTCTTCACACTTAACCAGCTGAGCTTGTGCCTCCTGTCTGCTTAAAAACTCCTCGTCAAACTAAAAATAAGAAATGCATATCCAAATTAGTCACACAAGCACATACTGATATTGAATTTATGCAACTCAGAATTAAGGTAATCGTTTAAATTATTTAAGTCTATTTAGTGGTATAATTATTTTCTATAATCAACACTCATTTTACCCCGATTACCTTCATTTACTGATTGGATTTCAACCTTCTGTCGAACACCCATTCATTAATAAAAGCTTTTATGTGCTATACACACATACCAATCAGTGAGCACATCCTAATCAGGATCTCCAACCTGCTGCTACCCAGACATCAAATAATCCCAGCAGCCAGTCCATATCACCTCATAAATTTATTCAAGGATGTATGTGTGTGGGTGTGTGTGTGTGTGTGTGTGTTACAAAAACAAAAATATCAACTGTCTTTGCTAAAACTGTAGTAATATACAATACATTAGCAAACTCAAATAACATGGACCAAAATAAAGAAGCTGTTGAACCAGTTGGGAAGAAGCTTGTCATTGTCATATTCTTTTATGTATTATTATCTAAACAGATGTTATTTTTTATTTAAGAAAATTATAATGAATGGCAGAATGCCTACGTGGATTTTATTTTGGCCATGTGGGGTGTTTTTACTTGCCTTCTGTGCCAGTTCTGAAGCTCTTTGTTCATACTCATCAGATCGAGCTTTGTCTACACACACCTCTGAAAACAGGAAATCAAAATGAAAATCATTTATATTTTATTGAAACACCTGTAATGTAAATAAACTGTCAAATGTGTAACTTGCCTAGGAGGTGGCTGAAATCCACATCTAGACGCTTGCGGTAACTGAAGTCTGGGTCAGTACCACTGCGGTGGAGCACAATTTGAGACACACACTCCTCAATGATCTTAAAGTACTGAGGCCTGAGAGTCGGGATGAGAGAGACATAAAAGACACTAAGAAAACAGCAGAGTAGGAAAAACACAGACATATGTTGATGCTATACAGAAATATCAATTCAGTGTGGGATTATTGGTATCAAATTTTTGCTTTAAACAAATGCAGTTTTTTTTTTGTGTAGTGTGAAAATACAAACTCTCATTATTACTCTAATCTACTGTAAGAGAACTCCTCTTGCAGGCAAATGAGATCACTGATTTTTTAAACATAACTGTGTTCTCAGTAAATAAAATAACATTTGTGATGCTGCCTGGTTAATAGGTAGTGTATTGATTGTGACTGTCTTGATTCTTGGGACTGTAACATGATGACAATATGAGGAGCTTGCTAATGTTACACAAATTGAGGGTCTGGTTCTATTAGAACAATAAAACTTAAAAACACCAGCTTACAATATAAACCACTTACACCTTGATATAAGCACACTTTTGATGAACAATGGGAAAACACACCAAGCTATTAGCAGTTGCTAAGTAATTGCAATTAAATCAAATCAAATGGCCCTGTTGAAGGCATTGATGACAGAACAACCGAGGGCATGCCACAATAAGCAAAAAGAGATATTATGCTACAACAGATGCCATGTAAGGCTGGGAGCAACAGTGCAATTGCAAGTTAAAAGGAAAGTGTCTGTTTGAAGTGCTCATTATCTTGCAAAGCCACAGAGTCCAAATCTCTGCTACACCAAATCATTAACAAATACTTTGAGACTTATAAACACCTAATCAGTGACAGTGTCTTCCACCTCTTCCTAAAATAATGCTGAGGCTGGATGTGATATTATGAGTACCATGTCTATGATTTTGAATATGAGCAGCACAGTGGAATCATTGAATGAAGATAAAAATACTAACAATCAAATGGAATGAGGCATGTAGTCAGTCAAGCTGCTGGTGTTCCTTTCATTACTGTATGGCTTTGGGACCCCTGTGTAAAAGGGGACTATATATTCTTGACATCAAGGACACCAAGAATTAAATAACTAACGTTCACTACACCAGTCAGTCGCTGGGGATCCAGTGCATTAAAATGATCACATTCAGATATGATGCCTTATGTGCCAATGGTGAAAATTAATGATATCAAGTGTACAGAACTGCCTGAGGAAAATGTAAATGTATTCTAAAAGAATACTTGAAGCCAACCTAAAAACAATCTTAAGAACACTGTGTTGCTACACCATATAGTATGAGAATGAGGGAAAAACAACAGCCTATACATTAATCCATGCCAATAAAACTGCATATTTTTTTCAAACATCACACACAAAATTATTAAGTGTGTATTTGCATGAGTGTGTTCTTTTAATTTGATCCCAGCTATCACCAACCTAAGTCAAAAGGACCAAAAGAAATCATGCTTGCATGATGCCTGCAACAATTATATTCATTAGTGATTAATCTGATCACCAATAGTTCAAAACTCAAAGATATAACATTTACAGTGATGAAAAAGTAGGAAAAAGCAGCAAAACCTAACATCTCATAAACCTGAACCTGCACATCCTTCCTCCCTGCATTATTTCAAACTGATCTGCTGAACAAATAACTCCAAAAATGTCCACATCTTGTTATTTCGACCAGTTTTTAGCACCGCTAATGAAGGTCTCCTAATTCAGTGAGGAACACATTTCACTTCCTGTAAATTCTTCACAGTAAAAGTCTCCCATCGTTTAGAAGCTTTTAATATGAAGCAAGTAAAGCAGGAAATGTTGGGTGGGCTCACTGGTAGGGGGGCCTTAAAGAGACAGCAGCTACAACGGCCTGTTAAGAGACAGAGGCTGAACTGAGGGCCATAAAGGGCCAGTATAAGAAAGTTTTAATAATAAGAGTTTTTTGAACTGTGTATCATTCAAACTTACTCTAGTGGAGTCCAGAAATAAAAATTTAGAACTGGAAATGAGCATAACAGGTCCCCTTTAATGCTTACAAAATAGATGGCACCAATGTTGGCAGTCATAAAAATGATAAAGATATGTAAAGATGTACAACTTGTACTAAAACAGGATTTCAAATATGCACTGCACTATAAAAAGAATGCTTTGTTCGGGTACTATTAACATTTAACAATCATTTCTGATGAAGAAAATTAATCAGAAACACCCAAGCTGAGTGCCAGACACTTTAGGTGTTGTTTTTCGGGTGGGAGAAAAACTGCGGATGATACATTTCATATTCTTCAGATTAAAGCTCCATCTTTTGATCAAGCCAAGGTTTAACTCACATCCAGCTGTGAGTGAACCAACATAAAATAAGCCTTTGAAAAGTACCATTAATAGCAGATGAGAAATACTCCGGAGCCATGGTTGCTGTAGATGGCTTGGAGATGAAAGACACAGCATTCTCTTTGTTAGCCAGTGTCATTGAGAGGGTTTAAGGCAAAAGGAGAGAAACCTTTACAAAACATAAGCTCTTCATCAGTGTACATTATTACCAGTGTTGAAAAGGAGCCCGGACCATTGCTTGTGCACGTACTTGGACAAAATGTGAAATTAACATGCTATATGTCAGTCAACATTATTATCAATCGGACTGCAAGATACATTACTGTATATATCTGACCAGAGCCAAAGAGCTCTGGTCTATAAAGAAAATAATAGAGCTAATGAATAGAGATGACATGAAAGAATTCTAAGAGTTTCCCAGTGACAGACATGCAAGGAGAGACTAAGAGTAAATGTGAGAACGGCAGCATGAAGAGGAAAATGAAAAGTAAAACACTGCTTGCTTTATTACACTTTAGATAATTAATGTTCTGTGTGTGTGTGTGTGTGTGTGTGTTGCAGAGTTTTACCTGACCAAGTAGTCATTGCGTATAAGCATCAGGTGCTGCAGTATGGAGAGGAAATAGGGCTCTGCACTGCTGTCCTTCACCATGCTCTGCACAATACTGAACACATCCCCCGCATCAGTGCAGAGAGTCAAGGACTCATACAAAAATGGAAACATTGCATTTTCACATGAAAAAGTCGAAGCTTCTGAAATATAAAATGACTGAAATTATTTCGCATTTTATTTTAACGTCACACTTTTTGTTATCTAGTATCTCATCAGGAGTAATTGACCTTAGCTGGATGACATTAATGTTTCCAATGTACATTAGCCACATTTACGAGAAACAGCCACTGAATCAGATAAATAATGACAAGGATATTCCAGCTCGCTCTTGATGTCCTCCAGTCTATGAGAGAACTCTATCATGTCCTCTTCTTTGTGCTCCTCGAATACCTTCAGCTGAATGTCAAGGGCCTCATTCCTGACGGTTGTCAGTTGCTAAAGATGGATTAAGGAAGAAAAAGAAGGCAGGCAAAACAGATTCAAAAAGATAAAGAATTAAGAAACAATCAGAAAGAAAGGCTTGAGACCCCTTCATGACATATTTACAGGGAAGCTACAAGCCGGGGTAAAGGTAAGGTGCTCATTGTAAATGCTGTTATTACTCATGATATACAGGTGTGGGGACCAGATCCTCATTTTAATTTGTTTGTTTTCTTGGCAGCTATAGCAACATTGTTTACAACAGATAAATATGTTAGGTAGATGGTATAAAAGCCAGTGGGAAGATTATTAGCCCAAGCACTAGAAACTTTATTGGTTTCTAGTGCTGGCACAGGCAGAGGACGTGCAAACCTTCCTCTGTGTTTCATAAATTATTTGTTGGAGCAAATCTACAATATTTCACTGAAGTGGACAATTCATTTAAATATTAATACAAGGTGAATGTGAGTTTATATTATGTGTCTTTGTGTGTGTGTGTGTGTGTGTGTGTGTGTGTGTGTGTGTGTGTGTGTGTTAGTGGTGGGGTGGTTATGTTGTGCTTACCGGCAATATCTCTTTCAGACCACAGCGCATAAATTCATTTCTGATATGCAGCCTGAAGTCCAGCTCATCAGGAGATGTTACAAGTGCATTGATGAGCTGCATGCATGCCACCTGCAACATGAAAGGTACACAGAACAATGAGTCAGAGAGAAGAGAGAGAGAGAACCAGAGAAAGAGAGAGACAGACTTCTTCTTCCAGAAGTTGATGAAAAGCACGCCGGCATGCATTCTAAATGAGTTATGTCCCTAGGAAGCAGAGGACCATAACTAATGCATGTCTATTTTCTCCAGTCACCAACTAGGGGGGGGCTGATTTTAATATTAATGCAACAACTGCAGACCCATACACACAAAACTAACTAACAGTCAATTTAAGGGCAAACTCGCTCTTTTGGAAGCTGATTTTCACTCCCCTCTGAGTTTTTGGTTTACTGCACAGGGACCGCTGCATCCTGTGACTCAACTAGCCAGGCAAACACAGACAGAAAAATCAATTATTGATCAGTAAAGCAATCCACTCATGTGTGAAAAGAGGGTATGGCAATGCTAGAACCCTGGAAGGATATACGGATGTTTTAAGGTCCATTGTTAATTTGATAGCCCACTCTTATTTTTGCTCCCAGCACTCAAGCTTAGAAATTACCAGTCTTCAAAGTTCCATTTTAATATTGTAATACAGGTAGGCAACATTACAAAATGTCACAAAGCCTTTGTCTTGTTGGTCTTGGCAGTCAAGAAAATAACACCTTTGTTATATCAAAAGATTGTAATAAAAGCTTAAATGATTTCCTATCTTCCTTTGGTTTAAGTATATACAAATTCAATATGCAGAGTTGAAACTTGCTAGAGATACGTAATCAATAATAAGACACAAAGTGGGAACAAGAAGGATCACTACAATGCTTTACATCATTTTGTAAAACATCACAGTACAGATGCTACATTAGTATTTGAGGTCAGTAATTTGATTCCAGCTCATCATACAACATCATTCTTACATCACAAGAATTTAAGAATGTATATATATTTAACCTATAACTACAACTCAACTACACTAGCCTCAGCTTTGTATTCAGACTAGAGCATTCATTAGTTACAAAAACATTAAGACTCTCATGCTGTAAGAGAATATTTAGGTATACGGTGGTGTCCATTTGCAGTTATTGTCAAATTCACAATTTCCCTAAGACAGAGACCACAAGGGGAGACTGTGTACAAAAGTGGACAAATAAGAGAGAGCCTTTAGCCACACAGTGCCTCTGTTAGGGTAACAGAAACTGTGCTTTAATAATGCATGGGGTTAAAGGGATCTATGCTGCGTATAAGAAGTGGTAAGAAATAACCCAACATCAGTTAAAAACAACCAAGGCCTTATAAACTATCCAGTACATAAGGTTACGCTTGTAATGTCACAGATGAGTATTGGATGTTAAATGCCTCTGTATGAAAGAAATACTAGCTGTCAGTGTCAATGTCACATGTAATTATCTTTTTGTCAGTTTCCCTTTAATTTTGTCTGTTTATCCATTCTTTTCTTCCCTCACTATTTCTACTACACCTCTGACCATCTAGGAGTATGTTTACAGTTTTGCATCTATAAAAGATAGTTGTGTGGTAGGTATTGGATGAATGATCACTCTCTTCACCGGTAAAAAAAAAAAAAAACTGTCAAACTAGAAAGTGGGTTAGGAAGGTTATTCTGAGTTTCAAAAATATTAACTTTGCTTCGAGAAAGATCATGAGAAAAGGAGAGCTTATTCCTGTAAAAGTTAGAGAAATCTATGATTTTATGGTTTTGTTTGTTTTATTGTGTTATCTTGTTATATTTTTTTTTCCCACAACTGCTTGTATAATAAAACAAGTACAGCTTATTACTAGATATTCGTGTAACCTAAATGCAGATAGAAACATCAGTGAATGTTACTACATTTGGCAACCCCAGATCACAGGAGATCTTGGTGTTAATTGAGCAACTAACAGCACCACATGCTGATTATGTTAATTACTGCAAATGATAAAATCAGATTAACCGGTTCCAGACTGCCTCATTGTTTCACAGTTGCTTATTTGATCTCCTAACCTCAACTAGGGCACTTAACCAACATGAATCTTACTCTATACCAAACTATTGCAAGAACAGATAATGAACCCAAATAATACAAAAATACTCAAATCTGGTAAATACAATCAAATTATAGGTGCCTCAATGTTTCCTTTGTGACAGGATCTGTACTTTACATACAAAAAACTCAGATTTAACTGAAAACAAGAATACAACTAATAATTCTTCACAAAAAGTCATTATCAGACAAAAGCATGCCAGTGACTAAGAGACCTCTGGTCAACTTCCTGCAGTCAATCCATTTTTTCAAATTTAATGTTAGAGAGATCTGGGGGAAACAAGGCGTCAATGGATGTGCATGTGTTTTGCACTTACGTGTAATTGAACCGAGCGATCTCGGAGTCCCTGCACAATGGGACTGAACCTCTCGACAGCTCGCCATTCCCCTGCTGTGGTGATAGCTTCAAGGACCTTCTCTAAACTAAATGAGAACATAAAATGCATCAGCGAACACTTGGGGAAAAAAAATGAAGAAATACATTCATTTACAGTGATTTTGACCATAAGCTCTCTTCTAGTCCACTATATCTGAAGTTACTTTCTTGTCAGTTGGGCTTGAGTGGATGGGCTTGTGATGACAATTTGAAACTGTATGACACTCAAATAAAAGAAAACATTAATTCTAATATTAATTCAATATATACAAGTTAATTCAATAATAGATTAATTTCAATATTTTTTTTTAAATATTTTGCTTTGTCAGTCTTTCCTGTATTTTCACCAAAATAAGACAAACACCTTAGCTGCACTTGGTACAACTCTTGCAATAAATCATTAATATACAATTGCATATACAATACCAGTACTGTGATACTTTCTGTTCCTAGTGTAAGTGACACTCACAGGAGAACGTATTACAGGCCTATCTTTGCATTACTTCAAGCATTTTAACTGTGGGAAATTGTGGCAGCTCAGCCCTTTGCAAAAGGCTGTTTTACAATGCTTTAAAGCCCTTCTCTGAAATTGATAAATAATAATGGATAGTTATCAACTGGACCATAGTTTCAAGTACAACCACTAAGCTAATGGATAATTTTACTTCTGCGAAATCAAAAATCATCATCTACTAACATTAGAAAATAAGTATGACATAGATTTATTGACAGAAAAAAATGAGGCCACAACATACGTGTTCTCTTCGCCCACAATGCAGATGGCTGACAGCAGCTTCACCACGTCAGTCATCATGGCAGACTGGGTGGGATCAATTGCTCTTGCCAGTAATGCAAGACTTTTCTCCTCCCCCAGGATTCGATCCAAGCCATACTGCAATAAACAGAAAACACAAAACATGATTTATCAGATATGCTGTAATTCTGTCCATTTGCAACAACAAGAATACAATAAAAACAAATTTTGTTTTAAGAACACATGATCAATTCAAGTTCAGTATATTTACCTGCACTCTAAATTAAGACTTAAGGATCAAATCTCTGACATAAGTCAAACTCAAGGTTAACATTTGTTTTAGTTCCATCTCTAATGTAATGTAGAGTATATGCAATGCCATTCAAAGGCCTGGCTCAGCACAACTTATTGTGAAAATGAACTCAGCCACGAGGAAAATGTGATTAAGTGGAAAAATAATTATTAGACTGATAGAATAATTCTGCTTTGTGTGTTTTTACGGTATGTTGTATACTAAAACCAACAAACAGAAAAGAGCAGCATCATTTCAAGACACAATATTGTATTTGCTCTATTTGTCAATACAGTACCCAGCATGTGGTAACAGCAATGAACAATGAAGAACAGTTTCAGCAACTAAAAACTGTCATTTTAGCTGAACAACAAGAATCAAGATTAATTTATTGTTTGTGGTTAATTTTTATAGAGAAAAATCAATTAATCAACGTCTGACTTTGTTAGAAGATTAATTTAAATAAACCGATTTCATACAAATATTAGACTGAAATGACTTCACTCTTTATAGTAAACAAAGCTTCTTTTAATTTAAAGGTGTCAATAGTTTACTTCTCTCTTTTGTTTGAATTGAAACACATTTTTTAAAGGCTGTAAAAATTGCTTTTTCAGACCTTGTAATAACACCAAGCATGACTGAGCACTTGAATCATATTTTCTGTTTGCCTCTTCTGAGGGCTTTATACATTTAGAGAGGCAGTCAGCTTATCGAGCTATGTGATATTCAGATGTCCTTGTATCTGAATAGTTCAATGCAAATAGCTAAACTGTTTGCTTAGTTTGTGTGAAACATTAGACATTTATTGATTTTTCTGTCGCATTTCTGTTATATTCGCATACCATTATCTTGGCTGCATACATAAACTGTCTATAAAGTCAGTGGCTCTACATAATGTACTTCATGAGCACAGTAACCACACAGAGTATACATGTACTTTTGTCCTGAAAAAAGGCAGTGGTTGCTGAATTTTCAGAAACAAAATATTTTTGGGGAGCAGCTGTTTCTATACCTATCAAAACCTAGCAGAATTTTTAATACTAAAGACCCATATTTAGATATACAAAGTAGATATAGTGTGATTGTGTAAAGACTGACCAAAATTTAAATCATGGAGTAATAAGAAAGTATACATGACAATAAAATTAAAGTAAATTAAAGAGCTCAGAGCTATATACTGTACAGCTATATACTGTATATTTTTATGTTAACCATGCATCCTAGGAAATGTTAATGTCAAATCTATATTAGATAAAACACATTCTCTTAATACAGATAAACTGTTCAAAGGGCACTTTTACAGTGTGGTAACTTTCAGTATTACTGGACATTATTATGCAATTGGTGACAGACAATACAAAACATGCAAATGTTTGTCTTGACGCAGGAAGGCAGAAGAAGTAAAAGCTGCCCTGACAGCTGGCAGAGAACACCTGTCTTCTTGGCATTGTGGGTACATCCCATCCCAAGATGCCTCTCCAGCCAGGGATAGGTCTAGGCTGACAGAGAGGCCTACGGGTAAATGCTTGCGTCTGGCTCCTGTTGAGACGCAGGATTACATGAGACCTTACAGCACACTTTGTGCCAGAGTGGCTGTATATCTGTCTCAGCTGGGTTTCAGCTCCATGTGGCAATTTTTTTTTCCTCCTTTATAGCTACTGAGTTCTAATCGGAAAAGTTGAAGCATTTTGACAGCTACTTAAACAATACACAATTTTGTGCAGAGGTGCTTAGACCTGGGCAACAACATCAAAATTAATGTCTACTGACCTTCAGCCGTAATAATTTGGAAGTCAATTAACTTTATAATTACTATACATATTGGTCAATGTAGTATTCATTACCTTTTATTTATATATTTTTCTATGCTTCACCTGCACACAATAGGTGATCACAAAATATATAGTATTCCAGTATTTTAAAGTTATTCATCTATGCATCTGTTTTTGAACCTCTGCTGCTATGAAACTTCAGTTTCCCTGTGTGGGATCAATAAAGTTTTTATAATCTCATCTTATCACAATATGATCATATCATTTTATAATTTTACAAAATTCCGTTTCTGAAATTAAACAAACTGTACAAGCAACAGTCTGCCAGAAGAAAATTAATTTAACAAACATACTGCCATTACTTAAATTAGGTTAGCGAGAAATTCATAGTTTTAATTTCAGTAAATTTTCATTGCATCTTCCAGTCGTACTTTTTATGCCTTTACAAAATGCGATTTTATTTCTGTGGTTAGTTTGCTGTGTCTGTAACACTTTGCTTTGTGAGTAACATCTTTCTGTGCTTTTTATGCCTGCTGCACTATGGCTTGTTTGGAACTAAATCCAGGACTAAAAGTCCAGTTTGCACGATTCGCATTTCAACTGCAACAGCAGATTCCTGAAGATTAGGGAAACTGGACAACAACAGATTTTAAAAATGACAGTGTTGTTTAAGCAACATTTTTTGCACACAAAAAAACAACAAAAAGGCACAGAGACACTGTTCTTCCTAGTTTACAGTTTGGTGACTGATGTTTGAACGGGTGCTGCAAAGGAGACATGCAGCAGAGGAAAAGCAGACAGAAAACTCCAGAACAAATGTCTCCAAAGTAGCAACGATCTGCTGAGTAATTTATGGTTATTGATTTGTCCTGTAGTATGTCATCACATCCAAACAAATAGTTTTGTTTCTGATGCTCGCTCTCTCAATTGCAACTCTTCCCATTCCTCACTCTCTTATACTGTGGGTCCTGAGCCATCAAAAAGTACTGACTCCAGAGTGAGGGGCCAGGAACCTTAGATCTATGCAAATATGTCACACAGTGTCATCCAGATTATGTCAGAACATCAGTAAAACTCCTTTCAATTGACTCCATATTGTTGTGATGCTGTTCCACCCCTCCACTGGTCATAAGCACTTTGTAATTGAAATCCCAGGTGCCTAATTTGGCACTTGCATGAAAACACCAGATGTCAATGTGGATGGGAGATGAGACTCAACCCAAATACAGAAAGATATTTTAGAAAATTTATTTTCATAAGGGAAAAGGACAAAATAAACATATCCGTTCTAGGGTTGAATGATGGTTGATATCATTACCTTATTGTTCATGAAGGCTTTGAGACACTGGACAACTTTATGTTGGTTCTTTTTGTCGAGCTTCTCCTGCCTGGGGACACAAGAGAGTAATGAGGAGCAGTTGGTCTCTAATCAATAGCATGGCGACTACATAATGTATACAGGATGTTTGAAAATTAGTTTTCATATTTATGTATATAGATATAACACATATGTTCATATACACAAATGCAGATAAAGGATAGAAAGAAAGTGTGTAATAGCAAACCCAGAGAAATGCAACGAATGTGTTGATAATGGAAAACGATCTGAACACTGTTTTTTTGAATTAACATTTTAATTAGTAAATGTACAAATTTGTAGTTATTAGGGTTAGGGCTAGTTATTTTCTTAAAATTACTAAACAAGCCACAAATGTCCAAACTATACAACTTTGTTTGCCACTTTTTATAAGTAATTATTAGTATTGACTGTTTGAATACACACATCATTATAATGAAATAGGTAAGATTCTGTAAAAGAATATTGGTGCATGCATGAACTTACTGTTTCTTGAACAGCAACCTCTCCAGTATGTCCAGAAGCAGTCCAAGACCCTCATGCCCGAAGCTCTGCACCCAACTGAAATAACAAACATAAAATCAATACCACAACAGGATAAGACTGACAACTGACAACACTTTCACACTCATGAACCACTGTGGAAAGCTTTTAAGACATAGAAAAAATATGGACAGGTCAGTACTTTGTGCTGAGGAGAAGAGCAGCAGTAGTAAATTTAGGATTATATGCCTCATAAGAAAGACTACTCTAAAACATTATAGATAGAAGAAGAAAAAGACAAATGGAAAGTACATTCAGATACAATTAAAACTGTAACTATTTATATACAGTCCAGACAGTAAGTATTTGGACAGTTACACATTTTTTCCTCTCCAGGCTCTGTGCTTCAGCACATTCAATTTGAAATAAAATAAAGGATACAGGATTAAAGTGCCAAGTCTCAGCTTTAATTTGAGTACGTTTACATCAATACAGAAAGAACTGTGTGGGAAATATAGTCCTTTTAACACATACTGTCAAAAGTTCGGGGGCTCAAAATTAATTGGACAACCACACATGAAGTCAGATCAAAAGAAGAAGAAACAAGACTAGGTCAAAACCTACTATATGGCTGGACCGTGTATGAAATGCTAGAGGGCTTTTAATTTGAAACAACAGATACAGGAAGTGGCAACACGTGGTGACCAAGCCCCCAGGAAATGCATCAGACTTTGACTGAAGCCAATTTGACATAGGGCCTTTCTCAATATCAAGGACCCAAGCTCGGACTTGCGTACTTGCTAGTTCAGACTTGGCTAGTTCGACTCGGGAGTACAAACTTCTGAGGATGGAGGATGCGGTACGGTCATTCTGCAGTTGGAAGAGCAGCATACTTGCTGACAGCAGCAGCTCAGCTTCAACACAACTACCTGACTGTACTGTGACAAAATAATCTCAACTCAAAGCTCCATTAACACTTTCTTCACAAAAAATAACCTCATTGACAGAGTGATGCAGTACATTATGTTATTCAGTCTGTAACGTAGCGATAATAAAAATCC
Source organism: Thunnus albacares (assembly GCF_914725855.1). NCBI lineage: Eukaryota > Metazoa > Chordata > Actinopteri > Scombriformes > Scombridae > Thunnus > Thunnus albacares. Next base: position 26,860,898 of record NC_058106.1, read on the forward strand.
AAACTGTTATGTAACTTAATAAAACAAACAAACTTTAATAGAGACTGATCTTTTCATTTTAGTACTTTTTTGAAATGGAGTGATATCTGTACATATAGAGCCTCAGAGGCAGCGCTGTTGTTCTGTCCAGTAAAAACACGAAGCTCCACTTTACATTCAGACATTGTTGCATCTCTATAACAAGGGTTAAGCAAGTTCACATTACTTCATCAAATAAGCTATTGTATGAGAGAATTTTCTGCTGCTCTTTATGTCAAAGTTGACTTTAGAAACATCTTAGGGAGGAGCTTTTGATGGATCCCAGGAACTGTTGCCTATGATTAAAAAAGTAATATCAAAAGCTTAGGACCAACATAAAATATACATTATTTTTTGTTTAAAAGGCCACAATTTCTTTCCAGTAAAGGAGCCAATGCTGTGTGTCTCAAAAAAAGAGTTAAACTAATAATATTTATCTTATTCTACATTAGTGTAGGGCTGTCGCAATAACCGCAATATTGCGCTACAGACAAGCCAACCGTGGTGGATGGCAAACAACCGCCAAAACTGCCCTATGTTCATATTTTTTCCATTTTTTGATGAGGCTAGGACCTTCTTGTTTAACACTTTAATGTGTGTGTAAGTTATTGAATGTTCGGAGGCTCCAGAGGATCCCGCCCCCCACACACAGCATCTCATGAGCTGAGTGCCGGCTAACCTAGTGCCCTTTTTTTCTCTAATGTTGAGCTTTCAGAAAATTAGTGACCTTGTGACATTTCCAAGAGAATACATAAGCTGGAATTTACAATATATTTATTTGAGAAAAAAAAAAAAATCCATGATTCTAAATCATATTCCTTGAGCTTCTAGCTGAACACTTGAGGCAGGTTAATGTTAGGTGGTTGCAATTAACTCTGGCCTCTGCTACTCAGCTACTGCTGCTCTCTCGATCAAAATATAACTGAGAACTATGCAGAAGATAGAGTATTCATTTACGTAAACCAAAGACTTCATTTACTCTCCCCCCGTCACATTACAATGACTGCTAAACCTGTACTTAAAGCAGATGAAGGAGAAATGGTGTGTGTGATGCATTGCATAACAGAAGCAATAAACCATTGCCTCATGAAATCAACTTCAATTTTGAGACTTATTGGATACAATTCAACACAGAATGGTAATCAAGATAAAAACAATGTTACTTTCCCTTGTTGCTGACAAATCATATGTTGGCGATCCAAGTTTTTCACACGAGATTGATGGTTGGGAGTGGGAAAAAGAGCAACAGTGACTTTAAAAGAACAGAGAAGTTTTAACCCTGACTCAAAAAGGGAGCACAAACAGGAACAAATATGATATAGTTTAGGCAAATATCTTTAGGTATGCAGAAAACAGAGACAAAGGCAGCGTGAGTGAGATTGTAAGCAACTGCATCTCCCTTCTGATTGAAAGTGAAAAACATCTCTGTGAACATTAGCATTCAGTGTTTGTACTGTTCTAGTCAACAAGCTGCATGCCTCCCAGCATCAAATCTACAGAAATTCTCAAGGTGACAACATAAAATGGGAAGCTGTTATCTGAATTTATTTCTTGAAAAGAAGTACAAGGTTGTAGGTACATGTGTGTCCATGAGTTTATTTACCTGGTCTTACAGTACGATGCCATGTCTAGCAAAAAATAGTGACTACTTGCATTTTTGTACTAAAAACCATGAAGAGCTATAATAGGATAGATGGTGGTAGATGCCATTTTTATTTTGTTTTATTTAACCTTAACACACCTTGAATGCACACAAGGGATCTCAATTCAAATTATCAAGCAACTTCTACAGAATATTAGCTGCACTAGTGATGATTTAGGCATGTCATAGTAAAGGTAGCATAAACAAAAACAGACCATTGGATTACAATAGCAAACCAGCTGCTGCTTCAAGTAATTTCAGCATAGGTCAATTAACTTAGCTTGCTAAAGTTGTTGCCTTATGTTGTGTCACTTCACACTTCAATTTACTTAAAGTCACTTTAGTTAACAGGTGTGATTAAGATTTTTTTTTTTGTTGACATTTTTTATTTTATCTTTATTTAATAGTTGAAAGTGCAGAGAGACAGAAATTATGTGTAGAGAGAGGGGTATGACAAGCAACAAACATCTGTGGCTGTTAAAGCTACGTGGTCTGTGTCTTAACCAGTAGGCTACCATGGCTCCCCTTGTCCATATTTTCTGATCGTCCAATCATGGAGTCATTGAATGTCATGCAATCATGTGAGACATCACAGCTCAGTGACTATAGTACTTGCAGTTTCAGCTTGCTGGATATTCTTCATTTTTGCTGAGAAATACAGCAAAAGTGCAGACCATCTTGTGCCTACATTTTTATACAAACAGCCTCATACTGGGAATCAGAGATCTGAACTCTATGTTTAAACTATTCCATGTGAGCTAGACAGACAACTGTACAAACCAGTTAGAGGGAAACATTAGTTGCTTTTGATGTATTCATCCATGTTTTGAAAAATGATGTAGAAAAACTATATTGGGCATCCTGCTGCGTAAGTTATCTACGGTGTGTAGTGCACCATGTAAGCATAGCATGTGACCACGATGTACTGGGTTTTAATATCGTCAGGGGCATTTAATGTACAAACAAACAAATAAAAACAACACTAATCTTGAAATGCCTCTGACATACAGTAGTGATTTAAGCATAGTAAATGGTAGTGAATGTTTAATTTAAAATCATGTAGGCATCATTCCTACTCTCAAATTCATTCCACTTACAAAAAGAGGACAAAAGGCAGGGAATCAGTGTAGGCCTTCACATTAAGATGCATGCATGCATGCATGTGTGTGTGTGTGTGTGTGTGTGTGTGTGTGTGTCAGGATCAGGAAATGATGAAGAGACAGGGAAGGCTGGTGCCAAGGCAGCTAAGGATTGAGGCTCTCATGTTTGAGAAAAAATCCATTTAGCCTACACTTCTCACTGGGCCATAGGCCAGGCCATTCTGGTTATAGAGTAGGAAGGGCTTGGGTCTTTACAAGAGCTTCATTGAAATGCATAGCTCAGTGTCAACTGCATGCTAGTTTTTCATCATCAGTAGGTAAAGCAGAGAGCAAAGGAAAATAATCAGTTGATCTATGGCAGGAATTATTACAGAGGAAACTAACAGGCCTGCACTGTCAGGGTCTGCTGAAACAAATTTGAAGGACATCTACATTGAAACACATGATTGAAAAGTGAGAAGAAGGGAAGGGGAGAGTGGTGACATAATTCAGCTTTCAAATGCTTCTTGTAAAAGGTACCTGGAAATGTAGTAGTTCACAGAGGCCAGAAAGGGACAATATGATACCTTTTCTACAACTCTCTTCAAGAGCAAGAATAATCAGACTGAGACAACAATGTATCTAAGGGGAGTCTTTGTGTCATAGTTGAAGGTCAGGAAGAGCTGAGATGAGGCAAATAAAGCCAAATAATAATAGTAAGATAGCAGTATTATAGTTGATAATATCAATGAAAATGGTGATGATAATAACTTTCAAACAAGAATCAGTAGTTGTAATCATAAGGTGACCTGTTTCATTATCCTTGCGCAGTGCAGTTAAGTGGTTTGTATTTTACATGCTGTCTGTCTAGACTCTAAAGTGATTAAAGTATTTTCAATTGTGTTAGCTAATCTAGCATTCTCTGGCAGCCCTTGGGTTTCATTAGTTCCTAACATCTGGCACCCCTCCCACATCCCAAATGAGAAACTTCAATCACATTCTCTGTCTGAATGTCCTCAGTGTTTGGAGTTGTGTTGTGCAAAATGAACACTTTCCACATCTTTTCTTTGCTAGAGAAACTGCTGCACCAGTTTATGTCTGACTGCTCTAAGTGTTAACATTATTATTGTCATTAGTTATTTGGGATCATACAGATAGGACACAGAGCAGACATCTACAGTCATCATAGCGTAGCATGGCCCGCATCCCTTCAGTGTTTACACAGGTCATGGAGCAGATCTACACATGCAGCTTTCAGAGCCGCCACAAAACATTTTGGTACATGGTCTGTTTCCTCCACAAGCAGTGAGCAGATTTCACAAATATATAGAGCTACAAGTGCAAATTAGCTGTTGAGCTAACCGTGGCAGACCTGTATTGATGTGTTTTAAATGTCAGTGTTGACTGAGTTTTACTGTCTCCAGTAAAAAGACAAATAAAGTACATAAATTACTGTCTCTTTTGCCCTAACCAATCAGTGGTATACTGACATATGTCATTTTCAATCAACAGAGAGGCTGTGATAGTAGTTGCTTGGCGCAGTTAACTTAGTCGTGTCAATAAAAGACTTCAGACGGTGACAGACAGTGTATAGAAAAATGCCTCTGGTAGCAGCAGTCCGTGTGCAATTGATGCATATTAATCTGACTGCATACGATGATTCCACATCTTATGCCAACATTGCCTTAAAATTTCAACATCACGTTGGAAAATTATCCAGTGTTACTAGTCAACACTATTTTTATTTGATATTTATATTATGTTATAAATACTAATTAATGCTCACTCTGGGGCATACTGTAATCACACTTCTCCATCAACAGGTACAAAAGAGGTATGGCTATATTCGAAGGAGGGCTGTCATCTCAGAAAGACAGAGAAACGGGGTGAGAAAAAAAAATAAGGAAAACAAATTCATCATCCCATTCCCTGGGAACAAAAACAGTCATAAATCAAAGAGAAAAATGAGGCGCCTTATCTGGCTAACTTCACAGCTAAGGTAGCTTGACTTCTAACAGAGTCTCAGGAGAATGCATCCAAGGTTCCCAAGCAGTGCAGCAGTGTTGCACTCCGCCAAAGCAGTTATGAACCAGAAATAAAAATTTACTTTAAAATGTTGTCCCAAATATTGCAAGTTAACTGACTACAGGAGTGCTCTCCAGGGACAGATAGCAAGCAGAGGCTGGAGTAACAACAATGTAGGATATCTGAAATAAAAATAGAAGTCATTTCATTCAGTGAGGACTGAATGACGTCACTATCACCCCATTGTTGCCACTAACAACAATACCAATGCTTGTGAAAATTAAACAAGTGTCTACAATATCTCAAATGTCAAGGTATTTATACTGTTCATGTTAATGTCAAGATTTCAAGAATGATTTGAAAAAAATACACCATGCAAGTCTGAGTATAGGATTTGGCTTGAATGGCAATGGGGGGTCTTTAAATAGTAAAATTTGTACTATAAACCAGATTTTATGAGAATAAGCATCACAACAGCTACTAGGACTATAACTGACCATTTTCATTAATACTTAGCTAGAAACACTGAATGTAATAAATGAACAGTTGTTCACAATAAAACACCTCACACCATACCTTGTGTGAATGTTATACAATGAACATCTTTACTATTCAATCTGTGTGCCTTTCTCAAACTTTTAAATCCAAATAGAGTATATGTCACACCTTATGAAAAGGGTAGGTTGCTGACATGTTACTGATGAAATGGAAAAATTACAGTTTTAATGTTTAAATTATAGCATGCATACCCTGCCACTCGTTAAATCAACTACTGCTAATTACTCAGAGAGGAGAAACAACATTTCTAGAAGCTCTTTGTAGCCTTATGTTTTTTAGAAATATACTCATAAAAAAACATTTATGCATAGTGTCTATAACAATACTATGAGTGTGATCTGCATAACAGTACTCTACTGTTTTAGCATAACATTATCGCACTCATGATGGACATCTGAAAAAAGAAAAGGACCAGAGATATTGTCTTTTTTACAACATGCAGTTTTCTTCCTTGTCTGGTGCCCGCATTACCTAATATGCAACTCAGCTCGATTTACTCAAACTGTACAGATTTGGATGTGTTATGCTTGTAGCGGCTAATGTAGCCTTGAGCTGATAGTCTTAAGCGGAGATGAGGAGCAGGCTACAGAGTTCTCATAACCTCGCTCCTTTCTCACTACACACCCCCAGATTTTCTTCTACATTTTCAGACTTGAAGTTTTCGGCCCCAACTGGCAAGTTATAACACTTGAGGCAATTTATCAGCGTTTACACAGCTCCCTTTGGAGCCACAAAAGGCTTTATTCAACTTTCATACATGAGTTGGTATTACTCAAGACCTGTAAACAGACATTGATGTGTAATTCACTGCAATTTACCTTCAAGGAATTGTAAATCTTTGTGTATTGTAGTTAGGTGGCAGGTTTATGAGGCATAAAGAGCATCAAAGGTTTATTAAAAATATTGGTGTAAGGAAGAGGGATGCTAAACTTTACCCTACAGCATAGCAAAAGTGAAAAAGCTGGGGCCTTAAACCTGAAGGTCAGTTTTAATATAATATCAAAAACCAATTTCCACTTGTTTGTCAGATCCATTTCTCAAATCCATTTAACACAATTACATCCTGTAGCCTTGCTGGTCCTCTGGGCTAGTATTGTGGCCTCTTCACAAAAAGGAAGAAAGAGCTGGAATAGCTGATGTGAGTAAGGTATGCAGGGGTCAGAGGCAAGCCTCACAGGGTGACACTCTGAAGGTGTAGGAATTATCAAATTACCTCTAAGTCTGTCTGCTTTGCCACAAGGAACCTGATAAGGAAGCATTATAAGTCTGTCAGCCTATACTAGCAGAATGCAACCACCTGATATTGGATGGAGGCGATGATTGAGAGATGTTTTCTACAGTAGTGCCAAGAAAGTGACAGTGAAAAGCCTCCAAAAACAGTGGCAGACAAAATGCACTTTGCTGCCAAATCAATCCCACAACTCAGGATTGTAAATTGTGCTTTTATATAGCTGGTGGGTACCACTGCTGGCCCACTGTTTTTTAAAAAAAAGACAGGAGCTCTGCCACTAAGACAGACTGTTGAGCCGTAACATGCTATCTTATGCTGAATGTACACAGCATCTGGCTGCGTTGCTTTCCGGCTGCGCTCTGGCTCACTAGCAGCTTCAATGTTCACTGGAGACATTTTGGAGATTTTTCATGTTTTACAAGCAGAAATAGACATTTGGCGCTCATTCAGATGTGGTAACAGATGCTTTGTGGCTGTACTTGAATATGACAAGCTTTTGTTGCTTTCAACTTTCTCTCTGACCGCTCATTTTAAGTGGTAATATAGCCAATCTCACTAGTATCTAGTATTAATGAACCAAAATCAAATTATTATTAATTATCTGACAACTATATTATGAATTCAGCTGCATTAGAACACAGTTGTGATCACAGAGAAAAGCAGAGGACTGAAAGGAGAAAAAAGAAATACATCATTAAACATTCATTTTAAAGATCCCCTCCAGACATGTTTAAAGATGGATATAAAATACTCCTATTTGAATAATAATTTGTGTCTAACATAGTTTTTCCAGAAAAAAGTTCAATTATCTTGTTAAAATCCTTAAAGTGTCATTTAGGCCCTAATTAAACATTCCAGAATCAATGAATATTTTTCATTTCAAAAGTTTAACTGCTGGACACCAGATGTCTCCTACTTCACTGAAAGGTCCATTCTCAGTGTATGTGTTCTGGATACTTCAAGTTTCCACATCACACTTGTGTAAGTTGCATATTAGACCGCATTTAGCTTCCGAACTAGTCTTGATGTCACAAATCCTGCTTGTAGGCACACGTCTTGAACATGAAAACAGCCTTCTAGTATCAAACTCTGCACATACATCATAGTGAAGCTCAAACATCCAACTGAAGTAACAATAAACAAAACACATCTCTGAGTGGAGGAGTATGTAAATTGCCAACAAATGTAGGAATGTATATACATTTACAAGTAAATTTCATGCTTCAGAGATGCGAGCTGCTCTATCAAAAACAGGCCCGGATGTGAGGTGAGGTGAGGCTTCATTTAATTTATCATTTTACAACCATATAACACGTAAACATTGTTCAAAGGTGTTCTGCATATGAGCAGACAAGACACATTAGGTGTGCATTTCATGCAGTTGGATATGAGCTCACTGTTTAAAGAAAAAAAATGTTGATTACTATTCACCTCACATTTTATGGGACTGTCGAGAGTTAAGACATCTAATGTATCCAGCTATCCTATGTGTTCATTTTTGAATAACTTTTCCCTGAATGTTTTAATATGATTCCCAATTGCAAACATATTACGCATTGTACAGCCCTAACTATACTACTAAGTAACCTCAGCCTACACATTCTGTACATTATGCAGAAAAAGATTGAGCTCATAATTTAAGTATTATATCATTTAACTGAAATTAGCAATTACTCAGCTCTACAGCAAACGGCAAAATGTAACCAAGCTACTATTAGAAATGTGACAGTATCAAATTTTCCCTCTACAATTATTGCGGCCAAAAATATCACTGTGAATGGTATTGTGCACCCATTCATGTTTTAATACACATTCTGATTTCTTAGGGGTGTTAAGGGATGTTTGTAAAATCACACAGAATGTAATGGACCATACCACAGTACATCAGGCCTCCTGCCTGCCCCTCTTGCACACTATGCCATGGGCAGAGCTGAAGCTGACCCATGAGGAAGAACATAATGTGCGTGATTTTGAGACAGTGAGTTTCCTCTTGTTCAGTCAATGAATGCTCTCTCTAGCTACTATATTTTTCCCCCACATTCAGCTTAAAAGGTCCTGTTTCTGCCTGAAAAAGTAACAGGTTCACCAGCCTGAGGTAGATAGAACACACCAAGGTAGGTCCAAATAGTAGCTAGTTTCTTTTAACATCAACCCCTGTTTTTTTTTTTTTTTATCCATGGTGCCCTCACATTAGCCAAGCCCTGAAAACATACCAGTGCATAGACACTGCAGGTGCAACAGGGTACAGTATACACATACAGAGCAACAGATAGAAATATACAGTGTTCAGTGACAAGGAGGTGTGAATGAACATTACCGGCCAAAAAAACCAAAACAAAACAAAAAACTGGTCAGTCAAATGTCATCATTCGACACATCTTCTATATATCTCCATACATTTTTTGTCTTTTTTCATTTATTAATCCATGTATTGAATCTCTCAGACATTTTGTGAGAGTTTCTTTTTTATATTCCATTTTGGTCAACTCTTTTTAAAATATATATTAATATATTTTAAAGGAATCCAGTCACAATTAATTACAAATATGAATTTACTTATGAATATATGAATATCACATAGTGCTTAAGTTTATATAGTCACCAATATTATTTTAATCTTACCAATTTCTTATCTTTATCATTAAAAATTCTATTTCATCATATTTATTAACAAAATTAACACTATGTTTGCCGAATTCTACTCCTGGAGTTCGTGCAATTTCATTAATGTCTCAAAAAAAATGGATTCATCATGATCAAAAGCTCTTAACACCAATTTTCTCTTGTCTGTCTCTTGTCATCTTAATAGAGCTTCTATGCTCAAGAGGTTCTAGAAAACATAATGAAGTCTCTGTTCTTTTGCTCTATTGTGTAAGTAGGTGGGAAAGAGCGCTGGTAGGTGGGAGTGCTATTCACATGCAAACTCAAAAAGATGAGTCAGGCAGTTTATTAGCCATGAGAAGGCTCATATCTCATAAAAACAACAAGATGATACATTTCAGCTGTGTTAACAACGTATTTTTAAAAAAAAAACACTTTCATTCAGTGATGCTGAACTGGGTATAAACAACAGAAACAAGGGAAGGGAAGAAAAGTAAGAAAAAGGGAGGGTAATCATACAAATATAAAAGGATGGTGTGAGGGATGGATTGTAAGGTTAAAATATACTGAGAGTAATGTTTGCTACATTAAGGCAATATTAAACTATCTTTTCATATATATATATATATATATATATATGTACCCTCAATGTACAATTTTTACTTTACACAGCCAGTAATAAGATTCATTTACACATACACACTTGTTACTATTGATTGATCAAACATATAAAATGGCCACTGAATTTTCTATGTTCTGACTGGCTCTCAGGTGTCAATTAATTTCTGGTAACAAACTGTATACTCTGTCTACACACTTAGACAGAGTTGCGTGTGTGTGTGTGAGAGAGAGAGAGAGCAAGAGAGCGAGAGAGCGAGAGAGCGAGAGAGAGAGAGAGAGAGCCAGATGATACATATTTACTTTGGAAAGGTAGTCAATAACATGGTGTAGCATGGGATGCAATGCTATTCTCTATTGTTCTATCTTGAGTGTGTATTTGAGAGCAGATAATCAGCATTTCTCAGTTTTCATATGTGGGGGCATGAAAAACTCAAGAAAGAGACTCATCAGCCATTTCTCCATTCTCTGTTAAAGAGGCTGACCTTGATGCTAAAATGAGAATTGCTGGTCCACCTTAAAAGTCAGTCCACCTTAAGTGAGCCTGGTAAAGTTAACCTAACGCGTTGTTGCTAACTTCAAGAGGGAGGATGACAAAAAAATCCACAATAACGCAGGGTTTTTGGCCTAACACAGTGTACGAGTGAAAATCATTAGTAGTCCGTTGATATTAATGATCGTCTGAAATTTTAGCAGCGGCGCTCATAATTTTGCAGTGGCAGTGCGCCGCTGCTGAATGAATATAGGGTAAACACTGGTCATACATTCTGTCATTGTGTTACTTATAGATGAATTATGGTGAAAATAAATGATCCATTTTTTTGTTGGGGACCCACTGGAACCCCCACAAGGACCCCTGGGGGTCCTTGGACTCCACTTTGAGAGCCACTGGTGTAGACAACAGCCTCTTCAAAAGCTGTTCAAAAGCTCACCACACCTCAAACAGAAAAGATCAAGGATAAAACACAAGGCCATAACATGATGCAAGACCACAGTCATCCTCAATCAACCGTGAACAGCATGACAAAACTATTTTTTACATGAGACAGGCCAGAGTCTAGTAAGGCATTCTGATCTTATTGTACACATGCTATGTATCTATTAGGGGTGGGACAAAAAAATAAATTAATCAATAATAAATCAAAATTGATATATCGTAATATTTCCAATTGTTATACATTATCAATACACTGGTGCCAAGTATCAATACTTTTTTTTTGAACACTGGACTGCTCAGAATTGATTCAGCTACTTTGGCTCACCACTACCGGAGTCCCTCTACCCTCTGCCTCCTTATGGAGGTGCTGAACAGACTGGTGACAGTCAGATGAACGGCAAGAAGACAATGAAGAAGAAATGCAAGCAAAATGACCAGCCATGAGCAGCTGCTGTCAGACTCTCTGTGTCCATGCTGGGAACACACAGAGAGTCCACTGGATCTTTGACAGTCATTAGAAGCACATTCAAGGCCCTTTGTAAAAGTTTGTGTGTGGTACATGGCTCTACTATAAGAGGCTGTTCGGTGTGTCTGTGTCTGTGGGGGAGTGTCAGTACGTAGCCGCTGCTGTTTATCATGTTTACGTTTAGCCTACCATCGTTGCGCATCAGCCCTGAATATCTTGTAAAGTTCTAAATATAGCACAGTTAGTCATCTGCGTGTTGTGTTTACTGCCACAGAAAAGCAATAAATCTTTGAGTTATTAACATAACGTCGCCTCTCTGCTGTCTCTTATCACGCTTACTAATGCTACCAGCGGCTCTGTGAGAAGCACAAACTGCGGCTACAGTTAGCAGTGTTCTGATATTTATACTTGGCAGCATTACTTTTATGTGAAACTAATCTACTCTTAATAAACATTTACATTATCTATTTCCTGCTCTTTTAAATATTTCTTTCTTTCTTCTTTATTTAGAGATATTGTGATTTATTGCAGAATATTTCTATGTGATATATTGTGTATCGCAGAATCACCTTTGTTGTAATATATCGTAATCGTGGGAAGAATATCGTGATAGTATCATATCATTCATCTGTGATTCCACTCCTAGTATCCATGACGTCAATCATGAAAATGACTTACTGTGATCAAACAAATTATACCTGTCTGTTTGTGTGCGTGCAAGTGGCAATAAGAAGTGGTTAGGTTTCTGACTGCCTTTAAAGTGGTTCTGGCATAGCATATTATCATGTGAAACCAACTTGCTAATCCCCAACCTCAGGCAGAGAGTCCAAAGCGACAATCTTAATATGAGGGAGACAACCAAGACAAGACTGACAGGGATCTGCTTGTCATAGTGGCTTTGACAGCACCAAAGAAACATCCTCTCTCTCAAAGTGAACTTTACTACGTATTGGGAGATAAACCTGTACTTTGAATCAGCATTGTGACACACAATTAGCCATCTAACCACAATTAATATTATTTTCAGTATGTGTATTAATGCATACCCTTTCATCCCACTTGTATAAATGTACGGTGACTATGGAATCATTTTACTTAAGAGCATCTCAATTTTGTGGATATTTGACAAAGGAACAAGTGTAAGTCATTGAAATGGAAAGTGGACAAAAAGCTTAAACCAAAATTGTTCATTTCACTAATCTACTGATTTGGGGCATATGGAATTTAACAAAGGCATAATCGTCTGTTAATTGTCTGTTGCTCAGGCTGCTTATGGTGGGCTGAAACAAGAGATGACGCTTTATAGAACTCTGCTTCAACAGTTTAAATGAGTTCACTCAGATTTTGGGTCAATTCTGGGTAAATTCATTAACCAGGCAACAGTGTTTTGTTCCTGATGAGGCACTTTTAATTTGCTACAGCTCTGATTAACACCTCTGCCTGGGATGCACCTCACAGCCACAACCTCTGAGGTTCATAGGTGTGAGCTACAGCTCTTCTCAATTTGCCACTCTATACTTTGTTTTGTTTGAATCCCTCCTTTCCTTTATATTGAAATATGTAACAACTCAATACATTGATGAATTAATAAGAAATGAAAAATAAGAAATGCACAAACAGTCAATAAAACATGAAACCTAAGGCAATAGGCCTTGAAAGTGATCACATCAAAATGTGTTTATACTGTGTAATTATTTACAAAAAGAATGACTAAATGTACAATAGTGACAACATGTAAACTTAAAAGGTGCTATATGTAAGAACTGGCCACCTGTCAAATTCATACTCCACACTCCAAACAAATTGGGGGCAGTATATCATCAGAAAGTTGGGGTGTCTAACCCTGTCATAAGAAAAAAGGAAATGCACAGTCCCTCCCATAGGTCTTTGGCCCCCCCCTCCCGAAGGTCTATGATGTCAGACGTTGACCGGCCAATCATCTCAGGAGTCGGGCTGCTAGCAGCCAAGATGACTTGCCGTATTCACCCGGCCAGCAGCTCCTCACATCTCCGAAAACGTCAGAGCTAATTTCCAAACAGGCTTTAATTGGATAAACTGACCACATATTGGGAATCTAAATGGTTACTTTATCACCTGAAAAAAACTTAATAAATTGACATAATAATGGTCCTAGATCAAAAATTACAACAGCTTTTAGTCTGGCTCAAAATCCCAGTTGGTGCGATGATTAAAAAGAGGTTAGAATACACCCTTGGGGCAGCGCTACTTCTTCATCCTCTCATGTTAGACTGAGGGCAGACTGGACGCTACAGTCACTCACTATTGCCTTTGAAGTACAAAGTGGTATTACGAGACAGGATGAGCCGGGGCTAGCTGGTTAGCATGCTAACTTCAGTAGATATCTCTGTAAACACAATACAAAGCTGTCTTTGACATAACGTCAAAACTGTTATTTATTCACATTCTGTCGATAATTTTAGTTAATTTTTGAATGCTTTAAACTAAATTTTTACATATAGCACCTTTAAGGGACCAAGTCTATTTCCATTGTTGTACTGTACCTGACAGGGTTGCTGGTAAGAGAAACTCTCAATGAGTCGAGACAGGCAAACAGACGTTCGTCCATCACCCCTGACTTCAGCTCTCCCAGGAATTCCTGGGGAGATATCTGATGGTTGCTTCTCAAGCTACCCTGGATGAAAAAGAGGAAAGAAGACATCTCTTAGCGTAGCCATGGAAAAAGTGATCAAAACATGCGGCCAAAAAGTCTGAATAGTCAGTGCAGTGATAGAAAGACCCATGAACACATTTCATGATAAGTCCCAGTCAGATGTGTGTGTATATATTTAGTTTCTCTCAATATTTTTTTTTCTTCATTGGAGCTGCAGCATTCATGTTTTAACTAAATGGCATTCAAAAGAGTACATACCTTTGCCAGCACAATGCAAGGGTTAAGATAGGCCAGAAAAAGATGAACCTAACAAAGCACATATCTATGAATGGTTTACCTTACCATCTTAAAGGGAAAAAGTTACCCCATGCATGGTGTTACAATGTTGTTCAATCACTCCTTGGCCTACCAACAGCACATGCCTGTACTGCAGTGACTAGAAACATGGCACTTAGCTAAAGCTAATTAGCAGCAAGATGCCCCCCTTCTCCAAAGACAACTACCACAAACTTCTACAGGAGACTGCAGTGCTGGGAACTAAAATTCACCGGCTAGAATTGAACATGGAAGTGAATGGACTGTGTGGGAACACCACCATTTTACCTTTTACTCAAAACAGTGGACAAAGGCATGCTAATTAGCGCCAACAAGTATACCATGAAACAGGAGGGCTGTGTACTGCATAGTCAATCTTCAAGTGGTAGTCCTCCCTGGAACTCTCTTGGCGCAAAGCCTAAGAGCAAATTATTTCTCTTGGAAATGGAAGGACGAGTAACAGGCAGAGCCCAGAACCCTGAGATCTGTGATGTGACTGGCTTGCCTGCATTATCATCCAGGCAGAGCGCCTCTTCAACCCATGTTCTTAGTAGGACACAGCCAAGGACAGCTGTGAAAGGGATAACCACAAACCTCTACAACAACCAAGTGTGCAACTGGAGAACAGATTTGATCCACTGTTGCAGGACCCTGGATCTCCGTCTTATGACCTGGATACCCTCTCATCTTCACACAGCAGGATAAGAACTGAGAGTAAATCAGAAAGTAAAAGGCTACAGGGAAAGCTAAAAAAAAAAAAAAAAGTTTGACTGAGCCTAAAACTCTGATTATGGGTGAAGCATGTGCAATGAAAACACCAAAATATTTTTTCCCAAGGATATGGTCTCTGACATGACAAAAAGAATCCTGCATATCTGTTCCCTCTGTCAAGGACAAGAGACTTCTTGTCTCTTGTCCTTGGGAAGACAACAAGAGAAGACATCAAAATGCGTCAGAAACCTTGAAAGAGAGCCACCCCAGCCTCCACCTGAAGAAAGCTTTAAACATGACAGTCATCAGAGCCTAAAGGAAGAATCCACCCCCACTCACCAACTACCACTTCTGAGGATTCACCTTCTTCACCCCCTGAAACCTCATACAGGTCACCCTCCTCTCTAGTCACTGTTTCCCCCTCCTCCCCCCTCTTGGAGTTCAGTGACCAGATGAAAGAGCTTGTCACTGCTGGGACCAAACTTCACCACATCCTACTCCCATTTTCTCTCCCCTAAACCCCCTTTGGCATCCAACTCCACCAACAGCTTTAAGTCCTCAGCCGGTTTTGACACAGTTTCATCAAAGTTACGGCACCCGGCCTTTCCCTCCCTCCACAATGGCTTCAGAATCATCCTCTGACTCCCCAGCCTGATAAAAGCACAGCACATCCAGTTATTTGTGTACAAAATACAGCAAGCTCGAACTGATATGTGCTGTGTCCAGGCTGCAAGGCTGATGGCACTCATGATTCTTCCCAGGAAAAGCCAGAGCCCAGTGTGATAACAGTGCAGCTGTTCTTACCGTGTCAACCCCTCACAACTTCAGTTTTATGAGTGAAGCTATATTACATAAGAAAAAAGGTGCAGTTGCCATTTTGTTAAATGATTCCCTCCAATGCAAGCAGATATCTTACGGAAATTTTGCTTCTTTTGAATATGTGGCTCTTCAGTTGAATTCCTCTTCTCAAGTTATATTTCTAAATGTCTACAGGCTACCTAAATACTGCGAAACCTTTTTGATGACTTTGCTGAACTGCTGTCTATAATCTGTATTGACTTTGACTGTGTAATTATTGTTGGTGATTTTAACATCCATGTTGACAAGCCCCAGGACAGCTGCACTACAGAACTGTTTTGTGTTCTTGATAACTACGGACTGACTCAGCATGTGATGGAGCCCACACACAGCAAGGGGCACACTCTGGACTTAATCATCTCCACGGGTCTGAACATTTCTAAGGTTGTGGTGACTGATGTTGCTCTCTCTGATCATTCCTGTGTTTTCTTTGAGAGTGCTATCTCTATGCACACAAATGTTTAAACAGAGGTAATCACAACACGGTATATCACTGAAAACACTAGTGAAATATTTATTCGGGCTAGTATTACTGGATCTCAGTGCTGCATTTGACATGGTCAACAACAACATATTACTAAACAGACTGGAAAACCGGGTGGGACTTTCTGGCACAGTACTAAACTGGTTCGAATCCTACTTAAAGGACAGGTACTACCTTGTGTCTATAGGCCTCTTCTGTTCAACATCTACATGCTTCCGCTGGCTCAGATTATGGAAAACAACAAAATATGTTACCATAATTATGCAGACGAACCACAAATTTACATAACCACATCACCAGGGGACTGTGGTCCAATACAAGCACTGAGTAAGTGCACTGAACAAATCAATGATTGAATGTGCCAGAATTTTCTTCAATTCAATCAGCACTCATCTTCAATTGGTAATGTGAAAAACCACAAACCAAGCCAGAAATCTTGGTGAAGTCATGGACTCAGACCTGAATTTCAACAGCCACATCAAGACGATTACAAAGTCAGCCTACTATCACCTGAAGAATATATCAAGAATTAAAGGACTTATGTCTCAGTAGGATTTAGAAAAACTTGTCCATGCATTTATCTTCAGTAGACTCATCTACTGTAATTGTGTCTTTACAGGTCTCCCTAAAAATAAAAGAAAAAAAAACGATCAGACAGCTGCAGGTCTACTGCAACTCTCAGTTCTATTAAATCACAGCTGAAGACTTTTCTATTTGCCACTGCCTTTTATTGAACCAAATTTGAGGGTTAATATCTTACATCTTACTGTAAGTTTTATTCTCCTATTTTATGTCTTAGTCTATTTCAGCTTCTTTTTTTTTTTATTTGAAACAAACAAAACACCGGCACTCACAGATCTGTCTTATTACTTATTGTGGACAGAAATGGACATTTCAGCCAAAAGCCATCAGTAGCATTTCACTAGCTTTTTTTGTCTCCAATTTACTATTTTTTTTAAAATTGTACTTAAATGTCTTTTTATATTGTCTTGTGTTGTTTTCATATTCTGTCTTGATGCCTTTTATGTTCCATGTAAAGCACTTTGAATTACCTTGTTGTTGAAATGTGCTATACAAATAAACTTGCCTTGCCTTGCCTTAGTCTTGTAAGGTATGGGTGGGACCTAAAGGCTGCAAGATTAGGTACTAGCAAGGCCTAGGTGCATGTATAAAAAAACCTGTCTACTATCAGTCGACCATAGGCTCAGTCTGAAATGCTGAGCAGAAGTCTCACCCAGAATAAATGAAAACACCTGTGTGGGTGTGCAGGGCCTTCAGAAATTCATAGTTTAAAATTTGTATTATAGCATTACATGGACAATTGAGGTTGTTCAGAAGGTAACGTGGGGTCCAACTTTTATTTTCCACAATTTTGTTTATTTCTGCGTCTGTAAAATCTTTTCTTAATTAACACCGAAAAGTTCAGTAGTTTTCAGTTTAAAAACACCTTCAGCAGTGATATTTTAAATTGGACTAGCATTTGAAGTAAAAATGACATTTTTGACCATCTAATTTTTCCAGGTTTTTCTGGATCTGTCTGGTGGCTTTGGATCAAGGCCACCAGATGAGTAAACCCAAATGCTTATTCCCCGGTTCTCTTTAATTTGACGGTAAGTCAAGTCTCTTAATTAGTTCCCTAACCTCCAAATATTTTACACCGAACGGACACATTTCCCAAATAGAACATTTTCCAAAGGGGCACAGAATCTCATCTTTTCATGTTGGTTCAAAAATGTGTCATCAACACAGAAATGACAGAAATTAACTAAGACAGTCACCATCTCTCACACTGCAATGTTCCATAATGTTTGATCACATGCAAAGTGAAACCATGCCAAATGTCATATATAGATTACCACTGTAGATATGGATTGTTTTACAATTTATTTGTTTATCTTGCCCACAGTCCCTCTTTAGCCACCAGAGAGGGCCTTTATAAATGTGCAACTTTCTAAGTAAAATGTATCTGACCATAGACTTTCTCCCCTCTATAATAACAATCTACTGTACATGAATCCTGACAAACTAGTACATATACCCGCATAAAGCTTTTTCATAGTCTGAGATGACAGTAGCAGGCTTAAAAGCAAGTTTCTCTGTTTGTTTGTTTGTTTGTTTTTTAGCAAGAGGGTGGTGTAAAGAGAAAGTTACACTTACTGGGTTTATCGAGACAGCTGTACCAATGCCAAAGCATCACATATCGTTGGGTATGTTTGTGATTCATCAAAGGCCTCAGAAATCAGCCTGTATCGCTGCTGGCAGGAATAAATATCCCTAAACCATGCAGGCTGCCAAAACAATGGAAATACGCCCAGTCTGTCTCTCCCCTGACATCTTAAGCCACAATCTATAATATTCTCAATGTTTACTCTCAGGTGTATGCACTAGTTTTCATTAAAAAAAAATTAAGTGAACTGTCAAAATCTCACTCAAAAAAACCCACCTTCATACTTGTGTGCTAAAATGATCATAAGCACCTCTGTCGCCCTAGAAAGGGATATTGATCACCAGAATAGGAGTCAAATATCTATATGAGCATGTAGAAAGATTGCCAGGAAAGCAAAATAGCTCCAACTCACTGATAATAGTAAGCGACTACTGAATAGCTTGGTATTCAGTTTGAACCTTTAGGAAAAGTGATTCTGTTTGGTATGTGCTAGAGCTGCAGCTAATGATTTATTTCATTATTGATGAATCTGCTGATTATTCTCTCAATTAATTGTTTGGTCTATAAAACATCAGAAAACAGTGAAAAAATGCCTATACTATTTCCGATGCCGTTTGTGATGTTTTCACATTAATCTTTTTTCCAACCAATAATGTAAATCCAAATACAATTTACTAATGATACTGTAAGATAAGGAAAAGTAGGCAATTTGCTTAGAGAACTTAACCAATTAATAAATTATCAAAATAGTCCAGAATCAATTAATCAATCACCACCACAAGGCTCTAGCTCAGCACCACAAATGAATGCACTTGCCCCATAATCTTCAGCAACAAAAACCTACAGTATTGTTATCATCATGGTTAAGACCTGCCCTCTTTGCTACACTCATGTTGGGCTGTCTTGCCCTGTCATGAGGAACTGGAACAGAGGGGGCCATTTTACTAGTACCAACCACTTCCTGGCAGCACACCAGCCCATCAAAGATACAGTAAGCCCGTGCCTCCTTCCCTTTTCCTTCTCTGGCCAAGCGGTCAACCGCATGTCCTGTCCTGGAGAGACATGATGATGAACATCATGGCACCCTCAGCAGCTGCCATGCTACAGCTGCTGAGGGTGTCATTCTAGTTCGCAACCTAGACTTGTTGCTGGGCTGCCACAACTGTCTCAATCACCTCTACTCTGAGCTGACTGCTGAGGAGATTGTGGAGGTCCTCACAACACTGATCGGCTATCTCAGGTCTTCATTAGACAGAGAACCCTGCGTGCTGCTCATATCAGCAACAGGCACCTCTGGCTAAGCTTTTCTTGCTAAAGGAGCATTAGTGGCAGCCTGTCTGCATGCTGACATCAAAGGAGCCGAGGACTTGCCTTAAACCTCAAACTCAAGTGTCTCTGTAGCTCTTCTGCATCTTCATTTCCAGTGAACGACATTGTTCAACTTGATATCAATTCCATGCTATTTATAACATTTTTAATATCAATAAAATGTGGCAGTTGTGTTCATAATTACACATAAAATAATCAAACTGATCTTCAATGCAATGGATTGTGCAACACTGTCATGCAATACATCAAACAAAACTCTTCACAAAGATAAAACAAAACACTTTAAACTCACCAGCAAAAGTGGTATGGTCAACAGTAGTGAGACATGGCCAGATTTCAGCTTCATGAGCATCAACCTTTGCACACCACTTTCCTCTCATCACATCCACCTGAAATCATGTGGGATCAGTCCTGTCTATTTATTCACCCACAATGATCTCCATTTCTTTCTCAACTCACTATGCCCAGAACAATGATGGTAATGGAGCAAGTTTTTCCCCCCTCACTTCCCCATCTTAGCTGCACTTTCAATTGGGCCCTCTATGTTTTTCTCTTCACAACAGTACAGGGAAGTGGAGCAGGGCCACAATGCCTCAATCTCTCTGTCTCACTGCGAGGTCACTCTCAGAACATTTACTCTGTACAGCAAAGCTCTGAGCTTCACCCTCCCCTTGGCTAGATCAGACAATGAGAAGAGGATACAGGGATAGCAACTAGTGCTGGGCAGTATACTGATTCATCCTGTAAACTGGTTTTAATTTCTCGTACAATATGAATTTTTCATATACCTCCATACCAGTGCATAGCTGAAATAATTGCTGTAACTCTTCAATAGAAGGCAAAATATATAATTGCTGCGAAGAGTGCTACAGTTGGGGCAAGCTGTGTAGAGTATATTGAGAGAGGACCCCTATTAACTGCATAACCTTCTTACTAACGGTTATAACTTTATAACACAATAATTAATGACCCAAAACTAACTCTTTTTAACAGGGCAAAAAACTATGGCACACAACAATTTGTGCCACATAAACAATCTGTAACACTAATAATTATAATTAATGTACATTTACAAAATTACACCGCCAAACGGCATGCTGGGTACAGCTTACTAGCTAGCCAGGTAGCTCTGTTATTGAGATTCAGATTGAGATTTGGGCAAACGAGGCCTCAGGTATAATGACAGTTATTGGGGCAACCTCCATCAGCCTCCTACTGCTTTTGAAATAAATATGATTTTTGCATGAATGGGGTGAGGAGAGCAGTGACTGCAGGAACAGCAGCAGTTCCTCCTGAGGCCTTTACTACAAAGCAGGATTTGGGGTTAGCAAGGTAACTTCCGGTTTAACCCTGGGTTTTCAGGGTTACGACAGTGGTTCACTTTTTACTGGGGTACATCGCCATAGCAACTTATGCTGAACAGCTAACCTGCTCTAGAGCAAGTTAACTCCAGAAGATCAGATCACAATTTGTCAACACCCCAACCAGTGACCAATCAAATGACTGTAAAAAAAGGAGTCATCATTCCTACAGTATCCCAAAATGGACAAAAGTCCTGAGTTTACAATAAAGTGACAAGTAAAAAAGAGCAATATATCTTTTTATAGGTCAGTAGAAACACTTTATAGTTCCAGGCTTTCTATTACCACTCCAGTTTTAAAACAGAGTTTCTAACAAATGGAGAGATCGTTTACGACACTAAACACATAATGATGATTTTAGATGCATTTTAATTGTGCAAAACTGATTTTATCCCCAGAGTGATAGCTGACAGTGTGGATGATTTTACACTCTGATTCATCACTGCAGCTCAGAATAACATCACAACTTTGTGATAACTGAAAATAGAAATGAAAGCTTGTCTTTTATTCAGAAAATAATCCACACACTGTTAATTGGCTCCCATGATTATAAATGCAACATTTCAGTCAGATAGACCTCATCGGTCATTAACTACTTTTACACTCTTTGCTTTGGTAGCAGAAACAGTCTGGCGTTACTTTTAAGTTTTTACGTGCCAGAGAATGTTTTCTTCATCATCCAACTAAATAGGAAAAAATATTCATTCTATACTCAAGTCACATATAATAATTTCTACATGTATTTTAAGCCTTAGCCTACTTTTAATATTTGGACATTATTTCTAGTGTTTCTACATCTTTTTGTTTTGTTGTGTGATTAAAGGCTATCATTTACATTTCACTTTGCTGAATATGACTTTTTGCTGTCCCTAAAACAGAAGTTTTCCACAGGTATTTGGTATCACCGTTTCATCTCATATCATATGAAGTACTTCATTCGTGGTTCTGATGATGTCACTCATAATTAACAACCCCACCTAGTTCACATAAACGTGTTTGTAGCTGGATAGGAAAACCCAGAGTTGACTGAGCTGGTTGATAGCCAGCTTCTTGATACCAGTTATCTGGATGGCCAACGTTAGGCTCAGTGAAGCCAGCTAAAGAAAATATATCCTGGGTTTGTTGAACTTGTTTCATTGCACAAGCCTCTGTTGACCTTCTGCTTCCATTCTTCATTTTTCTTCTCTCAGTTGTTTTATCTCCCCTCTGTGTACTCTGACTCAAATAAATACGCTTGGCCATTCAAAGTGAAATCACTCACAATCGTCCTCATAATAGTCCACAGGATAATCCGTCATTGCACTTAGTTTCTTTAGTTTCCTAACCGCGGTGAAAGTTAGCCTCATACATGTAAACAAACCGGCATGCGCAGATGAATATGTGGATGATTTGGTTAGCCAGAAAACTGCCCCAGATACAGATCTCTATGCAGTTAGCCACAATGCTGCTACAGGTGGCTAGTTCCTGTATTTACTTTCATTCAGACTCAAAAACAAACTTTTGAAGCGATTCCTGTAAACTCTATGTACTCCTGACAGTAGAATAAGCCACTATAAACCTATATAAAAGCCCAGTCATGCAAAAATAAATAAATAAATACCGTGATATACCGTAAAACCGCCCAAATATTAAAAAATACTGTGATACCAATTTTTGGTCATACTGCCCAGCACTAATAGCAACTTAAGCTGATAACACCTGATTCTTCACCCAATCCATAACAAAGAACATAGGCTTTGTCTCCGTACTGTGGCAAAAGCCAAGATTGCCTAAATATTATTCTGTGCCTGCAGTTGACAGACGTGGAACCATTCCTAATAGAGTTCACCATTGGATGCACAATCTCTGGTGCATCCAAAGCATGCCATGACATACTAAGGTCTAATAAATTAGCCTTGACTGGTGAGCTTAAATTAGTTGTAAATTCATGTAACTAATACATGAGATGTTCAAATCAAGACCACATTCATTATTTAAGTCATCCTAAGCAGAAAAAATGCTCCATTGTCAATACATTTTTCAGTGAAAAGGGTAACAACTATCACCAATATACGGATATTAACTAACATCAAAATTTTCATTATGAAAGCCCATCAATCAAAATGGAAAATTTCATCTAAAAGTGATGAGTTTGCAGCTATGTAATATGTTTTTCAAATTAAAAAAAAAAAAAAAATTATAATCTCAAAGATTTTCATTTAAATAAATGTCTGTTAAGTCCCTATCTATTGCCAATTAGGTAACACAATGGTGGCCTATGGCCCGCTGATGAAAGCCCTTGCATTTGCAGTATTATGATTTTTACAAACTGGGTGTCGGCAGCTACTCCCACCATGCATCAAATGCGCACACACAAGGAGCAGTGAACCAGGTGAAGTACTCAAGTTGACAACAACTACACTCGTTACATTATTGTAAGTGCAATAAAAGTTTTGCAAGTAAAAAGCCAATAAGAGTAATTTGTTTAATGTAATCCATGCAAAAGAGCAACATACATGCAATTACCACTTATCACCATATGGTGCCACCAAAGACAATGAAACAGAGAGCTTCGAGATTATTACTTTAACCTCAAAGTTATAAAAAGTGTTTGAGTGAAATGAAACATAAAATATAATTATTTTTCAACATCTCAACATTACTTGTATGAACTATATGTAGTAAAACAAATATTCCCCCCATGCCTAAATTGATGTGTAATTATTCTGTGTTCAACATGCTCCATCCCCATTATATAATGTAACATTTAGCCTACATGGCATTTGTTTCTCTTTTAATGATCAGCCTGTTCAACAATAAATCACTTTAATATGGGTTTTAGCCACAATTGGAATTTGGAAATTAGTAGACCATAATTTATGCTTGATCAATGTTGGGACAGTGAGCCCTTGTCTCATGGTTTCAAATGCTGGCTGATTTAAGGTCTCTGAGCTGTGTTAGCAATTCATGCTGAGAAAGTCAGAGGTGAATTGAGTTCCAGGGTATAGCTGGTTCACAAGAAATTTTGTACCAAAGATTAAGTTTGGAAAATATCCACTTGATTTGTCAAACTCCAAAGAGGGATCTCTTCACGACCAGTGTGGACAGGAGAACAATTACAGCAAACAATGACTCTTTCAATGTACATATGGACATGTGGGTATTGTATTTTTAAAAAATGACTTGAAAAATGTGTGCCATCTTTGCAAATAAGAACTTTTTGAAAATAAGAACACTGAATACTGATTTAGAGCACTGAACACTGTTAATTTGCCCCTCTGCCCAGTCTTAATGATACAGCATATTACTAAGACTGAAAAGAAGATCAAATTTCTGAAAATGTCTTTCTTGGTTTTAAAGGCAACACTAAGTAAAACACCATTCCCTCCACAGTAGGGGCACTGCAGACAAATCAACAGTGGGGTCTCCAAGAAGTACAATGGTTATTTCAAGACAACTACTGCTACACAACACACTGGCAAAGGTCACCAATTATTTTGTGTAACAAAATACATAACATTTTTTTCTCCACGGGGCTATCGCACTTGACTATATCAGCAAGAGACATACATCAATTTAGGACACAGTATTAAAGGTTAATTGGCAAAGCAATCTTGATTGAAAAGGGTGGTTGAGATGGGTGTGTCAGGAAATTGGTGTCCCTTCTGCCTTATGAATTTTTGGTGGGAAGGAAACCTTAAGTCATAGAAATTAAATTGACAACTGAAAGGGGGGGGGGGGGGCACACATGACAAAAAACTTTTATGAACTGGATAATTTGTAATAATAGCATACTTGTATTACAACAGCATGACACAGAATAACATATCTTGAGAGTATTAATGCTTAAGGACCTTGTACTGGTCTGAGAGGGCAAATTATTACATGAGAGCCTGGTCAACCTCATAAAACAATTTGATAATGCCACAGTCTTAAGAGTGATTTAAGAACTAAAAGCAGAATTAAATCCAAGTATCTCACATCTACTGTGATATTATATTAATAGTAATTCAGTAATTACAGACATGAGCGAAATACCATGAACGTGCTTATTTTTTTACAACTTCTCTCCCCAAACATTCAATTTATCACGTTTTATGTAAATGTAGCATTTGATAAAACTGGTGCTTTGAAGGTTTTTGATTTGTTGCCTATTGGCCGGTGGCCACATTATTTTACCATGCAGGTAAACAAATGCATGCATAAACAGGCTGGTCCCCATGGTAACTAGAGATCGACAGCCTAAGGCAACATTGGAGGGATAAATGTAACACTTCTTTGCAAGACACTGTGCCAACTTGTTAATGAAAAAACCTGTAAAAAAGAAAAAATGGAAAGGAGAATCTGAGCTTTGTACAATGCGATGTTAGGCAGCTTGAGCATAGGTTAATATCTGTGAAATTTTTTAACAACAACTGATTTAAGAAGGAGAATGAGGAGGAGGAGTAGTGCTCTCAGAGAGGTTATTCTCTAACTTCAGTTAATATGAAATATAAAAAAAAACCACCTCAGGTAGGCTGTGATTTTATTATTAGTAAGTATCACAGACTAAAGCCATATCAAACAGGCTCTGGGGTACATTTTTAATGGAGTATCACCTACAAATTGTGTTTTCTGGTTGTTGTTTTTTTTAAGATTTTTTTTTGGGGAGCACTTCACTGTACAGTTATTGGCAAAAAGGCAGGCAGGTAACGTGGGGAGAGAGAGAGGGGTATGATATGCAACAGAGATCCCTAGCTCTCTACTCGAACCAGGAACGTTGCAGATATGTGGCATGTGTAGTAACCATTCAGCTACCAGGGAGCTCCTAAATTGTGGTTTTTAATAAGATTTTAAGGGGTAAGAGAAATCAACGAAAAGTTCAACATCAGTTGCCAATATATTATTTGCCAATAAATTAACATATTGTTATTGTTGTCCGATTATATCAACAGATCAGTATGTGCTAAGGCAGTGTAGGAGGCATACAATTTGGTATACTGGGGTATCAGTGGGTGGGCTCTATCCTCATAACACAAGCAGGGTCTCACTAATTTGTCGGCTGGGATCTTTGGTAAAGCCTAGTGGGATTTTTACATGTTTTATAAATTGAAAAGTCTATGCAAGGCACCAATTTTGACATGATGACCTTTCATTTTGCATTTTAATGACTACTATGTTGAAAATTCCCATCCTAAATACAGCATCTCTGTATTTTTTACAAATGTATCTAAATGCAGGTGCAATTACACCTGCAAGAGATTGAGATGGCAAGACAATTTAGATTGCATAGGTTTGTAATCCAATTTAACCCATTTTTGATATCTAATAATCAAATGCAGTCCCTCCCCAGTCTCTCTCAGTTCAGGTCCAATGAGAGACATTATTTTCATTAAAAATATATGGAATGATATAACATGTGTGTACAAGCAAAAAGTCTTAAAAATGCATGACATTTAAACATGTTAAATTCCAGATATTAAATCATGTAACTAAAAAAAGTTAGGCAGCAAAAGTAAAATTAAGTTTTTAAAAAATAATAATACATTCCAAAAACTTACAGTTTTAGAAGCAGTAAAAACATACTGGATGACCATTTCTCTCTTTGTGTTGAGATCCTTCTCTCTCAAAGGAGTCTTTTTTTCCTCATTCAAGTTCATGTCCTCCTGAAAAGAAAAAAAAGAGAAAGAGGATAAATCACGTCTGCAATTTTAAACTGCAATATTCTTGTTTTTAGTTATTTATTTTCATAACATCTATGGCTACGGGACTTAATTGGCATTTCCAACAGCGTATCAGTACTGTAGTCATATTTGGCCCAAAGAGTAGACAGCTGATTTTTTTCCCCCATTTACTTATTTTTGCCTAGTTTTAGTTATTCATTTATCAAAATGGCCAAAATGCATGGGAGTGTTTTATTTCTGGAAATTATGTTTGAAAAATCTGGTGTAATATTATATTAGATGATTTGACATTAATGTATTAACAACAACATATGTTTTTTTTTTTTTTTTAAATGTGACTACAATTTCTTGTGTTACAAAGTAGGCCTTTTAGTATCATGTGATAATCTGTGTTTGTAGCACTGATGTTGTTAGGTGAGTGTCTACCTGTCTGCCTACATTTAGTATGTGTTCTGGTCTAGCCTTAAATATTGTAACTTCCATGAGTGATCTACTGGCTCATTTTTAATGTTTTGCCTCCATAGAGGACACACATTTCTAATAAGTGTGAAGGCGTTGAAGGCGTCTCCCAACATCTTTAATGCAGAAATGCGACAGACACAGTCATCCATTAAGCGGGTAAAAAATACAGTGTCAGAATATCCTGTTAGAAACTACTGTAGCAAGCCCAAACTGTCTTGAAAATGCCAACAGTCAAAGAAAATCTTTCTGTGGTTTTCTCCAAGTATTTCACTGAAAAACAAGATAAAGGAATACCTATTACCATAGCCATTACTCAACTGAAAGCTTTGTCATTTTTGTTGTGCATTTCATTTCACCAGGAAATAACTAAATTTAAAAAACTGTTGTTTATTTTGCCTGCATTGTGAATTGTGAAAACACATGAAAAATATATTTAAAATGTGGGGCATGCCAATCTTCTTCAATCCAAATCTTCACTTGAGTCAATGTGGTTGCCCTTTCATTGTAAGATTTTACATGTCAAGCTGCTTCATGTTATAAGAAAACTTTGTTTGTATCGCACAATGACAAAACATCATACCATCATCTTTTCAAACAGGGCCAAGATCTCTTTTTCCGAGGTGATCTTTGATGAAAGCTCCTCAAATTGATGCGAGGTTGATGATGAAGAAATGGACCAATCAGTAGTATTGTGTTTAGAATGTGATAAGGGAGGCCGTTCCTTTTTGCTACCCGGAATCCGAATACTGGCAAATCTGTCCAGCTGTTGAGACAACAGAGAAGACAATTAAAATACAGACAGCAACATATTACTGCCAGTTTAAGATACATAAAGGATATGTTAGTTTATGAACATATTTAAATGGTTAATAATCAGAATGGAGTAGACTATGAGTTAGAAAAACAATGCTATTAGTGTGAATTGTGTGAACAAAGCACATATATCTGCTTAACACATGTTGAGAAGTAGGACACATTGACATAGCACTTTCTAGATAATGTGGAGTCAACAACAAGTCAAGAACATTAGTTGGTGAGAAAAATTAGTCTGTGCTTTTTTTTGTGACTTTTAGTAAAGTGATGAGAAATAGGAGAAGAGAAAGAACATCAATTTTGCAAATCTTACCACATCATCTGTGATGTTTCTAAAGGGTAAGTGCTACAAGTGGGGAACAGAAAATACAAAATGAGGATACATAAAGCAACTGGATCAAATATTATAAAAAAAAGAGGTTTTTAACTAAGTCCTACAGCAGCTCCAGCAAATCATTGTGATACTATTTATGACCTTATTATAACCTAGTTGAAAGTGCCGTTTTGGTTGTTAATTTTTATATTCTTAATGAGAAAATCCACAGGTTACATTTAGGGTGTTCAATTCTTACATACAAAAACTGCCAGATGCTGAATTAGGAGAGAAAGATGCAGTGCAGTCTGAAAACATTAGGACTGTGAAATGTTTCTGTTATGTTGGTTCTCCTCCCTTACATTGTATTGGATAAAAAGGGAGAGATTTAAGCTTAAAGGGTGTTTTAGTTTGTTAACATCCATATTGGGTGAAGTGCTGTACGTGTACTACTTAAGTCCCTTTAGGGAAAGCAGGAAAATGGTCCTAAATATACAAACAAAGTAACCAAGGACTTTTTAAGAAACAAACAGTTGAATGTTCTTTACTGTGCAAATCAGTCACCTAAATCCAACTAGGCTAATAAACTAATACTTTTTTTTGCTTGCTGAAGATCAAACTAAGGCAAAAAGCTCCCAAAACACACAAGAAGTAAATGTGGCTGCAGAATGAGCCTGGCAGAAGATCACTGGTGAGAATATCGAGTCTCTCCTGATATTCAAAGAGCCGCAGACCTGAGGCAGGAGACTTTCAGTTTATTTGCACTTGTACAATTACCTTCTGTATACTATAATTGGAGGACTTTGTAAAAAAGGTTTAACAGTTCCTCCAGGATTCATCTGACATGGATGTCAGCACCATCAAATTAATGCTAGGAACCAGCAGTTTAACCTCATAGTAATGCTGGAATAGAGAAACAACACAACAAAAATGGAAAGAGCCAATTAATAATAATTATAATAATAATAGTTTTACCACCTTTAGCCCAGATAAAGATTCAAGATTTAGTTTGTTGTCATTTTCTTGTGTATTTGCATACACAAAAAAACAAAATGCTGTTTCTCCCAGTCCAAAGCAGTGCAACAACAGAGAGGATAAAGATATACTGTATATCTAAAAACTGCCACACCTCGTGGTAGTAATTCAGCCATAGACCTGAGCCAGTGTTAAAGCTAACCATAGAGACATCAGTGCTTTATATAACAATGGGTGGAGAGATATCTGGGGATTGAAGTGGACAGGTCAATAACATAATTTCACAAAGTGATCCTCAAACCATTACTGACCACTTTGACAGATAGAATTCTTATCTGTCCCCTTTAGACAGCCATGGATAGTTAAACCTGATCTGCTATGAATGCTTTGATCTACATTTATTAATGGACCCAGTGTATGCCAGTTGAATGAACCCAAAACTGCTGCACATTCACCAGGAGCCTGTACAATTATAACCGAGTGTGATAGGTGGGTGCCAAAATTTCCCTACAAAAAGAAAATCCTTTTGGGGAACTCAGTGGTGCAATTCGGCAGATTATCAAATCCAAAACATCTAGGCTATACTTAAGTGTCATGGTAGTGCACATCGACAACCCTGGTTATTTAAACAAAAATTGCTGCATAAAAAGTATTTTTTTAAACAAGCCTTTGCAAATTATAAAGGATCCACATGTGCAGTGGAAGAACAGACTGGCATTTGGCCTGTTGTTATCTGTGCGTACCAGCTACCTCAGTGCCTGTCAAACAAGTTTTGTCTGCAGCTTTTTCTTCTCTGGCAGTTTGT
This sequence comes from Thunnus albacares, assembly GCF_914725855.1. NCBI lineage: Eukaryota > Metazoa > Chordata > Actinopteri > Scombriformes > Scombridae > Thunnus > Thunnus albacares. The sequence continues at coordinate 26,890,940 of NC_058106.1, forward strand.
TTGTTTCTCTATAAACTTCTTGGGATGTTGCCATCTATACTTGGAACAGGTGTAACTGAGTCAAAAATGCCAAATGAACAATCCTAATAAGTCAATACATAAACAGAAAACATAAGATTTCAAAGCGTTATCATAATGAAATGCTGAATGAAAAACTGACAATGAGGTTAATTCTCACTCAAGCATAACAGCAAATAGTACAGGACCTGAGAGAAATAAATCAATACACACTAGTGTCTAATTAACATAAAATCACCTGGAATAAAATGTCAACATGTCACTAAGCCATTCTCCTCCATCATATCTTTTCCATCAAAATGTGCTAGAGAAATAGACTGATAGTTGACATGAGAAAGTCAGTGTTTCCCCTATATTCATTCCACCACTGCAGAATTATGAGCATCGCTGCTAAAATTTCACATAATCATTAATATCAGTAAACTACTAGTGATTTTCACTCGCACACTCTGCAAGCACAATAACACCCTACGTTATTGTGGACTTGTTTTGAGTCATTGACAAGTGCATCAAATCCCAGAATTTTCCCTCTCCTCATTCTTCAAAGGACATCTACGTGAAAGGTACTGTCACAAGAGTAGCGTAGCTCCTTTAAGGAGTAAGGCAGTGCGTAATGTGTGTGCATAGCGAGTGTGTGGTGAGCGTGTGCAGAGAGTGAATGGCAAAAAAGTGATAGTGAATGCGAGCGGAGGAAAAGGTTAGCAGTAAGTTGTCAATCTGGCAGTAAATATACAGTACAGAATACAGTGTGTCAGTTAATAAATGCTGAAGCTTCTCAAGACCAAGAAAAGTCTCGTCTCTTGTTTCCCCGACTGCTGCAAAAAGTGAATGGGGTTAGCTGCAAAGTTAGCAACAATGATAACCTGACCAGGCTCACTTCAGGTGGACTGACCTTTAAGGTGGACCAGCTATTCTCATTTTAGTGTCAATCTCAGCCACTCCTAAACAGAGAAATGTGTGGAAATGTGTACAGTCAAGCAGGGCCTAAACCACCCTTTTGTGTCAGTGCAGTGTAGTGCACAACAGCACAATCCACTGCAATTATGTAATTGCACACACAGCACGTGCCTTTTATTTAGTATGTAGGGCATATTATTTAGGATAAAAGAAATTTCAATTTGTAGCAGAGTCACATTGTTGCATCTTAACAACATCAAGCAATTAGAATTGTATAAAGGAATCCATGGGTGCACTTGCTGTGCGATTGTCCATAGCACTACATTTTCACAGTGGAGGGTAACAGAAGCTCTGCTACAGGATAGTTTGTACACAGCTATAGAAGAGATGCCGAACTGACAGGTGTAAAAGAAATGCTGAGACCTTATACTATCTTGCTGGATATTCTTATTGTAAGCAGTTTGCATGAATGAAACAGTTGAAAAGGTTTTACAGTATGCAAATAAAATACCTAGCAGCTGTGTGAGAATGAATTACAGTGAATAATGTTCAAATACCAATAAAAGCATGACAGCTGAAACAATTAGTCGATATATTATCTGCAATTATTTTAACAATTGATTAATCTTTCAGCTGTTACTTTCTAAGTAAGAATTCTCTGGTTCCAGCTTCTTAGATGTCAGGATTTGTTGCTTTTCTCTGATTTGTATAATTCTTAATTGAGTATCTTTAGGTTTGGGGCAGTTGTTCAGACAGAAATAATCTGAAGACATCACATTGGGCTTTTGGAAATTGTGATGGATGTGTTTTGACTGCAGATGACCAATACATTTATTGAGAAAATATTTAGAAGATTAATCAATAATGAAAATATTTCTTTAGCTACAGCCCTGAACTGAAGCTTAGTGATATATAATAACAATTCAAGACCTGCTCTTAATACCCATCTGCAGTCCCAATTAAACTGCAAGCAAGGGTTAGACTTCATCTGCATTCCACTTGCACAATTCCAAGGCTTCCAAACCGAGCAAGCAAAAGGACCCAAATGACTAGTGGAAATAGGAGAAGGCCACCAGTACGAGCCAGGAACAGCACAGGATGATGAAACTGTCCAGAAGGAGTTGACCAAGAGCATCAGATCAGAAACACAATTGCCTGGTTAATGAAAAACCTTTTCTCACTATTGTTTTGATGGACAAAATAGGACAGCCTGACCACAGTTATTATGTTATGTCAGTGAATTCATCTTACCTTCTGCTATCATCCTCTGCATTTAATTAAACTCTAATAACATCTCTTTTAATTCACTGAGACAAGTAACCCAACACTCATAAAGAGAATGTTGATTTAAGAGTCTTTCACACATAGTTCCCAGTAAATTACTGGGATAACCTATCAGGCACTGCTAGTGATCTTCACTATTCACACCTGCAGCTATATTCAGGAACATTTCTGTCTTGCACCTTTTCATATATGCCATGACAATGCTGGAACAGATGGGGCAAGGGACAGCCCAGCAACACTTATAGATGCCAATCGCCATAAAACTCAACAGAAGAAGATGGAGCAAGGCCAGATGTACGTGTAGGCGGCTGAAGACGTCTCTTACTAATTGAAGTTTCCAGCCATTCTTGAAAAAAGGAGCTTGTTTGCAAACAAAAGAACTTGTATTGCTTATTAGTTATCAAATCCCTAGCGAAAGCACTAGCAAGGCAACCGTAAACAACAAATACATCATCAGCAGAGTCCTGTGACTGGTTTGCTTGCTCCATGTGAAAGCGTCTTTCATCAGACAGACATAACCCTTTACGTGCTTGTCCCTACAATGTTGCTGCTTTCATTCACAACGCAGCCATAACGGCATTTTCCCTGAAATGTTATTAGGTCTTGAGGTGGGAAATTGGCAGTACAGATTTCCCTGAATATCGATCCCTGCTCCCATTTACACATGACCCCATGCAGGAAATATTCCTGAACACTTCAGGGATAGACTGCATGTGTGAAAGGGGCTTTAGAAAACACAGCGTATGCAATCTACAACAGAAAAAAAGAGGTAAACACAGAAAGGGAATGCTTCATGGAGATCAGAGAAAAGCAAAAAATTAAAGAACCTAAGACCCACCCAAACCAATATTGCATCCACAAAGCTTTATCTCTCAGTCTTTGGACCCTTCATTAACCACCCTGCTCAATGTTTCCCAAATAATTGTCCAACGAGTACCCCAGCCTGACCAAAAAGGTATTTTTTTTAATGCCAAAAATAACACCAAATATCCATTCATTCTGAAATCAATAGCGTTTGGGAGCCTCTGTTCAGCGCTGTTCCGAAATGTGAGTTAACCTCTATGTTGTTGCCTGGCAAAATCTTGGTAGTGTAGCTCCTTTTAAGGAATAGGGCAGTGCGTAATGTGTGTGCGGAGTGAGTGAGTGGTTGAGTGATTGAGCGTGTGGTAGAAAAGTGACAGTGAATGCGAGCGGAGTTGAGGCAAAGGTTAGCAGTAAGTTGTCAACATGGCAGTAAATGTACAGTATAGACTACAGTGTGTCATTTAATAATTGCTGCAGCTTCTCAAGACCAAGAAAAGTACCCCCCCCCCCCTCCCCCACAGTTGCTTTTTTGAGCACAAAATTCAGTAATATTGCCCATTAATACTAAAAAATTCTCCAAAAATTAGTGATAAAGGAAAATGTTATTTAACATCCATTACATTGATGAGACCATGAAACCTTTTCAGAGCTCACAATGACAAACAATTGATTTTGGACATGACAATGGTCATTCTCATCCGTTTTTACCCTGTACTTAAGAGGGCCAAACCGATATCTCTAACAAACATTAACAGATTGCATTAACATGTCCCCTGTTCCATTTTTTCTCTCCAGTTTTATTGCTCTAGTTGAAAAATTGGCCTCCACACAGAGAGTGGCCTTTAATGGGAAATTTACTTCCTACCAATTACAGTAAATATTGTGGTACTGCAGTGCCACCTATTGAATGACAATTAACTAAATAAATCAATGCTCACTGTGAAAAATATTTACAATGGTTTTTCAGTTATTTGTTAAAATAATATAATAGCTATAATTGTTGTTAGACAAAACTGATGAGGGAGTGGGATTCAATTCAAAGACTAAGCTGTACAATAAGAAGTACAGTACATGTATGTGTCTCTTAATGGAATGGAAATAATGAGATGCACTTTGGCTGTGTATTTCTGACAGTTAAAGAGGACAAAAACCTAAGGACCACATTTTTTTTTGGAATTCAAGGCTCTCTGAGAGGCAATGAGGGCTCAGTGTACTTAGCTGCTGTTTGGTTAGTATACTGAAAGGAAAACCAGAAAAATAACACACACCTTTGTCAGCCACAGTGAAAAGGTGTAATTCAGCTCATATAATGATGTTTTTCATTCTTATTAACAATAGTGAAAAGGTGCTACCGAGAGTAAGTCAACAGCATGAAAAAGCAAACTTAGTATGTTGTTAACACAAACACAACATTATCAATGACTTCACAGTAGCCACACAAAATCTTGAGTAGACTATATTCATGCCAACTGAGCAAACTCTTCCCACTGATGAAAATCATGAGATGCATTTGAAAGTTCCAAAAAACCTAATTAATGGACCTTGAAATATCATCATTTGGTCAAATAATATTTCCAAGATTAAGAATGAATTTTCATGCTCAAGGTTAGAAGTTCTGAGTATGCATTTTTATCCACTTTTTTTTTTTTGTTAATGGACTCGTTTTACACAAGGGAGCTTGTTAGGTTAAAGACTGTTTGTGCTAACTGACATTTTCAAAGCATGAGCTCAAGGACTATCAGTGTGTGATCAGCCCTAAAGAGGTTACGTGCCTGGCATTTCCCACTGGTCAGTCAGAACATAACAAGCCTTACAGATGAAATCTACTGCAAGTCCAGTTGCCTTTAACTTACCACTTCTAGATATCCTATAACCTAGATGACTGAGAATCTTCACAGATAGGCCTATATTGCTGTGTTATAGTTTCACAGTGGATGTATTTGTATTTTGCATACTCAGTAAAATGTGTTGTTTCTAAAACACTGTTAACATTTAAAATAAAGGAGTTTTGAGGATTTACGCTGAATCTTCCAAGAGATATTCAATTAGCAGATGTTATAAGTTTCATGGCAGGTTACCACAAATGGGAAATTCAATGATTTGAGTCTGTCAAATGGTTTTCATTAGGCTAGAGCTGCAACAATTAGTCGTTTAGTTGTTTGACAGAAAATTTACCTGCAACTATTTTGATCATCAATTAATCATTTCAGTCATTTTCTAAGCAAAGATGACAAACATTAGATGGTTCATGATGGCTTGCCATATATGACAGTAAATTGAAAATAACATATAACATATTAGGTCAGATAAAACAAGCAAATTGAAGACATTCCTGTAGCCTGAGAAATTGTGAATGCCATTTCACCATTTTTTTAAACATTTCATAGACTAAAATAGGGCTGCAACAAATGATTCTTTTCACTATCATTATAAAATTATCCTTAGTTGCAGCCCTATTTTTAATATACATACAGTACCAGTAAAAAGTTTGGACACACCTTCCCATTCACTTGAAAGAGACAGTGTGTCCAAGCCTTTGACTGGTACTGTATATTCTATAGTGCATACAGTACAGCGTACATATATCTGTATTATCCCCTGTCAGGCAGACACAGGGATGCAGGTTAAGCTCACACTGGAAGTCGATCTGAATGGTTTACCACACATCATCTGACCTGACTTTGACACTGCTTTCAATTAGCCCTGAGAAGAAAATGTAGTAGACATGTAGTGAACAGCTTATCAGTGAGATAGGTGGCCGTAACAGTTGGATTTAAAAACCATTGCCGTTTGCTGCACAGACCTTTAATACAGTTACAGACTTGAATCTCTGAATGGTGGCAACAGGGATTTAAGCTGTGGTAAGAATGGGGTCAAATGCCGGCACAGCATGCATAAACTCGATCTGTGTCATATCCAAGAATCAGTTAAAGAGAGATGTGGGTGTTGTTAACAGTGGTCTGACTGCATTGAAAATGAGAACCCTAATAATGGTGATGATCTGTCCTATTAGCAACGTCTCCCTATACCTCACAGAAGAATACAGCAGATAAATACCAGACAGACAGAATGGTGATTGGTTTGTAGTAGTAGGAAGCACAATGGATTAGTGTAAGGGCTAAACCCTGTGCTAATTTTAACCTTTTGATTTGCTACAGGCAAAGAAGAATAAACAAACAGTCAAGGTCACTGTTTCGCTTAAAGAATGTGTTGTCTATGAGCTTTTTTTTAACTGTTAGAGAGATTCTTTCATGGCGTTTTCTAAACAAAATACATTACACATTACAAAGATATCATTCATCTCCACCACTGTTTAACTGTACTAGCTGCAGCTCACTTTTTCCTTGTGGGTTTGCACTTCTCTCTGTGTGTTTGTGTCTGTGCGTGTGCGTGTGTGTGTGTGTGTGTGTCAGTGAGAAAAGAGAGAAACAGAAACAGGGACTGAGAAGCACATAACTTTGGAAAGATTATGTGCTCCTCATAAGCACATCATTTTTCCATACATAATTTTGGAAGAATGATGTGCTTGTCGTTGTACCGTAAGTCCATAAAACTCTTTTATCCTCCATACAGCTAAAATGAAACCAACGTTACAGTTGTAATCTGCCATACTTACAAACTTTGGTTTGCGGTCTCCTTCATCGTAGCTTGACGAGCCGTGGTGGGAAGAAAAACCTTTCTTCTTTTGAGATTTACTGTCTCGTCCGGTAGTGGATTCAAACCGTTGACTGTAACTATCCATGGTGTTAACCTACTAACTTCTACACGAACTGACAGCTTCTTAAGACGTTCACCTAGTAATGTATGTAACGTTAAGCACACCTAAAACTGTGAAGGACACACGCAGAATTGTCTATAACATCACCACAAATAGCTTGACTTGACAAGACTACTAACATTGATTAACGCATAGCTGTGAATCCCACCAGTTTGTCAAAATCAGAAGTCCATACCAAACGTTATATTTTCCAGGCTTCACGCCCAACTGTCCGTTTAGCTAACTAACGTTAGCAGGTTTGCTACAGTATCATTCACTGGTGGCTTTACTCAGCGCTAATCCAATTTACGGACTGTCACGCAAAGCTTGAGTTTCCGTTAACCGCAGGAATGCGGCATGCTTACGTAGCGGTTTTCTCCAGTCACAAATTTTATCCGACCACTAAATAAATGCTATATAATTATTACAAACTGTAGTTAAAGCGTTACCTAGAAACTTTATGGGGCAGATATTTTTTGACAGACCCGCGCAATGATGATGTCCGGTACGCGTGTTCAACCCGACCAATAGCATCCACTGAGCCACAAAGATTAACTGTCATTGGTACATTCCTTTCTGTTTGAGTCAAAAAAGCATTTGATTGGCTGCAGTGAGCTGTCAATCAGCCAATTTCATATTGTGATGGTTTGTTTTACTAAACCTGGGTCTCCCGGAGTTACGATTGTTTATGTGGCCTAGGTGATGCAGTCAGTAGTGGTTAAATTTGTCAGTCGTCAATCATGTTATGACGGATTGAATTTGTGAAAAACAAATTGTAGCTTTTACAGCGTTACAATTTAATTATGCTGATTAACAAATGACCAAAAACGATATATGAGCTGTATTTTACGCACAGTCAACTTTAAAATAAAATGACAACTGTCTTTGAAATTGCATAACAGATTATATATGGTCATAGTCTACATGATGGGGAACATATGTGTGGGACAATTGTTTTATAACAAAACTGGCACTTTACCACATATACACACTTGTCAGATATGCAGATATTTTTTAGTATATTTTAAAAAATGATTTTCCCTTTTCTCCATCCTACCCACAGACTGTATCCTACCTTGTACTGTTTCCAGGGCCCAACAAACACTTAACCAGCCCTTTGTGTGAAGCTTGGGATGGAACATAAATTGATACTGTCTTTTTTTTTTTTATCAGGCTGTCATACCGAAAGTGTTTTACACTGTTGGTTTTTAGCTTTGTTTGGCAATTTAAAAGTAAGCCTAAAGCTAAAATCCCAAATACCTTATCTGATGCAAACAGCAATGAAGTGATGTGATGCAACAAACAGAAACTTTTGTGAGATCTTTCTCATGTGCTATACACAAAACATGATATGTGTCCCAAGACATAGCACACAGTATCAGAGTTCTTCGATTAAAGCAAACCAGTATGAAACATTTGTGCCTCTGCTAGTGAAACTATAGGAAAATATATTAATATTGTGGTATATCAACAGCTAACCCCATAATATTGTTGATTGCTGTTGAATGCTCTTTGTAAGTTGTTTTACAGAGTCTCGGTTGATTGTTGTTATTCAGCAGTTATGCTTGACCATGCTGGACTTTCTCCGTTGGAATGTATATGTAACCTAATGATGTTTGGATGGATAAAAGTCAGTTATTAGCTTTAAGTAGTATTAACCTTTCCACTTCCTTTGTGCTTCCAGCTGGGCACATGCCAATCCTTCCTAAAACTTACTGGAATCCATTATTAATTACAACCTACAGTGACAGTTACAACTTTAACAACAATCAGTTTTAAGTTGGAGTGACAGTTTTTGGAAAGAACATTCGCCACCAGCAAAAACAAGTAGTATGAAACCTTCAGCTATGGAATCAAATTTGACTTTTGTTAAATTCAACCTCTTGAAATCTCATTGTCTTTAAAGACCTTTATTCCTTGAGTCCCCAAAAGGTCTGTCTGCATGTCTGCCAGCAGCGTGTTAACACTTCTCATCGAGCCAACCACAAACCTTGTGGCATTGTGCCTTGCTAATCCTCTCAGACAATGAGAACATCAGCCCTTCAAAATCAGTCAAAGAATTGCCACAGGGACAAGCAAAATCCCCAAAGGCCAAACAATAGAAATTTTATTTTTTCTTATACTGATAATGACATTGATCTCTGCTAATTAAACAAAGAATCCACATTCAGAAAATCCACCTAAACAAATTTAGAAATCAGTTCGAATTTTCCCCTTCTTATTCTCCTTGTGTTTTATTGTCACAGGTATTTCAAGACAACACATCATGAGCAAGACAACACATCATGAACAAATAAAAAAGGTAAAATTCATGAAAATAGAGTACCTTTTGTTAAAATGAGCCTCAAGGATAATGAAACATGTTTTTCTATATACTATATAATGTCTTAAAGCCACTGGATTAATTAAGAAGGTTCATTATTTTTTCAGTTCTCTTTGATTAATTGATTTGGGCATGGATGTTTTACGTATTTTTATATTCTGTTTTGTCTAGACAAAAATGTAATTTTACCTCAGTTGTACCACTGCAAACACAATTCAACCTCATATACAAGTTCAGTCACAAAATGTATGCAATTAAACAATGTTGAATACTGTCTTTTTTTTAAATATAACTTTTATGAATAATTTGAGAGTAGAAACCTTGACTGCAGAATCCTCATCTTACAGTAGGCTATGGGCCATGAGACAAGAAGGTCAGAATGAAACTTAAAGGCTCTGACTCAATAAGGGAAATTTTTATCCTCAACGATGAAGCTTCATTACTGGACTGTCATATAGCAGACACAGAATCCCATTAAGATTTCCATTTCCGTTGCAGGGGCTTTAGCGGAAAAACTACTCTTATGAAACCTGTATCTGGAGAGTAGGAGCTGTGTTAACATTTCAGTGGGCATATACTGCCATCTTGTGGGTTAGATTGAGATGGTATTGTTACAGAATCCCAGTTTGCTTCATTGATAGTGCATTAACTATACATGAGCATTTTGGAATGGATACACAATTAGCCTATGTTTTCCTATAAAAAAGAAGACAAATTGTTATTACTACTAGCAGCATTCAATTATTTCCATCATCAGAACAATTATAAAACATTACTTAACTATTTAAATCACATTGGCTCAGTGTGGTTCATTAAGTACATCAAGTCATATGATATGACCATAATTCAGACAAATTTTGCTACAGCACAGTCTCAGATAACAAAAAACTTAACTAACACATGTCATAATGAACCCCCTGTGAGCTTATATAGTGGCTTTTTTGGGCATTTGGGTGAACTGATCCCTGCAGCAGCTGAGCTGCAGAGTTTTTAACCTGTTCTAGCTCAGTGTTTTGGTCACTTACTCTGTCCAACAGCCTCACCTCTCACCTACAAAAGAAGTAACCATAACAACACGGAGGTAAAGTCACATTATTTCATAGTTGTTTCTACTACAGTGAAATTTCTGAGACAATTTTCCAGCCAACATGTCCAATCAGTGATGGCATGACATATAAATTTGTCCATGATATCCATATGCACCTGTATGTCTGAGGGTTTGCTAATGAAGCCAAGGCTGACTGTAGGTTGGCACCTATGTGACCAGTAATCTTGAGGGTCCACTTAGACTTCTGTAAGTGTTCACTTATGGTACTAAGATGTGTGGCCATAATCTTGGACCAAGGATGGGTGGAAATTGAGACATTGGACTTGTTGATTGGGATAGTTTCTTAAACCTATGCCTAAATTTTAATGAGTACATGGCAGACTTAAATTCCTTCCACATTTGACTACTCTATGCCAAAATTAAACTACCAACAATGTAACACAGGGGAATATGGAAGAAAGCTGGACGAATTTGCCTGAATAGCTTTGTGGACACACATAGGCTTACATGTAATGTACTTATAAGGCACCATGAGACTCACACAGAGGAAGGTTGAAACATTTATGTTTAATAAAGGTTTACAGATTCTACAGACATAATCCTTGTCCATACAGTTTTTCCTAAGTGTCAATGTATTAGTTTAGCTTCATTGTTGAACCAAGACAATTCTGTAAGTCCCAAATACACTTTCAAAATATCTGTTTTCTTTATCTATATGTATTCTATTTAGCCATATGGAGTATTGTTTAATTAAAACTAAGATGTTCTATTTTTCATTTATTCAGTTTATTTATCACACAACATTATTTTACTTTATTTCATTGTGTACCTTTTAAGTGGCCTTGTGCACATAGTGTACAGTACATAGACATGTGCATGATGCAGAAGGCACAGGATGGGTTCGGTCAAAGGGGCAGTTATTATTAGGTGGTAAATTCATCTTATTTTGGGTTTCAATGGACAACAGGCCAGTTCTGAAACATGTGTAAACACTTTGATGTGGCCCAGTAAGTGAAAGATCTCCTTTGGGGTCCAACATTTTTGTTGGATGGCCAGACTTGGACCAAGGATTGTGATTTGCCAATTCCAAATGCACCCAACAAACAGGGGTGAACGCCGATAGGAAACTGAGATGAATAATTTGTCTAAATAATAAAGATGCAACTCACTGAATGTGCCATAAGTTCAGAAATTCTTCCACATTTTACCAGTGGATGTTAGACAACCTTCCCCATTGAAACATCAACTTTCCAGAGAAGAGGAGAAAACCGAAACTGAACTAGAAAAATACATTTTTGACCCTTTCGACACTCCATACTTGTAGACGTATGTAACGTACGGTCGTTAAATACTCATTAGCGAGCGTTATCATTGTTAGACGAAAAGTATGTATTACAGAATCAGATAGTGTTCATTCAAGTGTGCTCACTTGGATATATTTGTGTCGTCATATACACTTCTACAGCTTGGACGAAAATGACCGATTTGACAGATTCCCTGACCAAAGAGGGCTGGTAGGTAGCATAGTAGCTAACGTTAGTTAGCTAGCTAACTTACAGTGCTGCCAAATTGGTGTGGGCTAACTCTTAACGTTAAACATAATGTGTTTACACATGAGCTTGAGATGCCAGATGCCAGACCGCGAATGTTTCCAAAGTACACATGACCACTTTAAGTTGTGCTGGTTGTGGTAACTTAATTAGTTTCACTGGGGCAAAACGAAAACAGCAGCAAGCGAGATGAACAACGTTAGCTAGCTAATACACTCTTAGCATGCCTTTAGCATACCGCTACAGTTCATGCTAACCAAATAAGCAGTCCTATTAACGTGCATGAAGGGGTGCTCAAAGACATCTAAAAACATTCGTTAGCGCGCAGACCTTCAGCCACAGTTGTAGTATATTTGAAAGTCAGAACTTCCCAGCAGCAGCACGCATTACTGTATAATATCTATAATGGAGTGCAGACTTAGTTTAGCCCACTTTCATCTTCAAACCATCCACATTTAAGCGTGAAAGTTACCCTCTCTAGTTTGACAGGATTGTTAATGGGTTGGTGTCGCATTTATAAAATGAAAAAACACCTCAACCACATCAAATTCATGCTGGTCGGCTTGAAACTCTTTAATGCTTGAACGAGGAGGACCGCACACAGACATAACGTCTTCCTTATTCAAACTGCGTTATCCTGAATCAAAGTCCAATATTTCAGCTTAAGTCTTCATCAAGGGCCAGAACCCCTATCACATTTAACCAGATATCCGTGCCCCTTTTGGAGTCCTACAGTATTTCTCTGAGGCTATTAAAATGAAACCCAATTAGTCATGTTATATTATACAGAATGTGCGCCCTTATTACATTTAACTATGCTCATGAGGTTGCCCTGTTTTATTCATATGATAAAATCAGGGAAAAGTTGCTGAGGGTTTAAGTCTGCCTAACAGTTGCTCCACCTTGGAACAAAACATTAATATCACACAGGGTGAACTTAAATTCTTGAAATATTATTTTTTAAAACAGAAGGTTTTAAGATTAACTTACATCATCATGTTTCATAGCTAACTGAATTGTGTTTGAGACAGACGATTGGTCTATCAGACATATATATATATACATATACAGATTTCTTGTGATGTGGGTTCAGTGAGTAGATGCTATCTAGAAGCTTTTAAAGGTTAATGTGTTAATGTGAATGTTGTTGCAGTAAGGCATGCTCACCCACTACTTTTGCCAAAATCATAATTTCCCCTTTCTGCCTTCTTTGTCATGTTACAGGTACCTCAGTGATGATGGTATAGCAGAACTGAAAGGATCTGCTGAGAAAATAACACACAGTGATATCATTCGTATTGCACTTGATGTAAGTTAAATCTTATAAATTAAACAGTACCAGTCAAGAGTCTGGACACACCTCTTCAATGATGAAGTGTGTCTGAAACTTTTGACTGGTAATGCATTTTTTTCCCCAGTGTAATTGCAGGCTGCTCTTTATTTATGCAGCAATATGGAGATACTATATTAAGCAATTGATTTGCAGTGTAAACTGTTGCTGGAAATGGTCATGAAACATTGTGGTTATTCATTAGGTTTACAGGTATTCATTGCTTCACAGCTGTACACTGATATAAACACCCACCATACATGCTAGTGAAACAGACAGAACCATGGTCACACAATCTGAAACTGGGTATTAAATTCTCTTCTCTCTGGAGATTCAGTATGTTTGACATGTTTACTAGGGAGAGTGATCTTGTATGAAAAGCATGTTATGGAGCCTATTGCTAATAAGTGTCATTGCATCATTGTGTGACCCACAATTGGCAGAACCAGCATTGACTCAATCCATCTTCAGTCGCCTCAGCTGTAACGATTATCTTGCACCTTCACATCAGACTACTTTCTTTTTTCTCTTTGACAAACCAGTTGAATCTAGTCCATGGCCTACCTCCATACGTAATATTAGAAATGAGCCCAAAGTCTATGAATTTTTATGGTATGGAGAGATAACATGTAATGTAGCTAATAATAATAATGATAATAACAACAACAATAAACAATAATAATGATAAATTTGTCCATTTGAAAAACAAAAATGGTTAATATAGATGGACATGAGATTAAACAATATAGAAACACAAAAATGACAATAAACAAGACAAACTGTAGTAAAATTTACATTTACAATTGACTTTTTTGTAAGATTTTGAAAATGATTGAAAATAAAACAGTGGTTATGCTTACCTGATGCAGCAGAGAAGTCCAGCATATACAGTAGCTGAATTTACTGCTAGAGCCTTGACCTTGGCCTGGAGTGCTGCCAAAAGATCTCAGACTGCACTCGGACTTATTACTGTTACGTGTGGCTAGCCTTTGTTTGTTTAGTGAGGCCGTAACAACTACCACATACCTGGTTGAACCAACATGTAGTAACTTAAGGCTAGAGCTTGTAGGGCCTTAAAAACAATTAGTAAAATCTTCAAATCAACACTAAAATTAATAGGGGGTGGTTGCTGCTTTGCTAAATAAACAATGATGGTCCCATTTTCTCAACCCTGTTAAAAGTCAGCATTTTTAAATTGTGTTTAAAGAAATTTTATAGAGACATAGATATGAGGAAGTGATTGGCTGTTAAGGTTTACTGGGGAAATTAAAGACCTACTGTTAGAGAATGGACATATTGTCAGTTGCAGTAAAACAGGATTGTAAAAAGCATGGTGACAGACACTTTTGGAATTGGTGATAGGATAAGTTTGTTGCAGGTATCTTTTTTTTTCTGCCTTGGTGCAGCAAACAGAAATCTAAACGAAGTTTGCAGTATGGGGATTTGCAAACAGATGATAATTAATCTTGATTACAAGGAAATATAAAATGCTATACTATTAGATATTAGCAATAAGTGAATGGTTAATTTAATTTAAATTAGACTGTACTCAATAAACCATATACTTCAAAGTTACACCATATATTACACCCTTTAACATATACTGTATAATACCAGAAGTACTGTAGAGAAGCTTAATAGTGAACAAGCAAGATTACTTGACTGTTTTGAACTGGCTCCATGGTGTCCATTTCGGGACTGAGGGTACAGGTGAAAGGGCTCATCCCTTACACTAGAATGAAGAGCATTAAGCAGATTATTTTTATCACGAGGCACAGCACCATTAAATTTTTTTTTTTTTTTTTTTTTTTTTAAAGTTAATTATTGAAGGCAAACTTTATTTCATGTCATCATTACTGGCACATTATCTTTTTTTTCTTTTTAATTAATCTCTTTTTCAGAGCGATCTCAGACCTATTGGGAGAAAATTTCTACCATCTGATATCAATAGTGGAAGGATTGAGAAGGTGAGTTGTACAGAAACATTTATATGTCCATTTCAATACTACATTTATGAAAATGGTATGAAATAGGCTCTGCGTTATTTGAATTTAGTGAGAAACTATCCACCGCAGTCACTTTCTTTAACAGCTTATGTCAGTGCAGTGCAGGCTCAAGATCTTAACTGAAATGCAGTTCTCATGAATGTCACTAGATGGCCCTAACACACTGGCAAACAAGGACCTGGGAACTGCTTCTTCACCTGTGAAACTGGAGTTGAGCAACTGGAGAGAAAAAATGTTCCAGATATTGTCAGAGGATTAAAACATGTAATTTTATGTGAGCTTAAGCCTTGCTCCCTTCTGGCTCAGAATAAGATGCACACTCATGTCATGCTGGTCATTACAGCCTGCCTTGTACAGTGTATAATGTATGTTGAACGAATTTAATGCAGTGTGAACTTTTATGATGTTAACTTACACCATCCGTTTTGCATCACACAGATTTGCGTAGATTTCATTTACACATGGCCTGTTTAAGAGTTTGTTTCTGGAAAGTAGAAATCATTGTTTGAGAGAATAGAGCTGGTGATCAGATTCAGTTGTAGTGATCACAGTAAAACTAAAGGTAATCCATTAAGCAGATCAGAGGAATAAATAAACCTGTGCTGTCACAGGTACACTAAATGGTGTTATCTTTTTCTAATATGTGTTAGAAATTTATACATTCTGTGTTAAAATTGTCATTGTTTTTTCTTCATACTTTGCTGTTACATCCCTGCATGCTGCTGATTTGCATTTTTTAAGCCATAATTGTTTTGTTGTCTCTTTCATATGTCCAGTTGGAGGGTCCATGTGTTCTCCAGGTGCAGAAGTTGAGGAACATCTCGGCTCCTAAAGACCACGAGGAGTCCCAGGGCGCACCCAGAATGATGCGCCTACAAATGACAGATGGCCATACCACCTGTGTTGGATTGGAGTTTAAACATCTGTCCAAGATCAGGTGCCTATATAACAGTTTTGTTGCATTTAGGAATATGTTAGGTTTAGTGCAAATGATGGGATGTTATTGTTTTGGAAATCAATAGAACTGTTAATATCTGGTAAGATATAACATTAATGATAATTGTTTTAAAAAATAATTTATTGTAAAAAATATTTCTTGTAGCTACATAGATGTAAAGCTTTGTGCCATTTAGCCAGTTTCTTATATATTCAAAAACAAATATGTGACATTCTGCACACACCCTTTTCCTTCACCTCCTTGTCAACACTCTCACCCCAGCACATGCCTCAATTTTCCCTTTATCTGCAATTTCCACGCGGTGGCAGCTGATCTAACAATTCCCAGCCTTAATTACATCTCCATCCCAGCAACGGTGGCCTTGGTGACTGCTGCCATGGTGACTAGCCAGTCTGTACAGGTGGAGTGGCCAGAATGTGGGCCTTGACTTCCTGATGGGGAGAGAGGAGAGAACAGAACAAATCCCCTCTTTATGAGCAGCACACACACACTCGCTACCAACAGCAGTGGCTAGTGTTTCTTACGAAAGCGTCTGCTTTAGTGTGCGTGAGGGCGCAAAGAAGGATGAGATGGATTATAGGCACGATGGAACTGTTGGGGATGGTTCAGTGGGTGAGACAGTGATTTAGAGAGATGACAATTAAGCATTAAGTAGCAACATTGATCAGAGAGTGAATAGTGTGTTTGTAGGATTGTGTGTATGTGCTTGTATGTGATTGGATCGAGGATAGAGAGTGCCTCACTTCTGCATTGGCTGCTATCATGAGACCAGCATCCATCCCAGAGGTTTGGAGTGAAATCCCTAATTGTTGCTTTGGCATCCGGCATCAGTAGCTGGAAATCCCTCTAAGTCCCTGTGCTTTCCTAATGAGAGAGGCAGAGGCCTTATCAGGCCTGATGAGATAGAGGGGCTTTTAATTTACCATGAGGATGGGTGAGCAGCTGGGATTATTAATAGTCTCTCCTAGCCTCGCCACCCATCCCCTGGCACTGCTCCATGTCATTTATAAAGTGGTATGGGTAAGGCAGTAGGGTGTGGAGCCTGGTACATGTAATTATAATGTCTTGAACCCTTGAATGTGTTTAACACTTAACATTTGGTTGAACATAAATATATGAATCATCATACCAAAATAACCAAAATGTGCTCTTTTTTTGTAGTCTAAATACCCCCCCTGGAACAAAGGTAAAGCTCCTAGGTACAATCCAGGTTAAAAATGGTCTTTTGCTGCTCGACGACTCTAAAATCTCTGTCCTTGGAGGAGAGGTTGATCACATGGTGGAGAAATGGGAACTGCAAAGGGTGAGGGTGGCTTTTGTAATGATGGCTCAGCTACTTTTGCTAAAAAATATGAAATATGTTGGTAATCATTTTAAATCTGTGTGAAAGGCCATCATCAGTCTGTCATCACTGTGATTGTCTTTCACTGTAGTTTTAAATAACGATCTCCCTTTACCATTGCAGAGTCTGGCTAAACACAGCAGGAATAACATCGGAGCAGAAGGTGGACCTCCTCCTTTTGTGCCATTTGGTCAGGTGAGGGTAATAATAATTCAGAATACAAAATAATAAACTAGAAACAGGAATATAAAGTAACAAACTAGAAAGAATAATCAAGGAAATGCAAATTTATGGAAATGAGATTTCAGTGGTGATTAAAAATATGTCAGAGGTACTGCTGAATAATAACAACCTCACAAATGTATGCTGGGGGCCAGACACAGGACTGGATCCTGGAGTGGCCTTGATGTCCTTTTCTTGGCAATGTTCGCTCTGATCTTTTTGAACTAATTGTGCGGGTCTTCATGAATCTTTAAAATGCATGACTGAATTTTAATTCTCCTGTTGTTCTACCACACATATTGCAAACAGTGTACTGACAAATGACAATTTACTCGCTGTATTAAATTAGAATTCTGTGGCAATTGGCAAAAAAGGTGTGAAGAGATTAAATGTTTCACAGGTGGTATGTACACCATTTGAAATAATAGCATAGTATACATAGCATTAGGTTTGAAAGGAATAACTATGCTCCATTCCAAGTAGCCTTCAGAAGGTATTAAACTTTAATTTTTGAGGTGTGCCACATCACCACTATTTCTAGAAAATTAAATTGAGTAATGTCTCAATTAACAAGTATTCAGCCTGAGTCAGTATCCCTTGGCAGGGTTCACAGCTACAGAGTAGGATACATCCGTATCAACTTGACACTTGGATTTTTGGATTTTCACCCACTCTTCAGTCTAGATTTATTAAAGCTTTGGTAAAGTTGGATGAGGAGCATTTGGGAATTATCGTTGAGCATTCCCTTGATTTTTAGTGGTTCTGTATTTCTAATGCTGGGTCACTGCAGGACTTAGTGTTGATTGGATGTCTGCTTAGGGTTATTATATATAAATACCACCCACTTCCAAGGTAATTGGCACTTCGAAGTAGATTCTCTTCAAACCTGTTCCGGTTTCCTTGGTTCTCTGATCTGTCAGTCAGTTCCACTTCTCCCAGTTCCTGCTCCTCGCAAGCATTCTCACAGTAAGAGGCTGCCACCATTCTTCACAGTAGGGATGTTTTTTAATGTGTGATGATTTGGCTGGTTTTCACCACATAAGTGAACATAAGTTAAGTCAGTAATACTTTTTGGTGCATCTAAGTACATTCAGAGAAGGTAGTATGCAAATTATCATAGACATCAAAAATCATAAAAATATCACTTACCATAAATGATGCAGATAGTGTTGGTTTTAATTGCCAAAGTCACAGTGTGGTCTGTGGATTATCCAGAGTAACAGGGACATCATTTCAGGAAAGAGACGGTGCTGTTGAGACTTTTTAAAGCTTTTAACCCAACTATGAATTGGTGTGGTGGCATTTATTTTTGAGTTTTTGAGGTTTTGGGCATCATTGCTCTGGCTCTAACCCATGTCACTGCTTTTTGCTAATAGCTGAGTGGGCGTTTCCATTTGAAAAACCTGGAAAGGAACGCAGGTGGAGTTGCCCTTTAAAGTAAAAAACCAGTAGTATCAAATAAAACCAATATTATCTCTATATCTTGATACCACCAGGAGTAATAAGGATAATGTCTTTGTTGTTGTAATTTGTCGTGAACTAACCTCCTAACATCTCATACATTTGGCATCTCATCACTAATAAGTAATCAAAAAGTTGGTCTTATGATGTGCATCCACGTGCAAAGTGATGATTGTTGCCAAGCAACACACTTCCATCCATTCTGCACCCTTCAAACAAGCTGGGGAAGATATGGATAACACAAACCAAAAGAAAAGGAAAATAAATTTTACTGCTTGGGAAATAAAAAAACTTTGCTGTATGCAGAGCATAGAAATGTTCTCACAGCTAAATTTAACAGCACCAACACAAACAAACAAAACTATCAGCATGGAAATCAGTCCCCAGTGCAATCAATAACGAATGTGATGGCGGACTGCGGACAGTTGAAGAAATGAAAAGATCTTTTATCAAAAGCCAAAAAGGATTCATCAGCTCTTCCGCCGAATCCGCCGAAAAAATTAAAATTAAACTTCTTGAGAGACAGCAGTACAGATATAACTTGTCAGAACAAGACAATGTGTCATTCATCATTCTTTAGTGTAAACAATTGATTATTTTTTTCTTCGATTAGCTCAAACAGGGCTTGCCTGCCAAAGCGAAACCTCTCAATCAGCTCACTGTCTGAATAGATGCCCAGCGGGTTTGTCCGATTAGGGGTGACTCTTTCTCGTCTTAATGCCCTTTTGCTATTTATACTGTAAACAAGACGTTTTTTGTTTTCTGGTTGTGTGATCATTATTTTTTCCGTTACCATCGATACTAGTTTGACTCTCCAACTTACACTTGCGTTATACTAGGTGTAAAAGTTACACCCAGGTGCAACATGTACATGGCTGAAGTCTAAGTAGTGCACTAGTCATAATCTTAAGTTGCTCGTAACTTTCAGTTCTAAGTCGGACGTAATGTTACACCCAGGCATACGCTCAGCTCGTGCACTCTGCCCCTTGTGCCATTCCTCCCTCTATTGCTGCCTAACAGTTCATCAGGGTAATCTCTTCATCAGTCACCCTTTTTTCCTTTTTGTCAGATAAATCACCTCTGGCTTTGTAATTGTGCTGCTTATCTCTTACCATGCTGGGATCACAGCAAATGCAACAAAAAGACGATGAATCTGTTCAAGCAAAGGTCACTGCTCCACTCAGTTTCTAGCCTTTATGACTGAGTCATCACCTCCTGCAGTCATGAAACAGCTGCATGAAGTGTTGAGTTTCCCTCTCCATTCCTCCCAACTTACTGAAAGTCAATACAGTTTGCAGTTGAGATTCAAAACATTAACAGTAAGCTGGGAGGCAGCTTTTGGTTTTGGGTTGCTATTGGTTGCTACAAAAAATAATTTAGTATAACTTTAATACTGCAGTTGACCTCATCATAATTTCAATCAAAACCACCAATTGTGGAAAAGAGTCATATGGAATCATGCTTTTCTAACACTGATATAAATGATTGAGGAGGATTTTTCAGAATATGTTATTACTTTCTCTTTTCTCTGCTCCCTACAGAAGTGTGCAAGGAAGGAGGAAGTTGACAGTAGAGAACTAGACCAGAGGAAAACCCTCCAGACTCTCAATGTGGTCAAAAGCACTGATGAGAATGATGAGTTTGAAAAGCAGCGGACAGCAGCTATTGCTGAGGTAGCCAAGACCAAAGAGGTATGTAAACCTTCATCATGGGTATGTGTCTTCATTACTTCTTGTGGAAAAGGCTGTGGCAACTACACCTATTTTCCACCTTTAACATCGGACATGTGATTTTCAAAACCACTCTACTAGCCACATTTGCTAATTTTGCTGTTTCTCACATCAATTGCATTTTTTGTCCTCCATTTATAAAATACATGCTGCTCATTGGCATTAATCTTAACTTTAACTTGATCTCATTTGACACTATTGGTAACCCTTCAAATCAAAAATTTCCACTACAAAGTTCAGTTTCATTTGACGGCTTAATTGTGTTGTCCACCCCTGCATCCATATTGATCTTCAGGTTCTTTTCCTTGTTAGGGTCCTCGTACATTTGGCGGTGGAGGAAATGCAGGTAGTAATTTATCCAACGCTGCCTCTTCCTCCCGGAGCCGAGACTCGTACCAACAGAGGAGACGAGAGGACAGGGTTGAAAGAACTGAAAGCAGACAAGATGGAAACTATCGAGAGCTGGTGAGAAGACTTATTTAGTACAAACCTGTAAACCTGTTTAAGTTTTTTTTTTAATATCAAATTTTCTATGTGTAGAAAGCATGATTTTATTCTCTATTCACTCTTAGAAAGTAATTTAAAGGCTGGAACTTGTTCTGCCTTCATCTTTGGTTTCTTTGGTCTGCCCTGAAGTCTTATTTCATGGCTCATGGAGTGGCATTGATTATGATATTGTAGAAATCTAAATTAATTGGAGTCCTGGCCAGACTTTCCAATCAAGTGCCAGTCCATTTGTCTAGCTTTGTGTTGCAACCAGCCAATTTTCTGGGCTGAACTTAGCCAGGTTTGGCCTGAACACATAAATAGGAATGAACAGGATATTATTGTATTTGGATTGGGGATGTATTAATGCTGTTTTGAAACTTGAATGCACACTAATCCAACCTAAAATGAAGCACAAAGTAATACTTTATAACTTTAGAACCTTATGATGGAAGTATATGATGGCCATTCCCATGTGCAATTATGTCTCATAAGCTGTTGCAGCAAATTTTGGGTTGATACCATTTGTTACACAGATTTGGTGTAAAATTTAACCATTTTTGACCACATTAGAATTGATAAAAATGGTCAAAAATCCCACATTAAGACACCAAGACCTTTAGGAACACCATAGAAAAAATCATGTGGCATTTGGTATCAAAAGGTTTTGACATTTGGAGACTTCTGTAAGAATTGCATTTTTTGGCAATTGAATGGCGAGGACTTTTGTTCTGGACATTGCTCAAAAAAACACTTATTGTCAGTATACCTAGGAAAGCAATACATCCCCTGAATGCCCTCGGTCTCTAGTTTGTGGTTGTATCCTAGACAGTGTTTCCCCTGGTTTGACTGCTTTGGGGCAAGGGGGGTTGGCACTACTAGCACAACTTTTATAACAGTACCTTTCACGTAGCTGTCCTTTGAAGAGTAAGGAGAGGGAGGATGACCCAAAACAATTCCACAGTAACTAGGGTGTTATTGTACCCACACAGTGTGCAAGTGAAAATTGCCCATTGTAGCCCATTGATATTAATGATTGTGTGAAATTTTAGCAGCAGTGCACTGCCACTGCAGAATGAATATAGGGGAAACACTGCTAGAGGTCACAATAGGTCTTTTTATAGAGTGAGGTCAAGTTTCAAATGATCTCACTACAGTGAAATGGCTACTATGGAGACTAACATCATCACAGATAAATACAGTAAGGGTCATTGAATCCACAAGAGTCATACCCAATTTATGCAATCCAAGACTGTTCACGGACCCCAGCATGCAGAAATATTCAAATATACCATTTTTAGAATAGGCAAAATAACAATTACACTGCATGCAAAAAACTGCATGGTTTTTGCCAAAAACTGCATGGGATTTGCGTAAAGTGGGTACGTCTGCAAATGGGAGACTCGTGGGTATCCATAGAACACATTTTCATTCAGATATCTTGAGGTGAGAGGTCAAGGGACCCCTTTGAAAATGGCCATGTCAGTTTTTCCCTCATCAAAATTTAGCCTAAATTTGGAGCTTTATTTAGCCCCCTTACTGACAAGCCATCATAACATGGTTGGTACTAATGGATGCCTAAGGTCGTCTAGTTTCATATGATATCTTTACTTTAGCTTTAAAACTGAGCCCGCTACAGCCTCTGAAAGACAGTAATGTCAGGAAGAGAAGTGCAAGTCAACAGCTTTAAGTGGTTAATGTGATTTATTTGATGGTAGCTTCCCATTTTTTAGTTTAAGTTAAAGACAGTTGAATAGAAAAAAGACACCTTTGCAATTGCAATTACATGTTGGTTTGACAAAACATACAATACCAACACATTCACACATTTTGTATTTTCAGTGTGAGAAAAATGAATGTCAGACATTCTGGAAGTTGCTGTACAATCTTTCTTTTTTCATCTTTCTCTTATTATCTCCCCTGCACAGGTGGATGAACGTGCTCTGAGAGACATCATGGAGATGGGCTTTAACAGAGAGGCTGCTCGGCAGGCTTTGATGGATAATAACAACAACCTTGAGGTGGCACTTAACAGTCTACTTACTGGACCTACTAGTAGCAGACCCGGCCCTGTGGTAGCCGAATCCAACAGGCCTCAGCCCAGAGGTTCATATACACACACACACACACACACACACACACAAACACCAATAGCCTGAAACACTTAATATTCCTACAGAGTGAGGAGGGAGAGTGTTGGAGTGGAGTCGAGATCCTTTAAATGCAGCGAAAATCACCTACAGCCTAGTTAGAGGTCCACACTGGCGGTTTTGCTTGTTTTAGTCCATTTACCACAAATTGCATATACACTTCACTGCCATCTATTTTCCCAAGCACACCATAAGGTTTCAGATGGATATTCTACTTTTACCTGCAGTTGCTGTTTTGTATTTGTTTCAGTAATGAAAATCAACTTACAGCAACTTGAAACTTGTTCCATCCCACTGAACACCTAACTGCTTTTTTTTATCATCATGTGCTACAACTACCCTGAGCAAGGACTGCTTTGAAAGCTTTCATTGTTGTTACATTCATGAATGCTCTGAAAGCTGCTGACATCAACCTTTTTAAATATATACAGTACCAGTCAAGTTTGGACACACACCACCGTTCACTGGAATGAGAAAGTTTGTCCAAACGTTTGACTGGTACTGTATATGTTTTTTTTTTTCACCCTAACTTCCAAGTTTGTTAATTTTTTTCTGGATTCGGTTGTCTCACAACATACCCAGCAGTGCTTTTTGACAGACTTTCTCATATATTGGAGTTGGATGTGCTGTATGTGTATTATAAGTATGTGTGCTATATGAGTATGCACATAGAACAAGAGTATCTTATCACTGGAGTTCAGATTTTGAATATATGCTTGTGTGTGTTCACACACACACACACACACACACACACACACACACACACACACACACACACACACACACACACACACACACACACACACACACACACACACACAGTGCCTGTCACATGTACTTCAGTTGTACATACCCAAGGCTAGATGATGAAAACATTCAAACATCCAGTTTGATGGATCAAAGTGTGCTTAATTTGGTCTTTGTGATCTTCCTTTTGGGTTCTTTTCAGCCAGGGGAAAAGGAAGAGGCAGGTCCAGAAATGAGGATGACGATGAGGGAGCCGGGGGAAGGCCATCTGGACCAAGCACTCTGTTTGACTTTCTGGAGTCCAAGATGGGAGTTTTCTCCATTGATGGTGGGTGAAGTGATCTTAACTGCCCCGGTATCTCTCTGAAATCTATGTCCATCATGCTGTTACTGTTTACTTCATTCATTACATGAAGAAGCACATTTCAGGAGTCAGTTCTGTTGTTAGATGTGTTGTACTAATTAATAACAGTAAGTCAACATGGACAGAATCGTGATTGGATTCAAACAGATGGCTATCTGGTTATCCTGAGTTGAGGGAATATGGTCATGTTCTTAAAATTAGCACTGTTTTGGAAGACCAAAGCAGCACTGACTTCAAAACAGAAGCCAGCGGGCATAAACATGATCTTTTGATATGTATATCTAAATACATTTTGTGTTTGGCCAAAAATGATATGGTTTGGTGTTTCCAGCAATTATATTTTGGTGACTGTTCCCTTCATATTTATGTATTGATGGCTGCGGTCTGAACGCCTAGTAGTTCCCTGTGAAGTGGAGTGCATGGGATATTCAACCATGTTAAGTAAGATTCCAAACTGTATGGAGCGAAAAATATTTGCCAGAAGTTGACAAGCAAGATTACCAATCAGTCATTGCGCCTCACTCGAGCGCCAAAAACAAATAATGGAGCTTACAAAGGAGTTAACATATGTCTGTTATTATCATTGTTGTAACTAACGTTATCATTGTTGATGTAACTATTTAAGTTGTTAAGTTACCTAAAATCAACAATGCTTAATCTATAAATCAAATATTTCAGGGAAATGAACTATTGTTGACCTTATAACTACTAGAAAGCTAAACTAACGTTGGCTTGGCTAGCATAGCGGTGTTATCAAGGACAACATAATATTATTATTACATAATAATAATCTGTAAATAATCAACATATAGGCCTAATATTGAATAATAACCTGTAAATAATCTGCATAGTATCAATCTCTTTAGGAATGACACATACATCTTGTTAATTAATCAAATCATTATTCACAAGTTACATATATTTCAATAGAATAAGTTTTGCAATTTAATCAGTTTTTGTTTCAATATATATTCAATATTTTATTTCAGCAGTATTTTGATTATGCTTTCCTTTTTTTGTTACTTTCCCAGAGCCAAAGAGCCAGGCTCCACAGAGACATCATGAGAGTAAAGCAAATTTTCCCAATTCAGACTATTACTCCAAAGACGCATCTCAGACAAAGTTCTCCTCGCATAATGACCATAGGCAACAAAGGAATGACAGACCACCTCGTTTCCACAGGGACACTGACTTTCCCAAACCAGGCCAGGAGCCTCTCTTTAATTGTACAACCTCCCAAACGTCAACGCAAGCCCAGCAGTGGAAGGGCCAAGAGAGATGGTCACGTGGAACATCAGACAGATCGCAAAACGACAGGAGGGAAATGCGAGATGAGCAGATTTTTCCACCTTCCTTCACAACCACTTTCACACGTTCGAAAGAACCTCAGCAGCAGACGGAGTTTAGTGGATCTTTCCACCAGCGATCCAGAAATGGAGATGGAGGTGGTGGGAACATGGCGGGACCGTCTCACAGGAGAGGGGCAAAGGACAATGCACCCACATCTAAACTGACCAATTCTGCAGGCAATGACCTGGATGGAAGAGGAAATAGTAAGCGCACAGACAATAGAATTGAAGAGCCCAACAACAGCAGGAGAAAGGGGAAGACTGACCGGCCAGATAACCTTGACCGTCAAAGGGATAGTGG
The DNA here is from genome assembly GCF_914725855.1 of Thunnus albacares. Classification (NCBI taxonomy): domain Eukaryota; kingdom Metazoa; phylum Chordata; class Actinopteri; order Scombriformes; family Scombridae; genus Thunnus; species Thunnus albacares. The sequence continues at coordinate 26,917,067 of NC_058106.1, forward strand.
GCCGACAAACTTTGTCTCCAGGGGAGGAAGCTCAGGAACGTCCCAGGAAGCGGGGTTATCGCAAGATTCTCGACTCTTGAAAGGAGATCCCTCTCATTTCCAAAATGGAGATTTGGAACACAAAAGAACTGGGCCAATCAAGCCAACAAACTCCTTTGGTCCCGTCAACAGGGAGCCACCTCCTAAGAGGAACACTTCAAATAATCCAGGACCTAAAAGAAGGCCAGGACAAGGCAAAGGTCAAGGTCAAGGTCAAGGTCAAGGTCCTCGAGGGCCAGAGAGAAGTCATATTGTGGAACATGCCTGGAAACCTGGAGACCAGTGCCTGGCATTATACTGGGAAGACAGCAAGGTATGTCATTAAAACATAGCTGACAGATGATTGTTCTGATGTGTTTGCATTCAACTTAATGTTCGTCAAGTGCGGAGAAAGTACACTGAAAAGCAAACCTGTTACATAAATACACTGAGCGGAGCTCATGAGCTTGTGACTGTTACAAATTGGACAACTTAGACACAAATTACAACAAGATAAAAATTACAACATCAAAAGTAACAACTCAGTCTGTTACAGTGACAATTCACTAACAGATATTGTGGGATTTTTTTGCTGTGTCTGAGACCTTGTTTGACAGCACACAATCAAATAATTAGCGTGATTGTGACTCATTTTGTCTAAGTCACAGTGTTAACGTTGTCTCAGATTTGTTTGTTATGTTATAATTAATTTACATGAATATGTCCTGTGTCCTATGTCCTTGACATGTGGAAATGTTGGTGTTAAAATAATTGATTTTAATTTATTTCTCTCTGGTGGTGTGTGTTTGCAAAGTTCTACCATGCCAGAATAGATGCTGTGCATCCATCAGGCTCCACGGCCGTGGTCGTTTTTTGTGATTATGGAAACTGCGAAGAGGTCCTGCTACATAACATCAAGCCTGTTGCTCCTGACGTCTTGGTAAGGAGCAAAAAATGTATTGATAATAGAATTTATCATTACTCACAATTATTAAGATCAAAATGTGTTTGTTAATATTTAGCGAAAGCAACTAATTCATCAGTATTCAAGTGGGTTGAGAAAAGGTGATGAAATATGAATGACATCTAATCTGATTACCCACAGTAACATCACAACCATATCAAATGTACAATGGCAGGAGGAAGATGATGGTTACTACGACAGTTCACTAGAGTTTCGTCGTGGGGGAGATGGACAGCCTAGACGCACAAGACCCACACAGCAGTATTACCAGCCACCCAGGGCACGAGATTGATGTGTCTGCGTTTACACTGGCTGGTAATTTAATATGAAATTTCAGGGTTTTCAGTATTTATTCATCTGTAAACATCAGTGTGTGTAAAATATATGAACAATGCTCTCAACAATGTTCTTAATTACACTAAGAGTTTGTAATCATAACATTTCTCTCTTTATTGCGGTGGGAGTATTGGAATGTCAAATAAGTGAAAGTAGAGACTGTTATCTGAATGAATTGACAATATCACAAAATCCATTTGTTGGCATTTTTGTAACCTTGTCTCTTATATTATTACTTATGTATAATACATAATTGAAGCAGCTGCCTGTTACAGCTAAAAAATATTTTATTTTAATGTAGAAATTGATTTCATACAATAATAATTTCAACTTTATCTGCTGGTGCAATGCATTGTGTAAAAATCACAAGGTCACAATTCACAAGGTTGCCAACAGTTGTAATGCCCAGATGCCATCAAAATGCCAACAAAGGTGCATTTTGCTCATTTGTTTCAACGATTGTCTCTTTTCTCCATCTGTCAGTGTGCTTGTCCCACATCCTCCCACGACAGAGATTATGTCACTTTCTGCCACAATCCAGAGTGCTTCCTGAACTTTCAAGCGTTCACATCGTCAGGACATACAGAACTTTTCAAAGGGCTTGGACCTCATGCAAAACTAAAAAAAAAACAAACAAACAAAAAAAACTGACATTGAGCACCTGTTGTTAGGGACATATCTACTGTATATGTTGTGAAGATTTGTTAAATGGATGCATTAAAATAAATATTATAGTATGTAGCGGATTTATTGTTTAATGTGTTTTATTTTTAATTATCAAATTCAAATGATGAATAAACTGAAGCAGATCAGAAAAAGAAACCTCTCAGGGATCCATGGTTTTTCTTCTTTAACTCATGACAATGGAGATCAATTACTCTGCTGGAGGTAGTGTTAGTTTAGCTCATATACATGCATACATGGTAACTGATTTTAAAACCAGCTTTACAGTATCATATTGACTAATTCTTTTCATTTCTGTAGCTTACCTCTGGCATTACTAGTCCATAGCAAGCAGCTCAAGCTCATTTGTCTTGTTCTCTGAAGCAAATCCAAAGGGTAAGACAATCTCTTCCCCCTGTAATAGAGATGGTTACACTGCAGAGATATCATTTTGCATGTTACAAAAGGGACTGTTCTTCAAACATTGCACACACACCACTGCTCTGGCTGTTTATGGACTCATGCTGTGCAAGAGACAAGTTTTACACATCAAGAAATAATCTCCACCTTGGCTCCAATTTCACCCTTACCCACAGTAGGAGACAAATGGACAATGCGCCGAGGGTTCAGTAGAGAGGTCGCTGTGCTATTCTGTATCACTGGTCCAAAGGATTTGCTTTATTTTCCAACTGAGGCGCCAAGCGACCACAGATGAATAATTAACGGGTGGTAATATGGAAACCTATCCGTTTGGGAGGAACTGAAAGTGATGCTCTTGAAAGCGTTCTTGGGGACTGACTATGACACGCTAGCCAGATAATCATAATGGATCAAAAATAGTGATGTTTTGGTAGAGAAAAAATTCGTATTGAATATTTTTTCTCTTTGCTGTGTTAAATGTCAAGCAGGACACAAATATTAAGCAGAGGCCCAGTGGTCCCTTCAGACTCAGTAAATGTCAGGCTATGTGCAAATCTTAATGCTTTGGATTACAGGGTGCTGTTGTCACTGTTACTGTTTGTAAAAACAAAAGTAAAGTGATATCTAACATGTAGATGGTCTCTCTGGTACTAACAGTGAGACACATTTTATTATCTTTTTGTAAATTAAAACTGAGCATTTATATTAGCTTCATTACAATGCCATTTCAGGGGGGCTTCTGATGAAAAGCTGTCCAAACCAATTTTCAGGATGTGTGTGTATCCTCACTGTGTAAGCCATGACATTTATGAAGCCACAATTAAAATAGCATTGGTCATCAGATATGTTCCTATTGCATTAAGAATGTGACATGCTGTTTTATCCCTCATAAAAGTGTTAGACACAAGAAACTGGAAACCCATGAAAGCTTACATCTGGTTTTGCGTGTTTATGTAACCGCAGAGTTGATGCAATCTTGTTGATGCTGTGATCTTCCAGTAAATCTAAAGCTCCAAAAACTGCACGTTTATTCTCTGACGGATAGACTCTGTGTGGTCGGATATGATCTCAATTATCCAGTATTCTACAAACAATCTTAGATTCTGATTGGATTTTACATGAAAGGATTTACAGTGGGAGTGAGATGAATTGGGGCGGCAACTCACTTTTTAATGTTTTTTTTTTTTTTTCCCAGACAGGATTATGAGGTTTTAGTGCACCAGGTTGACTGTATTTCCATTTACATTGGATTATCAGAGGGTGGCACGATGGCTTGGTTGTTAGCAGTGTCACCTTGCAACAAAAAGGTTCTAGGTTTATATCTGATGAGCATTTTCTTCCTGCAGTCCAAAGGTGAAGTGGTGGCTGTAAAATTCCCCGTAGTTGTCATTGTGAGTGTGTCTGTCCATATGTGTAAGCCCTGTGATGGACCCTTGACCTGTCCAGATTGTACACCACAAATAGACAATCACAATACCCCAAGCCATGAGTGCTAAAGAGATAATGAACAGCTTGACAAACAGAATTGTGACACCCTAACACATGACAGTGGTTAATAGAAAAATTGAGTAGAAACAACATTGGTTAAGCTTTTGCCTCACTTAAATAGGAAGTTTAAAGACCCCCGTCTACCATGTTACAGTCCAGCAAGTTGCGACCATTCAATAAGATGTGTAGAATTGTAATCCTCCTGAACAGGCTTCAATAGCTGATAATTGACTTGAATATTATGATAATCTGTTGTGCAGATGCATGATGTGTTTGAGTAGTAGGTCATTGTGGTAAGCTCAACCAACAAGTTGTTCAGCAATACTGCAGAAAAATTTAAATTTTGGGCAGTAACTGTGCATGTTTAAACCCAATCAAAGGCTTGTGTACATCATCTTTTCTGCATAAATCATTTGTATGACACCGCCAACAGGATAACATACAAACACAGGCTGATTTGATAAAATTAGTATTTCAGCATTGAAAATAGGCTGTCTGGTTTTTACATTGCCTTTTTCAGCTCTCTCTCAGGCTTTACCATGCAACCTGATAACTTTCAGCAACAGGAGGAATGCTTTTCTCCCCTTGAGAGGGAACAACCTCCTTTCCCACATTAACATCCCCTTTGCTCTGCCCCTTCGTTTCCCACCTGCCTACCTCTCCTCGTATCCCCATTCACAGATGTTGGCCATTATCTTTCTGCTTACCTGACCCCTCACCCTCCATCTCTCCACCATGGTACCTTTGTGGCAGTGACATCTGAACCTTGTGATCCTGTTAAATGCGTCCTTTCTTACATAATTTCTATATCAGCCTGAACAACCTAATCCTTTCTCTCCCTCTCGTAGATGGGGAAAAGGAGACCAGAAAGGAGGTTACATGAAAGTGACTAGCCAGAAAGTGAATTTCCTTTATAGCATATTTAGTACTTGGTGGAACAGAGAGACGCTACACGAATGAAATTCAGTGCGTTAACTTTATAAGAAAGACCCTTTGTACTGGCTGCATCAGCTCCATCCATCATTCATTGAACAGTTAAACCTGTTCAATTACAGATTAATTCAAAAACTCTTTATGTGGAAAAACATAAATACTTTATATATACATCTATATATTCCATTCCATTCCATTCATTCAAGGTGTAATACAGGTGTTACAGAAAAGAAGTATATATACTTCTTTTCTGTAACACCTGTATTACACCTTGAATGAATGGAAGAATAGTGGTCTGATCTTCCAGAGTTTTGGATTTTTCCTCAAATTGTAAATCCAGTAAAATCCTATATTTAAACATATTGCATATCACTACTGTGGAGCCTGAAAGAAATTATGCATTGTGCAAAGAGAATATGATCCATGAAATAGGTACATGCATATGTTCATTATAGCATCATAACATCTGGACGTTTCCTCTCAGTGGAAAAAAGTCAGACTTGAAACTTAAACTCTTGATTCCACTGCTTGATTGCCTCTTACAAAGAAGACACAAAAGGAGGAAATAGCTGCTTTAACCACTCTTCAAAAGATTAAAATCCAAGGAAACTGTCAACACAGGATAATGAAGGGGTTCTGATCTGAAGGAAATGGTCTGTTTTGATGGTGTTGGGTTATTATCTTTTTCTCAGTTGTGGAAGGCTTAGGGTTGTTGTTTGCATGTGAATCAAAGAATGTAAAGCTAAACCACCATATGGTAGATGGCTACACCACTAACATGCAAAACAAGTGCCTTCATGTGTATGCTTTGTTGGGATCTCTTGGGGGATGTAATTTGTATTGCAAAGCCTTGCTATTACTCACATGGTTGAAATTATAACAGCCGTAGTGTTGGAGAAGACACAGAATGCCACCATCACTTCCAGCTTTTGCATACAATCTACCACCATGTTGCTGGACACAGAGTGGGGTACGATATCTGATATCTGATTTGAATTTGGTTTCAGGCATGGCAGACTGCTTTATGAGCTGTGGAGGAAAAGTACAAAATGTTGAGTGTTGAAATGCACTTCTAAGAGAAAACAGGATTGCAATTTTCAAGAAAATTGCATGTACTGTACATGTACAAGCAGCACCACTTCTCACCCTGGGGCAGCTGTGACTCAGGAGGTAGAGTGGCTCATTCACCAATCAGAAGGTCGGTGGTTCGATCTCCGGCTCCTCCAGTCTGCATGTTGAAGTGTCCTTGGGCAAGATACTGAACCATCGGTGTGTGAGTTTGTGTGAATGGGTGAGTGAGCATTAGAAACATTTGCAAAAAAATGTTGGATAAACCTGACAAGCAGGTTGGCACCTCGCATGGCAGCCTCTGCCATCAGTGTGTGAATGGGTAAATGTTGGCATGTGTTGTAAAGCACTTTGAGTGGTCAGTAGACTAGAAAAGCACTACATAAATGCAGTCCATTTACCATTTGCCCAGTGACTAGGTGATGGTTATGCAAGTTGCATGTCCCACTTGATTATAAACTAAAGTCACAAGCTTTCTAATCAACACAGGCTTTGCCCTCCTCTAACACTGAGCATCTAGTACTTGGCGGCACCATACTAGTGACAGACACGCTCTTCAGCATGTCCAAGTGTTTTTCCAGGTGTGGAACCAGTTATTCACAGGGGCTGAGAGAGAGTTTCTGTGTTTGCACCAAAGCCTCTTCTTCCCATTTTGAGATCTGGGCTCAACCTGAAATACTGGGATGAATAAAATAACAGCTAAGGTAGAGCAGTCAAGTGAGTTAAGGACACACACAGAAGCTACTGAAGTTTCCATCTTTGGTCTACAATAATATTACTATGCTACCAGGCATTGTAGGTATCATGAGATTCCCTCAGAGATTCATCTCACAGTCTACGGTTCATACAGAGTGCTTATTTTACAACATGCTGTTGAAACACAAGTGGAAATGTTCATCGCCTTTTTCACACTTATATTTCACCTTTCTCTTTCCCTTGTTAACTAATTGAGAAAAATATACATGATTGATGAGTGGGAGAAGCCATCTCACATTCCCATTGCCTTTTATTATGTCAGATCATGAGTTTTGACTCAAAACTTAAACTTATATGAGAAGTATGAGACTGAACTTTTATGTCCATCAGTTAAATTAATTACACCATGGTTGATTAATGAATTCTGTTATACCTGTTTCCTTTATCATATTAGTGGTGCACACTTAATTTAATCTCCAGGGTCAATACTACCACTATTCCAAAAATGTTACATAACAGACACCATTATTAGCTCACTAGAGACAATATAATTACTTTGTACAAACAGTCATAATGCTCATTTAATTAGCCTAACTGACATTCATGCAACAATAACATACTAAAGAAAAGTTTGGCCAAGTCTCAAACTTCAGTGTTATTACTTGAACTGCAGTTGAGAGGCTCAAAACCTAATGAGCAAGATAGGTGCTGCTTGTCAGCAATAATGGCTGTTTTCAGTGTGCAGCAGACCATGGACCACATGGGTCATTCTTCAAACATCCTGCCAACATTTGTTGCCAAGCACCTCATGTGTTGCTCATAACACATGACAATATAATGGTCAAATGGGGCCAGTTAGCTTGACCAAAGACAGTATGGACTAAGGGAGAATGATGAATCAGCAGTTGGGTATTGATCTTTACCATTACCAGATATGGGTCTACGCAGCAAAGCAAACATTGAGTAAAGCACCTCTCAGTCACTTTTATGGGCCCTGTCCAGTTGCACTTAATGGCTACATTCCACATGAAGAAGAACTATTGAGTCCAGGTGGTATGGTTGCCTTTGTTGTTTTTTTTTGTTTTGATTGCCACTTACACACAAGACCTGCAGTGTTATATTTTTTTCATTATTCTATTTGTATGTCACTGGACAGACAAATGTTGTCTCTTTTGCTTAAGTGGGTGGTGTAGCCAGTTATAACATGATAGATGTGTATTTTTAGGGATAAACAACTGCAGTCGTGGTGCTACCTGAGTGTGTCTATCCACACGTGCTTCTTTAGCACGTGTTGGGGCCACACTTTTGGTCAGGATACTGTTTGCATCACCTGTGGTCAATAGAGTTAGTTCTGCTGTCTGTCGTCTTGAGACTCCAGTTCTCCATAAAAGACATAAGTACTAAAGTGTAGACATTCTGAGCACCTGGTCATCTGTCTTGGCAAACATCACACAAAACAGACCAGACGGTCTTTAATTTGCTGATCAAAGGTGTCTGAGAGTGTGCAACATTCTTTTCATGGCAAAGAGAGAAGTGTTTCTGGCTGGTGTCAGAGGTTGAGGGCGAATGTTTTTTTCATTAGATTTGTTTGGTGCAGTGGGGTAAGGTGTTGGTGTGATCAGTGTGCTCTCAAAAGAGGTATTTTGTCCTACATTTGTCCTTTAGATAACAAAGGAAGATGTTCAGTTATCAATGTTGTTTTTCTCTTTGTTGTTACATTATGACATTATTACACCATAATTACACAAAGCTAAATGTTAATGGACTCCAAACAGCAATAATTTGTCAAGTACTAAAACTTATTCAAATGACTTCCCTTCATTGTCTCTTCTGTTAATGGCATCATTGGTGTACAAGAGGGCAAGATCCCATAAAAGCACACAAAAATAATAACTGCAGTTTGATTTTGCATCATTGAAATGACTGCATTTGCCTAGCTTTTTTTAAAGTCAGCTCTTACTGCTATTCATTTTTAAAAAATATCTGTCCAGATGATCTGCTGTTTTCTATATAAGAGAACATTAACTTTATCAGTTCTATTTCCGTCAAAGCATGGATATGTGATCAGTCATTAACAGCTGCAAAGATTAATCAGCCTTTATCAGCCTTTTTCAAGTATTTTCTGCAAACAAAATAAGTTATTGTATTCCCTACTACAACCTTACTATTACTTCATTAATATAGTGATCAATAAAAAGAAAGAAGAAAAAAGCATAGGCACATTCAGAAGTCAACAGCAGTAGAATTAATTTAGGTGCAATGCCAAGGAAGAATCAAAAATGAAGAAAGGGCTTGCTGCACACCAAAATAATGTCTTGGTTTTTTAAACAAAGGTTCATTGTAGATTGATGTCATCACAGTGTTACTCAGCTGCCCTTGACATTGGACTCTAATGGAGATATTAATAAATGGATGAAGAAATTCCCATATTTACTGTGTAACAAGAAAAGAGAGAGATTGTCTGTCCAGCCTGTCAAGCTGGTCAGATGACAAAGAGGCCACTTGGCCTTGTGTTATGACTTTAGCCTCTGGTTCAATGACTTTCCTAATTAGGTAATTACTGTATGTTGTGGAGGTAGTGAATTGTGAAGCACAGCTCTCCTTTTGATCCAAAAACAGTCTCTTTTTTCACCGTGAATTTTGCTAGCGGACTCTGAAAGTGCAACATATTTATTTCTTTTTAAAACAGCCCTGCACTCATCTGTATTATTATTTTTCAGCATGATGTTTTACATGCTGTTTAGCTCAGGATATGTGATGAAACAGTGAGCCATAACAACCCAAGTCCTAAGAGCATTTGGATAGTGTGTAATGTCATGTCATGCTACTCTTATTTCATTTGCAATGTGTCTTGACCTCCAAAGTCCTCACTAAATCTCAAGAGAATAATAAATCAATCAAGGTTTATTTGCCTTGAGGTAACCGTTTTTTCTTTAAACGTTATATCTCCCTGGAGTCAAAAGTGCTTCACAAGTCAGTAAAACAAAACACATTACAAAGACATAGTACTGTACTTCAATTGATAAAGATACACCAAGACATCAATAAAAAGCCTGTCTTTAAAAACAGGATTGGAGACACCTTAAACCAACCAACTTTATATGCATAGAAAGGCTATATTGTTGATCCTGTGGGCAGAACTGCAAAAGCTTTGTCATCCTTGGTCTTAAATTTTTAGGAAAAAAAATCACTGAGTCCTGTGTGTGGGGTTTGGAGATCATGAAATTAAGCTGGGGCTTGATTAAAAATAACTTTATAGTTGATCAACATAATCTTAAAACTTGAGTACAGTGCGGATGTGATACACTAAGTGACCAGAAAGATACTGTCATGCAATCTAATGCAACATATTCATTGTTGATGACATTGTGTCATAGAGGTGTTTATTAAATGCTACTTTGTAGGCTCTATTTTATGGTGATGTGGTTTTTAAATGCATAAGATGTTTCTAATATGTTTGTGTCTACATATATGTAAATGAGGTGGACAAAACATTAGAAGCTTTGGTAGCACTTTTAATTCCATCTCGGTAATAACAAGGTAATAGTGGATGTGTATCTAGGTAATATTAGCGAGAAATCTTTGTAACAGGATAATAAGGAGCTCAAAACAAAGGGACAGTAATGGAGAAACACATCTAAAGATAACACTGAGGCAGAACTATTTGGCTATAGGATAGTAAAATTTTGGTAACAATACAGTAAACTACTAATAATGAGGTAATATCAGTGTAATATTTTGATTAAAAATTGTAATATTGTGACATTGATGGGGTAATAATGACATAATATAGGTTTGTGTTTTCAAAATATCATAGACTGCTATCAGTGTATTACCTTCAAAATCACATGAAAATTCTTGAAAGTCAAATTTGGTATTGTGTGGTAATAAATTCCTCTTCTCTTATGTTCCAAACATTCACTTTTGTTTGACTTTTGTTTCATCTTTTTCAGTAGAAGGGATACATTTTTGGAATGCCCTACCAACAGAAATAAAAACACAAACTGATCTGAAAACGTTTAATGAAAAGGTGAAACACTGGCTGAAACAAAACCAAACCTGCAATCACTGATCAGTGATCATGCACATGTGCACGCACACATGCACATGGACATGTACAAACAGATAGATAAACAGAAACATATAGATAAACAAACATACATACATACTCATAAAGACTATGTGCATGCATGTACACCAACACACACATTGATAAACATTATGCACATATACACATATTGCCATGAATTAGGGAACATACACATGTGCACACATACGCAACACATGTAAATTGATTGTTATGTGATGTAAATACTGTTGTTATTGAGAATGTCACTATTTATTATGAGCTTTATTTAAGTATATTGTGAGTATTTTTGAGTAAAGCCTAACCAGGGACAGGGGTCGTAAATTAGCCTTGGCTAGAAATCCTATATGCAATACATCTGTTTCATGTTATTTTAACCTGTTACAATGTTTTTTGCATCATCCCTGACATATAGACTTATAAATAAAATAAATGAGGTAATACTGTAAAAATTCTACATGATTTTTACATGCTATGATTTGTTGGAAAATGCATAACTATCCACTACTTTTAATATACTGCAATATACAGTGTAATAACATTAATATAACAGCCCTGCAACAAATGGAGAGCTGTTGTATTGCATTGCCATCACATTGTTGTTGTGTATAGTGTTTCTATTTTCTGGTCATGTTAGTTTATATTAAAATAAAACTGATAAGCATAACATGCAATAAAATAATTTTTATGGTGTTCTGGAGTCTATTTGTGGGACACCTTAAAAATGGAAAAACAAACAAAAACAGAACACATGACTGCACTTTGTTCGCTTTTGTAGTTTCAATCTTAGTGTTGCAGGCAAGTGGTGGTCTTTGACACCTAAAAAAAATTCTTTTTGTCCCTTATTCCTTTTCCCACTTTGGTGTAATTCAAGGTGAGTCACCTCAATACCAAATGGTTGCATGTATGAAAAAAAAAAACTCCCAAAAAATAGCACCTTTCAAACATAAAGCTCCTCCATGCACAATCACCAAATTAGGGTCCAATGTGTCATCTGTGCTCATTGCAGTTAAATTTGTCCGATGAAGTACCTAAAATCCCTCAAATCCCAGGATTAACCTTTGGACAATGGAGATTTGCATTGCAGTCACAAACCCATGATCAACAGAGATGATGAGTGCCATAAGGCTTCTCTTCCCCTAAGAGGCTTATATATCATGGAAGGTCATTTATTTCTTCCTGTGTCTGGATATATGGCTTTTACAGTACAATTGTGAAGCATGTGGCAAAGAGCCACAGAGGTCCTCTGAAAGGCAAAATAGTAGTAAAACAAATATAGGAGAAATACAGTATTTCTAACGAAAAAAGTAAAGCCCTTAAATAAAGCTCAACACCCAAATACTTTTGAAATCCTCAAATTAGTATTGAGGATTTTTTAGGATTTTATACCTTTATCAGTTAGCAACAGAAGAGAGACGACAGGTCATTTTCTGTGTGACAAAGACATCCATGTGAATGACGCTATCTAACTGATCTCATATCTGATCGTCTCATCCTAAATAAGGACCATGTCTGGCTTACTTACCCAAAACAACAGTGACCAGTTAATAACTTCATCCCAAAATGGCTTTACAAGTTATCAAGATACATTCGTTTTTCTTAATTTATTTTTTATTTCTTTTTGTAGAGCTATGCCTGTGCAGGAACAAGTAGTGTTGCTGTTGTAGTTTCTCATCCAATCTGGCAGAGCATCCAAACGTGAAAACAGTGAAGCTTTATAGTTTATCATGTCCTTGAGACCTCTTGCATGCATTTATACTCATGTCTGCTTGAGAACCTGGCACTCTTTGATAATCAGAGATGTGTAAAATTGCCAACACAGAGATACAAGGTGAACATGAGTGCAATACCACACACACACTTACAGTAATTATTGCACTTAGTTACCAGTATAAAAGAACTCTTCAGTTGATGTGGATATTTTATAAATTGAAAATCTGCCCCAGGATGAGATATTGAAAGGAAATCAGTTAGCCTGTGTTGTCTGCCTTTTTCCTGTGGATCACTATAACTGTGAAATAGGATGATTAAATGAACAGTCCTAATCTACCTGTATTGCCTTTTGTGCTCTGTTACCAAAGCTGTATTCATCTACACTAATCCATGGTTGTTATTAATAGTATTGTATACCAGTATTCAATTCTCACCATCACAGCTTGTAATTAAAATGAAAATCAAACTATGCAATTTTAAGGTGTGTAAATATATTAACCAATACATATTTCTTTCAATTGAAAATCAAGGTGTCTAGATTCATAAAACCCAGCTTGTTAATCAGAAAAATATCCAGTTGGGGGCACAAACCTCTGAGGCTTGGTTGAAAACATTATCCATTTGTCTGGCTAATCAATGCACTTACACACTGTAAAACAATAATAATACATAATAAGTATGTACAATAGACATGTCAGTCCTTTGAAGAGGGAAAGAGGAATACATACCCACAATTAAGGCTAAAATTTGGCACCATGTAAAGAAAAAAATGAGCTTATTGAAAAGCTAACACTCATTTTCACATAAGCAATTCATCTGAAGTTCATGACAGTACGACTAATCCCTGTCGCAAAATAATAATGCATTAGTTTACTTAAACTGGTCAAACTGGAAATGTGTGAGTGTGAAAGGGTCTTTTTCTTGTGAAACCAACCATAATGATTATGATTGTTTAACAGTGAACATGTTGGATCAAGTCATCATCTACTTTTACACTGTGAAAAAAATATTTTAGTAAATATCAGGTTTCTGATGCACTGTAGAAAACAAGTGTGCATCCATTCAAAACACATTAACATGCATTGTATATGTGCTGGTTCACAACTTTTTGTACTAGTTTTTAATTTATTTAATTTTCTAGTAAGTAAGTCACACAGATCACATGCCACCATTACATTTGAATATTTTGCAAATGATGACTGTACTTGAAAAAGCATCTTAGTTGTTTGCTTAAATGCTTAAAAAGACATAGGCTTATGTTCTCCTGATATGCAAGCTCTTGCAGTGGTGCAAGTGAGTACTGTAACTGTTGCAAAGTTGTGTGATTAAATTCAAAAATTCTTTGGGAGGATGTCAGGATGGATGGTTTGGCGTACAAAATGTGGACGTTGATACTGTTATGACTTGGCTGAAGTGGCCACAACAAAAAAGGGAGACACACATAACTTTTAACAAAACAGAAATTGAATCAACCAATTAAACCAAATTAAAGCCAAATTAAGATTTAACTAAGTATATAGGGCATGGGTTGTGAATATCAGTAACATTAGTGGTGTATGGTGTGCATGAGTGTAAGATGTGTGTATGTCTTGTAAGATCCAAGAAAGTAAAGCGTATGAAACCTAAGGCAACATAACTGAACCAAAACAGGTGCCTGTAGAGAGCTGCAAGCAGCAGCAGCAGGGAGCAGTCAGAGGAGGGTGAGAGAGTGCCACAGCTGCAGCCCGGACTTTAACAACTCTGCAACCCTGTAGGCCCTCAGGTGTTGCCAGTTGCCTGAACGAACACCTGCAGAGACAGAGCAGGTAAATCACAAGGCCAAATGAAAGACGACACTAGGGGTCGTCACAACGCACACAGTAGTTACAACTATTACTACTACTTTAAGTCACCCAGTTTAAGTTGTTGAAGAGAAAAATACTATTCATTCATTTTCCTGCATCCATATTTTAATTGCCAGCCCAGGGATTTCAAACTGTGGGTAATTGCCTCAATTTTGTGCATGCATGCACACAAAAAAGTGAATCCAGCAAAGAGCTTGTAAATGTGGGGAGAAAAGGAGAATAACTATCCTCTTAACTCAAGGATTAGGTGAGAAACCACACTTCCCTCCAATAGACAGTCAAGTGAGGCCTTTTTGTTTGACTTACACAGATAAATTTGGTTAAATTGGAAAAACAGATGAAACAAACACTTGTGTACAACACTTTTTCATGAGTGAATGTAGAGTTGGCTGAACTTGAGCCATATGGCAGATGAGTGTGGGCCCGCAGGAAAACCTGAGAGCAAACGAGCCACGTCATGAGCACTTATCTCTCTGCCCACCTGTTCATATCTCTATCTCTCTGTCCTTTAATCAACCTTCCCACTATATTGTCTGTCTGTCTCTCACCTTACCTACCAAAACTCTCATTTCCTTTTGTACATACTCAGTACGCTTACTCTACAGAGTATACTGCATATGTGATTTATAATTCTGCAAGCACATATTTCTGCCTCTGCACTACCCACCTCCAAACATGGCATGCCTTTTCAATTAAGATGTAGCAGATCACTGATCAGCATCAATCAAAGGGGGCAAATGAGAGAAATTATGATACACCATTTTTTTCCTCCTGAAAAACTGCAGCACATTTTCTTCACCAAATTAGGTTAGCAGACTTAGTTCCCCTTGACAGAGGAAACAGCTTCCTGAAATGCATGAATGGCTGATATTAACAAGGAGGGCTCATCTGGCACTCCATTAACTCAGACTGATGTTACAGCTCAGTTAGACAGATAGACAGACAATCTGACCATATAGGGAATCTCCCTTTAAAAGCTTTTATACTTCTTTTTTCCAGGAGTGGAAGGAGAGATACTTTACTTAGACAATACTTCATATACTTTCAACACTCATTCACTCTTAGTGTGAACGGAAAAGGGCAGTGTAGTCTAATTTGATACTTTTTCCTCTTGTATATTTTCTGAGTGAGTCTTGCTGACATTTACAGCACGATAGAGAAAACAGGTAATTTGCATATTGGATAAATGTTCAAAATGATAACTATAACTGTATGATTACTATGAAGCCAACACATCCACCTGGTTAAATACAGAGGAAAACAAACTGAATGACAGGTAAGACTAGGATTAGAGTTGCATTGATAGCCACACCCATAACCCCAAGGGATGCCCTGTACACAGTGGAGCTGGCATGTGTATTGTACACACTGGTGGTTCTGAACCAGGTCTATCTGAAAAGCATTATTAGCCAAATTACATAAACAAATATCAGAATTGATATTTACGTCAGTTTTTGCCCCTCTTCTGGGGACATCTGAGGATCCCTGGCTTTACTTTTCAAAGTATTGGAGAATCAAAAAGCTGAGAGAAACAGAAATCCTGACATTTCAGGGGTAAATTAAGTTCAACAAACCATCCTTAGTGAACAGAATAAGAAAATAAACAGACTAAAAGTGCAGTTTATTAAATATATTGATAACACTCTATTTTACGGTACACTAATAAAACGTAATAAGACGTACTTTGTATCAAATTAGACAATTAGACATGGGCTGGAAGGTTGAACTCTCTCTCAAGTGGTTAGGGTTAGGCTTAAGGATAGGGTTATGTAAAGGTTAAGGTTAGGGTTAGGTTAAGGTTAAGATTACCATACAACATCTTCTTCTGGCCTATCCAATCTAGCACCAACCAATGTACATGCTGCTTGCAACAGAACCAAGAAGACAGAAATGGTGCAGAAATAATGCTGTTGGGTAAGTTTGCTTTTATGTTGGTGTGTATATTCTGTAACGCTCATATTGATGAAGAGTTCAGTGATTTAGAGCCTCTGTTTTCCTCACAGCGTTCTGACGAGGACTGTTGGCAGCTGTGGCTGTTGACATCCTGGAGTTAGCATTAGCATTAGCCTGCTTCAGTGCCT
Organism: Thunnus albacares; assembly: GCF_914725855.1. Taxonomy (NCBI): domain Eukaryota; kingdom Metazoa; phylum Chordata; class Actinopteri; order Scombriformes; family Scombridae; genus Thunnus; species Thunnus albacares. Next base: position 26,933,378 of record NC_058106.1, read on the forward strand.
CGATGGAAACTGGAGAAAGCGCATCATATGGAATTAAAAGAGTTAAGAATTCAAATTTTTAGATTATCTACAAGAAACTGTACTTTTGATGATCATCCTTTTCTGTGTTCATCCAAATAAAATACTGTTGCACATCATTATTGACAATTGTTGGTTATGTATAGTTTATTTTCAGGATTATCTTGAAAGTGACACATTGTTAAGATGTATAACAGACGTCCAGGCAGACAGGATGTTGGTTGGACCATTTTAGAATATAAAGCATATCAAATTGTTAATCATATAGGATGTATAAAGCTGCAGAATGCACACACAATGTGCACAAAACTTTAGCAGAACAGCTGAATAGGCCTGTTGATGATGGTAAGGACATTTTTCGACGTGGCTGGGACCCCCAGGAAGGATGTCCAGCATGGGACCAGCCAAAGGTGTGTCTGAAGTAGCAGATATGTGATTTCAATTTAGTTTACAGTATAGTACTATTTTAATGTGTCGCAAATTGCCCTCTTAGAAAGTCTAAGAAGGCTCTAGCAATGGGGAATAAAGATGCAATGTACTGGCAGCTTCCATAATGTTACTAGGGTTAGATAGTGACTAATGTCCAAGTGGTCTGATGTCTAAGTAGTCTGCAGCATTTGTTACCAGACTACAGTGTACAGGACCAGCCAAAGAGGGTGTATGTCTCAAGTAACAGATATGTGATTTCACTTTAGTTTACGGTACAGTTTGTGAAAGAAAATTGAATAGTGGGTTATCATTTTATAAATCTTTTGTATATATGTTAGAAATGTTTTAAAACTAAGGAGTCAGTGTTTGTTATCAACTGAATGTGATGTAATGTCATTATCATTTTGGTGAAGAAATCCTACTCCTAGGCTAGTTGAACTCTTGAACCTGTTTCTATCTGAGGATTGCTTGCTGACCTCTGGGGTTAGCTTGAGATATCTTTGTCTTAAGCCTACTGTTTTAGAGACCACACTTGTTTGTAAGAGGGTGTAATGGTTTGTGGAAGTGTCCATTTAGGGACCAGACTGTTTTTAGCTTTGCGTCTGGAGAGGTATGAAGCTGTCTAGTTTGGGTTAACAATCTTTAGAGAAAGGGCCAGCTGAACAACATGCTTTCTCTCCAAAAATACAAGATAATTGTATTTTTGTTTGTGTTTGGACATTTGTATAATTGTTACTGATGATGTGATGGATTGTACAGTGTCTACAACTGCTTCAACAAGTAACAATGTTTAATGCTTTCTCTATGTCTCCATGTGCCTCTTTCTCAAGAGAAAATTTCCACAACAAGTTCTGTTGTAATGTGTCACAAATTACCCTCTAAGAAAGTCAAATAGGGATCTAACAGTGGGAAATAAAGATCCAATGTCCTGTCAGCTTCCATAGTCTAATGTTACTGGATTCGGATAGTGACATGGCATTAAATGGTCTGATGTCTTAACTGGTATGGGAGTAGAGTATTGAGGAAGCATGTATTAGGCTATATAGCCTATTATCTACAAACTCTACGAGACTCCAGAGAACATCCAGGCTATGAGGGACATGTGAAGTAGTGACCAGATATCACCTCATGTGGTTTGACTTTAGTTTACGGTAGTTATCTTCTAATGAGCAACAAATGACCCCGTAAGAAAGTGAAACTATGTTAACTAAAGGCCAAATAAATGTCTCTGAACTCTCAGTGTTTTGTGTGACTATTATAAAGGCTATGCCCCATAAAATATAGCATTAAATTAGTCTCATTACAGCCTGTGTTGTCTAATTAGGCTATGATAGGTCCATGTTGGTAGCATTAAATTTGGTGTCTAATTACAGCATAATTTTGTAGTAAGGGTAGAATAGCATCTAACTAGCATATTTTGGAATTGGTATGACATTGTAGATATTTGATTTCTAATTAGACTATGATCTTGTAAAATGGTGTCTAATAGTGTATTAGGATCTCCTATTTGGTTTCTAATTAGTGTATAACTTGGTATAGTATGTAAGTATAGTATATTTTTGGTCTAATATGGCATTATATGCAGTTTCTAATTATAGCATAATTTAGGTGTACGATTTCTAATCAGGAATTTGTTTACTGTCCAATAAAGAACATATTTCTAGTTTTTGTCTAAATTGCTACAAAGTACTGCTTATTGCCTCCTATTAGTGTACTGTAAATAAAGGGCGACCAATATATGGCCTTGAAACTTATGAAATGACATATCACCAGCCTGTGGCTGAAAATGATCATTACATTTTTCTATCTTTTTTTAAGATAATTTTTTTTGACATTTCTGCCTTTATTTGACAGTCACTAGTGAAGAGACAGACAAGAAGCTGGACTTGAAGCAGGATGTTGTGATTATGTGGCTGACACGGTAACCATTTGACTACCTGGGTACTCCATTATGTTATTCTTAATCAGTACTGCTGAGGTTCCTTTGAGGGTCTCTGTAGCTCTGTTTGATATCAGTCTGAAGAGAGCAAGTGGAGACAAAGAGTAGGTCAAGTGTAAAGGAAAACAAGTGGATGGGGAGTGAGTGGTCTGTGAATCTGAGCTCCCTTTGTAAACACAAATACTTATATTCCAGCTGGTGTTGTAGTCAACTGACCAGAAAATATGGTTTCATTAAAAATTCTCTACTTGTTAGTTCATTTCCTTTCAGAAATTTAGCTCCTGCTTGAATTGGACACTAGCATGTGCGAGCAAATATAGCACATCGTTCTGGAGGCAAACACTTCAGCAGTTGGTGTGGGTGAACATTATTGCTCCAAGGAATGGCTAATTTACTCAAGTTTCAATCAGTCTCATTAGGGCTATGAATATATTAACTTTCTAATTTTTTGAAAGCAAAACTTGTAATTCACACAGAATTTTGTAAAATAAAGTGTAAAGCATGCATCACAGTATACTCTGTGATACACGCAATACTTTTAGATATTTTCAGATTTTCAGTTATGGAGAAAGAGAACATGTAATTTTAAGAATTTCTAACAAGGTAATTGAAATTTTTTGTGGAAAAAAACATATTAGACAAATTATTATTCAAAGCAGAGTTTTTCATGTCTTAAAACATTTCAGTAGGGGATCATTAACAAGAGACAAAGAGGTCCTGTCTTACCATCATCAGATGCAATATGTCTGGAACCTGTAGACGAATGCATTAGGACAAAAAACAAACGAAGAAAGAAAATGTGTAATTGTTAAAGAAACTTACCAAAGTATTACTTCATGCAGATGATGCAATGTAAGGTCAAGATTATTTTTTTTAAAACCTGTCTAAACCTGTCTAAGGATATAGCACATGTAGGTTCAGAATTTTTAATCTGTCTCAATACAATACTCACATACATGTATCTTATGTACTTTGAGAGTTACTGGTCACTATAATGTATCCTCCTCTCCATACTGACCGTGAAGTGATCTCTTCCTAAGGCCACAAAACTGACCATATTTACTATGTGCAAAAAACATTCTAAAAAATCTAAAATTGAAGCCAGTATGTCTGAATTTGTGGGTTATAGCAATATGTGAACCATGGGTTACAGTGGTGAAGGTAACAGAGGAAGCCTAAAGCCATAAACCACATTTTTGAGTCAAATGAACTTTAAAACAAGTGGTGAAACAAATTGTTTATTTGACTGTGTTAGTATCTGAGTCAGAGATAGGTAGATGGACATGTTAATTCAAGCAATGCCAAAGAACAGTTTGATGCATGTTGGACCCAAAGCCTCAGTTGTACAGTCCCTAAAAGTAAAATATGTGAAAATATATCACTATAAAATTGAAATTAATATGAAAAAACTCACCTGTTGCTGACGATATAGGCACCGTGTCACACCCTCAACAACTAAATCTTGTTTACCAGCCCAGACTGTCACGTAATGAGTGCAGAGTTCAAAAATATGCTGCATCTTCATTTTCTCCATCACTTGTGAAATCCAGCTAAAACAGGTTTGTTCTGGAAGAGTTCTTCCATTGGGCAACACTACATAGAGGTCAACAAATGACTTGAGTCTGTGTCTCATCTCTGACTGGCTAGTTAGGCTAATGACCTGTCAATTGCACATCAAAAGTGACGCCTGGGGAAGCATTCCACGTCTGTGAAAAAACAGTTTAACACTGTTCAAAACATGGATGTTTTTACCAGCTTCATAGCTTTAGATTAAAATCATTATGAAAATAAGGAACTATGGTGACATTGAAGCTGGTTACTTATTTACATGTGTTATAATTCATGCTAATGCCTAAATACATTGTTTTGTTATACAAATATTTCAATGTATATTTCCACAAGATCATTGTATTACAAAACAGGCGATTATATTTTACTGAGGAAATGAATAAAAAGAAAAACACAGAAATTAATAATTTGTTAGATGGAATTAAAATGTTTATGTATCAAGCAAAACTTTGAAAATATCATTTTTATATACTATCTGATTACATTTTTGCTGAAAAGAAAAGCTAAAAGTGTTCAAAATTAAGAAGAAAGAACATTACCAACACTGAGTAACAATAGTGTCTCTGACACTGGCCCACCATAGATGCAGAAATCTTGAGCAGTGCATCATGGTTACTGTCACTGTTAGAACAGAATCTCTAAAGACTTTTAATGATAATTGAATGAACCTGCTGTATAATAAATACTGTCTCCACAGAGGTCTGGATAGTATTTTACTATATGATTGACAAATGAGCAGCTGGTTATCATAACATAGTAACTGTAAATGTGCTGAATGTATCCAAATGGTCTACACAAAATCTTTTTTCCATTTTGTGCCATACTCACAATTTAATTTGCTGAACATGGAAAATTCTATCTGAAATATCTCATAAAAATCTTGAATGACGTCAGAAACACTAATCCTAACGCATAATTATTAGCTTACTTTTTTGTTTGTAGTAGCCATGGGAACAGTAATTAAAACAACATTGTCCAAATGAATGACCTAAATATGGTGGCAGGACAGGATAGTATTGAATCTTTAGTGGTTGTGGGAAAAAAATAAGTTTCTCAGAAATACACTGCTGTAGTTAATTCTTTGGAAGCCTCTGCGTGGTTTGCTGAGGATGAAACTGGATGAAAGTGAGAGAAAAATAGGGACGGAGGAATAAAGGAAATTAGTAACTTAATCCACAGCAGGATCAAAAGAGTGCGATTGGATTATATTTTGTTGCATCACAGCAAATGAAAGATGTTTTAGATCAAAGGCAGTGATTTTCAGCGAGAGAATATGGAGATGCATTATTGAAGATGATGAACAAAGTGTGTGTGTGTGTGTGTGTGTGTGTGTGTGGAGGGGGGGGGTTGTATTTGATGTCATAACTTGGGAAATGTAGCCTCTCCTATTCACTAGACCAGTGTAACCCAACACGGGCCTCTCATTGTTGTCTTTATTTGTTTGATTTCAAGGCAGGGACATTACAATAAAGCCAATATGGAAATGGGATCGGGCTGCGACTGATGGTAATTACTTTCTGTCTACACCATTAAGAATTTAATGTAATTTCAGATAGACTTTCCCGGAGAGAGAGAGAGAGAGAGAGAGAGAGAGAGAGGTGTGTGTGTGGGGGGGTGGGGCTGGGTGTGTTGGCTATCTATGTGTTACGAAGTAAAACATGCACAAGACAGCATAAGCCAGCTCCACTTGAGCTAACAAGAAATGTGTACATCCTGCTATGTACAGTGTAATGTCTTGTAGTCTTAACACCTCCTCTGCCTGACAATTATGTTTCTTTAACAACCTGTATATGAAATACAGAAGAATAATCCCCAAGGTCACAAAGAGTTCAAGAACCTGATTTAAGCCAAGTCACCCCTCCACTGTCCATTCTGCCCTGGTCTGAAGATGCCTGTCTGTCAGCGGGATTACTGCAGCAGGAGGTGATCGCTCATGTAGAAAAGCTGTGGAGTGTGTCAGTCTGGGTGACCTCTCTCTCCAGCTGTTTGTAGCCACGTAAAACTCAGATTTTCATCAGATCAATTCATGTAATGAGACAGAGATTTCTAATAACACTCTTGAAGGTTAAAAACAATCAACGTTAGGGTTAAGGGTCATTTTGAGGATCATGTTGGATAGCGGAATGTATGGATCAAATTGCTATTTGATACTGTACAGCAGGATCTTGCTAGGACTGATGACATAAGCCGCAGATTTGAATTTCAGCAGTCAAATCTGGATTTTTATACAGTATCTACAGTAAGAAGTTAATATATTGTGTCTAAATGAGTACCTTTTAAGTGTGTTCATTTTTATACCTATATAATTCTCATAATTTTCATTTTTTGAAGTGTTGATTCCAAAGTATTTTTTTAGCTGAAGGTTTAAAGGAACAGAAGGTATTCCAGGTATGTTGTCCAACCACTGTATATCAGAATAAGCAGACTGTATAAAAATAATAAGAATTGTTGCTCCTGAATCTTGTAACCAACTAAATAAAGAACACCCAAATAACGAACAAAAGCACAAATTCTATATGATTTAATTTTCTGGATATAAGATGACTAATGCATTAACACAATAGTATCTGCACAAAAGTGATGTTATGATCAAACCTTACCACTTATTAACCAGACCCAGTGTTTGTTATTGCACACAGGAGCGTACTTTGTCATCATAACAGCTGGGTTTAAGCTATGATATGTCTAAAGGGCTTGTATGACTGTTGTGTGTTTCCTTTCCCAAGAAGCTGAAGGAAAATGACTAATCAAAAGAGTTGGAGTGGGTGGAAGAGAAAGTTTATACAGTGAACTAAACCTCCATTGTTATTATTGCAATAAATCACATGCTGTAATTGTTTGGTCAGTGTAAAAAAACAAATGTAGAACTGTGCAGAGTACATCTTAGATTGTCATTTGGCTGCAAACAACCATTCCCTGGGCAGCTGACTTATTTATTGTAGGCAGATATGGAATGCATCACCAAGGTATTGATTCTGTTAGATAAATGGAAAGGTTTGATCATGACATAGCACCTGGCTGGCCAAAGGTACAGAATTTGAACCTGATCCTGGAGGATCACAAATTACTGAATGCTGGTGTGCCATATTTTATATGAAGTTTTCTGGATATTTTCCTGCACATGGATTGTAAAAAGTATCCACAAATATGCCTTGAACTTTAGATGATAATTCCAAAGACCTTTCGTAAGGGATAACTCAATGCTTAACTGGATTTATGGTAAGATTTTAAATAAAATCACCATAAATGAGATGGAATTATTGGATAATGGAATAGCATTCTCAGTGTAAACATAAAATCAGATTTTTATCACATTCAGAGATGAATTTTGTAACTCCAGAAAGGAGGCTGCATTGACATATTTAACTTCTTTCTGCTCATTGCCCTTGTCAGTAAGGGTATCCTTCTCTTGCTCTCTCTTTTTCTTTCTCCATCCTCTCTCTCTCTCTCACTGTGCTTACACGATTTGTTCTATTGATCTCAAACAACTTGACAATTAAGCAAAATGCCTTTTGAACCTGCCCAAGATGTTAAACATATTACAAATCTGACTGTTCATCCAAAAAAAGATTTGTTAGTGATCATAAATCAACAACAAAGCCAGTTACACTTGCTCTATCACATAAGGCAGATGAGATGTGTTTCTTTTTGTCTTAAAAGACAGTACTGTGTGCATAATGAATGTCATTTTGCAACCTATTTGTGTAATGCACAGTTCGGCCAGAGGTGATTACTGAGGATTACACTGAGCTGCTCCTGATGTGCTCTGTACTTGCATGACATGCTCTGGTCTTGAAATGCTGATTATAACTTGAGATGTGTGAATACATTCTCAGTACAGGTTTGTTTGCATGTTTCCTGTTTTGTAAGAGCCAAACCTGAACAGGTTTAAAGGACATATAATACAACTGAGTTCTTTGCTTGGGAGCGTGCATAGTTGACATCAGTTCACAATGCTTTTGTGTCTACATTCATAGCAAACATGTGCAAAATAAACATAGACAGAGGGCAAGGAAAGAGTAGCTTTGTAAAGCAGACAGCCTATGAGTTCATCTGGTGGAAGAGAAAGTGTCAAAACCACTCTCACAGTTTCTTGTAGTACATAGTATAGTTCCAGGAGTGTAATTATTGCCAATACCACTCAAGAAAGGTGCAAAATGCAGCTTAGACTGAATTGATTTGATCCTCAGATAATCCTGACAGGAGCAGCTGTAGCTACAAGTCAGCATACTGTTTTCCTTCTACATGTGACTCTGGGTGTTACCTCACCAGCCCTGACCTATGCAGGTGATGACAACAGCAAAGCAGGCTCTCAGGCTTTTGATCTTTAACGGTTTCATCTCGATCTGAGGTACAATGCGGTAGTTAATTTGTACACCAGTTTTAATCTTTTCTAAAGAGGTTGCAATGTAAATTTGACTAAACCTGAGTGCCTAACAACACACACATGCATAAATATAGAATTTGAGTTACAGATGGACAATTTGTATACTGTGTTTTAAGATTGTTTCCTTGATGTTTACAATCATTGCCAATGTGAAGAAAACTTAAGCAGCATCAGAAAACAGAAAATAGATATAGATGTTGTCTTTGTGCACTGAATATACATATATACATATATATAAGATATACAGTATGTAGATTATATCAATAAAAAAGAAAACTGTCCAATATATTATAAAAATAAAGCGTTTTTAATAGTTACTTTGATTTTCTTTCACAAACACTTAGCATTTTTTCACAGACACATTGATAATTGTATGTTTGTATAAAGGAGGGTGATGTAACTTAAAGCAGTTTAATGAAGTATTTTAATAATGAAAGCTTGGACACAATTCAAATTGATCAGCCTGATGAGAATATGTGACTTTTTGCCATACTGAAATGGCATTGAAAGGTTTTACATACATTTCATTATGGTAACTGCTGTGTGCCTTTACAGAATGTAAGTCAGCTTGTTATCATACAGAAATGACAAAACAAACTCAACTCACTTGTACTCAAAGTAAGTGGAGCTTGAGTTGAGATTGTTTTGTCAACTGCTGTCAAGAATAAACTGTCAAATTCATCATATAGAATGCTTTAAAAAGGTATTTGTGCATAGTGTGTTAGTATATAAACAACACAGCTATAGATTTTGATGTACATTGACACAGTGGGCTCTCCAGTGTTGATGGGCCTTCCCTGGGTAAATCAATTCCAAAATGTATAATATTTAGAATATAGCTGAAATTTGTATTTAAAAGATAGATACAGTATATTTAGATTCCTGATACCATGATACTTGGTAATGTAAAGAGATGCAATTTTTCTAAAACAGTAAAGAAACAAACATTTATTGTGCCTTGAACTGTGTTTTTTCCTTTTCATGCCAATGAAAAAAGTTTTATATAAAGTTGAAAAATACATTGTACAATATTTACATAGGACTGAAGATTGTGTAATCTTCAATGAGTTGCTCTTGTTCTTCTGATATTACTGAATGCCAATACTGAATTTATTGCTAGCTTTGGTTTTCTGACACATAATAGTACATCCGATATGAGTCATAAAGGGTGTATTATAAAAAGTAGCACTGGGAATTGTACTGCATGCCCATTTCAATGAAAAATCCTGCCATTTAAATCAAATTACAATATATTGCTGACAATAACAACAAATGTATTACCAAGAAAAAAGAGCAACTTCATGTAAGAGCAACACTTCTCACAGTAAGTTTTGTAAACATTCATGTAAACAGTGGAGATATTTGGATGTGTGGACAACTGAATATCAGATGTTTGAGATCTGCCTGAGCTTCCTGTTCACACCCTGCATCGAGTCATTCTTCATTTTTAAAGGTATTTCCACTTCTGATCGTTTCTTCCTGTGCTTTTTAAACCTCTTACAGCATATGTAAGATGTCAGTGTGACAACTGAGAAGAATAGCCCCAGACATGTCACTGAAAGAGCTATGAGGACAGGCTGACAGGAGAACAGCTCATACCTCTCAGGCCCCTCTGTCATCTGACCAATATACCAAGGCCTCTCCTCTACCTCAATGTCAGCCTCTTTGGTCAGCAGACTCTGGATGTAGCTCTCGTTGCTCACTGTTTCATTGACAAAGAAGTTAACCATGACTGTTGAGTAAAGTGGCTCTGGCTGACCATGATCACTGACCTTCACCAGAAGGCTGTAGAGGCCGCGGTTGCTGAGCTCCCTCTTCAATGTGATATTTCCTGTTTCTGGGTCAATGGCAAATGACCCTGGCTCACCACCTTTCCTCTTTATGATGCTATAGGCAATCACAGCATTCATGCCTGTATCCTTATCCACAGCGTACACCTCTGTGATCGACGTCCCTGGTAGGGTATTGGGGAGCACCAGCATGTAGGACTGATTGGACTGGGGGAAAAGGACAATGGGTGGGTTGTCATTAACATCCAGCAGCAGCACGGTCACCATTGTGACACAGGAAAGTGCAGGCTCTCCACCATCAACGGCCTCAATCCACAGCTGGTATGTCCCCTGTTGCTCACGGTCTAGTGAGGTCTTGGCCCTGAGTGCGCCTTTGCCTGTGTCAATTAAGAAGATGTCACTGCCATTCAGGATAGAAAGAGCCACCCAGCCATTTTCCCCAGCATCAGCATCTGTCACAGAGAGGACTCCGATCTCACCGTACCCTGGAAAGTTCTCCGGCACGAAGAAGGTGAAGTCCTTATTGATGAAGCGTGGACTGTTGTCATTGCGGTCTTGCACGGTCACCACCACAGTTGCAATTGACTCCCTCCTGGGTGTCCCCTGGTCCACTGCTCTCACTATGAACCGGTATGTCTCTTTCTCCTCGCGATCCAGTGATGTGGCCACAGTCAGAACACCTGTCACACGATCTACAACAAAGATCCCAGGGGCGTCACCTCCAAGGAGATAGATGACCTCCCCTCGGCTTTCACTGTCCTGGTCTGTGGCTTGCAGCTGGGTTAGAAAGGTATTTGGCGGATTGTTCTCCTCTATAGATAGTTCTATCAAAGACTGCTGAAACACTGGAGCATTGTCATTCTCATCCAATACTTGCACTTTGAGGAAGGTCTTGATGACAAGCCCCCGTGTGTTCTTAGCAACCACAATTAGCTCATACTCCTGTGTCTTCTCATAGTCCAGCGGCTCAGTAGTCTCTAGCAGGTATTCATTTTTCAAAAGCTGATAGGGGCCAAGCCTGAAGGGACCAGTACCCTCCAAATGACAGTCCACCCTTTGGTTCCTGTCAATGTTTTTGACAGTAAAAAAAGCGATTGGAGAAAACACTGGCTCAGACTCCTTTATTGTCACCACTCCATCCTTTTCTGGTGCAATATACCGGGGTATGACAGAAGGTGGTCCTGTCACAACTTTAATGATATGAACAGTAACGGTGGCAACAGCAGGTATACAACCAGGTCCATTGGCCAGAACAGTGAGTTTGTAAAACGTGGCTGTGCCAGTGTCTATTTTCCCTGCTAGCTTGATGACCCCTGTGATTCTGTCCAAATGGAACAAGTTCCTGGTATCCCTTGGCACACGTTCACTGTAAGCATAGCTGATCTGAGCATTAGCACCAAGGTCAGGGTCAAAAGCATGTAGACGTGCCAAATGTGCCCCTTTGGTGGTATTCCCATGCAGAGTGACATTAATGTGTGACTCAGTGAATTGGGGGCAGTTATCGTTCACATCTGTGATGACAATTTTTAAAGTAGCTGCGCCAAGTAGAGGGGGGGTCCCTCCATCCTCTGCGATGATATCTGTAATGTATTCAGCCTGTGTCTCTCTGTCCAAAGCTTCTGTCACAATGAGAAAGGGTGTCAGCTCACCCCCATCATTCTCCTCAACATCCAGTGTGAACATGCCAAAGTCATTAACAAGCCAGTAGGTCTGCACTCCATGAAGACCCAGGTCTGGGTCAACTGCTGACTGCTCCACTGCATAACGAGCATTGATGGGTGTGTTTTCTGGGATAGACATAGAGATCTCATCCACAGGGAACTTTGGCCTGTTGTCGTTCACATCCTCAATAACGATCTTAACTTTCACCAGCTGAAAATACTGCTGAGGCAACACAAACACATCCAGTGCGAGCACACATCCCTGTCCCTCTGCGTTATCAGGACAGAGTGTCTCCCTGTCAATCTCTGTAGCAGATGTGTAAAGCTCTCCGGTGGTATTATTTAGGTTCACATACTGTCCACTGACCTTCTTTTGAGGCAGACTGAATAAAAAGGGGGGCTCAACCGTGAAATCCAAATTTAAGTCTACTCCAATGGCCCCTATGAAGGTCCCCCTGGGTAATCCCTCCTTTATCTTATAGATGAGCTCTTTAGCTTGGCTGAAATTTGCAAAACAGGAAAGAGGGCTGGTGTAAAGCAAGATGATGCACAATCCCTGTAATACAAGATAATTACAGATAATACAGTTTAATAAAAGATATGCAGAATTGTGTTCAGCAGTTGAATGAGATTTGCAAAATGAGTTATTTCTGATTCTATATTAGCAGTTGTAAACCCATTTGGGCACTTGCACCAATGATTTAAACTGTAATCATAACACTTAACTCTCATTTTGATTATCATTCTAACTACTCAATCCACAAAGGGTTTTAAGTTTATCTGTATAGGTTAAAGTGCTAAAAATGACACAAGAGTAAAAACAGCATATTGTAGAGGCAGAGGGGCCTAGTCATGTCTTAATAGACAACTTAATAATATTAAACAATATTCACACTATTAAAAAAGGTACATGTAGTTGTGTAAAAGTGTGTCTATAAAGTTAAATATTATAAGACTTACCCATATTCCTCCTCTTTTGCTAAGGCTGAGGTGTTTGCTGTTGAACATGTTTATGTCCTAGTCCAGCACTTTCCACTTATAGCAGGAAGAGTGGCAGCTTAAGTAACCCAGGCATTTTGAGTATTGAGCAGCGCAGACCTCTGCTGAGTGCTATGCCTTATTGCTGTCTGACTTGAACAACTCATTCATCCTAGTGCTGGCTCAGGACACTCCCACCATATGCAAATCAGTCCCTCATGCTAACCAATGAGAGCTGATAGCCACTGGGAAATCTACTTGAGTTCACAGATTCCTTTTCACACAAGCTATCAAAGCACATCGAAACACACCTGCATTTTGTGTACACACATATGTTGTCACAAGCAGCAGGATACCTACCACATATTCCTGTGGCGGAGTGAAAGCATATGATCACCATTTGAGCTTATAATGACATGGGAGACTAAGCAAGATGTAAAATATCCACAGCTAAGAGATTACTTTAATCCAGTATTAGTTTAAAAAAAAAAAAATAACAGATGAAAAAAATAGTACAGAATGAATTACAGTATATGTATGATGATATGATGATGATGTACGATGTTTCTGACAACATCTGGTATTTTACTTTTAAATATATTTACAGATAGAAAGATAGATTATGACAGCATTTAAACAGAGGTTGTTACTCTGTAGTTTACAAACATTGCAACCATAACCAAACTGTAACAGAGCTTTTATGTATACTGTATGCTGCACATGCATTAAATTATTGCAAAGGAAACTAAAAACGATCATAAATAAAGCCAACAGAGAGGTGATCTTGGCATCATAAGTGGTGCTATGGTCTGATTCTGGATTGAGCCTTTAACTAAATCAACCCCCTAATCCCCATGTGTTCTGAATGCCGGGCCAGCTGTTTGCTGGGATTGGAAGCATACTGCTCAGAGAAATTGAGTGATTGAAGTTCTGTGGAAAAGGGCGGATTGAGACAGTCGAACACACTCATTTTGTCTTATGTGTGGTTTGAGTTGGATCTTTACTGTCAGTCCTCATAAGAGTCTGGATGGACAATACCAAGCTTACACTATTCATGCATTTTATTTCCTTTGTTATTTTGAGAGAATATGTAAACAGGAAAAATCTGCGGTGTTTTTATGAAACACTTTGCATAATATGCAGCATATTTCAGTGACGTAGACAGTTTGAGTTTATTAATATGGATCATCAACAAATCCCTCTTGCCTCCAGTCTCTAGAGTTGTTTTTGTCCGTGCGCTGAGCTCAAAAATATTTCTGTAAACAGAGACTGTAGGCACAGTAGGCTGGGAGGCTTTAGAGTGTGGGAAAGAAGCAGATCAAATGAGGGTCATTTAAGAGCTGCCCTGAGGTGCAGAGTGTCTGAGGTGTTCAGCTATTGATCATTTATAGTCAGTCCAGAGCAGCTATAGATGACACAACAAAAGCAACATTATTAGTATGTAATGTTGTGAAACAAATTACATTTTAATGTGCTCATTTTCTATAAAAAAAGTATTAGATTGGGTATGGAGCAGTAGAGTTTGTATAAAGACACTACCCTTAACATTTCATTGAATCATTTATAACCATAGAACATGACTAATATTAATACTTTGAGACTGTTTTATTAAAGCAATTCTGGCCACAGCTTTTTTTTGTGTGCTGAATCCATCCTGACCTTGACTGAATGTTCTCCCCTGTCTTCATTTATCTTGGACCACAATAATAAAATGTGTTACAATATGTTATTGTTAAGGCTTATGATTGTGTTATGTTGCTGTGTCTTTGTCATCAGTTCCACAATCAGTGTTTATTAACTGTTGATTCAAACATAAATAAATAAGATCTGCTGTGGAAAAAAAGTCAACCATGAAACATAGGGAGACTGGAATAAAAGACCCCAAATCCATTCCGTCACAAAATAATTACATCATCCATGTGGAACAGAAGATAAGTTTATACAATGTAATGCAGTATCCTGGGATCAGTGACCTTTGTTGTATTTCATCCAACTTTCTTTATCTCCATTTTTTCTCTCATTCTCCATTGTTATTTGTATGATAATGAAAAATGTGATAAAACAGTCCAAAAATGTGAGTGAGTTTTTTAAAATTGCCTTTATCATCTGCAATATTTGTGATTAACAGCTTTACAACATGTCAAGTGCATTCTTTCAACTAAAGTTTGTATGTTTTCCCCTGATGGTGAATTTTGTAATGTAATCCTGTGTGTAAATTGTGGTGGCCTGACCAAAAAAACCCTACAAAGTTTGACTAAGGCCAAGAGGCTGTATTACTTTGGTCTTAATTGCATCATTTGCTGCTCTGAGTCTGTGCGAGATGAGGCTGCGTAATCTCTGCCCAGATTTCCTAACAGATGTCCTGGTAACCTTGGTCCTTTCTTTTAATCAAAGTGCTGCTAAGCTATCTTGATAGCTGTGGGACAGCTCCATGGCTGTTAAGTAAGATGGATATGACCACACAAAATGATCAAGTCAGGAGAAATAGTAGCTCAAAAACTTTGATTAAGAATCTGTGTGGCATCATTAAATTAAGAAACATTAAAAACTGTGCTGTGCACTACAAATGTCTTCCACTGGGAGTTTTTCATTCTATTTAAGCAATTTGACATTTTCAAAAGTAGACAGTACATGCACATATATATATTTAAATATAAAAGGCAAACAGATAGTTTACATTGCCAGGAGCAGCTTGCCCAAAATACTACATAATACTTGTTAAGAAATTAAGTTTCATTTAGGTTCATAGCCTGCTATATAACAAATCTGTCACATTGCTTTGACCTGCTCTAATCAGGCCCCCCCTTGGGCCCATTAGTGCAACTGCGAAAATGCCTCAGAACTCTGCGGAGCTGCACTGCTTGACTAAATTTGATAAGTTGGACGTGTGATAAATTGTCTGAGACACGTATTGCACAAATGAACCAAATGGCCAAAAAAACATTGAACTGTGTTTAGACTAATTACTGTAACTTTTAAAAAGCCAAAAACCAGAAGCCAGTTGATTTGGTTTGTTATCGAGCCAGCTGGAAACACTGCTTCTAAAGTTTTATATCATTCCAGAAATATGCATCAAAGGCTGTGTTGTTAATTCTAATGAAATGACTGTAGAATTGTCTCCTGGCAAATCAATGCACTACAGTCAGACACACTTGTTTTATAACATGTAATTAATCAAACCTTCATTTCCTGTGTATATCACAAAGCAATAACTGCTGCAAATTGAACACAGATTTCAGTTTAATAGAGAACCCCACCGAGTCTATCCAACAGGGCAGAAATCTCATTCTGTCCTCATATATTTTATCAGACAGAGTTGAGACTGAACTTAGGCAGAAAGGCCATGGGACGTACTACTCAAGGTTCTGCTTTACTTTGCAATACCTGGATACAAAATGGACACTATTAGCATATAGATATTCTCTCTTGATGAAGTCCCAGTATGTACTTTTAGCACCAAGATTGGCACATGCAAGAGGGTATAATAACACAACAACTATCCTCTCCTCTATCTTCATTTCTGTCTTGGAACAACTTTGTCCAGCCTGGTGCACTCCGGTATATATTAGCCACAGTGCAGCTGCATCCCTCAGTCTCAAGGGGATAGACTTCATTATTCTCCACTATATGGGTAGCAATCAACAAGCAGGGATAGAGGAGAGTAGATTTTTGATTAGTTATATCTTTTTGCAAAAAGAGTTATGGTGGAAATAACCAGAACAACAAATGTCTACTTCTCTGGTTCACTTTAATCTGCAATGTCGTTCTTGCTCTGTCACTGCCATCTACTGGTTGAATTAACAAAAAATGAATAAGTAATGTTTCAAGTGATGTTTCAGGGACACACACTATATATAGTATCAATATCAGTGTTTATCACATAACTGGTCCAGATCCATAAAGCTTTGCTTGCCTGTTTCTGGTTGGGCCCATAATGCAATTTGGAACAAATTCTACTGCTTTGTTTTCACTATGGCCTTTGTTCTACAGCATGATTAGATTAGTACAAATGTGAAAGTTGAAACCACAGCTGAAAACTTGTAAGAGTACTTATTCCTGATAAGTATATGATTTGTCATTTTACCTGTGGAGATCCAATTTTCTCAAATAGGGAAAGGTACAAAGGAAAAAATGTTTGAAAATGTCTCTGTGGCTTGCCATCATGGAACCAATTTTGGTGCAAAATGGAGCTGTCCCAACATAATATTATACTACACAATTTCTGAACCCCAAAGGTCTATTTCTATTAACTGAAAAAATACTCAACTGCTCTCCCTTTTTCTCCTCACACCTCCCTGCTGCTCCTCTCCTCCTCCACTCTTCTCTCCCATCAGTTTTCTCCCTTTCTGCTCTTGTCAGCTGCTAAAGATGCATCCTGGCATGAACGTGAGAAAGCTCATCTGGAGGAGCGGGACAGAAACAGGGAGCGAGGATAAAATAACACGAAAACCTTGTGAGCTTGTGTTTGATAGGCAGACAGACAGAGAAAGTGATGGTAAGATAGTGTGAGAGTGTTAAACCTTGGTGTGGTGTGACTGTGCCTTTATGCCTCTGCAGGTGCAGGCTGGATGTATCATTGAGAACAGGTGCTGTGGTAGAATATATGCCCCTCACAGCTGCAGCCAAGGAGATTACTAGCCAGGCTTCCCAGTAATGAAGTTTCTATCGATTGGCCCACCACAGGTTCTTGTTTCTGCCTGCTAACAGTGTGACTATTTCAAAGCCTCAATTTGAGGTTTTTGAGTACACCAATTAAAGTATAAAATGGAGTTTCCGGGAGGGTACAATTTGCTGATGGAAAATAATCTCATAGCAACTTCTTACACTTCCATAACTCAAAACTGAAGTCAATTTTTGCTTCATCAGTGTAATCCATTTTGCTCTGGAATTGCTCTCAAGCAACACTTCACATTCACTGTTGTTTTTTTCTTCTTGTGTTTCTGCTACTGTGAAGAGACATGAGAACAGATGTAAGCCTCAACTCATTTGACTGCTGATATTATTTAAATGTATTGCAGCAGTTTCAACCATAGCAAGTTTAACTACATCATGTAAATTGCAGTATTCTAGTATATTCTTGTGTATTTTTCTAAAACGTATGGGAAATATTCTACCCATAAGGGCCAGAAAGAATGATTAAAAGATTAAAAGAAAAAAGGAAAAAGGAAAAAAGAACATGTGCATTATAATGAAAAAACACTCCCATGTCTGAGTGAATAAAGCTCAGTGAGTATTTTCATATCAAATATTAATTTCCTCTATGATAATGAAGCAGGATTACTTCTCATTATCTTCTTCTTATCTAACATACAAATCTATCCATACATTGTCTCTATGACAAGAAAATCCTCTCCATCATCTTGTACAAATCATAACAGTTTGAGACCTCAGTCACAGGAGCAGCATACATTTCATTTACAGTAAATAATTATTGTCTTTCTTCATGTCCCTTATTTTCAATTGACCTCCTCAGTGTGAGGTCACAGCTGGCCATCTGTGTCAAGAGAACTATTTTCTCAGACAAGGGTGAAATGTTAATCTTACCTTAACAGTAGGCAGCTACTGGGGACCGTTCAATTAGTCTTTGCCATTTGCCAATAGTGTGTTCTTAATGTAATGCTATTCGTATGGGTAATATGTGCATATACACTGCATGTATATGTGTGGCACTTAACATGACATCCTTACCTGAATGGTGTATTGATGCAAAGGGCATATTAGTTGTAATTCTGACATGCACAATAGTGAAAGGACATCTGTAAAAAGCCATTTTGTAATACATATACATATAAAAGTCAGAGAAAATATGATTGTTTCTTGTTTTTTGAATTACTTTAACACATAACTAAAATATTTTTGTAATAAAGACACATTATGTATTCATAGATGCAAATAAGACTTAGAACCCACAATTTAAATGTAGTGAGATTGGAGCATATGTTCCAAATCTATGCGTAAGAATTTACATACATACTATATGTGCATCTGTATGCAATAAATTAATTTAACTTATTGCATCTGTTCTACATCCATCTGTTTTTGCATGCAAACTCATTTACAAGAAGGAACAACCTCCAAAACACCATATATGGTTACCAACGTCCCTTAAAAATGTATAATAGCCTTAATGTAGTACTTGTGAGAACATGTAGCAAATGAGAAAGATTAAAAAAAAAACATGAAACCATGAAATTCGAGTATTGCTAAACTGTGTTCAGCTAAAGCAGATATGTTTTATGTAGCAAAATAATACATAAAAGGCTTTGGCAGGGGTGAAAGAAAAATGTGACCTTAAAGTGATGACAAATTATGGTGCTGAAAAGAGACATTGAGCACAGTCCCACTTGAGAGTCTTCCATAGATGATGAAATAGTAAAAGTTACTGTAAAGATGTCTTTGAAAAGAATAAACCCTGAAGACAACTCTTTCAACCACAACTGAGGTTGAATAACTTAATTTCAGACTTCAAATTTCAGAGCAAGAAATCTAGTTTTAAAT
Source organism: Thunnus albacares (assembly GCF_914725855.1). NCBI lineage: Eukaryota > Metazoa > Chordata > Actinopteri > Scombriformes > Scombridae > Thunnus > Thunnus albacares. The sequence goes on from NC_058106.1 coordinate 26,952,647, forward strand.
GAAACTCACCTAAAAATGTTGAATTAAACCATGTCTGATGGTTAACAACAGTGTTGGAGTTTTGGTGTCTGTAGTTTATGAAATGATTTACCCTTGGGTACACTCGTCTAACCGGAGGGGCTTCTTTTTTTTATCTTTATGGTGATTCAAAATGCACACCCATTCTTATGCACAAGCAGAAATAGATGATTATGATTTTTGAGTTGAGTGTACTGTGCACATGCATGGATGAAAAATGACGCCCCTGATTTTTAACCAGCTGAACTATGGAGGATTTCTCAGCTGCATCAGCTCTCACACAGAAAATAACTAGATATGAAGTTCAATTGAGGACATCAGCTGGATCAGAATGTTTATCAAATTTTTGAAATGTAACTCTACATTACTGACATTATTTTAGTCTGCATGCTGCCTCTTTTAAGTTTATATCATTTTGTCATTTTGCCAGTGTGAACATGTGTCTTGGTGTAAAACATTTAAGTACTGTATGGTAACCAGTTTGGACTTTTTAACTTTAAGGAAACTTTTGTCTCCACAGATTAATTAAATCGGAATATTTTGCAGATTCTTCCTTCAGCCCGATGTTCTTTCTGTCTCTGATCTTTTGAGTTCAACTGCACTGAACATGTAGTCTGGTGGTTAAGTACACCTCACAAGAACACTGAACAGGAATATTGAGATGATGCATCGAATCCCAGCAGAAACAGAAGGAGTCACACAAAGTACATTCATTCTTTTTTTTATATATTCACTTGTCTGCAAAAAAGAATCAGCATCAGTTCACATTTGCTAGCTTCGTTGCAGAGGTGGGCTTTGGTGGTTTTGATCTCCACCTTAGCATGAAGGTCCTGTATTTTAATTGAATGTGCTAATGTGCTAATGTGCTCACTTGAAGATATCCAGTGAAGGACAAAATGAGAGATCCCAAGTGAAAAAGTGTGAGTGAGTGTAAACTATGCATAAATGCCCTGGGGGATCTGCATAAATGCTATTTCAGATTTTGAGAGGTGGGTAAAAAGGATTTATCTGCATTTAGCTTCTGCTATGCCCCTGCATGGCCTCTTGAAAGGACGCTTTAAATCTTGGATCTGAGGTTACTGTTTGTTACCATCACTTGGTCACTGGAGCCACAAAGTCCAAATTAGGGGCAACATAAAAGGCTGTCATAAAATCTGTGCCTGGGCATTTCTCGAACACATCAGATATTCACAGCTTGAAGGGTTGAAGGGTGGGGGTGGGGGGGGGGGTTACTTACTGTAGAGACAAGTTGAGAGTTTAGCATCTTACCGTGGCAGCTGGCACCTCTATTAATGTTACAACACATACATGACTCACATATGACCTCAAGGTCTCTTTTTGTGACTCTAACAGAAGAGGCTAGGGATCTAGAACAATATCCCAGGAACAGCACTGTGCTGTAGCATGATCTTTTTAGCTAAAGTTGGAACAACAGTTGGAAAAATTACCTTGCAAGGCAGCTGGATTCGTGAGATCATGAGATCACACAAGAATCCACCGGTGTTCGGACCAACCAGCCTCCTATGAGGATTCTCGTGTGATCTCGTGATCTTGTGAATCCAGCTGCCTCACACAGTGATAGACAGACGGTTCATCCAATCACCTGCTAAGTATTTTTGTGAAAGTGCCTGCCCTTTTCCGAACTGTTTCCAAGGACGACTTCTCAGATGGTTCTGTGTAACAAACCATCTGGCATGTCAGGTTACTGAAAAGCACCTGAAAAGCTCCCCACACAAAGGTGCAGTCAAGTGACTCATTATGACTGAGTCACCAAAATATGAAAAGGGGACAGATGAGAACTAATTGCATGCCAGGTAGCTGAAGTCGAGCCCCGCCCCTCCATGTGCTGTGACAAAAATGCACCCATGGCGGTGAGATCATTCTTGAAGGCACAGCACTTGACAGTTAAGAGCAACGCACTGTGCTCAGCACACACATGTGCAAAAGGTCATCACTCCAATTCCTCCCATGTTCTGGATGTCCAAAATACTTGATGTGCACCTGAAAAATACAGAATCAGAATACATGCAAGTCCAGTATTTTGTTGAATATTACTAAATGAATGTGCACATGTTTAGCAAATCAAGATCCATGTGTCCTTTCTACTTAAAATAAATTGATACAAAAATCCTATAAGCTGCCAGTGGGCATTGTTATCTGCTTAGCTTTGGACTGTCAAGATTTTGTCTGTTTGTTAAAGGTTTTATAGAGACAGTATGGTTTTATAACCAGTCAAGAAGGACACAAGCACAATACTGGCTGAATCATAAAGATTTCACCAGGAAGATATTTGAAGCCAGTACAGTGCAGCTTCAGTAATTGGAAATGACAAACCTGCCTCAGCTATTTGCTAATGCAGCTGATGTTCAGCAATACATCATCGGGATGCTGTTGTTGTGTTGTTTTTATTGGGAACGCTGAAGTGGTCTGATGTGACAGTGTGAGTGTAGATCTTGTGAGACAATGGACTCGCTCAAGGTCATATCTGACTAGACATTATGGCAGAGCCTATCTGACTGTCTGAGGTGGGGTCTGGGGAGGCACAGGGGGAATAAATACAGTATGTGCTTTCTGTCCTCTCCCTGCATTCCCCTCTGTGGTTAGCATGCTGAGTAGGGACCTCTAAGATACATTTTGCTTCATCTTTTTGATTACTTAATGTTCTGCACTTACTTGCTAACATTTGTGCACTGGTATGCAGGCAGCTTTATTTGCACAGTTTGTTTCCTGTTCTTTCTGTGTGCACATGGGCATTATGCATTTGGATCAGCATGGGAACAGCCTGCACTAAACTACATAATTCTATGCCAGCAAGCTCTCCAGGTGATGTATGTCCTTCTGCCCTCTGGAGAGTTACGAGCGGGATGGAACGAAGGCAGAATGTGGATCCTCTAGTGTCCTTTTGATGGCATCTTTATTACCTATTTGTGACATTAGATCGAGAGCCCAAGGAAACTGCCAGGGAAGAGAAGGCTGTGTATCTGCTTCTGTATGTGCGTATGGGTACATATGTATATGTGTGTGAAGGAGACTGGAGGAGGAAAATGGGGAAGAGGACAAAACAGTTGGTGATCCTGGACAGAAAAGCAAAGGTTAAGTAAAGATGAATTGGGCATGACGAGAAGAAAGTAGGCAAAAAGGAAGTGGAACAGAGGTTGAGATGGAATGGGGCACTTGGGAGGAGGGGCATCAGATGAAAAGGGTATTTTCTCTCCCAGGGGTCAAGCTGTCAGAGCAACTCGGTGGCATTTGTTGTCCCACCTTTCCACTGTGACCTTACATTAAGCCAAGGGGAAACAAGAGACAGGCACACTGGCTTATCATCAATATCACATCTGACACCACCTCTCTCTCGCTCTCTCAAACAGACACATGCCAACCTATCAGTCCATGATGTGCACTTGCAAAGCCAGACTGCAATCTGCAGGCTCAGTTTTCACTGCAGGATTTAGGCCTGGAAAAGCAAACTGTGGGGAGTGTTTAATTGATGACTTGCTGCCTCTAAACTCCACAACCTCGTGAACACCTGTTTTCACTAGATGTTATGGATATAAAATGAATCATGATTCAGACACTATGTGGCTTATTTCACAGATGTATTCAGAACCTAATTTCATAAACTATGACAAATGTGATATTTCAGGAATAGCTGACGTTTTTTTTTTTTTTTTTAATTTAAAAATCATTGGTAAAGGCCAGTGACAGCCCAGTGAATGGTGCATTTGTGCTGTCAGGTGTAGGAGAGATTTATATTGATGTCTAAGTGAAGAAGAGAACTGTCAATCATCTACTGTACAGCCTAGCTGAAATAATATCTGTCTCAAGCAAATGCCTATTAGCAAATACCATCTGTCTCAAGCCTAGGATTGTGAGGATAAATCATCTTGACCTCTACATTTATCAAACCTGTTAAACCTCTGTGGATTATGGAAACTGATTTTCATAACCAATAATTATGAAGAAATTCTCATTTTACAAATTCCTGCAATACAAGGTTCCTTTAAAAACATTTTTTATTTATGAGGTCAATGTAGAAAATATATCAATTCTTGTCATAGAGTAATAAGACAGTGAACACCTTCACCCGCTTCCAAACACCTCTCCCTTGCTATCACACACACATTCACATTTCAACCCCCACATTGTTCATCCTTCATCCCCCATTGTTCACGAGAAACAAAAAAAGACCTCCAAATGATGAATTCCCTAGTAACCTGTCTCAACTGTCCTCCCTCTGTTTGATTGTCAGCATCGTTTACCCCTGCCATATTTTCTCACTTTGCTAATTTACCCGCAAGGTGAGAGGATGCTGGGAAGCTCCTAAAAGTCCTCTGGCTCCAGATGTCTGGACCAGATGTCCCATTATTTCTGCAGTGGTCCTGTGATTTTATTTTTATCTGTTTCCAGCTCTTTGCACCTTTACTAACCCTGTGTCACACACACACACACACACACACACACAGACTCACACACATACTGTACACATACCACAATAGACTGTTGGACACTCGCAAACTGTGCACAAATACATACACATGAATGCAAATGGATTCACTGACGAAAACATCCTTTGGGATTTGCACCACGTTTAGGATTTATTAAAACATATCCTAATTAAAAGTTAACAAGAAAAGTGTGTACCCTCTATTTACCAACTTAATTCAACATATGTTCTTTTCCAACTTGTATGTTATTCTAAGAGAATGTAAATGAGCCTTCCAATTACACACCCTATTAGATAGATGACAACTTGCCACAGTAACCATGGCGTGGTTTTGTCGTTGCTATGCAGTACACACAAAAACTGGTGCAGAACCTATAGCTTTTTGATAAGTGTCAATGTTCATAGTCACAATAGCAATTTACATCAATCACTTAATTACTTAACAGTTAAGGATTGTTAATATCTACTTGAAGGAATAATTCAGATTTTCACATGAGAAATTATCAAGTTGTTATGTGAATCTGACCATGGCATGTTTTGGTAGGGCTGGATGATATCACTTAAATTGTACAAACAAATAAATTGTCACATTTAGCTTTGTGACAAACTGAAAGCACTGAAAGGGAAATTAATGCACTGATTCCCTTTCAGTGCCGTTTTACCTCTCATTTGCTTGTCCTGATTAATAGCACTATAACCAGTACAAAAATCTGATCTTCTGGACTGTGCACTAATTGTTTATTTAATCATCTGCTTAGATGTAACTAGTTATTGTAGTTACATTCAGTTTGAAATATGAGCATATTTTGGTCTGTAGGAGATTCATAATGTCAGTAATTTAATACATGTAGGTCACTGTCCACCCTTATTCACACTGTATTTCTAAGAGAATTCCAGGAGCACAAAATTGATTCAAGAGAAAGCTATATTTAATCAATATTTAATTAGTTTATTTAAAAAAAATACATCTAGTAAAATATCATCATTGCATTCTTAGAAATCTCTCATGACTCCATCTGTGTATCAAAACAAACATTTATGGGGTCTGTGCCTAAAAACTTCTTCTGCAATGTGTGCCATGTTCTCTTTGGTGTAGGTATCAGGGTGGCATCAGGCTGGTTAAGAAAATGTAATTTGCATCATTTAGCTGTCAGCCCGAGCAGGAGGTTTTTGCACCGTTAATAGGTATGGTGGAACACACAAACCCTCAGAACGTACACATGCTTTACAGCTCCCACCATGAAAAAGCGCACAACTACCTTAATTAAGTCTTTCATTGTACTCATCTGTGAAGCACCTTTCAGATGTGCGTTTTGATCACATTGCTGTAATGCAACTGCTTGTAACTAATGAGCAGCATCCATTCATGGAGCTCCTGCTGAGCTAGCCACCACTAGATGGCAGTGAAGCACTGTGTCAAATATGTGCCTCGCCATTATGTGTTTGCCGTTGTCACTGTTGGTTGGTCCTATCTTATCTTCTCTCAGATCCTTCTTTCCCATTGTAGCACGGGAAGATAAAACCTGCCAGTGCAGACCGGTATCATTTAGGGATCTGTTGCTGCTGACAGCACACGGATAGTTAGAGCAGAGATAGAGAAAGTGAGAGAGAGGGAGAGAAGAGGAAAGTGAGAGGAGAGGACACCGAGAGAAGGAAAGCAAGGGAGAGATAGAAGAGAGGGGTAGCAGCAGAGTAATTGGCCTGAGATGTGCTGCTAATGCAGCCTCATCGTCATTGTATTCTTTCTACAAGCACACTCTCCTGTCTGTTAACCATACACACCCTGTTTCTAGCTACAATCTCCTCCCTCCTCACTCTTTCTTTTCTTCCGCTTGACTCTCTCCTTTACCACAGTCATTCAAAGCACCTTCTGTCCTCTTTGACCTTCTCAAGTTGCCTGACCCTCTCTTCCTACACTTCCCGTCCTCGCCCTTTGCATACGGCACCTCTTGGTTTGTCTTCATCTGACACCTCTAAGGAATGAGCATCAGGGATGAGCACCTACAGGTTGAAGGGCAAGAGGACTCCCACAGGGACTTCTGTTCAGCTTTGACCTCTTTGTGCTTCCTGGCTGCTGGCTGGAGAAGGGGGCTGTGAAACTGCTTAACATAGTCACAGCAAATGTTTTTTGTCATTTACAGAAGATGTTCTACATATAACAATTAAAAACTATTGGATTTTTTAAAAATTATTCTGACTAATTACTCATTTTGGTTAAAAATCACATATATTTTTGGTTCCTTGTTTGGTTTGATAATCATCTCTACATTCTAAGATGCAAAACTAAGAGTCTACCAGTCTGATTCTATGGTCATGCAGCTTGATACACCCAAGAACACTAAAGTGGTTTTAACCAATTGAGCGACTGACAGTCTTTAGAGCCATGAGCTCTCACTATACAGGCTAAAATGGTTGAGATTAAAACAATGCGAACCAATAGCTAGCACTAGCATGACAAAACAAATGAAATGGTGTCCTCTGTGATGCAAGAAAGACTCTAAAAGCTCTCTAGATAGAGGATGCGACATATACAGTGATTGTGCTTTATGGCATTAATTTACAGGACCGGCCATCGCATTCCCTCTTCTTCATCTACCTTACTTAAGCTTATGTTTACATGCACGAGCTCAAACCACAAGATAAATTTACAATATACAATAATTGTAGTGTAGTATCACAAGATTATACTGAACATTAGACTATTTTACGGTAACAAAAACCCACAGCCTTGTCCTATACTACCTAAACAGCTATACAGCCTTCAAATGTATGTGATGCTCTGTGATAAGTAATCTGTGATCTGTATGTGAATAAGCACATGGATGGCACATTCCTTAAGATTTGTGTGTGATTTAAAAAGTGTAAAATAGTGTTTTGCACTTAAAGATCTTTTTGCATCTTCAAGCAGAAACTTTGCAACTGGCTATTGCATTAAGAGTTTTCTACATTCACACTGAAAATTAGGCCAAAGCAATCAGAAAAAAGCTGTAAAAGGCAGCACTCTGAACTGTTAAGATTCACATTGTTCTAACCCCAACCCACACACACGCACACACAAATAATTGGATCCTACACACTGCTCACAAGGGGGGACCCATCTGGAGGGGATGTTTATGTGTGTGTTTGTGAGTGTGTGTGTGTGTTATAACTAAGGTACATTTCTCTTGCAGTCTACCCTTAGGCCCTGGGCTACATTTGCTCCCATCCATCAGCCAGATGAGCTGTGTCCTTTTAACATTGCTGACAGCATGGAAAAAATAAACTCAGACAATATATTTATTTGTAGATTAGGACCTAAATCAATAACCCCTTTGGAGACAAAGGGTAATGTTGCTAACGGAAACAGACGGCACTTATATTAGAATTTAATAATGACAACTTTGGAGTTCCTCCACAAGGAAAAAATGCCCCTTTACTCAAACTCCACTGTCATCATCTTTGTCATTATGCACGTGTAAAGAGTATATGCTTCAGTGACAGACAAAGATATGCTGCGCTGCTCATGTCAAAACAGAGAAAATCGTGTATGTTTGTGTTAATGTGTGTGTCACTTGCTGCTGTGGATGTATACACATTTCTGCTGGAAATCTGGCCATGTGTGTATTTAGAGCGCTTCTTCCACTGTCACCTTCCACACTCTATTACCTAGTACAATGGCTCCTGTTTGTGCTCAGCCTTCATTGTGAAGAATTATTCCTTATTCACATGATGTGTTTGTGTAAGCGAATATGTCTGTGATATTGTTTGTGTGGGGGCCAAGCAGTGTTAATCAGATGTTTACAAGCACTGCATAGTAAATGTCTTTGCCAGTTAAGGCTGAGAATTGCTGTACAAGCTTGGAAGAACACATTACCTAATTTCCAAATGAAACCACTATTTAGACGTGCACCACTTCAGTGAATGGTATGATACAGTGGTTTGACAAAAAACACAGTTGTGTGTGACTTTTGGGCTAATTTTTCTGCACCTCTTTAACATTTCTGGTATGCCTGTTTTTGACTATTATATAATTTAGGATTACACTATATTCCTTGAATGAAAGGTCACATTTTAAGATATTTTGCAGATGCATTTTTATTTTTTAAAATGAGGTGGACATTTATCAGCAACATGTATAATGGGAGTTTTGAATTGAATGAGATTCTATCTATCTTTCTAACAGCAGAATATAACACTCTCCAACACAACTCCATGCCTAACAAAATAGGTTATGCATAAAAAAACCCAAAATCTAGGCTGGCATGAAATAGCTGAGCCCTCAAATTACTAAACAAAACAGTTTAAGCCAATGGTTACCACTTAATTCAACAGCATGAACATCCCATCCTTTAGACATCCAGAGACATTATTGATTAAATGAATTTATAACTGATATAGCACATCCAATTTATCATGAGAACGAGAAGATATCTGAGAACTCATAAGAACATTCAAGACGCATGCAAGCAAATTTATATTGTGTTCTGAATGAAATACTTTTATATAAAACACAGTACATGTGCCTTAGATAAATATACAGTCTGTAGGATGACTATAGCCCCACTTGTAATGTAGCTCATTTCTCTCCAAGGCTAATTATGTTAGTTCATATCTTGATCACACCCAGCTTTTAATGAGAGAAAAAAAATACAGTGCTGTCAAAGAAATCTCCATAGCCATAAAACTCTTCTCATTTTTTCTTTAAAAAAAGCTATTGCCCACCCACCATGCCAGGCCATCCACACATTTCCACTTCAGTGGTGCACACCAAACAACTTCTCTCTACGCTGCAGGCAACAGTTGCTGATGTACCTTTATTTCCATCCTGATTCCCATTTGCTTTCAAGTGCCACTACTTCCCATGTCTACGAGTCTGTCCATCTCCCTGGGGGGTACGCACATCTCCTGAGCTTCCCTCTATTCCTCTCCCTGTTTCGTTTCAGACACTTTCATAAAGGTCAGATACCTACAGGGCTGTGAAGATGGGCGGATGTGGAAGAGGGGAATAAAGTTACACCTGCAACTCATAAACAGCCCAATCACAACCTGAAGGACAAATGATGCAACGGTCAAGTCAACTGGTCAAGTGGATTCAGTCATGGCAATCATCAACTAAAATAGATGCATGGTGGCAATATGGGCATGGATGAATGGTTGGCTCAGCTGGTCATGCATATGTGTGATATGATTAGATTGCATATTGAGTGCATTTGAGCTTATAGGTTTGTGTGTGTGTGTGTAGGCATATGTAAGGGGTCTGCAATTGTCTTCTGAGGGCCATTATAGTGGAAACCACAGAAGAAAGTGCAACGAGTGACCAGAAAAATAGAAACACCTGTGCAATGTTAAGTGTTTGTTGACACAACTCCTGTAGTTCTTTGTGTGTTCACTCAGCTCTATGCTAAGATTGGGCTGCATTATATCAAAACTGTCTCTAATATTCTCTCCACCTAGTTTACATATATAGAGGAACAAAATTGTAAATGCAATAAACACATTTTAAATTAACGCATATTAAGACATTAAGTCTTAGAAATCATCATAAAGTTGAATTGAAAGTTCAAGTGACAAGTATGTTAATACTGTATATACCATCAACATTGGATTCATTATACCTGGATTGTATTAAAATGTATCGCAGGCACTATTTTTCATTCCTTGTCACTGAGATAAATGAAATACGTCACCTACTAAAAGTGAATAAAAGTTCTGTGGAGATATCATTCACCATAAAGCGTCTACAGTGTGATCATTTTCCAGCATCTCTTTATTGCTATCTATTCCTTTTACATCCCCTGTTTGACCTTGTATCTTTTGTTTTATCCTTTCAGCTCCCCCTCTTTATACCATAGTTATCCTCTTTATCATTCCATCCAACCTTTTCCTCCCATTGCATCTCAGCATCTACAGCTCTGTTCTATTTACCATTGCTGCCTAGTTTCTATCTTCTCTCTCTCATCCCTTCACGCCCTCCAGCCAATTTCCCCACAGTCCCCTTTCCAACATCTAGTTTTCTCTCTATATCACCGCTGATCTACCTTTCATGCTGGGCTCCTACACGGTCTGATGCCCTCCCTCTGTGTTTATGCTGTATGTGTGTTATTTGTATCCCCCTACCTGCCATAGTAAAACTCATTGCTTTGTGTAAGGCCCCACTGGCCCCACCCAAACCACTCACTATGCTGGCTGTCACAGGGGCCAGGCCACTGAAGATTACACTTCACTGAACAAGAAGCCTCTCTACAGGCCTATTCCCAGCAGATGTGGCTAATGCAGCCTATTATCACTGTGCCCCCATGCTTTCTCTTCATGTCTCTTTTTCCACTCCATTTTATTCTTATATTTAAAGCTACAATCTGTTATGTGAAGATAGGTCATCTCTAGTAAAGGCAAACTGTTTGTTTTTGTCATCTTTTTGTAGTGTTTCTGGAGAGTGTACATTATTAGAGAGTGATATACAACCCTTTTCATCAAATTTGACAGGTTTAACTCTTTGACCCAGCATCGTCCAATAAGATCGCTCCTTTTCCACCGGAAGTCCCACTGTCCTGTTGAACTGTTTGACATAGTGGTCATCCAATCAGATCGTTCCACGTCACCAGCTTCTGAACTCCAGTTCTCCGCCTCCCTGACCAATCAGATCGTTCCATGTCACCAGGTCCCACCTTCCTGTTTCCTGCCCCCTGAGCCATCCAAAATAGGGTGGTCCTAAACACCAGTTTAATGAGTCAGTGCTTGGGGGACATTGTTCGACCACAATTGCTCTTCTTTAGCACGGTTTATACTCATGTTTTATAATTCTTCAGTTCAATTAAAAACTGAAAAGTTGTAGGGTTCAATACTTAAAAAGATCTTGAATATACAGTCTTGACTTTCTCTTTGACTTTTTCATGTGTCTGTGGTATGTGTGAATCATCTTTGAGGTTTTTGGCACCTGGGACCAAAAAGTGTATGGGAAAAATGCAAAGTATATGAGAAAATACGAGGTATGTGGGAAAAATGCCAAGTATATAGGAAAACGCAAGGTATGTTGGAAAAAAAGCGAAATCCATAGACGTGAGGTGGTGGAAGGTGAAGGGTCAACCAAGAGCCCAGACACACTACTTAGACACCCCTCAGTAATTGAATCCCATATTGTGATCTGGAGGGTTTTCATTTTGATGACCCTTTTGTCAGTATGTTTCCTATAAAGGCTCCCTGGTCAAGAGCTGCAACACTTAGGATGCAGAACCACAACTATGGCCCACATTGTAGTCATCTATCTACTGTTAACTGTTTCAAAAAAACTTTGTCTTTTCAAACTTTGGAAGTTTGGTTTAACCAATGCTTGCCATTCTGCAGCAACACAGTAACAGGCTATCGTGGGTGAGTCAGCCGATAGTTTATATATGTATATATATATTTTTTTTTTCATCACGTTCATCATTTGGTTCTAAAGTAATACTTTACAGTTGCAGATTCTCCTCCATGGGAATTTAGTACCATCTCTAGCTTTCATTTGCTTGAAGTGGACTATGGTGAGTACCCTTACTGCCCTTACTTGAACTAAATCCAATATATTTCAACTTTGACTGTTTCATTCATCTCATGTATTGTTTAGCTTTTCCTTCTCTCTGTCTGTCATATCATACTAAAGAGTCACACAGTAATCTAGAGGGCTGTTTTTCCCTGTTAAGTACCCCAGTACCACTGGGGTCAACTGCTGACTCTCGGGGTCTGAATCAACCGTGGTAAGTCAACTGGGTGAAGCTCAAGGGTCACCAAGGGCTCCAGTCAGCTCCAAAGATGGCGGTGAAGCTCAAAGATCACCAGGGGTGTCAGATAGGGCAGAGGCCCTCAGCAGCAGTAGCATCGGCGGCAGACCACCCTCCTCTTCCTCCTCCAGATTAAGCAGTAGAACCTCCAGAAGTAGTACATTTTGTTTCCTTTTTTTTTAATCACCTACTCCACCCTCTCTCTCTCTCTCTCTCGCTCTCTCTCTCTCACACACACACACACAAACACACACACACACAAAGAGTTAACCTCTCTGTTTCTCATTAAACCACTTAGCCCACCCTCACACACACAGACATGCGCAAACATGTGCACGCACGCACGCACGCACGCACACACACACACACACACACACACACACACACACACACAGAAAGGGTTAACTTCTTGGTTTCTGCCTCTCTCTCTATGTCAATGCAGGAAGAAAAAAGTTGAAAAGGTGTAAGGACCGAAAAAGAAAACAGCCGTACAACCTGCAGCAAAGAAGTCTCTTTCTGAGGAGCGAATCATTCTTTCTGCCGAGCGAATCATTGTGGATGATGAGTGAGTTGTCAGCTTCATGTCATAGTCAGTTAAAAAACCTGCTGTAAATCAAGGTGTGACATTTTATGTCATCATGGGTGAAAAGGAGGATAAGGAACGTTTGTTAGAGTTACAGACTTTAATAGATGAGCTAAACCAAAACCCTCAGGCTGTGTTAAACGACAACAACGGTCAAGTGCCTCCTGAGCGTGTTCCCGAGTATGGGTCATTTTTACAATTGCAGGTTTTAGTATAAGAGCTCAACCTCTCTTTAAGACCCTTTAAACGCCATCAACAACACTGTTGAATGCTATGCCGAACTTTGTCACACGCCAACTGCGACATGTACGTAGAGACGCCCTGAGTGTCATAAACGCCTCTGTAGACCAGTTAACATTACCCTCCATGTCCGTCGGTCGGCCAATACAGCAAGGGGAAAATCATCTTTGCTGTCTCAGATAGAGCCCTCCTTTTCCTCAGACACCGCCATTCAGCCTGTACAGGGGGAGGGGGAAATGTGAATCAAAATGCCAATCACGATTCCTCCTAACCGAGGGTGGTGTCATGAAGTATATTTAACAACGTTGAAATAAGATTTTTTTTTAACTTTCCTCCTCCTGAGCGTGTTCCCGAGTATGGGTCATTTTATGGGTATGTGATGGGAAATGTACATGAGCTGTCATAAAAGGCCTTCTCACAGGCAAGGCACCAAGACGTGATACAGCTAGAGCTGAGAGGTGAGAGTGCACATAGTAATGTCTCGGTCATCTTACAGGGTGACACTGACATGGATCGGTCCGGATTCTCCTGGACCATGACGTACAATCCAAAATGTCTGTGGTGACAGACAGTAGTCTAGAATTGATTGTGCAGGTTATCCGTAACCCTTGAGGTGGCGGTAAAAGAATGTTGGGAAAAACGTTAAACAGCAAAAACATTACAAAGATGAAATGCTTATACATCATAGAAAACCCTGACAATCAATTGTGTCCCACTGTCAACGCGGCTCATTTGCAGAGAGATTCAACATAGGGTGGGTTTAGCTGATCAGGTGAACTTTAACGATATCCCAAAATTTGCAGTGCAGCAAGAGGTGGGGAGCTCAGGATGTAGATTGTGTTTATCACATTTCAGGAGCCCAAAGTACAAAAACACAGAGTTTATTGCTCACAATGCTAAAGGTTTAGACAGCTATCTCCTTCTCATTGTCATGGTTTGGCAGGGTTTAAGACCTTCCCTGATCATGCAAATAGCAAAATCATTTGTTTCATGGATCTAGATTATGGCCAAAAATACATAGACTCTTTGTCTTTTCTTTCAATGCATCTAGCCACCATGCCCAAAGCACTAGGCTTTGTCTATAAAATCACAGTTTCTGTTGCAAAGTCCGTTGGAACTATGTAGGTCCCCTACCCGTCACCTCAGTCTTATGCCTTGAATACATGACAGTGGCAGAAAGGAGGGAGTTTCAGGCTTGATATGAGATGGTGTGCGGGGATACTTTTGATTTTCAGATGGAGGCTTGACATTATTGTCAAAATGACGTCAACATATGCAATTCAGGAGAGTGTATATCAAAGAGACAGGCACGGAGCCTTTCAGTTGTGCTACCATTGCTTTGGCATGCATAAAGGTGTTTGTCACCAAGTTCTTACCTACTAAAACCCTGGCGATACCGTTGTCTGACGATTACAGGCGTCAATTCAAAACTTTCTCAAACACCAGCATCCAGTGGCTAGAGTGGGTGTCGTACACCAAAGGCCATTCAACACTTCATTCAACACGCTTTAAAAGTGGGCAAAAAATGGCTGGGACACTACTTTGTAGATGGCTATGCCAAGATCAAAAGTATAAAGTACGCGTGGGTGTTCTAGGTTGTTTTTACCATGTTGTGCATCATGTCTTACAGGGACATCTGTTGATCTGACATCCCGGTATCCCTACCTCAGCTGCACCTTTCCATACCCTCCAGGAGACCCTGAAATAATCTACAAAGATTTCAAAGAGCCTCAGAGATACTTTGGGTTAATCAAAGGTGTTGTTTGTCTGCCCCAGGGGCTATTTTTTCCCTGTTTTACCTTACAGAACAGCTGTTGGCAAGCTTTTGTTTACCCTCTGTCACGTGTGCCGAACTGAATGCTCAAGCGGGTCTTTGCGAGCACAACTAAGAGGCCCGAACACTGATGGGGGTTTGGGTTACACCCAAATTTAACAAGGCCCTGGAGAAGGGATATTGGTTAGCCGAGGTCAAGGAGCGATTCCATATTCGTTGAGTATATGCACACTTTCCTAAAGGGCAAGCAGGAAACTTCAGGGTACCTGCCTGAGGTGACGGATCAGGAAAGCAGGGAAAAGTACATCAGGGAATATCACATCAATCAGGGCATGTTGTTGGACATCAACAAAAGCCCAAAAGACAAGTGTCTAAATCGTGTCTCAACAACTTTTGGGGAAAGTTTGTGCAGAGGAGTAATCTGTCTCAGACCACTCTTGTCAGTCAGCCCGAAGAGTTTTTCAAGAACATGTTTTCAGAAAAATATAAAGTCCACTACTTTTCCTTCCTGAATGACTGAGTGGGTCTGGTTCAGTGGACTTATGGCAAATTAAAATACCTGGAGATTTTAACATCATCAGAGTGCACCGTGTACAGACAAGGCAAAGATCATACCAGACCAATAATTGTTGCCTTTTTTAATTTGAAACAAAGACACAAATACCACATGCGGCATGGTGGAAGAAGAAATTAACCTATAATGTTACACGTATCTTCTTTGATTACGACTTTACCTCCAAAGTGAAACAGAGAGCCTTGTACAGACCTATGACAGAATAATTCAAGGCCAAGAACATAAAATCGCACATCTTGGCCCTGGCCAAATTAAAGGTTTTCAGCAAAGATGGGACCCTACAGATATATGGATATCCACAAGCTGCAGCAAAGGCTCTCGAGGAGCAGGGACTGCTCATTAGTGTCCTGGTACCACGAGAGTCTAAACATCAAGACACACAGATCATGGAATGGGACACCAACCGATGGCAACAATGGGAAGTGGACAAGAAACATTGGATCAGTCGGAATATTATTGAACTGGTGCAAGAGGAGGACATGAATCTGGGACTATGTGAGTGAAAAGCAATTGTGCAAATGTTTAGATGTTTACTTATTGCAATTAAAATTGTATTGGCTCAGGATAAGAGAAAAGAAACACTCTCCTGATTTGCCTGTTTTCTCTCTTTTATTGTTGTTTGTATAGGGTGAATTACATTTGTGAATAGTTTTTCTTGTCCTCCTCTTAATTTTTAGCTTAACTCAGGTCTGCCTGTTCATGCTTCTCTCTTTCTTTTTATTAGAGAGACTTACTTGATTGGCATGGGTTTCTGATTTTTCTTCTTTGCTATTACTACTATTTTCACCACTAGCTATTTAGCTCAAGTAAATGGAAAGGGGATGAGAAAGCATTAATGCTACTGCCTTAATTAATTCAATGGCTAAGCTAATACAGGCATGTTTTACTGTTTTTGTGTTTCATGTGTATTTTAGTAAGTGTTTCATGTCTTTGAAGTTGTTAGTTAGGATCCTTACCAAGTTTGAAAAGTAGGTTAATCCATTCTTAATTTTTCTCTTTTGATGATGTATGACATGTAGTAATATAACAATTGCAACCTACAACTGTAACAGTTTGGTTAATATTTCCAAAAGAAATTAAGTTTTTACATGGCTGCAATATAAAGAAAATGTTAAAATTATTTGTGTGCAAGAAACACACACTAACTCTGAAAATGAGTTAAAATGGAAATCAAAATGGGGTGGAGTGATATCCTTCAGTCATGGCCTTAGTAATGGTGAGGGGGTTATGATTTTGTTTAAGAAAGAACTGCATCACACAGTTCACTCTGTCCAAACAAGGATGGAAGGTGGATGATGTTAGATGTAACAGTAGATAATTTACACGTAATATAATACACAAATATAATCCATATATTTGTTCCAAATTTAGATAATCCAAGCATTTTTGAGGAAATCCATAATCTCATGGTTATCTCATGTCAAAAGAATAACCAAAATATTATAGTAGGAGATTTCAATACCGTTTTAAATATAAGCAAGTAAAGACTGTGCAGGTATTTATTCTTTCAACAACCATCCCCAGGCACTTAAAGAAATTCAAGAATTTAAGGCATCTTTAGATTAAGTGGACATTTGGAGGCTACACAATTCAGACTTGAATAGATATACATGGCTTAGAGGGCAACAAGCTAGTCTTATTGATTATTTTCTTATCCCCTTTTCTCTCGTTCCCAAGGTATAAAATGTATTATTGGTGACTGCCTGAGATCTGATCATGCAATTGTAACAATTTAAATAATTACAGCTGAACATCCTCAGGGGTGTGGCTACTGGAAATTTAACTTTTAACTGATACTATGTGTATTGAAAAAACTAAATAATTTATCAAAGAATTTTTTGAAAATAATGAAAATTCATCTGACTCACACAATGTCTGGTAGTGCTTTAAGTGTGCATTTAGAGGACATGCTATTAAAATGGGGTCATGGAAACAAAACAAAAAAAAAATTGATAAAGGAGAGCAGTTTAATGGATGACATAAATGAACTGAATAAAAGGCTGGATGAAATGCAACTGCCCTCCATAGAAATGGCTTAGTTAATAAAAAATAAACAACTGGAACTGGAGAATTTATACTCTGAGCATGTAAATGGTATCATCAATAGATTTCGTGCCACCTGGATGGAAAAGGGGGAGAAGTGCACTGCTCATTTTTTAAGTTTAAATCTAAGCAATTTTGCCAAGAAAAACATTATGAACTTGTGTACCACAAATTGTGTTATACTTACATCTCCACATGAAATATTGTGTGAGGAGGTGGGTTATTTCAAAGCTTTATTTTTTTTTGAGAAGGAGCCAGAGTCTCTTGCTGGCTCTGGTACTGAACTATTTTTTTAAACTATGATCAGACACTTTCAGTACATCAGCAATTAAGTTGTGAAGGTGAAATTTTGGAAGGAGAGTTACTGGATGCCATTAATTCTTTCTCCTCTGGTAAATCACTTGGGATTGATGGCATTTCTATTGAGGTTTATAAAACTTTTTTCACAGAAATTAAAAAACCTCTGATGGCATCTTTTAACTACACTTTCACTCAGGGAACATGATCATTATCACATTACTCCTAAAGCAAGATCCATAGGGGCATTACAAAGATCCAGTATATATGAAACATTGGAGACCACTGACACTGCTCTGCTGTGATACCTGTATCCTCTCTAAATGTATTGCACTGAGAATAAAAAGAATTATTGGTGATATATTAAAATATGACATGAAAACAGGTTTAAACAAGGGCTTTATTGTTGATAACATATAGCATCTTTTTGATATTATAGACTATTATGAAAATGAATATAGAATCTGGGCTTTTATTTATTGCTGACTTTGAAAAGGCATTTGATAAAATAAGATGGGTTTTCATCCAAAAAGCTTTTTTAATTTTTGGGAAACCCTCATAAAATGGGTGAAGGTCATGTATAATCATGCATAACAGATTTAAAACCAAATGAGACAGAAACAAAAATAACATTATATGCAGATGATATAACTTTTTTTCTGCAGCCCAAGAAATCTTCATAAATGCCCTCATACTTGATTTAAGTCTTTTTTCTAAATTATCTGGATTAAAGACAAACTTTGGTAAATGCACTATTATGAGAATAGGACCATTGAGAGGTACAGATTTTGACCTACTCAGCTCCTGTCAAGTGAAGTATCATCTTGGTAGATGTTTTTGGAATTCATATTCCAGATAATCCAAAAAATCTAGTTAAGATAAATTGAGAACAAAAAATTGAAAAAGTTTTACCACCTTGGAGAGGGGAAATTCTGTTGTTACAAGGAAAGATTGCATTGATTAATACTATTGTAATTCCTCAGTTCATTTATTTCTTAATGGTACTTCCCTCCCCAGAGGCATCTTTCTTTAAATGTTTTGAACAAAAACATTTTAATTTATTTGGAATAACAAGCCTGACAAGATTAAAAGGTAATACATATATAATTCACATGAAATTGGTGGATTAAATCTAAAAAATATTGCAGCAATAAACTTATCCCTAAAAGCATCTTGGATTCATAAAAATTACCATAACAGTCTCTGGAGAACAAGTCAAAACTTTTTTCTATTAAAATCTCACCACTTCAAATCGCTATTTAAAGGAATATTAGTGAATCTCTCACCTTTTTTTTTAAAGATGCATTGAAGGCTTGGTTGAGTTTCCAGTATTACCCTCCAGACACCCCAGAAGATCAAAATCAAGTAAATGGATGAACTCAGAACTGTTAATAGATGGGAAACCCTTTTTTATAGGAAACACTTAAGAGAAATGGAATATTTTTTATAAATTATATACTAGATAGCATGGGTGATTTCCTTTCATACCATCAATTTTGCTGTATATATGGTCAGATATTTTTAATTTCAAGCAGTTGTTTTCAGCTATCTGAAATGGAAACTAAAAAATAGTGGATAGAGACAGCAGGTCTGTGCACAAGGTATCAGAAATGGCTATACAAAACAAAGATAAATAAGATAATTTATAATTTAATTTTACTGAGCAGAGGCCTTACTGCTTTCTTGCATACAGTCTATACCTTTTGGGAAAATGAATTCCTACTCTAGAATCTTTCAACAGAAGATATTCTACAAACTTACTGCTATTAAAAGACAACTTAACATGTTTATTGAACATGTTAAGTTGTGTAAATTGAACAATCATCAGTATGTAGATTCTGTAATGAGGAAGAGGACAACCATATGCATTTATTTTTTTATTGTCCATATGTTGCAAGTTTATGGACCAATATCCAAAACTGGCTAAGGCCATTCAACATTTATTTTAAATTTACACCTTTAAAAATTATTATAAAATTATGTTGGGGGTTCTAGATGAAAACTGTCCCTAGATAATAAATACAATTATTCTGTGAGGTAAAATATTTCTATTAAAAGCTCAATCAAGAACTTAGTGTATTGCGCATTGTATCTTGGTAACAGGTTGCCTCTGTTCTTACTTTAAAATGCAAATTCAAAAGGAACATGTAGGGCTCTGTTTTGGTGTAGGCACATGGCATCAAATGCAGCTCTGCACTAGAAAACATTTTCCAACACGGCATTTTCCTGGGGCACACTCAGGTTATTTCCTTGACTGCGCCAGTTTGATATCTTGATGACTCACCTTGCGCCCCAGTGGCAGAAGAAGCATGGGAAAATGTGTGGCAATGTCAATTCAGCAGTGTACTGCAATTTTGGTACCAAGAGTGAGTACGTTTTGGTTCGCTTGCCACCTGCTCTGGGAAGTTTGAAAGCTCAGCATATTTGTGTTCCATAATATTTTGCTCACCTTATTTGTTGAAGGAACATCCATATAAACCTCTATTCATGTTTTGCTTGTCTCTCTACTTTCACTTTAACCAGCTGAAAAGTAATCACAAAGAAAAAATAAAATGTTATTCAAATTATAGCACTAATGCCTGCGAGACAGAATAAAGATTAATGAGTGATTCTTAACAGCATCTGTCACAACAGCTAGCATCATATACTGTTGGTCTTGCCTGTACTCTAGTGACTCCCTTTACAGCCATCTGAAGATGGCAGATATCTGTTCAATCTGATGTTGCGCTACATCAAGACATCGATCCGCTGCATAAATTTTGTGCAACCAGCACGAGACTGTTTTAAAATAACCACACAAACCTTAATGCTTATGTACACATCCAACTTGATGGTCATGATTAATTATTCTGTACAGTTTATAATGCAAATCAGCATGCCTATTGGATACTGACACATTGAAAACTGTTCTAAAACTTCCATAAAAAAGCAGAGCTAAATAAAAACTTCTCTCTTCGGTATTAACATTCTCAGAACTGCCCATTCAAACAAATCCTCTCCCACTGTCTCTGTCGAAATCACCGAGTAACCGGGGCAATGACTGCACATGTCAAGGTTTTAAGAGTCTGGCCAAAGTGTTGCCTGGAGCTCTGCATTTTTAATTACAATACAGGTAGATGTGTGGCTGTAAGCCTCAACATGATGTGACAGATAGATATCGGGATAAGTATCTGCTGCTGTATTCATTTTTGAATCTCTACAAATCACAGACAACAATAAGTTTCCTCTGAGGACACGGTATTCCTCTGAGGACTCTCCACAGGATTCCCAAACTGTAAGTGTGTCACAACGGGGGAAGCCCTTTGTTTGAGGGGAAATGATCATATACGGAAAACCTAAAAGGCCATACATTCATACATTTTATTTACTCCGTTCTCCTATGATAACAAGTTAATTTAATTTGTTTTCTCGAGATCTCAAGTTATTTATGTCATTATCTCGAAATAACAAATGTTTTTTCCTGAGATAACACAATAATTTTCTTGAGATCCCAAGGTAACGTTATTTTGTTTTCTTGAGATAATGACAGATCTCGAGAAAACAAAATGATAATCTAGTATATTAAATCATTACAGGAAACATCATTCAGTGTAGCAATGAGGGAGTAGCAGGAGAATATTGATCATCGTGTCACATATCTCTTAAATCAAGGCCTGACACAGGCTGAAATAACTTTATGCCTTGCTGTTACAGATATATATGTATTAGTGTGCATCATCTAAGAAGACGGTTAGCAAGACTTCACTTTTATTGGTGGTGCTATCAAAGTGAGCTTGATGTTGTCGTAAACTACATACCTGACCAGCTATGAGGCCCTGGGCGACTCCATAGATACTGGATGATGACTGAGAGATGCAGATCAGCAGGATTGCAGGCCACTAGAAACCTGGTGTATGAAGTGCAGTCCTTTTTGGACCTAAAAGGTATACTACAGAGAAGTGCTAGGAGACTCAGATGAGGGCATTACAGTGCCCCGGGACCAAATTACATAGACTTGTATGATAAGCTCACACCCTTTGGCATATGAGTTAATGGGTGCATTGATAGTTTCTCATACCATATCATCTGGATGCAGGCAAACTTAACAAACAGTAAACCTGAGGTTTACTTACTTATTTGAATTAGTATCTTATTTTACAGGAGGAGTTAGACACTGTGGTGAGAATGTGGAGCACCCATTGGATGGCCAAATGGTAATGGACTTGTATCATGGAAAACCTTTCCTCATGTATCATACACCAGAGCTTTACCAGGCACAAGACCACCTCCATCTAGTGTACTGGCCAGACTGGACATCATTCTAGAGGAGGATGTTGGAAAACTGACATTACCTGACATTACCTCGGATTCAGACCTCTATGAGCTCCATGTTTTGATAATGGAAGAACATAATCCTGAGGCTGGTCATTGAGGCTACCAGACTGTACTGACAACTGAGGCCCTTGATAAGAGCACACCTATCAGAGCCAGATGATTAGTCAGAACCAAGGATGGAAGGGCAGAGAAATTTGTGACAAATGTATAATATCCAGCAATTTCTTGTCACCTCTGAGTAACTGGAATTTAGTTGTGAACTAGATTCAGCAGTAAAATATGGAAATGCGGTAGTGAAGTGTGGGAAGTGTGGTTGGCTAAATTACTTGCATGTATTCAAGAATATAAGGAATAGAATCAGCCATTAACCATCACACTGATGCCAAAAATGAGGGAGTTATGAATGGATTACTTCAGCAGAAGTTTATTCTGACTACTTGCTGCTAAAGTGATTTATCTATTATCTCATACATTTCTGGCGACAATGTGATGGCCAATGGGCTGTTTTATACCATAACCATCCATGTATTCCATACTTTTGAGTAAAGTACAGTTGAATCTAGTCCACAGCTAAATTCCCATTGAGATCCATTGAAATTGCATTTTATAAGATTGAAATTGACGCCTTGTCTTGAATGAAGATTTGGAATAATATATTGAGTTTAGTGATGTTGACAGGTGAGACTTCAGAAAGTCACTTCATACAAAAGAATGCCCTTAAAAGGCAGACTCAGTACAGAAAGGGTTGTTGTTTCAACATAATGAAAGATTTTTCATGTAAATACCCTCAAATCGAAGCTGACTATCTCTACTTTAAACTCAGTAACTGTTTGAAACGTTTAGTGTATTGAGACAAAACAAGAACAAATGCTGTACTGCTAAAACTAAAGGTGTGCACTATAAGTAGCCTCTCTCCACAGTATCTCTGGTCAACTTTGTTTCACATGTCCAGCACTAGAAATCAGTATTCTCTCACTAAATATAATTTGACTGAAATAATAAGATAAAAGGGAGATGGAAAATACACGAGGGCAGTGTGGGTTGTCAGCAGTTAGCAGGATTTAGTTTAGGCTATATGAGAAGAATGGGAAACAAAACAGAAATATGTCTTTTCCTTTCTATAATGACAGCGTCCTTATTGATGTAGGGCATACAATCAGATATTTACATGTTTCCTGTTTTTTCTTCAATTATCTGCAAAACTGTTAAAAACAGGGGTTTTGGCATGAGTTTCAGGACTTGTGGCTGTCTTGTAGATCAACATGGAACACTGACAAAGAAACTAGCTCACTACACTTAACACACAATAAACACAACGAAAGACACAATTTACCAGAACAGCAAATGTTCCTTACAGTCTGTTTCTATTGCTATGTATAAAATATAAATCACTCTGCAAATAGGGGGTATTCTGCCACTGACTTAAGTCAAATTTTCACTTATCTTGGATTGACGTCACTGGAGACTTAAGTGAAAATTTGGCTTCAGTCAATTGCAAAATACCCCCCATAGCCTGTATACAAATGCACCAGATGCGGTAACATAATGGCTATGCAGTAATTGCACACTGGGAATCGTTAAGAGATGAAGTATGTATATTTAAACTATATTTAACTACATTTATAACCTGCCAGCATTTCACTGATTTGCTAGAGCTTGTAGTTGAACAGGTGACTTAAGTATGCCTACATTCCTGCTGGAAGCTTTGGTTGAAATGGTGTCTAAAAGGCTTGTTCAGATGTGATTTACCTTGTCCTGTGACATTTTCTCAACGTTCTTATCAGGTATCCCTCTGTCCCTCAAGGCAACAAGGAACGAATCATCCATTTTCATACAGCTGAATGAATGACAGATGTGTTAGCGCTGGGAGGCCCAGAAAAAAATAGATACTTTTCGTGGTACTTATTTTCTTACCAACATAACATAACCTAACGTTTCATTAACTAAATGAGGGCATATAGCTAGCTAACTAAAGTTACACATTATGTGGGGTGGCTGTGGCTCAGAGGTGGAGCGGGTTGTCCACCAATCAGAAGGTTTGACCCCTGATTCCTCCTGTCTGCATGTCGGAGTGTTCTTGGGCAACATACTGAACCCCAAATTGCAACTGATGGTTGTGCCAGCACCCTGTGTGGTATTTGCTGTCATCAGTGTATGAGTGTGTGTATGAATGGGTGAGTGAGCAGCAGAAACATTGTAAAGTGTCTTGGATAAAAGCGCTATATAAATGCAGCCATTTACCATTTATGTTTACATTAGGTATTGATACTAGCATCCCTTGATAAAGCTAAACTCATCGTGGGTGGACGACGTGGTGGCTATTAGTGTCCAGTTTCTTGACAAATTGAGTGAGCACACTACATGCAAGTTTTATTATGTGTCAATATTATTACTTTTTAAAAACGTGGATTTTTAAAAAAATTGTTAGGTCTGGACCTCACTAGCCATGTTAGCAAGCTATCAAGTGAGCTGTACAGATAGCTGTTGTAACGAGTTGTAACATTCATTCATTCTTTCATTCATTCATCAACAAATGTAGAAATAAGCTTACCCACATTGGTGTTCAGGACATCCATCAGTCAGCATAGCATGGCATGTCACATGTGATGGAGATCTCAAGAAACAATGGGCCTACTGTTTTCTCGAGAATTATCCCGTTATCTTGGGAGAACAACATTTGTTATTTCGAGATAATGACATAAATCCCTAGAGATCTTGAGGAAACAAATTAAATTAACTTGTTATCACGGGAACACAGAGTAAATAAAATCTATGGAAGTATGGCCCCTTAGGGCTTTCGTAGTTACACCCTCAAATATGCCTCACCTAACATATGATAATGTATTCTCTCTGATCCCACCCTGTATCAAAATGCACCACAGGTACACCTGGTTAGCCTTGCTACGAAATAACCAAAAGTGCGTTTGGCACATCCCCGTCACAATGGGCATGGTGCACTTGAATGTGAGTCGCATCATGCTGTGGATTCATGAAAACAAACCCTGTAGAGTCAAAAGTATCACTTCACAAAATCATGGTTATATATTATTATGCACAATGAAGCCCTCAAATGGGACTTTGTAGATCTATACATCAAATTTGCATGTGCATACAGTACCAGTCAAAAGTTTGGACACACTTTCTCATTCAAGTGAATGGGAAGGTGTGTCTAAACTTTTGACTGGTACTGTACTCAGCTAATCAGCATAATCAGAAAATGAAATATATTTTTGCATGACAATTAACAGCAGTGTCAAGTATTTAATGACAGGAATGGTCAGCAAAGTAATTGCATCATCTGCATAAAGTGATTATTTATGCTGTTTTAACTTCTTATTCGTATTAGTACAGTTAATGTTTTGATAATCTCTACACCCTAATGTTAATTTTTCATGGCAAAATGAACACCTTAGGTATGAAAAGAAAATCATATTTTTGCTGCTTTATCCTTGTTTATTGCAGCTACTGTCGAGGAGTAGAATGTCTCTAATGTATCTAAGGTTTGATTAGCATTTCATTCATTTTAATTTTCATTTATTTAATTTGCACTGCTTTTGTTTTTATTGACCATTTCCTAGGCTGTTGTCTGCAATAAGTCACCAGTAATATGGCACTGTAATAGTGTTCAAAGAATCCCTGTAAATTATGCAATGATTAGTAATCAAGGTGCAAATTTTTAGAGACAGAATGCAGAATATTATCTTTGAATATTGCTCATTGTGATTTTTACCTCCATCAGCAATTCCCCCTTATTTATGTATATACAACATGGATTTATTTGTTCTTCATGTGTTATTGTTCATGCTGTATTTGTGATTTTTTTTTTCAGATCCCTCTTGAAAGAGATGTTCATTTCAGACACCACCTGGTTAAAGGTCACATGGAGAAGGTCTGTGGCCTCCATAAGCCAGCACTCAAGCTGTGTTGGCCAGTTGGACAGGGCACCAGGGTTCTGCTGCCTCACATCACCTTGTTACCCCCTCCCTTTTTCTTACAGTTGAAACTTAGAACACTTTAGAGGACACCATGCTCCTCTCCACCCTCACAGATGGCCAGTACTTATCTTCACATTGAACTTCCTCTAACTGAGCTCATGAACCTGAAGTTGCAAATGTCATGCTCCATCAACAGATGCTATGCAATGGAACTGAATCGACATGCCTTCATGCTTTGCCAATGCTTTCGAACTGCACTTCATTGCTATTTGTGTATCATTTAATTGACAAAATCTGCCAATTTGTGGTCTTAATTGTTGGCATGAAATCATTTCCCTTGTTTCAATGCAGAATAAAAACATAATGAAGGCAGTTATTGTTGTGGTTATTTAAACTTATGGGCCTACATTGAATTCAGTTTGTAGCATGGAGTTAATTGTGGTATTCTCAGCTTGCTAACCCCCCTTTCCACCCCTAGAACCCCAACTGTGAAACTTGTTTCAACTTTCCCTAACCCTACCTAACCCTAACTATTCCCCAAAGCCAAAAGGTTGAGGACCCTTTGCACTTCTCTTCATCCAGCACTGGAAGTGATGTGAGTTCAACACTGCTACCATCACCTTTGCTATGGCCTTGACTACCTATGATAAAATGCTTGTTTTCTCCAAGGAGATTCAGGTGCTCTACCACATGGCTGGGCAGTTGAACTCCCTCATCACCTTCTTTGACCTATCACGTCTTGTTCCTAACAACTGTTGCTACAAGGCAGCTGAGGCTAAGCATGACCATCCCAGGGAGACAGGAATGTGAGGTTCTACTTAACATCCACATCCTCCTTACTGGTCCCCTCACTAACAGAGTGGCAGACCACTTTTAGCATACTCAATGAAATGATAAGTAAGGAGCCCAATTTTATCAGCCTCTCTCTCTCACTTAAAAAAGATGATCTTAGATTACCAATCCAAAATCAAGCTGAGATGGACCCAAGCAGCCAGACCACATATTGTTCTACTTTTTTGGATCTCATGATGGCCCAGGCCCAGGAGCTATGTCTCTGGACAGATTTTTGGCATCCCTCCCTCTGATTTTTTCAATTGTAGTCTCCTGTTAAAATTGGAGGCATGACTGGCAGTGCTTCCGCCCCTACAGGGACGTAGCAGGAACCTTTCTCCTTTTCTCACTCAAACAGGGAAGTTAACTAAAATGGCCTTCTGGACAAATGGTTTGCCACCACTGATTGGAAGGATGCCAACTTTTACATCTTTGTGGATAACAGATACAAGTTATGCCACTCATTCTTTCAGTGAGTAGCATGCGAATACAACAGGTTACAACTTCCACTAGTCTCTGGTTAGCAACAATGGGCTGATTTTGATATACAACTGCACTAATGGCTTATATCAACAGACAAGGGATGAAGGGTTGTGGGCTTCAGTGAAATCGTGGTCGCTTTGGGTCATCCATGTGCCAAGAGCTTAAACCAAGATGAGCTGGTTAACAGATTGTCTTTCTGTCCACATGGCTACTGGCCAGTGAAATTCAAGTGCTTTCACAGTGCAAGTAAGATAAGGAGCAAGATACTTGATACAGTAAGCAACCTTACTGCTACTTCTGGGTACTGTATTTCCTGTTATTTATGAGGTATAAAAGGGCTGTAGGCCACTAATGATGGATGTTAATGTTCTGTTTTAATTCTGTGTATAATAAAGGAGTTTAAGGAGCAATTGCATGCAGTAATTCATTGTAAAAAGATAATAGTTCTCTCACAAGATATTTATGCTATGCCAGTTTTAAAACATGGTGCAAATCTCTCCATTTTTTCCTGCAGAACCTTGTGAAATAGTTGTTTAAATGTATTTTTAAGTCAGGAATTGTCTATCTGATGCAGTTTGTATCAGTGCATATGGCAAAGTTAATGAAATAAATGCTTTTAAATTGTAACTAATTAAATTTCTGTTTGTGTGTGTATGTGTGTGTGCTGGGTAGTGGTTAGGCATACTGCGTGGTGAATGCTAAAATGCAACTCTCCTCCGTAAGCCACCTATCGTACTGGTTGGCTGGTTAGAAATGACAGGCCAGCAGACAGCAGATGGATTCAAGTGTTCTCCCTCCTCCTTCTCTTTTTCAGTTTCCATTCTCTCTCTTTATATTTCTGTGTACCTGTCTCTATTTCTGTCTGCTGCCTTCATCAAGACCACACCACATCTTCAAGCTGTGTCTACATCATCCCTCTAATACATGTCCACCCATTTCGTTCCAGCTCATTCTTGCTAACCCACCAATCAAAATTCATTAAATTCATAAATAATTCTTCACCACGTCAGTT
The DNA here is from genome assembly GCF_914725855.1 of Thunnus albacares. Lineage (NCBI taxonomy): Eukaryota > Metazoa > Chordata > Actinopteri > Scombriformes > Scombridae > Thunnus > Thunnus albacares. The sequence continues at coordinate 26,980,928 of NC_058106.1, forward strand.
GTACTGTCATTTAGAACAAATTGTCATCATACAAAAAAAAAGAAAGTATCATATGACTTTATTAGTTTCAATGCTGCCCATTATTCCTACATTTAATGCACTTTAAGCACCTACCAGAGAGTTCACTGTCTGTCCATGATTATGTTGAGCTAATATAATTAGGATAATAAGATATTCTACAGAAGTTTGAAATTCAGTTGGATCACTGGAGCGTAACATGTATTCACTATAAAGAAGACTGCTATATCTCCTGGTTTGTGGTTTTATTATTTTTTCCATACCTTCCTCATAAATCCCTGTAGTGACATCTGACCACTCGAAATTGTAGAAATCATGGGTTGGAAAATCTAATCAGTGTTATTTTCAGATGAAATCTGGAAAAAACAACCCTTCATCCATAATATTGTACAAGCTGGTTACTCGGGGATATTTACTGTAAAATGTATGCAGTACAATTGAAAATGTATAATCTCCAAATCAGAGTGAAGTGAAGTTTAAGAGATTGTTCCTGCCATTATCCATCAACTAGTTGCAGGTGCAACTCATGGGCACATTGAATTAGACTATGCCTCTAGTTTCTGCAGATTTTGCAAGAGTCTGTGCCATTATGTAGCAGTTGTAATGGCTTTTTGTAACAATGCAACTTCATAGAGACATAACAAGCACTACAGAATCATAACAGTTCTCATACACAATTACCTTCAAAATATATTACATTCTGAAATTAGTATACTCTGTGATATTGCTGCACAATCTATAGTTTTGATTTATCAGACCCCAGATAGTTTTGTACTTTGAAATGTGTACAACATGATGTCTTTGTGTGCATGTTAAGCGGTCAGGAGACCTTGTAATAATGTGCCTTTTGATCAGAATATCAGATGAACATGAGTCAAAGGATTGCCCAACCCATTCTTGTTTTAGCTCATCTGTGTGATTGACAAAATGGCACCACACACCATTCTCTGCTCATCCACACACATCAGTCACATCATTATGTGCTGAAACAGTGTAGAGTGAGTGGTGAGTGTTGTCAGTCATTTCTAGCTGGAAAAAAGATGTAGAAAGACATGTTCAGACAGGCAACAATTGTTGCCACCCAGGTGCTACTGGATTCTCAAAGCTATGGAGTTTTGAGAATCCAGGGGCAGGGACAGAGAGTGGCTGTTTCTTCCCTCTTTTCATCTTTTGACTGCCCTGTCTTGGCTGTCTGACAACAGACATTGCTGCAGATGCAGGCAGGAATCTACAGGTTGTGCCAAATGCCAACTAGAGGCAGCAGCCAGTACTCACAAGAAAAATGACAGTATAGGTCTAAAATTCAGGCTGGCAAATATGACCTTTAGTTACATTTGCGCCATCTAGCGGCTGTAGTAATTGTGACCCAGGGAAATGACACAATTCAGATGATGTCAATATAAGGTGACTTGATAAGATGATTTTTGCCTTGTTTGGAGGAGGTGGGTGGATGGCTTGATAGTTAGATGGCAAAAAGTGGACATTGCTGCAAGAGACCACTGTTCGCTTCCTGTTTCCAACTGTGAGTCAGGACATTTTTTAAAAAACATAATGGTGTGGTGTTTACTGTTGCCATGATGACGAAGGTTGTGCAACTTTAAGGAAGTATGAACCATGTTTCAAGTGATCATTTAACCCAAATCATGATCTTTCCCTAACCCTAACCCCTAACCTAGGTGTTTTTTGTGCCTAAACCTAACCAGACCTTAAGCAAAGCATTGTCACACCATAAAACATAATTATTTTTTAACAGTGATTTGTGATGGTTTTGGAAAGATGGAGTGCATTAGTATAACCGCTAGATGACACAAATGTAATTATAGGTTGTTTTTGCTGTCCTGAATGCAGAGTTGCTAGGCTAAAATCTTCTAGCCCAAGACTGAATGAAATCAGGAAGCTTCAAAACCAGGCCATACAATAGATTAAAATGTATCTATTATCACAGCAAATCTTAGTAAGCAGGTTTTGTGGCAAAATCAGAAAGGCAGGCTTTGATGGGACATGTTCAAATGCACTAATGAAACAAGAGTGCCCTTAAATTCAAACTTGGCTTATGAGGGCAGCATTTCTTTGAGTGGATGACCACCTGGGGTTATGCTGTTCACTAATGTCATAGCTCTGTGTGCACAGGATTGCATTTCTGCACAAATCACCAAGGTTCCTCCTCATGAAATTGAGGGCTGCTCGCTGGCATCACAATTCTGTGTGTGCAGGATGACATTATTGAGCATCCAACAGAAGGATGCTGAGCTGCTTGCTAGCTTTATTGCTCTGTGTGTGGGTCTGCAATCCACTTGTGAACACCGAGATCTCTGCTTGCAATAGATATCACCAAGCAACATCTGCCGATTTAGGCAGTTTCCCATTATTACAATTTCAGTCGTTTTATAAGGAAAAACGTTTTGCTCTGTATTTATTTTATTTGTTGTTAAGTTGTTGTGTGCTTTGACAATATAGTAGGTAGCAGAGCGCACAGCTCCAAATCTTGAACAAAGTATCGGGTGCATGGTTGTGGCAAGGTTAAACAAACAAAACACTGGCACTCAGATCTATTGTCCTCTTATTTATTGTGGACAAAAACTAACATGTTTCAGCTAGCAGCCATCATCAGCGTAATTACAATGTCATGGAAGTTTAAGCTTACTGAGTTGAGTATAATTAATTGAACAGCAAGGGAGATATATCATTAATAATTCCTATCTTGGCATGGATTCACACGGCAGCAGTCTCATTTTCATTCACCTCTGAACTTGCAACAATGGAAACCTGTGGTGAAGGTGATATATAATCTTTAAAAAAACAAATGCAATATGAAAGTTAATGTAACACATGTGAAATGAATAATTGCCTAAAATTTACATTTTTAAAAAAATAACATATAGCATGTGAGACAATAGTAATTGTCTAAAATAACACTAAACTTATAGAATTTTCAAAATTGTTATTGTATAATTAAAATTTCAATAAGGCCAGAATAATACATGTATTTTGGTGAGAATCTTATATAGAAATAGATTTTACAGTTTTCATTCCCACTAAAACATACAGACCACTGCATTGTACTAACTGGTCAAAGTCCACTGCTTGTTACCTGTAAGTTAATTTGTTGGCTTCTTAGCCTAATTTTTAGTAGCCTTGCTAGCTTGTCTACTTACTTTAGAAGGAAAACAGTAAAGAACATACATTTTGTTCTTGAAAAAGAAGTAAAACATTCTACAGCAAAGAGAAAAATGCTGTAAACCTGTTAAACAACCTGCCGTGTTTCTTTATTTCACTTCTATTATGTTATGACAAATCCTGACTTGACAATATTTTAAAATAGAAAAAACATGATTATAAGAGAAACAGATTTGTAGAAATCTAACCTCCCTCCAACATATGACATATCAATTATGAATAATCATGCAAACATAACATAACAACAAAAATAATGTTTAATAATCAATTACTACTGAAATATGTCCATTCTACTGCTTTTCCAAATAAAAAGTCATAAAACAACAGTGTCAAACCCATAGCCAACATGGTCTGTGAGATATTGTAGGTTGCACAGTCAATAGTGGTCAGCCAGAACTACAAGGAGATTAGCTTCCTTGTGGTTGTGCTAGCTTGGCTACCCTGGTCAGTCATGTGACTATTGCCTTGGAGGTCATAGTGGCCTGTCAACAGTCTGTGGTGCTTGCATGATAACAGCAATGGTAATTAGCTACAGGATTTTTAAGCTGCAGTATCTAGCTATAATTAATGTGAGTTGTCATCACTTTAAAATAAAAATACACAAAATTAAGTTTTTTTTCTGTACCATCACAACCACTAGAATAGTGTAGCTTCAGTACTGGAATACATTCTATACATGTATGGAATACTACTGCAGAGATGCAACAACCACAGAGAAAACAGCAGAGGTCACACACGCAGTAACATCAAAGATCATGGCATAGTCATTTAGCATCTTACAAGTATATTTTACAGCAGCAACCAGTGACCTTTGGACACCAACTGTGGTCCATCACTTCATGCAGCATTTAATTACTGCATTAAAAAGAACAGACTGAACAGAAACTGACCTTGCCTTCTACATCATGAGAAGAGCACAAGAAGACTGTTTCGCAGTTACTTTGGTGAAAATAGACATAAATTAACTTTATTTAGGTACAATCTCTGATCACAGTTTCACAGTTTGACTGTGTAGGAAAAGCACAGGACTAATAACATTAATGATGGCTCTGTCTGATGTTGAAGTGTTACACTAAGCAATGCCAGTGAGCACAACAGCAGAGCCAGGGAACTAGAAAAGCTAAATGAAATGAAGTCATTATTAATGTTATCAATTACACCTTTGCTTTTCCTGCCATGGCATGTCAAAATGTCTGCCCTAAATAAGAAATCTTGTTTGCAGTACATGACCAAACTCGTGAAGCCAATACCATGTGCCATTACTTAAGGGGAAGTTCGATTTTACTTTTTCTGCTGGAGGCACTTTAGATAAAATGTTTCATACCTTAACAGAACCATATTCATGACATGTTCACACCCCTCCCCTCAAGACAGAAAGACTTCAGACAGATTTTTGTAAAAGAATGATACACTCATACAGTATATCCTTGATTTAAATCCTTGATAAACTTATTCCTCTTGCCTGAATGAGCACCATGTCCTCTTAACTCTTAATGTCACCCCAGTGAGATATAGTAATTAATAGAAACATTAGTCAAAATGTTTTAAAATGGGAAAGGAGTCACTTCAAGTACATTCTGAAATGTCCTTCTCAAGCAGCCCTGATGATGGATTTGTGCATTTCAGGATCAACACATGGGAGCCCTCTATCGCCTGGGACAGCATTTGGCAGATTAACTAGTTAGGCAGAAACAAGGTTCTGTATGTAAATGAATGTATGAGCATGGATATCAGAGGGTCTCTATTTTCAGTTATATTCCAATTTAACCTTCAGTTCTGCAGGCTTGGGCTACTTGATATGGTCCTTAGTGTCCAGAGTGCTGCTGGTTATATTCTGCCTGGTAGTTAATTGTATTCACTTGCCATCCCAAGTCTATAACTGTGTTCAAATTCCCAGATTTAAAGTAGTAATAAAGACAGTGCACTGTTCTACCAGTTAGTAGACAAGAAATAAATATACAGTGCCTTTTTGTTCTGACGGGAAAAGAAATACAAGAAAAGCACATCAATGTGGACTATTATATGGAATGATTTGATCTGCAGTAAGCATGCTCTTCTTGTTGCCAGAGTTACTTTTCACATTTTGCAGAATTTCTGATTTCCTTGGATTGATAAATCTAGGTGTGCACAAAAATGCACAGGCTACACTTAGCAGATGAGAGGATTAAAGCTTTTTGCATTGGGAGCAGCTGTCATAATATACATTCTGCCAAAACTACATGGTTGCAATCTGAGATTTCCTTGCACACATCTTGTGTACTTGACACATACTTGAAAACTACACTTCAGTCAGATGAAAACAGTGTCCCGTAATAGGACGCATTTAACTGTAAATTGTCAGACTATTGAGATTGTATGTGCAGAGGGTGGTGGTGAAAAAAAAACTGAAAAAGTAAATAACATTGTTAATCAATCTTGAATCTTGGAATGTTTCACCGTCAGAGGGTCTGCATGGTAGCATGACACTATGTTAAAAATATGACCTCTGCCAGCAATTGAGACTCAGCAGCTACAGCTAAAGACAGTAACATAGAGCATTTGCACAGGGTGTTTTCAAATACTTTTTTGCTAACATGCTCAATACTGAGAATATTTAATTTCCCTTGGACTACAGCAAGAGAAGCTGACCCTCGGTGTATCTGAAGATTAATTCAAGCAAGATGCTGGACATTTTACACTACTGCTTAATGGAAAAGACACGTACGGAAAGCTGATCCAGGCAGGGATGAAGCTTAAATCCTAAGAGCTTTAATGACAGAAGTTCAAGGAGACATTTTGATATAACTTAGTTTGGTCTATATTCCCAGACATGATATAGCTGATAGAGAAATGCACAAATATACTGTACTACATCTGCTCTTGTCAAATCCAGAAAAAAAAGAAAAAGGTGGAAGATGAAAAACAAAGGCGGCAACACTGTTTCTTGACATGACACAAATACAGTAGCCTGCACAAAGTATTTTGGCCCAAACAGGTATATGAAACTTAGGTGAATTAGTTAAATTTACTTGTTTCCTTGGTTGAACTTCCAGCTGAAACACTTAGATATCAATTATGTATCTTTTTGTGTTTTTGGACTTGTGTATTCATGTGGTTAAATGATCACCTAAAAGATCACATTAGAATTTTAGTTACTTTTCTGCAGTGACAACACCTCCTATAGTGATTTACACCTGTTGGTGTGAATTTTTAGGGCCTGAGCCCCAAAGGGGTGAAGACCCTCTTGTATCTGTTCTCTTTCTTTCTTTCTTTCTTTCTTTCTTTATTATCTCGCCACTTCAGACCTAAATTTGACCCCCTAAACATGTTCAAAAACTCACCAAATTTGGCACGCACATCAGGTCTGGTGAAAAATTTGATAAAATGTAAAATTATCCCCCAAAGTGCCAAAATGTGCTCTATAGCGCTACCTATGTCACTAAAATGGCCGCCACTGCCCATAGGAATGTCGTAGAGAGATCGAACCAAAACTCAATTATTCGTCTCATCAAGACCAACAAATTGTACAGTGACACCCCTGACCTAAATCCAACAGGAAGTCAGCAATATGCCCATCAAAGTACGACTTTGCGCCAATTTTGGACCCCCAAGAAATGCTATCTCCTCCTAGGGCGTTAATGGTATCGGCTTCAAACTTTAATACATGACTTATGACACTGTGCACAACAAAAGTTATTAAAAACTTTGTAATAACTTGAACGGTTTAGATATTGTAAGCCCTGAAAGTTGTAGTGCCACATCACACCTTATAATCTAAACCAATGGGGAGGCAATCTCTCAGCGTGGACTTTGTGTCAAACAAATGGTTCTGATGTCTAAATTGTAAGTCTGACCACTTTGAAACCTGTATCAATGGGTTCGTGATGAAATTTCCAACAAAAAAATTTGATTTTTAATGTAGGATTTGGCCAAAGTCATGGGATTTATGAGGATATTTCACAAGAGGAGTGACATTCTCCTCTCCAACTGAGAGGGATAGAGAGAGAACAGGAGGGGGGGGATGGGTGTGGGGGTTGAATGGAGCTCATTGAGTGAGAGTGACAGTTTAGTGAAGTGCTGCAGAAAAATAAAATCAAAACTAAAACTCACACTCTCCATTCAAATATATGAGTATTTTTCTGTGTCCAGCTGCAGTTACTTATTGTCTCTACACACCTGACAATACACATTTCAATCAAACTTTGACCAGGTCATGTGCATTAAAAGTCTTTACTTTTCTAAAAATAGACGATGAAAATTAGGAAGTGAATTTCTTTTACGCACAAACTCATCAAAAGTTTTCAATTTATTTATTGAAATTCAAGTGAATGGGCCCAAAACTTGCATAATTTTGATGACACAGGGGTGAGCAAGACAGACATGTCTTACCCTGCAGAAAATTGTCATCCTCACACCGTTGAGATTTGATGTTTCGCCATGACAGAGGAAATTGCTATAACTTTATTGTACATGCTCCAGTTTGCACCAAACTTCACATGTTTGTAAAGTCAGACCTGTCAGCCCAGGTCTGGAGACATCTACATGCCTGTGACAGAAGCCCTTGGACTGCACTGCGCCCCGACGTGCGCAAGGGTGTGAAGGCCCGTTCAACGCTGCTTGCAGCTTTAATTGGTATTGATTTCTGTACTGTAATTTGGTTGGCACAATATCTGTATGTATAATGAGAATGAGCTAGCTTGGCAAGTGGAATAATTTAACAGCATGAGTGGTCCTCCTATATGTTGAATGCTGTAAAGGAAAACATTGCCATTGGTAGGGCTTTGCTTGGGGCTTTTTGAAACAGGGAAAAAAATGTGTTAATGTTCGGTGGCTACAGTATTACATCTTTCACTATGACCTAACCCTAACCCATCACTGAAGTATTGTCTAATTTTTAAATTAACTGAAACCAACGCAGAGCTCAGTGCACTATTGGCGATACAAGAAGAGGCCCGGGCTCAATGACACAGTGAGTGTGTGTGAGCTACACTGCGGGAGATGAGTGAAGAGGCTCCTACATCCTTTCTTGTTGTTTGTAACCAAGTCATGATGCAGTAGTGACCTCTAGATAGAACAACAATTACTGTTTTTTTCAAGTTTCAGTTTCCAGTTTTCCAGTTAACATGCTAATTTGATAACATTAATTAGGGCCTGAGCCCCAAAGGGGTGAAGACCCTATTGTATTTCGTGTGTTTGTTTCTTTCTTCTTCTTATTAGGGCCTGAGCCCCAAAGGGGCGAAGACCCTCTTGTATCTGTTCTGTTTCTTTCTTTCTTTCTCTCTTTCTTTCTTTCTTTCTTTATTATCTCGCCACTTCAGACCTAAATTTGACCCCCTAAACATGTTCAAAAACTCACCAAATTTGGCACGCACATCAGGTCTGGTGAAAAATTTGATAAAATGTAAAATTATCCCCCAAAGTGCCAAAATGTGCTCTATAGCGCTACCTATGTCACTAAAATGGCCGCCACTGCCCGTAGGAATGTCGTAGAGAGATCGAACCAAAACTCAATTATTCGTCTCATCAAGACCAACAAATCAGTGACACCCCTGACCTAAATCCAACAGGAAGTCAGCAATATGCCCATCAAAGTACGACTTTGCGCCAATTTTGGACCCCCAAGAAACGCTATCTCCTCTTAGGGCGTTAATGGTATCGGCTTCAAACTTTAATACATGACTTATCAGACTGTGCTGAACAAAAGTTATTAAAAACTTTGTAATAACTCGAACGGTTTAGATATTGTAAGCCCCGAAAGTTGTAGTGCCACTTTACAATGTAAACCAATGGGGAGGCAAAACTTGATAAGACTCCCGGCCTGAACACGTCTACATGACAATATTCCATCAGTGATGCAAACTGGCTGAATAGCGCCCCCTACAAAATAGCAGCGAAGCAGTCCCAGCAGCAGGCAAAACAGTAGACAAAGGAAGTGATGTTTATCTCCTTCTTGCACTGTCTGAAAACAGTCCGGGTCTGAAGACATCTACATGCCCGTGACAGAGGCCCTTCGACTGCGCTGTGGCTTGACGTGTGCGGAGGTGCAAGGGCCCGTTCAACGCTGCTTGCAGCTTTAATGACAATCATCTTTATGTATAAAAAAAAATCCCTGTGTTACTAGTTGCATATGCTTACAGGATTGCCTGTTTGTTGAGTGCTCACTCCTTTCTGTTCTTTCATCTCTTCTCTTCTTACTTTAGATTTATGATGGCATGTTGTGACTGCAGGCAGAACCAGCACTGTGCTTGCCCTCATGTGCAGGATGGGCTGTTGGTTCTGTCCTTGGGTTTCCAGATATTTAACTCCAGACTCAATTGCACATTCTTAACATGTTTTTTGTGTTGTTTTTCTATATCAGCTCAGCCTTTTTGTGACCACAATATGATGTGAAAGTAGCTCAAAAATCATAACCTTCACCTTTATGACTTTTATCCCTGAGTGAATTTTTACAAAAGCCCAATTTGGCAGAAAAGCTGTAAACCTGGCAATACTAACTAATGTGTGTGTGTGTGTGTGTGTGTGTGTGTGTGTGTGAGAGAGAGAGAGAGAGAGAGAGAGAGAGAGAGTATGTACAGTATGTGTACGCATAGCTGGCTAGCTGGGGGGCATGAAGCTGAGAGTAGGGCATTATTAAAAACCATCTGCTTTCCTGCAGAGTCAGAAGGCCGTCTGGACAGAGTCTCTTAACAGGCCTTGTTTTCCTAGACGCCCTGAGGCAATATGACAATTTGAATGCCGAAACTAGAAAGTAGGGGGTGACTGAAACAATGTTTTTTGCTAATACAAATCTATGTGTGTGTCTTTAAACAGAAGACTTAACACAAACCTTGTCTCACACATCACTTTTCTGGTTACCAAATTGTACCTTTAAATCTTTAGGTGTATTTCAAAGCTTATGTCTCAAATCACTTGATTGTTTTAATATCATAGCAGTTATTCTGTCAAAACACTGGCAAAACACTTTCTAACTGGTCATGAGATAAAAATAAGATTATTTTGCCCAAGAAGATTACATGTTTACTGGTATTTTGCATTTTCTTTCTATATTTACATAAACTGCATTGTTTAAAGAACCATTTCACCGATTTTCAACCTTATCTCTAGCTATCCGAATTAGGGATATGAAAAACACCCGCAGTTGCTGCTGATTTTCTCTGTGTCTCTGGGGCACAGCTGCAAAATCTGTTGTTCTTCTGGCACTAGCACCATCATTTGACATGTACAGTGATGTAGTTGGGGGCAAGGAAGAACTGCAGGCTATTTCAGCTTGGATTTCCAGTCCCTGCATCGTGTCTGGGTAGACAGGGTGCTTGCTCTAGATGCCGCTCAAAAACGAAATATCCTTGTTCTCTTCACTTGTATTTCAAACTGGCTACTTTTCCAACAGCGAAAATGGCATCCCAAAATATGAGTGCATAGGATGTTATGGGCTTTGATACATTTAACAGTGTTTTGGCTGACTCAGATTTTCAATTGTATTCATTTGAGCCAGAGGATACGGCTGAATAAATGCAGAGAGAGGCAGAGGTTGCGGCTGCAGAGGATATGGCTGGGCATTTGGGGGCTGGGCATCAGAAGCTCATGTGCAATGCATCCTGGTACATGTAGGCACTGCCAGCACGGCTCAGTGAGCAGGAAAACTCAGCTTTCTCGGTCAATATAGCATGCACATTGAGGAATTTATTGCTTCAATTTACTACAATTGCCATCAATACTGATAAAACATCTACAAAAAATGTACCGTATTTTCCCTTTAAGCCTGACATGCTCTGAGACTTGGGAGTGCAACATACTGTACAAACACTTCCTCCCAACATGCACACTATATATGTATGAAGTATTTTAGATTTTATTGTATTTTTATAGTACATATACTTTATATAGATATAGATCAATTGATATCATCAACTTACATACTTTTACTATTTATTATAAAAGCAATAATCTACAAAGGCAGTAAAAATACAGGACACTGTATATATATATATATATATATATATATATATATGTGTGTGTGTGTGTATTATATGTACATCAAATGATGTACATATAATCTCCAAAAACCCCCACAGAAAAATGAATTATTAAACAATGTAATGTGTAAATCTAAAATAAAGTCATGTTACCCACCACCACCAAGTTATAACAACCATGAATGAGGATTCCCATTTTATCTTACTCATAAGGACTGTTTCTTTTACTTGGTTTCTATGCCATGAAGTGGCCTGTAAACACTACAGATGCAACAGAGCGAGCTGAGCACATTACTGCCTGACTGCTATTGCCATTACATGCAATCAGTTTCACTTGCAAGTCCACTGCTCTCAAAGACATGGCCATGATTTGACCAGGGTTCTCTTGGTCTTGACAAATGAGAAGAAATAACACTTTTTGACACTAAAAGACCATAAAATGCTCCATAACAAGGCATTAGGTAATGCAGCTCAATACTTCAAGTAGAGGTTGAGTGTGAGTTTCAGTCTCATGCAGGCACATGCACCCAACATGTAGCTAAGACATGATGAAAATGGGGCTCTCTAATAACATCTTTAAAATGACCAAGCCAATGCACACTGAAATTACTCCACCTGATTTGGTTTAGATGATAGCCCTCCTTGCTTAGGATTCCTTTGTTTGCATCACAGCACAATTTCCTTTCTGTTCTGCTCAATGACCCTGTTTTTCCCCTTTTCCCTCTTCTGTTGGCATAAACAGACAGTAATGGCGTCTGCGTTTTCCTTCCCCCTCACTGGTCCTTCACATGGCTCAGCAGCTTAGCTTGACAGCTCAGCTGCATGTGGGTTCAATTGGTGGAGTTGAAAGCCTTTTGCAGCATTGGGGTTTGGACTGATAGAATCCTCCATTTACCTTTTGCCCTAAGGCGATGAGAGAAAGGGAATAAGGTTAAAGCCATACTGGTAGCAGAGACTAAATGGAACATGATCCTAAAAAACACATAGAAAAATGCAAGAAAAAGGGAGGAGTAAGAAGGAACATACAGGGTTTGTAAAGAAAGCTTTCTTCAAGTAGGACATCCTTGTTAGAAGTGAGGTTTTAGTTTCAGGAGATAATTCTGCATCAAAGCCTTTCATCAATCACCTTCGTTGTTTGAAAGACATCAGCTTACTGTGTGCTTGCATGCACAAGTGCACACAGTAAACTCTGTGAAGCTTCACCCCCTATGTCAACGAATTCAGAACCTGACAACACTGTATGTAATTTCTTCATGAAGAGCAGCTCACGTAGCTTAGGCAACTGTTCCTGAAAGGGGAAGCAATCATGCAATAAGATATCAGCAATTAATAAAAGAACCTCAGAGAAATAAGAGTTTTTCTTTTCATTGATAGTGAGTAAGAGCAAAATTCACCACTGATATATTGATCACATTCAGAGGCTACCAGTGTGACTTGTGACATGAAACCTAAGCCCAAAGTGAGCTTTCCAGTCTAGACAAAGAGCTATAGGGTGAGTTGAGTCCCCAGTGAGTGTCTGAATTGGCTTATGTGGAGTAGAAATATGTAGGTGTGAGCTGTAGTGGTGATGGCAAATGTTTGATGAATGACAGCTGGTTGTCAGGAATTACACTGTAATTGTTGACAGGCAGGAGGGGTCACTGTAGTGTTGTTAGTAATGATGGAAAGATCTCACAGAGGGCAGAAACAAACCCCAGAAAGAGCAGTTCACTCTTGTCAAGGCAAAGCTTGAGGTGGTGAGAAAGCATCCATATAGAGATGTCAACATGGCATCTACAAATGAATGCCTCACACTGTGCCCTGCCACAGGGAAAGGAAAGGTTAGGTTGAGTGTCATCAGCATAGGAATGGTAGGTAATATTATAAGAACAAGGACATTTCTAGTGTTAAAAAAACCTTGTCTGTTGTAAACTTTACAAATCAATATGCAATCACAGATATTGTCACCTACAAACCTCCACATGTGAAATATTTGTCACAAACTAATATAACATATTTGTCTCTACAAACTAAGGAATTTATTATACTGGGTGACTTGAATTGTGACTGCAATGATAAATCCTCCTCACCTCTAAAAGCCTGTGCCACAAAACCAGGTATTTATCAATTAATCACAGACCCACCTAGAATAGGAAATACAAGATGCTCAATTTTGAATCTTATATTCCAGAATCAACCTACAAAATATGGATTGTCTGGTGTCATCCATACAGCATTAACTGACCATTCTCTTACATTTGCTATCAGGAAAACAATAAAGACCCAAAAGACACAACTTGCAAGTTCCAAAATCTAAATTGCATGAATTTCATACGCAAATAAGACAAATTGACTGGAACTATGAATTATCACTAGATAACCCAGAGCATATTTTGGGTAATGTCAATCACAAAATTGAGTCAATACGCAACAGCTATATTTAGGAGTACATATTTCAATTTCGTAGACTATGCTGCCATGGATAAACACTTACATCATTAAATTGTTGAAACTGAAAGCACTTTCATTTAAAAAACATCATATCAATATAATCAAGATCCACAGAAAATAGAGAAAACTTTAAGCACATCAGAAATAAATGCGTGGCAGCACTGCAAATGGCCAAAGCATCATATTATCGTAATCAAATACTTCAGTCTACTTCAAACCTAAGAGCTTTATGGCAAGTGTTAAGAACAATTACTGGAGAAAAAAGTGTCAAATATTACTCAGTAAACTGCTAAACTCTTTCTCAATTTCTCTCAATTTTCTTCTTCTGTTTTGAAATTGTTCTCTTCCTATTTATCAGACAGAGCTCAGGTAGTTAAAATTTGTCAAGTAACTTCTTCCTCTTCTATCTGTGACACTGGGTTGCCTCAGGGTAGTATTCTTGGTCCATTATTCTTTGTCCTGAACATTAATGACTTGCCTACTGTCTGTGAACCATCCACTTGCCTTTTATATGCAGATGATACTGTCATTTTCTTTTCTGACCCTAATGCTGATATGATAATCTCTAATCTCTTTAATTCCTTGTATAACTGGTTTCAGGAATACTACTTGACTAATAATGTAAAAAAAATAAATAAAAATGAATGTATGTATTTCCATTCCCCTAGGAAATCTGCCTATGTTTCATCCCATAGTTCTGGCCGACCAGAGTATTACTATAGTGCAGAAATTTAAATATCTTGGTGTCTATCTCGACACTCACCTTACATTTGAAGAGCACATCCAGAGACTAATAAAAGAGCTGAAAAAGAAAATATATGTTTACAGCCAGATCAGGCCATATCTTACACTTTCTGTTTCTAATACATATCTTCATACCGTCATACTACAGACTACAAAAATGTCTTACTGTCTCCCAGTTTGGTCTCTTACTACCTCAGAACTTACTTAATTTTCTCCTTGGACACATCACTGTGTAGTATTTTCACAATCTAATTTGTTAAATTTTTATAATTGAGTAGTACTTAGTGGTACTAATTTATACTATCAACTATACTATCACCTCCTCTCGTCTTTACTTTGTTCTATTTTGCCAAGACATAGCTCCATAAGACTTGGAAAAATAACCAGAGCTATTACAAATGGCCTGAATCCTTTTCCCACTTTTAATAACAATTATGGTTTAAGATCATTTACTGTACATACGCTAAAATTTGGAACAAAATCCCACACCACATGCAAAATTCTACCTCCTTCTTACAATTTAAACATTTACACAAATATTTCCTTCTTCTGAATCAAAATTGTTAACACTAACATCTCATTAGTCGACCTTATAGTTCTCTCTGAATTCTGAATAATATATATATATAAATATGTATATATATAAACCGAGTCAGGCCCATAGCTGGTAATGGTTTTACATTACTCTGCTGTTTTTTCCTGCTAAAATAAACAAATAAATAAATAAATACAATTTAAAAAAAGGAAGGGAGTTGCAACTGTGTTCAGAAGCATCCCACAGGAGAGGATATTTAGTGGCGACATGAACAAAAGACTACATTGATAACCTGGGAGATGGATGACAGCAGTTCAGATTAGAAATCTGTAGATGAACAAGTGAGGCAAGAGCTATCTGATTGTTTCTGGGATTGAATGCAATGAACTGTCATGAGATGATGAGGTCTGAGGACTGAGGACAATTTTAGCAGTGACAAGTGCCTCAGTGACAGCTGGAATACATAAACTCTGAACTTGGATTTTTTAATGTGCTGCGTCACACATTCGGGCCACAAATACGAAATGCCAAAGGAAAGCACTTGAACAAGTATCATTACAACTGACTTTCAGTGGTCAGGAAATAATTTCATATGAGGACTTGAATATGCTTTGAACATAAACAAAAATTGGAGAATATAAATATTTTAAATCAAAGCATTTAAATACATGCTAAGATTACAAAAGATCTGATCATCAGATCCATAGAAGACTTAAAGCACAGAGGGATGAGCAAAGTAATGAATACAAAACAATGCTGAAAGAGTGCCATCATTTACTCTCTGGTGTCTGTTTCCTCTGATTATGTCACTTTCTGTATTTTGTACTGTATGTTCAAAGGTTTGTCCTGAAGGCTGCTCCGCCTATACAGAACAAATTACCTTTTGGGGCCTGTTTGGGGCCACTGTGGGCTGAACTCTGTGGATGAACAAATGAGGCAAGAACCATTTGATTGTTTCCTGAATTGAATGCAATGAACTGTCATGAGATGATGAGGACTGAGGGCAATTGTAGCCGTGACAAGTGCTTCAGTGACAGCTGGAATACATGAACTCTGAATTTGGATTTTCTTAATTTGTGTCACACATTCGGGCCACAAATACAAAATGCCAAAAGAAAGCACTTGAACAGGTATCAATACTGCTGACTTTCACAGTGCTCAGGAAAGTATTTCATATGAGAACTTGAATATGCTTTGAACATAAACAAAAATTGGAGAATATAAATATTTTCAATTAAGGCATTCAAATACATGCTAAGAATACAAAAGGTCCAATCAGATCCGTAGTAGAAATATAGCACAGAGGGATGAGCAAATTAATGAATGCAAAACAGTGCTGAAACAGTGCCATCATTTACTCTCTTGTCACTGTTTCCTTTGATCATTTCACTTTCTGTCTTTTGTACTGTATGTTGAAAGGTTTGTACTAAATGTTGGTCCTCCTATACAGAGCAACGCCTTTTGGGGCCTGTGTGGGGCCACTGTGGGCTGAAATTTGTCCCCCATGGGCAGTCTAAATGTGGCCCATATCCAGTGCAAAATCATGGGCACTAGTGTGTAGATTCTTTGTAACTGAATGGATATGTACAGTATATTGTTTACATGTGTACAAGTGTAGTATTTTGGCAGATTATTGTATTGATTTCTTTGATGCAACCTTACACCAACCTAATTTACCTAAATGGGCAATACTATCTATATTGTGACTATTTTGAGGTAATAGTCAAACCTTGGACAGAGGATACATTTCTTCATACTTCTCATGAACGCAAACAATCTTGCTTTTAATTTGACAAGCTTACATTATTAATTTCTAGTTGACATTGTGGCTGTATTTGATGTGCTATTGTGTGTAGCTTTGTATTTTGTATTATGTTTCTTGTGTGTTTTTTGCTTTGTACTGTTTGTTATTGTGCTGTTATATGTTTTAATTGTGACCTGCCTAAGGGACTGCAGATGAAAATTAGCTATAAGCTAACTGTGGTACAGTACATCAAATGGTAACATTTATGTTTAACACTATACGTGGTTCCAATAAGTACATAAATAAATAAATAAGTGAGACACGTGAAATTTCAAAGGATGGTTCTCATTTGGAGGCCACCTATAGAGTTGAAATGTTTGATCAGTTGTGCGTCAGGATTCCTGCCTGAAATAATAATGAAAGCCTTGGCAATTCACAAATAGCCTATTGAGCATCCAGCTGTAACATCACTCCATTTCTGCTTTTTTCAATTGTCAGTTGGAGCTATAATTCAAGTGCACAAATGTATGTACATACAGAACTCACATAAAATGATACATGCATTTAATACACTGTGTGGGCCAAATGCACAAGAAAAAACAGTGACTAACATGGTGACTCACACAGAATAAGTGATACAAACCTGACATTAGTGTTGGACTAATGTCTAGTGTGTGATTATCTTTGTATAGTGATTTTGTTATTATTTCTGAACAAGTAATAATTCATGTTAGGTGGCAATATTATGCAGTGCTATTGTTTTTACTGTCACTAAGTATCTATAACACAGTTTTTCAGCAACACTTAAAAACTGGCAATGCCTCCCTTAAATAGAGAGCACTTGCTTCCACTAAACCTATTAATTAGTAAAATACATACCTTAACTACAGAATAACTGTTATCATTAACTCTTCAACAGTTTTATATGATGGAGGATTAGAGGAAACAAGTGCCATAAAATCAGTGTGAAGTAAAATGACTGACAAGAGTGTTTTAGTCTGTCAAACTCAGGTACTGATTTATTTAGTGGATAATCCATCTGGTGAAGGTTCTTCAAGCTGATGGCTGGTGTTCCTCTACTTTTGCCCTCTGGTTGGCAGCTTGTTAAGATGTAGGTTAGTATGCTTTACTTGCTGCTCCAAGCTACTTAATGGCTAATGCACTTTTAGAAGTACCATATCTGTGAGAAAGAGGATGATTTTCCTCAAAAAATGCACTGGATCACTTCTTCTACTGTTGGAGTATCTGCTAAATAAAATAGTTGAAATAAATAAAATAGTCGATCCATGTTGGACAGTGTTAATCATGCTGTTTTGTTTTGGGCTATAAAGTTGTGGGCTACAGATAGATGTCTCTTTTTTAGGATAAATTCCAGCACAATAAGAATGTGTTAAAATCCCTGTAGTGTATGGTCTCTCTGTTGCAGATTGTGCATTTGGCTGACATGTTGTCCCCAAACCTATTTATTGCATTTCCTCATATGTATCTTTAAGTGTAGTAAGCAGGTAGTAAGCAGGTATTTTTACTGTACATATGTACAGTACAAATTATTTTCAGGTTGTGCTTGAACAGCCTTTTCCAATTTTTACAATACGAATCAGATACAACGTTTATCTGTGCTTTTCTCTCTCCCGGAGCTAAGCTTTTATTGAGCTTGAAAATAACTGGCACTTTACAACACTGCTTACACCAGAGGCCAAAATCACTGAATGACAAGAGAAATCAGGCAGACAACGCTAAAAACAATCACAAAAACACTGCGCTTCCTGAATAGTGATGCAATTGCTCTAGGCAACATCAAAGTAAATTCCCAGACTTCTTGTGTCAAAGAACCCAATTAGGACCAGGTAGAGATAATATAAAAACAATCAACAATATAGAAAGTGGGACAACCATTGCACACAACTTTGTGGGATATTTCTGCCATATTATTCCTGGTTCCATCCATCCTATCAATCGATTTTCCAGCTTCTTATCCAAGTCAGGGTCATAGAAGGAACAGGACAGCCCACATACCTTCCTCATACAAATCCTCTGAGGCCAACTGGGGGATGTAAATCCTCCAGCGTGTCCTGGGTCTGCACACTGGTCTTCTTCCAGTTGATCATGCCTAGAACATTTCCAGCAAAGTGCCTTGGGGTCTTCAGTAAAAGATGCCTAAATTGGCTCCTCTCAATGTTAAGAAGTAGCTGTTGCTCGATACTGAGGCCATCCCAAATCGCAGAGCCACTTAGAACGAGACCAGCCACTATGTTAAGGAATCTCATTGTGGCTTCGAAAATCCACTGACTCTAAATTGCTGTAGTGGATTTATTACATCATTCTATGTAAAAGCAAGAACGCAACAAATGTTGAGATTACAGAGACAGAGAGAGAGAGACCATAAAAAAAACTAAGGCACCATATGAGCTGTGAAACATCTGTTGCCCCAAGGGGTGGCAGGGAGCGATGGAGCTCCATTACTCCCAGGGATAATACATTATCATGATAGAATAAATAAATAAACCATTAAGTCACTTATAATTATCTCAAGTGCTGAAAAGGTTTCGGAAACTTCATTGTTCATTTGTCTCATTCTGATGCTGTATGCAAGAGAGCGGACTATTCTGTACAGTGTGATTTTAGAACTGGTGGGCTGATCTTACTCTCAGCTTTTGGCTTTTTGCCTTAGTTTACAGAACACTACTGCCAATATTTCTGTTACATGGCATTTCACCCCCTCTTATGTATTGATGCTCAATTGTATGCTTTTTAGCATTAAACGGATAAAAGAAACTGCCCTAGTGAAGAAGAGTAGATGTCAGATACACTAAATAACAAGAATAACAGATGAAAGAACAGCTAATTCTAACCTCTGGGCTTATTGTTCACACTGAAACACATAATCTTTTAAGGACTGAGTAAAGACAGTGACTTTGTCCTGAGGCGAAACAGCTGCAACAAACACTATCTCAGATATTACAGCTATAATAAGAGAAACTATTTATCGAAACTCTTTGTTTAATGTAATACATTCTCCGTTAGCATGTTTGCATTGCTCATACTTTAGCATTATGAGTTTTAGATCTTTCTTTTTGCTAGTGACATTCTTAATTCCTTAAGCAATTTGAATCAACTGAATGTGGAGTTTCCTTTTGGCTCCCTAGATGTTAAAATCAGTTCACAAATACACAACCAATGTTTATGGGAAATGTAGTGACTCATCATTTCCAGCTATTGCTGAAGTAAAAAACAAATATAAAAAAGGAAATGATAATAAACTTGAACAAAACCAATGAGCACGGGTTTAGGAGACTTCAAACATGAGCATGACCAAGTAGATAGTTTAGTTAAACAGTACAATGTGCTACTGCATATATTAAATTTTGACATCTTTCCATGAGCTGGCAGTACACTCCAAATTAAATTGGCAAGCTAGCAGTCAGTATTTGATGAAACAAACTATGCCTGTACATAGAGTTCAAGGCCAATCCTAATGCTCTACTCTCTTTGCAACTGTAAATAACAACTAAATAAACTTTACTTACCTATAGCACATCTCAGACATTAAAAAGCAACACATGAAATAAAATCAATAAAGTAAACTCAACAGACTGCTAGTAAATATAAAGATAAAAATGAAATAAATCTGATAAAATAAGGCTGTAAATATGAGTAGAAGGAGACTGGATGCATCAAAAAGTGTACAGTTATTATATTATTATTATTTGAAGCTGATATCTGCTTGTATAACAGAGCATTAAAATGATTTATCAATAATTGTATGGATTTTAGAAAATTTCTCAAAAACAATGCAATTTGTTGAATTGCTTTTGTCAGAATAATGAGTTCAATTTAAAAACAGCAGTGTATAACATTTGAATACACTAAATGATCTTCTTCGTCCAAGGTAGGGGTGCTATCAGTGAAACAAAGCCTGTGGTAAAAAGACACCAGGAGATAGATAATTCCAAGGACTGTGTTAAAATAACAAATCATTAATTTATTTGTCCAGTATCCTGTCTCACAATTAAACAGTCTGCCAATCCTCACAGGTTTTCATCCATTGTCATTGTGTGGCCAAAATTTGCTTAGTGGACTGGCTGTGCTCAGGTGCCAACTCTCCAGTTGGAGAAGCACTTAAGTGGTATTGGGCGGCTTTACTCCAGATTTGCCCACCCAAACCCTGAAGGGAAAATCCCAATCAAAGGCTTTGTTGGATCAGCTGTTGTCACTGATTGTGTTTGTGCTTGAAAAATATATAAGTAAACGTAGTAACACCAAATGAATGTGTTAGCCAGGGTTTCCCTTGCAATACAAACGTTGTGCCCCAAATAGACTACATGCTAATTGTAACCTGGTTTCGAGTGCATTGTGTTTACCCTGGAAAACTGACAACATTTAGTATACTCAAGTTATGCAGGCAAGTTTAATGCATAATAAATATACTTGGTTTCGAAGTGCACAAAGTAAATAGTTGTTGGACAATATTTCAACAAATTGTGGATGTGGTTTTAAGACAGCTCTGGGATATTCTCTGAAAACAAACATAATGAAAAACTGTAAATCTTTGTAGAAACATTTGGCTTTCTTTTTTTAGTTCCGTTGGGTCATATCAAATCAGACTGATGGCCCCCCTGTTGTTACAGAAAGTACATAATAAGGGCCTTTGGAATGAGGGAAGGGACTGTCCATCTTAGTCTATCTATCCAAGATACTAGTGTACAGTATAATGAGTCTAATCTATAGTTGGTATTATGTGCTCTTCATTCATAAAATATCATTGACCCTAACCCTACTAACATTCCTTATTTTGAATATAATTACTGTCTAACATCCCCATAATTTCCTGTAATTGATCATAACATCATTAGATAATTTTACATCTCATGTTGCACCCCTGTATAGGGATAATTCCCCATAGATACGAATGATTTCTCAGCAATAGGACTTTTTCAAGCAAAATATTTAACTAATCTGCTCAGTTGTCTCCATGTGAATGAAACTGTTGAGCATTTATTTTACTAATCCCCATCTGAAATGCAATTCTCGGTTTGTCCTTTAACGTTGCATATTTCTCATATTTAAATGCATTTATACTCTCCTCTACAATGAAAAGTTATAGATTAATATAGCTGATATAACCAATTATATAATTTTATTGATTCAATTCCATGCAAATGTGAATGGGAGTAGATACCAAACGTTACACATTTTTAGTCCTTTAAAATGTCTGAAGTTAAAATAGAATATTTTATTTGATATAAATGCCCTGTACTGTTGGTTTTTTCTCCTTGTGTATGCGACTTACTGTTTGTGAAATCACACCCTCACATATATTTTACCCTTTTTTCTACTTCCTTCACTATCCACCTGTGTTGAGTTAAATATTTGTTATTATTGTGTTCCACAACATTTTTGTCAATTATGGTTTGCGAAAAATATTGTTCCCAGCTACAAAATGAAGTACATATTTACTGTATGCAGTTTAAATGCCTTTTCAGGGAAATAACAGCAAACACTAACCACCCTATCATGTGTGTGAATGTCGACTACAAAATCATCAAATTTAGAATAGCATATGATAGCGTGAAACCAAGAGAAGGTATACACCAAAGGAGCACATATTGGACAAAACAATAAATGTTGCCCTTCCTTCCTCATCTGTTCAGCTAGTTTTTATTGATGTTAAGTGGGTCTCACTGTTGAAGTATGTGTAATGCACAGCAGACTGTATTCAGAATTTCATTGAGCCTCATCCAAAGCTTACATAGTGGTGAATGAGATGAGACAACAGCAAATACTACAGAACGGATTCACCCAAATGTCCTCAAAAACAGTATTCCTCTCAGCCAACAGCAAGCAATAACTACGTTATAATGAATTACAAAAGCTCTCATTTTCTCTTCGTGTGATCAGCTGAACAGACTGCTATTAGCATTATCACTTTGTAGTCTTAGTTTCCCAGAGGAATTATCATTGGATGAGGTATCAAAATAGCTTCTGTTCCTCCCACCCCCAATGACTTCACATTCATCAATGGAGGAAATGAAATTAAGGCCCTGACAACTTGATAATAAGGATTTGGTTGGAGAATAAAGAACATTTTCGGGTTGTAATGAGCTTCCATTATTTATAAAGCATAATTATAGAAGAAGGTGTGTAAAGAAGGTTTCGAAAGGGAATAAATACTGCCCTCTTCATTGTGATTGTAATGAAAATAGAAATTAGGTTTAAAACTGTGTATTGTTGTTAAAGGAGAAACATCATTGTTCAACAGCCTGTTTGTGAGGTATTTGTTTCCATACATGTGGTTTAGCTTACCTTTTGGAGCATTGTTTGAGTGAAGCAGTCCACATGGTTTAATCAGACATCAGTTCAAAAAATATTGTCCTCATCTTTGGGTCCAACTTATGACAGTAAAACAACATTACTAATTATTGTTGCAAAGTTTCAAAAGATTTCAACATGTATTTATTTGTTTTTTCCACTGAAGAGTTTTTGCTTCATCTTGTCGAAGGCGCTCCATGCATATGTATGGTTTGAAGTTGTTTGGCTTTCTCAATATGTTTATTTTAAAATCTTTTTTTAGCTTTACTCATAATTTTGTGTTATTCCAAAGTAGATTGTCTTGATGTTGGAAATTATAATGAGATTTATGTTTCTAGGACACCATCGGAAATGAGGCTTTAGTCTCAGTAGGATATTTCAAGCGCTCATCTGCTGTTTCCTTTTTTTTTTTTTATTTGAATCGAATAACAAAGCAGAAGATGATAGACAGGAAGAAAAGAAACAAAGGAGATTGGAGGCTTCATCTGAGTACTGAACAACCAAACAATGAATAAAACTAAACAAAACCTTGAGAACGTAGCCTTGCAACATGGAATTAAATGTGAATGGTGCTATCAGTATGTTTCTTAGCAGTTCACTAGAGATGAATAGAAAACTAGAAGCCTATCAATTTAAAAAATAATTCATTAGTAATATGTTGATAAGAAAATGGAATGCACATGAAAATGGGTTGTGTGCAATGTGTCTGCACTGTGCTATTACAGTATAAGGAATGAACCCTTTGTGTTTTCTGTTCTGAAGGACAATTTTCAGCATGTATATGAATAAAATTTCTTAAATCACACTATATCAACTGTTTTTACTTTAATCACGATATCAGTCTGCTTTCAGAAATACCTAGATTGAATTGCTCTGCTAAATAATATTAAATAATGTAGACTTAAAATATCTAAAATGTCTATGGTACAATATCTATAAAGTATTTTCCCAAAATGCAGCTGAGGCAAACTCTGCAAGACACTGTTCTGTCTTTCTGTCAGGATATTGTGAGGGCCTCCTCGATGTTGCTTGGTTGTCTTTCACTATGCCACAGTACATGGGATAAAACAAACATGTGTCACTCCGGACACTCATTTTTGTTCCCAACGCCCCTTTATTTTTGTAGCAGTACTCAGCTTACCAAAAACAGTTTGCGCTTGATAGATCAGTTCCTACCAGCAACAAGTGACACTGCTGGTGACACTGACGGCTAAAGATTTTCTAAAAGAGTAAAAACATTTTGAAAGGCTGTGACATGACTAAGACAGAGGATAAAGTGCAACATATGACTCCAGTTGCGATGCCACCCCAATAATGCATAAGGAGGAGCAGCTGACTCTGTCTGTTATTGCCCCACTCAAGGCTGAACGCCTGAAACATCTTGAGTCTAATGAAGATGACTCTGATGTTGTGAATGAGATACAGCGTGTGATGTTGGAGGAGTTCTCTGACAGATACTCTGATCAAGACACTCTTCACACAGGTAAGCCAGGGTTATACATTTTTTATTGTATATTATAGTTATAAATTGCAGGTATAAATTATTTCTATTATGCTATGCCTATCGCCCTTTGTGTTTGAGAGTGGGTGTGTGCACATATGCTCTAATATCCTTTTCTCTTTTTAATCAGCATCAACATTGGACCCACACATCAAAGGAACTGCCTCTCCTTGAAGTTGAGCATGCTTGAGTGGCTGCTAAGGTGAAGGTGCAGGTAAGCCAACAAAAACAACAGGCGATTGACCACAGTTAAGCTGCTTTTGAAATGGCTCGTTAAACACTGTTTGGAGGAGCATGACAGTATATTTAGACTTGATTTTATAAACCTGAAGTTTGCATGTGTAACAGATTGTTTGGTATTATTTTATTGATCCCAGGCATTCCCACATTAAGTCTGTTGTCTGAAAGAGTGGTTGGTGATGCAGTGGACTAGCATGTTCTCAAAGGAGCCTCCTTCACTCAAAAACATGCTGATTATTTTATATACTTGTGGGAAATTTTTTAACTTTCTTACATATTTCACCCATCTCTCCACTCAGCCACTCACATTAACTCACTGTTCTCATAGCTCTCACACACACTCCCTCCCCTGCCAGTATGATTTGAATTGGTACTTTGATTACTACTGCTGCTGACATTACTGATATTACTACTGCTGAGGCTGAAATGTAAAATCAAGATGTGTTCAGGCTGACATCCTTCAACACTTACTAAAAAAAAGAAAGATATCCATTAAAAAATATGATTTAGATTTAAAATTAGTCATCACGATTTCATGGAAACAGTCTAACATCTGTAGTGTTTGGTATGGTGTACTTGTACATAAGTATATATATGACACATTTATTGAAACATGACTTCTTGTTTCTTAGAACATATTTGCACATATTTACTGGTATGAATCGTAAGTTACAAAGAAAAATAAATCACTCCCTTGAATTGCCAAAGACTGTGTTTCCATACCTTGAAAATCAGCAAACAAAAGGTGCAGAGCATTCCAGAAAGTTGGCATACCTCTATTTGTCTGACCTGTAGTTTAAAAAAAATAATTTAAAAATGGAATAAGTACATCAAAAAACCACTGCATTTACTTACTAATGCATCGAAACGTGCCAATAAATCAACAGCCTCCAGGTGTGAATGTGATTGGTGCATTCCTGAAAAGAGAGGCTTCATCTGAGTTTCCCTGAATAAATAAAGGTTAAAAAAATATAGCATATTTCAGCAACAAGGCAATTCAAGTTGCTTTACATAAAACATTAAAACCATTGAGACAAAGTGCAAAAGAAACACACAATAAAAGAACATTCAAATACAATAAAAACAGTCATCAAAAAGCTGAGAATAAAAAACAAAAACAAGCTAAAGCAGAATAAGACATGTATAAAATACAAGAATAAAAGTTACAGTGCATTGTAAGACATTAATAATTATTTGATTTAATAAAAGGCAGCAGCAAACAGAAAAGTCTTCAGCCTTGATTTAAAAGAACGGAGAGTTGCAGCAGACCTACAATTTTCTGAGAGTTTGTTCCAGATATGTGGAGCATAAAAACTGAATGCTGCTTCTCCATGTTTAGTTTTGACTCTGGGGACAGATAGCAGACATGTCCCAGACGATCTGAGAGGTCTGGATGGTTCATAACATAGCAGCAGATCAGAAATGTATTTTGGCCTTAGACCATTCAGTGCTTTACACACCAACAGTAGTATTTTGAAATCAATTCTTTGACAGACAGGAAGCCAGTGTAAATATCTGAGAACTGGAGTGATATGATTCACTTCTTGGTAAGGACTTGAGCAGCAGCGCTCTGAAATATCTGCAGTTGTTTGATCGATTTTTTAGAGAGACCTGTAAAGACACTGTTACAGTAATCGAGTTTACTGAAGATAAACGCATTGACAAGTTTTTCAAAATCCTGCTAAGACATAAATCCTTGAATCCTTGATATATTTTTAAGGTTACTGTAGGTTGACTTTCTTTGTTTGTTTGTTTGTTTTGTTTTTTTTTCTTTTTTTTGGCTTTTTACTATTTGTTGTTGTGCTGTTGTATATTTTTTGTCAGGGACTACAGATGCAAAATAGCTTCAAGCTAACTCTGGTGCAGTGCATCTTTAATGTTTCAAACTGCACACTGTCCCATTCAATAAATAAATCAAACAGTCTTGTCTCTGTTTAATTGAAGAAAATTCTGGCACATCCAATCATTGATTTGTTCAATGCACTTACTCAGTGCTTTCAGTATTGGACCATAGTCCCCTGTTGATATGGTTATGTAAATTTGTGTGTCATCTGCATAATTCTTGTAACATATTTTGTTGTTTTCCATAATCTGAGCCAGTGGGAGCATGTAGATGTTGAACAGAAGAGGCCCCAGAATGGAGCCTTGGGGAACTCCACATGTCATTTTTGTCAGCTCAGATGTGTAATCACCTACAGACACAAAGTAGTCTCTGTCCTTTAAGTAGGTTTCAAACCAATTTAGTACTGCACCAGAAAGTCCCACCCAGTTTTCCAGTCTGTCTAGTAATATGTTGTGGTTGACTGAGTCAATACGGTCTCATGGCGTCTATTTCAGACGTTGTGGGAGTTCTATAGTAGTCTATCGGACTATGCTGCACGTTGAAAAATGACAGTAAAGGGGTACCCAGTGCGTTAAAAAGTGACACCAAGGGGTCCTGACCAAGCTTTGGTATGTGATGAGTTGGGAGTGAGAACAGGCTGACCATATAGCAGATATTAAAGAAACATATATCTAACACTGAATTATTAAAATGAAAAGGCAAGGAACATATGAAATCACTGAACTGAATGCAAAGCGCTTGCAGATTAACATCTTGCTGAGACCTTGAAATATTTCACCTGTAGGAAAGAGTAAATCTGAACATATCGATCTACTGGGCCTCTTCTCTAAAAGAAAAATTTCCTCAGTTTGAAATGAGCTTTCACTGAGGCACTTAAAGATGGACATGGTTTTGTTTGAAACTAACTTACAGAAGCATCATTTTTAAAATTTCCTTTATATGGCTGCCTGTCTTGTTCAAGCATTACAAAAAGACAGCATATTTCCTCAGCAGGATTAAACTATGGCCGAGCAGAAAAGTCATCTGCACCGAGCTTCGCCTGGAGTCAAAGATCTTGAGTAGCAAATGGGTAAGGTGCTCCTCTTGTGGTCCTTGTGGAGTTTCAGCGGGAGGCTGTGTCCCATCTACCCTCCTTTTACAATAACTCTGTTCCATTTAGCTCCATGAGTGATCACAGCCTTAATGGACTGATAAGTGTTGGAGTCATGTCATAGAGAAACTCTGGACATAAATTTACCCTCTCGCCCTGCAAATCATTTAGTGCATTTCTGCTATGAGGTAATCAATCAGTGTCTCCATACTTTTACACTTACACAGCTGAAAATATCAAATAATTATATGCATTCAAAGCCTTTTAGTACAGTGGGCTAACAGTTATGTTTGCATAATGAAGCATAGCATTAAGAAGTCTTTTTGCTGTTATTGTTATTAGGACAAATACTCTTTCTATTGTAAAGGAAGGGTTATTGCTAGAGATACATTCCAGGCTCCTTGCCTCTTCTATTTAATGTCTTGGTCTGGTTAACTCCTCCATATTTATGAGAAACATGACTTAAAAAATGATCAGCTCACAATGTACGGTAAGAAATGTTGTACTTGCTGCTTCTAATTCTAAAGCCAGTCAATAAAAAGTGCCCTTTGATGCTTCTGAATGTATTTTGGAAGATGAAAACGCCAATAAAAAAGCAAGCTTTGATTCAAAAGTTCCTGAAGAAACCCATTCTGTCAATTCACTGCCCCTAAAAGCAAATGTTACTGCTCTGTCTGACGAATTATTAATCGCTCCTGGCTCAAATATTTTCTCATTGTCTTGCCTGCATGGGCCAGTGTTTCATTTCTATGGCAAGCACGAGCTGCCATTTGCAGACTATGAGAGCAAATGTTAATTTGCCCCATGTGCATTTCTGTGCCAGAGGAGCCATAGGGCTGGGAGCTAACATAGTGATAAAGAGAGGAGGGGCTGACTTGGGTATTTACATAAGGAAATGTGATTGAGTTGTTCCCATAGATTTATCCTTTCCCCCCAAAACCCTTGGGTGAAGTGAGGAAGAAGAGGTGTGTGTGTGTCTGTGTGTGTGTGTGTGTGTGTGTGTGTGTGTGTGTGTGTGTGTGTGTGTGTGTGTGTGTGTGTGTGTGTGTGTGTGTATGTGTGTGTATGTGAAGCAGACCTGTGAGAGACAGTTCTGTCCAGTTGTCAAAACTGTTGCCTCACATCCTTCAATGGATCCAGCTGCAAAAAGGAGACAGTGCCCACATCCTGTAGACATCATCTACTACAGATCATGTGATAGTCTGTCAGGATCATTGTCTTTCAGTGTGCTGATGGTGTATGTGCACTTACAGAGAGCTTTTAACATTTCTAAAGCAGGTGTTGGTGTATTATCTTGTCATCTATTTAATTTCTATTTCTGCACAGTCCTCTGAGACAAGCTTGTGATTAAGGTCTACAGAAATGAGCCTAACATAATGTTTGTTTATCAGTTTGCACCTAATTCTCTCACTCAAAGGAGGTTAATCATTGCACTTAAATATAGTAAAATACATAATTATCTATTGTTTCAGGTTTCATTGTGATTGTGCTTCCACCACATTACCTATAGGTTGGTTGCTATGGCACAGAAATGCTTTGGCTACTACAGAGTGTGCAAAAAACAAACTTAAAATATGAAAGTTTATGGCTAACAAATATGTAGAGATGGGCATGAGAGAATTTTGTTTTACAGACAAAGCGAGAAGCAACATAGTAGCACATTAGAAATGGACAGTTCCAAAGGTCGATGTGATTGATTGTAAATTTGGGCAGCAATCTTTTTTCCACACACTGAATGGTTGTCTCATCCAAAGCTAAATGGTTTTACACAGCAGAGAAGCAAAAGGGAAGGAGGGAGGAAAAGCAGGTCAGTTGTTGACATGGACGAATGGGGATACGGCAGAACAGCATACAGTGTCGTGACCCAGATAGGACCCAGTCCAGAGCTGGAACATGCATAAATATTATATTATATTATATTATATTATATTATATTATATTATATTATATTATATTATATTATATTATATTATATTATATTATATTATATTATATTATATTATATTATTATGCAAGTGACTGTTACAATAAGTAACAGACAAATATGCATACAACTAAAAGAGCATCTGTGTTTGTGTGTGTGTGTATGTGTGTGGGCACTCTTGGGCATCCTTATGGATATATATTTGTGTGTGTGTATATGTGTGTGTGTGTGTTCCGTGTGTGTTGTCGTGCAGCTGCTTACAACTACATATGTATGTATATTAAAATAACTCATCAGAGAAACAGAGAGAATGACAAATGGTTCACGAGTGAAAATGCATGTCCTGAATGATTTTCTGAGTGTTTAAGGAGATAAAGACGACCCTACACTGTGAAGTATTACCCTGATCTATCAGCCACATGGTGGTGCTGGTGGACTGCTGACCGTGGGCCATCAACAGTTTATCTGTCGCACATGCAGCCTCCTTTCAATCCCACACCATCTCATTCTCACTCCCCCCTGCTTTGACTTATCACATCCTTTGCTCTCTCGCTCGTGCTCTCCTTCCTTAACATAATGTGAGATGAGGTGAAGTGTTATGGCAAATTAAGTAAAATTAAGACAAGACAACAGCTCTACTCACCTACGTCGTGCGTGATTTTTATTGCACAGCTAACAGAACCCTGCCTGTGCTGTCCTTGGAGATGGGTGTTGATGACAGACTGCAGACCATGAAAGGAGTGGGAGTGTTGCATCCATTGGAGGTGGAGGTGCCTGCACAACACATTATCATTCACCCTCTATGGTTTGTTTTGTTCTCTTTTCCTTTTCACACTTTTCTATTTTTTCCTCTCTCCTTTTTTTCATATCCTTTCTTTGGCTGTGTGCCCCCCCACCCCTCCCTCTGTTCTCTGCCTTTGTCCTTCCAGTTCCCCGTCTCTCTCCAGTCTTATGTGTAGGTCTTGTCATTTGCTGAAATCTTGAAGTCTTTTCCATCTCTCCCTCTTCCACATTTCTGCTGTTATCTGTCCTACCACCTTTTTACCAACATCTACCTTTTCCTGATTCTGCCAACCTCTCCCCATGGCACCTGTCTAATTCTCCTTGTACCCACTCTGTGGTGCCACTCATAGTTTGCTCCTTCACCCGCCCCTTCTTCCTTTCCTGGCTCTCTCTGCCCTGGCAGTCTGACAATTGTTGGAGCATACACTGCTAAGCAGTTATCACCAGCTCACAGAGGTGTGTGTCAGTGTGTGAGTGTGTATGTGTGTCTGTGTGCGTATGTATGTTTGGTAATAATAGAAAGAGAATGCGTATACATGAGCATGTGTGTCACTATGTGCATTTTTCTATTTATATTGAGGTGTACAGCTCTTGTGTTCAGTAAAACAATACAAACAATGTGTCAGACAGATTTCTATTATATTGGAGCTTTGTATGGCTCTTCTACTATAGTGTAATTTCTTTTTGTAACAATGAGGGGTAAAATGATACTGAAAGGCTGCAACTCCTCTCCTACCCCTGCCAAACATCCCCGGTGTCTAGCTGCTCTGGATCCATATAAAAGGCACTAATTTCTTTGTCTTCAAGGATTTTTTCTAGTTTTGGTCCCATCTGTCACTGGGAGGAGGTTGAAAGAAAGAAGGAATAAGCCCAGCTGGAATCCTTTGTCTATTGAACGTACATCACATTGTAGTAAGACCAGGACAATGCTTCTCTGGCCTTATGGGCAGTGAGAGAAGAGGGACACAGGCCAGGCCTTAGACCCCAGGAGCAAGGCATGCCAAACAATCATCCTGGAGGAAACTGATTCAAGAGGATTTGATTTGTTCTCCTTGATACAATAAAATCATATTTTGAAGCTGTGGAATTGTAGCACATTGTGTTGTCTCTTCAGTTATAAGTTACGCACATTTATAATGTGGTCTACATTTTCAGTTTCATGCTGGTAATTTCTTTGCAAAGTCAGTTCTTATAAAAGTGGTTATGGGAAAGATAAATTAGACTTTGTAAAAACCATCCTCCTTGTTACATAATGAAGGTAGTTTGAGTGCATTAAATATAAGAAGGAAACATTGGAGAGAAAGTTGTGAATATCTTTTTTTCACCTAGTATGCCATGAATGGGCAAATGAATTAATAGATTTGAGATTAAACTGTTACCTAGGTTATGACTGATAATTGACTGTATTAAATATGTATGATATGCTCATATTTGTTGCAGCCAGAAAGGATCAGGGAAAATTATGGTGAAAAGGTGTCTTTGTTCACTCTATGAGAAATGTCTCATGTGGAGTCATTGTTTTCTCCCTACAGGTGGGCATGTGTAAAAAACTGTAACTGTTGCTCATATGCTGACTGGTTCCCTGAAGTGATTGTGTGAATTCGACATGATAAGTTAAACCTTTAAATCGCTGGGATCAGGACCCAAATCACAATTATTTGTGTCAGTTACTGGAGCAGTTCCAGGTTTTGGTTAGACATCCTCAGCGGGGACCTGAAGTTATTTGGATGTGTCCTTTCAGAGTATTATTTGAAAACTGTGTGAGTAATATTGGTAACATGCAATATAAAACTCATTAAAAATTCATTTCTTTGGGTGAATTGAAGATTCTGTAGCTGTGACAATTTATCCTCCAACTTTAAAAGGAAATAATTCTAAAGCTATGGCTATTTAGATTTATTTGACTGCAAGTGTAGGTGTGGATATAGTGCAGAGACAAGACTTAGAGCAGAACAAAATAAACTACAGTACAGTATAATTTCATTGACAGAAGAAACCTGGACTCGACAGATCCTCCTAAAGTTCTGTTGCTGCTGGTTATAATTGACAGTCCACATAAACAGGAATGAATCATTCAAAGAAACCCGGACTTGACTGATCCTCTTGAAGTTTGGTTATGATTTATAGTCAGCATGAACAGGACTGAATCATTGACAGAAGTAACCTGGATTCAACTGATCCTCTTGAATTTCTGTTGCTGTAGCCTATCAATGAAACACCAAGGAAAGAGGGTACCCACCCTGCTGAAGCGTTTACCCCCTACCCCCACTCAAGGAGTGATTGCTGATTACAATATGGGATTATAAAACCGAGTCCTATGGACTCAACTGATCTGCTGGATAAAACCAGTGACTACTGTTAAAGTGCAGCTGACAACTAGGGAAATACCATGTGACAGCTTGGAAAGACAGCGGACAGGGGGAAAAGACCCCAACGAGGCTGTCATGGGCTAGCTACCCATGACAGCGGACCCCGTCACCTGCTAATGAATAGAAAAAAAAAAGTCCCCGAGTCAGCAAGGAGAGGGCAGAAGATGGCTCATTGGCTGACATAATGGTAAAAGACACAGGAATGGAAATGACAAAAAATCACGTAATTGCCACAGAAACAATAGCTGCTTCAGACGAGTTCTGAACATGTAGCTGTGGCTGGTCCAAGGTAACATCTCTCCAAGGCCTAAAAATACACTAAGGCTGGATGAAATGTCTGGAGCAGGTGATACTGGGACCCTGCATTGAACACTATCTCCTGAGAGAAGGGTCAAGTCAGTTGAGTGAAGCTCAGCAGCAGCACACAACCCACAGTTCACCGAGCATCAATATCCTGGTTTTAGAGGAAGGTAAGTCATCACCGACATCTTAGAATCTGGAACCAATCCAGACACAACATGTGATGGAAAAGAAAATCCAAGGATACAGGACACAAGTGAAGTGGCCAAAGTCCTGCAGCAAAAAAGAGTGGGAAACGGTCAATGCAGATCTGGCCAAGATCTTGGAAGGTGTTAATCAAGGAGGAGGGGTTAGTCAAGGAGGGAGGAGACTTGAGGAAGCAATGAAGAAAAGGTTCAATAGAGGAGAGGGAGGGAATCAACCTACTGTAAACAGACATAAAAGAACACCTGGCAAGACTACGGAGGGCAGAAAACCTCAGAATTTGACTTAAGAAGAAGGAGAGGGCAAGGATCAGTTCAGATTTGTGAAAGGGCTTTTCACAAAGGAAAAGAGTAGAGCACTCCAAGTGTCAAAGAGGGAACTTGAAGATCATTTGAAAACAGTATACACAGACAACCAGATACATGAACAGAGGAACATACCTCCTGACATGCCATCCATTCCTCAACCAGAACACCAGTGTGATGACAGCCCTCCTAAACGGAATGAAGTTGAGAAAGCTATGAGGAGGGCAAGGACAGTGGTATTCCCTATTGGCTGTATAAGGACGTCCCAAATGTCCTGAGGTTTCTGTGGAGGCTAATGAAGGTGGTGTGGAAGAAGAAAAACATCCCAAAAGCATGGTGAAAAGCAGAGTATTAATCCACAAAGAGAAGAATGCCTATTAATCAATTCTGGCAAATAAACCTTCTGAACATTGAAGGGAAAATTTTCTTCAGCATTGTTACACAAAACATGGCAACCTAACTGAAAGACAACAACTTGATTGACACCTCGGTACAGAAAGACAGTATAATCAGGTTTCTCGGGATGCTTAGAACATTCAACCATGATATGGCATCAGATTCAGGCTGCAAAAAAGGAAGGAAGAGATCTTCATGTTGCATTCCTGGACATGGCCAATGCTTTTGGATCTATCCTGCATACTATCCTCTGGACAGCCTTCGAGTTCTTCTGTGTTCCAGTGATCTGCAAGATCTGCATTTTTGCCTCACAACATCAGAGTACACCATATCTTGGCAATCCCTGGAAATAGGAATAATGGCAGGATGCACCATCTCCCCACTAGTCTTTACTTTGGCCATGGAACTGATCATCAGAAGATCCAAATGGGTGGTAGGAGGAGAATGCTTACAGTCCGGACAACGACTACCTCACATCTGCGTCTATATGGATGACCCTGACCTCAACCACTGCATGTAAAAAGCAACTTCTGGAAAAAGTTAATTCCAGCATAAAATCGGCATGGATGAAGTTTAAGCCCAGCAAGTCTGGGACCATCTCCATTGTCAAAGGAAAGCTCAAAGACCTGAGATTTCTCATTGACAGAAAACCCATACCAACAGTATCGGAGATGCCAATCAAGAGCTTAGGGTGGAGGTACAATGCAAGCCTTAAGGACTCAGACCAGAGTAAGCAACTGAAGGAAGAACCCAGCAAAGGCCCTGCTAACAAAGAAAAGGCCCTACTTCCTGGTAAGTTGAAACTTTGGTGCTTGCAGTTTGGATTGCTCCCCTATCTGATGTGACCTCTGACGATCTATGAGGTTCCCATCACCAAAGATGAGAAGTTGGTTAGTTACATCAGGAAACGGCTTGGATACCCACAGTGCCTCAGCAATATCGGCTTGTAGGGGAACAGGGTTCTGGAACTGCCTATCACTAGCCTTACTGAAGAGGTAAGGCTAGACATGACCCTGACAGAAACTCATAATGCCACAATATAGGCAGCAGTGCCCAGAGTAGAAGCAGGCGGAAAATGGAACCCATCTGAGGTGGTGTAGCAGGTGAAATCCGCTCTCAGGCATGGAGATATTGTGGGCCAGGTGCAGCATGGAATAGGTGGCTCTGGGCTAGGCGCAAGTAGACCCACATGATACAGAGCAACACCTGGCAGTTTCACAGGCAAAACTTGTCCAATGGCCCTGCCATTGGAAAAGATGGGAAATCCTTGAACAACAGAAGCTTGCTTGGAAGGATCCTTGGGAAATGGAAGGAAGCAGACTTAGCTTCATCAGCAGAGCCATCTACAATGTTCTTCCCAGTCCCAAGAACTTGAACCAGTGGCTTCGGGAAGACCCATCACGTCCCCTTTGCCAAACACCAGCAATCCTATGGCACATACTCACTGGCTGCAAGACCAGCCTCACCCAAGGACTCTACAGTTTGAGGCACAATAGGGTCCTTCGGCAACTGGCATCGAGCTGGAAGAAAGGGGGACTAACAACAATGCCCTCTCTCCCCCAACCCTTGGCTTCTCAAACACCATGACCTTTGTACCAGCAGGAAAGGTAACAAAGAGGCAAGCTGCAGGAAAAGAGCTTACAGCCCAGGATTGGAAGATGAAGGTACATTTAGACCAGAATGTCACCTTCTCACTGGAGATAATTACAGCCAGTCTCAGGCTGGATCTGATCCTGTGGTCAGCCTCACAAAAGGTCCTGTTCATCATAGAACTGACTGTGCCATGGGAGGATACAGTTGGTGAAGTGTACAAATGCAAAAAGCTGATGTACTCTCATCTAACAACTGAAGCAGACAAAAGGGCTGGAGTACACAGGTGCTCCCTATGAAGGTTGGCTGCAGGGGCTTGTGGCCATGTCTACCACCAGGCAGCTGAGAGGGATGGGAGTCTGAGGACAGTCCCTCCAACAGGCTATCAAGTCACTGACAGAGGCTGCTGAGTGAAGCAGTAACTGGCTCTAGTTGAAAAGAAAGAACAATAACTGGGTGGCAAAATGAGCATCAGCCAGCAGGACGGGTAGAAGCTAAGGGAAGTGCACCTGGGATGACAGGTGTCAGTGTTGAGCCCTCTGGAGGTGTTGTGGGCCTATCAAAGAAACACCAAGGAAGGAGGGTGCCCACCTGATAACCCCAGTGAAGCTTCTACCCCTACCCCTACTGCTTTTTATGATTTACAGTCTGCATAAACAGGACTGAATCACTGACAGAAGAAATCTGGACTTGACTGATCCTCTTGAAGTGCTGTTGCTGCGTGGGCCTATCAGTGAAACACCAAAGAAAGAGGGTGCCCACCTGATGACCTCAGTGAAGCGTTTACCCCCTACCCCCACCCAAGGAATGACTACTAATTACGATACGGGATTGTGAAACAAAGTCCTATGAGCCCAACTAGTTGGATATGGAAAAACCTCTGAAAAGTAAGGTTCAGGAAAATAAGATCAACCAGCAGCAAGATAATTACAAGTGAATAAAAAGTCTAGAAGAGCTTAAGCCTCTGATGCACAACATATTCAAAACCTTTTAATGCACATCACAGGTCAAAAAGCATCAGCATTAATTTTAAATATTATTTGACACATAGCTAAATGTTTCATTGTAATATGTTTGAAGCAAAATTATGTTATTGCCCAGGATTATAAGAAATAATTTATTAATTATTTTCTTCTTATTATAAGTCATTATATTGATGTTTCTTTCTTGCTATGTAGAGAAAAAACATTGTTCACACATCAAACTGAAATTTGCAGACATGGGTCAAAAATGACCCACTAGGATGAAAATCAACAGTATGACTTTTTTTCAAAAAAGAGACAAAATATAATCATACTTGTTTCAAATGTATTTATTTATACTTGACATGTATTCATTTGTGACTTTCCCTTCATAATATACACAGCGCTACTGTAAATCACATCACATAACTGTTTATAGTGTTGTTGATCTGGATAGCAATTTTAAGACTTTAGTGAACAATACTGACAAAAAAACTCTTGTACTTAACTTAATGTGTCAAAATCCACTTGTATTTGTTTGTTATTGTCTCATCATGGACAATCATATCAAATAACCACGGTGTGTTTTTCACTATGATCCTTGCACATGGGTCTGTTGCACTGAGAGCACCCACTGCTGACTTTTCAAACATTGTGGCTACTGTGGCGATAGTCATCATGTGAAGCTAATCCCTCAGGCACACTCACTACATTTGGATCCTGTGGGGCATAGTCAGGATTATCATCTTCAGAGGGCCCTATTTTCGTGAACCCAGCGGCGCAGATTGCAGACAAGTGTGCCCTGCGCAGCGCCAGGGGTGTGCCCAGCACGCTTTTGGTGTTTTCGTAGCCTTGGGTATGGGGTGGGATCAGAAAGAATACATTATCATACATTATAGGTGGGCGTGTTGGAGGCTGTGACAGTCATGGCTAGTCATATTCACTTATTTCATTCCCTTTAAACGCTTTCCCCGTCATGACACACTGACAGTTTGGGAATCCTGTGGAGAGTTTTCCTCAGAGGAAACCCATTATTGGCTGGGATGTAAAAAATTTAAAATATGAATACAGCAGCTCAAATATGCTGCCAAGAGCAGATGATGTCTTTTTTAAGTTGAATTCACTTTTCAGGAGGCGTACTCATTCTTGGCACCAAGACTGCAGTTTCAAGTGGACCCAGTCATATTTTCAAACAACTGTTTTCTATTTTGGTTATATTTTTACCTTATATTTACTTGGTAGAATACAACAGGTCAACACAGTTGTGATAAGGCAATCTTATAAATACGCGAAACTGTGACCTTGAGGGGAGTGGTACACAATAAAATATGTTCCTAATTACAAACATGTAAACAAATCCATTCCATTGATAATACATATGGGTCATTTTTGATCCATGTTGTGCATTTATGGAGTAGTGACACAAAAATGGTTTTCAAGCAAAAGTAGAATAAAAAAACATTAAAATAAGTGTTTGTGCTGCTTAAAAACAACCTAGTTGAGGAATTCATTAAATATTAAGTAATAAAATACATGACATGAAAAGATATAAAACAAAATCATTAACTCGGGTCACTTTTGAGGGCTAATGAACAAATAATTATGAAAAAAAGTCTAATAATACTTTATTTGTAGTTGTAGTTGATCTCTTGTTTATAGTGTCAACTAATGCTAGGGCACTATCTGCTCAATTGTGCTTACATTAATTTCTTGGATGGTTTAATGAACAATTAACACTAGTCTTAGTGAGTCCTAGAAAGTAGAGTTATCTTTATTTTTATGTGTGTAATGATTGTAATACATCAATAAAACTTGTTTGGTATTTTGTGTAGCAAGAGAGTATTTAATATTTAGTCATGCTGTCTCACGTCCTCTGTAAGTTCTTCTAAACAACTTAGAATTGCCTAGAGGGGATGGCTGGCTATTTAAAAGCAGGAACAGATTCCTTATCAATTAGGTTACTGTCCTCACAGCTAAAGAATGACTGCATATGGCTATGGCAGAGGGTAAGCGTCTTTCATTGGGAAAACAAAATGAGCACTAAAATATCTTGGGGATAAATGGAAAAAGGAACAGCATTAGGGAGGTGTGTCTTATTCCCCCCTCTATGCATAACTTACAAATTATCAATGTTTTTATTTTCTTCTTGCCACATATTGGTTGGAGGGCCCAAGAGACCTATTAAGGAACCAAGGGAAGAAAAACACCAGATTTCATCTGATTCCCTTGAGATAGGACTCTTACAATGTTAAGAACACTTACTGGAAAGAGTACACTCAAACACAAAAGTTTGAGTGTATGTTTTTTTTTTCTACGATATTGATCCACTTAGGGTTTACTCTCCCTTGTGTCTACAGCAATAGTGCAAATTAGACAACCCAAGGCAGCACGTGCACCACTGTGATTCAAAGTGCAACAAAAAACAAAGAGATGCTACTCTAGCTCAAACTATACATGTATTGATTAAACACTCTTAAAATCATTAACATTTTGGAGCAGGAAGCAGGAAGGCCTTCATCAAAATATGAAAGACTGCAAATTAGCCAAGAATAAATTAGTCACCCATATATCACACAAAGCTATTGTCATGGTGTTGCAGCTGTGCTGAAATGAAATGATGAACCACGGATCGATTCAATCAATCAAATCCCCTTGGAACTCAAGAGTACACCAAACATTACTACTTTTTGAATTTTTAAAGGCCCTTCACAGCCATGGTATACCTGTGCAGGTGTCACTTATTTTTCATCACTGGACCTCTTCTCCACTCCTCTGGACATGTACAGACTCTGCTTGATTTAAGTTCCCCTCATGTCCTGTTTAAGAATGCACACCATTTATCATTTCTTATAGTGAAGGTAAAAAAAAACAACTTTTTATATGTGTGCCTTTTTACTTACCATGCAATGCATTTAAGTTATCTACCTACTTAAAGAACCCTTAGGGGATAAGAAACAGCCTTTTAACAGAATGCAACTCAGGTAATTATGATGTTTGCAACAAAATTATTTCCTTTTTTTTCCTCTTTTGCTTCATGTTATTTTAAACCTTGTAGGTAGACATATGGGGTCCTATTTTAATGATCTAAAGTGCATGGTCTGACGCGCATGGTGCAAGTGCATTTAGGGTGTGTCCAAATCCACTTTTGCTATTTTATGGCGGAAAAATGGTCGATGCGCCAGGTGCATGGTTCAAAGGGGTTATCCATAGTCTTCTAATTAATCATGGGTGTCTTTTCAGTGTAATATGCAATAAACCAATCAGAATGTCATCTCCCATTCCCTTTAAGAGCCAGGTGTGCTTGCACCTTGGCGGATTGCTATTATGATGGCGCATTTGCCAAGTAGTAAGAAGGGACACTTTTCTGCAGAGGAAATGGATCTACTCATGTGCAAAGTGAAAGCGCACGATGTGGCCAGCCCCAGACCACCAGTTTAAGATCCTGTTCATTAATTTGTTGCAAATGTATTTCCATTCGGTTTTTGAAAAGGTTTATTTTTTAATTACAATTAAAACCAATTAGTTTTTGAATTTGGTTTCTTTAAAATCGTTTTGTTCAGTAATGGAGTAACAGGTCAAATCAACAGGGTTTTAATTGTTCAAAGTATGGAATCCTGAACACTGTACTCTCAAAAATGTTAAAGAATATTTATTAAGTATTGTTCAAAAATTAAATCATTAATTTTAATCATGTAAAGAATCATCAACACAGTTCTCAGGACTTGATCAGCTCTCCAAGGTGCTGATCTTGCTGCTGGCAGCAGCTAGAAGCTGTGCAGATTTATTTCCTTCTTTAGTTTAATCATTGTTTTCACCTAATTTACTTCCTCATGTGTTCCTCATGTCATCATGTATTGATGCAGCAGGAAAGTCGATCTATGTCTGATCTGTTGTTGTCCGTCTGTTTAAATACCTACGTGTATTGCCACGATTTGATCAAATAATTAGACAATTTTATCCATCATTACTGCAATTAGTTAATTCTGATAAATATTGGGACTAACCATTATGACATATATTTTTTAAAATATGTTTATGTATACAATAATATTCTTTCACATATCTAAATATCTTTCACATTTTATTTGTGATCTTTTGCATGTTTGTGCGCTGCTGCGTGTCCTGTGTGTGTAACAAGCAGAGTGTATGTTGTGCACCCGCCTACGTAGGCGCATATTGCTGTCTTGATAATGTGCCCTTAAAATAACAGTGAAACACTGCACTATTGACTTCAGACCAGGTTTTTGTTGGTCAATAGTGCAATTGCTCTCTGCTGCCTCAAGATAGTAATGCGCCAACAATGCACCTGACCACACCTCATTTTAAGACCAACACACCCATGGGCATTCTGATGGGTGCAAGTGCATTTGCTGTTTAAACAACGTGGCGGCTGGACGGGAAAATGACAACTGCGTCGGTCTTAAACTAACAAAGACAGTTGCAACGCTCTGTGCGTTTGTGCCTTTGTGCTGTGCGTAAGATAGGGCCCACGATGTTAATGTCAATGTTTTGAATGTATGTTACCAGAAGTTGCCTGGTATTTTTGACCTACAAGAGGAATTTATAATCCCATTTTTGATGGGTCACATGTTTGGCATGACACAAAAATAAAAATGTACTTATTATGCATTATGTTTGGTGACCTCACATAATGCAAATTACCAGTCCTTCAAACTGGCACCACTCAAATTCAACCTGAGTAGAGGTGCAGTCAATCAGAATAACTTAAAACAACTGTGTGACTTATGACCCATTTACTCCATAAAAAGGAATGGTAGTAACACTGCACTGAGTGACCTGAAGTTACTATTTGCATTAATAAGCCTGGATTAGGATCCTAGTTTCCCTAAATATGACATTAATTCTTGAGATGGTGCAACCAGCATAGTCTGGTAAAAAAATAGCACTTCCTAGCTAACCAACAAAGCCCCTCTGCTTGTGTACGCTTACAACTATCGGTGACTGATACAATATTGTGTAACATGTTGTACTTTTACTTTGGAATTGCTTTGGTGAATGATTTTGCATCGTCTTGTGTGAATTAGGAGTAATTGTCATTAGAGTGGGTTCTTAGAAAAAAAGACTTGATGCTTTTGATAAAAACAAATTTCTGTGACATACTGTTTGTAAAAAAAATGGTATCCAGAAGTTCAGGTTAGAACTGAATATCCAAGATGTTACATTACAAGGATACAGATGTTGAAACACAACACAATAGGGATGTGATGTTTGAAAATGTGTATTTTTCTGTCAGTGTCAGAGGTTGAAAGCAGATGACTGAATCCTTTGCAAGAGAGCATTTTGCCCATAGGATTAAGATTGGATGGCTGGGTTTAAACCTGTCAAAAGAGCAGACTCAAATCCCTCACTCACAAACACTTTATGGTTCTCACTTGAGGTGCTTGTGAGCAGTGGTGGAAGGAGATATTTCTCTTTCATGCCACTTACTTCAGAAGCCATTCAGCACATCAACTGGATTGTGGAGGATTTATAAGGCACTGAGTAAAGAAGTGAGATTGGGGAAATTAGTTATCATATTTTTTCACATTTGTGACAGGCCTGTATCAAAATTAGGTCCTTTGCATCCTGAACATTTAAAAGAAATTAAAAATAAGTAATGGTAAACATCTTTATGCAATATTGCATTCATCTATAATGAGGGTAAAATGCATTTTATCTTCATTATGATCCTCTGGGCTGTTGTTAATTGATTTTGTTGATAATTCTCTTCAGTTTTGTACAAGTGTCTCAAAACATTAGCTGTATACATATATTTCATGTGATGTCACAATGTATTCAAGCAAATGCAAACTTATTTCATTATTAAAATGTGTATCCTTTATTATAACCTTTAGTTTCCTCATAGGATCGTTGAGCTCGCAAATAGTACCTAAAGCCAAATATAGAAAATAATTAATTTGGGCATAAGACTATTTGTGTGTGGCAGTGCTTTTTGGATGTCTCTTTAGTGTGATGGTGAGCAACCAAGGGAGAAATTGGGGAGGGCAAACAACAAAAACAAGAAATCATTTTCTGAGGAGAAGTTATTTGAGTGGAATTACAATGTCTTGTTATTTTGCAAAATTATACTGTGTTTGCATAAAGAGCACAGCACTTGGGAATTGCCTTGTGTATCATGCAAATGTTACCCAGTATACTCTATTCACCAGTTGCTGGATATGATTTGGAATATCTTCAATGCAATACATACTGATTTATCAGTGATAGTAAATGTGTACATCTTGCAGTTTAGTACAACCTGCCCGATTTGCCATAAAGAAGGAAGACCACACACCAATATGGTCACTGACTTGTTTTTTATGAACTCATACAGACTAATAAAAAACACAAAAAACATTATATGCAAGTCTGAGGCAGTTGTGAGGTGCATTTCTGGATGAGCAAACATGAAATCTAGCTTGTTGTGAAGCTATACACTAACCAAATATCTCATTAGGAGGAGAGAGAGGAATCAAAAATCTATCAACTCACACAGGGTCATACTATTACCAAAACAAGACCCACATAAGGGGGTTGGAACATCATAACTCCCTTTGATGCATTTTTTTAAACCACAATGCAATACTGAGTTTGCTTTTGCTGCATCTTTGCTTTTATGATTTCTTACAATAATACAGAACTCCCTTCAGGTAAATTGCAGTATGGAAGAGTCCAATTTTCAAATAAAAAAGAGCCACAGTTTAATATGTTATAATACTGTTAACAATGTGATAATGAGGTAAAAGAAGCATTGATCTCAAAAGCTGTAATGTCAACTGTCATTATAGCTATTATAGACTATTACGACAGCTCAAGCTAATAAAATTGTTTTGTAGGCAGAACAAAACACCATTATTGTGCTCCTTACTTGTAAACTTACATCACTGTAATGTAAGGAAAGCGTTTTTTACTAAGAAAATATTCAGGAGTTTCTGCAGCTATTTGGTCAAAATATAGTCATCAATTGTCATTAAAATTAAGGTCATAATTTACTAAATTTAAACTTTTCCATGTAATGTAGTTTAGTTTTAACAGCTAAAACTAGATGTATTTTATGGGCTGTGCTATAGACTACTAACAGCAAGCTTCCAAGTTGCTTCATGAAATCAATTTTACCTCAATAATTAAAGATAGAAGTATGAAAGAGGGCAGGTGCTGGGCTGAAAGTGAGCGAATGTAGAAATAAACAAATAAACAGCTCACACACTGCAGGGCTCCAATGTCCACTCACTGATTATTGCACCAAGGTAATGTTTCAAGCACCACTGCTCTTCGTCAGACTTAAGTCACAATGCACAATGCCATCTAAAATACACACATGACACTAGTCATATGATACATTCACGTGACCTGAGTTTCTAATGTGACATAGAAATGGCATAAACAAAACTATATACATCCATAAATTCATACACACATGCACAAACACACATGTGCATGCATGTATGTAAACATACACACAACCATGATAGTGTACATAGTTCCGCACATAAAATTCAGAATAGATGGTGTAAGGTAACCATTGGGCTTGTAGGTTGCCATCAAGTATGGGAAAATACTATAGAGGCACCCCTATTTGTCCTATAGCGAGTGCAATATTTACAGCCAGAGACCAACAGCATAAAGAGCAAAAAGAAGATAACGAGAAAGAAGAATAGAACACAGATAACAAGAGGATATAACTAACAAATAGTGGGTTACAGGAGTCACAAAAAGGTCTATGCTATGTCACATTAGAGACTCAGGTCATGTGACTGTATCATGTGACTAGTCTCATGTACATATTTCAGATGGCGTTGTGCATTGTCGCTTGAGTCTGATGAAGAGCAATGGTGCTCGAAACGTCACCTTGGTGCAATAAATAATGAGTGGACATCAGAGCCCTGCAGTGTACAAGCTGTTTGTTTGTTTAGTTCTACATTCATAATTAAATCCTCATATTTGATCACATTCTGAGTGACTTAAAAGACTGACATAAGACAAAAGACCAACTAGGGAACACTATTGCAATACAATGCTTATAATGCAATACAATACAATGCAAGAAGTCATGACATTCAATGATATATCAGAAGCAATTAATAGCAATTAATTCCTGCTGGTTTTAAGGCGGCTCCACACAGCGTAGACCATTAATGTTATTTTTTACCAAAGGTTGTATCATGACTCAGTTCAGAACAGCGCTTTGAGACTGAGTAACTTCCACATTCACGCAGACTACCTTCATCTGTCGGGAGGGGGGGGGGACCGCTGACCGTGATTAACCCAAACATCAGTGCTTCCACTGTCAGTGTAAATGCATTCTGTTCCACTCTGTCCCAGCAGTAATAGCAGCGGCGCTTGAGAGCGCAACACATAAATCAGCTGGCGGATTTGTCTATTGACCTTTCTCACAGCACACATTTTGACTTGTCATAATAGAAAAAGCACAGTTGTTACTAATAGCATTAATGATGGCTACATTCTATTCAAGTGTTCCAGTTAGTCATGGC
The DNA here is from genome assembly GCF_914725855.1 of Thunnus albacares. Classification (NCBI taxonomy): domain Eukaryota; kingdom Metazoa; phylum Chordata; class Actinopteri; order Scombriformes; family Scombridae; genus Thunnus; species Thunnus albacares. Next base: position 27,025,836 of record NC_058106.1, read on the forward strand.
GGTGTGACAGTGAGCCACTGAAACTGAAGCAGCCAATGTATGTACTGTTACTGCGCAGCCAAAGATGGTTTCCTTAGTAAAGAATCCTCACAGTGTATCATTTTGGGGTTTTAAACTATAGAAAGTTGGTTCTGGAGACTTTGTGAGTGGTGCGTTTTTGTCTAGATAAACAATCTTGTTAATTGCATCATGTTATGGTCAGACTAGAGGCTAACTTGTTAGTAGCTCAGTTTAAATAGCCAACAGCGGGCAGATAATGCAGTCTGAATCTTCCAGGTAACTTTTAAGCACATTATATCATCGTTTTAAGCTCATTACCTTAAAAGTTGTGAATCAGAACCCCTAGGAATTGGGGCTGCTCAGCAGTTTGATATGTTAGTCTGTGAAGCTAATGTGAGTAGAGCTATCAACAGTAGGCTTGTCATAGGGCTTGTCATTCAGATATCAAAGGTTTAGTTACATTGTCAGATGTGACTTCATTAGCAGTTTGCCAATATTGTCATGACAGAACCTTGATGTTCTGATATCTAAGTTGTAACACTGGAAATCATACAATGTATAAAGCATAGGTTTGGGTTTAGGTGTTAATTCAGAAACAGACAGGGATCTGAATCCTCCACAAAATGCTGCAATGTACAAATTAATGATAAAATGTTCTTTACAATAGAATGTTGTGTTTCAGTTGATATAAATTAAGCTAATGAGATAAAAACTTGGGTGCTCAAAACAAGCACAACTGTCCTCAAGTAGCTCAGGTCCAGCTCCAGTGTCTCTGGTACCCTGAAGAATCTTAAATGGTTCATCAATCCAGGGAGCTGCAATGGGCATTTACTATACAGTACATGTCTATTTATAATTTTAAAGTCCTGCTTACTGCTTCAGTAAAATCTTATGATATAACTTCACATATTTTAAGCCATTTAATTGAAGAGAACTTTTAAAGATCTTTAGTGCATCGGGATAGGAAAAGTAATGGCAGCTCTCAGGGGAGATAACTTTGAGAAGAAAGTACTAGAGATAGGGGGCCTAGATCATTAGGGGGCCTCAATGGGGAATTAAATGTTACTCCTTTGTTGTTTACCCGAGGTTATGTATTTTGTTGAGCATTTTATAAAACTTGCCAATTTGTGAGCAACTCTTAGATGTTTTTTAGTAGCTACTAAAGATATTCCTATGATGAAAATCCAGATTCTTTCTGATATGAAGGCAAAGCTAAGGTCTCTCTATTGGCCTTTTCATTGCAGCCATTTTGACTCGTCATGGCAGGAAAAGAGGAACTGTAACTGAAATCATTATAATGTGAAGTATCCCAGTAAGCCATGCCAGTGAGCCAGCATACACAAACAAGGCTCTTGGATCTTGCACACCTGAATGGAATTCAGCCACTGTTAATTACACTCTCACTTGAACTGCTACGACATGTCAAGAATGTTGTGAAAAAAGCCAATTGGCTCATCTTTTCTTTGGAAATATGCTACATCTGCCTTATTGATATGACAGTTTTAATTAATAATTTCAACTTGATCCTACCTACCTATTTCATCAAGGTTGGATATTGGAAATCCTGTACAATGATGGTGGCAATGGTTTTAGTGCCTAAAACATTTGTGCTTGTTACTTTTCTGCATTCTAAATGAATTAATAAGATGAGATATCTAAATGATCTGAAAATGTATTTATTATGTGACTGAACCTGTTTGCTTTTGTTTGGGCATGAAACAAATTAAAACACTCTGCAGTCGTATTTGGAGAATTTCTTTATGTAGTGTCTGGCCATATTTATAATTAATTTTATGTTTTTTTGTACAAATTAGATTATTCCAGCCCCAAATGGCCCACTTTGTTTTTATAAAACACAGTCGGTAATTCAGATAGACATGTCACTTTTGTCATTGACTGTTAAAACACTAGTTTAGTTATTTTGATTTGTTTGAAACTCAAAGCATATACAGTTTATTATACAGATCAGTGTCAGATAGGTCGGTATTGGCTTTGGTCAGAGTGGTGGGTAAGGCAAATACTGATACTACTACTATTACCACAATTGCTACATGACGCTAATATTAATATTGTGGATAATCATTCTACTGATGTGCTACTGTGAAGTGCCATTCTTCCATATCATGTTAAAATATGCATTCAAAGGATATGGCTTCTGTGGGGGTTTGCAGTTTGTTCAGGTCTTACCCTTCCAAAAGTCTGTGCACAACCCTGGTTGTTATATTCATAGCGATTGTTTAAGCGATGGTAACAAAGATGATGAAACTCTGAGAAACTTTTGTATAAGACTGCTGTAGAAGATCAGCAACAGGACTCTGCTTAAAGATGAGCAGAGAGTTGACAGATTAGTCCCAGAAAAAGTCAAGTTGTCGATGCATGCATGCACATACATACACACACACACACACACATACACACACGCACACTCTGTGCACATCACTTTGTGATTAACGTCAATGTGACCATTCAGCACTGACACTACAGCTTTAGGGACAGCCAGTGTTGTGCTATGTTTGAATTATCTTGGCATTTCTGCTGTTGACATAGATGATGCACCTCCCTTGGCAATAAAAATACAATAAAGGGGCTGTTACCTTAACTCAGTTAATTGGCATAACCAGACTCACCTCCTCATGAACTTGGCCTGATCGATTTTAGCTATTGTTATGATCATGTTCAGATGGGCATTGTCATAACAAAGAGGTCAGATGTATATATTGTGGCTTTCCATTTATTATGAATTGTTGCTCTGGAGCCCTGCTGTCGAAATAGCTATTGATTAGAAGGGGCTGATGGTAGCTTGGTTTGATTATTCATGTGAGGACTTACCTGGGCAGGATCGATATGGCCCCAAGGATGGGAATTGCACACATGCTCATATGTGTCGATGGAGGCATACAAACACAGGCAGAAAAACAGACAAAGTGCAGGACCACAATAATGGAACATATTTTGCAACAACACATGAATTGCCTTATTTAAATTTATATATATATATTTTCTGTTTATATTTCATGATCTTACAAATATGTGGTTCATAAAAGAGAATGTAAATATGTAGATCTATTATAAAGATTTTGCATTGTTTTTAAAGTTGCTAATGAATTAAATAGAGTTTATTGCATCAATTTGTTTTCTAATTCAACAGTATGCAATCTCGCTCTCAGTAGAAGGAAAATGTGTCAAAACAGCAGCGGGAAGCTTGCAAGCAAGCTGGTAATTAATAACTGAGTAGCACCATCACATTTCTTTAGATAGAACTAAAGCTTGGCTCATATTCTTTTTGTCACTGACAAAAATAACAAACCTGACAAGTTAAGTAAACAACAACACAATAGAAACACAAGCAAGAGCCTATTACCTGTGGAAGATATTGTGCTTGCACTTGTTTCTCTGGTGCTGGTGGAATAGTAATGGATGGACAATGATGGCAATGGAAGCAATCTCCTCGGCGTAAATGAATGTACATCTGCTGGATTGTTTCCCCCAAAGAAATCAAGAGGAAAAACCCCATCAATTAGCAGGCATACACAGAGGCACGGTGTGATGTGAATGACAATAATCAAGGCCTCCTCCTCCTCCACCTCCTCCACAGTAGCCCATGTCAAGCATCCAGCTGGTAAAACAGTCTGAAAATGAGGGCCCATCAACCATGCATTTCCTCTCGCACAGAAAGAAATGCTTATGAATAAGTGTGGTAATACATTTGGGCTTTGTTCACCCTTGTGAATATAAGTGTGTGTGTTAATTTGTGACAGTGAATACAGAATATTTGTTGCAATGCTTGATTGTATAGGACTCAAAAAAACGCAGTTTGATGCTTATACTGGAAAAATCTTTGAACTGTAACACTTGAATTTGGTGGGGTGCCTGGATGTCGGTGTCGTATGGAAATATGGAACATCGCTGTGCGTGTGTTTTTGTGTGTGCATGTATGTATGAGTGTGTGTGCGTATTCAAATGATGAAATGGGCACACAGAGCAGCAGGTGAGCCTACTCCCACCTGAGGACCCTGTGGTGAGGTTCCAGATTTGGCTAAGGAAGAGCAGGAGGCCTTATCAAAAGCCCAGGGAACAACAAAAACCTCAGCTGCACAAAGGACTCCTCAGAGAGAGAAGAATCTGTCATTTAAAAGGAAGGCTGCTGCATCTGTTTTCTCTGTTTGTTCTAATTCCACACAACTGAGGCTTGAACTGTATTTTTTTTGGTGTGAGAAATTGGAAATAGAAACGGAAAAATATACAGATCTTCCCTAATGCCACATTAGTCTTTCTAGTGTTGTCATGACATGACAAACACATTATACAGTGTGTGTGAGGTACAACAAAGATCAAATGCAAATAAATATGTATAGACATTGCATTTATGCTAATCGGTTGTATTACTTAAAGATGATGGATCTGACATGGCTGGTAAATTCTTTGTACACCTAAATCCTCATTTTCACATGTATCAAAATGTTTTGCCTCATGCCCAGATGCTTTCAAAAAAATATTTTCGTAATGCGATGCAAAGCTCAATTTAGTCATATTTACACTGAAGCTTTTTCAAAAATAGCTTTGACAAAATAAAAAGAAAAAGGAAGAGGCAAAAGCTACGTCAAAAGTTCAGGGCATCTTTTGTTGCTTTCGAATTCACTCTATTATTCCACCATGAGCTCGGGAAAATGTTTAATCCGATACACAGGTTTATGAAATGTATTTTTATACAGCAAGTATGATGAGAGAGTATTGCATTCCGTACTGCTTCTCTGTTAATCCTTGCACTATTATTCACCCTATGCTGAAAGTAGAGGCTAAAGCATATTGAACAGACTAGAAGTGGAATAAAAAATAAAAAGTAAAGTCAGAGTCATAGAAGGTTGTGTTGTGCAACCTTTGAATAGTTTTTATTTAGACAAGGGACTGTGATAATGGGTTTTTGATTAGCTGAGGAACAAAAGAATTCTTCCACAACAGTGCTTTTGTGTGCTGGTGGCAAAGTACAGGCAATATAACAACAATAATCAAGATGGCGAACTGAACTGAAATCTTTTTACCCTTGACTCTTGTCAGTGAGTAGTCATCTCTAACTTCATACTTTCAAACAAATGGTCATCCTCTCCTTTGAAGTGCTGCATATTTTGTCCTTTTCCTCATTGGAACGTACACTCAGTGTCTTCTTGGCAACTCTTGACGCACAACACCCAAGGTCAGTTTGGTCTCCCTGGCAACAGTGCAATACATTTGGCGCATTGTCAGGCTATTTAATCAAGACTGGCTCTCTGTGTGTCATATGAACATGGACATTCCTTTTATCTCTAAAACTGCTGAGTGAGGCGGACACTCCTCCCCGAAAAGTGCAAGGGATAGAGGAGGGGATGAGATGTGTCTTGAGAGAAGGAGAAAGTGAGTGAGACTGAGACAGAATCTTGTAGAGCATCACTATAGTGTTGCTGTTAGAAGTCCTTGATGATGCCTTTGTATTGATCAGACTTTACCATGGTCACCCACAGTAAATCTATTCACAGATGACCGCTACTGCAGAAATGCTTTTGGAAATAGGACAGCGAGAAGAATAAACAGAAACATTCCGCCAACTGATTTTCAATCCACTTAACCTCTCCACTCCTCATTTGAACAATAACAGGGCAGGACAAAGGGACAGAGAAACAATGGATGGGAAGGGGGAGAGAGGGGAGGGGGGTAATTTTGCATCTCATCTGTTGACAGTCAGGCATGTTGTTATCATTGTGTGCTGCCCTCTAGTTTATCTCCCTCTAGAAGATAGTGGCCCGCTCCTCGTGACTATAGGGCCAGACAACCAATTATCTATGTGCCCTCTATCAGATGTGATTTATATCACTAGGCTGTCCCTACTCTCCTGTCCCTTCTCCGCCTGTGATCAATCATTCCCTGCACAAACACAAAACAGGCCTTTAACAAAACAAACAGTTAATGTTCTGGATTGCTTGCTAAGGAGACTGAAGATAATCGGCTTGGACCTTTACAGAAATAAGGCAACACTGACATTGAGGTGGAGGCGGAGTGGGGCTGATACTCCAAATGTTGCTTGCTATGTCAAAAATCTAATGGTGAATTTCATTAAAAGAAATTCACTATTGGATTCACCATTGGAGATCGTGTCATGTAAATCTGATGATATTAATACAACCCATTTAAGTTATAGTCCTTAAGATTTCAGTCTTGTTGATCTGATAACAGATGTGGTAGTAATGGTTATGGCAAATGTATTTTACTACTACTAGGTCCCAGGGTTCTGTTGGAAATTGCAGGTGTGTTGAGCACTCAGGCTACAAACACACTTTGAGTAGCTACTCTTTCAGAAATGCAACAGAAGAGCAACTTATGTATCTGTTTACAAGCTGTGGGCTGAGAAGGTTCATCATTTCACACTGGTTTAATGAAGAATATAGTTGACTAGAAAAGATAAAATTTCAGAAAATATAAAAATGGCGAAAAAAGACAGAAATGGATGTGGCCTACACCAATCCATAAAGCCTTTCTCTTTATCTTGATCCAAGGAATCCATAGAGCTTTTTCTTCTTCTATGCCTTATGGTTTATGAGTAACAAAACTCATAAACTGCTTAAGTCTGAGGAAGTGCTGTACTAAAATCTACACCATCCAGACTATCTGATGAATGTGAATCACTCTAGGTCTCTGCCTCTGGATACTTTGAGAGCCCACTAGACTCCATAAAGCCTTTCTCTTCATCTTGATCCAAGGAATCCACAAAGCTTTTCTTCTTCTATGCCTTATGGTTTATGTGTAACAAAACATGCTCTCTTCCATGTGGTGGTACATTTGTTCCCATTTTTTTATTAGGCTGCGAGCAAAATTATACGGACCCAGGTGAGTGAGTCAAATAATTGACATTTTCTATCATGCCATTAGCAACCACAATCTGATCTCATGCTGTGGAAATGGCTTGAGTAGTTTTTCAAACAGTAATATGGCACAGAACGGTGTTGTTTACCTTGATGACGTGTTGGAGGTGTGCTGGTTCTCACACACCACAGTATGAGCCTGTCACCTGCTGTTTTTTTGTCTCACAGCTCCCTGTGGCTCTTTCTTCTTGATCTGTTCCTCTAAACATGATCCACTGACAAAAATCACAGAAAATGACTCACCATGTCTCATTTGACAAATGCATGAGCAATGCGCTAACCTAAGTGACCAACTGCATTACCTGTGATGGCTTCACAATAAAAGTCCCCCCGTGTTTTGTAGATTGACCACTTGGATGTGAAGCAGCAGTTGTAGGAAATATCTGGATTGCATTGGCAGAAACTTAAAAGAATTGTTTGATATTTTGGGAAAATGCTTTTTTGCTTTCTTAGAGAGAGTTAGACGAAAAGATACCGCTTTCCTCTATCTGTCCAAAGGTTAAAAAACATACTTTCTGTAGTCTTGTTGTTACTGTGAAAACTCCAGACAACCAGTGGTGACTCCAGGAAGTCACTGGCTCGGCCAAGAAATAATTTAAGACATAGTTCCCTATAAAACCACAGTGTTATTTTTACATTTCTGTTTGTTTACAGATTCATGACATATAAGGTGTTTTAGTGTACTTTATAGATGTTGGTAGACATTCTTTTTTTAGCTTCTGGTCTTTATGCTAAACTAATCTAACAGTATAATTTTAATGGCCAAATATGAGAGTGCTATCAATCCTCTCATCTAACTCTGCAAATTGTTCCCAACATGTTGACACAGCTTTGATACAAAGAGTGATCAGTGAACAGAGAGGCCTCTATTAATGAGATAAAATTCAAAACAGTAACACAGAAGTACATGCACGCATCATTTGCTGTGAATTCATTGTGTGCATATGTGTGTGTGTGTGTGTGTGTGTATGCAGTCTGAATTCTGCTTGAGAAAGGCAGACTCTGCCAGTACCAATGAAAACTACTGTATAGAGAGGTAATTATAGACTGCTAGTACATTCAATGGCCATTGCAGAAAAAATATGAAAAAATGTCAACAATAAGTAAAAGATGGGGTATGATATAATGTAAATCTTAAGGATTTATATATGAGTAATACGAAGATCTTTGATATTCAGGTCATCCACTGATAATATGTAAATTCATGATATCTGTATGTTGATACATAATATAATAACAAAATATATGTAATTACTGGAACCTATATAATTGTTAATGCACTCTAATAAGAAGGCTACAGAGTGAAAACTTATAGGCATTCCATCTGTTAACACAGAGTTAACACCAACACAGTAGAGTGCTTAAGTCCGAGGAAGTGCTGTGCTAAAATCTACACCATCCGACTATCTGATGAATGTGAATCACTCTAGGTCTCTGCCTCTGGATACTTTGAGAGCCCACTAGACTCCATAAAGCCTTTGCAGTGGTACAGGTATAGAGAAAACAACTCCCCTATGTGTTTTTGTTATTGAGAGAATGTTGTGAATATTTCAGGATCATGAGGTGATCAATACCAGAAGGCTGGCTGGTTAATGATGTAGAACCTGAGTATCATCTGAGAGAGGAGAGATGGGTAGAGTCAGGTTTGTGGACTCTCCTCTTTCATTAAAGACATGATCAGTAAGCACAACATGTCTCTCAGCCAAGGGCACCGTTTTAGGAAGCCTCATTCTACAGAAACTTTTCTCACTTTTAGAGTATATAGGTGCCACTGCATGCGTGTGTAGAAGAGAGTGAAAGGACTGGAGAGGAACACACTGGAAAAAGTGAATGTCTTATTTAAAATCTTGTTGTTTTTTGGGTTTAGGTAAATAGGTCACAGGAAGCAGAAATTGGTCTGCCTGATGAAAGCATTACTCAGCTTTAGTTTGGTTGGTAAAGCATATGTTTGCTGCTCCAGAGAGCCAGGATCTTGTATTGAATGTGGCAATTTAGCACCAAGCTAGTCACTACTTATTATAGATTACTGTATGAGCTTGTTTAAAGACCAGGCAATGGTTTTGTATTATTGACACAATCCTGATTTGATCCAGTTAAAATGCAAACACACACATACACATACACATACACAGTGCATTCAACCACAAGGCAAAACATGATGTAAGATGCTGTGTAAGACTTTCATGTGTTTTATGTTTGAAAGCAACTTTTTAATTTTATCCACTCTTCCAGAGATCTCTTTCTGCCTCACACTCTTTCTGTGTTTTTGCTTCTCCCTCACACTTTGGCCACTGAACAGGATTGCCAGCCAAGAGGATTGACAGCACTATACTTTCTATTAAAACAAAGTTTGTGCTGATAAAAACAGTCACGCTCACCCGCCCCCACGCCGATACAATGGTCAGACTCTGAGTTCTTCTCTGTTTGAAGTGACTGAGGAAATCTGGATAATTGTATGATTGATTCTCTTGTGTTCTTCCTCCACTTCACTGAGCAGGCTTTATTTAGGATCTGAAGAGGGAGAGAATCTTGAGATACAAGATGCTCGAGCCTGCAGAGACTCACATGTGAGCGGCATGCACACTTAAATGCACCCACACACACATAAATCCACCAACTATTTTTGGAGTGTGGCTGCGCATTGTTGAGTGTGTGTGCGCATCGATGAGTCAACTGACTCTTTCTTTGCCCTTTGTCTCTCTGCCACTTCCACCTCAGAAAGCCAAGGAAGATCACATTAAGTGGGGCTGCTGTTGCGTAGCTGCATTTGGCTGAGTGCTGAGGGAGATATGGGGCAAGGCATTACTCTAAGTCAGTCTCTGCAGGCTTCAGCCGATCCAGAAACAACAAGGCCAGTGTAATTCATGGAGCCAGACATCCTCACTTCAGTGGTTCAGGGCCTGTTATAAGCTCATGTTCTCTATTGAGAAAGGCCTATGTCACATACTCAACAATGTGTGTGTGTGTCTACATTTATTTATTTTCTATTTTATACTGCATAAAACACTTATATGTTTCTGTTTTTCATTCTGCATTAAAACAGTTTTGATGATTGATTGACAGAAATAATGGAAATACTGTACTTTGGGGTAGATTGTGTATATAGACTTCTTTAGACTTGTACATTATTATAACATGTTTACATACTTCTTTATGATAATAAATGCACCATAAATCTTTATCCCTTTATCACCCTCAAATTCTGCTAAGACCCATTCATAAATTGCAAAAGAGAAGTGCGGGGCCAACGACTTTATGAGTCTTGGCCTCACAGCTACACATTCTGGCAACCAAACAGTGTAGCATGGATTCCTAGTACCGGTATAGAGCTAACAAGCCATGAGCAGCTACTGTCGGGCTCTCCATGTCTCGGCTGAAATGACAGGGAGTTTGGCGGTGCTTTGACAGTCACTAGAAGCACATTTATGGCCCTTTTGAGAGAGTTGCTGTGTGGGTACCTGAGTTGTAGCTGTGCTAGCGGCACTACTACAAGAGTCTCTCAGAGTACGTGTCTTTGGGAAGTGCCAATACATAGTCATAGCCCTGCTGTTTTTTGCGGTTACATTACTGTTCCTCAGCCCTGAATATCTTGTTAAGCTGTGAATATAGCTTAGTTATCGGCAGGCTCATGTGTTGTGTTTCTTGCCATCTCTTGTTCATGTTCATTGTCTCTCATACAGGGAGAAACGGATTAAACAAGGAGCAGTGCTGTCTAGATTCCACTGGAATAACAGGGGTAAAGGTAGGAGGACAGTGTTAAACCTGGTAATACATTACTTTTAACAATAAAGGTCACAATAATTTGTTATATTAAGTTATAAATATTACAGAACCTTACAATTAATTATAAAATATTTGTTTGAAATACATAAAGAAAAAATAAATGTATGAAGGTTGAGTATTGAGTTTGTTTTGTATTTTCTTTTTAACGCAGCTTCTATTAATCCATACAAAAAAATACAGCAAAATAAATTGTCCTGTTGCCATATAAAGCATTTGTGGTGTTATGTTAAATTTTGTGATATTTTTGGGGACTGAAAAATTAACAAAAATGTATCATGACAGTGAAGAGTATCAACATATTTCACACCTCTAGGAAGAAGATCACAAGCTCTGGAGTCAGTTTACCAGTGAGCAAGAAAGTGTCTTAATGCTGCTGTCCTGGATGACTCTCAGGAGATGCCTGTCCCAGGGGACAGCACAGAGGGAGGCCTTGCCTGCAGGTGCAGAGGCAAAAGATCATGACTAAGCCTGCCATCCTTCTCCTGTTTAGTATTACAAAAAAGAGTAACAGCTTATTCTGTCTTGCAGAAAAATATATGACAGTGAATTACATTGTAACAATCTTGTAGTAGTATTCAGAGCAGCTGGACTTGCAGCTGGACGTGAAAAGACTTCATCCAAGAAGTTTCTTCAGTTCTACTGACTGGTGGGGATGTCTCTCAGGGGTTACAAACTTAAGTGGTTAAAAAGGTCAGATATGCCCACCAGTCAGTAGAACTGAAGAAGCTTCTTGGATGAGGACCGAAAGTTCTCCAAGTCTTTTCACAGCAAGCCCAGTTACTCTGAATACTACTACAAGATATGAACATGACCTGGATGACAGAGAACCTCCACAGACATTACATTGTAAACTTAATTTAATTTTATTAGCCTCTTCTTAAGAGAGGAGTCAAGAATTACTGTCAAGCTCACCAACAAACAGCATCCAGGAATGAGGACTGAGTGAAGCTGGATAGATGGATGAGTGATATCTATCAAGCTGTATGCTCTTTCTTCCCCTTAAAGAGGACCTATTATGCTCATTTCAGCTCTAAATTTTTATTTTTGGACTCCACTAAAATAGCTTGGCATGATTCACAAACTTCTTATTTATCTTATACTGGCCCTTTATGCAGCCCCTCAATATACACAGTTTCTCTTACGCACCGTTTTAGCTCCTGTCTCTTTAAGGCCCCCCTACCGATTAGCCCACTCTGCTCTGATTGGCCAGTTTTACGTATCAGAGTTGTGTAACTTTCAATGCAAACCAAACATTTCCTGCTTTACTGCTTCAAATTAAAAGCTTTTAAATGACTAACTAATGGGAGACTTTTATTGTGAAGAATTTACAGGAAGTAAAAACATGTTCATCACTGAATTAGCAGAGCTTCGCTAGCGGCGCTAAAAACTGGTCGAAACAACAAAATATGGAGCTTTTTGAGCTATTTGTTCAGCTGATCAGTTAGAAATAACGCAGGGAGAATAGTACAAGCAGAAACAGCCGCAGTGAGATGTTTTATGAAGAGCTGCAGACAACCAGCACACCTCCAACAGGTAAACTACTTATTTTACTTGCTGTGCTGTGTAATGGAGTCATGGCTACTCCCAGAGCAGAGCTGCAAACTCGCGCGCTGTGCATGTAGCAGATGTCCATATAAAGAAATCCGTCATGAACTGATGTCAGCTCGGGCTGAAAGTAGAAAAAAACGTTGAAAACTTAGCGTTCAGAGCAGTCTGAAGCCGGAGCTTTTTACTCACAGGGATTACTGCTACATACATTTACCTCGTTATTTGACTCGTTGGCCACTTTTAACATGAACATCCGGCATTGTGACATTACATATATGTCTGAAAATAAGGAAAAGCATATGTCCTCTTTAAGGTAAACTGGATGGTGCCATTTGAAGAATTCAAGAATTGGAGCTGTTTTGTCACTAGAAATTGAAATCCAGCAGCTGACAGATAAGAAGCTGATTTTCAAGTGTTGTATCACAGATGAGGACTTTCGTTATTACACAAGATTCAGCTCAAAGGAGGTCTTCACTGTGTTTTGGGAGTCAGTTTACCCCTCTGCTTCAAGGCTTATGTACTGTACCTTGCCCTCAGCGAAAACTTCCACTCATTGATGAATTCTTCATGTATCTCTGTAGTGTTGCAGCTGGGCGTCAGGAGAAAACCTTGTCATCCATCTTTGAGGTCAGCTTGTCTACAGTTAGTTGCACCATCTTAATATGGACTAGCTACCTTTACCAGGTCCTTAGTCCAATACCATTGTGGATGACAAGAGAGCAAGTGAGAACCAGAGTGGGCAGTGGATGTTGTTTCGACCTGCTAACAGTTCCACTTGTGCTCTCCTGAACTGGTTCCACATCTGTCGCATCACCTCGGGGTGCAGCACCCACTCTTCTGCCAGAGGGCCGTCTCTTTACATTGCCCCTGTTCTCTGGACCCAGAATGCGAAGGGCTCTAAGAGGCAGGAGGTGTTCTGAAGCCCACAACAACAGGTTCTCCACCATCTTCAACAGGGCTGCGGATCAGACTCTGCCCTTCCTGTTGATGTAGGCAACCGTGGTGTGGTTGTTTGTTCTCACCAAGACGTGTTTCCCCTGAACCAGAGTCAGTGAGTGCTGGACAACCAAGATCGCTGCCTGAAGTTCGAGGAGGTTGATGTGTTGATTTTTCCTTGAAGGCCACACACGACCTATCACTTTCCCCAGGCAGGTGCCCCCTAACCCCATCAGGGATACATCTGGGAACACCGCTATGTAGGAGGTCTCTTGACCCAGCGGTGTCCCTGTGGACAGATGCTGTGGGGACCCCTAGTAATACAGGTCCTCCTCCTCTGAGGGGGGAATGTTCACCAAGCGATGTTTTTGCCTCTTGGGATCCAAGCACAGGCTGGTGCACCACTGTTGCAAGAGGTGCATGTGTAGGAGCCCCTAAGCAGACATGAAGCGCCCTCTCCCTGGTAAATGTGTGGGCGCCTGTGAGAGGATATAATGCCGCTAACCGTCTCATTGTCACCTGAGGGGACAAGCTGTGCTGGCTCGTCTGATAAAGAACGGTACCAGTGAGTGCAGTGAGAGACAGATCTGCTTTGAGTGTCGCAATGTAAAGTGGAATGTGTTTCTTTCTCATAACATTGCGCCTAAGATAGCTCTCATGAATGCTTTTTCTGGCTAGCACAACCTGCAACTGAATGAGTCTGCCCGCTGTCTGCTTCCCTGACAGAGAGGAGAGAGGCAGGGGTTCCAGCTGAGTGCATCACATCCTGCCAGGACTCTCTGTTTGTTTTTTGGATTCTTTGTGTTTTTGTGTTCTTTGAGGTTTCCTGTGTTACACTCCTGTTGTCTAGTTCTTTTGGTCATATGGTTTTGCTTGTTGATATGATTTAGGTGGTGGGTTTAGAGGACTGCCTTTGTTGGTTAGCTTAGGGTGTTGTATACTTGGGTTTGTGATCATGGTTATTCTTGGACAGTTTAGTGTAGGTTGTATTGAGAGTTTGTGTTTTCTAGGTTTTGGTTTTCAGTTTGCTCTGTGTTTCCCTGCTGTGTACCTGCACTCCTCCCTGGCCTGTTTTTCTCTCCACACCTGCCCTGCATCTAGACTGCTGTGTTAGCCTTGTCAGCCCTGCCCTGTTCCCTGTGTTTCCCCAGCCAATCAGCTTCCTGTCTGTTCCCTGTTTCATCACCTCACTCCCTTCTCCTGAGTTCTCCACCCATCTCCCCATTAGTTCAGTTGGTTTTAAGTCCTGGTTTTCTGTTCAGTCTTTGTTGGATCATTTGTTCTGTTTAGATGCCGGCCTGCACTCCTGTTTGCTGTTCCATCAGCTTTTGTTTATGCTGCTCACTCCAAATAAAGAGTTTTCTTCAGACCTGCTTTGCCTTCAGTCTCTGCATTTGGGTCCATTCCTGCTACTCATTGTGACAGAGTGAGTGCTTTCTGCATTAAGCAGTGACCAGCTGCAGCTGAATGAGTGATCAGCTGGATGAAGCAGGCTGGCCCGCTATCATCACAGTGTCATGGAGGTCACGGGAGGGCTGCTGCTGCGGTGTCTCTGTCGAGCTGGCTGAGGTGGTGGGGGCTGACGGTGCTCTGCCTCCTCCTTGCCGTGGTGTTGTGGCAATGCACCAGTTCACCCATGTCTTAGTGGAGTGAAACATCACACAGCAGAAAATGGTCCCACCATCCCACCATTGCTTGCATTGACTTGAAGAAAGTGCCTGGCAGTGCATGCAGGGTGGTGGCTGCGACGAGACTGAGTCACGATGGACAGGAACGAGTTTGGAATGGTGACTCCATCCATGGAGAAGTAAGATCAGTGAACTGATTTCACTACCGACACACGTAATCGGTATTGGCATTATGATTGGCTGGCTATGTACATGCAAATTTCAGTGGGTGATTGTATGCCTGTGATTGGAGGAGAGTATTACCCATAGACTCCAGTAGAGGGTGGAGCCTGTGTGAGGTAGAACTCAGGAGCACCAAGGTGTTTAATAATGTCTCTCCTTATTTTAGGAGGGCACTGGTAAGAGAGCACAGACTCAAATGGCATAGTCCACCAAATAAGGTCTTCAAGTCCATGTGGCAATTTGCATATCTCTGGTTGTGGACAGATGATGACCATGATGTGAGGATCTGGAAGAGGTCCTGACATAAATTTGAGATATGTCAAGTTGAATTTAGATTTCATTATAATGTCACCTGACCTTTCACACCATAGCACACACCCACACTAATCACTTCCCTGTACATGTTTGTAAAGCAAACTATCTGTAATAACTCTCCCTTTAAAAGTGTTTAAGCTGCCCCAAACCCTGATACTAAGAATTCATCATAAATTGCCAAAAATAATATCTATTGAAGGCCTAGATAAAAAGTAATAAATACTATTCACTGATATGTTTGTTATGCTAGAAATGCATTAAAATATTTGTACAGGTGGGGCTCATTCAGACTCACCAGCATTTGCTCTGTACAGTATGCTTTTCACACTAGTCCTGACACTATTTTTTTGTCCTTGCCTCTGGTTTACACACCACCATGTCATTTGTAGCCTCTGGTGCAATTCCTTGTAATATAATAATGATGAACAATTCATTGATAAAAGTCAATACAAACTGCTGGTCCAACATCATCAAGTGTAACAAATATTAATATCTGATCTGTGTCCTAGGCTGGTTCCAGGTCTGCAGTGAGCTGATGCATGACAGAGGCAACAGTATTGTTTTGAAGCCCATGGTACATGTAGTGAGCACTTTGAAATAAGTGCCACTATGTGATTGCATAGTGCTTTCCAGGGCCGTCGTCTCATCTAATTTTTTGTTTTATGAAGAGTACATCTTCAGTACATGTTTGTACATCTGGATCATTTTTGTTCCAGATGTACAAACGACTCAGTGAACTCCATGCTGATGGTGCTAGCATTCCACTATGGTAACGGAAGTAAACGTAACCTGCTTTGAGTCAGAAGGGAAGTTGTATGATGTCACTTGAAAAGAGCCTATTGCTTTATACACTGTAGATCTGTGGCTAATGAATAACATTGAACTTTAAATGTGGGGAAGCTGGGGGCAGCAGGACTTGTCAACTGAAGATCTTTAATTCATGTCTCTGTTCAGACTGGGAAAATGTTAGAGCATAAAGTTAATGATTCACCCCCCCCCCCCCCCCCCCCCGCCCAAAACAATAACTATTCAGATGTCATTCAGGAAGGCAATGCAGTTGTATGGGTCTGCTCTCTGTCTAAATGTATGTGAATGTGAAGGATATAGCTGCAAACAGCAATTATACTGACTCTTAAATTATTCTTTAATTATTATCATTTTAAATTCCTCAGTTATTTTCCATATGTGTCACAAGCTTTAGAATCATAGAATAGGATGTGAAAATCAATTTCGCATTATCGTCTGTGGCTGATGACTTAAGTAACACTAAAATAAGTCAATTATGCTACACAGATTAAAACAAACAGTCTGTTTGGTCATAAATTTAAAAAAAAAATCACTGGTGTCACACTGATGTTTACTTGTCCACACATACACACTGTTGAGGACTGATGCTATTCTGTCTGTTCTGGTCCTCGCGTGTTCTTTTAATGAAGCGATAGGAGAAGATATTGTTAGGCTCAAAATCAGCTTTATTCTAATATCAGTAGAATATGCAATATTACAGAGCTCTGGGTCTCACTATAGTCTCCCTGACAAGCAACAGAGTGTCTGTCAGTTCACGAAGTCTGACTCCCTATCTCTCCCTGACCCAGTATTTTATAATACATAGATCGAGAAATGTGCAACTGGGGTGTTGTCGACTTCTCATTGGTTGACGGCGTCCTGCTTCTCCTTTTCGTGGTATCTGACTCCATACCTTCGGCCACGCCTCTAGGTGATCTGAAACTTCAACCGTCAAGAGACAAACATCCTGCTTTGCGCAACCTATGGATCAACATCCCCTGTCTCTTAGAGTGCACAGCTTAAGACCTTGAGGCTATACGTGGCATTGTTTTTCACAGTTGAATGGGCACACCCCACTCTCACGCCTGCTGTTTTGTTAGCTGAAAGCAGAAGTTGAGGTTAAGCTGACCTATTACTAAATTCTGGGAACATGTGAATTTGTAAGTTTCTCACGTCCAGTACTTTTCCACAATGTTCAAATACAGTATAATAAGCTTTCTTTCACACAGTATAAAAAATGAATCTAATATCTAAAACACCTCTATTAAAAATAAGCTTATGAAATCTCGCTAAAAAGTAAATCAAGGACTTTATTTGTTGCAATTATGTTTTAGCAAAAGCATCAATCATAACAAGAAAATATTCTTCAACACACACACACACGCACAAAATTATGTTAAAATTAGAATCAGTGCACTATTCCTATCAGCTTTTGCTGCCTTTATATCTGAAGTTGAAAGCTACTTTTAAGTATTTCATCTGATATGCAAATATTTATCAGTGGATGCCTTAAACTGTTAAATGCACAACGAAGAAAATGATGCCTATGAATAACTGACTCATTTAGCATCTTCCTTATATTATCAGTATGGCCTTCCTGGGTTTAGCTGTCACACAACTGCTTATAGAACCAATCACAATATTTGTTTACAATAACTTCCAGGTAGAAAACCCCTGCGTCACGTACATACAGTTTAATGGTGCAGAGCAAACAGGGGCGAGGAACAACAGAGTGAGTGTGTGTATTTGTAACTCGTCTCATATTCTCAGAGTTCGATCCACTCAGTAAAGAATCAGTTTTGTTTTTCCCCACAACCCATAATCAGTTCAGTTCAATCCAGTTTCACAAACATAAAAGAAAGACAACTCAAAAGTCTGCTCCAGGTTTACCGCTGATCCCCACAAAACAAAACAAACCAGATGCTAGCAAAGCATAGTACATAAAATAAGCACAGCAGAAACGTCAGGTCGTACCACCATGTTTAACTATATATCTTTAAACATTACAGTTACAGCTGAAAATGACAACAGAAATAAACAAGTTTGCCGATTTCACATATCTCTACAATTCAAATCAACTGACAGTTGTCTACCCAGAAGTAACTGTTGTTGTTAGCACAACGTCACAGTGATTCAATTATACCTACTGCTGAGTTAGTCTGCCTGCCTAGACCTCATCAACAATATATGGAAGCATGTGTTTAAAGTAGAATAATTTAAATCTTGAAACTCTTTATGAACAAAAGTTCTCATCGTAGGGCACATCTATGATAAGTTGTTGAGAGGGAGCCCAGATCAAAAGCTTGCATTCTCTCAAGCCAGTGCAGAACATGCCAAGCTGTAACTGCAAAAAGTAGCCCCGCAGCCCATGTGGTAGTAGCTGTGGTGACCCATTAACCATCGTCATTTCAGAACCCTTGCTTGAGAGGAGGTCCTCCAGGCAGCCGCTTCTTCCAGCAGAGGACACTAGATCTCCAACAACTCCTTTGAATTCAGTTCCAGGGCTTGCAGATAACCAGCACTGACAACGGTGCGTTTGTGCTGTATGAAGTATCCACAGCCCTCTAACCACCAGCAGGCCATGGAGTGTGGCTGCATTACCATGGAACCTGGGGTACAGGTGCTCAGAAAAGAACCTTGTGAGGTTGGCTCTGACTGGGACCTTCTTAACAGACCTAGCGGTGATTTGGATTTTCCTGGAATCATGCCAAAAATGAGAGGCACTCTGCTCCATGGTGATGTGTTCTAGTGCTGCAGACTTGCTCCAATCAAACACCACAAAGGCACCATAGCTGTTTGTGCCATCATGTTCTCCATGTAGCTGGGGTGCTTCCTGGGATAGTTGTTCTGCAGGTACAGCATATGTACACTTGTAAAGAAGGCTTCCCACTGGAAGTCTCAAGTGACTGAGGCTCTCTTTCAGTGTCTCTTGGGAATTGGTGGGGGGTAAATGTGAAACTTCAGTTGTTACCTTTGGTGGTTGGCAACATGGGTGGCTTTGTGATGTTCAAAGTCTATGTCCCTGAGCCACTTGGGGTCAAGGTTCCTTTGAATGCCTACATTCCAGTGCTGCTACTCATCAGTACAGGCTATACCTGTAAGCCCACTGGACAGGGCATTTCGAACCTATCAAAAAGAGTGATTCAGATAAAATTCTAAAAAAAAACATTAAAACATTAAAAAAAATAAATTAAATCAAGAACCACCAATTTTGTGATAGATAGATAGATATCATTGCTGTGGTATGCAGTGACAACAAATGTATAAATTTCAACTCTCTGTTCCCCCATCTATTAAGTGCAGTCACTGCCCAGTGCAACAGTAATTTTCTGCCAGGTCTGCCTCTGTATACTAACACTTTAGCAAATCATACACTTACCTTTATTTCGTGACAGGTCATACAGAGTTTATGCAGCTTATACACAATTATAGGTTGGTTAAAAAACTTGCTACATATATCATGAAATAATTATGCGTGCTGATTAGAGATATTGTAAACTGTATGGTGGAAAGAGTTACAGAAAGAAAGACATAATCAGATTATCGATACATTTAATAAAAATGGGGATTATTAGCAGGATTACAATTTTAAAATACATTTAAAAATAAAGGATGATATACTACCAAGCACTGTAAAAGTCCCAAATATAAGCAGAGCAGGAACGAAAGGGCAAAATAACTCACTGATCCACAATGGTGTGAGTACTGGATGATACCACATGGCACGCGCAGGTGCACACAGCGGGTGCACGTACACACAGTGAATTTATGTTGGGAGAGTAGGCAGGGATGGTCGTTACGCACTGTGGCAGTCCCAAAGACTCATACAAATACGTTAAAAGAGAGCGTGAGTATATGACAGCTTGTAGCGCACATAACGGCTCTCCACCGAGATGACTGTGTGTGCATAAAGTACCCAGAGCTGACAGTTTGTCACTAGTTGCTGAGCATGTTCAATACTAAATGAGTTAGAGAAAACTCAGATGTATCACGCAGATAGAACCGAACAAAAGGACATGGTGGAGCCCATGATGCCGCTGAACATACTGTATGTCTGCCACTGCAATTCCTCTGAGAAGAGCTGTGGAGGAGGACAAAGCCCTCGTAGAGTGGGCATGAATACCTGGCGGGGGGTCTTCCCCTGCTGCGACATACAGTATGCCTGTGTGATAGCTTCACACAGCCAGTGGGCCAAGCCCTATTCTCTGAGAATGTTCTCTGTGATGCACATCATGTATTGTGCACTTTCATTGTAGGTTTATAGGCTACTGCCTGAATTTGCTTAATGAGAAAACAGTTTTTCTTTAAAAATACACTAAACAGAGGACACATTTTTGATGCTAAAAATCTTGGTTTCTCCATTTTCTTTTCTAAGGTTACATAGTTCTGTGGTCTTACAGAATACACTTAAGTAAGTCATCTTCATTTCTTTTGTCTTTATTTGCATATTTCATATTGTGGTAATCCAAAAGTAATGAAAGTTAATCAAGTTACATTACTTTAATATTGTGATACTTGGATTAGGTTGCTGACAACATTTTTTAACAGGTAATTAGTAATTGTATCAGAATACATTTTTAAAGTAACCCTCTCAACCCCGAGTATTGTGCATGTAATTGAGCAGTACAACAAAAAGTGCATAATCATAGACTAAAAACAAAGTAGTGGAGAGATAAAATAGCTTACCAACCTTCCATAAAACTGAGGAGGCATAGCTATAGGACCTCCCCAGACCCAGTGAATGCTCCTTAATTATATTGTACTGACTGTAATGGTGACACTGGAGATCAAGATAAAATCAGTACACTGTCCTGTCAGGTCCAGTGTCCTGTGTCTTTGTTTGAAGTTTGCAGAGTTCTTCCTGTATTCACAAGAGTTTCCTGGGACATACAATTCTGGATGACTGTTGACAGTAAGGATAGGTATAAATGTGAGCAGTAAGATCAGCAATTGGTTGTCTGCTAATTCAGTTCCAATGCATAACCTGGTTTTTGGATGACTTCACTAACAGCTTGTTCTTGCTTTACACTGATCTGATGGAGTGTGCATGATCACAATGACGTAACTGCAGCCAAAACATCTGGGCATATTCCCACTATATGGGAGTAACTTGCAATATTATGTAAAACCTGATTAAAAAAAAACTCTAATAGTGCAAAAGTTACATAAACATGCATCTGTCCTGGACTGAACTTAAGTTGAACTGGTACGTTAAGTTTGTAGGGCAAAGTCTATGACGTGCGAGAACTTTCTTCTGTTACCGAGTGGGTTTGAACTCACTTAAAATGAGAGTGGCTAATCTCTCCACAAAAAGTTGCTAAATTCAGAGCTTGGCTTTTTCTTAAAATTGTTTCTGAATGGGTTTTAAAAGGTATCTGATCTAGGGACACAGTTACTGAGCTGCCAGCACTGGTGTGTTTTCAAGTGTGCCCCAGTAGAAAACCATGATACAGTTATGTATGTGCATCGTAACAATGGGGGAAACAAACACAAACTGAATGATGCAACAATCCTACAATGTATACGACATTTAATCATCTTAAAAGGTTTGCAATTCACAATGCACAATAAAAGACCAACGGTCCAAAATGTTATGCAGAGAAGGAAGCAGGCAGCACTTCAATCAAGCTGGTGATTTACAATTTTTTGTGGTAGGTCAGTGAAATGGAAATGCCAGGTATAGGCATATGATATAAGCTGAAATGCATCTAATAAATTTCAAAGATTCAAACTCATGATAACTACACATAGATAATACAGTTAAATCACCCCATAACAACAAATAACAATTCAGAAATCATCTTGTTCACATGTTTCATCTTGTTAGCTCAAGCTAGCCACCAGTCCATCCAAGAATCATCTGGGTTTTGTTTGGAAAGTGTGAAACTTAACTGAGAGGACAATGACATAATAAGGAATTTAGTGATTCAGTGAATACCTATCTGGGAACAAATGCTATTTTTTAACTCCTATTCACATATTTTGATTTTGATATCTAAATTGTTACGACTTAATTCTGAACTGACACCCCATAGTTCCATCTCACATAATTTCCACATTTTAATTAGCTGATAGTTAATATGTTGGTGGTCCACATTCGGCTCACTCTGCTGTATTTACTGTAGCTGTGTGAAGTCCTTCCATATCTTCTCAGCACACTGGATCTGAGGAAAACCAAGACATCAGCAGTATTAGAGTGTGCAGAGGGTATGTGTGTGTGTGTATGTGTGTGTGTGTGTGTGTGTGTGTGTGACATGCACGTGCCAACATTATTAGAGACTAAGCCTTTTAGCTGGTTTCTCCACTCTTGCTGTATCTCTCATGGAAAATGCCCAGAGACTGATATGCTATCACCATCAGAACAAATGGGTCACAAGGCTTCATGTTGTCGCTCAGATTACTGTAAAACCAATAGAGACACAGCCAGTGGGCAAGGAGGAAGGGGGGGTGTGGGTACTTTCAGCATCTCCTTTAAGCCTTGGGTAACTCCTCACTTTCACCCTAAAGAGGGAGGGCACACCCCCAGGGAGATGTGGATGGGAATGCTGCTTAGCCCCCACCATAGGTTTTTCTTGCCTCATCAAAGAGCTCCATCCAGCTCTGCTTTCCCTCTCATGAAACGTCTGTAGCCAGGCAGCTCAATCAGACACTGCACCACTGGTTATTCCTAAGGGTGTTATACAGTACATCAGCAATAGGGCCAAGCAGATGTAAAGGCTGACTTTACACTGGCTGTACACAGACGCAATGCTACAGGCATAGAGACTGCAATCATTTAAAACAACTTTGAGGAGAATACGATTGTGTGACAATTTATTATTTGAGAATGACAAGATAAATGGTGAAAAGAAATCCCCTGGCATCTCTGTATGGTGCACAGAAATTTCAAATACAATGGGGACAGTATGCCTTCCTGTATTATTTATTACTGTAGATACATGAACTTGCTTTGGATATTTTTATTATAATTGAATGTAAGCAGATAACCACAGTAAGCCCACAGTGTACAGAATGCTTCACAGAAGCTTGTCAACACGGTAAATATTGCAACTCATACTCAACTTTGTAGTTCCAAATTGTGAATAACAAGTTGTGTCTTCATTCTTTTACAGCACCTATGCTTATGCCATGTCCAACAGGAATGCAAATGCAATCAAAATGAATGTGCACACAAGGTGACACCATCAATCCCACAGCATCCTGAATTCTGTTGTTGTGGAAAAATGAAATTGCATTTAGAAGAGTAGGTTTAAATTTATGTAAGTGGAAGCATTTATTTTAGATTAAACTCAATAAAACCCTTAACGAATTTTATCAATTTACTAGCACTTTAAAGTTACTTCAACAACACCTTTATTCTGTGTTTACACGGCGAATGAAGTGAGGACACCGGTCATGCTACATAAGCTGTCTAATGAGGCTTGTGATTGGAGGAGTAAATACATGGGCAAAAAGCAATATGAAATGAACATGCACAGCTGCAAGGTAACATTGCAGACCGTTTCAACATACTTTATATGGGTCAAATAGATTCATTGTATTCATTGTTAATAGTGCTGCTTCAGACTATATACTGTTGTGACATAATTTCTATTCTGTCAAACAAGAAGTTCAATCCCTAGCAAACAGTATGGTCAGCTTAGTTACCTTGAAGTGCATTATGGGTTTTATTTAGCTGAGGTAATCTAAGCATATTGCTTACTTTATCAGTTAAGGTCATCTTCTTTCTCATAAAACAACTTGTTTTTGTCATTTTACATCCGCTGTTCTTGCTTCATGTATCTGAACATGACTTATTCAAATTCTTGAGAAAAAAATGACTATATGCAATATAGCATATGGCAGCTGCTGATAAACAGCTTTTAAAAATGTGCTCAAAATTAGCCTGTGTAAAAAAGTAGTGCATCACAAAATCAGTGCCCTGTTGTACATGCTGTTCCTTAGCACTCCAAATTTCAAAATTAGACTCATATGCATATGCCAACAAGTTCTCCAATTAAATACCAAAATACATCATTGCTTAATGCACTTCACAATGACTCATGTAAGTAGTGTGAATTTTTGGCATATTGCGCCCTCATGGTGAAGTTCCTGTCATGGAGGTTGCACATGACTGTCTGCAGCGCTCCCCAGGCCAATAGTTGTGACAAGGACTGCAGTGTATAAGTACTTGGACATTCCATATTTGGGGGCAAAGCGGAAAAAAATTAGGTTTACTTTTTTTCGGCTCATTCTCAAGACACAGATTGCCCTTTGAGATAAAACATTACTTTGATCTATCTAATAGAGCTGTGTATCCATTAACAACCTTGTGTCCTTGAGCACTGACTGCCAGCCAAATGCCACAATGTAAAATGTAAGTCATACTTCCAGAGATGCATAGACCATTGATAATTTTGGCTCTCAATTTAAAATTATTTTTTAAGTTAATGAGGTTTTATGAAACAAATATTGACTTGTATTCGATTTTGTTTTTGTTTAAAATCATTACAATACTGTCATGAAATTTAGCAAGAGAGACACAATTACGTTTGTGCATCACAAACTGGATAATGTGACAATAGGAGAAATCGGACAGACCAGTTTCACCGGTTCATCTTGTGAAATAGTTTACTAGTTAGTTAACACATTCAAGAAACAATTTCAGCATGGCTTGAATTTTTTTTTCCATTTGTGTGTGGGGAAAAACACCAAAGACAGCAACATATACTGTGGCTAGAGATGGTCTCCATTCTGCTCTCCATGTTGACTGGACATAATGGACTTAATGTAGCATTTAAAAGTGTCAATGTCATCTAATGTCATCACTTGAGTTAGTTGATTAATCTATTCACATTCACAGACACTGAAAGACATTTTCATTGCATACCAGTAACAACAAGGTGAAACCATTTCACAAAAGCTACCCTAAATGCGGCATCAACATAAGAAAACATAACCAAAAACATCCATGAAATAGTAATAGGAGGAGGACATTAAAGTTATGTGATGGCTGCAGTTATATTAATTTTCATAATTAAATGGCCAACACAACTTGATTTTGCACGAGTTTATTAATATTTTTGCACATTTAGTTAATTTGTATTGTAAACACGGAAGTTCTGTTACCTTAAGTTCCCTTCATGTGTCATTAGGTAGGTAAGCTTTTGTCTCTGTTGAGGTCAATTAAGTTATGCAGTTCAGTTCTCTGTGTTTTGAGTTCAGTTCTGTTCTGTTGATCTCTTTTAGGTCCCAATTTAGTTATTAGTCAACATTACTTTGTTCCTTTTGCATTCTTTTTTTGCAAAATCCTGCATCATGTGCCTTACTGTTTGCTCTCTAACAGTTATTCATCATAATGATAATAAGAGGACCATGGGTACATGGCAAGCTGGCTAAGTAATGCAAGACAGTTACATATCACAGAATACTCAAGAAGTAAATTGCAAGTATAATTACAAAAAACAAGACATATCAAATTCCTCTTTAAGTCCCTCTGGAGATGTGATGCCCAGATCAAAAATCCATTTGACTTCTGCCTGAAGCTCAACCTGGCTTCCACCCCTAGTAGGGGGTTTAACCTACTGTATGGTCTAGAATTTTAATTCTGCGACCAAATGTCCAAATTGTAGGATACAGTTTATTAGGGGGGAGGAAGAGCCTTCCCTTTTTAGTGCTGCTGTTATGTTCAGGGTCCACTGTATTTTACCTGCATACTGTATAGTTTGGGACAAGGACACTGAGTAGCATAAACGACCTCATGGGAGGTGAATGATTTAAGATAGACCATCTTCTCACTTCTGTGATTTGCAAACTCCTTGCGTTAAAAGGACAAAGGGCTGATAGAGCACAGCATTGCCCACAAGGTTACTGTCCACACAGGGGGAGGCAGTCTGTCCTCAGTGCTTGTCTGATTGGTTGTGTTTAAGAGCCACAGTGGGTCTCTTTTCCAGTGTTTCAGGAGGACTCTTCTGATTTTATTGGCTAAAACTGAAGAGTGTACACTGCAATTGTTGGATTGTTTTGGGTGATGCAGCAGTAATGTCTCTCTGTGGGTATATAGGGCTCACTTATATGCATCCCTCAACACTGTATTTGTTATATCTCCTCCATAAACACCTCCTGTCACCTCCTGGGCTTTTGATGCCTCAGAAAGAGCACAGAGGTCTAAACATGGTGCCATCATATCTGTAATTGACTATTCAATATTGATCTTTTGATCTATGTCAGCTTTTGTTTGTGCAGGAACCTTAAAAGCTTTAATGTTCTTATTTTTTGAAAGAAAGGGGATTTATACTGTCCTCATGTGTGAAAACCCCTTTGTATATCGTATTTGACCTGGATAGACATGAATTAATATTATATATTTGTAGGGCTATTACTGTACATTGCATTATATTTATATTGTGGAGGTGTTCATGTTTTTGTGTCTACCCCCTGTGTTCAGTTCTGCATATTCAGTACAGTTTTTGTATTATAAGACAAAACGTAAAGGATCTAGGCTCATACTATGTGTGTGCTAGGCAGTTTTCAAGATGAAACAATTTTGGGTGCTTTGGGTACAAAGACAGATAAAGACATTTTCACTTGCATGGCTGAAGGGGTAAATGGGCAAAAAAGAGAAAAGTTTTTGTGGTTCAGTGAAAAGGACTTAATGGAAGGAAGAGTGAGCTGAGTCAATTTCTTTGCTACCTTGCATTGGCTTAATGAGGGACTTCAAGAGTGTACATGAAGACTGGCATTAAGCTAGGATAAAGTGGATAAATGCCATCTCTGCTCTTTGATCTGCTTTTCCTCCATAATATTACGGACAACTGGCACGCTGTAAAATATATGCTCTGGTCTTTTCATAGTATCAGATGATTAATTCTCACACTTGTTCAATCTGTCGTATAACAGTATTAACGTCCTGCTCACTAACAGTAATGCTATTTTTAATAATAATTACATAGTTTAGTGGTCCAGTTACTTTCATTTTTTTAATGTCTGTATGGGCATTAACAAAATAAATACACAAATCACAATGCCACAACAAATACATTTGAAACATAATATATATATATATATTATTGTCATATATTATGTATATTTTATATTTAATAGTATTATGCCATTAAAAGCATTCTATCTTGAGGACCTGAGGCTGGATTTAAGCTTATGTCTGCCCAAAGACTCAGGTTGTAAGCAGAAGAGAAAGCCAGCCATGCACTGAAAAAGATCACACTGTTAGCATCATCAGGTACGTAAATTATTACAGAAGATAATTTAATGAGATTATTTTGTGGCCAAGCATCATAGGAAGGAACCACATATATCCAAAGTAGGAATCTCTGTGAGTGTTTGCCAGCAGGTTAAATTGATAGGTTCATGGCCTAAGCTCAAATATTTTGCATATACTAGCCAGAGGACAGGATTTCTAATGAATAACGCATATCCTATAACTGGAGGAAGTCCACAATACTGTGATCCAACAGGAAGCACAACATTGACTTGCTGTGCAGAGCGACTCAAAAGAAAATAGTGGAAGCGCTTCAGGGCAGTTCTGATCAAAGCAAAGACTTATATCTATAGTCTAAACCAGCATTGCAATAATTCATTACCAGTTTAACCAGTGTGGTTGGATCAGTCAAATGTCTGGTTGTCACTGTATGTAAAATCGCTGCACCAATGCACACAAGTTGATGTTGTAATTCTTTGTGATATAATAAAGGTGAGAATTGATTTGTATCTTGAATTAGAACTGGGAAAAGGAAAAAGGTGTATGGTATTTAGTATTTTTTTCAAGAATGCTAATTTGAACCAGAAAAAATCAACTTATCATGACAGTAAACCAATGCTGTAATATCTTTCTTGCAGAAAATTTGGACCGTAAGACAGGCAAGCTAAAGGTAATGCTTTAAAGAGCCAACCGCACAGTATACACAGCTTTCAGGCACCTTTACTTCACAGAGGTTTTCTGTCTCCTTATTGCTGAGTGAAGTGTTGCCAAGTGAACTGTTGAACACAGATTTTTCTCTGATAGAGATCTCTTGCACAAAGACCCCCTCAGAAATATAGGAATAAGGCAACAGAAGGAGAGAGGTCCCATAGGAACTGAAGAAGAAATATGGACAAATGAACATGTTACCCAGCATGGTCTTGGCCGTCTGCTGTGCCTCAACTCACGCAAACTGCCAGACTCCAAGTCTTTCACTGAGTTTTACCACTACTTCAAGTCTACCTCCTTCCTCAGCAGTTTAAAAGACTAAGTAACAGAGACAGAGTAAAAACAATCAACAAATATAAATAGTGTTTAACATGGTATTAAGCTGACACTTAAAAAAGCTTGAGATATGTGTAGTAAATACAAATGAATCATGCTTTACAGTTTTTACTCTAAAAAAGCCCAACACATATATAATAGGTAAATGATGAACATACTTTATAAACCCATCAGTGTAATACTGTAAAAACATTTACTTTGTCCAGAGCAAATGAATTTTTTTTTAACTTTTTTGTCAACTCTATCAACTAGGAGATATGTTCTCCCTCTCGGTGCCTCTGATGGATAGAACAGTAAGCGAGCCAAAAAGATATGGTGCCAAGTAGGCAAGTCACATCAAAGATACGGACACTTGGCCACCAATATTCCATTTCCGCAGCCACTTGTCATCATAGAAAGGATGTAAATTTTAGAATGTGTCAGTTATTACAGTAGTATAGCTGCCAGCTGTACTGTCCTGAGATCATATAGTACCATTATGTAACCAACATTATAGGCCCCCTTAATCATCACTTACTGCAGTTACAGTCTCGTCTACACCACTCAAAGACCACTTTGGGAGAGCCAGTGACGACTAAGTCAATAGATCAGTTATTTTTGATAAGACTTGGCCATAAGTGAATGTAAATATCGTCGCATTATTTACTGCAGTGTTTTTTGGACTTGATAGGTTACTTTTCGACAAACTGCTGCATAATCTGTCTGCTCTCTCATCTGGCTGATGATGTTTTGGGGTATTTTAGAATTTATGTGCTCATTGATTCATTGTTTTAGATTTGTTCTATTCATTTTAATTCATATATTTTGGGATCTAGACAGCTTTTGAGTTATTTAAGGGGACTTAAATCGTCTTTATGATGAAATATTTTACATGATTGTATTGGAGATTTTAAGTCATAATTTGTAATTACAGTGTTTCATTCTGATATTATGATTCACTTTGTGTTATTTGTTTTATGCTCTTTGTCTGTTCTCATAGTTGTTGCTGCCTCTTGCCCAGGACACTCTTGAAAAAGATATTTTAATTTCAATGTGGTTTTCCTGGTTAAATAAAAAAAAAAAAGATAAAATAACACAATGCCTCTTGATGGAAACACAGCCCATCACATAAAAATGGTAGTGATTCTGTGCCAGAAATTCTGGGAATTAAACTTGAGGCAAAACAGACAATATTGTAGTAAGATGTCACATCAAATCATAGTCATGTGTGTCCAAAAATAATGGGCAGTTCTCTCTTTGTCTTCTACATGTTCATTCTTCTTCCAACAACAACCAACATCCTCTAAAGGAAAGTTCATGTCCTGGCGCTGGTTAAAGGAATAGTTATACATTACATATGGAAATATGCTTATTTGCTTTTCGTAGTAAAACTCCTACCAGCATCTCTAAAGCTCAATATGTGCCAGACTATTTCTTGACCAGGGGCAGTATCTTTGGAGTCTCCACATGATTGCCTGGCATATGCACATAACAGGCACTTCCTCTTTAAACTTGGGTTCCTATGTATTAAACCACTGAGACATAATGTGTAAATTTGTATGCTGAAGGCTATAGTGAGGGTATGGTTCTGATCCATGTAACTCTCTGTGAGAGAGAATATAAGCATATTTCCCAAAATGTTGAACTATTCCTTCCAAAGTGTCAACTTCCTATCTACAGTTACCATCTATAGGGAAGATTCTATGTTTCACTGCATGTAATACTGGTTGGCAGACCAATCAACAAGAAGGCAGTGTATTTTTGCATAAACACCTATTTAGGAAAAATGAATTTTAACACCTGTCACCCGGAGCTTATGGTATTTTACCTTGTGTGATCTTTTTTACATTGGATTTCCATGTTAAGATACTGTCTGGTGGTTTTCAGCCTCAGGGTGAATTTGAGTAGGTGTTCTGGTTGTTTTGGGGAGCTGGTAATGAGACATCACAAATCTGTCTGTGTGTTTATCTGTACTATTTTAAATATCACCATGGGGCTTGCTTGGCTATGCTCTAACCATTAAGAGTGAAGACATGATACATGAAGCAAGCTTAAGAGAGTAACTTGTGTGTGCTTTGCCTGGTCCCAAGACAATCCCAATTTAATTGTGCATTAAAGACCATGCACTGCGTCATTTATTACATTGTTTATTTAGCCAACCCCCCCTCCCCCCCTTATTCCTATTTGAGCTCTAATTAATCCTGCACAGAAATCTCAACTTCATTAACTTGGGCAGCTCTAGGCCTCAACTGGGGTTAATTACTAAAATAAAAATGGAAAGATTTTGTTCACTGCAACCAAACACTGGGTGTGACAGGATTACAGGAAATATTCAGAACAAATTTAAAAGGTCACATTTCACTTTTTTCAACATTAGATATGGATGACACGTATGCATGCTAAAATCAAGACATAACATCAATTGATTACTTTTCAAAAATTATGATTTTTAAGCAATTAAACAGTATCAGTCCACTTTGCCCTCATTGCAAAGCAGATTAAATCCAGTGGCTGCTAAAAAGCTAAATCCCTACTAGATAAATAATCCAAAAGGTGTTTAACAAATGATGTACCGAAATATTAATGGTAATTTTCTTATAATAGATTACACAAGGCATCAGCTCCTGAGATCACTTAAGGTCACACAAAGACTCCAAAGGAGCAAGCAAAGTGGCAAAATATATTAAAAAGTTGTTATTGCTCTCTTTTGGCTTTCAATCAAATTAAAAATGCATAAAATTAAGTGTAGTGTCATGAATATTTACAACAAACGTGCTCACAAGTCTATAGTGCCCCATATTGCTTTTTTGTCAACAAGGTTGTATATTCCAGCTGCAACATCTGGCTTCCATACACAAGGGCTTCAGGGGGCGCTTAAACACATGCATGCGAGCATGCACATATGTACACATAATTACACACAGAGAGACATGCACTCACTCACACATACATGCATACACACAGGCTATACAAAGAAGGGGGTGGAGGGATGAAAAAAACATTGAATTGGCTCAAAAGTTAACAGCTGTATAATATCTGCAATGGGTCTCGGTAGATGCATCCCCACAGTAAAGACTCAACAATTAATTATCCTGCTGCAGATTCCTGGCAGCCCCTCATTTTACTGACGAGTGCACTCCTGCTGCTTCTTCAAAGATTAACATTTAAAAATTCATCAGCTGGTTTTTCCAGGGTACTCAAAAGCCCAGACTATTATTCCATAAGAGTATGTTTTATTATCTCTATGTGCTTATTATCACCACCATCAGAGCTATGAGGCCAAATTAGGAGCAAAATGCTTGACTTACTCAACCAGTTCATGAGAAAAAAGGAAAGACTTACTAAGCAATATCTTTTGGGCTTCAGGCTATGGCTCAGCTGTATGCTACCTGAATCTGTTACTATACATTTTGTAACTGAAATGAAGAATAATATTGATTTCATATAACAACCATAACATTTTCATTTCTGAAGCTTTCATCTGTTGCATTCATGTATTTGATTCTGCTGCATTTGAACACAGGAACAACATTTGTATAGGCTTGGTCAAATATGCAACCCTGATGTGATACTGTAGGGAGAAGGAGAGGGCATTTGTATTATCCCAAAAATCGTGCTGTGCAAGATAATTATTTTTCATTACTGTCATTGGTGCAGGGGATGCTGATTGTGAATGCAGCTTTTAGTATTTTAAAAAAAATGTGGCTGCATGCTGCAGTTGAAGTGTGACTGGTGGTTACTTCTGCTAGCATGGTTCTAACATGCTAGTGTAGTAAGGGTAAAGTAGCACTGAATCAAGAAGAATAACGTAGTTAACAGCTAATGCAAAAATACAATGAAGTAATATTAAACTGTAGGAATCTAGTATAAATTTAAACATACAGGCTATATAAACTACAGGCATTATGTAGGATTTAATCAAGTTCTTAGATTATCTGTGCTGTCCATCTTTCTTTAGAAGGTTTTGGCACTATAGAGTTAGCTATGCATGCAGGAGTAGTAATGAAGCAGCAGTTGTTAACATTAGTCTCTCGAGCTAATGGAGCTGAATTCTCTCATTATTGCAGTCATTCATATGACATATAACTGAACCAAAACTATCAGTTTATGGTATGTATAGCAGCAGTCAAAGGTTGAGACAAACCTTCCCATTCACCTGAATGAGAAAGTGTGTCCAAACTTTTGACTGGTACTGTATATAGGAAACTGTAATCAATTCTCTACTTAATATGAGAACACACACACACACACACACACACACACACACACACACACACACACACACACACACACACAAACACACACAGTTTATATCAATCTTTGGGTGATTGTGAATAACATCTATAATTGGAAGAATGGATTAAAACAACTTTGGCATCAGCAGGACACAGCTAGGGAGCTTTTAATGGTTAACAGCAGAGGTTTTGATGACTTCACTTTGTGCCCTTTCTTTTCATCAGGCCAAAATTAGCTGAATTGTTTCACCTCATCTGGCTCCATGTGGGGTAAATAGGCTGGATGATTTATTATCACTTTACTAAGTACCATCAAATGTTGAAAGTAATTGTGTCCTGAAAGAACATGCTCAGAGCCATAAACATACAACCCTGACTAAATTGTAAAAAAAAAAAAAAAAGAAGAAAAAAAAAAAGAAATGCATTATTATGCTGACCATATGAATCTGAAATGTTTAAATAAAATACCAAACAAAAATGGTCACAACTGTGTTAAAGTCCCAAGGACTCAGGGCCTGCTGAGTGTTTTACACAATGTGGCTCAATGCCTGAGGTCTATCAAATTAAAAAAGCCTCTTTGTTGGTCGCAGCCACCCTTAAGGCAATTGAGTGGGGACACAAGCTCATTCAGTGTTGCAAAAGGGAGTAGAAAAACAGCTGGGAAATAAGGATGCCTCTGGATGTTATTCTGCCACCTTCTCATCTTACATTAGGCATTAGCCATCAGTTGGCACAAGCACATGCCCACAAGCAGGCAAAGCAACACACACAAACACACACACGCCACTGGCTAGAGGCGGGGGGTGATGATAGACTAGTACTGATGTGTGGCCACTTTCAAAAGCCTTTCGCGTCATCTTTCCTCTTATTCATTCTCATAAGAAATATACAGATTATTCAAATTGGACTTAAAATAATTATTTATTTTTGAGTAAGTGATATTTTATCACATTTGAGTAGTTAGTTTTAAGGGCTTCATACTGGATCTGGTTTGTTTGAACGAATTGAACTAATAGAGTCAATATGTAGCTAAGTAATTCACTAACTGCACAGTTACTGACAAATGTCTTTAGCTAGGAAGTTTTGATATGCACATTTCTTTCTTGTTACTCTATCCTTTACTAAAAGTAACTTGTGCTATATTTGCAGGTATCCATTGGCCATCAAGCCAGAAGAATGTCCAGTGGTATTTTCACACACTCTGTAAACGCAGTTCAATAGACAAGCAATGTATAGGAGCCCTGCTGACAAACCTTGCACCCAAGAATTCCACTGGCCTGTGTATCCTAATTTACCAATTACGAGAAATAATTTTCCAAGCTGCAACCTATAAGGAGCAGACTCAAAACCAAGAGGATACAAAATCGTCTCTGATCTTTGTCATATGGTAGTTAAATTAGATTAAGCTTAGAAAATATAAAAAATGTGACATTTTTTATATTTTCATTATGTTGCATATTTTGATTTATCAAAGAAAAACACAAACAGATGTATGGTTGTAAGTGATTCCCTGGTGTGCACATATTGTTAAGTCCCCTTCGATGTATCTTAACGGATGATAAATAGTCTTACTGATTAAATCCTGTAATGACATACAAATGCTTGCAAGTGAAACCCCCTATATGTATTGCAGCCATCTGTACTGAAGTGAATATCTAGCATTTGTGTTTTGGTTGCCAATTTTAAAATAGATGAGGCCTACAGTGGATTTCCCAATGTTCTTAATCTGTAGTTGAATATATATAAATCTAGCGTTTCCTTCAAAATATTGATTGTTCTTTGAAAGACAGGTAGGTTGAAAGAGAAGCATCACACATGGACAATGTTACCTCAGGCAGGGAACTGAAGTCGCTCTTGTAATGGCTGATTGGCTTAAGCTGTTTCCAGTATGCTTCACAACCTTTGGCTCATTCACAGCTGTGTGGCCAGTAACATCCAGTCATAATCATTCAGGTGTAAAGTGTGCACATAATAACCTGACACATCATTGTTTACTCTGCTAATCATACTCATGCCACTTCTGTTTGCTGCTGCAGCTTCCTCTACTGCTGCATTCCCCTCCGTCTGTGGTATTTCTGCTCTAATTCTTTGAGAATTCCCTCCAAGAGCAGAACATTTTCAGCCTAATCTAACTGTACAGCCATTAGCTATAAATGGTCAATTCCTTGACATGTCTCTGACTGAAATAATATGATGTAATAAAAGAAACTCTTTCAGGGAATTCAGGGAATAAGCATTAAAATCTGGCAAACTAAATACATTGTTTCTTTTACTGACCATGTCCCGACAGTATCTTTTATTTAATCAACAATAAATAGATAACTTTTTGGACATCAGAAAGATCTTTCAAGAGTTGACAAGAGCCACACAAAATACAGCACTCTTGTGAGTGGCTTAGTAGTTGTATTTTGACAAAATTTTTGTAAATTTGATTTTATGTATACAGCACTAAGCTCAATTCAACTCTGAAAATGATGGTAAAAGTACAGCATACTCATGGGTGCAAGAGCTCCGTCTACAAAAGTTAATTGTTTGTTCCATCATAGTCTGTTTATTTTTACCGCTAATGCAAATGGCAGATTTTACTCTGCCACTGCATTTCCACTTTGTATGTGATTAAACAGTGAGGTAAAGAGGCGCCCATTGTTCCAGACATCAACACTTGTTCCAGCTTCCCACGGTTGTATATACATCGATTTATACTTCCATTTTCTCCAAAATAATCAAAGGTTTTATTTAATGTGCACTTATTTCTCTGTAGAGATGGATACCAAAACCCAGTATTACCCGGGGATAAATTATTAAAGACTGTAGTATTGATAAGCTCCGACGTTACCAATTCTTTTATTGGTACTTTTTAACATTTTGGTGTAATTTCTTCTCATGCTGCAGCCTCTCCTCTGCTCTGTGTCAGTGCTGAGTTCCTCCACACACACACACACACAGCAAAGTCAGCAAACAGTAGAGCACACATGTAGTGAAGATTACTTGAGTTGATGACAACTACACTTGTTACTTTGTAAGTCCAATAAAAAGCCAATACTTTATCAATACATGTGTTCAACAAGCATAAACATATAGAAAAGCAATAATGTCAACTGCTCTGTCCACTTTCTCTCATCCACCGCCGCTGTTTCACAAAACCAAAGTGCGCTAGCTCAGCTAATAATGAATTGTTAGGAGCAAGCTAAAACAAAAGCTATCTGAATGTAGTCTCACAGTTTATCTTAGTTTGCCACATATCTTAAAATTTGGCACATTCTTGTAAACTTAGCTGCTGGCTGAGACAAACCAGCCCCTCCTCTCTGTACCAGCAGCACCTGCAGCAGTGAATCACATCAGCAGCAGAGGGAAGAGTACAGAGGACAGGATCAATGACTGATACTGACTGATGTCTGTGTTCTTCATTCTTTCTAAACTTCACTCAGTATTTTATAGTCTCTTTAAATTAAAGAGTATGGTCTTGACCTGCTCTATGTGAAAAGTGCCCTGAGATAACTTTTGTTATGATTTGGTGCTCTATAAATAAATTGAATTGACTATTTTGATGTCAGGAATATTTTACTGACATATTAGATTTATTTCCAGAGATATTATTGAGTTTATATAGTGACTTTGCTGTTGTAAACATTACTGTTGCTGCCCTAGAACTATTAAATTATATTTAAAATATAAATAATTTCTAATCCTGTTCTGAATTTATTCTTTTTTAAAATAATATATTTTTTAGAGAGCAATTATTTATTAATGAAAAAGAACCGATAAGAGTATCATTAAAGACCCAAAGCGATAAGGAACATCAATAAGATCATTAATATGATGTTTATACGGAAGTGACAAGAATATTAACTTTTTTCTTTAACAGACTGATGTAGATTCTGGTTGCCTTTAAAGTTGATAAAGATAATAAGTACAGATATTTGTGTTATTTTTATTCTAAAATATAGTTGAATAGTTAAAATAAGTAGGCCTATAAGTTTTTTGTTCAGTAAAGAGAGAAAGAGCATACTTTTTATTTTATACTTTTGATTGGTGCCTTTGCAAGGGATAAAAATCATGGTCAGAATGCACCAAATTACACCATTAAAGAAAAAAAAATTGCAGGGGGGCATGCCTCCAGACCCCCTTGGGTGACAGGTAACTTCACGCCTTGGTGCTTGTCATTGTGTTGTAGTTTCACCGCACAACCTGGACACCAGTAGAAAAAAGTTGAGTCAAATCTTTTTTTCTCACTAGCACCCATGCATACTGTATACTTAGGTAGAATTAGTGTTAGCATCCCTTAGGCATCCTTAATTACAATAATAACATTGTATTAATAAATAGTAATCGCTGGCATATAAATGTATCTGTTCATTAATACGGTAGAAGAAAGGTGATATATGGTGGATCATGAATAATGTTATACTGTGTCATAAACAAGATCAGTAAACTGTTTGTAAAATTATAGGCAAATGCATTTGATTTAACATCTCCACAAGTGATTTAGGAGGCTATGCCTTTTTATAACTGACTTTCATAAGGCTTGACCAAAGTTCCATGCAGTTAAAAGGGTGTTTCAAGGAGACTGAGCCCACAACTCTGCACAAACCAAATGTCTACAGAGATGAGCCGGTAGCATAAGCTGGACTGAAAAAGTAAAAATCCCCTCACCCCCAAAGTCTCTGCTAACATGAAGATACTTCCTGATGTCTGGAACCAGCTCAGTGGCTCTCAAAGGTTTCAAATATTTACAAAACCAAGCAACAGGCTGTGGTACTTCAAAACTTACTGTATCAAATTATTGAATAGAAGATAGCAAGGAGGGGAAGTGGCCATATTGCAACAGGCCTCTCATATGACCTGACATCAGGAGAGGACCCCATGGCATTACGTGCTCCATGGCACATGATCAGCGATCAATAATGTATGATCAATGTTAACCACCAGCGAATGGCATTTTTCATTCAAGAAACTATATATCATGTGAGGTAGATTTAATAGGTAACATGCCTATATCATCTACTACCTTTGGCATCTGCTGAAAAGTTTGCACAGATTGTGGAAAGATTGTAATCTGTTCACTCAAACCACATCTGGAGCTGCTCTGTGAAACATGTGGCTTAATTAACAGAAAAGTGTATGACTGCATCTTTATATAGGAGCTATGTAGATGAAGGTAAAAAAAAATCTTCAGGCAGCAGGTGACATTTTTAAAATGGACAGTGGGGACTCTTGTGAATGAGGATCAAGAAAGTAGACCACGTTTAAAGTAAGACTTGTAAATATTGTTGGTGTGGGTGACATATGTAATAGTGTGGTGAGGCAAAGCTTCAGTGAATATACCTGAGACACATACCAATACCAGGAGGTGCAGTCTGAATGTGAGACACGCTGCTATCAGGTGTAACTCTCTCCATTTAATTACATGCTAAACACGTTAGATGACATTTATTTTCTTAATTTTATGAGTATCACTTACCAGAATCTCTGGTGAGACAGACCGCGAGACAGATCGAGAAATGAAAATTGGATGCTTCTCAGATGCAAAGTGGGAAACCACATGTGGTGTATAATTCAGTGGGGGTATGCAATTTCATATTTTTTGTGAAAACTCTATCCACCTCAGCTACTGACTCACTGATCTCAGCTATTTGTACAATGCTGCTTGCTATGTGTGCAGTTTCTGACCTGCTGAGGGGGGCATTCAAGCCTGCAGTTGTCATGCCATTTAAAAAAAAAGAAGACAATAATCTGTAGATATACAATCATCTATTTAAAAAATCTCTGTGACTGTAGATACAACAGCTGCACTTCTTCTCAGTTCTAGTGTTTTTACACATCTGCACAGCTGAGGGACTGTTTAACCTTACAAGTGATGGCAGTGTTCCAAAAAAATGTTGGAGGAAAATAGTAAAATTTTATAGTTCAGGGAATGTATCTATACGTTACTTTGCTCATTAAGAAAAATGCAAACTCTCTTCTCAGTGGTCAAGCAAGATACTGTCCATCAGCTGGTCAGCTGTGTATCAAATCTGCATCTCATATCTGCATTTGACAGCTGTTTGATTAGTAAATTACTATGACAGTATTTACTCTTGAAATTATTGAATACATGAGTCCGTTAAGACAGAATCCGAAGGGGCAGTCAGTAATCATAGACCATGAAATGACAGATCACACTGGATAAGGTATAGAACAGGCATGTATTGAAAAATATGTGGCGACACACCATGAGCGTAATGCACGAGACAGAAGAAAATATGCCATTATCCCAATCCATGAAAATAGGCTGTACATATTCTCCAACAACTGAAGCAGCAGAATCCCATGTGTCATCTTTTTAATTACTTCTTTGCATAAACAATCCAAAGGAGAATACAGTAGTGATAAACTTATATTGCCAATCACCTTCACTTTATTCACACATTTGCTCACATTTCAAGTCAGAACCAGTCAACCGTGGGTTTTTTATAACTTTTTTCCCCCTTCTGCTTGTTAGAATAATATCCATCATAACACATCAACTCTGTTGCTTCATGCATTAACAAGTACCTTGATGGATAATAAAGTTATGTCTAATTCATAAGCATAAGAACAGAGAGGAAGGATGCCACAATGTGTTCCAGCTCATTTAATGGGTTCACAAGTTTAGTCTATGGTGCTAAAGTGAAAGCTCAAAATAATTATCATGTGAGATTTGATATGTTTGGCAATATCATTTGGTACCTGGATATTTGCTACACATTCAAAGCATGGCTACCAGATGCATGTAGCGGCCCGAGGGATATAAGAGGGCTAGGTTGGTCTAAGACTTTGTAAATGATGTTATGTAATGGATAATTAAAATGCTAAACTACCCAATCAAAGCTTTATTTCAACTAATCTGAAGTTAAAGAGTTCTCTTTCCTACTATGGTCTAATTAGCCAGGAGAATTAGCCTATCAGCAGTACAAAGACTGAGGAAGTCAGTAGCCCCAGGTCACTACAGTACTGTTTTAGGGTTATCACATTCTTCCTCTGTGTGTGTGTGCGCCTTTTTTCCCCTGCTGGTCTACTTCCATCACACATGCAAATCAGGTGAATTTGAGACTCTAAATTGGCTATAGATTCCTGAGTAATGAATCTTGTCATTTATCTTGGTTAATTATTTGTGATGGGAGCTTCACGTTGCCTTGATAAGTCTGCAAGGCTCAAAACTACCTTCTAAAGTGAACCGTTGTTAGTGTTGTGTTGGTGTTAGCTAGTACTTTGAGAAAAGGGAGTTAGGGGAATAGTGCACCATTTTGCAAAGACAGAGTTAGATGAGTAGATCGATACACATTTGTATCTGTCTGTTAATATAAGGGTACGACCAACAGTGGCGAACTGTAGCACTGGACTCAGGGCCTTCAACAGGACCACATGTGGCAATAAAAAAAAAATATAACACACAGCAATAAAAAATAATAGCCAGAGCCCTGTCACATGGAAGTTCAGTACATTAAAGGTTTCTTTGCCCTAACTGGCTTCACAACACACAAAGGTGATTCCAGAAAACCAGTCACACAAAGCTGGCTATCATGACATCGCTAAATTTAAATATGACATGTTAACGACTAGACCTATCTTATTTTATGAATATAAACAAAATAAGCAAAACACGTTGACATATATTTGTTTAGCTGGAATGAAAGTAAAATATCTAGAATGATCATTATCTACTGTTCAACAACTAAAAATGGATCCACTTCTAATCCAATTTTTTTGGGATTGTTTGAGCTTAGACATACTTGAATTTGAAAGTAGATTTTAAATCTCTCTTCCAGAAGTAAAGACAGCAATGCCATACAAACAAGTTAAATGTAGATATCAGATTTCTCTACCTCTTGAGGTGAGATGGGAAAAGGCACAAGCTCTTTGTAATCTATGCTCAGCCATTTTACTTAAAACTAGAGATGCGAATTGTAGGCTTACAGTATTCTTCTTACATCTTGCATAGAGAACTGTGATTATCAAATGATAAAAATGATAAAATTAACTTGTTTATTTCTCACTGAAATGTATCTTGACTTCAGGCTAGTCATAGGAAAATGAATGACAAATTTATTCCTTTCATACTGACTGCAATACCCAACATCAATTCAAACAGAAAAAAATTAAGACACAAATTGAACTAAAGCCAACCTAAAATCAGAGTTACAGTTTTGACTATACAAAAATTCCCAGACTGACAATGCTCACAATAAGACAAGTTGACAACCAGCTGCTTGTGTCCATGAAGCAATCAACAATGACCTACTGCTTCCTTATGGCAAGTGAAGCCATCATGGAAAATATAGAGTTAGCATATATTTTCAGAAAGATCTTCAACCAAATATACTGCAGTGTTCTTGTTAAATTTTGCCCAGAATAAGGCACCGAGTAAATTCACA
This sequence comes from Thunnus albacares, assembly GCF_914725855.1. Classification (NCBI taxonomy): domain Eukaryota; kingdom Metazoa; phylum Chordata; class Actinopteri; order Scombriformes; family Scombridae; genus Thunnus; species Thunnus albacares. The sequence goes on from NC_058106.1 coordinate 27,066,792, forward strand.
TTTATTCAGCAGAGGAATGGAACTGGGAGTTACTGGGAAAGTGATTACTATTCATTGTTGTTCTGTCATCTCTTTTTTCTCTCGCTCACTCACTGACTACTTTCGTGGGTAACTCATCCACTAAGTATTCGCGAATGCCTGAAAGATATTGGTATTTTTTCTCAACAAAATTTGATTGGCTAAGACAACTGTCAAAATCAAATTCATGCCCACATTGACTTGAATTACACAGGCATTCATTATAGCTACTGAAGATCCTGGCATTGGGGAGGCGCTGATTCACCCAGATACCATTGGAAGAAAAACAGTGATTGACCCATTTCCCATTCCATTATTTTAACCCACTGTTAGCCAAAGCATATTAGTCCAAGTTTATAACGATGATCTAGAAATTATTACACAGTCTGAGGAGAGGAGACATCAAGTCTACCCTGCTCCCCACTGGTTATTTCTCTGGGAAATACGGAAGGGGAAGGACACACTGACACAACATCTAATGCTGTGTTGAAGCAGCTGACAGTGATGCATTCATGGACCACTCCGTCGGCTCGGACCTTTCAATACTGGCCCACCATGGGACAATCTGCCGTTTATGGAAGGTTTGGCGGTAGAGAGGCCTGAATTGTAGTATCACAGCTTCCTGGCTACTGCCCCCCAGCTGGCTGCCCGTCCTCTGACACAGTTTTACAAGGAATGGCGTCACACTTCATGTTATCAGAGTGGATGGACAAAACAGTTCTGCCGTGTTGCACCTCCATGTTCCTCCCGGCAGAGTCTGATCCTCAGCTCTGTTGAAGATGGCGGAGAACCAGCGAGACACTGCCTTTTATACTGTGTGAGACACACGTAATTAGTAGGTGCATCCTGATTGGCCGGCTACGTACATGCAAATTTCAGTGGGCTATTGTGTGCGTGTGATTGGAGGTCAGTATTACACATAGACCCCAGTAGAAGGCCACCCATGCTTACAAAACTAGGGTTATAGTTTCATAACCCTCATCTCCTCTGACAACCAGCAGTCAGTGAACTTATTATAAAGACTGGAAATTGGGGGAAACAGCTAGCTGTTCGTAAGAACATCATATTCAAAGCTCATTAATTAACATGTTATATCTTGTTTGTTTAATCCATACAAAAAACAAATAATGAGTTTGTTACTGTCGGACTGGACCATGCTAGCTGTTTCCCCGTTTCCCATCTTTGTGCTAGGCTAAGCTAGATGTCTGCTGGCTGAGGCTTCATATTTAGCAAACAGATGTGAGATTGGTGTTGATCTTCTCATCTATCTCTCCCCCAGAAAGCAAATCAGCATATTTCACCCAAATGTCAGACTATTCCTTTAAGACTCATTTAAATAATTTCTTCAACATTACATGCTGGGCTGACATCAAAAACAACTAGGCCTTCTGGGCTGAAATGCATGATGTGTGAACAACGCAGGCTGTTTACATAGCAGAAAACTGATGCAGTGATTGTTTTTTGTGGCTCAGTAGTTCTAGCTACCTTCAGAGAAGCCTAAAGAATGCAAAATATTGAGCAAGTCCTGCCATGAGTACAAAGCTGTAGGCTAGATTTAAAGGCGTTGCGTTGGTAGAGATCTTCAAGACAAATTAAAGAATGCGAAGCAATGGACCATGTAGCAAAGCTGTACTGTAGAGAGTCAAACAAGCAGAAAGATGTTGGTGGACCTCATGCAAACAAGTATTTGTTTACATCTTACAGATGGCCTAATGAACGCCAGGCAAAGGGGGGCTTATGAATTGGACTGGCTGATCGTGGTCTGACTTTGATGAATCCTGGAGGAAAAATGCTCCCTAGCACTGTGTTTGTGGGCTTGAGAAGACACTGCAGGGTAAATTTTAAAATTCTAATTAAACATCTCTTGCAGTAGTGATTATTTTAGCCACAGATCTTCAAGTGCATGTTGATATTCTGTATTATGTGCAACTTTATACATTTAATATGGTTAGAATGACTTTTAAAATTTTAATTTCAATACCAATACATATCCATTTTATTTAGTTTAAAATGGTTAAATTCATCACATTTTCTGTACTTAAATTGCATAATCAATGTGCAGTGTAATTGCACTTTAGCCCAATATTTAGTGAGGTTTGCACTGACATTGATTCAGATACCCACAGGTAATATTAGTGAAGTGTAAATACAGCTGAAGAATATAGCTGAAGATGGTCTCAACCTTATATGAAGAGGAAACATAATTATTCTCACAATGGTGATAGGTAAGATTTTCAGTGCGACTGAAAAGTTTTCGCTTCATTGCACAATACTAATTATTTCTTTTTTAAAAAAGTAAACCACTCAGCCTTTTCCGACCATTAATCTGTTCTACTGGTGTTTGAAGGGGTTGATTGGTCCCACAGCTGTACGTTATATGCTGTTTGCCTTATGAAAAACAGAATCCTCTGAAATTCATCTTGCAACCCAAACCACGTCAGCTAATTGACACTCAAACAAAGCTGAGAGAGCTACAGTCTGCTGCACTGATTGATGGACAAACATGACAAGTAGGCTGCCTTTTCCCATTGTGTGACTATTCCATCAAACCTAGGCCAGTGTGGCTGTCTGGCATCAATATGCATGGAGATAGCCTGTCACCACTTTTCTCTGCTTCTGTGTGAAGTGACACAGTCTGTCTGTTTTTCTTTGTTTGTCAAGGTGCTATCCATCTTTCCACCAGTGAACATTACAGGAGAGTGGCCTGCTGCACCTCATTTTCATCAGTTTCTTCAATAGTGAGGAAAGAATCCCTTACAAAAGTATCTGTTGCAAGATTTCACTCTGCCGCCTGTGTTTTAACTTACCTCTACATAATTGCACTTCCATTTATGTTAACCAGAAAACTGTTCAACTTTAACAAAACAAACAGCACACTGTGTGACATTTTGAGGCATTGCTACAGTGTAAGGTATTAAAAATAAAAGATTATACTGTATGTAACATATGGTATCCACAAAACATTTTCCATTTAACCATTTATATTTTCATTGACTTTAATTAAATTGTATTTTGTTGCCAATCCACTCATCACATATTAAATAAGGTATCCAATGGGCTATATTTGCAAAAATCTCAAGTAGTTCTTTTAGAATACATTTAATCACAAAATAAATCATGTTTTTTCACTGCCTTTTTTCTTATGTCTGTATAAATCAACTGCAATATTTAAAGCAATAAAAACAGAATAATGAAAATAATTCTCAGTGCAAATATGATCTTGAATTTTCTTAATATTATGGATCAATGCAGAATAGTATAAGTACAAGCAATTAATTTTGGACCATATCACAGGTGAAGTATGACTCTGCGGGTCTCTTGACGCTCCTTCCAACTGGATATTTGAACAGATGTTCGTAGTGAATGAGACACAAGTAAACAGGTTCTGTCATTGTGTCTCGCTGGTGTACAACACCTGTCAGCACTCATAAGACAGGAAGTAGGTCAAGAGAACTTTAAGGAGGAGATACATTTTAAGGACACAGAATTTCATATATTGTCATGTAGTGAGTGGAGCAAGTGGACCCAAATGCAGGAGACGGCAGGCAGGCAGGATCAGATGCAGAACATTTAATGATAAACATGAAACACTGAGACACAGGAACAGGGAACACTAACCATAACCACTGATGACTCGATGAAGACTGAACTCAAAACTGGACTATAAATACTCACTAAACTAATCAGGGAATGGGTAACAGGTGAATAGACATAAGGGAGGCTGGGAGTGATTGGCTGAGGGAAACACAGGGAGCAGGGCAGGACTGACAAGACTGATACAGGGCAGGTGTGGGGAAGACACAGAGCAGGGCAGGGCTAATGAGGTAATGCAGGGCAGGTGAGAGGGGGAACACATGAACACACAAGGGAAACATAGAGAAAACCAAAAGAACAAAAACACAAAGTCCAGGCAGGATATGTAATGAATGGGGCTTGTGTGATTATCCGTCTATTAAAAATGATCTGGATATGCATTATGGGTTTTTGTAGGGGTGATTTTGTATTATAAAATGTAAACCACCAGTAAGTTCTGTTGACTTTCAGGTAAATAGTGTATATGTGAATGTGTCCATTATCAACATTGTAGTACAGGCCTCTGCTCTACCTGCCAAAGCAGGATTTGGGGTTATTGAGGTAACTTCAGGTTTAACTCTAGATTTTCAGTCCTACGACGGTGGTTCACTTCTTACTACTTCTCATCACCATGGTAACTTATACTGAACACCTAACCTGCCCCGGAGAAGGTTAACTTCAGAGGATTGGATCACAACCTGTCAACACTCCGACCACTGACCAATCAGATCACTGGAAAAAAAAGAGTCATCATTCCTACAAGATCCTGACATGGACAAAAGTCTTGAGTTTACAACAAAGTGACAAGTAAAAAAGAGCAATATATATTTCTATAGGTCAGTGGAAACATTTCATTGTTCCAGGCTTTCTATTTCCACTCTGGTTTTAAAACAGAGCTTCTAACAAGCAGAGAGATCATTTATGACACTAAACACATAATGATGATTTTATGATGATGATTTTAATAGTATAAAATTTGTTTGATCCACGGAGTGACAGCTGACAGTGTGGATGATTTTACACTCTGATTCCATCACTGCAGCTCAGAATAACATGAGACAACTGAGTGATGATAACTGGAAATAAAAACCAAAGGTTGTCTTTTAGTAGAAAAATAATCCTCATGTTGTTGATCGGCTCCCATGATTATAAATGCAACATTTGGGTCAGATAGATCTCATCAGTCATTTACTACTTTTCCACTCTGTGCTTCAGTAGCAGAAACAGTCTGGCATTACTTTAAAGTTTCTTTTATATGTGGCATATTCAGAATGGTTTCTTCATCATCCAACTAAATAGCAAAAATACTCTGTACTTAAGTCATATATAATAATTCCTCAATGTATTTTAATCCGTAGCCTACTTTTAATATGTGGACATTATTTCTAGTGTTTCTACATCTTATTCTGTTGTATGATTACAGGCTCGTTTACATTTCACTTGGTTGAATATGACTTTTTGCTGTCTCTTAAACAGAAATTTTCCGCAGGTACTTGGTATCATTGTTTCATGTCATATCATATGTTTCTGACAATGTCCTCGTAATTAACAACCCTGCCTCTTTCACATGACCGTGCTTGTAACTGGATAGGAAAACCCCAGGTTGACTGAGCTAGTTGATAACCAGCTTCGTAGTACTGGCTATCTGGATGGCCAGTGTTAGGTTCAGTGAAGCCAGATAACGAAAAGATAAGGTATGGTGAACTTGCTACGTAGTACAGGCATGGTATAAGAGCATGTAGTAAACTGAACACACAACACCAATGTTATGGCCTTTGTCGATATGTTTTATTTCTCACTCTGTCATTTCAGTCTTGCTATGCAAATAGAGGTATGCAAACCCTGCCAGAGGGGTGTACTACGAAGCTAGTTCAACACACCCAGGCTTTCTTTGTGTGAGCTGGCTCGACAAACCCTAAACTCGCGATCAGAGATAATTGGTATCACCACGGTGGATATGAACTTTCTTTGTTAACTCAGGCTTTCTGCTTCAGGCTCTGTGCGCGTCCCCATAAAAGGGGGCGTTTGCCGTGTCATTTGACTCTTTTTCTGCACAAAATGGACAGATCATGTGCCACTCACTTCAGCCAGGAGGAACGGATCATTTTAACGGAGAGCTATGAATAATATAAATACATTATCACAGCAAAAAGCAAAATTGTTGCTGCAAATAAGGCGAGAGAGGAATGCTGGCAGAAAATTGCTTATTGTGTAAATTTGTTCATTAAAAAACAAAGTAATCAATTTATTAAATACGTAATTAATTTATATACTTATTTTACCACTCAATGTACTCTCCGTGCCTCCCACATTCAAAGCTCTTAAACTTTAAACGTGATGCAGCAGATTTAAACATTATACTCAAGAAGTGCATTTAGGTCTGACTCTGTCCCATAATGAAGGATAAGTGGAAATCACTTTAGATTCTGGCCAAATCAAAGTGAAATTAATATTAGAAATTGAATATTATCTGTGATAAATACCAATAGATTAATCTTTTTTTTGTTCAAAGTATTTTTTTTTTCAATTTATTTATTTTTTTTATTTGAAATACAATTTGATATATTGTAACAAAATCCCATCCTGCAAGTAACCCTAACCTCTTGCACCATTACAAATTTACAACATGACATATCAAATCAATGGTGTGTATGATAAAAGATGAATCAATTTTCTAATCAATGTTCTAATAGCTGCAGTAGCAGTAGTGTTAAACAGACTTTGCAGCAAATCAGGTGGTTAGTGAAAGAACAACGCTTTTTATTGCCGATCTAAGCCGAAACTCGGAACATAACCTGCTCCGGACCAGGTTAAGTTTGCGGTATAAGTTACCATGGTGATCTAGCCAGATTAAAAGAGATTACATTGAAAAGAGAGACATTGAAAACCCTGACTTTATGCTCAACATACCTCACTAACCCACTAATCTTGCTTCGTAGTACACCCCTCAGGTGATTGATTTCTCCCTCTGCCGTGGATAATCCCTCCCAGATATCCCTCCACCTCGCCAGGTAGGCCAGCGAATCCGGGGCGCATCCAATCAGGCCACTCTTGCTCCATTCTGTCACCTGTCCACCAATCCAGTGCCTTTGTTCAATCATGTGATTGGCAGCTGTGATTTAAACTGAGCAGTCTGTTTCCATGTGCCTCTGTATTTACTGTTTGACTTGTTTCCTGAGGGGTGTTCCATCAACGCAGCTAAAGAAAGCTGTGCTTACTTGAAAAAGCCTGGCTAGAATTAACGTCAACTTTCACTTGAGGCTCAAGTCGTTCCACTAACGCAGCTTAGCTGCCTCTAGTCAACGCTTAGTCTAGCCAGACTGGAATAAGCTTGAAGTGTGCGCGTGCACAGAGTACATAAGCAGCCCAGAACAGTAGAAAGAAGAGAAAACTAGAGCGGTGTACTTCTCTGCAGCAGAACAAACCTGCTAATGAAACTATATGAAGAATATAAATGAGTTTTCACCAAATAGGCCAATACTGCTACAATTAACAAGGTGAAGGAGATGGCTTGGCACAAAATTGATGACAGATTAAACACATACCTGTAAGCAGGTAGTGATGGCCTAAAGGTTAGAGGAGTGAAAAGTCCCTCACAGTTCTTCTATTTTATGTTTCCTGAACACAGACAAGTGATGCGAGTGTGAGAAGACACTTAATGGAACCGTCTTTTGAGAGTATGTTTCTGTCTGTCAGACATTCTTTGACATGCAGCTGAGTTAAGCTTGACCGTTAGCCTGTCACAGAGCAGGCTAGTTCTGCTGACCAAGTTACCATGGTTACTGAGCTGGGACTCATATAAGCCGCAGTGATGGAACGGAACTCTCACTTAAATTAGCGAGGCTTATAGAAATAAGCCAGGCTATCCCGTTAGCCAGCTTGATGGAACACCCCCCTGGTCGTGTGGCTTGTCATTGTTACTGTTAGCTATTGCTAACTCAGATTGAACTTGTTTATGACTTATTAAGGCAACACTAGTAGTTGGCAGGTTTAAATTGCTGCCACTATATCCTTCACATAAGATTTAAACTATTAAGTAATATTGGCTGCCTTGTGTTTTATTTTTTTGTCAGGTGAGCACAGAGTAGTTAGGCAGCTTAGTAATTTTTGGTTGTCACCAAATATGTGAATTATTGGAATAAAACCATAGTAAATACCACAATACATAAATTATGTTCTGAAATGATTTTAACAATCCATTGTATCAGACCTCCTTCAGAGCACAAGAGGCCACATTTTTTTCCCATGATATCCCTGGACACTGTGTCAAATGTTCATGGAATTCAAAGATAGAGAAACCCTCTGCAAATCATGATTTGGAAGACGGCACACCTCAGTGGTCAGAGCCCTGACCAAAGGCTGGATGCACGGGGCATCTGTTGAACTCAGCACTTTAAAACGATTTCTTGGCACCCTCTGCATGCCCTGCTGGACCAGTCTCTTTTGATGTTTCTTTAAAAATTGAACTGATTTGTGTGTGAATTGAAGCTCTGAGTGTGTAAGAGGTGGAAATAAGGCAAGAGAAGAGACAGTAGATGCATAAAACCATATTCCAGGCATTCGATGAAAGTTGGAGAGGACATTGTTAGGATTACTTTTACATGAATTTTGATTAATCTAATTTTTAAAAACTTATTTCGTAATCTATTTGATTTCTAAAGTTTTGTATGCAGTTTTCTTGTTCTAAGCCAGCACAAGGGTGCAAGATACTGGATAGGGCATGAGTGCATAGGAAGTAACAAAGAGGGGTGACCTTAATTCAAAATTAATATCTACAGGTTTTGTATGAATTACATAATTTTGTTTAACTGCTGGTATACAAGGCAGTGAGTCCAAGTATCACTTCATACCCTTCTGATTGTGGTGGAATGCTTTCCCTGCTCTAATAAAATACATAATTTTCTGTGCATGTTGCAGGATGTTATGCAGTACAACTTGAAGAAGTACTATGTGTCCCTGTGGTTCTCTTTGGCTCTTTGCCTGATATCATGGAACTGTTTTGAGCAATGGTTTTCTTGCCTGTACCAGAGCAACACATTAACCTCTGCTCTTGGTGGCCTACTCATGGTGCTGTACATTAACTAATGTCAGTTTTGCTCTTCCAACAAAAGGACATTGTATTGCTCTTGTGGTGGCAGTGCTCGACACTGTTATCTTCCATGATGAAGTTGTCAAAGCTCTGTGTTGCTGAGCTCACAGCTTTTAAAGGGAAACAAAATAGGTGATTCCTTATTGCCTTGTGATAGCACACATGCAGGTATAACTTACCTGTGCCTCTTGCCACATAGTGACCAAACATCTATCCATTTGACTGCATTTTATTACTGATTCATCAAAATAGTGCCTTGGGTGTTCATACAGCGATCAGGTTGTTTACATATACTATATATAATTATATATACATCTATCTGCCTGTCATGCATCCCATTCCTCTGACAATCAATAACAGCTGTTTTTGGGAACTGTTTTCAACTGTTTGACTTATCTTCAGTAGCATCAAAGGTGATGTAAATATATCAAATTGAACCTGTAGTAATCCTTGCAAAAAAAAAAAACAAAAACCCTTTTATGAGACATCACGGAGTAAGTACCCCATAAAGTACAATGGGGTACTGCCAGTCAATGGCTAACACATTGCATTCTACTTTCTGAATTGTAAATGCAAACTGACACAAAGGTCTCAGTTCTTTTAATTTATTCTTACATGATATGATTAAAACAATGGATTTTATTATGTAAAGTGCCTCCATTTCATGTCATATCAATTTCTCAAAATGAAAAATGAATGTGGGCTATTGAGATAGATAATATATCCAGTAAATGCAGGGGATCAATAGTAAGCTGACACGTAATGCTGATATGGTGAAGTTTTGTGAAATTTACTGTAATTCAATCTACACAAATCCCATTTGCTGGTTAAATGTTCTATTATGGAGCAATGCAAGGTCAGCTAGCTAATTTATTTGATTTATTAATAATATTTGTATAAACAAATATAGAACCACATATATATCACATTTGTATCAGATACATTTCAATTCATACTTTAAGTAAGGAGGAGACATGCACATTGGATATGGTGATGTATATTCTGATATACTATTTTTCCAACACTTAATTGAAGCTACAGTATATATTAATTGCACACAATGAAGTATTCAAATCCAAGATGCCATGCATTTATAGCAACACCATTCAGTCAAATATATAATGTCTTTTCTCTAATTCAGCCTGACATACACTCCACAAAAAAGTAATCAGTTAATCAAATGTGTGCTTAAGGGTTAAGCTGTGTTTGTACAAATTAAGGGATGCACATTTTAAATAAATCAATTGATCAAGAGAAAACTATTATAATTCACTAATACAATATATATGTATCTATGTAATGCATAGAGACAAAATTTAATCCAGGTGCCAGGAACAGATCTTCCTCTAAGTTTATTCAAAATGAATTGGACCAAAGTATCTACAACAATGTGAAAGCACAAGATTCACATTTGTTTTGAAATTTAAGATGAACAGGAAATGTAATCAATATGATTTAGAGAACTCCACACATTTTCTTTCCTTCTGGCTGTTTTGAAAACATAGCACAAAGGATTTTGGATAGTGCAAATTTAAATTGTCTATAAAAAAGTAAATATAGCCCAGATGATACAATCTGGGTTTGTATGAATAAATAAAATACATTTTAGCACTGCTGCACCCTAGGTGACTGTGTGGCCATATTGTGAAAAGCCTAAAGGTTGTACACAGAAAACCTAATGTTACTTTCTCTGTGTTGCTCCTCAAGCTCTGTGGGCCTCAACTATTGCTCCTCCTCCTCTTTTGTGCTATTGGCTGGGGAATCTGATTGAACACATTGACTCCTCAGATTCTTCAGCTGGTTTTATGTTACTCCCTTCTTAATTGGGAGCTTGTCCGTATCCAAATTGGCCAGTTTCCCGGTACTAGATAGTGAATTTTCGGAGTCTTTGTATAAATGTTTGTTTGCTGTTGGATGTATTTGGCAGATTGTGTAACATGGCAACTAGTGTTTTTGATTTGGATAACTTTCTGAGCAGTCCTTTGTGGGATGGGTTGAATGTGTGTCAAAAGGAAGACTTATTGTCTATAGCAGCACATTTTCAGTAACCTGTGACAAGACAAATGGTTAAAAAAAGACTTGAAAGCCCTAACTGCAAACAAATTAGTGGAGGAAGGGTTGCTCACTCTACCTGGATTACCATGCTTTCCAGTTTCTCCTAAAACATCTGCTGATGACCAATTGAAGCCTGCTGTGCTGAAGGGGGATGGGGACCTGCCTGCTGCTGGAAGTCCATACAAGCTTGGAAAAAAAACCCTCACCTTTATTTGATACTCTCTCATTCACTTATGAGTCAAAGGAAGAGACACTTGTAAAAGTACGTTTAGCACGCTTGCAACTGGAGGCTCAGGATAAAGCTCGAGCCTGTCAGGCGGAGTTTGAGCTTCATAAATTGGAGTTAGAGGCAGAAACAGACAAAGCCCTCAAACTTAGGAAGCTGGAGCTTCAGTTGGAGATGGAGAAAGAAATCAGACTGCGTCAGCTAGGGTTGGAGGCAATTGGCTCTAGCACACTTATACAGCCTAAGACTGCAAACCCCAATATCTCCAGTCCAGCACCCACTCCTCAATCAGCTTCCTCAAGTTCCTTTGATGTGTGCAAAAACATTGTGTCATCTTGAGAGTCAGAAATTGACACCTATTTCCATGTATTTGAGCATGTTTCTGTCTCATTACACTGGCCAAAGGAGGTCTAACCTCTACTACTTAAGTTTAAATTAGTTGCAATGGCCCAGGAAGTCTGTTCAGCTTTGTGCTTAGAGGATAGCCTGCAGTATGATATAGTTAAAAAAGCTGCCCTCTGTGCCTGTGAACTTGTGCCTGAAGCGCATAGACAATGCTTTTGTAATCATATGCAAACAGAAAATAAAACTTCTGTGAGTTTGCCAGAGAGAAAACAACTCTCTTCGATAGATGGTATGTAGCAACTAAAGTTTCTGACTTCAATGTACTCTGTGAATTAGTGCTACTGGAAGAGCTCAAGAACTGTGTGCCTGAACAGACTGTTGTCTGTCTGAATGAACAAAAAGTGTCCACCCTAAAAGAGGCCGCAGTAGTTGCTGATGAGTTTGCACTGACCCATAAAAATGTATCCTTGAGTAAATGTGACACCACTTCTGCACAAGACCTGCAACAGACCTAAGCAGCCATCCCCTGTTCCGAAGGCTAAGTGGGAATGTTTCTATTGTCATGAGCCTGGTCATGTTGTTGCGGAGTGCAAAACATTAAAGTGCAAGCAGTCAGCTCAGGGAAGGCAGACAAAAGGGGTGAGTTTGATCAAAACTGTCCAATTCCAGTGTTTTGAAGAATCACAAAATGAAGAGTCTGATCCTTGTTTTAAACTCTTCATTTTTAATGGTATTGTGTCCTTAACAGGAAAACCAGAGGATGAACAACCACTTAAAATCCTAAGAGACACTGGTGGGTGCTAGTCCTTGATCCTGTTAGATGTGTCTGAATGAAAAGTCTTCTTGTCATGTTAGTACTCTGATTCAAGGTGTTGAAATTAGCTGTGTTACTTTGCATTATATACATATCAAGTCTAACTTAGTCCGTGGTGTCTTTACTGCTGCACACTGTCTTCTTTCCCCATTAAAGGTGTTGACTTGCTTGCCTGCTCCTAAGGTCTCAGAGCTTCATCCTGTCGATGCCAAGGTAACCACCATTGTAACCTTTCCTGTGCCTGCCACCAGGCGTGAGTTGCATAGATTTCCAGGGATGGCTGTCTACTATAGGTGTTTTTGTAAAAACTTGGGATGAGCCATCCAGTCTGCTACTTCTCTCAGAAGTTCAACAGATATCAGATGAGGTATTCAACCATTGAAAAGGAAACCCTGGCAATGCTGCTTGCCTTATAACAGTTTGAAGTCTATGTGGGATCCATCTCGCTACCAATGGAGGTTTACACTGATCACAACCCACTTGTGTTCCTATCATATATGTACAACCACAACCAATGTCTAATGAGGTGGGCACTTATCACTCAGAACTACAATCATGACATAAAGCACAAAAAAAAGGATGTGATAATGTTGTGGCTGACGCCTTTTTTGTTTGGAAAATGCTGAAGTGCACAAACATTCTATGTTTTTTTTATGAGTGGGGGATTTACATTCCCCCATATGTGAATGTGTAATTGTGTTAACCTGTGCTGTGTTTCTCCTCAGGCTCTGTAGGCCTCAACTATCGCTCCTCCTCTCTCATGCTATTGGCTGGGGAATCTGGGGACCTGTGGACAATCACAGTCCAGCTGGGGGGTATATAAAGGCTGATGAGCTGCACTACTAGGCCCTTGGCCACTTCTGTAGCCTGGGTACACTCAGAGTGTTGTGGTTTGAACTATTTTGCCAGGACTTAATCCATAGCTCTTTTGTCTGATGTTGTCTAATTAAGGTCAAAAAGGTAGCGATTTTGCTGTTAATTTTCAGTTAATCCATTCATTAATTTAAGATCAGTATTTATTGTTTCTGAATTGTAACTACTTTTATTCCTTGCCAGTAAGCCCTGTGAGGGAGAGCTGCCATTTCTGTTATGTTCCCTTTTCTCTTGTTTTTTCTTGTGTTGTCACGAAGTTTAGGATTGTAACTTTTCTTTTTGGGTAGTTTATTTAGTATTGTGGTTTTATTTCTGTTCAGGGTTGCTCTAGGGGGTGATTACATTACTACTAGTGTAATGTCCTAGAATACAGTTAGTTATTTTATTTTAATAAATGGCAGGGAAACCTTGTTACCTGTCATAAATTAATTTATCGTATGTAATACACATCGGATTGTCTACATTTTAGAGCTACTACAAGATAGGGATATGCAGAGAGCCCAGTATTTGTATTTGTATCTGTATTTGTTGAGGCAGCAAAATTATTTGTATCTGTATTGGAATAAAAGTGGGAAGAGGCTTAAAAATCTTGTTTTTGTTTTTTATTACGCTTTTAATTTTAGAAAATTAAAGTGTTACAATAAGTGTTCATGAATAAACTACCTTATGAAGTAGGTCCCCACACTGGGTCTTGAACTGGAGTTTCCCCAGATCATAGACAACTGCATTGACTACTGAGCTACAACTTTACTCATCACTTCACTACAGACAGACCTCTACCTATTTATACACCCATAACATAGAGACAGCACAGCATGTAATGTGTAGGGAAGAACTTCAAAGGCAATTCTTGTTTTGCACTTTTCATTTACTGCCTATTTTTTACAACCTAACTTTGCGGAAAGAAGGGGAACAATGGGTTATGGAGAATTAGGAATTAGGAAATTTGCGTCATGTAGCACGTGGATGTGAGTCCCCTTGTTGAGACCTGCTGATAGACTAACAGTGGAGCAGAGGACAGAGACTGAGATAACAACGTAACCTACCTGCATACTGGTATTTGACGTGGGTTTTTTTTTCTTCTTGAAAACAAATAATTTTTAAAATATTTGTATGAAACAAATATTCATAAAAAACCCACTATTTGTGCTTTGCCGAATAATGTGTTGCATTCGGGCACACCCCTTCTGCAAGATGAATCTCGGTAATTTTTTTTTTCTCCACATGGATTCTTAAAACATCTTCTGATATTTGCTTCTCATGTTTGCTGTACTGTCAGGTCTGCTAGACAGCCAGCTTGACACAAATGAGCGTGTGTTTGTGTGAGTGAGAGAAAGACAGAGAAAGAGATGGGGAGGTGGTGAGTCCCTTGCCTATGCAGCAATCGCTGACCATCTTAAGCTTCTCTGACAGTGATCAAGTGTGGCTTACCGAGACAGCTTAGGTGATTGAGGTGTCCACAGAGGCAATTTATCATGCTATCAGGGAGCACAAAGATGACAAGTTGTTTTATTGTTTGAATCAATTTTCTACTATTTTAACTGCAACAACTCTCATGGTTGAAATATAGCAATATTCACCATCATCAGTTCTTTCTTCCTTTAAAAAATCAAGTCAGTTAAAGATGGAGGAAACTCTAAGAAGGCAATTATAATAGCATAAACAGGTCTAAACCAAAGAGCAGGTGAAAGCCTGTGAGTCATGTGTTCATCAACTGTCAGACGTCTCCCCCAGCTATCTGTCAAACATCAACAACTACACATGTACAGCACACGCACTTCAACACAATCACATTCACTCAAAATTTTCCTTTCAGCAAAATATCACTGTGGATGACAGGGTGCCATTAATGTGAACAACAGATCTAATCATCGGTCAACCACAGCAACAACATCAAAACATCAATATGTCATCAGCAATTATCAATAATCTCTATGGAAAAGGAACGTCATAGCTATTGAGTAGAGAAGCTGTTGGAGCTGATTCAGTTTGAAAGAGAAATATATAAAAAAGGAGGGAGGACCATAGAAAATAATTATAGGTAAATGAGTCTAGTGTAAGAGGTTAGACAAGGAGCTAGAAGAATGGATGTAAAAGGAGTAGATATGAGAGGAAGACCAGAGTAGTGAGACGGCATGCATGAAGTGCATCAGTATGCATGTCCCACAGGACTGTTTGTGTAGTTTGCTCCGGTTAAAAACATTTCTACAAAAGACAACAGAATCTTTTATTGAACTAACATTAAATTTTAATGCTAAATGGCACTCCCTTTCTGTTTCCTCTTGTTTTTTCAAGTGACTTGATAGCCTTTTATTGTTCCCATGTTGCCTTTATTATCTGGGGGCATTGTGTTTCCTTTTGTGTGTTGGGTTTCCTTCTTCTCCCGCTCCACTCCTCTCCACTGCCTCTCTCTTTTTCCTTCACCTGCTTCTGGCCTTCATCTGTTTCTCCCAGCTTTTGACTTGCTCTTGTTTTCCCTCTTTCTATGGCTTGACTAGCTGTATCATCCTCAGGAGATTCTGACATGATATTAAGTTATAGTTACAAGGCAATACTGTGATGTGGATCCTGGGGGAAATCTCTCAGATCTGGAGTATGCCATTTTTACTAGAGGAGGCAGGTGTCTGCCTGGCTGAACCAAACAACGATATATTTAATTTTGAAAATGGATACATAGAATCACCTTCGAGCCACCAGGGATTTTCATTCTGCAATGAGAGAATCTACCTTTTTTTCTCTCTTAGCCCAGGAGGATGTTAATTCATTGACAGAATGAGGTATGATTCCAGCAGTGACAGGTGTAGGCATAGGCAGGTGCTGGCTTGCGATACTGTCATGGAATTTATGTCTCTCGTCTCACAGCGAGGGCCTTGTCTTTACCAGCTGCTGCAACCTTGTGAGGAGAAAGCTAAGAGGTTTTAATTAGGAGTAAGAGTGTCATTAATTACACATTGGTTCACATTCACATCACTGTCTTACTGAGAACTTCCCTCTACCTTCTGACTCCTCCCCTTCTCCCTCCTTGTCAGTGCGGTACCGATTTAAGTACCCAAGAATTTACTCCTTTGCCTACCGGGAAAAGGAAAGCAAATTTGTTAATTTGATTAATCGCACTCCCAACTCCCTTCATGCCACCCCTCCACCCCAGTCTTCCATATCATTCAGTACACTTTCATCTTTGATCTAGGACCCCCATGGGGAGTCATGTTTGAAAAGGCAGACCCCTGACAGCTCTTTCAGAGGGCGAGGATTTAAGTGAGAGGGGGTTATATGCGGCATATTAGTCTTTTAAACGACTTGGGGAACAATGAGCAGAGAAATTTCTTATGAAAAGCACCTAGGTTCATTACTCTAACTAATTTAATTTTTCCCTTTTGTACAAACGAGATGATGAGGTCATAACTCAGTGCGGAAACCTGAGACAGAGGCTGTTGCTGCTGACAATGTGATAAAGACCGTAATATGCTTAAGTTCCCTAGATTTATCCTTCAGAGAGAGAGACTTTAATCTTCCGATGTAATATAGCCAGGTTTTATTAATATTCATTCATAGGTATAATATAGCCTTGGTATTATTAATGTCCATTCATATTTTTTTCTGCAAGGCATTACAGGCAACTGGTGCTACACAGTAATCAGCAGGAGAAGACAGAAGGTGATCCCAATTCTCAATTGTAAAGATAAATTTTAGGAGTTTAATGGTATTGGTAGTTAAACCTGTCACCTCACAGCCAGTTCAGGGCAAGGTTGGTTGGGGCCTGTCTGAGAGTACTTCGAATGTTTGAGAGTACGCTGTGTCTGCATGAGTTTCCCCAGACACGGAGTCAATTGCTTTCCTCTCATAATTAGGTGAAATGGCAATTGCCCATAATTTGAGGGTGAATGTGTTTGTCTGTCTATATATATGTTAAACTGTATGTTATGATATATTGGTGACCTCTCCAGGATGTACAGGCTTCAGTTTTCTGTGATCCTGAACAGGATAAATATTTAGAGAATATATAGGCTTTCAATGGCAATGGTTCTGTCTGAATAGAGTGGAGTAGATAAAGAGTAGGGGTTTCTTGCACAACTTCACCTACTTCCAAGGTGCATGGAGAAAGGAAAGAAGTCTAAAGAGGTCAAAAGTCCAGCAACACTTGTAGAATATAGAACAACTTTATTGTTTGACCAATGCATTTTGGTTTGAGGCCTTCATCAGGGTCATCCAAATGAATAGAGTGAAGTATACAGGTACTGAGCTTTAAAGTTGGGTTTTCCAAATGGGCAAAAATGCAATGTAAATAAATCTGCCTTGAGAGCTCATTAATGCTCCCCAATGACACTGTGTATGCAAAATATAAAACTTATATTAAAAGTTTCACTTTTCAAGAGGTGCAAATTAGACCTAGATTATTTTTCTGTGTAAAGATTAACTAGCGTCAAGTTCTAAAAAAAACCCAAAACAAACAAACAAGGGTATTCACACACTGACTTATAACTCCCAAACAGACATGTTTTGACTTTACCATATCTTCATCTGGTAGGGTCAAAACATTCACTGAACTTGCTAACTGCACCTTGCCTAAATACAGGGATGTGCACACAAATACCCTTATTCATGGCTACTACAAGTTCTGTTTGAATTCCTATTTCAATATGTAACTTGAAAAATATAATTTTATTAAATAATTTATAATAATAATTTAATAGCGTACTTAATAATTTAATTTCATTTGTATTTATTAGAGCAGTTTGATTAAGGATGATGTACAGATTACTATCTTCCACTGAAAAGACATTGGAGTGCCATGAGCAGATGTTATGAAATGTCATGCAAGACATCTAAACTCTATATTAAGACTCTATTACAGCAGTTTGGGATCAACAGTATGTGGTAACTCAGGAGAGTGAATACAGAATAACTGTTCACTCAGGACAGACAGGCATAAACCTGGTCTGTCTTCCATTTTCTGGGAAGAAGGCTGCTTAAATACTTTTGAGCCTATGCCAAAGCTCTTGCAGCATGGTTTACTTAATTTAAGAGAACCAACCAACCAACAAGACAGATTAAAAAAGGATAGACTCTCATCTCCCCTTTCCAACATGGGCTGTCATCATCATTGAAGATGAGGTAGCTGCCCGGTAGGACAATGGACAATCATCTTTGTAAACAGAAGAAAGAGACCCAGTGAGTCAGCCAGGAGAGGGTGGACTCTTGAAGGACCACCAGGGCTACCAGAGCCTCTAGAATGAATCAGAATTTGGAGAAATTACAGATACAGGTATGTTATCATCTGACAGTATTTTTATATGTGGTAACCATTTTAGTTCTGGGTTTTAATGTATGACTGTTTACTTAGTATACACTGCTTCAGGTGACTAAGTGCTAGAACAGAAGGCTCACATTTAACTACGTATCATATCTTTACCTACTTGGGTTCTTTGTAGTATTGAACATGGGAAATCATTACTCGGGTTTGAAGCAGGTTCACAAGTAATAGTGATGGGATTAAGACTGGAGGGATGGGTGATAAGATATTGCAAGTCATGAGACTGTGATAAAACAGAAAAACAAGTGGGAGATGACAGAAAGATGTGCCACCCTTTAATAGCCTGTGTTTCCCAGGCCATGGGCTAGTGTTGCCTCTTCTCTCTCCTGTAAAATCTTCCATTAGCCAGCTTGAGTTTGACTCTCAAGAGGCCTATGTGACTACAGGTAACATTGATTGCACCTTGCTGAGGAAGAGAGGAAAATTAAACAAAGATGTTGCCTCTCCCATGTGCGGTCCAAACACTTCACAAAAGGTGCTGGTGAGCCAAACCAATTCCCTTAAGTCTTCTTCTATTCACACTCAGGCGTATCCTTGAACAATCAGTATTAATCTCTCCTAGGCCTCATGGATTCAGTTGCAGATGAATGTTTTTATAGACTCGACTCTTGTTGCCTAGGCATTGCCATACTACCCTTTGACTCTACACACTACCCTTTGACACTTCCCCGGAGGCCAGTGTTCTGGATGTGCATTTCATCTGTAGTTACATTTCTTGTTTGGTGGTTTTGCAAGTGTGCTGCTGTCACCTACAGACAAACCAGACCCATGTTACTGATTCCTACAGTTCATAGAGTAATCCTCATGTTGACCGGTCTATCAGGTCCACTGTTAGACTGAGCCTGCTCTGTGTCCTCTTAGTTCAATTGCTGTCAGCCCTGAAACATGTTTAGACTTGTCATTTCCCTGTTTAATCTGCAATGTGGATTTGATGGAGAATGTCAGTAAGCAACTGGCTACTTCTTTCCAACCACATACGCTATACTGCTTGAGGTGGATTGTCTTCACTCAATGTCCCAGAAAAAGCAAATGTGGTAACATACATTCAGAAGTCACTGCTGGTTTCACTGTATTTATGTATCAGTACTCTTGATTCGTTACTATATGAACTGATTACTCCTATATGTATAAGAAAATAGATGAGGTACAGAAATATTAACATAAGCAAAATTAAAATGGAGGTTAATAAAACCTAGAGGAAGCCCTTCTAAAAGAAGTGAATATATGAGGTGATATAGAATATGATCCTGATTTGGCTAGTGGAGAGTGGGGGCCCTGGACTATAATCAAGTGAGTTGAGGATAGGACAGCCCTACCTGGTTCCTTTTTTTGTTTGAACATACCCTATCTCACGGGGTGCTGTGGTTCATAGGTGACCAACATATCTGAGATGTCACTTGGAGCCTGTCCATGAATTGCCTTCAAGGTTACCAGTAAAATCCTAAATTCACAGCGAAGGTAGTAATAAGGGTAATGTTGTCAATGGCAGAGGCATTTTGGGTAAGTTAAAAGCAGTTAATTGACTACTGGCCTGAACACATTTCAGGCTTCACTCGGTTTCCTCCGAAGCTTCATTCATTTTCTATGAGGACTTTATGAACTAGTACTGGGGTCTTCCTAATTACACAATGGCATTTTGAGCCTACAAAAGATACCCTGATGTTCACCTTCCCTTTTCTCTGCCATGATTTGGTAAACCCTGACCAATATACTTTAACTTAATTCTAATATAACGCTAATATATGACATAATGAGCAATGGGTGTTAATGTGGGCTACTGGAGGCAATAACATTAGCATAATTTCACAGAAGCTAGCTAATGTAAACTGCCACATATTTAAATAGGTAAGTAAACATTTATGTTAGCTACATGATCGCTACCATGTAAGATGTAGCTCCTCTTCATACACTTTTAAGACTCACCATCAGAAACCGGAACAAGTCTCCGAATTTTTAAATTAATATGACCACTGTCTAAAATAATGGCCTGTCTAATAAAGGATGGGTGCACTCTATGGCCCAGCGCTCATCAATCACCAGCCACTAGACTCATTCACTGAAGACGCAACTCATGCGCTACAGAGATGCTACAGAGATGGAATCTGGGGAACTTACTCAAACTCAATTGCAAGCAAAGGTATTAGGCTGGCATCAGGATGAAGTAAACTACTAACTTAATTTCCCAATTTCCCACCTAGTTTAGTATGTGCAGTGATTGAGACCACTGAGCAGGATACATAGAGGGGACATAAACAAAACCTTAATATGGGGACAACTTTTCAGAAGTTGGGGTGGAACTTGTCCCCTCCGACTCCCCCAGGATCTGTGTCCAGGTTTCATATATTTGTCATATGCTTAGTCTGCCAGGTCCTCCAATGACTGTCCTTCATGACTTAACCTGCCTGACAGCTCATCTTACCTACCTCTTACCTGATGCTCTTCTCTGGTTTCTTGGAATTCTGAAAATGACAAGGAGTTAAAACAACATTTCACATCCCCCTTCCTGGTCTACGCCTCTCCCTTCCTTTTGTGATGGACATGAACACGATTGTGCTGGGGCCATCTTATGTCTGTGTCTCCCATGGCTGAGCTCAAAGCAAACCAGTTTGGCCATCTTTTGTAACCATTTCAACCACATTTCATCCTTTAGACCTGGACAGAAAATTTAGGCAAGTGAGTGATCTTTCATTCGACGTAGAATTCACAAACAAATTTCAACAGTCAATTAAAATCAGCTTCAACCAGCCTGTGCAACCCAATGGGATGTTGAGAACTGCTTGTAGGGGCGGAGGGTCCTGTAGGATGGCTATGGATACGTTTCCTTCTCCTTAGTTGTTCAGTCTCTCTTGACGGAAGGAGCAACCATTACCTTTGTGATCTGTGTCCTTCCTTCAAGCAGTACCTAACAATACATGAACTCAGATAACACGAAAATGTATGTGTTTATATCATAACACATGTACTGATGTGCAGCCAGTCAACTATAAAACTCTGCATATCCATTATGCTAACATTAAAAATCTTTGTCAAGAATTTAGAAATAAACAAAAAATGTTTGACGACATTATGTCTATCAAACTATAGAAAATGTTATCTATTTTCCCAGATATACACATAGGTATACATATTGCAGAAATCATATAAAATTGATAGACAACTGTAAAAATAAAAAACTGTTGTTACATTTCGTCTGGCTTTTCTGGCATTTTTCTGAGTGAGTGAGTTCTGAGTCCAGATGACAATATGGGAGGGAATTTCAGGCCATGTAAATGCTTCAAACAACCTCTTCAGGTTACACAAAAACAAATGCATGAAGTTGAGGTTACTTAGCAACTATGGAAGGTTAACTATGGTGTACAGTCTTGAAGGGTACAGAAAAATCCCAAATCAATATGCTTTATGATTAAGCCAGAGGAGCACTAAGAACCTGAACAGCCTGTAGGAGCTGATGAAAGTACTGAAGAACGGCCTGACCACATTTAACCAACAAGTATCCACTTGGTACATTTCTTTACTGAAGTTTGGGTAAAAGATCACAAATGCATTTGAGAAGTGAGGCTAGCTTATTCAATACAACAACCCAGTGTATTTAGATAATTGGTACTGCAGCAGCACTGTGTAAGGTAGCCAATCAGAGCACAGGTGTTTCCACTGTGTGTGTATGAGAGTAATTGCTTCAATAAACTGCCAGCATCCATGTTTGGTCTCCATCTAATTATTGATTGAGAGCTTTCCAAGATTTTGACCAACAAATAGCATCCAAGGCCGTAGTGTGTGTGTGTGACCAGGAAACAGATACATTAATTTAATGATGCCAAAACATTTCACATCTGCCAAGCTTTAGCAATAAAAAATGTGGTTACTAGTTGTCCACTAACCACAATAAATATGCTATCACTTCACAATTCCTCTTAGTAAACTGATATGTTGCTAAGATTTAGAAAATTCCTGGAAAGCCACTGTGCGCCACATTTAGAATGATCTCGTTTACCAAGCCCAATTCTTTTGTTTTTTGTTTTGTGAGTATTGAGATTTGGTTCAATCCTGCAACACATCAACAATGCATTATGTGATGTAATTTGTTCAAATTAAGTTCAAATTAAGGTGAAGTTAAGTCATTGCCCTGGTTCTGCACAGATATGCCAGTAAATCACACAAACAAGAAATTAAGTCATAGCTTAGAGGGCATTGAAGCTCATGACATTGAGTGGCTCAACCAATACATTAGCTACAGTACAGTGAAAGGGCACTGTGGGACAATATGGTCCAGTTATTTAGTTTCTAAATAATATTTTCGTGGAAGATTTCCCTTTGTTATCATTGGTGATCTGGGTTTTAGAAGTGTCACATTCAGTCACTGTCTCATAATGAAGTTGTGTTGTGAATTGCTTAAGTTTAAATATGACAACTCTGATAGAGTAACACTGTAAATAGAAGCACATGGACCAGTTGTTACACTAAAATTATCTTAGCTTTAGACAAATTCAAAGATGTAAGACAGTAGGTGGCTGGTCACTGATAGTTGAAGCCAAGGTGAAAAAAACATACAGGACCCAGCAACCACAGAATGAAGAAATCATCATATGCTGGCTCCATTATTGACAATTCTCTCTGTTATTCTTTCTCTTTTCCCTTAATCCTCCATACTCCACCCTTCTCATGTTTCAAACTTGTACCTTTCCCAGTGTCTCTTGGCTCTTTGTTATTTCTTTTGTCTCTCTCCCTTTCTTTCTTCTCAGCATCTCTGTATCTTTTTCTGCACCACCTGCCCAATACCATCTCTCAGCAGGACACAGACATCACATTGATCAGAGGGATGCCATGCACAACCATGTAATTCTTCCATTTTTACTTCTGTTTCTGTAACCAGGGTGAGGAGATGACTTTGAGATTGTGAAATGAGTGAGGGCCTCTTAATGAAAACTGTTGATCAGTCAGACACAGAAAACACAAAGAATACAATGTACTCAACGCTGATGTGCAATTGTGTGCAAGTTCACAATGGCTTTGTTGTTGCCAACGGTCTTTTTAACAGTCAGAAAATCATACACACTTTCAATGTGACTGAAAGTGTTTTAACTGAACACACCTGCTGAATTATGAAATTGGATAATTATAAAGCAAATAAGTGAGCAGCAGTTGGTTTGGAAGTAGCAATATCTCAGATGGCACCTATTAAATCATAGAAGCCTAAACATATCACACATTGCTGTGTACATCAGCTCTTAGACCACTACCGATTGCTTTTACTGAATCGCTGTATGTTCACAGCACCAAAGTCACCACAGTTGTTAGACTGTAATGGAAGTCAATTTGTTTGAAAAATATGAGGACGTGGCTCACAGAAAGCTGCAGCAGTTGTCAGCGAGCATGTTTTCGTTTGTATATGCACATGTAAACAGATTTTTCTTGACTGAATGTCTCTATTATAGTGCTGCTTGAAATTTCTGTTGTTGCCAAGTATTGTCGAGAATATCAATATAAGCAAACGTGGTCACATTGGGAAAGACACGTTTGGCAAGCCATAAAAGATATCTGGTCTTTGTCTTACCTTAGCATTTCAGTAACTATTGTTTAGCACATGGGCTTTTGTGCTGTGGTTTGTAATATAGTATTTTATTATTGGGGGGGTTAACCTTAGGTGGCAGGTTGAGGGTAGAGGACAATCACGGAAGTCTAGAGAACTGCCCACAGGGGCACAAGTTTACACTGACTGGCAGAGATCTGAATATAGCGATATCTATACAACAAAGATTGAGGAGGCAAGACAACGACATCTTTTGCTTGCTAAATCAGTGGCATAGAGTGCCAAATTAAATTTACAGTTACTGGCTAGATGTTGTTGGCTTGCCGTAATGATTGATACACATCATAAACATTAGCAATACTCAGCCATAAATGACTTGACACATTCCAAAACTGATTGATCACGGCATCCACTTTACATCACTACAAACCATCTCACAGGTCTTGTGCAAAAAAGAAAACAAACAAACAAACAAAAGAAAATAAAAACAACTCCATTGTGGTCTGTTTTGGTGGAAGTGAACAGTTAAAGGTCCTTTGTTTGGTCATCAGGGCAACTCCATGTGTTGTTCATACTGTATGGTTATCAAGTGAATTTACATGCCATATGCAAGTGATAAAATACTAATACTCTTTATTTTGTTGGGTGTGTGTTTGTCTGTGTTTGTCTGTTTGATTTCAGTTGTTCTCTACAGACTGTAGATTCATTCCGTTTACCTAGCCCAACAGGTTCTTAATTATGTTTGATTATGCATCATTTCCATGTGTTTAATAACTTGGAAATGAGATACAATCTTTAAATCAGCTTTGTATGTCCATCAGTCAGTCTTTACTGTTTTTTAATACAGGTAAAGTTTTTAAAATATTCAGTCTCCACATCACATTGGCAAATGTCCTGTCCTATTTCCTCATTACTGTAAGTTGGATATATATATATATATATATATATATATATATATATAAGCTACATGCACATATATATTACAGAACATGTATCCATATAAGACACATATTTAATCTCTTCTCAAAATTGGATTATTTCCATTTGCTCACTCAAAATATTAATTTTAGGTCAGAGAACAGACAATTTTAGGTCAAATTTAATGCTAACAACCGTCTCATGGAGATTTCCCACTGGAAATCTAAAAGTAACAAGTAATCATGTTTTCACCAATTCATTATTACAAGTATGTGGTCTACTATAGCCCCAGGACACAAAGCATAACCTGTGTAAAAAATACTATGACTATAGCCTACATATTTCACCTTGTGATGTTCCTAGATGACAAGAAAATATACTACATTTTAAATGATTGATCCAGCAAATGATAACAGGATGTATATTGAAATATACAATGGTAATGCAGCCAATCAGAACACAGAGTTACATCCACCTACCCATTAAAAGTCCTGTATGTTTTAGCATGGTGCCAAACAGAATTATGTGTTATAATATTTATTTGCACAGATACATATAATTAACATATTATATGAGATATTTATTCCTGTATAATTAAAGTGAATGCTTAGTTTCTAATTCTACTTCCTTGGAAGTAGAATCAAATCATGCAAACTACACAAACAGGTCTGGGATCAGTGATATAATGGTATGTTATGCAACTCCAACTATCTTGGTTGCTGTTTTTGGTCAATAGTGACTCTGCTTTAATTATAAAATATGTTTATGGATACAGCATTTGAACTGATATTTATGATATTCTTTCCGTGTTGACTTCCAAGTTCAAATAGAATGAGGCAGGAAACAGTGAGAGATGACATTATGTAACAGTGGTCTTGAAAGGGATTTGTACCTATAGTGAGTTTGAGTGATACTGATGGAAACGTACACTGTATACAATTATGACCAGTATATTCCAAATATACCCTCAATATGGACACATACTCATAGCCTTATTTTGTGAAACAGTGGATCTTTACTGAGCATAGACACAACTTCATGTTTTCTCTGTTCACAGTCCCATCACCTGCTGCATCAAATAACTCAATTTACATTCACACAGGTAATTTGCTCCTCATATTTATTTGCTCCTCACTTTATTTATGATCTGTTGTACCAATTAAATTGACTTTTCTTCTGGCCTGA
Organism: Thunnus albacares; assembly: GCF_914725855.1. Classification (NCBI taxonomy): domain Eukaryota; kingdom Metazoa; phylum Chordata; class Actinopteri; order Scombriformes; family Scombridae; genus Thunnus; species Thunnus albacares. Next base: position 27,092,726 of record NC_058106.1, read on the forward strand.
AAGGTAGCAGTATTTGCTCACCTGTGCTTTGGAATTAACATCCAGGCTTATGCACCAGATTGTGTGCCCGGACCTTTCTAACGGGCCATGCTTACAGTGGTGTATTTGAAAACACAGGCATGGAGCAGCATCATCTGCTGGGAAAAGCCAGATCAAATAACAGATTCAGATTTGCCAAAGTCATTAATTTCACATGCTGGCAGTGGAAGTCCTTGTGGCTACAGAATGAGAAATGTTTTCAATAAAAGGTTTGAATTCCTGTTTAATCATCACAGCTGCCATTTGGGAACCAGGCAGGTATTTTGGTGCTTGACAAAAAAGAAACAAAACCCCCTTTTCCCAGTACAAAATTTGTCATAGGCTTGCAGTTGTGGTTGGTAGAAAAAAAGTTGTTTGTTATGTATCATTCCTTTCTCTTAAACTGAATAAACCCACACTGCATTTGTCCACCTGGACTGCAATAAATCAAAAATTAAGTATGTACCGCTCTTCACTCAACTGTAACCATTGTGCAATCCTGGTACCCCACTAATCCAGTGATGTCTGTCATAAAATAACATGTGAAAGACATTCAAATATTCATACAAATATTGCAGATTATGGGGACTAACTTGTGTGACTTTGAAGACTTTGGAGGGATTCATAGGAGTAAATCTATGTGGGAGCTGACATTTTAATAACTTCAATTTACAGAGTGGAATTATGTGTGTACTTGTGTGAAGTACTTATGTTCTTGTGGACCTGTGTGGACAATTCTATGAAGCAAATTTAGGGCCAACATGTTTGAAAGCAAAAAAACAAGACTAAGATTCTCTGCAAGGATGTACAAACGCATAGTGGTGCTTCAAGCTAAATTAAAAGTTACTCTAGCTTGCTAGCATGCTAACATTTCATCTAATTACTGCAGGCTAAAAAACAAAGTACAAAATTACGGCAGAGGCTGATAGGAATATTATTAGTTTTGCAGGTATGCAGTCAGGGGATCACCAAAGTGATTACAAGTCATCCTGAGGGGGACCGAATCATGTTATACTCACCACTCTGCTGTTCTCAGTTGCTTTCTCTTACTGAGTCATGCTCTAATGAATTCCAGACATTTCCTATAATACTCTCCCTGTGTGTGTGTGTGTCTAATTGTGTGAGTGGAGAAAGGTGTGCTGGAGTCAGAGCAGAGCCACACCAGTGGCACCTCATCCCAATAATCAAGACCTCTACAAATATTCCACTCTGCCAGATTGTAGCTTCTGCACCAGTCAGTCTATGCTTTGAGCCATTTTTCATGCATTACCAGTTTTCCTGTTGTTGCCAGTTTTTTTCCTTTGCCTATACCTGTCTGCTGTTTCGCTGCAGTTCCATCTGCTCTGGTTCCAGCCCTTGTCTCCAGTCCCTCGTTTCGTATCATCAGCTGTGCTTACCTGCCCCACTCTTCACAGCTTCCAGCCCAATCCTCAGGCCCAGGTTCCCAGTTTCCAGCCCAATCCTCAGCCCCAGGTTCCCAGCTTCCAGCCCAATCCTCAGCCCCAGGTTCCCAGCTTCCAGCCCGGTCCGCAGCCTCTGTTTCCCAGTTACCAGCCCGAACTTCCTCAGGGCTGCATTCCTTTTTCCCAAGCCTTCACAATAAATACCATATCCCTGACTCCTCACCGTGAGTGTCTGCACTTGGGTTTAGCTGCTCCACCCCACTTAACTGTATGATCTGCTGCTACTACTCCAAGCTGCTGGACCCCAGTCTTGTTTCCAGTTGCCGGACTCCGGTCATGCACTCCAACAACTGGACTCCAGTCCTGTCCTGGCATCTGGTTGACCTTCAGAGTGGTCTCGCTCATCTGCCCTGTCATCTGGTTGGCCTCCAGAGAGGTTTGGATCATCTGCCCTGCCGTCTCTTCGGTCTCCCGAGTAGTCTCACTCATCTGTCTTGTCATCTGGTCAGCCTCCCGAGTGGTCTTGCTCAGCTGTCTTGCCATCTGGTCGACCTCCAGAGAAGCTCTGCCCAATTATCCTGATGTCTGGTCATCCTCCTGCCCATCCTCCAGAGTGACTGGAGAGTGACTCTGCCCATTTACCCTGTCTTCCAGTCAAGGTTTCCAGCCCCTGCTTCCTGGATCCTGTACTGTTATGATTCTGTGTTTCCTTAACCTGCTGCCACTCTCCCAGTGGCTCTCTCCCTCTCTATCCCTGTGTGTGTGTGTGTGTGTGTGTGTGTGTGTGTATCTGATAGTGTGAGTGGAGACAGGTGTGCTTGAGTCAGAGCAGAGCCATACCAGCTGCACCTTATCTCAAAAATCAAGATCTCTACAAACTCAAACTACTCAACCCTGCCACTTCCACTCTGCCAGATTGTAGCTTCTGCATCAGTCAGTCCACACTTCGAGCCATTTTTTATGCATTTCCAGTTTTCCTGTTGTTGCCAGGTTTTTTCCTTTGACTAACCCTGTCTCCTGTTTCCCTGCAGTCCTGTCTGCTTTGGCTCCAGCCCTTTGTCTCATCAGCCCAGCTTCCCCGCCCTGGATCCCCGCTCTTCCCAGCTTCCAGGCTGAGTCTCAGCCCCAGGTTCCCAGCTTCCAGGCTGAGCCTCAGCCCCAGGTTCCCAGTTTCCAACCCAATCCTCAGCCCCAGATTCCCAGCTTTCAGCCCAGTCCTCAGCCCAAGGTTCCCAGCTTTCAGCCCAATTCTCAGCCTCAGTTCCCTGTTATCAGCCCAAGCTGCCCCAGGACTGCTTTCCCTTTCCCCAGCCAACACAATAAATACTCTGTTTCTACCATATCCCTGTCTCCTTGATGTGAGTGTCTGCACTTGGGTTCACCTGCTCCGCCCCACTTAACATAAACATGGAAGTTTTGAAATTGCCTTAACAGGGGGATAGGGGACATTTCAAATGAAGGCCTGTCTCTAATATAAGCCTGTCCTGAATAATGGCCTGGCACTCTCTGTCACTAATGTAAATGAAGACCCTGGCCACTATTTGAGAATTTCCAATACTACACAATGAATGCGCTAATTGTGAACAGTGCTTTTTAACATAACCTATACATTATGAAAAGCTTCTTGTGCTTGAGCACAGGGTTATGTTACCACTGTTAATGGTAAGCTAGTTAGCCAAACATATTAATATTAGAGCTGACAAACTGTCTTTAATCCATTAGTTATACTTTTGCTTTGTATTTTTGGTTTTCGAAAGGCTTAAAAAGACATCACCCTCCAAACTCTTTATATAAGGAGTATCACTCTTATTACAGCCCCATGCATGCCACTTTAACATGTGGAAAAATCCAAAGCCCGACAGGCCTGCCATGCCTAGTTATGGTTACTTATCTATGATAGGACAATTGCTGTTTGGGGAAGCGGTCAATTGGACAGCTGGTATTGATGAAACTGGAAGTGGGTTGTATCAAAGTGACAGCTGATAGCAGCACAGACAAGAACAGCTTAACAGCAACAAGATGATTGGCTCACAGAGGTCAGGGCAAAATGCAGTGGAAGTGAAAAGTGTGAAAAGTGTGAACACCCTCAGTCAGCTGATTGAGTTATAAACAGGAAAGGTAAAAAAATTATAAGACTGAGGGAGCATAAAGATAGTCTTCCTGATTTAACGTTCGCCAAGCTTCATGTGTGACAAAAAAAATAACTTCTCAAAGGTTCCTTTTGCTAGCTTTTTCTGACCTTTCACCTGCATCTCACAGTCTTTATTATTTCATCAGCAACGGACTGGCTCTGGTGTCATCATGTTAGTGTGAAACATTCATTGTGATCAAAATTGGTAGCATGGTGGATCATACAGTAGTTCCAGGTTAAGGATGGTCTTTGACATTAGATGTGAATGGCGTCCTTGATCTTTCTCTGGCCATCTGACCTCTGGTTGATGACTTTGACCCCTTCTGATGCTATGAACCATTTTGGTCAGATGCTCATGTTGTCTGCTTCTGGAATTCAGTCCAGTGTCCTTCATGTTTTCCCTCTGTGAAGTTTTGTCATTCGGTTGTGCGAGTAAAGATGAAAAAGTGTTGAATGGTTTGTATTAAATGCTGACTCCTTGTGACTTGAAGACAGGGCCGGCCCCTGGCATAAGACTCTATGCGTTTGTTTAGGGCCACGACTGCTAGGGGGGGGACACGCGATCAGTATGACTTTCTGTGTGTGCGGGACTTTTACATATAAATGACTGTCCGTTACATTTAAGTCCTTGCCAAACAAGTTCACACAATGCTGAATAAGCCTATCACTGGCAGATAAATCTCTCTGTAGATCATATAAAGAGAATCTGTGGCGACTTTCCCATACTGGCCGGATGAATGCATGCCAGAGACGTCCTCCGGCCGAGCAGCTAACCTCCAGTTAGCCCTCTACTAACTTGAATGGGAATAAAATAATTTAATCGTGTGGCTCTTCCAGACTTTCCAACTGTTATTGGACCGAATGGATCACATTCTGATGGTGAGATAAGTCATTTTGCAGGGGTTGTGTGATGCTGAAAACAATTTATCCACTGTTTTAAAGCCTCAACAGCAGCAATGAACTCAGTGTGTAACCATGGTAACCTAGTAGCATCGTGGGTAATGTTTGGTCAGTGGTTTGTTGTTATGTAGCAGTGCCATCTTGTTGAGTCTGTTGCTGGCTAATGCGGCAATAAATCTCCATTCGCAACTTATTTAGATGAACCAAGTAACGTTGCATAAAAGAAAATTTAGGAGTGGTGCTCAAAGGCGAAAGAAGAGAAAATTAGAGATGGAAAAATAACACAGGATAAAGGTAGTTTATTGTTTTTTGAATCTGACAGTCGTTTTTCTTGCAACATTAAAGTCATGTTTTTGAAGGAATTAAACTGAACATAGCCACAATAATTTTAATTTGGCAAGCTGGCTAGAAAATATTGAATATAGTACTGTTATTAATTTTAGCTGAAACGTATTTTGTTAGAAGCTTGATTTCTTGCTATTTGTTTGCTAGCTAACATGAGTAGGATTGCAAGCATCATTTATAATTCATAAAGGCCAGCTTTCCTTGTTAACTAGCAACCAATGTTTTCTTGCAACATTAAATTGGTGTTTTGATTTATTTTATTAATATATATCATATCAAGTGTCCAAATTACCCTGAATTGTTTCAGGCTAACTTTCTAGCTATGTTAAATTGTATCTTTGTAGATCATATTTGGACGTACTTATAATAATAGGATAATTTGCATATTTGGATAAAATTGCGTTTGTTGTGTGGATAATACATAGGCCTGGAAGATACATGCAACATATCTATGTAATGTCTTACAGCCTATATTTAAAAAATCTTAATAATCTAATATATAATCTTTTCAGGGGCCTTACTGAAATATTTTGGAGGAACTTTCACTGCACCAGGACCATCTACTTCATCAGCTGACATGACTGCTGCTGAGGGGACATTGTCAGAGACTTCAGGGGCATCTACTCCCACTTTTGATGTGACTTCAGCTACAGAGGTCATAACAGAGGTACCGCAGCCTTCTACATCCACCTCCGACATGACTGCGTCCGCAGTGTTTGAAATGCTTGGAAAAGTTAAAAGCAAGTTGGGGTACTGCTAAACTTCCCAACCTTGGATGATGAAGCACTGGAGAAACAATTTGAGTAGCTTGAGAACACACTGAGGAGTGAAGAGGAAGCCGACATTTGTGGGAGAGAGCTGGACATGGAAATCAGAAACCTTACAGACAGGATGCATTTGAACTGCTGGACTTTGTCCAGAAGAAGGAACTGACAGAACTGCATCCAAATCTTTGGATATCCCTGAGGATCACCCGTACCCTGCCAGTGACTTTTGTAGTGGTGAATTTATTTAGAGCATTTTGCACTCTTATATTGATTTTTTTTTTTTTAATTGGCAAAATATTCTTGGTTTTATTGGTGTTCATTTGTCATTGTCTTTTTTTTTATAGACCTTGTTATGTGCAAGTTTGTTGCTTTTTATAGTTTAAATATATTGACTTTATTATTTATTATTTTGAAAACTTTGTAATTGTTAATTGTATCTTAACTTCTCAAATTTTAATATATTTTTAATAGACATTGTTTTGTTCATGTTCATTCAATTATGAGCAGTGTGTGTGATTTGGTGTTTTAGGGCCACAAACAAAATCTTGTTTAGGGCCACCAAAATCCTAGGGCCGGCCCTGCTTGAAGACTCTGGCTAGATATTTGGGCAGTCCAGCCACATAATGCAGTTCCACTGCCATGCTTCTGGTTGTCCTCATTGAGCTGGTAGTAGTGTTTGTTGGTCGGTGCCATTCTGACTCAGTCGGTGGTGACAGTCGGCAGATACAATAATTTAGTGTGTGATGTGTAAAGATTCGAGTCTGAAGTCTTCAGATCCGGTCTTTCTCATAAAGATTTTTTTGGCAACTGATGACATCACTTGTGTGTCAACACGAGTGAGATGGACCAGTAAGTAAATAAAAGAGAAAGGGGAAATGGCGAACAAAAAGGTTTGTAGTGTGGGAGAGCACTAGACAACTGAAATGGAGGAAAACCTGATTGAGCTGTAAAGAGAAAAACTGTGTCTAATGTGAGCCACACAGCCGACCAGAACCTGAAGTTAGCTTCATTTCAGTTCACTCACCTCCAATTCCCTTTGTATGCTCTACAGTCCACATTACCCATGCTCCTCCATCCAAGGTCTCACCCATATTCTTCTCATATATATTCTTCTCCTTACTTTCTTTTTTCTTATTTTGTAGCATTTCCAGCGCAACTGCACTACACATTTACTGTGGATGTGTTAGTACAAGCAGCTGATTGCCCCCATGTTTGTTTTGGTACAAAAACAACTGTCTTAATCCATTCCTTACACTTTGCTCATGTATTTTTAGTTTTGGAAAGGCTAAAAAACCAGTGCCAGTTGGTGGATATAATCTTTATTAGTGGTCTGTCCATTCATTGTAGATTCCAGCTAGTCTTTAGGTGTGTTTTTAGCTTTAGTTATAAATTCAAAGTAGGTTGTTTCTTTTTTGTAGATTTGTTTTTATGTGTGACTTAGAGTTGGTGTCTGCATTTTTTTGCTTTCAAACATTTTGGCCCCAAATTAATTGAATGTGTTATGCCATCTTAATAGTGCAAACAGAAACAAACAAACAAAAAAGGACTATAGCCATGATGGAACTGATGTTGGGTTTTGGTTTGGCTGGAGTTGTTAAACGGGTGCACTAAACAGAGAGCAGGGACTAAGACCTATTGGCAGACCAGGCATGCAGAGATGTTGTGTGCTGAGCACTTAATTGCTAAGAAGACCAAATTTGGTTGCATGTGTGTACAAGCCAAAGTTGTGTGTTTTTCTGTTTGTTGAGCCTTAGCAGAGTTTACTGGGTTGAGCTAACAAAGTGGCTATGCCTGTGGTCATGCAGCACCAGGACTCCAGACTGAAGGTGGTTTTTCAGCCTGTGTTGGCGATGTGTGGATGGCCAGCAATTACCAGCCAGTGAATCACTACTTTGGTCACAGTAGTTTTGATTGCTCAGTTTTGCTCAGTTAGTTTGTGAATATTCTTTTCCACCCCAGGCATCTGGGGTTAAGCAACCTGTTGGTGGTGCTAGAGGTCTCAAACAACATGCAGGAAATGTAGGAATTACTTTTATATGCAATAAAGATTGCTATTTTAATACAATGGTGTTTCTGGATTTTTTATTCCTCAACAGCTCAACTGCTACTCTGTCACCTGGTTTGAGGTGTTGCATTGGTGTATGAAAGCAAAACATCAACATAAACATGAAAATAGTAAATATCTCCAGGAAAATCATTGTGAAAAGTAAATCAAAGTATCTACATTTCTGAAAGAGAGGGTGATGATGTCATACACTGAAGACGAAGCAGAGAAGCAAAGCACCTCTATGATCTTGAATTCTGCCTGTAACCAACCAACCAACACTGAAATAGGGCACACTGTGTGCATCACATAAAGTTATGTGACTCTTTTCTCCTCAACTTTTAGGCTAATTTATGTGGTTTGCAATTCCATTCAAAGAATCTAAGGATTAATTAGCAGCAAAATGTTGATAGCTCTCCATGTTTTCTTCTCTGTCAAAGAACGCCATCTGCACTGCCTTCCTGATTAATGAGCAGGTGGAATAGGAAGCATTTTCATCATGGTGTGCATTGAGGCAAACAAAAAGTGAATCTACTAATCCCACAATACCAAAATATTCCATGAATGTTTTTATATTGCCAATACAATACAATTTAATCCAAGTTATGTATATTTGCAATTTACTGTACAGGATTTGTGCAGTATACAAAACACATTCTTTTCATTACACTTTACATTACTTAATATTAAATAATAATTACTTTGCATTAAATAATAACAATCATAATTAATCAACAGCTAGATTCTGGCAAGTTTGATTAAAGGCATTTTATTTAAATGGTACTATTAAATCAGAAGAGAATGAATGTACCTTTTTCTCATGATGTGGAGCAGTGATTTGTGACCATCTCTGGCCTCCCAGTGCTAGAGAGAGAGAGAAAGAGAGCCAAGATTATGATCATTTGTGATGTCCCGAGGGGATAAAACCTGGGGCTGCTCCTCTGATGATGAATTAGATTGAATTTGTGGAATCAGAGGCTTTAGCCATTTTACACAAAACGGTCATTTTGTCAAAACTTGAGTGTGATTTGGATAATCTGCAATTTTCAATAAATAGAACATCTTCTGTGGATTAATGGACTGTATACTATCATGCCAGGGGCAGATATATAGAAAAAATCATCAGAATGCTCTCTGCCAACAGTAACATACTGTATATTAGTAGAAATAGACTCAAGCTGACTGTAAAATGTGGGCTCACAAGCACCCACGGTATGAGAGTGTACTTTGTGTGCACAACATAAAATACTTCAACAACTGTAGTATATTTCCCAAACCTATAGCAGCTCCTTGAAATTGCAATGATGCCCTTTAAGACATAGTGCCAGCTGAGATATGACCAACCAGGCAAGAGTTTTCCCAAACCTAGATGCTAGCTCACTGCTGCAGCTGACCAAACTTCATCTCATTAATTCCACCATTAGCATCGCCAACATCAGCAAAACCAAGTTGCAAAATGTTGATAATAAGTATATCAGTAAAATGTTCACAGACAACACATTTTATTTGTTTTCCTACAGTATCTCTCTTGCAATACAATATCTGATTCTATCAACTAAAGCATAATAATTGTTTTTAGCCATGCTAGCGGCATGACTCTAGGGAATGTTGCAATGGCAGTCAGTGGTCAGCTTGTCTGTCGGTCTGTCGGTCCACCACTTTGGCCCAGATGTCCACCTCCTGTGTCCCAGATTTAGCAGGGTCTAACATAACCGATGGCTCAATGGCCCCAGAGTCATGGGTATACAGTTTAGGACGATGGGAGGACATTTCTACTCGTTTGATAATGTTAAAAGTGAAGTTAGACCTTCCTGTCAGTTTCCCGACTCATTTTAAAAAGACGAGAGAAGAAGAGAGAGAGAGCACCAGCGAGTGAGAGAGAGAGAGAGCAGCGGTGGTCGAGTGAGGAGAGTGAGTGGCAGTAGAGAGAACAAAGCCAGTGAATGGGAGAAATAAAACGTTATTTTCTGATTGTTTCTCGGCGGATACATTCTAAAGCACAAATAAATAACCATCATAAAACACAACAGATGATTTACTGTGGAGACGGACACTCTTAGTTTCTGTTTCATATTCCTCCTCTGCCTTTCTCCTTTTCATTCATTCATTACAGTTCAACTTCATGTCTGTAGTGGACAGGTGGCTCGCAGAAGCAGACAGAAGGAGCTTGGAGTGAACATGCGCACACAAACAAATGCCATTATGTTCTTTCTCTCACTGTTCTATCTTAAGGAGTACATTTCTGCAGATCTCTCAGTATTGTCTCAGTTTTTGACACAAGAGTTTATTATCAATAAATATCATAAATTTTGTTATGTATTCCATACTCAATGGCTTTACACAAAATATAGAGAAACCTACATTTATACACATTCATTTACTGATCCAATATGTGCCTAATTTTATATTTTGCATATTTTTGTATTACACCAACATTACACATCAATAACTAAAGAAAAACAACTAAATCTAAAGGGAACATCACTGTTGAACATATTGTGTATACAATGAATAAATCACCAAAATTATGGAAAACAGAGTTATTTTCATTTTTTGGCTGCCGGGCCAGTGAAAATATACAAGGGACCAGTAAAGCTCTGATCTAAAAATGTCATGTTGGACACTGTTACAAAGGTTATCTTCACATTACAGGCCTTAATGGTCAATTTTGAATTTTTAGTCAGATCCAATCTTTTTGTGTTTATCATTCACATTCATATTTGTATGTGTGAATACTGTTGAGGTCCTAAACTGCCATGCATGTGCAGATTTAACTGAAATGTGAGCCACACGCGTACAAGAATAACAACAGTAATGTCATTTGTGCGACCGTCAAATCATAAGCATGGATGACATGGCTGTGCTAGCATTCGGTTATGATAAGTTGCTTCCAGTTTGGCTTGAATAGAAGCTTCTCCATAAATGTCTAACAAATTTGAAACTCCCCATCTCTCCACTGACCCATGTCGCTGTTGTTGCTCTCCTCCATGTTTATTTTTACTGGGCTGTGATGTGCTGACTCTGTATGATGACGACAGGCAATATGCGCATGGGTAGAGAAGTTAAAGTTAAAGTTTATTTATTTAAAGGGCAAATTCTCAATACACTTTACAACAATAATATTAAAAGAATTGAGAATCGAGAAGTTAGATGTAAAAAAAACAAACCAAAAAAAACAAACAAACAGATGAATTCCAATCTAATTTGAAGTTAAGTAAGTAAGTTAAATAATGAAAATCCTACTATTGCCACAAGAAAATGTTGAAGGGAATACAAGTGAAATATCATTATACTGAACATTTTGCAGACATGTTCCATATGAACATATTTTGCACTACGAGTGAACAGTATGCAGATACTAATAGGGTTTGTTGAGAGATCTCTGCACTTGAGGATGTTCCCCAGATGAATACAAGCAGCATGCACTGATGTGGGAGTGCAATAACCCCCCCCCCCCCCCCCCCGCATATATACAACAGGATTCAAGAGACATCTCTGCAACATGGAATACAGATAATGCATAAGGCAAGCTATGGTATCACAAGCATGATCAATGTGTAGATGTGGGCTGTAGCAGTAGCAGTTGGTTATAAGGCTATGAAATTCTCCTGCTTTCATGATTTGAAATATTGGTGAACTAACAATTTCCTCATCCTACTGTGAGTGTGGTCTTACTACACAATTTATGTAATTATCTCATTCCTGAGAAAAAATACACATATATTATTGCTCTCACTTACAATATCCACTGATTCCATAACAGATCTGGTTCTGTTCTATGGAAGTAAGTCATTCATGTCAACAAACCTAAATTCTGAAGGTCATATGAATAACTTATGTAAATTCTGGTCTGGACAGAATGCTGCCATTAAAGTTAACAGAATCACCACAGTGCGTGCACAGCTGGAAATGGAATATATGATCTTTAAATCAACTAAACAGAGTTGCTCTCTATTAATATTATATACAAATAAAGCCTTCCTAATTGATACTGCACAGGTGTTTGTTAGTCAGGAAGGCTTCATGCAATAAGTTAGGGGCTTGGTTTTTAATTACCTTAGGGATTTGCTAATTTACATTCTGCCTCTAAAAGTCTCTTGTTGATACTAGGAAGTGTGTGTGTGTGTGTGTGTATGTGTGTGTGTGTGTATGTGTGTGTGTGTGTGTGTCTGTCTGTCTGTTTCTGTTTATGACTGTATAAATAAGTGTATGGTATATGTTGCAAAGTAGTTTGATGAGGGTGTATGTAAAGAATCAATAGAGTTTTAATGGGAAACAGGATGTCCTCAGGTAAAATTCAGGACAAAATATGGCATGAAATTTGATCTATGACATTTTTTTATGCGGGTTGGGTGTATAAAGGAGGAAAATATAAGGAAATAGGGAAAGGCACTCTATCTTGCCTCTCGTCTACACTTCTATTCTTGAAGGTCAGAAAGCTTGTTATAGTGGACAAACATTAGACACCAATGGTGCTGCCTTCTCATTAATCCCCTCTTCTCATTGAAGGCAAAACCTGTAAAAGGGTCTGCATATGCTGACATATATCAACAGTCCACAGCTCCTTCTCTCATGTAGACCTTCAGAAGGTGATAAATCTTGAAACCACTGCTGCTCATCCTTTATTTAATGACCAAATGCTTCAGAAATTAGGTCTGCCTCCTCCCACTCACTAAAAACAAGCTGTGTATCCACAGGGCCCCCTCCCCCACCGGCCACACATTTTTCATGAAGTTCATCTTTCCTCAAAATTTTTATTGACATAGCTACATTATTGAATGGTGCACAGTGGAGCGTGAGCAATCATTTTCATTTCAAATTTGGGGATACATTACAGTTAAAGTTTAAACACACAAGCTAACACCTTGAAATCGTCTTGCAAAATAGATCTTAAACTATGAATTTGCTTTACCAAATAAACAAACATTTTGAAGAAGAAAAAAAAAGAAAAAGATTAGATTCTAGATGACATTCGTTGGCAAAACTTTTTTTTTTCCAATCCAAGTTATTCTATAAAGCTCAGGACTTTTGTTGCTATATAGCTACACATGTTCATGTCTCCCTGTCTCATAATAAGATTACAGATACAGCAGAGAGAAAGAGAGGAGAGAAAGACAATAGAAAGAGATTATGTGATGACTTTAAAGCTGCCATCACACTCTATTGTGCAAGTGCAAGATATGCATTAGATTCCACTTATCACCTGTCCTGTAATAAATATAGACATTAAAACATAGAAGGAAAGTAACATGACCATCCTTCCATTTCACACCAGAAATATTAATATCCCACCTCCACTAAAACAGCTGTTTTACATGTACTGGAAATATTTTTGCTCATCATATTTGATTTCAGTGTCCCCACGCTGCATTTTAGGTGTGTTTTGAATATTCACGCATGCATTTTTAATGTGTACAAGATTCAGAACTAGGTAACATTGAGTTGTAATTTGTGTAGACCAATAATTTTTTTGGGAAAGTTGCTGTAGTTGCTGTATTCAAACATGACACTTAAAAATGTTGATCTCAGAGCTTTTATTTTTCTAGAGCACTGAATTAACATGCAGTGCCTCACACATATCATTTCATTGTCACATTTTAATTGCTATCCATTAATTACATATTCTGAGTGAGCAGTGCATTTGCATAGATTTTGCATGCAAGTGTGACCTACTGTTATGTTGTGTGGGTGAAAAGGTTTCCTCTCACTGCTATGATATGAATACAGTATGCAGTTGCAACCAGCTCCACCAGACTACACCACTGTAAGCTTGAACAGATTATTTCAGTTTTCAGTATGCACTGAGGCCAGGCAGAGTTAAGGTTCAGGGTTGATGTGATTGAAAGTTTAGTGAATAGTAAGTGTTTGTATTTGTTTACACAGTATGTTTTAGTTTTTGTTACTATTGTTAACAATGACACAGTTGGATTTGTGGAAAGATTCACTCATAAGTGAACTAACTTTGGTATTATTTTAGATGAAAAGCCCCTTCAATGTGTTACCTCACTTTTTTGATAGTACCACCTGGGGTTGCCAAAGTTATATATAAAATCTTACACATATCGCCTTTAATTGCCTTTTTACAGTTTTACTCCAGTTTGTCATGATGTTTTATTGTAAAGGCTTTAAACACAGGTCCTTGTATTGACTGTAGTTAGAAAGACAGTGGTTTAGCCAAATCAGACAAGACGACAGTCTAGTGAACTGTCTTTATGATGTCTTACAGAAAGCTATGGTTGAAGATGTAAATGAAAATGGTGATAGACGGTATGTATTTTTTTTACAGTGGCAGCATCAAAAATCAATATTATCATGGATATCATCAGGTGTGTTATAATATGCAGGCTAGACATGCTAACCATCGCGGGGAGCTGGGATAATTTAACCAGAGGGCTGACTTGCAAGGTAGAATCTCAAAATCTAGGCGTTGACAATCTTATTTGTTTGGGATGTATGATACTGTCCAGTGTAAATGTGATATCTATCTATTACTTTAAAGAGTAATTTATAGAGCATACTGGCATATGAATCGAAAGATACATGTTATAGTATCATGTAAATACATTTGAATTATGATAAAATAAGAGAATATACATTTGCATCATTCTGTAGGTCCAGTGTAATGTATACTTGAAAAATATGAAGGACTGGTTATTACCATGGTAATAACACATGAACAGCATTGATCATTTGACAACAGCTTATAATTTTGCCTAGTTGTACTTATGGTATTTGAGAATGAATAATAACATCAACATTTTTGTTACAGTGTAATTTGCTACTTCATATAATTTAAGTGGCCTGTAATCTAAAAGAGTATTTTTGGTTTCTCCTTTGTGGATCCTCATCTGACTCCCCAATGAAGACAACAAACACAATAACTGAAAACCCTTGATAGCCTATTGAAAGCTATGGTCAGTGTCACTGTCTGCATCTTACAATTATCACATTGTACAGTTGGGCAATAAGGTTATGTCTGCAGTCTGTCAGCTTCATCTCAATACCATCGTTCTCAGGATTTTAGTCTAAATCAACTAATTTTCAAAGTCACTCTGAATGCACTATTTTGTCTTTGGGAATAAAATGAAAAAGAACTATGACAGCTGATCATGTCCTCAAAAGTTTAATTAAATCATTACTCAAAACCTGCTCTCAGAGGCTAGTTCTGAAATGTATCTCATTTATTCTCTTCTCCTTTTTTTTATTTTCATATCTCTACATAGAGGCCATTCTGCTGTCCACAGCACAATCCCCTGAAAATACCTCTGGGGACCCTTTTCTCAGTGGCAATGCCATCACTCCTATCATCAGTCCCCTGAGTGCCACTGAGCTATACCTGTCCCGACAAGCAGGAAGGCACTGGAAATGCAATGGCATATCATTATTTGCTGCAAGGGATCCCTAATGAGAATATATAAGACTGATACATTCAGTGGGGAAATAAAATAAGCAATTATTTTAAGGGACAGCAACAGTTAAACTTTTCAGGGAAAAAAGGTTGATAAGTATCCGGAAATTTGTTTTATTTTTATCATTCAGCTTTAAAAATGAGCACTTTCCAGTGAAAATGCAACAAACAGACATAAACTGTCTCCCTGGACCACATACCAGTATTTAGACTTTGAAGAGTCTCACTGTTGGTGGTTATAAAAATTAACTTAACCTATGTTCTCTGCTCATTTCTATTATATTAATTTTCACCCAAGTATGAAAATCACTAATGAGAAAAAAAAAAAAAAAATTAGCCTGCTTGCGTAGGTTTTACATTTTGTACATCTACATTAACATTTTGACAGTTTTACTGTTGTATATTAACTACTTTGCACATAGTGGAGAATTCTCTCTAAAATTGTACACTTATCAGTGAAAGGCTTTACTTGTTAATGAAGTCATTGTGTAAAGACAGTGTTCTCTTTGCTTGAATCAAGCCAAAACAATGTGCTGGGACCCAAGAGGAATCCATCAATTGCACTAATTCATTTTCGTCTGTTCTTAATTCAATGATATCAAACATATCTGTAACTTTGCGCATATTTCTGTCATTCTTTCTGCTGCATATTTTATTCCCTCTTTTATTCATTATTAATGTCTCAAGAGCTTTCTTTCACAGAATGCTTGAATCTTAATTTAATATATATGCTGTCTTATTTCAGGTTTAAAGGAGAGGGGGAAAATGTGTCACATTATTTAAGCAGAAAATGCCTTCACCAGACTAATTCAAACTATTTCTTGTCAGTACTTTCCTGTTGTACACTGACATGAGAATAAAATCCCCCATGACAACTAAAAGAAGAAAATCCTAATATATGACTTCCATTCATGCGGGCATGCATAGTCATTTAAGAGCATTACAGGGTTTTGCATGACTTCCAGTATTAGTATTAGCGTTGTGTGTTTTTACTTACTGTAATTTTCTTGATTGGGTATTCATTAAATGATAAATGCCACCTGAGCTTACTATAAAATGAGTCTTTCTACACTACTATAATAGTTACATTTATTAGTCTAAGAAGTAAATTGACACAAGTGTTGTGATGTCTTCAAAGATGACTATAGAAACAAATATTGAATTTATTGGTATCAGAGAACCATAATGTATTTAAAACTTGTATGTGGCTTGTCTTTTAAGCATTCACATTTATTTATTGATTTTCACTTGTTTATTTGTCAGGTGAAATGCTCATTCAGCATAAAAAAATATATATAAATGAGCTTCTATTGACCTAGAAAGCTAATCTCCATCGATTGTCCCTGGCTAGATATTAAAAATAGAATAAAACAACAGATTTTTAAAATAATATTTAAATACTTCTTGCTGTAGAAACTGTGACATAGTTGCTTTTTTCATGGTTACATGTAGATCTAGAAATATTTGCTTTTATATTCAAGTAATTATGTTTTATGCCACTGGTAGAAAGTACAAGTTATTCAATGAAACTAAAAAGAGAAGTACATAAATAAATAACAAAAATAAAAATAGGAGTTATAGTGAAGCACAGATAAACACAGAAACACAGAGGGCTTGTTGTTTTGAACAGATGGATGAGTTTATGCATCCTTGAAGGCTTCAAAAGAATGTGATGGTACACAACAGCATAAAGACTACATGTGAAAAAAAATGTTGGAGGGCTCAGGGTCAATGATGCCCTCACATGCCTGCACACTATTTGTTAAACTGATAAAATGCCATTTTGTTGCAGCAGTTCTTTTCAAGGATCAATATGGCTTTTCCAATAGTTGAGGAGGCACAATTGAGGGGGAGGGTTGTTATTACGTAAAAGCAGTGAGGTGGACAACCTATAATCCAGTAAACTGTCAGGGCAATAGAATAAGACAATACATGTTTTAAAGGAAGAGATACTGGACCAGTTCCTTCTCAGCATGAATAACTGTTATATTGTAGCATACAGAGGTCATGCCTCTCAGGTGTGCTGGACTCCAAGTTAAGAATGTTACTACCTGACTCATTATTGTGGCTTCATCACAGTATCTGTTTCAGATTGGAATGATACAGTAGGCAGCAGGTATAGTGTATTTAAGAATATCAATACATGACTTGCTGCCACAGAGATGTTTTAGATCAGAGAAATTTGTAGGTCATATGGACATTTTTGTCTGCTGCGAGGCTTCAGACAGCTGGCAAGTTGGACAGATTAAGCCATATACAGTTGTAAAGAAACAAAGCAGAAATAGTTCTGAACATAAAAACCCTTCTCAACATCCATTTTTTAGCAGTTGCCATAGCAAGCAACAAACTATCATAGAAACATCTGTTATTGTTAACTACCAAACAAAATGTCAAGGTGCTTGCATGTGAATGTGTAGAGAAAGGGAGGGAGAGACATTATATAAGCGAAAGCTTGATGAACAAATTGCAATCAAGGTTACTTCTGATTTGCAAGCTCCGAGAGCTTCTTCTGCTATTGTGGGTGATGTTCTTTCTAGATCTCCATTGTGTCAAACAATATACATGTGGATGAAGGAAGAAGTGATGCTGAGAAAAGCAAGCAAGCAAGCAAAACTTGATTTATATAGCACATTTCATTCCAGGTGGAAGCACAATGTGCTTCACTGAGTGTGAGCTACCACAGAAGTTGCAGCCACAAAAAATATGTGGATAGTGTACAAGATAAAACATCAGACATAAGTAAACACAATTAAAACAAACACATAAATGAAACATATGAGTTAAAAGCCATTAAGAAAGTAAAAAGTAAGAATATAATAAAATTAAATAAAATAATAATTAAGACCAGCAATTGACCAGTTAAAAAAATAAGACACATGAGTTGAAAACCAATAAAAAAGTAGGAATAAAATAAAATAAAATAATAATTAAGACCAGGAAACCGGACTATTGAAAGGCGCAGCCAAAAAGGAATGTTCTCAGTTTAGTTTTAAAAGACGATAGCGTTGGAGCACATCTAACATGATTGGGAAGGATGTTCCAGCGGCTTGGAGCATAAAAGCTAAAAAAAAAAAAAGAAAAAAAAAGGCCGAAACATGTACACACATTAAGCATTGCTTCTGTGTGTAGATAATGCCGTAGCTTAGAAACCAATCTTGTCAAGTACCCGTTGTGGAATAAATGCTGAGATGCTGAGAAAAGGCCAAAACATTTAGTCATGAAGAATTAACTGACTGCGATTGGCTGCCAGCCTGACTGGCCAGTGTAACCAAAAGGTTTGTCTTCAAGCTTTTACACCCTTCAGTACTAATCATCCATCACATAAAAATAGATGTGTTTTCATACAAAGTGAAGCATACAAGTGTTCCAAATGATGGTGACACTGTTAATCAGTGATTTGCTTGCAGTTAGAAGGGCTGATAAGGACTGCATCCGCACCAGAGCCAAGAAAACTGTCTGATAATGGACTCTGTGATTTCAGTCGGCCAGTTGACACCTTTAACTCCAGCTCCATCTGTTTCCTCCTTCTATTTCCATCCTCTAAGAGATATTTTAATGTTCAGTATTTGAAATGCTTTTCCCAGTAATATTTATAGACAGATATCGAAGAAGGTCACTGAGCAGTACAAATCTGTGGTGAGCTCTTTGACAGCTATCTCAACATTTGATATGGCACCTGAGCTTGTCAGATACCTGTATGTGTTTGGACAACTATTGCACTACATCATCGTACTGCAGCTTAAATAAGGTGGACACAATTTCATTGCAATTCATATCCCATGTATAAGATATTAAATAATAATAATTTTGGGAAACTATACAGGAACTACTGTAGATCATTTTTATTTATAACAATTCCTGCATCTACATCTCTATACAGGTAACATCTTGTTTTTTCGTTTTTGTCAAATACTAAAAATAAATAATCCAAGTAATGAAATATATATACATAATTTACTTTAAGTCTTGTCTTAATTCATGTGTTTACATATTGAGAGTTTTTTTTTTTCCTTTTTCTTTCTTGAGACTAAACCAGGCCTGAATGAACTTCAAGCACTGGCAAAACACCCTACTTGGGTCTAGCCTGGAAAAACATTTGACCACTGGCTATCCAGTCACTGTGCTGAGGTGAGCCACAAATGGCAATGTCACACCATGCCTTAGCTATGCCCTTGGTAAAGAACAACATCTGCATCATATGTCCTTCATCTATGATGTTGGAGTTTGGTCTACAACTAGAGTGACAGTCAAATTCCTGTAATATTTTTATTTCATCCTATCGATGAGGGTGTACAGATGCAATTTCCTCATTATACCTGACAGTAGGGGAAAAAAAATCGATTCACATAAGAATCATGATTCTATCTCTGCTGATTAAGAATCGATTCAGAAATTCCAAGAATCGATTCACATTTTTCAGTCTTGCTACAATGCTGTTTTCCATTTTTTCCTGACATGAGTTAGAAAGAGGGGAGGACATTTCTCTCACTAAATCCCATAGATGGTGCAATGACGCCACGCCAGTTTTCGCCCAGACCCAATTCCGGGGGCAAGAAGGAAGTGAAGTGTGTGTCATAGAGAGACCGTGAGCAATGGAGCACTTGACAGGTTAACAAATACAACCTGCCCCATAGGCAATGGAGGCAATCATTTGGACATATTTTGGATTTACTTATCTTGAAGGGAAGAAGGAGCTTGACTAGACTAATGCCATTATCAGGCGTTGCAGCGCACCTCCGCAGATTTGTGTGGTTGTGGGCATATTTATTTGTAACTGCCGTGAAACAATCAGAAAATAACGTTTTATTCCTCTCATTCCTCTCATTCACTGGCTTTCTCACTACCAGCGCAAATTGCAGGGTTGAGCGGAGGTGTGTGGGGATGTTTGTGCTTTAGAATGTAACCGCTATGAAACAGTCAGAAAATAATGTTTTATTGATCTGATTCACCAGCTGATTAACGTTACCAGTACTCCCTCTCCTCATCTACTCTCTAGCTCGCTCGACCACTGCTTCTCTCTCTCTCTCTGTCTCTCTCTTGTCTTTTTTAAAATGAGTTGGGTAACCGTCAGCAAAGCCTAACTTTACTTTTTACGTTATCAAACAAAGAGAAATGTCCTCCCCTCTTTCTAATAATGTTTTTGTCATATGGCAGGGTTGTATAGCGTTACATGTTGCATTTCTCCAAAAGTTGATTTTTGTTCAATTTTCACCCCTGCACCTTAACAACGCACAACTCATCAGCCTGCCAGCTGTTTACCTGAGGACGGGAATGACAGTCATTTTGTCTCAGTGAAAAACGTAGTCTCCTTGAAGCTTTTGACAAACTGCCAAAAATGAGCCAACAAGATGCAGCAGTGAAACAAGCGTTTAAACAGCTGTTCTGTATTTTGAAACAGTCAATAAAATTCAGTAAATAGCGAAACTGCCTGTTTCATTACTTCATATTCATGTAACAAATATACAAATGTCAATTAGATGGTAATCTGCATGAAAATTAAGAAAAAGAAACAAAATCAGTTATAACAATCATCCGCTTATAGCGGTCAATTTGACCAATGTGATCAATTTTTTTGTTTGCACTTTGCAGCTAAATGTAGCAGACAGCTATTGTTTGTTTGATTTTGTTATTTGAAGTATGAATTTAAGTTATCATTTGACGTTTTGCACTAAGCAGTTTATCTTTGCAATCATTTTTATTTTTGTATTAAGTAATCATTTTACCCTTTGTCTCAGGGCTGCCTTGGTTTCCTATTGACTGAGTGGACTAAAGGAAAATACATCTTACTCAAGGTTGACATTGAGTAGCAAATGTTTAAATTTGAATCTAGAATCAAATCTATGAATGTATTGAATTGAGATTGATTTTGAATCAAGAATCAAATCAATTTTGAATCCCAAATTGTTTGTGAATCGAATCGTGACCCCAAGAATCAAATCGAATTGTGAGATTACCTGAATCATGCACCCCCTACCTGCCAGACATACTGGTGGGTCATAGTGTGTCTCTTGTACTTCTGCAATGACGGAAAAAAGAAAAAAAAACTCCAATTACTTTTCTTATTAATTAACCATTAAATTATACTATTTATGGTCAGCATTTTTAACATACCGATTCATTATTGGAGGTGAAGTCCACCATTACTGTGCAGGATTCTGCCTATATGGATGCACAGGACGCTATACAGCACTTAATCCAGAGTTACTGTTTGTAATTTAATCTCAGTTATATCAGCCTCACTGTTTCCTATTCACTTTCAGAGCTGAATTAAGTTCCTGGTAGTGCAAACTGAAAGTGTTCTACTTCTGCTGCTTCACATTAAACATGTTCAACAGGTGAAACCTGGGGTGACCTATATTCTGAAGCAGTCAGAATGTGACAAAGTGGGTGACCATTTGTCCCTGTTACACTTTGCTTTATTTCTTATCTTCTGCAGCAGTGGACAGGTTCAGTTTTGGTAGAGCAGAGCTGCAGAGCTGTGGTCGGACAGGTTCAGTAATAAAATGCTGTTTAAATGTCGTTGCACAGTTTGTCTTCCTCTCATTATTATTATATGTCACTGAGTAACTTCTGCCCTCCTGCGTCACACAGCCACGCCATGTATGTGACTGGCTGATGCGGTGCCTTGCTGGATGACATCGGGTTGTGCTGCAGCAAAAGTTGAGCCCGGTTCAACTTTTTGCTGGACGACTACTATGGATTTTAGCTGACCTCTATGTGATCCCCATAGGGCTTAGCTTCTTTGTAATTGCAATAGCTACATGTTGGAACTATACAGTTGCAATAGTGTAGCTATTGCAGTAAGGTTAAGCATAGGCAACAACAACCACTTGGTTAAATACCTGGGTCATGGTTATGCATTCATGGTTATAAAATAAAATAAAACCAAATTCTATTCCACATAGAGTGATTATACAGTCATATTTGATGGCTGTTTGCAGTGTAATGATGCCAGACAATTTCACTTCACATGTGGGTGTTTTCTGATAGACAGCCAGCAGTGTTTATAGTTACACACTCAATTTAGAATTGCTCTGTGCATTGGCAGAGAGGGGAAAACATAAAAGTCCTCTATGGAGGACTCCAAAGGTTTTTTTGTTTTTTTTTAATTCATCAGAACTTCATTTGTTTCACTATTGCACAGTGACTTCTAAAGCAAGGCAACAACTGCAGCAGAGATAAGACTAATATGGAGTTGACAGATAATGCTGTGATTGGACACACTGCTTTGTAATTCCAGGGACATCTTGTGTTCCCACATGGTCAAAGTTTAGGTGACAGAAAGTCAGTAGATGTCATAAGACATACACCAAGTTAAATTGTTCAAAACCAAAAATATACTTTTGAAATGTCGCGACAATGAATTCATAATACCTGCTAGAAAAGGAAAATATGTAAACAAGAAGTTTTTGTAGGCACGTTTGTTTGTCTCAAGGGTTATTCCTCCATCTGAAAGTTATTGTTATATCCAATATGTTCTTGCAGTATCGTGGTGTAAAACAACAAACTGCAAAGACTCAAGTTCAATGTTCACACAGTAAAATCAGTGAAGTGGTATGAACATGCATAGCACATATCTCTTGTTTGTTAAGCGAGACAAGCTACAGCAGTTGCATGCCTAAAAAGGCAATTACAGTTTTCACACTTGTTTTGGCAGCTTAGTCCAGTTCACTGCTCTGGAACGTGTTCTCAGGTCGAAATGGAAGCACTGTGCATAGAGGCGCCATAGCAAAATATAAAGAGTGCATTGATAGGGGCTAATGTCTGAGCATCCAATTTCAAAACTGAAAGGAACATTTACTCCAGTCTCTCTAAACAGTTGAGTTTACAGGCCTACTTTGAAAATTGTGTAAGACTGGAACATGTGGTATAAAGGGGAGGTATACTATATATATTGTATATATATAAGAATACCCTCCTTTGTTTTTCTCCATGAAGTTCTTTCGCATGTTGGTTCAAACTATGAATTGATGTCACCCCAGAGTTGAGATCATACACAGAATCAGCACCATGTAATACTTACTAAGTTTAACAATGGCTCCTTGTGACATGGAATATTTATTTTTATTTATTTAGCCTTTATTTATATATCCACCATCCCAACCTCTTTGGTATGATGAATGTATAAATCTACCTCTTTTAACCCTTTGGGACTCTTGGTAACAAATTGGTAATTTAATATAATTTCATATGAGCACAGTTCATAGCAGGCATGTTTGTATACATACATTTTTATAACTATATTTTTATAACAATTTACAGGATCAACATTATGCTTAAAAGTTGTTGTGTCCCAGGATTTTCCTTCAACACGGGGAAAAAAAGGTCTCAGGTTTTCATACGTCCAAATCCCAAAACAGAGCCTAAAAGAAAACTGCTCTGTCTTCAAACCATCAGATGTGAGGATGCCTCAGGCAAACAGTGAGACCCTGCTTCATCACACACCTAGTGTTAGTCTGCAGCAAGTGCTTCAAAACAAGTAAGAATGAGTTGCAAATGTGTGTTTGACTGGTTGGTGGTTTGTGTCTAAAAAGCAAAACTATCCAAGTGTTTCATATCCTGTGCCATCTAGCCCATAGAGTCAAGAAATAACAGTTGAACTGCAAGTCATGACTACTCTTAGTAGAATATTTGATTTAGAAACACTGTATGTGTAGTTGATTGTTAATGATATGGTAAATTACCAGGAGGATTAGTCAAGTATGAACAGATGCCTGGATGTGACACTTCTGGCCACCAGGTGTTACCCAGCATTTGGCAGAGCCTAAACCACCTTAGATTAAGCACTGTTTTGTCCAAAATGCACTGGCAGTGTATGATGCAAATTAAAACAGCCACCCTATGACTTTCTGGTGAAGTGCACATGAGTGCGGGTGGATGTGCAACACAACATAATATGCCACTGTCCTAAAATACTACCTAGCTAGCATAGCAGATTGGTATGTTCCTGCTGTATCTGAACTTCTTATGTCAGATGATAACATGTCTTTTGTTTTTGTCTTGTTGAATAACACACTTAGGAGTCCTGATCAGGTTCAGGACAGCACTCTAAAGTCACTCTATATTCTTTTTTATTATGCCTCATATGCTTCATACACTGTAATCCTGTTGATATTATCCGCAGATGGGCATCGATGTGTGCTTGGAGTCACTTGTCACATGATACTCCATTGCACTGTGGGTTTTTTTGTTTGTTTGTTTTGTTTTTACATGTTTTGCATTCTCTGCATTCTTTATACTGTATTTTTGATCCTTCTGAGCTCTTTTCTCAAGTTCACACATTTGCACATTTAAATATGCCCATAAAATGAATTATTATTATTCGAATGTGAATTTATTGCTTTTCTGTGCTGTCTAGGATTTCGGAGATGACTGTAGATGTCTTCTGTAATACAAATAGAGTTAATTCACTACAAATACAGGGATTGCAGGTAGAATATTAAAAGACACCAACACTTACACCATCATGCCTTTTTGACTCAGAATTAAGGTACAAATTCAGGGATGAAAATCTAAGCAGGAATCATGTTCTGTTGCTGAAGCAATAGCTGCCATCTGACATGTAAAATTGAAAGGACGCATACAGGCCGCCCATGTCAAAGAAAGATGAGCCTGACATCTGCAGTTCAGCAGACTTGCTCTGACTCATGCCTCTGCCTGTCCTCTTATTGCAAGCCTTCACAACACCTGTCCAAATTAAATGTCTTGCAGTGTCTGCGAGGCAGTCTCACTGCCACAGTCATCACTGTGGCTGGGAGTGTGACTTTCCAAGTTAATTAAGGGTAGCAGTGGCAATCCCAGACCAATAATGGTAAAACAAAAGATTATCATTAATGTAGAAGGAACGTAGATGCAAGCATTTTCAATTGATTTTTTGGCATATTTCAATGCAAAATTATTTCTGCTAAATGTTCTGTGACAGAACATTTAGGAATTTACTGAGGATGACTGGAGATCACGCCTCTGCAAAAGCAAGATTCCCAGATTTCTCCTGGGCTGTTCCAATTTGCTAATTATTATTTCATTATGATAATAACTATAGCAACAAGCAGGCATATATATATATATATATATATATATATATATATATATATATATATATACATATATATATGGAGAGAGAGAGAGAGAGAGATAGAGATAGAGATAGATATAGATATAGATATAGATATAGATATATACTGTGCATATATATACAGTACCTATAGGATTGATTCCCAGGCAGTACCTGCAACCATTTCAGGCATGCTGGTGTAATACACATGTACCTGATCTTGGTTCCTTCCATCTAATCTACTTTCTGTGTCAGGGACCACTGTGATCAATGATTTGTTTATTTGCCTGTGTAATAAGCAAATTATGCTAAGCGTGAGAAGTCACCTCTAGAATTAACCTGCTTACATTTTAATCAATGACTTAAGTGGTTATCAGGATGCCACAGGCAATGAGGTGATAGAGCCAGTTACACACTACAATCTGTCCTTTTAAATGTCTGAGAGACCTGGTCCTGTTATTTAGTAGTTCTATCAGATAATGCAATTTCTCTGGAAGTCACTCATCCAAGAGGAAACATTCATCATACTTGCAATTAATGGCCTCATTTATTACAACCACTGCAATCCTTGCAGAATCATAGTTTTGACCCAAAATTATTTTGATAGATTTCTGTTTCACTTGACCCAATCAGACTACATTTTGTCTTTGTTTTCATATTAATACAGTATGTTAATTACCAATTAAAACATCTCACATGATCATTAAGTAGTAAACTTGAGGGGGGGGGTTTCAAGTCATATTACCAATTCCTTTTCCTCCTGTTATTCCACTGAGAATAAAGCTCATAGTTTAAAGATATCAGTATCAGAAACAACAGCCAAACAAACCTCAGGATCTCTTCCAGGAGATGCATTTACATATTCGGCACTTACATACACAAACTGTTCAAGTAGAACATGTGTATGTGTTTGTTTTATTTTGTTTTGCGTGTATAACCCTTGCTCCCTATAATAAGATGCATTCAATTCAGTTCAGAGGCATGGTGGGAATTATGACACCGCTGCAGTGGGTAGTTTAACATTCTGTAGTGCTCTACTGGACTTACTTCATGCTTTTATCCTTTTCTAATTTATCCTACACCTTAATTGTTGGAGTTGGTGACCTTAAAAAACAGACAAAAGTTATGTATCTACATAACAACAGAGCTCTTGCAACAATTTTCTTTTAAATATTTGAGCACCAACACTTAATACTGTTAGTATTGAATAGCTGTGGTAGTGATGCGTATATATATATTTAACATCAGAAATGTTGAATTGTGATTGAATTGAGCAACAGTTCATCGCAACAGATCTATTGCATTCTGCCTTCGCTTTGCTAATTCTTGTTATTCATAAGTATGATCAGTCATTATTATTATTATAATCATTAGCATTAGCATTAGAAGACAACCACTCCTTTATTTACATGACTGTAAGATCATGATAGATCTTATCCTAGATCCAATAATTATTGCTGTGATACAATCTTACAGGGTTGTGATGTCAGAAAACATGAGTAATGATATTGGGCCTCATTTACAGATTATTCTTTACTTTTTCTCTTTAATTTGTCAAGCATTTGTTGAAGCCATCTGATTTTAAACTACCAAGCAAGGGGTGCCCCTGTATTTTAGGGGTAAAGATGCTGACCATGAACTGCAATGTCCCCAGTTTGAGGTCAGCCAGTGATCTTTGTTGCATCTCTCTCTTCCTCATTTCCTGTCATAACTCTGCTGTCTATAATAAAGTCTTTAAATGCATAAAATATATGAAAACCTCATGATGCAAAGGCATGTTTTGCAGAGAACACTCAGCTATGGCAAAATGGAATTTGTAGGCCAATACAGGAGGAGAAAAGAATTGACTCAGGACAATGATGGCAGGAACCCTGATAATCATTAAAAGTCTGCCAGGAGAGAGGGAAGAAAACTCCCTGGTGGCCACCACAGTTTACATCATAGCAGGATTACAGAAAGCTTGGTGTAGTGTCTGCTTGTGCCACACTTCAGCAGCTATTTCTGAATTTTTGGCAGTGACCATCAATGCTCCAGTAAATGTACCAGAAATGCAAGACCACCCTTCCTTAGTGTTATGTCCGACATACAAACACATCACACTCTCGCTTTGGTAGCAGCAGGGATTATCCCTGCCAGCACAGAAAGCATATTGCTGCCAGTTCCTTTCCAGAGAGACAACTAAACAGAGTGGCATTGCCTGTTGCTCCTTTCAAGTCATCAGAAGCCACAAACCATATATAATGGGCTCTTGATTCACATGGAGCAAAAAGCAAGGCGAGAAGGTGGATAAAAACAAGAGAATTGGCAAAAAGCTACAAAAATAAAGGGAGAAGAAAGAAAAAGGAAATGAAATAAGGTTCCTGTATAGAAAAATAGAACAACCTCCAATATGCTGCAGCATGACATTATCTTGAGACCCATTGAGAGGAAAATCACCTTTTTGAATGAGTGCATTTCATTTTTTACAAGCCTGTTCTCACCCTCTGCATACAGTAAGTTAGACAATGTGCAAGGTTGGTACAGACATGGCAGTCCTCACATGGTTTTGCAGTGGTGTAAGTTCAATTAAAGGAAGACAAACTCATTCAGAAAAGAAATGGTGGTAATTGTTAATTTTTCTAGTAAGAAAAATCATGTTTCTTCAACTGTCTACTAATTTGATGGCACAAGATCAATTTTTGATCCTTTCTAAATTAGGTTTCTTTCATCCTCAAACATCATTAAGTAAAATTATGAACCCTTGAAGGCAAATAATATTTGTTTAACATCAGCCTGCTTAAATTAATGACCACTTCTGAATATAGTTACACACCCCTGTAGCATACAAGGGTGTAGGCCACAGCATGTTGTAAGCTGTATTTCAAATCTTTCTTGCATTGGCCCGGTTGTTTGTTTACACTGTTAAAGATGCACAGAGCTCTTTATGCAGACAGGTCAAGCAGAGTAAGTTCATTCACATCTCTAAGCTGTGAAAACATCTATATCACATTAGGGAATTTGGGGTTGTTCATTTGAAACTCCTTCACTTGAGTTCCAGCACTTCTGGGGACAGTTATCAAATTAATATGCGTGAACTAAATCTTTTCACGTGACTTAACTTATTTTCTCTGCTGTGGTGCTATAAGCATTTTTACTTGACAAATCACACTCAAAAAACACTTAATGCTTGCCAAGCACACAGCCTTATCAAGTCTATGCTAATTTTATGGTGTGTTGAAATTTGGTCATGTAACTCAAACTTCTACTCACTGTTGAGCGGCTACAAATCACATTATCAATATCTTTTTATCCATTCCCCATATCAATGTGGTATATCAATACCACATTGAGTTTCAACATTGAAGACGTATCTTGGTAGTTTAATGCACTATTGCCCATCCTTGTCTTTTAATCTGAGGAAGTCAGAGCCATTGCAGTTCAGCTTCAGTTAAGCCTCCTGTGTGTGATTCCTTGCATTGTATTTAACTGTTTGGGCATTAAAATTGAGCTTTAAATCATTACTTGACTGCCAGGTTGTGTGTGTGTGTGTTTGTGTGTATGTGAATGTGGTTTTATGTACAGTACCAGTCTAAAGTTTGGACACACTTCCCCAGAATGAGAAAGTGCGTCCAAACTTTTGACTGGTACTATATGTGAATTTAAATGTTCCCTCTGTCAGTTATTTGTTCATTTAAGCTTTCAGGCGGGGATGGGCTGTGTGTATGTATGGGTGGGGGTTGTAGTTGATAGCAAAGGCTGAGTGGACTCCCAGAATGGCTATGGTCTGATATGGTGTAAATCTAACTATGGGCCAATCCTGCTGCTATAGGGCTTAATGTCACTCCTGCATTTGGAGACCGAAGAAAATCCCAGGAATGATTATGAAAAACGAGATTGGTTTTCACTGTGTTTAGCACATTTTCATTCCCCAGGCACAAGCAGGAGATTCTTAGAGAGAGTGGTCTGTCTGTCACTTTAGCAGCATGGTGTTACATTGTCAAGGAAATGACTTTTGGACATGTGCTGTTCACACTGAGCTTCATATAGGACCCGTCTGATACAATCTGACAGTGATCCATGGTTTTACCCCATAACCTAAAGTACAGCCCAGATCAAGCTGTCCACTCAGGTTTGTTACAACATAATCTAGATAGCCCCTCTGACAAAGGCGTAAAATCTGTGTCTCATTAGGAATAATAATGCAATACCGCTGTATGTGCATATACATACAGACATATATATATACTACTATATATACTATGCAGACAGCCATGCAAACACACAGACAAAGACAAATATTATCAAAAAGCGTAAAAAGACTAAAATCTAAATGGAAATTTCCTGTCTTCATTTCTACATTGATATTTATGCCACATAAGAGCAAATAATTATTGATAAAAAAGTGATTCTAAGAGGGTCCTGCTAGTATCACTAACTTGGGAAAACTTGACTGGGTTGCATTTGTCATGTCAAAGCTACACTTGCCTGATAGATGTCTACATGTAATTTAGCCACGTAAACATGAAGCTTAGCTAAAGTTCAATCAGGAAGGCTATCTTCATGCTTACGACCTCGAGCCAGTCATCTCGTTACTGTCAAACTATAAACACACTCCTTTCTCTGTTGCTGTCAGCTGTCATTTCATTGTGGGATTGATGCGACCCACCTCTGCCCCATTCACCTCATCAGAAACAGCTGTCCAATATGTCCTTCCAGTGAGCTCATCAGAAACCCTGTTTCAGATTACATCCACTCAGATCTTCAGTTAGACTGTTCGTCACTCTTTCAGCACCACCAGTGTTGAGACATTACAGATATCACAGTATGGCTCACGACTCATGACTTCATGATGGGGTCCAAGGACTCTTCACATATCTCTTCAACTTTTTCTATTGAGCACTCTATATCAAATGAATACATTTCTTAACTTTCTTTGTTTCATTTAGTCTCTCCCTAATTGAAATATTCTTGGCCAGGATAAAAATACTTCTACTTTATAATGCAATATATAAGAGAACACAATCCTTTTGAAAAAAACCCTCTTGTATACTGTCTCATACTCAAGACTAATATCGTAGTAGAGCATACCATATGTGATATCATTAGAACAGTTTGACATTTTTTCCACCCATAAATATGACTCTAATTTTAACATATTTACAGACAGCAAACAGCTGACACACTGATATATCCAGGGGCATCTTGATCTTCTGTAGCACAAACTGAATAGTTGTGTTGATCAGCACATCTATGACTCTGCGGCTGAAAAATGTTAAAGACATTAATGAGTGCAAAAAGTTTGTGTTGTCTTTTTCCATTTCACTTGAAACTTGGCAAAGTGATTACATTTAACTGTTTTTATTACTGATCAAATCATAAGCAGTTAACTGAATTATCTAATGTGTGCTGGTTATTATCTGAATAAGCAGATCAAGCGTGCACATAGAACAAAAAGTAGTTTTTATGGTCAATTTGTGACAACTCTGTTTTTACCGTTGAAAAAAACCCCAAACAATTATAATATAAACAAATACACTGACAACTATTATGAGGTAGGACATTAAAAAACGACCCCCCCCACCCCCACCCCACACACACACACACATACACACACATAGACTAGACAGTCACACTGTCAGTGCACTGTTTTCGTTGAATGAAATTCAATTATGAAAAGAAAATGTTGAATCATCACAATTTGCTGAATGGAAATAAAATGAGATGCAAATAAGTGTGGTACTATGCATTTGAGGCATTTTGTCACACCATAATGGTATAATGTTGATAAGGAAAGTGAGGCCAAAATAAATTCATTCCGAGTAACAGAAATATAGAGAAAGACTGAGACATATGAAAAGGCTCAAATGTAATATGGGGAAGGGAATGTACATACTTGTAATGTTATATAAATAGATGTGGAAGATGACTAAAATAGCATGCCAATAAAAGAAAGTATGCATTCCATTTGAGATTTGCTTGTAATGTGTTCATTTTTATGTGTTATGCGTGTTTAATTTAAACATACTAAGCCTTTTTAAACTATTAGGTTAATACACTTTCATCCAGACATCTACTCTGAATAAATAATCTTCCTTTTGATAATATGACAGCTAAATAGTAGGCTTAAATGTACCATTAACACCAGGTCTGTGGTTTTTTGGAAATGTCTGCCTGCCAGCCTGGCTACCTGCCTTGCAATTCAACATGGCACAATTTGAACTGTGACAGTTCATACTGCTCTGTTTCACCATGATCACTGTGCTGCCAAGATGTCAGAATCTCGTTAGCCACTGAAAAGCCACCAAATCTTAGCCCTGATGCCTACAGCTTTGCCTCTACGAGACAAAATGTTCTATGGTGTGTCTCTCTGTAGCATCTGTCAGTGCCAGTGGTGGTGCCAAAGACTTATCTCCTGTTAGCAACAGTCATTTGCATATGTCCTTGCAGTTGTTTGGCATGAGCTCATAATGACAAGAGGGGGCAATAGGAGTTGTAAGAGAGCTAAGACAGAGTTATGATAGATCCTGTCCATCTGCATCTGATTTGGACTGATTTTGTGATTCTCTTAATGCTGTTAAATGTAGACATGGGCCAAGTGTTGTAGCATTTCTGTTGCCTTGGAATTGGTATCATTATTGCATCCATGAGTCATTATTGAGTCCACGAGTACAATGCTTTACTTGAGCTGCCTGTGGTAGTTTGATTAAGAATGGATGGTTGTTGGTATGTTTTAAAAAATGTTGGTTAGGGTGGCAAACAGGGATCTTTTTAGTTAACAGACGGGTATTTAAGACCGAAATTTGGACAATGAGCTCTCACTTTATGGGAACCTGTGTTGACAATTAATTATTCTGTAGTTCACAGGGAATTTACGGAATGGTTCATTTAATGTACAGAATTCAAAAACAATCTACAAATTGAAACATGCAATTCAACTAAATGGTTGAAGGTGAGAAAATAAGCACACCACCTGCTCAATGGCATTAAAAGTCAGTGTTTCAGTATTTTATTTATCTTTTAAGGCAGCATGGTTGGCCTTGCCATTGGCATATATATATATTTTTTAGCCTGATGTGTTGTTGGAAATGATTAGGTTTGTCTATTTACAGTAAGTCTAAGTTTACTGTAGGTGCAGTGTTGTGTTTGTGAATACAGGTCTGAAAGTCTTGGATACTGTAATTGACAGTTGATTTTCTTTTTTCCTTCTTCATATTTTTTTTCTAAAGGTACTGTGAACAATCAATCTGTGATTAAATGGGCCCACTTGACAACCCCAGTGCTAATCTTTCTTCTACCAAGTCCCCTATATTCTGACATCCAATCAAGGCTTCTACTTAAAGACTAAACTTAGTTTAGTAGCAAAAGTAGTGCACATTAAACTCAGTCTTTGAACTATATGAGTCAATATCATACTACCTCAAATCATCTGGAATATGCAAGTGGACAATGTGAACAGCCCATCGAACAATTTTAGCAAAAACCTTAGCAACAAAGGCTACTGTTGGATGGTCGTTTGTGGGCATGTGCAAACAATCTGATGTCATCATGAGCAAGAAGTAGAGGTAACATTGCAAGCAAAGCATTTAGAAGAGGCTGAAGCCTGGGCTTTTAAATTTATAGCATTTTACATACATTCACCTCAAGTTTTGAACCTTTGACTATGTTTAACATAGATATCCGACATCATAACAGTATAAGTATAACAGAAAATCCCAAAAAGCACATGTTCCCTTTAACCCACTTAGGGGACACTTCCTTCCTAACTGTGCATGGCACACCATAAACTCTACCAAACAAAAGCTTTAGGTTATACATTGATAAATTTAGGATCTAACCATAGGAGTGGTGTTAGAGTATTTTATTCCTTTTGAGAAAGACAGGAATTGCACAGGGCCAACTGAATTCAGTTAACTGCAACTTTAGTTTGCCTATGAATAGCAAGACATTGCAACTTGCATCACACTTACATGGATATAAAAAATAAAAAAACTGGGCCCTTTAAACCTTAGGTCAGTATGTGTATTTGGCCTTATGTGGGTTTAACAGTAACAGTAACACTAAATTTTGTAGTTCACTACTTCTTATCAAAAATACTGCTTGAAAAATCATTTAATCATCTCTACCAACATGAGGAATAAGTGATTAAGTGATTAGAGGAAATTTTTCTCTTTTAGTAACATGGTGAATATTACTAAAACTTACACTTTAAGAATCAAATGCATTTCCCTTTAGACACTTGATATTCACAAACCACAGTAAAATGCTAGAATGGTGCTTTATAAAACGGATAGTTTCGGTCCTTGATTGTGATTGGCTGAGCTGCGTTCAAAGCCACTGTAAAATACTCTATAAACACACACCTGTGATCGCATTACAAATTACTGTGCCAATTAGTCACCTACACAAATTGTTTCACAGTGTCAGATTTTTACTGGGTGGGCTAAGCATGGATGAGTGGTGGAAAGAGATTGACAGGATAGAGGAGGAACATAAAAAAGAAAAGAGACACACTGAAATTAATGAGAGAGAAGTTGAAGAGCTGGGAAAGTCGAGAAACGAAGCCAGGACCATTAAACAGACTATGTGGTCTGTTTGCAGTTTTCAGACCTGGTGTGCTGAGAAAGATCTGGCTATTGATTTACCAAAATGGAGCTAAATCAGGCTCTCCATCAGTTTTATGCCACTGTGAAAAACAGGAAAGGTGAACCCTATGGTTTCAGCAGTTATGTTGGCCTACATGCGGGGCTTAACCGGTATATGGCAACCGTTCTGCCAAATCTCGCTGAAGAACTGCATTGCTTGGCCGAAGAATGATTATTTGTTATCAATAATTTATTGCATAAATTTTGTTGCTGTGTGTTTATTTTATGAAACCTTGCCAAGTATATGTAGTAACCATTTTATAAAAGCAAAAAGCCACAAGTGGCCATGGTTTACAGTGATTTTAAAATCACTGTAAACCATGGCCACTTGTGGCTTATTGCTTTAATAAAAAACCCTAAAGAAAACACTTACCTTCAGTGGAACCAAAATACTTTACACAACTCCTGTAGAAAATGCTCATCTGCAAAGGGAACACAGATGTAATACATAAATGACATGTACTGACATTAATAACTCAAACTAATTTTTCAGTTTTACACAGTATAATTGTACAGTTTCACTGTATTAATTATAAAGTTACTTGCTTATTTCCCAGGGAAAAAAACAACATGACATAGATGCAATATGTCTAGACAAAGTTTTATGTGCTTTCAGCTTGCTGCACACTTCACATTACACATTATGCATTTCAACAATGGGGAGTCCTTCAGTTAGGGACATCTTGTACTTTCAGCCAGCTGCTTGGTGGTTTGTAAGAACAGTATATTGTGGCAGACAAATACCTATAACTAACTTGATCTTGGTGCCTAATTTTCATTATTTGCATCTGGTATTAACACCTTTTCTCATGTAATATAAATCCAAACTTTTTTGGAAGAAGCAAGAAGCAAGTAGGGAAACTGAACCTTTTAAAATAAAAGAACTACTGCCACTTAAAAAAAATGAAAGGTTTGTTACTTTCCTCTATACAAAGTTAATTGTAAAAAGAACAAAAATAAAAATGTCTACAATCTTATTTTGCTACTTAGCTCAGGTGATAAAAATGTAATAAGATTGATAAATTATGTACAGAAAGTTCTGTAGCTGACCAATTCTCACTAAGACAGAAAACTAACACTCAATAGAAAAAATCATCCCATCTCTCTCATCTAGAGAGGTCAGAGTGCAGGGTCCAATGCCTTTGCAGGCATTCTGCTGTATTGTATATCATACCAGATAGACAGCTCAGTGTGAAGTAAGCAGTAAGCTTGTCTTTTTGTTGGTGATTAAAAGAAGGTAACTATAGGCTCAGGGGCTTATCTCGTTACTGAGCAGCTTCAAGGTTAATACTATCCCTATCATTTATTTAATGTAGAGATCCTTTGTTGTTTCAGTGGCCCTTTATTCATTTCACATTGCAAGCCCAGAGTGATGCTTTCCAACTGACAAGGCCATATTCTAAATGTGGACCATGGCCATCTGCACTTGGTGGGAATAGAGAATCAATCATTTTCTGTGGAGAGGTGAAAGGTGTCCATGGCCTCCACCACATAGACTAATGCTGCCTCAAAACCTACACTGCCAACACAGAGCCAGTTACTTCTGACAAGTCCTAGGAGGGCACATTTGTGCATTCACTTTTAAGCTCCTACAAATTAAACCAAGGCACACACAGTAACCTATGCTCACACA
Organism: Thunnus albacares; assembly: GCF_914725855.1. Classification (NCBI taxonomy): domain Eukaryota; kingdom Metazoa; phylum Chordata; class Actinopteri; order Scombriformes; family Scombridae; genus Thunnus; species Thunnus albacares. The sequence goes on from NC_058106.1 coordinate 27,128,050, forward strand.
CACTCTGGTCACAGCTCGAGCCGCTAGCCCTAGCAGAAACCATAATTATTAAGCTGTGTTACACCAGGCATATGATATGCAATTGCATTTTACTTTTAAAAGAAGAAAGTAAGTCTTATGATAACAAAAAAAAAAAAAAATCCCCGGCACACTGGATGTATGCCAGGTACCGTATGTGAACAAACAATCAAGATCAAGTGGAGTGAGCATCTACACAATGTCTTGATTTGAAGGAAATGTTCTGCATTAGCTTGTGAAGCCACAAGCGCTTGAAAAGCCCCTTCTAACATGAGAGGTGAGCATTTCCTCTCAAATAAACACCTCACGAGATACTTCACAGTGTCTTGAAAAAGGAAATATTACTCAATGTGCTTGCTTATGTGGAGCATATTCATTGCAGCTGTTTTAGCAGTGGACAGCATTCTGCTCTCAAAGAACATCGGGCAGGTCACCCAACAACACACGTCCACTGCTCTGGATACACTGTGCATACTCTTGCTCTACCACTATCGTCTTCCACAGACTCTGAGAAGCCTGCTGGGCTCACTCTGAAGCAGTAATGTTACCTGTAAAACAATGTTACCATATAGTTGATTCCATCATCATCTAGTAATGTCAATGGATGGTGTGGTAGATTGCACTTTTGTTCATTTGTAGATCATGTATGCCGACAGCTGATTTTATATTCTCAATCCACCATCTTCTCTCTGTTAAAACATGACACACTAGATCATCATTGTAATTTATGCTGCCAGACTCCATTGCTGTGTTTCTTTGTTTACATGTCTTCTGCTGCTCCTGTTGCTTCGCATTTCTGTGCCTTGCTTTCATTGCCACCTTGGAAAACTGAGACTTTTGAGTTGAGAATCTTCCTCATAAAGATTGCACCCTTTCCTTCATCTTCCAGGGAGGGCCTAAAGGTGAATAATGTGGGCTTGTGGCTTGGAGGTCACTGGTTTGATCCCTAGACCAGTAGGATAAATCTGCCTTGCCTATGTCTCATTACCACTACTGAGGTGCACTTGAACAAGGCACTTACCCCCAAACTAAACTCCATAGGGTTGCTCAGTTTCTAAAAGATCAGATCATGGTTTTAGTGGGCAGTATATTTGTGTATGCAAAGCTGCAAGTGTGAGATGGTGAAATAGTAGTGGGTTATGAGGGAGAGACTGCTTTTGTTCTTCAAGGCCCATGAGAGAGAGAGTGAATGCGAGAGATCTTGGGTAGGTTGCTGTGTGCTTTCTGTTTATTTTTCTATTTTCTTTTACTTTATTTCTTATTTGTGGCATTCTGAACTAAGTCTGTATATGGGAAGCACATTTATAACCCAAGCGGCTAATAAGTTTGTTGGATTTACTAGCCAATCACACATTTACCATCATTTGCGGATCAATGGTGATTGATTGATATACCACCAATAAACCATAAGCTGTAATTTTAAATTTAGTATACATTATTGGGATGACCTGTAACAGTGAAACACATTATTTCACATTATTTTCCAATCAGTTATACTGGAGGAAAATTAATATTATCATTCAGCCTGGTATCACCAAATGGTCCAATTTCATGAGTCATTTTGTGTTATCACTACGCATTTTGCGCTTTTTGTGTGTCATTTAACACCGTTTAGTCCCTATAAACCTTTATTGCAACCAGTGGAGGCTGGTCCATAGAGGCAGAGGAGGTTGATCCTCCTCTATTTTTTGAGAGGCAAAAGGGAGATCAAAATATAAAAAAGAATATTTGGTTGAAATAAACCATTACAAATCTCAGTATTATTTATAAAGTATTTTTTCTCTCTTCTTTGGAAAAAATCCATTACTGAAATTCTGTTTAAAATGCTTCAACAGCGACACCTGCAGGGCGGGAGGAGAAAGAGCAGTGTGTGTGAAGTGGTGGGGGGAGGGCAATTGGTGGAGGTGGAGTGGGGGACAGAGTGCCTACTGTCCTCCTAAGCTCGAGATCTCTTACATTGGACTTAATGTATTTCTTTTTTTTTTCATGTTAATCCGTGATTGGCCATGACGTTCCAAGGGAGGCTGTCCTCCCTTACCAATCAACAACCAGAATGCAATATTGACATCGAGTTGGTCCAATGATAATTTCCAGAATTCATCTTCAATTCTCTCCACTGTAAAGCAGAGTAGCAGCAGTGGATAGCTCCTTGCTTAACCAATGCAACAGCTAGCTTGTTGTAGCAGCCTGAAGGACTCTTTATACATCCATGGAAGGACTATTAAGGACTGTTGTTAAGCTAACGGGAGAAATTATCTGGACTGGGCAGCGCAGCAGCAGCAGGACACTGCCGGGGAGGCTGGAGAGAGAAGCAACCAGAGAAACAACCAGGAGTGTTAGCTTGTTTGTCATTGTTGCTAATTATATCAGACTGGTTAAGCAGCAGCCATAAAGTTCTGTTAACTAAAATACAAGATTACTAACAGCTACAAATGGGCGTTATGACATGAATACTTCATCTCCATGAAAGAAAGAAGACGTCAGATAACGTGAGTCAGATACAGCTTCTCTCCCTCTGTCTCTTTGGTCGCTAATTTCATCTCTGATGGTTAAATGTCTCTGTGTGGCTTTTTTGTGTTTTTTTATCTCCTGAACAAGAATGCAGCAGAGATCATATAATGTGTTGTGGGTAAGGTTAGTTTGCTTGTTGAAGTTACAGTGAGCTGTCTGGACTCACTCATTAATTTGTTTTTAATTGAGTGGTTGTTCAGTCACCTGTTGATGTGTGATTAGTGAATGAGTGTGCAGGAGGTCTGGCTGCTTGCTTCTGACACTTTCTTTAGTTCGTTTTTAAGCCGAGCTGTATATTGAGTAATAAGCTTAAAGTAACTAGAATAACAAGTGTTAACTAGTGGTGTAACAGAATGTAGTTGATCCGTGATCCATATGGATCGAACCCCATGGTTCGGCAGGCATATGAACTGCGGATTAATTGCAAAATTTAATGTCTCATTTAAGACAAAGTAAACAAACTGCTCTAAGTACAAGTCATGGACATACAGCGTGTCGCTAACAGGGATTTTGAAGAGCAATGATCAAACCAGCATCTAATGGTCCGATGTGACATTTGAGTTGTGTTTACCTGCTGTTTAATGTGCTGCAGCTGAGCAGCTAATTAGCATCTAGCTGCTAACTGACGTTAGCGGTGAATGTTTGTTATCATCAAGTTTTGATGATGTGGACAGAGGCTGTTTCATTCACTGTTTAAAAGATGAAGGTATCATGCCTCATATTGCAATAACTGAGCATTGAATATTTTATATATTTTATTTTATTTTATTTTATTTAAACATTGGATATCTTAAATGTTGTTTTCATTTAAGACCATGGGCAAAAGTTCCTTGCTGTTTCTGGCTGTAAGTGTGTAACAGAATAAATGGAAAACAAAGTTTTATTTGTCTCCCCCTTTTTTTCGCTGATCCTAATAACGATCTGATCCGTGACTCAAATCCATGATACGATCCGTACTGTGAGTTTTGTGTTCATGTTAATACCCCTAGTGTTAAAATGTCAGCTTTGTAGATTATATTTTGTATGTCGTGCACATAGATAAGAGTGTGTAAGTCATGTATTTGATACATTCATTAATACTTTCTGATGTGAACCTACACTTTTAGATCTGTGAATGTTTTTAGTGTTCAATCTTTCTTGTATTCAGTACTGATCTGACCCTGTATCATATTTTAAGCTTTAAAAATATATAGGAAACATGTGTAAATCATGTGATATGTTGTCTGTTTTTGATGAGAACATAAATTTGTTGTCACAATAGAACAGTACTATAAATTTGAATTTCACTTTGTTGGTAAAATGACACATTTGAACCACTCTATGGCTAAAATGAGCACTTCTTTGTTTAGAGACAATATGTATATGCTAAATGTATTTAAAGAAGCAGTCTTTTCACCACACACCACACAATTGCCCGCCACCCCTCCAATTTCATCAGGTGGGACAATGATATAGTTTGATGCGGTTTGTTGTAAGATTCCATGTTGGTTTTCCTCCTGTCCTCCCCAATTTTGTGAGTCACCAGCTGCCACTGATTGCAACCCAGTATCACGGCAGTCCATGTCACATGACTGTCAAGTTTCTATCTACAAAAAAAAAAGAAAGGCTAACATTCCTTTTAAAATCCAATATTTTGAGATAGTTTTGGCATTAAAATGCATTTTGATAATGTTTCTAGTGAGAAACGAGCATTTTATTTTCATAGTCTTCGTTCAGTGAATGTATATGATCTTTAGTTTGTCAGTTATTGTGGAGATTTTTTCAAGTTTTCTATTGTTGCTATGGTGGTTGCTGATTTGGAGCACAGATGAAAATGCATTCATCTAGGTATTGTAATACCCCAAGTTCCAACTTTGCTTTTTTATGGAGGGTACCTTTTCTAAGCCTTTATGACTTGTAAAGAATGTTCTGATATACGATACACCTTCTACACAATAAGCACCAAAACAATAAAATCAAAATACAATTGGAAAACAAAGGGAGAAGAAAGTTAAAGGAAGTGTCGGAAGTTCAAAGAAAGATGGTTTTATTATTTCTGCTTGGATATCCTGGTGTGAATTTGCCAGAGACATTTGTCTGAAGTAATAGCTTTGTCAGTTATGTCATTGACTCACCATGGGAGACAGTCAAGGAGGGATTACATTTTTGGGCACTCTATCATTACAATTCGAGAACTGCTGACTTGGATATTAGCTCCCAATAGGGAACAATGCTTCCATACCCTCCCACAGAGCATACTGTGAATATTTCACAAAAAAAGGAATGAGATATAAATGAAACCAAACAATCCTTTGGTGTTTACATGAAAAAACATGTTGGAATGTCAAGGTTTCAAACAAGAGAGACTTGTTTTGTTCCCTTCTCCCTCCTAGATGCTTTGAGTGATTCATCCCCTGTTGAGCCACAGTGCTCCAAACTGAGTCTCATTTTGAAAGGCACTCTGTGCATCTTCTGTTGTCTAAGCCAAACAAACCCATTGTGACTATAAATGAAAGTAAATTTCATGTTTGGTTGACAAAGTTTATCAAATATGTGAGTCGTAGACCCACATGAAGGTCAAATACCTGAAGTCATTTTCAAATATGCAGTAATAATTGCAGTAACCCTTGTTACAGTGTTGCTGTGTGCTTCAGTGTTGCCTCTGCCCTATTTTTAGGCTCTATTTTGATATTTTAGACCCAATTTCATCCTGTTTATATATGCTCCCAGTGGGCTCTATTAAAACAACAACAACAACAACAAAAATCCATATATCCATCTCCTACTGACCACATGCAGCTGTACTCTCCATTGAAATTGGATGATCCATGTTGCTTGAAGTCTCTACTCTTGAGGATGTTAAACACTGGATTGTTAAAAGATTTCTGATGGTAAATGAGAGTAAACCAGAGGTCCTCATCTTTGTAACTAAAGTCTATTACTGTCTAAACAACATTCTGATACCCCTGTCTTCCAATGTCAAAACTCAGGCAAAGAATTTAGGTCATTTTTGATTCTAGCCTAAAACTGACATATCAACTTGATCAACTTGATAGTGCTGGCATATCCCATTTTATATCTACTGCAAAATTAAAATCATTCCTCTCGTCTAGGGATTTGGAGATCATAGTACATGCTTTAATCCCCTCTTTTCTTGATTATTGTAATTCTCTTTATGTGGGAGTCAGCCAGTCAGCCTTGTCTCGCCTGCAGCATTTCCAAAATGCAGCAACAAGACTCCTCACACAGAGGTGAGAACATACTTCTTCTCCAGAAGTGTCAGAGCTAGCCTAATGAATGCATCAACAGCCTCTAGCCGCTGCTGAGCTCTTTATGCACTCAGTGATTTTTTCGCACTTATCGTACTGTGCTACAAGCTGGTCCCAGGCAGGAGTGACTACACTAAAACCATTACATACTCTTTACAAACGATTTGTGAAAATTCTTGTTAAAAAACCAAGGAGCTACCATCATTGTACCATCATTCAAAAGTATACTTTATTGACCTTTGACAGTTTTCTTTTTTTTGCAGATATGTACCTGATGTATAAATTAATTCATGATCTTGCACCACCACCACTTAAACAATGTGAGTGATTCTGCAGGAACAATGCTAGGGAGACCAGGACATCAGTTAGAGGTGACTGCTCGGCTAAATTTAGGAAAACTGCCTTCGGACAATCAGCATATTCACTCAGAGTAGCAGATAAATGGGACTCAATTCCCACCCATATCAGAGAATGCACAAGCTTCAGTATTTTTAAAACAACACTTAAAGCATGGCTCAAGAGAAACCAATCATGTGATCACTGATCTAAACCTTTGAATGGAACCAACTGTTTTCCAACATGAAGTGTATGTAATGTATATTTTATATGATGTTGCTTTATATGTGATGTACTTCTTGTGAATTGTGCTAATTGTATTGTTTTTAATTGCATTGTATTGTTTGTTTGTTTTAATGTTTTTTAATGTTTATTTTTAATACCTTCCTGTGCAGGGACTACAGATGAAAATTAGCTACTGTATATAGCTAACTCTGGCCCAATGGTTGTGTGGGCTTGGCCCCTTTTAAATAAACTAACAAACTGAAAACTAAAACTAAATTCTACCAGCCTCGCTTCACTGGCTACCAAACACTGAATTGATTTTGAGATTCTTTTATTTCTCCTTAAAGCACTGAAAGGATTGGCAGCAGTTTATATTGCAGAACTTTTCAGCACCTATTTCACCTTCAGGCTCCTCAGATGCCCTGGACAATCACTCCTCTTCATTGTTTTCTTCCAGTTGAAATCCAAAGGTGATCTATTATTTTACATTGTTGTCTACAGACTTTTGAGCAGTTTACCCCTCATTTTCTGATCTTCCCCTTCTATTGGTATTTAAATCTTAATTTGACTTATTTTCATTTATTTAATTGCATTTTTAACTTCTGTGTAAATACACTTTGGTTAACAGTTGTTTTTGAAACTATGAAACCAAACTATGAAATTTAGGAACAATCCCAGAGGGAATAAGTGCAGCCCATTCTCATTTTACTGTTTTTTCATAAACTTTTCTTTTTAGCACACTTACCTTTCTCTGAGCAATTAATCTGTTTCTGGATGGTGTGTTGATTAGCTTTGTGTGCCTGTAAGCACTTTTTCTTTGTCTGTTCAGCAATGGTGGTTATTGCTGTTAATGCTTATAACCCACTTCTTCTTTTATTTATTCCAGACAAGCCACTGCTACAGTTTATGTTAATGTTAATGCATCACTAACAGCTTCCTTGTTTAGAGCAGCAAATCTGAAAGCTTTGTTGAATAAGGGAAAGATTGAATCACTATTGTGTGATATCACCTCAGAAAAGGAAATGCATGCTTATATAATCATGTTTATTTAATTGAATAATATTTATTTTCTTATATTTGTAATTAAGTAACAAAATTGTTATTAATGACATTTAAATCTTAGTGATTTACTAGTGAATATTAAAAATGCTAGTATCATTTGTACATCCTCAGCTGAAAGTAACAATTCTATGTAATTACATTTATTTTGTTTGTTTGTTTTTGCTTGACCGCTGAGACAGCCAATTAAGACCACCAGTTGTCACCCTCTGACTGAGGCTGCATTGTTAATAATAGCAGGAGGTTTTGGCCCTTTTCTTTAGCTTTACCTCTGGAAGTGAGTGATATACTTTAAGATTTAACTTATAAGTTGTAGATGGAATGCCAGTAATATTACAACATCTTTGATGTTCCATGAAAAGAAGAATGTTTGCCAAAGAAATTTTTGCAGGTATCCCCTGGTTCTTACAAAGAGTATTTCCTATATGGTTTCCTAGTCCCACAGAGTTCAGATGTGTTGTGGCAGGAGAGATTGGACTGACTGTGGGGTGTATGCCTGAATACATCAAATATGTTGCAAGTAGGCACTGATGACTTGGTGTTCCACAACAATTTTTACTTCATTTAAGAGACAGGTGAGACATGCAGAGAGGAAGAAGGGAAAGGAGAGGCAGAAACAAGGCTTTACCTCCAGCTACAGAATACCATGCCATATTTTGTTTCCAACAATGTCATACAAGGATTAACTTATGATTATAATTGTGGGTGCGCATTTTCCAAAATTGCAGCTATTTTTGATTTTTAAATAGATTAGTATTTCTAGCTTTTACAATTACCCTGGTTGAGAAACTGTTACATTTTGCTGACCTTGTTTTTTGGTTTTCCATTTATATAAAAAAATAATGCTGTGTAGTTACAAAGCAGTTGACTGGTAGTTGGATCTCTTCTACAGCTTAGATGGGCATGAAACTCTCCCCCCGTTCAATCATCAGTACAAATAATGAACAAATGCATTAGAAAATATTTGGGTCTTTGATAAAAGTCAAAGATACAAGCCTGTGTGCATAAAGATGATGAGACGTTAACTATGGTGCATTTTGGTAAGAAATTTACTGTGGGCAGAAGCTAAATATTATGCTTTTGAGGAAACTGACAATAACATCAGAAGTTTAATTAAATTTACTTTTGGGTTCTGAGTCAATTTTGGATGAATTCAGTAATTATGACACAGAGTTTTGTTCACAACTGCCACAATGAAACTCTGATTCATGCCTCTGACTGGATTATTCTCAATAGCAACAGTAGCCGAGGGACATGGGTACTGTAGGATTTAGAGACATCCAAACTGACCAATAGAACTTGATTTCTCAGTGCCTTACTTTACATAATGACCATAACATAAACCTATAGTATTGTAACCTCCAAAGTCCTCCCAATTCAACTCCAACATAAGACGTAGAAGCATTTTCTGATCTGACACCTCAACTGGAAGGGCATAATTTGTCTGTGCCCTCCAAACCACTACAAATCATAGTTGAAAAGTTGAAAAGCACTATGATTAAGGTTTACGTTAATGTTAAGGTTTCTATGTTGAGTAACACTGGGCCTCATGCATGAATGTTTTCTTATTTTATATTTGTTCTTGTACAAAGCAATAAGAGGAAAATAAGAAAATCCTACATGGTGTTCAACATACTCTCTTAACTGCCTGAACTTGTCATAAATCACTTGTTTCAGCCTGATTAATACTACCTGTTCATGAGCAAATGTGCGTTTGTGAGATGTGATCATTAGCATAATCCATGCCTGAAAAAATGCCATATAAGTCTCCATGTTCCACTCTGTTGGTGGGTGAGTTTCATTCACAAAAAGCTCCCAAAGAGTAAAAACACTGCACAGCTTCAAGTCCTGCTTTCAGAAATCAGAAGACAAACACATAACAAATTTAGGAGTGACAGTAGAAGACCCGAAACAATTAGAAAATGTGAATCCAGCTAACATGTCATCAGAACAGCTCTGCACTGTGACAGAAATAAGGAGGAAATTATTTGACGTGAAGTTAGATGCTAAAAAAAAATCTTTCTGAAGTAAAGTGCTCCGTGATGAGAGACAGTCATGTGACAGTCACAGAGATATTGGAGGAGAGAATATTATAGTCTACAGGTGATGTTACACTGTCAGCTCCAACACAACATGATACTGGACAGAGACCTGCAGAGAGACAGAGGCAGCTGTCAGACTGAGAGAAGTTTCCAACAACTACTGAAATGTAGAAGTTGCTGTGCCAAAATATGTTTGTTTTACTTATATATTACAGTTCTTGTTAATTTCAGTATCATATTTAAACTCAAAATTAATTCAGATTAGGGTATTATAATTGTAAGTAAAACAAGTGTTTCTCCCCCAGTGATGAAAGTCAGAGATTATCTATTCATGACACATAAGACAGGTCTGGACCACTTGTAAGTTTCATTCACACTTAAGAGAAAATTACAAGAAAAGTGATGAATGCCGCAAATATTTTTAAATCACTCGTACATGCATTTTAAGAACGAATATTTTCATATGAGTGCATGAGGCCCATTGAGAATATAAATAAGAGAAAATCTGAAATGGAAATTCACAGTGGGGAAAAAATAATTCCAACCAAACATGCGACTCCTCCCACTTTACAACTCTAGCTGCCAACTCTGGCAGCCATATTTTCTGATAGGGAGGGAGTTCCCTGCTGTGTCTGCTGTGAACTAGATCTAGGCAACTCCAACAGAAATAGAGCATTCCAAAGTCCGTCACTAGAAAGTGAAACTTGTCACAGATCTGATACATCATAGTTACTGAGTTATATGTGCATGTTTAGCTGTTATATGTGCATTGGCAGTGGAGATATACATTATTTTGTCCATCATAGTCAGTCTACTTTGCTTTCAAACTTCAGTCTTGTTTTGTTGAGGCAATATGCCAGCTGGGTAGTAGTGGTGACATTCAGCATGTTTTAGAGGCTATCTCATGTAACGTTACCTCCCTGCATACACTAAGATGAATAAGGTATCTAAATCAAGAAGGAATCAATAAGGAATGTAATTCAGCCACAGTAGCATCAAGTACTGCATCGTAGTTTGCAGTCAATGATAGATGTTGCCCATAACCTAAACTGGAATTATGTCAATTGAGGACAAAGTAGGTCGAGCAGACAATGACTGCTGTGGCTATTCATCACTTGCTGCAGCTCCAGGGATGTAGCATAGTAGTAGCCCCTGTTTACATCAGCCATCTGTTGAGCTATAAATGGACACTTTACGCTGCACACATGGAGAATATTTCCATCAATTTAATTTTAACACATATTATGTAATGTTCTAAGTATTTTTGAATTGATTATATTAACAACACTTGTATATACCTATACAGTATAATACCCCTATATTAACCATGATAATTTATTTCCTAATTAATTTAGATAGCGCAGTATAATGTTGTAATGTTGAAGTACAAATGGCTAGTGTCTCTATCGAGCTGGCAATTGTCTTCTTTTTTTTCCTAATTAATCTTGCTGAGCTTAAAATAGATATAGAAGACCTGCACTGTGTTGGTGTTGTGTTGTCTGTAGTTGGGGATGGTCCAAATTACTGTGCCGGTTGAGGGGCTGAGCATGGTACCCACACCAATTCGGGCGCCATTTCCTCTGCAACTGTGTGCATGCTGTCGGCAAGACAACCGTGCAGTTGGCCTGAGACATACTGTGCATGCAGTCCCCAAATCATGTGCATTTCTGTGATGTTATAATTACCCACAAAACAACCTATTTCTCAAATTAATACATATATACTGTACATATAATATTAATTACTGCACTGGGCCACAGGCGCAGCATAACATTGCAAGTCAAGCCACAAGTTAAAAGTTTTTCCTCAAGTATAAGCCACTATTTTATTCATGAGAATGTTCTCAAGAGCTATCTATAATAAATGTTGAAGCCATGGCCTTTTTGCTATGAGTTTTTGACATGAAAGAAGGGTACCTGTAAACCAATGTAAGATTGATACAAAAAGACATCTGGAGTGCCTTCAAAGAAAACCCTGCATCCTATTTATTACACCTGTGCACACAGATTTACTTCCAACATTGACTTCAAAGTTTACAGATCAACATTTCAGGGCACCTGGCAGGTTCAAACTTGTTCCTCTGAATTGTTACATATTTGTAAAGTAATATGAAGTTTGTATTACATGCTTTTTGCTCACTTTTCTATGGCAAGGTAAAACCATTACATAAGGAATGTTGCAAATAAAATGTCAGTTTCAAAATGGTCTTACTTTTTTGAAAACTGTGATTACAGGTAATCTCCCCCAAATGATGTCAAAAGGCCATTTGCTATTTTTCATAAGTGAATTTTTCTATTCTCTTGATTGTGCAAGTGTTCTACAGTACTGTAATTAAATGATGGCAAGTCAAGGCTGAAAGTCAATACATGACACAGAGTGATAGTGTTCTGAGGCTTTATCTGTAGATTCCAACCTTTCCAAGGTCACAGATTAACACTCATAATGTGGATTATGACAGATAGATAGATCTCTTTCAGTTACTCCTTGAAATTTAATTAATTTCTCATTGCATTAATTTTACAAACCATTGTACACATAAGCATTATGTTACCGTTTTATGGCCTCTAGTTTCAAGTTTATGCTGTTCTGTGCTGAATAACAGAAATGCAATAAACCTCTTCACTTTGTTTTCTGTGTTGTGATTTGATTTGATTTGTTTGTTTGTTTGTTTGTTTATTCAGATCCCCATTAGGCATTGTATTGTAACAGTGGCTACTCTTCCTGGGGTTCCCATAAGTATTTTTAACAATACTTCAATAACAGAAATACATCAATACACATCTGTAACATTCATACTCACAATAAGACTCACAATGTATACCACAACCACTTACACACAATCACCAACACCAACTCAAAGACTGTCTAATATATGTGATAGCTCTATATAATAATTTAATCTCTTAAATAATTGAGAAAATAAATCACTCAGCAATTCATCCACTAAATCACAAATAAAAGTGGGATGGATTGTTCTCTACATCCAACCAAATCTTCAAAAACAGAAAAAAAACAATATAATATTCTATAGTACTCCTTATATGAACAAAAACAATCTTAACTGCCACCATTGCTCAATAATTAACTGTATTCTGCATTAAACTAGTTCTATGTGGAGGCAACAGAAAATGACCCTCTAATAACTGTCGAGTAGAATAATGATGTCTGTCTAAAAAAAATGATAGGGTACTATAAGGTATTTCTGGGGTTTTAGTTATGAAGTGATTTTTAATAAAGCACACTAGAGAATAATGCAACCTGCTTTACACTTAACCAAGCCAAATGATTATTCATGGTACTTACTCTTGCTTGATATGGGTAGTGAAGAGCAATGTGAGTTGCTTTGTTTTGCGCTACCTGTAACCTGTTCAAATTACTTTCTGTTGTGTTGAACCAAATCACTGAACAATAATCCAACGGTGATAACATTAATGCTTGCACTAATTGTTTGGTTAATAGCTAGGCATGAATTTTCTGCAGTGTTTTATAGCAGCCATGCCTCCGGCTGTTTTTACCGACATTTGATCAATTTGGCTGTTCCAAGATAATGTGAACAATGATCCCCAATAACTTCTGCATCTGTTACTTGTTCAATATCTATATCTCCTATAGTTAAGTGTAAAATTGATACTACTTTTAATGAATATTAATAAATTTTGCCTATACTATAATAAGAACCAATTTGTTTACCGTTACCCACTCCCATCTGGACAAGGCAGACAGCACCGTAAGAATTATGTTTTTTGATTTTACAAGTACTTTTAACACTATCCAGCCTGTACTCCTTGGAGATAAACTACAGACAATCCAAGTGGATGGGCCCCTGGTGAGCTGGATTATAGGAGATAGAGTACAAGGAACTAATCAGTGACTTTGTGGTGTTGTGCAACCAGACCAGCATGACAAATGCTGCACTAAAATCCAACAATACAGCACCATCAACTTTTTCCTCATCAATTTCTTTCATCCATTCATCGGCCATCTGAGTAAATGCTGTATTTGTAGAATGCCCCTTTTCATTCCATTCATCCTATTTTCATCCTATTCAAATAATTTTTAAAGAAATACTTTTGGATTTGCTCATATACTATTCTCTCCACAATTTTACTCAAAGACTGTAGTAGGCTTATTGGTCGACTATCTTTTACCTGAGAATGGTAGAGAACCATTTTCAGCTAGTGGAACAATCTTGGGTATTTTCCATTCTGAAGGACAAACACATTTTTCTAAACTTAAATTAATGATGTAAGAAATAGGCAGAGCAATCAATTCTGCTACAGGTTTCAGAAGATTCACATCAAGGTTATCAACACCTGAAGGTTTTTCCTTACTTGCTCAGAATAATTTCTCTATTGTACCAATACTAACCTTTTAAAATTTAAACTTACATGATTTATTACTCATTATTCTGTCTTTTATTAACCTGCTAGAAAGCCTATCTTCATATCTGAGATCCATACCATCACACAAATCCTGAATTTTATTACTGAAATAATAACTTAAATAATAGAACATCCATTGGTTTAGTAATTTTCCATCTGCTTCCAAAAAGGATGGTGTTGGCTTAACTCTTCCCATTAATTCAGTGAGTGCATTCCATATTTTTTCTCTGTCTGATTTGGAATCTTTAATTCTATTTCAATAGTTGATAGTTCATGTTGTTCAATTTTGTTACATAATTCCTTCATTTACAGTATATTCTCCACTGTAATGCATCACCCAGTTTGGTTGCTTCTGCCTTGGCTCAGTTTCTTTGCACCATGTATGCTCTGAGCTCTTGGTCCAGCCATAGAGCCATAACATTTCTCACAGTTTGCTTTCTTACAGGTGCATGATTGTCAATAATTGGCATTAACAAGTTAGTAAAAACATCTTAAGACAACACAACTACACAACTTTTAACCAGTCAATATTTCTTACTTCATCATAGTATTATTTTCATTAAAATATTTGAACATCCTCTTTAATAGTATTTTCTGACCAGATTTTGGAACTTTAGTCCTCCTTCCAATTACAATTAGATTTTTACTTCTGCAGCCAACTGGAATTGATATTGCTTTTGAGCACAACTCAGTGACACTTGTAAAAATTAGATCAATACAAGGCGATGATTTTGAACCATCAGCTCTGAAACATATTCTTGTTGGTTTTGTAATAACTTGTGACAAATTACATGTATCTGCAAGAGAAAGCAACTTATTTCTGAGTGCACAACACCTTGAATTCTAATCAATATTTAAGTCACCCAGGAAGTAAATCTCATTATTTATATCACTTACCATATCTAACATTTCACATATTTGATCCAGATACACTGTAGTTGCATTTGGTGTTCTATAACAGCACCCAGTAAATACTGGGTTTAGATAAGGTAGTAGAACTTGTAACCAGATTACTTCAATTCCTATACTTCTTAAGATTGTCCCTAACTCTTACTGGTATTTGGCTATGAACATAAATTGCTACTCCACCTCAATTTGCATTCCTATCTTGTCTGTAAATATTATACCCATCTATGTTCAATAAAGAACTGTTTATTGTTGAATCTAAATGTGTTTCTGAGATTGCCAATATGTCATTCCTATCTTGTCTGTAAATATTATACCCATCTATGTTCAATAAAGAACTGTTTATTGTTGAATCTAAACGTGTTTCTGAGATTGCCAATATGTAATTTCTATTCTATAAGAATTTCTGAAATGTCCTGATTTTATTTCTTAAACTGCAAATATTCAAATGAGCTATTTTTAATCCCTTTTCAGGTAATGTGGACTTACTTTGCATCATAAATTTCTTCAATCAACATAAAATATGTATTTCATCACTTTCAGAGCTATCACACCAGCAACAGAAAAAGCAACTAAAAACATACAAACACATATACACAAAGTATAATACAACCACAAAGTCACTCTCATACACACACATGTGCATACCCATTTCACCCCCATTGCAAAATTACATATACAGTTGAAACTTGAAACTATGACATCTCATTTCATAATTCATAGGTTTCCTTTGGCTGCTAATCCACTTGCTTCTAAGGGCCTACTTAGTCCTGAACAACTGAAAATCAGATCCATTTCGACTCAAATTCAACATTCACAACAAAACTACTAAACAAATTCTTTGTCATATAGTCAGTTCTTGCAGTTCATTCCCTTATTCACTTATGTCTATACCTGTTGATAGTCAAGTGCAGTCCTTTTTACCTGATCTTCTGCAGCCCTGGTTCAATCACCTCTTTCCAATAAGCCTCTGCTTCTTAATGATCCGTGAATCTTTTTGTCTTTCCCTGAAAGTTATAATCAATGTAGCTGGATGAACGATCCCATGCTTCACTCCTGAGCTCTTACTTCATGAAAACGGGCCCTTTTTTAGCCATATCTGACATGACATCAGGTCATGAAAATCCGTAGTCTCATTCCATGAACCTCCAGCATCCTGTTTCCAGATTTCACCACAGGTCAGACTGCATGAGCATTCTCCACCCCTTCTTCCATCAGGAGTTTGTCTTTGAACAACTACCTTAAAGAGTGAGGTCATGTAACTTGTAGGATTTCCCTTTTTGACGTCTGTAGTTAGACCAAACAATGGTAATTTATGTTTTCTGTCGTGGCCTTTTAGCCGCTCAGCTTTTTTTTTGTTCATCATTCTCCTTGCGGAGTAGCTCATTTGCTGTCTAAAATTTTGTAATCTGACTATCCATATTCTGAATGCTCCTTCAACATCTCCGATTTCACAGCTGCACACAAATATGTCCTCCTTAAGAGTGTTTCTCTCTTGCAATTTGTCTATCACCACACTGATTTCTTCTTCTTCTTCTTGTCTTATCATGAGAATTAAAGAAGGCAATTCTTGTTGATTGTCCTCTTTACCTGCCATGTCTGTTGCAGTCACCTGTTCATCAACAGTTTTGCTTTTTCTGTCCGTACTTTTGTCTTCTTTGGAGGCATAACACGATTATCAAAATATAAGTTGAAAACAACTTTCATTCTCTGTTGATATTGTTGAATACTTGTCTCTGCCACAGACACGTTCTGTTCAAGCTTGGCATTCCCACCACGTGCTCAGCTTTGGCGAATGCTCAAAAATTTACATTTAAATTAATTTAAAGCATGTAAAATTTATGTCACAAGAAAAAACAATCCATTCACTTAAGACCTTGTAACATATGAGTTTTTTTCATTTAGTTATAACACAGTAAATACTTCATTTCTTTGTGTAATTTGTTTATAGTCTCGCATTTTAAATCTTCTATATCTAAAATGCTCACAATGACAATGCTAACAAGCTGATACTTGGCAGATATCTTCACCATCTTAATTTAGCATATTAGCATGCTAACATTTGCTAATGAACAGTAAATACAAAGTACAGCTGAGGTTGATGGGAATGTTATCAGATTTGGTATTTGGTGTTAGACTAATTTGATGGTGGTGCTGGATGAAAAGTCAAGGGATCACCAGAGATATGTCAATTCATCCTGAGGCAGACATGAATGTATAAACCAAATTTCATGGCAATTCATCCAATTGTGTGTTGTAGTTGAGACATTTCACTCAAAACCACAAATGTGAACCTCATGGTAGCGCTAGAGGAAAAGTCAGGGGATCACCAAAGTGCTTAGAAACCATTGTCTGGGAACCATGGATGTCTGTACAAAGTTTTGTGCCAGTTCATCCAGTAGATGATGAGATATTTCACTGGGTAAGTGAAAACTTTGACTTGCTGGTGGTGCAACTTAAAAAGTCAGGGAATCAACAAAATCAGTCACCTGCATCCTTTTGGGGTCCATAAATATCTGTACAAAACTTTATGACAAACCATTCATAGTTGCTGAGATAATTCAGTCCGGACCAAAGTGATGGACCAACAGATCACCTGATATTGCCATCCCTAGAGCCGTTACGCTATTACAGTAGTTAAAGGAATGTTTAATAGAAAATTTCCAAAGCTTTCAGCCACATCTTCTGGCATTCATGGAGTTTCAAGTGACCCACAGTAAATATGGAAACAACACACATGATACCGGTGGTTTGGCATTTTCAATCATTACTGCCAGTTTATCATCATGAATCTAGAGGCATCTGAGAGCTATAGATCATTAGTGGTAATTAGATCATGATAGTGGTCATGAAAATATTGAAGTGATGTGTGAAACACCACCTCATAAAGACCACTTCATTTCTTGAAAGTATGAAAAGACATAAACAAACACATACAAAAAAAAACTCGTCAAAGCAATTCCCCTACACCTTCTGTTGATTTTTGATTCAGAAAATCAATCAGATACAGGATTTCAATATGGTCGTCTTTCATTCTGGCTGCCCTGAGTTGTGGGCAAGGGCAGGTATTTCAGGAAAGCCATACTTCTTTCTGTCTTCTCCACTAATGAGACAAACGAGCAGACTCTGCTGCTGCTTGACCATGCATGCTTAAATAGGTGGCAACAGAGGGAACAGGAAGCAGAGCCTTTGAAAATCAAAAATATGTCTTTGTTCCCTAGTATTCTTCCTATATATTCCTTTTTGGAGGACAGGAGGAGGAATATAGGTGGGTGATGGATAGCTTTGTGGATTGGTGTGAGCTCAACCACCTACAGCTTGACATCACAAAGACTAAAGAACTGGTCATGGACTTCAGGAAGCCGAGGATGCCCCTGATTCCTGTCACCATCAAGGGGACTGATGATGAGGTGGTTGAGGATTATAAGTATGAGAGTATACATTGACAATAAATTGGACTGGTCTAGGAACACAGACGCAGTGTTCAAAACGGCCACGCATGTACGCATGTTCTACCACTCCGTGGTGGCGACTGTCATCTTCTATGCAGCAGTGTTCCAGGGCAGCAGAGTGAAGGCAGCTGATGCCAACAGACTTAACAAGCTCATTAAGAAGGCAGGTTCTGTTCTAGGAGTCGAACCAGAGACGCATCATGGACAATCCCTTTCACCCCCTGAATGTCCCCGTAGAAGGACATCAGAGCACACGCAGCAGAAGACTCATTGCCCCTTGGTGGAGGATTGAATGGTAAAGAAGATCCTTTCTGCTTGAAGCCATTAGACTCTGTAACTCCTCACTTTGCAGGAAGATCACCTAAAAACCCTTTTAGTAAGGACAATAACATGTAACATTTCATCATGTAACATTCTACGGGCTTAAACTGAATATGTGCAATAAGTAATTTACTTTTCACATTCAGGGCCATATCTGTAGAGGGAGCAGTATCTTCATCCCATCTGTTTTGCTTCTGCTATCAGTACTGTCATTTTATCATTTCAGTATTAATATAAATTGTCACTTCTAACCCATCACTGACAACTACCTTGTTCTATTTTGCACTGTCACATCCATGTATATAGCTGCACTGTGTAAATATTTCATTCTATTTTTATTTTTTCTTCCTCTTTATTTATTTTATTTTTATTTCTTATGCATAGTATTTAGATTTGACTAAAAAATATCTTTCTCTACCCTGTGTTTATCTTATCTTTCTGGCAAGGACATTTCATAAGAGCTTAATAGGATCAAGAACTCAAACAGTAGTATATTGTAACTGTCTTTAACCTAAACTTAGTTTATCTCATCATGACTTATCTTTATTTACAAAAACTGAAATAACACCTATGTTCTGTCAGGTGGGGGTAGTTGGAAAGTACAGTAAAGATTGATACACATTTATATTATAAATGGGTAACATTTAGCAAGTGGGGCTTAGTAAATATATAACTCATTACCCATTTGTCCAATCATCATAAATTTTGGTACAAAACATCAGTCTGTGATTGGGAATAGGTATACCAAAACATTTTGAGCCTGACCCATAGGGGGCGCCACTAATGTGTATCTGAAAACCCAATGAATAGAATTTCATCAAAAGTGGTGTGCATGCTCTAGAGGCAAGTATTAACCAAAATCTGAAGTGCCATGTTTATCAGTGCAAGTGGGCGTGGCCTGTCACATATTTGCTCATAACTCAAAATGTCTTTGAGCAATCCTGATTAAACCCAGTAGAGACATCCTGGGCTATCGCCTGAACATACACTCCAAGTTCTGTTTGAGTTGTTGTTTGAGTACGCAATTGTTGAAATGCCGCATGCATTGTAATAATGAAACAAGCGTGTTCTTGCTCTCACTCCTTTTTTAAACAGAATTAAACTAGCTGAAGTGATTTTGCTCACCTTTGTCAAGCCTGTTTTGCTTGTGGCTTTAATTTTGGCTGATTGAGCTGCTTCTTTCTGTTGAGCGTAAAAAAGGTTTGAACCTGCCAATTGCTGCTTGCAGCTATATTTCTATTTAAATTTAAGAGTAATGAGTAACACTTTAATCTTCAGTCTTGGCAATAAGGCAGCCCAGTATCCTTAGGAATTCCTTTTATATTGGACGATTGCACAGGTCACAATCTAGGTCAAATGCCAATGTTCAGTGCCAGTGGAGGGAGTACTGTGCCCTTTATGTAGTGAAGCGGAAAGAAGGGGGGTGTGGAGGACGGGATGATGGATGGGTGTGAAGCATGCTTGAGGGCTGGCTTATGATAGAAAATAACTAGTTTGTACTATGTGTTGTCTAACCACATTGCAAGGGCCAAAATGTTTATAGTGGTTCCAAATGGCCTCACTTGAAGGCGGGGTTAAAAGCCAGCCATCGTAAAGAGGGTGAGACGTGATAATCGTTGCACTTGAAAACACGAAAACTGACAGAAATAGTTGTGTAAAGAATGAAAGAAGAGAGAGAATTCCAAAGCCTGCATATTTTCTCAGTTCAACACACCTGGCTGAAGTGGGTATAAATGTCAGATTGTCAGTTTTGGAAAGTTACCAAAATTATTGGACATAACCCTTGTTCTGACGTTTAAAGGGTGAGGGGGGAGGGGGTTTCCGAAGCTGTTCAACCATCCGACAAGCACTTCTGATTAAATATAATGGTGCCTTTACTTTCTTTTTTATTCCCAGGACATATGTTGAGGAGATCCTGTTAACTTTATCTTTTCATTCAGCCCAGTTTTAATAGATGTCTTTTCAGCTGAAAACTAACAAAACCACACTTATTTGTCTGGTGTTATCAGCTGCTCTAAAAATAAGTTTGCAAGTTTGTTGACTGATCATGGTAAGTCTGAAACTAATGCTATAGAAATCTACATTACAACATACACTTTAATGAACATTTTGTAGAAGTGATAAGTGATATAGAATAAATGGTCATATATTTTAATGTCAGTCTACAACCTTGTGGTCACAGGCTGCTTTTTCTGGTAGGAAACTATGGGTCTTAAGTGTACCATCTGGTAGGGTTTTGATACTTGGCACTGTACAGGATCAGCAAACTGAAACCATGCAAGAAATATATATATATGTATATATATATATATATATATATATATATATATATATATATATATATATATATATACACACATATATATATACAGTGTTACCCTCTGGGATATACTAAATGTACTTAATTCTTCTAAAACATGGCTGGCAAAACCAGTAGCTTCAAATGTACCAATAGCTTCTTTCTCCAAAAACTGTACATGATTGGTACTGAAAAAATTCTATGCTGCAATGTAGAAATCATATGTTCATTGTGAGATTACGCCTGTAGATAATATTGTGTGCTTTTATTTTTCTCTAATATGAGCAAGAAAGTGCAACAGTCTTTTTGTCAAACATAACCAATTCTGCTGCTGTGAAATTGTGAGCTACAAACATGTTCAGAATAGCAAAAAGGCATGATACTGCCCTTGACCACATGACAGCCTCTTGTCTGTCAGAACTAGAGAGAACTTTTTTTTAATGTCAGTGGGTTGGATAAAACCACTGAAGGTAATTTTATACACCACTAATACAAAACATGTTTTTAGCTGTGTCATTCAGAATTAAGCAAGCTGTGGTGTTAGCGAGGAAAACTGGATTATGGGATATATTTTAATCTCACATGTCAACAGGTTAAAATACCTTGTAACAAGACAGGTATAAGAGGACAACAACATGGCAACCCCAAGAAAATCAATCAAGACTGCAACACAGCAGTGGAGCTTTGGTCATCCAGTATTGAAAATGGCATGAAACATTTTCTAAGCATTACATGCAAACTCACCAGGGGTGGAAAAGGTGAAAAATACGCTTCACTGGGTGTCAAGGGGTGTGTCCCCTAGGAAAGGAATGCAGAGCTGGATCCACATTGTATTAAAGTGCATTGCATCCATAAAATAAATATACATATAAGTATATATAAGTTCCAGTGTTACCCATAGGATTTTGTGAGACTGTGGTGGGTGGACCTTGGACACTCAGGGGAATGGTCCCCTGGAAGAAAACTTAAGAAGTTAAATGCATCAATCTGGTGCAATTTGAGAGCAAAATTACAAGGCTAGATCTATGAAGAACTTTGTGCTCCTGTAAACAATTTTGTGCTCTAATAAACAATTGACGCATTGGTTGAATAGATACAAATGATGATGACACGGCAAGTATAACCAAATATTATAACAATTATCTGTTCACTACTTATTTCTACTCAAAACAGGAGGGCAAAAAATTAGAGCTGCAATGATAAATCGATTAGTTGATTGACAGAAAAGATTTGGACAAAATGTGATATGAGGACTTCACATTAATTATTACCAACTATAACTATTTTGACATTGTGTTGTGTTCATTACTTGTTTCTGCTTGTTTCACAGAAGGACAAATGCAGGCTTAATATTTTGTGCCGCTGTGCTAAGAGATATTAGCTGAGCTAAAATTAAAAAAGGACCGTTTAATTACATTAACTGAGACTTCCAGAGTGTCACTGAACATGCTGTGAGCTCAGAGGCAGTAAAGCCTGTCAGTCACACCGGACTTGGGCAGTGGCTGGTGTGAGTGGCCAAAGAACCAACCACCCTGGGTAGTGGTAGAGGAGGCTGCACCACTGTCTGGTTCAAAATGAGTCCAGTCAAATTCACTACACTCAGCACCAGAGCACGAAAACAGAAATGAACCGTTTGTTTCCAATATAGCTAGTTTTGCTCTTAGATAACATTAAGATAAGACTTGGATGATTGAATGAAATACACTTGTAACATCAGCACTGAGATAAAGCTGTTGCTCTATCTTTCAGTAACTCCTTTCTTTATCAGTGAAATATGACATACTGAAGTTGCAACTTTGTGTTAACTTGGAGCTGTGTAGATAGCAGCTGCTGCTAGTAGCTAAAGCTACCCATATTTAACCTGCATGCAGCCGCAGTGGGGCTCCGGTGTTGGCAGCTGAGTGAAAACATACATGAATCATTTCACATAAACAACTAACCTTCAGACAAACTCAATAATAAACTTGCGTTTGCACCCCTGGTCCCTCTAGGATAAGGTCACACAGCTTGTTGTGGGCCTATGTCTGCCAAATACCTGATTAAATAAATTCTTAATGGTATGCCATACTAATGATTTGGTTGGGGAAATTAATTAATCAGGAAAAAAGTCCAATAAATAAAACAAACAAACAAACAAAAAAAAATGAATTATTTGGCTATAGACATTTAGACAAGTGTACTTTTCACATTTTTAAGCTATGGTATGCAAATTCTGGAAATCAAGCTGCATTTTGTTATTTGAATAAAACCTGTTACACACAATACATTCAAATATGCGCAAATATTTTTTCTGATACATTCATACCAGCCATTAAATCAGTATTGACAATGCTATCTGTAGACTATTTTCTGTTATTTTTTTGTAATTAAATAATTTATTATTATAATTTATTTTAACATGTTATTTTGAGAGGTTACACAAGATGAGAAACTTTATTTTGAATTCTTTGGCTTACTGAAAAATGTCTTTAGTTCTGCACTTACGATGACCTTGTCTGATGTTGTGCTAGACCCACACTGTCTTGATTTCTAACAGTTTGTACTTTGTATCACTTCAACTGGATTCCTGAATTATTAAGTGCCTGCAGCTGTGAAATAGCGGGTATTTCAATCTCGTCAATTCAGAATACAGAAACTGACAGATTAGAGAACTAAATAGACTTCTGGTCGTCTGGCAAATGTTTGCTTTGCTTTAATGTCTTGTGATAATGAATGAGATAAAAGTATGTGGAGCCTCACGACTCATTTTATAAGAGCTGACCATCTTCTCCAGTTTTATTGATAACAGAATGAAGGTGGTTAACACAGTGTAGTTTGTTTCTTCCATCTGGGTCAAGATAGAGTTAATGTTTAAAACATAATAAATATTTTGCCCAGTGTGAGATGGATGACAGACTGTTTGTGTGTGCATGTTTGTGAGTGTGTAATTGTCGTGTGTCTGCATGAGCTTGTGTGTTTTTGTACACTCCAAATACTGCTCAGTCTAAATTGCACACCTGAACCAAATCTGGAGTGCGAGCCGAGAAAGATGCAGATTGCTGAACTGGGAAACCAAAAACATTATTAACAGCTGGATTACCTGGGGAATCGACATTGACGTCTGGCAGCCTTGGTCCCGAATGGAGATGAACATGTGCTCCCTCTGTAGTCCGTCTGGTCTCCTTCAACAGGGGAAACTCAGCTATCCAATCAGGTGTTGACACATTCTGGCCAGCTCTTCAAACACTCTGTACCACTGAAAGTCATTTATAGTCAAACTAGTTAGTGGCTATAGTGAGCACTTTGAAAATTAGTTTCATTTGTACCTCTGCCCCTTTCTATGTTTTAATGTCCTTGCTTGTGATTTGATGTAGGCAGAGCTAAGCGTAAAACAGATTGTGTGGCTTTAAAGCCTACACTAAATTCTAAATGCATACAATAAATAAAATGCATGAGGTCAGTGTGATTTCACCAGCGCCTGCCCTTCACCTTATTGCCCACACATGCCCTATTATAGCTTTGGCTACCAGTTTAACTGCAGAACTGTAGCTCTCAACTACTCTCATTAACATCATAGTGTCTCTGCATCCGTATTTGAAATGATAAAAAATCCCAGAAACCACTTGCAATTTGCACATCTCTGATTTGCAGTAGCCAATTATGGTCAATCACTGCGCTGTTTGTGGACTAAATACAATGCAACGGTGAATGGGAAGCCATACCAACTCCCCACATGCAGCAGACAAACTCAACACCAGCGAAGTTGATTTCTTTTACACAGCAGGATTCTTAAATGTCATTGGAGCCATAGCTGGAATGCATTCATTAAATTCATAATACCATCTTCTAAAGATCACTATATTTACCAAAAGAGAAAGCACACCTATTCCATTACCACCCAGGTTATGTGTAACGCTCAGTGACTCATCATTAGTGTAATGGCAAAATCCACAGTTCATTCTACTAAAAGCAGACCGCCTGAGGTAATGTCAAACAGAAACCTGTGACGCAGGTGGGTGGTTGTTAAGTGTAATATGTGTAATCCCTACACTCCTCATAGGTACAGTACAGTAAAAATCATTGTTAGTGATAGTAGCAGAACCTATCAAAAATTGTTCTTATTCCAGCTGCAAGTGGAAATTATTCACTGCATTTTACAGTGAATAGGTTCCTCATGTGGTGAGGACTCTCCGAATACATATCAAAACGAAAATGAAGAGATACTGTAAAAGAATTACCAATAATGCTACGTTTCCCCAATGTAAAAAAAAACAGTAAATATCAATCAATCAGTCAAACTTTATTTGTATAGCAACTTTCACACAGGTTAGTGCAATTCAAAGTGCTTTACAGATGACTGATAAGCCAATAAAAAGACATAACAAATGTAAACAGTACAATCTGAGAGTTATGCTCACAAGAAAAATTTTAAAAAGATAAAATGTAATAAAACCAATAAAAAGAAATAGATAAAACAGATAAAAGACAATGGGAATAAAAAAAATAGGTAATAGGGAATACAACATTTTAAAACATGAATACAATAAAATAAATGGTTGAACAAAATAAATAATGGCCATAAAATATTCTAATCAAAAGCCAGGCTAAAGATGCAGGTTTTTGTTTAAAGATATGAACACTTTCAGAACACTCTCAGATCCTCAGGCAGACTGCTTCAATGGCTCAGAGCATAGAAGCTAACAGCTGCCTCACTATAACTTTATAGTAGACGTATGGCGTGTGTGAGCTGCAAATATTCATTTTATACTCTAATTGGATGATTTGAAGATTTTTTGCATGGAATTTTCTTCACTTTTTTGGAAAGATTTAAAGTAAAAGAAAAACTATATGAATCTCCCTTTAGTTCTAAAAATTATTATCCATAGATCAGATAACTCCCCTCTGTCTAGGACCCCAGCCATGGTATGCTGATTGCTAGTTCAACACATGCACACACACACACACACACACACACACACACACACACACACACACGCACACACACAGTATACGATATAACTTCTTTGCCTCATCCATGGGAATTCATAATTCAGGGATGCATGTTCTCATCATGATTAATAGATATAGAAATATGTAGGTTATTGTATATAATAGTTTGTAGAAATTATATTGGTCACAAAAGCAAATCTGATGTTAATCACACAATTGAACATGTATACTAGCTGACATAAATACATGTAGAGTACAGTGACACAGTCTCTCACTCTCTTTCACTCCATCACACAAAAACACAAACACTCACATACACATACCTGCTTCCAACTTTTATGGTGTCCAGTTTGTTGCATGTGTTTGGGTGTCTGTCCTCTGGAGAAGACCATCTGCTCCTTCCTATTTATTACTTCTATCCCCAGTTGTGTTCTATCCTTCTGGTGGTCTTCCACCCCCATGCCAAAGCAGACACCAATTAGAGAGTTATGCATTAGACTTTTTACTTCTTCCTGGCACTCATTATGTCATATTCACTTAGAGTTTGCTTTACTATCTTCTGCTCCTCTGAGCACTTTAAAGACTTCCACACACCCAGAAATTCTAGCAAAAGGTAAAGTGAGCAACAAGCCATTTGCCATTTAAGTGTTTCCCTCTTTGAGATTTCTTATGACACGGATAAACTGTAACAACGCAGGTAATTTTGGAGTCTCTGCGGAATACATCAATTCTCTGAAGCTCAAGTCTCAAAAGAATGTTGAAACTTTTTTTTTTTAACTCAGCAGAAACATTTACCAGTGCACCAAAAGGTTTCCTTTAAGACAGCAGTTGTTATTTCATAATCTACACATACATCTATATGCATGGATATACAGTGACCTTTGTACATTTGTTTTATACTGTTTGTTGTTGAACACTAAAAAATGGCACTATATACATAATCACATAGATTCTTATTGGTATATTATGTAAATACAGGTGATTTTTTTTTCCAACAATACACATATGGTGCTTTTTCTTTCCATTTTTTTTTGGCTCAAATTTAGCTTGTATGTGTCTGCTTGGATTTTAAAGTTTACTTCAGATGAATTATCTGGCCCTTCCCTCCTAACAGTGATGTAATAGGCAAGACTCTGAGGTATATGTCATACTTAGACTGCTCCCTAGCTTTGGTAGCACCAGCAGTGCCAAGTATAAATAGCTAAACACTGGATGACATCTCATACACAGTTGCAAGTAATGTTAGCAAGCCTTCACAGGTGCCAGTGGAGAGATGGTGTCAGTTAAAACAACACTTGGTCCCGTTGATAACTGCTTCATTCAGAGTTTAACAAAATATCATTCCTTGACTAATTTTTTTGTCCTCAACTATAGCACACAATTACAAAAATGCAGTGTCAAACACCATGACTGAAAACATTACATTATCAGTAGATGGAGCGTCATTATATCTTTAGCTCCCAAGAACTGAAGTGACTCTGTCAGCTGTGTTAAAAAACATGTTTAAAAGAAGAAGCTCATGACCATGATTGGTAAAATATTAAACCAAGTAAATGTCAACTAAACAAAGAAAATACACAAGTGAATTTTAAAATCAAAAATATAATTGGAAAAGTTTAATGCAGCCTATTTAGACATGACACTTGTGAACCACACACAAGGGCGGTTGATCTTAAGATAGCTTTATCAAACAGCATGTGGAGATCCAGTAAGATAAGTCAAGCCTTAACCAGTTCGAGGCCAAAGAATATGAGAAATAATAGAATACTGCAGTGCATATTTCACAGCGTTTCATCAAAAATATAGATCATATTCCTTGACCAAATGCTCTTTTCACTTTCATTCCCTATTGGTTCTTGAAAGATAGAGCCCAAAACAACAAGCTAATGTAAAGTCTTTAGACTGTAATAGCTCAGTTGAAATCTATTGCTGTATTTTTAGCCACACCAACCTGTCGGTCCACCACTTTGGTCCAGACTGAAATATTTCAACAACATATTGGATGGATTGTCATGCATTTTTTTACAAACACTCATGGTTCCCTGAGGATGAATTCTACTGACTTTTCCTCGAGAACAATGAGGCACGGATAGATTTCCATTGGTACAGATATTATTGTTCTTCATGGGTTGATTTGTAATAACTGGTGATCCCTCATCTTTTCCTTTTGTGCTATCAACAGGTCACAATTTAGTTTGACATGATGACATGAAAAATTCCACCAGCCTCAGTTGTGCTGTTAACATTGTTATTGTGAGCATGTTAGCATGCTGACATTTAGCTCAAACCACTTCTTTGCCTAAGTACAGCCTCACATTAGTATTACCAGAGTCTCATATTAGGATTGTTTTACAGTTAAAAACACAGCAGAGTAGGTGCACAAGAGTTTCCAAATCCAACCTGCTGTAATTTACCAGCACAGCAGCAATATTTTAATTACACATAGCAGCGTAATATTCCCTGTACAACAGAGTAACTGATAAAAGTAAATATATTTTGTAAGTATGGTTGACAAGACTTGAGTAATCCATTTGATGCCCTGACAGTGTTATTGCAATAAAGCCCCTGCAAACAGCTGTTTGTCTGTATCTGTCTCATGTTGGCTGCACTGAAGTGTAACCGATGGGGAAAAAAGAGAATACATAGAAAGGGGACCTTGACAAAATACTTATTTTCTTGAAAGCACTAAGTGTGTGTGTGAATGTGCAGCATGCATGCATGCATGTGTGTGTGTGTGTGTGTGTGTGTGTGTGTGTGTGTGTGTGTGTGTGTACATTTATTCAGACACAGACAGTGTTTGCATACAAACTGAAGGTGATGTGTGCATGTGTGTACATCCATGTGAGTTTATGTGCACACCTCAGAGCTGCCATGGCTAGATGTTACCTTCTCCTGACAACGCAATTAAAGCTCTGGTGCTGCATGTAACCTTCCATTTCCTGTCCAGGGAGACCAATAAATTGCCCCCATATTTGTCACAATAAAAGAGCCATCAGACTCAAGGAAGTAGGTATGTGTGTATGAATCTTGATGCTGAGCAGCTGTCCAATTAAACTGGTAAGGTGGATATGCACCCAAGGCACTAGCATACAACCATCTCTGGGTGAGACTAACCCATTGTACCCTGAAATGACACTGAGACTGTCCATTAGCAAGGTTGCATACTGTATATGCTAATTGTCTGTGAACCTTTTGCAGCCTACTCTTGATTAAATCTCCAGCTGTATGTGTATGTTTTCAGCATTTAAATATGGTATCCACTGAGCATTCACTAATATACATAAAGAAAACGAAGCATTTGCCCAGCCTGTGATCTCATGCAGATGTATCATATCTCTACAGAGAATAAAAGATGTAAAAGCTTTATGTGACAGACCTGTTGATGATTTTCTAAAATCTAATTGTCATGACACCATAGAACAAAGCTCTCTGGTGTCTGGGGATGAACATTTTTTTAGTTAGAAGACAGACAGCCAGACTTACCAAACACTTTATTCTTTGTTACTGATGCTTTATGTGGATAAACTTGTCTTATTTATCAAGCAGATGCTAGGAGCAGAGTTTCCCTGTCATCTGATGTGTACTCAATGTGTCTGCAATAAAGTGTATCCCTCTCCTTTATGTATAAGCTTTTGAGGAAGGGACGAGCAAATAATGGGAGGGGATACTGTATGTACTGTAAATGTGGTAAGAGTTATTTGGGCATTGATTCATTAAGGTTCCAGCAATATGCAAGCGCCAGTTTTGTGTGAAAGAGTTTTACATTTTGGAAGAGCAGATGCAAAAAGTGCATGTAGCACAGATGAAGAGCAAGCATACTAAAAAAACAATCTAGGATGCCACACAAATTTGTCAAAAAAATTTTTATAATAAAGAATTAAATACAAATTAGAGAGCTAAAATCAGAAAAAAACAGTTACAGCAAGTGATTTATTTAGAATTATTGCACGTAATTTTGATATTTAATTACTAAGTTTTATATTTATTTCATTTTGTTTTGTATTTATTTATTTCCTATTCAAATGACTGGTTTATCGCCAAAGCTAATGACACACTAATGAACTAATGAACTTCTAATAAAAGTTCACCAATGAAACTAATGGACTTCAGCTAACATGCTTAGCTACGATGGTGAACATGTCACCAGTTATTAGAATAATTAACAATGTTATTGTTAGAATGTTAGCATGCTGATGTTAGCTCAAAGCACTGTGGGCCCTAATTATAGCCTTACAGAGCTTCTAGCATGGCTGTGCACTCTTAGGGTCTGTCCCAATACCCATAGTTGCAGTATTTGCAAGTAGTCAAGTGGCTACTTCTGGTTGATGTCACAGTATTGCAGTCTGACGACAGTAAAAAAATGCACAGAAGCTGAGAGGAGAAATACAAAGAAATTAAATAGAATTAGGTATCTAGAAGCACATAGGTTTATTGTAGCCTACATAAAAGACACACAACACAATATTATTTTGAATGGTTTCAGTCTGAAAGCATTTTCTAAGAATGAAACATATTTCTCAAAATATTTGATAATGGATGTGATATTTAATATTTATCTTGAGACTATCAGATATGTGGTATTAGTTGTATCACTCCCACCAAGAAGAACAGATTAATTGTTAATATAACCATCAACAATTGGACTGTTGTTGGTAATATACCATGGTGAACTATGAGATACACTTGGCTCTGAATATTGCTTTGAAGTGAAGTATGCATCAAGTGTGCTTTAAGTGCAGTGTACATTGGTATATTTCAGACCAAGGACACACATGCCTACCTAGTGGTGCATGCATGCGCACATAAGTGCTCAAGACTGCAAGTGTGGGTATTGGGATGGCCCCTTAGTCTTGTTAAAGTCTCCATGGCCACTTGCAGATACATCTGTCATTGTCTGATGCAACAGATTGACAGAGAACAACTCACATGATCTCAGACCTGAGCAATTATACTCCATTTTTGATCATCAGTAATGATTGTAAGGGAACAATAATAACTCACATTGCAACACTTGCCAAATTCTATTACATCTTGCTGTCTTTCTGTCTGTCGACTTGTCATTCTCTCACTAGCGCTCCTTTGGTTTTAGTTGAAAGACCAGCAAATTGAAGAAGCTACAGTATGTTCAGCCTGAGGAAAGCCATTACAGACAGAGAGAGAGATAGAGTGGACAAGGGAGCATGTGAATGGAGACAAAAGAATGATATTCGGACAGTTGTATAATTGACTCCTTATCCAATGCTCTTTGCACATCAGAGGCTCTCCCTCTCCTTCAACGCTGTGACTGATCAGTTGTTCTCAAAATGTGGTAACTGAGGCAACAAAATAAATCTATCCTACAATGAAAATGTATCTTGACAACTGACTCTTTTGTTCTTTCCTTCCCTTTCATTTCCCCTTTGTCTTTCTATTCTCCTTGCTTTTTTCTTATAACCTCATGACAGCCCATAGTTCCATTGTCTTTAATGTCAGAGTCTTATGTACAGTGATTGTGACATGCTTACACCATGGCGTTTGCCACTCTAACTGGTTGTTGGATAGTGTTTAAAAGTTATTTTAAGCGCACATAGTCATTTGTCTTTCGATGACAGAAAAGCAGACCTGATGATGCCAGAATGTAATCCCTTTTCATGCTGTCTACAGTATAAGCATGTAACTTCTAAACATGGTTTGACAGTATGCTGATATGCATAATGGGCAGAGAGAAAGCAGAAGAGGGGGATTTTTAGACCGTTCACTGCCTTTGGGTTAGTGATAAATAGTGATCCTGGGTCTAACCAACTACTCTTTTTATTGAATATAAATCTCATTAATACTGTTTTTATCATTCATATTCTCTTTTTTGTTATTTAAAATAATGATTTGATTATTAACATAAACACAACATGTACAAAATGTGCCATGGTACACCTGGATATCTGGGTGTATGAGTGTTGCAATATATTAGTGTATAACTAGTCATATCACTCATCTTAAGCAAACTCCAACACACCACCTTAAGATGTTTTTAATGGAAATTACTAGCAGAGATGTCACCATCTGCGAGTGCAAGCACAGTCAAAAACCATGTATCTCAAAAATGTGAACTTTCCTGAAATTAAGATGATTGGTGAAAATCCATTTGGTTTTGAGAGATTCCATGGACCTGAGATGCAGGAGCATATATAAGTCTGATCTTTTTCTAGTGGAATTCACTGCATACACAAGTCATGCTGCAATGTATCCTGCAAAAATATTCTTTTTTTTGTAATTGTTCAAAATCTCAACACAAATAACAGGGTATCAGCTGATTTCTTTTGAAGGACATTTGTCAATATTATGCTGTTGTGGCATTCCTATATCCACTGAAGGTTTAACAATGTCTTTATTTTAAGCTTGCAACTGTAAACACATTTCCTGGTTTATTTTGTTTTTCAAATAGTGACTGCTTTCCTCCTGTCACTGCCGAATTTTACAATTTTTTGGCACAGAGATGCCTTCATGCATAGCAATGATGATTCATTCTTCCTAAGTTGGTTGAATGCCACAACAGAGTCAATGAATGTTCCTCTCTGCCCCTGTAGGATGCCTGGTTTGACATGAAATGCATTTAACACATTTATCCAGCATCAGCCCATTGGTAGTTTAAATGTGATTTTACGTATTTCACACTGTGAATTCCAGAGTGTACTGACAACATGGTAATTCAGGGCATTATTGGCTCACTGTAGGAAAGACCTAGGCTAGAGACATTCTTTTTGCTATTAGAGTTAACATATTCACCCACACACCCACACCCCAAGACATGTCATCTGTCTGTCTGTCAAAAAGACAAAAGAGCCTGTGCCATGATGACATGTAGATGACAAAGTCCTGCACTTTGTATTCCCTTGATCCACCCCGAACACCCCTTTATGGCTTCTACGCTACAAGAATGTAAAACTACCAGGACAGGAGAAAACATTACCACTGAACATAATGCAGGCAGCAATTACATTTCCTACAAAACATATTTGTGAAAACCATAGTATACAAGCATAATTTGAACGTGAATGCGTGCTAGCCCTGGTGTTATAGCTACACTGAGTCTGTTAATCTGTAAATATCATGTTATATTTAGAAGTATTCCCACTGATAATGTTTACATCAAATGCAGTGTCTTCATACTCCCCCTCCCTTCTTTCTCTCTTAACCCAACTGGTCAAGGCAGATGGCTGCCCACCTAGAGCCTGGTTCTGCTTGTGGTTTCTTCCCGTTAAAGGGGAGTTTTTCCTTGTCAGTGTCGCCAAATGCTTGCTCATGGGGGAATTGTTGGGTCTCTGTAAATTAAAGAGTACAGTCTTGACCTGCTCTATGTGAAAAGTGCCCTGAGATAACTTTTGTTATGATTAAGCGCTATATAAATAAAATAAAACTGAATTGAATTGAATATTGAATTCTACCCCCAAAAAACACTACAGTCAAGACAGAGGATGGGAGCAGGGGTTGGTGCTGGGGAATTTGGATTGGAGGGGGGAGTAGAGGTTTACACATTACATGTTTAGGCTGAAATTAAAAGGAAACTGACTGGGTCAAAGACATGTGTGGGACAGACTTGAGGCTCAGAGAAGGCAGACTGCTAAACAGAGATAGAAGCTACTGTTCACGTGATGTAAAAAATGAGTTAAAGATGTATTTGTTGGCTTTCTTGTTGTATGTACTATATACTGAACTACATGTCAATGTGTGTTAACAATAAAATGTGTAAAAAATATCTATCAAAGATTTTTTAATTTAATTATTTTTAGTTATGTAATGGTGATATGTGGTGTACCACTATAGGTAGGTTATTTACTTAGGTGTTTTTAAAATGCACTGTCACCAAGCCCAATTTTACTTTGTCTTTGTAGTCTCTCTTTCTCTAAGTTCAGCTGTGCTGATGTCCATGAGTAGCACTTTCCAATTTGCACCTAGTTACCACTATACCAGGTGGCCTCAGGAGGAAGATAGATTGGGGTGCTGACCTTTCTATGATGTTATGTTGACAAATATGATGGCATTTTGAAATAGATAGTGTGGAAAGGTTGCACAACTGCACTGCCAAAGTATAGTAAGGTCCACCTTACTTACCAGGAAAAAAACTGAAATATTTAAGACCACAAGACATTCAAATTAAAAATAAATATTGAAAAATGTCAAATATAATGATAATAGGCTTTATTCAGGAAATGTCCATGCACATAGATTTATCTTTAATGCTTGTGTAATTTGTCAATATTGTTTCTAAATTAGAGACCTCCTTGTCTGCTATGAAAAATTGGATGTCACTAAATTTCCTGCTTATAAATTCAGAAAAAACTGAGATGCTGGTCGCTAGCCCTGCTAGACAAAGACACCAGTTTGATCAGGTAACAGTAACGCTTGTTAACTGTGTGATCTCACAAAGTGTGGCAGCCAAAAATCTTGGTGTTATGTCTGATCACAGCCGCTCCTTTGATAAGCATATTAAAGGAATCACCAAGACTGCCTTTTTCCACTTATGCAACATAGCTAAAATTTGGTCTTCCCTGTCCATGGCTGATGCAGAGACACTAATACATGCATTTGTTTCATCCACAACTGACACGCACCTTGCAGTGCTGCAGTAGATGACCATAATAAGAAATTTGTCATGAGTTGATGTCGACTCGGGCTGAGAGTAGAAAAAACTGTTGGAAACTGAGCATTCAGAGCAGTCTGAAGCCTGAGCTTTTGCTAACAGGGATTACTTCTACATACGTTTACCTCATTATTTGAAAGTTTAGCCAGGTTTAATATGAACATCTGACATTGTAACATTAGATATATGACAGAAAATAAGGAAAAGCATAATAGACCACCTCTAACTAGAACAAGAAAATTTGACCATATTACACCTCCCCTCATTGGCTTCCTATCCATGTTAGATCAGACTTTAAAGGGCTTCTGATGACTTATAAAATCCTAAATGGGCATGCCCCATCATACCTCTCTGATCTCCTTAAACCTTACATTCCATCTCGAGCTCTCCACTCTCAAAATACAGGGCTCTTGTGTGTACCCAAAGTTAAAAAGAAGTCAGCAGGCAGCAGGGCCTTTTCCTATCAGGCTCAGTTCTTATGGAATAACCTCCCTGCTGATGTCAGGCAATCCGGGTCTGTTGAGTCCTTTAAATCTATACTTAAAACTTATCTTTTTGCCTTAACCTGCAATTAGTTGCCTTTAATTGAGTACCTTGTACTTGACCTTGTACTGCACGGCAGGTCACTTTCTGTCTCAATGAATTTACTAAGTGCTGTCCTGCTGATGAGATTATTGATTATTGCAGCTATTCTGATAACCATTGCATCTCTCTAACCTTCTGTTTGTTTGTTCTACAAGCACATGAGTGTCCAAGCTGTGTGCCCCTCTCTCATCTCTCCCTCTTTCTCCCTACTTCCTCCTCCTGTCCTTTCTTGTCTTTCAGACATCTCTTGCTGGACCAGCATCCATTCTGGAACCACTCTGCTTCCTTTGCTGTTGGTGCCATTTCCTGAGGTTTTGGATCTGGTTCCCCATTCTTTCTGAATGATGTCTTCATCCTTCACTCTCTCTTCTGTGAATATTTTCTTGTCTCTTCTCCCGTGTATGTGAATGGTGTGATGTCAGTCTCCCCTGTGTGCATGTGTGGTCTGTTCTACTGCCAGATCTCCATGCTGATCGAGGTCGCATGGCTCAGGTCCTATTCTGGTCTGGTGGCACCTAGAAGCTCCTTGGCGTCCTCTTCATCACATTCTTCATATATATTATAAATCCATTATAATTTTGTTATCCAGTTCAATGCTGTACACACAACATCTACTGCACCTCTGTCTGACCTGGAAGAGGGACCCTTCCTCTATTGCTCTTTCTGAGGTTTCTTCTGTTTTTTTCCCCAGTCCATTGAGGCCAAAGGACTATATCATCTGCATATAGCAGAATCAAGGTTAATATTACCAAACTAAACATTATCAAGAGCTTTGCTGTGCCTGAGTAGCCTGTCAGTAATAATCCAAAAACAGGAGAGGTAACAAGCTCCCCACACCCTTATCAGAATCCAATGCTCAGTATGAATGTACTTTACAGTACTTTCTGTTGAGAATGTGAATGCATTTCGTATTCCAACAGAGGACAAATATTACATTATCATAATATATTTCATATATTATTAAATAAATAAAATAGAAATAGAAATAGACAATTAGACTAATAAATCAAATACAAATAAAATGAATACATTTATTAAAAATATCAATATAATATTTAATAAACATCAAGTGAAAAAAATAAATATGTCTCCCAAATTAAATTAATCAGCAGACAATAAACTAAATAAGCAAGGAATTAAATATAAGCCTATACTAAATACTCCAATATGTCTAAGTTTTCATTTGGAGGCTGGCTTTTTTTTTCATTGTAAAACCTCAATTTCTGGCATGTCAATTAACCACTGGTGGGAGGGGTCAACAATTATGATTGATTGCTCTCAGCAGAGGTGTGGACAAAATCTTGTCTGGTCATTAAACCAAGTTGAATATGAAAGGAAAGAGAAATCTTCAGCAAAAACAACCACTCTGGTATTCTCTTTGCCCTCACTTAAGTAAAAATAGACTAAGAAATGGGACAACAAACAGGGAGAGAGGCTACTGCAGCCTTCTATACAGAATTACTAGGCAGCACTAAAAATCTAACAGGCTTGCACATAACTAAATATGGATTATTTAGAATCATTAATTATTGAGATTATTATTTATAATGAGAATTTGATGTTTCAACATTGAGGCACAAACGTTTTCAATTGTTTGGACATCATCCTTTCTGCTCTCTGATGTGCCTCTAAATAATTTCACGATTTTTTAAACCAGCAACTAAATTCTTGCAAGAGAAAAGAAGTAAATAGAAAGAAAAAAACTTATACTAACTTTTTAGAATAAATATGATTGTGACAAATAATGTATTGGATTTTCAACATTCAATTCATAATTCATCATCAGTTAAAGATAACATTAAAAAACACATGTAGTGAGTGCAAGGTCACAAATAAGGTCAATTATTACTCTTTGCATCATTAACTTTTAATCCAAGGAGGTTTTCAATTTGTAAAACTTTCCTAGGGCCTAGAAAAGTAATTTTGTGGCACCATCCCATTATAAGGTCTATGGGCTGTATGCAGGCAGGGCCAGCAGAAGAAACAACATCTTGGAGTCTGGTATAGAGTTCCTACAGTACATTCAGAGTTCTTACATGAGCTGATGGCTTAACAGAAAGCCTTTCACATCAAAACATTTCTGTGTGCTAGCCAGCCAAAGGGACTCTGCTACTGACTTTTGTGATTGACGGGTTCTTCTGCAGAAAATGTACAAATTTAATGGGATCTTCTTGGCACAATTAGTAAGTGCTGACAACTGTTAGCTAGCAAGCATTAACTTGGGGGGCAGTAAGCTAATGCTAATAAATATCTGCAAGGTAGAATTGCCCGAAGGGTTGAATGTGAGCGAATGTGTCTGAAAATGAAGCACTTTGTCAGGATAAAGGTCAGAATCTTCCAGTTAGTAACCTTTAAAGCATTTGATGCATGGTGTAAAACTGCTGTCATTATGTCCCCAGTCCTTGTCATAATGCCATAGAATTGGCTGATGCTAGTGAGTCCAACTAGAGTGAAAACAAGTCTTAAACAGCACAACATTGAACAACACTCAACTTGCACATTTGACTGAGTATTAATTTTGAAAGTTGCAAAAGCAGAAGACTTTTTTGTTTAAATCACTGCATTATTTTGTTTTGTATTTGTCAGAAATAAGTTTATATAAAACAAGTAGTATGTTGAAAAACTGATTTCTGTGTGACTAATGCAAGACTGAATATTATGTTGCACTCTACAAAGAACCAATTAACAAGAGAGTGAGCATTTATGACTGACATCAATCTACCACATTTTACGTCTTGATACCATATTACAAGGATAATTTTAACAGTCTCAGTATATGACTTGCTTTGTATTTATCAGTTGCAGTTTCCACTATTCATATACTGACATTTTACCACTCAGAGACAGACAGAAGCACAGCACTATTCTCAAACTATTTTTCTACACAACTGGGAAAGAATATACAAAGGTATCATCACTCCTGAGTACATGTAGGTTAAGGTCTAGACTTGCCCGTCTATGTGATTTATGAGAGGTTGAACATTTACACCTTGGCTTTCTCTTACTGTCTGACCAAGTCATTCATCAGGCTCCATATAATGAATGGACTTGTTCTTTGCGCAGGAGCTAACAAGACAGTGGGGTCCTTAGAGTTCAGTAAAACGAGATTACAACCACTGGTCAAGCCCAGGAAAAGGGAGCAACTCCTTCTAGAGTTGGTGCAGGAGCATAGGACCACTCGGGGGAAGAGATTGGTGGTGATGAAGGTAGCACTTCTGAATTTTGCTGTAGTCATAGACCCCAAAATGGCAATGCAAGATCACAATATAAGGGAGGGAACTGCCAAACCCCTTGACAGATGAAATGGCATGCAAAGAACAATTTTTGAAAAGTAATAACTGCAATCTGGTACTTAAATGACCTCTGTAGGAATATTATTGTTTCACTTGGGTCCCTCCTAAAGGAGGTAAGGCCATAGGGGGCTGATACATTGGCTCTTTTAGCTGGAGTGTTGTAAGTGGCCACTGACTGCAGACCTGTTGTAAAAGCAGATAATCCTGCTTGTCCTCTAATCCTCTGCTCACTATCAGCTGACTCCTGGGAAGCTCAACATTGTGTGGCCCCCAGTCAGCAGCCCTAGCTGTATGTAAGAAACTCTGCATCCTCCCATCATCTATTTCAAAGTAATACATAAATTCATGAAAAATAAAATAAAAAATAAATTTGAGAGGCAGGACTTTAGGAAGGGTTGCTCCCTAGCACCAGTCAAGAGCTTGGATCCCTTAAAGAGCTTAGTTCTCCTGCCAGTAGCCAAGCTCAATGATAATAGTAATAAGAGATAGAAAGAAAGTGGTAGAAAATACATTTTGTTGCATTTTTCCTTAACAGAGTTTATAAAAAACTACTCCTTTAGGACAGAAACAAAACACACAGACAAAACAATCGACGAGGACTGCACAATCGCCTTTAAGCAGCAGCCTTTGATGAAAACTTAATCAGTCCTAGATGTGGAGTAGTGTTTCAAGAGCTAACAAGCTAATGTGATCAGGCTAATTCAAAGCTATTAGGGCCTGATTTAAACAGAAAAGATAACTGCATTTATGACTTTAAAACACAAACCCATGATGTCAAGTGTGAATCACACCAATTTGAAATAAGCATGATAGAGACATATAACAATACATGTACAGTACATGCTATCCATTGTTGGACCCATGTAAATATAGCAACCAATGTAATTCATGTAATTCTTTCAACAAGTCCTCTGAATTAAACACCAAAATTCGTTGTTTCTAATTGCCCCTGAGAATGACACATTTAAGTGTATATATGTTTTCTAATCTCTCACAACAGTTTGATGAGGTTTAGGGACAAAAACATCTTGGTTAGGGAAAGATTGTGATGTATGACAATAACTACTGGGTTAAGGTTAGAAACTATCATGGGCATGGTTAAAAGAAACCAATGTTGACTGTCAGTAGGAAACTGGAAGTGAACCACGGTCTCCCCTGTCAAAGTCTGAAGTTTTGTTGACCTGGCTATCCACCCCAACCTCTGAGGACTTTATGGCTTTGAAGCAGACTGATACTGTCATTTTCTTTGGTCCCAGTTCTCACTAAACACCAATTTACCAACCATGACAGCCAAACTACCAAAATGCATTGAGCCAATTGATGAAAATTGGGAGTGTTTATGAACTAACTCTTTATCATTCTCTTCTCAAAGTCCATGTCTATGTTGGACTTTCTCAAAGAGAAGAGACTCACAAAAAGCCAGTTCATAAACATTCCCAATCTTCACCAATTGGCTAAATCCTCAAAGCAAGGAAACCTGACAAATTGAGGTGATGAAGAGGTAGTGGCTTGAGGAACTTGGGAACTGCGAAATACTTATATATACACCTTTGACCATGTAAGGGAGTCTTTGAATTTGCCTCTTGTTGCCAACATTAGATGATCCCATTGTATGAGAAAAAAACACCATGTATACCTCTGTGTTGATTTCATTAGATGACATACAGCGGAAAATGTCGGTTGGAAATGCAGGAAGATAAGCAAGGTAGCAGAAATGATCACTCTGACAGAGTAAAAGGCACATTGTATTGGCAGCTTGCCTGGATATGCTGTTCAAGTCTTTTCTGTCTCTGACAAACCTGTGACAAGGTGTCTGCAGTGTAGAGACATAATGTAATAGTCGTATGTAGTACAGTATGAGATACCAAAGTATATTCTGAGCAAGAGGGTTGCACAGTGGTGCATGCATCGTGCAGCAGTTTACATTAAAGATCGAGGCTCCATTAAGACTGATTACATTCATTACATTCATTACACACATACATTACATCAGTTGTTTCAGCAAATGTCCAAAAATGACAGAAATTATGACTTTTGTCTGTGGAGTGCAAAGGAGGATGTAGTGTGATGTTATTATAGAGCCACAGAGGGAGGATGTTGAATTGGATGGACGGGTCAACAAAACGTTTTTACCTAGGGCTGGGCGATATATCGAATTATTTTGAATTTTTGTTTTTCCATATTGTGTACAATGTCTAAATCATGAAAACTGAGTTATTACAATATGCACAAAAAGTTTATTTTTAGTAAAAAAGATAATGTAAATGATAGCTACTACATTTCTTATTGACAGTCAACATTGTTTTTTAATGAACTGTAACCCTACCCATAACCATAAGTGGTATTATTGTAACCATGACAACGAAGGTACCCCAGTCTTATCAAAGTAGTTATTTTAACCCAGACAATGATCGTTCTCTAATCCTAACCAAGGTGCTTTATGTCTAAACCTAATCAAACCCCAACCATAAGGGTGTAAGATCAAGCTGATGCCACTCTGTCTATAGCGGTGTCCAATCAGTGGTGTCAGATCAAAGAACACTATATATGTTTGTGCGCTTCTCCCTTTAGAGCCGGATGCGACATGAGCACATTTTAGATGATGTCATCATTTTCAAGACACGTGACTGTTTAAATGCATCATGATTTGCTGAAATGTCCTTTTTTTGTTGTTGTTTTTTCAGTGCTCTTAGCCCGCCTTAGCCTCAGGTTTTAGGAGGTTATTTTCAAACAATGCCATAGGTTTGAGAATGTTTTTTTAGAGGGCATCTTAGGTTATAATAGGTTAATTTGGAGGAGTTGTGGGCCATGTAATACTATTACTACAACAACTACTACTAATAGTACTTCTATAGAAAACTAAAGTGCAGGAGTGGTTAAAGCTGATTTGATTACTTCATAAAGTTATAGTGACCAACTGCATATTTAAACATTGCTTTTAAAAATGTGCAAGAATTAACAGACACCTCCTTTCACCTCTGCACTGTTCAACATGTTTACTGGCAGCACAGCACTTGAGGTAGAAATTATACTGATATGTAGAAAAGCAATTACCAATGTAGAGTGTCTAGCCTTAAGTATTTAGGTTCTATTTATTTTCAACATTTTGTTAGATAATGTCCAAACCTCAGACAGTCATGCAGGGATGCCCATTACTACATCCCTTTTAACAATGTATCCTGCCCCCTCCTCGCTCCCTCTAGCTCTGTGGGGACACGATTAAGAAGGCAGGTATCCATTACCTTGAAGCAGAGCAGTACACACTAGCTCCAGGCTTTATGTCACACTCTAATATATACAAAGCCTTGTGAATCTACCCTCTTGAAATCCCCCATGCCATTTATCTGCCAATCCCATGACTTTCATAGGCTGACTTGAAGGATGATATCCCTAATGTTCATGACAAATTAATCCACAGGGGGAAAGCCAATGACAGTGAGCTGCCAGTGGGTCATCCCTTTGGCTAAGTCTGTCATTTCACATTTGCAGGGACTCATGTGCAGGACTGCATAACTAAGTAGCATATTTGTACAACCTGAATGAAGGGGTTGGTATCTGTGCATACGTACAGGCAGCCGATAAAGATTCAAGTCTCAAGAAAGGAACTTAATTGGACCCGGGTGTTCCGCTTCAGAGGCAATAAAGATTTCTGAATGAAACACAGCAGTGTGCATGTAAAAGCTGCACAAGAGCACTGCATACCATACAAGCTCATGGCTACCCAGCGCATAACAAAAATTGCTTAGCTAATTAATTTATTTAGTGATTAGAAATGCAAATTATCAGGGTAAACCAAATGTTATTTTGCAATTATATACTGCAGTGAGATCTTTAGATTTAGATCTAGAAACATACTACTGTTTCT
The DNA here is from genome assembly GCF_914725855.1 of Thunnus albacares. NCBI lineage: Eukaryota > Metazoa > Chordata > Actinopteri > Scombriformes > Scombridae > Thunnus > Thunnus albacares. The sequence goes on from NC_058106.1 coordinate 27,170,138, forward strand.
TTCCACCAAAATATCTGATCTTGCAATATCATATCTGCTGGTAGAAACTACAACATTATTAAACCTATTTATGGTTTTGTTTAGATACTGGCAGCTTGGTTAAGGTTAGGAAAAGATCATGATCATAACACAGAAAAAAGACAGCAGTGATTTGAAGCTGTTTATCAACATTTAACCAAAACCATGATCTTTCACTAACATCAACCAAAGTGCTTTTGTTGCCTAAAGCTAACCACACATGGAAGTCAGGATGCAAGACCTGGTCTCCGATATCAATGTCCTGCACTTTGTACACCCGCCATCCATTCTACCAAGTCAGCAAGAGCAATTTTGGGGAAGTTATAATCCTTAAAATTGTCATGAAATTAAACCAATTTTTGATACAGGATGTGTTCACGCACAGTATTAAGTGTGGGTAATCTGTGTTTTGGCAGCACACTCAGAGCCCAACACATGATCATTGTAGTTACACTTGTAAAACAGAAGGAAACAGACTTGAAGTGCAAAAATAAGTTTCTCGTCATGGTTACACACACATTCCACAAGTGAAATGCAAGCCATTGTGCAGTCTGTGTAGACATCCGCATTGATTAACGTAAAAGTGTATCTGTTCCGTCAAACGATCATGAGACAGACGACTGAAAAACGCAACTGAAACTGTTACAATGGCAAAGGCATGTATTTACTTAATGTGAAAAAAAGAGTTTACAAGAAACTATACTGTGAATTTTAACAGACTGTGTACCCAATTTACTGTGTATACCATTAGTGAATGCTCATGTTAACTAGATATATGGCCACAAACTGTAAGTTGGTCAAAAGATAACCTAGAATATTACATCTGCCTAGTATTTTAACCTATGAGTATGTCAGAATCTGAATTTGACTTCTTGCACTATATGATTCAGCTCATTGCATGTTGTTTGAACATTACCAGTAAAGGGTGATTTGCCTGCATGAAAGTTATATACCCTGTGTTCACAGAAGCAAGAGGGAGTAAAAAGATGTCATCTGTTGAGTGCTCCGTGAGTGAGAGGCTTGATGAAGCATACAGACGCAGTGCAGAGTGCATTAAGCTCCATTTTTGGGTTTTGCAAGGAAGGTTGTTTACATGGGGAAAAAATGTCATGACTAACTGCCAGTCTTTGAAATGAACTAGTGAGCAAAAACAATGTAATGCTTATTGTATTTACACTACATATACTCGAATGTATCATTTGTTAAGCAAGTGGAAATCATGGGGTTATAAACAGTTATAAGATTTAGTAAATTTATTTAGCTGTGGCATGAGAATCACTGCACTCCTCTTTTCACATACCTGAATTCAGGTCTCATAAAAGCAGACCGGCAAATAAATGCTGCAGAAATGTGTTGCACGGCAGAGCCACAGTTTCATTTAAAACAAATCTGCCACCAAACATTGTTCAGTCACGAATACTCTAATCACAAGATAAACTATTACACGTAACAACAAAGGGTGATACAGTTATGTTTGGCATTCATTGCTCTGTATTAAGCTGTTCTCTTCTTATCCAGCAACCATGCTGTTGGTAAAGCAGGGGCATAATGAGCAGCAGCAGGGTAGCAACACTGTGCTGTGTTATCACTTTAAGAGCTACCATAGGCTCAAGTAGATAGGCTGGCACAGGTGGAGGCTGGGAAGGTTGAGATAAAGCTTTAACAAGCAACAGAGTGTGCAGCAGTTGGTGTAGCAAGAATGTTTTTTAATGGAGTGTGGTTTGTGTACATAGTGATCATCTGATAAATTAGCAGCGCATTATGTCTATGTCCTGCCTGAACTAACATAATGCTCCATGAAAATAAGTAAAATACATTGTCGTTTGGTAAAAAGGGAAAGCACACAGAATTAATCAAACCACAAAACTGAAAACTATTAGCTGTTATTTCAGGATGATGAGCTTTTGATTTACAAATATGTGTGAATAAGTGTAAACAGTTACATTATACTGTACATATTTAGTGTAATATCTGTGATTAAATACATTAAAAATATTAAAATTAAATAAAACATTCACTTTTATTTGTAACACTTAGACCATATAATTTGCCCACACTGTATATAATCTACTCACTTATTTGGCCTATATGCTAAATGAGTAAACAGTAGATTTTATTGCAGGACCCTGCGTGTGATTTTGCATGTGAATTATCCATTAATCCAGGCACTCTCTTGCATATCTCTCATGGTCAAAATCTGGCTGCTCACTCACTGAGCAGTAACTACAAGCATGGATTGGTTCTGAACTTAGCTTTCAGGATTAATTATTCAGTGCATTTTTTGATGGACCTCTGAAACTGCTTCTCCTGTTGCAATATTAATTGCCTTGCCAAAATGTATTACAGATTTATTTTCAATCATTGAAGGGTGTCAAAACTCCCCCCTCCCCTTGAAAAGGAGCAATGCAAACAGAGTGAGGAAAGCAAGGAGATTACTGACCCAATGAGTGGGATTTCAAAGGAGGGATGATGGAGGTGTCAACAACTTTGTGAATTTGTGCTGGTGTATCATGCACATATAAACATACATATCTCACTCTCTTTGGGACACCTGATAACAAACAATGTAAATAACCATCAAAGTATGACTTTCAGTAGCTGTAAGTAGGTTAAGAGAAAGCAGGTCTAAAAGGACAAGTTTTGAGAAGAGAGTTAAAACTCGTTAGTGAAACCTGTTCTGCTCAGGGAAGTCATTCCAAAGCTTCACAGCCTTAACAGTGAAAACAAGGTCACCCCGAGTTTTCAAATTAGATTTGGGTACAGGCAAGAGTGACCTTCCTGATGATCTCAAGCAGCAGCCATAGGCTCGTAGAAACTTAAAAGCTCAGTAATATAGCTGGGAGCCAGACCAGCCAGTGTGTTAAACATGAATAGCAAAATCTTAAAATCAACCCTGAAATGTAGCTGCAGCCAGTGCAGGATAGCAAAAATATGTGTGTACTATTTTACGTCTCATTAACTTATGTTTGCCATTACAGGTCTATAATGAATTGAAATGATACAGACATGATGTAATATAGCATGTACAACTAGATTTTATTTGATAAAACACACACAGAACACACAGAAAACACTGATAATGGATTTATCTCTATCTGTATTTAGCTGAAGAAAAGAATTTCACAATCAATGTTGTCATGTTGCCAGTGGTGGTTTACCAGTGGCAAGTCCATTTCCATCCATAAAAGAAATACAATTTTCAATTATTATTTTCTCCAGGACCTCAGCCAAGTTAGTTCGTATAGAATGGTTTGATTTGATAATATATGTCTTCTTCAGGCTTGTAGGAAAACCATATTTCTAATACTTTCTTGATAAAAAAATCTATCTGCTTTTAACTTTTATTTACAGGAAATACCAAGGTGAATGAATTACAAAATATTATTCAGTTTAATAGACACTACTTTAATTAAAACAAACATGCATACATATAAATTGTAAGTTAGAGGCAGGACTTTACAATTGAAATATATTGGAAATCAGTGTAAAACTTATATTATATTCAGTATGTCCTCTTATTGTACTTGTTATTTCCACACTGAATTGAATCACTATTATTTCACATATTTGTCGAAATTTGAAATGTGCTTGGACCTGAACTCAACATCAGGTACACTCTTTCTTAAGTATAACATTTGTTCACCTTTTATATGAAAAATAATCAGCAAAACTTCTGACACCCGCAGTCTCCAGAAATGCTAATGGGAGGAAGTAATTTATTAATATAAGGAGCTGTAGCATTGTAATACAGATATCATAACGCAGCCGAAGAATCGTGTCAACTGGTCCAGTATTCTCCTGACATAGGTCTTAAGTGTTTGGTTTCACGCCTGAGAAATACAGTGCATATATCTCCTGACCCTGACTGCACTGATGAATCATGCAGCACTGTAACAAAATGTACCGTGGGACCCATGTTAACAAGGAGAGTGAGGCCAACATGGAACACAAGTAACATAACCTTATGCTTAGCATTAACAATTAAATAACACATTCCAATGGGACTTGCTCCTCTTCTTCTCACACAACAGCGAGCAAAAGATAAAAAGAGAAAGAGTGCTAGGAATGAAACTATGCCCCCAGCCTTTCATGCAGAATCAGGGAAATCAGTAAAGTTTTTGTTACTTTTTCATTACCTATTAAGAGTTTAACAAGGGCATGGCAGTATATGGATTTAGATTTGTTTTGTATGTTTGCATTCTTTTTATTAACTCACTAGCAATCAACACATACATAGATAGAGCAGCTGTTGGTTAACACAGGTAAATTTAGGATTCTGACACTAAAAATGAAAAATATATACTGTATGTATATTAGTTAAATGGGTTGCCATGACATTCAGCCAATATTGCTTCAGCACTTTAATATTCTGGGCTTTTTGTAGATGTTTACAATGACAACATCACAAATGTGAATTTAGCATCCAGTAAAAGGAGACTGTATTCTTTCTGACCCTGCAACTTACATGAACATTCACAACATTATAAAACAAAAAAGCAAATAAATAAATGAAAATTAAATATATTGTACAAATGCAATGTCTCCCATTCAAATCATTCAAACCATTTGCATATTATAAAAGTAAATATATAAGTCAAATAATTTTAGGTGAAGGAGGGTTTTCAGTTGCATATCTCATTATAAACTGATTTAACTTTACAGGAACAGCAAATCCTTTGGCTGTGTCTAAAATCGGTATATGCTTTTTAATTTGTACCAGTAAATCTCTAGATTGATACTTGCATGTATTATAAATTACAGTATCCATGCACGTTCATTTAACATTCATTTATATTTAAGACACAAAATATTCCCTTAATACGCAGGTTCATGTGAAGTCCATATCTTTTTATAACAATCAGGACAAGCATATATTTTTAGTATCAAAGTTTAGAAAATGCTAGATGCAGCATGCCACTGCCAGCTAGTGTGACATGTAAATGCCATATCACAGTTATTAGCAATTTTCTCCATGGAGTTATACCTGTGTAGACTGTTTCAATGCACATGCACATTTAAAAATCATTTATGATCATTCCAAATAAAAACAATATCTCTACTAAGACCATATCTTGGATAAGCACATTGTTAGGATTGTTAATGTGGATGTGAACATACAGTACCTTTCCTCTGTCTTATTCCAGCCTCTCGCTGTTATGGTATGTTACAGGTGCCTTATAAAAGTATGAGTGAATGTGTGAGTTTGTTAGTGTCAGTTTAAATGTGTGCTTGACTAGTTATATTTATTTTGTAGTTCATGTTTGCTTGGCAAAGAGAATGTAGCAGCTGTATCTCTGGTAAAGTAAGCAGCAAGTGCTATATACAGTAAAATAGTGTGCTATCTTATAAACAAAGCACTATGAAATAATGCATACAGTATAAAATCATATACAGTAAACAGTGAGCACCTGAAACATTCTGTTTAGCTGCTAAGAAGTGAAATGCTTTGACTAATGCTGCAGAGTGTGCCACAGTTTCCAGAGCTTACCTTAGATCACTGGTTTCATGCAATTTACATTCTGAATTTTGACACAGAACACACAACATCTTTCACTCTTTCACATCAAAAAACTTTCATTGTTTTTGAGTCTGGAATAAAAAGTCACATTGTGCAGGAGAAAACTGATTGTGTCTATACTGTCTGTGTTAAGCATTACTGGAATGCTTTTCCCCCAGTACAAGTAACCAGGATGATGCACTGTTGTTACTTAGAAACTTTGGAATGGCTTAGCATAGCTTTGCCCCATGGCATCCTTGGTGTACTCAATCATCATCACCTGATTACAAATGAACACAGCATTGATACACAGCCATGGGTCCCAAAGACTCATGTTTCAGGATCTGATTAGCTTTGATGTTAATGAGAGCTTTGCCTCTATTGCTAACCCCCAAGGTATCTGGATGAAGCTCTCCATCATCTGCTGGATTCTGGCACCCCTGCCCAGATGGTGGTGCAGTCTCACCCCTCTCTATCTTTTTTTATTTTTTCACATGCTAAATACACCGATGGAGTGTTGCCCCTGGGCAATGACAGTGCATATGGACACCATGAAAACCTGCCTGATCTCATTCTAATAGACACACACACAACTTCATAATAAAGGAGAGGAAACATGGTATGAAAACAGTTGGCTTGCCATTCTCACTTCATCTAAAACACTGTTAATGATTGGTGTAACTGATTTTTGGTTTTTACAATTAACCAAGACCTAAAGGAGTGAGTGAAAGTATTTGGACTTACAGATAACTTGGGCTTGGGAATTAAATGTTTATTCAAGAAGGCCATTGTTATAGTTGTGTGGTGTTACCTTATTCAGTATGAGTCAAAACAACAGAAAACATATGTTACACAAACAACAGCAGGTTGAGTAGGACAACTCCCCCATAGGCTTTCACCCATCACTTTGTTGAGCTTGTTCCCTCTCTTCGAGGCCACAATCCTTCCATGTCAATACAAACTAGTTTATGGTAGTGTAACTTTAAAGACCATAACCAGTAACCCTAAATTGTGAGCAGCACCATGGGCTTATATAACTAAGTTAACTTTATTATATAGCACTTTCCAAAACAGCACTTACAAAGTCCTCTACAAATACACACTATATTTTACAATAAAATACAAGAAATGTCCAATAAAAGGAAAATAAAAACAACCAAATTCAAATAGAAATAATAAAAGGTATAGAACTGTAATCTAGCCAATCTATACAAATCAGTTTTTTCTCCTCTCAATGTATTTCTTATTCAGCAGATGTAGTACTGGTGTGGAGGCTTTTCATGTTGTGAGTGGATATTCCAAACTTCTGCAGCAACAGCGCAGTGCTAACCAGCACTAAAACTATAGATGACAGCCTTTAGCACAAAGTGTGTTAAATGCTTAATTATTCAAACAATAACTGAAAAGAAAGACAACAGGTAATGTTTTTTTCTATCTTCACTATAGTAATGACTACAATATTAGCAGTATTCACTTCAGCCACGTACAGTACTTAGAATTCAAGGTCAGAAAACATCTCTCAGTGAAACTGATCATTATGAGCATTATGACACAAGATCAGTACTTTTTAACTGCAGTCAAATCCCCTACCTATGCCAGTAAAACATGTATAAGCCATCCTTTCCAGGGTTTTGTATTAAGACTGTCTCAGCGCTAATTCCCAGATACCTAATTCCCAGCCTTACCTTTGTAATATTCTTAATGAGCCTCTAAGCCCTGAGATCCCTCGTTCTGCTATGTTCCACGTTCCCTTTGATCCTGACGATCCGTTTCCCAGCATCCTCGGGGGGTCCATGCATAGTGTTACCTGACTGCGTGGTGCTAATACATCGAATATTCATCCACACCCCTCTTGTCTGCACTATCTGTCCTCCACAACATGAAAAAGTCAAACATAATTTAACAAATTTCAAGGGGAAAATAAAGGCAGCAATGACTCTTTCATGACACAAAACCATAATTACAAACTAATAATTACTGAGATTCTTGTTTTGTTTGCTTTTAGTGACAGGTTTGGTCATGAGCTGTAAGTGCTATCTGGTTATATACTGCAGTTGTTGGCAGTAATGTTTTAACTGTGTTGCAGTGGTTTCAAATCCCTAGACTGGCAACAGCTCCGAGACCCCTGAGCAAACAAGCAAGGTCTGCTCTGCCGAATCCAACTGAAGGAAGCTATTGCAAATAAGACAAAGGCACAATTTCAGTGCCTTAGAGCAGCAATTTCTATAGGGTAGTATCCTACTTTATAAATATAAGTCTCAAGTGTATATAAATGATGCATTCAGTGTATGTTTTACAGTGATTTATAAAAGCTGGCAGTTTTTATGTAATACAAACCTTAAATAGCACAGTAACCTTAAAAGGGGAAGGGGGAGAGGGGCTACTTAAGGTGTGCAATAACAACAATCTTACAAGTTTATTGTATGTCACACTGTGCAAGAGAAGTTCACAGTAATAAAATCTAGGTTGCAATCTGTGTTATACTATTATCAATTTTGAGGCATGTCAATTTATATAGTGTTAGTCTGGTCATAGCACTATAATTTAAATACAAATGTATGTTCCAATCAGGTGCTGAACCTCTCGGTCAGTTTATGAATTGCAATTCCACAAATATAGTCTACATGTTGACCTTCCCTCGTGGAAAGGCCTACATAGGACACACTAAAAGAGCTCTTAAAGCATTACATAGGTCAAACATGGTCCACCATCCATGATATTCTAAAATATTCTTTTCCAAAGAGAATTGTTTTGGATTCACCGACTTCATACTATGGTCCCTCGATGACAGCTCATTATAATGTTTGAATCTTAAAGTGTGATACAGTTGTTGTATTCTTGTCTCTGTTTTTACAGTATTTTTGTTAGAGTTACTAAACCTGGATATCTGCTTTGTGTTCCACTACTTGCCTCTTGTGACTATTTGAGAGATTACACTCCTTTTTGGATGTTGTACACCAGTGTTAAATGAGGTCATTGCCTTGATTGTCCTTAATATAAGTTATTAACTGTTGACACTATTCATTCTCTAAGGAAGGCCTATGGTCAGATCATGTCAGCCATGACATTGTAATAAAAACAGGCATTGTTTTCTTTGATGGTGTGCCACCTTTTTTCACTTTTGTATTGATATTGTGAAGCCAGTTGTGGACAGGAAAAGAGGGCAACATAAATACCAAACTTTCAAATTGATTTTGAGGAAAATACGTTTTTAGCAATATCATTATGCTTGCTTGCCACTGTATTATGCATTATTTTTTGTCATATTCTGATTGGTCAGTTTGATAACAGTGGTTGTAACAGTCACACTGTGGGATTTTCATCCTCCATTTCTGTCACTGTCCGTTTTGATGCAGCCCATTGTTGGTTGCTGAAGCTGTAAATGGGTGGACATGTCTCAGTATGAGACAGCTGAATTTCACTGATTTCACCACATTTCTCTTATGATTGTCAACTTTCATCTAGGAGAGCCCAAAATCGCACCGTGTAAAGGGGCTGTTAGAAGATCAACACTTCACCACTCTTGGTCAGCAGCCTCCACCACTAACATAAATTGTTAGCACTGGCACCACATGTAACAAATATGTGCAAATTGCTGTGAATAAACTCAGCCATTTATTAATTCCTGTTGGGTTTATCCTCACTGAGGCAAATAGTGGAGCTTTAGTATTAGGTTTCATTAGTGTATGTTGGAAAATTGATATTCGTATTCTTAAAAGTTTTCCATGCAAAGTGTGATGGGTGGCTTGTCCCTGCCACTCAACTAGTGCTGCATGAGCATTCCACTTTTTGTTTGGGGGCACTTGGTCATACTGGGTTTATGTGTTTTACGTTTTGATTGTTCCCATAAGCATATCTGTTGTTTTCCAGTCTGTCTGTGTGTTTTGCTCTGCACTCCATATTTACTTTTAGACCCTGTGCTCCCATACCTGCCCTCACGACATCCTCACTGAGTTCCCTGTCTTGAATCCTCTCATTAGTGTTTGAGTATACTGTATATGTCATTTTGTCATATTGCTTTCTTGCTCTTAGTGCTCTAGCCTCTGAGATTGTCTTGCCCAAGAACCAGCAAGGCAACTACAGAGGCTACAACTTTCTTGTTGCCAACTGTGTGCCTGAACAACAAACAACTAAAAAGCCTTTTAACCTATGCTGTCCAACCTGTGACTTTTGGGTCCAATGCCTGTCCACAATTGTTGCGATGTGAATACTCAACCACAGGCACTGTAGCTAACCTGGTGCTGTGTGAGGGAGAGACTTTCATTTACAGCAGCACTTGCAGGTTCTGTACTGTACAGTATTATATCCACCTTGCCCAGACATCTCACCTTTGTGCAAGACACACAACTATTTTCTGTGGCTGTTCACACCTAAAAACAGAGTCAATTCCAGAATTTTTCATCTAAATGACAAACTCACAGACACCATGCTTTCAGTTTCTATTTATCTGAGCTGCTAGTGATATATACTAAATCATCTTTGATGTTCAGTGGAGCAGACTTGTCTCTGTGTCTCTTGATACTCTAAATTAAAGTGTTAGTTCCTTGGTCATATAGTAGTTTGGGAGTTGTACTTATAAGCAGACTGGACTGTACAAGATCCTATTGTGTGTGGTGCACTGCTTTTGTGGTGGCCTGTGTCTTGTGGGAGTAAGAACAACTTTTTGTTTGGTCATTCTTTAAAACTTCCTTTACCAAAATCGTCTAACCTGCACTTCTGTGCTTCTTAACTTCTTGAATTAATCCAGTGACAGCAGCATGTACAAGGGACTTGACATATTTTGTTCCATTAAACTCTCCTTTTTTTCTTTTCCCATCTCTTCTCATCCTCTTTTATTGTTATCTGCACAGCCAGGAGTGAACATTTTAACAGGTAAACACACCATACCATCAGGAAACCTCTTACATTGTGGAACTGAATGCCAATGCAATATACCATCTGAAATACTTTACAAGAGTATAAAAATTAATTAAAACTGGTCTATGAACAGGCACAACCAGAGGAGAGATGGAAAAGGTGGACTACAGAAACTTTTTAAATGATAAAAATAAAAGAAACCTCTGCCCTTGGCCATTTTGACAATGTACATTCTTGCACACTGCTGGTTGTTTTCCTGTGGACACATTGTGGCATACTAAGGGAATTCCCTCAACTTCTGAGTATATTTTCCCACCCAAAACAATAAGATAGTAGGTTAATTGTTATGGTTCTCTCCCTAATGCTTACTCATCTGTTCCTCTGTTATGCCTTAGTTCCACTGGTCATAACACCTTTCTGCATTTTAACAACACTGAAACCCTCAGAGGCCTGTTTTGAATGTGCTGTGTGGGATCACCATGCTGAGCTAAACACAAATATTAATTAGCACATAGATGTACTGTAATACCCCCAGATATAAACATTTGTATAGATCTGTAGATAAAGAGATTCATTCTCCCTATGATTACCACAGTTTTTCCAAACTGCAAATGGGTAACCATAAAAAAGAAACATGAAAGTATGAAATGGAATAAAATAAAGGGGATTTTTTTGTTTCTGTTTTTTTGAACTCAAAGCAAAGCGGCCAGATAGCCTAACTCAGCCTACACGGTTCCTCATTTGGATCCCTTTGCACTATTTACCTCAGGGTCACTTTCTTTCACATTTATTTTATTTTATTGATTTTATATATGGATTTTTGTTGGGATGATATCAAATAGTCACATACTAAATTTGGTGGTTTATACTGTTCAGTTAGCTTAATCACATGGGCCCATATTACATCAGATGAGTTAACTTGGTTATAGGTATTTTAAATGTAATTTTAAATGTTTAGGTTTAAATGCTGCAAGGCTAGTTTTTTTAACATGCAGTGTCTATTTACTGTTAATGATTTGTGTATGAATATTATGTTGTATTCTTTTGTTGCAAACCACTTGCCTTCAATAAAACATTTTTTAATTGAACTGAAAATTAATTTGAATTTCCCTCATCATTCAACTTCCTTGCTTAATTTACATGATTAATTCAAATGCATTTATTTTTTCAAACAAATCTGCATCTGTACCTGTCCCTGGTGAGTTTGTTGATTCAAATAACAGCAAGAGACATGAGCGTATGCATGCAAGCAAACATACTGTAGCCCCTTGTGGAACTTTTTACATAAACCTCCATACAAATGAGTTAAATACCAAACAGACACAAGTGTCCCATGAGCATCACAATGCTCCTTTATTTTTCCACCTTGTAACTGCCACAGAGATTTCTAGAGGCAGTGGATTGGAGGTAGAAAAAAGAGGTTCTGCTAAGGGAAAGTGTTTAGCTGGGCTCAGCTAAAGCAAGAACTCTCTTTTTTCTGTTGTGCAGTGTGAGGCTATCTACCCTCCCAGGCCTTGCTCCTCATCCCTTCTCCGTCATCACTAACGAACTCTCTCTGCCAGGCCTTACCTCAGGCGGCCCCCTGTAATTATTCCCCTGTGCCACAAACTGGTGAGATGGGTGTCCGTTACACACTGTGTGCCAAGCTAAGAAAAACAACAACTGTGGGGCCATTATTTGTCAATCAAACCCAGAGCCAAAACAAAATGTTGTCTGGTATATCCTGGGTCCTAGTTATTATCATTTAAAACTGTCAGTCCAAAGAGCATTTTCATTGATTTCCATACTTGTTTATTTATTTTTATCATCCTGGCATTTTCCCTGATCTATGTGCAGCTTTGCTGCTGAGCCTTTCCTCCAATCATCTTACCTTCCTTTGAACAGCAATACCGACCATTTTTTGGTATTGCAAAGCATTGCAAGTGGTTTGCACAGAAAGTAGAACACTGAACTACTGTTCAAATCTTTACTTATCAATGTATCAGGATGTGGTACTGGAACATAGAGTAAGGACATGAAAGTAAATGTTATAAATATTGATTTTATCCTCAGGGTACAACCAATAACTTATAAACACATCTTTACAAATCAGTTAATCTTAGATTAGAAAATAATTTTTTCTTATTCATGACACATGGGGATAAAAAGTCATAAGTGAAATTTAGTAAAGAAGTTGAAGAATATAAAATTAAACAGAATGAAATAGATTACCAAATTATAATTAATTATAAATTATTATGAGTAAATAATGAACAAATCAGAAGTGTTGTCATCAGCAATTGAAGATTAATGAATCTAGATTAATGGATTGTACGAAAATGAATCAAGGAAATGGTGGAAGACAACTACTAAACTTCTCTGACCAAAAAATAAAAATGTTTCTGCTAGAATAAGCTTTGGCTTCAAACTGTCTGCAGAACTCATGAAAACATTTATTGAATGCACCCCTCTGTTGTTGTGGGCTGAAGTGTCTTGGCGATGGATGCAGCAGGTCATGGCTAAAGTTGGATGAGGCGGGTCGTTGATTCTGATGAGGTTGGAGTGGATTTCACTCAGCTCTGAAGCTGGCCCAATGGGTTGATGTTGTATCTTTCCCGAGTTTGTCTGGTCTTTATGACTGTCGTTGCTGATCAAACAGACTTTTGTTGTCGTTTGTAAAGTTGGCAGATGTGCGGGTGATACTCGCACAGCAGGGGAGGTCATCACTTTGGCTGCAGGCAGAGTCTGTTAAAAGTTTCAGTTATGTGCTGCTTATGCACAAACACAGTTGAGGATGTTCTCCTTTAGTGGATGTCAAAGTCCTTTCTCTAAGCAGAGGGCTGGAGGAGAATATGTAGCTTTCCCAGGATTCCTGTATTATTTATTATAAAATTAAATAACTTGCTTCCATTACTATTGTATGGTTTCCACTGTACTTTTGCATGTCAATTTAAGAACACAAAGCACCTTCCAGGCCACATATCTTTACACAAAAAGCCTGCTAAGTCCATAACACTAAACAAATACAGAAAATTGCAATTATACTTTCCGTCTAAACACAAACCAAGCACAATGAACTTGTTTACAAGTTTACTCACGATCCATAACACACATTACCACATCAGAGAGATAGCTTGTGGGACAAGCAACTAATTAGAGCAACCCACAAACACGCTCAGCCTAAACTTATGACTAGAAAAATACTACACCCTCTTAGCAAAGCTGTGTAAATCACGCAAAGCAACACTTGTGAGAAATAAAAAAGATCACCTCCAAACTGGACTTTGTGTTGCCTACATATGAGCAGTACATTTCACGGAACACAAGAGGAGAGAAGCAGCTGGACTTGTGTTATGGCAACATCAAAGAGGCCCACAGATCCCTATAGAAACCACCCGTAGGCACCTCAGGCCGTTTTGCTGTTCAGCTGCTGCCCACATACAGACAAAAGCTGAAGAAAGAGAAGACGAAACAGAGAACAGTTCAAGTGTGGTCCAGTGAGGCAACCCAGAACCTGGAGGGCTGTTTTGCCTGCACAGACTGGCAGGTTTTCACCCAGGACCACTCCCTCAAACAGTCTGACACAGTGGTGACTTCGTATGTCCAATATTGTGAGAGTATGCTATTACACCCAAAGACATGGCTCACAGCTCACCTGAAAAGAGCAATTCAGGCTAAGAGCAGAGTCTGCGCTACTGGGTTGTAGTGTTAAAGAGGGAGATAGCCCAAGCCAAAGGACGCTACAATGAATGGGTGGAGGCCATGTTTCAAACTGGCAATCTGAGGCAGGCCCAGCAAGCCCTCTCTCAGGGAAAGCCCTGGCCAAGAGAACCACAGAAAGGAGGGAAGGAGCACAGGCAGCATTTGTCCCCGACCTGAACTCCTTTTATTGTCAGTTTGACACTCAGGACTTCAGTGCGACAACAGAGGGGCTGAGGAATGAACTCCAGCACGAGATCAAGGAGGGGTGGGGTCAGCCAATTGCCCTCACAGAGAGGGAGGAGAGGCAGGGCCTAAGGAGGCTCAATCCATCCAAGGCCACAGGGCCTGATCTCATTAATTGAGGATAGTGAAGGAATTCTCAGACAAGCTAGCCAGCATTCTCTGTCATCTTTTCAACTGCGCTCACCAGGAGAACACAATCTTTACACTGTGGAAGCATTCTGAGATAAGGCCTATCCGCAAGACTACTGACCTATGGCCCTCACGTCGGTCTTGGTAAGGTGCCTGGAGAGACTAGCACTAGCCAACCTCCCCTCACAAGTAAGCCCCACCTTCGATTGCATCAACCGCTCAGTGGAGGATGCGGTGATGACTGTATTACATACCATGTACAGTTACTTCGAAAAGCCATGTGCATATGCCTGTTTGTGGATTTCTCCTCAGCCTTCAACTTAATGCAGCCCAACATCCCCTGCACCAAACTGTAAGAGCTCCAGTTGGATCCCCACATGACCTTCTGGATACTGGACTTTCCCATCAAAAGGGAGCAGTTTGTCAGGGTCAACAGCACCACCTTTCTTGTCATGCTCACATCCATTGGTGCCCCCCTAGGGGACAGTGATATCCCCAGTCCTGTTTTTGCTATATACCAGTGGCCTGAGGGGCTTGGACAACGTGAGCATGGCCATGAAGTTTGCAGATGACACTGCACTGGTCAACACCTCCAATAGCCCTGCTCATCCTGCCCATTTTGAGGAGGAAGTGAGGAAGTTGTACCAGTGGTGCGAGGAGCACTTACTCTGAATAAACATGAGAAAGACATAGGAGCTCCTCATAGCCTTCTGGAGGAAGGATGACCCTGTCCCATAGCTGACACTCAATGGAGAGGCTGTGGAGAGATTAGCGGCTACAAGTACCTTGGGACCACCATCTACAGTAGACTGACCTTCAACGACAGCACAAAAACCATCTTCAAAAAGTGCCAGCAGCGGATCTACCTCCTACAGAGGCTGAGGCATCTGGACATCTCTTCACCTTTTATTTTCTATCTATCTATCTATCTATCTATCTATCTATCTATCTATCTATCTATCTATCTATCTATCTATCTATCTATCTATCCTCACAAGTGTTGACATCAGTTTTTCATAACAAGGGTGTTTGTCTGCTGTCTTTTCCAGATTTATATCCCTTGTGATACATTTATGGCAGTCTAACAGTAGGTCTCAGATTAACAACTTGTTACTTTGTCAGTTAAGACAAGTTTCACAAGTTTTAACAAATTCAGGAAACAAGAGTTTTAATGAATCCCTTTACTCTCCTTTTAGCATGATTAAAATAGGCTTGGAAAATTGAAAAAGATGCCTTTGTTTAGTGATGTCATGGCATGTATCAGTGATGAGAGCCTAGACCCTATCAGTATCATCTACATAGAGCTAGATAATGCTGTCACATCTGCCTCTTCCAGTAAGGAAATATTTATCACTTTTTTTCGACAACTGAGATACTAAATCAGCATTTCAGAGACAGTGATGTATATTCCATTGCCCAACAAGGTTTGATTAGGCTTAGGCACAAAAATGACATGGTTAGAATTAGGGAAGCATAGTGCTTTGGGTTAAAATTACTACTATGTGAAAGTTGTGGGACCATTGTTGTCATGGTTAAAATAATTACCATGTGGTTAAGCTTAGGGGACAGTTGTGGTCATGGTGTGAAACAGGAAACGAACAGCAGTCTCCATGTTACAGTTTGATATTTTGTTGACCCGTCCATCCACCCCAATGTCCTTCCTATGTGGAAATTGTTGTTTTATAATAACATTACCTGATTTCCTCCTTTATTCTCATATTAATTACAACTGCCACAAGAGGGCTTGGTCACTTGAACGTGTTGTTTTACTTTGGAGGACAGTCTCCTATCACCCCAAATGATCATTGCTTTGTTGATGGAGAGCAAAACAGAACAAAAAAAAACAATTAATTAAGTGAATTGGGATTATCACATGGTCAGAGACATGATTTTAGTGGGATGATAACATTGCTCAGTGACTGCTGGATGTAGAATAGGCAAAATTTTGCCTGTGTTTGCCTCAACAAATGTATATGGCAACAGTTTGACAGGGCCCTTTCTGTCAGCTTCTTTTGAGTTCACCTGCCCCACCAGAGGGTAAATATACAATTCCAGCTTTAATTAAATGGCTTTATTCGCCCATACTTAACCATATCTTTATGACTGTGGCAAGGGGAAACACACATTTCAGTTAGCCTTGTATAAACATCTAATCAACTACTTAGGTAGCTTGACACAGTGTTTAGGATCATGTCCTTCATGAGAGATAATAAAAGCACATTTCTGAAATACTTAAAACTCAGCTGAAGTTCAAAAAACACACATTCTTAAAGATTTATTCATTTAGAGGACATTTTCACTTGATCTGACATGATGAATGACAACAATATAGTGATAAATATATTCTGAGATATAACTGAATGCCAGATGGTACAGTTTATCAAAGAGGCATCTATAGTTTATTTTTAAAGCAAGGTGTGCTGACTGTACAGTGTCCTGACAACCTGCGTCACTTGTTCTATCAGATTGACACAGGATGTCATCCTGTTAAACCAGGGTGATACAGGATCCAACTTGGGTTACAAATTCATGGCAACGGTGACTTTCTGTTTTCTAAAATATATCAGGGAAAAGCCAGACTTTTGCTTATCATTTGAAATTTCAGAGCTCAAAGATAAGCCCAACAAAGAAGAGAGAGACAGCAGGTCAACAATGGTAACCCAACCTTCATCTAAAAGACTAAAATTGCTAACAGATGTTTAATAGCGAACACACAGCACATTTCACACAATCAAAGGGGTCCTGAGACTGCACTGCTTTTACAACAGAAACATCAAAGAAGCGCTCAGCAGCTGATGTGGCAGAACTCAAGGGGAAGGTGTGGAATACATTACATCAGTAGTCAGAGATGCTACTAAG
This sequence comes from Thunnus albacares, assembly GCF_914725855.1. Classification (NCBI taxonomy): domain Eukaryota; kingdom Metazoa; phylum Chordata; class Actinopteri; order Scombriformes; family Scombridae; genus Thunnus; species Thunnus albacares. Next base: position 27,187,422 of record NC_058106.1, read on the forward strand.
GCAGCTTTCTGCAAGTGGAGGGAGTTTCTGTATTGTACACGTTCCACTGTGAAAACAACTGACACCTTGTTTGACACATCTGATTACATTTCAGCTGTTTAAATTATATAGAACGAGTGTGGCATGGCATTTAATATATGTTTTGGTTATTCATAAAGTAAAGTAATTACACTGTTAGACTACTATGTCACAAGAATGGGGGAAATCTAGTTTATACAATGTTTTAACTTAATATTGAGCTGCAAAGTTTTAATAGGTTCCTATCCTGATCAGATAATATTCATAAAAAGGTGTGGACATTTTTTTAATGTTTTAAATAATCTACATTTCTGAGTCAAAGAACTATAATCTGTAATATTAAACACCCAATCTATTACTTCCTAGCGGTGTCCTGCTTCAGTTGTATAATTCAACAATGTAAAGGATGGCAGGAAGCAGGGTTGTAAAGTGTGCTGTGAGACCATCCTCCAGCCAAACATTTCAGCAAGCATCTGCACCCTTGAAGTGTTCTTGAACAAGATACTTCATCCCAACCAGCTTTACCTATAAAGCTGACCTTGGGCTCTGACCTATCTGTCCAGGGGGAAGTCAATAAATTATTATATTGATATTATTGCACGAAGGTTCATCTAATTTTTGAAGGTAGTATATCCTCAGAACATGGATAACATACCAAGTGAATGCATGAAACAAATCACAGACAATGTGAAGTCATAGGCTCAGTACATGATATGATGTTGTCAAAATTTCAGTTTAAAATTTCCCAGTTTACATATTATTAAAAAAAGAGCTTTTTCATTTATTCATTTAATTTAAGTATTCAAAACATGACACTGACAATAGCCTGGTTTTTCTAGCAAGGACATATAAAGAAATTTATGGGGAGATATGAGAAGACAAAAAAGAAAGAAAAAAGTCAAAACGTGTAGGCAAAGAACTCAGTTTTTTCAGAACTCAGAAAAAACTTAAATGGACTCATATGAGGAAACCTGGCTATTAAAAAAAGTATTGTGCATATAATTCATATATCATTCATAAATAAATTAACATGCATATTATAATATCAACTTAATGATAATTAAGAAAACAACAATGAGAATACACTAGTGGATGGTGAGGTTGTCCTCTCCCATGAGATGCATACACCAGCCCTTAAATGCAAATTCATATATTATACAACCATTCAGTCATTCATTCATTGGACACCAATACTTCCACCAGTTAGTGAAACTGATTTAAAAAATGGGAGAGGAAAACATCTTAAAAATAATGCCTAGGGGGGACTGCTGCACTTACCCAGTTGGATGTGAAGCTCTCATGTCAACATCCTTTTGTTTAAAAACAGACACATTGCCTAATGTGTCTGATGTCCATGCAGGTGAGTGTCAGTGTTTTAGCAGTTAAGTGGGAATTAGTGTTTCCACAGATGGTCCATTTAGTTTGGAACAGAGGGATTAGGGTAGCATAGCTGTTACAGGGAAATGTTAATGGTAAATGGTGAATTAATGGTGCAGGGCTTGTGATTTGATTGTTTAGAAACAACAATAAAACAGTGGTAAATGTGAAACTGTCCCGTATAGCTCAGGTTGTTCAGTTTTCTGCATGGGTATGCAGTGCCTTGTTGTTGAGGTGTTAATACTGCCCTTAAAGGCAAAATTCAGCATACACAATTTAGTTGAGTTAGGATCTGAATCTGACTTTGACAATCTGACAATTTATTTTTAAAACATATACATTAGAAATGTATAATATCTGTAAAAATAGCCTTTTAAATTTGCAGTAACTACAAAATAGATATAACAACTAAGCAGAACCAGAGTAATTACACTCATCTAGTTACTGTGTTTTGGCTTTGTGTTTCTGCCCAGACTACAGTAACTGCATTTCAGCTGACTGGACAGCTAAAGTAAGAGAGATAATTATGAGCTGGCTGTCAAGACAGCCACTGCCAGTCTTAGGATGAGTTAAAACTAAACTTACTTACTGACTTCTCCCTAGCTGTAAATAAAAGTTAGTTATTTCATACAACTAAACAAGGCAGTAATTAATCACAACTCCAACTAAACCTGCCAAGGGTAACAAACTGACTAACAAGTAACAAGTGACTGCCTTCTCAGTTTTAGACTAGTGGAATTCATGTGATATGTTGGTAAAGCTACCTTTAAATTGTGTAAGTGTATTAATTTTTAAATTGATTTATTATATTGATTTCAAAATAAATAAATAAAATAAGTAGAAGTACACAGCCAAACAGAGTACAGTACAATCAATTCCACCAAGGGACTGTATGTAATCAAAATAAAGTTTTTTTTTTCTAAACTAACTGTTTAAAGGGTGAGAATGTTTACATTTTGTTTGAAGATACTGCATTTTCCCACAGCACTCCATAAAGATAACCCAAAGTCAATGTGCGGAATCTGCATTTTTTTATAGGAATGCAAGATGTATTAGTTGATATGTTATTGGCAGATAAATGAGAACATTAAATTTTTGTTGTCTTTCTGATAATGGAATTTCTGCTGATAAGTGCCTCTAATAATTCAGAGCCTTGGGAAGTTTATGGTCCTGTATACAGTTTTACCTGCCTATATGTTGCTTTCTGTGTTTGTGCCTGATTGCACAAGAGTGGGCCTGAGCTTCTCCACCATACTCTCTCTCTCTCTCTCTCTCACACACACACACACACACAGAGCAGACAGCACTATAACTTCAGAGCAGAGGCAATGGTGGAGAGAATGAAACAGACTTGAGGTTATATTTTACTGAAGTTGATGGTGACAAAGCTTGTTGCTATTAGTGCAACAAAATCTTCTGGTAACTGTAGAACAGGCAGAACATAAACTTTAAACATCTTCAACTGCACATTTCCTTCATAGTTGGTATATTTAAAAGCCTTATAAATTTGTTTTGCTAATAGCAGATTGTTATGAATGAACTAAAATCTTGAGCCTAGTTGGCCATGTATCTTAAATTAATTGAATTCTTGTAGACTATGAGGCTGAGACCAACCAGTCCTCCTCTACCAGTGGTACCTGGCCAGCAGTCACATCAGCAGCATAGATGACAAAATACAATGTTGGTACCATTTGCTGGTATATTTTTTGACATCACAACACTATAGTTAAAGTTTGGTTAGGTGTAGGCACAAAAATGACTTGAATAAGTTTACGGGGGGGCTTTAGGAAAACACTGTGGTTTCATTATAGTTACAATGATAACCGCATGGTGAATGTTAGGGGATGACTGTGGTCATGTTCAAAAAAAAAAAAACTGCTAACCTGCAGGTGGAAACAGAAAACAAACAGCAATCTCCAGTGTTAAAGTCTGATGTTGTCCATCCATCCACTCCGATCCCCTCCCTCTGCGGACTTTGCTGCTATAATGCCACCTCATTTAGTCTTCTGCTCCTGTCATAATTATTCCAACCATTAGAAGGCTTTGCCACTTGAATGTTAACATGTCATTTTGTAGCACTCATTGAAACAACAGATTCTGTTGTCTTTCTCAGGAGGATAGTCTTTGTTAATCAGTTCACTATAAAAGACCTGTACCCTTTCTAAACAGTGGAGTCAAGGGCTTTAGGTAACCAATAATCAGTCCAAAGATATGTTAAGTTATTCTAATGGTTTTTGTAGCCCATACACGCTTGTCAGGAAGTAGATAAGGTCTGGTGTTAATTACTCTACATAGTAAAAAAGATAACAATGGTTATTACAAAAATGTTTGCAATAAATAAATGTATCATTTATTCTAGGAATGGTGGAGGCTCTCTAAACATTGGAGTTGAAGAAAAATAAACTTTTTCCGGTTGGTATTCTAATCTGCATGACAAAGAGACAATTATTGGTTATAGTTAATGGCTAAGATTTCATATCGGTGCATCTTTAATTTTCTCGGTATTATGCAGGTTCTAACCCAGACCCTAAACAATCCTTAATGACCATCCAAATTTAAATCATAAACTACAGTATAATTCTAATGCTTGTAAACTTAATCCAACCTGTAGCCCAAAAATAAACTCAGAATTAACGTGGTGCAAGTGTAAGTGCAAGGACTTTTCACTTCTCTCACAGTATGACACATATCCAATCCCTGTCTGTCAACATATGCTTCTTACTCACCACAGGTGAATAATTGTAGGCCTGTTGCCTTTTCTGCCAAGCAGATTACTCATACAGCACAAGCACAGCAAAACATAGGCCTAATTATCCTCACCGAGCACAGAGCTGCAGTTGTCTTTGGCTGCAAACAGCGCAATCAGGGAGGCAGCAATGTGGAACACATCAGAGGTTCCTCACTCACAGACTCCCAGGTGAGTTAGTATCTGTCTGGGATGGACATAAAGCGGTAGGCAGAAAATGGAGTTGAGCAGAAGGGGTGGGAACTTGCAAATAACTTGATAGAAAATACGAATCAAATGTTTGCTATGTCTATCCCTTGTAGATTGCTTTAAAATCAATTTGATCTCTTAAGGGAACAGTCCAACAATTTGAGAAATGCTTGTTTGTTGATTTGCCTGGCTTTAGATGAGAATATCAATATCATTATCAGTATCTGTTTGTCGAGTACAGAGCTAGGTCTGGGACATTTGCCTACATTAGCACAATTAGAACAGGAAGCAGGAAGAAAGTGCAAGCCTTGCTACACAAAAAGTGAAAAAAATATGAATTCCAAAAACTCCAAAGCTGTTTAAATTTGCTGTCTATTAGTAATACAGGTTGCAAGTATGGCGTTTCTTTTGATTAGTTAAAATTAGTCAAAATTAATGCAAGAGGATGAATGATCAAACAGAAAGTCACAACCTGCGTGTTTTTGGTGAAACAGGCTCCTAAATAACATTTTACTGAAGTATATACTGTACATCTTGTGTGACGAGAGCAATGCAAACTCATCCAGGTGATTCCAGTGCACACAAGGTTGTTACGGCAACTGGGGGTGCTATTGGACTGAAGTGCGGCTGTCCTCCTGAGAAAAAGACACAATAGGTTGTAATGTCAGTCATCCAAAAAAGACTTATAGTAACGTTTGAGTGACAGATGCCATCTAGCAGCCATTGTAATTATGACCTGGAGCAGATTTCCTGCAAATTTGTAGGAAAATTTGTGAGAAATGTCCTACAAATTTCCTTATCCAGAGGAGGAGGGGTGAATTGGGATATTAACCCCACAGTGGAGTTTGCCACAGCAGACCACTGTTTGTTTCCTGTTTCCAACTATGAGCGTCACATTTCCAACCGTGAGTCAGGTACGATTTTTAAAAAAACACGTAACTATCGTCCCCATAATGTTACCCAGCGGTTATTATTGTAGCCATGATGACAAAGGTCACCTAACTTTTAGGAAGGGGTAACTTTAACCCACTTAACAAAGTGACTAAACCATGATCTTTCCCTCAACCTAATCAAGTGTTTTTTGTGCTTAAACCTAACTAGATTGCATAAAACATATTTTTTTAACAGTGATTTGTAATGGTTTTGTAAAGCACAAACAAGATGCCATCCTGCCGATTACTGCCAATAGGTGTGCCAGATTAGAAAATGCTCCTATGTGTCATTCTGGAGTGCATGGTACAACAACTTATTTGGTCATTTTGTTTGGAGGACTTGTTCAGGACTTTTCAACTGGATAATGGAAGAAAAAGCAGCTGAATAAAGCAAATCAGACATGATTTCATATGTCAAACATCTAATAATTTCCTTGGTGGGGCTATAGCTCCATCTAGCCTCACCCTATCACTGTCTGTGATGCTCATCCACCATCACTCCTTTTCTCTAATTTTTACCCAAACTATGTACATCTGCTTGCAGCTGTGTCTCCTTCCCCTTATCAGCTTTTTAAGAGCTGGAATATGTGCACTCACTTCTAGTAAACCATGTACTAACATTTCAAGAGAATTCAAAGCTCAGATGTTACAGAATTGCTTGTATATTAGGTCGACTGCTCAAGCACTACATCGTGTCTCAAAATTTCACCGAATTAGGTCCACAGCCAATAGCGATTTATTTACAATCACAGCACACTAACAACAATATACTGCTTATTTGTTCAAATATCGCTTCACAATAATAACACATTGAGATCCCAGCTGAAACCAAACTACATCAACAGCTGCAAGCCAAAGGCTTCACAAAAAAAACCAACCTTGTTTGGTAGATCAGAAATTTAATTGTATATATATAAAAATGTTTCATACTTTTAGCTTGAGGTTTTATGATGACTTTTCATAATCAGCTGGAATGCTATTTTTTGAAAATCTATTTGCTCTGTCTTATTATTTAAACAGTGAATGCTTTAATGAGCTGTCATAATGACTCTTATACCACTAGTGTCTGTAAAATGTAGTTTATATATGAACATAAAACATGTGGGCTTTGATACTGTAGGTGCGTCATACCTGTCAATTGAACAAAACACACAAGTTTTAATTTACTGTGGGTTTGTCTTGTTTTTGCTTCCTTCCCAGCCTGCTGCGAGAGTGACGGAGAGGTTAAGCTCTGACAGCAGTGTGTTCAGCTCAGTTTTTCCATGATTTGGCAGCAGTTTATTTGTGGCTGATGTAACATTGTGAGTGTTGCAACAATTATGGGGGAAAAAAAGAAAAACTTTCAAAAGTTAAGTTTTTTCCCCAAAAAATCTTTCTTGGTTGTTGCTGTACCAGTTATAATGATACTGCTGTAAGTGTTACTTATAATGAAGCTGCTCCTGTTTTGAGTAAAACTTAACTGAACACCATCTGCTTTCCCAAGGCCTTGTGCGTCACATGGGACCTCACAGTTATTCACAAAGTCTACAGTTAGTGATGTTAGTGTAGTTGAGGAGCACAACACACAGTCATGTGATGTATGCCGTTTTGGAATCAAGTCAAATAGTCATCACATAGCATGAGCAGGCAATGATTTATCTACTCACTCTAGCTAGGGGATTGTAGAACATTTTTAAACAGCTCAGTGACAAACTGTGTATTTTTGTTACCATAAATCAATACTAGAATATCAATTGAGACCAAAATAAAATCAACACCAAAGCTACTCAAAACACACAACACCTTGTGTCGTTGTTGGGCTTTGTAACTACATCCCTCTAATGTTGCTAAGGCATGACCTAGACTGTGGAATATTCACTCTAGCTCTCACTTTGGCCGAAAGACTTAATTAGAAAAGAAAATATATGCCAGATATGACCATATCATCTGAATTCATATGTACTTGGGTCTGAGAGAATAAGTGGATATGACAAAGAACATTGCACTCCCATGTCCATATGACCAGTGTCAGTTTCAGTATGAACCAACAGTCTAGCTAAAAATGCAGGCTTGTGTGGCAATTAGAGACACCAATTACAATTTACAAATCTTGCGTTGTATCTCTGGACTATCTCATGAAGCAAGTTTGACATATTAAGCCTGGCAAGTTTTCTGTCATCAGCAATTGCACTGGAGATCACTGATCCAGCTGTAAGTGCCTCCACACAATAGAGGTACAGTTTGTGACAAGTAATCAAATGCACTTCAAGATCAGTGTAACTAATATAAAGATAAACTATTGATTACCAACAATAGAACTAGTATTGCAAAATGAGAAAAAAAAACAACTGACAGTTCATTTCTGACATATTGTTGGCATTGATTTTATTATTGATGCCATTTTATTCTTGAGACTTCTTGAGACTCCATAACCTTATGTGACCGCAAACGAAGGCAGCATGTCATCCAATGTGATGGATAGCCCATTGCAGGCAAGTTTCAAGTCTCTCCAAGTTGATTATAATAGCACACTGAAATGAAGAGAAATCATTTCACTTGCATAAAAAGCATAAAAGTAAGAAAAACAACAAAAAAGTACTTCTTGCACTATATATGTAGGACTCTTGTATTCACTTCTTAGGAAACAAGAATTTCTTATAATCAGACCATGGGGCTGTAACTTTATTTTCTACCGCAAGTTTAAGAATTTTACAAACTAAAGCCTATTTAAATATGGAGGCACCATTATGTGGAAAAAATAGGAAAATATTAGTAAGAAAATCTGTCACTGAAACATTCAGACAGTTGCAATAAGATGTTTAATTATAAGCACTTATATTTTAATTCTGTTTCAGATGTACAAAATAAAGCAAATTTAATTTTGTTACCAATTAACTACTTAGCAAAGGTTTTCCATTGTAACTGTTTTACTGCATTTTCAAAATACTGGAGAAGCCTGTTGCGCCTTTGACCATTCTGTATGGTAAGATGTGAAGCCAGCAGTAAAAGCACAACACCATCCACTTCCAACCTGGATTTCATCTCTCAATACTTTCCCATCAGACTGATTGATTCTAACCTAATTCTTATAAATTGCTTCATTAATTGCTCTACTAAAGCTACTGACTGTACATCTTATTCGCCTTTATGCATGACTCCCAATACTGTTTCACAGGGCCAGTGGAGACACTCAAACCAATTAACTCCAGAAGCACAAATACAAGTTCATTTCAGCCTACAAGCCTCATGTTAAGACACTGTTGGCTCAAAATAGTGTAGTGATTTTTTGTCATCGGTAAAATCGAATTTAATTGCCCAATTAATCCATGCTGTTTGATCCTCCAGATCATGTAGGTAATTTTCTCATCTATCAAGTTGATGTGCTGTGTGACTGCTATTCCATCAAAGTTGTAAAGAGCAGGGGAAGACTGTGGTGCTGGAGGGAGTAACAGCAGAAAGAGTCAACAGCAGGATGTGGCAAACTGGAACTACTGTTCAAGGATGAACGAGGAACTGTTGAAAGTAGTTGGTCTTTGTTTGGATCAAGCAACTTTATGTGGGGTCCCTCCTATTACAGTTTTAATTGCGCTGACATACATCTGGAGGAATGGAAAAAAAATTGTGAACACAAACAAAGCCTTTCCAAGAGACATGGTGCTTCAGGTTACAAGGGTGCAAATACCAATTGATTGACAGCCTACAGAAGAGTCAAAACAGAGATTTGATTCAAGTTTAATCAAAAGATTTTTATAAGCTTTTTATGACCATATACAACCTTTCTGAGAAATATTTTAAAAATGCAGGATTTTGTTTAAGAAGGACAAGGTCATATCTTATTTTATTCATTCATGAGTCATGTTTATCTTTGTAGGCAAATCTTGGTATAATCTTGGCAAATCATGGGCAACAACGTTTTTGGCTTTTTTAAAAATGTATTAAATCTATTGTTTAATTGCAAAGATTATTCAGAGAAATTAAGAATCCCAGGACAGAGATGTATTACAACTGTCCTGAAATAACAGTAAGGGTGTAAACACACTTTGAAAAAAGGTACAAGAAACATGGCTCTGTAAAACATGTGTTGCTAGCGCCTCTCTGAGCATCATACCATCTAAGCCAGCATAATTCAAACGTGGTAAAACACAAGTACTCTGTGATGTCAAGTCTAACGCCAGTGCTTTTTCCGACTGTTATTTTTGTGCCATTGCAATCTATTAAATTATTAACAGGAAGCAGTGGCATTTTTTATTCCATGTCCATACTTCCTCTCAACTTGTATACTACTTCACTCAGCACTCAGGTAGTAACAGACTAAAAGAGAATCTTGGCTGTTTTGTGTTTTTTCATTTTCTTGTCATGTGTGTCCAATCCTTTCAGCATCCTCTTGCTATGTGATATTTTCTCTGAAAATTCCCAGCCACATCTCAACCATACACACCTTCTGTCTTCACAGTTGTCTATCCCTAATAGGTTGACAGGTTTGTGGCAGAAGATGCTGCTTGATTTATTGGGTGCTCCAGGTTCTAGTGGTGCATGTCTGACTTGCATCTTTTTAGAAAGACATTTAGCTCCTTTCTCATTTCAAGTAACATGTGCCAAGTTAGTAATCAATGGCATTTAATATATTTGTATTGTAAAATGTCATGCATATGTGTATCAGCAGCTCAGAATATGACACACCGCACTACCTAAAATACCATGAAAGTCAGGGAATGCAATCTTAAATGCCTTAAAATCATACGTGTTAGACACTTTTTATTAAATCTAAATATTATTTATTTTATATTAATAAATATTAATAAAATATTTATAGTAATATATATAGTTACCAAACCCTGTACTAAGGGAAAGATAGCAAGCAACTCAAGCCTAAGTATGTGCTGACTGCTGAAGACCCTGTCTTTTCTCATTCAAAAACCAACTGGTTGGAACCAGCAGTCAACGGCATCTTTTTCGACAGAAACCTGACATTGCGGTACGCTTAAGTGCTGCTCTGCGTTTTCTGGTTTTCATGCACAATGACTCCTTAGGGCCCCAGCACTAAAAGCCATTAGCGCTCCCAGTGGCGTAAAACTTGCATGAATCTATAAATCTTTCAAGGCAGTGGATTGAATTTGTACTCCTGATAAAGGATAGGTTTTGGATGAACAGTGCCGCAGCTGAACCAACAGTACAGGCTCTGATGTTTATTAAAGCAGTAAGAGAACATGAAAACTTCATTCTCTAAGGATGTCATTCCAACACTGCAAAAGCATCTTCAATGGATGGATCTTTAGCAGAGAAAGGAATATATCCATTGTATCTTCTAAAATATTTAGATGTCACATTTTCATTTGCATGGAGCAAGATTTTTTTTTTCTTCAGCTGTTATGGTTAGAAACATAAAAAAACGGAAAACACAGCAGACTAGCAAATTCAACAGGATCATGAAATGTTGAAAACAACCACTCATACTCATGCCTATTTCAGTTTACAAGTATGTACCACATATGTGCCTAAGAACATATATTTTACTAAGATGTTCCTCCTCTATATGAGCCCATGAAGGCAGTTTGGATAATGTCCATGTGCTGTACTTTTAAGGTTACCCTTTGTATCAAAGAGGGGCTGGGAGAGAGGCAGCATGGTGTTTATGCCAAACTGTGAAGGACAGTAGGAGGGGCAGAGAAATAGGGAGGTGGGAATCCAATCGCCCAGCACAAGGACGAATTATCTGACCAAGGTGCTGAGAGTGGGGTGTCTTCAGCCACTAATTGATAAGAGCCTTCTATCTTTAGTAAGCAGCAGTGTTTGGCTCAGGACATCAAAACCTTGGCTGTGGCTGAAAGGCTTGTTGTGTCCCACTCCCTCCTCATCCTGGGCTATCGGGGGAGGGTAAAAGTCAGGATGTCACCTTGCCAGGGGGTCACTTCTCTACTTTCCTGCCTAAAACATTGGAACTGTTTCACACTAATGTGAATTTGAGCCTTCCACTGCTTTATGTTATTTCCATAACAGAAATGGATCATAGCGCCTGGCATACAGTGTCTCCTCTTAGTTTCTTTCACTATAATTTAATTGCAGAGAAAACAAACCAAAAAAAAAAAAAAAGACATTCTTTAGCTTTATAATTACAAGACAATTATGTTTCTGTTGAACAATTAGTGGAGGCACAGAGCCAAAATCTGTTGAAGTGTAATACTATTGAATAAGCGATTCACTGCAAATTTATAATTAAGTTTGTATAATGTGTTTTGTATAGCAAAATAAAATATAACTTCAGTAGCAACATAAACTTTCTCAGAGGACATATTTTTGTCATATTGTACAGATGAAAATCCACATGACAGACAAAGTCATAATAATCAGGTATGCCCAGTTTGATGTGGTGGAGACTCAGCTGATGTAAATGAGTGGTAAGTGAAGAAAGATAAACATTTAGACAGATGGCACCACTCACTGTAACTTTACAGAAATGGCATAAATGGTTCATAGATCTGCCTGCTTTAAAAACAAGTTTAAATGATGACAAAAACTATAATCACAGAATCTGCTTTTTGCTGTATTTTCACACTGTACACAGTTTGTCTATTTTTTTTAAAATTAACCTCCATTCAATGTTTATTTTGTGGTGTCGTGCTACCATCAGGTAAAAACATCTGTAATAATCAAATGGTCAGGTTGCCATGAAATTTACTGAGCACACTCATGCTCCCCAGAGAATGAATCCTTTCCATTTTGAACCCCTCAGTGAGCCTTTCTCTTCCACTGAACTCAGGCCAAAGTGTCAGCTTTGCACACAAGATATCTTATACTCTAACAGACAGATATAAGCAGATTGCCATGACAGTTTGCTGCACATTCATGCTCCAGAGGGGAGAGGTAGAGCCCTTCAAATTTTAATGACGCTATATGGCCATTAATCAAGTGCCACCCTCAGGACAAATTTTATGCTTTTAGCCCCACTCAAAGAAGGCTCAAAGAATAGCAAAATGGTCAGTGATGTTCATATCCACACATTCATATTGTGGGGTGTGTAATTCTTTAAGGACCACTAACGGGGGCTTTGGATTTTGTTTTTGTCGTGTTTACACAGACAGACTCTTAAGCATAAATAATGTCATCATTTGCAAACTATGTCAAGTCGTCATTTTAGTCTCTCTAACTCAATTTTCTACATTGGCTGCATATTTCAAAATTTCCTTTGAGAAATTATGGTCACTCTGGCATAAATATCCTGTTGTCAATATAACCATTTCACTAACTTAGACCACGCCATTTGTGTATAGTTTAAATAGTTTATTTGATCAGCAAGATGATTCAGGAAGGAATAAGATGAGGGGCGATGGATGTTAGGGTCGAGGGAAGGCGATGGACGCCGGATGTGGGTCGCCGTCATGAAGGAGTCGAATCGGATGGATAGTGACCGGTTGGAGTTGAGATGACACTCCCACGCGGAAGGAGTGACAGGAGTATAGATCGGGTGAAATGCCTGACTTAGAGAGGACTTGACGGAGGTGGTAGTGAAACCTAAAGCGTGTGGCAACTCAGCCGGATGAAGATGATGTGATGAAGAGTGGATCTTGGGGTGAGGCATGGTGAGCTAATCTATGGTTAATGTATGTTTGGATGGGTTCAAAAGGGCTCAGGTATGAGTTTAATCGGAATAGAAAGATGGTGTGAGAAAGACCGAGCTGGTCGGTTTTGCTTCGTTTGAGGTTGAATCTGAGGATGTTTGTTGAGTGGATGGAAATGTCAGAGAGGCTAGCATGCCGTGAAGGGTCGTAATTGGACGTGGAGGTGGTGATTTCGGAGCAGCGTAGAAAACCAAAAAAGGCAAGGAGGAACATAGCTTCAAGGGTTGAATCGATGGATGGGGATAAATAACCTGCGCAAAGGGTTTGGATGCATCGGGTGAGGAGGTCTGCAATCAGGGGCAGATGTTTTGGTGCTAATGGAGGTTCTGCCTTTTTTAAGCCTTTTATTAACATGTTGATGTGGGTGTGGGAAATTGAAGGGGCTGGAGCTCTGGAAATTAGTTTAACAAAAAAGTTTATACCGCTCAGGTATGTTTGGATGGTGCATGCTCTGATTTTGAGAACGGAATGGGAGTAAGCTAAAATGTTACTCATTGCCTCATTGCAGGCCAACCTCTACGTATTTATACACCCATAACACAGAAACAGCACACCGTGTATTATGTAGGGAGGAACTTCGATTATTGCTTTGCATTTATTGCCTATTTTTTACAACCTAACTTTGTGGAAAGGAGAAGTGGAGCAACATGTTAAGGTGAGTCCCTTGGGAGCACTTAGCGTGTGTCAGTAGCTCAGCTTTATCTTTGGGGATCACCCCTTTTTTCTGGGAGTGATGTCCAAATTAGGAAATATGTGTCATGTAGCAAGCAGATGTGACTACCTTTGTTGAGACCTGCTGATAGATGTAATAGCGGAGCAGAGGAGAGAGACTGAGATAGCCATGTGACTGACCTGCACGCTGGTATTTGAAAGGTTTTTTTTCTTCCTGAGAACAAATATTTAAAAAAATATTTGTACGAAATAAATGTTCATAAAAACCCACTATTTGTGCTTTGCTGAATAACATATTTGTATTCAGGCACACCCCTACTTAAAACATTATCTTTAAGTTTATTGAATGTCTGAAAAGCGTAGTTACTTAAAATGTTAAAGTTGCTTTTTTTTAAAAAACAAACATTTTTTTTTCACTTTTTTATAGTCAAAATGCTTTGCAACATTTCAAAATTGAAAAAAAAAATTTGACATTTCTGTTTTCAACCTATTACAAGTTTAATTTACTCAATTTGCCACCGGGGACAAAGAGGGAAATACAAGCTACACTTTGGCGTATGCCAACTGCTGCAAAGACAGGCTCATTTCTCTGAGGTCATGGCATTGATTAGCCACAGATGCCCTGGAGCCCAGAAGTGAGGCAGGTTGCAAGATGACCTGAATTAGACTGTAAAGACGACATCTGAGCCAGTTCAATTAGCAAATTCTAATCCACACTGATTACTCTAAAGTAAAATCACTACTGATGGCTAACGGCCTGTGTGAGTGACAGTAAGACTCCCAGTTTTCTGTGAAATGCTTTACCTTTTGATAGCTAAAAGGTACAGGAAAACTGATCTACGTATACGTGTGATGCACTGCAAAGCATCTGAAACTACAGAAAACATCAAATAAAATGCTATAGCTTATTCTGGCAATTCTCACAAAAGCCCACATGCCAATATGATAGGAGTGGGGCAGGAGGGAGGGAGATATGTTAATTATGCATGACCAACAACTTGTTTAACATCACACATTGCAAGAAACTGCAGCTTTGATGATAAAATATATGTACAGTAACAAGGATAGTATCGCTGTCAATTCACAATTAATTTGGAAAACTGTTGCTGAGCTTCACACAACGCCATTGCCAGTGTTCATGTCTTGCACTTAATATTTTTACAAAGTTTGTTTTGCATTGAGTCTTAGCTGAAATGTGCACTGAATATAAAAATCCCTTTTACTGGGCAGCATGGCGACTCAGTGGTTAGCACTGTTGCCTCACAGCAAGAAGGTCCTGGGTTTGAATCCCGGACTCCTGTTAGACTGTCTGTCTCACTGGCAAAAGAACTGGAGTTGGTCTCTGGGCACTGCACTGTGGCTGCCCACTGTGGCTGCCCACCGCTCCTAGTTTGTGTGCATAGGATGGGTCAGATGCAGATTCAATGTATGTGAGTACTTACTAAGAAATGATAATAAAGAAATCTTAATCTTTTCCTTCCCAATTTTAGTAAATTGCTCAGAATTTTATAGTGAAAAATATAGCAAAATAAAAAGGTTTGTCTTGTAATAGTGGGGAGCAGTACTGATATGAGCAGTATTGTGACAAAATAATTCATAACTGTCCAGAACTGAACCTTTAAGCCAAGATGATAAAAAGGAGTAAACGAGAAGTCAGGAAAGAATGAAAGAATGAAATGATAACATTTCCAGGCATGTTGGCAACCAGGATTTATTTATTTTTCTCATTACCCCACCGGGGATACTAAATTTAAGGTAGCCATTGGAGGTTTTGACCACTAATAGCACTATGGAGCAATGTTTGGGACCCTGTTTTGTTTGTATCACATGCACATGTACAAGCACACAGCAATGCCATACACATTCTTGCCAATGGTTTCACACTGTTCCACTGACAGTTGAGGAAATGTAGCAATTTGCCAGCGAAGGTATGAAAGGAGAACACTGCTTGCTCACAAACATGATTGTGAAAACTGCAGGAATTTAAATATTTTAAATATCTGTTTTGCAAATGTTTTATAAGAAGGAAAATGCGTTCACCATGTTTGTAAGCCTCAAGGATACACATGATGCATTTTGGTGAGATACTGAATCTAAACATGTAAGCTTTGGGAGCGACAAGACTCCATGTTGCACCTTTAAAGATACTTTCCACACAAGCAAAAACACAATGCAGGTCAACGACCTATGTTAACGCTTTCTTGACAAAGATCTCTTGTGGCTGTGGGAATTATGACAGAAGCAAAGGCAAAGAAAGAAAGAAAATGCTGCAGATACATAAAAGACAGACCAACTAACACATATGCAACATAGCATGAACAACTGAACTAACTTACAACACAATACAAGTATCTGATGGAAACTAAAAAAAAATATTAACATTCCATTATCATATCTGCAATAATATTGGAATCATACAGTATTTCAATATTAAACTATAGTGAACCTTGTTTGGTGATTTTTTAACATCATGGATGAGTAATTGTTGTATTAGTCGGTTTTTGGTGTCAGCCAGGAATTTCTGTTCTGTTGTTGTGTGTTGTGTTGGAAGATGTTTTCTCCATTTCCGTGTGTTTTGTCTGTGTGCATGTGTTTTCTTCAGTTGCAATGCAATGGCTCTCATGGCCACCACAGAAAGCAGTCCTGTGAATAATTTTTGTAATGGTCATATGTGCTTTGGAAATCATTGTTGTGGGTTATTTTGGAAGGCAATGACAAAAATACCGTTTTGATGTTTTATTTTAATTTTAGGAGTTGCTGAAAATACAATTTAGTTACAAATTTACACTTTCTGTGTTCTGTAGCTTTTATCAAAACAATAATGCGTTTTATAAATGAAAGCTATAATGTTATATATTACACATGTTATGTAGTAAGCAATGGTGCAGATTTTAGGATGCCAAGAAGAATCATATACTTTAATTGAGGATCTCAGTTTCATCTGAGAAATTTGAAATTATTAAATTAGGACCAGGAACAATCTACACCTAACAGCTCTGTTTTGTACATTGACTCTTCAGTTGTTTTATTGTAAAAAAAAAAAAAAAAAAAAATTACTGTTGATTTTCTTTTCCTTTTGTGAATGATGAATAGCTTCCAGTGTTTATCATTACGATGTGAATGGCCCCTGTAAGTCCTCTAATGGCCACTCAGCTGATGGCAGCAGACAATAAGGTATACTTGTGATACCCATAAATTCTGCCTTGTTCTGACATCAGCTAACACGCACAGCAAATCACTAGACTGGCAGATCTCAGTCTCCCCTGTCCTCCACTGCACTCCCACCTCTTTCTATTACTCCGCTATGATTAACGCCCCACCACCATCAACAACATACACCACAAGTTGCATATCTGATGCAGAAACACTGAATGAGCTTTCTCAGGTGGGTTTGTGGGTCAGACGGAGTTTAAGACCTCCCATCACCACAAATCCTCTCGGTGTCCTTCTGAGGCTGCTCAGAGTGGAGAAGGAATAAATTACAGGCTGAGTAGAACTACCGGCTCCTTTTTAACATCAAATTCCACCTTTTGTATCACTATTATTTTGTAACCCTATCCAATCTTTCACATCCACAAAACCCTAAGCCCCAGCTTTACTCTCACAATCACCTTACTTACTTCAAAGCATGGTGAAATGAATGTGACCCAACCAATCTAACTTCTCAGATAGCATGAAACTTAAATCGCTCAAGTATAATACACGAAGACCTCGCAGAGTTATGTTCTCCTCGGAAACCTCTCTTTTCTTCCAAAACTTGATAGAAATTCACCAGCACACAAATACTGCTACAATTTTCACCGATGCTTGCATTAGTATTCTGTGGGGATGTTTCCCAGTGACATGTAATACATCATAGTCACCAGGAGGCACTTCCACTGCAGAGTTGACGTGCAAATATGGGCTGAGCATGTTTCAATGTTTTACGCTATACTCTTTATCCTAAAAATGTCCTCTGAAGTTTCCGGATAGACATGTGCACATGCATGTATGTATGCGCAACCACATACTGCATTAAAACGCACTCACACGGTGGTACAGTAAATGCATTCCACACACCACCAACCCCCACCTGCCAACATTCTCGCGCACACCAACACGTTGCACATCAGGGTCATACAGTCTTCGCATCATGGGATATTTGTAAAATGTGATATGAAGGGGGTTGGTGGAGTGTGTGTGTGTGTGTTTAGGGACAGGAGTGTTCTCACCTCGAACACTGAGCCAGGCAGGAAGGCTGAATGCCCTTGACTAACCTTGTAGGTTTTACTGTGCTTTTATGAGAGGGTATAAATCATCATGATGCTTTTTTCCAAAAAAATAGCTGCTGTTTTACAATGTGCAGCCAGATTGACAAGGCAAATGTGCGGCCCTATAACAAAGCCTATTACAAATACTGTCTGGAATATACTGGGCACTGAAATTCAATAAAGCTCAAAATAATGAAAGGATGTCTGTGTTGTCCTATGTCAGTCAGAATGGAGAAACAATGAGAAATATTTTCAGTGGACACATTAAAATGAATTACTCTTGTGGGCGACATAAACACAGTGTATTGCTGCGTACTTGCAAGTGAATGGGAAATATACAAATTATCATATTGATTGCTTTTTACCTCAATGAGGAGATTTCCATCTTTATTTCATAAAAAAAGTATACATACAAACAAAGGTTGGGAAGAAGAGGGGTTTAATGGAAGACTCTTCGTCTAGACACACAGTTTTCAACAGAAACCATAAAAGAGCAGCTCTCCACTACTGCTCTCTACAATGTAAACAGCTCAGGTCCAAACCTCTCCACTCAACAACACATTTGCTCGCTACGGCTCCCACTCATATATTCATATATTCATGTGTTTATCAGAACTTGGTGGCTTGCGTTCCCATTTTCTCCTTATAATGATGAGTGAATGCTCTTCCATAGTGGAATGGAAATAATCATGGATCCTATGAAAACCCAGACACACATTTGTTTTTTTGTTGTGAGATAGAGAATAGGCAAAGGAAGTGATGAGAACTGCAGAGTGAAAGCCCAAATTTAGCCTGTTTTCCATACCTGACTCACAAAAGCATACAGCCAAAAGCAACCATAAGTGTAATTAACATCCTCATTGGTGTGAGAGGAACTTTTTTTCTATTCTTAATGAGATCCATGTGCACTGCTGCTTTCTGGTAGCTGTGTCCAGGTGTGAGTAGTTGGTCTTCAAAATAAATCACTGCAGTAAATGCAGTGTGAATAGTGAAAGCTGTGTTTAAACTTACCAGAAAGAGGTTATTCATTTATTCTATATCTGTGCAATCTGTGACTTGCAAATGAATCCACTTCATTAACCTTGTCACTTTTCCTTGTGTCCATATGGTAAGTTTACATACTTACATAGGTAGAATTTCCTTGATATTTTTTCTCCAAGTATTTATTTAGTTCAAGATTTATTTTATTTATTCATTTAGTTCACAAGATATATTTCAAAGCATATTTGTGATACGTTTACAATCCTGACTGTCAATAACTGATTCTGCAGAGTTCTGTTACCTTCCTACCTACCTCTCAAACATCTCCATCTCCAACACTAGTGGGCAGTCACATTCCACAGGCTCATTCTGTGCTATACCTTGATACACCCAAGCACATACAGCGTGTAGCCCTTTTCTTCTTTTTTGTCTTCCCCCACTGTCTCTTTTTTAGTTTTTCTTCACCAACTCAGTAGCGGTAGAGTAGTAGAGAAGCAGTTGTAGCCACTGCACTGCAAAGCAGAGCAATCAACAAACCAGTGAGGGAAAATATCATCATGGTGAGGACTGAGAAAATGGCTTTTCAATTAATTTTTTGACTTTAGGTAGTATATCACTCTTGAGAAAAATGATTGAGCAGAGTGGCATTTAAATGAGGGGGTTACAACCACTCAATGACCATTCAAAGTCATCATGGAGTTTATTGGATATTAATTAGAAGACAAAGAGGAGGAGGAGGAGGAGGAGGAGGAGGAGGGAAGAGAGAGGAAGCAGACAAATGTTCTCCCCAAACATGCGAGAAGAGAGAGACGCAAGAGCAAGGTTTAAGAGAGGTTACTGTAATTTGAAATTTGAGTAGTGTGCAGTGTGTGTGTGCCAAGACATTAAGCATGTTTTCTTGTGTTTGAGTTGGAATGCACAGCAGTCATCTGCTGCCATTCAAAATTTAGCATTTGATGAAGGAACATCATGTGACTACAGAGCCCCAAGGAAGAAGCAAATATTAGTATGAAATTCTGTGCACAAGGATTGTAAACCAAGCACACAATTAATAACCCAGGCACTAAGTTTAACAATCCAGATTAATAAATTATGGAAACAGATAAGATAAGTGCATGGTTTAGTTAGTTTAATTTAAGGGGAAATTTTCAAAGCATCTCACAGCATCTGTCGTTCAGCATAAAAGTAGGACATTATTATAAGAAATATATTATTATAAGAAAAAGTTATTTAGTATTTAATTACCATATACTATTAAAGAAATAGTTAGACATTTCAAATTATATCATTCATACCAAAATATGCTTATTCCCTGTCTCCCTGAGTTAAGTGAGACCCCTCATGTCTGTGCATTAACTATGGAACTAGCGCTGGGATTTGGTTATCTTATCTCAACATAAAAACTGATGCAAGGGGACACAGCTAGCCTGCCTCTGTCAGAAGTTCAAAAATATACCAGCACCTCTAAAGTTCACAAATTAACATGTTATATCGTATTTGCTTTATTCTTTCATCAACTGCTGTGAAAGCAATCAGGAATGGGCAACCATGCTGCAATATTCACACTGACTCTTTGTCTTCAACATTCAACCACCTCATTGGTCAGCAGGTAAACTGGCAAGAAGGAACAAAGGAAGGGCACACACCTGGATGCCCGTGTAGCCTAGTTTTTATAGAGCTCATGGACTTTGGCAACAAAGTATGCAATTACTCTTTTTCGTCTTTGTGACGCCTGAGGTTGCCTATGTTATTGTGCATTTGGAGTTCATTGTTGTCTGTGAAGGAGTTCATCAGTAAATACAATAATGCATTTTGAAAATGAGTAAGATCATCACAACCATTGTCAATTAGTCATAACCAAAGCCCCTAAACACTAACTTCTAAGCACAAGTGATTATTTATGTCATTTTTATTTTGAAATCACAAACTTATTCTCATCTTTTGGTTTGATGGATGCATTTTTTCAGGTGTCAATTTGCAGAAAAGAAAGCATGTCTTCAGGGATGTTGAGCCTTTATGTTGAAATTTGATAGACATAACTTAACTGGTGATCAATGTTATTTTCTTTTTTTCACTTTGATGCCTCTCTCTCGATCTATCAAAGTGATTCAAGAAAAATGGCCATTACATATAATATGTTGCATTTTGGAAGATCAGAGGTTTAGGGCATAGATTTATGTATGGATGGATTCCAACTTTTGACTTGACCTCTACTTCTTCACTTTCACCTTTGCCGTCAGACCTTTTCACAGGTTTAGCTTTTACATGCACCATATGGAGATTTGGTCTATTGTTGACCATGGATCACACATGTTGAGACTCTATTATTCTTCATCTTTTACATTCTTATCCTGTCTTCCCCCTCTCAGTCAGTCTTCCTCTCCATAGATCCTGGTCAAACCTCAAGTTTCAAGTCATGTATATATCTTGATTAATAGCTTTCACAATGCATTTTTTATATTTCATTATATTTCTTTATTAAGATTTAGAAGCCTCAGATATAGTGTGTTAATTACTGACTTTATTCTCGCCCCTAAATCCTACAGCACCAGTCAAAGGTTTGGACATTCCTTCTCATTCAAGGGAACTGGAAAGTGTGTCCAAACTTTTGACTGGTATTGTACTTTTCTTTAGCGTGTATTAAAATGTCATCTTCTCCTCCTCTTCTGTCATCTATCTATGTAACTATTCAAAAATAATCTCACACTTTTTCTGTGTTTTCTTGTCACCTAATGCCGTTATCAGTTGCGATAGAGGACATATTCCTTCACTATGCAGCACTCAGCATGCCCAGTATAGTTTATTCTGAAACAACTCCATGACTGTATTTTTGATCTCTGAGAGTAGTTTGCATCGGGAAGGCATCATGTCTGTGTTTACACTACAATTCTTTGCTAGTTTAGTGAGGCAAGAAAAATATACAGTACTACACCTGTCATGTTGATCGCAACATCTCACCCAAAGCGACAGTATGGCTTTTTCACATATTTTGCAGTTGTTATTGGAGGAAGTTCTGTGAACATGAGACATAAGCTACAGTATATCTGTGCATATTTAAAAGATGATTACATTTGTGTTTGGTTTTAATCTCTTTAGGGGAATGATTGTTGATAAAATAAATGTAAAATAACCCATATACCTGTAAGCTGTGTTCTCTCCATTTGGTGAGGGGCCTTAGTCAATCACTGCTATTATTAAAAGTTTTGAAAAGGATAATGTCACTGGTTGATGATTAATTACCATATCCTCTGATTTATATTCCACTTCATCCAATCTTTATGCTTATAGTGAATGCAAATGAATGAACATAACAAATGGTTAGTACTGACAACTTTTCAAAGAAAAGCTGAAATAAAATATACATCTGGAGGAAAAAAAAAAAACAGGCCTTCCACTATACTGTCAAAAAATTCTGGCTCCTCTCCCTTAAAGACTATATATACAGTATAGAACCCGCTAACCTACAGTGGCAAGTTTCTATGTGTGTTTTCTTTGGTACCTTGAGGGAGGGGTAGGCTACTGCTTTCTGGTCTGTGAGGCAATGATAAATCACTAGTCAGGTGAAGATGAAAGCCCGTGGGCCAAACTGCTTCAAAGTGTGGCCTTCATGAGTCGCAGGCTTATCTTGAAAGGATTGGAACAGTCCTCAAAAACCAGACTGTTCTGAGTTGGGATGATTGAGTTTCAGTTGCACCTCAACCTGGGGAGTTTTGTGGTGTGTTTCTGTCTCAAATGACAAATATACCTTTCTCTTAATGTCATCCTAAAAATATTTCAGACTCCTCAGTGAGCCATGCTTCCATGATACAGACAGACAGACAACTAGGCAGTGGTCCAATCAACAATACCTTTATACTTACCTTAATCACTTAAATTCCTCAATTTCTTGGTGTCCTCGTTCTCTACAAAAATCAGTTTAATTGACCATTCACACTGATTAACATATCCAGTGTCATACAGTTTGTATCACATTAATATTTAAGACACCTGAACTGGAGACATCAAACATAAGCCAGTCACATAGTGTTGATTAGCTAGCTAGCTAGAGCCAATGAAATCTGCCAGCAACACTGGTTAGATTAGTGGACAAAAGCAACAGCTGTTAACTAAAAATACTGTTCTGTTTGAAATTAAGGACCCATTCTTTCACAAATTAGACAACTACTATATTAAATTTTTATGCAAAACCCCAGAATACATTCAATGACAATGCTTTTTAAGAAAAGCCTAGGTCAACCCTTGGTCCGGGTATCAGGCTAACGAGCCCAAAGTCGGATCCAACTGTCTCATCCAACCAGACTCAATATTTTATCTTAAGTTCTTTATTTTGCTCTTTGACACTGCTTTCAGTTTAATGAGAAAACGTAACATTTTACCTGACAGCTCGATGATGACATCACCCCCCCCCCTCCCGGCCACACACACACACACATAAAGAGGAGCACCTACAACCACCCATCGTGGTTCTCAGGACAGGGCTAAGTTATTATACTAACAATCTTGGGACCCATCAGCTATCTGTCTGATGATGATTTAGCCTATTGGTAAAGGCCAATATTTCGGGACTTCTGGTGTAGCCAGTGGATATCTGGATAACGGATAATGGATATCGGATATCCAGGCCAAGACTTCCTCTTCCTCCTACAAGTCTGAGAGCGGCCTAAAGCAGATGAGAGCAATGAGACCATGGAAGGGGGAGGAGGCGAGAAAGGTGAGTACGTACAGACAAGCAAACAAACTATAAAAAGAAATAGTTGGATAGGAGTAGAGAGGGGCAGAGAAAAAAAGTAACAATAAAATTCTGTCCTGACTCATCCTGGTTTCACCCTGGCGCCCAAACCAGAGATCCCCACGACAACACTCAGCTTTCCTTTTTTTTTTTCTCTCTCTCTTCTCTTTTCTCTCCTCTGCTCTCTCCCCATCTATATCCTTACAAACAAACACACATAACACCTACCCACAATAACCCCCCCACACACACCACATGCATCTAGTATTAAAGGTTCTATATGTAAGAATTGTGAAGCAATTTACATGTATTAATCGTATTTTATTGCCAATGAATGAACGGGTTGTAACATAACGTAAAAAATGAGACCTTCCCCAACTTTCTAGGTTGCCTGTAATAATCCGGGGACTGATTTCTATGTGAAGGACTTGCGTCGGATTTTCCATGAAAATTTACAGGATGTGACGTTTTTGGACGCTCCTGAGTGCCTTGCCTCTCTCCTGCTAAAATCAACAAACAATCGGCATAACAACACAGCCACACAACACAACAAAAACAGTGCTATTCAAGTAGAGACACCCTGCAGATATGAGCTCGCCAGCTAATGAGATGGCTAGCCGCCTCTGTCGACCGCAACACATTTCACAACAAAACACCCCCGCAATGACAGGTCACCCACTCCCGATCACATACAGGGCTAAAACAAGATTATTTCCTCAACAAAGGAGCAGAAAACAAACTCCAGAGTGATAGCAGAACATAGCTTACCCTTTTTGCCTTTTCTGTTGGTAGTCAAAAGGTCGTAATAATCACACATTTCACAACAAAACCGCAGCACCTTGCTCCCCGGACACAGCACGTTGCTCCTGGGCCACAACTCATTGATCCCCCCAGCCACAACAACAACAAATACTTAGAAAATGTTAATGACTTTAAATTACTTGCTAGGATATCTTGCTTGGTATTGCAGTCTTGTTAAATGTTATAATGTTTATTACCTCCACTAAATCCTTCACAGGAGTGTTGAATTATACAGTAGAAAATGCTTTTTTTCATGTTGATACAGGCACTTTAATTATGTCTAATGTCACGCTCAGTTTTTCACGTTTTCTCCTTTAAACAGTTTTTAAATTAGTGGTATAATAGCCTTTCTAAACAATATTAATACTAAATGCCAGATATTATATCTGCAGTACAAATGTAAGAGCCTTTGCAATTGAATACTGAGTCAGAAGGCAGCTCTTATATACACTTCTTTTAAACCATTAACAGATGCTTCATTGTTGGTTTAAAAAAACTCTGTGCTTATAATAATTTTAGAGTATAGAATAACTGTTTATATATAGTCAAAACTTTAAAGAATTTGTTTTACATTTTGGGAAACAAACATATGTACATTCTTTCTGAGAGTTACATGACAACGTTGATATCGCCCACATGTCTCTGTGTAAGTATGGAGCTGGAGCCAAGAGACGAATAGTCTAGCCTAGCATGCAGACTGGAAGCAGGGAGCAAAGCTAGCTTGTCTGTTCAAAGTGAAAAAATACACCAGCACAAATCTTTTTTAAATGCTGGAAGAACAATTTTGGAATTTTTGGAATTTTGGAATTTGGAAGGCCTCCTGGTGGACAAAGCTGGCATTGCAAAAACATTAAATGCTATAACAGGTGATACAAAAATTAACATATTTTTTCTGTAGTTTAAAAAAAAAATGTAAAATGATTCGTTCATTTTTTTATGTTTTCTGTTAGTAAAAAAATAATAATTTTGAGCTTTCAACTTGCAAATTCTGGATTATTCTGGATCACAACCCTTGGGGGTTAGGGAAAGATCGCAGTTTAAGTTAAAATGATCACTTGAAACATGGTTAAAGTTACTGCCTTAAAGTTAGGAAACCATGGCGACAGTAAACACCACGACAATCGTAGTTAGTCTTTTTAAAAACTGTCCTGACTTACAGCTGGAAACGTGACACTTGCGGTTGGAAATGGGACGTGAACAGCAGTCTCCTGCAGCTAAGTCCATTTTTTGCTATCCTATTTATCCAGCCATCCACCCAACCCGACTCTTCCTAATATGGAAATGTATCACCTTATATAGATGTCATCTGAATTGCATCACTTCTCCAGGTCATAATTACTACAGCCGCTAGATGTAGTTGTTGGCATTGAGTACACATGTGTGTACTTTTACTGTCTAGCCGAGGCAAAACGTCACACTGACACGGCATCCTTTAGTGGATCGGCAGGTGTATGCTTTGGCTTGATACTGGACTGGTCTACACTGTTGCTAAATCAAAATTTTAGGTCAAACATAAACAGGTTTTTACCTGTCAGTTTGAAAGTGCCCTCAGTGGTTACATGTTTGGCTCATTATCCTAGTGGGCAGCTTCTCTCTCTCCGCCACTTGATCTATGCTTGATCCTCCTTATATAACACCACATTCATGCTTGTGAAAAGAGGAAGGACAGAGGTTTGTCATTGCATTGATTGCACACAATATTTTGGAGAGTGTTTCCATGAAACCTGGGTGAACAATGAGTTTTTATGCATTTTCAAAATTGCTCTAAATTTCTGTTCACAACAGGAAAGAAGTGGCAACTTTCCATCTGTCTTTCTAAAGTATCCTGGCAGAGAGAACAATAAAATCTATGTTCCAGGAAAGGAAAAGCTAAAATTTCATTTCATGGTGTATGGGTGCATGGCTGAACATCCCTGAGAAGGTAGCAGTGGTGATGAATAGGCAGAATGTATCTTTCTCTTTGTCATCTTACTCTAACAGGTGTTACCGGACTACATATATATATATATATATATATATATATGTATATATATAGATATATAGATATGTATGTATATATGTGTGTGTTTGTGTGTGTGTGTGTGTGTGTGTGTGTGTGTGTGTGTGTGTGTATATACAGTCTGTTGGAGGTCGTATTTACGACACAAACTCACATATTGTCAGAGCTCGCCAGGTGCACAGTCAGGTATCAATAAAATGCAGACAATGTGTGTTGGGGTCAAAGAGAGAGAAGGAGAGATAGGTCATGACCATGTCTGTTGAGAAACTTAAAAATGTTTAGGAATTTAATGTATTTTGCTGTAATAACAGCTTTTGTAAAGGAGAATGCACCAGTTGTACATGATCCTATCCAATGATATCTTCCATACTGCTGTATCTTTCCTATTGAGTTTGTATTAGCAAAATATGTATAATAGTTGGTTAGAAGAAAAAGTATTAACTTTAGCTTATTGCAGTATTCAGAGGTTGAAATCAGTTGATGCCAAAACAAGAAAACTCTCACTGTGTGCTTGCATATCATCAAAATCTTTATCTTTTTGAGGGATAGTCTAGATTGCTTCAATTGCTTAGTTAAGTTTGCTGCAAGATCGGCATGGGAAATGAAATACCTGCCATTGTTATACTGAAGGGGTTGTAACATTGAGGTCTGAGAGCCTGTGCTTTTTGTGCATATTATACTGTAAACTGTTACTTGAAAGTTTAAAAATGATTATGAAAATTATAAAAACATTGGTGATGTACCTTAAAATTCTGAAACCATTTTCTTCTTCTTCTTCTTCTTTTGCTGTTTCATTTAATGTTGAGGGACTTTCATTGCAACAATAATGGTGTGTAATTATAGACCATTTCTCAACTTTCTAAAAGCTGAACAGTGAAGACAAAGTTTTGGTCAAAATCCCCCAAATCAAGTTTATCAATCAAGTTTAAGTACTTCTTTATATCCATACAATTTTGCATAAGCAATTCTCCCATTTGTACAGTAAATCTGCAGCTATAGCAGTTTGTTTGGTTATATTGCATTTACTGAGGAAATAGCATACAAATATAATGTTGCTTACAGCCAACTTGGAAGTCTAGCACTGTTTACATGAAAGCAGCATAATAGTTCTGGCTGAAAGCCATTAATTGTCTAATGGTGATATAACAAGATCTGGATCACCACCAAAATCTAATCAGCTGATACTTAAGCCAGTAAACTTAAAAAGCAGGCTGCCTGTGGCCTTGGCTTTGGGTTTTGGTAATGTAGCATCAGTCCAGGCTTTTGATTGGCATGTAAATACTGACAAGCCAGTGGATTGTCTTACATGCATGTTTGAAACATCCAGGAATGTCAGACAATTATTTAGCATCTCTTTAGTAGCCTATAGTTTCACAATAAACAGCTTGTTGATGTCAGTATAATGTGAAACTATGAAGTCTCAATTATTGCCACCATAATGTAAATATCACTTGTCTGATTACTTTCCCCATATCTCTGTTAATATAAGGAAGGTTGAGTTAAACTGGGTGCATCGAAATAGCTAATTACAACATTCATCACCAAATACTCCTGGCATGCATTGAACAAATAGATGACATCTCAGAGCGTAAGAGATTCCAAGGGTGTATTTTTCTCTTAATTAAGACATTAAAACAGACCTCTTCTCAAAGAGTATAATACTCTGTCTTCCCTTCTGTCACTGAATTGCCTGGCAGACCATGAATGACCCAGCTCATTTTCTTTTGGGGCGTAAATGAGCTTTTAATGAACAGATTGGACATTTTCGTTATTGAGCTTATACCTTGTTCATTTGTCACTTTTTTTCCCCGTCTCTGAATCAGAATTACCATGGTGTTTTTTGTTGGAGTGATCTAATGCTTCAAATGAGTATTTTTTTTCATTCATCTATGTAAAATAAAACCTGAAAAATTGATACATACAGTAAATGTAATTCTGTTCTGGTTTGTTTTCTGTTTTAAATTTTGTGATTAAAAAGCAGTTCAAAACTGTATAAACTTGCCACACAGATGAATCAACACCTCACTGACACAGCACCAACCTATTAATTTTATTCTTCACAAAAGTAGTATTTATTGCATGGCTGTTGCATAGGATTGCACTTTTGTGGTATCATGTCTGCTGAATGTAAGTTGATGCGACATCCTCATAATCAATGTTTGTGTGCCTGTCTGTGTGTGAAACTGTGCTTGTCTTGAGGGAGAAAATAGCACACAGGTATAAACTAACAAACAGAGCCATCAATATGTCTTTAGAAGGGTAATATTTAGGATTCTGGGAAGATGTCAGGCATTTATTTTGAGAGTGGTAGTAGCAATACATGTAAATATACACTTATTTGCAGTGTAAATGTCTGTAATGTCTATTTGAATGTAATATTTGTACATTTTTGAATGTAATGAATATTTGACTAAAGTGCCATTAAAATCCTTTTGTCAAAAGTCCCACTGTGAATAAATACACATATACTGTAGGTAACCATTTTACATTGTCAACAGATGCATAAAGAGAATTATTTTATCCTCGTAATTACACACTGCTTTTTGAAATTATATTATATTGTAGAAACAACTAATTTGTGAGTGCCTGAGCTAGTAACATAAGCCTCATGGGATATTAACAGAGGCTGATTTTGGCTCTTAAAGTGGGTCATGAAGATCAGGTTCAAAGAGACTGACTCACACATTACTCATGGTGACTAAATATCACAAAACACAACGGAAGATAAACAATGATCTGAAGTGTGCAGCCTTGGAATCATTTGAAGTGTGCAGACATCATGCTATTGTGTGCTGCTGATGATATAAGCCACTGGTTTGTGCTACCCCTGTGGGCTTGCATGAGCTATGAAATGTTTTAGTGATTATAGAAGCTTAAGGGACAAAATCAAAAATGAGAATAAAATCTTGGTATTTGTATAATTGTCTCTTTATGCACATCGAGCAATGTGAATGTTAGAGATGAAGGGAAATTAAGCCGAATTCATGAAGTACGAGGGTGACTAAAATTGGTGATCATTTGGTGTCAGATAAAGTTATTATCAGTAGCATTGCTTTTCAATCCATGTTCAACAGTTCTAGTCAAAACTAATGTGTTCAAATGTAAGATGAATCAGTAGAATTTTGCAGTCTGGGTATCAGGATACTTTTTTTTCCCTCTATCTGTCTAGTTTGCTAATAAAAAGTACAGAGGCATTTATATTCCAAGTATTCCATGTCATGTTTGTTTGCTTTTTTCCCGTCCTTGCTATTGGAACATTTGTTTTATTATACAAATGTTTAGATATAAGGATTACATAGCATGTTGTACTCTGTAGATTGTCTCTGCTTTGCGTGTAGGTTTAACTGTAAATTGTGTGGCAGCATTGCTAAACCCACGTAAGATAATATTTATTAAGTCCTTGTACCTAAACAATAGGTTGCTTGTCATCGTCTTCCAAAATGATGAGCCTCATGAGACTTTTGTGGTCTGCCACAGCAATAGTTAAGGTCTAAAACTACTAAAACTAAAGCTACAAAAACTACTTTGTTAAAGTCAGGATTGTGGACATAGTTAAGGTTACGATGGTTAGCCATGGTTAAAAGAAACAGAAATGTTAACTTGATAGGAAATGACAAGTGAAGAACAGTCAAACATGTGCTTTGTCGATTCAACCATAAACCCTTACGCTACTTCCACCTTGCCTATTTCAAGAGGACAGTAATTACTCTGTCAACCACAAGATGTCAGTTGTCATGACAGTCTAAAAATATTATGTTTGGACAAGCAAACCAATTCAGTGGATTATTTGGTGAGGGCAGTTTTATAATATTATTCTGTATCTCTGGAAATAGCTACATCAAACACACTAACTCATGCAACAAATTATTAATGCACGTAGGCTAATATAGATTGAGGTACGGGTTCTTCTACCCACAGTGTTATGTAAAGCCATCTCTTGCTGCAGATTCAGGCTTGGACAAAGCAACAACCAATGCCATAGAAGTTCTTTTGCTTTGCTATAATGTTCTTCCAGGGGTGGACATTTTTATGATCATTTTAGAGCAGTAGAGACAAATGACCTTGTATTTTCTTTTAGATTACTTATTGAAATTACAAACACTTATTAAGAAGTATTATAAAGCTTTCAACCTAATAGGGATATTTTAGGGACAATGGTGCTGTAAGGACATCAAACCCAGCTGCTACAGAACAATATTTTGTATTTGTTATGTTTTTTATGGTTTTCTGTTAGAATTAGGTCAATTTTTGAATTATTGTTTAAGATAAATTCACCTGCTTCTCATCCCAATGATTGACATTTGAGATTTTATTTGTGGCATCTCAAAAAATGTTTTGTTCATAGTTTTGTCTGATATTCTGGCATTTTCTTTAACCCACTTTCATTAATAGGACAGTGTCCGTCCTTTGTCAGCTGTTTTTTCAACAGTAAGTTGAATCATCCTGTAAATCTCTAGCAAAATGTGTCCCTGCCTATAAGGGGGCTGCCAAAAAGCTATGAAGTCATCATGGACTCACATCCCTTGAAAGGTTTCCAGCACTTTGTTGAAACCATTCCTAAAAGAGTTCAGGATGTTCTGAGGGGAAATGTGTGTGTGTATTGGATGAGGCGTTGAGGGGGCACCTGGTACTCAGTGTGTCTAATAAATCATCATCTTAGAGGGAACAGTGGTTCTGATGTGCTCTAATCCTAAGCTTTTTTTGTACAAATGGTTTTAACACAATCAGTTTCTTCTTCACACACACACACACACACACACACACACACACACACACACACACACACACACACACACACACACACATACACACACACACACACAGGACTCAAGATTGATTGAAATGCAAGACTCCAAATGGATTTATTTTCTGTCCCGTTTCCTCCCTGATGATTGGGTATGCAAGATCTGCAGTGGGTACTGGAGGTTAAAGCCAATAGTGTCTCTTAGTTATCTTACAACATTATATAGGCAATGTATTTTTGTACTGTCCAAATAATTACATACACCTAGGCCAAAGAAATCCACAGAAAGTGAGAGGAAATCTAATCAGAGCCTTTCCAATAAAACACTCGTGAAAAACAGGAAGCAAAGACTTGGCTCACACTCACTTAGCACTCCCACTAAGACAAACGTTTGATCTTTATCGTTGTAACTATCGAGACTCATTTACATTTCCAGACACCACTGTTTGACTGTAATCAAGGTTAAATGATCAGCTATCGATCAAATATTGAAGAAAAGTGGCAGCTGTTTGGGATGAATTAGAAAATGGGAGTGCATTTAATCCTCCCACAGCTGTACTAAAAACATTGAAATGAAACTGCTCAGGGACGCTTAAGATGCAAAATGTGGTAAATCTAATTATTGTACTGTTGTACTTAGTGGCCGTCTGGGATGATTTTTGTTTGAACATGAGTGTTAATCCTTATTGTACCTCACATATCCCACTAAATATAACCATGCATGAAATCATGAAATACACAATAGTAAGACTGGTACAAGCAAAGCTTGCTGCTGAAACAAAATGTGTTTTTTAACTGACAAATACTGAACAGCATTTGGGGGTTAAAATAAATTTAACTGAAACTGGGGTCAATGAAAATGCTGATCGCTTGTCTGAGGATTAAAACAACTGTAACACTTATATTGTGAAGGACTGCTTACTCATTTAAAAAAAAAAAGATTGGTCTATCAAGATTTGGTAAAAAAAAAAAAAATGCATTAGTTTTGAATTTTGAAGAGGCAATGGTTAGAATCACAGAATTACAGTATAAAAAAGATACAAATATGACACAGCTGCACTAGAGGAGCAATATAGTCCCAAAGTAGTCCCTTATGTCCTTTCTTTTTCAATGATGAGTAATGTAATTCCATAATCATTTTAAATAAGAATAGAAAATGTGCTACTTTTTGTAAATACAATATCTGCTGCTTCTTCTTGCAAATTTCATCTGTTGTCACTCTTGAGAAAAATATCCCGAGGCTTATTGTCCACAAAGAGATGTAATGTCATGTGGTTATTTATTTATTCATTAATTCATTATTCTTTTTTAAAAGTTTATTTTTGTGGATCGGTTTTGCTCAAAGGCCACTCTTTCTACATACAGAGTGGAACAAATTGTTCACATTAGTGGTGCTATTTTGCACAGCCCTGGCGTAGCATGTTTTAAAGTTAATCCCCCTAAGCCAGTATTTGATCCCTTCTGAACTCTGAAGGTGTCCTGACATTCTTTTCCTAATCATATAAAAGTCAAACTGTCAACTCTAACAGGCATGTACGTTATCACTTGCACTATGTAAAGCTAGTATGCAGACACCTTTTTTGGGTGGTGGTGAGAAAGGAAGCAAACCTTTGATTAGATATACTTACTGCTTAGAGCAAATGTTTTGCATGTTTGCATCAGTTATTGTGTATAACCTATGTAGTCTACATCTTCCTTTGCTCCACGGAGTTCAGTCTGCCAATGAATTAGTGGACTGAACAGTCTTTACCCCAAAAGACTTTTTGTTTAATTTATTTATGCGGTGTCTATGAAGAAGCTGTGATTTCTTTCCCTCAGTAAAACCATTCAGTATAGTTTAAGTGGTGCACTTCCAAATGTTTATATTGTCATCTACTGTGAATAAAGTGTTTTGGGTGTCAGTTCAGATAAGCAGCTTCTCTGCTAATGAGCTATTCTACCACTTATTAGACCATGACGGGTTATGTTAGAGTTTATTGGTCAACTTCGAACAAATCTTTACTTATATACCAGAACAAATTCAAAGTAGCATGTCAAGAGAGACATTTTAATACTCAGTGACTCATGATTTGCATGACTAATGTGAGTCTCAAACAGGACCCTGATGCTTTAGTAGTTTTATAAGAAAACAAATATTATTATGGCAGAACTAATAGATTTATTTTCATCTTTTTTTATTTAAATATATAGTATATAATTCTAAATAAATTTCTAAAATAACAAAGAATGCCTGTAGACTTTAATCTTATAATAGAATATCTAGCTGAAATGTGAAAAGAATGGTGCAGGTGTGATGGCATATTGGCCAAAACACATCAAATACCTTCTTTATCTTTATCTTTTTACCCAAACTAAAACATTCAGTCTTATATCCGGATTCTCACATCATTCTAAACAGTTCCAATACTGAGTCAAATCTTCTTCTTTGCAGTGTAGAATTTGGCAAGATGCCCGATCTTAACTAGTTTGACGCTGAAACTGATTTGGACAGGTGAAGACTGATGAGGTGTATATAGCCTGTGGCAACTGTTTCAAGCTGTGTGAGTGTGGAACAACCCTACCTGTCACCAGCGATGATCCTCAGCAGCAAAGTATGGCGACATCAAGATTTTTCCATCTTAATCGCTCCTTCATCTGTCAGCTCCACCCTTAGGGGGAAACCGGTGGTGTCACTTACCGATGCAGAGCCCACCTCTTTGGGTAATTAATATATGAAAGACCTGTTGTAAACTCATGTGGTTTTGTTTGTATTCCTGTTTCCATTTGGGGAAAAAACTATTTGTATTTATTTATTCTCAAAGACATTCTCTGCTCTACTTTCTTGGCTCTCTGTACCTTCACAGTATAAAGGCACTGCTGAACAATTTTCAAAACATAATTTTAAAGAGGATTGTTGATGTGGAAATGATGTCGCATACTTGCTTTTAAATTTAGTAATTATTATACTATATTATATATATTATTATAGCTATTATTCTGCAAGTTGCAGACAGTTCCAAGCATAATTTTAGGACCATTTAGAACTGTTTAGAATATTCAAACTGGCATCAGAAATGATGATAATGTTTGCTTTCAGTGTCTTAGCAACTAAAATTGTAAGGCTAGTGATCATTTTCAGTACTATGTACTGAAAGGACTCTCACATTAGTTAAGATGTGCTTCTTACAGAAAAATCTGACAGTGTTTTTTAATGAGGACAATATTTAGTAACAAATGGAAAAGTGACAAATGGATTTTACTGAAATTTGACAGATAGGCTATAATCCAAAAGGCCAGTTAAACTGACTATAGTCATGATGGAGCTAGGATTTCTGACATTATCCATTATAGTTGTTACACATTATAAACTGTATGATCACGGGACAATCACCTGCCTGTGCTCTTAGAAGAGAGGGTTGGGGTTAGAGAAAGGCATGTTGCAGTTGGACAACCACAACCATTGTCAGATGTGATAACAGGGAGTGAGGATGTAGTGACTCTTGCCAGGAGGATGATCATTGGACGGGGGAAACATGCTAGACTGCTCATAGGTCTGCCTGGGCACTGGAAACTGGCAGGGCAGAACTACTCAGGCAGTGGGAGCAGTAGTGGGATAGCTCACGGCGGCAGCCAGGAGACAAGAGAGAGTGCTCAGGAGAATGGCCCAGATGCTGGAGAGACGAGTTGAAATACTTAGGATGATGGCTTGGGAAAAACAGACAGAACCACAAAAGTCAATGAATCCAACCACACAGCCTACCCAAAATCAAGCGTCAGACTGAGAACCCGACCACTAGACACTGAGGGGCTGGATGCAGGAAGACTGGGTTTGAAGGGGGAAGTACAGTACAGGGCTCAGGCTGGGAATGAACATAAATCGACATAAGCCAAGTTCTGAGGGGAACAGAGGGACAGCAAAGAAAGGCTCAGACCAACACAAAGGTTCCAGGTCTGGTAGTGAAATCAGAACTGACTCATAAATATCTAAAGAAAAGGCATAGGCTGAGAAGCAGAGGCATTTACAGATTTACAGGGGTAGTCACAGAATGACTGATCAGGCTCCAAAAATAACTGTTTATTTCTTAGGAAAATAATCCTAAAATCAGTCATTAGAAATCCCATCCCAAATGAGGGAAGAAAAAAATTCAAAATTTTTTAACTTTTACTATTTTTTACTAATACTATTTTAATACTATTATCTCAAACAAACAAAAAAAAAGTCCACAACAACATAACTACATAGCCTATGAAACAGGCCCTTTTTTCTGGGTTGCCCACAGCATGTCATGGGGAATAACCGACAACATAATTTTGAGAAATAAACTTTTTCTTTTCAGTGTGCTGCACAAACTATCCACTGTCTGCCTCAAGAAACCAGGCATACATTTCTATTGACATCTTAGTCTAGTTAGCCAACATTATCCCTGCTTGTAATAGTCAAAGTAATAGTTAATTAAATTGCCTTTTCCATCCCCTTTTGTAATTAATAGTTGTAATCCTTTGCATCTTCATTATGGGTTAATGCATCATGCTGAAGAAGGGAGAAGTGGTCATTGGATACATGTTTTGTGCATCAATGCTAGGTGTAATTACTCTTGCTGTTTGTGTTTAAAATGTTATAAGCTATAATGGGGCTTAGGTGCTATTATTGGCTGGGTTTCACCATCAGCAGCTTTTTTATTAATATAATATACACCCAATGGTCACATATACTCCTCTTCTCGCTTCAGATGCACCTTTTAAATATTTTAATCCCACCCCTGTAAATCCTGGACCACCTGCAAACACCTTCTCCACCTCAGCACCTTCCAGTGACGCAGCATCAAGCACTCCTGTCCCCTCTGCCTCAGACAAGCCCAGTGATGCAGCATCAGGTTCTCCTTTTTTTTTTTTTTAAGTGAATTAGTGTGACAAAAAAAGAGTGACATAGAAGACAATAACATAAAGTAGTTATGATGATATATGTGATGATGATATGATAAGAGTCTAGGAGTAGAGATTAGATTAAGTAGGGTATGTGTGGTTAATGTGTGTGTGTGCATGTTTGGATGTTTGTATAAGAGGCTGTGATATGTATCCATGTTAAGTGATCCTGGACACGTTGGTGTGTGGAGTAAGGAGTATGGCCTGTGTGGCGTAGAGAAAGAAAAAGACATAGGGCCAAATCCACAAAGAATGGACCACGCCCGCTAATAGCACCACGAATTGCGCAGCATTTGCACCCACAGTCTGCCTTGTTTTAAGGTCCTAGTCACAAAAGATTTTGTGCTACTGATATGACAGCAACAAACACGCCCATAAATTTTTACAGCTGAGTGCAATTTGCCCTTGTTTTGACTTTGTTTAAGAGAGCAGAGCTGTTTTCAGTGTTTCCGGTTTTTCCCTACATTTCAGCACACAGATTGGTCCATAATGAAAACTGCAGGTAGCACAAAAGCCTCATATTGTGTGTCTTTAATTATCATAGGTGCACACACACAGAGCTGTCCACAGTCACAAACCAACTTTCATGTAGTTTGCTTCTTTTACTTCACTAGTATTTCGCATTTATAACATAATCTACTGAAATACAGCTATTAATGTGACTCAGGCAGGTCTGAAACATGTTAGATTAATGTCTGAATGTCTGAATGTCTGATAAGTGCATCTCCAAACTGAGAAAGAGGCTGTGCGCATTTACGCACAGCAGCACAGCAGCACAGCAGCATTAACTTCATTAACACCAGATCAGTCAGGATCTGATAGTAATTAATGACCTGTGTTCTGCTACACATCTATGCAGGTCAGCTGTTACACACAGATTCAGGTTTACACAGTGGAATTGTTTGTAATAAAGCAGCCCTTATGGATGAATCCTGAGCTCCATCAGCACTGTCATTTTTATTTTTGAGTAGCTTAAAGTCAGAGATAAGCCTACCACCCCACATCCATTTGATCCCCCCCAATGTATGACTGAAGATTTTGCTCTTGATATCATTCAGTATCAATTCATCATCATTCAAGTTTCACAAGCTTGAGTATTTGAAGAGAGAGAGAGAGACAGACAGAGTGAGTGTGTGAGGAATGTGGTTGCGGCGCAGTTAACACCAACTATATGAAGATGCTAATAACTCCAGCCTAATTGTGTGTGGCAATTAACGCTGGTCTTTGTGAATTACACTTTATTTGCAGTGAGACTTATTTGCATAGAGAGGGGCCAATTTTGTACCGAATGTATAAATATTAACTAATTTACATACGAGCAAATGGCACAGGCGCACCATGACGCTATTTGTTTGGCAGCGCAGTTTGCGGTGCATTTCAACCCTTTGCGGGTGCTCTGTGAATTATGCAATCTTTTTGTGGATTGGGCCAATAGTGTTAATGTTATAGCGATAATAAATATATGATGCAACAGCATGACAACTATAATAATAAAATAGCCCTACTGTTTTCCGGTGGGAGACAAGCGGGGCTGGTGAATAAAACAATTAGTAGTATGTATGTGTAAGAGAAAAGAGAAAAAAGAGAGAGCAACAACATCTTAAAGTTAAGAATGAATGATAAAACAACGTGAAGGAAAAACAAAAAACAAATGTGTTTGTGTGTGAGTATGACTACAATGGGTCATGGGTGTGTGTCTTCAAGTTGATATGTGTGCTGCAGTACAATGTGTTGTGTGTGTGGGAACGTGAGACTGTGGGAATGTGCCCAACACTAGCCCAGCCCCAACAAGGACAAGAATGGGGACTATCTTTCTTTAAAAACTGTGATGTTGCTGTTACTGTAAGCAGTGATGTTTCCATATATAGGCATTCTGAAAGGAGGATGGCCCAATGGTTAATATTTATTGAATTGTTTTATTTCCAGTTTAAGAGAATTGTTTTCTCAGCAACAGAGAAATGAGCAAGCTGTTCTTGTATTTGTTTGGTATGTTGATTTCTGAAGTGTTTCCTAACACACAGAGCTGTGGGGATAGTGGGATTCTGCAGTCCAAGATGGTTGAGAGTTTTTGTGTTAGTCCCAAAAAGAGTGAACCGGTTGGCAGGACCAGAGTGCGTGAAAATAATTGTCTGTTATGCCTATTGTGCATTGTGAGCAAGTGTAGGTGTTTTCCAATCCAATCCAAATTTAAATTGTGTTATTTTTTGTTTTGGTTATGGATTTAAGTTGTAGGTATTATTGTAGAAACTGGTGTCTCCCAACTCTGTGCTTCTGTATAAGATCTTTGAAGTCTATGAAGTGATTGTTGTGGAAAAGATGGTGAAGGTGTATGATACCTTTTTGTGCCCATGTGTGATAGTGAAGAGGGGTGCTGTGGAGTTGGAAGTCTGGGTTGTGCGAAATAGGAGTGTATTTACACGGTGTTAGAGTAGAATTAAAAATTTTAATGACTTTCCACCAGGCTGTCAGAGTTGTGGAGATTGCAGAATTTTTATAACAGGGATGATGTTGTGCATAATCAGGTTCTCCTGTCCCCTCCCCTTCAGCATAGCCCAGTGATGAAGAATCAAGTGGTCTTGTCCCCATTCACCTCAGACTAGCCTAGCGATGCAATATCAAGTGCACCTGTCCCCTCCACCTCAGCACATCCCGGTAATGTAGCAATAGGCATCTACAAAAAGGCTGCACCAATAGACCCTACTGACTGGCAATCTGTTTTAACTGATAAAGTAGGAACAGGGTTTGTTCTCAGAGGACCGTATCAAATCAAAAACAGTTTCATGTTTCTGAAACAAAAAGACAGGAGAACGTGTCAGCATGACTATTTCAACAGAGTCTTAGTGAATGGAGAAAAAAATCAAAAGAAACTGGCTAATGTACTGAAAAAGAATGATAGTTTGTACTGCCTCTGCTGCAAAATGTTTTCTCAGAGAGATTTCCAATTGAATAGAGAAGGAATAAGGGATTGGAAAAATGCAGGCCACTTGGTCAAGGCCCATGAGGATAGCCAGGAGCACAATACATACATGGCAACATAAAAGGTATTGGAGGTCCATCTTGCAAAGGGATTTACAATAGATACACAAGAGATGGCACTCGCTGAGGCTAAGAGAAACAGGTGGCATGAAGTTTGTACTAGATTGGTGGGAATAATTCAGTCTTTAGCTGAAAGACATATTAAACAAAACAGACAATGGCAATTTCTCAAAGAGGTGGAGCTTATGGCCAAATTTGATCCAGTAATGAAGCAACATGTAGGTAGGGTGGAAAGTGGAGCTGGCAATCACACACATTACCTGGGCGAAATAATCCAAAATGAACTGATAGGCTCCATTGGTGCAAAAATACTGGAAAAAATTGTGGAAGAGATTAAGACATCAAAGTATTTCTCCATTATTTTAGACTGCACCCCTGATCTGAGTTATAAGGAGCAGCTCTCTGTCATTGTCAGGATGGTGTTAATAGAAGACATACCACAAATTAAAGGACATTTCATGGCCTTTCTTGTGGCAGAGGAGTGGACAGGGGAAAGTTTGTCATCTCTCATCCTCAAAAGGCTGGAGGAGCTTAACATCCCCTTTGAGGACTCCAGAGGACAGTCCTATGACAATGGTGCCAACATGAAGGGAAAGAATAAAGGTGTTCAGGCTATGCTGCTTCAACAGAACTCAAGAGCCTTTTTTGTCCCGTGTGTTGCCCACACTTGAAATCTGGTTGTAGCTGATGCTGTTAAGTGCTCACCAGATACCATTGGCTACTTAGGATATTTAATGATATCATTCAAACTCCTCTCATAGATGTGATATCCTCCTGAAACATGTCAAAACCACCCTGAAATCATGGTCAAGGACCAGATGGGAAAGCAGGATAAAAAGCATTTAGGCAGTTAGGTACCAGGCTGGGCAAGTCAGAGGGGCTCTTCTGGAGGTGAGGGGAACTACTGCAGAACCTGTGGTGAAAGTTGAAGCCCAGCGTTTGGCTGAGGAGAATACCGCTTTTCTATTTTCACAGTCATATGTTATGACATCCTCAACAAGATCCAGCATGTGAGTAAACTGATGTAGCCATCCTCCATGTGGCGGAGATGTGGCTGTCGACTTGCTGAAGAAAACTAGAGATTCCCTCCACCTGCTACAGAAACAATGGATTTTCTAATGCACAAACAACTTCAAAGGAGATGTGTGAGGAGATGAATGTGGAGGCTGTAGTCAAACAAAAGCAGATGAGAGCCACAAAAAGGCACCTTGGTTATGAGGCTCCAGATGAGCCTATTGGTGATGCTCTTCGAAAAATGGAAACCACATTTTTTTGATGTGGTAGTGTATGAGAGATTTCAGAACCTGGGAGAAATGAATGACAAATTTGGAGTTCTCCTCAACTTCCCCAACACGTCAAAAGAAGAGTAGCTAGAGCACTGTCAAACCCTGAGCACTGCTCTAACCCATGACGGGCAGCCAGATTTTGATGGCAGGGAACTTGCTGTGGAAATGCAAAATGTCCACATTTGCCATCAAAAAACATGACAAACATGGAACTCTTGACCTTCCTGCATGAGAAGAAGCTGACAGAAATTTATCCAGATATGTGGGTAGCTATGAGAATCTCTGCCACTCTTCCTGTTACAGTGGCTGCTGCTGAAAGGAGCTTCTCTAAGCTCAAACTCATTAAAACCTACCTGAAATCTACTACGATGCAAAAATGTCTCAGTGGACTTTCCATCATTAGTATAAATCATATGGTCTCACAACAGCTGTCTTATGATGATGTCGCAGATGACTTTGCTGCGAGGCAAGGCAAGTAATGCTGTAGACCAATGCTACATTATGCATAGTGCACTGAGGTTTCTGTAATATAGGTTTTTTGTGCAATACTATTATTTATATTGTATTTATATTATATTATATTATATTATATTATATTATATTATATTATATTATATTATATTATATTATATTATATTATATTATATTATATTATATTATATTAATCTTTTATGTATGCACTGGTTTCTTTAATATCATATCTTGTGTAATACCTTATTTATATTGTATTAATATATATAATAATAATAATTAATTATTAATTTGTTTTATAGCACTTGTTTCTTTAATACTGTTCTTATTTTGTGGGGTTTTCATTTCTAAAATAAAGAAAATCTCAAAGGCATAAAGCTATGCAGTTTTTGTGTGAGTGTATGAATGCAATGATTGGTGGTGGAATTGGCTGTGACGCAAGGGGCACCAACTAAAATCTTGCCTAGGGCACCAAATTGGTCAGTGCTGGCTCTATGATCTCTGCCAAGAGGTATCAAAGTCTAGGACTGCAGGACAGATACAGGCTGAGCACACAGCCAGAGAAAATAAATGTATTTACACCTATACAATACTGGATACAATTGCAACATTCTTGTGAGATTTTTTTTAAAGAAATTGCAGGTTGACTTGGCGTCATGCCCAATAGGAAACCCTGTGACTGAGATGGTTCAGTTTCTCATCCCAAAATTCTCAGAAATCATAGTATAATAAGCATTTAGTTTTTTTGTAGAGATCAGAGAAAAACTAAACCTGTACAATAATGCTTCACTACAGTATATATGACTAAAATGTTGTTTTCCAACTGCTCAAATAATCCTGTGGTAGTAATTCAGTTAAGAGTAAGCTTCTTTTTTTAAAATTCACTTTATTTCTCAGGGACAGTGCAAATTAATAAACATTACTGTGAATATGCCAGAATAAGCCAAAAGGCTAGTTTTCATCCATAGCCCCTGGCCAGGTGTGAAGTTGGCAGCCTAAAGTCAGCCTAAAATCAAGAAACAAGTTTAAACCAATAATCATAATGTAAAGTATGTCAATTACAGTAAAAACAGAACACAGATCAGACAGATATAATGTAGAACATAGACATGGGCAGCGATAAAAGCAGAGCAAATTACAGTACAACAAAACAAAAACAAATAGTTACAGAACAGATTAAATTACAGACCAGCTTTGCAAAAACACATAAGCAAATACAGATATGAGCAAAGACAGATATGAGCAACAGGACAACAGTAGCACTAAGGTAAGTCAAGCAGCAAGGCAATTTAGTAGCATACTTCCTTGCTGAGGAAGTATGCTACTAAATTGGCTTATCCAGGATGCCGATCCACTCTCACAACAATGTACAAACGTACAGTGTCACTAACGTTTGCACAAAGAGATATCATAACATCTTAACTCTGCTTGATTCTGACTCAAACAGGTCAAAATTTTACACAGGGCATGTATCACCCCCTCAAGAATGGACCCAAACCTATCAGATCAATGCTAGCATGGCTGTGGAGAGGTTGATACTGTTGTATTGTTTTGCTCAGCAGCCAAGACATTGTGGGCAGAGGTGACTGACACACTCTTTTGCACAGTGAACATAAATGTTGCTAGTCTTGTTTCATGCCTGCTGGGTAGCAATAGGGAAAACAGGTGCAGAGCTAGGGATCACAAACAATCACTGTTAAACCAACATGATAATATGCATTTTCCTTCTGATGGAATCAAAGTATTTGTGTTTCGTCTAATTGGGCACATTCTCTTTTAGGGATCCTGATGTTCTTTACATAGCTGAATGAAACATCTTTATGGGCATTTGATTGGCAGTTGCTGCTGGAATCAGCTGCATTTGTCATATAATGTTGTTTTAGTGTTGTTTGAATACAGTGAATTATAAAAGGTCCAGTAAACTATATACTTCAAAATAAAAACACATTTAGCAGAACATCTCTGATGAGACACAGGAGATACTTTTACATACATAAGATTTTATGTATATTAAGTGTGCACTTGAATTTTATAACCACTTCAGGTCTGGGCAGTGTTTCCTAAATATGTAACTGCATTTGCCCAGTCTGTCTGACCACAGGATCTGTCCATCTTTTTTCATGCCTACATGAAATCCAGAAATCCTCATGTGAGTGGGCACAGACAATATCAGGTGGGCCCACCTCCAAGACCATATCATACTTGTTTAATTTAATTTAGTGACATTACAGGAAAGGAAAAAAAAAAAATCAAAACAACTCATAGCAACATAGCCTGGCAATCATGTGCACGCACACTGACAGTTGGCAAACACAGCTGCAGCAGCATTAATATTAAACCATACTTACAGGTACCAAAGTAACAAAACGCAGGCAGTAAAAGAAAAATGAACAAGCCTACAGGATACAACAATATAACTGCTTAGCACAGTGGTCAAATAACCACAGGGACACGCACTTTCTAGAGCGTGGAAATAGCAGCATAAAATGTGTTCCCATATGCCCAATAAACTATAATAAGCAACACCACAAGGACAGAGAATGTAAATAGCTTACCTGTGATTATTGCATATAAGCACTGAAATTATTTCAAAGTAGTCCAATGATTTAGTCTGTATGGAGAGTTCAGTCTGTGTCACCACTAATTCCTGGAATTACGGCATGTTTTTTATACGATTTATTGTTGGGAAGAGTACACTGTACAGGGTGACAAGGGTCTGTAGGACACCATTTATCTTGGGAAATATGTCGTTGGGGCTTAACTTTACATCCAGTCCTTTATCAAGTAATGTAAAGTCCCTCTCCTGTCAACTGTCTGTTAAACCACTCAACAAACACTGTGTGTACTGCATCCTCTACAGTCACTGAAAAGTGGGAGCTAACAAGTTGTAAATAAGACCCAAACACAACAAATGTTCATTTCAATAGTCACATAATCTAGAGGACGTTAAAGGATTACTTATTGATTGGTATCCATTCACTCATTCTGTGTACCTGAGCTCTGAGTGGAACTCAATGAATGTCGTGGAAAGCTTGAAATGTTCAGTTTATCTCAGTATCCCAATTTGACCTTTATTTAACAAAAGAAAGTATAAACATTCACAGATTAAAAGGTCATGTGATAATAAGAATGTTCAAATTGTTGGAATACTGAATTGTGACAGATGGTTATTTAAGAAATAAAAAAATATGCCATTAACATCATCTTTCCTTACATTACATCCATCATACCGCCAACAATAATACTGATAGTGTATACACTACCTTTTAAAACTATTACAAAGTATGAAACAGTCAATAAAATGTGTTCATTAAAGTTAATGATTGGTCAAGGTATAGAATAATGAAAAAGGGACATACATCCCAATACCTAGTAGTACGATTACTAGATCAAAAAATACCTTAAAAAGAGAGCAATCTGCACGCCAAAAACCTCCTGTTTACAGGACTTTGATTTTCTGTTGCGTGACGTTTCAAGCACAAGGCTCTTCTTCAGACTGCTTCTGATACATACAGAGAGTCGCTATTTTAAATACCCATAGTTTACAAAACCACATGACATTGCACATGAGGTGTAGATTGCTGTTAATAAAGTTGTAGCAAACCATACAATATTTTACATATTTCACATATATACGAATTTATATAAATTTCTCTAAATACCCAGAAATTTATAAATAGGCTACATACAGACGTGGCTGTAAA
The DNA here is from genome assembly GCF_914725855.1 of Thunnus albacares. Classification (NCBI taxonomy): domain Eukaryota; kingdom Metazoa; phylum Chordata; class Actinopteri; order Scombriformes; family Scombridae; genus Thunnus; species Thunnus albacares. Next base: position 27,231,854 of record NC_058106.1, read on the forward strand.
TATCGATACCCTTCCACCTTTTAAAAATAAATAAATAAATAAATTTTCTCAGTATTAAGTTGAAACTGTGAGAAGTATGGTATCCATTAGAGGTGTACCCTAATACAAATACATTATTCAGCAAAGCACCAATAGTGTTTTTTTTATGAATATTTGTTTCATACAAATATTTTAAAAATTATTTTTTTTCAAGAAGGAAAAAAAACAAAACATGCCAAATACCAGTGCGCAGGTCGGTTACATCGCTATCTCATTCTCTGTCCTCTGCTCCGCTGTTACGTCTATCAGCAGGTCTCAACGAGGGGAGTCACATAAACATGCTACATGATGCACATTTGCTAATTTGGACATCACTCCCAGAGTATGGGGTGTTCCCCAGAGGTAAAGCTGAGCTACTGACACTGACAAAGTGCTCTCAAGGGACTCTCCATAACCTGTTGTTCCCCTTCTCTTTTCCACAAAGTGCAGAGGATCCAGTATTTGTATTTGTATCTCTATTTGTTGTCTATTTGTATTTGAATAGTAGTGAAAAGAGGCTTAAAAATCCTGTTTTTGTTTTTATTACGCTTTTAATTTTAGAAAATTAAAGTGTTACAATAAGTGTTCATGAATAAACTACTTTACAAAGGAGGTCCCACACTAGGTCTTGAACTGGAGCCTCCCAGATCATAGATGACTGCGCTGACAACTGAGCTATAACTTTACTCATTGCCTCATTGCAGACAGACCTCTATCTGTGTAACGTGTAGGGAAGAAAGGCGATTTTTGCCTTGCACTTTTCATTTATTGCCTATTTTTTACAACCTAACTTTGTGGAAAGGAGAAGGGGAACAACAGGTTATGGAGAGTCCCTTGGGAGCACTTTGTGTGTGTCAGTAGCTCAGCTTTACCTCTGGGGAACACCCCAAACTCTGACAGTGACGTCCAAATTAGGAAACCATGTAGCACCATGTAGCACCATGTAGCACCATGTAGCACGTGGATGTAACTCCCCTCATTGAGACCTGCTGATAGATGTAACAGCAGAGCAGAGGATCTGCGTGCTGGTATTTGGGGTATATGGGTTTTTTTTTCTTCCCAAAAACAAATAATTTTTAGAATATTTGTATGAAACAAATATTCATAAAAAAAAACTCTAGTTGTGCTTTGCCGAATAATGTATTTGTATTCAGGCACACCCCTAGTAATCATGATGTTCTTTTCTTTGAAGGCCTAATTTTTTCTTCTGCAAACATAGAGTTGGTGAGATTTACCAAAAACCTCTTGTTTTGTTTCATCTGTCCAAAGCACATTCTCCCAAAAGGACTGTGGCTTGTCAACATGCATTTCAGCAAAGTCCAGTCTGGCTTTTTTGTGTCTCCCTGGGTCTTATACCATGGAGCCCATTTTCATTCAGACAGCAATGGATGATGTGACTTGAAACTATTGTACTTTGAACTTGAAGATCAGCTTGGATCTGTATTGAAGTTTTCCTTGATTCTTTCTCAACTATTCAAGCAATCCTTCTGTTCAATCGCGGGCCAATTTTCCTCTTGCAACCACATCCAGAGATGTTGGCTACAGTTCCATGGGCCTTAAACTTAATAATAATATTGACAACAGTGGTCACAGGAACATCAAGTTCTTTGGAGATGGCCTTGTAACCTTCACGTTGACCATGCTTGGCTATTACCTATTTCTCAATGTCTTCAAGCCTCTCTCTAGTTTTCCTTCTGTTTTCCATGTTCAATGTGATACACACAGTAGCACAAAACAGCAGAGTGAGTAATTTTCTCCTTTTAAACTGGCTGCATGAGTGATTATAAGATTGAAAACACCTGTGACACTAATTAAAATACAATAGTCTGCTTGAAGTATCACTACAAATCAGTTATTTCTCACAACCTATAAAGCGTACCAATAATATTGTCCAGGCTATTTTAGAATGTCCTTGTAGAATAAGCATGAATTCAGTTATTCTTTTGTTTCGGTCCACTGTAAATCAAACATAGACATACACTGACAATAAAATATCTTTTAATTTCAACACTGTTCAGGGCAAATGGTGCATTATTTTAATAAAATGCAAGGTTACCAATAATTTAGGCCACGTCTGTATATATACAAATATATACAAAGGTACAAAAAAGAAATGTACATGTATCCCCAATGGTTTGTACTCCAATGAAGGACTCAGGCTAGATAGCCATCATATATACTACCTATTAGAGGCGCTATTTATAATTTATTTATAAAAATATATCTATGATTTTGACATAGGGAAAAAAATGTAAGACCATTTGTGAAACAGAACACTCCAAACAGACAGCATAACATACAGAGAGGCAATATTATTGTTTGAGAGATGACACATAGGATATGTATTCACATATGGTCGGGATATAAAAACTTACATTCACAGCAAAAGTTCACAATGAATTTAAAACCAATCATTATAAAGCAGTGCATCAGACAGCATCGAACAAAATAATGGCAACTGAAACCAAGCTCCTCCAGGACCAACTAGTGGAGCTGAAGACTGTCATCTGCACAGATCGAATGTGATGCTGTTGGACAGATGGTACAGCCAAACAGGCCGATAATTATCGGTAACCTACCCAACCAGATTATCCATACTTTCCCCTTGATAGAGCACAGCTTCATTGGACATTTCAGCTACCGTTTTGAGGTATATACAACAACTGATTCTCACCCTGTAATTATTTCAAGAGTGGCACAGTTTTCAGTGTGTGCTACTCTCAAGCAAAGTGAATTTCAAAAGGAACAGTGACTTTGAGGCTAAAGTGCTGACTTTCAGCTTCAAGAGTGTTTGAGGCTGTTCACACCCATATTGGGTGAACAATGCTTTTGACTTGTAGCCCTTTTTATCCTTGGGAATCTATACAAAGAGCTGCATTTACATGATTAATCAGATGTGGCTGTAAACAACCTCAAATTAAAGCTGAAAGTTGACACTTTAACCTCATGGTCATTGTTTCATTTCAAAGCCAAAGCACTGAAGTACAGAGCCAAAAAAAAACTGCCTATACTTACAGAAAGCTCTGTAGTTCTGCTTTTACATCATCAACTCAATCTTTTCAGTCACAGTATGTCTCACAGCATTACCCCGCCTGAAAATAACAGGTTTCCAGTCAGACTTTCTAGTTATATTGATGCATTCTCACAGTGTGAATGAGCTTTGCAATTTGGCAGGTTGGCCTGGTTATATGAGTGAACACTGCTGATTGGCACTGCTAATAGCGCCTTTAGTCATGAGTTTGGCTGCAGTATACACCCCCATTTGTGACAGATTATGTTACTGAACTGATTAATGTGCCATCCCCTCCACAGGGTGTTGAATCATGTGGCTCACCACCATGACCTCTGCTCCATATGAGACACAGCCAGACCCTGATCTAACCCTGAATCTCTTTTTTTCTGGCATGCATCATAGACGTAGCATCCACAACTCTCCCTGTACATCCACTATGAACCCACACACCTGTTCTTCTCCTGAAAGAGAAGTGACAACAATCAATATATTCATCACTTTACTTAATTGTACCTCAGAGATATTGTGGAAAAAGCCAAACAGAAAATCAAAACACCAAACATGTTGTACTCATATAAAAAGCAATACCAGAACAGTATTACTCATTAGCACAATCTTTCTAAGCATCTGATAACACAAATTGTGCTCCTAATGTAATGGGCCATGCCTCATGTTGTTTTAGAGCAGGAATGATACTTTGGTGGTACTTTGTTAATTTTCTGTAAAAATGGGAAATTTAGGTTTGAGGACAAACTGCAAACAGACCTCTGACATATTCAGCATTTCTTAATTGTAACAAAACAATATGCTCTATTTCAAATACATACATACATTGACACATTGTCTAGTAATTTCTACAGTATATGATCAAAATACATTTTGGAGGTTGTTGCAGTAACATGGCTTATCCTATTACACATGTACTGTACCTATAAGTACCAAAATATATTTTTTAAGTACATTCTTAATGTACATTTTCACGCAAACATTAAAATTGCATTCTGTTTGCAAACTTAAATATCTTGCCATCATGTGTTCTGCAATTTCGAATTAATCCACGGGCCAGTTTAATTGCATAAAATGGCAATTTAATTTATATAATTTTCTGTTAATTATATTGAAGATTGTCACTGATTCAGGGCAATAAAACTAGCCAGTTTTTTTGCTGTTTAGTTGAGTTGGTAATACTATCGGTCTAATGACATTCATCAATGGCCCCTAATGTACGATTTGCTCTATTACCCTTGTCTTTTTGAAATTTAGTTCTTAAATTAATATTCCATTTTCATGTTAATCATCTAACAACATTTTCAATGCTTCATTAGTTTGTTGTACTAATTTGACATAGAGATGAGCTCCAGTGACTGACCACATTGATGTATTTTTGATACACTGTAGGATTAAACAAAGGATAAACTCTCACAACGCAAAGTCAAACCAGACTCCTTGAGTCCCCTTCAATATAACAAAAACTAGGAAGAAAAATAAATGAAGAGACGGTGATCTGCTAAATGGGTTCAAATGTGTGTCGCCGTTAACCATTACAAGGTCACTGCTACATTTAAATGCTCCAGAGGAGAGCGAAAGAGAGAAAGGATTGAACAGATTCAACGTCCCACTCTCCTTATTAGACTCATTTCTCAGCTGCCTGGGGTTAATTACCACACACACACCTCACGCTGTTGTTCCACTTACATCATAATTACTGTGGCGAAGATCAAGAACAATCTAAAGCTCATGATATGAGGCCTTCCGCCATCAACCAGCCACACACACACACAGACACACACACACACACACACACACACACACCCTCAACAGCATAGCCATCAATATTTTCTGCCTGAACCTCCCGGTATATTCCCAAATCCCCCTCCCTCCCCAGGAGCCAGCTGTTTTTGGGATTGATTTCATTTATTTAATGACGGCTGTGCTAATGACCCTTCGCACACGGCTGATGGTGTCACAGACACCACAACATATCTCGGGGATGAGGATTGGATGGGGGCCTGGAGAGTGAAGGGTGGGTGATATTGAAGAGGGCAGAATGAAATAGGAGGAGCACAACAGAAGGATGAGGGAAGCTGGAGACAACATGTACGCAGGCGGTCTTTGTCTTTCTCAAACAAACAAGGACATTGAATGCAGGATAGAAATTAATAACCATTCCATGGACTAATTTTTACACAGTGGCACAGATGAAAGAGACCTATCCACCTCTCATCAGAGACTGGTGGCTGATTATCATGACTCTAATGGATGGGTTTGTTTTGTGGAGATCTAGTGTGGCAACTTTAGAGCAAGCCCTAGGTATACGAATGGAATTTTTTGCAATTACCATAGTTTTGGGGAAAGATATCTCATTTTTTAAAGGTGTCAGAAGCAAATGGAAAAGCCCTTCAGGTTACCATAAATAATCTAAAGAAATGTGTACAAAGCATATATTATGAGCCAGTTTAATGGGTGATTATTTTGCCAAGAAATTATACTTATATAAAATAAATCCTACAGGAAATTTAGTTCAACCTAAGGTAATCAAACTAATCAAAATTACCTGAGATTTAGAGAGAGATTCAAAGCTAAACAACACCAATTCTTGGATCACAAGGCAGATGAATTTGTTTTGCCTACATTGCCGTAAAGATGTCTTTAGATGATGGCGGTGGCTCTGTCCTTAACTGACCCAGATACTGGCTCCGTGTGTCCTCAGATGGCTCAGCTAGTCTTCCTCCGAGCTCAACAACGACTCACCACGTTGCTTCTTCATTCCTGTTTGAGTTGAAGTGGAAAACCGACTTTGAGCAAAGTTAGACAGTGGACTATTCAGGTGACCTGGCGTGTTCAACTACCGAACAAAACCAAGTCTAATCCTATGCAAATATAAGGTTAGAACAGCACAATAAAATACATGCAGATACCTAAACATGCATACTATTCTTTTTCTGCTAGACAACTGGATAAAGGTCACCATCAAATGATTCTTCATGTAAAGGTTAAACAGCAATTAGATGTGTAACACAAGCGAAACTCAAGCACAGTCTCATATGAAGTCACCTTAAGGGTGGTCATTGGGGGGCACTGTTGTTACATAGTAATGTAAAACATTTGACCTACAAATGAATAACTCAGTCAATTCAAATCGTACAGACTTCAGTCAGACTATAATGTTGTATAGCATCCACAGATCAACAATTTCTGGCTGACAAAATAATTATATTCTAACTTCACAGTTATTACAAACTTTGGCTTAAACACACAGAAAAGCAGTGGGAGATCACAAATAACTCAGGAATGTAACCTAAAATTTGCGACAAGTCTGGTCAGTGCCCTTACTGTGAGATTGCACCAGGGTGAGAAGGACAGACAGAGGGGGTAAGTGTGTGTTTGTGTTATCACAGAAAGTGGAGAAAGAGACAGAGAAAGAGGGGGCAGACAATATAACCTGGATCTGAAGAAGTATAATGTCTCCAGTTGAAGTCCATTTTTAGGAAGAGTTTTTATTCCCTTTTTTTTCTTTTTGGAGTTTCTCTTGATATTCCCTTCATTTGGGAGTCAATGAAAGAAAGTGTGAGCATTCCAAGGGTGTTGTAAATCTGTGTCTCTTGACACAGCAGGGTCTCTCTAGAGGTGGAGACCTCCACTGTGATAGTCTGTTATGCATCAATGCTGACATCTTTTATTGTTGAGGTGAAAGGCAAACTTTGCAAATCCTGGTATTTTCTGCAAAGGTCTATAAAACACCAGGTTCTGTCAGAGTGAAATTGAAAACAAATTAATTGATCTTCCGACGTTTCTTATTTGAAAGGTTAAAAGTCAGTTTAGTCTTAGGAGGTTCTTGCAGCAAAACAAAATCTTAAATTTCCTTTTACATTTCAAAGAGAGATGGCAGTGGAGACCCCCTACAATTGATCAAGAATATACAGAAATAGGTGCAATGCACAAAGCTGGTATTGGACTGAGTGAAAATCCCATTTTTTGCCTGAGAAGTACTGTACTGAGAAACTGTGATGTGAGCGCAATATGAATGGTTTCCATATGACAAATACAGCATGCTAAAATATGTTGCTTTTACATTAATTATGTATTGGAGGTTTGAGTTCACCTCAGCTGTAATGAGTGCCACCTGCAGCCAACTAGTTCAATGTGTTGCTGTTTCTTTTCCCATTACTCCCTTACAATCCCTTCTAAAATTGATCCTCCAAAGTTTTATCAAGACAGTTAACAGACTGCACATATGATTCAACCTTGACCACATGGATAAGCTCTTAATCTAAATAAAACCCACAAACATTTAGGTCTTTTGTCAGGAGATCAGTTCATTTTGCTTTCTTCACATAATACTTATTGCCTAATTAATTTGTACATGCCAGGCTTGTGCGTTATATTGTCAAGTTACAATACATGTTCTTACCAATACAAAAGGACATGTATGGAACAACAGCAAACTCATAATTAATCATTAATTGTCGGAAAAATGTCTTTTGAAATGTTTGTGAAAAATTTTATCACTTCCAAATGTGGGTGCATCAGTTATTATTGCACCATCTTGTGAGAGCATTATCATGGGTTCTTGGACACATTGTTGAGAGACGTGGAAAACATCACATTCCTCTTGATGGACCTGTCAGGTTATTTATCTGGGCCACATATCAATGTGTAGGGCCTATCACAGGCTCTCAACCTGGCTCTAATATGGATTGTCACTCTGATTCTAGCACACTGATTCTCACACAGGCTCTCAACTGAATGTTCATCATATCTCTTGCCCAGACACTCATCCTGTTTCTCACCCTGGATGTGATATAAGTTCTTCAATTTATTAATCACAGTGGCCCTAATGTAGGATCTCACACTAAACCTTAGAACTCAACACCCTCGCCACTGAATATAATTTCAGCTTTTGTTGTGTTAGCCTTTGTAATATGGGCACTTGTCGCTTTGAAGAACCTGTCAAAGAAGTATGCATTCAATATGTTACAGGGTTACAACATGTGCAATATATAATGGTATATGATGATCTTTTATGCAATAAAAAAGTAAATACAATAACAAATGGCCCTGTTGTTCTAGGTAGTTAATGTGAAAAAAAAACATTGTGTGAGAAGAGGTTTGTCTTTTGATTGAAGATTGAAGAGCTTTTATTGTCACATTGTGTTTGGTGGGGGGTGAGTAAGTGTGCACGATATGAAGAGAGAGAGAGTAGAGATAGAGAGAGACTTTTTATGTGTGTGTGTGTGTGTGTGCGTGCATTATGTATGTTCACATAGTCCCAGAGTTCAACAGTCTGATGGCTTACGGATAGAAGCTGTCTCTGAGCCTGCGGGACTTGGCTCTAATGCTTCTATACCGCTTGCCTGATGGTAGCAGTGAAAAGAGTCTGTAGCTTGGGTGGTCTGGGTCCTTGATGATTCTTCCAGTCTTCCTCATGCTCCTCTGGATATAGAGGTCCTGCATGGATGGCAGTTCGGACCTGGTGATACACTGAGCAGCTTTGATGACTCTATGCAGGGCTTTGGTGTGCTTGGAGCTGCTCCCACACCAGGCTGTGATGTAGCCAGAAAGGACACTCTCAATGGTGCATCTGTAAAAAATGCAGAGTATCCTCCTGTCCATGCAAAACCTCTTCAGTTATATTTGAAATGAGTTCATTAGTCTTTGTTTCATTATTAATGAAAGCACCTAAACCAATATAAACAGTATAAATTATATTACAGCCTGAAAAGAAATTGCATTTCACACAAAACATTACAATGGCATCGACATTTTTATTATGTTGTTTTTGTTTTTTTGTTTGGATAATCCACCCTCCAACCACCATGCAGTTGCAATGGCAGGGTGGCGCTGTCCATATTTCCACTTGTTGACGCCACCAGTATTGTGAGAGCTGGATAGGGTTGCACTGCTCAGCCTTATAGCCAGTTTTTTCCGGTGGTCACTCACAGTATTGCAGCAAAAAATCCCCCTGTGGCCCAAAAAGCATTTTCCCCATAGATCACCATTGTAAAAGAGACATCTGTAAGACTGTTGACAGGACACGTCAAATTGCAAACAAGGTCAATTATGACTCTTTCTATTATGATTTTTGATCCTCCGAGGTTTTATATTTGTAAAACTTTCCTCAAGCCTAAAATGCGATTTAAAAATCAGTGACATCATCACAATGTATGGTGTATGGGCCGAGCAGGAGCGAAACACTACTGCGCATATTAAGTGGGCCGCACAACGTGGAAGCAAATCCGGAAGCTAGAAACTTTTTTTGGCGAATGCACCAGGCAAGCAATCCTTATTGGACTGAATGGGCGCCATTTTCGGTCCTGTATCCAGCTCTTATAATACATCCATGCCAAGTGAGCGGTCAGTCAGTTCCTTATAGCTTAGCTCACTGCATATGCTGTAGTTGTGTGTGGTACTTTATGTTCGCCATGTCTTAATTAAAGGCTCCCTTGTCATATTGTTTATTTGGTAATGCTAATGTTACATCTTAAAAGTTATTATGGGTTCATAATGACCATTTTGTGCACACATCTAGTAATTGTTTTAAGTTAAATAGTGTAACGCTAACTCTGCTAGCTTTACCATTTTTCTTTGGGAGTTCCCATTATATTGATATGTTGTTAGTATCATGCTAAAGGAGGACAGACCCAGCGTTATGGGCAGGTCCCAGGGGGCCCATCCAGGAATTTTGCCCTCCCAGGAGAAATCGACATCCATGCTGTTTTAATGCACGGGCTTACCAGGGCTCAAGCCCTGGGCCTGAAGATGTGAAAGGGCCCAGGAGGCTCAGGGAAAAAAATAAAATAAAATTCACAGGGAGGAAAGAAGAAACTCCTGCCTCAAGTTTTTTGTCCATTTGTGGTATCTGGATTTAGAGCAAAGTAAGACATCTGTCCTCATGTTTAGTATCTTTGTTCTGAAGCGGATATTTGAAAGTGCAGTGTTTGTTGCTGTTGCTTGTTGTGCTTCATTCCATTTGTCGCCTTTACACTTTTAGTTTTACTCTTTTTTAATCTTTCAATTGTTTGTTTCTAAGAAGCTTGTTTAACTTTCTGAACTTTAGTTCGCAGTTGTAACTGGCTGTTATTCAGAGTTTTTAAATGTCCAGTTGGCTGTTTGTCAGCATGTGATGCTGTAGCGGGAAGTTGGTGAGGTTAGCAAACGATCAAAACAAGTTAAATCAAAAATGGAATCATGCTGGAAAGTGACATTGTTAGAGCCCTGGATTTCACCACTCTAATCAAGGACTTTGCCACACGTAAAACCAGGAGGACGATGTTTTAAAGTTAGGAAGACACTTTAATACCTGCAGTTATTGATTGATTCATGCAATATTCTTATGCTTGCACCACTTGTGAGTGGACAGAAGGATGCATGCAGGCTTCACTTGCCAGTGTTGTATGAGTTTTGTTTTTGGATACTGGTGCTCCCTTTAATTGTGGCCATTTAGACTTTATGGGACTTGAACTTATTAAGTAAAGGGCTCACTTTCATCTGTTTGTGTGTGTGTATGTGTGTGTGTATACGTGCATTTTGGTGACGCAATGTCTGTGTCGTATATGTATGCTTCACTATGGTCTTATAATAACTCATATTTGTCACAACAGTCATAAAAACCTCTTGTGTGGGGGCTGAGTGAAGATTACTGTCCTGTCAGTCAGTCCATCTGGAAACCTATGCAAATAGTAGTGCACTTATTAAAGCTATAAGCAGCAGACTAAATAAGTTTGGAGACAAATGTATTTTCATTTCAATTGTACATGAATAATAACAGCACACATGACTGTTTGTAGTTTTGTTTGTGTGAGAGAGAGCTGCAAGCCACAAACAACTGTTTCTATGTGCCTCTCCCTGCTGATTTTGAGTGATTTTGTGGTTGCTCTGATCAACAAATGTATTCTTTGATTTTGAAACAGTAGCCTTATGTTGTTGTTATTTATCCTTTCTGAGGCTATTGCATGGTTAAATTAATGAATTCTAATTTATGAAAAAAATTGCCCCTTTGCAATTTTTAACAGCCCCCTTAGTCACTTCATCCTGGCACTGGGCCTGAGAGAAACAAAGGCTATTTTGATATCCATTGACAAGAATAATATATATTCTAGGTGGCCTTTTTATATTTCCAGTTGTTATCTTTGTATGTTGTTCATTTTGTAGCCTAAATGTGTGTTTCTGGCGCCAGAAGAAAGTAACTGGCCAGGCATTTGGTTTTTATAAAGTCTAAATGGCCACAATAAAAGACAGCACCAATGTCCAAAACAGTGGTGGCTGGTGACTCAAAAAAGTGGGGAGGACAGGAGGAAAACCAACCCATGGTGTCATGTTATGTTAAAATGCAGGGCTGCGCAAAGACCTTTAGAGGGGCAGGTGCTCAAAGGTAAAAAGGGGCACATGGAACAAGACCATACACCAACATAATTTATAGCATAACCTGTTGAATTATAGCAACCCATATTCAGACAGAAAGTAACATGGACCATTACAACAAATTGCATCATGCTATATCATTGTCCCCCACCAGATGAAATCGGAGGAGGGGGCAATTTTTTTTTGATATAAGAGATCCTGCCATAAGGAGGACAGCAGGAGCCTGTCCTCCTCTGCTCTCCTTCCACCACTTCACACAGACTGTCTTCTCCCCTCCTGCCTTCTCTTTAGGTGTCGCTGTTGAAGCATTTTAATCAGAATTTCAATAATGGGTTTTTTCCAAAGAGGAGAATTTTGCAAATTTCAGGGAGCTATTGTGTGCGTGTGATTGGAGTATTACCCATAGAGTCCAGTAGAGGGCAGAACCTGAGTGAGATAGAACTTTTGTTATGATTTGGCACTATATAAATAAAACTGAATTGAATTGAAAATTGAATCATGTGTGGGAAGCCAGCTATGGTTCATGTCCTTTGCAGCACTTTGGTTCAGATAGCTGGAAGGCCAAATGAAGGAAACAAAAATAATTCAATTTATTTTCATATATTATATTGTTCACAGTTTAGAACCAATTATTAGAACACTTAGAAATCACACATGCGGACATATCTGATATGGCTAAATTATTTTAAACCATTCTACCTAAAAAACAATAATTTTTTTTTTCTTTTTACTCTAAAGAAAAGTTGGTTACACACAACAAAAACACAGTTGCTGTAGGAGATCCCCTCTGTGTATAAAATATGTAAAGTGAAGCTCAGAGGTTATTTTCAATGTGCATACGGTGGAGATGGTTTGATGTATCCTGTTTAAGTAACAAACGCAATGCATTCAGCCAGATAACGTACTGAGACCAAGCGCCTCAGATTTATTTTCACTCCTAACTCCAAAACATAGACTGTGTGCCCTCATGTGAAAAACTACATCTAACAACCTTATACTAGAGTCACAGATACTATCACTGCGCTAATGTCCTTGCTACCTTTTTACAGATAATCCTGCAAGTAGCAGCTGCAGAGCATGCAGTCTTTAAATCATTTGCTTGTAGCTGTGCAGCTGGTAAGGCAATGTGCAACCAGCCATGCCTCAGACTGCACACCACAAATAAATGGAGATTGACTGCACAAACACTTTATATAAGTGCCATAGGCATAGTTGTAGAATGTTTTTTTCTTTATCATTTAACAAGTAATAGGTGAAAATTCTCTGCAGTTACTATATTATTCATGATACTTCAACCAAGACTAGACTCTTGATAAGTAAGTAGTGTTAGATGTGTAAGAGAATAAGAAATTCACGACCACTGAGCCCTATGATCATTCGAATGAAAGCTACATTCCAGATGCTACATCTGTAACGTTATCTGCAATAAACATTGCAAACCAGACCACAAAAAAAGAAGAGGAAAAAAAAGAGTGTACCATTAAATGGTAAACTCTTTTTTCTTCTTCTTCTTTTTTAAAGAAGAAGAAAACTATTTTTAAAACTCCTAAATTTTAGGAGTTTTCCTAAAAATCATCCATACCCCTGTATTTTCCATTTGCACCAAATAATTTGTGAATATGAACATAGGTCCTGTTTCTTGGAAATTATGATTTTCAATAATGTGAACTCTGAACAGCAAAGTTTATTGATTGTCTCCAACTACATGAACAATGCAGTGCAATGAACATGGCAGGATGAGGACTTTATCTTAGTATCGGTCATTGAAAGTGGCTGATTCTTGGAAATATCAGTTATTATCAGATTACACAGTTTTTGGTTTTATGTGGTTAGACACATTGCAGTCTGCATCCATCTTTAGAGATTATTGGATTTCACATTAAAAACTGTTTCCAGTGAAAATGTAAGCAGCTGTCAGTTGGTTAAATTCCACCACTACACAGCCTTGACATTGTCCATCAGAGCAGAGGAGGTTTGTACTAATGGGCAGGTAAAAAATAAGAGTTACTCTTCCCTGTTTGTCAGTGCAAGGTGTGTATCCCTAGATATTTATTCAATAAGGTGGTATTGCCTGTTGTGAATATGTTTATTTTTTTGATGCTGAATTGCTGTATCGTGATCATATCAAAGCACTGCAGCTGTAACACTGTCTAGCAATAATATCAACAAATCAGAGATGTCAGTCCTGGTTGAATTGACAGGAAGAATAAAAAACTACACTGATGCAGACAAACACTACATATTCAAAAAAGAAAAAAACAAACAGATACAGTAGCAACTTCTCTAAATGAAAAATCGACAAAGAAAATCAACAAAATCTGCCATTTCAGCAAGTGTCCCAAAAAAACATGTTATGTTCAAGTGATAAAGCTCTCTAGCAGCCATAGCAATTATGATAGGTGCAAAGAGGGACATTAGGTGATGTTATTATAGAGTGATAAAGTCCACATAGGATAGGTCAAGAAAACGTCAGACTAAAACACAGGGAATTGCTGTTCATTTCCAGTTTCCAACTGTGTTTTTTTTTTTAAATTTTTTAAAACCATGACCCAAAGATCTTCTAACCTTAAGGAAGAAGAAATAATTATCAAAACCACAATGTATTGAATCAGCATCATATTACACTTTCATCATGCAGGGTAAGCGTCAACGTGGATTATACCCTGCATGGTCCAAAAATAGTTTGGAAACAACACACTTTGACATCATGAAAGCAGCACATAAAATGTTCATTCACAGTTAGTCGATATTTTGCTTGGTAATACATGTGTTCAGCTAAGATCACATATACAATATCAAGAAAACAGTCTACATTCAAATTCAGCCCTCATAATGAGGGCTTTCAAGTTGCCCTCCTCCATTTTAAATTTCAATCAAGGATGACAGTTTCATTAAACAGTCATTTTTCTGTTAAGTACTACTCCACCTTTCACTTAAATTTGCTCTCAGAAAGGATCCTAATTGAAATGTCTCAATGCTATGACCTTGGAATGTCAATTTTAAACCAAGACATTTATCTCTGCCTTTGTCATCAGTTTAACATGTTCTCTGATAAAATAAAATATTATGATGGGAGACTCAGACATGAATCAAGCTGATCAATGTAAACCAAATCTGATTTATACAGGGTAACTAAAGAGCAATGTTAATTCAAACTGCATTATTTAATGCAGTTAAAATGAATCCTTAGATATTTAAGACAATACGTAACTCTCATGTAACACTCATCAAGTTAATATATGACCAAACTTACTATTTATGTGTAATGCATAAATAGCTTGTTTACATCAAGGTGCATTTTTGCTCCAACAAATCCTATATCCTGAGCATAAATAGGTTGCCTTGTGTATACAACATGGATCAATTTATTCTTATTTCCTTTATATATTCTGGTCTAAGCATCTACAGGGTATAACGGGCATTGGCCATCCACTGGTATCTACGTAGACATATTTGAAACGTTGTAATGACATGGTATTATAAACTGCACTTGAGTTAATTATCAGCAAACAGTGTAACTGCTAATGTTGCTATGACACTAACTTTAAGTGCAACACAACAGAGCCATGGATTGTGTACTGTGTCAAACAATAACCAGCCCCATCATCATATATTGATGTGTGAGGTAGCATAATAACATCCAGAGATAAAAACTTGCCATGAAGATTGTTGGCTGCCGACAAGGATGGATTGAGAAAAAAAAAGTGGCCCTGTACTTTTGACTCAGATCAGCCCATCCAAACCCACCTGGGACTTAAGAACAGCGGACATTCCATACAGTCCGGGTCACACAGAAGAGTAATGGTGAAGCACCAGGACAAGTAGACAAAAATATTATTTCAGGACAAATATACAAGTGCATGTAGTGCAAAACTAATTGATCAGAAAGTGCATGAATCAGAGAAACTATTCCTGCTTCAGATCAAAAAGCATGATAAAATACACATTGCAAACACTTGCGTCACTTTATTTATTGGAGAACACAATGGATGATCAAGTCCATGCAGAAGCCATTCTCTCTTTGAAGAATAACACTCTGACCCTTATCCATAGCTTTCTAGGTTGTTAGAGATGAGATATTGGTCATTTTGCAACAAGGAAAGTTTGTTTTTGTGGAATAATGCCTACATAAATGTTTTGTTTGTTATTTTTTTCCTTTTCTGTGGTTGTCTTCATTATTGTTTACCACTGATTTAGACTTAAGGCTTAATTATGTAGGAGCATTAACTTTTACCTTTTTCTTAACATGATCAAGATTTTAGAGATAAAAATGAGATGAAAAGTAGTTGTGTTAAAGGCAAGGAGCCGACAAGTCTTCCTGATGTTTGTGTATACATCAAAGTTATAGGATGTTTTTACACACACTGTGACTGGTATGTAAGGAATGGTAATGTTGGTTGGTCTGCCTGCTAGTCCATAACAAGGGGCAACCATGGCTTGAGGCTGAAGCAGATGCGGATGTTTAAAGTGCAATACCACTGATGGCTGCTAGATGCTGGCTCCAATTGACCCATTCAAAAAACATACACTTCTCACTAGAAATAATAAGTCAATAATTAATTTGAGTCATTATGGTCTCAATTGCTAAATTCAGGCCCTCTAAGTGTGCTGGTGGTCATTTTGGAAATTATTGCTCCGTTAATAAGATCTGAAGATTTACAGGAGGTTTTGATGTCTGTTGTGTGGGCGTTGGTTGACAGCTGTGATTGACAGTTCACTCACCTGCTGCTCTCCAAGGGCTCCGGGACGCCCACAGAGTCGGTCTATTGTTACATTATTATGGGTATAGCGTCTGTGGTTCATGGGCCACATCTTAGTGTTGTTGTCTAATTTTTCAAATTACAGTTTGGATAGCAATGCTTGTTTACATTCAGCGCAGTCATCTACTGTTTATTTCAATGTCTGAAGTTTAGTTCAAGGATTCAGGATATTCAGTGCTCATCTACTGACAGCTGATCTTGCCATTCATTATAAGTCAAGTATGATGGTAAATGGTAAATGGACTACACTTATATATTGCCTTCCTAGTCTTCTGACCACTCAGAGCGCTTAATACATGTCAACATTCACCATTCACAAATACATTCATACACTGATGGCAAAGGCTGCCATGCAAGGTGCCAACCTGATCATCAGGATCTAATCTACACACACACACACTCACACACCGCTGGTGCAGCCATCAGGAGCAATTTGGGGCTCAGTATCTTGCCCAAGGTTACTTTGACATGTGGACAGGATGAGCCAGGGATTGAAGCGCAGATCTTCCGATTAGTGGACGACCCTCTCTACCTCCTGAGCCACCCACGATCAAGTATGATGAGGGACAATGAGGAGACCAAAGCAAAGTTTTGAAGTGCTTGAATTGGTTTGTGAGTCACTTGGCCAACCCATCATTGTGCCTCCTTTTTAGTGCTTCAGAACCAGTCTGTATTAATTATGGTAGATAAAGATACTCCTGGCTGACTTACCAGCAGTTACAACCATGAAGGCTGACCCAGTCAATACTGGGTTGCAATTTTAGAAATTGTCAAAAAAGACAATTTCGCTGAACACAAGTCTACTCAACTCAGGGCTATAATGCAAGAAAACACTCCTAATTTTTGATGCTATAAGGCACAACTTTTTTTTCCTACTCTAAAACTTTCACCACGTAGTCACACACCAATCAGTAAATGACATGACGCACAAAAACACAATAACAAAGTACAAAGGAGTTATAAATATTCTTCTTCAATATGCCATAGAAAGAGTGAAGAAATTACAACACAAATTCAATTTTTGTTAAAAAATTAAATTAAAACACAAATTTTGATATTTAACTGTTGTAACCCCCTGTAAGTTTAACAAGGGAGGCTTCTATGCATAACTTTTTCCCAAACATCTTGGGTCTCAGAGACAAGGAATGACTATCAAATCCAAGAATGCAATATCAGTATTGTAAATTTGTGGAGAAAGTTCTTTTAGTGAAAGAAAAACATCATGTATGTTAAGCCCAGTGGTTTGTTTTCTCAGCTATTCACATTTTTTTTGTGTTGAGCAGATTTTATTTCTCAATGTGTATCATGGAGTGTATCATGTGTATCAGCAGTGTGTTATTTCTCCCTGTGCTAACAAAGAACCAGATGGATAGGTAACATGGTTCAATATGGTTGCACTCACACCAGCAATCCATTAAATCATCGATGTATGAGCATGTAATCTAAGTTGTCATTTCCTTTCTCTTCTCTCTTCCTCTAGGCAAAAACATCCACCGCATTATTAAAATCCATTTGTATAACTAGAATGTTATAATTGCCACAGCACAAGGATCTGCGACACCTTAGTTGTCTTGATTGTTAGTTTGTTCTTTATGTCCCTACTTGGATAACAAAAACTCTCTCTCACTCATTTTGTGGCTGGCCAGTGCACACAACAACAGGCCACAGTCCAACATACTATACCAGTATTTAATTTGAAAACCCTGGACATAGGCCAGTGTATCAGCTCAGTTCAGTTTTGAGAATGAATACAACAATCTAAATCACCAAACATCCTGATATACTCATCTAATAATGAAGCTCAGTATGAATACAAGATATTCTTATAAAGCTTATGAATAACTGGATGCAGATAAGTATTCACTCTGTGGAAAGGATGTTTCTTGTGATATGTGATATATGACATATTCTCCCATATTTTTTTAGGATTCACACAGTTAATGTCTCAGGTTTTCAAAAATTCTTCCCACCATCAACTCTCTGCACTACAGTTGTCTGTTTCCTGCCACCTATCTGTGCACCCATCTCACAATCACTGGGAAAACCCCTCTATTAATTCCAATTCAGATGATTACTTAATGTGCTGTGTGACATTTTTCTAATGTTGTAAACATAACTGTTAGCAAAAAGGGTGTATACTGTACAGCATCCAGAAAACAAATGTACTTTTTTGACATTTTTGTTTCTAAAAATAATGGTTTACATGCAACAATGCTTTTTTAGCCAAGACAAACAGTTTATAGCTATTTTCCATCTAATTTTTAATTATCTTCAATACACTATTGCTCTGAAGACAGGTGAATAATGTGTGAATTATAGTTGCTGTCTGTTGTAAAAATGAGTAGTTTAAATGCACCAGCCAATCTACAGTAAGTGTTGAATAGCTGTAGAAGGAGAGGCAGAGACATTCACGTTTTGGTAGCCTACGAATGCCCTGTAGCCCATTACTGTGGCACTAATGGGGTATTTTGGGTAGAGAAAATTGTCCTAACGGTCTGTAATTTATTTCAGGTTTTTAGTAATGTAGCCATTTACAAGCAGAATATTTTACAGAATTTGTTGAGTATGAGGACATTGTAATTGCAGTGGAAGATCATTCAATTTTTAAATCTGTGCTTATTGCTGTGCTCTCTGTGGCTTTTTAGTGTTAACCTAACTTTATACTCAAGAGCTAAGTAAGGACATTGTCAAGATATTTAAGTTCATATGCACTAAAAACTCTTGACAGTAGTTCTCAACCCTGCCCTTTAGCCATTTAGTCATTCTGACATTTGTGCTATTTAACTACACAGAGTGCCTACATGGAAAGACTGATGTGGATGTCAAAGAGAGGTGAGGAGGCTGAAATAGCACTAGTTCAAGGGTGTAGCAAGCAGAGGCAGACGCGGTAGCACAACTCTTTTACTACTATTAAAATATAAATGATAACATATAAACATATATCACTGGTAAAAGTACCTGAGAGAAGATCTCAGTAAACATCTTCATCAAAGCTGAACTAAAAAAATACAACCTTTCTCTTTGCAGCAATATATTATACAAATTACTCTTTAAGAATTTGCAGACATTAAAGGACCACACAATGTGCGGTAGGAGTGTTTAAAAAAATGGATGAGGCCAATAAAAGAATCTTAAAAAGTAACCAATAGGAACATATAAGTTGTTAAACATGTTTGCAATAAAAATATCGCTTGACCTTATAGCACCCTTGAAACAAGACAAATCAAATTGCTTAAGTTTATGAAATGCATTCAACATTCAACATTTAAAAAAGCACAATCAAACACAATAAGAATAAGATATCAATTAAATTAGAATAAAATGAAAAAAATATATAGAGCAGTAATTTAAATATGTTGGCATTGCATGTTTAAAAAAGTTACTAAAGTTGTTATTAAATGTAATCAGGAGTTTTGCAAAGTTACAAAAAGATGCAAGTCTTTTCTGACAAAAGGGACAAGGTGCTTCTTGTATGTTTTTTCAGTTAGGAGTTTGGGTAAGTTCTTTGTATTTTGGTGGATTTTACTTGGGTAGGTGAGTATCGAGTCGATTGATTTAGTTTGACTCTTTTTTTGTTTTGTCTGTGTTCTAATCTTGAAGCCAAAAGTCCCCAAATTCTGGTCAATAAATGCTTTGGAAGGCTGGATTCTTTGTTGGCGAGCAATATAAAAAAACAGAGTCCAATCTCACCAAGGTAACACTGTCTTGTATGGTAGTGTAAGACACTGGCACTGGTACAGAAACTGAAACAGGTGCATAAAAATCTGCCTTATTTTCATAAGCAAGAGGCTAATCACAAATACATTGTAGCTACTATTATGTAGAAATTATGTTCATACACAACTAAACTGTTTTCCCATCTGCATTGCGTTGACAAACGTAATTGCTACCTAAATTATGTTCACAGGTAATGTTTTGTTGAATGAATGAAGTCTTACATTTGTATATTGCTCTGAAGTCACACGGAGGAGGTCAGGGTGGACGGGGAACATATAAGATACAGGACACTGACACCATAGACCCGAGGTTTGCATCCCAAGTCCCATGTGTGGTTAGGTTAAGGCAACAAAAGCACTTTGGTAAAGGTTAGGGAAAGATTGTAGTATGGCTTAAATGTTAATAAACATGTTATACTTCAAGTCACTGCAGGCTTTTTTCTGTATTAAACCACGACCACAATCTTTCCCTAATCTTAACCAAGTGCTGCCAATGCCTAAACATAACCATAAAATCTTTAATATTGCTGTAGTTTCTACTCGTGTACTGTAAGATCGAAAAAAAAAAGAACTAGGCATGTTGTCTGTGAACATTTCACTCATACATCCAGTATTAACATTTTTGCAACTTGCCAAATATGTTAATTAACAACATTTTCTCATTATATTGACAGAAAACGTAATTCAGCCAGCATTTCATTAATTTTTATACAATTGTGAATAATATTATAAGTGGAAGTCCATATCAGCTTTACTCTTTTCAAAATATGTAGTTCAAGAAGCATTTATCAGTTGATATTTCTACAGTCTCAATCACTTTTTCTTCCACAGTGACAAGACATTAAAAGTTGGATGTCTATCACATTTATGTACTACATGCTGGTTGAATATTGTTATAGCATTTACAATTTTGTTATTCCCCACGTTGTCAGATTTTTGAAATAACTTTAACAGCTCTGCTACACTGTTGAACTCCTCAAGTGAAAATTAATCTAAATTCTTGTGATTATAGATGTTCCCATTTCCTAGCTAAGTTTCCTGTCAAATTTTCTCTATTATGCATATATCGTTCACTGTACAATAATTGCTTAGAAACAGCATGCAGTCCATTAACTTGCGGTAAGCTTCCCATTAAACTTGCATGATGGTGAGATGGGTAGCATGACAAGCACTGCAATGTAATGGCTTCTCTTCACTGCCAAATATGGAATGACTTTGTGTCATACATCATTATAAAGGCAGAGATGCCAGACTTTGAGGGCGGTGAGCCACACATCTGCCAAATTCACCATGCATGAGTGAGAATAGGAAAGAGTCCAAACTCAGAGTGTCTATATTTGCATGCATGCATAGTATATATTTAATTCACTCAAACACTTATACATTGTTACATGCTGAAAGCAGGCATTTCTCTGTATTCCCTTGCTGAAAAGGAAGATGGAAGAAAGAACAAAGAAAGATATTATTGCCCTTGCTTGAATGTGAGTAAAAACACTACTGAAAACATGCAACACATGGCTTGTTTAATGTTGTTTTTTCCAGCAAATATCATAATTAATTAAGAAAGAAATGATTGTGAAGAATAGCAAAATGTTCTATTGTTGCACAAAAAGTGACTGTGATGTTTTGGTGGTGGACAGCTGATACATGGGCAAACAACAAATACCAATGGCCTTAAGTTGTATTATATTCAAAGGCAATTCAATAAATTGTATTGTGAAAAGTACATTATTTTTTGTCTATGTTTTGCTATTCAAATCAGTGTGGCTACCCTACAAGTGGTTTATCAGAAAATGCAGTCAAACAGATAAATCTTAACCAATATCCCTTTCTTATCTATTTGTTCTTGTACTCCTATATATAGCACCAAGGTGAGCTAAATCAACACTTGTGTGCACACAGAGTGATTTAAAGGGTCAACTGCATGCTAGAAGCAACCTGCTGAAGGTCAGTTTTCTTGTTTGGAGTCTTTGCTTTGTGGTTTCCTTAGACAGAGGTCGTCACGACACATTGTTTTCTCAAAGGCATCCATCAAAGCCATCTCCTTTGGCATTGATTACCTTGGCTCATTAAGAAACCCTCTGAAGACCACGTTTCTCTCATACCCCCACCCCCCTTAGACAAACACACGCACGCTCGCATGCACACACACATGCTCACGCACACACACTCACACACACACACACACACCACCACCACATATCACACATATTCAACATGTATGTTTAGTTACACAACATAGGCTTCTCTCAATCTATAATAAAATTTATTGAATGCACAGGTTGCTTTTTTAATGAACACAATGACAAAACAATATTATATTTCTTACAGTAAATTCAGCTTTTCTGAACTACAGTATCAAACTGCACCACTCAAAAAAAGGGAAATAAGAACCTATTACAGAAACCTATTTTAAAATTTACGATCCACTATGCAGGTATACAGTAGATGATATGAATCACATTCAATAGTTGCTTTATGATTTAAGAGTCAACAGTAAATTCTGTATCTTGCACTTAATGAGTCCTTGTCACAGCTTATCCAAAAATTCTGTCAAGGCAAAATACATTGCAGGAGAGAAAACATACACTCAGTGGATTTAGACACAAATGCCTGATTTTTTCATCCAAACTAGGACTTCTTTTGAATCAATAGTGCCAGTGATGCCTGATTGCATTCTGTAAGAAATGCAATTGAATAGTGACTTCAATGCAACTCAAATCAATGCTATTTGTCGATCCAGGAAATTACTTGTGTCGTGAAAACCTGTGACCGTAACAAGACAGGAATACCCAGCCAATGACATTTGTTTGTGAGGAAATTGTCTCCATTTTCAGATCTTTTGCTTCTTTGAGTGTGTAGGGTCACTTTAAAGATGTATATTTCTGTATATTTCTGTAACATCCAAGTGTGATCCTTACTGCAAAGATTGAAAAGAGAACTAAATAAAAAAGCACATTTTGCAGACATTTCAAACATTTATAAGAGGGAGAAAATTAAGACAAATTTGTTTGATCCATAGGAGCATGTAGACTAAAGCCATATTTACTATGAGTCTAACGTGGTGACTTTGTGTAGAAAGGCATGGGTCCTAAGTGTCATATTAGGTTTTGGCACGGCCAGGTTAGTATGACATAGCTCAAGGAGAAAGAAATGGGACTGGCAAAGATGAGCCAGAAAAGTAGGCTCAAATGGATCAGGTAGCTGGCAGAAAGACACGTCACAGAACATTGTCAAGGGGCGGGTATTTTTAGGCCCAGCAGCCACAGTTCACTGGCACTTTTACAAGAAGGATTGTAGGGCGACTGCAAAAGATAGGGAAGAGAGAGGAGGAGGCACGAGAGAGAGAGAGCAAAACAGTGAGAGAGAGCAATGATAAATTGTCATTGAGGGAACCTTTGGTGTAAGATAACCAATGGCAGAGACTGGGGCACAGCATGGGTCCCTTAAGGTTTTTACACATACTTCTTAATTTCATAATGATGCTGGCACTCTTTTGTCTAATAGTTTAAAATGAGCCCACATATTTCCCCTGGCCACTGGTATCACTGCAATGATGTGACTCTTACAGGATGCACCACGGAGATATTTGTTTCAATATTTGACAGAATTTGCATCTGTAAGTGAGGAATAATTGCAATGACTGTGTCAGCCTGTGTGTGCCTCCGCAGAATATGATGTCTGCTATTCTCTCTCTAACTGATATTAAACTTTTTTACACCTTTGAATGACCCCATGTTTACCACATTAGGTTTCAACACATTTAAGCAGGAAATATAACCTGAATATATTGGCAGATAGTGTATAAAGATAATGTAACTCCCTAACATTATAGTCTAGTTTATAATTAACAACATAACTTACAAACAATTCATACAGAAATAGTCAACTACATTCAAACAAAGAAAAATATAACTTGGTATATCTAACAACACAAACACTTGTTTACACCACAATACAGTCCCTGACAGTTCTATACTGTAATGTACAAATTGAGGAAAGCCTGGTAAATTAAAGCCAAACTGTTTACCATTTGGGAATTTGTGACTCTGCAGACTCCTAGCCCTATAAACAAAAAAGAAAAAAAAACTGACTTGGGAATCAGAAAATGATTACAAGGAATGATTGCAAGGATGCACCAATTTGCATCAGAATTTGAATGATGCTATATCCACATAAAAATCTAACACATAAAGGCTTAAAGCAAACAAATTAAAACAAAAATAAAAATCTTACACATTCAGGCTTTAAGCAAACAAATTGTATATTAATCCCTTAATCCCTTATTAAATGTTTTTTATGTTAGTACAGTGACTTCATTCTAACAAGGTTTAATTTGGCATATACCGCACAGGTCTATGGGGAATGATTAACATTAATAGTCAACCCTCTCTCCGTTTATATACTACTAAATTGTTTTCCCAATTACGTTGCATTGGCAAACATAGTCGTTGGCTGGATTATGTACACAGGCAATGTTTTTTGAATGAACATAGGAGACGCCAGAGATTTTTTTCTTGATGGAGCTAGTTAGGGCTTTGTTAGTTACTGGTGGGGCTATGGAGTTAGAATATTTACTTGAATAAATAAGGCTAAGCATAACATTTAAAAGGTCAATTTTAAATATCATATGCAAAATACAAACACCTCTGATTATTTAAATGTACTACACAACAACAATAATGATAGCAGTTTTTTTTTTCTTTAGGGTAAAAATGAATAATAATATTCAGCACTGTGATGATACATAAGAGCCACAAGTAGACAGAAGGCAAACATCTCTTTATTTCTTGGTTGGGCTATGGTATATGTTAAGGTTAGTGTGTCACGTTTCCTAAAATATGTATTTGCTGTTTCAGTTTAGTAGTATTTCAACAAGTATTTCATACCTGCCAGTTGGAAACAGTTCTAGCCAATAATGTGAATGTGAATTGTGTCAATAAAAGTTTCAAGAGCAAAATAAATAAATACAATCAAGGAAATGTTTATACAGTGTTTTTCTTTTGACCGTCATATGTACTCAAAGAAAGCCTGCATTAAACTGAACCAGCTACTTACCTCAAGGACAAAACTGACATTGAGAAGAGGTGGCATAATTTATGAGATTCCATGCCTCCCTTGAAATAAAGCATACATTGGAGAGACGTGCCAAGGTTTTAGTGCAAGCAAAGCACTAAGCAGCAAAGAAAAATAAATAGGAGTGCCAAAGGAGACTTTTGTAGCATACAAGAGCAAAAGAACAAGGTGTTGTGTAAACCTTGTGAGAAAACCCAGATCCTTACAAGAGAGAGACACTCATCATGGACTCTATGTTATGTCTGAAAGGTACACATACTGCAATAAGGTTAAGGAGGCAACCGGAATTTGAAAATGCATCCAGTAGATTTAAAACCAGGATCAAGAAGCTACCAAGGTATCCAAAACATGGGATCCTTTCCTTCCAAATGACACCAATCCCAATCTTGGCTCTTCAGCCAAAACAGGTATAAATGACAGCACAATACAAAACCACCTGTGATGTTTTAAAAGAAGGTGTTGGAGTTATTGTACTTATTAACTAAATAAGTTGTAAACCATCCAACCATCTATTTTATTTCTTTTGTTTCACATAGAGCTAGAGTGTCAACTCTTGTCAGTAATTTTTCTCAAAATTTCAGCACAGAGGTTTGTATAGTTTTTGTCAGAAGGTGATGTAATGAACAATTGCGCAAAGTTAAAAATCGGCAGACATTTCAGTCTAAATAATTTCATCAGTGCTACTGGGTAAGCTTGACTGATCAGCAAATACAAAGCTTAGTCACTTATGTCAGCTAGAAACTATCAGCTAATTAGAACCACTCAAGTAACCAGTCAGCCAGGGTCTCTCAGGTGTATCATGGCACAAGTTTACATCGAAGGTTCTTTCCAATTTGCTAATTACGCCTCCTCGTGTCCTCATCTACTGTCTTCCAGCACGTGACATGAAAATCAATTGAGGTCCTTCGTCTCTGCGAATGCTCTATGTGAGGAGCAAGAAAGGCTCCAGAAACCTTCAGCATTTCTCTCTAAAACAAATAGCAGCATAATTAAGTAATTAAAAAATATAAGAAAAGAAAGCATTTGTAGCTGATCATGTCCACATTAAGGAAGGTAAGTATTCTGTGGTATAATTATTTTGATGTACATACTTTTTGAAGTTGTTTTAGCTTTTGTTTTTGCCCTTTTAAACTGCAGAAACCTTTGCAAGAACCCATGATCAACACTTCTGGTTCTTACATTGTTCTCTCTGTCTTTGAATAAGTTCCTGCTCCTGAGGTTTTATTTTCGCTTGTATTACTGCGGTGGTGTTTGGTCAAACACAAGCCTCACAACTGCCAGCAAACACTGGCAATCATTAGTACCAATTTCTTCAGTTACTTGCATTTTAATGGCAGCTATGAAACTGACTTCCAGAAAGCATGAAATGAATTGTTTCGATACGGTCAAAGCCGAAAAACAACGAGAAAAAAGCTACTTTGGAGATAGATGTCTTGCCTCTCTACTGTTTCCAATCTCCCTTTTCATCTCTGCACCTGTCCTTTACATCTTCAACAAACACACCTCTTTTTATTCCTTTATCAGTCCAGTTTGACTAATCTTCAAAGCTCTTCACATCCAGTGGAAACATAAATATGAATTTGTTAAAAGGACTTTAAGAAGTTCCTTCTGTTCATGTGGTCTCTTGGATCGTGGGAATGCATTATCAAAAAGGTCTATTTACTGCAGAGTTTTTAATAGATTGTTGTATCTTTTGTTTATGTAATTAAATGTATTTCAAGGGTTTCATTTGAAGAAAAAAAAGTGACAGATAGTGTGTGTGTACTTGCATCTACTCATGATACATCTATTTTGAGAAACTAACCTTTGTCACGGCGGTGTCAGTCTTGATGGCCAGGGGCACAAAGCAATGGGGAGAAGAATGGCAGCTCTGTCCCTCCTGAGATTGACCGATGACTAAAGTTTCAAGGCACACCAGGAGACATTACCCGCTTGGCAGTTCCTTGTTTCCAGTTATAGTGAGGGAGAAATCTATTTCTTGCACCTCTGCCATCCAAAAGTAGCAGAAGCAGCCATGTTAGTTTTAAGGAGGCTGCTGGCAAGCTGCGACATTGTGTTTCTGCTCATTAAATTGACCTCCATGCCATATTGAAGTTTCTGCTACAAACTAGAGATTATGTGAGAAAGGCTGATTATTCTCCACCTCATTTTCAGCTTCTTCCATGTTTCCTTCATTGTTATCTTCACTTGTATTACAAGTTAGCAATTAGGTTTCAACAACCATCAACTCCCTACAATCATCCACTTGACTGAAAATCAGTGCTTCTTCAGTGCAGGAGTTATTTCCAATGTGTCAGTGCCACAAAAAAACATCATGTTGTTGAGAATATGAGAATATGCAACTAAACCTTTTTAGTTTTTAGTGTTAATATTTGTCCACATCATTTGAGTTTAACACATTTTATTACATTTTTATTTGTATTACTTATTTATTAGTTATTTTACATACATACATTTTTTCTTCACTTTGTCGCTGTATGAAAACAGTGTTCTTTAGACTGCCCAGAGTGAGACACTCATTAATGACTTCTTAAATTATATAAGTATAATACCATTGAGAGACCGACTTGTTTAGTAGCCTGTCTTCCTGTCCTTTTTTCATCAGATTTTATTTTGCCAATACAGTCTGTGGGTTCTATCCCAAAACTCTCCAAATAAACGGCAAAGATTTCTTTGCAATATGAGTGTCACTGTCAGTAAACTTGTCAAAACTAAACTAAAACTAAAGTCAAACTTTCATATGGTCAGCAGAATAAGTATGTGGTGTACTGCTTGAAATATTTCATTAGTGTACATGATCACAGGCATTTTGAGTGGCTAGTTTTTGGAGAACAAAACTGAACAAAAACGAGAGTGAACACTGGACTTGAATTCATCAGGTAGCCAGAAACATGACTCCAAAAGCATGCTAATGTTGCTCCATCTTTGCTAGAAGTGTAAATAAGAATTTATTTATTTATTTTCATTAGCAATAAAATTTTATGTAACAATGACATGTGAGGGGTGTGTGTTTGCCTGTTTGCTAAATAGTTCTTCTGGCCCCAAGGGGCCCACAAAATCAATTAACACAGCTTTAATCCCCAAGGATGGGTTTTATGAGATTTATGAAAATTGCTTTTACACTTCCTCTGTGGTTATGGGCTATTTAAAATTGTGTCTGTATTACTTTTTTCCACATTCTGTCCACTTCCCTACATTGCCTAAATACTGTGCTTTCAGATGAATAACAATCATAATCCAAATCTGATCACCTCTGTCTGGTTTTGAAGATCCAAAAATAATATGAGTCTATTATGAGATGATGAAGTTGACATTGAAATAACAAACTGGCATACACCAATTCAGCACATAGAACCTTCCCACCCACCAATAGGCATGGATTTTAAAATTGCACTGAAAAACATGGAGCCATTTTTAAAAACTGAAGTTTACTCATGATTATGGTAAGTCCATTCTCTTTAGTAAATGAATCCTGCTTCTTACTTTTTATGGCAACTAAAATGTCTAAGAAGTTCCCAGATTTTATCTTCACAACTTAAATTATGCATAAAACAGCTGAAAGGCATATGAAACTTTGAGGACAGGCTTCAGTCTCTTATGATGTGTGGTGCCTCTTCCTCATTATGTATCTCAAACAATGCCCAAGGGCCTCATTTTGACCAATGTTGATGTGAACATGGCCCCAAAATGCATCTGTGCACACAGACACACTCTCCCAGAGAGAAAATGTTTTGCATCCATTTCGTGATGCTAATCTCACTTGAGGATTATACATTCAGAGAACAGTGATTCCCAGATGTCAAAGTCAGTGCTTATTTTCATGTTTCAGTGCAGAAGCCAGCAGTCTTGGGAACACATAGTCATTAACATGCCGCTCTTTTACAATGCAATGTTTCCACACACTCCCTCCCCACTTCCACAAGCCTAGCTTTCCTTCTCATTGCTCTTCTCTTTTCTCTTCTTTCTGTCTTCTATAACACAATACAGACATTTTTTCCTACATCTGGCATGTCTTAAAACCATACTGCCATGAAAAAGTTTAACAAGATTTGTTTTCCTAGTTGTTTAGGGCATAGATACCTTACTGGAATTATAGACGCCAACAACATTAAGCTTACGTATTTACCTGGGGATTTGTGTCAGATTGACATTTATCTAAACACACTCAACCACGGACAAAACGCTCTGCTGTCACCATGTATCAGTAATAAGTTCTCTTCCAAAGTGGCTGGATGTGTTGAGATGTATATTTACACTATTGCTGCCTACTTTTCAATACTTGATTGGTCAAAGTATTAAAATAAATAATTTGTGAGCTTGAAGTTTATCAATAGAGGTAACCACTGCCATGCCCACAGGAAGAAATTGTGTAGTTTGCCATTTATATACCAGAGCGACACTTAAATGCTCTTTTGTCACACACACACACACACACACACACACACACACACACACACACACAGACACACACACACGCACACACCAAACAGACTCATTTCATCCACAATTATCAGAAATCCACTCCTAGCTGTTCCTCTGGAGTATATCTCCCTAATTAATGGCTTAATTAAAAACACTTTTGGGATTATGAAAGGGGTCATATTTGTCCCTATTCAATCAAACACATTCTATTTGGGTGCTTCAGAGAGCAGTGTAAGTGATATAGTATTATACTTCAAAGGCACAGCCAATAGAGCAAAATGTCATGTCATACAAGGTTTTTTTTTATCATCACATCTGATAGTTTTAGCAATTTTTGTGGACCTTGTTCATAACATGTTGAGACTCATGATGTAAAGAATATTACTGAGAGTACACATCTGTATAGTATGCATGTACAGTGTGGTGTGTGTGTGTGTGTGTGTGTGTGTGTGTATGTGTGTGTGTGTGTGTGTGTGTGTGTCAGAGGACTTGTCACCGCATTTAAGAATGCGAGGATCACTGACAGTACTCAAAGTCAGATTAAGTGTCTTGTTGCTGAACAGAATCCAAGATCGTTCATGTCTCATGGGACAGCTGAAGGGAAAATAAGTTTTCTACATCTGAAGCAAGACAAGTCACTTTGTTTTTATCTGTTCAATGTCGTTGCCCCAGCCTCTCATTGGCTAATCAATGAAACCCAAGAGGGCTCATCAGGCACCAAGGAATGTCAGCCAAAAGCCTTTGATCCGCTGACCTTCATCCGCTGTGCTCCAGCAAAAATACCATAGAGAGTGATCCATGTTTGCATGCTTTTAATGGGCCTCGGAGGGCCTTGTTGACAGTCGTTTGGTTTCCAGAGGGTCAGTTCTGTAACTGTACAGCGTAGCCTTGAAAACCTTTGGAAATTTTCCTGACATCTCCCCGAAGACTCATGCACCATCGTACACATGACAGTAAACTAAGAGGCTTATTAGTAATACATGATTAAGTGATTACTTGTTAATCAGTACAGTAAAATACTGATTATGCTGGAAATGGAGCATGGGTTAAATATGGAAGCATCAAACTCTAATTCCTTCAAGTGAGGCACCAAGCCGCTAAGACATTTCAGTAACCTTTGCAGAGAGAGACGTAAAGAAACGCACAACTGTTGTTTTTGAACGACTTGACAAAATTAAGAGATTAATCTCAACATGATGACTGCAAAACATGTTTGTTGACTACAGGCCTTATGTTTGCGTGTGTGTGTGTGTGGGTGGGTGTGTGCTCAGATGTTGTAATAGCATTCTGGCTGGGACTGAGAAACCGATTCAGCTTTCTGAGGCAACCATTTATCTTAATCTGGGGTGACCTAAATCCTCGACATCTCCTGCTGTACAGTCTTTCCCTTTAAAACAGAATTTCACACTCCATCCTCCCATGTACCATCCTTCTCTTAACCATAATTGATGACAGTAACCTTTTAATGGTCCACCATATTCATTCATGGTGAAAGCAACCCCCTCCATATTGTCCATGGGCAAGCACAAAAAAGTGGCATCGCATGAAAATGAAGAGGAGACAAGGAGACAAGGTTTATTCAAGCATGTTACAAGAGGGTAATCTATAATCACAGTGCAAGTCTAACATCCTGACACCGTGGGCAGATCTGGTGGATAAATCAGAAAAATGAGGACAGTGGTCACATTTCATGCACTAATTTGTGAGTTGTGAAAATGATGTCAGAAGAAACACTAGTAGAAAGTATAACATTATTCTAATGAAGAGCTGTGTCAATAAATAATGGCAGCATTTTTAACCTTGCAAAATTGAAAAAGGTTAAAAACAAGTTTTACAATTTAGTTTTTAAAACATATATACATACATACATATATATATATATATATATGTGTGTGTGTGTGTGTGTGTGTGTGTGTGTGTGTGTGTGTATATATATGTATATATATATATATATATATACACATATATGTATATATATATAGTAATTTCTCTGCAAAAGTCATCAAATATCAACCAGTAAATGCAATATATTAAATAAAATATCTGAGAGACATACAGTATAAATGATCTTAAGCAATCAGTTGGTTTTATCAGTTAGTATTCCCACTAACTTATTTATATACATGTATGCTGTGTATTGTTATAATGAACTGAATGTTATCAGTATTGCAATCTAGATGATGAGAGTATTAGAGCTTATAAAAATGCAATAAAACAGCAAATGAATAAATCAATCATTAATTGAGCCAAGGAGTTACATAATACATAGGCTTTCAGCATAGCTTTTTAATTAGATACTATTGATTATTACAGTTGAGAATTTTTTGTAGGCTAAGATCACTTTGCAGATAATATCAAATTCAGTAATAAATAATGTTTTGGCACTGCAGAAATTTGAACAATTTCACAAAAATTAGAAAAAAAGGAGAAAAATAAGGCCTGATAACATAAAAGAATTCAGACTTTTATGAGAAAAAATATTTTATGATAAAGTCTCATTTTAGCAGGCATACGCAATTGCAGCATCTTGTGCACATATTAACATGCATCAGTTTTCTACCCATAATTAAAACAACTTTAAACTAACTATATTATATTTCATAATTTTACTGGTAAGCTTAATGCACATGTCCATGTTGCAGTGGTTATTTGTCATTAACAATGGAAAACGTGGTGAAAATTTCTCTGAAGTATCTGATCAGGTGAAACTGAACTATCTCTGCTGAAAAAGGCTGACATCTTACCTTTGATGGGGACTAAATCAACTCCAGTGCTTTTTTCCCCCCTTTTTTGTTCAATTTTGCATACACATATTTGAGCACACATTGCTATGGGCAATCAGACTGAAAACCACTGTGTGTTAAAACACTGCATTGTGATGTGTCGGTGGGGGCATGTTGCTTCAAGTACATGAAATACGATTGAGGAAGTCTATTTAGAGATTTCTAAGTTGGAAGGCTTATCAGATATTTAAACACTGCACAGTGGTTTATAATACTGCAAGGCAGGATTTTACAACTATGGAAACAACAACTATCACAGCAGCAATAATTTTATCTTTTGATCACAACATAAACAGTAGAAAAACAGCATTCATGTTACAAAGTAAATCTACCTGGAATGAGCGCTTGCATGTATTTGATTGGCCAGCACAAGAACACATGTGAATGTTTTGTTTTTGCTTATTGATCATTAGTAGTATTTCTCATAATACCATTTCTCAAGTTGTTCAAACACCATGTAGGCACAACCAGAAAAAATGTAAGAAAATCAGCTTTAAATCCACGTAGCAATGATGTTTCTGTGTTTCTGCCTTGGATTGTATGCATCTTGTGTACCATTGTCCCTATGAATGAGAATTTTCTATAATGTGGAATCACTGTGAGCACAAGCAAGACACAATTTGGATGGATACCCAGCGTGATTTCAGCATTGTAGCATGAACATGACAAAACAAATGTTCAAAACCTCAGAATGTCACATCTCCAGCCAGATTCATCGGCAGAAGGAGGCAGAAATTCTCTGTTTTAATCTGAGACAAATGTGCAGAATGGTGTGGGCAAAGAGGAAGAAACAGCAGATATAATTATGTTATAAGGGAGGGGGGCAGTGGGATAGAAAGGAGGGTAGTGAAGGTGTTCACATTTCAGTTTCCGCTCCAGTGAGGCTCAAGCAGGTTTGGCTGCAGTAAAGATACTGCTTATCACCTCGTGTATGGAGAGCTCCACAGCTTTGGGTGCCTGAGGAAACATGCCACTACCTGGGTTTGGAGAGAGAGGATACGCCCAAAAACCCAGAGCTTCACACATTTTCACCATCAGAAGACTCACCACTTAAAAGGTGGCCATGCACAAATGTGACAGCATGCACAGATGATCTGTTTTTTATGTGTGTGTGTGTGTGTGTGTGTGTGTGTGATTTATAAACCTTGCATCAGCGTGAAAGTGAATGCAAGAAAAGCCTAGCATCCACCCCCTCAACTCCCACAGTAACCAAATGCTTTTTAGCATTTAATTTCTCATTTAATTTCTATAAAACACCACAATCACATCAGAACTAATCCCATTCTGTTAGAGTTAAATATGAAAAGATCATTGCTTGTATTGATTCTCCACTCTGCTTTAAGTTTTGTTTTGCCTCTTCACTGCCAACGGAAGTAACAGTGTGCAGTAATGGGAAAAGTGATTATAGCCCCCATTAAACACAATAATTAGCTGCATGATAGTCATATTAGGAAAACCGCAATGCATGTGCTGTTCAACATGATGGATTGCATTTTTTAAGGCAGCAATATGTTTATGTATGCAAGCAGTTTTAATGAATTTTTCAAAGAATGAAAGGCTTTGACTTCTGGGAGGTAAGGCAGACCTGCAGAAGCTTGACTGTGACTGTGACAAATATAGTGGTAAGTTTAACCATGTCATAGCAATGAATGATTATAAGAACGGAAGTTTTTAAAAAAAAAGAAGTAACATCTGTTTAATGAGATATAGAAGTAAACCTGGCATCTTAATAGAATTAAAGTCAGGCTATATTTGATGCTCTGAATTTTAAACAAACTCTTTCAAAATAAAAAGTGAGAGATACGGTATGTTTTTACACCAAAAGGGTTATTTTAGGTAGACATACCCGGAGGCTCAGATTGGTCTGACATTGAATTACTGTGATGTTCAGGGTGATGGATAAATGTACATCTGCTCTCAAGAGGGAAATACATTTTTACAACTGGTTTTAATGTTTAGCGATGATGCCTCAAATATCACCCTGCGAAACAAATGCTTCACAAGTACATAAACTCATTTTTCTCTTCATTTGAAAAGACAGCATTGAAAAAGTAGTGTAATTTGTGATGTGAGCCCCTGTTTCAGGGCTGTTAATTATAAACAGTTATACAAACATATACACATTACAAATTGCTTGTTAGTTTTATTATAATTAGTGCATGACAGAGCTTATTCTCTGAGGAAAGTGATGTTACACTGTTTCCTTATTTCTGTTACATCACAAAATGGCGATGCTAGGCTTACTATAGCAAATTTGGTTATTATTGTATTGTTACAGTTAAAGTATAATGAACCACCCATACAAATCATGATACAAAATACACTAATAAATACACAAATTGCTTGGGGGGAGGCCAGGCCCGTCATTACCAGAGTATTTAGAGAAGTGCAAAAAGTACCAAGTTTCAAAATAACTGTTATTCTCTCTTAGTGTGTAGATGCTGTGATGAAAGACATCCTCATTATGATAGCACTCAGCCTTCTTCCAGATCCTCTCCTGAACAAGTGTACTCTAGGCTGCAACATAGTCTATGTACAACCCAGTATGTACCACATACATTAACATAAAGAGACAACATCAATAAAAATGTTTTAAACAATTCATCATGAGATTTTAACTGGATTTATTTGATTATTTATTTACTTGATATGAACACAACACAAACACACAACAGGACCAGAGAGTTTCTATAGTGCCTCTTAAAAATTTCTCTTCACAACAGACAAGACAAGTCTAGGTCAGCCAAACCACATACTGAGCAGGGAACATTGTCAGAGACTGAAACCTTTGGCCCAATGATTTCTGTTTTCACACAGTTCCAGAAGAAAATTCCTCTTTTCAGTTACATGTAGGGGAACATATTTAAGGTGCTGCCCTAAAACATGGAATAAAAGTATGGATTCCAGTTAACTGTACAATCCAACATATCCCCATAATTAAATGACCAAATAGGTCGATTGTACCATGCACTCCAGAACAACCCATGGGAGTATTTTCTAATATGCGGCCTCTATTGGCAGCTTTCCAAAACCGTTACAAATCACTGTTAAAAAATAATTATGTGACAACGCTGTGGTTAAGATCTGGTTAGGTTTAGGCACAAAAATCCCTTGGTTAGGGTTAGGAAGATCATGGTTTGGGTTAAAATGATCACTTGAAACGTGGTTACTACTTCCTTAAAGTTAGGGAACCTTCATCATAATGGCAACAGTAAATACCAAAACAACAATAGTTACGTTTTTTTTTAAAAGCTGTCCCGACTCATGGTTGGAAAAGTGGAGCAGCCATCTCCTGCAGCTAAGTCCACTTTTTGCCATCTATCTAGCCATCCACCCAACCCACCTCCTCCAATTATGGAAATTTGTTGCCTAATATACATGTCATCTGAACAGCATTGTTTCTCTGGGTCATTATTACTACCGCCTCTAGATGGCATCTGTCACTCAAACGTAATTATAGGTTGTTTTGGCTACTGAATTTACAACTTATACTGTTATTTTTCTTTGGAGGACAGGTTAGTACAATCCATGCCCATGATAAGGGCTTTTACTGCCTAGAAACAAACGCCTGTGGAAAAATGTGTAACATCATGATGCATGCCTGCATGCCACCTCCTCTCATGCAATGTTATAATGTCAATTAAATGAAATGCTGGCCAACCGGGGCCCACTTTAACATCTCATCAACAATAAGACTGGAAGCTAGGCCAATCACATATTTTATTATCATTATAAATATTCATTGTGTGTAGTAGGATAATAAACTGCCTATATAAAAGTCTGTACTGTAACATGTGGAAAGTCTTCATGTCATGAGCACTGTGATGGCTAACATCTGAGTGTTCTGGTCATTCTTTTCTGATGTTTGAGTAATAAACTAGCACTGTCTTGAACAAGACACAAATTCTTCTGGAATTTCTTTATCGATCCAATGGGCTGCCTGGCTTGTATATCACTTGCTGCCAGTCCAATATTGACTATACAGTTGTGCAGGTGCTGCACCCCTATATCAGCAGAATTTCACTGATTTTCAGAGAGGTGATTCGACAGATAATACAGATTATATAACAGACAATATAAATTAATTTGTATGAAGAATAGATTGATAAAACAGCCTGTTAAACAATATTATTAATTCAACAGAAAGCACAAAGCGTGTAGTCACATTGTAGGTGATTATCAGCTGACTGAGTGTCAGTGTTTGGGCATGTTGTATGATTCTAAGATTGAGAAAGAGTAATAAAATAAGAGAAGAGAGAAGGAGAGAGAGATACTACTATCAATAACCCATCAGTCAGGTTGGGTGCAAACATTACCACCAATAATTAAATTGATCTATACTTCAAACTTTAAACTCTCTGCTGGCTTGGTCATAGACTTCAATATACTTCAATATCATTAATATTAGTTATTATTACTAAGTTATAATAAATCACATTTATCTAGCAACAGCTATATGGCCAAAAAATTAATGTATTTTGTATACAAAAGATCCTAATTTCAGCCAAATGTACAACATCTCTTCAGTTTTGCATTCATCCGTGTTTTATGGCAGACCATTTGGTGGAAGAATGGTGGCTGAATGTATGTGTTAAATAACAACACTCTGCATCAACAGTGCACTTCATCTAATTATGGATGTCTACAATCTAAGCAGCAGCTTACTGAAGGGTGATATAAGGTGATTATTGATTTTCTCTTTGCCACCTCGAGCAGCACCATATATTTGTTGTTATTTCCCCAAAATGGAGGCAGCCTTAAACAAGGTTCACACATGCATGTAAGCATGACACAAACACATCTACATGTGGCAGAGGCTCAGCAAAACAATTAAACAAGTCTCTAGGCAGCAGATGGGCCTTTGCAAGACAGGTGTGACAAGGAGAGAATGAGATGAATTCTTATTAGATGGTTTCAAACTAAGCTCCCACTCAACTGAAGCTGTATCAGACACTGAGAAAGCAAATGAGCCACACAAATGTCTCGATTCACTTTGCTTCAAAAAAATCGAAATTACAGCTTTACTTCCATTTAAAAGACTGTTTACCTTTCACTCCCTCTGCATTTTCCTTGGATGGACTACGCCAACTCCCTCTGTATTGTTATGGATCCAGTGCTTTTTACAGCCAATTGAATCAAGGCAAATTAAATCACAATCATATTTTTTCACCCAGGGAGGCTTTCCTTTTAAATAACCCTTAAAAAATGTTTATTTTATTTTCATTCTTATAATTGATTACTTCAGATTTGCAGTCTGCCCTCTGGCTGCTCTAACGCTCACACTCACTAATAACCATACACATCAAACTCTGCAGCCAAACTCTGAGGTGAACCAGAGAACACGATTCTCACAATCTCAGCTTTAGTCTCTCTTTTTTGGCTCACTGTAAACGCCCTGACTGAACCTCTAACATAGAAAGCATTACTTGGCTCGGCTCCATAGTGAGTCATTGTTTTACTTACTTTATGTAAA
Source organism: Thunnus albacares (assembly GCF_914725855.1). Lineage (NCBI taxonomy): Eukaryota > Metazoa > Chordata > Actinopteri > Scombriformes > Scombridae > Thunnus > Thunnus albacares. The sequence continues at coordinate 27,269,476 of NC_058106.1, forward strand.
CCTCATCTTACATAAGTCAATGAACAACTCAACAGTTACATCTAACTTAAAAATGGGCAGATGAATATACAATAAAAATAAAACAGCATATGTATGCACAATCACAGATACAATTATTTGGGAGACTAAAGGTTATAGAAGAGGTTGTATAATTGAACAGCGATGGTTGCTCAGGAGAAAGTCTTCTCAGTGTAAATAAAGGTTAATAAGGAGGCAGTCTTCATAGATTGCTGTAGAATACAAGTAAATCCTCTTTGAGACCATGGCTTGTGGTTTTTACTCTGTGTCGGGTTCACATTACAAATCAATATGTTTTGACACTCAAGTCAAGCAATAGAAGATGTGCATCCATGCATTACTGTGATCTTCATCCTTTAGACAACCAGTAGAATAAAATTCTCATTTCACTCTTTATCCTGGGCAATAACGAGTTATTAGTTTAGGTAAAACTTCCTAAAATTGCATTTCATTTTTTTTTCACTTTCTTTTTTTCAAACAACAAAACAGAAAACGTCAGGAGAAAAACATACACATATCAATTTAAAGACAGCAATCATCAAATGTATTCAACATTTTAAAATAAAAATCATAATGACTTGTATTGTAAATGCCATCAACATAATACATGATCAGTTTTTATTTCCATTTTCAGGTCCTTATGTTCTTGCCACTGAGATAAATTTTAGCTACACTGATGTAATTTTCTGGATGTATATCATAAATAATGCAATGTAACACTGGCATCAAGACTGTAGTCAGCTCTGCCATTTAAGGTGATACACTATATTAACAGTCTAGACTCCACTTGCTTGATCCAAGATTTTAAATTACTGTCTCCTGACCTATTTTTAACCAGTAGATGAGACAGTGACACACTCACTTCCAGGCCCTCTGCATTCATAAAACACTATCAGTTAAATGTACATTTGAATTAGTCTAAATCTAAATTTAAAATTATTCTATCAAAATGAATTGTATGCAATGTTAACAAGTCTATTAACAACTGCAACCTTTTTGTTTGCACCTTAGACAATTAACACTTTGCATGCGTTCATTGATTTTTCCTTAATGTGTTGTATCCTTGAGGTCAATCTGTTGTTTTAAGTTTTTTATTAAAAGTACTGACATACAATGATGATTGAGGAATACTGACAAGGGACATTTATTCATTGGGGGAATATTTCCCTTATAGTATATTAGAAACATACAGCATGCAAATGATAATGGTTGCATAAATGTACTACCATACCAATATTAAGTTTGTTGCGCTTATAGGCAGTGTTTTGTGATGGTGTGTGTCTCTGTTTGTTTTGGGGAGTGCTACCACAAAACAGTGCCTGTGTGTCATTTCAAAAGCCATTTCCTTTTCATCTGGGGTTAGAGCTTTCTTATTTTCCTCATTACTTCCCAAGGAAATGTGGAGAAAAAATTTGCATACTGGTGAAATTGAAAACAACATTGAGGAACCAATATGCCGGCTCAGTCAGAGAGGGGCTTTGATCGCTTTCTAAATGAGGGTGGGATTGTCGGGCCCTTCATTGTGAGTGATTGTGTTCTAAGCAAAAAGGTGTGATCTGCTCATTGTTTTACTTTCTAAAGAAACCCCTTAACTGTTGCAGTTAGCAAGTATTCCTCTTCAACTATCTATCTATATTTTGTAATCTATCATTTATCTGTTTCCATAGAGACTACCACATCTGACTGCAGTTATGTGTATTATTCTAAGCAAAGTAATGATGAATAGCTTGTACAAAAATCTCCACTGAAGTAGTATTGAGTCAAATCTACACATCTAGAACATGATCAGGCTTTTTATTCAGTTTGGTGCCTTTGAATGTTGTGTTCACTGGAGCAAAACACAGCTAATACTGGCTTGTGTTTGATATAGACTGAACTTTGGTGTGTTACATTTTGATGTCAAAGTTTGTTCCATATTTCAGTACTTATGCCAGCTCAGCTGTTATTAAACGAGGTACAGAAATGTTGAAGGTTTGACTTGGGAAATAAACCAATACAGGAACAGATCAGATCTTTAAACACAATTATTATAGCTATTAGGGGAATTAGTTTTCCAGTCGGAATGAAATTGATTAAAAATGTATTTTAACAATGAATATAAGCAGCTCATCTCTTGTGTCGAACAAAATATCCTGTAAAAAGGTTCTGTAATATTTTACTGAATTTCACACTTTATTAGTCACTGTGAAATTCAATGAGATATTAGAGAACAGTTTTTTTCCCCCTCCTCATTCTCCCCATTCCCCCACATACCAGTATGCATACATCTCTCTTATACATATTGTATCTTATTTCAATCTTGCTGATCAAGTGAAAAACAAGAGAGTTGCCTTTAGGCTACCTCTCTACCCACAGTGTATCAGTGTGATTTATTGTTCAGGGTTTGATTTAGAATGTGTCACCCACCCAAAACCTATACTTATATACCTCATCCACCTGCTGACATTATTCATTCATACACACTATAATGATGACACATGTGTTAATCTAATTTATAAGGTTATACTGTACAACCAAGGAGCATGTCGTTACTGTGCCACTATTTTCATATTCCCCAAACAGAAGCAGATATAAGATATCTATGTCCTGAAATAATCATTTCTACATGCTCTGCTGCTCCACCCTACAGGAGATATCTGGCTGTTCTGTCTTCATCTGCCCTGCTGAACTAATTCTTTGATGCTTTAGAAATAGAAAACACAAGACTCATGATAATTCCTATAGGGTGGGTCAATATCTTGACACCAATAATACATTCCAGAAATTATTATTATATCATGTGTTGATATGTGACTAATTTCCAAGCCAGGCATAACCTTTTTACAAACTAATGCTGAAATAAAGCTCACACAAAAAAGGGAAAAAAAATAAAGACATTTACGTCCACCCCTATTTACATACATGAAGGGAAAAATATTAAAAACATATCAAATTGTATTGCAAGGTAAAGTCAGATCAGAACAGACATTCTTTAAAACTTGTTACATTATAGTTATTTAATTTTACACCAGTTTCAGTAGTTTTCTTTCAAATTTATTTGAGGTGGAAATAAAGTGGACTCAACGAATGAATTCTGTTCTGCCAATTTTGCCTGCCAATCATGACTTTCTGTCATTAATTATAGTATCAATATGTAAATTAATACTTACATACAATCTACATCAACAGACTGTCATTTTAAGCCACAGAAAAAAATAAATAAATAAAATTATAATGCCTCGAGAAGAAATCACATTTTATTGGACAAAAACGACTAAGAATTTTGATGACCGCAGTGGGCCTATCAGCAGTGAATGGAAACGTGTCTTGGCGATATAGCTTACTGGCAAATGTAGTCTTAGTAAAGGAACTTGTTTGTACTTTATGTTGCTTTGCTATAGTCACACACAACATTTGATTTCACTAAATTGTGGGACCATTTTTTTCATTTTGCTTTTGTTAAAACCCTATTGCTTATCAGTTAAAATGTAACTTGACAAATACAAATCTCCATGAAACGTGTTTCAGCCTGCAGGCATCCATGCTACTGAAAATTATTTACTCATAGAAGAATGGTTAAGGATACCAGTTTTTAAAAACTATCCAGCAGCAGCATACTAGTTCTGCATCTAAAAACGATATTAGTCAAAATAATTGGCCACAAGAGTCCTCTACACTCTCAAAAAGGAGTGATGTGGGTTTTACAAATAGCTTAGGTATACATACAAGGTTAATAAACTAAAGTAGAAATTTTTGTGTTTAAGGTGTTGAAACATTGCTGTAAACTGTAGTTAAGTAAGTATAGCTCAGGAAACTTTGCCAAGGTAAGGGCAGGTGAGGGAAACATTGGGGTCATGACAACAACAGTATGGTCAGGGAATGATTAAATGGTCAGCCACTCACACCACTTGGCTACGGTAAGGAAAATATGCCTAAATCATGACACAATTTTGAGACTCAGCTCTGATTTTCACTCAGAAATATAATGTGTGTTGGGTCTTTGGTATCAATGTCAAGTGCATCATATACTGTAAATGCCATACTATTTTCTGTATTTGCACTATACTGTATGTGTCCAATGAATTTAACTTGATATTGCAAATTAATTACACAAAAAAATATCTCTGGCCTGTATTTCAGGCTATACAATATCCCTAAACCTTTTAATATACAGAGATGATATTTCATATGCTGAAGTCATTTACTTAATTGGTGAAATGTTCTTATTTTATCACATGGCAAGAATATAACACTCAGCTTCTTTGGGTGCTGTTTCCTTGGGTCGTTCCAATACTGATGTGGGTTGAGTAAAAATATATGCACATTGAATTTGCAACCACAACTGAAAAAAATCACACATGAAAAATACTTCTTTAGCATTGAGTGCCTGCAAAATTATGTCAAATGGAAGTACTTGACACTTGGTGCTGAGGATTAAACTCAAGAGATAACAGTGTTTGTGTTCTCTCTGGCTGTGTCCGGCACAGGTGAAAATGTGTGCTACAAGAGACACACTTGTCCACCCATGGTCCCAAATCCCATCCCCTCATATTATTTTGCCGTTTCAAGATCTGGACTCAGGGGAGCAGACACTTACTTGAGGTTTCATCACTTTTTATTCATAATTCATGAGTTTCACAGCAATGAAAATAACGACATCAGCATTCAAGCATTTTTCAGTGATTTCAAGTACGCAGACAAACATTACTTTGTGCTTTGTCAAGCATTTAGAGTTTTCTACAAAAAACAACATGGGAAATTTCAGCAAATGAATTGCTAAAGCTCTCACTGGCTCTCACTCTCTTATATTAGAACTGCAGGTCATTTGTCATTTAGGCAGGCGAAACTTCTTCCTCCGTCTCTGCTGTTCTCACTCTTCTAGGCTCAGTTTTGACCAATCATTTCATTTCAATTTTCATAGTTACTCATTTCCTCTTGTTTGTGTGTTTGAATTGTATTTGATCTTTCCAACAATAGCATGACATTGTGCTCCAGATTTAACATTCTTTAGAAATACACATCATGGGATAAAGTTAAAGAGAAACTGCTTAAAAAAACAGCACTGCGGAAAAACTACAAGCAGGACTACTGCAAAAATGGTTACATGTAAAATTCATGATGTATTCTTAAGTTGCTTTAGTTTAAAAATGGCCTGCTTTGCCTGGACTCCCTTAATCTTGTAAGCAATGACTTTCTTTTCAAAGCAGTTAATTTGAAGTCCAAAACAAACTGTAAATAATGGATTACTGGAACTTTCTCCTTCTTAACCCACATGGTGTAATAACCTGTCAAGATTTTCCCCAATTTATTTATTCACCCTTTTAGTGACATACTCTCTTGGAGCATTCCAGTGTTTGTTTGGGTCTCAAAGCAAGTGAAAATAATCTCTCAGAAGAAAATTAAGCAGACAACAACCAGTGATGCTGTTCTGCCGAGGGCCAAGCATGTGGGCATATGCTGGGTCTGACTAATACTTGTATTGCATTGCTTAGACAGCTTTTTTCTTTGCTTATTTGTAGATATCAATGCACAAAGGCTTTGAAGTATCTGTCTCCTACTAATCTCCTCTAGGTTTGCAAAAGGCTATTATAGTAACACGTTTTAAGTAAATAGCCTATCTTCTTTGGTGGTGGCAATATTTTTAATCTTTTGGGCTCATTTGTCGATCATAATACAATTCAAAGAGAGGATACACTCACTGTATGCACAGCTTAATCGAAAACCAGGACAACACAGTGGAAACAAGTTACAGTGATGAGTCACATACTTGACAAAATGTTATTTTGCACTCTGAATTCAATTGCTCCTTTAATGAGGTGATGTATAAATCAATAACAGAGCAGAGTTTCATCTAGAAGAGTAAACTGATTTTTGAGGTCAACAATTAAATTAAAGTAACTCTTTGTTTGTGTTGTGGAAATTTGTAAATTTAGTTCGATATTGAATACGCCCAATAAAAAAAAGAAAAAAGAAAAAGAAAAATTCAGATTGCTTCATAGATTTAAATTCATTTGTGGTCACTGGCCTTTGGTTATGCCCCCTAACTCAACCCCCCCACCTCCCCACCCATAAATTAATTTTGCTCCCATTACAGTATGATTTTCCCATACATGGCAGGTTATAGGTACAGTCTCTGTGACAGTGTATGTCCACCAATAGCAGAATGTCCTTTAAAACACTGAAAACCATACCAGCTCCCATGTACAGTAAGTTATGTTAGATAAGCATTAGCAAAATGCATTTAATGAAATGCTGGCAACAAATCAGAATAACAAATGTTATCTTTAGTAAACAATGAATGCATTCATTTAGAATTCATGAGTTGGCCATTATTATCAATGAGTTATGAATTTGATCATAATAACTCAAAACTGATTCATCGACTTAAGACAGAAACATTGTTAGTATCTTTGTATTTGAACAAACCATATATATAATTTGTAAAACATGACCTGTGCACATCCAGCATTTTTCCCGTTCGTAAACAACAAATAATTAGTTTGGCCTTATTTTTTCATAGCTAAATGTACAGGAAAGGATCAACTTATGTTTTACTGGTGTATTCTGAATTACTTGTTGGAATATCTATAAAAAAAATATGTTACAGTTCTAGTGTTTACCATATAAAATGTTATTTTCACAACTGATGGTTAAATTATGGAGTCCATGACAAAAAGATTTTTCATATTTTCATACAAACATGACAGGCTTGGATTTGATTGGTGCAGCATCCACAGTGATTGTCAGTGTTGCACTTGATTGTTGTGGTAAAGAGAAAATTGAAGATAAGTTTACCAGTTGATCTTTCTACAGTATGTCAAAGCTCTCAGGTCTCATGACCACAGATTACAACCATAAGCTACAGCAGCCAGTTGGCTCTTGGACCCCTCTCTGTGAAAGTGTTTCAGGCTCATCCAACAATGAGAGTCATGGCATACCCAGCACAATGGAGGAGTTACATACCTGGCATGGGATCCCCCACAAGGAGCTGGAGGTTGTGGCTGGGGAAAAGGACATCTGTCGCTTTATTTAGCCGACTGCCAGTGAGACCCAGATAAGTGGTGGAAAATAGATGGATAGCGAGAAAATCAGCTTTTTTTTGTGTGTCGTTCCATAATTTTACACTGACCGCAGGCTCCTACAGTATATCAGTGGTTTTAAGTAGTGAGCCTATCCTTTTGTTTACATTGCACAGACTGCACCTTCAGAATTTTTGCAGCCCCTAATCAAGAAACACCATTCATTAACCATTTACTGAGTTTTAGCTTTGCTGCTGACTATAATATAGACAAGACAAAATCAATTTTTTGTATCACTGCCTCTGAAGTCAGACAGACCATACGCTATGTACTTTCACGATGAGGCCATAACAGTCACAAATATGAACAGCTTCACAATACAGGCAGCAGAAATGACTGTCAGTAGAAGAAAGCAAGCCTTGCTGTAATGTCTCTGAAAGTCATGAAGGAACTGCCTCAGGGGTCCATTGTGATATATTTTTCTAGTCTGTATGATTCAATAAGACTCAGGTGCTTCCTCAGCAAATTCTCAATATATGGTTTCTTTAACTGTCCTGAATGTGCCTCTCTATGTTCTCTAGTTCCTCTCCATGTGTTATATCTGTGTACATCAGATGTACTGTTGTCAGTGTACTGAACTGTAGCCAGGCTAAGAAACCGTCAGCAGGCATCTCTTAAAGCTGTTTTGTTTTGTTTTGTTCTGTTTTTTCTCTACCTCCAGTCCATCAAGTGCTGAGTTGTTCACAAAAGAAGCTAGGTCTTTAGTCTTTTCTTAAACACTGAGAGGGACTCTGTGGATCAAACAGAGTTTGGTAACTTGTTCCACCACCAGGGAACTACATGCACTTGAAATGGTTAGATTATAGAAAGTAGAACTTTATAACAACAATGAATGACATTGACTCTACAACTTTCAAGACTACATCACACCATAGAATTTCTATCACAGACAGACCTATAGCACAATCTCCAAATCAAATGCAGTAAATTGAATTGAACATGAAAAAACACCAGTGAGGTTGCTGAAAATCATGATGACAGATGCAAGAATAAAGAAGAGGAAACAATGCATTTACTATCCTGTGGTTAAGTATTATTTATTAGTACTATGCACTGTATGGAGACATCCAGTGTAGCTAAGCACCGTAGGGAGTTTCAAAGCATTTGATAAAATAAATTGTGCAAGTACAATACCTTGCTTCTGCTTGTGCCATTGTAAAAAATGCAATGTGAATGTTGAGCAAAAGATGCTGATCTGTACTCAGTCACAATAATAGTAGAGATTTTAATTTTTTAAGGATTTTTCTAACCCATAGTGAAAGCAATCATTAAAAACGTCACTTCTCACTCATCTTCATGGCATTGTTTTAACTTCTAGGTCAGATGGTACAATGCTTTGCTTACCCTACAAGCACAGCACATACTGAAAATGGCTGGTGAATTATGCAGATAAAAAAGGAAATATAAGTGATGCAATTAAATGCTAACAAGAAAAACTAAGAATAATAAATGATTTAACCTGCATAACTTAGAATATCAAGTTTGCCTGCCATTCTGAAAACCAGTGTGTCCAGCTTCAATGGACATTTTGTCAGACCATGTTATATCTGAGTTAGTGGCTCTGTAATCAGAATGAAAAGAAGGCTGGATAATTCAGTGATGTTCAATAAATACCCCTAAAGCAAGATATTCAAATTGTAATTACTATAATAATAAATGTACAATAGCCAGAATGTGGAAAACAAAGTTAAACAGTTGGTTTATCAGTGGGAACATTATTTGTTTATAGCACATCTGTGATCTAATTATTTGAGACATTCTGTCCCTTTTGTTTGCACTGTTAGGCACTGTTAGTGTATTGTTGCGAGGTTTTAGTCAATTTGGGCTCACTTGTCTAATCACTTGTTCCTTGCATTTGGATGAGGTTACTGAGTCGATAGGAACACTGCCCAGAAGTGTTGTTTTGTATTTGCTTTAGCTTTGCCAAGATGAGCTTGGCTGCAACCAAACTGTGAATGGTTCTGTGTGTGTTTACAGAATATTGGAGAATTCCTTTTTTTTAATTTCACATGACAAAAATCAACAATATAATGTATCCTTAACATAAAAGACAGGTAGTAACTTTCCAGTTGTGCCCTTGATTTTTTTTTTTCACCAAGCACTTTAACTCTACATTGTTAAAGTAAATGAATGCACTTCTACAGTATTTTTGACTGTACAGTTGTCTGATACAGTGAGAATTTGTATACTGGAACCAACATTGAGTCAGATGTCAGAAACTGATTTCAATCTTTTACATCACATTCAACTTATCATTATGATTTTTAATGGTGCTGGTTATATAGGTATCAAACATACCCTTGCTGATCAAGAAATTGATCTCTTTCTTTCAGTCTTTCTCATGTCTCACCCCTCTTTGCAGAGATACAAAAATAGAAAAAGGTAGTGGCTGTGAAGCTGTCTGGCTGTCTGGGTAATAAATTGATCGATAACTTGCCTTTACAGGTTTGAGTTGTTCTGATATCCATACATAACTTTATTTTAACTTTTTGCTTGTTTGTTTAATTGGTTGGGGATGTGAGCACTTAAAGGTAGACCAGTGAGTCCATGCAACCTAAACTATTAGATTATTTGTTTTATATTCATATAATATCCATATCTATATGTTGTATGTATTCATGTATACATCAGTTCACATTATTTTATGTTCAACATATATGACTCATATATTGTGAGTCAGTTAAATACTGAAGAGTAAACTAGTTGCCTGCCATCACATTCTTTTCTTTATCCTTTACAGTTATACAGATGTAAAAGTGAAGTAGATATAATACTTTGCAATGATTTCAACCATGCATGCACCCCTGTCCCGATAATTTACAAAAAACATCACACTAAAAGTAAAACGCTGCTGGAGAAATGTCAGTCATTAGTACAGGTTGCGTTACATTTTTTACTCTGGTTTGGCAATGCACAACTTTGGTGCAGTAAACATCTTTAACAACTTCCCATCAGTTGTCAATCTGAAGGGTGGGAACTCAATAAAGGTTGTGGATAATATAGCATTTCCCAAGAAACTTGAGAATAAAACTGAGGGGTGAATTCAGAAAAGGATTGTGTGGCTTTTGCAGCTGCTATACCTACACAAATGAGCCAAAAAGAAACACAGAGAGAGTTGATGGTAACAGAAGCGCACTCACACTCTCTCTCTTCATATCTTCAAGCTTGTGAGGCACTGAATGATATTGAATTGACACTGAATGATATCAAGGGCAAAATCTTCAGTCAGGCATGGGGTCAAGGAAGGGGGGGGTATCAAGTGGGTATGAGATGGTAAGCTTATCTCGGACTGCAGGTTACTTAAAAATAAAAATGTCCTGACAGCGCTGATGGAGCTCAGGATTCATCCATAAGGGCTGCTTTATTATAAATAATTAATTCCACCATATAAACCTGGAATCTGTGTGTTACAGCTGACCTGTGTAGATGTGTAGCAGAACACAGAAAATTAATTACTGTCAGACCGATCCAGTGTTAATTAAGTTGCCGCTGCTGTGTCGCGTGCGTAAATGCGCACAGCCTCTTTCTCAGTTTGGAGACGCACTCGTTTCAGCTGCTGTGTGATGCGGTAGCCTGCTGTGACACAAACAGAACATCATGCTGATGTTTCTGCAAAATCCCAGATACATTCAGTGACACCTGAACAACATAATTGTAAGACTCAGACATTAATCTCACATGTTTCAGACCTGCCTGAATCACATTCATAGTTATATTTTGACATTTTACATTTCAGGGATTATGTTATAGATGCAAAATATTAGAGAAGTAAAAGAAGAAAAATACATGAAAGTTGGTTTGTGATTGTGGACAGCTCTGTGTGTGTGCACCTCTGCTAATTAAAGACACAATTTGAGGCTTTTGTGCTTTCATTGTGGTTTTTATTATGGACCAATCTGTGTACTGAAATATGGAGAAAAGCCTGGGGCACTGAAAACCTCTCCGCTCACTCAATCAGATGCAAAACAAAGGCAAATTGCAAAACTTTATGGGTGTGTTTGCGCTGTCATATCATTAGCGCAATATCTTTTGTGAACTGGACCTTGACGGGGCAGATAGTGGTTACAAATGATACGCAATTCATGGTGCTATCAGCGGCCGCAATCCATTCTTTGTGAATTCGCCCCTCAATTTCCTAACAACAGAGTTGATATCTGATTGACAAATGACTTCTACAGGAAAGTTTTCCACTATCTGATTGGCCCTGATAAGTGGAGCTGTTAAAATATTCTGCCTAATCATCAGATTCCCTATGAGAAAAATTTACAGACTTGTCCCTGGTATTTTCTATATGGAATACAATTGTTTTCCTTGCATGAGTTCCTTTGGGTGCTTTGATTTCCATCTACAGTCTGCATGCCAGGTAGGTTGGAGATTTCGAGTTGCTCATACAGTAGGAGTGATTGGCATTGTTCATCTACAGCTATGTATTATTCCCTGTGATGGGAACCAATACCTTCCCACTCTGACCCTTAATAGGGAGATTGTTTTTTAGACAGGAAATAGGGTCATTCATGTTGGTTAAGGAGCTTCTCTGCACTGGCCTCACAGTGATAAAACGTACTTTATATTCAAGTCGAGACCCATGGCCATGAATGAATAAATGGGACATTTATTACATATTTCAGCTTTATATCATGTATACTGTAGTTAGCTAGCTTGGTTCTCAGCACCAACATAGAGATGTATTTGTCACAAATGTCCATGACACATGAAAACCAAACTGGCTTTTAACAGGGATCTACAGAGACCACAGTAGGCATGGTTGCACACACAGTTGATAATATACAAAAAACTGACTGTTCTTGAGAAAGTGTCTGTGTATGCCTCCATGTTTCCTTTTTTACTGGCATGTCTCTATGTTGAAGATTTTACTCGTCCTCTTCTTTCTGTGAATAAAAGAGCTTTAACTTGTTCTAAGCCAATTAACCTGGCTTGTGGACGGGTGTGCCAACCGACAATGTCAAGAGAGAACCAGTCTCTCCCTGCATCCAGCTGGTGCTCAAAGCACATCCATCCATACAAAAGTATTGTGGCTTGTGAACTACTCCCTGGAGGGTATTGCAATATGGTTTCCATCAACACACTGAAGTACCCTTCAACAAGGAACTGGAGCTTAACTGCTCAAAGTGTGCTATGCTGGTGATCCTGACCTTTGAAGGAATGTAATATATGTGTTTGCCTGCCATTTGAAGGATATGAATATTATATATTTTACCATTATGGTTTACATATTTAACAATACTTCCTTTATCTTACACGCGGAAGTATAATAGACACTTTGGTCATCACGCTTAATACAAAATTTTGTTCATATGTAACAGAAGTGCAAACACCTTTGAAAAAGCTAAATTATTTAGATGCCATGTGAGCTGAACTGCAATCATACGCCTGAATGTCCCATAATGAGTTAACTCAATTGTGGTGTAAAAGAAAAATGTGCAATTCAACATTTAACCTCTGTGAACACTGAAACCCTACTAAATTGTTTATGAATTGGTAAAAGAGGAAATCATTCTGCAGTGTCAGCATGGCTAAATGGTGCTGTAAACCATGTGCTATGCCTTTGTCTGGGTCTGTTCATTACATATCACATTTTTAATATTGTATGAGAGTATCTAGTCATTTAATGTTAGTTTGCATTATTGCGTGTTACTCAAACACGGTTGCTGATTCTGTGTAGTAGTATGAGGTAAGCTATCGAGATATCAGATAATAGTAGTCATAGCAGATGTCTTATTTCTTTAACTCAAACAGATTTATTTTTCACACTTAATAAGTGGATTTGGGACAAACAGAGAGACACATTTCGATATCAATATCAGTTTCAATCTAATAATTAGTTTGAATTAACTTGAATGACCTACTGAAGTGAACTAATGCATTGCAAGTATGCTAGCACCCTGTAGATATTTTTATTTTTTTAAACACCAAAGTGGAGTAGTAGTATACTGTATTGTTAAGAATCACTCAAAAAATATTATAGACATGTTAGACATGTTCTGCCATCATTCTGCCAGGTGTACAAGCACACATTGTACTGGATTTGGCTTATGAACAACCTTTCAGGCTCCTTACCACTGAAACAGTGAAAACTGTAACCCTTAATCATTATATGTTCAACAAAGCACACCATGAAGATAAACCAGGGTTGATAACCATAAAACTCAATCTGTTGATGAGAACTGTTTGATAGGGTAAAAAGCTCCAGAACAAGCATGTAAGTGGACCTTGATGAAACCTAGGCTCAGCTATCCAATTGCACTGGTGAGACTGACAATGTTACATGACGTTGCAGGCATGTGAACAAGATATGCTTTTCAAAAGAGATGTTATTAATAATATATAACATTTCTAAGACAGTTTTTTTTTCCTTTCTTATTTGTAAACAGGGGGTTTTAGAGTGTGAACCAGCCTTCACCCTGAGGTGAATTTTGTTGTGAGACATGGCAGAGCCACTCTGTTATAGCTAGTTGGTGTAATGGCCTTAAAATTATCCACCAAATTTGATTGCTGCATGATGAAGTCTCTGATGTTCAGATTGTTTTGAGGCTGAAAAAGGAGAAGAAAATTCCTGAAAAACATAAAGTCTCGGCCATGATCCTCTGCCATTGCATCACTCTCTATAAAGCCTTGTTATGTGTGGCAATGTTATTGAGGTTAATGTCAATAGAAGCAGGGTAATGCTTGCTTTGATGGATGAGGAGAACCAGCATTTAAAGCATCAATGCTAAGCCCGACAAGACAATCCTTTACTGAAAGAAGAGCATGCAATAGCTCCAAATGGAAAGGGTGAGAATAATGTCTATGTTTCCTCTCTATGTGTTATCTAGCTTGATGGTCAAGATAGTATATTTTGCTCTTCCTCATCTGTCTTTTTTTTGACTCTGCAAAGTAATCCATTTCCCTCAATTTCAGGTCTTGAGGCTTGCCACTGAGGGCCACGGGATCAATATTTGCCAAGTTTAAACCACAGGATTATCCGTCTGTCAGTGCTCCCAACAGAAGCTCTCAACTGTGACATAAATCTTGGACTGTCCTCTACCATTTGAGAAGGTCACACCTCCAAACAGCCTTTGTTATATTGTACACCTAAAGGATGGATTAAGTAGTCGATAATGTCACTCCTACACATACACTGTACAATGCTACGCACAGCAAGCCTTGAAAGTATTATTATAAATGTATCAAATATGATTCAGTCGCTTTGCCACACTACTCTGTTTGCTATGCCAGGTCCTTTCAATGCAGTCACACGAGCCAATTTCTTTTCTTCTTTGCTTTAAAGTTCATCCAGCTACTTATCTTGAATTCTATGGTTTGAAGTTCAGTGAATACAGGAAATTAGGCTATTTTTTTATGTATTTTTCTCACATGAGCTCAACAGTGAGAGTACAGAAGACATTATGTGAGTACTATGGTAAGACCTACACATATATTAAAGTATTAAAGAATTAAAAAGGCTTAAAAAATACAGTATTTCTTAGTCGAGGATCAAGCAATAGTGAGACTTAAGGAAAAAATGTAAATATGAGATCAATTCATGAAAACTTGTAAATCAAAATAACCTAATCAATTAGTCTTTTAGATTATCATAGACTACTCACTGCATTTTTAAAACTGTGTCTCCATCCTTATGTCTGTGTACATTCATTCTCATACTTATTTACACCTACATGTGTTTATATATGTGTGTTTTTTTTAAGTCTAACCTGTCCCGAAGTTAGGGGTTGATTTCCTTACACATGCTAACACACTTTTACAGAACTATCTGTCGCAACATTAAGCTTATCTAATTTGTCTAAATAAAGGCATGCTTGGTTAATTATGAATATTACACAGATTGAAATATTGCTCTACATTATTAGTTCCTATTTGTGCAGTTGCTGTCAGTGCAGCAACATTGATAATATACACAAGCAGATTTGTGAGCAGACTTGCACAGAGGAATATCAGCAATATGTCTAAAATTAGGCCCATCATACAAGGCAGTGTCCTTGCTCAGCAGCGAAGATCACCTGTAAACTTAACATTAATCTCCCAAAGTGCAGTGACGGCTCCACTTTGCCCTTGGAGAGTTGCGTGACACATTTGGGTTCATTACTGTAAATTTTGGCCCTGTCTTGTATGATGCTCACTTTCCCAGTGATTCAATGAACATTCCCGCCTAATTCTGTCACTCTTTAATTGTTCTCTTTACCGTCTAGAGTCATACATGTAATTGGACAGGGATTTAAAGTTCAGTATTTTCCGAAGTAAAGACTAACCTGTGCATTACATACAATGCAGCCAAATTATGCATTATTAGTAGTAGTAGTGGCTGTAACATTAAACAACAGATCACCACTGATACCACTGTTAACATAAAATGAACAAGTTCTTCAAGTTAAACATAACTGGTCCATGTACACCAGAACAACACATAAACATGTTTTCTCATCTGACCATTTCACTATGTCCAAAGTCTCCTTATTTACTATATAGTGCACTATATCTACTGTACACCATTTTATTTGAGTATCCAAATTCTGAATGTATAAATGTAGCTGCTCTATAGTGCCCTCAAAAAATCCACAATAGCATGACAAAATTAGTGTCCATGGCATGTACACTACTTTCTGCTAACAATCCCACAATACCATGCACTGCATTTTTTAGATGTGAAAATTATCATTGTGTGATACTACACCTGCCAGCGACAACACAAAGTGATGATGATTAGTAAGTGTCCAAAATTGACTTTCAAACTAATATATTTCAATTGGATGTGTCTTTCATGCCTGCGCCGTTTATTTTTTCTGTCAGTCAGGACTCGGTAGTACAGAAACTGTAGTGTTTTTCTCATTTGTTTGTTTGTTTGAAACTATAACCACTACACTACTCATCATTTAATCACAAGATTTTATCCTCATTTTTATTTTCTTACTTTAATTTTATCACTAGCCTACAGACTGGGTTGCGTAAGCAGCATGTTTAGCAAAGCAAGTGCTCCATCTGTGTGTCTACATTGGAGGCGTTCATATACATGGTTGAGCGTAGGTTTCCCGTGTTTGGAAGCACTCAGAGCCCAATACACAATGACTGTAGCTACGCGTGTAAAACGGAGGAAAATAGACTTTAAGCCTAAAAATACACTTTGGGTTATGCTTATAGCAGGCGTTACGTGCAAGTCAGTACACAGGCTGTGTAGACAGCTGTATTGATTAACATAGAATTGTACTGTTCTGTCAGACGTTTGTGACACGGACAACTGAAAAACGTGGCTGATGCGCTTTCAGTGTAGAAACGATGAAAGTTCAATGTTTTGTTGAGCCATCCATCCACCCTGACCTCATTTGTACCTGGTCTTTGTTGCTCTATAATAATGACACCTGGTTCCCTCCTTTGCTCCCATCATGATTATTATGACCCATGAGGGCTTTGTCATTTGAATGTAAACATATGTCATTTTGGGTCACCTGCTGAAATGGTTGATTCTGTCGCTTATCTTACTTTAGGAGGAGGACAGTCTCAAAATGGAGGCAGGGCAGCATTCAATGGCCACTGTATGTGACGTGCTCAGGGGTCCAATTATCCACTTAGACACAATTATCAAACCACTTATTTGAAAATGAAAATGAAGATGAGCATTACAAATATTACCCAAACTGTCTGCACTGTCTGTTATTGTATTACAGGGGAAAACGCTTATAGTGATAACAGTTACAGTGGTCAACCACTTATATGGACGAAAAAGCTTGGGACAGAATCATTCCTATACAAATGCTGTTTAAATAATTTGCTTATAGTAATCAAGTAGTCCACTTACAGTGTTCATTATGGGTCTTGTCCAGCAGTCTGCAGCTGGACCAGGCAGGAATGCAGTTTAGCTTGCTGATTAAGTAGTTTGCTGATCGGGCTCTCAGTGGTTAGGAGCTCTTCCCTGAGCCCAGACAGCTCAGGATCCATCACCATATCTGCGGAAAATACAGTCTCTCAAGTGGATGACCCATGACTGCATTTCAGACACTGTCTTGGGTTTCTGATAACCAGCAGCTGTAATCCAGCAATTACAGGAGGTAAGCCATTAGCTCCATTCAGCCGCTAGCTCCGCTAGCCATCAGCTCCACTAGCTGTGCCATGGCGTCCACATGGTGGCTGTCAACAGTTCAAACTGTCCGTTTCATTACTTTATATTCATGTAATAAATATACAAATGCCAATTAGATGGTAATCTGTGTGAGAAATAAAGAAAAAGAAAAAAATCGATCCAGTTACAGTAATCAATTTGAGCTGCACAGACATGATCACCATAAGCAGTTTCCACTGTACTTTGTGGTTCAATTTTGGCCAATTATAGTACCACAGTTGTTTCAACCCACTCCCCTCAATTTGGAATGACCAATTCCTCATGTGCTTGCCCAACATGCAAAACACTGGTATGGCCTTTTAAAACCTCATTTTGAAGCATTTGGTTTTCTGTGCTACTCACGCACACTCAAAGGATGTCACTGACAAAGCTGATTGATAAACAACCGTTTTGTCCAACCACTGGCTTCTTGTGCTGGATTTTAACTTAAATTGAATTTCAAGCTCCAATGAGATGTCAGTGTTAACACACTAGAAACCCTCTCAGGGAAAATGTTGCTGTCAATGCAGAAAGACATTTTGGCTTTTCCTCTTTTTTTCTCTGGCCATTTCCCAAACATCCTCATTCATCATTCATTCAAATACACTTTGAAGGAAGGGACGTTTCCCCTAGCTGGTACTTTCTGGAAGGATGAAAGTCAACTTACGAAGAGATTCCCTATATTCACATTATGTGGTATTTTCCTTGACCAATTTCCAGGTAATGTGGATGGATTAAATTGGGCATTTTATGATGTGATTATATTATAATTATATATTATAATTAATAAATCAATTCATCAATCTGGATTTACTTCATGAGCATGCCCACTTGAATATGACTTGAACATTACGGCCATGTCTTATAATGTGCATGTGTCTGTGTGTGTTTCTAACATTTTTTAAATTATTAACATAATTTTCACCTTTGAACAATATTACCAGCACTGTGTTATTTAAATCGAAATATTTAATTCAGTAAGAAGATGGGTGGATTAACATCCACTCATGACAGTAAGCGCATCAAGGATTTTTCAGAGCATATCACTTTACAAGTTCACACCAAAGCCCTTTGGCCCCCCATGTGTATGCCCTCTTATGTAGGCTATGAATATGTTTAATAAGTGTTATCAACATTGCACAGTCCAAACATGTATACTAATTCCAATGTGTCCAACTCTGCATAATCAAAAGTTAAGAGTCTTTTATCTGATGCTAAAGCCATTTTCATTTTATTATGTTATATGTAACTAAAATACTTTCTCTACAGTTCCAAAGAGCTATAGTGGATGGGCTGTTTTAATGTTCTAAATTAGTAACACAGATTCTCATAGATTGAGTGCAATTATTCTTTGAGGTTAATGTTAGACTCCTGAAAAGCTCCACAGTAATTGATAAATGGGTGTATAGCCCAGAGATGTATTCAGGGTTACTGGGCTGCAATACGCCTGAAGCAGCTCTTACACTGAATTATTAAAGACTGCTCTTTCCCCATTTCTTTGGATGGAGAAGCGGCTTCAAAAAATCGAATTATAAAGTAATCAAAATATACGCTATATAGTATTTTATTTGTCACAATTTTATATCTTTATCTACAGGACCAGTCAAAAGTTTAGACACGCTTTCTCATTCAAGAGAATGGGAGGGGGTGTCCAAACTTTTGACCAGTACTGTATTTATTTTCAATCTCATGTGTGAAAGAGTCTTTACAGATGCTCACCATGACAACAACATTCATCAGGAGACAGGCCCACGCAGAAAACCGATCCAATCAGTGTACTGACATATGTGTGCTTAGTTTTGTCAGCCTCCTGCATATATCTTTTATAAAAGGGATCAACAATGTTTCAGAATGTTTCCCTTTAAGAATGCATAGTTGTCATATCTAACAAGAGAGGACTGGGCTGGCTGTTTGAGGGCATTCTTCTCAGTGTCAGGTACAAGAAATGTTCTTTGTTGTGCTCACTGTGACACAGTGGTGCAGAACTGTAAACAAGGGTCTCAAAAACATAATGGTCTCCCTGAACTTTGCAATACACATCTAAATGCCTGAATTTGGTGCAGTGTTGCACTTTTCAAAAGTGACAAACAAAAAACAAAACAGGAAACACAACCTGGTAACCCCTGTAATAACATGGAAATAAGAATCCTACATTTTATTTTATAATGGCTGAATTATAACTAGCTAAATTGTTGTTAATTTTATGGTTTCCATACATTTTATAAAAATAATTATACTCAAAATTACTTCTAAAGCTATACATAGCTATGCTTGGATCCCCTATCACACAATAATTACAGACTAATTTCTAAATTATCATTTTTATCTATGGTGCTTGAGAAAGTCATTTCAACTCTATATCTTTTATGAATAGTAATGATACTTTTAATAGTTTTCAGTCAGGTTTGAGAGCTCGCCATAGTACAGAGACAGCCCTCATGAAGGTTTCTAATGATTTGATTGATTTGATTTCAGCTCTGCCTTCGACACAAGCAATCACTCATTCTCCCACACCATCAAGAAACCTGGGTTGGTGCTTTACATCTACTACATTGATACCTCTCCAATATAACGTTCTCTGTTGTCATAGCAAATGCCTGTTCCTCTGTTGCCCATTTAATTTTGGTGTTCCTCAAGGCTCTATCCTTGACCCACTGCTGTTTTCAATATACATGCTTCCTCTCAGCCAGATCATTCATAACCATAATATCTCCTGCCACTGTTACAAAGATGCAGTTATATGCAGGTATATGTCCCCCTTCAAATCAACAACCCCAGCAGCCTTGATCATCTGTTTGCCTGCCTCAGTGATGTTAAATGTTCGCTGTCCCAAAACTTTTTTAAATTCATTAGTGATAAGTCTGAAGTCACATTAAGCAATCAGTTATTTTTGATGCAGATCTGTTTTGATGCTCAAGTGAGCATTTATTTTCTCCTGCCTTGACTGCTGCCATGCACTTTATACCAGCATTAGTCAGAGCTCTCTTCACTGACTCCAACCGGTACAGAATGCTGTTGCCCGGATTTTAGCTGGCACTAAGAGATATGAACATATTACTTTGGTACTTGCCAACTCACACTGGCTGTCTGTTTCACTCTGCACTGACTTTCAAATTTTATTTATCACTTTTAAAGCATTAAATGGCCTTGCTCCAAATTACATCAAGGACTTAGTAACACCCTATGTGCCTGGGCGTTCACTTAGATTGGTGGATGGGGCTCTGCTGGTTATTCCTAGGTCTCGACTAGTGACCAAAGGTGACCGGGCCTTTGCTGTTAGAGCCCCCAAACTGTGGAAAAGTCCTGCCTATCGAGATCAGACAGGCAACATCTTTAGTGTCTTTTAAATATGTTCTTCAAACATTCTTTTTTAGGAAAGCTATTATGAATGTTTGATATGTTGCTGTGTTTTATTGTCCCACTTTTGACAGTTTATATTTTTATGTAACTTCATTTCTTTCCCCTCTGTTTTATGATCTCTATTTTTCTTTTGTTTTTATTTTTTTCTTTCTGTTAAGAACTTTGTAATTTTGTTAAGAAAAGTGCTATATGAATAAAGTTTATTGTTATTATTATATACTTGTTAATGTGTACAGTTGGCTTAAAATAAGTACAATTGTAGTTAGCAATGGATGGTATGAACTTCCTTATGCTCTGTCAGGAAACCTTGAACACTACATAGCTGTGGGGGAATAAAAAAAAACAAAGATTGGTTGACTTCATCAGAGTCAAAACTGCTGTTAGACTGTCAATACCCTGCCTGGAGTGAAGAGCATCCGTAAGGCAAAATAGTACAACCAAATCTTTTCTATTTAATCAGTTTTGAATTCAATACATGTCTGCGGTAGTAAGTACTGCTTCCAGGAAATATGTCTCTCACTGAGCGTCTGACAACAGCTCCTGGCTTGTTGCCTTCCCCCACCCACTCATGGATTCTGTGCATTAACAGTCTAAATACACACGGCCATTGATTCAGAAGGAAGCATTATGAACTTAATTCAGTCTAGATAAACCCACTACGGCATCTGTACTGTTTGACCTGCTCTGAAAGTTGTCCCACAACAGGTCAAACAGTGCAGCTTGCTTTCAATGGTGAGAGATTTGTTTTCTTATTGGGTATTCTCATACCAACTCAAATGCACATCAGCACTGTCAGGAGAACATACAAAATCGACAAAGACTGCATCACTACAATACGAAATAAGATGATTATATATATATACACACACACACACACACACATATATACATAGGGCTTAATAGCCTATTGAAATTACAATAATACAATTATTATGAAACACACTGATAATTTCATCACACATCCACATGCAAAAGAAATAAGGAACAAGTCACAACTTGCCAGCTGAGTTAGCTAGCTGTAAGTTTTGATATTAAAAGCACTGGTTTTAGGCTAGGTTCAGCTGAAATTATATTTCACTGTTAACCTCAGGTTAAGAGCTATAATTTATAACCAACATGGGAGTAATGGACGCATGGAAAGAAAAGACAGAAATTCAGGAAATTTTTCTTTACCTCTGGTCTTGGAAGTGAGAACAATTTCATGAGTTCAACACTTTGCAAAAAAGCAAAATAGACTGTTGAGGGGAGTAGAAGAATGAGTCAATCTACAAAGTGAATGATCCAATTACAGTTTTGGCAGCTGATGCAAGGAGGGCAACATGAGAGACACAGTAGAGTGTTATTACAATAGCGGTGTATACAATGGTTGCATACAAGAAGGTACTGTTTTATTCTTGTTCTTTATAATTCAAGAGAAAATGAATTATAAAAGGCTGCTCTAAAGGTATTTTCCTCTTTTCTGCTGGATTCAATACACTACATGCAAATGGCAACTGCTCCTCTAAACAAAAACATTGCTTACCAAATAGACTATCAATTCATTTTCAAAGTATCTTAATTTAGCTTTTATGGCAAGGTTTGCTTTGTTTGATTACACTTAAGGAAATGTACCCTCATTAAATATTGCTATTGGTACTTTATAGCTTTATACGAGTGTTTCCAAACATTTTTTCTACCCTGCCATTCTTTAAAAAATACAGGACACATCTCCATCCCATTAAAATACAGGATCTCTTACATAAAGTGGGAAACTATTTTGATGATCATTAAACTGATTTGCTTGCTGTAATTGACAATAAGCTCATTCACAGCTCATGATCAGCTTTTCCCAATCTATTTTTTTCTTTTCAATAAAAGATGACATTGTCTACTTATTTTATGTCCTATGTATTTTACTATTTTTATTCTAATTTAAAATTCTAATTTCAGATACTTTAGCACACCTGGACAACTGAGCAGCACACATTGCTTATATGGCCCAAAAGTGCTGATGGCCTGTGTTTTTGAGGAGAAAAGTGAAATAGAATTTAATCTGGCATTCCTATTCCATAGTCAGCCTGCCAGAAGTGGGCTTGAACTGAACACATCATATTGCTTTCACCTCAAAGGTAAAAATCGATCTGAAGAGCACCTAGAGGTTTCTGTGATGATGACCCAGGCACACTGTGACCTTCCGTCCATGCTGCTTCAGGATAGGTCAAATTTTATGCCACTGCTGTGAACTTGAGGTCATGCTGTCTCCCTGAAGCAGCTGCTTCCTGTCTCAACCTGCTAGCTTCACAAGTCTCATTTCTCATGAGAGAATAAACATGGGGAGGACAAAACTGTGGTCCACATATTGCATTTTTTCTTCATGACAAACCACAATATTCTGTGTGCACTTTGAGCCTGCTCTAGCTATTTATGTCTTGCTAAACAAATGTGATACAGTAGTTTTTCTGTTGTTGTAAAAAATGTATCATACAGACTTTCTATCAATGTTTATGTGGACCAATAACAAAATAAAATGTGTATATTTATAGATAAATATACTAGATATAAGCTACAAAGGTTGTTGATATAGGTTGATCTGAGTTATAGAGACTATGGGTCCTATCTTACACCTGGCGCAAAGTGGCACCAAGCGCAATGCAAGTGTCTTTGTTAGTTTAAGACTGACGCAGTTGTCATTTTCCTGTCCAGCGCCCACATTGTTTAAATGGCAAATGCACTTGCACCCATCAGAGCGCCCATGGGTGTGTTGGTCTTAAAATGAGGTGTGGTCAGGTGCATTGTTGGCGCATTGCTATGTTGAGGCAGCAGAAAGCGATTGCACCAACTTGGTCTGAAGTCAATGGTGCAGTGTTTCATTGTTATTTTAAGGGCACATTATCAAGACAGTAATATGCGCCTACATAGGTGGGTGCACAACATAACACACAGCAGCGCACAAACATGCGAAAGATTAAAAATAAAAGAATTACAATGTGAGCGATTATTATTGTTTACATCAACATATTTTAAAACATACATGTCATAATGCTTAGTCATAATATTTACCAGAATTAACTAATTGTAGTAATGACAGATAAAATTATCTTATTATTTGACCAAATCGTGGCAATACACATAGGTATTTAAACAGATGGACAACAACTGATCAGACACAGATGGACTTTCCTGCTGCATCAATACATGATGACATGAGGAACACATGAGGAAGTAAATGAGGTGAAAATAGTGATTAAACTAAAGAAGGAAATAAATCTGCACAGCTTCTAGCTGCTGCCAGCAGCAGGATTAGCACCTTGGAGAGCTGATCAAGTCCTGATAACTGTATTAATGATTCTTTACATGATTAAAATTAATTATTTAATTTTTGAACAATATTTAACAAATATTCTTTAACATTTTTGAGAGTACAGTGATCAGGTTTCCATGCTTTCAGCAATTAAAACCCCACTGATTTTACCTGTTACTCCATGACTGAACAAAACGATTTTAAAGAAACCAAAGCTGTACAAACGAAAATACATTCGCAACAAATTAATGAACAGGATCTTAAACTGGTGGTCTGGGGCTGGCCACGGGAGTGTTCAGGAGCAGCAGGGGCCAGAGTGCTCGGTATGGATCATGCGCTTTCACTTTGCGCACGAGCAGAGACTTCTGCGGAGAAGTGTCCCTTCTTACGCACCATCATAATAGCAATCCGTCAAGGTGCAAGTGCACCTGGCTTTTAAAGAGAATGGGAGATTACACTCTGATTGGTTTATTGCATTTTATGCCGAAAACACACTCATGATCAATTAAGAGACCAAGGACAAGCCCTTTGAACATTGCGCCTGGTGCATTGACCATTTTTCCGCCATTAAAATATCAATAGTGGATTTGGACACACCCTAAATGCTCTTGCGCCATGCGCTTCAGACCGTGCACTTTAGATCATTAAAATAGGGCCATTAATATCTACTATTTTTAAGATAATAAATTAAGATACATTGTTGAGAATGAATCATAAACCATCTGCAGAAAATTTCTGCACTCTGTGTTGGATAGTTTAAAAATTTTGCCCATTTTAATCAGTTGAAAGAATTGCAGCAAAAGTTTCCAGCCAGAACAGATCATTTACTGTAAGTACTATCTAATGTTAGTTTACCCCAAAATCAAGAAATGCATTTCTCTTCTTTCGGTTGGTCTTATATATGATCTAACATATTATATATCCATCTAAGTATGTTCAGTGTTTGCCATCTCAGTGGTATTTGTTGTGCAGCACTCCAAGCGCCAAATAGTATTGAATCAGTAATCCACATACTCTCCTGGGAACAGTTTCATTTGGAGCTACAGGGGGTGGATACAATAACATCAACAAATGTACATCAATCCAATACAAAAACCCTGCAATAAAAGTTTTGTGAATTTTAGTGTTTTGGGGACATATTTGCTGATATTATTCTACAGGGTTGAATCAACAAGGGGGCGGGTGGGGGGGGTGGCAGGAGCAGACATAACTTGCAATGGAAGGTAACTATAGTAGTAATTATGTAGTAATATGTAGTAATAGTAATTATGGTGAGGGCTCAAAGACAATTCAGATGATTCTGTATGTCAAGGGGGGGAGTGGCACTTGCTCCAAGTGGACTGTATGATTACAACAATGAATAATGATAGGATTATCATGATCTGTACGGTAACGTTGAGGATGAGGATTCAGACATTAAATTAAATGAGGTGGAGAATGGATGAGCAATTACAGAACACAAGCAATAGGATATTGAGAACTGCATTGACCCAGAGAACAATTTCTACAATAACATCAATATATACAAACTGTAAATACATACAGAAGACCAGTTCAACAATAACGTCATAACTGATGGACTGTCATCAATACACTTTAATAGAAGAAGCCTTTACAGTAACTTTTTTTTTTTTTAAATCAAATATTACTTGAGTCAGTTCCATCAGAGGTTCAATGTTATTGCAATATCAGAGACATGGTTAATTTATGATAAAGATGTAGATGTTGAATATATGAGTATTGAGTATATATTAGGGGTGTGCCTGAATACAAATACGTTATTCGGCAAAGCACAAATAGTGGGTTTTATACGAATGTTTGTTTCATACAAATGTTTAAAAAATTATTTGTTGGGGGTATTCCCCAGAGATAAAGCTGAGCTACTGACACAAGCAAAGTGCTCCCAAGGGACTCTCCATAACCTGTTGTTCCCCCTCTCCTTTCCACAAAGTTAGGTTGTAAAAAATAGGCAATAAATGAAAAATGCGAAGCAATAATTCCCTTTGAAGTTCCTCCCTACACGTTACACAGTGTGCTGTCTCTGTGTTATGGGTGTACAAATAGGTAGAGGTCTGTCTGCATGAGGCAATGAGTAAAGTCTTAGCTCAATAATCAGCGCAGTTGTCTATGATCTGGGAGACTCCAGTTCAAGACCAGATGTGGGGACCTCCTTCGTAAGGTAGTTTATTCATGAACACTCATTGTAACACTTTAATTTTCTAAAATTAAAAACAAAAACAGGATTTCTGGGTTCTCTAAAATATTAGGAAAAAACAGTTAAAAACTGTTTCATTGATAAATACAGTTTATTAAGTGATAACCAGTATGAATTTCAATTCAACAGGTCCACCTCATTGGAAATATCAACAGCAATAGACAAGAGAATACAGTTGGGTTTTTTATTGACTTAAAGAGGGCTTTTGATACCATTTATCACGGTCTTCTTATGAAGAAGCTAGAAAAAGATGGGATGAGAGGGGTAACATATCCTGGTTGAAGAGTTATCTTGAGAATAGGCATCAATATGTACATATAAATAGCACTAAGTCTGAACTCAGAAAGGTTATCTGTGGGGTGCCTCAATGCTCTGTACTGGGACCCAAACTGTTTATACTCTATATAAATGACATCTGTAAGGTTTATGAATGATTAAAGTTTGTATTATTTGCAGATACCAATACATTTTTCTCTGGGAAAAACATGAAACATATTTTGGAAGTAATCAAAAGAGCAATGAAAACTGTAATGAAATGGTTTGACATTAATAAATTATCATTAAATTTAAATGAAACTAAATTCATTGTGTTTGGTAATCGTAAAATATATTCTATTATTGAAGTCATGATCAGTGATGCTGAAATTGAAAGTGTGTATGAGAACAAATTCTTGGCAACCACACATAAATCATGTTAAATCAAAAATGTTGAAATGCATTGCATTATTATATCTTGAACCAGAACTCACTATATATACTGTATTGTTCTCTTATCATTCCATACATTACTTACTGTGTGGAAGTATAGGGAAAAATGTATAAAACTAACACAAAGAAAATTTTCATACTACAGAAGAGACCTATGAGAATTGTATATCAAATGCATTATTATGAACCAAGCAATCCACTATTTATTAACTCTCATGCTTTAAAATTCAGTGATCTCATTGACTTAAAAACTGCACAAATAATGTACAAAGTGACTGTCTACAAAACATGTTTAAAATCAGAGAGTCAGTACGGACTTCCGGGAAAATGTTGTTTATATATATGAATATGTATATGTTTAATAAAAACAAGGGCTAGAACAAATAAAAAGAATAGATGTATAACTTAAAGAGGTTAATTTAATGGAATAACTGTGGCAAGGAATTAAATATGTGCAGTACACTTCATGAATTAAAAAAATGTTCAAAAATAACATAGTAAACAAATATAAAACTGAGGTATGAACATAATGGTGAATGAAACTTCTGATTTTGTATTTTGGGACTATTGTTTTGTATTGTAAAAAGGGTAGGCATATTAAGCTAAAGCCTCAGCCTACACCTTTTTGGTCAATAATGTTTCCTTCTTTGTTTGTTTGACATAATTTGTTGTGATTTATCTATGTATATGTGCATTCTTTTGTAACACAGTTAAAATAAAGACCAAATAAATTACATGAAAAAATAATAGATTTTACAATAAAGAATACGTTTAAAACATACTTTTCACCCAGTTTTGACCTAATATCAAACTTTAGACACATGGGAGTCCCTATTGTGGAAATCTATGCACATCTCCCTTGTTGGTTAGGTTGGATGACTGTTAGCACTATTTGGCCATTTTCATCATTGTAAAAAAATACTGGTGTCTTATTTACTAATTCATAAGTAATTTACTGAGGTACTGAATTGGTCATTCTCCTCTAAACTTATTTTATTTTAAGTCAAATAATGTGTGTCACAAAGAGAAATATGGATTCTTATATACAATAGTCTGACAATAGATTCATTTTCCATGGTGACCAGGAACAGTGAGGTTCAGAAACAGTGGTTGCATTTTGTTTCATATGTTTTTGATAACTTTGTCCTCTGTCTTCATGCTCTAGCCTGAGCCTGCCTTTGCATGGATAATAATGAAACAATAAAAACAGGGCTTGAAGTCCTCTAAGCAGTATTAAAAGCTTTCCTGAGTTTCTGCACATTCAAACTTGCATGCAAATATTAAACAGCAACACAGCAACTAAAATATTTTATGCAGTCACCTTATCGAAACACATGCAGGTGCACGCTCACTGGATCTGTGATGTCCTACATCTGAGAAGATAAATTCTAGTCTAATTTCCCCCACATGTATTTTAGGATATAATGAGTAGACTGTGATCATTTCTGAAACTTGAAAAACAAAGCCATCCATTAGTCAACCTCATTGAACATTATGTTGTCTGAATTTGGATCCATTGTATATGCTAAAGACTTATGGAGATTCACTTTTTGAACACACATCCTGATTTCACATTTATCAGTGGAGCTGCCTTTACATCCTTATAAGCTTACATCATTTTTTTAAAACTTGGAAAACAACTTGATTCATGTAGAAATACAGTGAACAACAGTTTTCAAAATTGAGTAGTAAAATGATTCAACTCTCCATTGCCTGTAATTATACTATACTTTCTAGAACATTTGACCATTTTCCTACTGGATTGAATCAGAATTCAAAAGGTATTAGTTTTCAACATCTGCACTGATTACCGACCCTTCTGTAATGTGATATGGCGTGTATCCTTGGACTTGCTTTAGATTTTTTTTCAAGAATTTAAGGCAAGTCCAACTGCCCTTGAATCAGCCCCCTCTGGATATACCATGACCTGGATGACTGAGAATATTCACAGATGTGGTGTGTGATGGTGTACTGTATGTATGTGTATGACCCAGCAGTAAAATATACTGTAAATGCAATAATGGATCCAACATGTAGTAACTATGGTGTCAATGTGTTAATGGCTGCTGTTTAATACTGTGTTTACATTGTTTTTACAAACCCCTCCTTCTTGTTGATATTTCCCTCTGTCCATACGGGACTTTAAGTACATCAAATATTAATGTTGTATCAACAGAAAATGGCCGCTCCAAAAAGGGATGACCTACTTCCCACATTTAGCCCCAAAGGAACTGTCTTTGGAAAAACATGAGAGAGGGACGTTTAGCCAACAGGGCTGCTCTTTTAAGCCTTAGCTGAACATGGTTTTTAATCGCATCTTGGTTCTGTCTCCCCCCCCTTTTTTTTTTAACCCCTCCCCACTTCCCCCAACACTCCATCTAGAGACAACCAGAGGACAGGACATTTGGTAGCTGACGTTTTGTGTCACTTTGTACACAGCCAGGTGGAGGCATTAAGAACAGAAAATCTTATAAAATCATTTATTTATTTTTTGATTTATTCATCATCAATTTGTATCAACAGAATTTAATGACTAAGTCTTTAAGGGACTCAGACATGATGGAATGGGGTGTATACATATGGCAAAATGTGGACACACATCTTTAATAACTTATAAGGCTAATAATTATAATCTGTTATTAGAAACTGAGACATATTGTTAGGAGAATATCTGAACCTTTTTCTACTTCTTTTTTTTTTTTTTTTTTGGTATGTGTGCCCCTATACACAAAGTCAAGTCAAGTCAATTTATTTCCTACAGAGAGAATACAATTATTTGATTGATTGGGTTATTTGATTTATGGTTACAATCAATCAAGAACACAGGATCAAAAATAACAGCACAATCACACATTAGATTACAACACAAACCGCATTGCACAAACAACAAAGCCAGAGTGTGGTCAGGCATGACTTCATGAAGATAATTAAGAGGCTACAGAGAAGAGATGGGTCTTTAGACGGGTTTAAAAGATATTCAATTTTTCAATTCAATTCAATTTTATTTATATAGTGCTAAATCATAACAAAAGTTATCTCAGGGTAATTTTCACATATTGCAGGTCCAGACCATGCTCTTTAATTTACATAGACCCAACTTTCCCCAATGAGCAAGCACTTGGTGACAGCGACAAGGAAAAACTCCCTTTAACGGGAAGAAACCTCAAGCAGAACCAGGCTCTAAGTAGGCGGCGATCTAACAATGATAATAATAATAATAATAATAGAAAAATGACAAGTAATAAGCAGCCATGGTCCTCGCCGTCCGTAACCAGGAGGTCAAAGTCTCTTATCTTGTGCGACGAGAAAGCACAACAACTCAGGGGAAGAAGCCAAGTTAGTAACATGCATTAATGGTACATGAATGCATACAGATGGAGAGGGGGAGGAGGAGAGAAGAGCTCAGTGCATCATGGGAAGTCCCCCAGCAGTCTAGGCCTATAGCAGCATAACTAAGGGCTGGTCCAAGACAAGCCTGGTCATCCCTTACTATAAGCTTTATCAAAAAGGAAGGTTTTAAGCCTACTCCTAAACGTAGAGAGGGTGTCTGCCCTCTCCTGGTTCCACAGGAGAGGGGCCCGATAGCAGATGCATGCACATTAGAGAAAAGCTTTATTCATCCAGTGTTTAAACTGTGAAAGTTTTACATGCCCCAGGAAAAGAAATACACAGAAAAAGTGTCATGATTTGAATCACAGCCCCAGAAGAGCAGGTTTGTACTAAAAAACAAAAAAAAATATGAAGGATGAAAGTATGGTGGATAGATGAATTAGGATGGCATCCTCAATAGCTAAACTATGGAGAATATCCAAAACTATGAAGGATGCTTTACAATATTTCCATATCTAAGGTGTCTAGATCAGCAAAGTGGGACCCACACAATTGTGGGACTGAGAATTCACATTTCTAAATATTTGCTACATAAGCTATATCAGTCCATGTGGACTTTCCTTGATGCAAGGGAAGGCAGCAGAGTTAGATCAAAATGTCTCCTGTGAAAAATAGTTGATAGACAAAAATGGGATACACAACCAAATATTACTATAAACTTTTGCAGATGGTCATAATTGTCTTTCAGGTCTGGCATTCCTTGGTATGTTTCTAGTATGTTTCTCCCCTTTTTTGCCCCATGGCACCCATTTTCTGAGGGAAGACACAGTGGCGCACTCAGAAACAAACAAACAAACAAAAAACAATAGGGCAAAAAAGGGGGAAAATGCATGTATACTGGGAATGTATCAAGGAATGCCAGCCCTGAAATGCAGTGATGACCATCTGCAAGGATTTATAGGAATTTACTCAATATTGTCTCCATGAAAACACAAGAACAGAGTTAGTTATTGATTTTGCTTGAACTCACTAAGTCCTTATGTAAACACTGCATTTGATAGAATGATTGATTAATTAGATGAAACAAAAATATCAAATATGATTCTGCAAGGTTTCTACAAATGGATATGACATGGTACATAATGTAAATGACAGTTGGGAAGGCAAAAAAAGTCAATCATTCATCAATATGCTGCTGAACTGTCAGCAGTGGACATTTGGGGTAGTCCTCAAATAACTGCTGCCCCACTGAACTTCACTATTTAACCTATTCCAGAATAAAAGGCTCAGCCTCAGTTTCACCAGTTCCCTTTTCCTGCTCTTGCTCCACTGGCTGCCTATGAACAAGGCTGCTTTGAGAAATTCAACCCAAATTCCTGCAGGCTATGTTTCAGCACTAAACTCCAGCCTGTGCACTTGTACTTTCAGGCACTTAGCACTTCCTTCCCTGAGGCAACATGGTCATCACTCCATTTGGCCAAAAGAACCTTATCATCCCCAACTCCTGCCTAAATTACATTTGTTTCTCCCAGATATTGCTCCTCTGCTCTTCTACCTGCTGTCGCATAGATGTACTTTGTAAAAATGGTCCTTGCCTCCTTTGACTAATGTCATTTTTATGTCTCAACTACTAAACTATTTAATATTTTAATAATTTGTTAAGGTAAAGTTAAAAAAATATTAATGAACATGAATGCAATGAAATCCATGAATGAAATACACTAAATTAAGGTGGACAAGATGTTTTTTGTTGTTTTCTTCTGACATTAATTTGGCAATGATTGAACTGTCCAAGACCACACAATGTGAGTCAAAGGAATACTATAGTATTAATATTACAAGTAGTGAATTTGGTGTGAAAATGAAAAATATCAAGTTTGACAACAAAACTTGGCTCGGAGTTAGTGAATGCTCCAGAGAGTGATAATTTCAGATATATATTTTATTGTCAATGTTCCCTTGACGTGCTTTAGTGGTCTGTGGGATTGTAAGTATCACATTAATATGCAATAACTCGGTACTAATGAGGCTTGTAGGAAGAATAATTCCTGTGCAAAGCCCCATTGGTTAAAAACCGAGGTAGAGCTTGAGAAAGGGTACAAGGCCTCATATGTTAGTGATCCCCGAGTGAGGAAAGAAGCGCAGATGCCAACTGAACACACAGGTGCACATGTGTGAGGAGACACTCATAGGCATGCACACACATAAACAGGAGAAATAAACAACATTATCACTGTGCAGTCATAAAAACATTTTTTTAGTGCTACACATGGCATTCAAGGAATTCATTTGTTTCTCCAGTATCTCTTGTGCCTATTCATCCTTTATATATATATATATATATATATATATGATTCAGCCATTCCCTTTCATGGTCACAGGGTAGTGCAGTCTGCCCAGTACAAGTTGGGTGGAAGCCATTAATAAAACCCTGAACAGGTCATCCATCACATAACTAACAGATAAACAATCAGTCACACATATTCTTACCTATGGCCAGTTTTGAGTCTCCAATCCCCCTGATTTGGGTGTTTCTGGAATGTGGGACTAAACGAAAGACACTACAAAACAAAACCCACTTAAAAACAAACAAAAAAAAAAAAACACAACTAAAATCCAAACCATAAAAAAACGGTAAAAAATGCAAACCACGGAAAGTCAAGGCCAGGAATCAAATGCAATTTCTTGTGTTTTGAGGCAACAGTGTGCATACTGAGGCACTGCACTGTGCCACTGCTGAGAAATTCATTGCTGATTTATGCCAACATATAGATATTACACATGTAGAGCACAGCTACAGTCTAACAGTCAAATTCATTCATTCACTGTGCTGAAGGTGAGAAGACCAATATATATTTCATTTGAAAAAGTCAAAAAAAAAAAAAAAATGGAATGCTCACACTGAATGAAAAGATTTACTCTGAACCGTAAGATTTTATGCCATATGCGCAAACGCTTCATAAGGTGAGTGATGACATGAAGAAATATGTTTAACATATATATAATGTATGAAAACATCTGTGCATTTACTTTCATGCATAAATACATAATGCTAAATGAACACACTAATCCAATTCAGTGTGTTTGATATGTATGTTCCTTGGTGGATGAAGGTGCAGGGACTGCCACCAAATTGACTGACAAGAGCTGCTGGAGGGAAATATTAAGGGAACTATGATGAATGAGCTGACTGCAGTTTACAACATGTAAACATGCTCTGCCCACTTGCCATATCTCCAATCCATTAGCTATCATATAACTCTGCGTCGAAGCTGTTTGTTTGTTTTGTTCCCCTCTCCCCCATTTTGTGCCCCTGCTTGCCTGCAACCCTCCAAGAATCACTACCTTTTCCGTTTTCCAATTTCAGTCGCTTCCTCTGGAGCGAGGTTTGATGAATGTCGCTCACATTAGGGTGACCTCTGAGATAACCCCTCCTTTCTTTCCCAAGAAAATTCATCAGGCAGAGTCGGTCAGCCCCAGGGATGTGTGATTCAGCACTCAAGGTGAGTGTTTGTCACAGAGGCCTCAGATGGCCAGATATTGGTGAGGAGTGAGAAGGACAGAGATGTGCTCTTTCTGGGGCTCGACTGAGCCGAGACATTCATACTGTGTACATGTAAGCAACACTAATTTGCAGAACCTACAAAGTTTAATCTTTATTAACAAAGCATAAAATAAGAAAACTGGTACACAATTATTAAAACATGTATTTCTATCTCTATAATAAGAAAATTATCAAAAATCAAGGGAGTTCAAATCAGGAGCAAATCAGTAGTAACAAGGCTGAGATACTGACGCATGGATACATATTTTTTAATAAATGAAAGTATATTTATGGCATTTATGAATCTTTTGGGGATGCATGGAACAGTTTGTAAGGGTGTAAAGGTGGTGTGACTGCATGTACATTATCTCAGTTGTTCCTTTGTCTTTTGCTATCACTTTAGCTTTTGTAATTAGTTCTGGTGTTGCTGTGTGTGTGGGAGGGTGTGTACATGGGTAGGTGTGAGAGCTGGTAATGTTTTTATTTCTTTTTTTTTTGAGTGGCTTCAAGTTATTATTCTTCTTTGTTTTCATCAGATGTTCAATTGAAGAAAGAACTTACAAAAGAAACACACTTTACATGCATAACCTCTTCTGGATTGGGATCTGGAGATTTAGAGACTCATCAGGCCTTTCACAAGCACAGACAAAAAAACCAATAAAAGAGTGAACTGCTGCCTACCACCACTACAAATGAATGCCAACAACATTTATTTACCGGCATTCAGTCAAGACCTGGCAGAACACATAAATCAGTGATCTGCATTTTTGACGCATGACATGATGGATACATGTGCTTGTTGTTTTCTTCACATCTCATATGTCAGTCTTCCCATCTGCTTGCTCTGTAAACATGATTCATCAGAAAAGAAAAAACGTTATTTTTTCTTTGATACCTGAAGACCAGAAGGCCATGTATAAGTGAACCTCACATTCCACACTCATGCTTTCTAAATTCAAATCTATGCTAGACCATGAAATCCTCTCAGATCAAAACACAGTATGATATATGAAATGCCAATTACATGACTGTTGGTGATATGATGAAAAACTCAATCCAGGCTTGGTTCACAGCACAGCACAGTACAGTTTTTACCTCAGCCATAAAGCGCCCATATAGCTGTAACTTCTCATCACACCTCTACAAAAGCTTGGAACAGCAGAGCAACAGGTGGGAGCAGTGATAGTACTAACAGGCATTGATCTGTGTGACACACTGACAACAAGATCAGCAGCCACCTCATCACCTTAGCGGGTCAATCCCTTCCAAAATCCACTGAATCCATTCTTGAACCCAGGGAGCAATCCAAGAACTCGGCAGTGGTACTTTTATGGTGAACCCAAAGTCCAAGTGGACAAATACGTGTGGAAAGGAGTAAAAGAGTGGGGAAATTCAGTTACTGATATTCATTCATATATCATTGAAAGCATAATGTTTGCTATTCTGATAATTTATATAATTTAGATAATGGTCTAATAGCCAAATCAAATTATTATTCAAAACAAGCTTGTAGCTCTTTGACAAAGCATAGACCACAATGGAAAAAACAGACATTGAAAATTGACCTTTTCCTAAGAAAACAATATTACTGCCACATCTTCTCTCCTGTGTCTGTTTAGGTCGGGTAATTTATGGTTCTTCACATCTTCCTCTCATGGGTGCCACATTAGACCCTAAGGCATACCATGTCTAATGGAGCAGTTGTGGAGAATGCACCATGCCTTCACAGATTTGCATTTATTGTGGTTTGCAGAGTGTACTATGGAATCTTATTGTGAGGACAACAAATATGCTCTCAGTATAATTCTGGAGCTGGTGTGGGATGGCTAACTTGGCTGGCTGGCTGAAGTTGGATTAATAACTGTGGTCACGATCCAGGATGCAGGGGATGAACGCTATTGACCTAAAACACAACAATACTGTTTTTATTATAATATAATAATAATGATATAATCTATCTATCTATCTATCTATCTATCTATCTATCTATCTAGTTAAAAAAAATTTTTTTGAACCAGAGGACACTGTTGCTGAAGAAGAAATGTTCTTGGACCAAGTTGGGATACCAATCAACAGTGGTGGTGATTTGATGTGTAACATCAGGTTTAGTTGTAGATGTATGTATCAAGTATGATTCCAATATTATATATCACTATGTCCAAGCACTCCATTTTATTGTTGCAAATGACTCTTGTCAGTGGATATTGAACATCTTCATTGGTCGTGGGTAAATTAATGTAATGTATAGGCTGGTGCACTGTGACAGCGCATCCAGCATACATTGGACGCAGCAAAATGCAGACTGTGACAGTCCAGCTGAAGCAGCATCTGTCAACTGAAATTATCTAAATGTGAGATACGAGTATAATGCTGCAAAAAGCTTTTCTATTGCAGGTTTGGGATGGGATTAACATGTGGGAGGTTCAAGTTTGCCTTTTATTCCTTCCACTCGAGTAATTATACAGGTACTGTATATATTGCTTGAAGAACTCATCTTCATTTGCTTTTCTTGTTTTACCACCCCCTTCACATTTACACCGGCTGTTTGGAAGCAGACAAAAATCAACCCTGAGAAATTGTGTGAACTGTTATAAAAGTTTTACTGAATACATAATCACATGCTCTGTGCAGTCATCCCCTAAATGTATTGTCACAGCCCGGCTCATAGGCTGCGACAAACATGGGAGACCAGATGAGTTTGCCAGTTAGGACAAGTATATTTATTTTGCAAATAATAAATGAATGACAAAACGTGGAAGTCAGTAATCAGTGGTGTATGCATGTATGGATGTGTGTGTGTGTGTGTGTGTGTGTATGTGCATCAGCAACAAAACAAAACAAAACAGCCGTGCCATGCCGCGCACATCCTGGTGGTGTTGGGATCCATGAAAGTGCACCTTGCAATTAAAACACCATCTAAAAGAAAAAAAAAAATTCTCAGAAAAAAATAAAATAAAAAAAAAAAACTGTGCCACTATTAGATGTAAGCCTGAGTGCGGGGGCTTTGCACAGTACTGGTTTGACTGGTACTATATATAACTAAGGTTCTAAATATCTTCTTTCATCTCATGGCATAATTGTGATACACAGTCTGTCAAAACACATCTAAATGAGACAGCTTGTCATACATTAGCCACTCTATTTTCTTATCCTTGTCTTAATGAATTTTTAACTCAAGTTTTACGTCTCTTCCTGTCTTTAACTTCAAAACAGTGCATTTTTTCATTGATGTAGCGACATCCAAGTTAGTCATCTGAAGTTATTATTTGACTAAATAAATACTGTTTCATCAAGAGACCCCATTTATTGATTTTGTTTCTTCTTGAAAGACCACACATCTAGTCAAAAAGTTTAATTTATGGTGGTCAGGTATAAAATGAAGGATGCACTAGTCTCAGTGCTCTTAGATGCATATTGTAAACATCCAATCAGCCTACTTTTAAAATGTGTAGGAAATAGTAAAATACTTGAGACAGGTATTGTTTGGGTATTTACAGAACCTGCTGTCTCATGATCTCCCACCATCTGAAGGAGCTGCGTAATAGGCTAAAATGAATAGCCCAGAACTAAATGCGATGGATTTATGTAAAAGTCCTAACATTGCATTTAGGTCTTCACATTGAATTATATACCCGTCTAATTCTATTTTTACTAGCATTTCATGCCTTTCAAAAGTCTAAACTCAACTCTGCATTTGTTACAGGAATAACCTATTGTTATTTCTCCTATGATGCTAATTTGCATTTGTCATAGATTCACATTTTCTCACAAAACAATTCCAAATGAAATATCTCACTCTATAAGTAAGAATGACTCAAAAGGAACAGGCCACTTCACTGCACTGTCAGCTACTCCTTTTTGGCTGCAGGCTTTTCCCAAATGTGGGGCCAATAGTTAAAGAAAATCCTTTGTCCCTGCAGCTACTGAGTTGTTTAATATTATTATGAGCTGCCCACATTAGAAGATGGCATTGCTGTAGATTAAAGAGCGACTCATGCAAATGAGAGTTGGGGACAAAAATCAATTCATTTAACAATCAAGTTACTCATTTTTCATAATTATTATTGTAAATCCAAAAACATGAAGATTTTTTCTCAGTTCTGCACCATAGTAACATTAAGGTAAAGATAGACCTCTGTGACTTCGAACAACGCTATAGTGTTGCTTGTAACGTTGATTCTATGAAGGAGGAAAAATGTATTCTATCAGATAGATAGATAGATAGATAGATTTGACAGTCATCATAAAGACACATAATACTGTTTAACCTGAAGACAGTTATATACACTTACAAACTGTCGAGGATTGAATTACACAATAAAGCCCACAGGCTTATTTATTTTTAGAGATTGGCAAGATTGACAGGTGCAAGTACAATATCCATTCAATCACATAACAGAAATAACATAAATGGACAACTCTGAGTTAATTTGTGCAAGGTCCCTATTCTGAGAGACTAATTGCTAGCCATTTCTTCATCGCCTGCTTAAAATTTCTCTCTGCTTCAATGAGTTTCAGCGATACTGGAAGTTTATTACATTCAATTGCAGCCGTGTATAAAAAGGCATTTTTGCCCAGCTCTATCTTTTAATAATGGATGTGTTTCCGTTTTTGTAATCTCCCAGCTCTTGCAGTACTCTGTGTGCTGGATGTACAAATGTTTTTGTCCTCTGCAATATAATTCCAACCGGTCCCTGATGAAGGTCACTGTCTGACGAAAACATTTGCAAATAAATCAGAGAAAGGGGAGTATTTTTTAGGTAACTGCTAACTGGTAGCCTTCTGCAATAATGTGTAGAATGCAGCCCTGAAACAACAAAGTAACATTTCTTCATATGGACTTGTGGCCCTAAGAATCAAAATCTTGAAATCATAGGATTCCCATCACTAACACAAACATGTGGAGAACATGCAAAATCCACATATAAAATGGCCAATATACAATGGTAGCAGTTCTGATTGCCTGGGATCTCAACATGACATAACCATTATTATCAAGCACTGTACATTGTAAGGGTATTTCCATATTATAATCAATTTATAAACCTTCACTCCAGTCAAGGAGGTTTATAATAAGCTCTGTCCGTGGTTGATCTATGTATACAACATAACTGAAATCAATTTCTCTAAAAGAACACATGCACAACAGCTTTGCTTCTCAGACCTTATTAATCTGTAAGATTTGTTTGCATTAAGAGCAGTGCTGGCCAACAGGCCTCAAAAAAACTCCTAATGTCAAATGTCTGTATTACAGTTTTATAGTTTACTAGGATATACTGACAGTGTTTCCTCAAATAGCTCCATAAAAAATAATCAATAAAGATATTGTTAAATTGGATAGGTATATTTCATTTTTTCAAGGCAGAATGCACCCGTTACTTGTCCCCAAGGTAATGCAAGGGTTTGTGCTCTTATTCAGTCTCCCACTCAGATTTTTACTTCATGCACTATGAATGTTATTTTCAAAGTGTTTTTAATCATACAGAGTTGATCCTGTGCCATGAGATCAAGTCAGTTACTGTTATACATGTTATGATATGCTTGAATAAAAATAAACTCACCCACTCACCACCAGCCAGTACTGACTTTGGGTCATTCCAATTGAACATGAAAATGAATAGACCAAGAGGTGAATGGTGGAAATTTCATTATAGCAAAACAGTATAATCTTTCACATTCAGAGCAGTAGCATAACCATAAAAACAGATATGAATTATGCAGCTTTGTAGTAGGCTGTTGATTACTGGGGGAGAAAGTGTATTATGCCACTATCTCTAGATGGTTGTATTTTTGTTTGTTTTCTGCATGTGATCTCACTTTGCCTATGATGATCCAGGGCGAACAAAGTTGGTGGTAAAAGTGATGTATGGAACCCCTTCCTTGCCTATCTGGATGGTTGGCCTACAGACACATTTATTTACTATATTTATTTTGCTGAAATCAGACAGGGCACTTTGTTCCATCACTCTCTTTGTAGCACAGTTCAAAAATGTGTCATAACCATGTGTATGAAAAAGATTCAAAAACTTATGAAAAATGATGAGCTTTGCATCAGGACCAATTAACACCAGTTACTGTTGCTGTACTGTGGATGCTATGCTGGAGCATTCCATATGAACAATGATGGGCCTTTGTGCACATTCCCAAGGTAAATGAGAAATGAAATTGCATTGTACTATAACTCTCAACTGCTTTCCTTTTTGGTTGCATGCAGTGGTAGAGATGGAAAATGAAGAGTGGTAGGGTATGTGATGGTATACAGTATTTTTATTTTAGAACTCTTTATTTGTTTTACTTACAATAAAACATAATAATACTGAAATGGATATGAATAAAGTGTTGTAAATAAATGTTTTGTTTGCTGTATGGTTGAAATAAATTCCAAAGGTTTTTTCATGTTGTTCACCTGCCTGATCTCTAACTCTCCTGTCATTGCAGATCCTGCCATACCCATCTACCCTGCAATCACCTCATTTCCCTTACCTGAGTTTCCCCACCCATATCCTCACCTGGATCCCATTAGGCTCATCAGTCATTCCTTATATATACTGGTCCATATTCACATGCTCCTTGCCAGATTGTCTAGTGTGTTTGCCTAGCTTTCCAGCATTTCTATATCTACCTGTTCGTTCACTTGTTACCTGAGATCCTGCCTGTTTCCCAGTCTTGAGATTTGCCTAGTACCTTGGAGTTGTCTGCCTGATCTGCCTGTCTGCCTGGTTTGTGACCCCTGCTTGTTTTTTTTGAACTTATAAAAGAATATTGGACTCTGCTCCTGTCTCTGGGGTCATGCTTTTGGGTTCTGAGGTTCTGAGTCGTTACAGCTTGCTTGTTTTATGCTGGCAAGAGACCAGGGTAGTTGTAGTTGTAATAATAATAATAGTAATCAAAAGAGGAATGACAAACAAAATACTGGAAATGATTAGTAATGAGTATTTTACTGATTGTGTGGGGAAAGATCGAAAACCTTTGAATAAAAGATGACCTCAATAACTTTGATAGGTCAACACATACCAAAACACTCATACCAACAGTTTGTTACAAAGACAAATTTATTTGTGTTTACCCACACAAGGCATCTTTTAGTTCCTCTTCAAATGCTGCAATTACATATTTTGGGATATCCATACTTACTTAATGTCTGTGCTCTTACTTGCTGCTGGATTATCCCATGTCAAGGGAGGTTTAAAAAAGTGCGTATCAATTTCACTAAGCTGTAGAAACAGTATTGTGTGCGTCTGACTGTTTGTCAGCAGTGTTTTTTGTCAGTGCTGTGCAGTCAGGAAAAGCTTGTTTTGTGTGTCATTCAACCAGCCGTGCCATGCCGTGCTGTGAATGTGTGAAGTTAGCCCTATTACAGAGTGTTACTGCTAACAACGTTGAGAGAAAAGTCTTGGAAACACATAGGTATATGCAGTCACTGCAGAATAAGCAGCATTATTCAGTTTTTTTCAATAAGAAAGACAATAAAAACACAATAAAAAGGAGGAATGGTAATTGATAATTCAATAATACAAGATGCATAAACAGCTCTTCTACCGTATCACTAATGAGGAAAGGTTGTTTTAATGCAGACAGCAGTGGTCCCTTCATTAAGGTATTTATTTCTATTGAAAAAAGTAAGTGACAGAAAGACATTTATTTAAGAAAATCCAAGCTGTAAACAAACCAACACTGTTTGTAATACCAAACAATTAAGTGCGAACAAACTGTCCAGACACATAAACACCTTACAGCTACGATAAACACTGAAACATTATTCAATAATGTGGTAAGTAAATGTTTCATAGCTCTCATTTCAAGCATTTCCTTTAACATTCAGAAAAACAATGGACAAGAATACTTTCACTTTGGTAGGACTACTGCATAGATTATCAAGTAAAGATTGATAAAAACACTTGTACAATATGTACAATATGTACAATATATGGTAGGAAATAGGTTTTCTTGTCAGTTTGTTCTAAGTATGTGTTGCTTTGCCAGAGCACAATGGAATTATTGTGCAGGTGATGCACTCAACAAATGGCTAGTAATTTAAAATGTATTTTTACACTATTATTATGAGACATTTGTGTTACTTTTAACTACGGTATTTATTCATACCACTCTTGAAAAGCCAGTGACAGAAAAGCAAACTTATTTGACTTTCAGGTGAACCACAACTACTGTTTCAACATAGTCTGTAAAATTCACAAACTTTTAATGCATGTGCCTTACTGAAAGTGACTGTCCTAGTAGAACTGAAACAAATAATTAATTTATTGATTAGTTGATCAACAGAAAATTATCAATTATTTCGATGATCAAGTATCCGTTCAGTCATTTTTGCTGCATGGTTACAGAATCTGAAATGTGAGGTTTTGATGCTTTTCTTTGTTGTTGTTAATGGAATACATTTTGGTGTTGGCTTGAGGGTTGGATAAAACAAGCAATTTTCATCTCAGGCTCCTGAAAATTAGAAATAATTGTCAGATAAATGGATCATGGAAATATTCATTAGGTGCAGCCTTTCTTCCCAGTTTAAAATCTTTTGATCTCAAACCACAGGTGTAATTAATTCCAGACTTTGTCTAGCTGTGAATCTAAATTGAAGCTGCAATAAGTGCTTTTGAAAAACAGTGGGCAAACAGAAACACAACCTTAATAGGATCACTGGCTTATTAAAGAGCAACTTTATAAAAGCTGATAAACCTGTTTTGATGACCTCTGGTGGTTCAACTTCTCACCATATGTACTCTAGGCTGTGTCAGTACACTGTGACATCACTCTTGGGTGCAGTTAAAAGTGCAGTAGAGCACATTTCGGACCACACCCAAGCACACCCATCCATGATGCCATTATCATTGCCATTACTGCGTTGGCAGAGTGGAACTGAACACATTTACACTGACAGTGAAAGCAGAGGTGTTTGGGTTAATTGTGGTTGGCAATCGCCCCACACCAACAGACAAAGGTAGTCTGTGTGAATGTGAAAGTTGTTCAGTCTGAAATTAATAAGGATGCAGGCTTTGTGAAAAAATAACGTTGACGCACCGTTTCTGTCCGACCACTACAGTCTGGATGTGAAAGTGCTGTGTGGAATCGCTCATTAAACCCAGCAGGAATTACTTGCTAATTTATGAGTTAATTCATCAAACTCCATGATTTCTTGCATTTCAATCAGAATAGAACCATAATTTAATCTAATAAAAAAATCAGAAACACATATTACCATCACTACATACCTGGCAAACGAAAGGAAGGAATGGCACCTTACCATCACCCCCGTGTAGGCAGATCACTCTGTCTTTAGCGGTACCTAGTCAGTCAGAAACATGAATAAGTAAGCACAGTAAAGAACCGTTTGTAAAAACTGGACTAGCAGTTAAATTTTGCTGAAAAATTAAGCAGCAATGTTTGTAGTAGTAGTAGTAGTTTTGCTGAAGTTTGGCATATGATGACTATATAAATGCTTTTACTAGATCGCCTGGACATACAGTATTTCTTGGCAAA
Source organism: Thunnus albacares (assembly GCF_914725855.1). Taxonomy (NCBI): domain Eukaryota; kingdom Metazoa; phylum Chordata; class Actinopteri; order Scombriformes; family Scombridae; genus Thunnus; species Thunnus albacares. The sequence continues at coordinate 27,312,589 of NC_058106.1, forward strand.
AATGTCCAAACAGCGAGATACTTTTATATAAATGACAGTGTTATATGTGAGTTTACGAGTGAAGTGCCACCGCAGTAACGGCAACTTGGCTACTTCTGCCTGCAACTCGGATTCATCTATAGCTCCCCCTCAGGCAATCTGTGAGATCTTTAAAGAATTGTAGTGAATAAGAAATCACTTCATCCAATCACATCAATGTCCAAAATCCAGTAGTACTGGATTGTGAAGGGTGGAGAGACCACATAATGGCTGATCCGTAGACCCTTCCTTGAGTTCATCATGAGGGAAAACAATAATTCTATGGTGACTGATATGACATCAAGCAAATATTATGGACAAATACTTTCAGTTTAAATTATCTAAAGTTGTTGTGCATGTTTGCCTGAGTCTCTACGTCTACCGAGGTTTGTGTGAGCGGACACATGCAGAGAAGTCACATTTTCATCTGTCAATATCTGTTCGGTACATGCTAGTGTGAATACATAGAGTACAGTATATTGTCTCCATCTGTGTATTGCTACTGAAAAAAGGCTCATTAGGTCTCCATCTGGCGGATCCAGTAAATGCTACAGCCCAAGCTGCTGCAAGGCCAATTGAGCAGGAAAATTATGGAGGCTTTTTGGGAATTCGTTATTAACAGATTCCCTCTAAATCAGCCCCTCATCCTCATTTATGTTTATTCAGTTGCTTTATTCTCATCATCATTTTCAGACAAAGTATAAACAAAATGCAAAAATACACATGAAAGTACACAGTCACAGTAGATCTGCAAAACACAGCTACAATGGCAAGATATTGTGCTTGTGAAAATAAATCCCTTTTATTCAGAACCCCTTTGTTTTTTTTTTATAGGACAGCAGGCAGTCCACTTATCTGTAGCGGTTTTAATTTACTCAGACTGTTGTAAAACATAGAAGAAGACAGATTAGAGGAAACACAAAGGAGGGCCCACTCACAGGTAGCTGCTGTACTCTCATCTGCTGTTACTGATGGTGAAGCTTGAAAAGGTACAGCATTCAGTTACCATCGTATACAGTGCATAGAATAAAACTGGTGATTCATAATAGTGGAACATAAATACATTAGGGGCATGGGGCACATGCATCCAATGCTCTGGTAACAGTGAATGGACGTGTTCATCCCTCACAGCGATACATACAGTTTCTCATTACAAGGCTTTAGTAAAAGACCAGATGGGAGGGCAAAAATGTAATCCATGGTTAATACTAAACAAAGGCAGGCTGTCTGGGGGACATTTTCTCAGCTGAGTGGAAGCTTAGATGCTAATGTAATGCTAATTCAAACAAGACTTCATTACACTATTATTAGTTGTTAAGTTTGAGATATGAAGCACAAAAAGACACAGACTGTACATGAATTTAAAAAAAAAGGTTATGACTTGTTCTTGTACCCATTGCGATTGCAATTGCTATGTCCAGCTCTTGCTTTGGGTTCCAGCCCTGCACAGCTGCGTGTGCCTACTCCACACATGATGTTATGTTTATGCTACAGATTATCAAATAAATATAATAATTATGTACCAAATACCAAAAGAAATATAATTGCAACAAAATGACAGAAAATCTTACTAATTAGTTAAATGGATTTTGAATAAATTTGAATATGTAAAAGGTTAATTGTACGTCAGTTCTGTCTATCCTTTTTTTCTAGCTTCAAATTGCACCAACAGCAGACTAACCAAGGTGGCACACACATACCTCACCCCAGCCATGTAATCCAACTCATAAGGGGATCCTAGGTCAGATGGGATATATTATTCTTCCAGCGTGTCCTGGGCCTACCCTAAGGTCTCCTCCCTCTTGGAGGTCCCTGGAAATGCTCTAAAGGGAGGCATCTAGGAGGAATCCTGATTGGTGCCCAAACCACCTCAACTATGGTTTTACTCTAAGCTCCTTCCAGATGCCTAAGCTCATATCTCAAGGGTGAGCCAGCCACCATGTAGAGGGAACACATTTCGGCCACTTGTGAGTGTGTGTTCTTCTTTCGGTTGCTACAACTTCATAACCATAGATAAAGGCTGTGGTATAGATTGACTGGTCAATTGACAGCCTGGCACAACACCTGCATTACTCCTGACGCTGCACCAGTTCTCCTGTCAATCTCATGTTCCATTTTACTCTCATTCTTGACTTTTGAAGATACTTGTAATTCTTCACTTGAGGAAACAAGTCACTCCCTACCCAAAATGGGCAAATCCATCATTAACTAACCCATCATTAAAGGCATTTATGAGATATTCCTCACCCAGTCTAACAGTGACTGTTTAGTGTACATAAAAGTCTCACATCATTTATTTATATACCATCCTCCATTAGAGCTGTTGATATACTGTACCTTTGGGTAAGCCTAAATATGTCTTAAAAACATTAATTTTTGTCTTTATATTGTGACAAATGTAAAAACTGAAATGCGTCTTACAGTTTATTTGGTGCAGTGCCGTTTTTAATGTAATTTGATTTAATATTTTTGCAAAGAATAGTTCCTGCACATGTTAGTACTTTAGACCTAGGGGGGACAACCATTATCTGCTGCACTAAACAGATGCTCAGAGGACATGGAGTCTTAATTCACTCCCAGCTGTGTTTTAGCAAAGCAGAGGAGCAGAACTGCTGGGATAAAAAAAGTGAAAAATTGGCTCCAGTAATGCTAGATTAGTGATCAAAATAATTAGCCTATTCCCTTTGCGAGTAAAAAGTGTGTCTCTCTGTGTATTGCAGCCCAGTATGTAACAGGCAGTAACAACACTAGTGGGTTGACTGAGAAATGCAAATAAAAGGCCAGTCAAGTCATTTTCAGTTGAATGTGTTTTTCATATGACTGTGAACATATTATTAAAACATCTGAAGAATACTGAAAATAATATAAGGAATTTCAGAGGTATAAATATTTTAAACACAGGATTTGGGTTTGCTTAATTTGAATTCAGTATCCTCATAACTCTGGAAGTCCCCTCATATGATTTTTGTTGTTATTCAATTATTGCTTCTGCGTTGTTTGCGTTCAAAATTAATTAAATATTCTTGTTTGACTTTTCAAACTCTGATGATAAAATTAAATTGCTGACATCCGAGCAACAGGTCAGTGCATTTTGTGTTGAATTATATTTATGTGATGACATGTTTATGAAATGCAAGAATTACCAGGTTGGAGACTTTCCACGACTGAGTAAGAGTAAAATGAACAGCCTTTTCAATTTTATATTTCAATCAAAAATCTAACCAAAGGAGGATTCTTTTTTTTTACATGGCCCCACTTCTCTGGTATGAGAACGTGACCTTCCAGTGAATCATGTTGGATTTCTGAAATCAGTAAAGCTGCATTTATACTGTGTAAGGGCCACATTTTCAGGTTCTACTTCCATTTGTATGGCACACAGCTGATTCAGAATTCAAGCCAGCCCTCTGATGCACTTTCTTTTTAAATCATCCTTGCTTGGTTGTGACTGGTTGTGAATGTTTATAGTCAGTGATTTTTCCATGTATGTGTTCATCCCTCAATTACACTCATTATTATTCATCTCACGTATTTCTACTGAGTTGTAATCTAGTTCAGTCTCTTAAAGATGGCCATTTAATTAGCTCTCTTGTGTGTTAAGATGATGTTTGTGTGGCCATGACAATTATGATAAGTCCATTGCTTTAATATCTTGTGTTTTTCCCTATTTCCAAGCTATGTACACTCATCCATTGTCAAATTTTCCATTCTGTCTCAGCTTTTTTAAGCCTTTACCAAAGCCTCCCTCTGCCATTTTGACATTATGGCAATGAGCGATGAGCACTGCAAAATGCTCTCTTCACTCATATTAGAGAAGATGCACTATGTGTACAGAGCTAAATTGCCAACCAGTATACATCACTGAGATACATCCGGAAGAGCAATAAAGCCACAACAAATCATTACTTTAACTAAACTGAATCTCAAGCACATGTAGACAAAAAGCATGTCAACAAAGCTGAGAAAGCAGTTTCATAGTTAGCTTACTAATTGCCAACATAATATCGAGCCGAAGATATAACGATAAATAAAAGCCCTAGTAAATAGTTAGCCTGGATTCTCAGCATCTATGCAGTGAATAAACATTTTGAAAACAGTCCCTACACTCCATTACAAGACTTTCAACAACATTTTTCACATATGCAGTAAAATAAAGTATTACGCAAAATAATCAAATGAAACAAACAAATGAGCAAAAAAAAGCTTTAAAATTCAACAATAGGTTGAGCAAAGCAATCATTCTTAAATGACTCACTGAGATTTTCAGGATGGAGAACTGAAAATAAGAGAATCATCAAAAGCCTCCATTTGGAAACAGCAGCCATTTTCACCTTGTTCCAGGGGGTTAAAACATCACTTGTTTAGCTTTTAAGAAAAACTGCAGTAAATGATTAATGGTGAAACTACATTGTCTTGAAAAAGACGCATGGAAGTTATCCTCGCCACTGTATGTTTACCTACTGTTGGATTATTGCAATTCCCAGCATGGTTTTACACTGCTTTTATCTTTGTGTAGGTGGTGGTGCATACTGAGAAGTTAATAGAGCCTTCTTATCGAACCCCAGGAAATGTGCACCTTTTGATTGCCCTTCCAGTATTTTTGTGAAAGCATAAAACAGCTTTTTTGGCAAGCATTCATGAGAAAAAGAAAAAAAGAAGTAGTCAGAGAAACTAATGATTTTTATCATGTTGAGAGTAAGTCTTTAGAACTGTAGTGGAAAAGAAAAGTAGGTGAGTATAAGATTTAAACCCTGTTGCCCAAAATCATCTCAAGGCTAAGATGACCAAAAAAAACCCATCTTATTTAGGCTTTCAAAGCACCTTAATTCAAGAAAAGCATCATGATTAAAGATGCTAATAGAAAATGTTGTATATTAACACTACCTTATAACCACTCATTGAAGGCTAGCATACTTGTAAGGGCATATGTAAGGACATAAATGTGGAAGCTTTAAGTTACGCAGACTTGATTGTTATGCATTGTTGCATTTGAAAAAAAGTGTCACACAACTTCTTACCACTACTTACCACAGAGTTGTGGCTTATTTCTTCCCAGTAACAATAAAGCCGTCTTTTATGATACTGTATGTGATAATGTCTTTTACTGTCACAATGGCTGACAGTATTGTCCCATTGAGTACCCTGTTGTTTTATCTCTAAAGGATAAAATAGAATATAATTTGAGAATGTACACTTGTGCCATGGTTTTGCAAAGTGTAAGCCGAGTGTTGTTATTTGTGTTGTGCACTCTAGCATCTGAAAACCACCTGCTAAACACAGTCTCGTATGTCTTTGTTCATTTTATTTCAGAATTTAGCTGATACTTTTATAATTAGCACAAATGCCAAAGTGTTATTTGATGTGACATGAGTGATGATCATATCTGTGCTGTAGCAGTCTTGCAGGTTAATTTGGGTAAATCAGAAGAAAGGAAAGCATAGGGCGGCATTTTCTTCTTAGAATCCCTATATTGTGCTTGTCTTGGCTGATTTACATCTGCCAATTTGTCGCTATCATTCTCCTCATCCTCCTCCTCCTCCTCCTCCTCCTCCAAGTCTTTCTCCTCTCACATGGGTGTCATTGCCTAGTCAGCAGTGATGCATCACATAACCATCACAGTGATGAGTGCACTGTACTTTGATGGAGTGAAGTGTAGGCCTTAACTGGACTTCTATGTCAGTGTCATCATGTACTTTCATTTTATCCATATTTGTCAACATGCCCTTGAATCTAGTCAACAACTTTTCATTTGTCTTTTCATTTTGTGTGGACTTCGTCTTTCATTTTCCCCCTTTTGTTCAAGTGTAGATGTAGTTATCATCTTCTTTGACAGATAAATTCCAGTTGCAACAGAAGTCTGTATTAATTTTTTAACAGAGTAGCAAAACCTACATGAATTTATAGGTCTTGAGAGTAGTTCTGGTATTACAGTGTGTTAAATTTATTTTACTGTTTCTATTGTTGAAAAAAAAAACACTGTAACTTTTAGTTGGTTTATGTGGCTTCCACACCCAAACCAACTAAAAATTCAGCAATATTACTACTATTTTTCATTAGAATGTTCTCTTCCAAATACAAAGACAAGAACATTTTTAAAACGGTCTGTAACTAACGGTTATAGGCCTTTTTATATATCTATAATAATGGTACTTATTGTTTCACCAACATGCAGCTACAGTAAATGTTAAAATTAAAAATGTTCATACATTCCCTAAAATTAATAATTAATTTGGCAACTGTATTATAGAAATTGAGAGAATAGGATTTTGTGGCTACTTGGGTCAGTTAAGATGAAAAATCAAGCTACAGTAAGCAGCAGGCTAGCAGTTGTGTTTCAGTGTAGAGGTGCCCTCAAATGACTTTGTACGTTCCTTCAAATTAATATCATCATCACCATCATTCCACTTGTCATTGTCCTCTCTGCACTCACTTTCACATACGTAATTTGCTCCAATTTGATGTTGATTCACTGTTGTCTATTGGGCTGTTTGTAGTCCCATGTACTAGTACTCATGTATTTCTTGCCCCATATTATGAAATACAGTATATACTGTATTTAATAAAATTAAAAGCTTTTGTGTAGCTGCTTTACAACTCCAGTGTGTGGTTTGTGTACATTTCTCTTTCTATGTAGACTGTAGTCACCACATGGGCCACATTGCTGGTCTAGTAGAGTAAACACAGGCTGTATTTGAACATACACTATGTACACTTTGATGGCACTGCTCACTAATGTTGGATCAGGGATCATACGTCTCCCTGCTTTCCTCTCTTATCACATCATTTCAAAACCAAAGAGGCTTCAATTCATCCAATCAATTAAGCTGTGTGATTGTGGCTTTAGGACTATCAGATGGCATTTGACATTTTTCAAAAATTTGTCATTCATACACTCTTTCAACTTCTTAATCATTTTCTATGTGTTTTATGTAATGCAATTATGTCCCTATAATTAGTAAAAGTTATCTCAAAAGTCATTCTTTAACTTGGCTCTATAACGTTGCATTTGTGATCCATTTAGTGTTTAGAATGTACACAAGAGAACCAATCTGATTCAGATACTACAGCATGTCACTTCACTGGTAATTGAATAGGGTACATTAATTAGCTAGATGAAATAGCTGGAATGCCATATGTTGTATCATGATTGGTAATTTGTAGTTAAGGTTTTATCAACGATACTTTATGTAAATCTGTACAGTTTGACCTGCAATTTTAACTTACTTTAACATAGTGTATAAAAACATTACAAAAGAATAAGAGTGGCAGATGAACAAGTAGGTCACTTTCAGATAAGACCTGCAAGACAGTAAATGATTAACTTCTTTCTGTTGCACTGTAATCTAAAGTTGAAAGAGAGGGATGGTCTACCTTGTGATTCAACTCAGTCTTAATTCTCTTTAGGAAACTTCAGTTGACCCCATTTTGACCTTTGGATTTGCAATTATTTTTGTGCTCATAACTGCCATGCACACACCTGGTAATGTGCACGAGATGACCTTGGAACCTCAGGGAGAATGACTTTCAATATGGCTCCCTAATGATACTGCTCTCCGTACAACCATAAAATTGTAATCATCATTAATGTACACTTGAAGGGTAAATCATTTCATTGCTGATCATTTAAATAATATAAGGACGCAAATGTGTCCGCCCTGCATGAAACTTTATGTTGACATTCGTTTTCTAACCTGACACAGTTTCTTATATAGTCTCTAACATAGACTATATCTGAATCAATGTCACTTGGGGAAACATTAATATCAAAAGGCTAGTAGATTTGCAGTTACAGGACAAAGACAACAGCAGCAGCAGCCGCAGCAGCAGTGGAGAGCCTCAAATTAGGGTCCTCTTTCCAATAAATGCTTCAAGATCAATATGTTCCATGTCACCTTATAAATAGTGTTCACATTTTGCAACTCAAACTTGCACATCTCATCCTCAAGTTGACAGTAGCTAATCTCGAAGCTTTGTTTTTCAGAGTGATCCACTGCTTATTTGAGGCTGCTGTGTATTGAATCTATCAACCTTTAAAAGTTAACAAGTTGTCTGGGGAAATGCCATTTGTACCAGTTCAATAGGAAATGTCAGACTCTGATAAAATGGTGAAGTCTTATACACATGTCAGTTCTACTTGAGAATCTGTACAGAAGTAAGTGAATTGGAAGGCTTTGTGCCTATGTGACATAGTCATTTAGGAGTGTTCTTCTACGTTTCTGGGCCTTCACTAACAAAAGGGAAAATAACAATTTGGAAAAAAATGCACTAGAAATGATCTCATGTAACTCCTAATATGTCATCCTAATGCTAATTTAAAGCTTCCCTGTTCCTGACAAGACTGACTGACTCTTTGTCCCAAACATTCTGGCTGCTTTGATGTTGCCTACTGTGACACTATCACTGTTAATGAGGAAGGTATTATTGTGATGTCAAGTATTTCCTTTCTGATTGGTCCTGTCATTCAGTAATTCAAGGACCCAGATCCCATTCATCCTTGGTACAGGAACTGAGCAGCAAAAAAACAACAACACAGCTTCCCTGTGAACAACAGTGAGGCACACGAACTCACAAACTCAAATACATTTGCTGTTTGGTTATGCGCTCTTTGACACTTTTTACACAAACAGTTTTTTTTTTCTATATTTAATATTTGCATTTGCCATATTATACTGTATATCAGATAAAATTCAGGTCATGAGGGGCTTAAAAGTTAAAACAATATGCCACCAAAAATATTAAATCTTTAAAATATGGCTGTGAACAGTTTAGATTGCTCATTCATGGGAGCAACGGTTGTGATTAGTATCGATTTTCAGATGTTAAAGCATAAGACAGACAATATTTGCTTATTTCCCTGAGAAAAACAATGAGTGTCAGTATAGTTTGTTGAGGAAAAAAAAAACAAAAACGTGTGAGTGTGTATGTGTATGTGAATGAACATTAGAAACTCCTCATGATGAGCAGTCTTCCACCTTGCATGACAGTCTTTGCCATCAGTGTATGAATGTGTGTGTGAATGGGTGAATGTAGTGCAAAGTGCTTTGAGTGGTCGGAAGACTAGAAAGGTGCTATATAAATGCAGCCCATTTGCAATTGTGTTTTTTTTTACTTGTGAAAGGCTAGTAAAGTATTTATTTACAGTAAAGATGAGTTTAATACCTTAAAAAAGGCCATTGTTGTCTTTCCTGTTAGTGGCACTATTGGGAAAAATTGAGAGACACTGTTATGATAATGAGCAGAGTTGTAAAAACAAACTGAATGCTGTGACACATATTTTTCCTTACTTTCTTTCTGTTTTAATTTGGGCAACAGCTGTGAATTCAGAATGAATATATAGCATGTGCATACCACATAAATACACAAGCAGCAAATCCAATGTACAAATACAACAGACTAACCACCCACTGAGCAGTTTTGATCATGATTGGACAAACCGTTTTGGAGATTTGCACCTCTTGCTGTTTATGCGTTTACCATCAACTCAGTCACAGCCAATGGTCTGTAGTAAATGACTTCAGTGTTAATGACAGAACTGTATTAATGTCACAACTGTTCACTTACTACAATGTGACATTTATAAGCCCATTGTATTGTGACTCATGAGCAAGTCATTTATTGTAAACAATAAATGCATGCACTCTCAGTTTTGACATTGTACGATATGACACTGCTATTGAACATCAGAAAAGAAGAACCAGAAGACTCATCTATATATATATATATATATATATATATATATATATATATATATATATATATATATATGTATATATATGTTGTGAAAAATACTGCACTTTAAATAAAATGGATCCCAAGAGTGTGTGTTAAGATGAAAAAAAAAAAAAAAAAAATCCAAAAACTCGGAATTACCTTCCAGGCTCTATATTTATCTATCTCTCTCTCTCTCTCTCTCTCTCTCTCTGTCACACACACACACACACACACTCACCCACAGCCAGACATACACACACCAAGATACCAACTAACTCCCTATATCCTTTCCTCACAACCCCCAAACCCTCCTCGTCTTCTCTCTTGACCTTGATCTGTTGTCTCCGCAGGTCACATAGTCCACAGGTCACCATGACAGAATCCCTGATGAGCAGATTTGTTACCATTCTGTGGTCGGATCATTGTTGTCCAATGGGATCTGGTTTGGAAGTTGATATACAATTGGGAGTATTCAAGATCTCTGGCTCGATGCCATGTCCCTGAGTCTCCTTTTGTCTTCCCACACATAAAGACTTTTGTTTTCCTTTATTCTCTGACAAAGTCTGTCTTTTTCACTTCATTGCCCACCAAAAGGATTTGTTATCTATCCTTCACCATATGGAATATATAAATAAGTAAATAAAATATGGAATCAACACCAAACTTAATTTTTTGCTCTACACCAGGATCTCCTGAATGAAAACCCAGAGAATATATGAACAACATTTCAGCACTTTATTTTCAGCTATTCAACATTGCAGATAAGCTTAAAACTTTAGAGAATATTTGAAAACTAAAAAAAAAAATGTTTAATATGACTTATGAAGGCAGAATCTCTTAGCCTATAATATATCCAAAAAACCAAAATCGACCAACACAAATGAAGAATGTCCGTCTCCATCCTCTGCAGAAGAGACATGTTCATTTACATAAGTTCATAAGAGGCTTATTTTGTGGGTTCTGAAGACTAAATTCAGTACGTTAATTATGTTCCTATTGTTCACTTTTCATTAAGATATGCATATATCTTGATCATTTTTGCTAAAATTGTGTCATGGTTTTATGATAGCTTCTTATAATTAATTTTGTTGGGTAAATATTTTTTAAGCTATGACAAACAGTTTATATGAATCTCTATTGGTGCTCCATCTGCCTCTGAGATTTGATAACCGCCTCTGACAGTCAATCACAAAAACTTTAAGATTTTACTCTTTATGTGTCAGTGCAAGTCACAGCTATAAAAACACTATAAGCCTCACTGACTTCTAGCTCTGTTGTGAAAGCTTTTACTTTGCCAAACCTGAGATTCTTTGTTCTAATGCCAGGCTGAGCACCACCATTTTTCCATGCACGCTGACTGGCCTGGTTCCTCTAAAAATGTATAATTGGTTACTGTTGAAAGCAGATGGTAAGTCAAACAATAATCTGAACTAGAAAATGTGATATTTAGGACTGTGTCATGTTGGCCTATTGTTTTAGACACCAGTGTAGAACCTGCGGTATCTCCTGCATGAGGGAACGGCTGCTCTACTGAGTCTCATTAATTACTTGCAGCTTAACTTAATTGTGTAACCATATTTGGTCACTGAGATGAATGTTTAAAAGATAATTTTCTTGTCTTTTTAATTTTTTATGAGAGCATTATATCTAGTGTTTAACTGCAAAGTACCATTTGATTGAATTTATCATAAAGAACTATATTTGAATCAGAGGGAGACAGCGCTGAAAATAAATTATCCTTAATTGACGAATTACATTGCCTCAATTAGTCTTCTCCTGAATTTGTCTTTATAATGTGTAGCTTTCTACATATAAATGTTCTGGCCTCTGCTATTTTCAGCCCCATTTCAGCTCTGTCTTAGAATATGAACATTTTAATATTCATGTGTTAATAGGAGGCATTACAACTCAAATGAATCATAACAGGTCCAAATCATTCACATCAAAGTAGATCAGACACTTTGCTGTCAGAGAACTTCAGTTTGAGTGCTTTGCATTTCTCAAGTCCATTTATTTACAAAGATATTATCACTATTGGACATTTTCCCTATGTCTCATGCTATATATCAATATTCAAATGCAGATTATGGATGTTATTAGCTAATGTTTACATTATTTACATTTAGACTACGTGTTAAGATTGAAGGCCATGTAGATTTGACATAGGGGTATATACAACATTATATATTATACTTAATGGTCAGCAAATGGTAGACTGTATGGCAAATCTGGCACTACTTATTGGGTAACATCAAAACGTTAACACATGTCACAGAAACTTAATGTAAATATGACATGACCCTGCAATCTAATACTCAATACCATGTTGTGGAGAGCAAGCCAATCATGCTCCTTGTTCTGCATCATACATGAGGGTGTACTTAATATGTGATACTGCGTGCCTGGTGCTGGAAAATTCCTTAATCTTATATATATGAGTCTTTTAGATTTTCAAAATCAATGGCAGATGAAAAATAGAACTACTTTATTTTTATTAAACAGTATCATATTATATATCAAGTGGCAAATAAGGGTAAGATAACTCTCTCCCCGTTTTTTTTCTTTAAAACTCCTTTTTTCACTATCCACCTCTCTGTGCTTTTACTGTATGTACTGTATATGTGCTTGTACTGTATGCTGTATTGGCTGGACCACAGCAGGCCAGCCCTTTAAATGCAAATGTCCCTGACTCACTGAGTCACTGAGTGATGAAGTTACACCATTGGTCGGCCGATTGCTCGACTGAGTAATAGTTACACTATTGGTCAACGGAACAGTCAATGGTGTAACTTCAACACTCGCCTCGGCTGGGTGTTGCCACATGTCACCACTTCCTGTATCTGTCATTTCAAATTAAAAGCCCTCTAGCGTTTCATACATGGCCCAGCCACATACTAGGTTTTGACCTAATCTTGTTAGGAGTAGAACTGCTCAGTTGACTAATTTATCAGGAACCTAGTTAATAGATCATAGAGATAATGTCTGATCCCTCCACATATTATGCCCTGACTTTAAGTATAGGAACTGTACTGTAGGTCTAAGCAGGGCTATTTTAAACTAAAGCTATAATTCAAAAAATCAGCCAGCTTTTCAACACTTATTATAAAAATAAGAACATTTGAGATGAATATATTCAACACATACAAGCCTCCACTGGCCCCCCAACAGTGTTAAAAATTACCGGCCCTTTGCCGAACTAAATTGCAGACCCCTGCTGTATTTTTTTTTCTTTTCAGAAATGTTCTGCATTTATTCTTAGTTCAAACATGTATTTCTTTAATGAGGTTAATCTTTCAAACACCACAGTTGGACCACAATGTACTGACTGATCATATTCATTTAAACAATTGAAATGATTTTACGGATCTTCTTTGAATATAACTGTACTTATAAACACCCTTACCGGCGACAGTTATGCATGATTTAATTAGCAGTTACTTTTTATTCCAATACTGTTAATATTGTGTCACTTCATGTAACATATTTAATTAAGTTAATTAGTTAATTAACTTAATTAGTTTTAAGGTTTGACATTCAAGCAACATCTACCCTCTGTTGACGAGAAATATGAGGATGTATGTTAAGAAATATGAAGATATCTTTTAATTTTATCACAAAGAGAAAAAGTATAATGTAAAGTAAAGCAAAATGTAAGATCATAAAACTTGAAATGATATTGTCAGGACTGTGTCAGAGAGATATAATTTAACTTTAAGGTAAGTTTTGATTGTGGTCAAGTTAGTGGCCAGATTTTGTGACTTTTCTGTTTGCTTTTGTAACTTCACTTCAGAAGAGAGCCCTGTGACAAATCTAGTGACTTTTTTTAGCAGGTAACAGCTATTTTCCTGCTCTTGCTACAGCTTTTGCATTTCACACAACAGCTGCTCATTATGCAAGCTAGAAATTCAGGTCCAGTGGTCTGACTGGCACAGGAATGTTTCTATTCTAACCACTCCCAGCTTCATGCAATATACTTTGAGACGTGTATGATTGTAATGAGGTAATTAATATGGAAATTAATACAAAATTTAGCAGCTTCTATCTTTTTGAGTGTGAGTTAGGTTATCCTTTTCCCTGAAGTTGGCAACATGAGGTTTTCAGTGGTGCCTTTGCTTTTCATTACATAGCGCACATAATATTTTGTCTCCCACCTGCATGTCTCCATGTACATGTGTGTATGATGTAGGCACAATTACTATATAGGCTACAATTACTACAATAAATCATGTACAGTAAAGTACAGTATTATGTCATCCCAGTGTATTTGTGCTAACTGCTATTTGCCATCTCCAACACAGGCAGCATTTAAAGGAATGTACTGTATACAAGGAAATAATGTGTAAACACACAGATAAAATGTGCACAAGAGAACACCTGCTTTCTTATTAGCTACCATCTCAGTTTTATGTTTTATTGCTTTAATCCAAGGGTCATTAATTAAAATTATCCATGCTTAGATATCATCTATTTTGGACCATATGGACTCAATAAGCCAAGGTTAATCACCTTCAGCAGCTATAGAACTTTACCAGTAACTGATAAGATAATTATTATCCCTTTCACCATTACTGCACATATTTTTTAAAAAGTCATGGCCCTTGAGTCTAGGTCGAGGGTAATGAAAAAGACAGCTGGATAACATCCACAGTGGACATGGCGATATCTACAACATAAAAGTTATGCAAATGTACATTGCAAACAAATGAACACAACAGACTTTTGAAGTTGGAGCTCACATTAAAATAATGCTAGTACTAATACTGTCTTGTTAAAGTATTGGGATAACAGATCAGGGAGAATGATCACAACCATGGCTAAAATTTTGCTTTTACTATGATTGTTATTATTAGCTTGCTTACTTACTATGATTGTTAGGGAGAAACTGCTAGCCTGGCTCACTCCAAAGTAAATCTTCCTACCAACATGTTGTATCTTGTTTTTTCAATCCGTAAACAAACAAAAATATTTTTTAAATGACAGTTTGCAGTTTTACTGGGAGTTAAATACTGCAGCTATTTCTCGGCAACATGCAGCCAGACACAATGACTTACTTGAGTCTCCACTGGCTGCCTAGCAACCTCACAGTAATGATAAGGCTCTAACTCCATATTTTGAATACAGATAACACAGTGGATCATCTAACTTTCTGCAAAAAAGCAAAGTGTATTTCCTTTAAGTATTCAGCGAAGAATTTCATTGTGTGAAATTAACTTTCACACAAGCTCAGTATGGAAAGATCAAGAATTTTGCATCACCTAAATAAACACAAAATCTAATGTGTATTTGCAAGTCATAAACAAGGTAACATGTACATGTTTAACACTACCCTTTGTTGGAATACGCTGATGACACAGCTTCCATGCAGGTCAGTTTAAGTCATACTTTGTACCATTGCGCTGCACACAGTGATGAATGCCATGTGTTGAATTCCATCAGTTTTTCTAACAAATCACTGCTCTCAGTACAGCAAGTGTGGGGAAATTTTCACTTTCCCAGAGGTGAACACTGCCCAGCACTAGGTCCTGTTTCTCATTTCTCACAGTAATGCAGCTCTCGCCAGAAACAAAAATGGAAGGATTGAAAAAAGAACATCCACAAATGATTTGTCTAGAGGCATAAAGTATGAGGCTATATGACGTTAAAAATTGATGAATCTAAAATGAATTTATCAAAGAAACAGAAATGGCAGAACACAGTACGTGGTAAATATTGCACCAAGGATTATTGTTTTGGTATTTACTCTTGTAAAAAGAGAGCTGCTTTATACAGCATGCACCTGTTCAGCATACTCATGCATACTGGATACAAGCTCATTCTTTCATCAATTAAAAATACAGATGTATATTGATAAATGACCTTTGCTCGTGTTCAGATTTAGGGTTACTGTGGACAATGAACATCCACCATTTTTGCTGCATATATTACACGGTAGATCTAAATGAGATCAAATATTAATAGCTCTTGAAATAAAGTTTTATAGATTTATAGGTCATTTTTTGGTATCTGTTTAAATTTAAAACACAAATCAACTAGTGAAACCACTATATACTGACTACTGACTACTGAATAATGACTACTCTATTTATTTGGCAAGCTATTGTTACCATAGCTTAATGATTAAGTTTAATTCACCTTTGAATGCATATTGTTCCATCATCATTTAGCAGGCAGCTGCTTGATCTAATTAAATGTACACATTTCCTATGTTTTCCTTTTTTGTAGCAGAGAATGCTTGGACTTGATTTTGCAGTTGTCTGTGACAATGCACAATTAAGGTGTGAACAATCAGAAAATAACTGATGGAGCTTTTGTATTATGAGATGTAATGTATTTTCTTTTCAAAGTTAATAGAATTATCAAGACAGTTGCTCGCTACTCTGTTGACAGCTGTTACACTCTATTCATTAAATTTCATAATACTCTATTCATAAAACTCATGTGTATGCTTTCAGATGGAGCTCAGGGTCCTCCATGGTTTGAATTACAAAATGGGGTCATATGTAGAACTGTCCATGAAAAGTGGCACGCAGGAATAAAAAATATTCTGGGGGGAATAGAGACAGAAGCGTAAGATGTGTGAAATGGTCAATTTTATTATATTTTCAAATGGTGTAAACACATTCCTAATTCAAAATGCCCCTACTTCACAACAGGAATCAAATTCTTTTCAAGTGGAAGACCAAATAAGAGTGTGCGCTCATGTTTCACTGTTAAGTCCTGATTATCATGAAGGAGTTCCAGGTAGAACCCCAGCCAAAGTGTATATTATGTCTTTTCAACTCATGGCCATTGGGTTACAGTGATTCCTGTTGACAGTTTGAACTGTATTCTTTTCCAAGTGGAGGATCACAGAGGGCTTACAGTCTGTAGCAAGTCTGCAGGCTTCTGAATGTAAAAAGCAGTGTTTTCTTTGCCAAACCCACATTGTTTGTTTAATGTTTGTATGTTTTTATGTTATGTGATATGAAACATTTAGTAATACAAAATGGAAATGTATACTTGACTTTACCAGTTATCTTAACATTGAAATAGCCTTACCACGACATTATGTTGATCATCATGTATTAAATAAATGTGAAATAAACATGTGATAGCAAAACGTTTGCATTATTGGTCTCATGACCATAGTAACCCATTAACTGAAGAGCTTCTATTTGATGTATTGTTTCAGTCACAACAAAGCCTTTTTCATACATTATTGGTTCCATGTTTAACTTCAACTGAATACTCCCAGACTTCTCTGTGTGGTGAGAAAGTTACATCTCACGCTGGCTGATGAAATTTCTTTCTTTCGTCTTTCAAAGTTACTTTTTTTTATTTTTTTATTTTGAAGATACTTTCAACGAAAAGCAATAAAATACATTTAAAAAAAAACGTTCTCATTGAATCTAATGCACAATAACATTTTAACTAAACTGTTTCAAGCTGTGCAAATAGGTTATTAATATAATGTTGATTTTACAGACACTATAGTACTCAGAAGCAAATTAATATTTTCACATTGTACAAACATGCTCATAGTTGTTTATCAAGAGACCACTCTGTCATATCAAAAGATGCCCCTGTGGGATCTTGACCTCAAGGTTAGGAAAGTTAGGCGTTTAGAAATGAAACAAAATGGTACAGCAGATTTCCAAAGGCAAACTAAGCAGTCCTCGTGTGAGTGCACCCTCTGTCCTCTCAATGTGAAAGGAGGGAGAACAGCACAGCTGAGATTCGAAGATGGTACAATTGCCCACAGCAAGTAGCTGCATCAACTCTCCCTTCTAACTTGAAAGGCCTGCTGGCCCTCTCTCATGTCTCCTGTCATCACAGTAGTTCACACTGGTGGGGGGTCCCCTCTACGTCCATGTCATTAGCTCATCCCTCAGCATGATCCCTTTCTAGTCTCAACTTCTGACCGGCAGTACATAGACCGAGAGAGAAGGATGAGCTGAACGATAGTGACTATTCCCAAATTTATTTTTTGTTTAACTTTAAAAGGAGAAAAACACTGTCAAAGCTATGTTAGACTAAAAGAGGAGGTTATTAATTGAAAGAAATTATAACTTTTATTGTGCTATCAACAGGCGTGATTGAAATGATGACACAGACTGTGAAGTTCATTAGTTTCATAACTTCATGGCACTGCTGAATAGATTGTATTTATATTAAAAGGTAAAAATGAAACAAAAAGTTGTTCTTTTCACTGATTGGGTTTTATTCTAAATTATTGTGAAAGTGTATTATTACTGCAGAACATGCATGCACAATACTGATACTGCACTGAAAAAATAGGTTAGGTTAATATTACTTATTACCTTTTCATGTAATAACATGTTAACGATCACTTCCTTTTACAGTGTTTCATATCTTTCATTTTACTTACTTCTTAATTTAAAATGTTTTTCTAGAACTTTAGAGAATATGTAAAATATAATACATACTAATTAAAGTTTTTTTTTTTTCTAGAAATTATCAGTTAACCTGGTGAACCAATTTTAATGTGAAGTCTGGTTGCACATTTGCTCCTTGGTTTTTCTTTGGTTTTTCTTTGTAACACATTATTCACACACTCTGCAATATATATACCATATGGTTGTTTTTGCTTTTAACCCATTTCCTTAAGTTACTGCCAACAATTTTCAAACAAATGCTATGTTTTATGTTTGTTTGAAAGTTAACATGTGGGCAGTTGATACATGTCAGCCATACTGTTATTACATTTAATTCATTACAGTCATTGCCATGTTTGTTTTCATTGTGGTCAAATTTATATTAGCATAACATTACTATGCTGCACATGTAATACTCATGGAAATAAAAGAATAGACATGTTGTACTCACAGAGATGGATTACATACATACCTCAATCATATTTCAACATAAACCAGTGGCTGCCAAAAACACAAAAATAATCTAAAACAAACAGTAATGTAAACTATACATGAGGTGAAATAAATCCTTATAAATTTGTATTTAACATTGGTCCAATAAAAAAGGCACACATTGACAAAGTATGCTTCCTGAATTTCCGTAAAATCAGACCAAATGACCTACTTTTGTCACAATATACATAAACAAATATGTTGATATTCAGTTGGAGAAACAGAACATGCAAACAGCCTGATTTTGCAAGAAATGAAGTTCCTACCTCCAATGTCAGCATGAATCACTTAGCTATAAATGTATGAATTTTTGGAAAAAAAGAGTTACTACTGATGGAAATTATGTCCGAACATTAATGACTTTTACTAAAATTACACATTTAATTAAACCTGCACTCAAAATAGAGTGCAGTCTACATTCAGCAAAAGTGCAATGAATAAAATATTTAACCGATTCTGATTAACTTACATTAGAGCAGAAAGTGACAGGAGAAAAACTTGAATTTAATGCAAGTTTTGGTTGACCTTGATGTCAACAAAAATGCCACAAGTATCAGAACCAGTAGTTTTTGAGCTTTCATTTCACTTTACATTTTAGGTTACTTTATTACAATAATACTATGTATCATTATCCCACTAGTGAAGTGAACACCCAAAATATTTGTGATTTTAGGTAGGATGCAGGTGTAAAGCCCCCGTATATACTCCCAAGCGGACGGGTACATGGAGAGCTGTGTTTATACTACTTTATGGAGTCCACTTGGAAGACGCATTCAACACATGCACAGTAGATTGGCCTCTATTGAGGTATGGGGATGTCCACACAGAGCCTACGCATTAGAGGTCTTCACGAGTCCAGTCTGTATGTCAATGTGTCCAATATCTGAGTGGATACCGAGTAAACGCGGTATCAGCTCTGATCACGAGGTATGTCACAATCACTACTGTTGTACTGTTGGTACAGGAGGTGGAATAGGGTTTTTTGTTATTATATGTTATATAACATTTAATATAATATTATATTAGCCTATATGTTATAAATCTGTGTTAGAACACATTATTTTCATTTCTATGACTTTAAATTCGTTCTGAGGGAATTATTATCATAATATTGCTGCTCTTTCCCATCGTGGCTGCTTGTTAATTGTTGGAATTAATTGATAGCACATCAGGCTACTGCCAATTTTTGTGTTCCCTCTCTGTTCTGGTCTGTACAGGTCAACTGCATTTTGGATCAGGTCTGTTAAGTTCGGGTCTATTCAGGTTGGGTCTGGCTGTGCTCAGGTCCCGCTTGGGTGGGGTCTCTCTTTTTTGAAAATTAATTTATGCATGTCGAGTGTGGGTAGGTTTTCATAGTTTTCATCTTTTTTTTTTTTTTTTTTTTCTAGAAATCAACACTGTCTTCATCTTACTTCTGTCAGTTGTCTTACAAGACAATCATGGAGAAAGTCAAAGAGGTAAGAACAGTTACATAATATGATATCGCACAAGGATTTGTCTCAGCTGACTGAGGACAAGACTCCATGTTCCTTCTTTCAACATTAGCATAATCTCCTGAGATCCATCTGACCCAAAGCAATGCCCTCTCATCTATAGAACAGTTCTGAAAAATAACTGTGCTTTGACGGTTCCGATTACTGAGCATGTCAATTGGCATTTTTCTCGCTCTAATGTATGGTAAACTGTGCTTAAAATAAGTTTGTTCTAAACCTGACAGTAATGGAGACATTCACACCAAACTCACTGATCTACCCTTCAATTCCTCCCTCTCTTTCTACCTCTCTGTGATTGTGAAAAAAACGTGTCAAAATTTTGATAATAGTTGACCTCATTTACATATGGTGTACCTTGATACTAGCCAAAGACTATCTTCCCAACATTTAAATTTCTTAAGTGTACTGGGTGGCACCAGACCTCTGCAAGCTGCTTTGTCTTTCCCACCATATGGTATCTTGACAGTGTTTTCCTCACTAATTAGTCTTTAACACATATGCCAAGTCCAAATGACTGTAATGTCAGGGCTGCACTGAGGATCCTTGTCGCATCAGAAATGAGTTGCCATATATTAACAAAGAAACCATTCAGCTTTAGCCGCAGGTACAGCATAAATATTGACTCATATTATTAAATATTGATAATATTATATGTGTGTATATATATATATATATAGACAGTAACTTTCCCAAGAATCAGTGAAAGCTGTTTGTGATGGATATAAACCTGTACCTTCAATCTCAATCTGTGGTACTAGAGTGGTAAAGATCCTTTAAGGAAGATGGCCTTCTTTTGGCAGACCACAACTCAGTTTCTTTGCAGAGTTACACAGTACATATTTGAGTTTATCGTGTTGTTACAGCTGTCACTGTATGTAAAGCAATGAGTCCATGTGGTTTCTGATCTCACATCCCATATTGGCAGGATGGCATAATTTGGCTTTGCAATTGGCTGTCACAAATGATTTTTAAAAAATGGTTGATGTGACCATTTTTTAACTGCAACCACAGTAGCAGAAACACACTTACATTCTTATTTGCTGAGTTACGAGAAAATTGATACCATTCTCATAAATGTCCATTCAATATAGGGCTATAGCCAGCCAGCCAGTTCACTTAGCATAAGGAGTGGAAAGCAGAGGAAGCAGGCCTGGCTCTCTGCGCTGAGTGCCTGGCAACCTCACAGTGTCAACAAGACTCCAGGAAGTCACTGTGCCCTGCCAAAAAATAACTAACTTTTGTATGGATTAAACAATTAGGTATAACGTGTTAATTAGAAAACTTCAGCGGTGCTGATAGATGTATTTCATTACCTTCCGACAAACCTGAAAGAGACAAGCTAACTTTTCTGCCTATTTGCAGTTGTTATACTAAGCTAAGCTAACCGGGCAGTGGCTTTAGCTTCATATTCATCCTGCAGACATGAGAGTGGTATCAATTTTCTGATCTACTGTAACTCTCTGCAAGAAAGTAAATTAGTGTATTTCTCAAAATTAAAAAAAACAAAACAACAAAAAAAAAAACACTATTTCTCTGTCTCATTTTGTATATATGTGTAATGAGTTTTTTTTTTAGACATACTCTGTAATGTAGTCCTCATATAGGCCATTTATAATGGAAATAATGATATTTGACGTGTTGCATTGGGATGTGAGTTGCATTCAGATTTGAGCATCAGTGTAAGGACTTGTATAGCATTTGTAGAGGCCCATGTCTATCTATGGTGTCAGGTTTTTTGGTTGTGTCTTACATTTTATTGGTGTGTGTTGAGCCTGTACTTCAGCAATAACTTCATGTAAATTCAAAGTAAATTTCACTTTTTTACGTGTTAAGTGGGAGCAGGGGGCACTTCGGGGGTGGGGTGGGAGGTGAGAATAGTCTGCCTAGTGTAATCTATCCATTTAATCCTGCTCTGATGACACCGTAAGGAAATACCCTGGTACAAAGCTTTTTCATTGCTTTAACAGCTGTGAATATGTACTGTATATATGTGATGCAAAAATTAAACAGAAGATGAACTGTTCTCTTGGATATTTCATGGTTTCTGCATTTCCTTTCAGTTTCACAGTACTGTAGGCCATTGCGGTGCAATAGACAGACGGACTGACATGAGAGAATGTTAAAAGAGAAAGAAAATGACAATTGGAGGCTATTCTTCAACAGGGTGCTAAGGTGAGTTAAAAGCAGGAGAACCTACAGACAAATTTATCTTTTTCCTCAAAAGATATTCACAAAACAGTGCTTAGATTGCTTCTCATTTTAGGTCTCATTTTCTCTGCACCACATTGTGCAGCTTTGTCTTATTGTTCTCTGTGTTGCACTTTTCAGTACTTGAAAATTGTCTGAGCACTCACATGCTCAGCAACAAATTGCTGAAATGGAGATCTCCTTCCTGTCAAAATCAGCCTTTTACACAAAATCCTTTTGAATAAAATTAATATAATGGTCATGTTAGGGGAGACCACAGGCTTGCCAGATTCATGTCACAGAGACAAAATATGCAGTTAAATGATTGATTGTTAAGGGTCTCTTGGTGTAGTTTTCAGCCTGAGATAAGTGGAGAGATGTTTCCTACTGACTGACTTGGATAAGGCAGCTTTCAATACAGACATTTCCCTCTTGACACTGGCAAAATCACACATTTCAATCACAGTATCAAACTGTTAACCCCAAGCAATATGACCCTGAATTCAAGCTTATCATTTTGTTTTTTTCACCATCTCTTATGCTTACAAAAGTAATAGGGGTTACTGTTAGCCTTGTCAAATATACCTAGGAATTTAAACAAATAAATAAAAATGAAACTTGTGAAAAATAATTGAATTAAATCTTTACGACAATTGTTCAATTGTTAACATAATAAATATATTCATATATATTGACATAATTTTGGGTTTCATTTTGTTTTTTCACTGGAAAAGACTATAAACTTCAATAGATATGAGGCTTGAAAAAAAGAAAATCTCATCCCACTGTGCAGTATTTACACTACTCAAAATCAGGTGTAAAAAATATATATCATTAACATGTCTCTTGGCTATTGGTTGGATGTTTCCACGACACATGAACCTAATCATAGCTGGATCTTAACTGTAACTCCCAAAATTGATGCATAAACTCTATTTAGACCCTATTTGTAAATTTAAAAAAGAAAAAAGAAATCACACATTATACTCCATATAAATTGTGGGTTCACAACAGTAAAAGTAAAATGTGACCAAAATGTTAATTGCTTTCATACAGCAAAAATATAAACTAATTATAACTAAATTTCTCAAACAAGTTTATGTGTATGTGTGACAGTGCATGCACATGAGTTTTTTACAGAAATACTATGTGGACAGACATTTGCAAAGGTGAAACAAGTGATCTTAACATTACAGGAGGGAAACTCTCTTTTATCCCATAGTTCAGTATATTACAATTTAAAGTTAAACAACGCTTTATAAAATTGTGAAGAATATGTGATTTAATGCTTGTGATTACTGAACTAATGTAAAATTCAGTGGCTGTGATCATATGCTAATATTGCTGTTACATTTACTTACATTTACTAACACGTTAATTATTGGAACTCTAGGCCTTGTTATTCACTACCTTTATTTTTAGACTTTGTTTCTTGACCTATAACCAAGTCACTACACAGGATCAGCTACTTTTTTCATCACTCTTTCAGTGTTCGGTGAAACTCCTACGTCTCCCCACCCAACACCTGTGTCTTCAGCTGACTTCAGCTGGCTCAGTCTATCTTTAGGTCCATTGTCTTTCCCACATAAACTCCTTTCAACCTGTAACCCACCTGCATGTAACATGTTTTACACCAAGTATCTTGTATCATAAACAAATTTCAAAAATCTACCTTGGCTGAGCCAGTAGCAGTAGGGCAGAGGAGCATTTTGCACACTGAAAAATGATTTATGATTTAAATGATTTATGGTATATAAATATTTGACAGAGAAGTTGTGATTTTTTTTTTTTTTTTGGGTGTACCCTCAAGAAAAAATTGCATAAACTGATTTGTTAAATGATTTGGAAGTAATAATAGGTCTGTGTGAAAAGTGCCAGAGTGGTGTGGTCTTATTGGCTGAACTTCAGATCCAGCTGCACTTCCCACTTCCATTTCTTGGATGTGCTGACATGCGGCTGACATGCTACGGTAAGCTGTCTCATTTCCGGTTGCTGGCTGTGCTACTGATAGCGTTTTTGCTGCTCTCAATTCAGTTAATTTTGCTATATTCTTTTAGTGACTTTCTTGCTAATCTCTCAGTTGCTAGTTATTTTAGCTCAGCAGTTAGCTTAGCAGCTAACTTAGTGTAGCAGTTGGAGATGGCTTCTATCTCTGCCTCTCCCTCTCCTGCTCTCTCTTGCTCGGTGTGTCATACGTTTAGCTATTCCTCTGCCTCCTTTAGTGATAATACTACATGTAATAAATGTAGTTTATTTGCAGCATTGGGGGCGAGGCTCAGTGAATTGGAAGTGTGGCTGCGCACAGTGAAAAACCCATCATTAACTACTGTGGTTAGCCAGCCCCCATTAGCTAGTGCAGACCGACCTAGTGTATCTCATACTCCCCCGGTAGTTCCCAAACAGGAAGTCAGGGTGGCTGGGTGACTGTCCAAAGGCAGCATAGCCCTAAGCAGAAGCTCATGGTTCACCACCAACCAGTTCATGTTTCTAACAAGTTTTCCCCACTCTGCGACACACCTGCAGAGAAACCAATTCTGATGATTGGCAGCTCCATGGTGAGAAACATGAAGTTAGCGACACCGGTGTCCATAGTCAAATGTATTCCTGGGGCCAGAGCGGACAACATAGAGCCCCATTTAAAACTGCTAGTTAAGGATAAACATAAAAATGGTAAAATCATTATTCATGTCAGTGGTAACAAGTCTCAGCTATCCCAATCGGAGGTCACTAAAATTAATGTTGATTCGGTGTGTACATATGGAAAAGACATGTCAGACTCCATACTTTTCTCTGGGCTCCTGCCAAATCTGACCAGTGATGACATGTATAGCCACATATCATCACTCAACTGTCTGTCTGTCTGTCTGTCTGTTCTTTGCATATCTTGAGAACTGTGTATTGGGTGTATTGCTGGAGACCCAGTGACGTGCAGTGTAGAATTTGGTGCAATTTGGACATGCAACACGTTTAATACTACTAAACTTTGAATAAACAAGCTCACAGCAAGCCACTCAGCTCCATGTCTGAGTGCAGCAGGGACTGTTTGATATAAACACCATCACATCACAGCGGGGTTCGGCTTCTGGGCTCGTACTGGCTGAGCAGGACAAAGGCATGCACCCCGCTCAGTTAAACTGCCAAAGTGGCAACACAAGGGGTATCAGCTGGATTAGTGTGCAAGCATCTGTTGGAAATATCAGTGTGCAAGTATTAGTTGGATTAGTCTGTGAGGCAATGCCAGGGCTCAAAGCCGTGGACTCTTACGATTTTTTATCCGAAATTTCTTTTTATCTGTAACAGTACTGTAAGATCGCGAGAAAGACGTGGTCCGTTACGATTTTTTATCCGTAGTTTCTCTATGGGGGCATGCTTGTCAATAACCACTGTAAAACAGTCTTTAAACAAATTCCATGCATCACTTACAGTAGGAATCAGAGTAATCCTGTCCCAGTCCACCTCAGTCACGCCTGGGACACGCAGGATGCATGAGCAGTGCATGTGCATCGCGGAACCTCTTGCTTTTCATTTCAGCGCCCATGTTGTCTCACGCGTGGCTGCTGCGTCGCGTCATCTAGAGATTCGAGGACTCGCCTTTTTTCTCCGCGTGACGTGCGCGGTTCTCAGCAGAAATAGACAGGGAAAACGATAGAAAGATAGGGCTGCCAGTAACAGCGCAGTAGAAGTGCCGCAGCACACACGCTGCCTGTGTGGACACTGCAAGCGTGCGAGACGCAGCAGTTCAGCGATGCAGCAGTTCAGCGACGCACACACACGTGTGCTGCTCACACATCCTGTGTGTCCCAGGCGTCAAGTCATATAGGAAAGCTTGAGTGTTAAAATTTGAGAACTCTCATTTGACTAATCTGACCAGATAATTTGATAGAATGACCTATACAAGCACAAGCAATAAAACAGTGATAACTAATGTCATTACAAAACACACCAGAATGGTAAGTGTGGTGAGTTAGTAAAAATCACATCAATCAGTGTAGCCTTATTGGGTATATTAGGATCATATCTTGTAAGATGAATTATTATTTAATGGAGATTCAAGGAATCGAATTGTTGCGGTATATTCTCAGAAGGTTTCAGAATGTCCCAGTTAAGATTGCCTGATAAAACCAGCTTGGATCTGGTAAAAAGTGCCAAGGCATTGATTAAGGCCATCAGGGTACAAACAGGTGCTAAAAGAGGGTGATAGCATCCAGCTACTGTCAGTGAAAAATTGTTTGATAACTTAATGTTGAGAACCAATAGGCTAACTCAAATTATTTAGAAATAGATTAAGCTAAGGCAACAGAGCACTGAAGATGATCTTTAGCAAAAATTGCCAATCCTCCACCCCTAGACAGCCTGTTTTGCTGAAAAAGAATAGTACCAGACAGGTTTAAGTCTGTATAGGAGATAGACTTACGTAAAAAATGTTTCTGAAACTACTACAATCTTTGGTTTTGATCTTTCAACCTGAAAATCTGAAAAATCTGAAATGCTTGTTTGACAGACTTGAACCCAAGCACATACGGTAACAATGTCATCTTAAAAAGCTATTCGTAATGTCGCATGATAACAGAAACCACCTGAAAAAGTATGCATTTAATTCAGTACCTAGAATCCTGGTGACCACTAAACAGGCAAAGTCTTTGTCGTGTAGATTAACACTGTCAGTTTCAAAGCTGGGTAGACTGATAAGTTTACAGTGGACATTATCAGACTTAATTAATGTTAAAGTAACCATAAAAAATGTGTTGACAATGTAAGGCACTCTGGAAAAAGCCATAATATATGAATAACTAGAAAATACAACAGTAGCAACAGTTGCAGAAATATTATCAGCTACAGAGAGGCCTATATGAAACACAGCAGCAGAGATGTTAACAAAGTCCAGCATGAAACACACCACAGCAGTGATGTTAGCTGCTACTCACAGTCCAGCATGGAGCACAGCAGCAGAGAGGCTAGCAGAGTCCAACTTGAAACACACAGCAGCAAAGATGTTAACAAAGTCCAGCATGAAACACAGCAGCAGAGATGTTAGCAGCTACTCAGAATCCAGCATGAAGCACACAGCACACAGCAACAGAGAGGTTAACAAAGTCCAGCGTGAAGCACACAGCAGCAAAGATGTTAGCTGCTACTTACAGTCCAGCAAGAAACACACAGCAACAGAGATATGATCAACTGTCTTGAGTAACAGACTATGTACCACAGTCCTTTAAAGTAGCTGTAATTAAACCTCTTCTTAAAAGGCTTACTCTTGATTCAGGCGTTTTAGCCAACTATAGACCTATATCTAACCTTACCTTTCTCTCTAAGATCCTTGAGAAAGCAGTTGCCACTCAGTTGTGTGACTTTCTACATAACAATAGTTTATTTGAGGATTTTCCATCAGGATTTAGAGTGCATCATAGCACAGAGACAGCACTGGTGAAAGTTACAAATGACCTCCTTATTGCATGGGAAAAAGGACTTTTCTCTGTACTTGTCTTGTTAGATCTTAGTGCTGCATTTGACACCATTGACCATCACATCCTATTACAGAGACTGGAACATTTAATTTGCATTAAAGGAACTGCATTAAACTGGTTTAAGTCCTATTTATCAGATCGATGTCAGTTTGTACACGTTAACGATGAATCCTCCATGCACGCAAAAGTGAGACATGGGGTTCCACAAGGTTCTGTGCTGGGACCAATACTATTCACCTAACATATGCTTCCTTTAGGCAGTATTATTAGGAACACTCAACACATTTTCATCATTATGCACGATACCCAATTATATTTAACAGTGAAACCAGATGAAACCAATCAGTTAACTAAACTCCAAGCATGCCTTAAGGACATAAAGATGACCCACGATTTTCTAGTACCAAATTCAGACAAAACTGAAGTTACTGTGCTTGGTCCTAAACACCTTAGAAACACATCATCTAATGATATAGCTACTCTGGATGGCATTACCCTGGCCTCCAGCACTGCCTTTTTTCACCTACATAATATTGCGAAAATCAGGCACATCCTGTCTCAAAAAGATGCAGAAAAACTAGTCCATGCATTTGTTACTTCTAGGCTGAATTATTGCAGTTCCTTATTATCAGGCTACCTAAACAAGTCTCTAAAGACTCGCCAGCTGGTCCAGAATGCAGCTGCACATATACTGACAAAAACTAGACAAAGAGATTATATTTCTCCTGTTTTAGCTTCTCTGCACTGGCTTCCTGTAAAATCCAGAATTGAATTTAAAATCCTTCTCCTCACCTACAAAGCTCTTAATGGTCAGGCACCATTGTATTTTAAAGAGCGCATAGTACCCTATTACCCCACTAGAACACTGCACTCCCAGAATGCAGGCTTACTTGTGGTTCCTAGAGTCTCCAAAAGTAGAATGGGAGGCAGAACCTTCAATTATCAGGCTCCTCTCCTGTGGAAGCATCTTCCAGTTTAGGTCTGGGAGGCGGACACCCTCTCTGCATTTAAGAGTAGGCTTAAAACTTTCCTTTTTGATAAAGCTTATAGTTAGGGCCGGCCCAGGCTTGCCTTGGAACAGTCCTTAGTTATGCTGTTATGGGCCTAGACTGCCAGGGGACTTCCCATGATGACTGAGCTCCTCTCTCCTCCTCCCCCTCTCCATCTGTACATATTCATGTACCATTTTACGTACCAGTCATGCACCATTAATTAATGATATGCATGCACTCTTCCCCGGAGTTTTTGCGCTTTCTAGTCTCGAAAGTGAACTTCGGCTGCGGGCCAACTGCTATCCAGCTTGACGCTCACCACTGCTGTTATTATTATTAGTCATATTTGCCTACTGCTACCACTATTATTATTAGTGTTATTTTTATTATTATTGTTGTTGTCATTGTTATTATTGTTTTTGCTGTACCTCTCTGTGTGTCTCTCTCCCCTCTCCCCCTCCCTCTTTCTCTTTCAACCCAACCGGTCAAGCCAGATGGTCTCCCACCAAGAGCCCAGTTCTGCTTGAACTTTCTTCCCGTCAAAGGGGAGTTTTTCCTTGCTGCTGTCACCAAGTGCTTGCTCAAGGGGGAATATTGGGTCTCTGTAAATTAAAGAGTACTGTCTAGACCTGCTCTATGTGAAAAGTGCCCTGACATAGCTTGTTGTGATTTGGCGCTATATAAATAAAATTGACTTGACTTCTACTATATAGCTTCATTACTGTTGGCCACTGAGCAGATAAACTAGAAAAGACACAGTGCACACACTGTATGTCCCTTCACACACCAACTGACACACACACAAACGCCAATTTATCACTCTGGAATAATAAATCTTTGTTTGGTGATTTTACTAGATTAATCTGCATTTTTACTTGGTGGTGTCTGATGACGACAAAATACAAGCACAAAAAAACAACACTGTTTCATCTTTGATTTTTACTTTTCAGTTTGCCTCGATACCTGGTAGCTGTGAACAAGCAATGGAAAGGAGTGCTCTGCATTGACAAATGGATGATAATCGAGGCCTGTTAAAAATGACTTCCTTTATGTTTTACCACACTATTATCTAGAACAGAGGAGAAGGTAAGAAAGTGTACAATCCAACCGATGTACCACCCAGCTGCTGTTGTTTTGACCAAAGCACATGCAGACAGGAAGGAAGAAAGAGCAGAGAAAAAATAAAATAGAAGAAACACATCCACGTCTGCCATCAGTTCAACTTTACACTTGCCTTATCTGTAAAAACACTCATGGTTCTCAGACTATACTGTGCAGTAATCAAAATCACACTTTGAAGAGAGTCAGATGGAAAGGTTAGAAAGGGAGTGCGAGACAGACATGACAGTCATACCGAAGAGACCAGGAGAGTCCAGGGAGGAAGCTGTTTATTGACCATCAAAGTGAAGTGAAAAGACAACTTAATGTTTCTGTAAACATAAAAATACAAAAAAAACCCAAATACCATTCTGAAAAAACAAAACACAGCACCATCCTAATTACTGTGCCAAAATCAGTTACACAGAAATAGTTAGTAATAAAAAATGACTCTTGTCAGACACACTCAGAGATCCTGAAGACAAATGCTCAGTCACCATGTCTCCCTTCTAGTCTACTGTGAATAATTTAAAACACCCTTGTATAAAGTAAAGGGTATGTATCTGTACGTGAGTCTAATATCTAATAATATCTTGCCTTTAAACTGACTACTTTTGTTTTGGCTTCCAAATACATTTGGCTAACCCTGAGGTTTGATTTAAACCTCAATAATTGTTTGACTGCTCTTGTTTCTTGCAGAGTCAGACTATTTTTGTACATTCCCAGATCTCTGCAATAATTCGGTGACTATGAAGTATATAAAGTACAATAAAGTACTATAAAGTACATAAAATAGAGGTTGATTGGGGTGTCCTGATGCTGGGGGTCTAAAACTGATACCATTCAATTCCAGTGGGGGACCTTTGTTGCACGCTGTAACTCTTTCTCTCAATGTTTCCTGTCTGTATCTCCACTGCAAAACTATTAAATGCACAGAAAATAATAGCAAAAAGTACAGATTGATTTTACCATACCGTTTATCTTTATCAGAGATGTAAACAAGCTTTTTATTCAGTATTAAAATGCCATCTCTTATGCCCTGTTAGTGACTTTAGAACAGCATACAGTGATATCTAAACAAAGTTTTCAATTCAGTGGGCCACTCTGTTCAAAAAAAGCAACAAAAACAGAGTGACAGTGTTTCAATACGGTACACAATATTGTACATATGGATGAGGCCTTACATACACTTGAGTGTAACCTTTAGGATATGGGTATCTTGAATGTGTAATTTGTCCCCTAACACTTCTGGCAAGGTTGCGTCCATGTGGTCAGGTGTGCAGGGGCTTGACCGGTCGATGTTGAGCTTCCTTGCACACTAAGGAGTCTGGCACTCAGGTCAGTGGTAATGGCCGCAGCCAGATGGTACCTATCCACTGGGGACGAAGGACACAGACATGCTGGTCACAGTTTAACTTTGGAGGTTGCATATTCTAGCATTATTTAATGCTTGATTACATGCATCATTTATCACAATTATGTCTTGATAAAAGTTTGATGCAAAACACAGCAGAGGCATGCTGAATATTCAAACTTTGCCCTCTCCTGTCTAATCAACCCCAAAGAGAGGCAAGGGAGAGGAAAAAGAAAGACGGAAAGAGAGGTTTTAACAATAGCAGATAACACTTTGATAAAATGAAAACATTTTTTTTTTCAAATTAGAGTAAGATTAAATACACACTGAAAATGAAAAAAGTCATAAGGTTAAGAGATCAAAGATTCAAAGAAGACGATTATCTCAATGAATCTCTGTCACAATGCATCTCCTAGAAATAGATTATTATTGTTTACTCTTTATTTGTAGGGCAATGGCATAACTCTACTGCTGAAGTAGGACAGGCTTCTTTTACATTAAATGGAAGCTACAAACAGTAAGAGAATTGCCTTCCCTTAAGCATTTTTCCCCCCAAATCTGAAGCTGATATTACTGTAAAATATGTAATTATGGATAGGTTTTACTGTATATGTTGCACTTTGCCTTTCTTGGACAGTTTTGACAGACTGACAGGAAACATGAGGATGGGGGGGAGATTAGGATAATACGTGAAAAAGGTCTCTGGTTGCACTCAAACAGGAAACGTTGGGATTTTACTGGTATGCATCTGACATTGTTGGTTCACCAGGAATCCCAGGAATAGGTTTTAGACTGACAACGAATTAAAGATCTTGACACCAAAGTGACAACCTAGGAGAAGTAATACATAAAAGGTTGACACGAAGGGTCAGATTTACTAAGCCTTTTGTGCTTCATTTCAGCTAAAGATGTGCATGTTATTTATCAAATAGATGGATGAGACTCGGAGATCAGTTTGCTTGTCTTGTGTAGGGCACGGTGTGTATGATCAGGTAAGAGTTCTTCAGATTCATGTGGAAATGTATCTTCCTTATTAAAGAGCAGGTGCAAATTAGCACTGGTGTACTAGAAAGAGAAAGATAAATTTTATCTGAATTGTACAAGAGTCTTAGTGACAGCAGACAAAAGGTGTGCACAGCACTGAAACTGTGCAAAGGAACCACAGTGAATTACTCCTAAACAAAAAAAACACAGCATCTAATGAAGAAAAGGGGTGCTGTTGCCAAAATTAAATGGATAAAAATGTCCAGCCATTTCAAAACAAAGAGGAGATGCTCAATGAACTGCTAATGCACCATGCTGATTGCATTCTTTTGATGAAACATTTACACCTGTGCATTAGGCTGTAATTATCTTGGGATTTTAGTGAGACTGTCAGCTATTTTAATGGCAACATACATTCTATGCAGTACCTCTTGTATGAGTCTGCTAGACTGGCTGCTTTCTCTGGGTTGACTCTCCTGCAGTGATTCACCTTCACCTTCAGTGGCTTATATTTGAATATAAGCATGCCACCACATTCATCAGCAATTAGTTTTGTGTCTCCAATAATTGATTTCATGAGAAATGTCTGCTAATATTCTATTTTGCATAGTTGCATAGTAATCCCTCTACAAATCAGTCAGCCCGTCTTCACGAGAAAAAAAAAATATAGGTCTAAAATTCAGGCGGGCAAAAATGACCTGTAGTTACATTTATGCCATCTAGTGGCTGTAGTGATTATGACCTGGTAAAGTGACGCAGTTCAGATGACGTCAATATAAGCTGACTTGATAAGTTATATATTTTGTCTTATTAGGAGGAGGCGGTTTGGGTGGATGGCTAGATAGGTAGATGGAAAAAAGGGGACTTTGCTGTGGGAGATCAGTGTTTGCTTCCCATTTCCAAACGCAAGTGTCATGTTTCCAAATGCTAGTTGGTACATTTTAAAAAAAAACGTAACATCCTGGTGGTTACTGTTGCCATGATGATGAAGGTTGCATAACTTTAAGGAAGTATAAACCATGTTTCAAGTGATCATTTTAACCCAAACCATGATCTTTCCCTAACCCTAACCAAGTGGTTTTTGTGTCTAAACCTAACCAGATCTTAACCACAGTGTTGTTACAGCATAAAACATAATCATTTTAAAAATTTTTTTTACATATTGTAACATTTGTAACAGTTTTGGAAAGTGGCATATTATGGTCCTATGGGTCGTACTGGAGTGCATTACTTCGGCCGCTAGATGGTGTAAAGGTCATTTTTTGCCAGCTGAATTTTAGACCTATAGTGTCATTTAATTATGAGGATGTGTTGCAATCAGTAACTCTATTTCGGACTCAAAATATTTGGTTTTCGTTTGCTTTAATTCCTGCGCTTGTTTATGGCTCCAAGTTGCAAAAATTCTAGCACCGAACTACACCTCAACATTAATCTGTATGCAGATTCTAACAAAAATTGCTTGAAACATGCAGTGCTAGCAACAAAGCACCATTCATGTACACAGGTAAATGCGGCTGTGAGTTTCAGAGGGCAAAGCCTACTTAATGGCAGTTGTGCTTTAGCTCACTACACCTTGGCCTTCCACCTCTTGAACTTAACTGGAAACAATAAATCTTCTGAAGGTGAGAAACCCTCACCTTTCCAAGAAGGTAAATGAAAATCATGATGATACCCTCAGATTGAACACTCTCCTCCTTGCTTCTCTTTTAATATATAGTGCTGGGTACAGGGTAGTAAACCTAATAGATGTCAAACTGTAAAAATACCAGATACAGCTTTCTAAGCACCAGGGGACTGATGTGTTTGAGGGTGTATCCACATTTTTTGATTGGATTATGTAAAATAAAAATTGAATTCTAAACCCATTTGACTGAGAATCTGTGAAGGCTGTCCAGGGACGGAGACATCATTATGAATATTAATTGTTAATAATTATCCTTCTCCTCAGGGTAACTCATATTTCAGGACAGTGAAAGTTGATTTAGAGAGAAAAAAAGAGAATGGTGGAGATGGAGAGACAGAGGGAGGGAGCAGGAATAAGCAAGAGAGGAGAAGCGCATTAGTATCTTTACTGACACCCGCAGATTTCCTTTAACTTGTCATGAAAACTCTCTGTTGTATACATTGCTCAGTGACTTGAGGCATTAGCATGAAATCCAGATTAGCGTCAGACCATCTGCTTTTGAACATTTGTATCAGCTCAGAGGATTTCATTTAATACCAACATTATAAAAAGAGGTATCATGACTTTTCTGAACATTTTGTAAGCACTACTGTCTGTATTGAAACTTTAAAGGGGACCTATTATGCTTTTCCTTATTTTCAGTCCTATTTATAATGTTATAATGTCAGATGTCTATATTAAACATAGCCAAAGTGTCAAATAATGAGGTGATGGTATGTAAAAGTGTATCCCTGTAAGCAAAAAGCACCTTCTTCAGACTGCTCTGAACGCTTGGTTTCCACCTTTTTTTTTAATTTCACCCCAAGCCAACGTCAACTTGTGATGGATTTCTTTACATGGTCATCTGCTCCACACACAGTGTGAAAGTTTGTTTTGGGGGTAGCCATGCTGAACCATGACTCGAGTCGAGCTGGCACGTTGTCAGTGTTTACTTGTTGGTGGTGGTGTGCTGGTCATCTGCAGCTCTTCATCAGTCATCATCACTGTGGCTGTTTCTGGTTGTACTATTCCTCCCTGCATTATTTCTAACCGACCTGCTGAATAGCTCCAAATATCTCCAAATCTTGACCAGTTTTTAGCGCTGCTAAAGCTGCGCTAATTTGGTGAGGAACACATTTAATTTCCTGTAAATTCTTCACAGTAAAAGTCTCCCGAATATAAAGCAGTAAAGCAGGAAATGTTGGGTTTTCATCAGCAGTACTTTAACATGAATCTGATACGGCTGCCTCTCGGCAGGCTTGTGGAAAGCTGGCCTATCAGAACAGAGTGGGCTCATCAGGAGGGGGACCTTAAAGAGACAAGATCTAAAACTGCCTGTTCATACAGAGGCTGAACTGAGGGGCAGCATAAAGAGCCAGTAGAAGAAAAATGTTTTTTGAGTTTTTTGAACTGTGAATCATGCAAAGCTACTCTAGTGGAGTCCAAGAATAAAAACAAAGACCTGGAAAGTAGCATAATAGGTCCCCTTTAAGAATACTTCACTTATTCATAGCATTCATTTCAGTTTTTACAAGGTTGATGTTTGAATCAACCTTCATCAAGTTGAGTCTGAAAGTGTGTGCATGTAAGTGTGTGCTGCTTGGAGCTTACGATACGGATCCAGACTTTGCAAAATTGTATTTTAGCTTTTAAATTCACATGTTAAATCATACTGTAAGAATCCTCATAACAAGATTGATAATTAGATCTTTCAATTTGACATGGGAAACTATGATCCTAAATATACAAAAGAATAACCATTTCATTATTATAATACAATTAATGATAAAATGCCAAATGTAATGTGATATAAAATGAAACAAAACAAAAACTGATGGTTACCACAGATATGATTGTATGCTCAACCACTCAGAGTGGGTTGTATTGCCTCAGTTTGCATTTCCAAGCCATCATTTTCAAGAAACATCGAAGATGTTGCAATAGTGTGAAAACTTGAACAAACAACCTCATTTCCTGTTGAACCTCACTGTAAAAGGCTCAATAATGCCAAGCAGACAAGCCTAACAAGACCACTGTCTTCAACAAATCAAATGATCTCACTTGACTGTTCCCAGGAAATTGTTTCCTGCATCATCTTCAATCACCAGTGTGCAGAGCAGATGAACATTATCGAGGAATGCACTGACAGGCATTTATCTACAGTGAATAGCAGCTCTCTGAGATCTCACTGTGGACTACAAAACATGCTTGAGGAGTCAATCTGAAAAGCACTTCAGCCTTATTGGTCACAGTTTCTGGGACTGTGTCAGACACTTAAAATTTCATGAATCAGTCAACAACTTCTCGGAAACTGTTTTTCAGATTGTGACAATTCAGCCTATATTAAGATAAATAAACAAAAGGTGAAATATCAGTGTGCATTACAATTTATTGCATGCAAGTCATTTAATAATATGTTGGTTTTTTTCCCATCATTTTCTGTATACTCTCCTTAAATATCAACAACAGACTTGAAAACATGGAAAAGACATGTAGACATGTTAATCAAATGTAGTAATTTTTCTTGCACTTCATAGTAATTGAGTTAACCTTTTTAAGAGGAATTAAGAGGGAAGGAAGGAAGAATTATTTATGAATTTTAAAAAAGCTGAGTGAGGATTTTCAAAAATCATACCATGAATAGTTTTTATTAATCAAGTAACTTCATAAAAGGTGCAGTAAACAGAAAAAAAATCATATCAAATCAATATTTGGTGTGATCACAATATGCCTTTCAAACAGCAGTACACTTGCTTGCAGATTTTCAAAGTACTTGGCAGGCTGGTAGTTCCAAGCATCTTGGAGAAATTGCCACAGTTCTTCTGTGGACTAAGGCTGTCTCAGTTGCTTCTGCCTCTTCATGTAATCCCAGACTGCCTCAATGATGCTGAGATCAGGGATCTGTGGGGGCTATACCATCTGTTGATGAACTCCTTGTTCTTCTTGTCGCTGAAGATAGTTCTTTATGACTCTGGCTGTATGTTTGGGGTCATTGTCATGCTGCAGAATGAATTTGGGACCAATCAGACACCTCCCTGATGGTATTGCAACTTTTGACTTGGGGTGGGGTAAAGCAGGTTTTATGTAGTCCCAGTGGCTTGATCTTGCGTTCCAGTGAACACAATTGGTCATGTTCATGGGTGGGAAGCCAGACAAAGGTTCTTGGTCTTATCCCCGCACTAGCCATTCATGCTGGTTAGTAAGGACGGCTGTACAGAAGCAAATTTGACATTCTGAAGTTGAAAAAAGTAATAAGGAAAAAATTCTAAATAATAAATAAATAAATAAAAGCTTACAATATACCTTGAATTTCTGGGTCCTTGGTGGTATAATTTTCTTATTTACATTTCAAAGGGGAAAAACACAACACATTTCTAGCACAGCTACAATAGAATTCTATAAAAGTCCTCTTCCAATTTCAACAACAAAATCAATTGTTTTGTCCCGATGTTCAACAATCATACAAGGCAAATGCACATATTTGTAGAAGCAATGATGCAAATTTCTCTACCAACTGTAGTTTTGACAAAATGCATTGTAGCCACATGGCAATCTGGCTTCAGCTCATTTTCTAGGTATTGGTTTTAAAATGGACATTTGGTGGATTTAAATGTTTCTGTCTTCAGTCACTGAACTAATCAAAGGTGCAGTAAAATGTTGACCTTGCAGTTTCGTTTGCATTAACCGATCAGGACACTTGATTGCCTACCCACGTGAATGCAAATGTTGTGGTGCAGCTTAGTGAAAGAGACTGCTCAAGCCTATGGAGCCTGTTAAAGGTCACAGAAAAAGGCAACAACAAGTTTGACTAATCAAAATTCAACACATAATCAGAGACACCACAGTCAGTTGTGAATGTATGCAATAACAAACAGCAGTATAAAGGATTTTAATGAATAAACAAAGAAAATATGTATGTAATTTAATTCAAGATAAGCTGCACTGCATATATGAAAATATATGTATACATATATGAAATAAAAATGACAAGGCATCAATTGATAGCTCTTTTTCAGGTTAAAAATTAATGGAGGGTGGTTAAAGTCACACAAAAAAATACACCTAGAACATGTCCTCTTTGGAGAGAATTTATTATCTTGTAAAAGTGCATTTTAACCTTTAGCAGGGACTTAATTATTCATAAAAGCCATAGAATGGGAACACTATTGCAAACTGTCAAGTCAGCCAGGAAAAGCCACCTACCTATACCTTAAAGTCCCTTTGCTCACCTTACATGTTCCCAAACACTAAAACAGCAAAATATATCAGCTATGAAAGTCTGGCCGTCATGGTGTGTGGGCCAGGCAGAGGTCAGTCAGCCCAGTGGGTATTTCACACTGCACTCTCTACCACTGGGTAGTTTTAATGAAAATATTCAGCAGATACACCGATGCAAAATAATATGCAACAAATTTCTTTAGTGTGGTGGTAAAATGTCTTAATTTACTTGATGCCATCAGCAAAACACTTTACAGTTAGGATTTAATCACACAAGAACATGTGATTAACTTCTCTTTAAAAAAATAGAAACATGCAAACTAATACACTAAAACAATGTAGATGAACAGTATTATCTTATAGCCACTTCAGAACCCTTCCACAGTAAATAACTATTCTCTGTGTTCTCATAGTTTAGCTGGTTGAAGAGCATGTTTGGTTATCTGTTCAAATTCTGCCTGAGTCTTCAGACACATACAAAAAGACTCCTTTAAAGTCCAACAAAGACTTTGGGATTCATTCTAAGGAGCCCATGATCTCTCTCTATCAGCTTGCAGAGCAGGGAGTAGCATGACTGTCTTGTAGGGATGAGAGTAGTAGGCTGGAGTCTGAGGATACATCCACACTAATACTTTTTTGTGTTAAAACGCATATTTGTTGCTACGTTTATACCTAGCATCCACACTACTGTGGTGTTTTTGAGCCCCTAAAACAGAGACTTTTGCCAACCCCATTTTAGCTTGAAAACGCCAGGAATGTGTTTTAGTCTGGACACGCAGAAACAGAGACTTTTGAAAACAATGATGCAAACACCTACATGCGCTTCCTTATTGGGTCTTATCAGTCACAACATTTCCTTCCCTGATTTGTCACGCCCCTATCATGTGGGCTTGTCATTCTTGCCATTGGTCCAAGCAAAGAAACAGGCTCGTCAGCCCGGCTGAAAGAGGCTATTTTAGCTCCTGTCTCTTTGAGGCCCCCCTCCTGAGGAGCCCACTCTGTTCAGATTGGTTAGCTTCTGGAAGCTGCCACTCAGCAGATTTCTGCCAGCTCTGGATTTTTTCCTCTAGATTTTTGTCCTTTTTTTCCTTCTTTACTCAAAATGTCAACTTCTCAAATACAGTACATCTGTACATGCTTGAGACAAAATCTGATCCAAAATATGCAAGTGGACAATGCAAACAACCCATGGATCAACCTTAGCAACAACCTTAGTAACAAAGACTACAGAACAGATGGCCGTTTGTGGAAATGAGCGATGTGAACAATCTGATGTCAGTTCAGTGGTGAAGTAGAGGAAATTCT
Source organism: Thunnus albacares (assembly GCF_914725855.1). Taxonomy (NCBI): domain Eukaryota; kingdom Metazoa; phylum Chordata; class Actinopteri; order Scombriformes; family Scombridae; genus Thunnus; species Thunnus albacares. The sequence continues at coordinate 27,351,941 of NC_058106.1, forward strand.
GCAAAGGGAGCGTTCAGGGCAGACTGAAGCCCTTTTTAACCTCATTTTTTTTTGGAACTTTGACAATGTTTAACATAGACATCCAACATTATTACAGTATGTAAATCACAAAAAATGAGATATTCCCTTTAAACCATGATGTTAACCTTAACCAAGCAGTTGCCTAAACATAATCATACTGTAGTGGCAGCAGAAAACACTCATATAAATGGTTTTAGAAACATTAATAGATTGTGAATTCAGTAGTTTAAAATATTTAGACAGAAACACATAAAAGAAGTGTTGTCAGTGGTGAAGAAGTGAAGATTCTGAACAAACAGTACACAGGTAAAGGCAAACCTACAATCCTCAGTGTGCACACTTAGTAGTCCAAGTGTTAATTGGAACACCTCAAACATACATATCTGCATAAGACCTGCCTGAAATGGGCTACTAATAATTTCACCGTATTCCACACTCCCTTTTGACAGCCCCTTTTCAATGCCTTCCAGGGACTCCCTCCAGTGCCAAAAGATTTCAGTCACTGCCACAGGGGATGGGATGCTTTCCCCAATAGCAAATTATTAGACCACAACCTCCATCATGGTGTGTGAAGAGGCTGAATGGAGGGAAGAGACTATTTCTGATCAAAGAGGATTTTACTGAGACCAGCTCTCAATGCTCCCTTGTCCCAGTCCTTTCCTCTCTTTTCTCCCTGGGTAATTTGTTTGTTTGTTTTTTCTTTGTGTATCACACTGAGCTGATTCTGTGATTAATCCAGAGTGGCATGAGAGCCACAGCTTAAGTATATGAATTATTCATATTATTATTAACTTACTAATTTCAAGATATCTTGAGCCTGTCTTTCATAAAATGTGGAATGAAAATTTGGTTCTACTTCCCAAAAGGTTTACCAAGCAGCAAGATGAGCCTGCAGCATGTTATAAGTGAAGACAAATTGAAGTTTTAGTTCTGCATTTATTTAGAGAACCATCCCCAGATATTAAGAGTAAAAAAAAAAAAAAAGAAACAAACGAAAAAAAAAAACTGGCTGCCTGAAACATATTTAATTTGAATAGGGCACACTCAGAATATCTTCTAGTTGCAGACTGTGGATTTCAGTAACTGCAATCACAATTAAAATAAAGCTGCATCATGATCTTCTGAATATGTAATTTATTTAATTGGCTTTCAGACCTTTCACAAAGACTATACACCCTACTAAAAAAACAAACCAAAAAAATAAAAGCAGAAAACACAGTAAACAAAGTCTACCTGCCGCCCATGTGTAATTTTCCCATCAAACAATATTCCCAAGTCTAAGTTTCATCAACTTACACACAGACTTTTGTACTTCATTCTCTGAATCTATGTCAAATGAGTGGGGCACACAAAAAATGAAAGACCTTGAGAGAATTATAGACTACAATAATTAGAACATGTTTTATCATTTGGATGATCTTCCACCACTGATGCATCTCACTTCCACAGCGCAATAGTTCTGACCTTGAACTAAAAACTGTCTTTATAAGGGAAACATCCCCAGAAATTAATTTTGAATCAATACATTTAAACTTCTAACCTCTTTACCCAATTATCTCTCTTCGCTGTATTTACAGGAACTGTGTAACCAGCCTATGTGAGTGCTGCCTTAGTTTTTGTTAATTGTTTTTAGTTACCAAGGGCATTGTTGTTCATGAGTTACTGAGTATATGAGTTTATTTAAGGGTTTTATATAAGCTGTCTCTCTGTGTTAACACTGACAGTCAGCTTATATAAAACCCACAAGTTAACAAGAATGAAATCATCTAATATTTATGCTTTGAACACTTAGCTTCTTTTACCTGTTTCTCAGTCACTATTATTTATATTCTCTTGTGTGCAGACAAGTTAGGCTGCACAGAAATATCATCATCTATCATGTAATTGGCTCTAGATGTGTCAGGACACATTTCTTACATATGACACAAAATAAGTTGCATATGCCTCTATTTTCAAATCCTTTTAAACTGTCACTGCAGGGCATGTTTTTGTATGACTTATTTCATCTTTTATCAAAAACAATTTGTCATTTTATTTATGTCAGAAGTCACTTCAAATTAGCTTGGTGGTCAAACAATAAACGCTTCCTGAATAGAGTTAAACCTTAAAAAGAAGTAACTCCTCAATTTAAAAAATAAATAAAAATGAAGCATGTGGAGAGTAACACAAAAGCTGTTTCCATGTGGTCACATTACTGGTTGCAATGACCCTCAGCTCCACCATTATGCTAACAACACCCAGTTTTACATTCCCACCAAATGGACCACAATGGCAGCCATTCCAACCTGATCAGCTGCTTCATGAAAATAAAAACCTTGATGGAAAGCAGTTCTATTAAACGGATTTGTGGCATTTGTGGATATAAAGCCGTTGCTAACCCCACATCTCTTACTAAATCGTCCGATCTTTTCTTATTGTGTGTGTCTGTGGGATTGTTGTGTGGTTTGTCAATGTCTTTTGGAGGGTGGGTGGTTGTCAGTGTTGTTTGATCTTGTATCATAATCTCATGTCACTTGTTTCTGCATGCACTTCAATGTAAAGCACATTAAGTGTACCTTTAATGATATGTGCTATACAATTTCCTAGTCTTGCCTATTATTCTCATTATTATTAAAGGCATGTTGCTTTAAAAAGACCCATAGACTGAATGTCAACAGTAATTGCATCTGTTTTCCGATATAATTTTCACTATAATGTAGATACAAATATACAATCTTTTGTTTATTATGATTTTATTTGACATATGGGGTAATCAGCTCTCATGATGGAACATGGCTGATTCCCTGACATTTCAAGTTTCTAAAAGAAAGCTTCTTTTTACAAACACTCAAAAGGTGCATTCACATCCACACAGTAATTTACAGTTTACATTTGAATCCTCAGCATCATAATATTTCCACAGTCATCAAGGGGATTATGGCAGAGCAGATACAATGTAACTTACCCAGTCACTTATATATCTCAAAATTAATGTTGTCTCAGAAATGCATGCAAAAACCGTGTTCTGACAGGGGATTACCCCTGGGTAGCGAGGCTAATAGAAGTGTCTGAACCCACTATTCGTTAACATTCTCAGGAGTAGTGTAAACAGCAACTTAAATGGGATTTTAAAATGCTAATTGCAAGGATCTATCTAGCAATGTGCTGATTCGTTGCTTGATGTTTTACCAGTGTCAATAGCGCCTGAGGCTAGACAGTTTGCACATTTTTCATCAGTACTTGTGGTAGAAGGATATAAAAGGCTGAATTTAATTATTTCATTTTCTGTGCCCCAAGTAGCCACCCGATAGTATAATAAATCAATAGCATTTCCATGAATACTAATTGTGGTTGCAGGGATAGTTGGTGTAGCCAGTAGGTGGGAATTTGATCAGTTCTGCAGAACCAGCCAGGCGAGGCCTCTGCCTTTCCTGCCATGCCCCACAGAGGCTGACTGCTACCCCTTTGAAGTTGAGGTGCAAAATCAATTGAACACGTCTGGGAGCAAATGAACTTGTTTGGAGCTTAATTTCCAACGGCTGAAGGCTTTCAACCAAGTTATTTATGAGAACAGGTGGGCCGTTCTCTTTTCTCATTTTAAGGGTATGTATTTCATGGCTGGGCACTGGATGAATCCACTGCCCTCTCCAGCATCATGAAATGATGTTTATCTGTGTTTCTGCTTGTCTTTTCTTCTGGCTAGATATGTTGCTGTTTTACAAGAATCAAACTCAAAATTGAAATATTACTCTATGGTACAGATCTGGCTTTTACCAGCTCGAAGAGCCTGTTTGGTGTCACTTTATCCTTTTCATGATGTGCTTCTGATCAAGCTTTCACTGATCAATTTTAAATTATATTCTCAGGTTAACTGGTGCACTATGTACATTTGTGTAGGAAATACTTGCTGTACTTTTACATATATCCCCAGGTGTTTATTTTGCTGCAAGATGTTAAGAAATGTGTGTTTATAGTATCAAAATAAGTTTTTCACTGACATTTTAAAGTTGCTAGTCAATTAAGCAAATTGCTTTTGACTCATTCTAAAATCATTTAAAATTGAAAACGCATACTTCTCTGTCTTGGCAATAAAAATCGCTTTGAATGGTCTTAGTTTTCAACAAGCTATGCGTGTTACTGCATGCCATCTGTGCTTGTTTCAGCCTTGATATGGTTTTTGATCAAAGCAAGACATCTACTGGACTGCTGCCCTCGGGGCACTCACAGTGAATCCTGATTTTAAACTTTTATATAAAAAAAAGGTAACTCTAACCTTTTACATAATTTTAGGTACAAAGTGTATTTCTATCTGAAAAAGAAAATGTATGTATTGGGCCACATTAGCATACAAATGTATATGGTTCTAAGCATTCATGCACTGTCTGAAAAATTAAAGCAGCAGTTAAAAGCAGTGCTTCTGATGAAATTTCCAATATATTATGTTAATTATCTCAATAGTGGGCCAGATTTTAGCAATATTGAATAAGTTACATGTCACAAATGTTTAAAAATGTTGCCCATTTGAAGAAAAAAATATTATTCAAGTGGGAAATAATAGTGTTAACATTACAGTCATTTGTATAAACACAGGTGTATCACTTTGTATACCTTGGCACTTGTCAGTGCATTTTCAGATTCTTTAAACTGAAGGGAAAAAGAAGAAAAACTTTATTAGACCATAATTACTTCCATGTATATGGACTTCGTTCTACATTAGACCATCGACACCACTCTTCCGACACAACGTCAAAAGAACTGATAATGAACTGCTGTTCTTTGACCAGAAAAAGGCAAATGAAACAGCAGCCTGAGAAAAGAGAAATAAAAAAAGTAACTTGATTAGGGGAAAAAGGAATCAGTAAGACGGAAGAAAGTCTAAGCTCTTTAACTGGTGCTCCTTTGCATATAAATGAGAGATTAGGCAGAAACTATATCTTACTGCCTGTTAGAATACATATGCCTAATTACAATATATTCATAAAGTGAGAGTGTAATTTCCACAAAGGAGATTACAAATGAAGCACAAGGTCAGGAAAAGCCCTTTCTGTTCCCTGCATACCATTAGGATGATGATGCTGATGCTGCACAGAAAATGACTCATGCTCATTGGTTCTCCTCAGAGATTATGTTTTTTCAGACTAAGTATAAAGATAGGATAAAAGGAAGAGGAGTAAGTATTGATGAATATACCTAAATAGGGGTGATAAAAACATGCAAAAAAGGAATAGTTCATTTGAACTTTGTAAATCCCTTCCAGTTTGAGCAACAACCAAAGACCAACCCTGATTTGTCTGAATTATAATTATAAACAGTGGAAGGGTCATTTTGATTTTCCCAGTCCTTTAAGACTTATTCCTATTCATAATTTTGATAACCCAAACATTATCCATCTTCCACACTTAAAAAAAAGAAAAGTTATTTAATGCAATGGTCTGCAGTAAAAAAGTAAATAAAATCTTAAATTAAATGTCTTTTCTCCTTAAAAATAAAAAATAAACCAGTTGCTGTAGATGTTCTCACATCACTGATGAGGCTGCTAAACAAGTTTCTGCAGGTTCAACCTTCCTACTGTGAGTACATGTGAGGCTGAATGCAGGAGATTTACAGTCCGAGGGACTGGCTTTAGAGCGTGGGTTGTGACCCACCTATGGGTTTTGGGAGACTTCGAACGGGTCACTAAACGGTCACCAATAAAATCACTGTCAACTGTAGACCATCTGTCAGTAAAATAACTTCCCTGCAATCCCCCCTGTTGCCCTTAAATTTAGGGGTTGTTTGTAAAGGACGATTCTTCATAATTTTTCAAGCTGTAGTAATCCATACTAAAATAAATTCGCAATGCCAAAGCATCTGTGGAGGTTGCCGCACTGCTGCAGCACAGAGGTGGTCATAAATATGAGTGTACATTTATAGAAATAAGTGTGGGCAGCCTTCTTCAGATATTTTTAATGGTAAAATTATATGGGCACAATATATTTATTTTAACCTTGGGTCATAGGAGTATAGTATTAATAAAGAAATGATCCACACAGTTGTTGCTCACAGACAAATCAATAGATTGATGACATGGTTGGTCGAATGTAGAAATAAGAAATGAGACGTCATTGTATGCTTTTAATTCAAGTGAAGGATGGTTATTTAACCATGAACTCTGAGTGAATATTTGCAAGTCTTTTTCTATATATCAATGTGTATGGGAGTTTGTGTATGAGATGTCCAGGGATGAAAGTTTCAAAGTAAGAAAATATTAAGTGAAAACCTTGAAGTCTAGTATCTTAGATAAAAGTGAAAGAAACTGAGTTATTTTTCCTTGTCTGCGGTTCTATTTCATAAGTAATGGCGATGAGACATAAATCAAAAAATAAATAAATAAATAAATAAAATCACACAACTTCCTGTCATCTGTAAAGGAAGACACAGTACATTGTTAAATTTGTTCATTTATTTTGCCCATGGAGACATAAATTAATATTTTCTTTCCAATGCCCTTGAGTTACATTAGTCATAGTATACCATCAGGTGCTGAACAAAGAGGAAGAAAGAATACTTTTATATTGAACACTCAAACACACATACACAAAAAAACACAGCATATGCATACATGCAATGACACATGCACATAGAGACACACTCCACATGTATTGCATTTTACTTTATCAATCTTCTCCAAATCAAATGTCACCGAGGAGGTCGCTGAAATTCCTTGTCCAATTATTAACACGTGAATGACTAAAAGCTCTTATTTCTGGTAATGCTCAACTGCAGTCTTTTCATTCGAATTTTAATGGAAATCGCTTATCTCTGTCCTGTCTTTCAGGTGTTCAGAAGACCTTATGTTAAGTAAAATAATCCCCAAAGCCAGCACAATTACAGATAATTCCATTTTAATTCAGTCAAATGTCGCTTGGTGGTAAAAAAATTAATTTTGGTTTCAATTATGGGGACTCTGTCTGAAAGAGAAATCTTGATTTAAGTTCTATAGCTTATCAAAGACTATCTGTATACCATCACAGTAAATATGAAATATCAATTTCTTCTCACACATATACACATACTGCTGTTTCAACATTGATTTGGGTTGCTCTATATACTGTTTTTGAATGCAAGTAAAACATTATATATAATATGGGATTACATATATTAGCCTACCACTTCAAGTTTAACGTGTGAGTTTATTTTGTTTTCTCTTATATGAGCAAGCTTTATTCTATGGGAAATCATGCAACCTTTATTCTCAGTTTCTGTTTTGTGATTTCCTTTACCCTCCATCACTGATCTTTCATAACTCATGGGCATCTGCTTTTTAAGCAATGAATTTTTATTGCATTTCCATCACTCTTCTGTGACCCAGGGCCAAATTTCAAAGACCACATTTGACAATATTAAGTTGGAGCTGCTGCATAAAAGCAAGAAAGCTATAAATAATATAAAACTTATTGTGCACTTAAAGCGTTTTACTCCAAGTTTGATGCAACATTCCATATGCTTGTAGTTTTTTTATTTTTATTTTGCAGTGAGTTGAGCGATTTTAACTATTCAATCTAGTCTAAAGATGTAAATGAATGGAAATGAGTCACAGTTATATGTTGCATCCATGTGATTAGAATTAATCAGTTGTACACAAATGGAAATTTGTGGAAATAATTAAGAAATTTAGTGAGGTAGCCCATGTACAAACAGGAAAGCAAACTAAAAACTAAATTGTTATACCGCCACATTTACTTGGGTGAAACCTTTTGGTCATCTTACATCAGTACATTTTGCAGATGAGTGCTTTCAGTAACACCTTTCCAGATCTGGCACAGCTCCACAACACCCATACACATCAGTATGTACAGAATGATAATGAGGGTATGCTGGACACATTTAATAGGCAAGAAAAAAAATGAATAGATGAATACTGAAACATATTAATAACATATGTGAACATATGCCTGACATGGATGCACATCTTTAAAAAGAACATTTTCTTCATTCCAGTAAAGAAAGGTTTTACTGCATTCTATTATGAATTTGAGAAGGTTGAGTTCTTAAATAAGAAAATAAACAAAAAACACTGTTATAACAAAAATACATGATTATTTTCCTGCAAGATGATACTGATCAATCTGACAGATAACAAAAAACATTGTTCTTTGTTGCTGTAAAGTACTGCAACTAGGGTTGTGGTCATTACAAGGTATCACAGAGAAGGCAATAACAGAGCAGAAACAAACTAGTCTACAACCTGTTCCAGCACTCGGTATTTAAAGACAGCTGGTGTTGACAAGAATCCTTTTGAGATTGCTTCTGTGGACAGGTATGAGTCCTGTGCTGGTGCCTGGGTTTCTCCTTTCTTGTGTACAGATTTACTACCGACTACAGAGGTTAATCAACAATCCCTCTCTGCTCTCTCTCTTTCATCTCAGCCCTCTGTTCAGAGCTCAGGCCTCATCTGGAGGGAATATTGGCAGAGTGTTTGTTCCTTGATTGGCTTTGGGGGAGCGATCCATACAGATGTGTCTGCTGTGCCCGTGTGGATCAAATTTCTGGAAGGACCAAGACAGACTGAAGCCGTCAGATCTCTCTCTAAATGGCCTTTGGGTCCAGGGAATGGCTCTCCCACAAAGCAGAGCGGTCACTGATCCTCACCAAGGCATTAACTCATGATGAAACAGTCAAGGCTTCCAATCAAAAATTTCATGAACTGTCCCATTTTAATATTTTACTTTCTCTTGATGTAACAGTGGATGTAGTAATTCTAACAGCACTGGCTGTTAGAAAGGACAAGAATAAACCATATACTGTACTTTAAAATGTTTCCACTGGTGCACTGCATCTAAAAGAAAAATTCCTAGTTATTTTCTTTCTAAAATAAAAAAAAATGTTTGAGAAATGGTAAATGGTGTACAAATGATTTTGTGTACAGATGATCCTATAGTGTGTAGTGGTAGTATATAGTATAGTATAGATACCAGTTACCAGAAACACAGTAAGTGAAAACATGGTGTATATGAGCAGCCAAATATTACAGTAACAGTAAAATAGTACAACAAAGAACAAATTAATTAAATAGTCTAGTCTGCAGAATGACCAAGAGAATTTAAAATGTTTGGGGCCCAAGGTACTTAACAGTGCACATATGTATTAGGGGTGTGCCAGAATACAAATACGTTATTCGGCAAAGCACAAATAGTGGGTTTTTTTATGAATATTTGTTTCATACAAATATTCCAAAAATTATTTGTTTTCGGGACGAAAAAAAACCCCATGTCAAATACCAGCTTGCAGGTTGGTTACATCGCTATCTCAGTCTCTCTCCTCTGCTCCGCTGTTACGTCTATCAGCAGGCCTCAATGAGGGGAGTCACATCCACCTGCTACATGATGCACATTTCCTTATTTCGACATCACTCCTGGAGTTGGGGGTGTCCCCCAGAGATAAAGCTGAGCTACTGACACATGCGAAGTGCTTCCAAGGGACTCTCCATAACCTGTTGTTCCCCTTCTCCTTTCCACAAAGTTAGGTTGTAAAAAATAGGCAATAAATGAAAAGTGCAAAGCAACAACCACCTTTGACATTCTTCCCTACATGTTACATGGTGTGCTGTCTCTGTGTTATGGATGTATAAATAGGTAGAGGTCTGTCTGCGAACACTTTAATTTTCTAAAATTAAAAACGTAATAAAAACAAAAACAGGATTTTTAATCCTCTTTCCACTTTTAGTCGAATACAAATACAAATGCAAATAATTTTGTTGCCTCAACAAATACAGATACAAATACAAATACTGGGCCCTCTGCACATCCCTAGTATGTATGGTGAGCACAATAATCCACACATATAATCATGATCATGACCAGTGCAATCTGTACACAATTTCACTAACATCAAAGGTGATTTCAGTGGTAGTCAGTATGAAGAGGCCAGCGTCACAATGATATAAGATACATATATCTGTTGTTAAAGGGAAACTTGGCCGATTTTCAACCAGCATTGTATCATTACAATGTGGGTAGTATATGCAAATGAACAATGTTTAACAACAGGAGGAGGAAGCGCTGCATGGCTCTGAACAGGTGATCTTTAGTGAGGCAGGTGACAGTACAAAACACAAAATCCAGGAAGTCTTGCTAGATATTTGATATTTTAAGTGATGCAGACAACTATGGAAAAAAACTAAGGTACTCCATCTTCAGATGGAGTTCAGGCTTGATTGCCTATGCTCAAAGAATAAATTCACTACATTATTTCTGAAGACAGAGTGCCTTAGTTTTTTCCACGGTTGTCTGCACCACTTAAGGACAAATATCTAGCAACACTTCCCGGATTTTGTATTTTGAACAATGTTTAACTTCCCTCCATATTGCCTGCACCAAAGGCTCTCTGCTCATTTGCCTGCAAAAGTCCACCAGTTGAAGCAAAATGCATCATCTGGTGCACTTTCTGCCTTAGAATACAAACGTTTCCTCATTTTCTGTAGTGGTTCCTTCAAGGACTGTCAAAGGTGTATCTCCCAAAACACTCTGCCTACCATGTCACACTGGCTATAGAGAAAAGCAGACACTAAAAAATCATACGACTAAATACTTAAAAATATCAGTATATTTGGAAGATAACTAGTTTCATTATACAAAGCCAGATATCATGCTGCAGAAATCAGATAACAATGTGAAGAGGGAATCTACCACCACTGGAGCTACGTTACAGCGATAGCCAAAACACAGGTGCTGCAGTCGGGGCAGCTTTACAGCATTGACCAGTGCCCGCCAGGTGAGGATCATCGGAGAGAATGGAGACAGACTGAAAACTCTGTGCTTCAATAAACTTTGCTTGCTTTGGTAAACCTGAGCAGCGACTGTGTTAAATTGCCTGTAAATTAGCTTTTGCGGCTGCATCCAGCTGCATCCTTGTCGTCAAAAATATGTAAAAGAAACAGTGTTTAGTTGCAGTTTTTCACCCCTTCATCCACGATTCTTTCCCAGAACAAGCTCAAATGGAGATGGCAGACTCTGGGGTGTTTTGACTGTCCAATGGCAGCTCTGGCTTGTGTGTAGCCGTGCAGCTCTCGGTAAGTTTGCAATGATCGACATAACTGACTCCAGCCCACCATTTGTTTTATGATACTTGCACACTGGTATGATATATCCAGACTCAATGAGGAAAAACATTTTATAAATGAAAATAAGCCTCAGTAAAGAGATATAACGCTGCTCTGCTGGCTGTAAACATATCAGTCAGTCAGTCTGATTGGACAGGACACGTGCAGTGCGTTCTGGTTGTTGTAGGATTCCCCCTGAAGTTTCTACTAGGTGACCTAGTTTTAAGAAATCATCATATTCACAGCAGATGAATTTTCCCTTTAAAAAGCTGAGCAGCAGTTTGGATGAGCTGGAAATGAGCCACAGAGACTTGGCTGAGGCAACTAAACAAAGCATTGCAGTAGTCCTGGCGTGACGATACAACAGCATGAATAATTTTCTCTGTGCCTTGAAATGACAGGGCCGGCTTTATTTTGGCAATGTTTTTAACTCTGAAAAAACATGATTGAACCACCATTCATCCATATACTTCCAAAGTGAGTCCTCTTGGTGGGTAGACTTACTGTTGAACACTATTTTGGTCAAACATTTTTTTAGCTGGATTTGGATTTTTTAAAAATGAATACAGCTGTCTACACAGGCTGCATAACATCTCGGTCCATTTTCTTCCATTTTTCACTCATAACTTCATTGATTGTTGGGCTCTGGGCGCCGCCAGAAGGCAGGTGACTTACACTCCAACTGTGCCCGAACGCGTCCTGTGTAGACACAAACGGAGCACTGAAGTGACTGCTGCTGCTCTGCTAATGTGCTGCTCACGCTATTCCTCCTGTGTAGACACAATGTGTCTCACTGTGGATATCTCTTCTCCCATATGCTCTGGTCTGGTGAAGAGTCGGGAATGCTCGGGCTGTGTTCAGCTGCCCATTTCTCATAACACTCCTCTTCCTTGGTTTTCAGCTCCTCTTTCTTCCTCTGCTTCTCATCCTAGTAAGTCTCCATGAGTATCTTCAACCTCTGCCCTTGGTTGTCATGGAAGAGCAACCTCTCGGTTTTTTGCTGCACTCTCTCAGCTCGGGTCATTGGTGGAATAAAATAGAAGGTTGCTGTAGCAGTAAAGAGGAGACCAGGGGAGAAGATTTGCATTTTAAAACAGCACAGTGTTAATGCGTCTCACAAAGCAACATCATAGCTGCATTGTTCACAGCAAATTTGGCCGAAGTTCTTCAATCATTTCATCTTTAAGAACTGCAATATCCACCAGGTCTTCCAGATTCTCACTCTGGGTTGCCTTTTGCCAAGTTTGTTGTAGATTCTCCAGTTTTTGTTGTCTGCTCAGTTTCTTACTTCTGTGGCCACTGTGAGCACACCTTTTCTTGTGCTGTTTTTTCTGCCTTTTCTATTTCTCTTTTCCTTCATCTTTCTCTTGCTTTCAGACTCTCCTAAATCAAGTTTAAGGGGGTGAATTTTCACATTATGGAGCCCAGCGGGTTTGATTTGCCTTTCACTGGATGTGGGCATGGCAGAGACTTTAGCAGAGTCTCTGGTCTCTGCTATTTAATATCTGCTCAGTGATGACAGTTTCCGACATTTGGTAGAGGAAGATTTTGTTATTTACTTCCTTTGGAATCCAAATCCTGATATAGCTTTCTCTGTGCCATGGACCTTCATTGCTGTCCAAAAATCAAAACACAGTAAGTGAGTATGACCATGAATACACACTCTGTTGCTCATTTTGACTCAATCCAACATACAGTGTCTTGCTGCCAGAAATACTCACTCTAGTCTACTGGAAAACCCTATATGGCCTATATGAAACCCAGAAATGTTGTTTCCTGAACTTTTATGATTAAAATTACATCTTTAGGTTTAGTAGATGAGATTAAGCTTGGTTGCTAATATTTTTATGTTGGGCAATTTGAGTAATTAGCATAATGAGCTAGTTAATTGCCAAAAACTGGAAATGGCTATAATTTTGCCTCTAATTAACTTAGAAAGGTGATCTAAGAGATCTAAGTCCATGTTTGTGAAATTAATGTCTTGCTATAACTCAATCATGCAACCTTTCCTCATTAGCGTAATCTGGATCCACGTCCATTTAAAAGCAACATGGTATTAGATATTATTTAATTTTTATTTGTCATTATGCAATTTATCCCAGATCTCAAATTTTTCATAACATATTGTAAAAAAGATTTTATGAGAAACAGTGTGCAATCCCCCACCCCCCACCCTTCTCCCTCCACTGTCACCTGCTACTCTCCACTTGACTCCTCAACAACTACCTCAAAAATTCTAGAATCATTAGTCAATTTACAACTACTACCTTTATTGATTCACTAAACTTACTACAGCCACAACAGTCTGGTTTTCACTTGGGTCACAGCACAATAACAGCTGCAATTTCAGTCATTGATAACATTGGGCCTCATTCACTCATATGTGTGTAGAAATGTTCTTACTTTGCGCACAAAATAAGTGCACACGTAAAATTACTGTCGGATTCATGACACATGCGCCAATTTTGTTCCTAGGATGCTGCATATGTTAGTGAATCAGAATCATTCTAAACTGACAGGCACGTGCCTGCTATTGGTAATTAACACACTACGCCCCCATTTCTCTATGTAAGGAAAGCTCTGTTGGAGCGGTGCAGCAGTGGAGAGAGCTGTCACTCATTGCAAAGAGGGTAAAAATGTAGAAAACTTTACTGCAAACAATGAAATGCAAACAATACTTTCAGAGGTAGAAGCCAGAAAAGGCAGATTTAGCTGGTATAGATATCATTGGCGCAAATGTTTGGAGCCTGTTTTTGAATCCTGCATACAGCCTGCATACCTGTTGCACCACTACCACGCAGTATGTCCATAACAAAATAAAAAGTTGGTAAATGTGTAGATCTGTGGAAGTGGTCTAAATAAATCTCTACTGCTGCACCAGGTGAGCATGGTGTCTCATCTCTGTCCACAACAGGCCGTGATGTACTGATAGCAGAGTGCCCCTCCCTGTGCCACTACTGAAATGTCAGACTGTGAGGAACACTGAACAGGCTGCTGGTTAACCAGCTGCATATATTGCGGCCAAATCTGATGGGGGAAATTAATGTCACATTCCAATATGGAAATTCTGATAAGCTATTGTCATCTAAAAGTGGGAGCAGGGCAATTTTAATATATTAATAATTTCATTACATTTATGATGATAAATTATGGATTACAACATTTTAGCTATTAATTTCATCATTAGTAAACAAATTGTGTATTATTAGCAATTTCACACTTTTAAATGTATATTTAGACCCAAGGTCTAAGGCAGTTCTAAATTTGTTTGCAGAGTAAGAACAAATTCAGGTAAGAACATATTGATAAATCTCGGATTTGTTCTTAAAATGTTTGTACGCATGGTTTAAGCGCAGATTTGTGTTTATGCACTGTTTGTTTATGAGTCCCATTGTCTCCTCCCTGAATAAAAAACAATTTTGTGCTGCTCTCTTCATTGATCTCTCAAAAGCATTTGATACCGTCGGTCATAAAATCCTACTCCACAAACTACCGTCTATAGGGTTAGATGAAGCCATGCTTAATTGGTTGTACTCTTACTTTACAAAGGGAACTCCAATCCTTGGTCCATTGCTGTTTAAATTATACATAAATAACATAATTCTTCTTAATTAATATTTCAATATCCATTTTTTTTTGCAGATGATACAATTTTATATGCCCCAGATTCCACCTCAGCCCAGGCCCTGACACGTCTTCAGTCTGCCTTTGATGCTTTCCAATTATCACTCCTTAATAATAGACTAATTTTAAATGCAGAGAAGACCAAGTTCATGGTTTTGTCCACCTCCATCAGTGACTCTGACTATCCTACCATTAAAACTTTAGATGGCACCCATATTACTCTTGCTGAGTCATACAAATACATACTAAATTTGGCTTGACAGCAGACTATCATTCAAGATCGATATCCAACATTTGACTCAAAAATTAAAAATCAAACTAGGCTTCTTGTATAGAATCAAAGGATGTCTGCCTTTTTCCAACCATAAAACTATTGTGCAGTCAACACTTCAGCAATCTTCTGTCATCTCCTCTCTCATTTAAATCTAGTAGTAGTGCAGTACATGATTCAGCAACTACTTAACCTTAGATATCCCTCATAGACACACCATGGTTGGCGGAACTGGTTTCAGGTACTATGCACCTTTTAAATGGAATGAACTGCGATTTTAAAGAGACAGATTTTAAAGCTTTATTTCCTCATGTTTTTTATGATTCTTGTAACTATTTTTATTCATCAGTGCAGTGGCATGTCACTTGAAAGAAAAAATATGTCCAGGAGACCCTTTAGAACATTTTCAGTGATGAAAACATAGTTATCAAGTGCCATTGAATTAAAGGTTATGATCTAAAAAACTTTAGCAAAAGTTTGTCCAGTTAAGGATAGACACACACAAAGTAAAATCCACAAGCCGCTGCTCCATTAGAGCCCAGTGCCAAAGATCATGAGAGGAGAAGACAAGCAGCAGTTGGTGCAACTAAGTACAAGCCAACAATCAACGCACCTCTTCCTGGTCAAGAAGCTGTGATAAAGAGCACATCAAACAAGACACAGCTATCACGCCCTCTGTGGCCATATGACCTCACAGCTGATAAGATTCTGCTTGTGAACCACATGGACTGCATCGTCAAGCATGAGGAGGGTGACGTCACCCTTGTTAGCTAAATGCTGCATGCAGCTGGACACTTTTTGTTGTGGTGTTTACTGTCGCCATGGCAACGTTTCAAGTGATCATTTTAACCCAAACCACAATTTTTCCCTAAACCTAACCAAGTGTTTTTTGTGCCTAAACCTAACCAGACCACACCAGTTGCTCTGAACATGTAATATTAACGCGGATGGGTCTGCATTGGATTAAGTAAACCAAATTGTAATTGCAGTTATTAGTGATTAACATCTTAAAACATGAATTTGTTTGGCTGTACTATAAACAGATAAACCAGTTGCTCTGTTGTATTTCTGACTAAGCAGTAGTAGTAGTAGTCATATTAAACCACACTTGCTGTTACCATGGTAACTGCAGTAGCCAAATCAACCAGGTCTGAAATCTAATCTGTGTGTTTAAGCAGAATGTCAAGTGAATTTTAGAGGTGGCGTGATTACATACAAAGTACATGGAGGGACACAACTAAACAGAAAGAACTGGCTGTCTGATGAGTTCCGAGTTCAGAATCTGAGATGAACACGAACACACATACAAGCACACTCCCATACACACAGTTGATGTGTCTATTGCTAGCTAGTTTACATCTAAAGTCTGTATTGTCAGTACATTGATTATTCGGGTCAAATAAACACAAATGATCCAGTGATTAAATTCACACAAATGACGCAAGACAAGAATTTGCTGTTTATACCTTATTTTACAAGCAAACTAACAGGGTGCAGTCAATTGTAATGAAGTTGTTCAGATTCAAGGATAAGTAAGAGGAAAAACAAGGCACCAAGATTTCATCAGTGAAGATTTTACAGACAGTGTGAGACAGAAATGAATGGAGCTTTGACCTAAATGTAAGGGACAAGCAGGGGCAGATCGCATATCTACATTATCATCATCTCATTGTTCAACCATGTTTTTCATGAATTATTTGATTTTACCTCATTTGAGCAACTGTCTCCATATTTTGCACAGTATTTTTACATATCAAAATAACACATCAAATATAATATATCCCCAAAAGATCTGCTGTGCATGTATCAACAGTAAAATAATTTCAGTATATGAATGTGGTAACTGTAAAACTAGTTCACCCAATATGCGCACTTATGAATTATTCAAATGCAGTAGAGTGGGTTAATTGCACATGGCAAAAATATGCATTGTAATTTTCATGGTCTTCATTACCGTAAAAGATGGTAAAACAGTCTATGTTGAAGATAAACCTATTTTTTTGTCCACTAGAAATCAATGACACAAGTTATATGTAATGAACACTATGATCCTTACTCTTCTAACCCTTTTGCAGAGACACAATGTAAGTTATTACCATAAAGGAAAATATGTTATTGTTTAGAAAAAGTGTTTATCACCCCCTTATCCAAGAATTATGACAATTTGATCCATTATCTGTCATTTCTGGAACATAAATGATCTTTTGCAACTATACCAGAAACATAACTAAATTAACCTGTAGCCATTTTTCATGAACAGCCTGATTACAAAGCCATTTGCTGGACAAGCGGATAGAGAAGTGGAGGATCTCTTCATCCACAATGGTTAACAGTTTGTCAACAGTGCTGATATTGTGACTCTGGAACCCATGTGGCAGCATCTGTTTATCTAACTAAGTCATGCCCCTCACGTGGGGAAAAAGTCTAATTCTTAGAGGTATTTAACACTTGTCTAATAAAGATATTGATCTTTTTAATCAAAGTTTAGTCTATGTTCTTCTACTTTAAGGAAAACAGTGTTTTGTTTTGTTTTTTTCTCACAGTTGACTGTGCTGAATTTTTGAACACAATGTATTCAAATTACTTTTCTCAGGCATTATCAACAGGTTTTGCTCACATGTAACTAGAAAGAGAGAAAAGGCAGGAAGTGACATGGTGAATAAATCATAATGTAAAACAGTGGATACAAAACAATAATGGGCTGCTTGCATTATTAATAAAGAGCATTTGACATTGCTGATCCAAGCTTTTTCTGTGTTCATGCCATTGAGTGTCTGTATTTTTTGCAGTTTTGATTTTTCTTCTAAAGAAAACCACCTTGAGTTTGACATTTGTAGTTTTAAGAAAAATGTCCCAGTAGCTATTGGATGAATTGCCATGAAATTTTGTAAACACATTCAGCAGATTGAATTATGATCCATTAACTTTTCAACATCAAGGCACATTTTTAATTTGTCCAATACTTTTATTTATGACTAAACACCTGCAAAACTAATGGCATTCCCATCCCCCTCAGCTGTACTCTGCGTTAAGCACTAAGAAGCAAATGTTAACATGCTAAAACACTAAATTAAAACAGTAAACATGGGAAATATTACACCTGCTTTACATCATCATGTTAGCGTAGTCATTTGAGCATGTTAATGTGATGTTGTTAGGATTTAGCTCAAACCACCACTGTGCAAGTACAGTCACACAGAGATGCTAGCATGCCTGTAGACTCTTTGTCTTGTTTACATTATTTTCTGTTACAAGTAGTGGTTGTTGAAGCTTGTCTAAAGAACCCCTCAGTATTCACTCAACTGTTTTGACCTACAGTATCCAGTGACCTCAGGGAATGTAATAACTCAAATGATTCAGATTCTTGGTATAAGGTCATAGTAAGAGGAGCTGGCTAAGGTACAATTTCTCATGACAGACTGTTAATCTGTCATAGTTATTGCTGTGGGTATTGCATGACAGTTCACGTTCTCTCATCATCTTCTCCGCTGACCTTCATGTTTCATTTGGTGAGCCTCCTCTTCCTCAGGGCGTATAATATTAATATATTGTTCTGCTGTTTATTTAAATGGGGACCATTAAATTCAGAGTTTTGGACAGGATGCATGGGCCTTAGCCTCATCTCCGACAGTGTCTGGGAGGCTTACTTTGTGTGAACTCAGACATCTGTAAAGGTTGTGCTGTCAGCTCTGTACAAGAAAATTTATCCCTATCTAAAGAACATTACAGCAACTCTCATTTTCCATTTTTAAACTGATTTCCATGGCACTGCACTTTCATCTGATGTTAAAGGCCAGAACAAACCATTGTTGTTTTTTTCTGATTTTGTGAGACAACTGAAAATGCTAATTTGGTTTATCCAGAATAGGCATGTATGAAGAACTATGTATGTTCAGGGTCTAGATAACTATAGAAATGACCAATCTTGTTCTTTTTCCAGCCAATATGTTTTTGTCTATATGGGGTAGATGTTGGATACACCTTCAAAGAAAGTTAGGTGTACATGGCTGTATAAAGTACTTCATCTAAACTGAGAGTGAATTATGAAACCAGAGGAATTCTCAAAGTTTGAAACCTTGAGAATAAATGAAATAGCTATTCTTGTGAAAAGCAATTGCTGCTTATATTTTGCCCAGTGAACTATGCATGAATCTTTGTAAATTGCCTTGGAACGTTTCAAACCCCTCTCTGCCTAACTTAACCACATGTGCCATCCTGTATAAAAGTGCAGATATCTATTATGTGAGTGTAGGGAGAACTATCTAGTCAAGGAAGAATGCTTGGGTTACATAGCTTCAGGCTGCACAACACTTACCTTCTTTTGACTGCGATCTACAGAGGAACTTGGTCCATTTAAAGCTCCACTGTAACCAGTTTTAGATCTTGGCTTCCAACAGATCCTCTTCTTCCAGTCAGCCAAACAGGTTTCCCTCCTGGCTGAAGATATTTGGCTCACAAGGCCAAAGGGTCTTTTAGATTGGCTGATCCAGACTGAATTCTCCTACATTCATTACATGAAATGGAACTGACTGAAGTGTTGGAGCAGACTAGCTTTAATTTGTGCTCTTATTATCTTCAAATATGGTCTTCAAAATATGTAGATGGTGCTGTTTCTGTCTACTGTATCTTTGTGTTGAGTTGTCTCTTCTTCTTTCTGAAGTGTATGCCTTCTCTGTGACTGATTCCCTGTTGAACATTCACTCTGTTCCACTTTGTGCACGGAGGCTTCCCCGTCTGAAAAATATTCTCAAAGCCATATAAAAAGGAAATGCGATTGGGAACCTTTTTTCTTGGTTGTGGCGTGACACTAATTTACTTCCCCTCACACTTCCAAGGCAATTAGCTTTGAAGCTTCTCAGAAACTATTCTTGCCCAAGTCGATAGCTAGCATGGCAAATAAGAATTTAAGCAGGTCCATTGGGCGACAGCTGATAAATATATCAAATGAGGTTACAGTGAGAGAGAGAAACCTAAAAGAATAAAGAAAATATAATTACTTCGCCAGTTATGCTGGGTGCCTGGGACCTTCATTACTGGCCAGTCGTACCATGCAAATTCAATGCTGATTGCATGTGAATTGAGCACAACATGGCGCTGTTATCCAAACATCTGAGGAAAATTAAGTAGAAAACCTTGAAGATAAAAACCAAGTGATAATTGTGAATTCATCATCAGGACTGACGCTTTGCTATGTGAAGTACATTTTAGTGCAAGTGGGATTGGCCTTTCTGGACATTTGATGTACCAGAACAGGTAGTAAAATGCATACATTTAAAGATGCTGAATGATGATCTTGCAGGGACATACTATTTTCTGCCAAACTTAAAACAGTTTTGGATGCTCGACATGAGAGATTTTTCTCTTCTCCGATCTTTTCACACTGGTTTGAAGCACATGGAGCTCAGTTAGAAAAGGGTGAGGTAATGTTCTTCCATACACCAATCAGAATTTAGCAGCATTTGAATCAAATCATTATCTGATGGTTTGGTGGTTTGGTTGTTAGGTCACTGTCAATCAAATCTAATCAAACCAAATCCACACAGTCCAAATAAAGCAAAATACTTAAGATCTGAAGCTAAGATTTCAGGGTTTGTGTAAATTGAGTGTCCAAATTCAAAAAATAGTGTTTTAGCACATCTGTGTCTTCTTTGGTTCACATATAATAGTCCTCACTTAAAAGGCAATATATGTTAATAACAGTGACTATGTGTTCAGTTGTATTGTGATGGTGAAAGATATGGGTCTAATTCAATAACTATCAGGTAATGGCAGTCTTGAAAGAAAATGACTTCAAAAAATAGTTAAATGCTGAATTGTACTCCATAAATGTGCTGTGCTCCTGAAATAAATTGTGGGCTTATTTTAGTACTTAGAAAAATTGGTTCATATAGGCAAACATCTACACAAAACAGACACAGACCTCCTGAGTTGATCATCCTGCACACATATTAAGCTTACACATAATTAAAACATTTATTGCAGTAGCTGTATACCTGTAGAGTAGTAACAAGGATTAACTGTTTCAGTTTTTGTGATGTCAAACACCCTCACAACTGACAAACATACTGCGATAAGCAAATCACTCCATCCCACTTAACGTCTTTATATTGTGACATAAATATGAAAGTGCTTTACAAACCAAATGTCTCCTAATGCACAAATCAACTCTACTCCAATAAAATAAAATGACACAAAAATGAGTTCATTTTAAAAAGCTATATCTTTTAGCATGCTATTCCATTGTGTAATTTGCCTTCCATGCTGTGGAGAAAAACAAACCTTTTCAGACAGTGGAATGACAGATGATCTTTCATGGTTGACCCATTATCTGCACATGCCTTTGTATTTTTCTACAGTACCAATGACTTGATTTTTCGTATGTTAATATCTGTGTGATTATGTCTTTAAATTTGGCAAACATTCAATGCGTAAGGCATTTGATTATCAAACAGGATATTCTTTGTAGCCAACATGTTCTCATTGATTAAATAAGGACAATTCAGTGTTTGAAGAAACGTCATGAAGGCACAGTGATTAAAGTGATATCTTAACCTGTGTTTTCTTACATATGGAAAATAATAGTCTGTGTGGAAATAATATATATACATATATGTCAATAAATTGTAAGTACTACTGAGGGATTGCACTCAGTTAAATCACAATTTGAATAAAATCTATACAGTAATAAGATCAATGTTAGATAAAACATTTAGCCATTTACAAATATATTGCTGTTTAATTGTACTGAACACTTTGAAAATCAGTTTATAGAGGAGAGCTTTCAGAGCTTTTCATTTTTATAATGCACATGTTGAGCACTGACATCCTTCATACAAAATGTTTGTTGTTTTTTTTTTAAAAAAAGGTTTGCCTGTGGTTTTGCAGTACTTGAAGAAAATTATTATGGAATATGGGTAACACTGAGTATATTACGAATGGAAATTTGTTTCAAAATCAACCTCAGGGATTTTAAAGAATTAGGTAAATGTTTTCTTGTTGCACATTATGTCACATAGATCTTTCTCCAGTTGAAATACCAAATCCTGATGACAAGCCATTATGATGACAACAGCCAAGAACTGTCCTATTCACTGTGGTTATTACAGGTACATGATAGTGGTTAATAAGTCTTATTTACAAACACAGACAATGACAGAATAAACAAGTGTCCACTAACAGTGTCTTAAGAACACTTTCTGAAATGTAATTCAATTTTCTTTGATTGTGTCGATTAATATAGTCCCCAACAACTCAATAACAACCACACCACAAATATTTGTATATATTGGTCAGCCATGGTAGTTTTTTTTTTCTTGTAATTTGTTTTCATTTTCTCCATATTACGTATGTCCTTCCTCCACTTGTCCAAATCAAACATGAAGTGGACAGAAAATGTTATGTTGAAGAAATCCATGGAGTTTCACAAAAAAAAGAGGTTTCCTCTAAAGCCTTAGTAAAGCTGAATTGTAGAGAACACAGCACAAGCACTATAGTTTTGTGGCCTACATAGTACATGTGGCTATCACACTGCAGAAGCATCAACTTAAGTGGGAAGAGATGAATCAAGAAAAAGAAAGCAATAAAACAGGAGAGGAGCTCAGGTGAGTTGCTCGGTCTGTTTACTGTGTCCAGATGTAAGGACATCTCACAGCACAGAAGCAGAGTCCATCTTATAGCTGCTGGTCCTTTGGGCTGTCTGGGCAGGAGGCTGGCTGGCAGGACTTCAGACTATCCAGTGGAATATCAGCCATGCCACTGCTGGTGAAGTGTCCCTCTCCACTCCCAAACTGCTTCCTGTCACCAAAATGCTCTGACCGCCCACTCTCATTTTTCCAGGTTCTGGTCAGAGTATGTCCATTGAGAAGTTTGTCCTTGGGACCCCACTCCCTCTGAGATCCAAAGCTTGACACAGGTGACTTGGGCTGGTGGTATGTTCCCAAAGTTGGGGGCATCCAGCAGTTGTCTGAATGTCCCAGGACAAGGCATTCCTGTGTACACATCTCTGTAGCTTCCACTAGGCCACGAGGCCCCAGAGGGCCATCTAGGGAAATGACAAAAAGAAAAAAAGAAACAGGTTAGAAACTGTGAAACTGTTTGATACTATAATTACATAGCATAGAACTAAAAATGAGAATTGCACCCAGGTGGTAATGTTTCTGGCTCAACATGAAATTGTTTTATCCTCTACATTAATTTTATAAAAGAGATATATCTCCATCTACCATGAAATATTAACACCATGCATGTGTAGATTAAATTTGAGTTATCCCTTCTGGGTTTTAAATAAATGGATTTCTTGAATGGCATCTACCGACACATTTTTTTCCCCCCATATATAAAATAAACAACCCCCTTCTTCTAGAAATAACATTTAAATACTTACAATTTGGCAAAAGCAAGTATGTTTTTTATGTTTGTTAGGTTTTTATCAACACAGTGAGGAAATGTTTTTAATGAACATTTTGCTAATTCGCACAATGTCCAAACTGAACAGCAAAGCGTTGATTGACATAGTAATTCATTTGTTTTCCCTACAATATCTGCTCATGCAATAAGCCTTTTTCACAGAAGAATTTGTAGTATGTCACAGTAGGAAAATCATATGTAATATGACAGCTAACTGAATTCCATTAACAGATCTTGGTGTTGTTCATGCTGGCTGTCATGTAACTGATGTTTTTTTTATTTTTATTTTTTATGTTTAGACACTCATGGTTAGGGAAAGATTGTGGCCTTGATTAGACAGTGAAAATGTTAGCGCTGACTTGAAGCACGGGACAGGGCGTGTTTACTTTATTAATATGTAGCCATATAGAACTTGTTTCAATAAACAACAACCACAAAAGTCGATTGACCATTTGAACAGACATCAGTTGCCATCCTGCTTTCACTGAGGGTCTCTAGCTCACATATGAGGTACGGGTTAGGAGTCAGGAGAGCTGGATTCAGTGGACCATCCAGTAGTGTGTCTGACACATGAATGAGCTGTGCTTTTGGGAGCTGGTAAGCATGAGGGGTTATAGATCTTGAGGAGGATGAAAGATGAATGAGTTCTCTTTGAGCACTGTGATATGGGTCCACAGAGAAATTTACAGTGCCTACATAATAAACTGTAAATAGACTGATGTACAATATTCTCTAATAAGAGGTGGTGCTACACTGCAGTGGTGTTAGCTAACATTCACTCAGTGATTGGGCAAGCCAAACAACTAAACTTCCTCTCTTTCTTATTCTGCCACTGACTTTCAATCTTTTAAATAAGTTATGAGATTGTTTGACAATATTTTCTGCAAACCACGTTGGTGCAAGCAGAATGAAAGCCCTATCAGCATCAGTGTTGTAGGTTTTCAGAAATTATTTGGACACCTTCTATGTTTCTGAGCAACCTTGGCAAGGCTGTTTAAGAGCCTGAGGGCCACAGCACCAAACTCTCACTATTTCTGGAGTATAAATGGATAAATGGATGCCCCTCAGTAGAACTGATTTCACAGTAAAAATTATCCAAACCCTCTTCCCCAAAGCCATGACAGAAAAGAAAAATGTTGAAGGTCAATGTGCAACAGAATGTATCATCAGCAGGACTATCCTCTTTAACTCATTGCCACCATCTGGAAACTCCTCTGATGAACATGCATCACCACTCAGACATAGAAAATCAAACAAGTTAGTGTTTCAGGTAGCATTTGTTTGAATTTCCTTTGACTGAAAAAAATGCATAATGCACAGAAAGTAATGCAGTCCTGCCATTTGAGGATTTTTTTTTCTCTGAGTTTGTTGAGTCTGTTTTCTTTTTTAAATAAGCAACTAGTTTTGGTGTGTTTGTATATCAAGCTTCAAAAGGTAATGAATTCATCTGTTTTTGTCCTAAAAGAGAAAATGATAACTATTTGTCCTAATTTGTCCCTTTACTTCACAAACAGCTAATTGGCTAGTGGGTAGGTTCTGTAACATTTCAAAGGGCTTTTTTCAAGCTCCTGTCTGGACCTGTTTTTCTCCTCATTAAATTAAACTTATGTAGACAATTTGAGTGTGTTTTACAAGAGAGAAAAATCTCATGCTGGTTTGTATTAAGTTTTTTTGTTAAACTTAATGCTGCAGTTTAGTTGAGTGGGCACGGATTAAATTAGTTTAAATGATGAAATAAAATTTAAAAAATGTTACATAAATGGCTATAAGTGCCATTAAAAAATGTTGACTCTGAATCAAAACTAACTGTAACATAAAGGGTTATTAGTGTCGATTCCACTGAGAATCAATAACCACCTCTGCAGCTTTCAACTGCTTTCAGTTCGTTTTGGTTTGCAAATCTTTATGGTTGATTCCCAAAGATTCCAAACAACCTGCTCCCTCATGGTCAAAAACTGGAGTTTGGAAAGTTTTACCTTTCTACTGTTGTTGAGCGGTGATTGATGTGAATGCAAATACAGTATATTATTTAAAGGTATGTGTTAAAGTTTGAAAACACTGGCAATTATTAATTGGACAAACCCTTTAAACCCAGTAAACCAGTTTTATATCCACAGGAGATGTGCTGTTTTTAGTGATTCATCATACTGTACTCCACTACAGATGGATATAATGACATTTCTTTTAAAAATGGCTTTAATTTCAATTAATAATTCTATTTGATTATTCTGTCTTTGATCTTTTTTCTACAATTGATTTGTCTGCCTTGTTCAGTTTGCACTTTATATTTAATGTTTAATTATGTAATTGATACGCACAGTGTGCAATACTAAAAATAACATGTGCAGGCACCTTGATAAAAGCTCCTCTCTGACAGTCAGATTGTGCCTCCGAAAATTTTAAACGTCATCCAAACATCTGTTTAGCCACTTTTGTTGATTAGGAGCTATGTCCAAATGGCCTAACAAAATGGCCTAAAAAGGTTTATATTATTGTTTATATTATTGTCTCCACTCTTACCTATGAAATCTGTTTGTGTCCACAGGCCACAAACTTCATACAAATCAGTGCATGGAAAACAAAACCTTGAAGTTATACTTCAATATTTTTTAGAATATCCAACACAACATGGTAATTCATGTTTGTATATTTTGTTTTTTAAATGACAATACATTTAGGTTTTTTGGTGTGTCAATATTTTCATCTACACAAGCCTTCATATTCACATTGGCAGAAAACAAAATATACGCAGTACCAGTCAAACATTTGGACACACCTTCCCATTCACTTGAATGAGAAAGTGTGTCCAAACTTTTGAGTATTGCATATTTTCATGAGGAGAGCAATTCTTTCATGTTCCTGTTCCTTCATTGCTTGTGACCCAAATGCAAATACAATTATGAATGGGGGGGAGAAGAAGATGAAATGTGTATTTTACATGTTAGCTTGTTTGCAGAGTTTAATGACAGGGGCTTCAAGGGTCATTCATGTGTAAGACAATATAGAGTGATGTATTTATAGTTTATAATAAGAACATGTCCTCATATTCACTAAGCTTTGCTGCCCGAACACTGGGGTGTGGCTTTGAGACCACATTCTGATATATGATGTGAAGAAACCTGAGGCCTGAGGAGAGATTCAGTCACCCTTCAGCATGAATGTGGAGTCCATCACAATAACAGGCGCCCATAATTGGCATGTCAGGAGTCTAACCAAGACACACATTATCATAGTTGCATGAAGAACCACAGAGAGCAATAATACATGGTACCCAGGAGACAGCAAGATGAATTCTTCAAATGAGATTGTAGACAAGTGAGTACACATCTGGGGAGCTGTTAAGGAAGGCCTTGTTCACACTTTATTCTTCTTTTAATTTCCAGCAGACTTGCCACGGGAAGTGAATTGCTGCCTCTCTCCGGTTAAAAACAACAATGCATTTGATCTTTGCAAATGGGAATGATGTCCGTGTTTATTTGCATATAGAGCAGGGAAGTGAGGTCCGATCACAAGTGGTCACTCGAGATGCATGCAGAGATGTGTTCTAATGCCAGGTGTGAACTGACATACTTAAAGCTGTCCACTTGTGATCATCAGGTCACCCAAGACGCATGTTAATGCCAGGTGTGAATAGGGCTGAAGAGAGATGGAGGGAAGAGAAAGGACTGCGCACATGTACATGGTGTGCAGTGTAGAGCAGAGGAACTATTTACCTACTTGCCATTTTAGTGACTTGCTTTTTTTTCATTTTGGTGGGTAAATGATTATAATGAAGGCATGATAATGATGGTGTCATTGATGTCATTTCTTGCAAATTTTAATCATAGGAT
Source organism: Thunnus albacares (assembly GCF_914725855.1). Lineage (NCBI taxonomy): Eukaryota > Metazoa > Chordata > Actinopteri > Scombriformes > Scombridae > Thunnus > Thunnus albacares. Next base: position 27,379,152 of record NC_058106.1, read on the forward strand.
GCATGAAAATGAATTTCAGCGAAGAAAAGAGAGTCATGATTCATATTAATCATGGAATTAGTATATCTTTATGTGGTATTAGCAGTTTTTGTATTGATTACAGCAGAATTACGTGATTGTAATGTCTGTATTTCTTTTTTTTTTTTTTTTTGTAACAAAAGCTAAGCCAGTCATTAATCAAAGACACTTTGTGCTTTGCTATTCCCTTGGTGTAATAAACATGACCATTTGCATGTAGATTGGAACAATCAGTGGCCCCAATGGGCAGCAGAGGATAATTTGAATCAGCCATTTCCCTGCTAATCTCTGCATACCTGCTGTTTGAGACAATGCAGAGACAAAACCTGATTGAAAGACCACTTGAGGTGTAGAGCTGATAGGTTTTTCGAAAAAGTCTATATTCATATACAGCTGTATTATGTATATAGTAGAGGCCTGTGATTTCCAAGCAGCGATATTTATACCCCAGGGGGTACTTCTGCAGTTGCAGGGGCCGTGGGGTATAAAAATGGCGGATCTCGGATAATTAATATGAACAGAAATTATGATTAGATACAAAAATATATATCCACATATTTTCATTTAGGAGGAAATAAACAGCATAAAGTTGATCCACAGCATATTTACTGTCATAATATCCAGTGAAGTACCAGCTATACAGTAATAGGCAATTGTGAATGTGTGAAATATAGTTAGAAAGTGAGCAGAGAATAGATGGCTAAATATAATGGATAAATGCTTGAAATGTCCAGCTGCAGGTATGAGTGCAAAAAAAAAAAAAAAAGTAAACTTGATCAAACAAAAGACCAAACCTAAGAATATCTATATCCAGAATCTCTATGTCTTGCATTCAAGTTAATAAATAGAATCAGGTATGTGAGGGTGGGAACATACCTAAAACATGCAGGGCAGTAGCTCCCCAGGAGCAAGCTTGGTAACCACTGATTTAAGGAATATGAAAAATTAAACATTACTCTTGTACAGCCAAAATCGAAATCTTTCTTTCTCACTAGGAATACAGCCATGTTAACATCATCTCATCGTCTTTACCAACCAAGAAAAAAGCATCTCTTTTGTTTCATACACAATAAACAAATGTGGTATATCACTCTCCACGGGGTTGAGTCAACACAAAGAAATTTCCTGCTCAGATACAGCAGACCAAATATTTTTAACCAAAAGACTACACAGCACATTATTTGTGTCACAATCTCTCTTTATTGGCTCCCTATTGATGCATATGTAGATAGAGTCCTACCATTGACAATGTACAGGAATACATTTATCCATTTAATTGATAGGACACTGTAAAAGGTAAAACCGTCTCCCATCAGTCCTCCTTCTACAACAGACTTTCTGACATTGTAAGAGAGTGAGTCCAGATTCACCACCCGCTTATTAAGCAGTCTGTAACCTGCCTAACTCCCCTCCTTATTAGCCATTGTCCTCTCTTTGTTTACTTTTCTTGCAGTTTGTCATTGACTTAATTCTCTTGTGGTTTGACCTAGTATTATCCAGTGTTTTCATATCCATGTAATCAATACACACACACACACACACACACACACACACACAGAGAGAGAGAGAGAGAAAGAGAGAGAGGAATTCTTATTTTTACTTTGTTTTTTCTTCTCTTGAATGGATCTTTGTTATTTTCTCGCCGGTTAATAGAGCTCTATGATTACCTATGACTTAACTTGACAGACATTGACCATCAAGGTTTATTAGCAGCTAGTTTCTTCTGATTATCTTGTGCCCACAAATCTAGAATAAGCTTGTTTTCCTTATTACATTCTGCCTTCCCACTCTGTAATCAGAATGACATCTCATGTCACTTTTGCGAATAGGTTGGTGATTAAGCATATTGTCAGTGACACTAAGTTTTGTATTTTGATTATATACTGTGTTGATTCACTTTTTCATGCAGAGTAACAAGTAATAGAGGTACATGCAAATAGCGCAATCAAGAATCTGTCACTACTGAAACCTGTGTGACTTGGAAAAGCCCAGAGGGTGTCGAGTGATATCCTGCTACTCCTGCTGAAACCTTGAAGAGCTGTGGACAGATGATAAGCACCATGACACTACAACTGTCGATAAAAGGCTGCTGGGCTTGTAAACCATTGTACCGCCTCTCGCCAAAGAAATTCGTAAATCTGAAATAAATCCTGTCTGGCCCACTGCAGTATAAAAAGTGGACTCTTTCATGACTTTTGCATGTTAGCTTTCCATGCTTAGGTTTGTATAAGTTGAGTCAGTCCCGTAGTTTTACAGTATACATTTTGGTGCTTAAATCTAAGCATTAAAGCATAGTTGTGAAAATAGTTGTGTACCCCAGTAATTAGATAGATAGATAGATAGATAGATAGATAGATAGATATAGTCTGATATGGGGTTGTGTCACAAGCACACACAAACACACACACAAGCAAATAGCCAGTGGCTGATGTTTGGTGCAGAGCCCCTGACTGCTTAAAATAACATTGAGGCACAGGTGTTGAGGAATGCAAGGGATTCAGAACTGTGTCAGATGGTGCTGACTTTTGCTTACAGCGCTGTGCAAATGTTGCAGATGTCCACAAAGATAGATAACGTGAAGACAAAGAGACCATTAGATTGCCTCCTGATACGGAGTCATTATGTGTTGGGGGGCTGGTCTGTTTAATTCTGAAGAAACATAAATGCGAGCCATGAGCAATAGCTGTTTCACGATGGACACATTGACCGAACAACATTCACATGCCTGTCTTTCAGTCCTCCTACTCAGCATCAACAGATCACAAAGGTTACAGAGGAGGAGATAATCATCCTCATTTTTTTGTCCAGAGGTTGTTTAAGGGAGTATTCTTGTTTTAGTCTGCCGGCTATTAGGCTACTAATGAGATAGTGTTTGGCTAATTAATTGGATGCACACTATCCGTGTTGATGTGCCAGTCCCACACCAACAACCTACAGCCTTCAGAATGGCAAGGGGGAACGGGTGGAGAGGGAGTAAGAGTGATTGAGTGCTGGGGATTTAGTGTCCATAGGGCTTGTTTATTTATCCGTGCTGTGATGCATGCCCAGATGTTGTTATTTGGGGATGAATGAGGCTTTGTTTTAGTCCAGCGTGGAGACTCAAAGTGCTATACCGCTCTCTCCAGCTGCCGCTCGAAAACCCACAAGATACGTCTGACAGATTAATTCTCTATGCTTCAAATCTGCTGTTGGTTTTCTCTCTGACTCTTTCACCCTCCACTACATACATACATACACCAATCCATCAATGTATATACCTAGACACATAATGATATACAGGATTATAAACATAGCCTTTATTCATAAAGATTTGCCTCACACCAGGAGCCAATATAATGCAAATAGCTTGGGGAAATGTGTGAGTGGTATGGTGGTTGGCGTCCAACAAGCCACAGAAGTATAGCTCCATATAGCTTTGCAGCAAATTTGAAAACAGGTCCTGTGATCTACAGTAAAGGCTATCTGGGGTTGGATAGATATGATACTGAACAGAGCAGAACAGAGCAACACGCTGGATGCATCCTCGGGAGAATAGTAGTCTGGCTGATGGATCCTTTCTAGTGCTCCCTTTGAGGCCAGGCAGCAGCTTCTCATGAGAGGAGATCAAGGGCAGGAGTGAGTCAAAATAGAAAGAGAAGACAAAGCTTGAGAATGGAAGTGAAGGGTGGTCAGAAAGATAGAAAAGAGGAGTGAGTAAGTTGGATGAGAAGAAAAAAAATAGCGAAGGTGAGTTGAGCAAAAACAAAAACACAAAGTCTGTCAGAAAATGACTATCATTTACATAATTTACGTGATCACTGATATTATTGGCTTAGACTCTGCTTAAAACTATTCTCAGATCAATTTGTAATTCAAATATTCAAGCAAAGGTACTCTTTATTTGACCCGATATTTAAAAGTACTCTTTACAGAGTGATGTGTGAGGAGCCACATGGGCAACTGATATGTGTGTGATGTGTGGTGGAAATGAAACTCAAGAGATGTTATTAGCATTTAGCATTCTTTTCACCAGTCAAAAGACATGTTACTTTATTTCTTTAACAAATGTGCACAGGGAAATGTACACTTCATACTGTACATATATCTATATAAATCTATGCTGTATTTATCTCCTGAAAGCTTCTATCTCTCTGAAAATTTTACACACATATTTAAAATATTCATTATTCAGTAGTGTGCGAAAGCATCACCAGCAGCAGTTACAGCTTCAAGTTTTCTTGGCTATGCTTCTACCACTTAATATTTTGTGCCCTGTCATTTATTTGTGTCTTGTCCCATGTAATATTTGTTCTGTACATTTGGGTTGCAGGATTGGAATCATTATATACGATTTGGAAAGCTTAAAATTCTAAAGTAGTAATTGTACCATACAGTAGCCCAGTGTGTTGCCTAAATAGCCTACAGCGTTTTAAAACTGCATGTGGCCTGACAGCCCAAGCTACCAAATGACACTCACAATGTTTTATCTTTTGATCAAAATTCATCAGATCATTTGGCAAAATTATAATCACATGAAACACAATGAATTTTTTAATTCGTCCGTCTATTTAATCTATTTTACAGTTGTTACTCTTTAATATGATGTAGTGTAGGAGGAGCAAAATAAAGCTGCCTTTGACATTTGGAGTATATGCACCTTGTTTTGTGAGCATTGATCCCCCTTTTACTGATTATTAATGATTTAATTTTCATTTGGAGATTCACATTCATAGCCACTGTGTTGCAGTAAGGACCCAATCTGGTTTAGGTTTTGTTTTGGTGGAAAGGGGCTATTACATTAAGTAATCCAATACATAGTTCCACTGCTTTCTTCCCATTTACACCCAATGTTCTCTTCACACAGTATTTCCCTCAAAACTCCACTGTGCCACTCTAGGGGTTAACTTCACATTCACTATAAGTGGAATATTATATCAAAGTTGTTGAAATTTAGCAAAGTAAGATTAAAAATTAAAAAGTTGTTTTAAGAGTCAATTTATTTCTTTCTAACCCATTTAAAAGCTAACTTGATGTTTCCTCCATGTGGACTGATTATTCATATATAGTGTTGTTGTTATTTTGTAGCTCCAAAACAGACTCCCACATTCCTTTTACAACTAAGTGACAACAAGGCTACACTATATTCTCAAAAGAATAGCATGCAGTAGCTGATTTAAAGTTAACTTAAAAGATTCTGGACTTACACAAAGTAAGGGTGCTAGTAAATATGTTATGGACCATGTACTTTGACTTCTCCAGTGCATTCAAAACCATCTGGCCTCTCAAGCTTTGGATGAAACGGTTCTCAGGGATCAGATACTAAAGACTGGCCACAGAATCTGCAGAGCACTGTGTCAGACATGCAGCAGAGTAACAGCACAGGGGTGTTCCAAAAGACTGACCTCTCCTGCTCATCATCTACTGTACACCACAAATTTCATTTGCAGTTCTGGGTCTTGCCACCTTAATAAGTTGCCTTTTATACTGCAGCAGTTTCCAGTATTTCGGTTTGATTCTATTCCACACAGTCCATTTGTATAGTGCACACTTTTTAATATCTCTGGAGAAATGAGTGTCGTGGATCTAGTGTAGCAGAAAGTTTGGAAAGGATTTGGACAGAGTCTCTTTATCTCCCTCATGAACACAGTAAATACTAAAGTTCACGTAAAAAATGTTTCTGAAATGGAGGTAAACTATATATTCTATATTCTGTCAGTTAGGGGAGACAAGAACACCGTTCTTTGTGGTTTTGTGCTAAAAGAAAAGGTGCAGAATATAAGCACAATTAACAAACTAGTAAAAAACTGCTGCCTGACCTGGAGGCATCAGCAAAGGTGATGATGAGGACTAAACTAAATTCCATTGTAGAAAACACTGTCCACCCCCTCTGTGGTGAGATGAAGCTATGGAGCATGTTCACCCCTCGCTTCAGCAGCCACACTTGTGCCTACAGCCATTAAATTGTACAATGCTTTGTGACCAAGCAACCCAAATTCAAGTCAACTAAGAGGGAACTTAGGCAAGGCGTCTGTTACTGCATTGCAGAAACTAAACAAACCACCATGGACTGCTCACTACATTTGTATCCTCCAGAATCCAAAACATTTTTGGCCTTTTGTTGTAGTGTTTTCTTCCGGACATATTTCTGCATATTCCCACAGATTCTCTGCATGAGTTGACACATATTGTGATTTCACTGTAGCTGTGCTACCTTGCTCACGTTTAGATAATACAATGGTTTTGTGAACAGAAAATAATGCACGTTTTTTTTGCATACTGCCATTTTTCTATGTATGGTGACTCTGCCCTGGAGCTTTTTTAAAAGGGACAGTGAGGAATACAAATCACCAGTGTATACATTTAATGTATAGGTGTATTGTTGTTTACAACACCAGTCTACAGACAGTAGAGTAGCACTTTTCAGTGCATACATTGTAAATGGCCTTCTGTTTACTTACCATACACTTTAGGTGTAAATTATTATTAACTGATTGTTACTTGATGTAAGAAAACACAAAACTTCTTTGTTTTAATTTTAAAAGTGGAGGAGAATGATTTAAGTCGACTTGTCTCAGAGATTGTTTTGACAGCACTGCCATGTTTGATAGAAGTAAGACATCTGACATCCACATCTTCAGTGTGATGTGTGCTGCCATTATCATGTTATCATCATCCATTCTTCTATCCATCCTTTCACTCATCTGTCCAACCCTTGCACTGTCCATCTATTTAACCATCCATGTATGATGCAAATGAGTCGTCCATTATGTCTATATATAATTCATATGGAACTTAAGTGCAGTATACCAAACAAAATATTGGTAATTAGTTAATGGAAAGAGTTTTGTAAATTTTATAACATGATCTTACATATAGTGATGATGATTTTACATGTTGGCCTCATGTTTGAAAAGGACATCCAAATAAAAATATTTTTCATAGACATCATCCAGCATTCTGACTAATAAAGTCTGAAAGGGGCTGTTGAGTTTTTTTCTTTATATACAGCAGTAAGACTTGCCAGTCTATCTAACTGATTCCTTGAGTTCGAATCAGTCAGAATTTATGAAATGATCATAGATTTTTTATTAAAATATAATGATGAACAGTGGTGTAGGCATTTTATTTCTGTTTGTAATTCACATTTGTCTTCCATGTGTTTGTGTGGCAAAGTAAAAATGGCAATACAGATTTTCAAAACACATTTTAAATTGCTGTTTTACACAGCTCAGTGCAAGTGCTCAGTCCCCATGACAACAATAGCCATGTAAAAATGATTTCTTCTCCCTCTCTAATCTTCCACTGCATTAGTCTCAGCCACTGACCTTGTAATCTAATTTCTGTTCTAAGTCAGTGACTATGCCTGCTCATCTCAACAGTGGATCGAATACATTTCTGGTCAAAAACCCTTAGTATAACTGATCATAACAATGAGACGGATTTGTGATAACTGATTCAGTTTTTACACTTGCCCCTTTTTATTTTTCTGTTCACAAAAACAAAGGCAATTATACAACGTATATTATTCTTTTCTTATACGCCAATGGATAAGTGAGGTATTGGAGAAAATGCAAATTTTGATCTGTAGCTACATTAATTCATCTTCTGGGGATCATGAATATCAATGCCAAATTTCAAAAGTCTACATATCCTTGCCTAGAGCAAACCCACATACACACAGTTAAACAACACAGACAACAGTCTCTAGTAGTCTCTATGTTGACATTTGAGATGTGAGGAATAGATTTCAAATTCAATACAAGAGGATAATCTTTTAATCATTGTGAGCTTGCTGTGGCTGTAATGGTGTAAGTAATTTACAGTAATGTTGACCTCGCATGACAGTAACACTGTACCATGACTGCAATTCACTTTTCCCTATAAATATAAGGCATCACTGGAGCCAACCATCTAAATTAGAGAAAATAATATCTGCAAGCATCACTGTTGCTCAGTGATTCGGTCCAATTGCTTCACGGTGTGTCACATTACACAGTGACTGCATGTTTTTATTTGTGATGAGGCAGGTTGTGGTATGCAGCGAGTATTGATTTTAATCTGGAAGGTATGAGAAGATAAATTGTAAATGATGGTTTGCTATAATATAATGTAGTGATATGATGAATACTTACTAGACTTTATTTAGGAAAATAATAATTATGTATTATTATTATAAATGTATTAAACCATTTTTAGGTTTTTTTTGTGTGTTTTTTTAAGAAGCTGTCAATTAAGAACTTCACCTCTAAATGTCAAATTTAATGAATAGTCTAACCTTTTTGTGTAAGGCATGTGGCATCCTTGCCACCTTTTTCTCATTCCATTCATTTCAACTTTTTCTGCATTAGCAAAGTACATGTTTGGGTAAATCTAGTGCCAGATTTTTTTTATAGTTATATATAGTTTTTTATAATCATATCAGGCTGAATATTAATATTTAAAATATTTGCAAAATCTTCATATTGAGCAAAGTGTTTACTGTCAATGTTTTATACTGTTTATTCCTAAAATGTGGTAGTTAACAGTAAGCCTAACAGTATGGTCAAGTCTAGGAAACTAAAACCATTTGGTAGAGGTTTGTATAACAGCTAAAACATTGGGGTTGTGGCGACTAAAGTATGGTTAAGGAAAGGCAACCAAAACCACCCAAAAATAGGTTATGGTCATAGTTAAATTGTACAAATATCAACATTGACTTCCAGTATGACTTGGGACACAAAAGTGAGTCTTTACTGTCACAAGCAAACACTTGGTACCCACAACCTCTATAGCCTCACTTTTCCCTGTGATACTGTGTTGCTTTCTGTATTGGCACTAAACGTTGCCAATAAAGTGCCAAAAACACACTAAATTTCTATTGCAAATTAGTTGCGTATAAACATAATTTGGAGGAGACAGGGTTTAGCCTTGTGGTTTACCACAATACATGTTGGGCATATTATAGATTATGGTTTTCTTTTTAATGGCCCTGCACAAATATTGCACCGCAGTAACACTAATGCCCTCTCAAACCATAAAAGGATGTACATGATGCCTTGTAAATCCGCTGTTTGCTATAAAGATTTGCTATAAAGATTAAGCCTAATACACATTCATTTACACATATTAATTTATTTCTGTTGCAGTTAAAATGGGCAATATTTCAGCAGCCACTATGCCTTTTTTGTGTTATTTTTCATTCTTTTCAGGTAGTTAAATGGTAATATTTATTCCCTGTAATATATGATACAAGTAATTCATTACCACTAAAAGGATGTAGGTAGCAATGCAACAGTTTTTTATTATTTTTGCAATCACTTGTTGTCGATGTTTCTTGTAAATTTTTTAATAAATGCATCTTGTTGTCCCCACGCCCTCCTTCTGGAGTCATTCAACAGAGCTCAACAAAGACCGCAGACTCTGAATGAGCAACGCAGACAAGTAAATGGCCTGTAGCAGAAAGCAACAACAGCGTAACAGATATGGTGCTAGTTATTCATAAAATTATTTTGGAATATACTTTCCAGGCATGTGCTCTTCCAGTAAAGCCCCCACACACAGTGATAAGCATAATACATTAGCATAAAGAGGATAGGGACACAGCAGGTACAGTGGCTGCTTACTTGCAGAGGTATAACAAAAGGGTAATAGAAAAAATTAATGAGTGAGAGGTGAGAGAGAGAAAAGGAGTGGAAAGAGAAAAAAAAAGAGACAGATTCAGGTTCTACAGTGAAGTAGTAGCAGAGAGACATGCAATTCTCTGTGTTGATCATTACCTTGAGCCTGAAGGAATTTGATAATAAAACAGAACCTTGTTAATCCCCCGAGAGCTCTGTAATTGCAATGTTGAGGTACATCTCCTCTCTGTTAATAATTGTAATTTCGGAGCATGCTCTGCCTACATATACATTTATTCATAATTACCTGAGGGAAAGGAGAGTGCCGTGCTGTCTATTAAAAGTGCACTAAATTAAATGGATATAAGGTATGCTTGAAAAATTAGGGACAGTAATGTATTGATTTGGTACAAAAATGCAGCTTGTAAAATGGGAGTGAAAAGGGTTTTATTTGACTTTTTTTTTGAGGGATCCATTTTTCTCTGTGTTTCAAGGTCATCAATATCATACAGGGAATACACAGTACATACAATGCTTATTCTGTACTCTTTACATTATGTGTATTCAGTTTAAGTCATCTATGATTTAAATGGAATGGAAACTATTCTTGAATGCATGCCATCAACAGTTTACGGGTGCTTGCTTTTTGTCTCTCACAAGCTAAACATAAGCTCGCAGCTCAGCTACATCATGTCACATAGTTTGCAAGCATGTCTACCCGTTAAGAAAGCAAATGTGTCAAAATTTACAAGTTGTTCAGGCATTAAATTGGCAGTAAAGGAAAAGGTTTGCACCTCCTCTTCGATGCTGAGAGGCGACTGCCACGGCTACAGTGGTGTTAAGGTGTTAAAAGGAAATGGCAATTAGATATTTAAGGCCAAGGAAAGGAAAATAGTGTGTAGTGCAGAATATTTTCAGTTACGAAATGCACTAAATGTACATGGTATTGTTGAATTATAGGCTGTTTTGCCGAGTTCACATCATCATTGTTTTAAGATTTAAAAAATCCTTCTGTAATGGGTACTTTACACACACAGCTATATACAGATATAGGGAAATGCTAAATTTTCACTGATTTGATTGAAACAGATTTAATGAGGGAAATCAGTGAGCTATTATGCCTTTTACAGATGCATCTCATCACTGAAAAAAGTAGCACACTGAAAAATTTGTAACACAAATGTAGAAAGCAAGAACATAAAGGAAATGAAAAAATGATAATGGTAACATGAAATGTGAGTGATAGAAGGTTATATGCATAAATCTGATTTCTGAAATGGTGGGTGCACTGGGAGGAAGTGGAGGTCAGCGTCTGGCAGAGACCCCTGTTGGGTGCAGGTGGCGAATAACTTCTGTCAGCCAAGTAATTAAGTGTCCATCACATCTTTGCAGGAGGGCTGTGCAACTCAGAAACCTCTTCCAATCTCCATCTGTGAGAAGGGCTGGAGCTACAATATGGCGCCACATATGATCAGTATATCCATACCGACACTTAAAAATATGTGTTGGTAAAAACACATAAAAAAAATTATACTGTGTGTGATAATGTGAATGAATAAAGGAATAAAGGAAGGAACGTAAGAATAAGGGAAGACATGAATTATCATAGATCATTTCATAAACATTTTAGAAATGAAATCAAGACAAGCAAGTGAGAAAACTGATAAGTGGACTTTAAAAATAGCCCTTTTATCCCTAGGTTTCCAACTGCAATTAGTTAGTGATTACAGTGAGCCACAGCATGCACTGGCTCATGTGCTTGATTGATGTCACAACACTGTTTTCTTGGTTATTCCACAGGCTAAAAGCTGTGTGTCTTTTACTTTCAAGACTGTAGGACTCTGACACTGCCCTCACACAGAAGGATAATATTTACCTCTGTTAGGTTTTAGCTTAAAATCTGAAACTCCAGGTTTCTCAGGTTAAACTGTTTAAAAATATGACTTACTGGTGGACTGATTTATTAAAGTGCACTTTAATCTGAATGACAACCAAAGGGTAGTCTAATTTATGGTTTAAAATGTCAAAATGTGGGTGTCACTACATTATAGGTGTGCACAGTGTCACAACGTTGCTGTAGCTTAAATCTTTCCAAAACACTAACTACTGTATATGGAGAAAGAAGCCAGCATGAACTGTGATTTGTAAGGAGCTAGAGGTACACTCTATCAGTTTTAGCAACAGCCATGAACAACCTTCACATTTTCACCTTTTCGAGCAGAGGAATCAATCAAAAGCAATAATTACATGTGGTAATCATAAACATGGATTTAATTGATATGGTTTCTGACCTTTGATGGGGTTCCTGAAGGCAAAATGTCGAAAGGAAAAGAAAAACACATTACTATGTGAAGGTGATCTATTACAATTCAAACACTGGCTGCATCCCAAATGTAAGCTGTAAAATGTGCTTTCTGTTGCATGAAAAGCACATCTCATTCTAGGTTTAAAACGCTTTTACCATGATTGCCTTGTAACAACGAACCAGTGACAAACTCATGTGACATCTAGCTGCAATGTAGAACAGCATTTGACTGGGTAAGTGTCGATGTCTGTGGTTACTCTCATTCTTAATGTCGAAACATGTGTGAAACTAATTTGTTGTTTTTGAAGATGGCAGCAATTAATCTCTCAAATGACCTGGCTAGATTAAATGAGAAGAAAGAGAGGATGCTAGGAAAATAAATGCCAGCATTAGGGAAGAAATTACAAGATGACCTTACTGAACAATGATTTATGGATTCCCTAGTCAAGCAATTACAGCAGGTGATACCTTTGAAATTTCAAACCATGGAAATTAAATTTGCTCCTTTGCAAACTGTGCACTTGTCAAGGACATTTAAACTGTTACCTACATTGGGAGGCTCCTCTGCAGTCATCCCTCTTCCCTTGGAAAATCACTCAGCTTTCAGAGTGATAGAGCACATGGGGGGTGGACAAAATAATGAAAACATCTAACAATACATGAATATCAAGTGTCTAAAATGCAGAAGAGCTCAGGGACATGGATTTCAGGGGGGCTGGGAAAGTTATAATCACTTAAATACAATTGGAAGTAGTCAATACACCAACATTTGATACATTATTTGGACAAATTATGATTTGGCTTCAGCAATCACAACTAACACAAACAAACTGGTTGTGTTTTTTGTGATGATCACCATAAATGAAATAGATATTATGGGTTGTAGTCAGTGTGTATAAAAATATAGCCATCTGGATGAAAAGAAGATGAATTAATCACAACTCCCACTCATCACAATTTAGTTATTTTTTTTTTTTCTTCTTTGTTTTCAATTTCTGAGCTCTCCGAGTTTCATGCATCTTACACTGGGTTGTCTTTATGTGTTAAGATTCAATAGTTGAGAATCCTGTCAATAATACTGACAGATGGATACATGTATCTGAGTAATTTTTAAGGCTGTTTTGTAAGTAGTTGGCCTGAAATCTATATCTATCAATTGAGCTTTGACTTACAACCGCGCTTAAAGTCCCCCTGAACTCAAAAATGTGTTTTTCTTCTTGTTCCTATTGTTGAATGTTTGAGCTTCACAAACATGTGTATGTGGAGAGTTTGACACTAGAAGGCTGTTTTCACATTCATCTGCTGAGAGTGGAAAGTTTCTCTGTGCTCACTGAAAATCAGTTTTTAAGGGGCAGGTCTATGAGCATGATTTGTGACATCACAACTAGTTTGCAAGCCAGTATGCAACTTACAGAAGTGTGATGTCGAAACTTGAAGCCTCCAGTGCACAAACACTGGCAATTAACTTTACAGTGAAGTAGGAGACTTATTGTGTCAGTTAAACTTCAGAAATGAAATATATTTGCATATTCACAGATTCTGGAATTTTTAATGATCAAGAAGGAGTTGATGCCATTTTAGAGACTTTAACTTTTTTTTTCGATGGAAAAACCATATCAGACACACATTATTGTTCCAAACAGAATACTTTTTTATATGTCTTAATTCATATATGGCAACACATCCTCATAATAAATTGCAGTATAGGTCTAAAATTTAGCTAGCAAAAAACAACCTTTTAGTTATGTTTATGCCATCTAGCAGCCATAGTAAGAACAACCAGAGGACCTCCAGAACGACCTATAGGACTGTAATATGGATACCCATAGGACCATTTCCGAAACCGTTACAAATCACTGTTAGAAAATGCTGTGACGATGCTGTGGTTAAGGTCTGGTTAGGCTTAAGCACAAAAACCTTTGTTTTCATGGCAAAAGTAAACACCATGACGTTACAATTTTAAAAAAATGTCCCGACTCACAGTTGGAAACGGGAAGCAAACACTGTTCTCCTGCAGTAAAGTCCACTTTTTGCCATCTAACTACTAGCCATAAACCCAACCCAGCTCCTCGTAGTAAGGCAAAATAATCTTATCAAGTCACTTTATATTGACGTCACCTATTACCTTTTACTTTACCTATTACCTTCCCAAGGTAATAATTACTATGGCAGCTAGATGGCGTAAATGTTAATATAGGTTGTTTTTTTCTTCTGAATTTTAGACCTATATTGTAATTTTTCTTGTGAGGACGGGATGTATAAGGCGAGGATCTTTAAGTACAGTAGTTTTTCAATGGTTGGAACTGTCACAATGCACCATTGTCACATTTGACAAAATGTGAAAAGACCTTTTGAAAGTGTAAGCCACTTTTCATGTATTATTTCTGTTATTAAGACACTGAAATAACAGTAGAATTCATTGTGCTTTCAGTGTATGCCGCCCTTTTCCCTTTCACTTGTTTCAATAAAGTGGAAAGATCATAAAAACCTTGCTATTTTGAATGCTGTTTGGAAGAAACAAATCAATCAAACTAATCTCAAGGATTATGTTCTTTCATTGGCTCTCTGAGGGAGTGATGATAAGAGAATATTTTTTATTATGCTGCCTTGTGTAAATGCTAAGCATTGAGGTGCTCATAAATCCCTACATCTGTGCCTACCATCATGACTCTCCCCTGGCACTCCTGTTGTAATGGCTTTTTCCAGCATGAAACTGCAGAACATGGAACATGAGGATGAAAGAAGAATTGCACAACACTCGACTAAGGTCGATTTGGAGTACATGTTTCAACCCCACTGAATGCTACCAAAACATGAAATTACTAGGCATATGAATATGGGTTTCCATTACTAAAGAAGAACCTAATATTGAGCTGAGAAGGTTAAAGAAATCACACACATTGACATAATAAGGACTCTAAATGATGAACGTTTCACATTTTTTGTTCTGTCACACTGATCATATTTGCAAAGCTTGTCCTTTAACCACTTTCATTCAAATTGACAGCTGGCAGGAAGAAGTGTTGATCTACAAAATAACATTTTAGCGCATGAAGGTATTTAATTTCAACCTACTTCCCTTACATGATCTTCTAATTAACAGAAAATGAACCAAACAAACAACCAAACAATCAAAATAAATAAATAAATAAATAAATAAATAAATAAGGTATTATGAAAGCAGCTGTTTTGCACCTGTTTTGCACCACCAGTTGGGTAATTATTACAAATGTGCTGCTGTAAAAAATACCACATTACCATTTAAAGGACCACGATTTAAGGGGATCTATTAGCAGAAAAGGAATATAATATTCATAATTATGTTTAAATTAGTGTATAATCACTGGAAAATAATAATCGTTGTGTTTTTGTTACCTTAGAATGAGCCCTTTGCCCATAGGGAGCAGGTCCTCTTCTACAGAGCCCTCCATGTTGTACCGCCATGTTTCTACATGGAGTGGGTTTTTGAAGTTTTTTGCAAGTTTTGTGGCCACTGGAGGTTCTCCTACCCACTTAGAAGGGAAGAGAGAGGACGAGGGGTATTCATTTGGTTGCAATCTGCAACCTTAAAGCTAGATGCCACTAAATTCTACACACTGGTCCTTTAATGCTTGGTTGTATATTTTTTTGGCAATGATGTAAAAATGCTAGGAAGCTGTGTTTGCAGTAGTATGAGCTTCACTCTTATTAAAATAAATCATGGTGACATTGCTGCCCTTTAAAAATATTAATTCACATAGATTGTAAAGTCCTACATATTTAAATTAATATAAATTTAATATTTTTTACATTTAACTTATTATTTTATAGTTTTCTCAATTACAGTTATGTCAGTGGTGTAACTAGATCTTGGTAGATGTTGCTACTGTAGCGTAGCAGTACCCAAGTTACAGTGCAACATGTTTTTTGTCTGAGCCTTCCTAATTGCATATAAAAGCTGGCATTATCTGCCTTGTTATATTTTAATGGTATACAATATTGCATTTATATACAAGTACTTATATCAGACACAGAATGTTAACATGGGAAATTTGGTTGCATATTTGCACTGAACGGACAATGACTGATAATATCTTTTTCAACCAATTGTGTATATTTTATAGATACAGGTACTATTACATATTGTTAAGATTCTGTCTCAAAGGTTATAAAAATTGGGATAAATTGAATAACAATATTGGTCATAAATTGTAAGGAGTAAGATTGTATAGAACAATATTTGATTTACTTCTCTTGCTATTTTCTTCATCGCATAAAGCTTCTCTATTTCCTTAATGATCTCTATTGTTTAAGGTGCACCTTATAAAACTGCAAAAAATGACAATATTGTTATGTTGGCAAAATAAATGACAGTAAGAAAGCATTCAGCAGTTGAAGTAGCGAGGAATAGCTAGTAAATTGTAAATGGCACTCTGTCAAAACCCATTTCTCCTATAGTCCTCTCAGTCAGTGGACATTTGATGAGTAGCTTTGTCTGTTCCCCTCTCAATGTCAAAAAATCAGCAGGCACTCTGACTCTCTGATGGGGTCAAAGACCTCTGCTGCTGTGAGAGTGTGACCATGTTGAGTCGAGGACACGCTCTGTCATCACCCTTAGACACACAGACACGCATTTCCTGGGACACAAATGAAACGACAGTGACTAGTGCATTAAAAAATAAAATAAATGAAATGTACACGAGATAGTAATATTTAGTTAGCAGCCAGACATGAGGTGTCCTTGCAGTGTTTGTCTGCGGTTGTTATTTTTATCCGACATTTAAATCCTGTGACATATTAAATAGTGCAAATTGGAATACACTGACAAAAGAGTGAATATGAAAGGAAAGACATGTATAGGGTATGAGCAGAAATAGTGCCAGCGGCCTCATCATTTCATTTCCTTTAACCCATCTATAAATGGCATGCATTTTAATCCTTTTAATTATGGATCCTTGCTACAATTACCTCAAATTAAATTACTTTGCAAACCTCAGAAGGATACATAGCTAACTGAGAAGAAGAGGATCATTCTGTCAGGGATTTAACCTCAGTTTCTCTGTGACACATTGAGCTATCACCCCACCTCCTAAATCCAACTCCATATGGAACTGAAATATTGAGAATGCCTAAAAGCCCATACTGTACCCATTCTAGAACCCAATCAGCCCTCAAACTCCTCCAAATCCCTTCTTTCCCAGTCCTACTCTATTCACGGGGCTATAGAGATTACAGAGAAGAACCCTGCCTGGCAGGCATGCCACACTTAAATAATCTCTGGGTGAAATCCCAGTGTTAATGTGGGGTTTCTGGATCATGGCACTGCAGTGTGTTGCGGCGCTCTGTGGCACGCTGGTCGCAGATGACGGGCATGCACCAGGAGGCAGAGGATGCACAGAGAGAGGGGTGGAAGATTAGGATGAAAGGAGGGAGAGGAAGAAGTGCGATGAGAAGAGAGAGTGAGAGAGAGGAGGAAATAGAGGATGGGAAGGGAGTAAAGAAAGAGAATACAACAATGTGGCATGCAGCAGTAGAGCAGATGAAAAGAAGAGGCAGGGGAGACATAGAGGGAATAGACAGGATGAGAGAGATAGCACTGTGGAGGCGAGATAGTCCCCCGAGTGGGCCACAAGAAGCTTGCCAAGGTCTAAATGACATTACTCTGCATGTTATATACTTCATGGCCTTGGGTGGGTGTCCCGTGTGCCAAGAGATGCATAAAATCCTGACTGCTATTCTTACCCTTCACTACAGCTGACCCATAAACACACTCATCTCACACTTGGAGCGTGGCATCAAACCAAGTATGCTCAATGTGGAAAATGAATTAATTACTTGATGTTTCAATTGCAGCGCAATAATTGCTTTAGTCCTCAGGATAACCAAGAAAGTGAGAAGATAACATATGCCAGTGAAGACGACAGCATAATGACAGGATTAGTGTAGGTCTTAAAGACTTCATCTTTCACAGATACACATGGAAGGGGAGGTGTTGGTGGTGGTGGTGGTGTAGGGGGGGGGACAGAGGCAGAAAGACAGAGGAGAGAGAGAGAGGAATACTTCTGAGGGAAGGAGATACTCGTCTTTACCAACAGTGCACTGGCAAATAATTGTACTATATGTGTAGGAGTGCTCTTTTTGCATGCATGTCTCATCAAATATCTGTGTGTGGTCCTGAATACTACACATTAATATAATAATCAAAAGAATAACACTCCTTAAGCTCTGCACTCCGCCTCTGCCAACCACTCTCTTGGTGGGAACCTTGTCATTACTTCATCACCTGGCCTTGATTCTTCTCCCTCTCGCCTCTCCAGTGGAATGAACTTCCCACTCAAGTCAGGACAGCACAGTTAGTCATCAAGAGCAAAAACCAGTCTGTTCAAAAGATACTTCACATCCATCCTTTGCCCCCTGAATGACACATGACTGAGTGAGATCCTCCTCCTCAACCTGCCTACAGGTACTCTCAAAACATTAAAGCAGAAAGAAAAAAGCCATCTTCTTCTATAACACGTACACATTGTAGATTCTCATGAATATTTCGAGTCAACATAGCCAGGGCATTATGGTTCTGACCTATGCACTGCGTGATACAAATGGTGCTTGAAATATTTGTGATTCAGACTCTGGAAGCTTATTGCCTAAAATGTAACTAAAAAAAAAATGGCTGATATTTTTTTCCTTCTTCCAAATCAATCTGCGGTGAGGTACTAAAGTGCGTTTTACTATTGTGAACGGTGGGTCAAAGGTAGAACCGTTTGCGTCAGGATAAAAAGTGTCACGGGCAGAATGTCCTGACAAGCTGAAAGCAGTGGTAATTAAGAGTAAACAGTATAACATGAGGTTGTGTCAAGGCCTTTGACATTTGTAATTGCATTTATTTAAAGACTTGACCCCTTGGTCCCAGGAAAATTCATTAGAAGGTAAAGCAGCCTGAATATCCAACAATGAATGTCAAGAGTTTGAAAAGAACACAAGGTTTTGTGTGTTTTCATGAGGCAGAGGACTGTTGTGTGTGTGGGGAGGCAGTGGGGTGAGGGGAACAATCTGTACCAGTTAATTAGCACACACAAGGGGGCATCGGGAGAGCCCTGTCTAAATCCTCCCCTTCATCTCATGCCACCACAACAAGGCCTGCTAGATTAACCTGTGCGTATCATCATCTTAGCCAATGGGGCTGTCAATGCACAACAGCGCAGGACAGATTCTAATGAGGCAGGAGAATACACATTTAAAGGAGGATTATTAGCCTCTAACAGCAGTGGGGAAGCTTTATATGCTAAATTTCCATAACTCTAGAAACATTTTAAGATATACATGACAAGCACTTGACACCGGCCACTATTTTCCTGAGACAAAAGCACACAGCTTCATAAACACAGATATGTTTTTTTTTTTAATAATATAGTCTAACCTTAAATGTGAAATATATATACATTTAAATTTAGTCAAGAAAATGTAAAGCAGAATTAAGGACCTACTTGAGCTTATCTTGTGTCTATGCAGATTTCATGAGGTGTAATTTTTGAGTTACCGCACTGCTTCATAAATTCATGTCTGAATTATTTTTCAGTTTTAACTTGAGGGTATTATAACCTTTAAAAGTCAAGCTATAGCTCTATTCTCAAACCACATGACTCATGCGCTCACAGCCAAAGTTGTTCTTATGGTTTGCTGGATTAAGCTCGGCTGCATTATTTCAAATTACATTTTCACACAGAGATTCAGATAATTACTGTATTCTTATTTTTCTGGTCTTCTAATCTTTCAAATAACACTACCTTTTTTCTTGCATTTCTCTTTTTTCTCACAAGATCTCTAGGGGTGTCAAGGGTGTCTCTAGGATGCATGAGCTGAATTCACAGCTTTTTGTCTCCTTCATCTTTTTCCTTCATTCTATTTTGACCCAAGGCTCTATCTACTGTTCTTCATATAACAGGCTATACATCCAAACACTGCTGCCATTTCAGCCTTTAACTCAGCTCTAAGTCATTGGACATAGTTTGTGTTATAACGTGTTTTCATATTTCAACTCCTTTTTAAATATCAAAATGATACTAGGGTTTTGAAAAGAGGCATATGTTTCAAAAACTAATTCTATATATTTCCTTTTTTGAATGGAGACATTTATATTTTAGGGAATAAAAATGTTATTTTGCTGGAAACAAAGATATTTTATGTTTTTTTTTTTTTTACATTTTGAACTAGATTTAGATTGCTCCCAGACAACAGATACAGATGTTTGTTTTCAAGAAAAAACATGATTTTATAAGAATATTGTGGCAAACAGTGTGGAATGAGAGGCCAGAAGCAGCTGTCAATGGTGTCAACCCTTTACTGACATGCAATACAGGGGATACAACCTCAAAAATACAGTAGTAAAATACAGTTCTGACCATGTTCGGAACAGACATATTATAAACACTCACAAAATGTAATGTTTGCATTTTGGAACAGTTATAAAACAGCAATCTTAAACTACTCAGTCCAGTACTAGGCATGATTGGCCATCACTACAATATGTTAAGCTAATTAAGTGATTTGTTCTCAATTTAACATAATGTATTGTACTCATATTTTCAGAAAAAAGTATATTTTCTGAAATCTATGCTACATACGTTACACATACTGTTTTAAAAATCCCTGAAAAAATAAAGACCTTTCACTCTTACTGATTCTGACTGTTTTCCTGAACATGCTGACAAAAATCATTGGATACCATGACATGTCCAAATTGTGGGATACATTTAATTAAGTTCTTCATAATTTTGGCAGTATGACAAATTATGTTAGTATGATAATTATCACAATATGTCCCAGTTAAAATGAGCAGTTTGTTCATATTAGCTCTGGGGGATAAATTATATCTTATCTGTTTTCACTCTTCATTATAACACAATTGCACTAAAATGCAGCTCAAGTAGGCTACTTCTTGGCTTCAGCAGGGACTTTTGCGTGATGAACTTCACTTGTCATATCTACCTCTTTCTTAAGCTTTTGAGCTGAACCTGCATGAAACAATACTTAGATAATATACTCAGATAATAAAATGTATGGTTCCTCCTACTTCCACTAATGTTCCAACCCCGGAGGTAACCACAGCTTGGAATTTGTCATACATCATAGACTAAATGCATGAGAAACACATGAAAAGTCACCTCCTTTCATGATATTTCTAGCCCTCCTCTCTTGCTCCTTTGTTCAAAGTACTTCTCTTTAAAAGCATACATCATGCTGGGAAACGGCTCCACTTTTTTCAATAAAAGATAAAGACCATCTTATTACCTTCCCATTAAGAACATAACATTTTGTTAAATGGACTCCTATTTAAAACACTCCTTCGAGCTCTGAGCCAGATTCAATGAATCTCAGCCGCACTTTAATCAACTCTGGCTCTGCTGTTTCCACATAGCCTTTTCATGATTAAAAAGAATAAAAATTCATAGTATTTGATTATTCCGAGTCCTAATTCAAAGGAGAGCAAAAGTCCCCAAAGGGTAATCTTACATATATCTACATCCACGGTATGAAATATCAATATAATTTCCATTCTAGGGCAAGTGGAAGTGACACAGGTATCAGATTTAAAATAGCTCTGTCTTTCGCTCTGCTTTTCTCTCTCCCTCTCATTCTCAGCCCCCCCCCCCGACACACACACGCACAATACTAGCCTGGATGCTGAGAACCAATCGCATGCATTAAGTAATACAGCACACTGAGTGATGTGGAAAGAATTCACTGCACGTACATGCACACATGGGGTATGTGGGGGGCCTTTGAAGAGCTTGAATAATTTACAAGCCACTGTAAGATGCTGCATCAATTTAACACCATGCAGACCTCATTTGTGCAAACTAATAAAGTGATTTGTGAACTTTTTATATTCAAGACAAAAACACAAATTCCTCATGTACACAATGCGGAAGAGTTGACACTAGAGGTTACTTGGACCTAAAAGTCTACAACGCTTAGCTTATCAGCCCTGATCACGAAGACTGTGAATAACAGAGCTTTTGGCAGAAAAGGTTATGGATGCTGAAGACGTGCAAATGGCAAAAGTGCTACAGTACAAACAGCTGCGTGAGCTGTTCTGTCCCAGACAGCTCTTGTACCCCAGGGTAAGGTCACAGCGGCCCATTTTTAAGGGCCTCAACTCCAAGTGAGTCATATCAGGGCCCATCATCACGAGCATGTGACACTCCAGGCAGTTACTGGCAGCAATATTTTTTCTTCCTAGGATGGCTAAATCAAGACCCACACTCCTCTGCCTCTGATTGGCTTCCCTGATATTCTTACCCTAACCCTAACCAATCTCACTCCTCATGCCTAAACCTAATCAACCCAACTAATGAAGGCAACAAGTACTAGCCAATCAGAGGCAGAGTAAGGCAGGTCTTTGGCTTACTGGCAGTTGTCAATATTGATGAGTGCCTGTCATTTACTCTGTCAATTTCAACCCTGTCCAATCTCTGTCCTCTTTGCCTGGATCAACAAAATGTCTATGTGATATCTGGGGTTCTATAGCTCATATGGCTTCAATTAGAACGCTGTGATCTTAACTAGGTTTGAGCAGTATCACAGTATTATGGTATACCAGGGTATTTAGAAAAAACAAAGGTATGATTTTCAATACCATCAAAAATACAGACTCTGAGTAAACCTAGAGTACACCTGGAGTTTACGAGCAGCACTTGAAGGCAGCATGAAATCCCCCATCTGACCACAATGTTGGTTGAAAGAGTAGCACTGTTCTCATTTCTGCTTGGTGACTCCGCAGGGAGTGATCACCAGAGCTCAGCTTTTACGTTTTTTTCTTTTTTGTTTGTTTGTTTTTAACACAAATACCATCATATACCGTATATCCTATTGAAATGTCAGGAAAGTATGAAGGTATGAAAAAATACCGTTCAAGCCTAATCTTAACAGTACAGTAAGAAAGTGCAGTCATATTAACGAATTAAAGGTGATAAAGGATATATTTGAAGTAATGATTCAATGTGTTGCTACCTTAAAGACTTCTCATATAATTTAAAGTTGTGCTCTTAAACTGATTTGCAGATAAAATGTGAGGATGACATCCTTTTTGTTCCAATAATTTAGCAATATGCTCAACTCTGCTTTCATGACATGAAATTTGTCCTAAAAACTAGATTTACGATACAATATGTCATCTTCTTTGCACCATACTGTATTACTATTTCTACTTTATAGTTTCTGTTGCTGTTTTTAAAGAGCAGCAATCTTTAAGCAAACATCTGCCACATTTACGCACCACGAGTTGGGATGCTATCCAAGGCACATATGGCCCCCCTGATAGGGTAGGTTTACTCTTTGTCTGTTCTGTAAACCCATCTGCTGCTGTTGTTGTTACATCATGTCTTTCTGTACACTTAGACTTCATTTCCTCTCCAAGCAGCCATTTTGTTAGAACAAAGAATCAGTATTGTAGATATTAAAGACAGGAATGTTTTGGGGGTTTTTTTAGCGAAGAATGGAAATTCAAAAGATATTTAGGTATTCATTCAGAAATTACACTTTTGCATTAATTCTCAACTCAAATCATTAATCAGTTAATGTACAAAATAACTACAATAAGGATCATTTCACCTAAAAAGAAAAGAATACAAATGGAACTGTCTGTACATGTGCATATCTTTAATGATCTAAAATGAAATGCTTTGCTGTGCTCCCGGTGTGCTGATTTACAGAGAATTTACAAAGTATAACAAAGTCTAAATTGCAGCATCAACATCAGATGCCAACTTCTTCTGAAAAATGACAGGTACACAGTGAAGAATCACTCTTTTAACTGCTGTTGGATGCCAAATTTCAAAGCTATTTTTGAACAGTCTAAATCTGACCCACGTATCGTTTAGCATGCATTGCAGCCATCATCCACTGCAGCAAATAATAGCAGGCATCAAACGAGAGAGATCATGTGCTTCCATTCATTATATGATATTTGCATGCTGTGTGACACTACATTACTTCCAAATTAGTTTCAAAATTAAAATATGCAAATTAGTATCCACATCATGTCTGACGCCATCAAAACCAGCTATGGTCATTAGTGCTCCTGACTTTTTCAGCTTTGTGGCAGAATTGTAAATAGCTTCTGTGTTGTATTTAACTTTCACACTTGCTTACTTACCCAAACATGAAACACCATGGTTAACTGTGTGAGCTTAGATCTGCATGACCTTTTTCTGCCATTCAGGATTGTGTATCTTAATAAACAGTGGGGGTCCATGGTATAGGCAACATTTGCCTATAGGGTGCCAGTGTGTTGAGGGCGTGCAGAGAAGGATAGCAAATCACTTGGAGGTTATGAGCAGCCAGTAAATACCCCCACCATACAAACACACACACACAGACCTCTCCAAAAGCTCTGCTATTTCTCATTAACTACAGAGTGCAAGTTCCATCAACATATTAATGTGATCAAGGTGACAGAGTATATTACTAGCTGAATTTTACCAATAACGCTATTGAAATGTGGTGTTTTGCAACATCAACAATACTGATGACCTGTTGGGCAGTGAGTTGCCTACAACATGTCGGGTTTAGTCTACCTGCAGCCATCACAAAGCAGCGAGAATAACAGGCTATGAAAATTGAGTGAAGCACTGTGTGCATTTTACGCATATGGCACAGCAGAAACAACTAAATTAATTATTCAAATTTCCAGTTTTAACAGTAACTTTCCTCAACTGATTTTTATCTTCTTTTTTTTTACACATCAGACTGGTAAGATATCACACATTGATTCCAAGTTTAATATTGACATTTTTTGGAATATAGCAGCTCCCACAGGATGAATCTGCCCCATTAAAACTATTGGGGCATTTTTATTTTCACCAAGTTGAACCTTCTCTATCCTTCTATTTTCCTTCTGTCCAAGGTGATTTTTACATGGATTTTTCAATTTTGCTGCTTAAGCAATGTCTCATAGTATTTGCAGCAGTGGCATTATTTTGAACATGGAAGCATGTCTATACTGTATGTTCAACAACCAGTCTAATCATTACAGTATAACAACAAAATAAGGCAACAGATGTTTATATTATTTTGGGGCTGCTGTAGTATTGGGTTTTGGGACTTAACAGTGTTCCACAAACTTTTTTTCTCAAATAAGCTACACTACTGATTGAGAATTTGTCTAAGGCACCAAAACATCCAGGACTGATACTGTTAATAAAGAGGTTGCAACATGGTTGTTAGATAATATTCAGTATTCCGTGGTATCTCTCTATATAAAGCAAGGAATCTGTGTCTGTCTGTCTGTCTATATGTATGTATGTATGTCCTTCACATATCTTGAAAACTGTTCATCCAGTCTACGTCATACTTGGCAGATGCATTGCAGGGGACCCAAGAAAGTGCAGTGTTGAGTGTGAAATTGTTTGGAGGAGCAGATCTAGAGAAATATATAAAAATACCTTATAAACAACATCGCATCTGTTTCTTCTTCTGCATGTGGAGTCAACGAGCGCCACTCTTCCATTGCAATCCACATTGTGGTCTGAGGTGAGATTATATCCGTATTGTCAATGACTTAAAAAATGTAAGAGTCTTAAGCTCTACTATTGAAGTGCAGTGTTGAATTTGGTGCAATTTGGACACACAACATGTTTAATATTAATAAATTTTGTATAAACAAGCGAACAGTAACCTGCTCAGCTCCGTGTCTGGTGCAGCGGGGCCAGTGAAGGCCTTAAACTGCTTCAACGGTTCAACCTCAGTTTAGTCAGGCACTGCACCAGTTCAAACCAACAACCCAAACATTCGCCTGATATTGCTTGACAATATCTCTGCACATCCGACTCTTGGTTTCAGCATTATATACATTTTACATTTATACACATTTTATTGTTATCATATTGATAATATGAAATATGAATAACCAACATTAAATATGCAAGGCGCAAAAGTGAGCAAAAATATTCCAATTCACAAAAATATTGATTATATGAAAAATAAAATATTAGGCATGTATTTTTATCAGTGTCAAATATTTGGACTCTTAACCAAGTCCTTTCATACTGAATATCTGCCAATACAGAGTCAGATCTAATATTTATTTCTCTTTCATTTTCATTATTTTTTTCTGTATAATAAAGCTTTTAGTGGAGTGCACACTCCACTAAAATTATTGAAGCAATAAGTAGGATGGCTGAAAAAATACAGCCTGCATCACAGTCTTTCTTTAATGGTTTTTTACTGTATACTATACTGTTTTGTATAGCGTCTCATAGTGTATAGAATGTATTGTATAATATCCATGGAAAAAACAATGTCAGTGTGAATCTGTTGTTGCAAGATTTAGACATCCTTTCTTCACCATCAGCATGAGCAAAATACAAAAGTTCAAATGCAATTGTCAACCAACAGCAGTACTTTAAAGGCATGAAATAGAGGCAAGCTAACCAGTTTTTTTCTTCTCTTACATTGCTTGCAGACATATCATTAACTGAAGCTGCTGGATGCTGTGTGCTCTGCGGTTCACTCACTCACAACACTGTGTGTAAGGAGATGCTCCAGTGTTTTAACTGAGCTCAATCGAAGGTTTTTGACAGCTGCAGGACCCCAGAGCGAGCAAACAAAGGGTTGGGAACAATAGACTAGGATATATATACGGAGCCCATACAGTCCAATCCAATACCAAATACCAGTTGGAAGCAAACACCTCTTTCCAATTTGCTTACACATCTGTAGATGACACCTACATTTGTCTACATTGAATGACCAAGTGTGGGACAATTAGAATATTGAGATATTTACCAGTTGTGTCATCTCTTAATCACATACACTTCAAATAGTTATGCCAGATGATAGATAAGATAGACTATTTTTTAGGCTGCATTACCCTGTATTTGGATAAGGTCTCACACTAACCAGGATGCTGTTTTGAGTGTTTTGCCACTCATTAACAATAACACCAAAAGTCATCCTTTATTAAACATGGCAGATCTCGAAACTTTTGTGCATGCATGTGTACAGTGATGGTGATAATAATGACCAGGTTGGCCTTGGTGCCTTGCACCTGGTCTGAGTGTTTCCTCTGAGTCCTTGCATTCTGTTTATTTTTCATTTTGTTATTAATTTTTCATTTTTAATGTTGTGTTTCATTAGTTGCTTTTATAATGAAGGAATTGTGAAGCCCTGTGAGCCCAGCTTGTTTGTGTAGCCTCAGCTCCGATTAAGGACTATTCAAATAAACCCTTTACTTTGTATGGGTGTGTGGGAGTACACGAGTGAGTGAGTGACATAAGAAGTTCTGAGTAAACACGGAGCACTTGGCTGTTGTTCAGTGGCTTTACGGTTGTATGCTCTCTCTGTCCTGCATTTGCTTTATTTTTGGCACTATTAGGTTGTGAAGTAAGAATTGTACCTGTAGTGGGTCTATAGTCTTAATACATTAATAGGATGTAAAGTGTTTTTTAAATATTATTTTGTCTGAAAAACTGTTTATAAGATAGCATATGTGGCCCTGCTTTCTGAAGTCTAATTAAAGGCACTATGCTAGTATATACAATAACGACACTCTGCGGCCAGGCTTCACTCCCTAGATTCTTCTTGCTAGCGCCTGGAGGTTGTCATCAAGTTTTCACTCACCTGCTCTGTCTGAATGCTACACCACTATAGGTGCAGTCAGACTGAAATTTGCTGCCCATTCACTTCAATGAGTAGACTTACATGCACATTAAAATCCTGGGTTTAAATCTTATCCTAGTTTTGAGCATATTAAGGATATGGTGTTTACATGGAACAAAGAGAAACTTGATTATTCAGCTCCACGTTACATTTATTTCAGCATAATGATCATTGTGACATCATGCACCATCATATTTTTTGTAGGGAGTAGTACTAGTATGGGAGTTCTTTAGCTAGAATGGTTTCTCAAAACCAGAACAAGGGATGATCCTGAAACCAGAATATGATGTTCACATGTGCAACTCATAACTGGTATACTACAAAAACTTGATCATAACCAGGATACTAGTGTGCATGAATACACTCTCACTGAGGGTGGGGCCAAGACTTATTAGCTCCTGGTCACGCATTGATCTGAAATTATCTGACTGTACTTGTGAAAGGCTCTCCAGTGTCTAGCCAATTAGAGATATGGAGTAGGATCGACTCTTGCCAGGCCAGTTCTGACTGCCAGATTGTCATCTGACTAATCCAGTTGCTTCAGCCAGTCTCTCTGTCTACCTTGGCCTTCACTGTTTGTTTGGTTTTGTTACATTACAGTTCTTTTCCTGCACCACTAAAATTGCTCACAGCACATCCTCTAACTCCACTGATGTTGCATCCATATGTGTTTTCACTTTGGTTTGTGGATTCTTTAGCATCATTCTGCCTGTTTGCTGTTCCTTCAGCCAGGCTGTGATGGTATGGTTAATGTCCATATCTTAAGACTGACTTACATTAAATCCTCTGTGGAAATGAGCAGATATGTATTCATGATGTTTTATAAACACAGTGCTGTTGTAAATGTTGTAAATTGAGTGGAGTAAGAATAATTTCCACTTTACACTAAAAGTTCTCAGAGTTTGAATGCTCATATATCTTGTGTAGTTGATAAAGTTGATAAATCATGAAATTTAAAAAAAGGGGGAGTATCTGTACAACACCATTTCAAGGTCTCATATCTTTATATAAAATTCATGCTTTAAGGTTCCTTTGATAGTGTTTCCTTGACATGCTGTGGTGGAGGGAGAGTAAAAAACAAATTGTGCACTAAAAAACAGTATCTTTGGCAGATCTTTGACCACTTGATTAGTCTAACTCAGATTGCTGAAGCCTCAAACCAGCATGCATTCAAATAAATGTTGGAATACCTTTGTGTGTTGAATGGGTTAGGGTTAGGGTTAGAGATAACTGTGGATTTTGTACCCTATCACTTACACATACAGTACAAGGATGGATCTCTTAATGGTCAGTATGAACAGTAGGAATGATTAAAGACAGCAAAACCTGGTTCAATGTATACATGGGCACCTGACTATTGTTTTAAGACAAACTTGAAAAACTGTGAACCTATACTTTAAGATGACTAGACTACACAGCTGCATCCAATATGGCAATTTATACAACGCATCAGGTCATGCCCTTAACTGGAGCAGCATAATATCTGTATAATCCTCTTCAGCACAGAATAGCTGGTAGCTAATATGTGCTTCAATATATGGCACAAACATATGATATAGTGTATTGTTGATACTAATTTGCAATTCTCTGTATGTTTCATACATATACTTACAGATTTGTACACCAGTACTGTATGCTCTACGTAATAAATAAATTTTGATGGTGTGATTTCTTCCAGCATAAATCTATAATAATCTGACATCTCATGCAGGAAATAGGATTTTTTTTTACTAAAGGTTTGTAGAAAGATCTTCACAGGGAGATTGTTTTTCCCATCAAGTGTGTAAATTTCTGTCAGTGATGTTTTTATTTCCAACTTAAAGCCCTGCTTTGCTATTCTTTCCTCTTTTTTCAATCAAAATATTTCAACATGGGAACTAATATCAATCTGTTCATGACATAGCAACACTGATGGAAAAAATGCTACCAGTTCCCATGAACATAATATGAGGTACTTAAATCATGCCCTAGACATCAAGTAATGATGACGTATTTTCGCAAAGCTCCAGTGTGTACAGAGCCACAAAGCTGTTTTCCTGCTTAAGTTGCAGTTTGAAATGAATCTTTTGCTGTGAGGTGTGTACAACAGGTTAGTTAAATGTGCTTCAGATATTTTCTGTATTTAGCATTTATGCCTTTACTGCTTATTCACTTGAGAGAAACCTGAAGCCTGAGCCCCCTCATTTGCAAAACCATGAAATTTGCATCTCATCACTTTGAGCTTTGTGTCAGAGTGAGAGCAAACACGGAGCAAACAAATATCATTATGCAGCTAAGCACACATTCAGTGCAGTCACTACTGTGATCTCAAGTCAGGCTCCATGCCTGCTCAATGTTATCCCCTTTCTGTTACTTTTCCTGACATTCTTCGATTTTGAAAATCCATACAAATAAGTGCAAACAAAGGAAAACACACAGCAAAAAGATCTGACATCCTACTCACATTATACTGCAAAAGAAGAAAAAAAAAATACACATACACAGCTAAAAATGTAGCAATAGACAAATATTTTTTCCGGGCGATTCTGCAGTACAATTGAGTATGTGAGGACCCTGCAACATACCAACCAGCAACATTATCATTTCATCTTTTTGTATTTGTTCCCTCCCTCCCAGCAGGTTAACTGTCCCCAGACAATGAGCCTCTGCTCTGCTTCAGGGTCGACAGAGTAGGGGCACCAGACAGACAGACAGGCCTTGTATTCAGGCAGAGCCGAGAGGCCTGGCAAGTGTGTCCTGTTTGGCATTTAAAACACCTCCGCTCACTCCTATGTCGTGGGAGAAGTGACGGACCTGACAGGCTCAGTCTCTTGGGAGCCACTGGGCCTCTTTCCAATCTCCCTGGGTCAGTGCGGGGGTGAGACGCCAGTGAGGAGCTCCTGGCTAGAAACACTAATTATCATGGCTGCCTTGCATTTAGTAGTACTGTGTTCAGAACGAGGTAGTGTGCACCTCCTGGTCATGCTGTCAGATACCTCACAGGACTGGCTCTAATTGAGGAGATTGTAAAGCTATGGGTGTTTAGGTTCAGGCTGCCAAAGGCAACTCTCTGCATCACTGACTTATGTAAATAAATGGGGTAAACAAACAAATGTTTAATACCCCTCCCCCAATTTGCCACTACTGTTGATATTGTTTGTGTGAGATGTCATTAATGGTCCTCTTTTTAATTTGTGTGAAATTCTTTGATTGGTGACTCAGAGGAGTCATGTTACAGATCCAGCCTGGTGTGTAATACACTTGCTGATCCACTAGAGGACACCGTGTCAGTGTCACGCTTTGCCTCACCAAAGTGAGAAAAGTACACGTGTGCGACTCTCAAAGAGCCTGTCAAGTGGCGCAGTTCAGATGACAAATAAAGTGACAAATTTCCATTTTCGGAGGTGGCGGGTTGCGTGGCTGATTAGATCCTAACTTGCAAAAAGTGGATGTTGTTCATTTCCTACTTCCAACTGTGAGTGTCACGTTTCCAAGCGCAAGTCAGGACAGTTTTTTAAAATCTGTAACTACAATTGTGGTGTTTACTGTTGCCATGACGATGAAAGTTGCCTAACTTAAAGGAAATAGTAACTTCAACCCACACCATGTTTAAGTGATCATTTTAACCCAAACTATGATCTTTCCCTAAACCTAACCAAGTGGGTTCTGTGCCTAAACCTAAATTTCGTGACTATTTCACAAACTGCCTTTGCTCCCTGCTGATAATGCACCTTCATACATGCGTGTACTTTTCACGCCTTGGCGAGGCAAAACTTGACACAGACACTGTATCCTCTAGTGGATCGGCGGTTGTATTACACGCTTTGGTATGATACTGGGTTACACAGATCATGCACACACTGAAACAGCACTGCAGTGCTCTCACTACTGACACACACAGTAATGCCTCTGCCCAAACTCATGATAATTTAATAAATGCCTGAAGGCAGAGTTTGAGGCAGTGGACAAATATAAATATTAATTAACACACTAGGGACCCAAGTAATGTGTGAAAACTTCTCTGCTGCTGCCATATTAAAGGAAACTCTGGTCAGATTTTTAATGTGGTTTAGAATATGCATTAGAACTTCAAACATTAACTTCTAAAGTTAACATCTTCTCACTGATATTGAGGGTTTAAGTTGGAAATTAATGTAACTTGCAGCGTGTGCACCAAACTAAAAATCTGATGGTTTTCTTTGAGAAAGCAATGAGTTTTCTGACATACCATACAGTTGGAGTCATTGGCAACTTCCAAAAAAAAAAACCTACTAGACTACTTTAATTCGATTACATCTGAATAGCGTTACTTGTCAAAGTCAAAAATCTCTAATTAAACCATCTCAAAAAGAATAATGCGGTCAGAGAGCATCAACTGAAATGATCCACTAATCACCAGATCTGCCATTCTTTCCTCTGCTACACAATCCACAGCTCTTCTTACTAAAGACTCAGTGTTGGGATGCTGAGCATCAATATTGTGCCCCTGTGACAGGTTTGAGGACGATTTGGAGCTCTGCTCTCCCACACTGTCTGACTTAATAGTAAAACTAAGAGAGTGGGCAGTCTGTGACAGCTAGTGGTGAAAGAGGTGGGTTGCCTCTTGACATTTCCCATTTCCTTCTACCTTGACAGCAGCCTATGCTAGCCAACTAAACAACTGTCATTCCCACAGTGTTATTGCTTACAAATGTGTCAGAGTTAATATTAATACTGCAAGTAGTATGTAGAACTATAATACTGTATACTAGGGGTGGGCCCGAATACATACACGTTATTCGGCAAAGCACAAATAGTAGGGTTTTTTTATGAATATTTATTTCATACAAATATTATTAAAATTATTTGTTTTCAGGAATTAAAAAAAAACAAAAACATGTCTAATACCAGCATGCGGGTCGGTTACATTGCCATCTCAGTCTCTCTCCTCTGCTCCACTGTTACATCTATCAGCAGGTCTCAAGAAGAGGAGTCACATCCACCTGCTACATGATGCACATTTCCTTATTTGGACATCACTCCCAGAGTTGGGGGTGATCCCTAGAGATAAAGCTGAGCTACTGGGGAAGTGCTCTCAAAGGACTCTCCATAACCTGTTGTTCCCCTTCTCTTTTCCACAAAGTTAGGTTGTAGAAAATAGGCACTAAATGAAAAGTGCAAAGCTAGAGTCCCCAGGTCTATCTATCAGGTATAGGTCTATCTGCTCAGTTGCAATGTGCTAGGTTTTAGCTCAGTAGTCAGTGCAGTCATCTATGACCTCCTTCATAACCTTGCTTATTCATGAACACTTATTGTACCACTTTAATTTTCTACAATTAAAAGTGTAATAAAAACAAAAATAGATTTTTAAGCCTATTTCCACTTTTATTCGAATACAAATACAAATACAAATACAAATACAAATAATTTTGCTGCCTCAACAAATATAAATACAAATACAAATACTGGGCTCTCTGCATATTCCTACTGTATACTGTAGGCAGGGTATATTGTAGGAATAAACTGGGACTGTATAGATAATCTTCACAAATTGACTGGACACTATCTAGTTGACATGGTAGAATAATTATAATCTTCACATTCAAGAGAACTTCAACATCTCTCTCCCTTCCTCACACACATACACTAATACACACATACCTTATGCAGTAACAACACACTGTAAGCCCCAACTTAACTACCCAGGAGGATCAAGTTTCGATCCCATATTGCAACATCATGTAATGTTGCCAGTCTGCTGAAAGGCTAAGATGTACATTACAGGAATTTCTCAAGCGAATGAGCCAGGACTGAACAGGTGTACTAGCCTACACATTCAGCTTAGCTCTTCCACATGAAAATTAGAAAGTCAGACACACACAAGAAGCTCTCTGATCTTTGGTAAGGAGAGGTCTGAAGTGCCAGGTAGAGGGAAGACAGATGGGTATGAGTTTTCCTGCCAGCTGTCTGTACTGTCTTGCTCTGTACCGTCACAGTTTGGCACAGGCAGAGAAGAGGGTTCATGTTTTTTAAGGAATGTCTCATACAATGAAAGTTATGGCTACAAGCTGGCACAGGACACTCGTGGTTTAAATTGTCTGGTCAGCACTTTGACTCAAGCAAATCCACAGTGTAATAGTGACTGAATGATGGTTTTATGATTACAAATTGTTTTCATCCCAGTCAAAATATTATAAAGAAGGAAGATGATACATTTCAGAGAGATACCACTGTTTTATAGGTAAGAGCAAGAGGTCATGAGAGTAAAGGATGAAATCACTGGCAAGTGGCTTTAAATCAGAAAGGGTTAAAAAAAAATAATTCCACTATGACTTTAGTTAATTTAGACATGCCTCACAAGGGTACATATATAAGCATATGTTTTGATATGTCAATATTATAATAGACTATACAGACAATGCATGAACATATGCAACAAACTAAATACAATGTACGTTTTCTTACTGCCTTCATTGTTCAAATGAGGTGGCATTGTTTATTTAGGGATGGTATTGTAATTCTTGATGTTTGAAAGGAAATATAAATGAACACTCTCAAGTATACACTGTTTGTTAATGAGTTTATAATTTCACATACTGCATGTATAATGTACAAGGAATTATATAAATTATAACTTAGAATTGAGCAGTCCAGAATTTAAAAATATAATTTATTTAGTTTAGTTCTCTCTCATACTAAATAAATGAGCAGACATTTACATGTTAATCAATATTTTGACATTTAAAATGAATCCAAAACTCATTAGACCACTGTTTATTAGTACAATATTTTTAAGTGAAATGCTGACTTTTTGGAAGTAAAAAGTTTGAGTTCAGCCCCTTAAGGATTGCCCTCTGTAAATCATAGTGTAACTCTATTAAACACTTTATCTGGGTAATACTGTCTACCATGCAAAATTGCAGCTTGTAATGGAGGATAGATTAAATGGAATCACTCTCACCTAGTGGCAAATTCCACACCAGTAAGCAACAAATGGCTTGCCAAGCTCTGGGTGACATTTCCAGGGATTAGCTCATGATGTTGGGGTTGACGCAGGACCCAGTAGGAGGGACAGTAGCTGAGGATCATAACACCCCCCACCCTCCCATTCACACACAGACACACACAAATACTGTATAACATTTATTTATATAGCAGCCATATACTAAGTGCTTCACATTAAGTCAAATAAACAGAGAACACTAGAGTAATAAAACCTTGAAATTGAATCAGTTAATCCAATAAGCACAACCGAAAAGCACCAAACAAGAACATTTTAGGCCTTTATTGTAAAAATCAGGTTTAAAGATAAGTTTAAAAGCAGTTGCTGAGCTAGCAAAACCTTACCACATTTACACACATCTATTGTGCAGTGAGCAGAACATGTTAAACATAACTAGCCTGATGCAGAAAAGAACAGATGAAGATGTCAAAACCTTGCCTTTTCAGATGAGCGTGCAATGCATGCAATAACTCAGAAATATACTGGCTTTATTTTAAGTCTGCAACTGATTGCCTAGTATGTGTATATACATTCAAATGTGTCTGTATCTCAGGACACTGCCTCCTTGCTGTATGTTTAGCAAGGGCATTAAATTAATTTTGCATGTGTTTGATTTTCTGTTTTTCTTTTCTCATTTCTTCCTCCAGTCAAGATCTGACATGCATTTGATTGGTATGTAACTCATCCTCTTTCTGATGTTGATATTTTGCCTTAAGTGCAGCAGTGTGAAATGAGAGAAGAGGAAAAAATGGGAATGATGCAAGGAAATGAGTAAAAAAATTACATGGAAAAGAAAAAAGCAAAAAACAAAACAACAGCTGCTGACAGAGACTTGGTCTGAGGGGTGATGAATGAAGATAGTTTATATGAAGCAGAGGGAAAAGGCAGGTAAGTGAAAAAGAAGCAACGGATGTGCGGACGGAACATAGAGGGAGACCTATAAGGAGGATGTTGCAGCTCATCTACAGCACGCTTCAGCTTGGAGCGTTGGCGTAACAGCCATGACACCAGCTGAGTCAGAATATTGTCAATCAGCTGCCGGTCTGATAGAATCCAGTGACGATGAATGACATTTAAATGTTCAGCTTGTGAACAGCACATTCCTTTTCTGCACCTCTAATGTGTACGAGTTCAACGTATCTGCCTGTCTCTCTTTAATTAAAGGCTGTCATAACTGGATCCATGACAAGAAAACCTTGATCCTGACAGATGTATATCCTGTGACAAGTGCTGTTATTCTCCTTCATTCTAGTCTAACCTGAAAGTATTTTCATTTTGTGTGTGTGCGTGTGTGTGTGTGTGTATGTGTGTGTGTACCTCCATCCAGTTACAAAACATCAAAAAGCAATCTTCCAACTATGTTGCATTTAAAGAGCTATACAAACACAAGTAAAGCTACATAAAGAGTAGTTGAGCTGAGCTTTGTTTTAAAGGTTTCATGGAATGAAAAAAAAAGCCTTCTCTGTATTGTTACCTGGAGTATGTTGTTCATCCATCTATCAGTATAACTCTTTATAAATTAAAAATGTTTATAGCAAAATTCTACCCTTTCCTTTCTTCTTAAAACTGAATTTTTTACTGATGATTTTTGCATCATATGTTGGTTTAGCTAAGCCATTGACCCTTACTGCATATCAAAGCTCTCTATTCACCAATGGATTTGCCTTCAGTGTAAGTAAAGACAAGCAATTAATCCATATTCCACAACATGCCACAGTACATTCAAATTGTCAGACCTTCTCTCATATCACTGACAACCTGACTGTCAAACTGTCAGCCAGTGGGAAACTCTGTCCTTCTGTTTCCACTGTGCGACTGTCCTTGCAGAGAAGCTACGAGTATTTGCCACTTTTTCTCCTCTGAAACTTGCTTCATTTTGTCTATGACCTTGTCCCTTCCATCACGTGCAGGATCAGTATGCATTCTACTCTCGGAGTGATTACTTCTCACCCTGTCAGCTCACCTTGACTTCACCTGTCATCCTTCCATCTATTCTCAATGTGATATTTTCTTTCTCACCTCTTATTAGTTGTGCCCATCTGAAGTCTCTGCTGAGTACCCATCTTTCTGTCTCCTTCTCTATCTCACACACACATGCATGCACACACACACACACAATGAAGGATCACACATCCTCCTTATTACTTCAGTACAATAGATATGAAAATCCAGTACACTATACCAATGGAAATTGATATACAACCACCACTGTTGGTTATAAAACCCAACATCGGTGCAATAGAAAGGAACTAACAGTTTCTGTTGCCGTTAGGCTTTGGCAAAAGTGACTATAGTTAAAAATAGTTTATTGCACAGCCATTTTGTAGCAGTAAACATGTTGTCCTCTACGATCGGCGAAGTCCCTGTCAGCCTGTCACTAACAAATATGTCACCTTTGTTGACCCTTAATTGTTGATCCTCCCTTCAGCTATTCAGTGTCATTTTAAATACATGAACGCAGCAGTGAGATGCATCATTCCACCAAGCTGTGTCAAAATCAGATCAACAGCTACTGAGATATTGTGTATGACACTTGGATGAGCAAACAAATAATTTAGGCCTCAGATAGACTGCCTTTATTAGTGTTAATATACAGAATGACAGTTGCTCATGTCATAAGCACACAGGCCTAGTTAATGTGTTCCCAGCGGATAAAATTGTCATCATTTAACATTGTTGTACTGTTACAGATTGACAATATCATATCCATTTTGTGGTTTATTTGTGCTTACTATTTGGTTGTTTGATCAAAATTGATTTTAATTTACAGTATTCCTAAGATGATATCTACAATAATATATTATGGAGCTTCATATAAAAATATCCAAAAATAGTAAAATGCAGATAAACTAATCAGAACAGATCAGTCTAAAATGTGATTCTTCTGTCTACGTTAACACTTTGTAGTCTCATGTGCAACCAGGAAGCACATATTTTGAGACCCTCCAAACATCTGCTGGAGTTCTCAGTGTCACACTCTGAGTTCTAAATTGGTAAATTTCTGCAATTAACCAGGAGGCATCAGCTTGCTTCCTGGTGGATTTTTGCATGAGCTAAACGCCATATGCTTCTCTCAGAAATTCACTGTACACACACACTCGCACAGACACACACACGCACACGTACACAAACACAATCTCCTCTTACACTCATGCACACATGCGCATTAAGATTCCATCCCATTTTGAGACGAGGTCTGAAAGGATTCATCACGGTGACAGCACCACTTCAACACATTTTTCAGTTTGTCAGAAGTCTCTTTCTTAGCACTTGTTCCTCGCTTCTCCTTGGTTTCCTCTGGTGAATTGCTCTGAGTCCCGCTCAAAGCACACAGCAGGGGATTAGTCCCTATCACAGTGCTCACTACCCCCAGATCAGTTCACCAAGGTTAAGGTGCAGCTTTCTCTGAAGATACCGTTTTCTTTGTGAGAACTCTCACAGTGACATGTTAAAGGAGCCCAGTCAGAGTGGAACTTTAATGCTGTGATAACCCATTTAAGTTGCTGTCTCAGTATAAATACTCCCTCCTTTGCACACTCTTTGTCTCTCTCTCCTTCTGTCTCTTTGAGTGTCATGGCCCGCAAGTTTGTATTACTGCTTGACATTGAACAGAAAACGAAAATATTTGTAATTTTCTAAAACACTCTGGGAGATGGAATGTTAAAACTAAAAGCTAATGTAAAGGGGGAAGGAGAAAAAATTTAAAAAGATTATCCAAATGTACATTAACTTCTATATATTTTCTATAAATTTGGTTTAAAGAAATAGCTCAACATTGTTTATGCTCAATTGCTTTCTCTCTAAGAGTTAAATAAGAAGATCAATGTCATGTTTGTGCATTAAGTACGAAGCTGGAGTCGAGTCAATGTTAGCCTAACTTAGCATAGACACTGGAAGCAGTGGGAAACAGCTGGCTCAAAAATACCAACCCAGTATTACAACAGTTTGTGAAATAGTCACAAAACTTAATCTATAGATTTGTGTACATGACTCTATAGGTTACATTTCATGACTTTGTCACGAACTGTTATGATACTGGGTTTAAAATATACCTACTGACACCTCCAGAGTTCACCAGTTAACACCTTGTATCTTGTTTGTTTAATCTCAACACAGCAACACGCACACTAACTCAAACAGCCAACTCTGAATGTGAGAATGTTGTGACATAAACTCTATATACTTGTGTTTCACTCTTTTCTCTTACTGCTCCTCAACATTATGGTACTTCTAGTGGCTTGTGTGTAAAGCTTGTGATGTTTTCTGTGTCTGTGTAATCATGATGTCAACCATTTTGTCATCTGTCCATGTCTGCAAGGATCTAAGTAGATGTCTTTTGTCAGGATAAAATTTAAGGCTATGTCTCTCATTTTTAAACTTTGGGTAACTTTTTGGTAAACAGGGTATTCTGGGGTGAGATTTAAGATTTTTTCTTGAATCCTGCTATACAGAATACCTGTTCTCTTAGATGTGGCATCTTCCCTCCTCCTGCTCGCACAGAGCTTCTGATAACTCACATAATGGTGACAGATGTTGGAGTGCTAAACTGCTACCAGAAGTGATAGAATGATAGTTCACAGATTAAATTGGATTAAGGGTGGCAACTTTATTTGCAGGTGTATGATTTACTGGAAGACAATGAATTTACATCCATTATCCACATAATAACAGTCTTTAAGAATAATAAAAATATCTCAAGGTTTTCCTAATGTAAAACTTCCTAATGTTTTCCTAATGTAAAAACAAAAACATTCACACCACCTCCAGTGATGTGGATGATGTCACCTACTACAAAGGGGTCTCAGATAATTTTATTGGGTCCTGTTGTATGTGTTAAGAAAAAAACTCCCCTTGTAACTCTTGGGGCTATAAATATGAGGTATATCTGAGTTGAATGCACTGACATGAAAATGATTGAATACCTCTTTACAGTATCTCCTCATCCAACTCCGTGTAAGACAACAAATAAGCTTATTTCTCAAAATGTTGAGAAAATCCTCACAACCACATTCATAATTCCCCCAAACTTAATGTAAGATATAAAGATAACACATTTTCAAGTTGTTCATCAAAATTTTCTGGCTATTGGAATTCCCTATACACTTCTGTTTCACCCATCATAAAATATTAAAATTAAAGTTAATGTAGCCAATATTTCTGACAGCAACTAAGACAAGACATCATGTTGCCCCAAACCAAAAACTTCACTTCATTGGCTACTAATGTTATTTATGAGGCTTTGAACCTCTAATGAGTGCTAAACAGCCTAAGGTCTTCAGGCAGATCCTCAGCTGTTTTTTAGGATGAATAAAGAAATTAAGATTAATCAAGCTTTCTCCATCACACTGGAGACACAGTTAAATGTCTTATTATTTTGTAGTTATCATTTACATTTATTTTATTTACTTTGTTCTATTACCATTTTATTATAGCTTTATTATAGCTTTCTCACCCCTTTGTAATTAAGAATTTTGGGTATAGTTCACATTGGCCATCAGTGTTATCTGTGACGACTTAATTTAATTTAATTTCAAATTTTAATGTACTTTAAATTTGAAAAATTAGAAATATAAGGAATGTTTATGAAGATGTAATATGAAGAATAATTTGCACCAAACACTCAAACTTTTTAACCAATCATATGGTAACACACACACACACACACACACACACACACACACACACACACACACACAAACCTTTATTTTACTCAAAACTTAAATATTTAAACACATGACATATAATATCAGTCCTGAGATTAGAGATAAGGTTATCTCTATTTTGGAGTGTATGAAAAAGATAATGTAAAATGAATGGTATAAAGGAAAAAAGAAACTTAAATTCTGCAATTGCTCAAATTGATGATGACATGCCCTTTGCAGATCTACAAGTATTTTCAAGGAAATTTATCAGAAAAAAGCTCAGAAGGCATGCTGTACAACATTGCAAACAATGTAGCTGAAAAGCCTGAATATACCTATGCTATGAAAATACCATAAAAAATGTACATGTATATATATATATATGATTTGCATCATTCTGGGTTATTCAGGTTATATGAAATATAAGCTTAAAATTGTTTCCATTACTGTGATGTTGTTATTTATTTGTGTTACCCTTTGATAGTTTGCTTCATTTCCAGCATACCTTGCTTCTTGGCCAGTGCATGAAAGGTCCAGCCCCCCATGACCTTAAATACAGATTAGCAGGTATAGATAATGGATGAATAAATTGCATGAATTCTCTCAATTACCAATGATTATCCAGCCCCCTTCCCTTAATTACAAACATAGCAGTAAAGTAGTTGGCTTTGGTTGAAAATGGAAAAAGTCAAAGTGTCCTGTTTTGTGTGTTGACTTCTTCAACATTTAGCGGTCTTTCCCTAACCAAGTTCATTAAATTGCCTAAATATGTCCATAAAAATGTAAATCATGCACACGCACTCAAACACATAACCATTCATGATAATTGATGAATGGTGGATTGAACTGCATACTGTCAATGTTTGGGAGTAATTTCAATTCGCGCTATTCGATTATTTAATGCATTTCTAAGTCACAGTTCTATAATTGCCTTATAAAACCAGTATATCATTCCTAAAATTTTAA
Source organism: Thunnus albacares (assembly GCF_914725855.1). Taxonomy (NCBI): domain Eukaryota; kingdom Metazoa; phylum Chordata; class Actinopteri; order Scombriformes; family Scombridae; genus Thunnus; species Thunnus albacares. The sequence continues at coordinate 27,420,255 of NC_058106.1, forward strand.
ACTACAATAAGCTAACATTTAAAATCATTTATACATGTGAAATTGACTAATCAGACTATTTGGCTGATACAGCGGACTTCCTAAAATCACTCTTTGATTCCTAAAATTATTGTGTACAATAGGCTATGTTAAAATTTAAAATGATTTGTACATTTCAAGTTGTTCCACTCTTCACACGTTGTCTGTAAAATCAACCAAGGAAATTATTTTTTGAAATACTATACAGTACATACACAAAAAAGCGAGACTAAGCAAAAAATAATTTGGACATGATTGAGTTGATCTGATAGACAGTATTTCCAATAATTCCATAGAACAAAGGTGGAGGGATGTAACTGTGAGTTACTGTAATTAGCCACTTTACTACTTGCACAAATAATTCTCATTCCCATATAATCCAACAGTCCTCAGATTTTTCTCCTCCCTATTGTGACTAATCATCAGCATAGAAGATTCTCTTCATCAGCCCACCCGTCTGCTCACCCTTGCTGTTGGCACCGACTGCCACGATAATGACTGAGGCTACTCTGAGACGATGTTTACTAGCTGACAGCAGCACCCTGCTCTCTCTGTATGCTCCAGCAAGCATTTCCATTTAGCTCACTTCTGAAGCTCCTGCCTAATTTCTCTTTGGAGACAGAAATCCTTTAAACCCCATTGTATCCTGGGGCAACATATTTACTGAGGGCTGGCTTTCCAATACCTGAGAGAGATTAACACTGCTCCCTGATTTATGAATCCATGCCACCCACCCACAGGCTTGGTCAGGGGCCCTAGCTACTCTACCCTGCTACTTCCTCTTCACACAATAGGATTTAGGTATCAGAAGGAACACACAAACACAAACATACACTTCTCACATACAGAAGAACTGGGCTTAAGGGGAGTTTAAATTATGAATGTGCATAGATCATCCCTCCGAATTTCCCTTAAGAAAAGAGGACATAGAATTAGCAAGGGTAAATCTGGCTGGCATACTGTTGGCAGGATAACCTAACTCAGAACAAAACTTTATAATAGAATATGTCTCCTGGACAGAATCATGCCTGGCAATATATGGTTTATGAAACTCCATATTGATTTACCACTTTGACACACAGTCAGAGAATATGCAAACAGGTACTCAAGGTCTGTCACAGCAGCATGGAGGTATAGTCAGGAGATCTGTGACATCCATCGATTGTTTTGGCCTCCCACCATCTTGCTGTCTGTGACTGAGGTGGTCGGATGGCTGCCAGACTGAGTGACAGCCTGGTATTTGTTTATCCTGAATAGTCAATTGCTGGGCATCTGTACTACAGATACAACAAAGCTGTTGGCATGGAGTTCAGTGTTTCAGAGGACGTGTCTGTTACTCTTATTCAATGGAGAGAATGCTTTCAAACCATTCTAATTTCTACAATAAAGCATACATAAAAAGGTATTATGTCATGTCTTTGTGTGGATAACTGTGCAACAGTAAAATCAGACAGTTATAGAACTGGCGATATTTTATGGTTGTAATCAGAACACATGCATGGAAGCTTAAAGATATTTAAAGATGTGTGAAGGGTCTCATCAGCAGCTCAACCTGTTGTTCTGTACTGAAAACAAACCATGTGTAGGTGTGCATCTTGTGCTTTTCTTGTTACCTTTTTTCTATTTTACATAATTTTGTAACAGCGGATTAAACATGTTCTGTTAATGAGACTGTTATTGTCTTGCAGTCCCCTATTATGTTCCCTGGACAGTTATACATAAATTGTACATGTGAAATGTACATGCTTAATTGACTGTCTGCCCCCGAATTACTTGCTTAACAAAGGCGAGTTCATTTGTTTTTTGTTGGTATATTTTCCTACATTCTATCCTTTTCTAACCGTCCGCTATTAATGTAACTAAACCAATAAATCTTTTAACTGAGTTTGAGATATTTGCATGTTAGTTTGAAGATATCATTGATTATGGATATTTAGAGAATACTGGATTGTTGCATAAAACAATTTGTGTAATAGTAAATATCCATATAAAACATATGCAAATGTACATTAAAAGTAGTGTACATTTGTACTGCAAATATGTTGATATTTTATCACACCAGTAAATGACTACATATAGATGATGTATCTGCTTCTACCACTACCCAGTGGTGGATGAGCATTTAAAATAGCCCTTGTTTGCTATAGGCATTAAGCTTACTTGCCTCAACTTTATTCCACTAGGATCACATCATGGCTACAACGTCATGTCTGGATTACTACAAGATGCTCTTGGCTGTGGCACTAAAGTGCTTTCTATGCCCCTATAGCTCAACCAGAGTGCTGCAGTCTGCTTCTTGTCCAAGCAAAGTCAGAAGCCTCTTATGCCACTGCCTGCATTCAAACAATTGGTCATATACAGTACAAAAGCTTTTACTTAATTCAGAATTTGAGTGATTGTGCCTGAGAGTAAATGTACACATCTCCAGTACACAATCCAAGCCTACTCACCAGCCTGTGCTCTGCAGTCTTCATTCTCTTTTCTCTTTGGCAAAGTGGTCATATCTCCAACCATTTTCAACTAATCTTTTGTACTCGTTGCCCAATGTTGGAATGTGTCTGACTGCAGTGAGAAGAGAATTCACTACCTATTCTCCACAATTTATATAATCATATTCTGACCAAAATATGACTATATAAACTTCTAAATACACTAAAGCAACTCACTGTTCAAATGGTAAACAGGGGTTGTATATTTAATACAAGTATAATTGGAATATACCAAGCAGACAAAGAGCATAGAAGTGCTTAGAGAAGTTTGTATGGGTTTTTGGATACCTTTTTCCCCAATGTAAAAACTTGTTACCACTGAAGTACATTCCAATCAACATGAATTCATGCTGACCACACCTGATATTATCAACTTCACCAGACCTTCTACACTCAAATTGGTAATGAGTAAAACACAAAAATCAAACGTTCAGTTATGACAACAAGGTGGCAAGTGTCTGTGCTAGCTTAGCTCTCTAAAACTGAAACAGTAGGTCATGTTGAACTCAAGATAAGACTTGATAAGTTATGAATTTTGAGAATATACAAGGCTACAACACAATCTGACTGAGAAACAGAAAGAATTAAACTATAACCAGCAACATAACTAAAAAAACAAACAAACAACAAAAACCAGCTAGCTGTCTAAGAACTTTCCTGTTTTTCATTTGTTTTCCATCCTTTGATAGAAACTGTCAGAAATCTGATGGAGTCAGATTTGTCAGCCCTGTTAAGACAACAGGGAAACACAGTTCTCCTGCCTGCCTGTCATTCATTTGAGAGCTTACAATGAATGAACTGAAAATAATATAAAATGCAGTATATATATGGCAATGCAGAGGAACAGACAAATATTTTTTATCCAGTTCATTCTTGAGTGTGATACATACTGTCTGCTGTGGTATGTTTTGCTTTGAGTAAATCAATCCTCCCGCTGTGAGTGCTACAACAGCTTGTATAAGCTAGTTGACTTCCCCTGCCTATTCATGGTTTCTATACATTACCAAGCTATTTTCCTTCAGCCATGAACACAATGAATGCTTTGCAACTCACTATATATTATATATTAGTGCTGTTCAAGGTACAAAATCACACACTTTACTGAGAAGTTGTGTACAACTGCCATTATGTGTTCCATGAAGACTGACAGTACCACACAATTTGGTGGTTTATGCTTTTTGTGCTTGTGAAATCAACTTAGTCAATGCTTGACTTGTGACAGTCTGCTAAAAAACACTTAGTAAATAAATTCTTTCTTACACTGTTTGACTAGTAAAACTGCAAAGTAAAGTTGTATAGTATAAGTTGCAAAGTAAATCAGTTTCTGTTTGTGTACAGTAGTTCCCTAATCTAGCATTTCCCATGATAATAAGCCTGGTAGCGCAAAGGTAAAATGCAGTGTAGAAGCTGCCAATCTTCCCTGCCATGGAGAGACAACTGGGACGCCTGGGAAATATAGCACCAGAAGTTTGGCATTAACAATTATAAAAACATGGCACTGTGGCCAACTTGCTTGCCTGGAGCATATTTTCTCCATATTGTAATGAAGTAAATTGCCAACATGCTGATAATTATGGAGACATCATCATGAAAAAAACAAACAAAAAAAAACAAAAAACATTTTACCTAGACCTTATGTCCAGACAAGTGTTAGTGATTAACACTAGTGTAACTGTCACACTTCACAGTTAGAGACAGTATTTCCACATTTATTTATTTATGTTTTTGGCCGATTAAGAGGCTAATTTAAGAGTGATTATTTATTTATTTATTTTAATATGAATGCTTGGCAGAGTTGGGACTTGGAAAGATGTTTTTGATGCACCAGACAAAACATGGCAGACTGGAATGGAGCAGAATACCTCAACTAGGGAGTTATCCATCCTTTCCTGTCTATCAATGATTAATGGCTAAAGTGGTTCCACTTTCATGCTAGAGAACATAACAATCTTGCATTTGAGCATTTTGTCCCTTTTCACCAAGCCCCTTAACAGCTATCCTCACCCAGTCACATTGTGCTACTTCAACAAGAACCTCGTCCACTCACCCCCTCTCCTCTGCTGCCTCCTCTGTTGCTGTCAGTTGGTTGTGTTACGCATAAATAGTGCAACCAACCATTTTGGTGAACCGTGTTCCTGTTAACATCACTCATCTTCAAACAGTTCCACAGATACGGTTTAACTAGTGCTTGAATACCTGCCCAAACTCCCAGCGACAGAGAAATGAGTGTACATCCTCAAGAAGAACCTTGACATTTCAAGAAAAGAATGATTCTGAAGCAAATACATAAGCCTGCATTTTTGTAGAATAATGGCCATACTTACTACAATGCAATGCTACCAATTGTGCATCTGATCTGCCTACGGTTGTTAAGGCAACCAACTTGATTGAGATTATAAAAATATAGCCTAATGCTAACCATTCAGGTTGGGTAAACCTCCAAACAAATGTCAACTTTAGGAGTCTGAACACAAAAGTATCGAGTGTCAAAATGAATCCCTTTTTATGCCCAGAACTGTTAGCAATAGCATACCAATGTCACAATATTTCTACTTCAGCTACGAACTAAAGTGAACATATGTCATTTTAACATGAAACTAATGACATCACCTTTTCACTTCACTTTTTGTAGAAAAAACGTGTCATTTTAAGACATTTGAAAAAAATGGCCAGTGTTTGTTTCTGGAGAAGAAAGAAGAAATAAAATACACAAAATGTTGTTTGTTTGTTTTGGTTATTACATTATAAGATTTTTGTAGAAAAATTATGTCCAATGTGCATGTAAAATTGCAGTACATGATACCCTACAGATCTGCAAAGAATTTGCTGTAGTGACCCGCAGGAAATTTGTATCCCCACTTGAAATAACAGACACAGAAAAATTGCATTTAATGAGGAAAAAACTGATAACAAACAGAAGCAATACAACAACATCCCTCTTGTATGTATAAACAAAATGAGGTGTAGATATGCAGTGTGCTGACTCACCTCTGATTCACCTTAAATGTGATTTAATTATGAATGAGTGGGAGGATTATTTGCCCCAGAAGATAAAACACAGAGGGGCCTATTTTCCTGAAATAGGGCGCAGGCGCAGATCCAAGTCTTAATTCCTGGCATGTGGCACATGTGGGTGTGGCCAACACATTTTTGCAATTTTCCCGACCCTTAGCACCGGCACACTCTGGGCTCAGTCAGGCACAATGTGGAGGAGTGACTGAATACATTATTAGTGGGAGGAATGTATTATGTGTAGGTGGAGTCGGGGTGGGCTTCAATAATAACCAATCACGTGAGCTCCTCTCATCCCCTTTAAATGCAACAACAAGTGAAACGGGGGAGAGAGGCTGAGTGAGAGAGAGAAATGAGTTCACCTCTGTGTAGCCCCTGAAGTTCCAAAATATATATTCAGGAAACCCCAAATATTAATATACATCAATCCAAATATGCTGATAATGGTAGAATGAAAATAAAGCTCATGTGCTCACATGTGTGCTGTAGCTGTTGGTAAACCAGTGCTGCCTCTTATTTTGCACAATCAATTAATATAGGATAATTAACTCAATAGTTCTAAGCCACTGGGGGTGCACAAGCCAGTGTATTATTAGTGTTGGTCCCAAGCCTGGATAAATGGGGAGGGCTGTGTCAGGAACGGCATCCCGTGTAAAACATATGCCAAATAAAATATGTGGATCATAAATCAAAATCCATACTGGATCGGTCGAGGCCCAGGTTACCAAGGGCCAACACCGGTACTGTTGACCAGCAGGGTGCCGTTGGAAACTATGCTACTGTTGAGGGAAGGAAAAGGAGAGGGGGAAGGCATGTCAGGAGGCAGTGGGAGAGGAAGAAGGGTAGGAGTGTGGAAGTGAGAATCGTAACTTTGAATGCCAGCACTATGACTGTAAAGGGAAGGAGGAGTTGGCTTATATGATGGAGAGGAGGAAGGTAGATATACTGTGTGTGCAAGAGACCAGGTGGAAGGAGAGTAAGCCCAGGAGCATCGGAGGTGGTGTCAAACTGTTCTACCATGGTGTGGATGGGAGGAGAAATGGGGTAGGGGTAATCCTGAAGGAAGAGTATGTCAACAGTGTGTTGGAGGTGAAGAGAGTGTCAAACATAGTGATGAATACGAAGCTGTAAACTGAAGGTGTGATGATGAATGTTGTCAGCGCATATGGCCCACAAGTTGGGTGTGAGATAGAAGAGAAAGAAGAATTCTGAAGTGAGTTGGATGAGTGGTGGAGAGTGTACCCAAGGAGGAGAGAGTGGTGATTGGAGCAGACTGGCATGTTGGTGAAGGGAATAGAGGTGATGAGGAGGTGATGGGCAGGTATAGTGTCAAGAAGAGGAATGTGTAAGGATGGTGGTGGATTTTGTGAAAAGGATGGAAATGGCTGTGGTGAATATGTATTTCAAGAAGAGGAAGGAGCACAGAATGACATATAAGAGTGGAGAAAGACACACAGGTCTTATGCAGGAGGTGAAATTTGAAAGAGACTGGAAACTGCAAGGTGGTGGCAGGGGAGAACGTAGCTAGGCAGCATCGGATGGTGGTTTGTAGGATGACTTTGTAGGAGACCAAGAAGAGGAAGAGAATGAAAGCAGAGCCAAGGATCAAATGGTGGAAGCTGACAAAGGAAGACTGTTTTGTGGAGTTCAGGGAGGAGTTAAGACATGCACTGGGTGGTAGTGAAGAGCTGTTGGATGGCTGGCTAACTACTGCAGAAGTGGTGAGGGAGACAGTTAGGAAGGTACTTGGTGTGTCATCTAGATAGAGGAAGGAAGACAAGGAGACTTGGTGGAGGAAAGTATACAGAGAAATAGATTGGTGAGGAAGAAGTGGAATAGCCAGGGACATGAAGCAAGTAAACAGGAGTACAAGGAGATGCAGCATAAGGTGAAGAGAGAGGTGGCCAAGGCTAAGGAAAAAGCATATGGTGAGTTGTATGAGAGTTTGGACACTAAAGAAGGAGAAAAGGACTTGTACCCATTGGCTAGACAGAGGGACAGAACTGGGATGGATGTGCAGCAGGTTAGGGTGATGGATAGAGATGGAAATGTGCTCACTAGTGAGGAGAGTGTGTTGAGAAGGTGGAAGGAGTACTTTGAAGGGCTGATGAATGAAGAAAATGAGAGAGACAGGTTGGATGATGTGGGGATAGTGAATCAGGAAGTCTGGTGGATGAGCAAGGAGGAAGAGAGGGCAGCTATGAAAAGGATGAGGAGTGGAAAGGTGGTTGGTCCCGATGACATACCTGTGGAGGCATGGAGATGTTTAGGAGAGATGGCAGTGGAGTTCTTAACTAGATTTTTTAACACAATCTTGGAAAGTAAGAGTATGCCTGAGGAATGGAGAAGTACTGGCACCGATTTTCAAGAATATGAGTGATGTGCAGAGCTGTAGTAACTACAGAGGTTGATCAGCCACAGCATGAAGTTATGGTGAAGAGTAGTGGAAGCTAGGTTAAGAGAGGTGATGATTAGTGAGCAGCAGTATGGTTTCATGACAGGAAAGAGCACTACAGATGCCATGTCCCTGGCTATATACAGAAGGTCAGAAGGAGCTGAATTGTGTCTTTGTGGATCTAGAGAAAGCACATGAAATGGTGCCAAGAGAGGAGGTGTGGTATTGTATGAGGAAGTCAGGAGTGGTAGAGAAGTATTTAAGAGTGGTGCAGGATATGTATGAGGGCAATGGGACAGCGGTGAGGTGTGTGGTTGGAGTTACAGATGGGTTCAAGGTTGAGGTGGGATTACATCAAGAATCAGCTCTGAGCCCTTTTTTGTTTGCAATGGTGATGGACAGGTTGACGGACGAGATCTGGCAAGAGTCTCTGTGGACTATGATATTCGCGGATGACATTGTGATCTGTAGTGAGAGTAGGGAGCAGGTTGAGGAGAGCCTGGAGAGGTGGTGGTATGCATTGGAGAGAGAGAGATAAAAGTCAGTAGGAGCAAGACAGAGTGCATGTGCATGAATGGGAGGGAGGACAGTGGACTGGTAAGGATGCAAGGATAAGAAGAGGTGAAGGTGGATGAGTTTAAATACTTGGAGTCAACTGTTCAATGTAACAGGGAGTGCGGAAGAGAGGTGAAGAAGAGAGTACAGGCAGGGTGAAGAAGTGTATCAGAAGTGAATTGAGACAGACGGGTACCAGCAAGAGTGGAAGGAAAGGTTTACAAGAGGGTAGTGAGACCAGCTATGTTGTATGGTTTGGAGGCGTTGGCACTGACGAAAAGACAGAAGGTGGGAGATTTGAAGATGCTAAGATTTTTGTTGGGAGTGATGAGGATGGACAGGATTAGGAATGAGTATATTAGAGGGATAGCTCAGGTTGTATGGTTTGGAGACAAAGTGAGAAGTGGGATTGAGATGGTTTGGACATATGCGGAGGAGAGATGCTAGTTATATTGGGAGAGGGAGCTGCCAGGCAAGAGGAAAAGAGGATGGCCAAAGAGGAGGTTTATGGATATGGTGAGGGAGGACATGCAAGTGGTTGGCGTGACAGAGGAAAATGCAGAGGACAGGAAGAGATGGAAACAGAAGATCCGCTGTGGTGACCCCTAACGGGAACAGCCGAAAGAAGCTCTACTCCTCATCTGCATATTCAAAGACCTCATTTAAGCTTTTAAGCACATACTATATCCTTAAATAAACATACAGAACTGAGTTTGGAAATTTGCTGGTTAGTGTTTGAAAAGTGCACAAGTTCTATCACTGTTTCATCGAAATATTTAACTGATTAATGAAGGTATCCGCGTTGTACCGTCTGTGTGTAAAGTAAGCAGGACTGTGTTTGAATCTGTTTTAAAATGTTTTCACCATATAGGATGTTGATGTATGCCTACCCTGTTTAGGAAGAGGCGAGCATGGTTGGACCTCTGGTTGTCAGAGGCTATTCTACACACTGATTATATGGATATATGTCCACACGTCCTGACTACTGCAGATATTTTGAGACTTGGCTGTAAGTAGCATAACTGAAAAGTTACTGAAAAAAAACCTAGTAACATGCCAGAAGAAAATATTTTGATTCTCTAACCTGAGTTTGAACTTTTATTTAACTAGAAGAGTGCACTCAGTGGAGTGCAGATCTCCGCCAGGTGTGTACAGTCAAGATGGCGGCGAAGATAACAAAAACGGATATTCATGTTGCATCGTGCCTAACTTTAGTGGATCATAACATATTGGGTATGGAATTAATCTGCAGATACTCCAGTTCAACATGACACCAAACTTTTATATGGATGTCAGTTTTTGTGCCATGACAAAGGCCAAAATGTGGCCTGCAGCAGACAAGGTAAGCCTTGTTTTTAGCCTAGCCAATTGCTGGAAATGCCTTTCGCTATGTCATACTGTGTATCGCAAAATGGCAAGGACTGCCGAAAAGAGAAAAGTCTAAGCTTTACGATAGGCTCATGAGGAATAGCATTATAAAACAGGTTTTTCAAAAATAGTGAATCACTGCAACCACGAGAGGTCCTTGATCATACAGTCATGAATGTGCACAAAAAAATATTAGGCTGATCCAGGTCCAGGTCCAGTATTATGTGAGATTAGCTGCAGACAGATACACAGACACACTCACACACACACAGACCAATGCACACACACGACTAAATGCATGATCCCCTCCAGGCTTATGTCTGGCGGAGATAATAAAAATGTCCAGACTGATTTGATGGAGCTCAGGACGCATCCTGAGGACAGCCGCGTTACTTCAAATTATTTTATTGTTAAACTTGGAATCTGTGAGTAACAGCTTTCATGTCTGATGTGTAGAAAATGCAGAACATTATTTTTCCTGACTGATCCTGTCACCACAAAGGAAGATTTAAATAATTAATGAAGTTTCCTCTGCTGTGCCATCCGCACATAAAATGATGCACAGCCCCTCTCTCTAATCAGCGACTGTAGGTGAAACACACATATCATTCCTGCTGCTGTATGACGATTATAGATGTTTAATAAACACAGAAAATCTCTGACATTCTACAAGTTGTTGTTGGAAACAAAATCCGATGTATTTCATATTTCGTATTTCTGAACTCTGGGTCACTGGATTGTGCTTATATGGATGATATTATTGGTAAGAATCTTCCTTAAAAATAAAATTGTGTTTTGATTTCCATGTTAATCTGCAGTAGATGAAAAAATGTGTAGCAAACTGAAAGGGCCAAAACTTAACATACATGAAAGGTGTTCTGTGATTTTGGAGGTGTCTGTGTGCGTGCGCCTCTGCCAACTGAAGCCATGAAAATTGCCCTGTGTCTGAATGTGTGATAAGAGGTGGTCTGAGCGGGTTTTCGTGCCAAAATGAGCACCAAAATTGCACTGCATTGCCTAATCTGTATAAACACAGCCTCAGCTGCGTCTCTTCTCATGCGCTCCTTTGGTGCCCAGAAATTACCAAACAGGCACAGACACAGAAAAAGTAGACTTGCGCCTCGGGGAAATTGCATAAAGACTGCGTTTGGACCAGTGCGGGCCTTGCGCCTGCAGTATTATGTGCTTGCTATAATCCCCAACATAGTAACACATGCAATAATTGCTGACATTGGTTTCTCAGCTTCCTATGTTCCTTATGTAAGACATTTGATGTTCAATGATATGTATTTTTAATTAATTCAGTACCAGGCAACTTCACCAGAACCATGTACATACAGTACAGTAGATAGTAAAGATATTTTAGTGTTTACCCGTGATTTTCTGCAGAAATAAACAAAATATATAGCTACACAGCTCTATTACTAGCATGTCAAAATGTAATTTTTTGGTTCATTGTTTTATTGATAAGGTGTTGACTGTTAATTTATATTAAGTATTTATGTTAAGGTTGGATTATACTCAACACTCAACATGGCGATGAGGAAAGTTCTTGAAACCAACCATAGCTACAATATACTGAAAAGTTACTTTGCTAATGTTTTTTTTTTTTAATACTTTGAGGTTGACCCACCAACCAAACTTGTTAACACTAGAGTAGTCTGACTAACCCATGAAAAAAGAACATGTAGGGCAACCCCCTTTATCCTTTGATCACCTCTATGATAGTACAAGCAATTCCACAATGGGTCAATAAGAACTAAACTGACCAAAGAAGACTAAATGCTGAATTGACAGCATATATTTTGCTGGGCTCAAAAATATTTGATCTTTTTTTTTTTTTTGCTTTAAAGCTTTCACATTTGGCATGCTGTCTTATATGTCATTGTTCGCCTTTGCCAGTTAAACCTATCCTTATCTCCTGCTCTTCTTTACACTTTGTCAAATATCATCTAGAATATTTAAAAACCCCTCCAGACATGTTTTGAATAGTAATCTGTCTGATAAAAAAAAGGTTAAATTACCTAATTAGAAATTCTGAAAATGAATAAATCTCCTTCTCCGTCATTGAAAAATTCAGAATCTATTAATATGCATATAATTTTCATTTCAAAATTTGAACTGGTTGACACAATATGTCTTCAACTTCACTGAAAAGTCTACCCTTGCATAGGTGTATTGATTGAGGATGTGAACCTCAGCATCTGCTACTGTAATGGAAGGTGGAAGGATGACAAGCCACCCTCTCACACTCACTGGACCAGGTATCTCATGCAGTACTTGTAGCTAGAAAAGATCCGGTTGACATTGAAAGGCTGACAGACAAGGTCCAAAAACGCCTGGCAGCCTTTCATCACCTATGTTAAAAATCTCAGGCAAGTGACATGCCTTGGCAAACTGTCTGGACACAGCATATGTTGAACATATGGAACTCCCTGGCTGTTCTCAGGTGTAGAACAGTATTATGTGTGTGTGTTTTGTTTTTTGGGGGTAATTTTTTTGGAGGGGGGAGCAGTGTGGGAACTGTGAACAATTGTTTGTGGGTGGGTGGGAGAGGGTTGGGCAGTTTAAGGTTCTCGCTATGTCCCACTATGTTCCAGGGGCAGTGTCATCATGCTGTTTTTGTACTATTTACCTGTTTTGTTAATATCTCAAAATTACAAATAAACAGTCAAAAAAAGGAAAAAACAAACAAAAAAAATTAAGGTAAGTACAGAGAAACATTCACGCTTCAGCAGATGAATGTGAAAACAGCCTTCTAGTGTCAAACTTTGCACATACATCATTCTGCACAGTGAAGATCAAACATCCAACTGAAGTAACAATAAATAAAACACATTTTTGACTGGAGGGGCACTTTAAAATGATGGCTCTTGCCATTCTCATTGCTTGTCTCAAACTTTGTGTTAGTGTTAGTAGTAATGCTTCAGTTCTACTGTCAGTGTCTATTTTAAATATACTTATCTCCGGTACTTATGTGCCCACAATGCATCCATCTCCACACCTTATAAAACGGTTCTTGTAAACATGTTGTTAACTGTTATCTTAATGGACTTTTTTTTTAAATTATAGACCGTGTTCAATATGTTACTTGGCTTTATTTGCTGTTTATCCATGTTTGTTGTTCCAGATCACTTTGCCTATTCATATCAGTGTCAAAAAAACCCCCAATACAAAACAAAACAAAAAAACAATGGTCCATATTTATATAGCTTTTGGAATAAAAATCCTGTCTTTTTCCTAACTTTTGAAAACCATTTTTGTTTTAAAAAAATGTTAAAAAAAGACTCCCCTTCATTTATATTGTCAATGATGGTGATAATTGCCCTATCACAGCTCATGACATGCAACAACACTGGCTGTTTAGATGGCTGGCATCGGGTATAAATCATGATTACACTGTTGTTACAATGCAACCACTTTAATTACAGGACATTTGTCTAACTTTCAGTGTGGGCAAAATGAGATTTATAGACAAGCATGTGAATAGTTATAGAAAAGTCGAGCATAAATAAACTCCCTTCTTATTTACCAAAGGTCTAAAATTAATTGAAGTTAACTGAATACATTACAGTGTTCAAACTTGTGCAACTGACTCAAACTGACTTAATGACTTGGTCTTATAATACAGTTTTTATAATTTCAAATTCAGCATCCAGAGGCTGAGTCTATATGTGGCCATGATATCACAATAACAATATTTGTTAGAAGTGGTGTGCCACTGGAGTCTATCTCCAAGAAAACTATTATTGTCTTTTATTGGCAATGAAATGCTTTGTAAAAGCAGTGTGAAACACCTCTTCTCTTACTGTATACAGTAATGTAAGGAATCTAAAAAAAATCTGGGAAAGCAAACAAAGAGGCCACAATCTTTGAGATTCAAAATAACAGTTTTTGCTTTAGGTGAATTATTTCACCATCCAGTATTGAAAGTCAGCTTTTACAAATATCTACAAAATCACACAGAATTTGAAGAAAGTCATGTATGCCTTCAGCCCCTAAATTAATAAATAATAAATAAATCATTTTTACTTTTATAAATGTATATTTTTTGTATGGCTAATGTCTCACATACCCATGCCCAACGACATGAATTATTTTATTGGCTTTCCCCTATGGGGCCAGAACAGCAACAGTTAAATTTTGACGTTGAAAATAAAATATGACACTGAAAACGAACGCTGAACTGAAAAAGGAAAAATTGGCATTGAAACACTTGTACTTGAAAAAGTTGTACTGGCACTGAAGCAAGTTCCACTGAAAAATAAAACATTAAAAAAATTACAATCTTACAATCTTATCTTATTTTGATATTTTGTTGTTATGATGTGTTCTTCAATGTCAATCTTCAGATTTTTTCTACATGTCTGTCCTTTTTCAATGACAGTTTGTTTTTTTATGCTATCAGTTCTTTTCAGTGTCACTGGTTTTCATTTTCATCTTTCTGTTTTTCATTTTCAACTTTCTGTCACCATTTTGGCATAGAGAGGAGGGCTCATACTGGGCCTACATTACCCAGTATGCCTTGCAGCCTGATGAAGATATCCGAGGGCAATGGCATCATGGCGGAGATTTTGAGCCAGACTGTTGTAATTTTTGCTCTATGACTGTTAATATCTCACTTTATCAAGATTTAATATTAATTAAGTACCCATTTAGATTCCCAATATGTGGTCAGTTAATCCAAATAACGGCTGTCTGTAAATCTGCTGCAATGTTTTTGGGTGAGACCAGCTGGTCATCTTGCAGCAGCAGCCCGAGTCCTGCGTTGTCATCCCAGGGAGAATATGATCTAATGAACTGATCTGTGCAGCTCTTTGGTGATTTGCTGCTACCTCGAATGTCTCTGTAGCATTTTGATATATGATATAATTCCTTTATGAGGATAAATGTTGGTCTCACAGATGAAATATAACAACTGTAGCTGCCACATTAGTTTGTCTGTATGTAAAATGAAGCTTTGTGTTTTTACTGGACAGAACAACAGCGCTGCCTCTGGGGCTCTAAATGTACACATATCGCCACATGTCAATAATAGAAATGTATTAAAATGAACAGATCAGTCTATATTAAATTTAATTTAATATGTTGGTTTTCCCCTGAAGGCCACAAATTACCTATTGCTTTCCCTAGGCAGGTGACCCCCACCCCATCAAGGACACATCTGTGAACACCACTATGTAGGAGGTCACTTGACCCAGCAGGGTCCCCGTCGACAGACGCTGTGGGGACCCCCAATAACACAGGTCCTCCTGCACTGATGGGGTAATGTTCACCAAGTGGTGCTTGTGCCTCTTGGGATCCAAGCACAGGCTGGCGAACCACTGTTGCAGGAGCCCCAGTGGAACAACTGGATGGCCCGCTGCTATGATTCCTAACACCTGCATGACAGTCAGAGTTGTCACTGATACTCCCGCCGCAGTCTGAGGACTGCCTGCTGCAAGGCCATCCGTCTGGGTTCCGACAGAATGCCTGCAGATTGACTGAGTCGAGCACAGCTCTCAAATATTCCCTCCAGTGCTGTGGCTGGGGGACCCTCCTCTTCCAGTTGATGGCAAAACCTAACGGAGTTAGGTGCAGCACCAACTTGGCTGTGTGGAAAATGGCTCATTTTCTGGACCTGGCTATGACAATGAGGTTGTCTATGTGGTTGAGACGGCAGGGGCTGATGGTGCTCTGCCCTGCCTGCGTGCTCTCCTCCTCGCCGTGACAGAAAAATTATCAGAATAAAATAAGATAATAAGATTGAAATATTTTTAATGCCCGTGTTTTATTTTTCAGTGGAACTTTTTTCAGTGCCAATACTTGTTTCAGTGCCAATACAACTTTTTCCAATACAGTGTTTCAATGACAATGTTTCCTTTTCCAGTTCAGGTTTTGTTTTTAATGTCAAACATTATTTTTGATGCCAAAATTTAACTGTAGCTGTTCTGGCCCCATACTATTCACTGTCTCTTGGACAATTAAAAGATTCAGAATTCTGTTGTTGTGAAGAAAGTTGATTGATTATATTTCTGTTTGTTTTGATACCATTTGGCCTTTAGAACTCTTAAGTCATCAGACATGAGGCACTTGGATGTTTGATAGTCTAGATTGAAGCTTAAGGGTTTTTACTAGACATGAATAGTCAGAGTCAGTTTCTATTGGCCTTTGACTTTCTGGGTGTGTGTATGTGTGATTGTGCAAGTGATCTTTTTGTCTTACTGCTCTGTGTTTTTTGTCTGCAGTGTTTTTAAATCATTTATATAGCACTTTAGTCAATAATGGTTGTTTTAAATGTTTAATAAATAAACATGACTTCTCTATCTCACCCCTCTCTTTTCTCTGTTTATTCTGGGTACTCTCCAGTTATGTATTATTTCAGCTTCTTTGTAGTCTAGGGACTCTCATCCATGCACAACCAATCTGACAGACCTCAACAGCCCAGTAATCAATTGTATTTTTTTTTTTTTTTTCAGAAATGTAACTGATTGACAGAATTATGTTGTGCACCAAATATGCATTCATTTGATGAATATGCGACTTGGTTTTTTATTTGTTTCATTATGTGTTTCTTTTCTTTCTGCAGAAACTGCAGAGAACGACTTTACTCTGTAATTGCAAAGGGACAAACAGTTTTTTGTGTTCTGGGAAGATATTTAGAATAAGTTACCATTGATTTGATTTGTCTTTTAATAGTATGACCAATCAGAGATAAAAATCTCAATTTCAACTCAATATTTTGGCATTTGTACTCAGTAAGGCACAAGCTGAGGGAAAAGTATGATAAAGAATGAACATTTTAGAGATGCTCCTGGGCCCCGTTACCTAAAAGCACCTTTAGGCTAAATTGATCTTAAAACCTATCTTACAAACCACTATACATTTGCAGTGCCTTTTCAAAAAGCATTGCTATTCGAAAGCACAAGAAAGTACAAAGTACTCTTAGAGATAACTGTAGATTGATGAGCGTGTTCTACCATCTCATTATAGACTGAAAAGGGGGCACAGTTTAATAACACATATGTTAATGTTCACACGAAACCCAGTTGTTATCAGTAATTATGTACTTTGGCTTTTATGTGTATGATCAAACTGCACCCCTATCAATAACTATCTAGAACTAATGACACTTATTGACACTGTATTGCATTTGCAAGAAATGTGTGTATCAGGCAGAGTTAAATATGAATAACAACATAAAGAAAAGCGACTTTTGTTTCCATACTATAAATATTAAGGCCAATTAAAAACATGTATTGTGATTTTAGAATTTAACAATTTTCTAAAGCCATCAAATCTCAGACATTTGTGGGGGCACATGCCCCCTCTAATTGAATGGGTATGACGCCTCTGGCTGCAATGCAACATCTTACATTTGAAGTCTTTATATCTTTTTTCATTTAATTTCATCTTTCAGCCTATACTTCTATCATTACCATTTATCATTCACCTCCTTGTGAATACCAGTGGTGTCTGGTGCAACAGTAATGATCTTTAACTGTAAAAATTGCCTGATACAAAAGAAAGAAAGAAACAAAAAAATAAATACCATTCATGTCATTCATTGAATTTATTAGGAGCCACTAATGCAGTGTGAAGATTCTTTGTCTGCTTCTTCCCTTTAGTTCATCTTTTTGATCCTGCAATCATATGAGTTTTTTTTTTCTTTTTGATTTACGCACTCTCTATTTTATTTGCCATCACCCCGACAGCAATTATATCCAGCATAGCCTTCACAATCACGACTGCAAACAGTATGATGAAGAGAAGTATACGTTTTGTAACATTATCTATACTTTTGTTTTGTTGTTATTTGTCAGGCGCTTTTTGAAGTAGCAGTGAAGGATATTTTTCTTATAACTCTCCTATACCTATACCTTATACCCCTTCCTATACATCTCTAGATGTACAGTACTATAATATTATAATATTATACTACTGTATATTAATTTCGTCTGGCCACAATGGCACTTTTCCTGATCATCTGCTTTTCTTTTTCTTTTTTATTCATCTAATTCTAATGTGTTTATGCAGACTAGTTATTTTTCTTATCTTTAGTGAAATCCCAGTTTCCAAATGAGGTCTCACACAAAAATGTTGACTTGTTGTCTGAAGGTCTTAATTTGCACTAAGGCGAGATGTTGAGCATCAATGAGTTAACTTTCTAAAACTTGAAACATCTAAAACCAGAAACATGTGAGATGCTATAAGCTGGATGTGTCACTATTAACTGTTAATTAGGCTGCTTTTCATAATACTCATACTGATAATTCTAACTGCAGCGATTATATCTTCTGTATAATTTTTGTTTACAGTATGCTTTGTAATTTATGTATTTTCAATATCTAACATGGTTTATGGAGAGGTAAATGCAACTACTTACTTTAAATCAACTGATCGATCTCTTCAGCACCATGGACAGCTAATGGTGAGAAGCTTTTACCAGCACTACACATGCACTTGTGAGTGTTGTTTTGGGAATCATGTGTAAAAATGTACAAGCTTTTTTACAAAAAGAAAAAAAAACAAAAAAAGAAATAAGCTAGAAAATACTTTATAATCAGTCATTAAAAATCAATCATTTACTGGGAAACGGTGCCCTGTAAGGTAATTTGAGCAAATCATCCCTTCTCAGCAACCACATTTACCCAAATATTACTTGTTCATTACTGTCAACTTACTTTCTGTCTTCACAAAAATTATCATGATGTTGACTGAAATCGATGTGTTCTTGAGTATCTGTAAATGTTGGTTTCTCCAGTTTCATGTGTTTGTTTTTAGGCTTTTTTATTGTGGTAAAACTGGTAATATTTTCAAGTTACAAAGAAATTTAAAACACCTCTTTATCCTTTACTCCATTATAAATTAAAAAAGACTGTTAGACATCAGACATTCACAACTCCCACACTCTGTATGTTTCCTTAGTTCAGATGAAAGCCACAACCTACGCATAAGACTAACCACTTTCCTGTATTACATAAAGGATAATTAGTAAGTTCACTTTTTAAACATACTACAGATGGGGAGGCCAAGATTCAAAAGTTATTAGAAGATTAAGTTTTACCCCCAATCACTTTATCATTTTAGGTGTAATGAAAATTAAAGGAGAATTGTTTAGCTAGTCAATGTTAGTGTATGATATAATCTGGCATAGCATGCAGATGCTGCATTTGTCCAGAAAAACATCAATTGCAATGGATTTGATTGAATTTGACTTATATAAACCTTGCTAAAGCTGAATTAAGTCTTCATTATCATCAATTAATTCACATCACCAAACAACAATCAACTGAATTGTCTTTCTTTTGCATGTGGAAAAAAAGCTAATAGGCTAATCATTTATTAAGAATTAGAATTTCTGTTTGGATGTCCCACGTATTATGCAAGTATTACAACTTAAACACCAATTGCCTAATTACCAATACTGTACTGATCACCCTCATTTGAAAAAAAAACTTTGATCTGTCTCCCATGTGAATCCCTATGCTGCTTGCAATCAAAGAAGAAAACTGAAAACCCTGAAACTATTTTTTTCAATATCCTGCACATAAATGAGGACTGCAGACAAAATTTAATAAATCACTTAATTTTTGTTCTTTAAGAAGGTCTTTTGAATAGTCTTAATGCGTCAGAAAAAAGGCAATAGTACTGTCAGACGTTGAACAACACGTTGTCATTATAAGACCACCCACTGACAAGGTCCTTTTCTAAAACGTTGAAATGAATTGGGGCAATTTTCATATTTGTTAGAAGATGCTGCACATCTCAACTTAGAACATAATAATGTCAAATATCTTCTAGATCCTGTTTGCCTTTGTCAACAACTGAGAGTGGATCTTTTTTTAAGTCTGACAGAAGTTCAATCCGCAACTACAGTACTTAACCTGGGACCACTGAGTTCACATATTTGGGAGTACCAGCAGCAGGTAACACATCCATCATTGACTGGACATAAAATCATTATTCTGCCAAGCAAAAAGTCAAAGATCATTGTTATCACTTTAAATAGTTTGCTCACAGGCAAATAATTCTTAAAAAAACAGAATGTCATTGCTAAACGACACAAAAGAGGCTTTATATTGGGAAACTCGTACTATGGTGATAATGTAAACAGTTCTGTTTTTGTAAGATTTACATCAAATGAGCTGCTTTACAGTTTAAGTAGGCCATATTTGGACCAACCAAGACTCTCGCTATCCCTCCAGCTCTCTTTTAAATAGCATACTCTTAAATTATCCATAATCACAGTAACATGTAAGAGTACAACCATTTTACTCACATTTATAGAGGCTTGTCAGAGAGACCATTTAGAAAGTTTGTGTATCTTGTTTCAATATGTATGTTAAATCTGTTTTATATGGTTGAGCACATTTTTACATTCATACATACATACATACATACAGCTACGATTACTATTTTCACTTGCAATTAGCCAATAACTGTCTACAAGTATAATATATTCTGTATATATATTAGCTTTTAATACTCCAATTTGGTTATACAGTTGTTCATGCATTTATTATTCATCACATTTACAGCAAAGCTCTTTTCTGACATGCATAACTAATCTACATATGTCAATATAGCATGAACGTCTGACACACCATGAAATGCAGGGTGCACATCAACAGTGTTAGCCAGTAATTGCTGATATTTTAATTACAGCTTTAATATATTAAAACATTGTTAATTTGTGTTGCCTTTAATCGCCTGTCTGTACACTTATGAAACTGCAATGATATCATCAAATGTGTCTCCTAAAAATGATGTTCTTACACAACAAATTTGCCTAATAGCTACTGTGATTTGAAAGAAGTGTAATGCTGCCCAGATTATGTTTTATATCAACATAATGACAAAACATTTATAATGAATATATCCTCTAATTGTTCACTGTCAACTGAAGGTTCTATTGTACTGTAGGTATCTGCAAAACATTAATTTTCAGTGTTTTCTTAGTTTTCCCTTCAATATCCCCTAGCAAGTAAAGCATAGGTTGGGCAAATAAACCACTTAGTTAAGATTAGGGAAAGTTAATCATCTTGGTTAAATGTTGTCTTGAAGCAAGAGATGAATCTCAGTCTCCAGTGCTGAAGTTACAGACTTTGTATTTACGTCCATCACAAACTCTTCTCTATCACTTTTGCACTGAGGTATACAAACTTCACCCTAATACCGACAGTACATACAAGAAATAAGTGACTGAACATATGAACTAAGATAAATTTGTTTTGTGTGAATTTACTATATCAGATACAAGACGTGTATTACATATTACAGTAGGGGATCTTCCCACAGAGGTGTGACATGGAATAACATGCAGGTAGGGTAGACCATACATTTTGTCCCTTGCTTGTAGACTCCCTTTGAACTAAACTTAAATGTGTTTTTATTTGCAAGTTAGCTGTACTGCAATAGCACGTGGCTTGGCCATGTGCAGCTGTATTCATTTGTTAAGACGTTGATATGCATTCTTAGTCAGTAGGCCAACAAGGTCCTCACTGAGTACATCTGCCAACTGTGAGTACATCTGCTAAGTTCGAGTCTGTATGAAATCGTACGCACACACAGTTTACTCACTGCACTTGTATTTATGTGGTGCTGGCTGCTCCACTCTCAGCAGGCAAGCTGGCATCGACCTTGGGGTGATGCGCTTGATCTTCGCGCACGCTTCACCTCTTAATGATAAAATGAGAAAACTGGGTCGGAGATGTACATTCCCACCAGAAATAGTGGGAAGTTAACATCTTCAGCTGAGCACCAAGACTTCCAACTGGGAAATCATCTCTAAATAAATCAAATGAGTTTCACAAATAGGTGAGGAGCCTATGGGAGGCCCAGGTTTGCTCCTGGGAGGCACGAACAAGTCTGGATGATTAACTGAGAAATGAATGACCTGCTCATGTTTCCACTAGAAACCTACTTGAGCAATCAAATGACTCTAAATTAAATGATATTTGGTACATTGAGTTCTTTAAAGAGACTGATGTTGTTTTCCATGACTATTTATTATCTCTTTTCAAGGAGTTTTAGTCATTCCCCGAAGCAAAACCTGTAACATTTTCTTTGCTTTCTTTAAAGTGCAGTTTTAAGACAAAGCATCTTCTGATTTCTCTGTCTTTCATACAGTCAGCAGATAATTGAAAATGTCATACTGTATTTGACATAAAAGACAATATTACAACTCAAACAATGTCCACTAAATTGGACCAAAGTGAACATTTTGCAGCTGTTTAAAAATTTTCTACGCAGTGCTTTTAACCCACACAGCTTGCAAAAGAGATTATAGGGAGAGGGAGAGAGACAGAGAGAGAAGGAAACTGGTCATGCATGTGTATAGAAAGGAAATGGTAGTCTGCCATAAGATATATTAAAACTCACCAGAGTTGGGATCGGAGTTGCCATCAGCTTCAGTCCTCTTATCAGGGGAGGCCTGCTCGTAGAAGTCGTCTTGCGCCTGCACCAGAGGGAGAGGTTGTGTGAGGAGGGAGCCACTGCCTACAGGCTCGTGGTCCCCCAGACCGCTGTCACTGCAGCTCTCCTGAGAGCCATCCGGCAGGTGAAACGTGACGCGTCGCTGCGACTAGAACCAAGAGCACAAAACAGAGCCTCCGATGTTAGTGCTCTGCTCTGCCGCCTTCAAATTTTGCTTTTCATACAATTATTTTACACTAAGCTGAGCTCATGCATGGCACTTGACACACTGAGTACTGATCAGTACTACAGTGTGAAATAAGCAGCCTTAGCATTTTGTCTGAACTATGAAATATAAATTAAACATTTACAAATGAGGAAGGCATTGATGGATAGTAAGGTTTATTTTCAGTTTCAGAATACCGAGAATGATGGGAGAGTAAAAGATCTATTTTGACTTGGGCCGAGTTATTGATGGGAAGGGGAGTTAACACATGGCAAATACAGTCACGTTTCACTGCACAATGACAACCAATAACAGCATGCAAATTGCACATCATGCACTGTAAGAAAAATTCAGCTAGGTGAAAAGTGCAAAATCTGTGAGCCTTTCATAAATACATAATGCAATTAATGTCAAGCAATGAAGGCCACGAAATTCCTATATGTTGGTGGCAGTGTATAATTATGTTTGTGAGACCTGCTGCAGGAACATTTACAAACTGGTTGTTTGGTTTGTGTTGTCAGTTTGTTTGGGTGTTGGCAAAGTCAAAGTGGCCTGCGGAGTTAACAGAAGTCGCCCCCAGGGTGTCCTTCTTCCCACATTCTGCACTCTCATTGAGGAGAGGAATTTCTTATCCCCCAAGTATTCTGGGACATGTCTTATAGCCCTTCTATCGGAGATATGCATGCTAACACACACACACACACACACACGCACACACACAGCCACACACGCTCACACACCATCCTTATTAAAGCCATCCTGATTGAATTTCCAATTGTTAATTCCGAGTGTCTTTTCCCCTTGCTCTAATGACATTTTCCTCAGGCTTTTTCATAAGTCCAGACACAAGCTTCCAGCTAACCTTTCGTGAGCACAGAGAGGTCCCTGTCACATCCTTGGTGATGACAGACAGAGACGCGTTTTACAGTAATTATTGGCAAAAGCAAAGGTCACCCAATCTGCAGTCTAATGCAAATGACCTCATTATATATTTTAGAACTGCTCCAAAAGCATGCAACATTCAATTAAACAAAAAAGGGAATAAAGAGAGAAAAAAGGGGGTGTTGGAGGGGTGTGTGTGCAAGGGGGGTAGGGCAGTTGGGGTGTTGAGAGAGAGGTGGGTTTTGGTGGGGGAATTGCAGACCTTGGAGACTGTGGAACACATGATGGCTTCAGATTTAAATACATGGAGTTGAATTTGCATGACAGAGAGACCGACAGACAAACAGACAGACAGATAGATAGATATATAGATAGACCACACAGTGTAATACTAACACATTTGTGACATTTTTTGTTGATTACCGGAAATAAAAATCCTAAATCCAGAGTGTATTGACAAAAATCTAAATCAGGATTTTAAGTCTTGCGTAACTACTCAAAGTGCAGAATCAAGCACATTTAAATGTAAAGGTCTTGTAAAACAGAAGGAATCAGGAAAAATGTCACAGTTAGTAATTAGAGAAAGAGGCAGATGATCAGATGTGGCATTTCCAATGAAGATGACATAATGTGGGCAAAAAATCCTTTCTAAAAGAGTTGCCTCTCTTGTTTGTTTGTGTGGCAACTAAAGTATAGTGATTAGGCAATGCAGTGTTATCAGTTTTACATAAGGTAAGGCATGAATGCTATGTGTGCAGTTTAAAAACACTGTGCAAAAGGGGGAAGAAAAATGCACACAGAGAAACAGACGAGTGAGGCAAGCCTTAAAGATCCAACATGTTTGGTGTATCTGCGCTTAATTAACAGTGGCTTCTTAAGTTCTGCTTCCTGCTGATGCCAAAGAAGTTGGCCTTAGGCAAGGTAGCCATCTATTTGTTGGCTGCTCTGAAAGTGTCAAGCTAGCAATACTGATACTGGCAGCTTTTCTACCACTGGGCATTAACTGTATATTTCACAACAAAGTCAATAAAATAGTATTCAAAGTCAAATATCTTGTATTATTATAAAACCTGGATAAATATATTTGATTAATGAGGGGATTATACTACAACTTTATATGATATTATATGAGGTATAACATGGGAGAAAAAAATGAACATAATTTGAATCCATTAAACAGAGTAACCCACAGAAATGAAATCTAGTACAACTAATTTTTACAGCCTTACTGGAGCCTGGTTGACATTTTAGGTTTGAGATCAGTACATGATGGAGTTCACGCAGATCAGTATTATGTTAAGAAATGTATGCGAATACTACGATGCATTAATGAATGAATTAAAAGGAAACGCAGTAGGCAGGAGGACATTGGAGAAAAAAGGCTTCAGCTGCTCGAAGCCCAGTAAAAGGAACTGACCATCCTACTTCTCAATTAATGACATGACAAATGTGATATAAGTAGAATTGTGTTCTCATGTAGTATACAAGACAAGTAAGGGCAATAACTGAAGTTATATGTGTATGATTACTTAGTATATATAATTTGTCTTGATTTTGACTTAGAAAACTGGCTTATTGTTGATTGGGTTAACAGTTACTGTGTGTGCTGTCAAACACTGCTGGGCTAAATGAAATCTTGCTCAGGACACTGATAGATTTTATCACGGGCTTTGTTTGTTCAGATCAGGAGAGGTTTACTGTAAGAATATACTATATGCATCGATGTAAATAAAAATATCCAGTTTTAAATTACATGCAGAGTCTGTGTATGTTCTGCGTGTGTTGTCTGCGGTGGTGTGTTTATTTGTGGGTTTAATCATGTTTGAGGATATTTGTATTTCTCTGTTGCTGACAGTCACTTGTAGTAATATTAGCATAAGACCGGCTTAAACTATCCCTGCTGCCAGTTTACAAGATATTATGGCTTATCTCGCCTGCTAACCCTTATTATCCGCTTGTTTTTATAATTTGCCTGACCAAACACACTCACTTTAACAAACACAAAGCAAATAGCAGCACTTTGCTGCTGGAAGGTTTACATTCCAGCAAGCCTGCAAATTATCAGGGATAGCGTTCGCCCTTGGGTCTTCCTAGAAAGGATATAACATTGAGCAAACTGAAATTAAAATCTGACAAGGAAAGTGCAATTGCCAGTCACAGCTTTATACAAATCATGTTAATGGAAAGTATGAAAGTGGTGAGTTTTTGCTTCTCACAGATAAGTTTAGCTCTATAAAATGTTAGTTGTTGTGAAAGTAGGTGGTAGCAGTATTACAAATTAATTCAAACTGCATCAGTTTTATTGATCTAAAGCTTGGGTTTTCATTTTCAAGGAGTAACAAGTACCTGATTCAAACTGAAATTGAGTATTATATATAGTTCTTAAGCACTATCTGTATTAAAAGTCTATGATTCAAACAGAAAACAAAAGTAATAGATTAAGTGGTTATTCACCCTCAAAATCATATAGTGCCTGTTACCATATCATGCATTTCAGCACTGCCCTGTGCCACTGCAGCGCTCAGAGTCAACACTTCTGCTGAAAATCACAATCAGACAGTGAAATATACAGAATCACTACACAGTAATGACTCAGTACGATCGAGCACCAGACTGATACAACTTTGGTTGTATGTGACAGAAAACAAATAGGGATAAGGCTTATGGCTCAGAGCATGAGCTTTCTCACTGCTTCTCTGTCTTTCTCCTCCTGAGTGTGAGCATATGGAGCACAGTGTGCAAGTCAAAAACAACTTCTGTGTTGCATTGTGTTCCAAATGAAAACAATGTAACACTACATTTCAGACAGACGTTTAATGAGAAGAAGCACACACTGAGTAGAAAGTGCATGCACACACACGCACACACACAAAATAATGCAACCTCCTCACCCCCACAAATAATCTTATCTAACAGCAGTCTGACACCTGCAGTGAGAGAACACTTCCCACGAGTCCGTTCTCACAATCAGACCACTGAGGGAGATCATTCAACCAGGAAAACAAAACTCACAAAAAGATCTCTTTCTCTTCCTCTCTCAGCCCTGATCTTCACTCTCTCGCCTTCCCTGAGAGACCAAAGGCGCTGTGCCATCTGCTGGCCACCTTGGAAAATACATTTTATATTGATAAAAGGCCACAAACGTGATTGTCTTCTTTGTTCCTTCATTCGTGCTGATGATTTTATTTTATTTTTTATTTTATTCTTTCTCATTCCTTTTCTTTCTTACACCTTTGCATTGCTGTTGCTGTACTTCAACACCAGCTGAATCAACAAAATGACAAAGTTGGGATTTATCTGATATCACTAAACCTTAAATAGAATAATGTATTTCCTTTTTTTGATGTTTTATCATGTTTAGAAAGTATATTTCGGTGTCATACTTTATTCTCCACAGTGTTCATCCACAGCCCTGACAAGCTGTAAAATTCCATAAAACATCAAATCAAGTAAAACATTAGCAGCTGATAGACACTGCCTCCTGTCAACATTACATTCGGATTTCCTTTGGGCTCATCCATAAAATGAATCACAGTCTTAGTCAGACAGGGCTCTATTTTGATGACATAAACACAGTCAAAAACAAGCTTTTCAAACAGCTTAAAAAAGATGAAAGACATGGAGATAAAAAGAGTTCCCAAACTTGTTTCTGTAAGCTACACTCAAATAAAAAGTGACAAATAAATCACAATCTCTCCTGTCTTTGATTTTGACTCTAATATTGACGTAGTCTGCTCCGGCTGCCTCTCCAGAGGCTAAGTCTGCCGCCTTCTGCTTTTCATCATTAAATCATAGCCAGGCAGTCCTGAGAAACATCTGCATTCTGTCACATCCACAATGAAACCCGATCAGTCACTCCCTCGCTCTTCGGTTTACCACAAATACGCATACACACACACACACAAAGACAAACAAAAAGATACATAAATCTATCTAAGTCACATCTGACCCATTTCCTAAATTGCAAACTTGGAGGAGTGGACATGTAGTGTGTGTGCGTGTGTTACGTCGAACAGTAGTGCACTTTGTGTTAGTCATTCACAGAACACTTGCTTAGCATGTGATTATCAGCACAGTCCATCATTTTGACTCTTTCTTGGCTAAATGATTTTATGTAGATTTATGGATGCACTATACAGCAGGCGTGTTTATTTATTTATCCTCCAACCATTTATCGTCTAATCCACATAGGCGACACTTGGACATTTTTTTTCATAAAAAAAAGCATACATTTATGTTTAGATATATGGTATGTACGTCGCCAGACTCGCATTCTCACTGTCATCCTTCCCAGATGACAGGTGCTGAGACAAGTTCCCTCTCGCTGATGCCCTCAAAGTCCAATTTGTTTTCTTTTCATCTGTCAACACCCCCCTAATTACCTCCATCTCATCGTACTTTCATACATTAGCATGAGCAGCCCTCCCCACTGGTTTTTTCTTGTTAAATAGATATTTGTGTTTTAGTCTAATTTGTGGTAATCATGCTAGATATATCATAGTTAAATGGTAATGGATGTGCAACAACACAGCAAAAAAAAAAAAAAAAGATCCCATTTCCTTTTACATGTGATCATAGAACTAATATCTTTTTGATGAAAATGGTGAGACGGATCCAAAACAGTAAATTACGGGCTATAAAACCAAAACAATGCGCTGAAAGATGCTAAAATGCCCTGTAGAGC
The DNA here is from genome assembly GCF_914725855.1 of Thunnus albacares. Classification (NCBI taxonomy): domain Eukaryota; kingdom Metazoa; phylum Chordata; class Actinopteri; order Scombriformes; family Scombridae; genus Thunnus; species Thunnus albacares. Next base: position 27,448,280 of record NC_058106.1, read on the forward strand.
TGAGAGTAACTGCAGGACTGGATGATACTTCTCTGTAGTATTGTCACCTTGAGTTATATTTGAATTTTATTCTTTTGTTAATATAAAAATATCAATTAGTGCAGCTTTAAGATTTCAGTTGCGCTTGATTTGGTGACCATTATGTAAGAAATGTAATAGAAAAAGAGAAACTTGTGTATCTGTTTACAGCACATTCAACCAAACTGTGGAATGGCTCACTGTCACACATTGTTTCAACACAGAAGAATAGAAATCAACATCATGGTGTATGCATCATTTCTCTGTCTATCGTGGTAAATACTGACCCTTAATTATATCAAAAATGGGTTTTATAAAGTAAAAATCTTAAGGATTATAAATTAAAAGTTATACAACAATATTGTAAAACATTGTGTAGAAGGCACAAGATTGCTGAAATTCGAGGTACATATTAAGAGTTTATTGAAGTTCCCTCACTTCTTCACTATATAGCATAGCCACTATGTGTAGGATTGGACCCCTAACACTGAGATTTACTGGCTTTTAATAAAGAATATTTTTCTACAACCACAACCATACTAGAGCATAATAGATGCTGGAATAAGGTTAGATGAAATAACCTAAAAAATCTACGTCTAGTGGCTTTAGACTATTGTAGCATAGACTCCTTTGATGCCGAAAAATACATTCTCTATTTTATAGGCTACAAATCTTAAGGAACAGACCTTCTAGGATTATCTCTGTTTACTTCAGAATAGCTCTCTAAGTATCTGAAGTTAGGTTTAAATTGCAGCTAACAGGCTCGGTGGTGGTTGAGGTAACCAACTGTGACACTATAGGAAGCCTGCAGCTGAAAACATGAAATGAATACATTGCCTAAGCATACATGTCTAACTGTTATATCTTGCTAGTCTACAGATGGGCAAATCTTCACTGCTCCCTTTGGCCAGTTTCAATTGGGGACATATAGAAGAAGCATAATTTACCTGAACAGCCTTCTTCAGAAGGATGAAATTTCATTTCAAATTAATGTCATCTAGCACCACTTGGGGCTATATTTGGACATCTTAGGCTCATCTATTCTCTTTCACTCTCCACCCCGCAGTGACCTGTTACCTTTTCTGATGAATTTCACCTCCCTCTCCCTCTACATCTCCCTGCTCATCCTAACTTTGTTCTGCAGTTAAATAACCTGACTTGGCTGATTGGGAACTGTGAGACTGGAGTAGTTCAACCAGCTTCCCATGTGCCTTAAGCAGAGCTGAAGAAACCTGTGCAACTGCCACAGAGCATTAGCAACAAAGTTAACCACTACTGACTCACTCATCGGTTCTACCCTCCACCGACATCCACAGCCATAAAATGAGAGACACAGCAATTCTTCTCTAAGTGTGTCTCCTGCATCAGGATGAAGGATTTGACACTCAGAGACAGTTAACTACAGAGCAGAGCAGGCTAGGCCCTGAGCACTGAATGGGGAAGCTTGATGTGTTTATGAGTTACAGTCCATGTGATCTTTGTGCTGCACTCAGCTGTAGACAGTGCACACTGTTCTGTAGCATTATGGAGGGTGTTAGCTTTTTATTTACTCGCTACAAATGCTTCTGAGACACACATCTGTGTCATCACAGTAATACAATGAATTAGATATATTAAAAGCTAATAAAAAATAAATAAAAAGCATTCACATTGCATTAAAAGCTACACATTTATTTGGATTCATGTGAAACCAAAGCATAATCACAGTGTACTCTATGATTGATTATAACCTACAACCCTATTAGCTGTCATGAAATCCTATTTGTGATTCCATTACACCAAATAGGTACAGAGGCACACATTTGTTTAGTTGGATCTCTGTTTATCCTGTGGAAATAATGGCTATTTACACAGCAATGATTATCCAGCTTTGAAGAGATCAAATGTAAATCGATGAAGCAGGGAAGTCTGGTTGATTTTGGCAAGTGGTGATCTAGATTTCTAAATTATTTTTTTAAATGTATGGCTTTCAAACAAATATCTTTTGTTTGTTTGCAGAACAGCAAACAGACAGATATATTCAGATAATCTGAATTGTATTAATTATAATGTCTGCAGCTGAGGCATTTGTCCATATATTATATTGTATGGACACAATTTGGCATGCCCTGTTTTGTTATGCGTCATTTGTACCACATATGACTGCTTTTTGATGCCCACTTTTCTGCATCTAAAAGTGCAGGGCATTGGTAGTGGAGCATTGCAAATGGACAAACGAGCCATTTCCATGCTAAAGCTGGCTTGGAGGAACAATGATCTGAAAAAGTAACTTAAATGTATCAATTCTGTTCTAAAATATATATATATCAATCAATGTTCTTAACAGTAGACTTTTAAAAAAATAGCACTTTTCTCTCTCTCTCTGCTTCTCTCTATTAGCAATGAATTTGATTTTATTTGCCTGTTAATGGAAATACGGTATTATGAGGGTGTTAATTTGATAAATCTAGGTTGGAAATACATACATGGGCACATTAAATTCACAAGCTTCCACATTATTACCATTTCTCATTAAAAGAAACTTCCAACATGTGTGAAATGCTACAAAGTGCTGAAAGCTAATGATATGCAACAACTGATTAGTCTGATACTGCAGTGTAAAGAGAATCTGTATGTATAGTGACTGTTGTTTAAAGACGATGAATCGATAAAAGGCGATATACAGCAATATCTCTTGCTGTTATAACCAGAATTTTTAAATTTGAAGTCTGCAATTAATTGTCAAGCCTCGCAGAGTTGTGGAGCACACAAATAAGACATTTCTACTTCTACTACTACTTTCTAATAAGAGAATCTAATTGTCACATAAAAGGAGAAGGACATTTTGCAATCTCTGTTTGTGTTAAATCACCCCCAAAAGCAGCAGATGTTCATGCCACTTGATAATGGGAGGAAAGTGATAATAGAAGTGATGTTTGATGCTGAAGCACCATGGCAAGGTGTTGACAGTGCCACCAAATATCACAATTGACACCCTCGACATACAGTATGAGTTAGCCATTGTAGGCTTGTATACACACCAGATGTACTTATGCTTGTGTATATTTAGACATGATATATACTGAAAAGCCCAACAAAATTCTATAAAAGAAGTAATCTTGTATATTGTGTTGTATGGGTACATGCTGTACATTTCATCATGTATACACATAATTGCATTCAGAGTTAGGGTAGAGTCAACCATAGCCACATGCAAACCTTTCAATGCCTTGTCGATTACAGTATATAAGTATTATACACATGCACACCTCATCATAGACTGGAACACATATAAAACCTTTCACATTGTGTGCAATGTGTATATATGTCATAGCAATCTATTCCATATACAGTACTGCATCATTTACTGTGGACAATCAAAGCTGCTTCATACAAATCCTCATTATAACACACTATCTCAGTGTTGTAAACTATCAGGTATACAGACCTGCTGTTTTGCCATTTCACCCATCAGGAAATTAGAAACAAACTTTTTTTTCTGAGAGGACAGTCACAGTGAGGGAAATACAATTAAGCTCAGGCCTTAATAATTAATTTTATGGTCAATGATCTTACCAACAATTATTTCTGATGCAACTAATCATCTGGAAAATAAGAATCACCCAGACCCTTTTCCATTTGTTTTGTTGCCAAGCAGCCAGCAATTTCCCCCCAACAGTTTCTCGTGAAAGCATAATGCGTAGTGGTGGATAGTATGTTGCAGTGCATAATTTGTTTTTGTTTGTATGTGATCACCTGTCTGTTTGCATTTTGGGAGACTGTGACAGAAAAAGGAACACTTCTCTTTCTATGTGTTTGTTTTTGTTTTCACTGATGGGAAACTGTGCAGCCAAAATGTAGACCAAAGCTGCATTGTGTTCATGTACACTTGCAGAGGGGCAATTGTCAGCACTGTTGAAATTTCTAGAAATTATGTCTTTTGTTTTTAACATGCAGCAGTATGGAGACTAGATTTGCAAATGATCAACAGAGGTAGAAAAAGCAAGAATGCATGCGAGCAAAAGAGATTTAAAAAAGGAATCAATATTCATGGACAATAAGACTATTTTCCACTGTGCAGGTTCCATAAATGATTTGTTTTGTGTTATACTTGAAGGATAATGCCGATCTTGATGGCTTGCATCAAGATCTTGTGTTACCCTTTCTTTAGCTTTAAAATGGCAAAAGACCAATATGTTAGAATATACATGAAAACAATTAAAATGATGCATTCTTTAATTAGTGCTGTAATAACAAGCTTCATTTTGTATGGGGGTAAGTTTGCATTGTTCTCTGATAATTACCTCAAAAAAATGGCAACATTTTAAGTATACAGCTAAAAAAAACACAAGATTCATTCTGTAAACAACATATTTGAATCATAGGAAGAAGTTTCTTTTTGTATTTGTCGAAATATTTCATTATGTGCTCTATAATATTAGGAAGACAGAAAAACTATGTGTTTTTTTGCCTGTCCAGCTGACATGTTGACGATCTGGGCAACACTTTGTGTGGACTAGGTAAACGTACAGTGAAATAAACTATCTTGGCTCAGCACTGGCTGCAGCAACAGCAACAGCAACAGCAACAGCGGCACACTAAAGACTGGATGAATTGGCCTATCAGCACATTTGATTTGTTCTTCATACACAAAGCTTCACTGAAATGTACTGTATACTGTTTTATTTTCAACAAATATCTGCTTTCCTCAGATCTGGCCTCACCTGTTGGCATAACAAAATACAAAACAGAAATATGAACAAAAACTTAAGAAGGACATTCAAATGACTGAAAATATTCATGGCAATGCAGCAGTATGTCTGATCTGTTTTTAGAATATTTTTGAGAAAAGTGACAGAAACATTGACGTGTTGGTGTGATGATCCTCTTTTTGTCTTTGTACAGTGTGTTTGAAATAATATGGTGCATAGGCTAGGCAGTCTCTTACTGGGTCTGGATAATTGCAGTAGTAGGAGGAAATAGGCAGCACTCCTCGAAGGTACAGTGTAGTTTTCTCATAGCTTATCCCATGAATGTATAAAAAGATTGGACAGAACATGGTGGTCCATTCATATCAATGGAAGCTACTAGCACAGAGTCTGAAAGTGTCACCTCCTATCACCTCCTTTTAACCATAATGCCTGCACTTCAGTGTTCACTGTTTCATTTTAAAGCTTTTATTTTAGTAGTGGATGTATGCACTGTAACAAAAATTCTCTCTGGGCCCATGGGCATCACCTCACCAACAGATCTGACTTTGCCCACTTCAGTAAAATTGCTGCACATACAGGGGCTGTTCCTGGGAGACTGGCTTATCAACGTCAGGTCAGAAGCAAAGCTATAGCAGAAATTAAACTAGCACAGTAGGGCATAATCAGTTTTCTCACTTTTTCTGGTAGATCCCCCACTGATCCTAGTTCAGATAAGACCAGAGGTTGTGGTCGCCTACCAGTTGGTCAAGCCCTCCTTCAAACAAAGATACACATAGGGTATCCTTAACTGATTTCTCTCAATGTGTTTGAGCAAGAACTTGACAACAAGGTCAACTCGGATAGCTGAAAGAAGCAAAACAACAAATATGATACTGGTATTGAACAGTGACACACTATTCCCTACCACAATTCCATCTTTGCGGGTTGGTTTGAAATCACTGGTTTGATCACAAAACTCTGATCTTGCTTTGTGGCTCAATACTTGACTTTAAATTTATAACATTTTTCACGCTGACAAGTTTTCCACAGAAGAGTTTAGAAGGCTTTCTCAAGATTTATTGTAGTGAACAACCACTGTCTCTATTGTCAGTTCAGCTGAAGCCTCCCCATCATTTCTTGCCTAGTAGCACAAGAGGAAGAAAGTTGACTGCATCTTATCTTCCAGTGAAGTACGGACAACTCTTAACACTTAAACAGGCTCAACAAAACGTGTCTTGATCTGTTGCTTGTCAGTGACAGTGACATCAGTAAGATGTGCTAGTGTTACCTTCATTCTGCACAATGTTGCTTTTTGTTTCCCAATATCCACCATTACTGTTTGAAATGGGTAAAACAATGCACTGCATCCTTACTATCAGAATCAAACTCTGTTCTCAAACTTTGTTCTTCCTGTTCATGTTTATCTTTTCTTTTTGTTTTCTTCTTTGGTCATCTTCCCTTTCCTCCATGCACTGCTTTTGTGGCCTGCTCAGCCATAGCTTCTGTAGTCTAGTATTTATGGTGCAGGAGCAAGGCTTACCTGTGACGGCCAACCCTTTCATACCGGTGGTCAGGTTGTACAGGTAGATTGATGTACTTGACTGCTCATCTTCTCTTGCAAACATCCCCATTGATGTACAAATTTCTTTAGCCTTTTCTAGTTTGAGGTATTCTTCAATTAGGAATCACCTTTGAATAATTTCAATAAGCAACTCACACACCAGTTTGTATCATATGATACCATTCTGCATGAGTCCAAATTCATTGTTCAGATAACACTTTAAACAATTCAACTTCTTTAACACAAGCCGAGTTTAAGAAGGAGGCTTGAATACGGCTTTCATGGATAAAGTTATAACTAAGAACAGCATATAGTGCTGTGAGTTTGAGACAAGCCACTAGGGACAAACATAGAACTGCAGTAATACCCAGTGTCAGTAAGGTTTGTAAATGAGGATGACAGATCATCTGTGTGCAGCCTCCAGCTCCCTCTCAGAAGCCATCAACTGAACAGCCTGCAGGGCGTTCTGCCCAGTGGTCAACATGTCAGCTGAACAGGCAAAGATTGCTTGTCTGTCTCTCCGAAGGATTTTTGGCCTCTGTCCATATTAAAAAGACTTTTCAAGAAACATTTCAACAAACTGCTTCACAGTTTAGATACAGTTTATATTTTACCTTGCCTGAACTAACCTTTTACATTTTTTATATTGCTATAGTTTTAGATACAATTGCTTTACATTACTGCACTAAAAGAAAAAGAAAGGAGATTAATATAAATGAACAATAAATAAAGCAAACATGGAAAAAGAGACCATTTACTTATTGTTTATGATATCACAGTTTGTTCAGGATCAGTAATATTAAGCAAGAAGAAGTCCATTGGACAGACTGAATAAAACTAAGCATGCCCAGCATTCTGTTCTTTCATTGCTGCTACATACTGGATTATTGAATGTTAATTCCCCATCGCCAGAAAAGGGACAGCTAATTGTAGAATTAAAAATTAAAATCTCAAGTAAACCTCAAAATAAGGCTATTTTAAGGGGAATTTAAATAATCCAGTAGCTGAATAGCATAACATAGTGTATTTCTATGTGGCAGTGTCACATACTGTATTCAGTAAAGGCCCTGTATTGTCAAAAGTGTCACATTTAGTTCTGAACTGTTATTGCACACTGGTATTGTCTCCCATCTGTGGACCTTCTTAGGGCCAAAATCTTAAAATAGCATGGTTTCCCCTATTGCAACTGAAATACCAAGTCAATTTATAAAACACAATTTTGGAAGGTGCAATAGAACTCTTTGGAGGAATAATGTTACATATAAGGAAAGGCAGCTTCCAGCACTTATCCCACAGTTAAAATAAAAAATCAGATTGCTAGCATGGCAGAAAAACAAGCTTTTCTGTGAATGTGACAGTTTGAACCAATCTCAAATATTCATTTATTCAACTACATTACATAGTAAGAGAACTCATTTAAACTCTCTGTCATTTAATGCTAAGAAATCCCACAGATGCATCATTCCTGGTTAAAGCTGCAGGCATGTCACACACCAATATGAAGGTGTCATTCCCTCTCAGTAAAATTTTCAGTTTGGTACAAAGATATGCTTTCCAAGTCATGGATTTACACTCAAAATAATGTTTGCTATTTAAGAATATCCTAGAGCAATAACTTATTACACATCTAGTAATAAAATCCCTAGAGAGAGAAAAACAAGGATGTCTGCAAGTTACATAAGCTGTAACACAAGCTCAGCTGTTTTTGTAAAGATGGGTACCTCCATTCCCTATCCATATAAAAGGAAACTAAATGGCAGGGACTCAGAACAACTGGTATATAAGTGTTTGTAAATTTGCATGTGCTCACTTGGGACTCTCTTACAACCTGCCAAATAATATTCCAACTGGGACACAGCACTGCCGTCATGTAAAAAAGCAATGTATATTGGTTTTTCCTCTCACTGTCATTTGTTACCAATTTATGACAACACAGCAAGAGGAGAAAGACAATATTGGTGTGAGGAAAATGGGGATGACAGACAGGACCAAGGAAAGAAAAAAAACATAGAATGAAAGTCACAATATTAGTTTAAAGAGACGGCTGCAATATTCAAACAATCATTCACAACAGCTAACTCCAGTGGCTCACCGGCAGCATGTAAACGAACTTAATGTCTACAGCCTGTATCACCATGAATCTCATAACCCGCCTTGGCCCTGAAGCCTTTTCTCAGCCTCCCCCACAAGTCCAGTGGCTTATCACATAAACGATTATTGACTGCTTTGCAAGTCATCAATATCATCAGCGCAGTTTTACATATGGTAAGCCCGGCAACTCCATCATAGTAAGCCAGTAGAGGCGGGAAGGCTGAGAGGCTATGAAGTTACCAGCTTCTACAATGAGAGTAAAAGGGTCTGGAGTGGCATTTTCTGCAGAACTGTAGTGTCCTTAAATTGGGAAGTGGATTACTCTGGATTACTGCAAATGTTAATCATTTGACTGAGAGTGCTCTGTGGAAAGGGTATGAATTTAACTCATCATGGATTCTAGTATATGTCCGTTAAGACACTTTGAAGGTAAAAGAAAGGGCAGTATGTTCCAGTATTAATAGTGGATTGCTACAAAACAAAAGCTCACGTAACATGGCTCTGTGATGGTGCAATGTATTGGTATATAAAATGGTGCCTCAGGTCTTGCAGCTGAGCCAAAACAACTTAATGGATTAATTGGGAACCAACAGAGATAATTAGGCCTTTGGGGTTGTATGATTCCACCCCTCGTAGACTGTTGCCTCAGAACTGTGATGTAGTGCGTTCCTGCTGTGTAATCGAGATAATTAACAAGAATGTTGTGTCACTGTCCAAAGATTAGCAAAAAGGAAAGGCCAAATAAGTCTCATTAAAATGTAGTTCCAACCTAGACTTGATAGGACTTATTTACTGACAGATTTTTTTTTCCCTTTACTTTATTTTATGTCTTTATGAAGATGGAATATAAAGATGAAAGATTCAATTTTGTCATGTTGTGCAAAGCATTGTTCCCTTCAATCAAACCATGAACAGACCACCACAGTTAAAGGAATTGGTCCAACCTTTAACTTGGCAGCCATTACCCAGTGTCCACAAAAACACTTTCACAAAAAATTTCTCCAGCTCATATGAGAACGACGCACCCTACTGTCATATATTTGTTTCCCCTGAGGAGAAATTACCATGGATAGCTAGCTGTTAGCTGAGACTAACTGAGCCAGGGCTTCAGTTGTTTACTGTGCTCCTATTATTGGATGCCAAGGTGTCCTTCTGTGAGGCTGACAGGCACTGAGTAGTAGGCCAAATTGATTGGTCTGCTCTTGCCCACCAAAAGGACCTGAACTCAATTTGCTTGTGATGGCTTCAATTTCCTCACTGGACAAAATGCCCCTCCTCTCTCCCTTGCGCTCTCTCTCTCAGCATCCTTCCTCGCTCAAGAGCTGTCATTTAATTTCATTACTCAACAGGGGAGGTTCATGCCTTGTCACATTTGTCTGTCTTTCGTCCCTTGCTCTGCTCATGTGAACCTTACAAAGAGCTATAAGGGGGAAAAAAGCTTGTTTTTAAAACAATGGTTCTCAAAGCGTTTCCTGGAATTGTATCATTTGCAGGTTTTGCCCAGCGACATCCAAACCAAAGATTGGTAAGCAACGTTTTCTTGTACAGAGGGTTGGCAGCTTGATCCTCTAGATAAGAGAGAGGGAAGTGGGTAAGTTCTTTTGATAAGCAACAGTTTTTTCACCTTTTTTTCATGGTGTCCAAACATGAAAGCATAAATACATAAAGTAAAGTCCACACAAACTGTGCCTGCCCTCATTTAGATGTGGTGTGTAAAATAACTGGGAGACTGTGGTGGACAGATATGTTAGAGATAGGTTTTGTCATCCCCATTATTCATTTCAGTATTCAAGAGAAGGTCATCAAAGGTTGGACTAATTTAAGGCCTGCTTTACAAAGCTTATTTTCTTCCATAACATTTCTCAGGAGCAAAGACCCAATTTGCTTCTCCCACCATTCTGTAACAACATCTTGCAAACTAATTTCAGATGCACATAATGCCCACACGGTCAACGGCTGATTAGAAAGAAAACAGGATCTAACGCTGGAGTCAAGCATAGCGGTCTTTGAAGTGATTACCTTACATGTTTTGGCCTTGCTTTTGTTGCTTTAAGATAAACATGTGGAGCCACTCAGCATATGCCAGCTTATGTCAAGATGAAAGATTTTACAAGCCATTATCAGAAACCCGCAGATTGTACTGAGGGTATTAGCTGGCCTCAGAAATGTGCTACAACTGCAAAGATTTTGCACTGATTTCAGGCACTGTGGACAAGGGGGGTCAGCCTCTCAGCACTTTTAGATGATCTATAACAGACAGGAGATTAAGGGCTGGCAAAATGTGAGGTCCTAAAGATAGCTAATCACACACTACTTTCCAAAATAACAAGAAAATATCCTAAAACATTACCTTATTTTATTAATCTTTCTTTCCATTAGTAAAATCCTTATAATCATAAAATCACGCATACAGCTACAATCACAGAGAATATTCTATCAGATATCAAAAAAAGCTATGAAGAACATGCAACATCCTCTTATCCCAACCTCTCTATCATTTTCTCTTGCTTTTACTTCTCGTCGTCTCAGAGGATATGCTCTCTTCTGGGTGTATTTACCAGCGGTCTTACAAGCTTTTACCTCCAGGAAACAAGCGGCTGATCTGGCTCATATTTTACAATGATTCATCTCGCTCAGTATCAACCATGAGGCATAAATGCGATACAACCAAATTAAGGCCGCTCAGCCAGACAAACAAGCAGGGGAATTTCAAACCTATGCCTTTTTTTTTTCTTTTTTCATTTAGCGGTGTGAGCCACTGCAATTTATTGCTATATTAAGAATGATTTCTTAAAGCTGTTTGTCATGTTGTAGCTGTTGTTTCCCTTCTTTCATTGTCTCTTTTTTTAATTTCAAAGGCAGCACAGATTATTGCACATAAATATATTGGCTGCACACTTGCAGTAAGTTGATGTTGTTTTTCAGTACAGCAGTAAATGCTGTAGACTCCATATTGAACCTAAATGTGGCTCTACTGTTTCTGATTATTCAAATCATGTCATGTTTACTGCAAATTTAATTTAATTTCAGAACAACTGGCAACATGTTTGAAGTACTTAAGTGCTATTAATAAAAGTATTGCCTAAAAAACAACATCGCTTATTGTATTCTTCATCTAAAAACAATGATTGATCTATTGTTGAACTCTTATTCTATCCATGCACAGCTGTTTGATCAGTTAAAGCAAAGATGACTTTTGCAGAGAGAACGTGTTTAGTCTGCAAAGACATGCTATGCCCTGCCATCGCTGGAGGTGTCTGTTCTGGCTCTCTTCAAGTGAATCAAAAAGCCCCAGAGGGACAAAGCCAGAAGCTTATCCATTGTGTATGGTGTACAAGGGAGAAAGCACCCTGTGAGTGCAATGAAGGGCAAGAGCAAGCTGGACACTGGCGGGTCTACTTAGCTACTACTTAGCTTGAGGGAAAAAACACACATACACACACATACTAGGAAATTGCACTGAAATACTGAAGAACTTTCTGTTTTGCTTCTCCATGTCCATCTGTTTGACATGGCAAAATAGTAATTTTCCATTTCCATTATCTTATCGATCCCATCATCAGCCACACAGAGAGACACTGCAGGAAATTTTTGAGAGATTTTCTGAGGTTATGTTCTGATTAGGGTGATTTCTCTGTTCACTAATAATGCTCCATTATTACTTTTTTATGAAACAATTTGACAAATCCAAATATTAAAGTCTGACTCATAATTGTGCTGCAGTTCAGGTAGATTTCAAAGGGTGTAAAGTAATGTGAAGCCTGTATAAATATTGTATATGTATAATAGCCTGGAAAAGTGATATTACAGTATAAATTCATATGCACTGACTTAAATTCTTCTAAATTATTACATCAATCTAATAACAGCGACATTATTTAAAAAAAAGGTAAAATGTTAAATGTGTTAATTAAGTCTATATTGGGAAAAAGTATGTAATACATGTAGCACCTCATAAATTATTATCATGATTTAAGAGATTAATGTTTAAGAGCTTACAGTTTTAAAATTATTAAGGTGTAAATGGATAGGCAAGATGTTATGGAAGATATTCTGCGTGAAAAAAATGTCATCCATCCTTCATGTACATAAATGAGTGCTCCTGCATACTTGGTGTTATTTTTGGCAGATAAAGGCATTTTATCCATGCTGAGTCAGATAAAAAGTGTGTTGTCCGCTACTGTAGCTTGTGCTTTTACCTCTGTTCTCAACCACATCACACAATATGTTGTGGCATGTCCACAGTTTCTATCATGACCACAATTTCCCTTTCCATTAGCATTTAGTTTTGAACATTGAAACTGTGTATTTGTACATTAAAAACTGCCAAACATCTACCAGTTCAGCTCAAAGACATAGGATATGATTAAATATAACAATTTATAAAAGGTATTGTATATTTTATATTCTTATTTTACACATTAAAGGGTTTTTAATAGATATATTCTTTCCCTTCTAAATCTGATATTACTTAGCTCTTCCACATCAGTTATTCTGGACTTGATACTTCAATACATCAATTACAATTAGATGACAGCCCTTTTTGTTCACATTCACCAAAGTGGAATATTTCAGTATTATTAATGTTTCATACCATGACTGAAATATTCTCAGCAGGATATTCACAGTTGTCATTGCTAACCATTGTCCTGACATATTATTCATTTGAAAATGGGAAATGCAAGCAGACTCATAAGAATACATTTGTTGTCCACCTAATTAGGCACTTGATCAATATGAAGTACATAAAGTAGATATGAAAGGACAAGAAAATAATAGACATGTCTCAGTATTCAGAACTTTTAGCTTTAGTTTCTGAATTTACAATAATTGATCATCTATCAAAAAAAGATACAATGTTCACAATAATTGGCAGATGTTTTAAGCACAGTAGGTATTGCAGCACAGTTTGATACTTTAGAACAAGTCACTGCAAGAAAAGAAGCAGAAAGATAGAAATGCTTGTTCAGATAAATTCAGATGACTTTCTTCTGAGACAGAATAGAATACTGTGTCTCTATCAAGCACCAAGTCAGTTTCCTGCTCCTGTCTTTATTTGAAAGGTAGTGGTATATACAATACTTCTGGTAGATAGATACAAACGAGGTAAAGAAAAATACAAAGTAAAACTGCACAACAGAAGAGGGTGTAGTTCACATCAGAAACTGACCTTGAGACGCAATGGGCATAAAGATTCGGTATGTTCAGGTCAGAGGGTGAAAGTAAAGGATCTTCCCAAATGACGGGTTACCCCATCAGACATACTTTCCCATTCACTTGAATGAGAAAGTTTGTCCTTACTGATACTAATATATGAAGTATATAAAGTAGATATGATATCTATCTATCTATCTATCTATCTATATATATATATATATATATATATATATATATATATATATACTGTGCATTGATTTTCTCTCAAGGAGCTGTTGTGATGCAGCCAGTAAAATTGCACTCTAAAACAAGATAGATCTTAGTGCACACACAGCTGTGCCAAGCAGATAAATCAATTAAAGTGACCTGATCTGACAAGCAGCCACATCCTCAGACAGGCTTAATATAAGAACTCACATCCATAAGACTCATGCCTATCTCAATCTCACCATGGAACTTTTCTTCCAGAAACTCTGATTAAAAGACAGCTTGACAATGGTGGTGACAAAGAGGACAAGCCTACCTTTAATTGCACTTGGGCAAATAGATAATAAAACCTATTTTTTGTCTGTGATTTTTAATCACATTTTTCATCAAAAGGCAGTCTGATTCATGACCTGCAAGTCATTTTAATATTATTTTAATAACACAATAACAAGAGGAATTATTTTACTGAGACTCTTTCCAATCAAGGTCTCAAATGTAATGACAGTTACACATCCAACTATATATATAGTCATGAATCTTGTAAAACATTCTTTCTTTTCATTTCATTTTAGCTGAGCATTATCAGTATCTGGAATAATAGACTAAGAGATTGGACTAAGGATCAAACGGAATCATAATATTATGTATAACTGACATGCTAGCTTCTGATATTTACAGATTGTCAAGATTTAACTTTTTATATTCAATGCTAAATATTGCAATTTTGGGGGGTACTCGGTTATATTAGTGCTTTTGAGAAAACAAGCAGCTGTGACAACAATCTTCATTCTGGTTTGTTGAGCATGAAATGTCAGCCATGTACAGTACAGTGAAGGCCCACCTTGTCTGCAATATGATTAAACTGACAAAGAGGCAATTCGCCTTATACAGTTTTGTTTTGTTTTTTTTTAACATTGGGAATATAGGCTGTTCTTTATGTGAAATAAGGTGCAGGAATTTTCAAAAGCTGTAGATGCACAATGTGATGACACCTCTACAAGTGTTACATAATGTATGTGTGTATCATTTTCCTCTCCGCTGTTGTTTGCATTTGTATCTGTCCAATGTGTACATACCAGTTGGTAAACATTGATTGTACTGTGTAATATGAATGTATAAATGTATGAATTAACACAATGTAACAGTAACATAGTCCGAAAGTACACCAGATTTTGAAAATTCCATTTATAAATAGTGATCTTGTAGGATTTCTGCTTCAGTTTTGTAATAAATTAATCTCACCAGAGTCACAAGACAATTTAGATATTAAAACTGACAATCAAAGATTCAGGATTGACCTCTAACCAAATCTTTCTTGGAGTTGAGGGCAAAGTCATTCCTTTGCAGTGCGCAGAGGACAGCTCCAAGGATTTTTATCCTTCACTCATCAGTGGTTTTCATCTTAAGGGTCACTCTCTAAGTATCAATCATCTTAGTGCTCTAGCCTCCAAAAACTCTTAATCATAAGATCTAGTGCAACAACATCAAAGAGATTTCTTAAAGAGCTGGTTTTTAGGTATGCCTGTTTCAAACTGTATTACTTCTGAAGATACAAATGGATTTACATTACACCTTAGCATGTCAAAGGCAGACTGAACACTTCCAAGACAAAATTGATATGGCTAATTAATGCACAACCAGAGAGGTCTCTGTCTTTAATCATCTCAAGTATATGCTGCTTTTTATCAAACCACAGAGGGAGTAAAATAGTGAGGCTCCTAAAATACTATTTGTCTCAAGTACATCAAAAAAATATTTAATTTTTAATCATTTGTCTTGGGAAATAATGTACTTAATTCAAACAGTGCAGCTGTGAACAGTGATCTCTCAAACATGAGTTTGATGGGCTCTGTTTCCGTACTCATTATCAAATGGTATAATCACTTAGAGAATTAAGTAAACAAAAGACACTTTTTTTCCAAGGAGAGGAGGGGAACAGAGAAAAAAGAGAAGAGGCGACAGGAAAGAGAGAGGGGGAGGGGGAGACAGACACAGAAAAAAAGAAGAAAGAATCAGGTTCCATATGTATTTTGAGAGTACGTACCAAGACAGGTAAGCCCCATAAGAGTAGCATCCTTTGTTTTCCAAGGTGCTGAGTGCTTGGCTATCATGATAACCCTTCACTTCAGCTGTCAGCTGATGAAGTTCAGCATGCACAGAGAGAGCGAGAGAGGCAACACACTTGCTCTATCAGTCTATCAATATCTCGCTGTCTCTCTGTGTCTGTCTCTTTCTATCGCTGTCTCTCTCAATTCAGTTCTGTCTGAATCTGCTTCATTGGTAAGACAGGGAAAGCATCCACTGTATACTGCCAAGGAACATTTAAGGATCAAAACAAATAATGGAATAAGCCATTCATAAATGATGGATACTAAATAAATAATTAAACATATTCTGTCAATATCAATAATAGCATATGAATGTGCAGTAGTATATAAATCAATCTGATACATTCAGTACAATTACTGCAAGTCAGTGTAGCACAACACAGGGCAATGGGAGGGATGAGGAGGGTTACAAGACAAGATGATAACAAAATGATCTAAAAATTTACATTTTCCCCTGTGTTTGGTGCCCTTCTGGAGCCAAAAAAATGTAGCATGATTAAGTATGTTTTCCTCTTTCCCCCAGTAACACCTTGAGCTCTCAGTCAGCAGTTGACATATTACTTGTAATAACACATAGGTAGGCAGGTCTGACTTGTATTTTTTATAAGACAAGAAGTCCCTATGTCTCCTAAATGACAAAAGAAGCAGAATCTGTTCCTTAGTTAGTAATGTCTTTCTGTGCCATCACCTTGCAATGGCAAGTCCATCTCTCACTTTCTCTCTGTCTCTATCTGTCTCTCACTCTGACTCCCAACAAGTCCTGTGGCCTTTAACAACAAATTAGCATCCTTGTTAGTAGTGTTTGATGTGAACAGAAACTTGACAGTTCTTGTCCATTCAGAGCACTGAGGAGTACCGAATGTTAACATAGTCTGGGCTCTAATGGACTGGCATGTGGTGAAGGTGCTGAGCTCAAAACTGTTGTTTCTTTTGATTTGAAACTTTGTTAAAAACAGTCCATACACTTTGCGAATCAACCCTATCTCATACAAAATATATTTATATAGAGCTGATTTGCTTTGCCATATATATTTTGGAAGAAACAAAATTGCTGCCTGGATTATTTTCACTGGCCATACACTTCCGATTCAGAAAGTGTAACATACGTACACAGTGTCTACACAGCCTGCGTAGTAAAAGCAGCATGTCTGATGCGTTCAAGCATAGTATTGAGTGTGGGTCACCCAAGTTTTGGCAGCACACAGAGTACACACATACAATCACTGTAGTTAAGCAAGTAAATTGGCAGAAAAGAGACTTGAAGGTTAGGGGGATATATAAGATATATTTGGACGCACACAATACTTGCAAGTAGAATCAATTCATTGTTGATTTTGCTCTGCACATGAGATTTATTGACAATAAAAAATATAGACAATCGCCAGCTTTATGCTTTGAGTACCATCAACGTAATCATAAAAAAGTTGCTAATGCTTTAGTTCCCAGAGGCAGATAATGTAGGGGAAATAATTAAAAATGATGACAGCGATCATTTTGCAGATATGTTCAGAATGAACATTTTCATGATACATTGATATAAAACAATCTGTGTGGAATTGTGTTTTCTGCAAATGCATTTGCAATATTTATGAAGCAGTGTTGCACCTAAATAAACCTGGCAATTAGCAGATTAATTACCATTTTTGTCAGTTTTCCATTTTTCTGTTCTTGATTAAAACTAGCATCATATATTGACAATCCTCAGCCTATCAGCAATAGTCATTTTTATTTGACAAGTAAAGTTGCTGTTATAGAAACATCCAGTAAAACTTTGACTTTTCTTTGTATTCTCCACAAGCAGAAAAATCATATGAGCTTTGATGTTTATCTACAGAGGATTCCTCTCATGCCTAGTAATTCCATTGTTAATTCCATTTTTACTTTTTTTTTTAGATGTTATATTTTTTTGTGAAAATGTACCTGCAATACAGACAGTTTTCCTTCTTTTTATAGCTGCTCAGTTTTCCACTCTCATGTTTTGCTTTGCTCTTTGATCAACAACCAAACTCTCAATATCACCAGGGAATAAATGTCATGTTCCCTACGAGGAAATTCTCAAATTCCTTTTGGTACATCAGAGCTGGATGAGAATGAAAATAAATAGCATCATTTTGTGCTTTGTTGACTTATATTGCCATTTTAAGTTTAAAAAAGAAAAAAAAAATCCCCCATACTCTTCAGCGCAGGAACACAGAAAATGTTCCCCCTAAAAACTATCAAGTCAGTTTTACAGGATTTATTTGACCACACTTGTCACCTCTCACAGAACAATTAGTCTGTTTGTTAGAGAAGGCTATGTACTGTTTGGATGCAGACCACCATTACCACCTCATGAGTGGCATAAAAAACATCTCCATTCATATATCTGGGAGGTGTAATGAGGTAAATGGTCTCAATGACACTTGCACACTGGGCATTTAGCTGGCTGTTAACCCCAGACACATCTCAAGAGGTCCCGTCCCTGCTCTCTCTCAACAGCTGTGAAACATTGGTTTCAGGTCATGTTAGTGTCTTTGCTCTGACCTCCCGATGAATCCATCAACCTTTCGGTCTATCTCAGTGTTTCTGTCTCTTCATCTTCATCTGTCTGTCGGTCTCTCTATCTGTCTCTGTTCTCGCCTTCTCTCTATGTCCACACACACACTCACACAAACTCCCAAGCACTTACCCTCATGATCCGATAATGTGAGTCTAGCACTTGTACTCCAATTATTCTCTTCTACTTGTTCTTGAAAGGGTTCTTGCCTCTCTCTTAGCTAAAGAATGTCATGCACCCTGTGATTTCTGCTGGACTCTCAGAGGCCTTTCAGTGTTCATCTCTTCAAACACATCCATTTCCAAATGTACATTCCAATGCTATTTGACCTGAAATTGATTCAACACAAATAGTTTAGGGTAGAGTAGATGTTTCAGTCTAACCGTGTGAGTTGTGATCAGTGATAGAGTCACTATTGAATGTGTGTGCATCTATTAGGGGAGCAGAGCAACACTTAAAGATTCTGTTTTGTCTCTATGAGGTCTAGAATCTCATATTTTCACTCTTGATGTATTAGTAATTAATATTAGTGAGTATTCTGTTTTATCAACAATGGTAACTGGACACATGAAAGATTATCAACAAGTAAAGCAATAATGAAGGGGAAATGTGTTTTATTAATGAAGGAAGCTGAGAGTTTTGATATGTGCTAGACAGAGCCTTTAGCTTATCATCTATACTGCTCAGAAATACACCTCACTCTCTACCTACCATTTAAACAGACACACACACACACACACACACACACACACACACAGAGCTCTATTTCACAGCCCCAGTTCTCTGTCAGCGGTGTTAGTGGTCAGCCTCCGCTTGATCTTAGTTTTGCCAGGAGGAATGACACTTTTATACCATCTATAATAAGCAGATTTTCTTTGACCTAAAATAGAGTTAATCCTCATATGAGGTCACTGAAGAGCATACATTCATAAGACTTTAGTCTCTCTGTATCTTCAATGTCAGACTGAATATGGTTTATGTTGATGTTAGCAGCATAACACTGCAGTTGTTTTGTTATGTAACTCCTTTTAGAAAGCTTGCAGAAAAGTGCCACGTTCTGATATCATGAATAAACTAAAGCTTTCAGCTGCATGCAGCCGAACATTAGGCTGCCAGGGAAACTGAGAGCACTGGTACTAAGTTACAGTATAGTGTAGCGATATCTGTGCAGAGATAATCTGCCCCATCTCTCTTGCACATTTGATAAATAATCTCCATCTTTCATGGTACAGTGTCATCAAGAGCTTAAAACCAGTGGCGTAATGGTGGAGACCGTCAGTGCCATCAAGGCATCACAGAATGACAGCCACACACGGTATAAGCTCTAAAGGCCATGCAGCATTAATGGCATCTATACAGTCACAGGGTGACCATATGTTTGAACATTTGGTGAAGATATGTGCACGCACATGCACACACACTTTATACCAGCAACTGTTAACAGCCAAGTGACACAAGGTTCAGCTCCGATGTGTCTCCCTTCTATCTGTTGGTCAGTTCCAGGGAAGTGCACAGACATTTTGAGGAGTGGTGACTCCTTTTTTAAAAAGGGCAGTCTGACACTCACGCTATTGTCTCCATGATTCCTCCTGATGTTGGGACACTACATGGATTATATGCCAAATACACACACATACACATCCATGTGTGCATGAGGATGAAACACAGATTTGATGATGCACATAGATGATGCACATTGGAACAATGTCTAATTTAATTGTTATGTTAAAAATGCACCTCTTTTCCATAAATTCATGACTGCTTCCAACTTTAACAAAATATATGGAGAAAAACTGGAAGTTAGACATTTCAGTAATGATTCACCTGTTGGCTGGCTGCTGCTTTGAAACCAGTTTTCCAAAGAACTACTTCCCTTTGCTGCCTCCCTCAGCTCTTTCTCCCTCTGTCTCTGTCGTCTCTTTGAAGAGGGCATTGTCACTGTAATGATGCAACACTCAATATGAATGTTATATAATTTACAAAACTGCCAACTTGCCTCAAGGGTAAATATCAAATAACAAAGCTAGCCTACAATGGAAATTAGAAGGATTAGAGAGAATACAGTAGAAAATAATTGACTACAATTTATTACATCTAAAGCTAGCACTAGCAAGGATTTTCCAGACAATTGTATGTACTGTATATTAAACCTACTAAGTCATATGTATATGTGCACAGTGCTACAACAAGTGCAGAGATGCAAAGGTTCAATACTGAGTGCAGTGCTACCATCTCCTGTGGTTGCTTCTCTTTCTGTCTCTCCTCATATCTCTGTCTGTCTCTTTCTCTTGTGTGCCCTCTGAAAAGCAGTGGTCAGCATTAGCGGACTGACCTCTATTGCTCTGGAGAAGCAAGAGGATCCAGAGGATGTAAAAAGGAAATCTGTCCGGATATGACAGAGATGTGGGCTTTTCACTGGTCACTTAAACCAAAGAATAATCTCATTATGCAGTGGAGACAACATACTGTACCACTAGAAAGCTTGGAATGGCAGAGATAGTCACTCAAGTAAAATTCAAAAAGCCATTTTCTCTTTTGCTGTATAACATCTGCCAGTGATGACTGATAAGATTTCCCAATTTGCAATACTGAGAGACAAGGAAAAATTAAATATCCGGTAGACTCAGTTTCTTTCTTGTTCATGACACCAGATGAAAAGGTAGTTTACTTTAAAGTTTTTACTTCTTTATGTTTCCACATTTGTTTTTGTAAAATCAGGTCATATATTTAACGCCTATAAATAAATATTTTAAAAAAACCGACCTTGGTTTAAACAAGGTTGCAGCTGTGAGATACAGGACTGTGTGTTAAAGCTGGCGCTGACACTCACCCTGACAAATAGCTTCTGGTTGGTGTGAATCACACCTGTAACACTGCTGTTTTCCCTCATCATAATTAAAGTCGTTTGGATTTTGTATGAGGAGGAAGGAAAAAGAAGAGAGAGAGTAGGTTGGACAGAGGGACAAACAGAAAGCAAGATGGAAATTTAGCACTGGGCTTAATTTCCGTGCCCTTTTTATTCCCTTGGGGAAACACAGTCCCTGCACTCAGCAACCCCCCCCCCCCCCCCCTCCCCCCCAGATGCTCCACGTGGGATTTAAAGCCACACTACAAATACATCCTACCTGCTTGCCAGCACCACAAGAGGGAAACATTGTCCATCAACTACACACACTCTATAGAAGCATTTCTTTCCCCCTGTTTTTTTCTCTGTGTAATTTATGTGATTGTATGTTTGTCTTTCACCCCCTTCCCTCTCTCTCTCTCTCTCTCTCTTTCTGTAACATAATCAATTATGTTCCATCCCTGTCAATCCAAAACTTAAAACTCACTTACATCAAAGACCTGCATCCATCATACATCTCAAGGTCACGAATGGATCGAGGATGAAGGGCTGAGATAAATGTGTGTGAGGGTTTTCCTGTAAGTGTGTGCACGGAGAGAGAGACAGAGACAGAAGATTGAATGTGTGTGTGTGTGTGTGTGTGTGTGTGTGTGTGTGTGTTAGAGAGAGACACAGACAGGCACAGAAACAGTGACAGAGACAAAGGCAGAGACAGTGGTGGGGGGCGACTAATGGAGGAGTAGTACAGAGCTCAGCACCACCCTAAGAGCCTTGGTAAGCCAGACTGAGTCGTGGTCTGAAATTAGCAGATTTTTCACTGTGAGCACTGCACATTATCTGGGTGGGGAATGGGGAGAGGAGTAGAGCAGAGGAGCACAGCGAGGGGAGGTGGGGGTCGGCGTTTAACTTAACAAGATTAATATGTTTGCCTCATCTCTCTGGGTTTTATTTCCTTCTCCTTGCAGGGCCCTTGTCAAATCTCTTTGGACAGGCTCTCACACATGACGCTGGAAGGAGACCTGAAGGACACTCCACAGAGTGTCAAGAAAAAGGAAGAGACTCCATTTTGCTACTTTGTGATTAACATGGGTGTAATGTACCCCAAAGCATGACGGACCTTCTCTGGTTGATTTCCATTGAGTTTCTTCACTTGCCACTTGGCTTAGAAACTGTCATTTCAGAAACATAAATTAACCTTTTATGTGAAATGGACAGTCGGCCGCATACCCCGTGCATTTTGAGATATCCGTTGGACATTTCTGTGTGTGTGTGTGTGTGTGTGTGTGTGTGTGTGTGTGTATATCTATGGGTACCCGCACAGATGTTTGGTGGTTAGCCAGATTAGCGAGCAATAATGAAATCAAATCTCAGAGCCAAAAGAAAAATGAAACATGCGCATTTAGACCATATATCCATAATGATTACGTTGAGAATAACTGTGTATGCAGATAGAGTATTTCTCTGAGGAGATTAAAGAATAGGTATGATGAGATTAAGGAGAGGGACGAAGCGATTAAGACTGACTACTTTAAAATGATTATGAAAGGCTTAGATGGGTAGGTCGCACACGGCATATTAGAGAGACACAGAGAGAGGCAGGACACAGAGCAATCTGGAGTTTTTGATCCACGGAAACAACAAAGACGAGTTAGCTGTGCTTGTTATAGTCTTATGTCAATAGCATTTTCAACAGTGTTGCTTGATATTACTGGGGAGAAGGGAAGAACAGAAGAGGGAAAACAAAAAGAATAAAAACAAGGCGTATGCACTCCCACATGACCTAGGAGAAACAATGACAATCAAATGGCCTGCAGCAGACTTTCCTCTCCCTCTCTCTCCCTCACTGTCTCTCTCTCTCCTTTTCTGTGTACTTTGATGTACAAAATAGCCCCAATCCATAAACAGCACCATTACTTTCACTGCCTACCTACAGTGCTCTCTCTCTTTCTTCTCCTTCTTCTCCCATCACCCCTTCCTCTCTCTCTCTCTCTCTCTCTCATGCACATAAACGTGCACACATTTTCCATTCTCTACAAAGCTACTTTCAAGGTATATTTTGCAAGAGGCCTTTTTCTGTGGTCTTGGTAATATGGAAGGGAGTAGAAAGAAAAATGGTGGGTCATCTATTGCATTGATGCTTGCAATCAGATACTAGAGGTTGAAGAAATATATATGACTGACAGTAACATATAGCAATTTTTCATACCTCCTCCATTGTATCAGCCTACCTCTTTTTATTGTTCTATCATTCTGTCAAACCTTTCATACCTCAACAGGAAGCAGAAGAGAGATGGAATACACATTCACTACCATACATCTTTCTTTAAATGAAATTGTTTAGAGAAAATGTCCAAAATTTTTCTTATTTTTTTTTTACATTTGTTGTGTCCTTTTTCCTGTCACTGTGTTTTGAAAATGGATGGGTAGATTAACTCTGTGACTGGTCAAGGGAGTTTGTCTTACTCAGGAAAATGACAACATTGTTTGCTTGTACAAAGGGTTGAAGATGACCTATGTTTACATTCGATGCCAAAGCAGAAAATAGGTTGATATTGTTGTGACGCAAGCAAAAGTTACAGGAAGGAGTTCAGGATGGACTGTAGGGATGGGAATCACAGATTAACTCACCATATAATACTATCATGATATTTTTCCCACAATAACGATATAGGCAATTCTGTGATACATGATATATCACAAAGAAATCATCTACGACATATCACAATATCTGTATTTAGAGAAGAAAGAAATAATTACTTCAAAGAGCAGGAAATAGTCCAATAATGGACAATGTTTATTAACGGTATATTAGTTTCACCAAAAAGAAATGCCGCCAAGTATAAATATCAGAACACTGCTAACTGTAGCCTCAGTTTGTGCCTCACACAGAGCTGCTGGTAGCGTTAAAAAGTCTGATAAGAGATGGCAGAGAGGTGACGTCAT
This sequence comes from Thunnus albacares, assembly GCF_914725855.1. NCBI lineage: Eukaryota > Metazoa > Chordata > Actinopteri > Scombriformes > Scombridae > Thunnus > Thunnus albacares. The sequence goes on from NC_058106.1 coordinate 27,472,416, forward strand.
GCTAATAATCAAAAGATCTATTCCTTTTTTGTGGCAGTAAACACAACACACGACCTGCCAATAACTAATTGTATTATATTCAGAGCTTTACAAGATATTCAGGGCTGATGAGTGATGACAGTAAACGTTAACATGATAAACAGCAGCAGCTACGCACTGACAGACACAGACACATTGGAGAGCCTCTCGTGGTACACCTGCTAGCTCAGCTACAACACAGGTAGCACATAGAAAGTTTTACAAAGGGCCATAAATGTAGCTCCAGTGGACTCTCTGTGTTTCCAGCACTGACATGGAGAGTCTGACAGAGGCAGCTCACGGCTGGTCATTTTGCTTTCATTTCTTCGTCATCGTCACCCACAATTACCATCTATCTGACCATCACCAGTCTGTTCAGCAATTCCATAAGGAGGCAGAGGGTATTGGCACTCTGGTAGTGGTAAGTCAAAGTAACTAAATCAATTCTGAGCGGTCCTATGTTTAATTTAAAAAAAAAAAAAAGATACTTGATGCCAGAGTATCGATAACGAATCACAAGTGGAAATATCATGATATGCTGCGATATCGATTTTTTGTACCACCCCTAATGGATGGAGGGCATATAAAGCGTATGATTTTGACATGATTCACAGTTTTGTTTCCTATGAACACTCTTAATTGTTTTGCTAACTGTTATAGCAATCTTTCCCTACTACTACTTAATTATTCCTTAAACACAGGGTGAACAGATCAGAAAACAGCAGAATGTTGGTTTAATATCAAGGTCCCCCAAATAACAATGGTGTTTCTATACATTGACTTGAGACAAAAACTGCCTCCGCATTATTTTTGTAGTATTTCAATGTTATTATTTTGTCTATGGCAGCTCAATGGTTGCGTGTTTGAAGGGACAGGATGGACAGTAGCAAATGACACATACAGTACATGTATATTCTTGCAGCATTTTCCTGATGAAAAGAAAGAAAATCCCAGCAGTAAAAGAAAATGTTGAAACCCCACACATACACACATGCATACACACGTACATGTACCTATAATCATAAATTAACATTTAAAATTAAGTACTGGACAATTGTCTTGTCAGCTGAAAGGTTGCCCCCAAACAAATTTAGACACAGAAAATATGGTCTGGGGCAGCAAATACAGCACGGTAAAAAAAATCTTGATCTTAAAACTATCCTACATAATAGGCAAAGAAAACACACAGTCCTTCAAAATTTTGGAAGATGTCCAATTAAGATGGAGCCCTTGGTAGAGTCATGTTGCACTATGTGTAAAAAAATCTCCATGAGAAGGTCGGCTATGCTTGAGTCAATACGTGCTTTCAGAAGTCTAAAAAATATGTCTTTGTACCACCTTTCTTGTAGGAATCTTCCCTGGCAACCAGCTATTTTTCTCTCAGCACACAAAGGGGCATCAAACGGCAAAATCAGGTCAGGCAGTCAGGTAGGTAGGCAGCCATCTGACATTTCATTAGTGGCAATTGTCAATGAATGGAGCTTTTGTGTTGAGTGGCATGTCTGGGTGATCTGTGTTTTATCTGGTGATAACTGTTACTTGAGCGCACTGTGTGTAACTGTAGCTGGATATGTTTTAGAGTTGTTAAATGAATATTTCACAGCATTACAGCAATTATAGTAACAATAAATTGTGCAAAGGATATCGGGTCATATGTACATTCCATTAATTAAAACAAAACCCAAGATAAGATGAATCCCTGCATTCTTAATTATAGCATGTCAACATACTGTAAAAGTGAACTGCAATTTCGATTCTATAATAATTGTGAATAGACATGTACGGTATTTACAACTATCAGGTGACTGTGAAAATGAATAGTAGATCTTTACACTGTGTTCATAGAGAAAATGAAATCTGTCCAGGTGATAGTTGTCAAGTTTGCATTTAGGAGACAACATGCTCTTTTGTCCATCCCTGCTGTTTACAGTCTCTACCATCTTTCATGTCATATATACAGAATGCACACAGCTTTTGTCCTGAACACAAACCATGGCAACATCTTCAACATATTGTGCAAGTGAAATGTTCAGTCCTTTTATCATGCTGAAGGCGACAGCAAAGATAGATATTGGTGAAGTCTGAAAGCAGGAATGACCATGAGAAGATTAAATGAAATATTCTGAAAAGTAACAACAAAGAAAAATCACAAGAATTTCTAGAAAATGAGGTAAAATGAAGCAAACCTTCTCCCTAAGCCAACCGAACCTGTTGCATATCAGCATCACACAAAAGTCAACATATAAATACATAAAGCAAGACAACACGCAGCTCGAAAAACACAGCTCTTATACAACTGTTCGCACGTAAGCATCTTAGTGATTGTCGCTGGCCTATAACAGAACAACATGAGTCACCTGCAGGTTTCATTTAGCTGAATGGCCTTCATGTCACATATCTAAGGACATTGGTGCTTGCTTGGCAAAATGATATGGATGAGTAATGGGATGCCGCCCACATCCGGACACTCTGGGAAGGTGAGGGGCTGCTGCCAAGCCCCAGTCCCTGTTGACCTCTTCTTCCTGTGCACTCAGCAAATTTGTCGATGACACCCCATGGGCCACTTTCACCGGCAGTGACATATGTCAGCCATTTTTGTTCTCTTGTAATTCTGTTACACGACTGCATGCCATGAAAATGAGACTAGAATGCAAGAAATGATCAACTGGAATCCGTACAGGAAAATAACATCTTCACCACTTCGCCAGCCATTCAGTTACACCATTGAATAGATGAACAAACAAGAAACCTAGAAAACCACAGTGTCCACATGCCAACCTATGTTCTTTTTTTTTTTTTTTTTTTCCTCTCCTTTTTTTCCTTTTTGATGAGCAGAATTTGGATCTCACTCTGGGGCAGGCAGACACAAAAAGGGCCTCCTAGCACACTGCTGATTCAAGGTTTTAGCCGGGCAAATCTTAGGCAGGGAGCTGAGAGCAAAGAGCTGGCCATTTTGCAGTTTGCTCTCATCTGCCAATTTCTTCCTGGGGCTTTCAGAGTCAATCAAAGAGCTACCAGAATGCTCACACCAGTCTTTTAATTATTCATGGTAATTCTATGCCACTACACACTCACTCTGCAGCCCCTGTCGCCTCCCCCAAGCGAGGTGTGCTCTGATGTGTTTATGTGTACTGAATATATAAAGAAAAAATCCTCCATCCATTACAAAACAGACTCTCTGCTCTGCCCTGTGCTACGCTGGCAGCTTTTTCAGGGTCGTCTGGCTTCTACTTCTGTGGGAAGCTGAGCTGATAAATGTTTGGTCCCGTGAAACCCAATTTTTTTGCCCTTTTAATCTTTTCACCGGACATGTTGCACACTTATATCCAGCTTTTTCAAGCTTGAGCATTTATAATATTTTTTTTCTCTGAATATCTAGCATTCTATTACAATCTCATACATCTTTTAGTGCAAGTACCTTGACCTCTTGATACCATCTGTGTGTATTGTGCCCATACAAACAGCTCCAATTCCTGATAATAGTCCTGCCTAGAAGGCCAGCCTGATGTAAAAAGGCCTGTCTATCACCACTGATGTGGGGGGATTGGAATTTTTTGATAAGCGCTGGCCTTGCTGAAATTGCATTCATTTCCTTCAATGAGCTAATTAGCTAGAGAGGGGGCAACTCTGCCATTCTTGGCTGTCCATCAACCTGCCAACAACCATTGACATCACAAGGTAGATGTCAAGTTCAGCCTTTTGTGTCTGAGACAAGCCTATTACCAGGAAGTGTGAGCAGGAGGTTTTAAGTGGGTAGAAGGAAGCTTGATGATATCAAAATCTCTTTGTGGAAATAAGCTAAATTACGAGAAAATTTCACTCATACTCCCATAACAGCTTAGCACATAATGACTACAAAAGTGAAAACGAAAATGGGAAAAAATGTGTACATTCGACAGGGAAAATAAAGATGCTGACTGAAAGGTACTACAGCTAGAGTATGCAGTACAGTACATGTGCTTCATGTCCCTTCACAGCATTCATTTCAGGAGTCTCAAAGAAGGTGTTGCTGCTGTTTGGGCCTTTGAGGGAAAGGTGATCTCTCCAGTGCAGAGAAGCTGTTATATTTTGTTGGTTGGCGGTTGGAGAAAAATGGCACATCTCCTCTCTCTGACTTGTCTTCACAAGCCTTGTCAAAGATGAAAAAAAAAAGGGGAAATGTTTCATGTCTCCTGTCTTTTCCTGCCAAAAGCAAAAAAGGAGGGTAAAAGAAAGCTGGGATAGATACAGTGACATACCAAGGGAGGATGTGGCAGGGATGAAAGCATGTCATTTTGTAAAGGATGATCACGAAACTGCCCCCTTTTTTCCCTTTTTTTGAAACAGACTTTGTCAGAATTTGAAGGATATATTGTTTCTGCTTTGCCCTACAACTCAAAACAGGAATAGGACTTTGAGATGGGGTGTTTACAAGCCAGTCAAATGTGTCCTTTTGATATAAGTGACATGAAGCTGAAGAATGTTTTAGCTCAAAGAAGAATCACTAATACTATTGAGCAGTTTGGACCACTCATCTTCATGAAGTTCCACTATATATTGATATATTAATGGTTTTTTTTGTTTGTTTGTTTTTTTCTAAATACATCTGTAGTGAGCATATTTTATAAATATGTTTTCAGCTAAAGAAGATTTTTGATCAGCCAAGTTCTTGTTTTGTCATGTTTAGAGATTTGTTGGACACTAACAGATAAGTGAATGTGAATTTATTCTCTGAAGAGTACACATTTTCCATAACAGCTCCTTATTCATTGCAGCACCCTCTCCATCTTCAGAGCACGGCAACAGATGCTCTTTGAAAGTCCTTATTTGCAATGGTGCACATGTGAACAGTTTGTCCCTCTTTGTTTTGGCCTCATTTTTTTGTTATAATTCCATGTTCTAATGCAACTATTTTTGTCACCACAAACATAAAATGCTGAAATAATGTCACTCCAACTGGTACTGTGTAAGTGTGATAAAAAACGCTTTACTACAAAACTATATTTTTAAAAGATTTACAATCTATAGGCTATTATTAGACATCAGTGGTGACATTTTTTTATTTATTTCTAGAATGAAGAGATATGTTTTATGGATGTGAGTAATAAACAGGGCAAATAAAAACAGTCCAATGTGTCTCCATCAAATTTCCAAGTAATAAAGAATAAAAAAGGCAATTTAAAAAAAAAACATTATAATCACATTGATTACCAGATGCAATACCGATGTTTTTCATAAATAAATATACTACATGCATTATATGCAGAAACACTTGTTTTTCACTTCAGCGAGGCAATGTAACACAAATGAATATTTTTTACTAGAACACAATATCTGACTCTTACAATTTAGTTTACTCATGTTTAGAATTAATCAAACAGTACAAACTGTTTGGCGAAATACTGAAGATAAAGGAAACAATATTCATAACATCCTCTATCTGCCCCATAACAACACAAATTTGTGTTTGTAAACATCCCATTTACGAAATAATCCTGGTCAGTTTACAGGGAAGGAATTCCAATTCAAAGTCCTCTAAATAATGGCGGAAGACACACTTGGCCTCAAGCATAATGTTTATCACTGGCAACATCAAGAGACCAGCATCCCATAATACCACTCTGCATTCACAGCATGTTTCCTCCATCCCCACTGCGGTGGTGATAAATGGCTAACACTGGAGCAGTGCTCACCTCTGAGAACCCTGGCCTTACCCTTGTGAGTGTCCTGTAAAGCATGTCGATTGTCTGATTACAAACAGCAATGCTGGTTCACACTGGTGCCACAAAACACACAACAGACGAGGAGATCACAAATACAGCAAAGCAGCGTGTCAAATGATTTTACCCACTCATTGCTATCAACATAAGGGATATTGCAGTGTAAAAACATGAATTTGAAAGTGATATTCTCTCTCTCTCTCTCTCTCTCTCTCTGTTTCTCTCTCTCTCTTTCTCTCTGTGTGTGCGTGTGTGCAGAAAGGGTTGTTTGGGGTGGGGTTTTACTGCAATGGCTTCCAGGAAGCACATGGGACTAAAGCCATTGGGAGAGCTGGTGAGAAATGTGGGAAGATGGTGGGCATGACCACAGATTAGTGGGTGAGTCTGCAGGAGGAGATCAACGAACATACTAGCATGTAACTGCATCTCATAGGCTAACCGGGCAGCCAAGGAAATCACTCTCCATTTCAAATCTCTCCTTTCTGTCTTCTCTCTGCCCCTCTAACACGTTTGCCTCCATCCTTTTCTCTATAACTACTGAATCCTGAATCTTGATTGATTGGTTTACAACCATATGGACAGAAAGTGTTGCTACCCTTCCTAAAATAGGCCCTAATCACACAGGGTCCCACACACATGCTGTATTAACTTTCAAATGCATGGGGCATGATGCTGACAAATTCTTCTACTGAAGTGCCAGTTCTGAAAATGCTCAATTTGTCTTGCATTTAGTGAGAACCGTGTAGGCGGAGTAGAGAATAAACAGTGAGAAGCATCAAGTAATCCCTGAATGGATATTTTATATTGAAAATAACAACAAAGTGTGTCTGGCGTGTTTGGGGGTCATACTGAGCCTTTAGAGGATAACAACAGAGGGAGCACAGGCAGCGAGGGAAATAAAGTGAATTCTGTGATGTCTGTAGGATCCCTGATTTCCGCTGCTCAGTGAAAAAAAAAAAAAAAAACCACTGGGCTGCCAAGTATTGGCTTCAAAATTTTGACTCACTGTGATGTAGCTGTCATCCTTTCAAAGGAAGTGGATAGCAAGAGGGAATGGGTGCATGTACCATGTCTTTCACTGAGCTTTTCTGAAGTCCAGGAGAAGATGCAGGACTTCTATTTCAATCTGCATAGAAAGAATGCTGAGCCGGGTGTTAATTCAACATGTCATTCCTCAGGCTTTCCTTTGAGAAGTTTGACCAGTGATGTCAGATATTGCACCTTTGAAGGAGATAAAAAAAAGTCTCACATAATGTTAAAAATAGTAACATACATCAAGATATCAAAAGACTGATTTAGCAGTTGATGTCATGGCTGTCACCCAAACCTATCTGACTTTGCTGCTGTCTTCCTGTTCGATTTTTTTTTTTTTTTTAGATTTTGATTAAAATTAGTTCTCTTAAGTAAGATGAAAGGTCAATAAATGGTTGTGTTCAGGTCAAGGTCAAATGTATGCTATTTTAAATTATCAGTACATCCATACTTTCTCAATGCTCAAAGTTACTCCTTCCAGCAAATACCCAACAGCAATTTTATCTTTTTTGAATACTTCTGTCAGTATGAGGAGGCTAGAAAGTGAATAACTGCTTGCTTGTGTTATTTTAAAAAAGAGCAAAGTCGAGTTTATTCCTGGAAAAACACAAAACCCCTCTTTGAAAAACATGGCTTTCAGCTTTTGTATGTGGAAAATATGGTCATGGCAGTTTTCAAACCTTTTGAGTCAGGTCTTTTCTGGACGTTTTGGATGTACCCATCATTGTCAAAGAGTCTTCAAGAATCCAGAATGAGCAGCAATTGCACCATCAGTAACTGAGCGAGTGCTGACAACCTGTTCGCCTGAAAGGCTTTTTATTGCCACAGTTTGCCTCCGGGCAGAACATCACCCATATTCAACACACTCTGCACAGGCAGAGGGTAGGGTACTTCCGGGCCTCTAGACCGCTACATTATCTATTTAGTATTGAAAACACACATTGTGGAGAAAAGATACTACAAAGAAGTACAATACTTCCCAAAGCTCCAGTCACTCCACTTCTGACTGTCTATGTTGCGCATCTGTGTGCCTTTGGCATAAATCACAGTATTTCCTTTTATGAGGAATACATGTAACTGACCTAGAGAGCTTTAAATCTTCGTTTCAAGTTTCATTAAATCTATTTTTTATTACAGTAGGTTTTTTTTTTCTTTTTATTGTCATCTGTAATTTCTGTTTTTGTTTTGTTCATCTTTCTTTTTAGCTTTATTCACTAACCAGGGAGTCTCCTTGTGGAATGTATTATTGTAAACTCCAGCAAATTAAAGAACTCCTTGGAGTATATGTTTTTCATTGCCTATTATTAATCTCAGTAAATTAGAAAATAGAGTAATGAACCATTTTAATGACTTTGAATCCAGGTTTTCTTTGTGTTTGACACGATTGGAGCTATAGCCCACTTCCCATCATTTACAGGGACTCAGAGGGTTTTTCGCTCATGAAGACATACAGTACTTAGTAGCCACTGTTTAAAACTGACACCATGTTTTCCAATTTATATTATGTCTGTAGCTTGTGTTTGTTGTAATCACACATTAAAATGTATTTTTATACATTTGGTATCCTGATTTTATTTAAGCCTCATCCTGTTTTCTGCTTTAACATCTACACAGAGAAAAACATAGTCTAACCTGCTGGAGGTGCCAATTTGTACTGATTTTCTATTTGCATATTGCAAAGTCCACAATGTTGAACATCTCAAACTGCAGAAATATCTGCCTGCTACCTCTCTTTAAAAGGCTTAGCAATGTGATTTACACAAACAATATAAAGAAAGAAAGTGATCGAACCCACTGCTTTCCATCTTCTTCTCCTCTGTCTCCTGCACTAATGTGTGTCTCGGGTGTGAAATGCAATAACACATTTTAAACTCAGAACCCATAAAAGGTACACCAGAAGGTTATGTAGAAGCCATTACAATTGAATGTACTTCTTTTAATACACATGAACCCTTCTCATATTTAATATACTTACAATTCCAACCTGAAAACTTGATTTGTGAAAATCCATAGGATGTTTTTAAAGGTGCAGTGTGTAGAATTTAATGGCATCTAGCAGAACAGACTTGGCAGAAATGGAATATAATATTTGTAAGTATATTTTAATTATTGTATAATCACCTGAAAATAAGAATTGTTGTGTTTTCGTTACCATAGAATGAGCCCTTTATACAGTATCTATATAGGGAGCAGATCCCCTTCCATGGAGGTCGCCATGTTGCACCGCCATGTTTCTACAGTGACCCAGAACGGACAAACCAAACACCAGCTCTAGAGAGGGTTTTTTGCAAGTTTCGCAGCCACCGTAGGTTCTCCTACACATTTGGACGGGGAGAGGGAGGGGAGGTGTATTCATTTGGTTGCAATCTGCAACCTCACTCTTAGATGCCACTATATCCTACACACTGGTCCTATGTATTATGTGATCACACATGCGCACACACACACACACACACATCTCTCTTTCTCTCTGTCTGTCTTTCTAAGCCAATATACTGTCTCTACAGTCTCATCTTTATCTAAAGATCAGAAGTAGTGATCTCCTCTATATGACTGAAAGCCTTTTGAACTGCTCTCCATACAACTGAATTTTTCACTCTCTTCCTTTCTCAAGTCCTTGGTTATTTATTTCTTTATTTCTCCGGCAGTGAGCAGGATTAGTCAGGAGCGGCAGCTCCACTATCAGCCCAAGATGTGCTCTTCCATCCTGCTGCTCTGCTCTGATAAAGGAACTGCTCGACGAGTGACTCAGGTGCACAGAGAGCCTTGTAGAAAACAACATTTCTCTCACTGAAGCACAGTCTTGCATGTCAATGACTGCCAATGGGCAATGGGAGAATCTCACTCATGGTATATGCAATGTTCTATCTGGCATACATGAATATACTAAAGAAAATCTCTTTGTGTGAACAAACTTTGCACCAGGAACAGGATATACAAAGCGGTTTCCACACATATTAATTCAAATGCCAATTTCTGGCATTAGATTAAATGTTCTTAAATTACACATGCATCTCATATTTACATGCCCCTGTGCGCCAGCTGAATGTTGGTGAACAAAACACATGGACAATAGAAAATATAGTCCAAATTTCATGCAATTGGAAGGTTTTTTATGATGTTATAAGGACAAAGTTGACAGACCATCACCTTATTAAAAGTCTACATTCAAAATGATAACCAGAGATTTGTGACATAAAAGTAACTATTTGGCATCTGACTTTTGGATTATGCTACACAAGCGTTTCATCATAATTTCTTGTTGAATTCCTGACCTTATTTGACTTCTAAAACCAGCTCCCATCCACTTCAGTTTTTCTGAAGAAGGCTGAAATTGAGCTTTTTCATCTACAATCAAAAAGTAAAAGAGGCAAGAGACCAATATTAATAACCACCAATCAGCACAATCACAGATTTTTCTTTACAACCATTAATCAGCTTGTCAAACCTCCCACCACTAGTCCCTCTGCTTCATCTGCTGCTGACTGAGAGAAATTTCTCTTCTTTTTTCTCGACAAAATTCACCAAAATCGAACAAACACTGCAATTCCAACTTCTCCCATGATTTTTTCTTGTCCCTGTCCGCATTTGCTAGATTGCTTCCGGTCAATTGACATGGAAACTCTCACTAACTCCGTGTCCCACATGAAACCCACATGCAGTCACCTGGATATCATTCCAGCCAAATTATTCAGAAAAGTGATGGAGGAAATTGGCCCTAGTCTGCTCCAAATTTTAAACAGCTCCCTTTGCAAAGCCTGTATTCAGCCACTGCTAAAAGGACCTGGCCTGGAACCATCAGTTTTAAAAAAAAATCAGACCTATCTCAAAATTGCCCAATGTTTCCAAAATTCTTGAATAACTGGTTTTAGAACAGCTTCTGGAAGCGCTCAGTAACTACAGCATCTTTGAGAAATTTTGTGAGCTACATAGTACCGAAACAGCACTTCTAAGCATTAGAAACGATTTATTAATGGCTGCAAACTCTGGATACTGCTCTGTACCGGTGCTGCTTGACCTTAGCACAGTATTCGACAACATCGATCACGCTACACTAATTAATAGACTTACGGATTGGGTGGGCATTTCTGGAACGGCCCTGGAGTGGTTCCTCTCCTATCTGTCAAATAGAAAATGTTATGTCTCAATTGATTCATTAATCTCTTCAACTGCACTGAAAACATGTGGCATACCTCAAGGATCAATTCTTGGACCAATTCTGTTCTCTCCATATACGCTACCATTAGGCCATATCATCCATCACCATGGTAATATCTCATTTCACTGATATACATTAAACCCTCTGAATGCAACAAGCTGGCCACATTTCAGAGCTGCTTAGCTAATGTTAGAGACTGGATGTCACAAAACTTTTTGCGTTTAAACAAAAGAAAACGGAGGTGCTTATCAACCCTGAGAACCTCCGTAATCAAGTCCAGTCACTGCTCGGTCCCCTTATCCCAAATATTAAGGGCACTGCTAAGAACCTGCGGGTTATCTTTGACAGTGAGCTAAGCTTTGAGCAAAACACAAAGAAATTGTTACAATCATGTTACTACCAACTCAGGAGTATTTCCAAGATCAGAGCAATGTTATCTTTTAGCTATACAGAGAAAATCATTCATGCGTCTGTTTCCTCACCCCTAGACTATTGTAACGCTTTGTTTAACCGCCTCAGCGCCCGAGCTGCAGCTCAGCTTCAGACTGTGCAGAACTCTGCAGCCAGACGTCTGACAAAGACCAAACACTCTTCTCACATCATCCCAGTTTTAGCCTCTTTGCACTGGTTACCAATTTCTTTTAAAGTCCTATTTAAAATCCTACTCATGACTTATAATGCTTTACATGGCCAGGTGCCAGAGTACATCAGTGAACTCTTAACTCCTTACTGTCCAAAAAGGCCTCTTAGATCTGCTGGGTTAGGCCTGCTAGCTGTCCCAGAGTCCAGGTTAAGCTCAAAGGGTGATGGAGCTTTTGCTTTCCTGGCATCTCAGCTTTCAAACAGTCTTCCAGGTAGTATTCATTCTGCTGACACTGTTTCTGCTTTTAAATCCTGTCTTAAGACACAGACCTGCTTTTTCACCTGACAACTAGTCTTATTTGTTTACATAATATAACTCTGTTGTGCTGATTTTAAGTTTGTTTTAATAGTTTAACTCGTTTTACCTTTTGGATGATTTATTAGTACATTTTTTTATACAGTCTTTTATTTGTGTGCTTGCATTTTGCTGTTCTTGTGTTTTTCTTTTCATATTTGTGATTGTTTCTTGTGTGCTGTCAATGAAAAGCACTTTGTGCTCCTGGCTTGAAAAATGCTACAATAAAATTACTATAATAATAATAATAATAATAACAATAATAATAATAATAATAATAATAATAATAATAATAATAATAATAATAATAATAATAATAATAATAATGATAATAATCACATTATGCGGTCATACAAACACTAGACTGAATACAAGGTGACAGAGCAGACTGCTGACCTGAATTTGGCTCCTGATGAATATATATTGTGATGTAGAAATAACTCCACTTCTTGCACAAGTTATTCCAGGTCTACAGCTATCAAGTTACATTATTGCAGTTTCGCATCTGGCTCCTCTGAATAGACATTTGTCTTTGCTCCAACCACTGATGTTTGTAACAGTTATATAAAAAATGTACCACTATGTGACATTATCAAGTTTCAAATTTTACTAGTAACATCTCGGGACGTCTTTAGTAACATTGATCAGATCATCTTTAGTTATACTATTATATCAATACCAAAACCTTCGGTTAAATAATGTGTTTATGATGTTCCACTTAAGTTTAGAGCATCGCTAATCAGTACTGAACTTAAGTTTACACACTGACAGGAAGATAAGGATAAAAAAGACTGTGCCTCCTTGTGGCCAAGCAGATATGACTGACATATACAACACACTGCGGTCCAAACCATTAACTACTCCACCATCAGACAGACACGTTTACTCAGCAGATCTGTACATGTGCATGCTGAGAAGCTTGGCCAAATGGTGCAGAAATAATAAGTGTAAGGCAGTCTTACTTTCAGGGAGGCAGAATTCCCCCTCTTACTGTCTTACCGAGTCTAATTTCTGATAAGTTCAGGCATTGGCTACACAGTCCTGGGCCTCTGAAGTGCTCTGAATTACAAATGAGTCAAAATGACTTTAACTGTGATCTCCCCTGACTTCTGGAGGAGTGGGAGCACCAACTTACATGAACAGCAAAAAAAAAAAAAAAAAAAAAAAAAAGATGCATGCATCTTTAACAGAAAATAGGTGAAAGATGAGTCACAGTATGCTAGATTATACACACTTCACATTCCTCATACTCACCCCCTTCCTATCCTTCCTCTAACTCTTTCTCTCTGTCTCTCTCTGTTTCTCTCAATCTGCTCAACTCTGTGTGTGGCAGCAATACAGAAATGCTGCACTGCAAGAACACAAATGAGTCCACATGCCTTAAGAGATACAAAGGCACGCAGGCAAGTGGGGATGTCCATGAGCGCATATGTACAGAAATATAAATATTTAAGTATAATGCACACAGAGTGCACACTGCCTTACATGCACAGTTACATTTCTTGTTGTTGTTTACCAAATGAGAGGTGAATTTCAAAAATGTGACAGAATAAACAGACACAGAAACACACGCAAGTGCTCACTCCAGCTCTCAGAATCTGTAAACCGTGTGACTACTTATGATATACTATGATACTGTGTATTTTGCATATTGTAGCTTCACATTGAGCAGTCAGCTTGCTTGGATATGCAGTATGCTGACTGCTGCCCCTAATTCAGTAGTGTTTGCATTTCAAACTGACACCGTGTAAACATGAAATAATTGCACTACCCAAGGAAAAATAATTTCTTCTCATGTTATCAGCACCTTAAACAGTTTGGGGGATTTATGTGATCATTAGAACTAAAAATACTACAAGTTGCCCACACGCGACATCAAATTTTTCAGTTGAATAAAAGCTTTTAAAGAACTGTCAACGTTTCATGCGAGGCCTGAATGTGTCTCTTAGTCACTGCCCTAAAATGTCACATGCCGTATGTCTGAGGTGAATCATTTTTAAATAATGAAAAAAGGAAGAGGGGGAAGAGATGTCCAACTGAGAGGATTCAAAACTAAACATGAAATGAGGAAAATATGAAATGACACAGGGATGGTAAACAGTCCATCTGTGTTTTCCCAAAGGATGCCTGCCATACTTTGAAACGCACTTAAAGAGGAAGTAAGGCAATTCAATATCAATCTAAGAGCATTCTAATGGCATTGCAGCTTTGCTTTTTTCCTGGCAAGGAAATAAAAAAGACAGTATATATAGCTGAAAATGACAAAAGGACAAATGGATTATTGATATATTCAGAATTATTCCTATGATGTCAATCTTTTGACAGAAAGCACAAAGGTGACATATCTCTTATGATGTATCTATCTTTATCATATAGTAGATGTTCAGGTTTCAGAAATTACAATTTCCTTTATTGCTATATGAAATAAGTAATATGATTCAGGCTGCCATTCAGCTTAAAATGACTTAATGTTATCATAATGGACTAGAAATTTAGAGAACCAATGAGAACTTAAGGTCAGGAAAGCACATGGTTTAGTCCGTTGTACAGAACTGAAGCTAACCAAACATTTAAAATGGTATTTATCCATAATCCACATCCTATTTATTATTAGACCTTTCAATGTGGATTAAAGTGTGATTTCATACTACTCATAGACATTTACCTTGTTGGAATCCTTATTCTTGATCTGACAATAGAGAGTAAGCAAATTTGATATAAAGCATCTGTATCTCTCAGTCTTCAATAAGTACTTTGTTATTTCCATTCTGTTTCCATCCACACTGATCAACATGCTGCTGGACATTTTAGATGTTAATTCTGTTTCAGTACTGTTGCCAGGATTTTGTAATTGGATGGCACGGTGGGATTTAAGGGTGGACAACTAGGGTGGACAAATAGGCCAATAGTAAACATTTGTGATTATTATTTTTTTCCACAACTTATCCTGCACTGCTTAGCAAAAGAATTATATTTAAATATTTATTATGTAGGTCATATTCATAGAACACAAGGTTCATAGATTTTGGCTTATTTATAATACCTTTGTATAGCAGTACACTTCTATTACGATTAAATATCAACACCTCACCTTCATATTCAGTTGGATTGTACACTGAGGATGCCAGTCTCATGCTGGTATCTATGGCCACGGAGCTTAAAGAAGGTGAAAATGAATAGAATTTTATAATACCGCAATTCAAGCTTTATGGATGCTTCACACAAAAACACTACTGTGTTTACTGTCTGTACAGCCAACTTGAAGTTGTAAGGTGATCATCATCATTACCATCAACCAGGCCGAGTAACATAAAGATAAATATATTACTCGCTAATGATGAAGTTAGACACAATATTAATTATCAGTCACACAGGTTCAATTCAATAGATTTAAAGAACCAGTGTTTCAGATATGCCATTTTTATAGAAAAAACATTTTAACATATTTCAATTTTAAGTCACATGGACTTCAGGTTTTAGGTAATAATAGAATGAAGAAGAATAGAGATTATGGTGAGAATCTGACTGGCTTATGCTGTCTGCCGCTGTGGCACTGCAGGGACGTTATTGTGTAAATATTGAATACATTTGCATATGAATATTTTTTTTTATACATTTAGACAACATTACCCACTAAAAGTATCAATTTTTATAGGATGGAAGCTTTTTTTTATATCTTACTGTATGATTTTACTTATTGATGCAGAATAATTGTTACTAAAATCATTTTTTGGCATGCAGAGTGATAATACAAATTGAAATATTTCTAATAACTAAACATGCCATTTTGACTAGAATAAAAACTGGCTAAAAGATGATATAATCAAAAGTACAGCCAAAAAGTGAAATCTGACTTGATACTAAAAACTAAAGTTAAAAATGGCCTGCAGTAACAAAATGTTTTGTGTGTCACATGTCAGTGTGAGAGTGATTTTGACATGATGGGGTTTTGTCCTATCAAACTCATTTATTGCATCAATATAATGGAAAATGCTTCAACATTTGATGTACAACAATGTGCCTGTATGTGACAAGGAATCAGCAGTGGGGGGTATATCAGAGAGGGAACCAATCATTACTTATCGAGAGACACTCAAAGTAATTAATGACTTGTGCAAACTGTTGCAAGTGGAAAACATTAATGAATAATTTTCGATACATAATCAAGTAATTAGGAAATGAACTCAAGAGTAAATCCAGGAACCACGATAATGAATACTGGTGATTATCAATTTGAAGCCATCTCCCATATGCCCTCGAGGGACCTGTGCTAGTTTTAGAGGGAGAGAAAGGGGGGCGGAAGGAGTTCTGTTCTGACACCACGATAATGTGCCAGTGCCACTCAAAGATCCAGTGACACACAGCTGTGGGGAGACTGAATTTCTTCTATACTCCACAGTTTTCTGTCTCAAGCACTGTCATGTCTGCTCCAGTTCAGTCCATTATTTCAAGTGGAATCATCTTTATGTTTAATCTATCTACTAATCTGTAGCCTTGTGTGCCAGGCTTTCTCAACATCTAATGACAAACATGTTGAAAACTGTGCTAATTATTTATACCGGGTCCTCATTCTGTCAGCGATTCAAGGATAGTTTCAAGTGTCTCATGAAGATGTCTGATTTTTATGACATGCCAGGAATGGGCTGAGCCATGCCTGCCTCAACCACCAATTTATTTCCCTGAATAGCCTCCTTTCTAGCTTGTTAGTGACTTAATAGATCCTTTCTGAATTCAAAAACAGTCTATCATTATCGTATTCATGACTTTTTTTACTTTCAATAGGTGCCAAAATTCTAATGTGTTTCATGTTCAGTGAAATATAACCTAGACTCAGGTCTCAAACTCAAACAAACTTAAAACCTATCCCCTATAAGCTATTATTTTTTTTAAAGGAGTAAACCTCTTAGAAAGACTTCTGCTTTCGGATTTGAAATCTCCCTTCTTGCTATCTTTGCTATCAAGATGGCCAGAAGAAAATGGAGACAGACACATGAGATTTAGGGCATGTAGCACAGGAGTGGCCTGTATCCCTCAAGATGGAGCAGATGTAAATCTTATCTACATCAGCATATTAATTAATATTCTGATCTCCAGGTAATTCATGGAGTTTCCTTTGAAACTCTGGACTCTCTGGTTTTCCAATGGTAT
Organism: Thunnus albacares; assembly: GCF_914725855.1. NCBI lineage: Eukaryota > Metazoa > Chordata > Actinopteri > Scombriformes > Scombridae > Thunnus > Thunnus albacares. Next base: position 27,489,409 of record NC_058106.1, read on the forward strand.
TTACAAAATTCTGCAAAGGGAGATCAGACCAAACACACTGATTTCTATCTTTAAAGTCTAAGACAGAGTGTATATGACATCAGCCTTTCAGATTAATGCCCTATGCTGGAAATAACACGTTTTAATATTCAATCATTGTTTAGACTACAACTATTACAGCACGTGAGTATGACTGTCCTCTGTTGTCACATGAATGTGCTCTATGGGTCTCTATGAGTACATGTGTAGCTTTCATACAATATCAAATAGATAGAAGAGCATAACAGTGTTTGACTTCAACAGCAGAGACTGTCTCTTAGAGTACTAGCTGTCAATGTTAATTTACTCAAAATAATCATAAATTAGAAAAACACTCATGAGTTGTTTCTGAAATGCTCATACGGGTCATTTTGTTGCTTACTCACGAGGACTTGTCAAATAAACAGCACCTTGAGGCAAAATCATCATTTATGTTGGCAACAGCTATTAAACAAGGATCATATGTGGTAAAATAAAAAATAGGCACAAGCAGCTTTTTGCCTCAAGAGGGTCATCATTTAGTAGATTGTGTAAACACAAACTCCCCCACTAAAAGTTGTTTCCTTAACCTTAAAACACTAAATCAACCATTTTTTTTTATAAGATTCCTATTAGACAGGCTAGTGTAGGATTATTGGCTTGTAACAGTTAAAGCACTTGACCCTCACTGAAGATATCCAGGGGAAATAAAGGCCACTGATAGGCCATGCTCACCAAAATACTTTGTTGTACAAAGCCCTCCTCTGAAACCCACAGTGGAAAAAAGGAAATTAGTCTAACAATGAGCTGAGCAAGACTGCCCACTGTGAATTGTTTTATAGAGCCTATTCTGCTCTGAGAGTGACATGCAGTAAGTAAGTAATTATTGCTCCTGTTGGTCTTTGTCATATTGTTACTCTGGCCTCCTAACACCTCTGAGAAATAACAAATGTGTTGGTGGACAGAAAATAGAGACAGTGACAGAGTTAACACACCCTGCCTGTACTGTACACACTCTGGCCTTTGCCTTTGCCTTTGGCCTCAGGAACAGAGACGGACAAAATAGAATCAAGTACTTTTTGTTCTCTGTTTGGTAAATTAAATACATTGATTTCTAAACAAAACTGGAGATTAAAATTGAGAAAATTGCACTGAACAATGCTTTAAAAATCTATATATCTACTGTATATGATTGTAGTACATGTTTAGTTTATAACTGATGGTTCATAGCCCTCGCTAGTCACCATAATGGTCAGAAATCATAATTATTTCTGTCTATAATCATTGAGCTGACCTCAGAGTGATTGAAATTGTTTATATATCAATGGCCGTAATGATGTTTGCGCCATCATATGTCCAGCCCTATATATTCTAGAATCAATTCCTTCATTTGGTTGTTTTTGTTTTCCTCTGTTTTACATCTCTATGGATTTTCTATTTAATTTGGGTCAGCATTGTGAAGGAAGACAAGGTATTGATTTCTGTCTAAGGGGGCTTACGGGAACCAGGATAAGCTTGTCTTCTTGAGGCTTCACAGCGGGTTGTGACAACACACAGAATATACCCTTAAATCGCAGTGCAAATCTGCTGCCAAAACAGTCTAACCTAACAAAAAAAACCATCTGATGCCTCCAACCTTAGCTCAGGTGGGCAGTCACGTACACACTTCTCTTGAGATAAAGGATGGCAATGGAAAATATCTCATTATTAAGCAAAAGTATGATATTCAGTTCTGACTGAGCATGGAAGTCGTAGGAGGATCTTGTGTAGTAATGATGGGGCGCAGCATCCCAGACACACATAGGTCAGGAAGCTGACAAGCTGAAGTTGTTTGTTGTTTCAAAAGTGGTGATAATTGTCCACTGCCGCACATCTCAAAAATGGCCTCTGCGGTCAACCTAGCTCTTCAATTCCCAACTCAGGAATACATATTCACTTGGACGAGAAAAGAACAAGTGGGACGGAACACAAGTGGAAGCCAAATGTATGAGAAAGCTGAGAACTTGAGCATATTATGCAAAGCAGCAGAACTTTTAACAAGTGCTTTGAGTGGAAATGCAAAATAGTGTTGTAGTAGTCGGCGATCAGGGGCAAGTGAATATACCTCAGCTATTTGTTGGGAAACAGCAAACCACCAAATGATGTAAACACATATTCATGTTCTACAAACTAATTCTACTCTGATGACAGATGTGATTTTAGGTATGTCTTGGACTTGGACTATGACTTAGACTGATTATCAATATTATCATTTGACCTGACCTAAATGTAGTACCTAGTGGTAGTTGTTTCCAATTTGGACTCAAAACTTAGTGTTTTCCCACTATTTGCTAAGGTAAGTGCAGATGATACAAAACAAGGGCGGTATGATAGAAAAGCATTTCAACCATTTGTGAACTGTATTGTAATACATTTGATGTAGATATATGGCTTTATTTGGCAAGGTCATATTGTGTTGCTTTCCATATTTCTATTTTAAAATTACACATATAATGCATGAAATTGGCTGTTTTAGGTTTAAGTTCAGGGATCAAAAGTGAATTTTTTCATACTGTACCTATAATGGATTTAAAAAGAAAACAAAAGTGTACAGTTATAGTAATGGTGGATACACATCAGCATGTTGGAAGCGTGAGAAATACTAGATAAAAGTATTACCATAAGTGGTTTTCTGGTGTTAGAAAACACCACAAGCATATTTGATTATATTCTTGCTTGGCTGATTGGGTCAACTATCCCTGCATGGCTGAAAGGATTGAATGGTGCAAGAGCTTATGAAAGAAAGGCTGTAGGGGCAGGAGGTTCATTTGGATGGTTGAAGGGAGAATAACTGAAAGCAAATTGTGAAACAAGCTAGCATACAGGGCCATGCCGCCTAATCCGGAAGCAACAGAAAATACAAGCAAAATCTCTTTGAGGATGGAGGCGTTTTTGTTATTGATTCTATAACTGACCATGGGATGATTGAAATTGGGTGCTGCCTGGGCGATCTTGATTCCATTCCCATTGATGAAACCACTACCACCCAAACACACACACACGCACAAACACCCACGCATGCATACAAAAAGATCCACAAGGATAATAGAAAAGCACAGACAGACTCTGTATCAAAATAATGCCTACAGGGTCTCCATTTTCTTGTTTTTCAGTCCACTTCTGACTTCTACACACCATCCCTATATCACTGTTTTGCTACAAGCTAACTTAATAGCTGTATTATTTATTTCAGCATAATCAATAAACCATAGCATCCTCTGTAGACATATTTTTCCTCTTGAAGAGTAGCTGCCAGGATTTATTTTTCTGAAGATATTGTGAAGCAAATATTCCTATGTCCAGTGATGAACACAACTGATACATCACTCTATGAGCATGGCAATCTAAAATTATTTATTTGTGAGCATTCCAACAATTAAAGCCCAGAGTCAAGCCAACACACTCAAACTTTGCCAAAAATAAAAGGGAATGAGAGTCACCGTGGCTCTTTTTATCCCCGTATTTCACTTTAGAGATATCCTTTATCTAAGGTTTCTCCCTCAACCAACAATATACCCTTTTCATAGGTCATTTTTTGTCTTATATTGTGCCTTATTTGAAGAGTAATTGACCACAAGTACCAAAAAATAATCATCATAACCCTCAAAGTGTCACAGTCAGGCCCTTTGTCATGCTGTAAGACTGATATCATGGTACATGTCCGGTGACATGTGCCATTAATTTTTCAAGCAAGGTCAAACTGTTTCTGGTGTTTTTGCACATATGCTGTAATAGCAACAACACTGATACAAGTCGCGCCACTTTACAGGCCAGCTGTGCAAGAGCAGTTGTTTTTTTGTTTTTTTTAAATCGAGCCTGTGCTGTTTTCTCTTTTGTGCCCCAATCACCTTCTACAATCATTTATCATACAGCTGTTTTTAACTTCCTGCCCTCTGCTGCTCTTTATATATCACACTCTGTTTGTGTGTCTTACCCAACACATGCTATTGATCCATACTGTGGCACCCCTCTCATAGTGTCAGCATCGCACCCGGGATCATCACCCTCTCAGGTTTCTCTCGTGTTTACAAACACACCTCCACCGCTACTGGACACACACACGTGCACAATGTACACATGTGTGCACATGAACACACACACGACACACACACACAAATTCCATCTCTGGCTCAGTCTCACAAGAGGTTTAACTTTTATTGGCTTCTTTGCCTTTTCTACTCTGGGGAACAAGGTCAAGCCTCATCAAATTTAACCTCGACACCAGCCTCGGATTAAAGGTCATGACTTCATCCTTCACATCTTTCTTGACCTCTGATATTACCATGTCATAATACATCAGGATTAATGCTTTACCTTACCTCTAGACCTTCTTATCTTATACCACACTGGCCCTATTTCATTTATAGGATCCCTATTCCCTGCTCTGCTCTATACTGTGCGTGTGGAGTGTCCTGTATTCCTCGAATCACCCTGTGCTTGGCGGGCAGCTCAATCTCAATATCATGTTATCGGACTCAGGGGCCAAGGATATAAATACCACGCACCATAACTCTCTCCTGTTCAATAACCATTATATGCTCTACTTTATACATTAGAAGCGCCTGATGGGGCAGTAAATTCACAGCTGCAGCTCGACCATCTCAGAGTGCATCCAGAGGAAAAATGGATGCTGAAGCCAAGGAAAGACTAAAATGTGAAGTGAAAATAGAAAAAAAAAAAAAAAACATTACATTACATTATCAAATGTAAAAAAGAGTGCAGAATAAATGGAGAAAACATGAGATGAAGAAGGTGACTAGTGATCAGCGGCTGCATAAGAGAAATTGTGTGAAATAGAGCAAAGAACTGAAGAAAAGAATGAGGGGGGAAGGAGCTAGAATGAACTGTTTTTTATTGGCTTGGCTTTCTCACTGTTACAATTATCTATTGTATTTCTGTAATAAGCTTTTTACATCCAATGAATCATGCATTCCATTTCCTAAAGCCATTCTTAGTCCTGCCTAGCCCTGCGGTGTGAGATCTATCTGCTCACACAAAATGTTCATGTTCCTCATGCTGAGACTATTTCAACACCCCTGCCAACATCTGTTCACTGTCCAAGGACAGCAATCAATAGAAACATATTTCCATCCAACTCTACAGATAAAATAAAGCTCACACAGAAGAGACCATGCAAATGGCAATAAATGTCCATCTTTCAAACTCAGAACACACACTGCATACAAGTACACACACACATACCCCCACATGCCATTGTTTACCACACAAGCATGACTGGATGCAGCATAGAGTTTACGCTTCAATGCACTTTTTCATTTGGAAAGCTAGGGTGGTTACCCACTGAGCAAGAGCTGATTAAGAAAACAGTCCCATTTAATTCCTTTCTCCTCAACGGCCAGCAAGAGAAATGTAATTAAAGCCACTAAATCTCCCATGGGCTCTGCTACCTGCTACACGACCAACATGACACGTCGTGTAATTCGCCCGACCTACAAAGGCGACGGCAGTTATTTGCCATGGTTGTAGGGCGAGCGCAAGCCTTTGAATGAGACAGCCAAAGAGATAGATGGAGAGAGAGAGAGAAAGAGAGAGAGAGAGAGAGAGAAGGTGAGGGAGAAAAAAAGGTGGAAGAAAGAGACCTGTGATAGCTGACCTCTGTTGGAAGTCCAAGGACACTGGACAGCCTTCACATGAATAGAGGAATACTGACTGTACTGTAGCACAGTCACAAATACTCACACACACTGGATACAGTACATTGCACAGCCAAGCTTGCTGGCTCTATAGCTAAATGACCACCAAGCCAAAACCACAATTTTTATATTGTTAGTAGACAAAACTAATTATATCAATCCAAACAAGCACAACAATAATAATTCTGGTCTGACAATATAAGCAAAGTCCAGCATTTGATTACCAGCAGTCAATTTTCCATCCCTTTTAATACTCACACCAGTGTCATTGAAACAATGACAGTTGGGAAGCAGATGTAGATGGCCATCTTGAGACTGATTTCATAACATTTTTATTATAGCAAAGAACAGACAGAGAAGTTTTACAATGTGCCTAATGACTTCCTATATTATAATTAGATTGGGAGAGCATTGTGTAGGACTTTGTGTGTCAGCATTTTCTTGCGCTACCCATTTGGGTGTCTCAAAGGGCATATTAATTGTCTTATTGACTTTATGGGGACTATGTGACTGTACATTATATGTGCATATGTGTGTGTATGTGTGTGAGTGCATGTCTGACATACCAATCACACATTCATGCGACTATTTCTGAATGAAGCAATTGGGAGAAATGTAATACATGTCAGAAACATATATATATATAAAAAAAACACATTTACAAACAGCGATAACTACAATTGGCAATTTTCTGTGCCAATGCAGCAAGTGGTGCAATGTTAATTTAGCAAATAATATGGAGGTCAAGGTGGTATGTAGGGATAGTGGACTGCTGTACTGGTTTCATGACCCATCTCATTATAGCAGTCAGCACTGAAGCATTTATTGTTTAACCATGGCCACAATCTTTCCCAGCTTTAACCGTGTGGTTTCAGCAGCCTAACCTTAACCATACATAAGTCGCAATGCAAGGTTATTATAGAAAAATCCACAATTTCCAGCAGCATTATGAGCAGCATTAAGTTTCTCTTAAAACATAACATCTAATGTGAAACAGTTGCCTGATTTGAACCTAATTCCCTGGAGATAGCTGTTTTACTAATTTACAAAAGAGAGTGAGGTGCAATGCTACTCTGCTGGAAATAGTCTGCATTTACAAAATTATCCCACGCTCCTCAAATTAAAAAGCTTTAAAAAGTATTAATTGCTTAACTATTTGGAGCAACTAAGTTGTTTTGTAAGTCAATTTGTTTTTTATTTTTTTCAATTGTTAATGAATGACGTGAGGATTTTAATATTTAATCTCCTTCAGGCATATAAACACACAAATGCTTTTAATGGCGATGTTGTTTTACTGAGCCGAACAACAGGAGGCATCATGCAATATGCAAAAACAAAATAAAGGAAAGGCAGTGCAAAATAAAACCTCAAATAATGCGATAAGGATGTCATCCGAAAACATAAGATACTTTCTGGCAGCTGGTAACATGAACACTTGCCCAAAAACGCAATTTCTTCTCCAAAGTTTTGTCTTAGTGTGTCTTAGCAGTGGATGCTGGGCTCCATGGGAGTCTCTGTTCTTGGAAAACAAGAAAACTAACATACTCATTAGCAAGTCACAGAAGTCACATTTTATTTCTTTAAGGCACGGGCCTTGTTTTCCTTATAAATATAAAATAAACAAGACCTCATTGAACTCTCAGGCAGTTTAAATCTACTATAAATTTGTGAAGAGTGCAAGATGAATTTTGCTTGTTCAAGGCTGTTCACAAAACCTGGAAAACTAAAAGGGTCATATAGACTTTTCTGCATTCAATATAACCTTCAAAATAATAAAAAAAAATACAAAAGGACTGTACATTTTGCCTGGACCTATTTCTTGAGTCGAATTAAAAAAGTATTTTGCTTTGAAAAAGGATGCTGTGATTTGCTGACTTTTGCTTCTTTAAGACTCAACCACAGTGAGGCAGACTGTGACCTTTTGCCTTGTGACTTACAATTATCGTGTTTGTTGATGACAGACAGTATGAAGTAATCTACTTAACACTATCACATAGCAAAACAGTTACAAAGACAATGTATTGCGCTCCCTCAGCCTTTTAGAAAAACAGCAGCACACGGACCAAGATATGTGACCAAGATATGTGACAATATCTTGCTGCACAGTGCAAATTTGTGAAGGCAGCGTGAAATATCTGTGGCAAGTGCTGCTTTGTTTGCTGGTTTCATTAATTCTTCAGGAGGGTATATCTCAAAAGTGCCAACAAATACAGTGGAGAAACATGTGCTCTGGCACCAATCCATGCTTCTAATTGGGAACCTTGGGCTTCAGGAGTGCAGGATGCACCTTCGCTCTGAAAGTCTCCTCCATTATTCATAGAAATGTAAGAATTATAGAACAAGAACTATCTTCTGACTAAGCTCGTAGAAAAGGATGAGGGCTGCACACAGATAAAATGCTTAATAATCTATTTTATTTTATTCTATTTCTTCAATAGCATACTTAAAAAAAAGCAACTTAAAATTTTAAACTCTTTGTGCTTTTAAAACAAAGAAACAATGCTTAAAAAAGCCAATAAAAGTTTGTCATCCTAAGATTTTCAAGCACGCTGATTAAAAGGGAGAAATGTGGAAAAGAGGAGCTAAGACCCAGTGGCCTGTGGCCCATTACCTTGACTTTAGAGTGATAATCATTGGATAGGCCTTTCCTCTACATCTCTAGTTGCATTAAAGCTCAAAGGGAGTTAATATATCTTAGATGAAGCATGTGTCGGACTGTATATGTATTTATGTATTATATGTATTCAGTCATAAATAACCTAGCTATGGTGAAGGAGACTAGAAAAAATGGCAGCAGAGTAGCTGATGTTTTAGTGTAGTGTGGTGTCGGTGATGTCTGTTGTACTTGAACTGTTCTGAGTCTCTTCAGCATGATATGCACAGAGCTGTGAATAAAAATACCAGGCATGCCTTATTTTGTTATACTGTATGACTATGGAGAAAGGTTATAGAAAGGTTTTAAAGCTATGTCCTTCACAGTCACCAGATCTCAACCCAGCTGAATATCAACGAGAGATTTTGAGCCACCATGTTAGACAGCACCCTCCACCACCATCATCAAAACATCAAATGAGGGAATATGATATTTTGAACATATGAGTTCCATACACTTGTAGAATCAATGCCAAGGTGCACTGAAGCTGTTCTGGCTACACATGGTGACCCAACACCTTACTAAGACACTTTATGTTGTTTTTTTCCTTTAATTTGTCACCGGTCTATATATAGTACCATGCCTATACATGTGACATTTACTTAAGAAATTGCAATAATGGAACTTCCACACCGGTAACAGCTCACCATGCTACAACTGAAACTTTTTGTGTGCCATATACTTGGCTTCTCCCACTCACAGCTATTTTGAAGGTTGACCTAAAGATCAGCACACACTGAAAGACACAGATTTTCTATAAATATTACAGGAAAACACACAAGCCGATTGGTGTTAAGTTTATACATCCAAAAGCAGTATTGTATACACTGCTGATACCATGAAAAAAAAAACTTAGAAGAACAACAAAGAGACCTTTTTCATGACTGAAGGTAGTCCAGACTTGTGATCTCATGAAACCACACATGAGAAGGGGAAAAATATACAGTCTACTCTCAAATGGCCAGTGTTCAAACAACAATATAAATGTATGGCTCTTTTTCATGTAAATGCTTTTAAATCCATGAATGCACACATACAAACTGAAACCTTTAAAGTCTCCTGACATCCTCAAGTAATACAAGGCCAATTCTAAGTGACTTTTTTCCCCTACATACCTGCTCCTCTCAACCTATTCTCATTCCCAAGGTGTCAAATAGTGCCATTTTGTCACACCCCTCGATGTCTGACACTGAGGCACCTTTAGTGCCTGTATGAGACGCACTGGGCTTTCATCTTACTTCAATGTAAACCCATCCGCACCATTATTCAGCACATTTTCCAACCGTTACAAATCACTGTTAAAAAATAATTATGTTTTAGGTTAGGGCACAAAAACCACTTGGTTAGGTTTAAGGAAAGATCATGGTTTGGGTAAAAATGATCAGCAAAATGCAGTAAAAAAAAGTCCTGACACAATAATAAAAATGTCCAGTTTAAAGGCAGTAAGATGCAAAGAGTGCCCTCCTTCTGCATTTTTAACGTTTTGCCAGCTACCGATTTGGCCATTCACCCAACCCGCCATCTCTGAATGAGGATATCTGTCAGCTTCTATAGGCCTAGATGTCATCAGTCTCATGGCGTCTATTTCAAACATTGTGGGAGTTCAACAGAAGTCTATTGGACTATTCTGCACATTGAAAAATGATGTTAAGGGACACACTGCCTGTCTCTACCTGAGTAGCGCATATGCGTCATTGACAGCGTTGCTACTGTGGAGCTGCTACTGCCGGCCCTATCTTTCTACATAGAGTTTGAATTTGATAATGGCCATCAATAAAACAATGCTTTATATAATATCATTATAAATTTCATATATATTTAGTTTAGAAAGAAAAAGGTTAAGAAGTGTGTGCTCAGTTGTGAAAAAAAGAAATATACTAAGTGAGGTGAAAGTGGCTTTCTTTCTGACGGGCATGGTGGGGTTTGGTTGGGGCTACTTCTGTCAGTCACATACACTCCTCACAAAGGGCAGGTTTTTTTATTGATTATATTGATTATTCCGCCAGCAAACTGCTCCAAGTGAAGAAAATCCCTCCAGACATCAAGTTCCCCAAACGAGCCAAACACACTGACAAACAAACCTCCAAACTAACTGTCAGGAGGGAAACTGACATCAAATAAGGAAAATAACAACACCAAATCTCTGTCTGGAAGCAGGTAAAACAACAGACAGGAGTCCCAGTTTGAACTAATATCACAGAAAGCGAGCAGGAGTCGAGAAAAGAAGCTCTGTGTGTCACCAACTCTCCACGCTGGAGTACCCCGCCAGAGAGGCTCCCTGCACAGGCTGACCTGCAGTGGTGACACTCAATATTTTTTTCATGTCTGTGGCATGTTCTACAGATATAGACATTGAAACTATAGTAAAAGGTGTAATGTTGGTGCTATGATGTCAATATGACTATCAACAGATCATTTTCACTGTCTATTTTTGCTGAGAACTGTATGCATCACATGGAAAAAAATAGATGAGACGCCTCTAGATGACACCCTGTCGCAGCCGGGCGTGAGATGCGCAGCTCACGAGGACTGTGTGGTTGCTCTAACCTGTTAATATGGGCGCCAAAATGAAAAGCAGGAGATTCCACGACACACATGCGCTGCTCACGCAGGCAGTGTGTCCTAGGCGTACCCTGTGCGTTAAAAAGTGACACAGAGAGGCATGACAAAACAGCGCTATTTGACGCCCTGGGAATGAGAACGGGCTGCTGCTGAGAATGTTGAGAAATACAAAATATGAGAATACCTTATTGCATTTGATCCTCCATTCATCTCTCATGCAGTGGGCCTAACCATCTCCCAGAGGTAGATATAAGTCAAGAAGAAAAGAGAAAACTGTGACCATCCTTCAATAGTTATTAGAGATGCAGCCATCAGTGTGAAGGAGGTAAGTAGACAGCACAAGGCAGAGAGAATAAGGGAGAGGAACAAAGAAAAGAAACAGAAACAGAAGGAAATGGAGGTTGGGGGTAGAGAGGGAACATGAGAGAGACGAAGACAATAAATAGAGCATAAAAGGGGCTGGGATATGAATAGGATACAGAGCGACAAGACAGAGTGAGAAGTAGAGATGTTTGGGTTGTGATATTCAGGTATTTCTGTGGGAATTAATTAATCAACAAATCATTGAGAAAGTGTATTTTGTGTTAAATTAAGTGAATGTTTCAGGTACATTATAGCACCTGAGACATAGGATTACAAGTAGGCTGTAACATTTTAGATGAGAATGTTTTAATTAAATGATGTGAGAAAAAGTATCCTTTAAGAAATAAAAATCATAAATGCAAACTGCAGTGTATTGATTAAAGCTGTAATTAAATGTGCAGCCCATGTTTTTTCTCTTTTACTATTAGACATTTTAATAGTTACCAAAAAGTTTAATTTCATATTGTTTTCTTGTATAGATTATACAGCAATTCAGTTTATGGTATTTATTCAATAAAACCAACAGGTTTTATTGAATCAAGATGAGATTTGAGATCAAGATGAGCTGAAGAACAGAGTACCCACAGCAACAGCAACATAATCTACAGAGCCATCGCTAACACTGTGGAAGCAATTGTGTACTAAGCTAGTACAGTACAGTAGAAACAAACACCTTGTTACTAACAATACATAATCATCAGAATGGTAAGATATAAAAAAATATCCTAGGTAAAAATATTTGTCAAGATTCTTCCAGAGATTCTATGATTATCAAATTAATTGTCTTGGAATTCATTCATGTCATGAACACAGGCATTCGCTAAACAGTGCCTAAGGAAACACAGCTTTCAGAACACAGTTTTATTCAAGTCATGACTGACAAAGTAGATGATTTCAAAACATCTTACACCACAAATAAATGGTGTTATTGACATGACTGGATTCATAAATCTTTCATGACTTAATCAGGTGTGTTTTCAGTTATCCTTAATTGTGTTGAGATCAATTTTATAGAGCAAAGTTTCAGATGTATTTATGGAGTCATGCTATTCACAAATTATCTTTTCCAGCTAATGTATTTGAGGCACCATGAAAATATCACATTTAAGTCGAGCAATATAATACTTTAGTTAGGAAAAGAACCCCTTTAGTTATGAATGACATTAACATAAAAGTCCATATGATATACTGTTATAATATAGGCTGAGAGCAAGGGCACAGGTTGAATTGCAGATGGGGGACTAAAATAATTAAGAAAGAATCTGAATGGCTCAGACCAAAAAGAAAAAAATGTAAATACTATTTTCCATGTGTACATATATTTATGGAAAAATATCTTTGATGCTGTTTATGAGCTTGCGGTGTGGTGTGCATCTGGAATCTTAACAACTTTCTTTACCTTCCTTCCTTATTTTAATGTTCATGATCCAGTGGGCATCTCTTCCAAGTAGTAGCTTAATTAAGGCACAGTCTCTTTGTGGACCATGTACATATATGACACAATTTTATAAAAATGAATGCCAAAGAGGAAAAAAAGTTAAAAGCACATGTTTTACAGTATAGGCCATGTTGCCATTTCTGATGTTGTGTGTTTTGGAATGTGGGAGTTGTACAGAAAGCTTTTTTGGCAAACCTGCCACATTTAGAGAATGCTTTTTGGCTGACATGCCACAACATTGCATTATTTATTGCTTCTCTGAGGCTAATCTTTTTTCATCAACCCATAATAATTACCTGTCCACCCTAGTCAAGTCATTTGCTGCAGTTCACTTTACATTGGTAGATGGTGTTGTGTACTATTGTTACCTATGTCTTTTATACAGAGATATAAGCCGAGATATTTACACGCAGTGTTCCTGCCGCTCTTCTAACTGACCAACACCAGAAAAGCAAGTACGTGTGTGTGTGTAAATAGGCAATCCTGTCTACGAGATATAAAATTTATATATATATATATATTGTTCCAGTGGCAGCCCTTGGTTAAAATTAGGGAGAGATCATGGTCTTGGTTTGGTACATGGCACATGGTTTGGTTGTGTGGAACAGTACATGTATTAATTAGTTTGAAAAAAAAAATGTTTGAAAACAATATAGTACTATATACCGGTAAACATAATTTTGAAGAGACAGGGTTAGAGTTGGTAGTTCATTGACAGAGGGTGTGAAAAAGCCCATTTGATATAGATTAAATTGGTACTGTAGAGAGTACTGGTATAATTTTACATTTTTGGCTGGACCAGATTGACTGATGCACCGACTGACTGTATCCCTGAGTGATGAAGTTACACCATTGGTGCTGCCGGCCCAGTGTTGGAGTATCCCCATTAGCTGTTGCTCTTTCAAAATGAATTAGCGCAAACAGTTTCAATTACTTCCTCAGGGGGCATTTACAACGGAGCCCCGAGCGCAGCCCCAAAATAAGTTTTAAAAACACCCATTTACTGACTGAAGCATCTGGCATGGAGGCTCCGACACTGACAGGAGCACCAACCAGCGGATACAAAGAGACGCGACAAATACATTTTCTTCCAGCCAGCATGGTGGCTTGCAGTTAGTTAGCGTGGCTAGCATTGTTAGCATAGCCATGCCGTGCTGTGTGTAGCCCATAGGCTGTATAAAAATAAAGTGTAGCCGCAGTGTTACCAGTTTAACAGCAACATGCTGGGCAGGTGACAGGTGTGTTTACAGTGTTTGCGTGCACTGAAAGATATCACAGTGCAGATATAAAGTCACAAAGCTGACAGACTGTTATATGAGACCATATGGGTGAGACCATATGTTTACAGACAGCCACAGATAGAAACAGATGAAAGAGCAGGGGGAGTTAACAGGTAATTAGAATTGTTATAATTACAATTAAAATAAGTCCTCTTTAAAATCAAACATCCCCCAATATGAGTGGAAAGTATTGTTCTTGCAAATGCATTCATAACCTTTTTTTTTTCACTCAAACATAGCTTAACCATGTCATGTGATATGCTACTTCAGTACACTTTAACAACAAATATTACTGGGACCACTACAGAAAATTGTAGATGTACATTTAATATCCAGGAATTCACATTATAGACACTATCACTGATTATCCCTGTAACATTTTGGCCACAATTTCGCACATAGACCATACACAGTGCGGCCATATACTAGGTTTTGACCCAGGCTTGTTATGTTTATTCTGACAAGATTGCCTATATGTTCAACTGTGCGTTTTAGATATGAAAATACTAAGGTAGACCTGTTTGTTCCTAGTATTTAAATTTAGGCCCAAAAAACTGCCATGATCATTCTATTACAGTTAGGATATTTCTAGTATAACTGGGATGCTAAAATTAGGTCTGTATTAAATGGAAGAGCAAATGTAAAATACTAAGGCTGAGAAAAATGTGTGAAAGAAAAAACCTTAAGGAGTTTAAAAGCATTATAGTTATGACTGAAGCCAAAGAATAACAGATTGATTTACTGTCCTCATGACACATAGATAGATTTAGATTATTTTTTCTTTCTTTTATTTATTTATTTAATAGTGACCGTATAAAACTGCATTTGTGTTTAAGCTTCACAAATTGATTTCTCACCCCCTGGGTGATATGTAATGAAAGTTACTAAGCATGAAAGAAAAGCAATCTTTCAACACTTAAAAAAGTTACGAGGTAAGTAGTCTAATTTGTTTTTCTTTTCACATTTTTGCCCAATATCTGAATCCATTCTCTGCAAGGTTCAAACAATGAATAAGTCAATGGGTCTCATGCAAGAAGCACTCGTACGAACAGATTCGTTCTTAAAATGCACATAGGAGTGATTTAACAACATTTGTGGCATTCATCATTTTTCTCATGCTTAGAATTTTTTCTTAGGTACGAATGAAATTTACGAGTGGTCCAGACCTGTCATATGGGTCATGAATAGATCATCTCTGCCTTTCTTCACTGGGGAGAAACATTTGTTTAACAAAAAATTTAATATATAAGTAATACAAACTTAATGTAACATTTATATTCTGTTTACCATATTTTCATTATTATGGCTGCCAATTTCTTTAAAAGGATTTTTAGATTTTATGATTTTTTTGGCCATATTTTGGTACAGCAACTTCTACATTTCAGTAGTTGCTCGGAAACTTCTCTCAGTCCGACAGCTGCCTCTGTCTTTCTGCAGTTCTCTGTCTAGTATCATCTTGTGTTGCAGCTGGCAGTGTAACATCACCTAGTGTAGACTATAATATCCTTCTATAATATCTCTGTGACTGTCACATGACTGCCTCTCATCGCAGAGCGCTTTGCTTTAGAAAGACATTTTTTAGTATCTAACTTCAGGTCAAATCATTCCCTCTTTATTTCTGTCACAGTGCAGAGCTGTTCTGATGACATGTTAGCTGGATTCATATTTTCTAGCCTAATTGTTTTGGGTCTCCTTCTGTCACTCCTAAATTTGTTTGCTTGATTTCTGAAAGCAGAGGCCTGTACTGCAAAGCAGGATGTGGGGTTAGCAAGGTAACTTCAGGTTTAACTCAGGTTCAGCTTCAGCTTCAGGTTCACTTCTCACCAGGGTACATCGCCATGGTAACTTATGCTGAACAGCTAACCTGCTCCGGAGCAAGTTAACTTCAGAGGATCGGATCACAACCTGTCAATACCTTGACCATTGACCAATCAGATCACTGTAAAAAAAGGAGTCATCATTCCTACAGTATCCCGAAATGGACAAAAGTCCTTGGTTTACAATAAAGTGACAAGTAAAAAAGAGCAATATATCTTTTTATAGGTCAGTAGAAACACTTTATAGTTCCAGGCTTTCTATTTCCACTCTGGTTTTAAAACAGAGCTTCTAACAAATGGAGAGATCGTTTACGACACTAAACACATAATGATGATTTTGGATGCATTTTAATTGTGCAAAATTGATTTTATCCCCAGAGTGATAGCTGACAGTGTGGATGATATTATACTCTGATTCATCACTGCAGCTCAGAATAACATGAGACAACTGAGTGATAATTGAAAATAAAAACAAAAGCTTGTCTTTTATTAGAAAAAAATCCACACACTGTTAATTGGCTCCCATGATTATAAATGCAACATATCAGTCAGATAGACCTCATCAGTCAATAACTACTTTTACACTTTGCTTTGGTAGCAGAAACAGTCTGGAATTACTTTTAAGTTTTTATGTGACATATTCAGAATGATTTCTTCATCCTCCAACTAAATAGCAAAAAATACTCATTCTATACTTAAGTCATATATAATAATTTCTACATGTATTTTAAGCCTTGGCCTGCTTTTAATATGTGGAAATTATTTCAAGTGTTTCTACATCATCTTATTCTGTTGTATGAATAAAGGTTCATTTACATTTCACTATGTTGAATATGACTTTTTGCTGTCCCTTAACAAGAAGTTTTCCGCAGGTATTTGGTATCACCGTTTCATCTCATATCATATGAATTACTTCATTCAAGTTTCTGATGATGGCACTCGTAATTAACAACCCCGCCTCTTTCACATGAACACACACGTAGCTGGATAGGAAAACCCAGAGTTGACTGAGCTAGTTGATAGCCACCTTCATGATACCAGTTATCTGGACGGCCAATGTTAGGCTCAGTGAAGCCAGCTAAAGAAAAGATATCCTGGGTTTGTTGAACTTGCTTCGTAGTACAGGCCTCAGGACTTGAAGTTGTGCAGTATTTTTACTCTTTGGGAACTTTTTGGGAAGAAACTTGCCCACAAATGGAGCAGAACATGGAGCCTTGTATGGCAATTTTAGTGGCATGGATTATTCTAATGATCACATCTCACAGGCAGTTAAGAGAGTATGTTGAATCCCATGTAGGATTTTATTATTTTCCTCTTACTGCTTTGTGCAGGCATAAGGCCCATTGTGAGTTGAGAGGGTTTCGGTTTCAGCATTACACTGATTACGCTAAGATTTCATTGACAGACATCCTGATCACCAATGACCTCTGTGATAAAAAATCTTAAAAAAAAAAAGACCTTTAAAGATCTTGAACTCCTTAACTTCTTTTTTCTGAGAGTTGGGACTTCATGTATAAAACATTGAACAGATACTGTAACATCATGAAACTTTATTGGAGCATGTTTTAATGAATTATTTGTATGGCTCTTATCAGTGGCTTTACATTGGACTGAAAGTAAACGTACATCAAACAGCACAGTTGCTTTTCAGTACTACACGATGTGTCATCTCTCTTCTACATCCTTTTTTGTGTCTCATCATCACTCTATAATAACTACTCTATATGTTAAATTCAACAAGACTGTTATGTCTCTTCTGAAAAAAAGAATTAGTACCTCGAGGCAACAAGAACCCTGAACTTCAAGCCTCTAATGATTTGAGAAGCTGCCAAGAGCTGGCAAATTACACTAAATGCTTATTACATGTTCTGAGGGCTTGTAGACGTTCATATTATTATCGAAACAACTACGATTGTAGTAGAAGGATATATTGCTATGAAACATATTCAATGACAGGTGCCACATGGTAGGTTTAAACAAGGCAAGAAAACATGCACAGGTACTGCAGGGGCTAAAACATATCCTAAGCTGATACATACAGTCCACACAGCATGAATACACTGGCACAAAGGGAGATCCTCATCCTATAAACTCAACCCAGGACCAACTTCCCACTGAGCCACAATGCCATCATGAACTCAAAATACAAATAGGGAACAAACATCACAGGATGTCAAAAAGATGAGTGAACACTGATCTTTATTTACCTACATTTTGTGAAATGTATGTTGTATGAATACATTTTATTACTGTAATTGCCCCTCTAGATAACTGAATCGCTGCTATCCAACACACAGTCAACTATAAGAGCTGGCTTGAACATTAGTATTGACAGAGATTAAAAATGCCCTTTCATCTATATTACACTCAAACTGGATCAGGATCTCTCTACATCCAATGTCCCATTGCTTAAATTTTGTGCATGTTGCAGCATTTACATTATAACTAGCATAATTCAGCCCATTTAAGTATTTGAATACTGGATGCTAGACAAATTGTTTATTGGTTAAGTTCATATCAACCCTTTACAAGTAGATAGAGGATTAATTTTGTCATGCAGACAACACATTCTCCCAACACTATACCTTTTGTGCTTCCCTACCCTGATTCCCTACCCTATTACTGCTTCCTTCAAAGAGTAACTTCTTTTTACTGACCTTCAGTGGTTTATCTTCTCAGCTTGCTGCAGTGATGTAGAAGTGTACTCCGGGGTGTGTCAGTACACCATGACATCACTGCTGAGTGTGGTTATAGGTTCAACAAAGCAATCGTCAGAGGTGAAACAGGCTTTCAACTTTCAACCAGAGAGGGTAGTGAAACACTGCTGTTTAGTCTGGTGTTACTCCTTAAATTATGTATTTGGTCTTTTTTTTTATTTTTTGGATGATAAAAGCAGTTTAGTCAGTGATTTCAGACAATCACTCCAGGAGCTCTGTTATGCCTATTTTAGACCAAACAACTTCAGTACTATTTATACTTATTCTTACCAGCTGGAATAGATGAATGTGTGTACCAAAGAAATCCCATTTAGTAAGACAACTATGGCTACTGTGATGACCATTCTGATGCTGACTGCATACAACATAATGTGTTATTGTTGCCAGGGGCAGTGGAAGTACATAGTAGCTAAGGGGCTCATCGGTGGGAAAAACCCTTATTGTTTTTACATCTTCAGCCTCAACTTTGGAGTAAGCAAGGACCCTGCCTGAGGGTCTGAGGCCATACACTGGCTCACAGAGGTCTAAAAAGTCTGTAATATGTTATAGCTTCAGGCTGCATCCAACCTTGTTTCAAAGGTGATCATTTAAATCTTTAATAAGCCAAACAGGTGTCCAGAGAAGAGGTGATCTGATTTTTTTTCTACACCTGTCAAAGATGTAGCATTTGAACAGTTTAGTGTGAAAAAGACAGATGTCAGAATGAAGATATAAGTAACCAGTAGAGTTTTAATTGTGAATAAAACACTATTTTGTTTATATTCAGCATCTGTCCTTTAAGCCTAACAAACTTGTTGAGTGCATTTTCTTCCTTAAAAAAACTCTTCTTTAGAAAACTGATTACAGTCTTCTTTTTTTGTGAGTGCATTGCTGCCTTCTAAAGCACATTACTATCACCACTGACCTGCCATCTGTTTTCAACAGAAATGTACATCATGTGGCTTGGATGTGTATCCTTGTGCATGTGCTGGTTGAGCATGCGATAAAACAGTACAGGAACCCACTCATTGAAATATCAGTCTACAGTGCCACATGTGGTCACAAGGTCTTCACAAGGGTCTTTTCAGGCTACATGAATCAATATTTTTATATTAACAGTGGATTAAATGTCTATGTGTAATATGAAAGAGGTTGCTTGCAGTGACAAACCACAGAGAATTATCCTCCAATTCTGCAGTTCCCCTCAGCTCTGCAGAGAATTTTGGCATCTTTTCATTCATTGTTTAGGTTTCCCAGCCTGCAAAATTCACCCTCCTCACTTATTGTGTTATTTCAAAAACCTGCAGCCTCATTGTATGGACAACATTCAGTTCAATGCTAACATTACTGGATTTCAGAAATGTGTGAGGCATGTATGTTTCAAAGGAGAGCACACAGTATTCTACTTCCTCTCTTGTCTTGTTTGTGTTTGAAAATCACAAGCTGTCATATTTACTTACTGACTGTAGCCACACATGTTCAGTTGGAGTGAGTACAGTATGTCATATTGAAGCAGAAAGCCTTTTTTGTGTATGGTCTGTATGTTTAATCTGAATTGTTGCCCTATTTAAATGAAATAATTGAAACAGTGTCAATTATTAATGCCTGCAGTCCCACAGAAAGAGAGAGACAGAGAGTCAAATGTATCTCTGCACTACGCATACCCCACTAACAATATGCCTGAATGAATGAAATATAGCTCTGACACTCTTTAAGAGACAAATGTTGGATTTTCACTGCTGTAGCCAGTATGATATTTAAAAGTTACAGACAATGATGTCATTTGTCTGAGATGAATGTGAGTTATATGACTGGTTACAGATCTTATTAAGGAAAAGTGTGGTCAATTTCAGAGGGATAAGAACATGGGTGTCCTCATTGTAGATCAATGAATTTGGTTAACTACAAGCATGTCCTGTAAATCTTCCCACAACTGCACTCAAAACATAAAATTGATCACCGCGTTTACTGTGACATCATATGAAAAAATTGATGGTGCTTAGCATGTGACATTATTCATTTCACTTTTTTTAGCTGCCTTGTAATAGTCTTCACACTGTGGCAAGATATGATGTTAACCCAAAAATAATTTATTTTAATTTCCTTTTTAATTAAATGAAAAGTTTGGGTTGCTTTGGAATTTTTAATTGATAACTACAGTGAACACACCCTCTCCACCTTTCAGTCGATTGTTTCTTTGTCAACTTTTTTTTAGAAGATATTTTAAAGAATTAATAATCTAAATCGGAGATAGAGCTGATGCTACAACATTGGATGCTATTGGATTTGATGATTCAATGCTGAACAGCATCTCCCCAAATTTTGATGACTCCTCATCATTCACTCTTTTACTCACCATCTTAAAACGGCCAGTACAGTACCACAGATCAGCTGCCACACAGAAAATGCAACGATTGGCAGTGTTGCCCGACAGTAGCAACAGACTGATTACACTCTAGCCTGCTTTGTTAAATAAAACAGCTCCTGACTCTCCTCTGGACATGGCTTTCATCAAAAAATATATATTTTTTGACACAACTTTGACAAAAAGGAGGATTAGCAAGACTTCTAGTGTTTATGAGTCTACTGACTCATACTCGGAATGTGCATGGCAGCCTTGAATGGGTGAAATGACAAAAATAAGAGTTAGTTTATCGAGATAAATGTCATGAGCAGTATCAGTATATCCATAACATTTACGTCCTTCATGGTGCACGAAGCAATAGGAGAACAAAGATAAAGATAAAGAGCTCATGGTGCATTTGACAGGATTGGATAATTAAACCTGGGTAAACTAAACAAGATCATGGTTCAGGTTGATTTATATCATGTTTAGTCAATACTCTTGTTACCGCAATAGCACCCCCCTGTCCCCCCACCCTCCGTTTGCCCACAAAAATGTGACTTTACTGTGGTATATAAAAGTAGCCACCAAACCGAGGCGAGCAGTCAGCTACTTAGCTGACAGCCGCCTCCTGGAAACGCTCCTCACTTTACACAGTAGGTTACATTAAAGTGTATTAAGCTCTTTATGCATCAGGCTAAATATATATAAACTATGTTTTTCATTCAGCGTCATCTTCCCTTTGAAACACCATAAACCAAAGGTCAAACCATGGTACACAGAGGCATTTTAAAATGTGTTCTGCAACATCACAACAAGTTAAATTTCATACAACATTATGCCCGATGTGTCTGATTCTACACTGAATACATTTTAGGTCATTCCTGTAGTTCTTTTGTCATATTCATCGTACCAATGATTTCATAGTTTGTAGGCCCACAGAGTCCCCTTATTCTCTTATGTGCATCTATAGCTATGGTACTGTATTTAGTGTTCATGGGGGTAAGCACATTCTTTGATTTGAATAAACAGATGGTCTTTACACAATCTTCCACATAGTCTACCACAACTCTTCCATCTCTGTAGTTTGATCATATATCCATCTGTTACTTTATACTGTATATATCCTGTATAAGTACTCGACCAGCTGTAATTTCTTTTTTGTGTAGCTAAAAGACTTAAGAGGAATTAACTCAATACAACTTAGCATGCCATTTTAATATTGAATGTGATTGTTTCTTTGAACACACTATAATTATTCAATATCA
Organism: Thunnus albacares; assembly: GCF_914725855.1. Lineage (NCBI taxonomy): Eukaryota > Metazoa > Chordata > Actinopteri > Scombriformes > Scombridae > Thunnus > Thunnus albacares. The sequence goes on from NC_058106.1 coordinate 27,511,520, forward strand.
AGGGCTTGTGCTTTGCTTAGATTTGCAGTGATGACATTAAAGGTAATTAGTTTGTCATTGTATGATTTTAAGATGCAGAAAAATATTTTTTCTAAAAATTTCTCAAACACTGCAATGTTTGCATCATCCTGTTTGTGAAAATGAACTAATTTGATTTAATAATTTTATGTATTAATATATGTACTTATTTTCACAGGTCACTCACAAATCCTTTCATTTTGTAACAGAAAGAGATGAATAGCATACAAAAATAACAAGAGTATATTTCAGCTCAACATAGTATGCTAAATGATGACCAACCAAGATTAGTTGTTTTCAAACTACAATCCCTTATACACAGTGCTAAATCAAGCTAATAGAGATTTAGAAGAAAGCTCTACCCAATCATGCTTAGCTTTTCTTCTGAATTAAAAAGTGAAAGGAGAGTGCTGCCAAATTGTACACTAATTCAAATAAAGGTCATGTTAAGGATTGCATACACTTCAAATTATTTTATTTCTTCATTTAATTTGACCATTTTTAGCCAGAATGTTCTCTTACATTTTTAGGATAATCTCTTGATCATCTCTACTGGAAGCCCAATAATACTGACAAAATAGAATTGAATCTGTGACAGAAATAAGTGTTAAAGGAAGTAATAGATTGTCTATACTATTACAAAGGAGCCAATTAAGAGTTTTATCACTTAATACCAATGGTTATGTAAATTGAGTCACTTACAGCTACTTAGGGCCTCATCACAGGGTACAAGATATACTAAATAAACTGTCAAATGACTTGCCTATACTCTACTTCATAGTAAGAAGTGTAACAGTTGCTTTCATTTGCTGATTTTGTCATGGTATAGTGTTTTGAAGTATGAACCATCTCCATGAAGCTGGATGGAATTCAGTCAGTTGAACAGCTTTAGACAGTCAATAGAATCGTTATCTTGGGAATGCATTTTGTCACAAACTGCATTCAACACGTAAGTACTCATCTAGTCAATAGAGGAGAATCTCAGTGAAGTACTGCTCAACCTCACTCTGGATGAAAGATTAAATGAGCTACAGCTGGACACTTCATGACATGTAGCAGCCCTAGGAAAACTGTATCATCCCAATATTTGTACATATAAATTTGATTTCAATGGCTTTCCTCAAATAACGGAATTCATAAGCTTAAAGTGGACTCACACAGTCCTGAGATCTTCCACTTTCAATCATTGAAGTTAGTAGTGACAACAAACCTATTAGCACTCAAATTCTTCCTTTAAGGTGCTTCCAACAGGGCAATGAGTACATAAGGGCGAATTCACAAAGAATGGATTGCAGCTGCTGATAGCACCATGAATTGCACATTATCTGAAATTGCTATCCACCCCGTCTTAAGGTCCGATTCACAAAAGATTTTGCTAATAATATGATATGCCCAAACACCCCCTAAAGTTTTGCAGCTAAGTGCAATTTGCCCTTGTTTGCGTCTGATTGAGAAAGTGGAGCTGTTTCCAGTGTTTCTCCACATTTCAGCATACAGATTGTTCCATAATGAAAACTGCCGAGAGCACAAAAGCCTCAACTTATGTGTCTTTAATTAGCAGAGGTTCGCACACACTGAGCTCTCCTCAATCACAAACAACTTTCATGTGTTTTGCTTCTTTTACTTCTGCATCTACAACATAATCTACTGAAATGTCAAATGTCAAAATATAGCTATTAATGTGACTGAGGCAGGTCTGAAACATGTTAGATTAACATTTAATTTTGTTATTCAGGTGTCACTGAATGTATTTCGCAGAAGCAACAGTACTGATGTTCTACTTGTTGCCCACAGCTGGCTGTGTGTCACACAGCAGCTGAAACAATAAGTGCGTCTCCAAACTGAGAAAGAGGCTGTGCACATTTACGCACGTGGCACAGCAGCAGTAACTTCATTAACACCAGATCAGTCAGGATCTGACGATAATTAATGTTCTGTGTTCTGCAACACATCTACACAGGTCAGCTGTCACACACAAATTCAGGTTTATATCCAATGTCTGACTGAAGATTTTGCCCCCTCAATATAAATTCGATATCATTCAGTGTCTCACAAGCTTGAAGATTTGAAGAGATTGAGTGAGTTAGTGAGTGGATGAATGAGTGAGTGAGTGAGTGAGTGAGTGAGTGCTTCAGTTACCACCAACTCTCTGCAGACACTAATAATATCACTCTAACTGCGTGTGGCTATTAGTGCTGGTCTTTGTGAATTGGACTGTTTTGCAACGAGGCTCATTTGCATTAAAAAGGGCAAATTTCACGCCAAATGTATGTATATTATCTAATTTCCATATGTGCAAGTAGCAAAGAAGCACCAAGATGCTATTTGCTTGGCAACACAGTTTGGGGTGCGTTTCACCCTTTGCGGGTGTTTTGTGAATTACACGGTTTCTTTTTGTCACATTTGCGTAGGTTTAGTGGCCGCAAAAGCCATGCGATCCTTTTGTGAGTTCACCCTATAGTGTTTCCTGTGTCTTTCTTCTTTGGCTTCTAAGAGTGGATGATGAAATGAAATGGCACTGTAATTGCATTTCAGTGTTTTGAATAACATTGACTGGACAATCTTTACACGATTTTAAAGTTGCAATCAGCTTACAATTGCTTGTACTTAAATCCACTCAGACCGGATTATGGATGGATTGCTATCTTTCAAATGTACCACATCAATTCATCAAGCATATGTATCAGACCCCATCCAATTTTCTTGCTTTACTGCATTCATTCAACTTCGAGGTGTGTGTTTGTTTTCAACACCTGGCATTTTGCACTAAAATAACGAGAGGGAACCATATGATCTATTCTGTTGCATTCAAAAAGACAGTTTGGAAATATCTAAATATAACAAATCAAACCCTTTTGATTATACTTCTTTTCAAATCCATCTCAAGCAAAGCTATGAATTACTGCCAGAGACAAGGATTTCAAGCCCTAATAACTGCCATATCAATGATCAAAACACTTATTTTAGTGAACTTTCCAGAGTTGAGTGGTGCAGAACAGCGGCAGATGTCAAAATTATACTGCAGAGAACCTTAATCAAAGGTAAAAAAGCAGATTGTCTGCTGAAACCAGCAGAATGGTAACAAAACATAACATCTATCAGTCATCAACAACACACATCAAATTTACAAATGTCTGCAAAGATGCAGTCACACCTGCATGTGTACTCACACACTACGGTATAAACACATGTACTATGCAAACTGAAACACTGATTTTTAAAAGGGAATATGCCAGGTTTTTCCTGTAGACAGACATGTAAGCAGTCCATGTAATTTCTGAAAAAATGTCACTGTAAATGTTACTGCTACTAAATGCTTATCCTATATAGCCCTATCCAGTAATCATTGATGTCCTGTCCAAATATCATCCAACATTTTCAGTAAGGTCACCGAATAGTCACAGAAACTAAAGAGCCATAGAAAGTCATCTCAGAAACTCAAAATCTGTTTTTATTTACTTTTCAACCATATCTCAAGAACAGCAAACATCAGGTAAATTAGACCAATAACAAATTTTAAAAAAGATTGTATTTGTTGTGTAATATTTGCTCATGTTGAGACAACAACACAGAGCAATCATGTCGTTCTTTGTAATTTATTACTATGGGACCGTGGTGTTTGATTAAGTAATGGAAAGGAGATGTGCAGATTTTGAAGGGGATTGAGACCAGCCAAATGGCAAGATAGGAGCCTCTAAAGTAGCTCTGTTAAAACAATTACCAAATTAAGTAAAGCTTAATTTTCTCCCTTAGGGTGTGTTACTTCATTATGTCTCCTTATCTTGTTTCTTTGTCGGAAAGCTGGCTTCATAACTATCATTTACATGTCATCATGTCTTCATATTAAATGGCATTTCTATCCTATGCCCTAATATTGCATTTACCTAGCATTTACCAGTGTTGATTGCTGTCTAATGAACAACAGACATGTAGTCTTGAGGCTTGTGTTTGACCAGTCAGGACTGTTCAGTACTACAAATATCACCCTGATAGTTCCCAAAGTTCTACAGTAGCTTGAGAGTTGGAGCAGAAACCAAAACTCGAAATATAAAAGTTCCTGAGTAAAATGAATTCCTGGAAAGGCTGGGATGGGGAGGAGGCCCATTAGAGAACACATGCAAGGAAATCTGCTTTTTTATAATAAATTGGGTTATTGTTAGCTGTTGGATCAGTGCTCCATTAATATTGTTTGCCCCTGGTATCATAGCTATCTGCCAGCAAGTATTAGCATCCAGCTATTATTGCATTTTCCCTGCCTTGCAAATGGCATTCCTACCGCTTGCAGTTCCATGCATGTGTTGCAGATTAAGCGGATAATCTAATCAGTATACAATCTGTGAGGATTTATCTGTTTTGACTGCTCAAGGTTAGAACTGCCATAGTAAGACTATTCAAGGGTGGTAAGAGGAAAATTACATTTAAAAGTTCAACCCCCTCTCCTGAGAACGATACTTGAACCAAACACGCTCAAAGAGATTACTTCAAAGACAGTATTCCAGCAGGAAAAAACAGCATTAACATATTGGAAACAATAACCCCTCCACTATTTGAGTAAACCAAAACAATGCAAAACCATAAAAAGGCCCCATTGTCATGGAAATTATTCAGGGAAATTAAGGTGTTGCTATTACAGCATACTAGTACGAGAAACTCGATCTTCACTCAAGCATGGGGGGCAACTGTTCATGCAGTCTGTTAGTGTATTTGATCCAGGATTCTTTTTTCTTTGTCTTCACATTAGGGGAGCGGGGTGCACACTGAAAATTCTATTTTATAATGAAACTTTAAAATTGCAGTGAATTCTCTTTAGCATGGCTGACGGCATGGCTTAAGGACTGTTTCAAAACAAAAACTTTTTTTTTTTTCTTGAAATAGGTCATTGAAGCTGAGAGGGCTCCTATATTATATTCAAGGATTAGCAAGTACAGGGTATTCACTAAATTTCAATACTAAACTAGGTCATGAAAACATATACTGGGATTAGGAAAAATCCATATGAAATACAAATGATTATGTTGTGAGATTTCCATCTGAATTGAAATAATCATCTTTATTGTAAGGTATTTATACTTCCAATTTCCTGTGCAATCAAACAAAGAAAAAAAATGGAAGTGAAAGACAATTGGTTTGGTTAACAGGCTTTGGAGACCATAATACAACAATCTGCATTTCTCAGTGCTTCAGGCCACCCTTGTTATCTTGTGACCTGGAATCTTTGGGTTATTTGTTTAAAAGAATCTCAATATTATGAGCACGAGTCTTGTGAGGATTGAATTTCGGAAATTCCCTCACTAGTACAGTAGTTATATTGTTTGTTTGTTTTTTTCTCACTCTAGAAACAGTTGTGATTAAAGAAGGAACCAATTCAAATACACCAAACACCAAGTTTTTCACTCATTAACTATCCATCATTGTTTTAGTTGAAAAGTAAATAAATACATTAATAATTTTGTGAACGATAACTCTTTCCACCCACACAAGCACATAGCCTTGAGGACAAAAAATGGGCATGAATCAAAATCCCTGATGTATAATCCTTCAAATAGAAAATCCACTTCAAAGTCTTGTTTCATCCACCCAAGACTCATATGCTCATGCCTGCACCACTACAGTCAGGCCCCTCAGGTACTAGTTTTAGGGTCAATGTGCTGATAAAACCAGCTAATGATGCCTTCAAAGACCACTAGGTCTATGGAGGCTGACCACAAGAGATTCAACTTTTTATTTCTATATTTATAAATATATATGAGCCCATTTATTTATTAATTTTAACCTCCTGCACCTTAGCTTAATTCTTTACCCTTTTCATTTAATATTCATCTCTGAACTCTGTTCAAATTGTGAGCTGATTTTGTTTGGCAGGTCTTAGGAGCCTCTGATCAGCCAAGGATTACTGACAGTTGTGAGCTTGTTTGTGTATGTGGATGCATGTCTTAATGTGAATGTGTATATGGCAAAGGGATCTCAATAAATGTAGATGTGATTGGGTGTTGAAATGGTATTCTGAACTAAAAAAAAAACATAAAAAAACAAGATTAATCTAGTTCCTTTTTATATTCTCAAATATATTCATGGCCTAAGGTAAACCACTAATCAAAATCACCACTCTTCTGTGACTCCATTGATTAAGAGCTGCCTATGTCAAACATGCTGCCTGTTGTATAATTCCTGAACTACAAACTAACACAAGCAAGTCCAGGGAATTCCTGACAGTTTCCATCAATGCATACCATAATCTCTGCCATGTATGGGAAAATAATTGAAGTCTCAGATGTTGCTAAAGGCATGTTTGGGAATTAAAAAAATACTGCTTTTACAAAGTAATTTCTAGTGACTATTGAAAAAAATGGATCATGACCTTTAACGAATACCTTACGTTTGAAGCAAGAAATGAAAGGCTAAGCCCGCAATGCATTGAAAGTTGGAACAGAAAGTCAATTTATCAATATGGAAAAGGCAGATAATTCATCTAGTTAAAAGCCTTTTGTAACAGTTCTACAATAAAATGTAGATTTTCCTTGACATATTGACAACTTTGATTTGTCAAACGTAATCAATATCCATTCAATTGTGCAAATAATGGTGTATCACCAATTGTGTTTTGGCAGTTCTGTATGAACATAAATAAAGCCCACAGAGCAAAGCCACATTTGGTCTGTAACACTTTGTGGTCCACTCTAAATATGTATCTGATGTGCTCAGGAGTTACCTAAACCATGAACTTCGCCCACCAATGGCTGCCAATATAAATTTTATGTGAAATTCTACCAAAGCGAATTCATTTTTGAGCCTGTCCTCCCAAGAAAAACGACACAATAGGTCATAATGTCGGTTGCCAAAAACAACCTATAGTTACATTTGAGTGACAGACGCTATCTAACAGATGTAGCAATTATGACCCTGAGAAGTGGTGCAGTTCAGATGATGTCTATAGAAGGTGACAAATTTCCATATTCAGAGGTGGCGGGTTGGGTGGCTGGTTAGATCCTAACTTGCAAAAAATGGACTTAGTGGACTTTGCTGCAGGAGACCACTGCTTGCTTCTCGTTTATAACTGAAAGTTGGGACAGTTTTTTAAAAACCGCAACAAGAATTGTCGTAGTGTTTACCGTTGTCATGACAATGAAGGCTGCCTAACTTTTAGGAAGAATTAACTTTAACCTACATCACATCTCAAGTGATCATTTTAACCCAAACCATAATCTTTCCCCAATCCTAACCAAGTGATTTTTGTGCCTAAACCTAACCAGACAAAACACAATTATTTTTAGCAGTGATTTGACAAATTATGTTGCCCTGCTGATTACTGCTGATAGAAACACCTGATTAGAAAATGCTCTTATGGGTCCTTCTGGAATGCATGATCAAATGACCTATGTGGTCGTTTAATTTGAAGAACTTCTAATTTTCAATAAGCTTAGAGCAGAATACAGTTAGAGCAGAATACAGTATTTAACAAATATTCAAAAGGACCATATCAGTGTTATACTATTATTCTTGCTCATCTCACTTTCATCCATGTCCAAGTACAGATCCATGAGCAGACCAATTAACTGTTTGACTACATTTTTATGGGTTCAATTGATGCAGTACATCTAGCATTGGTTTTAAGATGCAGTTAGAGTTACCGTAACTACGCTGTGGCCTAATGTAAAATTGGTGGACCTAATGTTGTATCTATAGGCTCATCATAACCACAACCTCTTCCTTTATCATAAAAGTCAACAAGAGAAGAATACAATTCTGTGGTTAATTCATAATGAACCATCATTTCTGTGGTTCACTCTTCAAATGAATAAACTATATACTCAGCAAATTACCGTACACATGTGGTCAGGCACAAGTCTCATATTCCAACCAGATAATGCTGCTCAAACAGTGATAGCTACATACAACAAGGCTTTCACTTCTTCATGTCATTACCATTTTTTGTATTCATTTGATGATTTGCCTTCCACTGTTTAATATGTTGTATTTCAAGCTGAGAAATGCATATGGATAACAGTGCTTAGCAATAACTTCTCCCCACACCTCTTACAGATAAATGTGGGGCTGAATAACTCACAGCCTTAAATATGTGTTTACTATAAAATGCTGTATTAAGCTAATGTGCTGGCAAGCAATATTTCAACTTGTACCAATGCCATCCGTATTAAAATTATCCAAAACAATTAGACAACCGTTTTACTATCCTACACATACATATAACTCTGCTAAATATAGGATATCCTACCATGGAAGGTGTGGGGCTTTAGTCACAGTTAGGCTCAGCATACTTGTATTTGTTTACCATTGCTGATTGCATGTACTTACTTTATAATGACTGACGACAAAAGTAAATCTATGAAGATGAGGACTAACTACTACAGAAACCTGAATGCTACAACTGCTGAATTGTGAACTCAGCAGAAAAGATGCGTCATCCACCCTCAATATCATTAAATGTTTTCTGATCGATTGTTTCGAAAGTGTAACAATTGATATTCTGGTGTCAAACTAAGGTTTTATTATCACATAAACATACTGTATGGTCCTGGTCCAGTTTTTCAGGTTAATCATCTGAAAATCCTCCAATACAGTCTGGACAATTTCCAATATGTTGACTGCACTGCTGGCCTCATGTGGGTATGTTGTACGTATCAAGAAATTTTGTTACTATCCAGTCTTGAACTGCATGGGTTCTCAGTACTGGGCACCACATCAAAAGCTACCACAGCATCTGCTGCCTGGGAAGCTGAATTTTGTCACTGGAAAGTTTTTGATGATGACACTTGGTCTCCTGGCTACATAAATAAAGATCAGATGATTTGCCACTGCTCAAGTGAAATGGTAAAATATATATCAACAGAGTTCAGTGTGTGGTCTGTTTCATCTCCAATATAACTGATATTATATTAATGTTACATATTAATTTTTACATTATCTTACAATGTTGTAATTTTTTTTTCTTTGACTATCAACAAGAACTCACACAACAAAATGCATGCTCTTTTACTTTAAAAAAATCTTCAATCTGTTAGGTTCATTAAACCCTTTCATAACTCATTGGAATATGTAAAAAATAATTATGACTAATGTTTTTTTCAGTTTTTTTTTTTTTTAAAGCCTGTATTTATTAGTTCCTGAAAAGTCTGGAGATACATGTTTTTCACTAAGCAGTGATTTGTGCAATTGATGGTGTGTCTCTGAACCAATTCACGTCACAAAATAAATAGATAAATAAATAAAAATGTTTGGTTGTCAGTGTCACAACATATTGGGTTAGAGTGAGTAACTCAAACACCAAAAAATAACAAGAACTGCTGCTGCAGTGAAGGCGGGATGTTCCTCCAATTCTATTATTTCACAGTTGATGCTTTTTCCTACTTACACTGTTTGTTTTTGATGATGATTTCCCATGATAAATTGCATGTACTGTATTTCCCAAGGTGCACAGCATGTGGCTGTTGCAGTGTGACAGGGAGTTGAAAGCTGTTAATGTGGGTGACAATGGAAAATCGTTTGAGCATTTGAGGGGATGACCGTTTGGCCCCTGAGAAGAGGTAACATGATTGAAACAGATTAACTGATCACAGTTGGAGAAAACATTCAGGAAAAGAGTGTTTATCTATCTTTTAAGCATGTTAGATCTTTGTGTTTATGTGTGTTTGTCTATCTATCTTTTAAGCATGTTAGATCTCTGTGCTTATGTCTGTCTGTCTGTCTGTCTATCTATCCATCTACTGTATATGTAGTATCTATCTATAGTATATCTATTGTATAGTACATTTATAGTCTACAGTATCTTTTCACTGACTTTTCCATCTACCTAATTACCTACCTGTCCATCCTTATGTAAAGGGGTACTCAAATCAATTTAGTGTTGCACTTTCAAAAAGTTAGATTGATTTTAAAAATGATTTCCAGATGATTGGTCAAAATTGATGCAACGGAGGTCAAGACAACTTAATTTTAGTTCCTAGTATCCAGAAACACTGGATACTACAATTCCCATAATGTAACTCAATAGCACCTTTCATTAGACTGTCCTTGCCACATACAATACTACTTTTTTAAAGTCCCACATCCCTAGTTTGTAATGCATGCTTTCTGTTAAATGTTTTTAAAGTTAAAAGTTTCAAGTCCAAACTGATTACATCATTACTGTTATTCTTTCAAGCTTTTTAAATCTCCCTTCAGGGACACAGCAGATATTATACAACTGTTTTCACAGGCTGAGTGGTACTTATGACCAGTAAATTTAACTTTGTGTGTAAAATTGGTGCTAACTCTAATACGTAATTCAGTCAAATTTGAACAGTAGGAGATCTCACTGGATAGCACAAACAATGAACTTACAGAAACTTACATTATTTTATTACACTGTGTACTGTATCACAATTATGAGAATATGCTACTTAATCCTTTATATATCAAATATTATGTAAAGTATTGTATGCAATATGTTTGTTTTTCATATTGGGCATTTTGTTATGACAACAAACTGATGTCCTCTCTGCAGTAAGATAGTTAAGAAAGAAAAGAAGAACAATGAGTAAAGGTGGAAAATGAGGTTGAACACACATATTTCCCAAGAGAGTACTCTGTGATTCTCCATTTTTTGTTTCCACAGCTCCAATTAACAGCTTTGGTACCAATTAGTAAAATCAAGTTTTCCCTGACAGAAAACCCATGGGGTTATGTGTGTCAAGAACCAGCGCTTGAGCTGAAAAAAAAAGAAGTTAGCAAAATAAGCATGGATCTCAGTCGGGAATAATTGGGGCAATGAGGTTTGTTCTGTGTTTTTACTCCTTTCTGTTGGTTACTTTACACATCAATTGCGTATACCTGGCAAAAATCAATAATTTCTAGATACATTTCAGAGTGTGTTTTCTTGACATTTTGACACCAGATCTCCCATGCACTTACATGATTTAGATTACACTCCTGAATGTTTCCTATAAAAGAAAAAAACAATAATATGTGCAGCATTTTCCATTTCTCGCGCTATGTCTCCCGCATTCTCTCCTAAATTCATCTCCTCTTAACCATACCTCTTAGGATAATGAGGTGTATAGGTCCAGATGTGGCAGCAGTATCAATCTGAACTGCATAGACAACCCACAGGCCTTGCCCAAAGCCAACGTGTTTATTAGAATGCCAGGGATAACAAATGACTTAACATGCTTCCCTCTTTAATAACCCTGTACACCTACAAGATAACAATAACAGAGATGCCACACTGAGTGCTCCTTAATTCAATTAAAGAAGCATGGACGATGAGCATGCCGTGTAAAAAGATGTCCTTGAGGCAGTGATAAACTTCATAGCTGAACATTTTCGAGAGAGATGCTGAATGATGGACACTTTATGTGAATCTCAGGCTTGAATGGGAAGCTGATTCAGAACCAGTGCAGTCTCATTTCCAAAAAATCTTATTGTCTTCCACAGCACTATTGTACATAATGCAATATTACACCTTTGTGCATGTGAATAGCTGTTCATGTAAAATGTGTCCAGAAAAGTGTAGCAAAAAGCATCTTTTGTAGCTATAGGTCTGTTCTCTCCTCATTCTGTAGTTGAATGCCTTCTTCCTAACAAGGGAGTTACAATCATTCATTTTACATGTTTTATTGCTGGCAATGGTTTATGTATTTGGGTGGATTTGAAAACCATATTATATTTCTAAATCACTGATTTAAATGGTTTATTCCTAGAATAGTTGAAGCATTCTGCTACCAGTAATGGATAAATAGTAATACTGTTTATCCTTGAACGTGTCCTCAGAATATCAAAATAGATTGACGAATTATCTTTGTTATTCATAAATTGACTATGTGAATCTGATCTGATTAACAAGATTGCGTCCAAATTTATTAAGTACCCTGGCATCATTTGTAGAATACACAGGTATAGTGAAAGCTAGGACTATACAATATAGGATTTCCAAAATTAACTTTTTTTTTTTTTAATTTATTTTTATTTCATATTACTTAATCAAAATAAGGGCAAGATTAGATTAGCATCAGTGAGATGCTTTGAAATAGTAGATTCACATAAGAATCGTGATTCAAATTTTATGAATCGATACAGAAATGCCAACAATCAATCTTTGTTTGATTTACATTAGTTAATAATGTAGTGAATAATAATACTGACGGAATGAAAAAGGTGGAACTTTAATAGCTTCATACGCCATCACCCAGAGACTAATATTAGTGGAGCAACCAACACACACTGCAAAACTTTATAAAATTTTCAACCAAACCTGGCGTGGCAGAGAAAATAACATGATCCATAGACCTGCTTTCATACAGCTTTTTGGATAACAATGGCTTTGCCCAGTGCTAACAATGCAGCAGAGAGTCTGTTCTCCACTGCTGGAGACATAAAAGAGACAGCAGAGAACTCTACATTTTTTTTCTTTTCTTTCTTCCCCCTTACTCCGACACACACACGCCATCTTCTGCTTTTACAAAACCATTAAACCAGTGATTTTGGTCAGTAAATTCCACCTTCATTTTATTATTCTCATACAGGCAGGGGACTGTAAGATGCCTCCAAAATAATGTAGTTAACTTTTATAAATCAAGTAGCAAAGATAGAATTGGAGATAATGACCCCAAACATCACACACAAAACATTGTTTGCCTGTAAAAAATAATTTAATTTGTGATCAAAATCCATCCTCAAATTGATGTCTGTGCAGAAGTGAGGGTTCACACAGCAAAGCAAATGAGGAGCACCTTCTGGCAAAGAGCTATAGGGTGACAGTTGACAGGGATCATGACTTACCAATTTCAATAATAAGAAAGTGATGTGACGTAAATACAGGAAATGATTGATTAAGTACAGATATTGGACAGATGGCTAAAGCTGCATAAATTGTTTAGTGAAATGTGATCGTTTGGTCCCTGCATCTCCATCTACTTTGTACATATGTCCAATATGGCATCTAAAATTGTACTGATTGGATTATGAAAACATCTGAGATAATTATGTGTCTCTGCTGTATTTTCAAAAATTCACTGAGTGGCCCCCAAAGGGAGCAGTACAGCTATAAGGCAAATGAGGTAGCATACTTGTTATCTTTCATTTCAATAAAGACTATTATGCCTTGCTGCCAAAAGATGTACAGAAGCACAAAGACTAAAACACAACAGCTGCTTCTCACAGTTTATTTTAAGATACATGTACTACGAACACTTGCCGGTTGCAAATATTCCTAAATGAATGTGTAGAGACGTGGAGGCCAAAACAAGTCTGAAAAGGTCACTAATAATAAGGACCTTAATTAATATGTGAACCTGCTTTCTTGCTGACCGGCTGTCTACCTGCATGTTAATCATTTAATGTATACAAATTATTCTTTCCTTCTCTCTCTCTCTTTGTCATACACATGCACACATCCATGCAGTATGTGGAGCATAGAGAGGAAAGGGAATAATACAATAGCTATTCACTAGCAATACAGCAGTTTTTCATATTTCTTTTCTTATATACAGACCAAACAATGACATTATGCAATTTCTGGATTCTCTTCCACACATATGGACTTTTCTGTTCACCTTACTCTCTCCATGTTGTATTCAGAGAAGCCCTCTCACTAATGTCCCTCCTTGTCAGAGACAAAGGGGTTTTAAGACTGGAGGATTTGGCAGGCTCTACCACTTGCAGGCAATATTTCAACCCATCCATCTAGCTAGGATAATAGAGTGTCCTTGCCTTTCAATGCCTGGAGGAGTGACCAGTTATCACAAGCCACCAGCTCCGTTGTTAATAAAACAGGGGATGGGAGGATCAGGTTGAGGAAAAAAGAAGGTAGGATGGAGAGAAGGGGTAGAGGAGAAATGGGTGTGTGTTATTTTGACAGCCGCCTCACGAAGGTGAAGTTGATCACAATCAGCAGTCAGTTACCAAGTTGGCAGGAGTTCCCTTTTAACATCTTAGCTTTGGTTTCTGTGAAGATAAATTTAGCCCCATCACATCTCTCTTCAGACTGTGGAGAGGGGAGGAGAAGTGAGGAGAGGGGAGATGAGAAGAATTGGTGTGGAGAGGTGGGGCACGCAGTGTTAGGCTGATCTAGCTAATGGCCAAACTGACCTTCAGAGAAAGTCGAACAGTAAGAAGAGTAAGTAGTGTGTCATACAAAGCCACTGTGGCTTAATCCAGGTCGTTGCTATTACTCCTGCTTTCACTACTTACTTCCTTATGACTTCAGGCAGGTAGCTAGGTTTCCATAAAAATGATATACTGAAGTATAAATATGTTTAATATTGTAGTTATTACCATCCATTTAAAATATACTGCACCATTTGTTATATGGTACAGTATATTTTATGCTATGTTTAGACTATAGGTGGTCTGAACATTTTTGTAAGATTCCACTTCATTCATCACATTATCTGCTGTCTTAATTGCCCCGAGTGAAATATTATTTCATGAAAAGGTGCAAACACAAAGCCTCCAAACAGTCCAGTCACTGATAGTATATAAAAACTTGTCACATGTTTTTCCAATATATGGAGAGGATAGCACAAGCACACAGCAAGCATTCATGGATCGAATGTTGTGTAGCTGTCTCCTGTAACAACCACAACACATAAATCTGTCTTGAACAAGACTGTGTATGAAGACATCGTCATGCGTTTCATTGATTGCTCAGCATGTGATGGACAACTAGAACCTTCCATAGAATATAAGAAGCGATAAGGAGCAGGATAAGAGGGGTATTATAAGCAATAAAACTGAATGTGTATGTGTCGTTTTTGTGTATAATTTGCAATACTGGAAAAAAGGAAAAATACTAAAAATGCTGCCTACTTTTGAGACAGCTTGTATTATTTAATAATTGCTGAATGTAAACAAATTAAGCTTACCCAAGGCAAAACTTTTTGGCATAATTTCAATTCTTTTAGCTTGCTTTTGCTTTACCATAACATGAAATTACAGTAGTATTTCTTTCTTACTAGAGGATCAGTGCTCAAGAAGCAAAAAGACTAGAGCATAGTAATGTATAGAGGCAATATCATTTGGAATTTTAGAATAGAGCAGAACTGGTTTCATATGAAGTAATATTGCCCAGAGCCTTTCCTCTTCTTTCTTCTTTATCACATTTTTTCCACTCTGCTGTCCATGGACCATTTCTCTGCTGTACCTGATTGAGACATAGTCTATAGTCTACTGTGGTCTAGATGTCTTTTACTTGATTCACAGAAGGGAATTCACAGTGTTAACAAAGGCATACTGTGCTGCAAGGCAGTATTCACAGTAAGGGCACAGGCAGAATCCTTGGGATTAGTAAAACATTCAAAAGAAATATTTTCTGAAAGATTTTGCTAAATACAGAAATAGCAGGTGATAATCTGTTTTCTTTAATTTCTTTTGGAGTCATTTTATTTTAGTGCTTCAAAATGATTTTGATTACTTGGTTATTTTTCCAAATAGTGGCACATACTGTGAAAGATCAAGAATATGATCTTTTAAAAAGCAAGAATGAGAAAAACAAGATGCTGCGACTATTCCTGGTGGCAATTCTTTTTTATTCAAAGAAGAACCAACAGAAAATATAATATAAAATCATTTATAGTGACTAAACATATCTCCACGAGTATTAGTCTCTGGCCAATCAGTAGCAAGATGCATCATACATTTGGTGCCAAAATTAGATGAGTGATGTAGAAAATATGGCCTTTTAGATGTTGAAACTGTGACCTTTAATTATTTTAAACTGAGGAAAACAGTTGCATAATGCATCATCCTTTCTTGTTTCAAACTGACAATATTTTTTTTACCTTTAATAACAATGCTAACAGTGAGCAATACTTTTTAAACACTGGATCATAGTTACAGTTCATTATCATGCAAAGTTTGTCAGATGTGGAACAGCAGTGGAAAACTTTCAAAATCTGAAATTACCTGGATAATAAGAAAACAAAGAGTGGTGGCTCATTCACTGCTGTGCAGGTTACAAATTGTATCTTAGGAAGCATAATGTAGTATTAGTGTTGCAGGCTATTGTATATCCAACCCCGCTAAAGTCTCCTTTCTTGTCTCAGCTCATACCCAAATATGATTTAGTACTCCATCACAGTCTCATACACTGTCAACATTAATAGCTGCAAGTGTCTGTAGCATTTTGCTAATGTGATTTTCCAGCTTGGTCAATAAGTACATTTTAGAGAGTAATGCTTCTACCCTATGTGTAAACCTCTTAAGTGTGTTTGTCATTGGCTCATTTTCAGCCTCCACAGTGACACCTACGAGGATTGTTTTTGACAACTTTCCTAATGTCACCTTGGTACAGTAGAAGTTTGTCAAAACTTATCAAATGATTACTTTAAACATGTAAAAGCACATCCATGCTGTCTAATCTCCTACAGAGCAATGATGAACTCTACATATTTTTTCTCCAGAAATGATTAACTAATATCAACTTGGTTAGATGTTTCTTCAAACTCACACACCTGCTTAGCTCTCCTGAAACTGTTGAGCGTTAATATTTCTTCTTAGACTAAATTTCACACTGTTAAATAACACAATATTAATAAAACAACAGTTTACAAAAAAACAAGGATGTACACACCTAAATGACTTCCAGGATGACCTGTGTCACGTGAAGAATTCAGTTGTGTGGACCCAAAACTGAAAACTTCAATTGTCATGATCAAAGCCTAGCCCTAGTGTCCTCCTGGTGTTTTCCCTCTACCTCCAACTATCTGTCCCTGTGTGTGTGGCGTGGGCGTGTCTGTTCTCTGTGTCTCTCTCCCTCGATACCTGCTGCTCGTCCTGGACCTGCACAGCTGCCATGCGTGTAGTCATCACTACCTGCTACAAATACCCTGCTCAGTCTACCAGTTCCCGCCAGATCGTTGCCAAACAAGTTCCTAGTCTCATTTCTCTGCCCTGCCTGCTTGCCTGCCTGCCTGTCCGCTCTCTGTCTTGGATCCCTCAGCTCTGCACACCAGCCAGCCCTCAGCCCAAACCTCCAGCCAGCTCTCCATCCCATCTACCCCCAGTGCTGGTTGATAAAACCTTTTGTTAACTGTTACCAGTCTGTCTAAGTCTGCACTTGGGTTGACCTGTTCAGCCCCGGATATCATCAGTCACTTCTTACATTACATCTTTATTGCTTTTTTAACACTGAAAAGAAGGAACTGACATTAAATGAATATGTCCCTAAGTTCTAAATAAATGTCATGTGATATTGCGAATAAGAAAATGGGATGTTATGTATCACAGTTCATTTTATAGAGGCATGAAGAAAACCGATATGGGGATTCATTGCTGATTGTTTTGGATTCCCCCCATGCCAATATTTTAATACATTTGTAAAGTCCAGTGTTCCAGACAATGGTAATAGATGCACATCGCAATAAATATATTGATCCTTATGAGTCTGGGGACCGCAGAGTGAAAAACTCCAATAAATCAATTGGACATATGTAGTCGACAATATGACTTTTCCAGTTTCTTGATGTATTTATCCTGCTGAAAAACAACTAGTGTGGAGGATGCAATTTGTGGTGTGCTGTGACTACTTTACATGATAAACTTAAGCTTCCATTCCTCTCCCTGAGATTTTTGCATAAGATTAAACGATTAATGAAGGGAAGGTGTCTGCGGGGCTAAGACTGCTCAACAGTGGTCCCAAAGATTCTCCAACCATAGGAGGGAATAATTTCAGCCAGCTGTGCATTTTCACGTTCACATCTTACCACTTTCCAAATCCCTTCCTCACAATACAACAACTCCCTGATGCACTCTGAATGACAGAGGAAAGGAAATTATCGAACACCAATACAATAAAGCTGTCTGGTAACTTAATAGGGCTGCTGAGTAGGGGCACTGTGGCCATCTTGCTTTGAGGCGATAATGAGAGTCATCATTCCCTCTTGGGCTGGAAGAAAGGGGCCTCCTCTGTGGCGATGGTGCATGTGTGTGTGTTTGAGTGCGTGTGCATGCATGTGTTTGTCTTTGAGCTTCTTCAGTCCAGTGAGGCCCAATAAGCAAACAGCACAGTGCTTTAACTAAGCCAGAGAGATCTCCCATTGAATACAGCTTGGGAGAGATCTCTGAGAAATTCTGTTCATTAAATCAGGCTAAAGTCCAAATATTGACTTTGTAGGCTTTAGGGAGAAACAAAACGTAGAGTGTCCCATATATCATATTACAGGTCCATCAACCATTCATATGTTTAGGGAATATGTTTCAAGTTAATAAAAGAAAGCTGAAAGATAACATTTGATAACTAAACTTAACATAAATTCTGATCTAATAAGAGAAGTAGCAATGGTGTATCAGTGCAAGTGACAAGGTGTTACCATTGGACTGGTACTCATGAGAATCATTGATCAAACTTTAAGCAAAGGGCTATTTTTGTGTGTTTTTTTTAAATCACCAGCAGGATTTCCATTTGATGAAATCATACAAATCCAGGAACAATGTCTACAAGCAGCTTTGTGGACATTAAAGGAGATCCTGAGGGGTACCATCTGAGATATTTACATGCTGAGCTATTGCATCTGTAGTTCTTTAATAAGCATTCTGATGTATTGTATAAGACTGGGTAGAAAGAAAGAGAGAGACGGAGAGAAAAAAAAAAGGTGTCTTAGACAATCTCTACACAGGTTGAATAGTGAAAGCAGCAGCAGCTTGAGTCCTCCATCAGGATGCGTGCAAGCACAGTATTGAGTGTAGGTCATCCATGTTTTGGCAGTGCCCAGAGAACAATACACAATCACTGTATTTACACGCATGAAAACAGAAAATTAGACTTGAAGCATAAAAATACATTTCAGGTCACAGTTACATGAGTATAGTGCAAGTGAAATGCGAGGCATAATGCACCCTCTGTAGGAAGCTGTATTGATTAAAACAGAAAAATTTGTTCTGACAGATGTGGCCAAAAGGTGTCCTGTTTAGACAAGTCATTAGAACATCAGTTTCTCAACAATCCAGCATAGATGAGACTGGCAGTGGATCATTTCAGCAGGTTTGTGTAGTGCTTGCTTTCACTCTGTGCCAAGTATACTGTAAGTTGTAACTTTAACATAGTTAAACATGGCCTATGGGGTATATGTGTGATTGTGTGGGGGCAGGAGAAGATAGCAGGCCAAAGTCAAAAGCCATCTTGTGCTCGCAGCCACAAGGGATAAAGTATTCAGACGTGGCATTCAAAGAGAGCTGCTAAGACAGAAAAAAAAAACTTTCTTCCGCTTACTACTCCAGTACCCATAATATACACATCATTGTTTTTCTCTCACTCTGCACCAACTGCCCACACAAGAATGACACAAAAATGACAACTTAATACAGCACTTTGTGGCTTTTAAATATACATTTGATCTAAAGGTTAATGCTTTCTATAGTTGAACAGTCATTTAATCTGTTGTGCTGATTGTAGCTACAATTGTAAAATCAGTGTACCCCGCAGGGCTGTACCTGGGGGCTTGATCCCAACCCATGGGAGTTTGGGTAGGAGGGACTTCATCTCCCTGTGTTTACATTGTGTCTGTACCACTGTCTTGTTAGCTATTCCCATTTGTTGATAGTGAACCCAAGGGAGCACAACAGGTGATAAATTTTTAATGTGGTGAAAACTGACAGTATGACTAATGAGAATATAACTACAAGATACTTATTTGTAAAACAAACTGTTATAAAACTGATTTCCCTTCTTTAGCCTTTATAAGAAAACATGCATCAAGTCCACAACGCCTTCACAACATATAAGACACAATGTCAAATGCTGTGATCAATACATTGTGAGTTATGTTTGAATATGTGTGCAAGTATTTACATTTTTAAGCTTGGACTAACATGGGTGGTTAAGCATACTTGCCCTTATTTGCTGTCTGTACTACAATCAGTCAAATATAGTTCACAAAACAAAAGCATAAGGGCAGCAGCAATATTAAATATGCTTAAAATGAGGAGACACACACAGCTGCCATAGAGGGGCTCTACTGACAACAACTTATTCAAATCAATATCTCCCAATGGATTCACTAATGCCTGAGCAAAGACCTTGAGCTCAAATTTAAAAAAAAACAACCTAAAGTTTTCCAGTGTAATATTCGATGCACACGATGCTGAGATCATGGAAAATAGATATAGATAGATACAGATAGTTATAGACAGAAAGACAGATTGATAAAATATATAGTGGATAGAGCTCTTTCTATACGAGATTATCCAACCACCTTTGTGTGTAATAGACAGTGATGTGTAAGGACTGTAAAGACTGCAAATTATTCCTGTATCACGACAGTGCAAAAGTAAATAAACTTGGCATTGCTGTTTATAATGAAGGGAGAATGTGTTAAGACTCCTAGTTTACAAGAAACCCTCCCCATGTTGATATACCGTAGTTGATAACAGAGACTAAGAAAAACTGACATCATTAAGATTCACCAGTGTGCAAGCACTGCAACACAAGCAAACTCCTTCAACCCCCAGATGACTATCAAGCACTGTGTTTTCTAAGCATGGAGGTAATGAGACAAATACTTATTACTCAAGTAAAAATGGCATGAATATTAGCATTGCATTAGGCCATGAATTTAATGGTGTTGTAAGTACAATGTGTCACAGTAACTAAGAGGCAAACAAATACTTAAACATTGTATAGGGAAGAAGAAGAAAATTTGAAGAAAGCAGAGTCTGTGCAGTGTCTCACGCAGAAGCCATAGAAGCATGGATGGAGTCATGAATGAGAAAATTATACTGAACCTAGTAAATCATAATAGAACTGAGCATGTTATTGCATGGCATGCTGACGCAAAACTGCTATACAACATAATTTGAGTTTATTAAAGGTGAATCTATGGAGATCGTTTCATGAGAAATGGGACCATCGGTACTCACTAAAGGGGTGCAAGGGGTCCAATATTCAGGGTTCAGCTCGGCTCGCGGACGAAGGTCCAGATATTCAGGGTTCAGTTCAGTTCGGGCACGAGTTAACGTTCCCTTCATGGAGAATTGAAAAAGAAAAGAATTAGAATTGCTTATTTAGCTTTGGTTACTTTGTCATTTAGGCAAGACTTGTCAGTTTTAATAGGCCAAAAACCCCAATATGTTTCACTCTGGTGCAAAGAGAAGTAAACACAATAATGATGTAAAATACTTGAAATATCTAAGTCATCATTTTTATTAAACCGATGTTTACTGCCCTCAAAAGAGCTTGACTCTGTACTGTCTTTACTGAATACAGATATAACGTTTGCAAGAAAATCATTAACTATAATGACTATTCACAGTAGAGCAATTTAAAAAATGCCAAATCAACATTCCACAATGAATTTTCAACAGGAATTCCTATAAAATAAAGAGCAAATTATATCCCAAATGAGGGTAAAATCCAGTTTTCCATTTCTGAGGCCCTATGGCCTAAATGACAGGCCAGTGGAATGGACTGAATCTGCTCGGCCCCATGAGGTCTATGATATATACTGTAATTATCTGCTGATTCTCAAAATGGCTGTGTGTAATGAGGCTATGCTGCATGAAGCCCCAGGCATAAATCACTGTCTTTAACTGACTTCCAGATGACCAACAACAAGGCAGAGCAGAAGCAGAGAGAAAGGAGGGGATGGGTTATCTGGGTAGCAGCACTATATAGCATCCAACTTGTGCTTCTTATCAGCACAGGCCATATTGTTAGCCAAACTTGCTTACTTAAGACAGTTTCCTGTCTCCTAAAAATAGTCAACTCACTTGCACTTATTCTAAGTTATTTATCTGTTTACAGCTTGGCTACCAATATATTAACTGCTCGCTGCTTTATTTAGCTATGCAACACAGGTGGAAACTTTATTGAAGCTGTGTTAGGCTCAGCTATATTGAATGGCAATATGCCAGTCTCTCTGTCAGGCTGTCTGCTGTCATTGGCATACACTGTTCCCATAATCTGACTCACACACAGACATAAACAAATACACGGTTACCACCCCCATCCCAAGACACACACATACACACATTCAAACGCATTTTAAATATAAAGTCAGAGAATTTTTCCAAGTACATACAGGCTCAGTTAACAGTTACTAATAGGAGTATAGAGAACCATACAGTGTTGGGTGGATCAATACAATAGGCAGAGTCTAGGGTAGGGATGGTTTGGTAACATACTGAGCAATTCGACCAGATACAGCAATTTCATCTTTTTGACAGTTGTCTTCACAGAAAATTGATTTAATATATCATGAGACAGTGTGTCCAAACTTTTGATTGGTACTGAACTCAGTTGCCGGAGGAAGACCATCTTTAGTCGAAATGTCACTAATAAAGCCTTTGAGGACACTTGGAAAAAAAGGGGGGGTGTAGGTATCTTTTAAATTATTTCAGCTGACCCAGGAGAACAAATTTAAGTTAGAAAATAAAACAAAAACCATGCTAAACTTTAGATTGAAGAATGATTTATTAACTTTGCATTTCCAACAGGAAAAACAAACAACAAGCAACAGTTAATTTTGTAGATAAAAGGCATTACATACACGATCACAAAACATAAGCTTCATCACATCACCCTGAAAAATAACCAGAAAAAACTGTGAAAAGTGTCAAACAGAAATAAACAAGTACCTCAGAGCTTGAATAAATTACTTTTTTTTCAGCGATGGCGTTTTTTTTCTCATTACCAGGCTTCTACATTACAGGCTTTCTAACTTCAGTCTCCCTGCAAGCCAGTTTCTTTGTTGTGTAGCCTGTAAAAATAGAAAATGAAAGATTTGCAATGTAGATTAACAGGTTACAAAACAAGCACCACAGCAATATGGTGACCACTGTCATTTAAAAACTAATGCACACTGTGCCGTTTCTCATGCAGTGAACATATCATTAATTGTATTCATAATACTGCATCATATCAAAGTATTACTGAAAAAATATATATAAAATATAAAATATATAGAAATATAATGTAAAGTGTAATCAACACCTTTCTAATTCCCCAAAATTCAATTGTTTCAATGTATAGATTTATATTTTTCTGGTTAGTGTAAAATGTATAGTTTCTATGTGGCCAAAATGTTGTCCTCTTCTTTATGTATGTATGTATGTATGTATGTATGTATTTATTTTGTGTGTGTGTGAGTTGCTGCCTTTGTTGTTATACCAAAATAAAACAGTGAAAACATACAGCATACATACCAGACAATCTCAAATCTTGGCAGGGTCTTCCATGAGCACTGTTATGCTGCTCTGGGCAGTCATTGGACAAAAGTAATCATTTTTACCAGTGTCTAGAAATGGTGTGTCTTTGTAGAAAATCTTCACCTAAAAACAAAATGCCACGTTGGTTCATGTTAAAATAGCTTTGCATTGCTCAGATATGATACATTTATAAATTTAAAGAAATGGACCCCTGCCTTAATCCTGTTAGGATCAAGTTATAGCCTACTTCCTAACATTGCTCTTTCGCAGCAATCACAACAATAATATAGCGTTAGTATATTTAGCAAGCATCTAACGTTAGCTTTTAACTAACATATTGAAGCTGTGTTATCTTCTACCTAACTAACTTACAGCTTAGCTAATGTTAGCTTGTACTTATGATAGTTATAGTGGTTGATGCTCATTTATGCAATTTTGTAGGTAAATATTTCATTCTGAACATAAAGCTAACATTTTCAAACTAATATTTCATTACTGTCATGAAAATATGGATGGACAGCCATTCAGCTTAACTTACACTGATATTAGCTAGTTCAGTCAGAATTTTGCTTACCAAGATCAGAAGCTTCTTGTCCGTAGATGGGTTTCCCGTTTACAAATAAATGAGGAGGTGCACACAGCAGGTGAGCAGAAAAATACACAGTGTCACAATAGCTTATATGGTAAAATTTAGAATTGACCACTAAAATGACTGAATCTGTATGTGGCACTCACCCCTCCATTTCCAATTTTATTTTATTTTATTAATTTTTATACAACACACCACCTTTGCTATGTAAGCTCTTGCTAGTTTGAGAGTAGGAAAAAAGTGTCACACACTCTGGCTCCGTATGTATTTCTCTTTAATTCAGATGACGTTTTGACCCTCTGGCCTTCTTCAAGATCAACAATCATTAGCTCTTGCTAGCTAACATGACACATATTCCAGTAAGAAATGGCAGTTAAGAGCAGCGATAATGCTAACACAAGCACAAACTTAGCTCTACAGGTTGTGAGAAATGAACTGTGGGTGTCCCAAACCATTAACCAGCAGGACGGGTTAAAAGCACAGGAGCCCCACCTCACACTAGTATCATTGGCATAAAAAATATAAAATATAATTCCCGTTGCTTTTAACTGTTGTTTAAGGCACAAAAAACACTTCATGCTGATCTTCTTATAGGCTCTCATTCTGGTTTGTTTTCTGCCATAGCCAGTGCAGCAGCCAATACCATCTTGCGTTATTTATATAGTGTTCTGTATTTGTAACACACTAAGTACCATGGTAAAACTGAAAATACCATCTGTTACTGTGCCATACTTTTTGTTAAAGAATATTAAATTATAGTTTATAGTTTCTTGATGAGGTTTAAAACCCAAACAGTTCACCATTGAGTCTCAAAGCATCAACTCTGAACTGGGAGAAAATTTTTCGAATTTGGCAGTGTATCTTAAGCTTTGTTTTTCTTTCAGGTTGCTATAATAGGCCAAAAGCTGAAATGCTGAAAGAATCATAGTTGTGTAGACGTATTGCAGGTGGTAACTGTAAGATTGTTTAAATCAACATTCTATCCCTAAAATGTACCATTTTAACAAAAAACCTTTCTAACAACCTATACTCACACAAATTCTTCCAATTATTGGAGAAAAATGAGGAAAATACGTGGGAGCTGGATAGAGCAATACTCAGAACCTTTATCTCATTATGCATCTTCCTAATATATTCCACTTGTCTGTCACTCTAATTAATGGCAGTCTTTCTCCATAAACCGCCCAGAATGTGAGATTATGTATTAGTACCTAGCCATTTATCACCAGTATGATAAGTGACAGAGAGAGTGAAGTGAGAGTTGGCAACATTATAATTGATCATTTTTCACTCCACAATGTCAGAGTCATCGTGGTAAATCCTCGGTTGCAGTGTGTGATACTGTCAACACTGACAATAAAAATAAGGTGCATGAATAAAAAAGGTTATTGAGATTGATTGAGTCCTGGCAGTGACATGGGGTTTCAATACACTTTCCATTACCTGAAATGGGAAAAGTAGAACACTTTGGATCGAAATAGTTCAGCCAAAGAAAAAGATAATTAAAGTTATGAGAGCTCAAAAAAGTGAAGAGTCTACTTTTGCTTTGATATTTTCTGCTTTATCCAGCACTCATGGTTTTGTGGCGCATATATCTTCCCTTTTCATTTACCTGAAATGGACATTGAAATTGATATTTTGACTTTATGAATTTAAAATGTCAAGTAATTAATTGTATATAAACAAATAAAATTAAAGTTCCTCTGCGAAAAACTGGTGAAAACCAATCCAATTTGCTATCGATTTCAAGTTGTGGCTAATTTAGTCTTCTGGGGTAAAACTGATTTGTTTGTTGTTCTTTTTTATTTTTTTTTTATTTCATTAAAATGCCGTGGCTGCTGATGAGACTGAGGCTGGCATGACTAATGAATTTTAATGAAGTCCCACACTGAAAGAGGTCCAGCTCCTTACAGTGTTGTTAAGGGGGCAGCCACAATACACATGGACACCAAGATGGGACAGAAATTAAACCAGCTACACATCAAAATGCAGTCTCAACAGCCTGTGGCAACAGACATTTGGTCATTTTGTGGCCAGAATCATGTTGTACAACTATATTGCAGTGCCATAGGGGTTGAGGTATACATTTTCAGTTATTGTGGGTAGGACTGGCATCCATCATAACCAGTTACATCACAACAATCTGGACAAAAGAGCCCCTCCCAAGAAGGAAATTATCTTATGTGGGAAATGCAACATAATCACAAGTGAATATATGACACCTGATATTCGCTGGGGAGGATATACAGTAACACATTTGCTTAATGTGTTGTTCTTGTCCCAGAGAGAATATTACTCAATTCAAGAAAAGGTTCAGTGAGTCACTCAGGACCAGTGGTGGACGGTAGGGACGGTTTGACAACAGGAAGTGGCATCCACCAGCCATTTCCTTACATCTACGGAGAGTACTGAAACTTCCACAGTTCTCATTTCACACATCCTGGTGCATAGTCTTTCACAGAAAATCATTGACACCACAACCACAATTTTACATACAATTTAGAACAAAAAATGTTATACATTACTTTCCCTAAGAGACGTATTTGCCACTACGTAAAAAAATAAATTGTTCAGGGGTTTGCTTCGTGTGTGTGTTCTTGAATGGGTGGCTTAGTGAAAGAACTGAAAATATGACAGAACAGGGTTGATCAGTTGAGTAATGCAAGCACAAAGCCGCCAGGAAACCTTGACATCTAAATTTGTATAACTGCCTAGCCTATGGAGACTATTCCAGCATGTATGTTACACTCTAGATAGGTTGCCAGTCCATCACAGGTGTACACAGACAGACAATATTAATCACCTAAACTTTACCTAAACTGCAAGTCTCTGAACTACTGGAGGAAAGAGGAGCACAAGAGATGCACATGAATTCAAACTCATGACCGTCTCGCTGTGACAGTACTAACCGCTGTAGGAACTACTCCTACCTTTGCAATTTAAGACAGTCAAGTTAATATTGAGTCACCAAAATACAGCGGGGGAAAAAACACTTGACAACTAGGCTTTGTCAGCAGAAAGCTCTGCCATGTGCCATCATGAATTTGGAGCCCTTGGTGTCTTTGCCAAATAGCATCCACATCTACTACTTCTGTGCACAAAATGTGTTTTCCACAGATGATTATTTTTAGGCACTTCTGATGTGGCACTGATCATGCTGTTAGCTGTTTGGGAGGGATGCAAGGATGCATTTTTGATTTGATCTAGCTCTTGTCCCCATGTAGCTTGAATGCATTGGTTATAAGATGCTTTGAACAAACGTGTCTACCAAATGAATGTATGTTATGAATGTTTATATCTTCCTATATTATAGTAACTGCTCAGTAAAAAAAAAACAAAAAAAACAAAAAAAACATTTTTATGATAAACAATTAGTATTACTTTTGATCACATGGGTAAGGAAAATGAACTTTTATGACCAACATGTAAAGGTAAGAATAATAACATCCTGCTGAAAGTCTCTGAGGACTTGTGAAGCTTCTCTGTTGAACTTGTCTGTATACTGTGGGCTGAGAAGATGAGTTTCATTAGGGGGATAAAACACACTTTAATTAGCTTTACCATTAGTCTAGCCCTGCCAAGCCTTCACAGTCACAGCAGACCTTTAGTTCTGTTTAATTACCTTAGAGATACCACTGCATGCACTCTTCCTTGACATCACAAGACAACATTCGTTTCTCAACAAGTGTTGTGTGTGTGTACTGCTATGAAAAGAACATGATGTTTATCTTGTGACTGGTGGTAAGACTCATGGGGGGAAAATGATACATTGCAAGTTATGTAGATGACTCATTCACGCGGGTCTTTGGTCAAATGTATTCCTGAAATGAGCATTTAATTATAATATAACATATATCTTTTTTTTTCTTGAGATGGATGGGATGTTGGCAATTACAAAACTAAGTATGGGAGAGCAAAGTGAGTACAGACGTCTGAACAAATGATATACAACAATGATCATATTCCATGTATAGTAGTGTTAATAGTTAACACTTATAGCATAGTAAAATCAATCACGGCATCATCTGACTTGTCTCTGGAAATTGCCCAGCACAGGTTAATATATTATGGCCATAATTGCCCTGTGCTGGCATGGCTGTCTCCTTCTTAGCAGCCTGCTGACTTACAATCAGGAGCTGTGGTAATGCAAATGAGCCCATAAAGTGGCCCTGTGTGGGGAATCTCCCTCTGGACATCAGACTGAAATCAGCTGAGCAGTGCTGTCTGCTATTCCACAATCCAGACCCTACTTCATACCAAATAATTTGATTTTGCTGTTTGTTTTTTCTTTATATCTTGGCCTGCTTTGTTTTGCCTGGACTCCATCACTGAACAAGAAAATGAAAAAAAAAATTGGTTAGAGGATTGTGCAGTTTGGATCCAAGAAAAGTGCGCGATGCAAAGTAAAATGAGGAGAAGGATATTGGTGATGATTAGAAAATGAGAGTGCACAAGAGGATGCTACTAACTTATTTATATTAATCTGTTGAGATGGCTTGGCGAGAAAATCTGTGATTATTATTCTTTGATTTGCAAAGCTATGCTGTGATTGGCCCTTCCTTTGGTGGCGGCATTAAACTTTATGTTTATGGGTCCCAGTGTTAAGCCCATTTCCACGCTCCCCATTCCACACACTAAGTATTGACATTCCATTTAAGTTGACGACAGTGAGGAGGGTATTTTATGACAGAAATGTAATGGAAATGCATGCAGCGGTTATTGCAGTAAAAAATATCACCCAATTACAAGGACATCTTTGCACAGTTGCAGAGTAAAGAGGATATGCATGATGCACCTCTGCTTTGTTCAGAAAGAACAAAGGGAAAGGGATTCAGCTCAGCCCTCCACCCCTCCATTCTCTCTGCTGTATTAAAACACATACAAAGAGAATATTCTCTAATGAAAAGCCCACTGTGAGTATATGTGTGCGCGTGCTGACAAAAACTAATATAGAGATTATGTTTGATATGATAATTAATTACACAAGTTTAAAAGTGCCCCTGCTACATGTAAATTAACACAGACACAATATTTAAAGTGTGTTCGGAGAGGGGGAAAAATTAATGCAACACTGCTGATTGTTAACATGGTTATTCAATGAAGGTACTTTGTGAGTGAATGGAAAACAAATTAGGTTAAAGTCTTGTGACAAGATAAATAAAACTTTGATCAATTAAGTGGTTGAAAAAGACAGCAGTCCAGTGTTCAATTGGGGCAGTCTTGCTGTTACAGTTTCATTCTTGAGCCACAGAGAAGCATTGATTCTCCCTGGCACCCTGTCCTTGTCATTACAGTCGATGCTGAGGCCAGCCCAAACCATTCTCAACAATCGCTAATGGCTTCAAGGAATTCAACCAGACTTGTGGCTGAATTCTAATAAGCAGATTTTATGAATTTGGAGTGCAGTGATGAGAGGGCAGAATGCTGCAGGTCGTCTAGAGAACACAGTGAATGCATTAACCAAACAATTCCCATTACTGCACAGTCGAAATTACTTCTGTTCTAAGATGCCGAAATAAGATCGAGGTGATAGAGGGGTCAGCTTTTCTGATGAAACACAATGGTAATAATTGCAACCTGACTAAACAAACATTTTATCTGTTTTATGTGCATTTGCCTACACTATTAACTACCAAAACTAATATTCAGTATTTAAGTTCAGTAAGAAAAGTTCTTTTTTTCTTCTTCCTCTTTCTTATTTTTCTCCTCAGCCCTTCAACTATTCTGTGCTAGCACCTTTCATCTCTCAAGTGTAGGACTTCATCTCATCGGGGGTCTGTCTGTGCCTCTGGCCTCAGAATAGTGTTACTCGGGGAGTTCTCCCGAAGGAGCCGTGTACAAAAGGAGCAGAAAGTTGTTGCAGAGCAGCACTTTTCCCTGAGATCAGATAGGTTTCAAGTGGTGACTCTGTTGTGTACTTTTCTGACCTTCATTTTCTTCACAGACAGTAGTTTTTACTCGCTCCACTTGAGGAAAAAGAATCTTTGCTGATAGGTAAACAGAAACTAAATGTAGTTTCAACTGTTCTGTGGTCTTCTAAAAGACTGGTGTATCCTTCATTGCTCCTTTCACTTGATGTTTGTTTTATATCATATGCTGAGATAAGTTCTGAATACAAAAATTCAACCATTACACCTTTACATTTAAAGTTATCTTTATGAATTGAGCCTTTGAATTTCAACTACAGAATTGAAAAACATGTCTGACGTTTTTAATCAAATACATGTTAATTCTTTAAAAAACAAACCTCATGAATCCTTCAAAAATATAAATGACAAGAAGGGAAGACAGGTTATCTTATGAAAACCATTACAGAAGGATTGATAGAGACATAACCTCCCATTACATTATGCGGGACACAAGTGACAGCTGTTTTATACAGTTCCACGGCCATCCTTACACAACAAAGACATTTTCTGTCTGTCTCGTGTATGTCTCAATCTATTTGCCTCAGTCTTTGTTCCTCCATCCAGTCAAAAGTTCTTTGTTCATTCTGGAACTGCTGCTCTGCTTCAAAAGAGCTCAACGAATTGAAGAAGCTGTTGCAGTAAAAGTGCTGTGTTTAAGTCAACTGAGGATTCCCTCTTGAGGCCAAGCAATGCTTTCACCCATATAAGTCAAATTTACAAGGCATATGCCCACCTCTAGCCCCACTCTACCCCACCCTATTAAATATAAAACTGGACAATGAAAGGTAGAATAGTTGTAAGAATTTCAAGTAGCCTAAATCCATGATATCCAATTTGTGTGTCTCTGTATGGGTTACAAAGTAAAAGCCTGCCGCTTGCCATTCAGTATGAGCTACATAGAATGAGAGACATTATTCTCTAACCTCCTGCACTGAGAGCATTACATTACTTCCTTCCTGATGGGGATTCTTATGTTCTTGAAAAATACTGACTCACAAGATTGAATGCTGTACAGCCTTCAGGTAGAACACAGTGCACATGTAAACTGAATGGCAGCTTCTTTTTTTTCTGTGCCAACTTTTGAACATTTATAGCAACACTAGCTAGAGTGCAAGGCTCTAAGGATGGCATTGTCAGTTGG
The DNA here is from genome assembly GCF_914725855.1 of Thunnus albacares. Taxonomy (NCBI): domain Eukaryota; kingdom Metazoa; phylum Chordata; class Actinopteri; order Scombriformes; family Scombridae; genus Thunnus; species Thunnus albacares. The sequence continues at coordinate 27,542,310 of NC_058106.1, forward strand.
TCCAAACCACTTTAATCCAGTTGGAAGTAAGAAACAGCAGAGATGTATGGGTAGCTAAGGTTTTAAAGCTAATGGAGTTTTGAACCTTTTACCAAACTGATAAGCTAACTACATCATACATTTTATGTTTAAGTAAACCCAACTGCAGGGTTGCAAGCTCTTCACACAACCTCTTGAAAATGTCTTTCACTCTGCCTTTACTACTTACCCATCACCCACTTCAGAGGGAGCTGCTTCAAAAGAACATTATGAGTTCATACATGGAACAAACCAGCAATCAGCCGAGTGACAAAAATGTGTGACAATGTTCTGCAAGTTCTTCTGTTAACAGCTGAAACCTGAAAATAGCAGCAGAAGTCTATGCACCTATCAGTGGCCAGTTGTGTCTGTAATTTGTTCCTGTAATGTGTTGTGTGTAAAATTGGATGTTTAAATTGTTCCACATGTCCTTAACAGTCCTCTAACCTTAATAAACAGAAGAGGCTGTTTAACCAACTTGAAAGCAGTTTAAGTGAAAATCTCTTGAATGTGTTCTTATTTTCTATTTTGCCATTTTTTTAAATATTCAAAAGAGGTTAAATCATACCCATGAGATTGTGTATGATCCTGCTTGACTTTCCGCAAAAAATAGTAACTGGTAATCTTCCTCTCTATCTTTTCCGTTTCCTTCTAAAAATGACTTATATCAGATCATGCAAAGGTAATAATATCGCTGTCAAAAGTTGCCACTGGAAGCAATTGTTTTGTTCTGTGGTTTTCCGTATCAGACACTGGTAGTCGCAGTTGGGTTCCAAATGTGGGGCAGTACCCACAAGGCTCAGACAAAAGCCTAACCATCAGACACTGATAGTCAATTAAAATTTCATCAATTGGTTGAAAGGATTCATGGATGTGTGTCTGTCAGCATGTTGAATGCTGTTTGAGAATGTTTATGTTTAAATGTTAGAGAGCATTACAGCTGACAGTGTGAGAAAATAACCATATTTGTCAGCACTTTTAAAGAAATCTGGGACTTGTATAGGAAGCCTTCCTTTTCAGCTAGTCTTTTCACTTCTGATTAAGCATAAATCTCACCTTTGTGTCACTTGTTCAAGTTTGTTTTCAAGTGTGGAATGGGCTCGTATTTGTCCCTTGTGGCTGTTGGGAGAAAAAACACCTACTCTGACTGCGGGTCTCACCAATTGTCAAGAACCAGTGGGTGTTGTTGTTGTGGGTAGAGCAGCATGTAGCCACTTCCCTAAGCTTTTCTAAGAGAATCAATCAGGATGGTCTCCACGCAGAAAAAACAGGGCTACCAGTAACAGGTTTGCATTATAAGATATGTAAATTTATTTAGTGGGATGAGATTCAATTAGATCCAACCAGCAACTCAATGTCAGATGAATAATGCGGGAAATATTTCGTGAGAATGCCTTGATGTTTTTTTATAACACCTTGATGCAAACAGTACTGTCCATGAAACACATGAAACAAACTCGTATGATGGCCAAGTAAACTTAAACAACAGAAATATGGGTATATTAATTGTATTGTTCCACTAATCACATGGCTTATTGAATTAAGAATATCAGGACGATGTGGTACATAATAATTGCTGATGTGATGTGGTTAAAGTTAGATTCTTTTGTAGGTGTGAGTGTAAATGCAATAAATGTGAACTGAAGATGTAGATCTCTTTAGGTAAACTCAATTAAAAGGTCCTGTTGTTAGTGTTGCACTATAAACACTGTATCTGTAAATGTCAAATGAACTATTCTATTTTAGCTGTTGCAATTGTATTATCGCAGGTGCATTATCTTATAACACATTACACTAACTGCTCTATTTACTGTATATGTACTGAATCCCATCTCCATTATGTCTCATTTCTATGCAGAATGGAGTATAATAGCATAGAAAATTGTCATTGCAACAGAAATGCTGTAGCTGAAAATGAAACAACGACAAAGCAAAAGATGATATAAGGTAGAACTAAGATATGACTTAAAGAATTTTTTCCGTCTGAAGCTGTTTTAATTTATTATAGGTTGAAATTAAACACTTGTTTTTGGTATATATCATGCACAAATATCTTGTTAACCATCCTTCAAGGTTTGAATGTCAGAAATACCTAATTTACTGTAGTTAAAACACTTTCTTGTATCAAAGGAGCATCTGCCAGCTTCATCTGTGGGTTGCAGTGAACCTTCTCCTCATGAATATGTAAATCAACAGTGAACCTGAAAGAATCAACCTAAAGCCGAGGGCCAAAACCAGCCAGTGTTAAATCACAAAGCGATAAGAAATAATATCAGAGCGGATTCAAATGAGTCAACAGTAGGGCCACGTAAGGTAATCCACAATTAATAACACAAAGATATCAGACATTATCTGCTCTGGTCAATCTCTAATGTCAGGGAGTTAGATGAACTCAAGTGTGTCAGCAAAGCTAATGGTCCAAATAGATAGCTAGGAGACACGCTAAAGATAGCTAACTCTGTTTTGTCAGTGTCATTAAGGTTTAAAGCTAGTGTATACCTGCAGGATATTGAGGATTTGGGGTCATACCAGTGGAGGAGGAAGTCAGAGAAAAGATCTAGAAGGTCAGCATTGTGTTGGGCACAGTACTGTCACTGTAAGAGGTTTAATTTTATCTGTAAAGAAAGATGCAGTTATGTTTTTAGTGAGATTAGAATAAAAGCTACTTGATATTTCTAAAGCGGGTATTTGGAAGGTAGGATGGTGCAACTATTAGCAGCCAGTGACAAAACAGTGCAGCACCTCAGCAACATACTTAGTGACTAATAATTCTGTTTATTTACTCATAATATTGAAGTTGAATTGAATTGTGTCCACAACATTTTTTGAAAGGCTTAATGTATTTTCAGCTCCACAACACCCAGAATTGCTGGTCGGGGAAAATACAGTTGGATGTTTAACAGAGGTTGACTTGGTATTGCAGTATTGATTCTGCTTCACACTTTAGACAAATTTCTTATGCCCTAAAGGTAACAAGAGAACATAAAAGTGAAAGACATCGCAGATCCAAGTTTTTGAGGCCTTTGGGAAGAAATTAAGTTCAGTTGGACTTTAAAGGAGCTGTTAGATGGAATGTTGGGTCTGATTTTGCCATCAACCTTTCACTTGTTCTACCATGTACTATTACAATAAATTCTAAAAGCTGCAGGTCTCTGGCTCTCCCTCTGTTCAATAAAGCAATAAAGCAGTTTTTGTGTGTGTGTGTGTGTGTGTGTGTGTGTGTGTGTGTGTGTGTGTGTGTGCGTGCGTGTGATCCGGCATATTATACATGAAATCCAACCCTGGAGCACACAGTATGAAATGCAGCATAGAAAGCTGTACAGGCTGCCAACCTTCTAATTATACTACTACTGTATCTCATAATGTTTTGAAATGTTTCAGTTTTGTGGTCTAGTACATGTAGCACCTCTTACCCTAACTTGAGATATAACTAGCTGTTAAGAAACTGACCTGAAATTGAGTTATAAGCACCAAAAAACAGCAAACAGTCGCTGGACCCAAGTCTGAATTGGCCCAATGGAAGTGGGAACTTACTGTTAGTCACTCTGCTGCTTTGGATTTGTTTTGACTGAAGCACTTGTATGCTATCCAGCTCTGAACAAGTTAGTGAAATGTCTGATTAAAAATGAATTGGCTCTTAACTGATTTACTTAAAACACTCATTTTGAGTTTTACTCAAAGAGAGAATAAAGTTTACCTCTTGTATCAGTTTGTTACTATGCATGGTAGCAGTGCACACAAAGAGTGCAAAAACATGCATAAAAGAGCATGTAATGAAATTATTGGCCAAAGTGCAACACTCAAAGTAATCACTCAAATGTTGAAGCTACATTTAAATCATTGCACTTTAATGGGTTACTCTAGCAATTTAGCATTGCATTTTAATTAAATAGGGATATTCACAAGACACAGATTTAGAAAGACTGGACAAACTCCACACTCTTCACGACAAGTAAACTGATCTTCATGTGTAAAAGCAGTGTAGTGTCCCTTTAATCTCCACACTAAAAGACATAGCAGTTGTTCATGTTGTCAGACTGCTTTTGGTATCTCCTTAAAACCGAAACCTCTGACAATTTCAGTTGGGCGCTACCTGGAACTAAGACCTAGTGCGGTTGGATTGTGTTCTAGGTTTCTCATAAGATTGGGTCTGCCCACATGCCTCTAATTTAGTCCTTTGCTCGTCTTATCGTAAAAATCAAACACAGCACAGAGCATTTTCCAAGGGGATATTACTTCAGCAGTAATACAAACAGAAACCACTTGCAGCCTGAAACTACACTTAAAATTTTAAGATAACTTGTCAGGTATGATTATTGTTTGTATCACAACTCTATGCTTAGACTACTATTTGGAAATATCTCCACTTATGTATTAGCTCTCTGTGAACTTTGTGTTCACATTTGCTTCGAGGACGGGGCCTTTTATGCTGCTCAAAATTTGATTTATTTTTACTTATTTTTTCATTTATTCTGGCAAGCATTACAATCATTTCTCAGGCAGTTTTTGTTTTCAGGTTTTATCACTCTGCCTGTGCAAGCCATAGAGAGTCAACCTTTAACATAATAAATGGACTGCATTTATATAGTGCCCCTCTAGTCTTCTGACCACTCAAAGCGCTACATGCCAACCTTCACCCATTCACACACACATTCATACGCTGATGGCAGAGGCTACCATGCAAGGTGCCAACCTGCTCATCAGGAGTTCTAATGCTCATTCACACACACACTAATGGCACAGTCTTCAGGAGCAATTTGGGGTTCAGTATGTTGCCCAAAGACACTTCGACATGCAGACTGGAGGAGTCAGGGATCGAACCACCGATCCTCAGATTAGTGGACTACCCTCTCTACATCCTGAGCCACAGCCGCCCACACACTCTACAAATTGCACCTACTTACACACAGAGGACACACACGCACATACTTCCGAACCCTATAATAACGTGCAGATCTGCTGTAGTGATCACTGTCTCCCTCCTCAGAGATACTTAATGCCTAAATCTCTTTCTAACTGGCAGGGAATCACATAATTGGCTGTGGTCCATTTGCTCACCCGTGTGTGTCCTCTCACTAACAGCAGATTTTAATGAATCGGTTTTACAGTGATTAGACCTCCTGGCTATAGGGAGGTCAGGGAGGGAGTGAGCGACTCTGACCACTGAGAGACGGCCAAGCATGGATGTCTGTAGTCTTCGTGGTCTGAACACAGTGTGATAGGCTTAATCAAAACACTGCAGTTTTCTCTCAACCTTGATAACTCGTTGTCTGCTGTGTCACTGCACTTCACTATCTTTCTCTAAGAATGTGCATTGCTATCTCTCTCCCTGTCTGCTCATGCACACACACATATATACACACACTCTACAGTATATCTCTATTTCCCTCTTGTCACAAGGCTATTAGTCTCTACACACAGTGTCCATGGTACCCAAAATGTATCTGGAGGGGACTGAACTACAGGTGACTAAAGCAATTTCAAATTAGGCTTACTCATGTCTGCCTTCTTTCACAGCTTATCTTGTGTTACAATTGATGGGAAATGTCCAAAAGGGGAAAAAAAGACCAACATATCTTTCATTCAATCATACTTAGGTATTTGTAATTTTGCATTAACAAGGGCTTTTGCAAATTCAATACGTCCAGCAAATTTCACTGAGGTGGATTTTTCACCATTTTCCTTTAATCTATCTCATGACATACGTATCATAATGTGGTCTATGCCAGTCATCCCCTCAGGTTAACAGCTGAATTGTACAACAATTTTCACTATAATTGTAGCCAAAGACACTTCTGACCACACTTTCACATCTACATTTGAAAATTATTGGGAAAGTCAGTGCTTGATCATTTATGTTGTTACTATATTTCATTTTTTTCATGATCAAAGATTTAATTTGAGTAAAAAGAATGGCTCATTTTTACTGCATGGATTGTGCTACCTTGTGGTATATGTTACATAGATGAATCAGAAATGCTACAATACGCTACAGTGGGCTTTATTTTCCTAAATTATAAAGTAATTTCAGTATTTCCAATACAAAACAAACTTGTGTATATTCACTATACATGCATGTACAGCTACAGATATAGATATACAGCAGTGATAGTTAACCTTGTCTTCTGCATTTGGCCACAAGCTCTCACCCACATCACACCTTACAGTATGTCCTCCTTATGTCCTCATGTCCTGTCATGCCTGCTTTCTTCACCTGGCCCAAATCTTTCATAGAGGTCAACCAGAAATGAAATGAGGCACTCAGTGTCATATTGGTCAATTAGTGGTTTAGATTATTTATATTTATTTATTTTTCTATATTTTTCAGATGTAGATGTAGCAAACACAGTATTTTTTGTTATAAGGTTTTTAATGTAAATTTAACTGTTTTTAAAATTGTATGTAAACTTGTGCAAAATGGACTGTTAATACAGAAATTTTAAAAGAGGTGGTTACTAAATGCATTTAGTGTCAAATTAATGAAATATTATCCACCATTTAGTCCACACTGACTGCTGTTGTGCTGTCTGTGTGATGAGTTTTGAAAAAAAAAGAGTATTGAAATGTGTGAAACCAATTATATATATATATATATATATATATATATATATATATATATATATATATATATGTAAAATGGGAAAAAAAATACTGGAAACACATAATTGCAAGTCAGTAAGAGGGGAAAGAGCTTTACATACACTTCAATGCACACACTCAAAATTCCACAATTTTCAATATTAGTATTGAATGATGGCCATTGGACCTTACTTTGTTTTGGCTGTTAAATCATAATCTTTTATTCAATGCTTGCTTTTGATCTTTGAGAACGGTGAACTTGAAACACTTAGAATGCTAAAAACACAAATATACACACATACAAATACCTTCACTTGCATCCGCTGGTTGATAAGCATGACACATAGCCTGAAACCCGGCCTCTGCAGTGATACAAAGCATGGCTCACAGCAGTGCATGGCAGAGCCAACTCCACTGATTTACCATGTCAACTTCTCTAATTCACCATGTTCCTCATGTTGGCCAGACAATCCATGTAGACAGCTTCAAACCAACCACACTGACAGGAACGGCAACGGCAGTTGGGGGTCTGCCCAGTGCGTCTCTGGCTATGACACACCTGTCAATCAAATTGAAATACAACAATATGCAAGCCAGAGAGCTGTTGTGCTGGTGCTCCTGCCAAAAGGAGCTACGGATGTAATTTCTTTGTCAGCATTGCAATCTACATCCCAAATTACTGATCCTACCAGTTTCTACTTTCTAATATTATCTAATATTTTGGTATTTTTCACTGGAATGACTGTTTTTTAAACAGGCCAACCAATAAATTGTTCAGGTTATAATATTCTCCATGTGCTGTAGATACCTAGATATCACTATTACATATTAAAATGATTCCTAGCAATTCTTTTAGTAATTTTCATGTTTTATGTCTAGTCTTCTCATGCATTATTTATTTAATTAATTCTTTATGATTGACTTTCTCCAGTTTTGTCAAAAACATTGGTATGGGACACAGACATGTAAGGTGAAAATTAAAGATAAAGTATTTATGCTTTGAAAAAAATCACACAGTCAAGAATAATTTTGTGGAAATTTTAATATCTGTGGATGTTTTATATCATCATTACTGAGTGAAATACACTGTCTGTTTCTGTTTGCCTGTGAAAATTCTGCACCCATACACACTCAACTCATGCATAACATTGTTTCCGCTAGCTTAATCTCATTTATTTTATCCATCTTTATTTGTTTTGACCACTATTATAATGCCTTTATGCTCCGCCCTTTAAGAAATTGCTTCAGCTAAGCCCAAATTGGCCATGAGAAGAGGTTAAGAAGCAAACAGTCTCACCTATTTCCATTTACAAATGTGTTATTTTCTGGTTTGTCAACTCATTATTGTTCTGAACCCTTTGGTCAAGTCATTGCTCATTCTAGCTATGGCTTATCTGTAAGCATGTCGTCAGTGGGAAATAGACTAGAATTCAAATGCTCCATTGTTCAAAAATGATCTTTTTAACAATTTACTCAGTGGCAAAATCAAAGGATGAAGGACCGAAGTCTTTCTACAATTTTAAAGATGATTTAAATTTGCTGATATGTACTCATACACACTGCCATGGAGTCAGCGCTTCATGGTGTTCACTGACAAGCAATCGTCCAGATGAAGGTGTTGAGTCATACTGTATGTGTATGAAGAAATGCAACAAAATACTCAATACCACAAGGGAATTGCTAAAGATTGGAGTCAGAATTGGAATTAAATAATCAGTAATCAACTGTTGCATTTCAAATTTATTCCTAGATATTTTCACCTTTTACTAATTACAAATCAATCCATACTCACATGTTTTGGAATGCCCGAAACAACGGTAATTCTGGGTACAATTAAAGCAGGTTCTATCAAATATGGTCACCAGCAACATATTGTTATTCTACTGAATGATTCCTTTTCATTTTTAAACTGTCAAACTATCAAAGACTATTTTTTTCTGGCCTTATAGCAGGAAAGATGCAATAATGAGATGGAAAACACCTCATGTCCTTAAATTAGATCAGTAGTTGTTGTTATCTATAGTGAACCTTTTTTTGAGCTGTCAGTAACATGCAAATGATGCAAAAAGACAAACAGGAGAAATGCATATACAAGCAGCAAAGTGGAGCAAGCATGGTATGCTGCATTATATTGAATCCATTCACACATTCATTTGTATGAACTGTACAACTTCTGATATCTAAATTTACCTGTTTGTTATCAACTGCATTTTATTATGTATGTTTATACATGCACCAAGGTCAACAGCCATATACTATACAACCTCGTATTTATGAATATACAAAGTTAAACTTGCTAAAGTGACAGGAGCAGAGTGGGGAAAGGAATGGCAATGGACACAGTTTTATAAATATGGCTGTTGGATGACAGAAAGCTCAATTTGTGCAAGTGTTATTTACTGATTAGCCATCTTTTATTGTATATAGTACACGTCTCAAGTGAAATCAATCAAATAAAAAACAACAAGACATGATCTGTGTATGTACTGTATGTTTGTAGGTTTTTTGTTTGGTTTGTTTGTTTGTTTTTTTTTGGGGGGGACGTTGTCTTGCCAGCCATGGATAAAAGACTTTGCTTAATGGACCACACTGAGTTTTTGAGAGATTAGCTTGTTGGTCAACCTACCATTACATGATGACAAAACAAAAATTATCCATGTGTCCCATTGTTTGCTCCAGTGCTCATGCTTACACTCAGCATGCACTAATATTGACTGACTGTAAAGCTGACTGAGGGGCTGAGTGCACTATGACTTTATTTACACCTACTATGGAACGTAATGTGCACGTGGATATGCTGCACAGACAATGAACAATCTGATCATGCCCCTGCATTTACACATAGTGTTTGATGTCTGCATCTGTTGGCTTAGTAATTAGGGGTTCAAGCCCAAAGGGCTGAAACCCCATTGTTTTTGTATTGTTTTATTATTTTTCCTCAGAAATGTTTGTGCAAGTGAGATGGTAAATGCGAGAGATATGAGATTTTGCCCATTGATTGGCAATTGTGTGAAGGTGCTGTTGGCCGGATGGTGGCGCTGTAACAACAAACTTTATGCATTGGCCTATAACTTTTGAACTGTGGGTCTCACAAACAAAATTCTTTTTTTCCTGGATTCTGTGGGTCCAGTGACTCGATTCATATAAGTCACACCCATTTGCACCCAGATAGATTTTCCACCATTTTGGATTTTTGAAAAACACATTTTTGACATCTCCTCCTAAATCATAGGTCTGATTGCTAGACCTGATTGGACCAAGTTTATCAAAATTTGCATAAAGCTTGTTGATATCTTACTTAATTTTCAAGATACTGACCAATGAACTTCAAAAGGGCTTGACTCATCACATAAATAGACCAAAGTCAATAAATGTTTGGCCAGTCATCACAAGACTTGCAGGATATGTCCACAAGCATACCCAAAACATACCCTAAAAGTTTCATTCAATCAACAACTAGGGGTGTTACAAATGCAAAAAATGTGCATGTTATAACACAAATCAGACTATAAATCAGAAATTATTTGTCCAATCATTACAAAACTCGCAGGATATGTTTTATAACAGGTGTGCAAAACTGTTTTGAAATCGCTCGGCACCACCAGTTCCCAATACGTGGATGGGCCTGATGCAAATTTGGCCATAAATCAATGAAAGTTTGTCCAAACATCACCAAACTTGATGGATATTTTTAATTAAGCAGTTTTAGCTTTCAACGTCCGTGTTGACTTGAACCCCGGAATCGTTGCTTGCGGCTATATTTGGATTTTGTTTTTATGAGCACTTAGCAAGAGCAGGACAGTACAGGAGAGATGAAGAGATGCCAAGTCTGTGTATTGTCACATACATGGGCAGGCGTAAAGTCATGAGGGATGTTGTTACTGCAGAGCCAAGATTTATTTTTGTTTTTCCTGCAGGAGTTGTCCTCTGAGACTCTTCAGTAAAAGACAAGGTAGGGAAGGCATGGTAATAATGTTTCTGTCCTGTCAGTGGGTACTTTATCACTAATGCAAACACATGGTGCAGATTGAATTTCCACCTGGATGACTCCCTGGCCAAGATCCGATGATCATCGGAGCCAAGCCACCTAGAGAGGTCCCCGGCCCTCATGTTGGTCATTCTGTCTCTCTAAGCAGGAGAAGCCATTACGTCATACTCCTCTGAAATGTGGTTATATGACACATAACATGAGCTAAGCTGATTGAAAATTTGTGCATAAATGTGCTTTTGTTGAAACAAAACTCAGGACTGTGCTTGAATACGACCATTTCTAAATTGTTAAGGTCAGCTGAGGCATCATCCATCATCCACAAAGCAGCTCTTATTTCAAGAAGATTTAAGCTTTGAGGACTGCTGTGCTTCCTACTCCTTCATCTTCTTTTACCACAATGCACTGTAAGTGGAGATAGTGAGTGTCTCATATTGATCCTAAAGGATGACAGTTTACCGAAATAAAAAGTGCTTTCTAAGTTATAGGAATGGTCAATTTTCCCAGTTTGCTACATTTACAGGACTGTATGACTGCCTCAATAAGAACTACTACAAAAATCTGTTTAAGTAATCAATGAATCACAGATTGATGTCATAAATCCTGTCATTGGCATGTTCCACAGTGCTCCACATGCATGAGGGTTTGCCATTAAAACCGATGACATTAAAGATAATGCAGGGATGTTAGTCTGACAGTGTGCATGAAAATAACCACCATGACAGTTTAACAGGAAAAGGTCAAAATGGAAATGACTGTTCACTCATTATAGAGCTCCTGAGGCAACTTTTTACTGTCACTTGTTAATAAGTGTCAAGGCAGTTACTTTTGACTGGTGTGGGAGTTCACTTCTCTCAACTGCTTTTATCCAAGGTGGGAAATGATAAATTACAATTACTGTAATTAAGTACCTTTTTATGTTCTTATACATTATTTTAGAAGTTGATGTTTTAAGTTTTATGCAAGAATGTTTTGATAAATGTGTGCCACTTTGGTATTTATTATAGAGTATTAATTTTATAGGCTCTAAGCACTACAATGAAAACTGGTCATCTGGAGGAAATCAAGACAAGCAAGACAACCTGCCAACCATGGACTAACTTTTGAGTTCCACATCAGCAGCAACACCACCAGCGGGGGTCGGGGGTCTACATGAGATTAGATGACTTTAAGATGTTTATCAATGAGGTTAACAAAACCCATGACAACTATATAGACTATAATCTATAAGCAGCTAAACAATGCTCCTGACCTGAGGGCAGCCATGCCAACATGTCCCATGCCCATGCACAATTTCTTGAGTAACTTTAATTTCAGATTTTTTTGTGACGGCCACAGGTTGTCATTTATCATTTTGATTAGTAGCAAAACTTCAAGAGGCGGGTCTTACCTAATATGAGCCTGTCAGAGCGCAGACGCCTGATGGGAGAGTAGAGATATGGACGCATGAGTGGTGTGCTGCAGCTGATAACAAAGAGCAACCTTTTGTTGAGACCATGATGGACGATGATTGATAACCCCCATCCCAATATTCTAGTTTTGTTTCTGTCTATGTATATGCATTCATGTAAATAAACTGAAAACAACATCAAGCTCAGGATGGTTGGTGACCCAAGGATGGACTGGAGTGGGCTTGTCCCCAACCACGCGGCCAGTCCGAGCAACGGTGCATGGGGGACACGCTGCAGAACTGCAGAACTGCAGAAAGCGATTTGAGCTCCCCAGGGTTCAGGTAAGGCTTACGTCCTTTCTTGTTGTTGGCAATCAAAGGCATTCAGTGTGTGTTGTGGCTTGTTTGTAGCTGATTCAGCCATAAGGCTTAGTGGTAATTAAACCCCCTAGCAACAAATCATTTTACCAGTACTACCTGTGCCATGATAATTGTGAACCTTTATTCATATTGCCCTCTTCACAGTGATATACAAATAAAGTGTGGTATGTAATAGTTAGATGATAAAACAAAATGTATGTGACAGAAGCTAATGTTACAGTCCCCATTTGGTTTGACATAGGTGATGACAGAATATGTCCCCCGGCAAAAACAACCTATACAGCTTATTGATTCTTTTTGACAAAATAGGATATTGTTTGAAGGTCTTTTCAATTTCCTCTTGGCTGTATTGGACAAGACCCTGCTTGCATTTTTACAGGTAGTTGAGCAGTGAGGGTTTTTAGGCAATGATCGTTGCTCCCTTTGATCGTCTAACAGTTAATTCTAACTTCAAGCTACATTGTGCAAATCGATAGATTGTCTAACTTAGTCTGCTGACTTTGTTAATGCTACATTCATTCAGTATACTTATGGAATACTTGGGCACAGCCTTTTTTAGCTTAAATGTTTGCACCAAGTGTACTGCAATGTACAATTTATCCAAAACGTGTAACATCAAAAACAAGAAATTTCATTATTTTATTTAATTATTCATCAAGGCTCTGAGTCGACACCCTTTCCAAATGATAGGTGTCAAGTGCTGTGCAATAATAGTCTTTTAATTCAAACACAACACCAGCTGATTTCACTCATTAGTTCTACTAATCAAAATTTTACTCTTACACTTTACTCTTTTAAGGCTTTTGTAAATAATAATGATAATAATAATAATAAATGTACAAAAGGAATTGCACAAGTGCAAGAAACAAAAAAGGAAGTAACAGATTTGAGTCATATTTTTAAACTCTGTCCAACCATGTTCACAAGTCTTTTAAGTAAAGAATACTTATAAATAACCATTTTTCAGAACTTTACAACAAACTATATCATGACCAGCTGGTGTGATGAACATAGTGTATAATAGCATCTCACACTTGATCCAAATACAAATGCTGACAAATTGAAAGTATTTAAGTGCTCTCCTGTATTTTATGGCAGTCTTTCTTTCTCAACTTACACTTTAATGTTTAGAGATACCGAGGAGAAATCTAGGAGCTCTGCTACAAATCTGTAGCATCTGTTGTATCACAAATCCAGATAACAAGCTTTTTTTTTATTTCTTATTTTGTCACCCCTCCCTCTCTCCACCTCTCTGTTTTCCATGTGCACACACTCAATCCTCTGTGTTGACTGGCCAAGATAAGACATCAGCTGCGAGTCATCAGGCACAAAAAGGGCCTGCGGCACGCAGCTTTGCCTCGTCTTGATTCGCCTCACAGCGAGGGACATTTCTCCATCCCTGTAGCAATCGATGACACCCTGGTCACCTCTTGTCCCAGCTCCCCTTCTTTCTCACTGATCTCTTCCGCCAACGTGTGTTCCCTTTGCATGTGTATTCCAACTCATGACTCACTCGTGTCTGTACTTGGCCGTGCATGTACAGAGACAAACTGAATTAACAAAACGGCAAACACAGCCGGACTCACACACTCCTACACACATACCAAAGGAAGTCAATTACTGTAAATGTTTGCTTGGGAATCTAGTTCATTTTAAAGCCTACTGGGTTTTCATGTTTATATTACAACTTGTGATGTTTTCAGGATATATTTGAATGTTTACGGAGCATTCGCCTTAGTGTGGATGTTCAGTTCTCTTATTCTCAAAAGCTCTTTTCCAGCATTTCCATTGAGATACTTTAACAAGACTTTCATAGTGTTAAGAAATACAGAAAATCTTGTTAGTACTCAATATTAATATACAGTAACTAGCAGTAAAAACATTGGAAATATCATAAAAATATCAAGTACCAAATAACCTAGTACCATGATATGAAGTACAATTTCACCCAGAAAGAAAATTTAAACAGCAAATTGCAAATAAATTATAAAAAAAATTTAATGTCAAATGGACATAATTAAATGACAATGTACATGGACAGTGAGACTGAGAACCCTGAAATGAGGACTGGAAAACATTAATTGGAAATCCTGTAATTATAAAATTGAATATTTAATGAAAACTGTAAGGAAAAAGAAAAAAACAAAACTTTGAAAAGAGAAAATGAGCTGCAAAATTACATCAAACGTGTTTATTTTTTTAATTTCAAGTCCATCTTTTCTGTTCTCAAGTTTCCATTTTATCACTTAGTGTAATTTGAATATCAAATTTACTGTCTTAATGTGCTTTTTAAAGACATTTAATTATGCCCCAAGTATCCTTAGCAGACAGGTAAAAAGAATATGTACCATTTTCTCTTTTAATGATGAACCTTCTTTTTAGATTTTCTTTTGGATGAGATCATCCGCCATAAAATCACAGCAGACGAACTTGCTTGTAAAATCACAACAACTAGCTACCTTTATATGCAGCTAATAAAATGTGTGTGATGAGTAGCAAGAGGGGTTCCTTTGAAAAATACAAGCTCAGAGGATGAGCGGCTGTGTGAATAATAGGACTTGTCAAACTCTTACAATGCAGCAGAAGGATCACAAGCACTCTGAGCTAAAAATAACCACCACAGTAGTAATGAAATTAAAACAACTCTGCCCCTTCCCTCTGATTGGAACCAAACAGACTGTTACAAATACAATTTAAAACTTCTAAATACAATTTAAAACTTCTCACGTGAGAAACCTTTTCAGTTCAAGTGGTGTACAGGGTAGTTGGGGGTGTGAATGCCTGCTTTTGTGTGTGTGTGTGTTTGTCGGAGTCAGGTATGAGTAGAAATAGACAACCCCGTCTCGTAGAAATTACACTTTTGTACTACTTTTTTCCAATTACCTTTTGAAGGAGAGTGCTCAGGACTTTGACACCAGAGATCAAGGTTCGCCTCCTGAGTCCCACATGTGGTTAGGTTTAGACAACAAAGTGTGGTTAAGGTAAGGGAAATACTTGGTTTCGAATAAATGCAAATAAACACTCCCATTCTTATGCTTTAAGTCGCTTTTGACTTTTTCAATATCTAACCAAGACCGCAGTCTCTCTTTAATCAACTGCTGTGAGTGCCTAAACATAACCATAAAAAAACTACTGTTATGAACATTTTGCTGATAGATATGTCTATATGAGCATTTTGTGACTTGGCATATTTAAAACATTGCCTCATTATGTTGATTAAAAAATGCTATTCAGGTCGCATAACGTTTCTCTCAAAACTTGTTTGCTATTGCACATTAGTAGTATATTTAATTTTATAATATTTATAATTTAATAATAAATGTAATAATTATAATTAATAATTTCTAGGAGACAGGGTTGTGTTTCGATATAAGCCATTCTCCTTCTGAGTCCAATACTGATGATCAATGCCAGTTCTTTATTGAATTATTGTTATTTGATTTAAAAATTAGCTGAAACACCCCTTTATTTTTTTAGCAGATTTAAGCTGCCATCAGCCATCATAAAAGATGACATGTCTTGTAATTGTTTTTGCTTGAAAGGTCAAAACATTTAAATATTCTCTCTGTTGCAGTGCCAGCCCATCCTCACAAGAAAAAACATTTTAGGTCTAAAATTAAGGCCAGCAAAAACAACCTATAGCTACATTTACACCATCTAATAGCCGTAGTAATTATGACCTGGGGTGACGCAGTTGAGTTGACGTAAATATAAGCTGATAAGATGATTTTGCCTTTTTTAGGAGGAGGCAGGTTGGGTGGCAAAAAGTGGACTCTGCTATAGGAGATCACTATTCACCATTACCATGATGACGAAGGTTGCGTAACTTTAAGTAAGCATAAACCACGTTTCAAATGATCATTTTAACCCAAACCATGATCTTTCCCTAACCCTAACCAAGTGTTTTTTTGTGTCTAAATCTAACCAGACCTTAACCACAGTGTTGTCACAGCAAAAAAACATAATTATTTGAGTGATTTGTAACAGTTTTGGAAAGCGGCATATGAATTTTAGACCTATACTGATGTTTAATTATGAGGATGTGTTGGCCATACCCAGATTAAATGTCTTCCATTTTACACTTGCTTTTACTTGAGCTAAATTTAGCTAATACTGGAGCATTACAGTTACAACTTGGTACACTAATATACTATGCCGCAATAAATGCCTTGTCATTTTAGATGGTGTGAGATGTTAGATTCCCTGGCTTGCATTTCTTTTCACAGTCTGTACATTTTACTGTATCACTATGTTGTTTGTGTGGCTTAGTCACACTTGTAAGTGCTAGCCTCTGTGTGCCATATTGTAAACATTAAGCACATGTATTGACTTATGCACAACCAGCAATGCAGATGGAAGCATCGTACTGTATGTCAGAACTTGCTTTGAGAAATTAATAACCCCATGTCTAACAACTTTGGAACTGATTCTTCATTCCCAACAGTCTGATTGCACCAGAGTTTGCAACCAACAGCTACTGTACGCTACATATATGACACAGAGCGCTACCATGTGACTGGGTGCAAGCAGATTAGACTGATTCCAACAGAGGTGGCTCATGGACAGGATATGAGCGAATGTTCGAATAAAGGAGAATAACAAATTCAGCATGTCAGCCTGACTGCAAGTGCTGTGATTGGACTAATACTGTGTGGTTTTCCAAAGCGGCCTCTGTCTGCGCACATCGGCTGCAGCACGTCAAACCCTATCAGAAATGTCACTCTATACAGCAAAGCACAGCTCAGCACAATACGGCACCACAACACAAACAACAAAGATCAAGAGCCACACTATCTCAGTGTGACACTCCTAAAGACTGTCGAGACACCCATTCTCTCTCTCTCTCTCTCCCTCTCTCTCTCTCTCCCTCTCTCTCTCTCTCTCACACACACACACACACACACACACACACACACACACACAAAGTCAGAGCCAACTCATGCATGAACAGATGTACGCTCATAAACACCCACTCACATACATGTATACACACGTATGGATGTATTCAGGTCTTGTTATAATCACAAGCTCTAAGGATCTGACTTGCAGATGAAGAAAGACTTTGTTTTCTCTTCCTTCAACTCAAAGTGGAGGCGTCAGTCATTCTGAGGGTGTTCAATAATAAACAATGCTGCCTACAACACAATAAGAAGGTACTCCCCACTGTTAACACGGCTGCACACACCTGCTCTTGTTTGGAACAACTGGGTAGTCAGATCATTTCCTTTGTTTTTATCATCTAATGGCAAAATTGTGTGCCACAGTGCACAGCTCCCCAGAGTCTAGGTAATGGTGGGGAGATGCCACCCTCTTTCCAAAGCAATTCATGTTTACTCTTATGCAGAATGACAAGCACATGCAGGGAAACTGACAATGTGCAAGTGTAAATTAGGTCCCCTGTCTGCTCTGCATTAATTATGAATTAAGTATAATTGCGGTGGGATTTTCTGAAGTCAATTCACTTGGACTGACTGTAATATGAATATATTCCTTGCAAACAAGCTGTAAGTTTTAAAGGACTTAAAAAGAAGAGCTTAGACAGAGCGGTGTTTCTGTCACAGTCAAAAACAAAAAAAAATAAGGTGCACAACAAATTAAAGAAAAGTCTACAATGTGCGTTAAGTGTTTTGAGATTTACTGCAATTTAGATAGTAAAATGGTGACTGATATGGAATTTATATTTCATGCTCTATTTATCTACTTATTTGTGTGTTTATCACAAAACCAAAGCCTAAAATCTAAATTTATTGTGCAGCATCCTTCACAATTTGGAAGAAGCATATGCCTGACTCTGTATAGAGTGGTATATATTTAAATGAAGAAGAAATAACTGACATCCCAGACCTGGTGTCCACAATTAATCGTTTTATAAAGACAGCAACTGATCCTATAGATCAGCTGCTTCATGACAATAAAGAGACACATCCCTTAATTTCCTCTGTCTCGGCTGTTGTCTTTACCATGTCCCTCTGTGTACGTTTTTCAGATAACTAATGGAGAAATAAAAATCCTTGTACGCATGTTTTGGCCTGCATTCACATGACTGCAAAAAGAGTTACATGGCAAAACAAATTTTATGTCAGCTATTTACAGATATAGAAATGGAAACACATACCTGCAAAAACAAAGTCAACCAAAGTAAAAGGTTTGTGTTTTGGCAGTTCCGGGGGAGTCTGTGGCATCTATTTTTGTGGCAGTACAAAGACAAGTGAAGTCTGCCCTACATTGGTACTCGTTGGTCTGTTCCTGACCTTGAAATGCACGCTGTCCATCCATTTAGTATTTTGTCACCCAGTGCAGATGTTATTTTGGTGAAAAGTGGCTCTTTGCAGTTGCACTAAAAAAAAAAAAAGCACTTTAACGGGTTTTCCCCTCTACTACAAATATAACTGCACCGCTGCCAGTCATGTACAGTAAATAGGTGAAGACACAGTGATGAATTACCACAGCTCTCCAATTTACACTCACATAACCCTACGATGTTACACTCTCTGTTCATATGCTTGAAAAAAGTTGACCTTGTACTTATGTCCGGACACTTTGCACAGGTCTTAGTGAGTGCATCATTAAAAGAGAGCCCTACATCTGTCAAAATGTACAGTGTTAGCCCCAGTGAGATACAAGAAGGTGTTGAGGTTAGATGTACAAGCATGCGTATCATACCAAAATAAGCACCAGCATTTTTGTTTATTTAATAAACACTAAAAATCAATGGGAAAATACTATGTAAATTTTGTGATCTATCATTAATATATCAAATGTTGTCCTTTTCTCCAAAGGCAATGACAGATGCATATAATTAAGACTTTTTGATGGGGATTTCCAAATTGCCAATTATTAAAAATGGGTTTATGGTCTTCTATAAGACTAAGTCTGCAGTTCTTGTGTGCAGTGTTTTTCTATATTGATGGATTGATGATATGCTGATATAGATTATTGACTAGAATATTTGTATTTTTGTTATTTTGGGACATTTTAGCATTTTTCACAGAATAGTAATGCAGAACTTACTGCTGAATCAATCTTACCATGTGAGATAATTTTTCAAAAACTAACAAAAGTAAGTAACCAGTAGCGGTCAAACAAATTCAATGAAAGAGCACAATTCACAGTTCACCACAGGACTTGGAATCAACCTCACAATTCACTGCTTCAAGGGTATAAAGTGCAATTCAACACAGCTGTTGGAAGCAGCTTGTGGGTTAAGTATAGAGCAAATGTTACTGGTGCTATTTTTGGGCACAGTTCACTACAGTTTTTTGGCTGAAAAAATGCACAGTGAACAACTGAAAGAGCTGTTAACACGTCAGGACAAACTGACAGATGAAACAGCATGGAGTAACACTGATGCAAGAAGGCAGAAACAGGCAGTGATAATAATAAAAGTTGTAACAGATGGACGTTTCTTGATTTAATTTAAATTTTCTGTAGCACTTCACTTTTAATGCTGAATTTTCCTGAAGACACCAACAATAAGTAATGGGTTGTAAACAGTATTGCACAATGTTTGCCATTAGCAAGACAAATCTAAACTGGTAGATATTTAAAAGGAATATTGTGACTTTGTGCTTGTATAATAAAGACACACATCTTGCCTCCAGTCAATGTGGAATAGCACTTTTTCCTTCATTTCAGGCAATGGTCAATAAATGACTCTCCGTCACGAGCAGGCCTGAATTTATTCACAATGTGTCAACACATTTATATTTGAAAAACATAAACTATTAGTTTGAGGTATTATTTTGCAGGGGCTTATTTTGAAGGATTTGCATAGCATTATTTTACAGGATTCTAGCATTGGGATAAACACCCAGTACTGAGCAATAGTCTGTTCTTAAGTGGGATTTTTGGACAGAAAATTATTCAGTGTTCACACAATAATTATTCACAGTAATGAGAGTGACTTAGAGTGAGTGTGACTGGATGGCTATTGAACATTATGAGTATATTTTTGCCCTTTTTCCATAACAACATGCTGTGATTGATTAGAGTTTAGCCTACCTAACCTTGACTCAAATGGAGAGGCAATAGGTTGCAAGGTTCTGCCTCATGTTCGTGAGCCATAGTGTACAACACATAATATGCACTTTTCATTTTCCATGTTTCTTGGAAACCAGTGTAGAACATATATTGTATAGCCTGAACTTACATAACCAAAACATTACAAAAGATGCTCTGTTTGAGAAGAGGCCCAAGGTCATGATGCGAACAGCACCCACCTGATGTTTGCCTTAGGCCTACTAACACATTCCAACTCCAGAAGATGAGGGGTCATCCAATGATTCCCCAGTCACCGTTAGCTTTGGACTTTAATTACATACAAGTTTATGTCGGGAAATGATTCATGCTTCATTTATTACAGAGGCAGTTACTCACCCAGACACATGCACATGAAATGAACTCGCCAAACACACACTTACATGCACGTTGCACACAAACAATCTTGCACGCTGAACATTCTCAGCCTGAAAAAGACCTATAGAGCTGAAAATGGCCTCCCCACTCGCAGAGAAGAGGTCTATTATCACAACAACAGATATGTAGGACTGTCCAGTGAAGAACAGGCTAGTGCACTATAAAAGAGAGGGGCTAATTTTCACTCAGTGGGGTTATAATGAGCCTTTCATCCTCTTATGCTGCCCGGTTACCATTGGAAACCATATAAGCTCTGACATTAGCACCAAAGCAAAGGAGAACTACCGCAGCATTTATAATAAAGCAGAGGAAATAAGTAAAGCTCCAGATATTTCACTGTATATGCTCACCAGAAGGGTGATAATTTGTCTCCTGTTTATTCAAAGCTCGGCATGACAAATCACCTCTGGACCTTTAAATATGGTACTTTTTTCATTTTATCAAAAAGTACAATAATAATTGCGAATTAGTCATCTTGCACTCAGATTATGGTATAAATATGTAAAATATGTTTTCCTGAATGAAACTACCGCATGCTGTGCAGAATGCTTTTCAAAGCAGAAATCTTGAAAGTGGGCCACCTTCTTCCATGAAACTACATTACAAAAATCAGTAGCTGTAGGCAATTAGTTCTTTGTGATATACTGTCAGATTAATATTTGTTCAGAGCAATTTTAAAGACTCATGTATGGCACCAGACTTTTTATAATACTCAAACACCTAAATGTTCACATATATTACTTTCAAAATCCTTCTGATGTTAAATTAAAAAATAGTGCAGTAAGCCAAAAGAGAAAACTTCACATTGCAAATTCTAGTTAGAAACATAAGGAGGAACATGCAGAGTAAGGCTGCATGTCCTTGATGTACAATATAGAGGTCTCCTGCTGGCGCATATGCAATATAAATAGTAGATATAAATCATTTCTTTAATCAGTGCAAAGGTATCAGTAAGGGTTACCTCACTAAATCTTTCTATGAAGCAAGCATATAGGTTATCTTCGCAGAATTAAACACTTAAAGAAAGACATCCTCCTGCTGAGGCAAAGCAACAAAAGCAATTGTGCAATTGTAAGACCTCTTGAAAGATTTCATTGTTCCAGTCTTAATCGTTCGGGCAGTCTTACACCTTGAAAGCCTTGAGCTTGTAAAGAAGTCCTGCAGCATTTCTGATAGAGGACTGAATCACCAAGGCAATGCAGATAATACAAAAGATAGCATGAAATACACTCAGTGACACATGGACATGAAGTAGCTCAGCTGAGATAGTCTGAATACGAGGAGGTTAGCCAAACAAACAGATTGCACATGAATGACAATGAGGCAGAAAATTGGTGAGAGCGGCAACAGAAAACAGCAGAAGCAATATTGCATGAGGGCTTTAAAATATGCAGGTAGGTTGTGAAGTAGGTTCTGAGCACACAGGCTGGGGCACCGTGCTGCTGCCACCCTGCAAGCACACCCACATATGCTCAATGCTCTCTCTTTCTCTCTCTCTCTCTCTCTCTCTGTCTTTCTCTATGCCCCTCTCCCTCATTCACTCATCAAGCCACAGAAATAAAGGAGAGGAGCTGACGGACTGAATGACTGAGTGAGCATTAGAGGTTAAGGGATGAATTTCCCAGCATCTTTTGCCTCCGCCTCTGACCATCTGCCTCTCTGGCAATAGCCTTCCTCTCCTGAGGTTAAACTCTAAATTGGCAGTCAGCTAAGCAGCCACTTAGAGAGAGGGTTCAGGTGGGTAAAATCAAATAGTTATATACTGTGTTATACACTTTGGGTAAGTGCATATTGAAAACAGGAAGAGAAGAAAATGTGGAATACTGTTAAATTGGACTACTGAATGTTTGCCTTCCAACAAACAGTGACGGGTAGAGAAGTGAGGTGAAAGGAAATTGACAGGCAGGTGGTGAATGATGAAAATTGAGAAATAAATTAGGGAACAAAATGGAAGATACATAGGAAGGAATGGAATGCAGCCGTAAAAGACAGAAAATTGAGGAACGCAGAAGGAGAATGGAGTGATTGGAGCAGCAGTGGAGAAATGAAGAAGAAAATGCAGGGGTGAAAATTAGAAATTAAGAAAGAGAAAAATGAGGAGAGGAACAGGAAACAAGGGCAAAACACTGGCAAAACGGCTTATTCTTAGTCATTGGATGGCTAAAAAAAAAAATACATATATGTAAAGAGCTTGTCTCTGAGGTAGCCTGTGGTCTCGTCCCTGAGCTCAAGCTGAGACAGAAAATGAATACTGACAGAGAGAGAAGAACAGGGGAAGAAGGGAAAAAAACAAAAACAAATGTCAGGCTAGTATTAAGTCAGAATCTTAAGCCAACCCTCTCATCTCACACCACACAGACAGGCACTCTCCAGAAAACCTAATAACTCGGATAGGAGGTCCACAATAGCCCATTTTAATTAGATTTCTCAGTGCTGATTTTATGCTAAACAGTGAGGTAAGGCTAAGACATTGTGACACTTCTGGGGTGGTGCTTGGTTTCATTAGCAATGTGTAGCAACAAAAGGCAGATTTACAACTGGACCACCACCCAAGGATTGGGCACCGGTCCCACATTCTCATGGTTACCCCACATTCAGCCTGGCATCCCAAAATGCCACCCTCTCTCTCTGTGTCTCACTTGCACAAACAAATGCAACCTCACACACAAAATAATAAGCATTGTGAAAAAATCTTGTATGTGTCACAGAAGCCCAACATTAGAATCACAACACAAAAGACTTAAATCTTTGGTATCAATAGTCCAAAATATCATGTTGAAATGTATGCTATTCACTGGGAACTGGTTTCTTTAATGCCGAATGAAGCCCATGTTGTATATTTGTGCCTATGTGGCAGCACATATTGTGTGTGTGCGTGTGTTCGTTGGCCTGGCAGCAGCAACTCAGAAAGTAGGACTGAGAGCCTGTTACAGCAGTCCCAGTGTGTGGCCTCCCTTGGCACACAAACACAAATTAGCTGAGGGACGACTGCTGTGGCAGAAAGCTTCTCTGCAGACAAAACCTCTTAATATTCTTTCCAAGTCCATTAAGGCCTCAAGAGATTGGCCAGGATTGATTGTTTGTGCTTGATATTACCAGGGCCTTCAAGGCCAGATCCTCATCGAAAATTAGAGATGGCATTTGGTAAAGCCTAAGGAATTGAAAAACTAAATACAACTGCACTGTGTCTGGGTTAGTGTAAATTTAAGGACTAGGGTTGAGATTAGAAATCAGGTCAGTTTTGGGTCACACAGGCTTTAGAAATGCAGCTAACAGGCTACTGACACATATAAAATAGGCTAACCAAAATAAAAGCGTATGTTTAATAATAGGAGGTGGCTGAGTTAGGTCCGTTGAAAAGATGCATTAATAATAGAATATGCTGCATGTATGTGTGTGTGTGTGTGTGTGTGCTCATGCACAAAACGGAAAGTGACAAACTGACCCTTGCTTGCACCGCAAAAGACTCCTGTGTTAACAACTCATTTAGACTCGTGCTGAGCCATCAACACTCCATACTGTATGCCTTCATGATATTTCATAAAACAAGTTTTGCCACTATGGTGAGATAATTTCCAATAAAGTTCCCTTTTGTTTAAAAGAATGTTCTAGAAATGTGTATCAGCATTGTGAAACAAGACACAAGTCAAGTTGATTTATAGTAGATATGTAAAATATATGTATAAAATTCAATTGGCAGGTAATTTTCCTTGTTTTAAGAAAATCAGATTTTTACAAATCAATTATACTGATTTTTTTTGTAGTGTGTACTTAACTGGAGTGTTTCCCTGATAAAATACTGTATAGCTAACATGATGAAAGACTGATAGAAGTTGGCAGACCTCATGACTACTAATCAATAATGTCCTTCTTTGTCCTTAGGATAGACATGGTTCCAAACTGTGTGTTCCTATCGCAAAATAAACACAGAATCAAAGAACATGCTCCTCTAAGATATTAATCAGTCCAATCTGCCCACTGTGCTGCATTTAATCCCTTCTGTCCTGCTCTGGTTATGAATATCATCCCAGAGTCTGGTCTATTAATAAGTGGACACTCTCTCACATACACACACTTCCTACTGTGAAGATATGGACCAGAACAAGGCAGTCACTGATCTCTGTGGGTGAACAGCTTAAAGTAGTGTTGGATAAGTGTTAAGGGAATAAAGTCCCATCATCACTGAACCCACACACACAAGCACACACGCACATATACACACACAAACATGCACAATTTCAGATGTGCACATGTGCCATTCATGGGAGATTCCATGTGATGTATGGCCAGAGGCAACCACAGTCCAGAATCTGTGGCAGTGAAGGAACCTCATTGTTCCCAGAACAGAGGCTGAGCTGGTTTCTGGGACACTGAAACACCCTACCAAGCATGTAGTGGGGTCACATGTCACATGACAGACGGAGCCACAGCTTTTTAAAGATTAGAGGGGAAGGGGGAAACAGGGGCAAACAACGGGCGCCAGTGTTACATCCAGTCGTGTCCATGATTCAGTCCCTGTACTGCCGTGTTCTAGATCTCACATGCTTTAGCAAACTTAAACTTCAATTTCAGGTTTTGATGTATGTATAAAAAACATATTTTCAGTCATTTTATTTAATGGAAATACGACAAAGTCATATTTCTATTGTAACGAATTGTAATGCTGTGCCCTATATTAGCTTATTGCAATGATGCTATGTGGGCAGACAACCGAGGCAAATCAACAAGAGTGGATAAAGTTTCCCCTCCTTCGTATCTGAGCTTGCATTAGAGCCTTCTTGTACATGTTACAGTAAAAGTTGCAGCCCTCTAAAAAGCATCCTCTATTTTTTTTTTTTTTTATTTATTCAATTTTTTTTTGCATGGCAAACTCTGGCTTCTGAATGCCACAGCTGAAAGGAGCCATAAAGCTCATATATTTTTTAAAAAAAAGTTTCCTGGAAAAGCAGTTGTGGCAGGAAATAGGAAATAAATCTGGGTGCATATATCCATTATCTGGGCACGTTATCGTCAGAGGGGAGACTGTGGAGAGAGAGGGTCTCTATGTGCGCTGTAAGATAGGAGAAACCAATTTTCACCTCCTCCCTCTTCGTCCCCAACACACTACTTGATTCAGCCCTCGCTAACTCTGCACAACCAGGACTAAATCATTTCATCTAAATAAGCTAGCCAAATGTTTTACACCTCTGCATATTACTGAGTGGCGATAAGGTGCTGGTTCACCATTCTGTGCAAAGCATCTCTTCTTTCCCCTTTTTTTGTCCGCTCTATGGCCCAAACAAAGAGCGGGACAGTATGCAAAGGCTGCAAAGAGAGAAAGTGCAAAAATAAGGAGGTAAGAGTATTTTAAAACCCTGCTGTTTCTTATACCCTTGACGATAAAACAACAGACAAGCCATATTTTATGTTTGCGTTAAATATTCCCATGTGCGGCACCTCTATGACAGCTTATTCTCGGGCAGATTTATCACAACCCTTATCTGCTCAACTCACCAGACAAAGGCAGGGCACGCAGCTTACACAGTAGCATGCTGATGCCTGAGGCAAAAGACAAAGCATACAATCAATACAAATCTGCAGTCTATACATTGAACAGGAGTGGGCTGACACACATCCTTCCAGCAGCCATACATCACAACTTCTTATCTAATTAGCTCCCTGAAGAGCATTATATGTCTACTAATTCACACATATCTCTGATTGTACTCTCCGCCAAAGAAAATCATATGCTATCCACACTAAGTGTAGTTGCTCTTTGTTGTCATAATGAAGGCAATCTATTAATGATGTGGTACAGATTTAAGGAGATATATAATTAGTCTTAACACCAATTAATCAATGTTCTTTATCCTCATGGAAAATACTTCACCATGGAAAATAATTTATACTTAATTCTGTGATCTTCCACAGTTCAATGAGAAGGATCAAACTTCTCCCAGAGCTAATAGCAAGACAGCTAAAGCTCTCATCTGGAACAACAGATATCGATGGGAATTACTTTTTTAATAATTGGTATTTGACCGATAGTTTCTGCACAGTGTTAGCGTCATTTTTACATTTTAGATTTGCCGAGGGAACAAATCTGGAAAGTGCTATCTTATGGTATCGAAGCTGAAACCGTGGTTCGCCACTGTAGATTGTATTTTTAGAAGCAAGCTGTTCATGGTCATAAAGACAACACACATTTTGTACATTAAATTTTCCCTTCACAAGTATGTTGAATTGTCCCCTTTTAGTTCTGTGTTCTTCATTACTATGTGCTTAAATGTAAATCCTTCAAAATCCCCATAAAATCATATTTATGCTTTTATTCTAAGTGATGTGCTTCCTGTAAGAATCCCTGTGGAACCAACAAACAAGTTGTGTACTGTATCTAAATATCATATTTATCTCCCTAAAAGGCTTACAAACCCAAACATCATTCAGAGGAGAAGCATAAAGACCACTGCATGTCTCTTTGTCTTGATATGTTTTTTGTTTGTTTTTCATCCAGGGTAGATTAACTGAGCACCAGGGGAAAAAATCCCTGC
Source organism: Thunnus albacares (assembly GCF_914725855.1). NCBI lineage: Eukaryota > Metazoa > Chordata > Actinopteri > Scombriformes > Scombridae > Thunnus > Thunnus albacares. The sequence continues at coordinate 27,569,611 of NC_058106.1, forward strand.
TCTACACTCACATATTATACACACATTCATACCTGGAAGCTGCCCGATACAACAGTCTTATCCCCTGAGCAACCCCTCTGGAGCAAGTGGGGGTTAAGTGCCTTGCTTAAGGGCACCGCAGTGGTGGTTTCACTTCCCCCAGTCTAATTTATCCTGCCTGTCCAAGGATCAACCCAGCAACCTCCCGGTCAAAAGTTCACCTCTACAACCTTTAGGCCACTTTCACTCTTTTTGTAAGCATGTATGGACTGTACAGTATGTGAACATTTGTCAGTCTATCTTTAAAAACAAAAAGGGAATAGAAAAATAACATTTACTTTAGGCTCCCAGTGGTGTGACCACTGTACCTTTATTCAATAAAGATCTTATACATACATTACAGTGGATGGGCTTTCCCCCTCACTGCAATATCACTGCATAACTCACTGCTGTCCTGAAGGATTCTGGGCTGTTAAGGGTGAAAATGAAAATAGTTTCTCTCTTTGTCTACAGACAAATAGATGTGGGGATTCAATTTTAGGAATACACTCACCTTTCTTCATTTCTCCCCCGAAAGGAAAACATGAGTGACTAGACACTGGTTAAGATAGATTACTCTAGAGGAAAATGTCAGCGGGACTAGACCACACTGTCACTAGAGGGAAATAAGACAAGAGTGTGATTCAGCAGCAGGAAGAAAAAAAAAATATGAGGCTCAAACTCTTGGGCCCTCTTCAAGTGTCTGACTGATCCTGATTTTAATTCAGTGCAATGGTGTCGGGCAGAGGACTAATTTAGTGAAGCTCCCAGACGCTCTATGTTCAAAAACCATCTGTCAATTCATGTAAAGATATGAAAATGTAGCATATGTATGCATATTCAGTGAAGTCAATATGTTTTCCATGGACTTAAGTCAGCTATTCGGCCTATTTTAACAGAAATATCACGTTCTGCTCCTTATCTCCTGTCCTGGTTATTGCTGCATTTTATCTATAACTCACCTGGCCTCAAAGTTATCAAATCATGAGCAATTTCTTTATTTTTATCGAAGAAATGGGTCGATGATGACTTTACTTCTTTTATTTTTTATCTCTTAGACCAATAGTCTGTTCTAACAAAATCTGTTTACTGTAAACTCAATTTCTAGCAAAACACAGACACTTGTACACATGTCCCTTTACAGTACATGCTTGCATCATACTGTATAAGGCATAAACGCTCTACACATAAATTCTTTAATGTATAAATGCTTTAAACATAATAGAAGATGATCATTTTAATACAAATGTCATAAAGGCATAATGATGTGATGCTGCTACCTATCTCAATCGCAATTTTAAACCCTATTGGCTTGAGTCCTGAGTACGCACTGGAAACATGCTCATGCCACTTCACACACACATGCTGGTATTTTTAAAAATGCTACCCCTACACAGATCTTTATGACTGAGCAGAGTGTGACGCTGCAATGTGAAAAAGAGTAAGAGAAGAGAACCTCTCAGAGGGACTTTTTTATTTGGAGCCTTAATCTTTTCAGCACATTAGATGTCTCTACAGTGTCTCGGCAAAGTTCAATGAAATGTATAAATGTGCAACCACAGATTTTTTTTCTTGTGAAAATAAATAGGTGTATCCTACATATTGTCCCTCCAGATTGTAGAGTAACATACTTTGTCACTTTACAGTAGTGGAATGTAACCAGGTACATCTACTCACCTACTTATGATAAATATGATTTTTTTTAGGTACTTGTACTTTCATTTTATGCTACTTTATGATTATACTTCCCTACATGTCAGAGGCAAATAGTGTACTTATCATTCATATAATACATTTACTTGACAGCTACAAATGAACATTTTACAAACAAAACATCATCAACTCATAAAATATAATGCATTGTTATATTCAAGTAGCCAAAAGTGTATGAAGTGGTTAAAATTATTTTCAAACAGCCACAACAGTGAATTAAGTTAAACATGAATGCATCCTTAATATCAAATAATGATATGATGCATAACACTCAGGGGGTTTTTTTCTGCATAATGAATACTATTACTTTTGACATCTTGCTGATAATACATCAGTGTTTTCATTTAAGTAATATTTTGAATGCACAACTTTTTCTATCCTTGTTGTATTGCTACTTTTACTGAAGGAAAAGATTTGAAAGTTTCTTCCACCACTGAAAGTTAATTATATGTTTGACCACCTACAAGTCATTAGTCAGTTGCCTTTATTGGCTTACTATATATACCAGTGCATAATGTCAATGAAACAAAGACTGCTTTGAGAACAGTGCTGGTGGAATACAAAGGACAACATTAGTCTGGTTTCTGTCCAAACAAGGTTAAAAAGGCATGTGACATCATCCTTGCGTGGATAATTGCAAGAGTGGACATTATGCTCTGTCATGTGCACTCAATTTCATGATGAAAAAGTTGTATAACAGAACAATGCGAACGCAGGGGTTTAAAAATCTGCTGCAGAGACTGTATATGCATAATGTTGTGCATACGCAGGCTTTCTGTCTAAAAACTACACATCTGGTCGCAGGAGTGGTTTAGAGTTAAATCTTCTGTGAGACAAGAATTAGATCGTGTGTGCTATCTCTTAATTGATTCCTTATTGAAAAAACATACATTTTGCCATTGGCATATTAATTGAAGAAATGTTTTGCACACAAAAACTTTTCATATTCTTCCATTAACCATGTGCATATAGAGGTCACACATGAGAGCATCTCTCACTTCGTCTGCTTGCAAATCTAATCAGTGGAAGAGCAAAAAAAGTAAATCTGCCAAACTAAATCCAACAAATTCAACATCATTTTCAAAGAGCCATGTTATCTACAGTCTAACCAACCCACATGGATTCCACAAAGTTTGGAAACCTGGTCACATGTGATTGGGAGACACTGACACCACTGTCTGATAAAATGTTCAGAGATGCAATACTAGCAATGCCTCTTTTGACTTCTTTTTGGAAAGGACAGGCGATATGATTATATTTTAGGTCAGAAGTCAGGTTTCAAATTCCAGTCAGTAAGTGCACACAGCTTTTTGAGTGACCGTATAGATGAGGTCAAACTTTAAAGCCTATATTTATTTATTTATCCTCTTTTTTTTCCCCTACTCTCACTCAAATGCAGACTAAGCTTTGCTTCTGGCTTTCAAACGGAGTGGACAGATTAAGCTGAGTTAGGCCTACTTTCCATAGATGTGTTGGCTTGGCACTTTGAAATCCATACCCCCCTCCTCCACCTCCCCACCCCACCCCACCCCATCCCCTTCTCTTTCTCTGCAAAAACCAGCAAAGAAGTGACAAATCTAACTGGAAGGTAGCTGGAGATTAACGAATGAAAGTGTGACTACAAAGAGTCAGTTCTTGCAAGGCAAAAAAGAAACATTGTTCAAACGGGCTTTCTTTACCCTCATATTCCCCAAAATATACAAAATGTCTTCAGTGTATTACTATTTGTTATGATGTTATGATAATGCCGGTGGTGATGATAAGGATGATGATAGTGTGGGTTAGGAAATTACTTTCTTTTTTTTAATTGTTGATATTAGATACTGATATTAAACAAACTTTATGATGCCAGTTCTGTGTGATGTTTTATCGCATCTCATTTCCACAAGTTACTGTTCAGCTTAATGGATTCTTGCACACCTGATGTAATTAAGCACTGATCAGTTACAACTGTTTCCTCTGCTCCACCAATCAGAATTAAATCTTAATTGGATGAAGTGTGCAAGTAGTAAAGAGACAACAAAATGTACTGTGCAGGAGAGAAGTGTTTGAGAACAGGGTTTAAAACACAAACCATAAAGAGAATTTTATTCTTTTTTTTTACCCAGAGTCAGACAAACTTGTAAAAGACTATGTTTCTGCATGTATACTTTGAAGTTCATTTACCTGACAGCCACATCAGATGAATATATACACATATACAGTCTACACACTGCATATTTTGGAAGTAATTCCAAACACACTGGAAGGATTTTGTGAGAACTTGTGAAAAACCTGCTGATAATAATAATAATATTTTTTTTTTGCACTTCAGAGTAAGATGTGGGGTATAAATAGAGAATTTCACACTTAGGAGGCTGTAATTTTGGAAGCTACCCACTCCAACCTTTTAAGTCTCATATTAGCTGCTAGAGTTTAGAAGACATTTAGATCTGCATGAAACAAGGACTTGGATTTTGTCCATTTCTTACACTGAAGTTGTGCTAAAAAGTGACCTCTTCACAATCAATAGGAGGAATCATTAGTGATCAATAACTCTTTAAAAGTGAGTATCAGCATGTAAGTATTGTTTTAAGACAGACTTGGAAAAAAAAATCCAAACCTTTAACCCTAGGCTAAAAAAGCGCAAAGTGTTAAACCCTCACCATCATACTTTTGAGAGCAGCTGCTCACATGATCCCATTAACATTCATGTATTTAGGTCACTAGGGCCAAACTCGGCATTCAACATGCCTTCGAACTGCACGCAGGGACATAAAGACACAATGTGCTCCTGTGACTCTGTAGGAGGGTAAAAAAAAATTGGTAAAATGCCTCCAAAACCAAACAAGCACTTTAAATAAACTTTGAATTAATATTTTACTTTCACTGTAAGTCGAATTATTACATTGGCTATGTGTCAGTGTGTGTCTTTGTGTGCCTCACTTCAGATAATGCATTCAGTAAAACTGGAAAATCTGTTTGGTTCTTAAAATACACAACTTGGCATTATAATCAGGCGAGGCACTTGTTTGCGGGCAAACGCTGATTAGAATTGGTTCTGACTTGGTAGCTGACTGAAACATATCCCAGTTTATACATAATGTCTTATCACAACATCACAGAGGAGACCAAACAGACAAAATTAAAAACAAGAAAGAAATGATCTCTTTGAAACATTTATTATGAAATTATAAAGGTAGAATAGCACTGTTCAAATAAAGCTTTTAAAAACAGAATCGGAGTTGCAGTGTACTGAATAATTGGCATTGTTTATTTCAGATGTAATTTAATGTATACCCAGCAATGGAAAAAAAGGAAAAAGGAAAAAAGCAGGGCAAGTAAATAAAACAAAAATGAAACAAGTCCATTATTGTTTAACACAGCACATTAGGCAAGATTACCAGGAGTTCAATTTACATGAAACATCTCATATATACAAGAAAGATTTACATCGATGAGGGTTACAGAGTCTTTGTGAGCTATGAGACCCACTGGCAAAGCAGTCAATGGCAGTCACATTTCAAGTCAAGTGTGGCTCTTTGCTTGAGGGGGGTTTTGGCTGGCAATGCCATTATCACAACTATTAGTCTAGACACTGGCACACGCTAGTGACAGAGCAGCGGCCTGTGTGTCACATGAGACAACAACCCAATGACAAGGACGCGTCTCCCTCTGGGTTTGTCATGTCAGGACATACAGCACCGCTTTGCCCATCTTTTACACATCCCCCCACTTCTCTCTCCGATGATAAAAGGAGAGAGGATGGTAGCAGGAAGAAAGTGGGGCTACATGCTGAACACAAAGCACCCTGATCTGTCACAAATGATCAGAACACAAAGGTGAACACACCCTTGGTGATTTAACATTGCATGTAACAGCATTGACCCCCGATAGAACATGGGTGAAAGGTGTGGGCTGGAGACGGGGAAGATAAGGAGTGGGTGGAGGGGCCGGGTGAGGAGTGGAAAGGAGATATGGGTTGTTGGGTGAGGGGGGGGGCATTCAAACAATGAAGTAGCATCATAACTTCATCTTTTTATATCTTTTTTTTTTTTTTTTTTTTTTTTTTTGGAGACAAGCAAGCAGTCAAGAAACATTTTCTTCCACCCTCTACTCTTATATTTAAGGTACATTTTTGAAAATTCACATACCTTAAAGCTGCAGTTTGTCTTTTTCTCATCGTGCAGTGTTGGGAAAAAATATGACGCTAGTATGTCAACTTGATTGATTGCCTTAGAAAAATGGGAAATGTGTTTTGTGGATTAGTGAAAACATGGAGATGAATTAAGCAATGACAGCCCCACAAAAGCCACAATGACTTTGGTTTTTGTGTGAACATTAATTTCACAAAGCAAACCCCTGAAGATTGATCATCAATCAATTTGCTTTGAGAAATTGCAGAAACGGATGACGCTGAAGTTGGAGATGAATGGGTTGCCAGCCAAAAGTGATGGACAAACAACAAAAAAAACCCCAAACAAACAAAGACATAAAAAAAAATCACATACGCACACACATATGTCCTTTTGATATATGACAATGTTTGCCATTATCAAAATTGTTTTGTATTTATGATCACATCTGACAGACTAAAACTTTGAACACATGTATGAAAATGGTTGAAAAAAAAGAAATAAAAATTAACCAAATGTTCACAAAAAATTAAATGTAATTCCTGGTAATTTGCCATCATCTGTGTTTTGGCAATGCTGCCCCTGGCAGTGATTGACAATAATGGAAAATAAAAGAAGCTATAAATAAATAAATATATAAATATATTAAAAATCAGTAGCACTTCATTTTTTTCTCAACAGAAGAAAATACAAACATATAAATGAACTCCGCAGTTCAGCCAAAGTACCAACACGTAGCTTTGATTTATTTGTTGTTTTGTGCAGACAAAACTGGATCCCCCTTGGGGCAATGATCTACTCTGGTAGTACTCACACCCACTACCTTAGTATAGCCCGCAATCCATTTCATTTCCTTTTGCCCACCTAGACATAGAGGACATGACAAGTTTTTTAAAGGAATACATGTTCTCTGCAGTAAAGAGCCCTGCAAATCCCCCACTGATGATTTAAAGCTTTGAAAAAACTTCACTCAATGACTTATTGGCTTACTATCTCCTGAGAGCTACATTTGATTTGAGGATCTGCTACATTTCTATCAATGAGAGAATGCAGTAGTCAGGTTACAGTTTTCTTCTTGCATCTCCCTGTAATTTGCTTAATTATTAAACTGATGTTGGCAACAGACCCAGTTGATGATAACACAGAATTTGCTCACAAGTATGATAAATTAGTGTGTTTTCAGTTCTGTTTAACGGTTTATTCGTATGCATGGGATTTTTGTTAAGATTTTAAAAACTGTTGTCTGTATTTTCAAGAAAATTTTAAATCCACCAAAACATCTCCAGTCAAAAGTATAATAGGCATGTACAGTGTAAGAGATCACAAACATTGTATCCCGTAGAAGTGACAGGATAGCTGAGGAGAAGGATGTATGATCACAGTCGGCAACAATCACTGGCCTCTCTCCATCTTCCTCTTTCATACCGCCAAACTCTGTGTCAGCACAACCCAGAAGATATTGCAACAGACTTTTCCCCTCAGGTGCAACATTGTCATAGTTCATTAATCTTCTCAAACTTCTCCTGCTGCCATCAGCCCCCGTACGTACTACTAATCCACTTATTAATGTGGCAAATGAACCTGCACAAGAAGGACGACTCCCCCAAGGCTCCATAATTACAATGGTCTGTACAAACTCCTGTTTGCATAGAATGTCCATTCATTAAATGTACTGACAAGACAAACTCCAGGAATACGCCGCAAAAGATTCCTCCTCACAGTTCTTTCTGTCATCCCGCACTTTAAACTGAATACTACATCTACGGTGTATTTAAAGTCCTGCTCATTTTTTGTGGCTGATACTGTGATACAAAACTATTTTTACTTTAATAGTCACAACAATCGGGAAAACGATATGCAAGCCGGATGCAGACCGCTCTCATTCTTGGTAGACAAAAAGTGAAACAAAAGTCTCCAGACTCATTTTGATTAGGTTGACCTAATATTGATTGTTGTCACTTGTTCTTTATGTGCTGAAACTATAGCGAAGCTGCCAAATAGGGAGCTGTTATACTGAGTCCCCAGAGCTAAGGCATGATTGGTGCTGCAGAGGAGTACATCAGAGCAGTGTGTGATAACTGAACTGTACTGTAGGTCCACACTTCCTTTGAGTGCTTGCATCTTTTACGCTTTTCTACCATGCAAGAAAAATACTAATAACCCACAGCAATTAAGCCTTTTTACACATGAGGTGTTGATGCACAACATGGTTACACAACTGCGAGCCCTATATAAGACCCATAATTGTGCATCCTAACATAATATAGATTCATATTACCATAACAAAGCAAAGAGAAAAAGGACGCATCTTGTGCATTCGCAAGAATGTACAAATGAATCTAGATATGCTTGCTAACTCAACAGACAATAAACAGCTTTATTTTCAAATTCACCATGGGACTGATTTATGACTTAATATATGGATTGTTAACTGATTAGGCATGGTGTTTCATACACCATCTCACTGACTACTTTTAAAGCCTGCACCCTCGGTGAAACCCCGTTAATGCGTCCATAATATGAGCCCTGGGATCTGATGTACAGTACATGGTTAATGCGTAGCCACTGGGCACATGTTACGTTAGCGAGTCACATCTATGTCTCCCCTGAAGAATACTGAAAGGAAGAGAGTCTACTGATGGTGAAACGGCGATGATTATGCTTGGTTTCTTAGATGCTTGTGTTGCCTTGTGAAACTAGGACAGTGTTTTCATGCTTTTTTCCTCAGTGTTGTTTACACTAATGTAGGTCCCTGGAGGGTAAATAATAAGTGAAAAAAGAAGGGAAAGGCAAGGATTGCTCCTATTGCTATCAGCAAAGTTTGCGGTCTCTATAATGCTGATTCCACTAGGCATTCGTCTGTGATGACGGTGCTGTAGATGTCTGCTATTTCTATTCCCTATGTTCTGTATTCTATAAGAGGAAGATGCCACTGCAACCTTCATCTCCACCTTTTTTCTCCGCCTGCTTGTTAATCAATTTTCTTTCAGTTTCCTTTTTTATTGATTGGTGCTGATGCTGCATAGAAGTGACTCTTGAGAACACCTGAACAAAATGGCTTTTCAATTCTTAGAGAGAAGGTCAATTTTAAAAGCTATTCCCCTAAGATTTGCACGTGTCTTTCTCTTAAACGTCCTCCTTCACCCAACAGCTTATTTCATGTGAACATCAAACAAGAATGGGTGATTTATTACTCATAAGGTGACGATGTAAAGGCTAAAATTAAATGTTCTATCATTTGTCTCGGTGATGCTTCATATCACAATCCAGCACCTTAATGAACATACTGTCAATACAGAACATCAAACCACATTTTACAAGTAAAAATAACTGGTAATACGTTTGAATGATATTGAATTATTATCTATGTATATATAAGAAATCTTTTAATAATGTAGTGCTTATTTTCCAAAGCACCCTTTCTCTGCAGGGATGTGATAATCTGATATTACTTTCTAGACATAATGTCTGTTTAAAGATTCCCTCAAAGGCAATCAGTATTTTTTGGCTTTTATTCTTTCTTAAATAATAGCTAATCTCCTCTCTGTTTTTATTCATTAACCAGGCAGAAGTCAAAGAGAAATATGACATACTGGATGAGAGACTGTTTATCAATGCTCATGTGATGGAGATGGAATGCGCATGTCAATATAAATGGTTGAACTGTGTAAAAAAGATCAAAATATGGATGTAACAGTGGCATTGATAACATACCCTTTATCCAGGACAACATGTCAGTGCAGTCAGTGCAGCGTAACCATTTTACCACAATCAATAACTGCCATTTAACCTCACATCTGAAGTCTTGATCAGAACCAGCAAGATATGCTTTAACACTCTTCATTACTAATCTCCAAAGATAGATATTAGCTAATAGTGGAAAAAGTAGAAAATTACTTTTTCTTCTAATCATAAGAAACTGAGATAAGAAAGTGTACCCTTGTGTGCAGTCAAATATATTAGTGCATATTTATTTGAGTAAATCAAAGATATTGCTAATGGGGAGAGCATCTAACTTCCCCTGGAGCTTTTATGGTAGTGCACTTTCTTTAGATCTAAATATGTTTTAATTAATAAATAAATACTGATTTGATTATGAACATGTGAATTTTATGACATAATTTTAAGTTTGTAGGACATGTTTCATTTTCCAGTTTGGAAGAATGGGCGACAGTATAGAATTGAGATGATTAGGCAAGATTCAACTAGACCGCATTGGGTCAATAAAGGCTGAAAAGAAAAAGTAGTACAACTGAGGCACAACTTGAGGTCAGTTTCTCAGCTTATATAAGGTTTACCTTTATGCTATACACAAGCACATACAAAAATATTATCAATCAAATTGTACAGAACATTGCAGCGGAACATGTGTGAGCGAAAGTATCTGCAACAGTGCATTATCTATATAATAAATGGCGCTACATAAAACACACTGGCTCTGTTTGTGTACTTCTTTGAATCATTTGTCACAATTATTGATTCCAATAAATCTTGTGTGGAATTGTGGGGTGACTGAGAGAATCAATGAAGTTGTGCTTACAGTATGGTGTCATATCTCATGTGTCCTCCTCTACAGTTGTAACCCCCCCCCTCCCCCCTCCACCCCCACCATCACCCATTTCATCGCCTCGTCTCGTCTTCCTCTCTCCACACACCGCCACCAACCACACACAAACACACACACACACACACACACACACCAAGGGCACCTGGCAAATGACGGCAAACTGAATGCCTCTTTTGACTGCTACCTCTCACACAGAAACACATTAAATGCAACCCCAGATGCAGTGACCCGGAGGTATGCATCGATAGGAGTCGCACAGTGTCACCCCTGTAATTCCACTCTCTCTTCCGGATAGATCTTATCACTCACATCTCTAACTGCCATTATCAATCTTCCCGGTGCAGCCTCTGCATCATTAGGCGAGAGTATTTCACTAAGAACACCAACATAGGTTTCACTCCTTTCTTCTCCTCCCTTGCATTTATAAGTCCACTGCAGGTTGGCATAGTGCCAGGCTGTGCCATGCAGCGCAACACTGCCACCTAAAGGTTCAGTACCACCACCTGTCAAGCCTGACCCATTGACAACACTCTCACTTTGCCTCCTTTCCTCCCTCTGCGTGCTCTCTCTTCCCTACTCTTTGCTGCTCTCTGTATTTGTCCACGTGTGTTCCATTAGATTAGAACTGTGTTTTGTGTAGTGGTGCTTTATTAGCAGAAAAATTAATAAGGCTTTGATAAAAAGCAGCATGGATTACGTTGAAATTTGAGGCTCATTATTGGCTAATCCTTTTTGAATTGGATGTGTATCAAGTTCCAGACAAGCTTCACTCAATTCGCTAGTGTGCTTTGAGAGGAGGCGTTTAATTCAAGCTTAGATGATGTGGCAAAGCCTACAGTGACATTCACAATACCACCGCAGCAGGCTAATTATTGACTGTTGTTATTGCTGCAGGTGTTGAAAAGGTTACAAAGTCTTTTGTGATATTACAGTACACACCAAAACAAAGAAACAAACAAAAAACATGAATACACTCAGTTTTATGACGAGAGAGGTGAAAAGTCAGCTAAGTTTTTGGAGAATGTGTGCAGCATTTATCTAGGATGAAAACAGTAATTTGAGTAGATAGGCAAGAAAAAAATGTTTCTTTCACAAAGAACATTGAGTCACAATTAATGTTATGTTGGTACATTTTACCAGTGATCTAACCTGGGTGCCGAATAGACAAAATAAGGCAAGGCAATCACTCACCCACTTGCATTTTGTTAAATAAGACTTTAAATATATTTTAATGACAAAACATCAGTCTATAATTTTTCCCCCAAAATTATGCATGTGATTGTTGAGTCCATAATTAACTCCATTAATTAGCAGGTGTTCAAGTTACTTTTTTCTCTTTTTTTTCATTTTTAAGTTTGAGAAACAGTGGAACTTGCTGAAGCAGTATGTCTCCTGCACTCTTTTCTGCTGCTTCACAGTAACTTAGAGCAAGTCTCTAATCTAGACTGGCACTTTAGCACTGTGGAACAGGGCAGTTATAGGCAGTACTTATAGACCAGTAAAAGTGCTCTTTTACCTGCTGTCTGGTGTGCATGGGCCCCTTCGTCTTGAACCCTCCTTGGGAGCTGCACTCTGAGGCACTGAAGTGGTCGGAGCTCGTGGAGGACCTCTTGGAAAGGGTGTCACAGCCCCCAACAAATGTGTTATCCAATGGGAGCTCCTGAATCACGTGATGCTTCTTCACTGAGACCGGCGTGTCAGCCTTGAGGTGGAAGGCCGACTGCGGCGAGGCGGATTTGTAGTGCCGGGCCAGGTCTGGGCTGCTAGGTTTGAATGTTGTGGTAGGTGTGGCATTCCAATCAAAGCGTCCAATCCCTTGCTCCTCCAGCTCGGTGGGCAGGCTGATGGTTCCGTTGATCGGCTCGTGGGCAGGATCGTCAGGTTTGTTCCCCTCGATGGTGACAAAGTTGAGCAGAGAGCTTTTTGGGGATTTCCTTTTCTTGCGCTTTTTCTTCTTATTCTGCTTGTTCTCTGTGTTAGGTGACATCCACTCAGCCCCCTGTTTTTTCCTCTGTGCAGCTTTGAACCTGGAAGCGTGGCGGCAGCGCAGCAGCACAGTGACAAAGATGACAATAATCACCACTAAGGCGCCAGTAACAAAGGCTATCATTATGGTTAAATAGTCACCACTTTGATAAGTTTCACTGCTTTCACCAATGTTTTGGTCTATTGGGGTCTCCATGGTGCGTCGGATGAGATCATAGATGAGTGTTGAGTTGCCGACAGTGTCATTGACGTACAGAAATACCAGAACCAAAGTATGGAGGGACTTGGGATATCCCAGGTCACTGATGTTGACCACTAATCTGTGTAAGCCTATGTCAGTAACTGCTGGCTTCTCCTCCAGGGTAATATTCCCCGTGACAGGGTCGATCCTGAACAGACCCTTGTTGTTGCCGCTCACGATGGTGTATTTGAGTTCTGCATTCATTCCTGTATCACCATCTACAGCAAATACTTCTGCTACCACAGATCCTGGGATAGAGGAGAGAGGGACAAGCTTGACAGACATGTTGGATTGAGGGTAGATGACAATGGGGGTGTTGTCGTTCACATCAATGACATTGATGGTCACCTTGGCAGCTGAGGAGCAAGGGGGCCTGCCACTGTCTACAGCCCTGACATCAAATGTGTAGGAGCTCTGTTGCTCCCTATCAAATGACACATTAGATTTTATCACCCCAGAGTAAGGATCCAGTATAAAGTTCTCATTGTCATTCAGTATGGAAAGAGAAACAGCAGCATTTTCTCCAGCATCCGAATCTGTCACAGTTATCACCCCGACAGTGCTGTATTTAGGGAGATTCTCAGACACAAAGAACTGAAAGTGATTGTGTGTGAACTTTGGGTTGTTGTCATTTTCATCCAGTACAGTTACAATGACAGCTGCCTGTGTTTGCAGAGGTGGAGTCCCGTTATCTCTTGCCGTTACAGTAAAGAGGAACCTATCCTGATCCTCTCGGTCAAACACTCTGGATGCAGTCAGAACCCCTGTCTTGCGGTCAAGATCAAAGAATGACGCATTTGGCCCCAGCTGATAAACTATCTCTGCATTTTTCCCACTGTCCTCATCTGTGGCACTAAGAGTAGTGAGGAACAGGTCGCGTTTGTTGTTTTCCATGACAGCCAGCTCAATAACCGGCTGAGTAAAAATAGGGGGGTTGTCATTCTCATCCTCCAGCCTCACTCTTACCAAGGCAGTCTGATTCAAGCTTGGTTTTCCAGAATCAGAAGCTACAATTTTAAAGTTATATTCCTTGGTCCCTTCATAGTCAAGCAGTGCAGATGTCTCTAACAAATATTGGTTGTCGTACACAGCTTTGAGATGGAAGGGCACATCCTTCTCTATGAAACAAATGACCTTGCCGTTGATGTCAGTGTCTTTGTCTGACACTGTGATGAGAGCGATCTTGGTATTGATGGGATCCTTCTCTGAGAGGAAAACAGTGCCATTAATGGGACTGATAATGTATCTCAGGTCTATATTAGGTGGATTGTCATTAACATCAGTCACATTTATTGTAATAGTAGCTCTGGCAGGACTCGAGCTGCCATCACTAGCTAAAACAGAGAGCTTATGTATAGCAGTCTCCTCCCTGTCCAGAGGCCTCTGCACTGTGATTAGGCCAGATGTTGTATTCAGTGCAAACAGTCTTTTTGTAGCAGGCGACACCTGAGTCCCAAATACATATCGAATCTCTGCATTTGCCCCTATGTCTGCATCTGTGGCTTGAAGCTGCACGACAGATGTGCCGATAGCAGAATTCTCTGGTATATGCACCTCTACCTGACTCTCCTTAAACACTGGTCTGTTATCATTGACGTCTGTTACAGTAACTTGGAGAATGGCAGTGCTGGATTTCTGTGGACTGCCACCATCCTCCACTTTGATCTTCATTACATATGTATCCTTCTGCTCTCTGTCCAGATTCTGCTGCACAATGAGCTGGGGCCATTTTTCCCCCTCAGGCGTTTCCACTATGTCTAAGCCGAAGGCACTTTGCCCATTGATCAGCTCGTATTTGTGGACACTGTTGGGGCCAGTGTCTGGGTCAGTGGCAGAAGGAATAGCAAAGCGGCTGTTAATGAGCGTGTTCTCTGGGATGGAGATGTTGATCACAGGGGATGGGAACATGGGGGCATTATCATTTGTGTCTTTGACAATTATTTTGATCTTAATCAGCCTGAAATAATCATTAGGCAGAATGACCACTTCAATTTCAAAGGAGCACTCGCTGTCCTCAAACGAGGGACCGGGGCACAACTTCTCCCTGTCGATTCGGTTTGATGTTGTGAATATCTCTCCAGTGCTGCTCAGAACACGGACCAGTGGGTTATCTCCTGCCTTGGAGACAAGCCGGTACACAAGATTAGCACTTGCTCCAGTGGCAGCATTTGTATGGGAAATGTTTAGGTCCTTTGGTATGTTTCCAATGAGGACATTTTCTTGCAACTCCTCTCTGATGGGATAGATCAGTTCTTGGGCAATTGAAGGATCTAGCCATATGCAGGCGAGTAGGGTGCCCAACAGGTAATAATCTTTTAGATCCATGACGGTGTAAATGTGTTCCCAGGCTTCACAACTCAAAGGTTTCTCTATATTCGACGGTGTTACAAGCAGTGACTCCTTTCATGTGATGGCAGGAATCTTCCAAGGACAAACCTATGAATACATGACAGAGTTTCTCTTCAGTTAAATAACTTGGCCATGCACAGTAATTCAATTAAAATAAATCTAATTAACAAACAACCCCCTCCTGACAGTCAGCTGTGTTGTCCACTTTAATTTTTTCACATGATTTAGCCTTACTATTAAATATGCCCAAATTTCTTAAGCAACAATTCACAGAAAAAAAATCATCACTAAAACACTGCAGCATGTCTGTTTCTTCCTTTCTAAATCTTCCACATTTTATGGTCACTAAGAATTTTCAGCGCCTCAAACCCCCTTGGCCACAAAACTTCACAACACATTACACAGCCTTATTAATTTTACACTTAAATTGCCAAAATTAAAGAGCTTTAGCCGTGTGTGGGCTCCTAAGCGAATGAATACGCATGAATGAAGCCTACAAAAATGAGATCAGTCAGATTTTGGATTCTTAGTGGGCAACTGAGACCTATTCTTATCGTACATACCCAAATCCGTTAAAGCGCAGGAGAAAAACCGGAGTGTGTCAGCTCATAGTCTTCTCATCCAGTGTGCCTGCGAGCTTATTCGGGTAAAGATATCCTTCTCAGTCCGCGCCGTTAGATTTGGCTTTAGGTCCAGGAAAAGAAGAAAAAAAAAATCGCCCCGCAGGAGTAATCAGACTCAAGAACAGGTTTGGGGAAAAAACAGCTGGTCGCACAAACTGGGGTAAATTAGAGGCTGCATATGTCGCAGTTCCTTTTCCCCCATTTAACTTCAGGAATGGACAGGATCTAATTGTGCGACCTGCGGTGATTGCGGTGATCAGCGTCGCTCTCCAGCAGACACAGCCAGGTGGTCAGTGGTTTGTGGTGTCTTCCATTAAAACGATTCCCAAAATCAATGCTCATCTCCCGTGCATGTCCCGAGGTTTTTTGGGGTTTTTTTTTCTCCCTCGGCTACCTGTTAAGGTGAAAGCGCCGACGAGGTGAACGTAAAAAGAGACACTCGTGTCCCGTCATGTTTCAAGTTCACGGAGCTCCATCAATAATCAGGCGATGTAGACACAAGGTTAAAAAAGATCATGAAGGCATTAATGCAAAAAAGAAAAAAAATAAGAGAGGTGTGAAATCTCAGAGTCGATACCACTTGGAGATGCCAAACTAAATATAAATGCTGTTCAGTGTGACACCAATGCGCAGCGTGTATGTGCCGTTTATCCTTGCACTCTCACTCCCAGAGCAGAATATCTTGCACTAACTCTCTGTAAGCCCATAGGAGGGGTGGTGAAGTACACCACACCGACGCCCCTCACCCCGCCGACCACCGTCATTGGTCACCGCCCCTCTCTTTCAGTGGCGTCGACAAGCGGAGCAGCAACAGGATTGGCCCGAAGTCACGTCACTTAACGCAGACCGGAGGGTCGTCCGCGGTGAGATGCTCAGTGAAGATGCTGCAGGCTGCAGAGACGTTTAACTGAAACCCCGAGGCTGGAGGGGATGATGATGACGATGATGATGATGATGAAGCTGCTTGGCCTACTGCTGCTGATGATAATGTTAAAAAAGAGCGGCCGTCCTCAAGCTTTTACATTGTTGATGGTTATACAAAGGCAGATAGCAGTCATTGGCTCTAAAGGGACGCATCAAACACATAAGCCAACCTGTTAGGCTGTTGTCAGGTAGGCTACACTAATTGGGGTGGACATAAAAAGCCACAAGACTGAAGCACAGTGAAAAAAGAAGCGCTGCAACGATTTTCCATGGATGGGACTTGCCAATGATAAACACAGACATGCACAATAAAAGCCTTGTGTGAGAGTCACTAATAATTGCACTCTAGACAGAGAAGCCGTTGTCTAAGCATGTTTGCACAGGGTGCATACTCACGCTCTGTCCGCCACACTTGGCACCCTGCAGCCAGTCATCAGCATTTGTCCGTAAGAAATAACCTTGACACTTATCCCAGTCATCAAAGCCATTCAGCAGCATGTGGTGCGAGCTCTTTGCGTAATGGGTGAATTGCATTTCTTTTTATGTTTACTGCCTCGTGCTGGAGCTGTGATGATCTGAGGGGGCTATGATGTGACTTTGGAATTGCCCATAACTGCAGATGATCTTACTTGACAGGTTTCAAAGCAGTGAGAGAAGGCTAAAACTGCGAAACTGAGTCGAGTAACTACAAAATGACATGTCAGAAGTGACACAAGGTAACCAGAGAACAGCAGATTGAATAAAATGGAAGTCAGAGTCAGCCATACAGATCCTGCCATTATTTAATTCCTACTGCCATCCAGTCATTACTTAATTTCAATGCAGTAGATAACCCTCAATTTCATCCAGGGATCTCTGGCTGTGGTGCTGCTGATGTAAAAGGCAAGCTGTTGAGCTCAAAGGCTGAGTAGACTGTCATGGTGAACACTGCCATCTTGAGGTGGACCTTCACAAATGCCTGAACTGTGCTGTGAGCTCCAGGGGCTTCAGAAAACATAACCAACTACACCTTTCTTAATCAAGACTCTTTGACAGCTATGAGAAGTGACTACAGAATGAATGACACAATGAGTGACTCAGTAAGAGGCAAAGTGCGAATGAAGAGACAGTAAAAGTGAGAATAAACCCTGGTGTTGGCAAGTGGTGATGGAGGTGATGGAAAGGACATGGGACCCGTACCACTGAGGTGAGAACTAGGCTGCAAATGTCTCCTGAGAGTCTGGCTTATTGCCTGGTCAGCAGTCCATTAGCGCAACCAACCTGGTGGCCTGACCTTTGTGCCGCTGGATCTAGCCGTCAGTGTCCTTTGCCTGGAAGAGAGCAGCTAAAGGAGTGATCTGTCACTTCAGTTTAAAGTCTGACACCCTGATGTGGAGGAAAAACTGACAACATAACTGTACAGTGGTGAAACACTCTCTTGCTCAGCTGGCCAGCTGGAATCATTAGGAACTCATCACTTTCTTTTAGTTGCTCACTGGGAGTGTGTGTGTGTGTGTGTGTGTGTCCAATTTTTTGCTGCAAAACAAAATCAACAAAAGCGTGTGAGTATAGAGATGACAGTGCCATTTTTGGGAGAATTTTGAAAACAGAAACAGCATTCTGAAAGCATCTTGTGAAGCAAACGTGTAGACACTGTATTGATCACCAGCAAGCCAGATATTCAGATATATTATGATCATTTTGTACCACGGGTCAATCAAATCCTATTTATTGCACCTTAAAGTCGATGAAATGTTCACTTGAACTTTAGTTTCTACTGTGATTATTTCTCACTTGACCTTAACTCAGACTCCAGGGAGTGGCTAAAATCAGCTAAAGCAGCGACTGCCCAGCCTCCAACTCCAAATTTACTCCTGTCTCTCAGGTTTGTTATCTCCTTATTGAGTCTGTTTTGAACTGGCTGCTGCTAATGTTCCTGCCAGTCAAGTTACTGAGCGATGAATAATGTAGTATGCTAATTTCTAGGTCTTATGGTGTACCTCCTACAATCTCACATCGAAGAGAGAGCCTAAGGGAAGGGTCCAACCTAAGGCTTTATGATTCCCCATATACCATGTGCAGCCAATCACACTATTCACCTTGGTTTGATTCTCACACTGACTTATTGACTTGTTCATGCTGTTGAATTGGCTTCATGAATAATACAAGGAACAAATATGTTTATTTTTCGTATCTATTAAAGTACAAGGTCAAACAGGTAATTTATGTATTTTCTAACTTAAACAAGGTCTTAGGAGCTGGTGCTTGAAAATTTAAACAGTTGGTGTCACAACTTTAGTGGTGATACTCAGCCAAGATGCAATTCCCCTGAAGCTGAAGCCAACGTGGAAGCAACTCAAGGTGCAGTGTCAATATTCCCTTAATAAAACAGATATCAAAAGCTGTAACTTTAATTAGAAAGTTTTCACTTCAAATCAAATCAAAAGAAATAGCTTGCTTAATCTGTGTTAATCAGTTGGATTTGAGGTAACAGATTTGCAAGAGATTATTGTTTTGATAACAAAAATCTCAGAGATAAAATTGTGCTCATGAGTATATTCTCACTGAGAGAGGCGGAGCTAGACTCTCAGCACAGAGGGGACAGATCATTCTCAAGGGGTCCTTCTGATAAAGTCATTTTAAAATCCACTACCGTAAAATAGCTGATATATCCTATCCTTTCCATAAACACAAATTGTCACTTATTGAGCCAAGCAAGCCTATGTCTAAGAAAACATACAGTGAAGCCACTTTGCGAGACAAGCTTGTTCTGAAGAGCAAAAAAAGAAAACAGGTTGCCAGCCGCATCCAAATGTTTCAGCACCAAGGACAGCATGCAGCACTCTGTGTGCATCGATTGACGGAACACTTCAGCACCAACGCTGACAGACAGCGACAGGCCAGGTGCACTGTCTCAGTACCATGTCTTTCTTACACAGGAATAACATAAACATTAAATAGACACAGCTGTCTACAACACTACAAGGCCTATTCAAATACAAAGTAGACAGTCTACAACACCACGGGCAAGGACACAGACATGTGCTGAGATGCATATAGCATGGAGTTAAACAACAAATTAACATTCTAACTGATTTCTTCATTACCAAAATTTAAGTTAATAAAGACTAATTATGGATGTTTCACTCATCAGTTGTTGTCCCTGCTCAGCCTGCTGTAGTTTAGTGTGTGTCTGTGTATTCTACCATCTTCCATAGAACAAAAAAATCTGAACAGGTTAACGAACTTTATACATATCACAGTCTCTTTTTAAAACTTCATCCTCCCCTCCTTCATGGTGGGAAACCTGCCAACCACTTTGTCTTTGTCACTGTTTATGTCCTGCTCAACACACAGCAAAGTGAGGTTGGATAATCCTTGCACAAACACAAATAGTTCTTAATGAGCCTCAGATGGTTGAAACTTCGTCTGGTGAGTTTCATTAACCACAAACATAAAAAGACACAAATATCTCATTTTTTGTATAAAGTTTTCAACAAAGTTAGGCGTAAACTTTGAATCGCTGCTTCTGCAGTCTTCACTCCCCACGGGGTCAACGAGCAGAAATACGGGCAGTGCTGCTCTGCCATTGCAACCCACGTTGTGGTCAGAGGTGGGATTACGTCCATGGTGATAAGAACTACCATAGAGAATGAATAGAAGAAGTTAAGAGAGAGTTAAGCTCTACTATTCCTGCTGCGCTGCCTAGTTGGGTCGCGCACTACGTTCCCAGCAGGGCCCCTACTGAGCGTGGGCCCTGGGGTGGCCACCCCCTCTACCACCGCGGTCGCTCCACTTATGCTCACTGACAATATTGTATAAGGGGTACAACTATAATGGAGTCCTTTAGAATAACAATTTTTGGTCAGAAGACAGAATTTAAAATGTATGTTCTAACATAATTGAGGTAATCCTCTGCAATAACCCTCACTTGTGCACATTTTCTGTGTGGATGCCATTTGAATGGCAGTTCTGCCTCTTTCCACAGTGTATGCATGTTCAAAATAATGCAGTAGTAAAAGTGATGCAGCCAACAGAACTCAAATTGTCAGATCATTTGTAGTATCTAAAAAAAATTAAATTACAACGCATATTTATTTTACTCTTCTCACCTCAGTTCCTGTAATCAGCTGATTCACAGATAAAAATATCAGAGGGGATATTATCACATGAGCTGTGATACTGTATAACCTACAGTATCAGCCAAGCAAGTGTTAGCACTTACAGTCTGACTTGTGCATTGATCATCAAAGTTTTTGAGTTTTTTTCACTCATGACCAAAACTCTCAACAACAGAGACCATTGTTTATGTTAATAGCATCTTGAGTTAGATATGTAAAATGTTAAAAGACAGACTATTTTTCTCCCCTTTTATACCTATAATTTTTTGGCAATGTGTAAATAGAAAGCAATTTTAATCCCACCGGGTGCATCAGTTTCATTTGTTCCTTGTCAATACAACCAAAGAGCCACTGCAAGTGCCAATGAAAATTTAGGCCTTTTCCCTTAAAACCCATTTGCCAGTGCGACTTCTCACAAGAGTGGTAATGACCCAGTGGATAATTGGCATCACACATGCTGTGGACCCTGAATACTAATCAGAGCCTCTAATCAGGCATCTCCAACCTCAAAGTTTAGATACATGAGAAAATTTGGAAAGGAAATGTTTTTCATTTTCTTTGAAAAGGACTTCATTGAAATCGAAACTTTGAATTCCCTCGAGGAACTGGTGTTATATCACTTAACAAGGTAGTAACAAGGTACTTTGATATTTTCAGGGACAGAACTTTATAGCTATGGGCTTATGAGTTAAAATGTAAATGCTTGCCCAAGGTATTTTTTGATTCACCATATGGAAACCAAATAGACAACCTGAGGTAGCTGCTGAGCTTTCCCAATAATTGTAAAACTATTTTAAAAACATTTTTCATGCACCCACTACATCCTTCACAGCCTGATGGTTGGCATTTGAGATGTATAATGCCATTCATAATAATACATTGAGCATTGATTGACACGGTGTTTGATCAAAAAAGATATCCTGGGTGGATTAGAGTTTCAAGATGCCAAAAGTGCAAGATATTCCTTATAAGATATTATTCTTCTGTCTTCATACCTTCCCTCTCACTGTAATTTGCTCTCTCCCATTGCTTTCTGTCTCCACTCATTTTTCTTTTCTTCTCCCTGGCACATTTGAATCACATATCACTTTCCAGACTGTGCACCGAAAAAGGTCAAACATTCCCCCCCCCCTACCTCCATTCTCTTACAGATGTGAAAGCCAGAAGCCTGCCTGTAGTGGCTGAAATAGATCCTGGTCAAAGACTACTGCAAACCAGGAAAGGAAAGTTGAGCAAGATCCTGCTCTGCTCGGCGTACAAGCTGATTTGACCTTGTGCAGTATGAATGAAGCGATACCAAGTTATAAGATACTTGATATGCACTCCAACACCAACACTTTTGCTGATCTTGTCAAACCGAGTTGTACAAGTTTGACAGTGAACGCATGTACTTAAAGTTCATCTTTATTAACCATTCAACAGAAACATAAAAATACATGCACACGTCTGCATGTCTCCGGTTCTTCTGATCGATTTAATAAGTGTTATATTTTGCAGTATCTCCCTGCTCGTTGCTTTTTCTGTCTCTGTTCTAAATTTATGTGGAGTAACTGGTTGACATATAGAAATACAAGATCTCACTTTAGATAGCTTTGAAGAGTCTGTTTACTACTGACCGTAAAGGACTATTTTTAATAACTGACTAGCAATTAGATACTGTTTTCTTTCCAGTCTTTTTTCAGACTGTGAAAGTCAAGTCTCCAGTCAAGTGAGTGGCATGTATAACAAATCTATTTAGCACTAGATCTGAAACTACAGAACGGTCCAGTAGTGAAAATATCTTTTAAAACAACGTGATGCACGTTGAACTCATTTAATTCTCATTAGTTGTAATTATGACTCCGACAGTAAAGACAGCCCCTGACAAGAGGGAAGATGGCAAGAAAATGCTTGCACATATACTGAGACACCAATGTGTCATCCTAAAGGTCAAACTACTACATGGCCGTTTTTGTCATGCACTAGCCAAGCAGCTTCACATTTACTAAAAGGATGTGGCTAATTAGTCATTTGCACAGTTACAGGGCTACTTATTTTATTTATATACTATGCTGCATAAAAATGTAACATATATTCAGATACAAAGCAGATAAGTCGGCGAGTCTTCCTTTTCATAATTCTGTAATCATATACTGTTTCACAAAAAAGGATTAAATCAATGGAAATGGGGTTCGCTGCACAAATTTAGGAATGTCAAAGAAATCCTGCAGAAAAATTGCCCAAATACTACTTAGATATTATTCACATATAGCCAGGCTTCCACTACAATTCTTCTTACCATTCACTGAGCCAAAATTTGAGAAATATCTAAGTGTTTTATGCTTGATTTAAAGGATAGGTTCACAATTTTTCAAGTCTGTCTTAAAACAATAGTCAGGCGCCTATACATTGATGAATGAACATTGAAACAGGTTTTGCTCGATGTCACCATTCCTCCTGTTCATACTGACCATTAAAAGATCTCCAAATGCACTTTGAAAGTAAGTGATGGTGGACAAAATCCACAGTCCTCTTTTTGAGCAAAAATATATTTAAATGTGTTTATCTGAAGATAATATGAGGTTTCAGGAGTCTCAGTCAGATAAAGTGGATATCTTTCACAGTTACTGTCATTTTATTAAAAAAAAAAAAAATCCCTTTTTGTGTGTGGAAATTGTTTTCTTGCTCAGCTGCATTGGAAGTATTGTGACAAAAAAAGGAATTTGACACTAAAAAGACTGTAACTTTGAAAGATATTGACTTTGTTTGATTAATTTGGATGGTGTATTAGCTTCAAATCATTTTGAAGTTTAAGTACATTTTTGTATGTAGGGAAGGCTGTGAATGTTGCTCCCCATCACTTACATTGAAAGTGCATTACTAAGGGATCGTCTAATGGTTAGTATGAACAGGAAGAATGATTACAGCAAGAAAAAACATTTGTCAATGTTCATTTGGGTACTTGACTATTGTATTAGGGCAAACTTGAAAAATTGTGAACCCATCCTTTAATGGTTTGCTACATACAGTAAGTAAGTAATTGCATTAAAACATGTACATATTTGACAGACACTCAACAGCTAAGGCATAATGTCCTTACCATATTTAAAGATTTAAAGTATGTTTATTCAGGCTAAATGTATCAAACATATTTGTGCACTGGAAACATCAAAACAGAGGATACGCTATCACCAAAGATAAATTGTGTTAATAAACCTGTTATGAGGAAAAATACTTAGACCACTGTCAACATCAAATCGACTGAGCCTCTTGTGCAGTTTCAGTAACTCCAAAATTACAGAATGAAGTGAGTCTTCGAAATGTCTTTAACAAGATCCAACAAAGATATGGAGAGAAAGAAATGGCGAATTACACTGTTACACTGTCAAAATACTAAGATCAACTTGTAGGGGTGCAGTTATTGTCGCAGCTACAATTTTATGTAAAATACTTACCACTTATCAGTTTTAATCAGTGGTCTACAACAGAGAATGACTCATTCCCACAGAACGAGTTTCCATAAATACATCATATTAATTTAAAAAGTTAATTCTGATGTTGGGTATAGACACTAGCGGGAAGACAAAGAAATAAATTAAATTAATTGATAATGTGTGTCTTACAATTAAGTGAATGAGGCTTCTCAATAGTGACCCTGAACCTGAGTCTCATCAAGTTCATAAGCAAGGTTCCCAGCAACAGCCGAAAGACGATTGGTGACGCAGTCTTTGTCGGTTACACCCCAAACTATGGAATACACTGCCCATAGATATCAGGGAAGCCAGCTCACTAAACACTTTGAAAAGAGAGCTTGAAATCTATCTCTTTACCCAAGCATTTAAATTGCTTTGCACTTGCTCTCTGCTGCACTTTTAAAATGTTATATTTTAATTTATTTTCTACATTCTATGCTTTAACTTGTTATCATATTTTATTCCTTGATTATTATGCATTCTATTCATTTTAGTTTCACTTCATCAAGTTGGTTTTATTTTTAATTTTATTTTCCATCTTTATGCTTTTTTTTCACGTGTTTATGTTCGTTTATGTCCTTGTCATGTAATTTTTGTTGTAAAGCACTTTTAGCTGCATTTTTTGTATGAAAGGTGCTATGCAAATAAAGTTATTATTATTATTATTATTATTATTATTATTATTATTATTATTATTATTATTATTATTATTATTATTATTATTATTATTATTATTATTATTATGCCATATTCACATCACATGAAAGCTATTAAACAGTTTCTAAATAGTTATCGCCATTCAAGTGGTAATTGCAACGGGCTATTTTGTATTTTTATGAAAGCTCTGATGTATCTGTCTTGGCGTTAAATAATGTGCCTGGAAAGCTTACAAACACATTGCCAATGCCTCATGTCAGCTATCAAGACAACTACTGTATACTATATCAATGTTAATTTGCACACTTTTCTACCTCATTGTGAACAAATCCTTCTATTATACAACCATAGCTGAACAGTAGATACAGTAACTCATTACAAATGGATGCCATTGCCATGAATTATATTCTACTCTATTTGTAAGAGCCACTTTGGCACATAATTGTTTATTGTTTATGTCGGCACCATTTATGTATAGCTTCTGTACAGTTTAAGTATATTCTGAATAACACTACAAGTGTACTTTGCTAAGGTTTTGTAAATATTTGCTATTATTCTGTTTTTAAGTGCTGGAGTGCAGAAACATATATT
Source organism: Thunnus albacares (assembly GCF_914725855.1). Classification (NCBI taxonomy): domain Eukaryota; kingdom Metazoa; phylum Chordata; class Actinopteri; order Scombriformes; family Scombridae; genus Thunnus; species Thunnus albacares. Next base: position 27,594,947 of record NC_058106.1, read on the forward strand.
TTTGTTATTTGTGATAGTTAATAGTGTAGTAAGGCAGTTTTAATGCACACGGGTAATAAACTTAAGCATCTTGGAACATAGTAAAATGGCCACTACACTATTCTTTTACTTATGTAGTATTTATAGTCTTAGATAGAATAGGATTTTGTATTTGGTATTTCAGGGAGATAATTATAGCATAATGTATAACAAACATAATTCAAAATGTGTCCAGAAATTAATTCACCTTGCTGGATAATCAGTTTAAGTTGCAGGAAAATGTTTTTTTCTATGTCTTGCTGTATTCTAACGCATACCAATAATTTACTTGTGTTGAGGAAATGCCAGGGTGACTCTGCACATCATTTTACAGCCAACACAAGCTTTTAGCATTCAAATCACTGCCCAGAGTGATAAGTTATTATCAGATGACAACGTACAATTTATGTTTAGCAAATGAGACACAGAATAGAAACTGTCACTCTCCCCCACGGCTACATTTCCAAAAGCACAGATTCAGCTGAGAAAATAGTGTCATGTGTTGTTGTCATTCTTGTTGTATGGTGTGATGTCTGAGGCAGGGACTGCCAATAATCATGTTTGCATGGTGAATACAGCAAACAATGCCACATGACTGACCACTTCAGAGGCACTTAAAGGATAATTCATGCTATTTTCATATGTTCATATACACAGTCGGTTCTTTGCCCTGAGAGTTGTTTGTGAAATGGGAATGTTTGTCATCTCTAAGGTCTCGTTCAGCCATAATAGCACATGTAATGTTAAGGACCCACAGTATGTGTGAAGCACGCAACGGTTGCCATATCTTACAAAAAACTCATGAGAGACAGACATGTTTTACCTGACAAAGTATATTGTTTGACTGATTTTTATTGACAATCTTTGATGTCCACCCTCATGTCTATTTTATCTAGTAATTTACCTCTTTCATGTACTGTACATTGCACTTATCCTCTGCTGTGCTTGTATCTATCTCCAACAACTGAGATAAAAATAACAACATGTTTGGATTTGAAAGGTAACATGAGTAACATTTTCAGTCTTAGTGACCCCATAACAGGTCTAAGCATAGCTCTTCTCTGTTTCCAGAAAAGAGCACTGAAAATCCCATCCATCCATGCATCCATCCATTTTCTGCCTCTCATCCATGTCCAGGTTGTGGTGGCAAGAGGCTAAACAAGATACCTTTCACTGAAAACCATCTGCTATTTTATCCATAATAGACACTTAAATTTAACTATTACCTCCTGCCTTTAAGGGGCTGCAGCTGGCGTAGACGTCTGGAGGAGGAATCACAGGTGTGGAGGTGGATGCATTTCACTTTCTTCCTCAGGTTTTATTCCACAGCCTGGGACGAGCGCGACTCCTCTGTGGGGATTCACGGTAATGTGTGACTGTAATTGTTTTCTAATGAGTTTCCTCTCCCCCACTAATTGAGGATCACATTGTCTATTAGGATCTATGGTTTACACATTCCAACATCAGCAAAATGTAACTACAACTGTTGACTGATGAAGTGTGTTCTTCCCATAAAACATCCATAAAAAACTCATAAGCAGTGAATTACATGACCTGTTCCTTAAGTTGGATGCAGCAGTCTGCAGCAATGTTTCTCCAGCATGTCTTTCCTTTCTTTTCTTTATGAGATAGGTCTATTTCTAGGCTTGCAAGTGTAAACAATGATGGTAAAAATAAAACAGAATGATATATTCAAATCAGAGAAAAAAACAGCACTGCCTTGCTGTCCAGTACCTCGTTAAATCACATAGTTAACACTTTTGTAGCTCTACAGAACAAGAAAAATCTGAGTGATTAAATTTCTCCTGATTGTTCTCTTATTGTGGCTCTCAAACAGAAGAAATCAAGACAAGTATTACAGAAGTACACCTTGAAAAAGTGAGCATCTTGAAATATGTAATAATGTCAAATTAACTCAAGTTATCTGTAAAACATGAGTTTAGTAGATCTCTTCCTTCTCCATGTTGTTTGTGCTTAAGTACAATTGTAAAGTGTAAATGTGGTCTAACAGACTTCTTGTGCCTGTCTGTACAATAGTTTTTAATAGAGCTCTTAGAGCAAGGCCAGGCCTTAAGCAGGATCCTCTGTGGACAGAATCTATTAACCAGGCAGACAATACTGCATTTTTTGGTGTTTTGTCTGATGCAAAGTTTCAAAATCTCTGGTCTTGTCAGAGTTGTGTTCTTCAGTTTGTTTCTTGCCTGTTTGGTTAGATGATTGGTGCAAGCCTGGATTGTTCTTTATAGTATGTTTTCTACTTCCTACTGTTCATCCTATATTTATGTTTTGTAAACTCTCAACACATTGCTTTTTATTGTTCCATAGATCTGTGCCTTTTAAAAATCTGTCACTGAATGAATTCCCTGTAATTAACAGAATAATTTCTTTAAAGAAACATACCAAATGTACATATTTACACATAGTGTGTGAATTATTTTGAATCATAACAGGTTATATAATACAAGAAACATAAGAGAAATGTATTAATTGATATACAGTAGTTAAAGTGATATGCACCACTTGTGTGTGTGTGTGTGTTTGTGTGTGTGTGTGTGTGTGTGTGTGTGTGTGTGTGTGTGTGTGTGTGTGTGTGTGTGTGTGTGTGTGTGTGTGTGTGTGTGTGTGTGCATGTGTGTGCATGCTTGTTTGTTTCAATTTGTGAAGCTAGACTGGCTATACTTGTTAGTTGTCTCCACTGCAAAGTGTTCTTTCCAACTGCATTTCACATTACAATGAAAATAAAATATATGGAGCGATTGTTGCATGAAAAATGTTGGCTGGGAGGATTCCACTCAAAATTGGAATTAAAATTGGGGAAAAAAATGGACATTTAACATACTGTAGTGCATTAGGATATACTTCATGGCCTGGTTTATATAGCCAAGTTTCCCAGATACACATGATCACTTGTTTCATAGAGTTACTCTAGAGAAGTGTGTGTGGTGAGACTGTCAGCTCACTTTAGAGAGCCGTACCCTGTTGTGTCATAATCAAGAACAGCTATACAATTTTCAAGGCCAGTAAAGATGTACAGTATGCCTGATATACAGGCGTGCCACCACTTTCTGGCAGAGGTAATCAATATGTTCACATTTCTGTTGGCCCAAAGAGATAAAGGGGAGTATTTCTTGCTGAGTACAAATGAGTGTCATATTTGATGTAATAATGCCATAATAGTAACTCAGTAATGAAATCTTGTACAGAAAAATATACACTGTCAATTTAAAGTAATGAGGTGAAGCAGAGATGGAGGACAGAGTTGGTGAATGTGCACTCAGAGAGCCTGCTAGTCCTCCTTCTCCTACTCTTTACATAACAGTATTGGTAATTACTGTGTAATTACAATTGTCCCCTTACCGTAACCACATGGTTATTATTGTAACCATGACCACAAAAGTCCTCTAACCTTAACAAAGTAGTAACATTAACATAAACCATGATGTTTCCCAAATCTTAACACAGTATCAAACCATAATATTTTCCTAAATCTGACCAAATTCTTTTTTGTGCCTAAACCTAAACAAACCGCAATTGGACTGGGTCAACTGGCGAATATGAGAAACAAAACCCAAATAAAAGAAAGGACAGGATACTGTCTATTAAGAAATTCTCATGATAAATAACACCATTGTAGCTTATTATGTTATTTTATGATATATATATATATATTTTTGAGTGCACAGGTCAAGGGTTGATTCAACTACATTTGAGGCCGTTTTGAGGCCATTTTCTGTATTGGTTCATATCAGTAATGAACTTCCAGAGGTTGCTTAGCTACTCAGGTCATTAATGCCTCCTAGAAGCATTTCCATCCAGATTTTATGTGTCTTTGGGTTATCCAATCACAACATAATCACCTAGGACATGTTAATGATAGTTACTATACAGCATTAAGGAGTCAGAGAGATAACCCTGTTGCCAACAATATTGAGAAGGCAAACATCCCCCTCTCATCTCCCTGCACAACAGGTTTAAGACTGCAGTGTCAGATTTGGGTTTCTGGTAATCAGATAAAGTAAGAAATTCTATGTGTGGTTGTAAGAATAATTTTTGCACATTGTGTTGGTTTTAACAACAGGACAAAAAAACACATACCTGATATTATCAGAATTACACTGAGCAGCCCAAGGGTCATGGCATTATTTATTGGTTCATGGTCCATGAGCAGTTTTCTATCTCAGACATCATTCATCCAAATTGTAAAACTTTAGGGTAAATAATGGTCAGTGGGTCCCATCACTTTGTTTGAATTGTTAGTGTTGTTACTATTAGGCTGTATTCAAAACACCAGTCCTCCCATTCATTTGAATGGGGGTAGTGTGTTTTGGCTGTGGGTGCTTTGGCCACAGCAGTGCCGCACCGAACTGCAGCTGGAAAGTTGAGTCAACTTTTGGAGAAATGTAACCCGATGTCACTGCGGCTGAAGGCTGCAGTGGCCAATCACAGCCAGAGATCAGACTGATCAGAGCAGTAAACTCTGCCATGAGAGAGTACAAAGACGTTACTAGGACGAGGGGAGGACATTTGTCTTTGTTTGATAATGTCAAAAGTAAAGTTAGACTTTGCTGTCGGCTCCCTGACTCATTTTTAAAAAGACGAGAGAAAGAGAGAGAGAGCAGCTGTGGTTGAGCGAGCTGGAGAATGAATGAAGAGAGGGAGTGCTGGTCGCGAGAAAGCCTGTGAATCAGATCAATAAAACGTTATTTTCTGATTGTTTCACAGCATTTAAGTTCTAGAGCACAAATAAACACGCCCACACACCTCTGCTCAGTGGGCCATACCGCCTGATTGGGTCTGAATACGGCCTTACTAATGTTAATGCCATGGTTGCAATCATTTTCTATGAAAGCAAGCGTGGAAAATGAGGTGATAAAATACACAACACATGTTCTCCTATTGTAAAGCCAAGTTGTTTCTATACATGTCCATTAAATTGTATGTACAACAGGGGGACCAAATACTGTTATAATAAAATAATATTATTGTGTATAATAATATTAAAATAATATTATTGTGTATAATAATATTAAAATAATATTATTGTGCTAAGTTTTGTGATAGGGTAATAGCCTCTCCTATGTTTGTGTTTATGTGCAGATCCAACCCGGTCCAACAATCTGCATACAAATATCATGACTTTACACTTTCAAATTGCGTGCAGTACAAATGCCAAAGTCCAATTTTGCTTGCAGGTGAAACGCCAATTTAACGTTGCATTTTTAACCTTTTTATGTGTCATTTAACACTGTTGGTTAGGTTTAGGCACAAAAACCACTTAGATAGGGTTAAGGAAAGATCATGGTTTGGGTTAAAACAGTAAAATGCAGTAAAAATGTTCCAACATGACACTAAAAATCTGCCAGAAGTGACTGTAAAAATCTCTGCTGCTGCTTTTGCAACTTTTTGCCAACTAATTATCTAGCCATCCACTCAACCTGCCTCCTCCTAATAAACCAAAAATCCCCATAAAATCAAAGAAAAAAACATTATGTTGTCATCACTTCCCTGGGAAGGATTGGCATACCACCTGTACGCAAAATTGGACTTTGGCATATGCACTGCATGCAATTTGAAAGTGTAAAGTCATGTTATTTATACGCAGATTGAAGAGACAGGGCTGGCAGATCAGCACAAATCCCCTTATAAATAAACTGCTTTTCCAACAAATCACACCCCTGTGCCCCCACTGTGATTTTCCATGTATGGAAGGCTTAACTCTGTGACTCTGTGTCTGTGGTGTTTTGGATCTTTCTGCTACAAATTAAATTTGAATTGTTCCATAAGGGGTCAAACATCTTGAGAGAATAAACACGACACACCATGAAATTAGACTGTTGTTGAAACAGGCTGAGGTATACTTAGATTTCTTATTACAGACGTGTTTGCACACAGATCCGTGTTTTGGCTGACTGGTCTGTTGCAATATTGAGCAGCCACCAAACACCTTCCACCCCCCATCATCTCCCTGGTACACAACAGGTTTATGATTGCAGAGATATCAAGCCTTACAGTGGTAAATTTGGGTTTATTTGTGGTGAACGGATGAAGTGGGGAATTCTATGTAAAATTTCAAGGATATTTTTGTGCACTGTGTTGGATTGAATGATCATCATAATCATATATATAACCACCATGTTGGTTTTAATCAACACCATAATATTACTCTTAAGAGAGTTAGATTTCCAGATGGAGAAAAACCTGAATTATAATCAACCCTGTCTTCTAAAAATGACACGTGAATACATGGTTTTGAAGGAAATGTAACTGCCACATGAATTAGCTAGGCCCATCGCATGCTTCTACCGCCAGGCTCCGCAAACACGTGCATGCGCTGCCAAACCCCTGCAATAACATAACTGCACACAGTCCCATGTGCCTCTAAAAATTTTGAAACAACACTGTTTACAGCCACACCATCCACACATGGCTCCTTGCTGATGATTGGCTCACTGGTCTGTGGTAACCCTTCAGACCAACAGGCATAAATATACACCAATAATAAGATAAACATATTTTTGAAGACAACAAGAATGCGGAATCAAGTTTGAAAACAAGAAAAGGGTTGAATCAAGTATAAAACAACACATGTGATGAGGTTTTCCTGCTTTCTTCTCCTACAGTGCTGCAATAGGTTTGTTCACATGGCCCACTACAGTGTCTGAGAGCAATAGCAACTCTCATACAGACAAGAGCGTGACTTGCATGAGTATAATTGTTGTCAACAAAGGAGATGGCCATAGGAAACATGCTGGGAGCTTTATGTTGAAAACACTAATAATTGCTAAGAGCAGATATTGTAGAGAAAATATGTTGTCAGTAAAAAAATTCTAGATAAGTTCATTATGAACATTTTGCAGACACCCATTCATTAAAAATGTTACCTCACTATGTAGATTTTAAACATTATCCAGAAGGCATTCAAAACATATTTTTGTTGCATATTTGCAGTATGCAAATGCATTTTTTTTAGGAGACAGGGTTGGTTATAACCTGATACAATCTTACTGGAAATTTGAATGCTGCTTTCTGTTGTTATTGTTACTTAGGGCATGGTAGTATTTACAGCATCAGGAGTGGATACTTTATAACCAGGGCAGTTTGTGGATCAACCATTAAAGCCAAAATCAGTTTCTCTACACGGTCAACATCACTGCCCCAACTCTCTGTAGTTTTGTTTGAAATATACATGGTTGTGCTTTCACAGCAGCAGAAGGAAGGTGTGAAGAGTAAGTTTGTGTGAGCTGAGGTGCCTTGGAAACAGCTCAAACATCTTGTGTGTGCCAGATCAGTGTTTCCAATACATAGACTTTACCTGGGCAACCTGCCCAGGCAAACTTGTTCCCACCCAGGAAAATTCTTTTTAATTCAAATTCAAATACACATCACATAATACCGACCTGGCTGCGGACGATGACAATCTTCCTGTGCAACACAAGTGTAATGCAAAGACTGTAGACTGTCCCAGTTCAACATTGGACTCCAAGCACTTGGCTGAGGGCAAGAAATTACTTCATAATTCATGAGAGGCCATGATATGATAACTCTAAACTATTAAATCATTACTACCTATCTGAGGTCTATATCTATACACCAGAGCATTTAATTCTGAGTGTATTTTATGTCTTAACTGGGACACATGCCATCATTACCTAAATGCATAATGGCAGCATGTCAGCGAAAGCATCTGTGATGCAGACATGTAGACAGCGATCACTGCGCATGTTAGTGGCATCCTCTAAACAATAATCAATGCTTGTGTGCAGTATTTTCAAATTAAACAATGAGATGTGGTAAACATTAGAATTTATAGTGAATTTCACTCATGTGCATTTGCATAAACAATCAGGATGTGCTGAGGTTGATGCTTCGCTCTGATGTGATAGCACATGTGCTGTGATTTGCACTTCACTGGCGGCTTAGCAGCAGCTTTGCCCATCATCTGAAGGATGTTAAAATGCCTGTGGATTATATTTTAACCTTAGTTACTGCACACATAATGCAAACATTTTGGATTACTTTAATTGCTTGTGTACAATATACTATGGTGAATAACATAAGGAATAATTCCACAATAATACTTTGGACTCTTTCAGAATTTGATTTTTTTTTTATAATGATTCAATAATTAATTGTCATGGCATCATTTACAGCACTTAAACTATCATTATAATTTATACAGTTATACACTGTAACATTTATTGACTTATTTATGTCCCCCCTCCTCAGAATTATTTTAGTTCCTACCTACCGTTGTTTTACAGGGGACAGTGTACAGTTATTAGACAGTTATTAGTGTAGTGTAACAGAAAGGGAGTAACTTGTGCATCAACCAAGCTGCAACAACCACGGCTTGAAATTGCAGCCATTGATGGTCGCAAGATCCAAAAAATCCCGGCTCCAATAGACTCCCATTTAAAAAACATCAGCTTCACTCATGAAATCCTAAGTCAATAAATGTTTTCAATGAGTCATTATGGTCTCAATGTCTAAATTCTGGCCCTCTAATAAGTGTGCTGATAAGATATAAAGACGAATAGTAGCTTTGATGTCAGCTGTGTGGCTTTTAATTGACAACTGTGATTGACAGTTCGCTTCTGGGCTCCGGGATTCAGGCTATTGTTGCAATATTTCAGTAAGTTTAATGTTACTTGATAACGATACCTGCCATGTTAGTTAGCTAATGTAAGCACAAATCTGCACCACTCAGGGTTCCCGGTAAGTTAGTGTTAGCTTTGGCCCAAGATAGCAGGGCATGTTTCCGGAGTGTGAAAGGAAACACAGCGCACTCCTTATTTTGAAGGTCCTGGCTCCAAACGGAAAAGATGGTGCTGACCGTAAGCAGCGCTTCTGGGCTTCAAAACAGCTCCAATGCAAACCTATGGGTGACGTCATGCCTTGCTACATTCATCTTTATATTCAGTCTATGGAATCAACAGAGTTGAGAGTCTGATGTTAACCCAGAGGGAGTGAAATTGGGTGTTATGTCTTGCCGTGTTGGTTTTGAATCAAGAATATTATTCAAAGAGAAACTGTAGCTGAGTTTTTACATCCAGAGTGACAGAAAAACATTAACCCATCAAGAAATTAGGGTTACAATATATTGTGGCAATACTAATTTGCTCTCTTGAGTCAAATTTAGTTATTTTTTGATGATTCTGAGTTGTAAAATTAACATAAATCACCTGCTCGACAGATTTTTGTTCTCCCAGTGATACATATGTTCACTCCAAGTCATCAGGGAAGGACGTGATGCCACACATTTAATTATTACTGGACAAGGACACTGAAAATTCAACCTTACAAACCTCAAGTGTGTATGACTGACTGTCATTTCTTTCATTGTCTGCAGTCAGTCATGCTTGCAGAATTGGAGCAAAGATAATTAACATATTGTTCGTCAGATCACAGGATTTACCATGAAAAAAAACAACAATTATAAAAGTGGTTATATTGAGGCTCAATTATTGGCTGAGAGAAATGAGCAAAAGAACAGTGTGTGTATCATTTGTGGCTGGCTACGTGAAGAGTGGGCAGGCCTAATTTTGGCAGCCCTCCAGTTGTCACTCAGACAACAAAAGTCCCTTGTACTTTAAGCACACACATTAGAATTTCCAGCCTTATTCTGTGGGAGGATGTTGCCAGAATGACTGCAAGTGTTTTCAGTAATTTACCCAAAGAATTAACTGTTCTTCCTTCTTTTAAATGCATTTGTTCACAAATACTTTCACAAGTTTGCTAAATGGTTTTCACACATTTCCAAATTCGTGTTCTCAAAAACAGAACACAACTAAAAGTTTGCGGATTGTGGTTGAAACTTTATGCACATGATGCACAAATATAGAGCATCAAATCTGAACATTTCTGTTATAACCACAACCTCTTTATTCTCCATTTGGTGTGTTGTCAACCAAATGACTGGCTCCTCCCTGCCAGCTGCAGTCCCTCCCACCTCTGATAATAACTCAGCCTCAACAAAGGAGCAGGTGCATAACACACGTGTCACAGCTCTGAATTGGAAACATTAAATACAGTGTAGTCTGAGTCTTAATATTTGACCACTAGTATTAATTACATAAACCTATATCTATCTAATAGACAAATAAATGACTGACGAGGGGTTTGCACTGTCTTTTAGAGAGGTTTCTCTCTATATTGTGTTCAGTGCAGCTTATCTGAAAGAGCCTATGAATATAAATACTTTGAGTGTAAATCCAATGACAAGAAATTATTCCTTCTTTAAAAAAATCAAATTACTATCTTAGTTTAAGCTTCAGTAAATTCAACAAGGGTCGTGCCAATTAATTGTTACTGTCTGTGTTAAGAGATAAATTTCAAAAAAACATCTTTAATAATTACTGGAAAATGAAGCAAAACTGGACTGACATAAAGCAAAGCTTGTTCCCTTGGAATTAACACGTTATCACCCTGACCTAAATGAGTTATTTCCTTTCAGTTATTATTTTGTCCTTTCATTTACTAGTTTATTTGAGACAGACAGATAAATATTGTTACACAAATGTTACATAAATCTTTGTATATACTGTATGTTGCCAATGTTTAGCCATGTCCTGCCTAACATTCCAGATTAGTCTAGATTAGGTTGAATTTAGATGGTCAAAGGAAGCATTTTTTGTTATAGTATTGATATTACTTTATTATTTAAGATTTTTGTAATCTTCCATATGAAATTCGGCCAATTTATAACATGTTAATTATTTGGTCAGACCAGCCACAAAATGTGTGTTTAGGAACAGTTAAAGCTCATAGAAAAAGGAGTGTTGCTGTATGCAGGGAAACTTGTGTCTACTTACGAAGTGAATAGGATATTTCATGAGACGATGCTTGTGATACAGTACCACAGGTGAGACATTTTATGAAGTGACCATGGACACTAAAGACATAGTGTGTATAGATATAGATACAAATTATGTGAACATATATTTAATGATCCAGCTTTGGACAGTTATCCCGTGCAGATGAAAAGCAGAAACAATCAACAATACAATCTTTTTGCACCACTAAATCAAAAAAGATAGAACAAATCTTCTGTTAATGTAGAACTCAAAGATATGAATACATTTGAAAATGAACCAAAATGACATTCACAAGTATTTTACCTCTTACAGAGTCATTGGGTCACAAATGTTTACTGTTTCTTGTATTTTCTGTATTTTCTGGTGGCTTCTTAGTTTGCTCATGTTTTCATAATTAGGCTGTGTACTATAGGAAAGACAGAATTTGTGTTGACACCATATGTGATATTCTTGTTTTTCCTTGTGGAATATGAAAGCATCTTTAGCTCTCAACAGCAGATAAATAATTACTCCGTCTTCATACACAATGTAAATATTAAAAATATGATAGCAATGGTAGCCATATGCTGAAAGTCATTTGTGATCTATTAATAGCATGTGAAAAATATAAGGGTCTAACATATTGGAATAAATATGTTTACTTTTACTTTGTTCTTAATTACGATTACATATTGTCAGATAAGAGACGCTGTTCACCAAAAATAAATTCATTTACATTTATCTAACTAGATTTCAATCCTGGGACATCATTTGCATGTGTTTTTGTTGTCTTTGTATTACAGTATTTTGTAATTTTAATTAATCCTCTGCTGGCTTCAAGATCCACTGTATTTTATTTTTATTAGAGGTATTCTTAAAATGTGTCTTGAACTACTGTGTCTTGCACTATAAGACTGGGGTCAGCCTGCATTCACAATTCAATGCTATTTTTACTATAACGGAAGGATGCCTGTGTAAGTTCTGTAATAATGGCAAGAGGGAGGGATGAAAATGAAAATCGTGACTCTCTCATAGCCCAAGTGTGTTTGTAAAACCAAGACATGACCTCTACATCTGTAGGCCTGTTAAGCTCTTAAGGCTGATATCACCTGTCGCTCTGCTGTTTGCCTAAGCGCTGTGTACATAAACACACCTGGCTCAAGATCCCACTGAATTCTGATTATAGCCCTCTATCATTTCTCTGGGACTGATTTACCACATCTCCTGACACTGTGTTAACAGGCTGAAGAAATAAAACCTCGGTCTTCCTCGTACTTTTTAATAGCCCGCAATTTCCTCTGTCTTCCCGCTGTTGTCACTTCTGCGTCGACCAATTTAGATAGCCTTCTTTTCTTTTTTATTTCTTGCACTCATTCTCTTTTGTCTCTCTCAAAGCTGGCAGAAGGATGCCATCGATCTTCATGAGGTTTTGATACACATCGTTTCACCTCCTGCAGTACCTGCTTTATCAGGAGATTGGAGGAGGACGGATGACTGATCAGACTGATATAGCTTCTCTCGCATTTCAGTGACAACCCCCCACTGCCCCCCCCTCCTTCTCTTTTCTCATTCTGCTTCATCCTTCTTTCCTCTCCTCATCTTACCTCCTACAGGGTAATTGAAATTTGAACAGCTTTAGCTCAGTGTTTGACTCATTTTGACACAATCGTACCGTCATATTTTGTGTATTTCTACTTAGCTTGGTAAAGCCACTTGCAGCACAGAATTTGAAATGTATCTCATAAACTTGCGGTATTGCTTTTCAAAGGTTTACATCCTCCCTATTTTAATGCATGTTTAAGCTGTTCAGAGGATCCAACATCTCCAGCAAAATTAAATTCAACGCATCATGCGAATGCTGAACAAACTAACCAACCAAATAAGCAAATTTGTTCAACCTTCAAAAAGGAAAATAGCTAAGCCCTTGAGCAGGGAATAAAAAAGTCCCATCACTTCCCTATAATATTTCATCTAGAAACAGGTCAACTTGATAAAGGAATTTATATGAGGATGATTGATTTCCTGAAATGACTAATTTCCTTTGTGCAGCTGGTATCAGTGAGTTGATATTACATTGGAGGGAATTGGGTACTTGAGGAGAATAAGATGCAGAAAAAGGTCATGCGGCAGGTTAACTTGTCAGGAATCCCAAGCAGGAGGTAACCTTGACTGAATCATCATAAAAAATAGGGATATATGTTGTCAAACAGGCAGTATCTGATGTAAAAGGCTGCCTGACCATGAGAAAAAAATGTACTGTGCCATGCATGTGACTGATCTAATCTAACCGTGGCTGAATAACTGTTACACCGCTGATGGCACAGAGATGAAATGATTAATTTCTATGACTGATAAAGCTTCACCAAGGCCAGGCAATAAGAGCTTAAATTACTATAGGACAAGACTCTGTCTCTTCTCCGTGGAGGAAAAGCAGTTTACTGTCTGTTTCTGCACATTATTTGCATCAATGCAAATAGCTCCCACATTTCATGATAAAAGGCTGTAAAAGGTTTTCAGGTAATTTTAAAATGTGGCCACAGAAACATCATAATGAAGACAGCAAAATGGAGGTCAAAGATCAAAAGAAATGGGGAAGAAAGCCATAACACTTGTAAAGACATTTCAGAATGAGATATTGGAATTCTGAAATACTCATTTAACTGGACTAAAGAGGTTTTTTGTGTTCTATTAGGGGAAAAAAATCAACCAGTGAGAAATAACTTGTTAATGAAGGAGCTTTAGAGGTAATAGTAGGCAGATTTGGTCACCCAAATGCTGTTTGCCCCTATTAATAGTATTTATATTAAGCTAAGCTAACCGTCCGAAGGCACATTTATCATCAATGTCAACAATGTTCATTTAAATCATTAATTATCAATTAATGATTTACATAATTTTTCAAGCAAAAATGTGTTGTGTTCCATCTTCGCAAATATGTATATTTTCTTGTTTTCTTCGTCTTATATCACAGTATAAAAAGTATCTTTGGGTTTTGGATTGTTGGCTGGTCAAAACAAGACATTTGAAGAACTTGTGACATGCACTTTTCACTGTCTGATATTTTATACAATTAAGTAAGAAAGAAAGAAAATAATTGGTAGATTAATCAATAATTAAAACAATCGTTAGTTGCAGCCCTAAAATTCATAGTGTCTACATTTATTTTAAATGTGACAAAAGCAACTAAAAACTACCGAGACTACTCAAGAAAAGCCTTTAAAACCTTTATTAAATTGGCTATTGAATCTTGCAAGGTTATTGCACCAGGGTGTTGAGGCACGGCAGGCTTCACCTGGATGTGCTGTACCACACACGTCTACATTTTTTAAGACAAAGCTGCATTTATTTTCCTTACTGTTTTATCTTTCGATGGCATATTTGGCAGCATGGTGGCTAGGTATTTTCGACCTCAAGCTTCACAGCACAGGTTTAAATTTTAGCCCTTGCTCTCACTGTGCAGCATTTGCATCTTCTCCACATGCATGTGTGTGAGGTTCCTTCAAATCTTCTGTTTCCGCAGTCTACACACATACAGCTCAAGTTGAGTGAAAAAACAAATTGCTCACATGCAGGTGTAAAGGGAGTGTTAATGTATTTATCTGTGTTTGTCGAGTAACACAAACATTTTGGGGGGTCATTTAGACTGTGTGCTCTTCAGTCTTTATTAGTAAAATAATAAAATTAGCTTGCTCATAAATCAGATAGAACTGCCATTTTTGACACTGACCTCAAATATGTAGCTCCAAACCCATTCAATCTCATTTCGGATAGGAAATGAAAATATCACCTTATCTCAGAATTAGATTCACTCCCCCATCATCACCACCGCCACCATCCTCCTACACACAACCGTCGAGTGCCTGAAGATGTTTTAATATTACATGCCATCCATTTGGTTTTAATATTTAAAGTCTGAACCATTGATGTTGATTAGAAGCTTTCAGTTAGCTTATAAGGAAAAACAGCTGCATGTAAAAAGCACTACTTTTTCATTACTTTAAATGTGATTTTGACACATTCTTGTTGCTCTTCACCGCTGAGCATCCTTTTGAGTTGCCACAGCATACAGAAACAAGCTATTCATGTACACTTTTTCAAAGAGGGTGAAAATAACTTGTCTTAGTCTTAGGCCTGCAGACTGACAGCTCAAAAACCTCTTGCCTTGAAATAATGCTCCTTGTTGTAGCCGTGGTAACTGTCTGTCATGCCTGTGTTTTTTGTCCAATCAGAGCCTAAAATACATGCACTCTATAATATAAATATCTAGGGCTGAAATAACCATTAATGATAATTTAGCCCTATATGGTTTCCTGTAGAGCTACTGTTATGCAGCTGAGTTCAGAAGTCATACCCAGCTATGGGTAACAGAAATACCTTTTTATACTGGGACACTTCAGTGTTAAACTATTGGACAGACTGTCTTGATCAATAATGACTACTCAGGTGGACTGTGCGTTAACAAAATATGACCATTTTTCCCAGCTTGAATTAAGTAAAGGATGTGGAAAAGTGACAATAATTACAAGCAAAAATATTAAGGGAAAAGGGATATTCTGGTTAAATTGCCTGAGATTAATTTTAGCCATTTAGATCAGCAGGGTCTAGTAGATCTGTGTGTGCACAACGGAGGGAGAGACTGTTAAATTAGGAGGATGCTAAATGGAGGATAAGGTCAGAAATGGGAAACCAAAGTGTTGGGAACAGATAAAGGGCTTGGGGAGGAAAGAGAGCAAGGAGAGGTGGGTAAGCCAAGCCTTTGCAGGTGGCCCCATCACCACCCAAACGTGCTGGTAATAGCTGCCATTCATTATCAAATGTACTGCTGCCTGGTGCAGGACCAAGTACCTCATCCATCCCTGTCAGCTAGTGGCATGTCAATGACAAAACCTTAATTACACCATTAATTAATAGAACGATTTTTTCCAGCATGCGCTCCGTGCCTGATGTTCGTTAAGCCTCCTCATGAGCGATTGCTCATGCCACAATACCATTTAGCTGACAGAAGTACACAGAGAAAAAAAATAAGCCAATGAATTGGCATCCCGAGGAAGGAAGGCCCTGAAAAGCACAGCAGAGTTCTATTGATTGACAAGATAAGGAGAGAAAGTGGTTGATCATGTTAGATACATCATCGGTTGAAATAATTTACATCCTTTCAAAATCCCTCATTGTTTATCTGACATGCAACGAGAATGTCAAACAGTGCTGCAGGACAAAGTAGTGGTTCTGAAAGAGGATAGATGGATGAGTAGGATGGCCTAAGCGGGAGCAACAATGTTAATTGGCATCACCAACGAAAAGCTTGAGATATATAACTAATGTGAAGTCAAGGAATAGACTCTTAGGCCTTTTCCATACACATGTGCTGGATTGGCTTGACTCGGCTTGACTCAGTTTGACTCGGCACGTCAGCCCAGCACAGCAGGGATTTACATCTCCATTACAGGGCTACATGCTTGAAGGTGTGTCTTTAACTGATGACATGCTTGTCTTGTGTCAAAAAGCAGCGGGCTGTATACATCATGGCTGTGACTAATGGTCAAAGTTGCAGTTGTAAAAGGTTGGATAAACACATTTTCTTTCCTGTTAGATTGTCAGTGGAAAGCTTTTAAATATGAAGCAGCAGCAGCAGGAAATGTGTTTTCATCTGCAGTAACTTAACACTGCTCTGATATGGCTGAAAGTGATCAGGAAACAGTAAAATAAAGCAGATATCTGAAAGTACAAACAGAAACACAGTAGAGAAACTGAACTTCAAACCACAGACATTCAGTTAGAATCTATAAGTATTGAGAGCTGAACACACAGAGGCTTTTAAAAACATATTTCTCTCTGGTCTCCAGCACAGACATGAGTTGAGTTTCGCAACACATGCTTGTTTGAGGAGGAGAAGGGGGGTCGTCATGGGTTGGCCGCGGTCGGCCCAAGGTAGGCAGGTCGGGTGCACTTTGGCCTGACTCCGGCGATGGTTCATCTCGAGCCAGACACAGCACAACGCAACGCAGTAAAACTGGTAACAAACATAGATCAGCACAGCGTGGTTTGACTCCGCACAGCCAGAAGTGCCAATGGAAAAACCCTACCTAACTACAGGCCAAAAGACAATAAAAGGTTATATGTGAAGGAGAAAGTCAAGGGCCACTACAACAACCCTTCAGGCTTTTTACCAGGTCCTGCTTTGGAACTAACCAGGTTCAAAATCATTTCTGATAAGAGCTGCAAAGTGTTCATCCTGTGCTTTCATCTAACCTTTAGAGAGTCCTATTGCAGCTGTGTCCATCTACAGTATCTATTCATGACCAGTTGATGGCTGTTCAGTGCAGGAGTACCTGTGGTGGATAGTTGAGAAGAATACAAGACATCTGTGAAACACACTTGGTACTGATATTAAGAAAATATTTTCCTTTTGAATTAATTTTTTAAGTGAATCTAATCAATTTTCCTGTAGATGTAGAATAGAATGTGTTTAAACATCTAGAATGAAGCACATTTGAACCACTATCTCCACAAATCTTTTCAGCGCTGTGACGAAAACTGACTGAACAGATAATCACATACTATTAATCACTGCGCACATTACACGCCACACCATCAAATAGATGTTATTAAGGTCACAATAACAATGATGACAAATGTGAGGCAACCCAGTGTGACTGCACGGCATTTAGTCTGCCTCACACACTATCACTGCAAAAACAATGAAAAACATTGTTAATGGTTAATCTCTTTAAATATTCATGAAGACATCTCACCATTAGTAAAATTGTACCAAAAAAAAGGAGCAACATCAAATTAGCCGTACCATAGAAGCCAGGAGAGGCGGCAAACAAAAAAAAATGAAAAGGTTGAAATGCTTGAAATTGACAGTGGAGTGCAGAGAGGCTGGTTACAGAGCTGTGACCGGTGTCAAGGCCTCATCAGTCGCAAATGGCAGGCCAAAATGCTGAATAAAGCATCAAACCACCTGACTGTGGCAGAAGGGGAACAGAAAATGACCATGGATGTAGCGAAAGCTGAGCTGGAACATTGAAATAAAGACCAGTTTTACAAAATCTCTATTACTATTGCACCAACAGGGGATGCTAGTTTAGGAAGTAAATTATGAAGGAATTACACAGTGACCAATAAAAGAGTCACAGCCAAGAAAACGCAGAACTTTTTATTTACAGTGATTTGAGCAGGACTACTCCTCAGCCATTGTTTTCCCTTTATATCACTGTTATTAACAAGCTTTTATACTCAGACTTCACTTATGATTTAGGAATACAAGCCAAGTCCTCATACCTAAATGATGAAATACATTACTTGGTACTGCTTATAAAAATGAATGAACTTTTTCTGTTCTGTTCTAAAGTTTGGTTAAAGGGAACATAACAGGCTTTTTGTGATTTTCTGTTATTTTTTAACTGTTATGATGTCAAATGTCTATGATAAAAATGGTCAAATGTCTGCAACTTGAAGTGAACATATGTAAAATGCTCCTTGCAAGTCAAAAGCCAGGGCTTCAGTCTGCTCTCAACACTTCGTTTGCAAAGTTACTTCTACTTCCTCGTGATGATGTCAGAATGTTTGCGCATGACCACAAATGGCCGTCTGTTGTTGTTTAAGGTTTTTGCTAAGGTTGTTCCATGGATTGTTTGCTTTGTCTATTTGCATATTTTGGATTGGATTCTGGCTTGAATGTGTACATGTACTGTATTTGATAAGTTTCCATTTCAAGTAAAGAATGAGAAAAAGTGAAATCTGACTACTACCGCTTGTTGACACACCCTCCAGAACAGCCAGGAGTCTCAATAGGGGCAGCTTCTGGGAGCTGGCCAATCAGAACAGAATGGGCTTATCAGGAGGGGGGCCTTAAAGAGACAGGAACTGAAGTGAGGGGCTGCACAAAGAAGCAGTATAAGACAAATAAGGACTGTTTTTGAATTGTGAATCATGCAAAGATATACTAGTAAAGCCCAGAATATAAATGGAAATGTGCATGATATGATCCCTTTAAATTTTGACAACTAAGATCATGGTCATCATAGAAAGAAGCCATTGTTCACTGTTGTTAAGAAACAGGATCCAAATCTGCGTCAAAGTCAGACACTTTTTATGCCCAACCAACCACCCTGAGCTCCTCTTTAAGATGTTTGTGGCACTAAGATTCATGCAATTTCCGCCTTTATGGTATATACAACCAAAACCCCAAATTGTCAGGAAAATCTAAACTTGTACATTTGCATTTTGAACCATTCTACTTAAATATAGTTCTGTCCTGTCTATGACCTGAAGAGAGGAGCAATCTACCCAGAAATATACAGCTGTGCAGGCAGAGAAAAATAGAGAAAGGGAGGATGATAAGAAAAAGTATTATGTTCATGCTTGTGAAGAGGTAACGTCTAAATGATCAGCCATTAATTACACTCACATGCAGGAAAATGATTCTTACGGCTGATAATGGAGTATTGTGTTATGTTTATGTTAGGTGGAAAGATAAGTCCTATCATTATCATAAAGCATGGAAAGTCTGTGTTGGACTTGCTCCAGTGGGAGCTATTTTGTTGTTAGATTTTCCTCCGTGCTACAGTTGATTTACTGCTTTATGGAAGTAACAAATACTCAAAGGTATTGAAATAGATTCAAGCTAATGCCACTATAGCTGAAGAGCAAGCCAAGCCTTCCTCGCTCAGAGAGCTGGCTCTTTATTATTGTGTGATCCGCATCATTATTACAATAAGCACACAGGATAATCACACCTCATTAGTTATGTTTGATATTAATGGGGACAATATAAATAAATTCCCCCTGTGTTTGAAATGGCAAAGCAAGAAAACTCAGTCCCTTATCTTGCTGCTAATGCAGTCTGGGTAAATGATGGGGCTTTGTGCTGCTAGAGCCTGGGAGAGTGAATACGCAAACATTCCTTATTGATCCTCTGAGTGGTTCTGAGGTGAGCGTCTGCATACATGACTGTATGATGACAAAAACGATCCCAGTCCAGCCCTGAAAGAGGCAATGTATGTTTTATTGATAAAAACAAGTTGTGGTGTGGTGTGGTGTGCTGTCTGTGCACATACTGTATGTAGATAGCTTGCAATGTGGGTAAGGAGAACAGGAGAGCATAGCAGAGGAAAAGAAGGTCATGGAATTACATATCCACATTCAGTAACAGAATATGGCAGACTGTGTGTGATGCTGAAATCTGTCAGATCTCCCTGCTCGGCCTCACTCTCTGTGTGTCCTGCTTGAAATTTCTGTTTGATTCTTCGCTGGGGAGAAGAGGCAGTCATTAATACACCGCAATATCTTCCATGTCCTTTGGTGCTCAGGGAATCCTTTACCCCATCCCTCCTCCAAAGTTATGTAAATCAAAATGTGCATCAAAAGCCATTTGCCACATTAAGCACAGCCTGCAAATATATGTGTACATGCAAGCAACCTTGACAAGCCTAAGACTCCCTGTTGTATTTCAAATTCCCTCACCTCATTTAAAAATCAACCATGCTTAAAAAATGAAGACATAATCAAGTAGCTTGCTTTGAAAATCAATGGATTCGACTTGTTTACTTATGAATAAGAGAAATGTGCTATTTGCGTCCATCAGAAATTCTCTGCTTGATATTTTCCATTTGAGATATACAGGAGAAAAGAATCATACATTATTTAAAGTACAACACTTAAAACCTTGTTGCCATACTGTAAATTCTCAATACTAATGCTCCGATTTTGTCAAATAAGTACAGAACAAGGTGCTTTTTGATTATATCATTCCTAAGCCAGTTCTGCAGAGATCTGTTAAAAAAAAAAATCCCATGACATTGACCTTCTGCGCTTTTGTAAAGTCAGATTTTTACTTGTGTGTCAGAGTGTTGCTGAGGCTCCAGCTGACATGCACCGCCTCCAAAATGTAACTACGCTTTCAGGGCTGTGAAGATACCAGCTGGACACCACCAGAGCTGTAGTTGGTCAAGTAAGGCTGCTTGTGTTTTCACAGACATGTTTTCGCTGCTGGAAGAGACAGTTGATAATAAAGACATGGAGAAACTTCAAAAAAGACTTGCTTTTTTTTAGTACTAGTGGACAAATTATTTTTTTATGATCTAGGAAAGAGATTTTTTCTGAGATTGTCACCATAGGTGCAATAAAGTAATTATTAGGGGTGTGCCCAAATACAAATATGTTATTTGGCAAAGCATAGTGTTTTTGTTTTTTTTTTTTTACAAATATTTGTTTCATACAAATATTTTAAATATTATTTGTTTTCAGGAAGAAAAGAAAAACCATGTCAAATACCAGTGCACAGGTCGGTTACATCAGTCCCGGAGTTGGGGGCGTTTGCCAGAGATAAAGCTGAGCTACTGACACATGCAAAGTGCTCCCAAGGGACTCTCTCCATAACCTGTTGTTCCCCTTCTCCTTTCCACAAAGTTAGGTTGTAAAAAATAGGCAATAAATGAGAAGTGCAAAGCAAGAATCGCCTTTGAAGTTCCTCCCTACACGTTACACGGTGTGCTGTCTGTGTGTTATGGGTGTATAAATAGGTAGAGGTCTGTCTGCAATGAGGCAATGGGTAAAGTTTTAGCTCAGCTCAGTGCAGTCGTCTATGATCTGGGAGACTCCAGTTCAAGACCCAATGTGGGGACCTCCTTCATAAGGTAGTTTATTGATGAACATTTATTGTACACTTTAATTTTCTAAAATTAAAAGCATAATAAAAATAAAAACAGGATTTTTAAGCCACTTTTATTCGAATACAAATACAAATGCAAATAATTTTACTGCCTCAACAAATACAGATCCAAATACAAATAATGGGCTGTCTGCACATCCCTGGTAATTATTTTGCAATTCTCAAGTCTCCACTACAAAGTACAAAGTAAAGTCTCAAGTCAAGGTTCTAAATTTTGATTTTCAAGGCCTAAACAAGCCATTACTGGAGGCTCACCTTGCCAAATTACATGCCATGCCTTAAATTAAAAAAGTAGAAAAGTCAAAGGACAGTATAGTATATTTGCACTAGTAATGAATGTTTTTTTTTCTATTTATTGCTTTCAAATAAACTTTATATTTAAAAGCAAAATAATCATAATCAGGTGTGTTTAAGTTTTCCTTGTTATATCTTATATCTTGTTATATGTTCTTGTGACAGTTCAATTATTTCTGAGGCAAAGTCAAGTCAATTTTATTTGTATAGCCCAATATCACAAATCACAAGTTTGCCTCAAAGGGCTTTACAATTTGTACAGCAATACAACATCCTTCACACTTCACACCCTTGATTAGAATAAGGAAAAACTCCCTCAAACCCAATTTGACAGTGAGAAAATGGAAGAAACCTCAGGAAGAGCAACAGAGGAAGGATCTCTCCCCCAGGACGGACAGACGTGCAATAGCTGTGTGTGTCACATGGCTGATGTATTGGTTTTATTTGTTTTCCTATATTTATATTTTATTGGTCGTTGTGGTTATTTTTATAATACATGATTATATGTATTGTGTTTAAATTGCTTTTATTGCAATGCTTGGTTTTCTTTACATGCCTCTAGTTTGAAATCTGCTGTTGCTTAATGTTTTAAAGGTGCAGTGTGTAGAATTTAGTAGCATCTAGCGGAACGGACTTAGCAGAAATGGAACATAGTATCTGTAAGTATATTTTAATTAGTGCATAATCACCTGAAAATAAGAATTGTTGTGTTTTTGTTACCTTAGAATGAGCCCTTTATATCTATATAGGGAGCAGGTCTCCTTCTGCGGAGGCCGCCATGTTGCACCTCCATGTTTCTACACCAAGCACTGGCTCTAGACAGGGCTTTTTGCATTTTTCGCAAGTTTTGCGGCTACCATAGGTTCTTCTACATGCTTGGAAGGGGAGGGGAGGAGGGGCATTCAGTCGGTTGCAATCTGCAGCTTCACTCCTATATGCCACTAAATCTTACGCACTGCACTTTTAATGAATGTCTAACTTCCTGCCTCTGGGCATGTGATTACCACTAAATACATGCACCTGGTTGAGCTCTTATGTTTGATACATATTGTTTTTAACCAATTGGACATGAGGGTGCAGTCGGAGGAACCAATGGTGCGCCTATGAGGAGGGACCAGACGTCCTGTACACGGGAGGAAAGACTAGGGCAGGCAACAAGATGTGAGCAAAAATGACAGGGAGAAGACACAGGGACCAAAGGCCGGCCAGCATGACAGAGGAAACCACCCAGAGTAGTATGGCATGACACAGACGACAGACAGAGTTTAGAGCTCTGGCCCAGTTGTGTGAGTATCAGAGACAAAAGTACTCACAAGTGAGTGGGCTGGTTGTGGTGGAACTAGTTACTGCCGGTTATCTCGTCACCAGAGAGCAGCTCAGATCGGCAGCCCACCAGAGGACAGCAGCCCTGGGGAGGACAGCAGGCCAGCAGGTGACCAATAAACGTGCCTCACCCATAGATGAGGCCAGCGGCACCAACAGACATTGTTAAATAAGCCAACAGTCCAAACCCCCTCTCTGGTCTTTTAAAGGACGAATAAAGACTATTCTTCCCTTTCTAAAAGAAGACGACTAATAAGTTGTTTTTTAAGCGACATTATATATTCTCAACATTTTATAGTTTTAATATTGTCCTTTTATTTTCAACATTTTAGAGTTTTAGTATTGCACTTTGATTTTAACTTTTTTTTTTAATTTTTAGTAGTATATTTTTATTTTTAACATTTTATAGTTGAATGGTTTTTAACAGATTGCATTTATTACTTTTTGTAATAAATTATTGTTGACCTACCTTTTGGTTTTGGCTCCTTGGTTGCCTCAGTGTCGCTCTCTGCCCGATTCTAAAAAGAACCCTTATGTCCTATTCCCCCTACCCCCCTTTACATGTGTACAGAACAGATCAAGAAAGCCAGTTGCTTGATTGTGACAAAGTGGGTGAGACGACACAATTTGGCTCTGTGACACTTTGATGTATTTCTTGCCATACTTGTCATTTGTGTTTAGCCAGTTTCTTTCTGTAGAATTGCTTCTGGATACTATCTCAGGTATGTTTGTCTTTAGTATTATGTTTCATCAGGTAAATCAACATCTTCTGCTTTAATCAAGATAGATAGATAGTAAGTATTTAAGTTCAGTTAGTGTTTATTGCTTTAATGCTGAGTTTCTTGAGTTATATATTAGCTTGCTTTGTTACTTACCATACTCACCATGCATTCCAGAAGAGAAAAGGGGAGTCACTCAGTGACCTCCTGCTTTTATGCTCATGCTGACATCACTAACGATGTCATGAGTTGGACCAAGTGTGGAGGGATTTGTTGTATTTAGTTAAATGCTTTGTTAAGTATTTATGTGACTTGTACTCAGTTTTTGGCTTATGGTGAGGACTATGTGTTTGTAAACAATGTTAACTGATAAATGTAACCTTGCTATATACCTGCTATAGGTGGGAAAGACCAAAACACCCCTGTGAGAAATATGGTTCTGCCTAACAGATCAGAGGGTCTTTTTAAGGGGAGGGTTGTTGGTTTGAGGAGACAGAGCAGAAAAAATAAGGATTGCAATTACAATTTATACTTTAATTTAGCAGACGCTAAGCGACACACATCTGAGACTTGATATAACACAAGCAAGGATCTAGTCAGGAGAGAACGTGAATAAGTGCCATAAGGCTAAATTTGAGTCCGACAGGACATAGGTGCCAACAGGCAGTGCACAGAGGCAATGCACAGAGTGCATAGAATGCATAGAAGCAGATTTGTTTTCTCAGTCCATCAAGTGCAGAGGTGTTCACAAAAGAGCTGGGTCTTTAGTCTTTTCTGAAAGATTGAGAGGGACTCTGTGGGTCAAACTCGTTCCACCACTGGGGAACTACAGAATAGAGGAGTCTGGCTAGCAACTTAGGGCCCTGTTGTGGTGGTAGTACCAGGCGTCTTGTTATTAACAGAGTGTAGTAAGAGGGAGGGAGTGTAGACATGAATAAGGGAGTTCAGGTAGGCGGGAAATGTTTTAGTTGCTGTTTTTTAAGCAAGTGTCAGGGTTCTGAATTTGATACAGGCAGCAACTTGGAGCCAGTGGAGGGATATGAACAGCGGGATTGACATGTACTGTTTTGGGCTGGTTGAAGACCAGCTGTGCCGCTGCGCTCTGGATCATCTGCAGAGGTTTAAACGTACATGCAGGGAGGCCTGCCAGTAATGAGTTGCAGTAGTCGATGCGTGATATCATGAGAGCCTGTACCAGGAGTTGTGCTGCATGCTCATCAGGTACAGTCTGATCTTCCTGATGTTGTACAGGGCAAATCAACACAACCGAGCAATTGAGGCCATATGAACCTTAAAGGTTAGTTGGTCAACGATCATGACACCCAAGTTTCAGGCACTTTGTGGTCTTTGTGTGCATGAGTTGGGTTGATTTGAGCTGCATACTGCTCTGTTGTTGTAGGGGACCAAGCACTGACCCTTGAGGAACCACTGTGGATAAGCCATGCGGTTTGGACACTTCTCCCCTCCAAGATACTCTAAAAGATCTCCCTGAGAAGTAGGACATGAACCAGTGGAGGGTAGATCCTGAGATAACAAGCTCAGTGAGTATGGAGAGGAGGATTTGGTGGTTAACCGTGTCAAAGGCAGCTGACAGATCTAGCAGCAATAGAGCTGAGGACTGACCAGCAGCTCTGGCTGAACACAGTGATTCCATTATTAACAGAAGTGTAGTCTCGGTAGAGTGACCCCGTTTAATGCCAGAGTGATTTGGATCATACAGGTTGTTCTCAGAAAGGAATTCAGAGACTTGGTTAAAGACTGTGCACTCAAATATTTTTGATTGGAAGGGCAGGAGTGAAACTGGTCTGCAGTTTTCAACCTGGGCTGGGTTGAGTGTAGGTTTTTGAGCAGCAGGGTGACCCAAGCTTGCTTAAATGCGGTGGGGAACACACCTATTGTAAGCGAGTAGTTGATGATGTGTGTGACTGCGGGGCTAAGTGCAGAGGAAATAGTCTGTAGAGGGTTGGATGGTATTGGGTCCAGCAGACAGGTAGTGAGTCCAGCAGAATTTCACCTTCAAGTCAAAGGGGAAAATGAGGAGAGTGCAGCTCTGTTTGCTGGCAGCTGCAGACTGAGTTGGTCAGACTCAGAGAACTGGCTACTGATGGCAGAGACCTTATCAATAAAGAACGAAGTGAACATGTCTGCAGTGAGCAGAGTGGAGGGTGGAGGAGGAGGCAGATTGAGGAGTGAGTGAAAAGCAGAGAACATTTTCCGAACATTTTCTGATAGTACGTGGTCTTAGCTGTTTTTAAACTGGAGGAGAATGATGCTAAGAGACCCTGATAGTCACTGAGGTCAGTGGGCTCTCTGGATTTACGCCATTTTCTCTCTGCTGCTCTGAGCTCCGCCCTGAGCTCCACCCTCTGCTCTCTGATGACTTCAGTGAGCCATGGACTAGGGGGGTGTTGTGAGCAGGTTTGGATGTTAGAAGGCAGAGATTGTTAAGAGAGGAGGCTAGTGATGAACAAAGTGTGTCTGTAGCTTCACTGACAGGGAGTGAGAAGAATTCATTATGCGGAGGCATGGTAGCCAAGATCTCATTGGAAAGTTGAGTTGGTGTGAGGGACCAGATGTTTTGGTGGAAGGAGACCAATTGTGGAGGAACATGAGGATGTTCTGGTAAGGAGATCATGAACTGAATGAAGAAATGGTCAGACAGATGTAGGGGGTGACAGTCAGATTTGCTGTGGAGCAGTTCCTTGTCAAAATCAAATCAAGAGTATTGCCCGCTTTGTGTGTGGGAGGGGTGGAGACCTGTTTGAAGTCAAATGAGGACAGAAGTGACAGGAAGTCAGCTGCTTGGATTTTGTTCAGTATGGATATTCATGTCTCCCATAACAATCAGTTGTGGGTCGTCATAAGGAATGGCTGAGAGTAACATGTCTAGTTCGACTACAAAGTTCCCCAGTTTACACCCTGGTGGGAGGTATATGATAACCACACACAGCTTAATAGGAGCAGTAATCCTGATTGCATGGTATTCAAAGGAGGAGTTGTTGCTTAGCGGAGAAAGCTTAGTGAATTTCCAGTCTTTGGAAATGAGGACCCCTGTACCACCTCCATGCCCAACAGAATGGGGTATGTGTGAGTAAGTGAAGTCAACAGAGAGTGCTGCTGGTGTGGCATTTTTTTCTGGATGGATCCAGGTTTTTGTGAGGGCTAGTACTTGAACATCTGACAAATTAGCAAGTGCTTGGATAAGTTCTATTTTATTTACAACCGATTTGGCTATTCCATGGGCCACTTGACTCACTGCCAACTATTTTATCAGTCTGATTCAAAAGGTTGAAGACCAGATTTGTCAAGTAAAGTACTAAAACTCATGACTCAACTCTGATGCAAGTACAAGTCATGTGACTTGAAGACCGCTTCGTGAGGCAAAGTGTGTATAATGCTATAATTTTAACACTAGGGGTGTTAACATGAACACAAAACTCACAGTACGGATCGTATCACGGATTTGAGTCACGGATCAGATCATTATTAGGATCAGCGAAAAAAGGGGAGACAAATAAAACTTTGTTTTCCATTTATTCTGTAACACACTTACAGCCAGAAACAGCAAGGAACTTTTGGTCTTAAATGAAAACAACATTTAAGATGTCCAATGTTTAAATAAAATAAAATAAAATACATGAAATATTCAATGCTCACTTATTGCAATATGAGGCATGATACCTTCCTCTTTTAAACAGTGAATGAAACAGCCTCTGTCCACATCATCAAAACTTGATGATAACAAACATTCACCACTAACGTCAGTTAGCAGCTAGATGCTAATTAGCTGCTCAGCTGCAGCACATTAAACAGCAAGTAAACATAACTCAAATGTCACATCGGACCTGTTAGATGCTGGTTTGATCGTTGCTCTTCAAAATCCCTGTTAGCGACACGCTGTCTGTCCATGACTTGTACTTAGAGCAGTTTGTTTACTTTGTCTTAAATGAGACATTCAATTTTGCAATTAATCCACAGTTCATATGCCTGCCGGACCGTGGGGGGTGATCCATACGGATCACAGATCAACTACGATCTGTTACACCACTAGTTAACACTTGTTATTCTAGTTACTTTAAGCTTATTACTCAATATACAGCTCAGCTTAAAAATGAGCTAAAGAAGCTGTCAGAAGCAATCAGCCAGACCTCCTGCACTCATTCACTAATCACACATCAACAGGTGACTGAAAACCACTCAATTAAAAACGAATGAATGAGTAACTTCAACAAGCAAACTAACCTTACCCACAACACATTATATGATCTCTGCTGAATTCTTGTTAAGGAGATAAAAAACACAAAAAAGCCACACAGAGACATTTAACCATCAGAGATGAAATTAGCGACCAAAGAGACAGAGAGAGAGAAGCTGTATCTGACTCAGGTTATCTGACGTCTTCTTTCTTTCATGGAGATGAAGTATTCATGTCATAACGTCCATTTGTAGCTGTTGGTCATCTTGTATGTTAGTTAACAGAACTTTATGGCTGCTGCTTAACCAGTCTGATATCATTAGCAACAATGACAAACAAGCTAACTCTCCTGGTTGTTTCTCCGGTTGCTTCTCTCTCCAGCCTCCCCGGCAGCGTCCTGCTGCTGCTGCGCTGCCCAGTCCAGATAATTTCTCCCGTTAGCTTAACAACAGTCCTTAACAGTCCTTCCATGGATGTATAAAGAGTCCTTCAGGCTGCTACA
The DNA here is from genome assembly GCF_914725855.1 of Thunnus albacares. Taxonomy (NCBI): domain Eukaryota; kingdom Metazoa; phylum Chordata; class Actinopteri; order Scombriformes; family Scombridae; genus Thunnus; species Thunnus albacares. The sequence goes on from NC_058106.1 coordinate 27,623,466, forward strand.
ACAAGCCAGCTGTTGCATTGGCTAAGCAAGGAGCTATCAACTGCTGCTACTCTGCTTTACAGTGGAGAGAATTGAAGATGAAATCTGGAAACTATCATTGGACCAACTCGATGTCAATATTGCATTCTGGTTGTTGATTGGTAAGGGAGGACAGCCTCCCTTGGAGCGTCATTCTACATGTCATGGCCAATCACAGATTAGCATGAAAAAAAATGAAATACATTAAGTCCAATGTAAGAGATCCCACCCTGCGGAGGTCAGCAGGCACCCATCCTCCTCTGTCCCCCACCACTTCACACACACTGCTCTTTCTCCTCCCGCCCTGCAGGTGTCGCTGTTGAAGCAACAGAATTTCGGTAATGGATTTTTTCCAAAGAAGAAAGAAAAAATACTTATAAAATAAATATAATAATAATAATAATAATAATAATAATAATAATAATATAATATAAATAATACTGAGATTTGTAATGGTTTATTTCAACCAAATATTCTTTTTTATATTTTGATCTCCCTTCTGCCTCTCAAAAAATAGAGGAGGATCAACATCCTCTGCCTCTATAGACCAGCCTCCACTGGTCCATACACACTTGGTTGAAAGCCCATTAACTGCACCTTAATATTCAGTGTCACAAAATCTTATGAAATCTTATGTTGGTGACATTGTAAGATTGTCCTCACCAGAAAACAACAATTTTATTTACTTTTACCAGACATGACTTTCAGTGGCTGTACAAATTACAACTCTTGTCTGTCAGAAGCGAAGTCTGAATTAGTATGATGCTGTATCATGATTAGGGTGGTTGGATGGCTCAAGAAAATGTGTGACTTCAGACTTTTCCCATCCTGTTTCTATCCACGTTGTTTTCTTTTAACCATATGACTACATTCTTTACCCTTAAGTGTTTAGTCATTCCATTTGGAGAACTCTTTAGACAATGTATATTGTTTCTTGGCTTTCCAGAGCATTCAGTGATGACAGCCTTTCTGTCTGTTCTATAGACATGTAAAGTTAAGATATAAAGAGGATATTCAAAAGGCATTTCAGTTGAAAGGATATCTGCCAGAGGCCATTTTAATGCACAAATGGATTCCTGTGGTGGAGCAGATTGAAGTGGAGGTGGTTTGACCGCAAGAATTAATATATACAAAAGGGGCTAAACAGGAGAAGAGATTGCTGTCACAGTTGGTAATTTCATGGCTTGATTGATTGCTGGCATATTGTATTGCTCATACTGAGGTGATTAATCCGCCTTTGCATAGTTCAAAACCTCTGTGGCTCTGACTTGTTTGCCTTTCCAGCAATGCTGTCAAACGCAATTGTATGTCACTTTCCTTCTAATTCCATTATTCTTTTCTTAATTCCTCTTTAAATACCCTCGTCCTTTCTGATGTGTGCAAATGTGTGCGTGCACACATCTGTGAGCGAGTGAGGGTACGTCTGAGTGAATGTTAATAACCTTGCATTGTTTACTCAGCCTTACATATATGCATGAGTTGGCAGTCTTTAATTCCACAATGATAAAACCATAGAAAATTCCAGACAGAAAATGAAACCTGTCAAAAATGTACACAATCGAAATTTGTTAAATTAATGAGATGAAAAGAATATGAAAGGGCGGCAGCAGGTAGACCAGATGACGGGGTCAATGGGAGACACTATAAAACTGATTATGATTGATGATGACAGATCGGAACATTTGTGCAGGCAGGGGAGAATTAATTGGAAAATTAGTAACCATGGTTAAATAATTTGTAGCCAACAAACAATATGCATATATCTTTTTGTAAGAGCTTTAATATTTTTAGTGGAAAACTGTTTAATACTACAACAGCAGACAGCTTTATTGAATATTTGATACAGCTGTTGGTTTATTTTTTCACATTTTTCAATATAAATGATAATAGTAATAGTAATAATATATAAATGGAAACACTGTGTAATCAAACTGGAAAGTGTGCGCTTATATGCTATGTAATTATATCCACTCATATCCTGGGAGGCATGTTTCAAGATGCAGATTGAGTGTTCAACTGATGACTTCCATGGCTGTCGATTTTATTTTCTCACAGGAAGCCATCCAATAATCTGCAGGTCAGAGCACATTTTCATAAATAACTCAGTTTTAGTTATTGTTAAAGCTAGGCATGATATTGCTCCTCAAGATTGCGAAGTTCAAAAAATAATTGGACATCCAGGCAGTCATTTAGCTTAATCAGTTTCCTGTGGAAATTCTGACACACCGCATGTAGCTATTTCTCTACACTGCTGGCACTACTGGGAACAGAACATACTGAGAAGTGTGTTTTTTTAAATCGCACTCTCAAAATTGTGTTTTTCTAAAATTGTTAACAATAATAATCATAAAAATAATGATATTAATTCATACTGTACAGATGGTAAAATTCTTCAAATTAATTACAAAAATGAATAACAAATGTGCACTAGGAGCTGATAGATATATAAAAGATTTTGGAGCTAAAAAAGGACTTTCAATCAATCTAATCAAACTAAGTTTCCAGAAATCAAACTCTGATCATTTCAACTTATTATAATAAATGTCTTATGGACAAAGGACCTGAAGACAGGAGTCTAAAAATAGACTCAAGTGAATTAATTTCTCTCTTCAGCCATGCAGCCACAGGGTCATTAACATAGACTTGACTTAATTTGTAGATGATTCGTTATTCTCAAATTGCAACACATGGTTAAGTGTCTTGGTGGGACTTTGATGCCCAGAGCATGTCCTCTTCATTTCTAAGAGAATGTCATGATCAGAGGCACGGACAGCGACAGGAGACAGCATGCAAATATGAATTCAAATGGGCTTTAAAACCCCAAAAAAGGAACAAGCCATCATCAAATGAGCTAACAAATCTGCCATTCTTCATGTCTAACACAAGTGCACAAACGCTGTACATCAACTTGTGTTTATTTAAAGTTGGAAATTGTGGGAGACCTATAATCTGCTCTTTTTCAGTTGTTCAATGTAACATGCCTCATGTTTTGGCAGAGGATTGGTATCACAAGCTGTAATGAAAGTCATGACTGAAGTCTGAGGCTGAGATTTCACTCAAACTTGAATTATCCTGCAAGACTATTGATGAGCCACTTACTGTGTATACACTGTTAATCACTGAGGAACACCAAAACAATAAACAAAATAATCTGGATTGAAGTCCACTTGCAAAAGGACCTCAGTGTGATTTGTACGTTTAGCTGAAAAAACAAAAACAAGAATAAAAATTCTGAAATGTTATGTCGCAGAAACGTTCGCATGTGGATTTGTAGGATCAGCAGTCACTGTTTGTCATTATGGAGTAATTCAGAATAGTAAAAAAAACAACTCATTAAATTGGCCGATTGTCAGTTTTGGGACTCCTACATACAACAGGGCACATGTAGATTCTATAAAACATGTTTAACACAAATCAATTAGCTGTCCGAAAGGCCCCCATGTGAATCAGACATGTCAAACCTTCCCCTCCAAGAAAAATCAAGAAAGTTAATCTATTATCTGGGAAAGCCCTTCGAAGTGTCCACAGAGGCCAAATCAGCTGCAATTCTCCCTGTGAATGGTCAGCTTAAGCAACTGGAACATTAGATTGAATTGAATGGAATTTGGATTAATCAACTTTGTCCCAGCTGACTCTCAAAATAGTTTGAAACAAATGTACAAGCACACACACACACAAGTCCCAATGTCAAAGATTAAATCAACAATTTTGCAACTCTGTCCTTGTATTAGATCACTGGAGGAGGAAACATTATGCAGCTATATTATGTTTTTTTAATCAAAATAACAACAAAACTTTTATATTTACAAAAAGTTTACTAAAGCATGATAAAGTAAGGCAATTTACTTGGTTAATGTTAGTTAAATATTATAGTTTAAAGATTCGATCCGATTGCTTCACAATTTTTCAAGTCTGTCTTAAAACAACAGTCAGGTGTCCATATGAACACTGAAAGAGGTTTTCCTCGCCGTGATCATTCTTCCTGTTCATACTGGCTATTAAAAGATCCCCTTCAAATGCACTTTCAATGTAAGTGATGGAGGCCAAAATCCACAGTGAGTCCACGTCATTTTGTGCAAAAGTGCATTTAAAAGTTTATCTAAAGCTGATATGAGGCTTCAGCAGTCTGAATTAGTCATATCAAATGGATATATGCCACATTTACATATCTGTCTTAAAATAAAATGTTCTCTTTGTGTTTCCTTGGACAGTGTTTCCCTGTTGAGCTGCGGGGGAAGTATAGTAACAAACTTTGGCAGTAAAAAGAAAGCTATCTACTTGATTTGATTAATTTGGATGTCTGAAGCCTCATATTAGCTACAGATAAACTTTTGAATAAATTTTGCACAGAAGTAGGCTTGTGGATTTTGGCCTCCATCACTTACATTGAAAGTGCATTATAAAGGGATCTTCTGATCGCCAGTATGAACATGATGAATGATTATGGCAAGAAAAAGCTATTTCAGTGTTCACTTGGGCATCTGACTGTTCTGAGACAGGATTGAAAAATTGTGACCCCGTCCTTTAAGAATAAAACTAAATTACAATGTTTTACTGTACATCAAACCTTTAGATTGTGACTCCTGCTGTAGGACACCTAGAGCTGTCATTATATCTTTCATCCCATTAGCAATAGCACTGCTGTCTGCATATGGAAATCAACTAATTGGGGCTAAAGACGGTTAGTGACCCTCACATACAGCTTGCCAAACAGAGCAGTGGTTCATGCAGCTTTTCTAATAAGTCCAAAAACACAGTGAGTATCTATGGAGACAAATGAGCTGTTATGTAAAATAATTATTGGAATTGGAAAAAAAATGTTTTATAAAAAACAGAAAATACTGCATGTATCTGCTGTCACAACATAATATTTTAGTAGTTTACAAAACCCTAATAGAGAGTCTTCTAACATCCATCATGACACTGACATTATGGTTTGGTCACTTAAACTGCAGGCATAAGAACGAGCTGACTAATAATTGGCATTGTCACCAAAATAATTGGGAAGCCCCAGATGAAGCTAAGTGAACTGCATACCATCAAGACAAAAGATAAAGCCTTAAGCATCCTGACAGACAGTTCTCATCCTTTTTTTTTCCTCAGTCTGAGACTCTGTGACGTGCTTAGGGTGCCTTTGGCTACCAGAAATATCTTTTATTCCATCTGCAATCAACATTTTTCCACAGACAATAAAGTAGATTATATTCTATTCTATTCTATCTTAGTTGCTGTGATGTTTTTCGGAAACTTTCTTTATACCGTCTCTCCTCTGAAGCGGTGATACTGCTTTGAAGGCATTTTTCTGTAAAAATGCAGCAGTGTCAAAGTGGGCATGATGTGATGCTGCAAGACTTGACCACATGCATAGGGAGAAATCTGCCAATCCGGCACTTTTCTCCTTGTTACTTACCCCTGACCTGCTCTTAAAAAAATGCAGTCAGCAGCATTGCACCACCTCTAATGATGTGTAATCACAGTGGTTTCCTGCATAATGCCTTCAATGTTGGAAGAGACCATCAAGCACCACTGATATCCAGGGACATTTTAGGCAGATGGTGATACTCTACTTCACTTGACAGAGAAAGCAAGAGAAGACATATTTTCATGCCTCAATAAATAGACTATTGAATAGATTTAAAATTGGAATAGACAGTCATGAATTTGTCTAATTTCTTGATAATTTTATGCCGTACTGTATGTTCAGAATCATGAATGGCCTTGATGTTTCTCCTTATGCACTGTATGTATTCCATCATTATCCTCAGAGCAGAGAGAGAAAACCATCAAAGTTATTCATGTCAATCTTTAAGCTCTTTAGAAAAAAAAGGCAAGCAAGGCTGTTTGAAAACTCATATTCATGTTTGCTTATGCTCATTTCATTCCATCTTGTACCCCATTCTGTTTCAAAGCAACTGAGAGGAAAGTAGAGCCACAGTTGAATTCAAATGGAGATGCAATTAAATGCAGAAAGACTGAGAGGAGAATGTGACTATGGGGATGTTTATGCATTACAGACTGTGTCAGTGCAAAGACTTTTGACTGGATGCCAGAAATGACTTATATTAAATGTGATCTGGAACTGAAAATTAAATACATAGGATTAACAGGGTAAAATGGCCAATTAAAAAAGTTCTGAATCTGATGTTTGACATCAGATGTTCATCTGATGTTATTTTCCTTTCAGGTAATATAATTTGTCTATAAGCAAGGTCACAGCACAGAAGATGCAGTTGTCACACCTGTGCATCTCATCTCCAAACTCCTCAACAAACATAAAACATATGCCAGAGCTCTTTTCCTGGACTTTTCATCTCCAACTCAGCCTGATTTACTCCTGTCCAAAATGATTCAGTTACAGTTCAATCCAAACTTCATTTACTCGTACAATTATTTTCTCCCAAACAGAATACAGCTAGTAAAGGTAAATGACACACTTTCCTCTTCGATCAGGACTAATGTTGCCCAACCAGAATATTTTAAAATAGATGACCCCAGACTGTACCAGTGTAATGTTGACTAACTAATTGAATGGTGTGACTAAAATGCTCTTATTATCGATACTAATAAGACAGGGTAAATTATTTTTGGCCTTCCTCCTAAATGTCAGCTGCCTCCAGTGATAATCCACAATGTAGAAATTAAGCAAATCTCTTCTTACAAATACCTGGGTGTTATGATAAATGCCACCCTATCATGAACCCCTCATATAGAATTTATTTTTAAGAATACAGCAGCACGTTTCTTTCTTTGTAGACTCAGATCTTTTGGAGCCAGTATCAGGAGCCAGATTATTTTTCTGTTTTTTAAATCAGTTAATCAGAGCAGCATGCTGTACTGTCGTATGGCCTGGCTCAGCTATCTGTGAAACTTCAAAATAAACTATATAATCAAATCCAAATTTATGCGAAGATTATTCACCAACCTGTGGCACACTTCTTTCAAGTTGCTCACAACAAGCATGCTTAGACTTGCTAACAGTATCTCATCTGACTCCTCACATGTTTTAAAGTAGTACCAACTTCTGCCCTCTAATAGGTGATTTAGAGTCCCTCAATTTAAACGCAACAGGCTGAAGAATTCTTTTATACATCAGTCTATCATGTTGCTAAACCAAAATCAGTGTGCTGCTAACTGAGACCTTTTGTATCAGAAATTAACATATTGTGAACATAGGAATTTGAACAGTAAATATAAAAGCTTTGGCCTACAAGCTGAATATTGTTTGACATACATTGGTTATGCAAAAAAATAACATGATATTAACATCAAAATATTGTGGATTATTATATTTGAACAGTCAGTGTCTACAAACTAAATACTATGATGTTCTTGGGTGCAGGAATGAGCAGTGTAACGTCTGGATGCTTCTTCCGGGTTAGCAGTGCATTAATATGAATCAAGCAGCCACTGCCTGTTGGCTAGCAGCTGTTTGGGGCCCTAAGTGCAATCCCAAGAAGCACCTCAGTCCCTAACAAGTGCTAGCTGCAATGAGGTGCATCATGGTGACTTTTAATTTCCCTCTTCACCACATCATATTTGCGGCAGGCCAGGGAGGGGAGCAGAGGAAATAGATCCCCAGATTATTTCCATCTATAATTTCTTATCTAGTGGTGAGCATTCCTTCTGCTGCTCCTCCATTGCCCCCCCTCCCCCCCGCAGGCACTGCCTTTTACTCCCTGGGTGTGCCACCAATCTAGAAATTGAATTTGAGGGGAGGAAATTAGAAATGAGGGCATTTTCATTTCAATTTATCTTTCCAATGAGACATTTTTTTTTATGTAGGGCCGTGCAAGGCTACAATATGGGACTCCCACACACTTGATACCCTTCACCTTGCGACCTTGTCACCTACACCCCACTGCAACCCTTTAAACCCCCCACCATCTCTCCCTGTCTGCTCTCCCACCCCTTTAAAGAGCCCTACATCTTAAAAACAGTCAATTTTTAAGCCAAGTATGCCACCTGCTTTTGGCAGCTGGAAGCCCTGGCAAATGTAGATAAATGAACAGAGCCACCTGAGGGATTTTATGAATCTGCTGCTGCTTGGCAGATTTATTTGCTTCCCGCCACAGAGAGCTGCACTGGTAAGCACAGATTACGGTCTATAGCACAACTGCCCCTGCCCATCCTCCTGTCCTACCCTCCCGGTGTCCACCCATACAGGCACTGAGAGGTTGTTGACCTGTAATTCATCAGTATTTCAAATTGTAAACTGCAGCCTTGTGTTTTTCTACATCTTCCCACACCTCATCATCACAGCTCTGAACAGATCGTGCAGTGCCCTTGGGAAGCTATGAATATGTTTGTTTAGTGCCTGATCTAATCTTACATCATTATGCAGAAGGTTGTATGAGTAAATCTTATAGAACTGTAATTAGATTTTTATCAAATGCACAGCTGATTGTGTATATACAGTATGTATGTTTAGCTATAGTATATTGCCTCAGTCAAACTAATTTTAGCTTGACTGAAGCAAACATATCCATTTGGTATATTTCTTTCGCTTTAATATTAACTTTATAAGAATATGAAGAATTTCTCTAATCTAATTATTCAATATTTGAAATGTCAACATTATGTTCTTTGTGGTTTTGATCAAAATATATCAATACGCAGAAGCCTACATTATTTAAGCATTGGTTTGCATAATAAAAATTGAGAGTTTGTCATGTTGCCCTCAGTGTCTGGGCAGTTAATCAACTCCCTGGCTCCACTCATGAAAATTACTAAATTTAACTTAGAAGACTAGAAAACCTCAACCAAGACTATTCAAGCTGTACCATGAGCATTATAAATATCGCTGTGAAACATTTTGTATTTTTAGATATTCTTGTGATTACTTATTTCAACGGCTGTCATTTAACTTAGAAGACCTGAATGACTGAGTAAGTGAGAGACTATGGGAATCATAAAAGCAGCATAGAGCAGCTCTCATAACCACTAAAGATTTGCCTATATGTTATTATACTGTGTGCATATACAGGAAATCAGTTAAATGAATATGTGTCCGACACAAGCATCATAAGCAGATTCTTTAGCTTTTACTGTATAGTATGTTGGTTTTTGTGTAGTCTCAATAAGAAAGCTAAATAGTCTCTCTGTGCTGGGTATTAAAAAGCTACTGATGACAGACATGTTAATGTTTGCCTGAGTAATTATGATGCTAATCAAAATCATATCTGGTGCTAAAGAAGCAAAAAATAAAAAAGCAGATGTTTTGAAGTTGGGCTTAGATAGTCAACCTAAACAGCGCTGAAAAGACTCATACGTTTTCATTGAGCCTTCAAGTACCTGTAATTTTCTACACTGATCACGTCATTCATCATCATCAAGTCCAATTTCAAATCTATTTAAAGAGGGCTTCTAACAAACATGCTCAAAATTATTTTCAGAGACCAAAATCTAAATACAGATTAAAAAAAAAAATGTATGAACAAGCATGTCGCTAATTTAAAATTGTGTGTTTGCGTGTGAGTGCAGCTATAAATGCAGATGTGTGTGAGTGGATAAGAGATCGCTAGGCAACTCCAGGGAGTATGCAGGCACGACAATTAAATGATGAGTCTGTTGGGAAGGACGGGAGAGAAAAGGGAGATGGTAGAGAAAACAAGACCCTTCTTGGACTGGAGACATTTTTCCATCGCAATATCTGAAGCACTTTTTATGCAAACATTCAAATTTACTTGTATGTCACATGTACCCAACAAGATCAAATATATCTGCAAACAGAATTTTTACAAGAGATAATATAGTACTTTAAAAAATATGTAGGTTAGATTTTCTTGTATCTTAAAGCTGTTTATTACAGTTTATTTACAGTAGTTTAAGCCAATTGCTTTTCAATCCTTTGTGACCTTGTGTACTGTAATTTGTTCTCAGGTTTCTCTTGTAAAAGAAATCTTGATTTCAATTACACTTCTTGAATACTTTCTGCTTAATGAATAAATTAATTATATCCTGTTTTGCATTGTTTGAATGGCATGGCATCTTGGGAATAAAATCTGTTTAGATCCATTGTTTTGGTTTAGCACAGAAATATGACATCCTGCAGTAGCTACCAACACATGTAGTCACAAGTCTGAAACAGGCTAGGAGCTGTAGACATGAACAGTGTTACGCTTATTTGTTTCCTCATTATCAAGGATTATTGTCCCACATATAACATAGCTAAATGTTAAGTTAAGATAACCTAAAACAATTTTGATTATAGTTTGGGTTACGTTTTAGTCATTAAAACTTAAGTTCAAGCTTGTCTTAGTAAAAGTGCATTGTATTTTTAAGGATATTTGGCAACTTGTTGTATTGTATATTGTATTGTATCAACTTATTGTTTATTTGTATGATTTATGAGTTAATACATTCACGTTGTATTACTGCTTGCACTCCCCACAATAGTACATTCTAGTTTAATGTCAAACAATTTGCTGTTTTTCTCATACTTTCTTGCTATACTGTTGTTGGAAAAATACAGTATATACCTCACTTGTTTTGTATAAAACAGATATCAAATTCACAAACCTTAGTCACCACTCAGAATATATGGAGGGATTTTTCATTCCATGCATTATCAAAAAACAAGCAGCAATCAGTTGACATCCACATATGTTTGTATGTAATATAATAGTATCTACTTTTTTCCCCATGTTTATCCCCAGTTGGTTTGATGAGCATACAATGCTTATTGTCATCACTGAGTTTAACTCTGCAGAGGTTATGTGAATTTCTACGTAGGCTACAGATGAACTGACAAACTTTCTCCATTCCCCTCCTCTTATCCTAAATCAGTGGAAGAAGAGCAAGTTGAGTCCATTCACATATTGTCTGAGCACACCCATGGGACAGCATTTAATACTCTCATTAATTAATTGTATGTGGGAAGCAGTTAAACTAATATTGAAGCAGACACTGACTAAAGACATGCCACAAACTGTGTGCAATAAACTTCCTATTTTGTATGTACCCACCACTATTGTTCCCAAGCTCATGCAGAGTGAGAGTGCACAAATTCATTATGTTAGAAAACATAATCATGCCATGTGTTCCTGCAGACGCTATTAATAACATTTCACTGGGGGATTGATTTTCCATATTCCATTTTGCAAAAGAATGAAACTGGAAGCCACTCTAATAGATGCTACTGAATAAAGGTGCATATCACATCTTAGTCATTTGTTTACTTCAGATTCTTTATCATAAACGACTGAGGGATTTTTTTCTCAATTTGCAATGAAAAAAAAACTTTCAGAATGGTTTGACTGACATTTGTTTTGCAGTGGGAGGAAATTCTTCTAGTTTTTGCTTTTGTTACAGAAAAGCATTAAAACTGTAACATTAATGCCGTTTTATTCTCATTGGTTCAGAAAATATGACATTGTACAAAAAGGATTATTTACTACATCTGGCTGAACTACGTGTATCTACTTGCAACATTAAGCATAAAAAAGAATGTGTACTTTTGCAGAATATGCACAGCTCACACATGGTATTTAGTGATGTGAGAGTCCTGCTGGCAGTGGAGCACCACGACCGTCAAAGGAGCTATTAACTCCATGGCAAACAGGAAAGAGGTCACCCCAACATTTTTACAGAAGTTCATGTCAAGTTTTGGGCTTTTGATCATGTATAACATAGGCATCCAACATTATAACACTATAAAAATAACAGAAAAACACAAAAAGCATGGTATGTCCCCTTTAACTTACTCAGCAGCTTACATGTAAATAACTCAAAAATTGCTAAAACATCTTGATTCTCTACAGTAGCTGTAATGGCAATGCATGTTACAAATTTAGTATTCCTAGCAATTTGTCATGACACAGGATGTAATGCAACAATCCCTTGTGCCATAATCAAAGTAACATTTTCACAAATTCAGACATGGTTACTTGTAGAGAACATCAGGTGGCACTGCAATGAATACAGCAGACCATCCATCAAGCAACATGCTTACCACCTGCCTAATCTAAATTTGATGGCTAGTGGTGGAAATGGAATTAAATATATGTGTGTGCAAGTCTTTGGGGTTGTTGCTAGTTGGAAACTATGAACAGTACTTCTCCACAGGACAAACACAACCTCAGACTGCAGATAATACACCTTTCAGTATAACAGCCTGATGAACAACACCGTCAAGCTGTCACACAATTCACTAATAACTGTAGATATTATAGATTGTTACCTATCCAATCCTACAGAGCTTGAGAGGAGAGGTTCATTTTGTCTGTTGAGTGTGGATAAAGAAACCTTAAGTCATAAATTCATCGATGAGACATCAACATTTAGCAAAACTTAAGTAATACTATTGAATACGTTATGAAGTCACTGCAGATGTCCTATACAGTAATGTGAGGTTAAAGCAATGCTCATGCATCCCTGATTTTCCAAATAGTTTAATGCTGACTTTAGACACTTACAGTTCAAACTCCACACACACACTTTTGTGTTTCACCTTCACTGCCAGCTCACATGAACATATGTATCTTTTCAAATGTCTCATCTCATGGGGCCTCCAATGGAACTGTGAGTGTTATCATAGTAACTATTTCTTACAGAATAACAATAATACTGTATGTCTCAGAGTCAACATTCATTTTATTTGTGATACTGTAATAAAAAATCCAAATTGCAAACTGAAAATATATTCAAATTTCAAATTTCCAAGTCGCTTTTTATTATAATGTAAGTTAACTTTTATGATGGCCAAAAACAGTCATTCAAGTATTGCATTATTTACAGGGAAGATATTTGGCTTCTGTTAATCAGTCAAACATGACACCAAAAGTGATGAGGACAAGAGCCAATAACAACAGTAGATATTGCTGTTCTTGATCTATCTGTACTAGTGCGCAATATGTAGTTAGCATTACACTCCAGCCTGAGGCTATGTCCAAGCTAGGCCAGTGCGTACATAGCTGTTCACACATAGCTGTTGTTTTTTTGTAAAATGCTCCCCGGAGTGGATACCACTGAAAATGCTGGTCTTGCTGGTCTTATATGCCCCTATTTTTTCAAATAACACTACACCACTGCCACCCACACTTTCCCAGCACTCTTAATCTTTTCTCGCTCCCAGACCAATCGACTGTAGGAGTAATTAAGGTGAAGTACTGTAACTATGGTGCTGAAAATCTTAAAACCCACATAAAATGCTGTATAAGTCTGTCAACGTAGACTGTATGATAATATGAGCACCATTAGTGCTCATATTATAGCCAGAAATAGTGTGCACTGCTATAAATTTGAAATCCAAGATGCCACAATTATGTGATCAGCATAGCAGACTGTAATGATCCATAGCAAATTATAGTGAGAAATTAAAGTCATCATAAATTAACAAAAAAGACTTTGATGGACTCAGGTAAAGTCACTAAATCCACATAATCTACATATGTCTTCAAAATGTCCATTTGAAACCAGCTTTGACAATTTATCCTCAGATCTCCTTGTACTGACCATTTTTAGACCATTTTCTCTGTCTATACTAATCTAAACCAACCACAAAAACATCTGACAACCATACACCTGTGCGTCTGTGAACCTTGGTCTTTAATAGACCTGTTATTACATCCTGGCAGCTAAAATAAACCCTGTGCCCTGTGTTTTGCATTGCTCTCATTCACAGACATGAGTGATTCATATGCATTAACAGCCTGTCCTCCTAAGAAAAACAACAGTATGAGTCTTAAATTCAGTCACCAAAAAAACCCATAGTTACGTTTCAGTGACAGATGTCATCTAGCAGCCATAGTAATTATGACCCGGAGAAGTGACGCAGTTCAGATGACGTCTATATAAAGTGCCAAATTTCCATATTGGGAGGTGGCGGGTTGGGTGGATGGCTGGATAGATAGATGGCAAAAAGTGGACTTAGCTGCAGGAGAACATTGATCGCTACCCATTTCAAACTGCGAGTTGGGACAGTTTTTTAAAAAACGCAACTATAATTATCATGGTGTTTACTATTGCCATGATAACAAAGGATGCCTAACTTTGAGAAAGTATTAACTTTAACCCTAACCACATTTCAAGAACTCATTTTAACCCAAACCATGATCCTTCCCAAACCCTAATCAAGTGGAATTTCTGCCTAAACCTAACCAGACCTTAACCACAGCATTGTCACACCATAAAACCTAATTATTTTTTAATTGTGATTTGTTTTGAAAAGCACAGACAAATCTCCTGCATTAGAAAACCCTCCTATGGGTCATTCTGGAGTGCATGGTGCAATCGACCTATGTGGTCATTTAATTATGAGGACGTGTTGGCATATAATCACTCAAAAATACCACTCAAACTGCCTAATAGCCTCTAATAGAGATAATAAGGACTCACTCATGCACAAATAAGATCTCATTCCTTCAGTCTCCCACACAATATTTTCCTTCTTATCAATAGCTAATGAATTCATTTCATAACTCTTTGTTCTCAGGAGCTGCTGTGAAACATACACTTCCTGGTTGACCGAAAAGTGATTTTATATACCAAACAAATGTGTAAGTGTGGTGACACCCGAATGCATACAGGAGGCAGGATATAAGTCAGAATTTGGTGTTTGGTCAGAATTGATGAGAGTGTGTGTGTGTGTCAGTTTAACACCAAACATATTAGGAAGTTCATTCTACAAAGTTCTCCACCAAATTACGACCACAGTACGTACAAGTGCTAAAATGAAAAGTTGCGTGTCCCTGCAATATTTTGAATATAAAAATGGTTTGCAAACCTGATGTGTTATCTTCTCTCCTGTGTAATTTTCATTTCTTTATTGACTGACATCTGATTAACAGCTCTAAAATCAAGAGACTTGTTAGATTTTAAAACAACACAAATCATGTGGAAGGTCAAAAACAAATTACTACCTGAAAATATCCAAAGGTTGTTTAAAAGTGTGAAAAAGTCGATATGACTTGAGAGGAAATAATGTAAAAAAAATATATATCCATTGTATTTCATTTAAAGGAGTGAATCACAGTTGTAATGAGGAGCTGAAAATGTCTGGCACACTTTTGTATGTTTAAAAAATGAATATAAAAATGTAAGATCAGAATGGTGGCATTAAGGATAATGTAAAATTCTGTGTGATGTTACTTTCTGACATCAAATAAGTTTTGTTTTGCAAAAAGGGTAGGCGCAATAAGCTGTAGCTTCAGCCTACATTGTTATAGCCTGTAGAAAATCTTCATGCAATGTTGCATTGTTTTCCTCTATTTTGCTGAAGGTAATTGATATTGTATTGTCTGTTTTTTGTTTTTCTTTATTTAATACCAATTATTCACAATCTGAAATAGATTTTCAATTCAAACTACATGAATGTATAACATTACTTTAGCATATCTAATCAAATGTTACTCAATGAACTATAACACTGTCTCTCTGAGCCATTACAGTTTTCAGTGGGCATGTGGTCACATTAGCGGTCACAATTCAATGACCATCTTTCACTTTTGACATGTTCACTTGTGTTTTTATAGATTTAAAAATGCCTTAGTTCTCTGCAACCTCCATGTTACAGCTTGTGGGTGTGTTTAAGTCCTCTACTACATAAAGCATACTCAAGTCATGGCCGTTATTGTATTTTCACTTTTATTTACATCTATTACAATGCACATTTATTCATATGGTTCAGTGAAATGTGAGTAACTACATAGCCTTGAGAGTGAGGAAAGTTATCTAAAGGCAAAACACGACCCTGAAAATTCAGAAGCATGAAAACTAGCTTGGTAATTAGATGCTAAATTAATCCACGTGGACCAATTAGGCAAGACAAGACATGGGGGCTCTGTAATGCTTTGTCAACAGAAATGAAACCAGTACAAGGAGACATACGGGTTGAGGAGGAACAAGTTTGAATGAGAGACTGAAAAGGGAAGGGGGCATGAGAGCATGTACCCTGATTAAAGGGGAGAAGAGGATCAAAGAGATTTTATTTGGCATGTGTGTGAAGATTAAACAAACCTTTAGAAGAAAAAAGGGTCCCATCATTTCCTGTATTAAGTTTGAATAAAATTTTAATGCAGAAACATTGCTTGATCTCTTTTACAAATGATGATGCTTTGATTTGGATGCTTAAAATGTAAGTGGAGTCCCTTAGCCCAGTGCAGGCTCACTAGAAGTTCTTTACATTTCTTTTCTTCTCTCCTCTCAAAACTTGCCTGTCATTTCTGCTTTTTTAAAATTAGACTGATATTTTGAAACATTACAGATAATAAAAGTGAAAAGTTTTTTGGGTTTTTTTTACCATTCCTCCCCTTTATCTTATCTGTAATGGTAGCCTATGCAGTAGTTTTAGTTTCATTTTCCCATTTTGAGATATTCTCACAGCATTAGAAAATTACATTTAAAAAGGTCGTTCTATATTCTATAGAACATGCTGTTATCAGTTTTTATAGTGACTATGTTTGACCATGTGAAAACTGGCAGACCTCTGATTGTGAAAGGTGATGTTGCTGTTGACTCTGAAAACTAATTTTTCACTAGTGTCAGCATCACAATCAAATTTCAATTCACCTCCATTGGACTGGGGTGGAGGCAGAGACTCAAAGTTAAATGTCCCAAAACCTGGGCAGATAGTTTAATAGTGATTGTTTCTTTTAAAATCCAATGTTCTGAAGTAGAGTCAAAATAATGAAAAACATTTCACTGCCTACTGTGAGATGATCATGTGGCAAAACAAAATAATAGTTACTTACACCACTGTTCAAAATGTTCTCAGTGCACCATGCCATACCATTCTGACCAATTCAATTCCACCTCTTAGTCCCTCTTTTTTTAATAAAACAATGTTTTTATTATTTTAAATGTACCTTGGAATATGCTAAACGTTGCTCTTTTATGTGTCTTAAGTTGATCACCTGATAGAGTTACATGGCTGCTGCAGCAAGCCATAAAACCTTGGCTGGCGGGATGTGCAGGCTGTTTTCGTTGTGCTGGTGCACCTGCAAGGGGAAGATAAGGGCACTGATGATAACAACCTGTCGGCATTCTGACATTTCTCTGGACACTCAGCAATGAGCTGTCGGCCACAGCCCTGCGGAAAGAAGGAAAACCATGATTTGAAAGGGAAAAACTGTGCTTTGTCACCAATGTCCTTAAAAACCACACTAAATTTTAAAGCCTGTTTTCCATTGGTAGCCACATGGTTGATTTCCCCAACAACAGTACACAGCCCTGTTTAATGGTTATCAAGAGTAGATATGAAAAACAATGGGCTCCTTTTTTTATACTAATTTCAAAAATGTACATAAAAGTTGAGTACCAAAATATTATGCAATGGCACATTCACTCACCTCAGTTGAATTTACATGTTAAACAAGGAGTCGTCAATGGAATTTAATTGCTCAATTAAATGTAATTGTCAGTTTAAAACATATTACCATCACATTTTAATCTATAAAAATATTTAAATTACACCTAATCAACTTGTTTGGATGTATGATGCTGCAATATTCTGGAAAGCCTGTTTCATTGTGCATGAGGGTGAGAATCCATTATAAATCTGAAGTCAATAACTGTCAAGTGATAAAGGATGAATGTGACACGTAGTGTCATGATGGATATCCCGAATTTCTATACTATTTTTCCTGACCATTTGGTCAAAAAGAGTCAACGCAGCCAGACCAAATTTATATGCTTTATACAGAACAAGACAGATTCACGTCCATGCCTTTGTATCTTTCAGAACTGTTTGGAAATGTAGGTAAATTATGTCTTGTGGTAAAATTAGCAACTGTTGGCTCTTAGGTGTGGAAGAATAACTACATAGACAGCTTTTTCAGTGTTCATCATTCTTGAAATGAAATACACAGTCTTAATGGCTATAAACTTGTACAGAAGCTAATTGTGTGCTGCACTGTCTCTAAGGTGCAACAGTGCAGCTCAAACTCCACAAGATAAATATGGTTACATTTCACTGCTATAGTCGATTTTACGATACAGTTTTGTTACATTAATCCACTCTTGTGACACCAGCCTGCACTGCTCTAGGGGTGTTGAAATATATGAGCTGGAGGTGTTTACATTAATTTCAGGTTTATAGGTCTTGACATTTACAAGGTGAGAATATAAGTATTTTGAGTGACATTGTATAGTATTTGCGATGTTTTATGGTCTCAAGTTTTTCTTTCCAAGTACAGATTTATTATTGTCCCTTTGAAGCAACATCTTAGATTATTGAGAAAATTGATACATGTATTCAGTTGTGGGCTGCCAGCACACCAAGTATGGGGGTATAACAGAAGCAGAATTATTTGCAAATGTGTGTGGAGAGTGCCCAAATGCTCAATCCCTGTGTGCGTAATCAGATTTGTAAATGTGTAATAGAATCTCCAAATCTGTATTCAGATCTGCAAATGTATAGAGATTTGTGAATGTGTAGACAAATCTGTAAATGCTTACATAGTAGGGATGTGTAGAGAGCCCAGTATTTGTGTTTGTATCTATATTTGTTGAGGCAACAAAATTATTTATATTTGTATTTGTATTCAAATAAAAGTGGAAATAGGTGTAAAAATACAGGTTTTGTTTTTATTACACATTGTTTTAGGATATTTAAGTGTTAAAATAAGTGTTTATGAATAAACTATCTTACAAAGGAGGTGCCCACACCAGGTCGCGAACTCGAGTCTCCCAGCGCTGACTACTAAGTTAAAACCAAGTGCATCGCAAATGTGCAGCCAGACCTCTACTTATTTATACACCCATAACACAGAGACAGTACAGCGTGTAACATGGGTTTTTTTCTCTTCCCAAAAACAAATCATTTTTTAAAATATTTCTACAAAATAAATGTTCATAAAAAAAAAAAATTGTGCTTTGCTGAATAATGTACTTGTATTCAGGCCCAACCCTAGTACATAAATCTATAAATGCATGCACAGATCTGTAAATGGATACATAGATGTGTGAATATGTAGACAAATCTGTAAATATGCATTAGATATTAATGGCTCAAGTATTTTGCTCCAAGAATTTTGCTACACTTCTGTCGTAGCAGAGAAACAGACTGTAAAAAAATATGGACGTAGTCACCATGATGTCACCCATTGGTTTGTGGACTGCCGTTTTGAAGCCTCAAGATTTGACCGTCGCCATCTTGGATTTGACCATCGCCATGTTTTATTCTGTAGCCAGAAGTGACCATATTTTGACAAGAGGGTGGAGCTGACCCTAGCGCTAGCTGCTAGGTTGGTTAGCACAGTGCATTTACGTTAACTGTGATAATGCTAATGCTCATTTTTACTAGCGAAAAACAGGCCTAAAACCATTAAAACTAAATGTACTTTCCAGAAAAACCAAACAGCCAACTCCTTAGAGGGTCTTTTAGTACAACCAAACACTGAACAAAACTATTTTAGACTACCAAAATGTTACAATTAGCTTTAAAGAACTGAAAACACACTGTGAAATAGCAGCAGCTACACCTATACTCTGTGAATCTGGGGCTACACCATGGTTTCATAATCAATGTTGTTGCGGTGGTAGTGACTTGTCAATGACAAGGTAGCCCTTGTCGCCCTACAGCATACACTGCTTTAAATGGGACCATATTTTACAAAATGAACATCATACTGTATTGAAAAAGACTTGAAACTGGTGATTGAGACCATAAACTCATTAGGTTTACTGAGGTAATTAATCAAGTGAGAAGTAGGGTCATTTTCTCATAGACTACCATACAATCAAACTTCTTTTCAGAGCCAGTTGAATCACCCCTTGCTGGCCCTTAGAAAGAATGCAGGTTGCACATTGGCTTCACGTTTCAGACCGGGAGCCACCCACTTGGGCAGAGATAATGGATGTACATAGCTTCAGAAGCAGGGCCCCATTCATTCCTATGAAAGTTGCTCAGTGGTGCATGAAGCCAAAAAAGTTCTTCCGCATTGCCTCTGAATCTGTGGGACCCATAGAGCAAACGCACTGGTTTATTTCACCGGCCAAGCCAGCTACTGGTTTAGCCCTCCAGCTAACTTGAATGGGGATAAAACAATTCAGTCATGTGGCTCTTCTAGACTTATAAATGTGATCACTGTACTGTTCCCTACTGCTTTAACAACAAGCAGAAACAGGCACACCTACGTTTCCATGACTTTCTATCTCGGTTAACGAGTGACTAGTCGCTCTTCAGCATTGCTAACATTGCAAGCAGCAATGTTTAGCCCTACAGTCTATGGTTTAGCCTTGATACTAACTGCTAGCACAGACTAATGTTAGCTAACAAACGGAACAGTATTGCCAAAGTATTTCCCTCAAGACAACTTCAACCGTGAGTAAACACTAATATCTTGTATAAGATATTCTGTTTGTGACTAACATTATTACAATGGATGCGTGCGATTTCATCTGTGTTTTATTGCTGGGGTTTCTGTAAACAGATGTAGCATATGTGATGTAACATGAGAGTCAGCAGGGAACAAACATGTTATTATCAACAGGCTGTACAGATCTTTATGCTAGTGACAGCAGCCTGCATATTAAACTATATTTTCAGTTAGCAACCTGCACCAGACTGCATGCTATGTCAGTCACAGTCAACCAACACACTAGGTGAATGATACCAGGCTGTTAGTAAAGTTGTATTTTGAGGGTGACAAGCAAAACCTACACCAGTTACTTTTGCTATAATGGTTGTATGAATTTAGGACCTGAAACAGTGAACTGATCACTAAAGCTTTTTCTGTGTTGTATAAAAGTGAGCAACAAAAAGCCGCGGTGTGTTTGTCTGCTGCCATCTGATCACATTTGATCATCTGTGCTGAATAGATTCCTTCATCTGCTACAGTGAGAGGCACCAGTATCTAACCAGTATCAGCAGGTATGAATGTTATTCTGACACACAACACCACAGAAAAGCTAGTTAAGTTTTACTTGCACTGAGTCCAAAACCTGGTGTGTATTCCAGAAAGTGAGTTAAGTGAAAACTCGGAGTTTGGGAAGCTCAATCAGGCAAACTTTATTTGTATAGCACCTTTCATACAGGGTTGTGCAATTCAAAGTGCTTCACAGGTTACTGACAAGCCAATAATAAGACAGAACATGTGGAGACGGTAAACAGTAAAAACAATTTGAGACAAATGCACACAAGGAATATAAATGATGAAATTGTAATAAAAATAGATTTAAAAGCTATAATAATAATAAAATAGAGTCAAATAAACAATGGATTAAAGAAAGTAGACAAAATAGATACAAAAAACAAAGAGAAATAAAATCATTAAGAGTAAAATAATATAATAAGAGGAAAAGAATATAATCATATTAATAATAATAAAAGATAAAATAAAATTATAAAATAACATGAATACAATAAATAATCAACTCATAGTTCAGGGTTAGGCCCAGAGTTTGTTAAGCCTGTTTTCTGGAATAGACCCCTGAAAGGAACCACTGAGAGAACTGTGAAGCAGCAATTTGATCTGTTATAGTGTTTCATTACTGAAACAAAATATTTGTGTGCACATCCACAAAATCTCAATGGGGTAGGTGCTGAATACAAAAAAACCAAAACAATTTAACTAGATATGAGTAGTACCACACTGAATCAGAGCTCCCTTTTCTTTTTTGTGACATTTTGACCAACTACAGGTTTTCCTCTGGCAAATAGGGAGGAAATGAGCATATATATATCAGTGGCGGCTGGTGACTCAAAAAATTGGGTGGGGGGCAATTTTATATGCCAATAAAACAATTTGCTTGAGTGGTGAAAAGGCTGCTTCTTTAAAGACATTTAGCATATACACATTGTCTCTAAACAAAGAAGTGCTCATTTTAGCCATGGAGTGGTTCAAATGTGTCATTTTACCAACAAAGTGAAATTCAAATTTATAGTATTGTTCTATTGTGACAACAAATTTATGTTCTCATCAAAAACAGACAACATACACATGATTTATAGGTGTTTCCTATGGGTTTTTTGTTTTTGTTTTTTTTTTTACAGAAATAGCCTATATAAGGTAGCACAAAGCTTATAATCTGATACAGGTTCAGATCAGTACTGAATACAAGAAAGATTGAACATTAAAAACATTCACAAAGTGTAGGTTCACATCAGAAAGCATTAATGCATGTTTCAAATACATGACTTACACACTCTTATCTATATGCACCACATACAAAATATAGTCTACCAAGCTGACATGTTAACACTAGGGGTGTTAACATGAACACAAAACTCACGGTTCGGATCGTATCACGGATTTGAGTCACGGATCAGATCATTATTAGGATCAGCGAAAAAAAGGGGGAGACAAATAAAACTTTGTTTTCCATTTATTCTATAACACACTTACAGCAAGAAACAGCAGGGAACTTTTGCCCATGGTCTTAAATGAAAACAACATTTAAGATGTCCAATATTTAAATAAAATAAAATAAAATAAAATACATAAAATATTTAATGCTCAGTTATTGCAATGTGAGGCATGATACCTTCCTCTTTTAAATAGTGAATAAAACAGCCTTTGTCCACATCATCAAAACTTGATGATAACAAACATTCACCACTAACGTCAGTTAGCAGCTAGATAGCTAATTAGCTGCTCAGCTGCAGCACATTAAACAGCAAGTAAACATGACTCAAATGTCACGTCAGACCGTTAGATGCTGGTTTGATCATTACTCTTTAAAATCCCTGTTAGCGACACGCTGTCTGCCCATGACTTGTACTTACAGCTTTTTGTTTACTTTGTCTTAAATGAGACATTAAATTTTGCAATTAATCCGCAGTTCATATGCCTGCCGAACCGTGGGGGGGCGATCCTCACAGATCACGGATCAACTACAATCCGTTACACCACTAGTTAACACTTGTTATTCTAGCTACTTCTTACTCAATATACGGCTCAGCTTAAAAACAAACTAACAAACTGTCAGAAGCAAGCAGCCAGACCTCCTGCACACTCATTCACTAATCACACAACATCAACAGGTGACTGAACAACCACTCAATTAAAAAGACAGCTCACTGTAACTTCAACAAGCAAACTACCCACAACACATTATATGATCTCTGCTGAATTCTTGTTAAGGAGATAAAAAACACAAAAAAGCCACACAGAGACATTTAAACATCAGAGATGAAATTAGCGACCAAAGAGACAGAGAGAGAGAAGCTGTATCTGACTCAGGTTATCTGACATCTTCTTCTTTCTATCATGGGGATGAAGTATTCATGTCATAACGTCCATTTGTAGCTGTTGGTCATCTTGTATGTTAGTTAACAGAACTTTATGGCTGCTGCTTAACCAGTCTGATATCATTAGCAACAATGACAAACAAGCTAACTCTCCTGGTTGTTTCTCCGGTTGCTTCTCTCTCCAGCCTCCCCGGCAGTGTCTTGCTGCTGCTGCGCTGCCCAGTCCAGATAATTTCTCCCGTTAGCTTAACAACAGTCCTTAACAGTCCTTCCATGGATGTATAAAGAGTCCTTCAGGCTGCTACAACAAGCCAGCTGTTGCATTGGCTAACGCAAGGAGCTATCTACTGCTGCTACTCTGCTTTACAGTGGAGAGAATTGAAGATGAAATCTGGAAACTATCATTGGACCAATTCGATGTCAATATTGCATTCTGGTTGTTGATTGGTAAGGGAGGACAGCCTCCCTTGGAGTGTCATTTTAGGTGTCATGGCCAATCACAGATTAGCATGAAAAAAAAAAGAAATACATTAAGTCCAATGTAAGAGATCCCACCCTGCGGAGGTCAGCAGGCACTTCAGTAATGGATTTTTTCCAAAGAGGAGAGAAAAATACTTTATAAATAACACTGAGATTTGGTAATGGTTTATTTCAACCAAATATTCTTTTTTAAATTTTGATCTCCCTTTTGCCTCACAAAAAATAGAGGAGGATCAACCTCTTCTGCCTCTACGGACCAGCCTCCACTGATATATATATATATATATATATATATATAGATAGATAGATAGATAGATAGATAGATAGTCAAATGCCCAGTGACACTACAATCATCTATCACTTATCTTTCATTTAATATCAAAGTCAAAACCCAATTTAAGCAATGAGGGGACAAGGTGTTGGGGGAGTAGATCTAATAAGTTTCTTGCAGCAAAAGCTTATTATTGTGATAACCCAATCTATATGGGTTTTTTGTGTGTGGGTGTGTTTTGTTTTGTTTTTTTGTTTTGTTTTAGTTTTATTTTTTTGACATTTTCAATGCTCAAATATCTCAGTGGGCTCAGAATACAAACATGTGAATATGACTAGATGATTATAGTGTCACTGGTCATTTGACTATATACAGAATATGCATAAATTCCTTCATTTGTTTCCGTTTGTACTGAAATAAGAGTTATTTGTAGTCAATAAACTCAGCCATACAGTGACATCTAGTGCAGACCAGGGTTATGGGCGGGGGCCAAGGGGCCATGCCCACCCATCCAGGAATTTGACCCTCCTAGAGAGGAAATCAGCATCAAAATCATTATAATGCACAGGCTTACCGGGGCTGAAGCCCCGGGCCTGACAATGTGAAAGGGTCCACAGGGCTCAGGGAAAAAAGATAACATAAAATTTACAGGGAGGAAAAAAAGAACTCCTGCCTTGTTTGTACATTTTTGTCCATCTGTGGTGTCTGGATTTAGAGCAAAGTGTCCTTCTGTCTAGTATCTCTGCTCCAAAATGGAAACAGTCCAGTGGCTGTTTGTCAGCATGTGACACCGCAGCGAGAAGTTAAAAGCAGCTAGCTGAGGTTAGCATGCTGGGACTGACAATCAAAACAAGTTAAATTAAAATGGAATTATGCTTGACTTAACATGTCATCAGAAAGTGACATTGTTAGATCCCTGGATTTTATGCCACACGTAAAACTGTGAGGAAGACGTTTTAAAGGTAGGAACAGACTTTAATACCTGTGGTCATTGATTGATTTGTGCACATCCTGCAAAACCAGGATGTACAAATGTAGGCTGCAGTTCATGCCACATTCTGCAAAGTTTGTCTAACAAATAAGAATATCAGACAGTGTTACAAGCAGTACAGAAATTTGTACTTAAAAAAAAAAAAATTAAATTGGTTTTAAAGCTGGAGTGCGGGATTTTTGTCTCCCCCTTCTGGCAGTGGGAGTAAAGGGGGGCACTCGGCTGTGATTGCAGGCATGCGGCACGCTTTCATGGTTCCCAGTATGCCATACCCCACTGGCCATAACCTACTGTTGCAGCTGTAAAACGATGGTTACATTGTTTTGAGTGTCACACCACCCCCACAAAAGTCTGGAAAGTCTAGAGCGACACGTTTAAAAGCCAGCACAGGCATGTCACCCCCAACATGAAATTTAAAAACTCCATGTACTGTGAAACACAGAGAGATTTATCTGGCGAAGATAAGCTTAATCAGCATTGTGTGAACTCATTTGGTAAGGTCTTGAATGTAACGGGCGTTCACTTATATGTAAAAGTTCCACACTGCAGGTTTAAGTTTTTACTACTTCATCAAAGTTGCAAGAAATTGAGGCAGTGTTCAAATCTATGTCTTATGATACACTGAGTGGCTGAGCTTAAAATCATGTAATAATCACGTCTTGTAATTTTGATAGCTTATTTAATAAAATGTTAACCAATATTAACCAATATAGAATTCTTTGCCATGTTAACTTATAGACAAACATTCTACAGATTTTGTGTCAAGAGATGGATGTTGTCACCTCTGCAAAACTTAACTAGCTTTCTGTGGTGTTGTTTGTCAGAACAACATTCTTACCTGCTGATACTGGTTAGATACTGGTGTCTCTCACTATAGCAGATGAAGGGATCTGTTCAGCGCAGATGATCAGATGTGTTCACTCTAAATACAACACAGAAAAAGCTTTGGTGATCAGTTCACTGAACTTTTCCGGTCCTAAATTCATACAACCACTAGCAAAAGTAAGTGGTGTAAGTTGTACCTATCAACCTCAAAATCCAACTTTACTATACTAAAAGTCATATTACCTGGTATCATTCACCTGATGTGTTGGCTGACTGTGACTGACACAGCATGCAGTCTGGTGCAGGTTGCTGACTGAAATATATATATATATTTAACATGCAGGCTGCTGTCACTAGCATAAAGATCTGTACAGCCTGTTGATGATAACGTGTTTGTTCCCTGCTGACTCTCATGTTACATCACATAAGCTACATCTGTTTACAGAAACATGCTAGCCACAAACAGAATATCTTATATAGGACATTAGTGTTTACTTACGGTTGAAGTTGTCTCGGGCCCACTCAAAGAAACTATAAAAGAAGGAAGGGTCATTACGTCATATCAACGTTCTAATGCTCAGCTTGATGCCAGACTTTGATGCCAGTTCTATTGGAGCCTATGGGAGATGCATGGAAAAGCACACTAAAACCCAACATATCTGACCTTTGATGAAGAAATGCCTCTACCAAATGAAAGAACAAACTTCAGAGAATAGTGACTGATTTTTCCAAATGTTTGCAGTCACTTATTTGGTCTCCAAATAGTATCCAAAGTATACTATGAATATAGGCATACTTTACAGGGCTCATGGTGAGTCAAATTAAAATGCTCACTATGGCAAATAAAAAACTAAACAGATAAATAAACATTGTCGACAAAATCTATTTTCTTCATTCCTTCTCTCTTCCTTTTATTTTGATCCAGAGGCTGCTTTAGCTAATATCACAGTTTAGCTAACTTACTAACATTAATCTGTTACTAACCTCAATCACATATAACATGAATGCATCTTGCATACAAATAAGTTATATACAAATCAAAAAAATTGTACCTTAAAAACCCATGAAACATTAGTTAATTAACAACACACCAAAATAGTGGTGCTTCCATCACCCAGATTGATAATCCATGAAACTGGGAGGGGAGAGATGAAGGAGGGGTCTCCCCATTCATCACCATGCTAACTGCGCCGAGAGTGTTCAATTGTGGCACCAATGTGCGTTCACACGCTACACAGTGACGTAATAAACCTTCCTTCTTTCATAGTTTCTTAGGGCCCACTGCGGCAATACTGCTCTGTCTGTTAGCTAACATTAGCCCGTGCTAGCAGTTTATTGCAAGACTAAAACATTACAGGTCCTATGCTTGCAGCGTTACCAATGTTGAAGAGCAACCAGTCACTCATTAACTGAGATGGAAAGTCATGGAAACGTAGGTGCACCTGTTTTTTGCTTGTTAAAGCAGTGGGGAGCAGTACAGCGACTTTTGCAGCTGCATGGCATCCCGCCATGTTGTTTGGGTCGCTCAGCTGTGGGAGCCTCCTTCAGATGTTCATGTTGGCAGCTGAAGTTCTTATTGAGGAGCG
Source organism: Thunnus albacares (assembly GCF_914725855.1). Classification (NCBI taxonomy): domain Eukaryota; kingdom Metazoa; phylum Chordata; class Actinopteri; order Scombriformes; family Scombridae; genus Thunnus; species Thunnus albacares. The sequence goes on from NC_058106.1 coordinate 27,650,765, forward strand.
TTAGACTGGCAGCATGAGACTGAGAGCCTGAGCTGAGGGTGAAGAAAACCTCGAGTTACAGACAAATATCCACACGCATTTACAGATCTTTGTCATGGCAGAAGTGAAGCAAAAATCAAGTTTAAAAAGACAGCCATTTGAGAGGCGTGTCTTATTTGTAACTGAGGACTTGAAGCAAAATATTTCAGCTATAATATCAAATGCATATTTACAGATTTGTCTACACATTCATAGATCTCTATGCATTTGCAAATCTGAATACAGATTTGCAGATTCCTGTACACATTTACAAATTTAAGTGTGCATTTTGAGATTCTTTTACACATTTACAAATCTACACATGCAGGGATTGAGATACAGTTATACAACTCTCCTGCTACAATAGTACCCCCATAGAAAGTAAAGTGTAATATTCATGTATAATGATTTCATACTAAATGACTGAATAGAGTAGCATGCTGTTCCATAGCACTAGATTTTTTAAGGATGAAATTAGGCCAGTAGCAGTCCATTATCTCACGCAGCATGGAGTACATTATTTTCATTTATTTATTTTTTTTGTTCAAACATCAGTCAAGGTGACCTTCCTGTTTCATTGGTGTGGCCTCCAGCCTACATAATATCAGTGCAGTAATCTCACAGATGTGGGGTGTCGAGAACAGAAATGAGCATCGGGGATAATAATCGGGTGTTTTATCCTATGTAGTGTGACATGATGAAAGACAATTGATAGGGAGTCTGAGATTCCTCACAGTCAGTGTGACAGTGGTGGACACAGGTTTTACTGTGCCCACACAGATTCCAGTGATACTGACTAACCACAGGACAGTGTGCTTTCATGTTTGTACTTAAGTAGTTCAAAATCTAGATAATAATAATAATAATCATAATCATAATAACTTTATTTATATAGCACCTTTCATACAAAAAAAATGCAGCTCAAAGTGCTTCACATCAAGGACAGAAAAGACATAAAAACATGTAAATGTACATAAGAGGTAAAATAAAACATTTTGATAAAAGACAAAATAAGGTTATAATAGAATACATAATAATAATAATAATAATAATAATAATAATATAAAAATGAAAACAAAGGTAAAACATAAAATGTATAAAATCGAGTAAAATACAAAATTTTAAAAGAAGTGCAGTAGTGCAGTAGATGACAATAGACAGTTATAAATCAAAGCAGAACATGACAAGACTGTGCTCAACCAAAACTCAACAGAAAACATAGATGGAGGTCCAGGTGCTTCCTGATTAAGGAAAGTATTCCTGCATTGAGAGCTATCAGACTGGGACAATACAGTATCCTCTAATTAACGTAAAGAAGAAAGGGACTAAGTGTGATGCATAGATGACCACCGTCTTTTAAGTTAAGGAGCTACACACCACCCTGAATAACTGCTTAATTTCTCCTGCAGGCATGGTGCTGGAGCAGTACAACTACACTTGAAGAGGCCAGAAAAATGTGCCAGTGGGGTATCGTGACACCTGTTGTGTTGTAGAACTTTAAGAGAAACGTGAAAGTCAAAGTAGATAATAAGGCACTGGCTTTCAGCTTGAAAATGGTTGTCATCGGTGCAGAGTGTGCCTACTTCAGTGGCATAATTGATTGACATAAAAGTTGTTTAATTATATGTTGCATGTATTAATTACAGCAAAGGAAGTCATGGTTTTAAAATACATATACTCAAAGTTTTTATTTCATTCATGCAGAAGGTTATTCTGATGTGCAAATATAGGTAAAATGCCTATATAAAAGCAAAATACATCATCTAGCCTATATTATCTTTATTTGTGCTAATATCATTATAACTATAAAAAAGTAACAAGTGGGTGTTTTGAAAGGAGTAAACATAGCACAAAAGTAAGGAAATTTATGTTTGGTAGATTATTTCTTTGTTGTACCAATGCTTCTTGGCAATAAATCTTATACCGTTGGAAAGCTTGTTTATTTCCCTTTTAAATGGTGCCACATTTGTAAGGAACATGCATTTGGGATGAGCAGTAGAGCTGAGTATGTGGGTTGTACCGATGAAAAATTTGCCAAATCTTCTCTGCCAATGCCAAACAGCTTATTCTGCCATTGACTCTTGTTTGGTGTTTGGTGGATTTGAAGTTTGAAGAAACAATATAACAATTTATTCATTTAACAAACAGGAGCCTCAGTAGTGTATGGAAGAACCATACATAGCTACAACAGCCTGGCACCTCCTCCTCATGCTGGTCACCAGCCTTGTCACACACTGCTGTGGGATGGCATCTCATTCTTCAACCAGCATTTGTCACATGTCAGCCAACGTGGTTGTGTTGGTCACTCTGGCACGAACAACAAACCCAAGCTGATCCCACAAGTGTTCAATGGGGTTGAGGTCAGGACTGCTGGCAGGCCATTCCATCCTCTCCACTCCCAAATTCAGGAGGTAGTCTCTGATAAACCCTGCTCTGTGGGGGCGAGCATCTTGGAGGATAGAGTTCTGTCCCAGACTGTGGAGATATGAGATTGCCACTGTTTGCAGAATCTCATCTCGATATCTCTCTGCATTGAGATTGCCTCCAATGATGACAAGCCTCATTTTTCCAGTGAGGGAGATGCCACCCTACACCATCACACTGCCTCCGGTGCAGCAATCAGCATAGCGTTCTCCGCATCTCCTCCACACTTTGACCCTATGATCCAACTGCCAGAGGCACAATCTGGACTCATCACTGAATATAACGTTCCTCTACATGTTCAGGTTCCAGTGCATGTGTTGTTGACATCAGCGCAAATGGGCCTGATGCTGAAGGGCAGTCATGGCAGGCCTCCTGGCAGCACCTGGGGGTACCAGAAGCTCAAAACAAGAGTCAATAGCAACAGCAAAATAAGCTTTTTGGCATTGGCAGAGAAGATTTGGGAAATTTTTCACCAGCACAACCCACATACTCAGCTCTGCTGCTCATCCCACAAATGCATGTTCCTTACAAATGTGGCACCATTTAAAAGGGAAATAAACAGGCTTTCCAACGGTATAAGATTTATTGCCAAGAAGCATTGTTACAACAAAGAAATAATCTACCAAACACAAATTTCCTTACTTTTTGTGTTATGTTTATATTACTGCTTATAAGAGAGAGAGGGTGAGGAACAGAAGAACAGGGTCCTCAAAGACTCAATGTTGAAACAGATTGTAACTACGATGGCGATGTGAGGCAGCTGCAACACAACAAAGCCTCATCCAGTGGACATTCTAGGTCAGTGTGAGGAATAACCACCAGTAGTTTCATGACATGTTATTGTTTGTTTACTTAATTTTACAGAGGAGCAAGTAAACCAGATTAACCTGTATTCTTCAGATGGACATGCAGTCAGCATATAACTACACAAACTGTACACTGACAGCACACTTTTAATCCTGCCATTATTCAGAGACGGGAAAAAGTCACTATTCACAACCTTCTTGAACATCTCAATAAAATAAATAATACATTTTTTTTTTATTCTTGCAGAATTGCCACTGTTGCTCTCTAAATGGAAAAAAGTTTAGCTCTGGCCAAAGCATGCTCTGTACTTTGAAGGGTGCACTTCACTCTGAGTGCATCCCCTACTGTGTGTACATTATATTTCATTAAGACATAGAAATCCATGCAGGTCAGGAGTTCTATTAATGCCTCCACTTCCCTGAAGACTAACAACCACATATGGCTTACTTGGAAATTGCAGTTTAGTGCCCACCCACGCTGAGAGAAAGAGGAATTAGGGACCATTTAATGCAATACCCAATAGCACAGCATGCTACAACTTTACTTTCCTCCATTCTCTCCTCTTCCCTCTCTTGCTATAGTCATCTTAGTCATCTGTAGCCATCACCGGGGAGAACTCCACATCATGCCCATTACACGTATATATGCTCATTACCATTAATGGGCATACCAGTCCCTACATTAAATTTCTGCAGATGAAATGCATTTATGTGCAGAATTCCCTGTACTTTTTCCATGGAAACAATATCACCACCTGACAGATCAGTATGTGAAGTTTGGAATTGAGAACAAGCATGAGACATAAGCAAATAACCACTGCCCACCTCCCAAATTAACTGAAAATGTGAACTCTCTATGGCTTCCTCTGTTCTATTCTTTTTTTCAAAGTTTTTTTTTTCTTTGTTTGTTTCATTTTTTTAGATTTCAACAAGTTAGGAGTGAACTGGGAAGATATTCTTGGACTTGGGAGTGCTATAACAAATTTTAGGATCATAGTAAATAACAAATTTTGGGGGCACTACATCAAGTACAAGGGGTCTTGTACTGTTCCTTGTTTTAAACAAGCCATAGCTCAGCCACTTATTAGTAATCCTGGACTCAACCTCACTATTCTAATTTATTTAATTTTTGTCCAAGGTTTTAGTACCAAAAAAAAACAATTTTTTAAAATTTCAGTGTAGTTTCATGAAAATTACAACGCAATCTATTTAATGACCTTCTCCCATGCAGCTGATGCTGTGATTGTATAATTCACACTCTCCCTGAGTCTCCCTGCAGCCTTAGATAATGTTGATACTATTGTCCTTGAGCATTTGGGCAATTGTGTTTCTGGCAAAGCTTTAAACTTTGTTTCAGAAAGTTTCACAGTCTCCATTAACTCTTTCCCAGCTATTATATCATGTGGGGTCCCCCTAGGTTCAATTTTGGGTCCCTTACCATTCTCTTCGTACATACATGCTAGCACCTGGAAAAATTAGTGACAATACCAGAATCAGTGCTATGCAAATGATGCTTAAACATATTTCCTACTAAAATGTTGCGCCCAAGCTGAGCTGACCGTGGTGATTGAATGTCTTCAGGATAACACAAAACTTTCTGAAACCTAATGAAAAAAACACCTCTTCCAAAGACACTATACAGTGTAACTCAAAACCTGGATCATGTCTTCATAAATCAGATCCTACATCATGAATCTCAATTATCATGCACTAAACGTTTACGTTCAGTTTTTAATTTTTTCCCCCTTTAAAATATCTGTCTAAAATTTGGCTCTTCCCATCTGGCCTGGAAAATTTGTACATGCACACATATCCTCCAGACTTGACTATTGCATTTCATAATTTGGATTTTGCCATACAGATATTTCCTGTTTGCAACTTTTTGCTGCTGGTAAATTATTTTGTAGACATAAAAAAGACAAATTACCCCAATCCTTCCATCCATATACTGGCTCCCTTCAGAATATTATATTAAATTCAAAGTTTTACTATTTGTTTTTGAAGCCCTGCATGGTCTTGCACCTACAGGTATTACAGATCTATTTACACCTTGTAGTACCCTCATACCCCTTAGATCCTTTCAGCCAAGATCTGTTAACGATCCTAGAGTCTCATCTAAAAAGGGCTGATAACAGAGAAAACATCAGATTGACTGAACGTGTTAATATTTTAAAAGTTATCTTAAAACACTTTTTTACTCCCTTGCATACAGTACAATATTTTTTAATATACTTTTAACTTGGACTTTCCATAACAATGGCACTGTACTAAGCAGGTATTGTTAAGGGTTTTGGGGGACATTTTATGTTTTATCTTTTTTATGAGAGTCAACAACAAAGAGAGGACAGGAAATGAAACGTACAAGGTCTCTACCCAGACTCGAACCGGGGACATTGTATTCATGGCATGGATGTATTACATCAACTCAAAAAACATTTTCCCCATAATAAAATAGGAGTCTGTAAAACTGTTGACAGGAAACCTCAAGCTACTAACAAGATCAATTATTAGTCCTTGGATTATGAATTTTAAACCATGAAAAAACAACCTTTCATTCAAATGAACAGGTGCCATCTTTGGGTCCGGTTCAGTTCTTATAATAAATACAGGATTCATGGTCAGCACTTTAAACCTCTAAGCGACCAGTACCCCTTGTTAAGGTTTTAGCAGTGTTTTTGTTTTTTTTGTTTTTGGGTTGTTTTTTTTGGTTTTTTTTTGAGTGATCTGTCATAAAATGTGGTTTCTGTGCTTATCTTAGCACTTAGCGGGTCATCAAATCCTGCTCAATCCCCCAAAGAGGCCTGGTTCAACTCAGGTCAAGGAGTTTTCATGCATGACAAGATAAAACTTGATAATGCAATGTCATTTTTTCATTCAGTCAACTGAATGTCCGCATACAGTATTGCAAAATAATTTACCTGATTAATACTTTTTTATCTCTACAGTTTACTGCACATGTCTTTGTTGAAACTTAATGCTAAAACAAATGTGCCTGCAGCACAAACACCTTTTTATTTTGTGGTACTCAGTTCTTGTAAATTCAAAGGCTCACTGTATATTTTAGAGAATATTTGAAAGTTATGATATGTAGCCTCAAGTTGTAAGGCTTGAGGGTTTTAATACAAAATCTCTTGCTAACTTGCGACTCTTGTGTCTGTCCCTTTTGCTCAACAGAGAGTATGAGGGCGTAGTATTACACAATTTCTTTATATTCAGTCCAACTCAAATGACCCATGTTGGTGTTAAGTAAAGAGAACCTATACAGTGTATGGTATGCAGTGCATCACCATTAAGTACATTACTTAATTACTTAGAAGTAGAGAATAAAAGCATGAAAAATTAATGAAAGACAGGATCTGAAGTACAGATGAAAGAGATTAGTTACATGTTTCTGTTCTATACTGACACAATCTAATATGACGTAGGGAAAATAAACATTTTTACTTTGACGCATGAAAAACAAGCTGTCAAGTGGTGCAGTATTTCTCTCTTCAAAGCATTATAGGAGGTTTCATTAAAAGAGAGGAGTGTAATTAAATATATTTTTGAATACAGAGTAACATTTATCCATTATTGCCGCATATTTTGTCATTCAAACAAGAAGAAAAGAAACAAGATTATTATAATATTATTATAATGGTTCTGTCTCAGACAGTTCTCAGTTATGACACAATCTTACCTGTCTAAACATTCAAGACGTTTTATTGTATGTCTTCTGTTAAATTTGAGGGTGTAATTACTGAGTCTCCATTTGTATTTTCTTGCCTTACGGATTTTGAATATGTATTGTTCGATTTTCTGTGAAATGCATTGTTGTCTTTTTGCTTGCAAAGCATGCATCTTTTCATCTGAAGTGTAATTTTGTAACTGCAGTATTTAAGTAATTTACTGTATTGATGTGGGCTGATTCACGCTTTCCATTATTATTGTTGACTGCAGAGGGAGCTCCTCAAGTGGGTCAATAGCAAGGTTCATGGCACTACTTAATAGAGCTTTGCATTTAATAGACTCCTGGTCTGCTTTGTTCAGATGTTGCCAGTACTTTATAGATTTTATTTTATTTTTCTGTACACAAGGGAGGACACTGACAATTCAGCTTGCTGTTGGAAGTATTTTAATTTAAGATTTGCAGTACACAATGCCCAACACCAGTTCTGTGAAATATACATATATATCACAGCAAGTATGACAAACATGTATGAATGTTTTTGTGTTAAGACAAGTTCAGACGTAATTCAACTAAAGATGAAATCACTTATTCAACATTGCCTTGTAAACCATGCTCATTTCATTTTGTTGCTCTCCCAAACACATTCTACATATACTAAGACTCTCAAGCAAAATGACCCGTGGCTTTCAAGAAATATGGATTAGGTCACTTTTACATTTGCACTGATTTAAATGTGGTCTGACATCATGAAAATGGATGTGTTGTTGTAGTTATTTTAGAGAAACAGGCACGATAATGCTATTTCAGCCTCTCATTTATGTCCTATGCAGCTCCGGACTTCATCACTAGGACCTAAAATGCTGCCACTAATGTATCTCTAAAGCAATTACAGTATGCTCTGAGGACTAATGAATATAACTTCCTTTTTTGGTTCATTTTTTTCCTCCTCATGAGATCAGACTAGCTATTAGTCATAATGCTTGAGATGTTGATCAGATTGATCTTGCTCTACGACATGCTCAACAGCATTAAATTGTTTTCAAAAGATGAAAATAACACTGTAACGAGTGCCCAAGGTTGTCAAGTTTTGTAAATACAGTACCAGCCAGTGCATTTAAAAAGAGAGAATTTGCTTTTCAATGGGCCAGTGATCACTACATGAGACAGATTCATGATATGAAAAATAAAAATAAACCAATAGCTGCCAGTCACACATTTAAGCTGACAGAATCCAAAGTAAAAGCTGGCAGTCTGATTGATTTTCGTGATTTTGTAATGAGACAAATGTTTATTAATTTCTGTCTGCCACTGTAAACATACAAATATTCAGCTTCACCTTTTTCTTATCCAGAATGCCCCGAGTGTGCTTTACATGCAAATCATCATAGAGGGTGATGCTGTGAATAAATAAAACATTTGGTTAGCTCCTTGAATTTATCAGCAGCCACATGTTCAGTTTCCCACTTAACAAACACACATTGTTCTTGTTTCCTGAAAATGTGCACTTTACTGTACCGTGTATTAAGCTTACCATAATACAAGTACAGTATGGCTACATTTTGATCATTCATAATTTTCTCAGTGCATAGAAGGGAGTTAATATATCTCACACTGTGGGAGCTGACAACAGATCCGACTCCTCGACTCCAGTGAAACTTACATAAATTGTCGTCTCTGTTTAAAGCTCCAACAGCCTCAGCTAGTGATGTGTGAGTAGAGGACTTCTACTCCTCATAAGCGTTGCTACTGGGATAACCAGCATCCAAAATCAATCATTTTCCCTACATTATGTACACCATTACTTGACTGAAAAACTTGATTCAGCTGCATTTCAACCAGTTCAGTAACGAGGAAGCAGACTCTCAGTAGTGTGGCCAAGTTTTTTGAGTGGACTGTTTTTTTTTAATTATACAGTGACTTGATTGAATAATCGCTCTAGGCGATCTGATTTTCAGAGTGAACAAATGGGTTTATGGCTGAATTTACGCAGTCCATCTTGGCATGCATGAGCTCTCAGGGTGCCAGATTATGAACAAACCCTGAGTAACACATAATAATTACAAACCGTCCTGTAAATACCCTGTTGTATCAGTAATTTGCTATTTTGTGTGTTTCATTTATCATTGATTGATGACTGTATTTGAATGCATCTTTACATTTAATGCACATTTACTCAGGGAAATGGAGAACAGACTGGAATTAGGAAGGATCAATGAATTCTAATCCCCAGGTGTTTAGATTAGATGCATTTGACAGCACACTGGCAGCTAATGCATTTTCTACCTGAAGTAATAGTGTAATCAGCACTACAATTTGGTAACCTTTTGTAATGGCCACAATATTCTATTATTTCCAGTTATTGTTTTAATGAAGACAGATGTAGCATGACTGCAGTTCTTGGGTCTCCTTCTGATGTGGTTTTAGCAGAGAGATGAGCAGAGTTGTGGGGGGAAAGACAGCGGTGGAGGGTGTGGGTGTGGGGGATGGGGGGGAAGGAATTGTCAGAGAAACTTAAGAAGCAGAGAGACAGAGAGAGACAGTCAGACAGAGACTGATGGAAGAAAGGTGAATTTACGATAAGTGCCTCTCTGAACTGAGGATGTAAATCCTGATCTGCAATGATACTCCCTTAATATTCCATTGTTTTAAAACACAAGCAAAGACAAAAGACTGAATATCAGAGAGGCAGATGAGGCCAGTTTTGCTTCAATAACACATAAATCCAGGAAACAAGACTTGCAAATGCCTGTCGTGTCTTATAAAAAAGCGGTGGTAACTGTAAAATTCCCTCAGACACAAACAAATACCTCTCAACTTGTGTTACGTCAACCATCATCTGAATAACAGCGGAGCAATTTGGATTTTAAAGAAAGAAACCAACCATGAATGCTAACTCCAGCACTATTTCATAGCGCCAATTTGTGATAGTCAGGAGTAGTAGTCAGTTTAGGAGGGTTTGTTTACTTGTGTAGTGATATATTTTTTCTCTTTTGGGTGTACAAATCCTGGCAACCTCTGTCCTCTGCTCCCACATAATTTCCTACATTTGAGCACAGATTCCTTCAGCATCCTTTGAACAAGGTGTTATTTCTTCTCTATAGAGTTTGCACGTTTGCTGCTAAGCAAGGCAGCATTAATCAAACATAATTAGACTTTATCTCTCTAGACAGGGCTGCTCTCTTAGAGAGACGCTCGACCTTCATATGGAACAGTATATGGTACAGTATGCATGCTGCGCGACTATCATTAGTTTGCTAGTTTGCTTCATAAAAACAAGAATTTGTACTCACACATTTGGTGTTGAAGCTCTTCTCAGTTTCGGGTGTGATCATTTCCTTTGAACTGTGAATCACGGATTTAACAAATTTTATTTTTTTAAAGAATTATCTACTTTTATTTAGTCACAAGTTTGTTTGTTATTTTCAGGACTATTATGGTGCAGATTAAAAACCTCTGAAAATTTGACACTGTGAATTTCTTTCACCCAGAATTTGATTATAAATTTGATATTGTCACCTGAAAAGGTTTTTGTTGCTCTAGTTAAGTTAACACCTCTAAAGCAACTAGGTTATGGTAAATTGCAGCATAAAATAAATTTGACTCAACAACCTTTTTTGGCTAAGAGTTGGTAAACGCTTTGGTCTCTGGTAAATAATGAAAACACTAGAATTTAATCAAGATTGTCAGAGCTGACTGCAAATACACACATCCAACCACGACACCCATACTTTCTATGTTAGATTAGAACCTGTTTTTAGTTATGCTTCCATTTAATCCTTTTATGGTTGGAAAGATACACTTCTCTCCATCACTTTTTTTTTTTACATCAGTTACATATTTTTATTGCATGACACTGCTGCCAGTTTAATTTCTACTGCATCCAACAGGGACTCTGGATGTCAACTGTTACTTTGCTGTAACTCACTGCAGGTTATCTTCATGCTAAATTGGTGTCTCCATCTTTTCAAAAACTGGAACAAGTACATCTGTACCTTGTTTGAATTGATATCTCATATTAAACTTTTTGCCACACCACCTTGCCGTTAACCATTGACCTGTGACCACTAAACACTCTCAAAATCTGATATGGACCCTGGAACACTAAATCCCCTTAGCTGTTGCAAATGGGATTCAAGAAATGTCCAATTTTATCTTCCTGGGAAAAAGTAGACCACCAGTGTTTTTTCAGCGTAGAAGACAATGAGTTTAAGAGTTAAGTAGATCAATTTGGCTCGTTGACAAACTCAGCAGGTTCACCGTTGCAGCCATATGGAGAATGTACACTTATCAGAGTGAAGTAAGAAGCAGATGGACAGGTGATATTGTTTGCTGCACACTAAAGTGAATAGATGGTTGATACAATTTGTAAGATCAGGTATTACCCAGCTGCCAGCTTGACAGAAAGAACTTCATTTAATGAGGGAAATGTTTGCAGTGAAAAAAAAATACCAAGCAAGGCTATTATGAGACTAATGCATTAAACATCTTACACAGCACTTTACTTTGTCTACAGTTTGTGGTTGTGTTACCATAAAGTTCTCTATTCTATTCATATATGACACTTTCACTGACTAGAATAAGCTCCAGTCTTGATAAAACCCAAGAGATAGATGGGAAGAATTTGAGTTTTGACAAAATCTGTATTTCTACCTCTGTAGCCAAGACATTGCTGCCACCAGCAACATCTGCATTAATGAAACCTTTTTTTTTCAATTTTCCATTCAGGCAGAGCGTCATATAAAATGTTTCATTGCCTTACAAAGTATGAGGCTTTCCCACGCAATTGAAATTTAGCTTAGATAAGAGGACAGAAATTTTGGGCTCCAATTTTACTCATAGATAGTGTAGGAAGTGGGCAAATCTGGATATATGTCTAAAACTGTTCCCTTTGGCTATGTTGCCTTTATGTTATTAGGTCAAGGCAAGGTAGCCATAACATTATTTGAAAGAATACATTTAAAACTAAATCTAAGGAAATGAAAGGAAATGAAATTTACTGGTTTATGTTTGCCAAGGGACTCATTCAAGTGCTACTGCAGGTAATATCTTGGTTCAATAGGCACTATAGCTGTATACTATAAGTACAGCCCATATTTTTTCACAACCTGGAGATGTTTATTTTATGTGCAACCTTACTGTATATGTTTATTGTGTTTATTTATATGTAACATTATTGTGTCTACACACTGAGCCCTGAGCAGGTCTTTTTGTGGCTTTCCAAATGATGAAACCAAATCCATTTTTATAGTTGTCACTACAGACCTCTGTTGCTTTACTGCTTTATGAGCAGTGGCAGCACAGACTTTAACCTTGAACATGGATGCATCTGTAAGTCCTCTGCAATTTTCCTGTCTCTGTTTCCCATATAATTTCTCTTTTCTCAAATGCAACATGCTACTGTAGAATACTTAATGTTGGCATGTTACAGTGTAAAAAAAATAATTCACAATGTGCACTGTCATCTATTCCGCATGTCATTTTGGGCTTATCCTCCTCAGAGAAACACAATATTATTACTATTACCATTAACATAATAGTTGTAAATCACTCACAAAGCAAGCACAACCACAATAACATTTAATAAACTGTTTAACATCTGTTTAGTTACTTCAGTGAAAACACTGTATATTTTGGATCTAATGTGAGGCTTTACTATGAGGGATATCAAGCTCTATAGTCCTTACAACAGAGAGAAGTGTTTTTATTCTCAGTATGAAGCAGAAGATTAATGCTTGAGCATCATTTTTGCACCTGTATGTGCTCAGTGTCTTGTACGTTTTAAAAGAATGAATTTCCAGCATGATCTGTTCATCAGTCTATCACCAAGCCCCTGGTCTACAGAGCACAAAAGCTTTTAACCTTGCAGAAATGGTAATATAAGATGTAAGCCATGGATAGCAGAGCAACCAGGCAGGCACATCCTAAACTTAGGGCTAACATTCTTATCCCTGAGTTGAAAGTAAACTGCCTAAAATCCTTTCAATACCCTTCCCACTGATGTGCTGACTTTGAGCATGAAAAAGTGATTTCTAAACAGAAAAACATCTTCTCAGATTCAAAGAGTAGAACTATCTAGGAAGTGTAGGAAGAACATCTGCTTTGACCTTGTGTGGCATCAAAAAAGCCCATAAATATTAAAAAAGCCTTTGTCGGATCCTTTGCCCTCAACAGTGCTGGGAAAGGTCACAGCCTGATCGAGTCTAAATCTGTTTTCTAAAACCAAAAATGACAACTTGTGTATGGTGTGTAACGTCTCAGCTTGAGCAACATTATCATCATTATTATGTGCAAAATAAATCTGTATCACTACGACCCAGGCCACCCAGCTGTATTATAAAACTAGCAAAAGTGTTATTTATAAAATAGTATAAAATAAATATTGAATACTGTTTATTTAAAACTTATCATATTAAATTCTATTCATGTTTGGGTTTTTTTGCATAATATGCATTATGTATACTAGGGAGAAGGAGGGAAAGAGAGCAGGGAGTCCCTCTTAGAGTATCTACTGTATGGCCATGGAAATATATATTGCAAGGCTGGCCCATAAATCACAAATGTATGTCATATGTTGTCATGACACATATACATAAATCCCCCTCTTTTATATTACATTAAAGTGTATTTTATGTCAAGAAATGTGTGTATTCTAATCTAACACCAGCGCGAAACAATCAGGCAAATGCAGGGAGAGAGAAGAGAGGAAACAAATATTACAAAATGCAGAACCATCTAAGTCCATTGTCAAAACCAGTAAGAGCTAATCGGAATTGATCCTCATGTAGCAGCAACGCTCAGGAAATCCATCCATTGATAAACACTTTCTTGAGAAAGTCACGCTGTGGCTCCAGCAGTGGTTTTTCGTTTCCATTTGTGAAAATGAGCCAGCAATTTATTTCTAATCCAAAAATGGTAGCAATGGGCTAAACACAATAGTGTCTGCATTGCTCTCTCAATATGATTTATGGGACAGAATCTCTGTATATTTCTTTGGCGATAATAAGAAAATACAGCAATAAATCTGGAAATGTCAGGCAATTTTGTTATCACCTTGTTGGAATATCTGAATACATTATCTGCTGAGAGGAGAGGAGAGGAGAGGAGAGGAGAGGAGAGGAGAGGAGAGGAGAGGAGAGGAGAGGAGAGGAGAAGAGAGGAGAGGAGAGGAGAGGAGAGGAGAGGAGAGGAGAGGAGAGGAGAGGAGAGGAGAGGAGAGGAGAGGAGAGGAGAGGAAGAAACATGTTAGATATAAGATTGTTGGAGTTTAATGGGCAGAGAGAGAAAGGGAGAATCTTTATGAGATAGATAGATAGATAGATAGATAGATAGATAGATAGATAGATAGATAGATAGATAGATAGATAGATAGATAGATAGATAGATAGATAGATAGATAGATCTTGAAATTGTAATTTGTCACTGTTTTCTCACATTTTATTTGCTACTTGACTAATCAATTAATCAAATAAAATCAATATCTTAATTGATAATGAAAATAATAATTAGTTGCAACCTTAATAGTTTTCTTTTTTAATTGTCAGACTTCAGATGGCAGATTGGTCTCGTGACAAATGATTTCAGAGGCACAATAACAGAATCTGGTCTGTTGTGCAGTATACCGTCATATAATTATGTATAATTATTGTGTAATTGTATAATTACAGTCCCTGCTGCAATAACACAGGATAGACGCAGAATTTCTTGAAGGGATACAACTATTTATGAGTTCTCTTTCCTATACAGCAGCGATCAGTAATCAACTGCTTGAGATAAATAAAGCCCACATGCACAGTCTTGTTCCTGGACATGCTTGTCATCATTGCAAAGGTCATTGAAGCCCCCACCCAGCCATCCCCCCACACCGCCCCTCTGTCAGTCGCTCACTCACAAACTCTCTCTTTCTCTCTCTCTCTCTCTCACACACACACATACAAACACACGTACTCACATAAGGAGAGCACACAAAGAAAGAGGCTGGTATGGAGATCACGAGCTCATTTGTCTCTTTATCAGACTGTGTCTCCCTCTCTCCAGAGGAGGTGTCTGTTTGAAGAATGTGCCACGGTTGGGAGGACGAATTTGCATGATGAACTTGGAATTTATTTATTTATTTTCCATCAGGCAGCACCCCACCACCATCATCACCATCCCTAAAACTGATTTCCATTATATGCAGGGCAGCTAAAGATTCTTTGTCAGTTAAAGGCAATGTCTTAGATAATGATTGTGCCCCTTAAGTTGTCACACATGGAAAAGCAAAGATTTGTTACACTTCCTCAGAACATTCAAACATAAATTCTCGGTGTAGCATTGTAAAGCATCATAGCTTTAGAGGCGGTGCACATCAGGTTGACTATCCACTGGCAATTTCCATAAAATGCAGGAGAACATCTGAGGAATATAATATGATGTTGGTGCACTGAGTGAGTGATCTGATTACATCGATCACACTTTGTTTCACTTTGTCTTATGATAAATATGTCAAACATTGACTTCTAAGCTAAGCATCTCCTGATTGTTCCATTGAAAATAGATACAGAGAAGCACTACTCAAGGGAAATTTATTTTCACAGATGTTGTACTGTTCCCATTTTCAAATATACTTAAGCGCCCTTCAAACCTAGGATGATAACTGTAAGATAATCTTAAAACAAGGAATTACTTTGTCAACACCACCACAACTATATATTCAGACAGAGGGATTACAGCCACATTCTCAGACTGATGTTTGGAGCAGTAAATATTAAATCACTGAAAATCTGTTTAGTTGACAGCACGTCCATGTGTGACCTACTGAGGGATGAAAGAGGGAGAAGCAGTAAGACTTTTATAAGACTGTGGCGCCCATTTGATGAGAACATTGATCTGTACCTCGTTACACAGACATGCTTGAAGAAGTGACAACTGCCAGCCCTCTTTTTTAGTGTTGTTGTTTAATGGCAGCACAAGAAGTGCTGGCAGTAGAAAAGTATAAAGGTGAAATTCACTTTTTTAGGTTCTGAAAAAGCCCATAAATTACTACTTGTCAGAGATGAATACATGTTATGAATCAGGTGGCCAGCATCAGCCATAATGTGATCATTTGACTTGCTCTTTGCAGCCTAACTGCACTCCTGCCTCGTGTGTATTCATGCTGCTGAAGAGTGACATGGTTTGAATCACTGGGGCACACTAGCTTCAGGATTATAAACTAAAGTCATTTGGTTTCCTTGACAACTATTTGGAAGTTAAGCGAATGTGGTAACAGTGCTGGAACCAGAGATTCTTCTGCTGGAACCAGTCAAACTTTTTCTTTTGTTTTGCTTTGTAGGAAGTATGAGAAATGTGAAGTTGTGTTCCAGAGCACTGTTTAATTCAGCTCGTTGACTTGTTTACTTTTGCAAAGTTTTAATCCTCAAACTGAGGGCGTAGTTACATCTGCGGCATATGAGAAAACGTGACAGACACATCATCACACTCAAGCAGAGAGTGTCAACATTAACTTTCATCTAATCATCTGAGCGCTGAGTTTGTTTTTCCTGTAAGCAGCAATAAGCAATTACATATTGATTCATGAAGGTTATGAGTTTGTCAAAACACTGATCCATACAAACGTGAGCAGAAATACGCACTCAAATTGCTTCATTAATGATTAATCATTTTACATGTGCAATTCATCTGCATGTGTATATTTGCATGTGCATGTACGTCTTTGCCTGTCCGAGCAATGGTAGTGTCTCATGAGACCTAATTTATAAAGCCTGTGTTTGAAAAAATATATAGATAAAAATAAAAACCGAGATGGCTATCTCCATGCATAAGTTTGTAGAATTTACCACACTTGACGTTGCAATGTATCAATACATGCACATGAAAATGAGAACATATATGTATGAAGTGCTGAGTGCTTGTGCATGTATCAAGTCAGTGTTATTACAGAATGTGGTGCAATAAAAAATGGATAATATGAAGAGGAAGGACAGTACTCAAAACCATTAGAAAATGCAATAAATGTAACTGAACATGAAATTAGTTGAGTCGATCTCGCTTGGCTTAATTGCATTACAGTCAAATGCATTTCTATGGGATGTGACTTACAGTATTTTTACAGCATCTATATATAATATCTCTACTCACTTGCAACTCAGAAAGTGGAGCTTGTTGTGTATTACTGTTGTTTGGATCTCCACTGGGCACTAAGGGTCATTTTTCTTGCAAGTACAATAAAATTACTTAATACAATTTTAACATTTAAAGTCTTCATTATATTATTATATTATCAAAGCTCATGTTTCTTATGCTTCTTAAATTCTATGGAAGCAATACCACATATTTTATTAGTGGTGCGCCACAAATATAGAGGAAGGGAAACTTGGATCTTTAGTGTCAAATTTCTTTTCAAGCTAAACAACAGTATATCACTTTTAAATATGCAAAAAGTACATTCTTTCAGGTGAAAAACAAAAGTTACATGTCTAAGCAAGAAAAAATGATGCACCACTTCCATCCAACTCAGATTTTTGGCAACTACAGCCTAATTTTCTAAAGTCTGTGTTCTCATCTCAACTCAACTCAAATTTATTCATGAAGCACATTTAAAAACAACAACAGTTGACCAAAGTGCTGTACAATCAAAACGACAAAAGGCATAAACAACACAAGAAAAACCAAAACAGTTTAACAGACAAAAAAAACAAAGCAATGAAATTCTCATACTGAGAGCCAACAAATAAAGATGTATTTTAAGACAGGATTTAAAAACAGGCAGTGTGGGGGCCAGCCTAACATGCAGAGGCAACTCGTTCCAGGGTTTGGGGGCAACAACTGCAAAAGCACAATCTCCCCTGTGCTTCAACCTTGATATGGGAACAACCAGAAACAACTGGTCAGCAGACCTGATTGACCTTGATGGGACATGTGGTTGTAAAAGGTCAGAGAGACAGGTTGGAGCTAGCCCATTTAATGATTTGTAGGCAAACAATAAAATCATAAAATCAATCCTAAAATGCACAGAGAGCCAGTGTATGGAGGCTAGTACAGAAATGTGCTCTCGCTTGCGTGTTCCCAAGCAACAAGGTGTAACAAAGCCTTGGTGGTAGTGTGTCACTTCATGTTTAGTTCATAGTCATCCACCATAAAAGATAAAAAAAACAACAACATTGCATTGGTTACTATGCTGAAGTGGCACTTCTATGTGGGGATTACATTTTTCTGTTATTACTTTCTGTTATGACTACACATTTTTTGCTTTTCGCGTGTCATTTCACGCCATTTAGGTAGTAAATTCAGTCGCCAAAAACAGGAAATGACACATTTCAGATGACATCAATATAATGTGACTTTCTTTTCTTACGGTGATTTTCTTATTAGGAGGGGGCAGGTTGGGTGGATGGCTAGATAGTTAGTTGGCAAAAAGTAAACCAGATTTTTTTTACCATCACATAGGATATTTTTACCGTATTGTACTGATCATTTTAACCCAAATGATGATTTTTCCCTAAGCAAGTTTTTGTGCCTAAATCTAACCAATGGCGTAAATGAAACACGAAAAGCTTAAAATGCAGAGTTAAATAACACACAAAAAGCTTAAAATGCATAGACATGACACGCAAAATGTCCTCAAAAGTGGCATGCTACTTATACACCATTCCATGAGTTTTGTTGTTGTTTTTACTTTCCCTACTTTGTAATTCTTATTTTATGTGATGTACGTCTAAAGTAACCCAACTGCTGAAGTCTTTTACTGCCCAATTAGAGTTTCTATAATGGCACTGCTATATTATGTTGTCATAACCTCTCTAATGTGCCTGCAAATTAAAATAAACAAAACACACCAAACTTATGGGTAAGTGAACAAAAGTAGGTTAGATTTAGATTGCGCAGTATGTGTCTTCAAATGCGTAGCTGGTACAATGGCTTATGTAAATTATGTACTTTATGCAAATGTGTCTTATTGCTGTTCATGTTCACAGCTGTGGTTCTAATGACATATAGTGCTCTGTTTTCTACAGTGGACTGCAGTGAAAGCTAATCGCAGTCTGTTCATTTTTGCAAGTGATCTGATGAACCGTTTCATATTTTATGTTAAAACATACACTGGAAAATTAATCTCTATTCTTTTATACCCCTGTTGACATATTAATTTACTGCACAAAATCTAATAAATGCCGCATTCATAGAAATCTATCATTTAATTGATTGTTCAGCTCCATGGCCATACACTAGAGCAGATCCATATTACCATTGCCTATTGTTACTGTGACTGCTTCCCCCTGTGCGACGCAGCTGTCCCTTTTTCAGTTGAACACCTTGTTATCTTGATTGTGTGAACCTGCCCCTAGCTGAAGTCAGCTAAAACATTAATTGGACACAGGGAAAAGTTCACATTCCTTCCAGCCATTCGTTGCACACCTTTCCAATATTTATGTTCCCTTATGTGAAGAATTCCCTTTGATAGAACCAATCAATGAGCACTTGAACACGTTCTACCCAAGGAAAGATTGGGAAAGACAGTATTAAAAGAGCAAGAAAATGGGCAGCCCTAAATTCTGTTTGGATGATGGTGGCTGTGCAGGCAAATGGAAAAAATCTCCTCTATGAAACAGTGTGTGTGTTCACTTTGATCCCTGCTGAGATACCCTGCAACCTGGACCTTGTCAGTCATTTAATGTTCAACCAGATAAATCAATCTCAACACTGAACTAATGAGATATCATTTTAATGTATGTTGTATATACTACATATGGTTATACACCTGTAATCTGGACTGACCTCAAGACATGCAATATAAATCTCACAGCATGATATTTCCCAGTAGAGGAGCGCAGCAGTAGCTCTTCTTGCTACAGGACATACCACTACATACCACTTAACCACAACATCCTTTTTTAAAATCTAGCCATGGTTAAATGACATTTTCCCTCTTTGTCCCGTCTCTCTCCTCTGTGTTCTATCTAATGAAGGCAAAATGCAGCAAAAATAAAGTGATAAAAATAAAAACAAGACAATTCCCGGTCCACAGTGAAGATCATTATTCAGAAATATTTCTCAGTTTTGATGAAATCTTGAGCCTGCAAAGCTTTATTTACTTGAAAGCAGTTCCCAGCCCTTGGTACACTGTTATGTGGACTGTGGTAACTAAGGATCTAGACTCTCAGTAGCCTGATGTGTGAGTGGAGCCATCAAAAATTCTCTTTTAATATCCTTTGCAAATAAAACATTGTGTTCGGTTAGTTTTTGAAGATCCTCAAGTCTCTGTCTCTCCCTTTCTAGTGCTTTCCAGCTGATGCAGCCTACAATTATTGATCATCTCACAAAGCATTCCTTCTCGTGGCACAGCAAGGACAAGAGCTCGTGATTTAAGAATAAGAACATAGTTTCTTTATTTTCCCAGTACTCAGAAAAGTACTGTCACTGACTGATTTAGTTAGATACCTATGCGATGGCTGTCTGTGCACACATAGCAAACAGGTAACGCATCTGTAAGACCTGCTGATTCATGAATAGGGAAGTAAATAAAAGAAAGAAAACAGGTCAACCCCTGTGCCTTGGAGATGAGAAACATGTAGAACTGAAGATACACATTGTAGACAGTGTAGGGGAGAAGTGGCACAAAAAAGTGTTAAAACTTTTTTATTTCCGCTAAATTACTCAGAGACTGTGTCACTTACAGGGAAAATATTTCACGTGTAGTACAGTGGACATGTCTACTCTTGTCCTAAAGTGCAAGTTAAATCATTGAGTAAACAGACACCATATAATTATGTAAAAATTAAATGGTGCACCGTGTTATTACTGTAACACCAATGCGGAATAATCGTAACACGCTGCGGGTCAGTTGTAATAGTGCACATAGGCCTAAACATATTAGTTCTTTTAAAGGATCATTCCAGTTTAATACGTCTTACTTTCATAGCCATCATTTTTATCAGTGATTATGACAGTGTACACACACAAACAGTGTTGGATGTTGACAGTTTGGGTAATTTAATTTTATCATTTGCGTTCTGCTCTTTTCCAGAAAAATTTAGCTAAGAAAAAGGAGTGGTACTCCACGCATCGAAATGTGCAAGCTCCCCAAATTTTTATTCATCAATGTCAGTATTAATGTAGATTTTGGTAGTTTGCAAATTTCAGTGTGAGGACATGTTTTTTTTACTTTGTATGGTGTTTTTTGTCTTGCATCTGCACCCAACTGGGGATTAATTTGCTCAGACGTGTTTCCTCATGTATTGGACTTCCTTTTAGTGATGCTGAAGTTTTTACAGCAATTAACTCAATGATTAAGATGTTATGATTACTGATAACAAACAGTATCATTACTGATAACCAGAATGATGGCCCAAACAATGGAAAATATCATATTTAAACATGTTGTAGGTGCAGAATTGTAGAAACTCATAATGTAATAACACATAATGTATTAAACATGTTGAATACATAAAATAGTAGATTTTCACATGAAATAAAATAAATTATTACATTTTTTGCTGGTTATAATTTATCTTGCAAGGCAGCTGGATTTGCGAGATCACGACAGAATCCATCTTGTCAGACTTCAAGTTATGCACTTGTGTCCGAACCACCGGTGGTTTGGACCAATCAGCATCGTGAATGCAACTGCCTCATAAAGTAAGACGTGATAAACAGTGATAGACAGATGGTTCATCCAATCACCTGCCAAGTATTTTTTGGAAGTGCCTGCCCTTGTCCAAACAGTTTCCATGGACAACTTTTCAGATGATTCTGTGTAACAAACCATCTGGCGCATCAGGCTAGGTTATAATTTATTGTAAAAGACATTCCAACCAACAAAACTGGGAGTGTTTACTGGTGGGAACCCAGCAAAGGATGGTGCCCTGGTTTTGGGTTCAAACCAAAAAAAAAATAAAATTTATGGCTGCACAAAAAAACAGGGCATCATCCCTCACTGGCTTCCCAACAATAAACTGCAGTGGTGGAACATCTGAAAACTTTTCCACCACTATAAAAGATGTACTTATCTGTGTGTCCTTGCTGCTGCACACACAATTGCAATACTTATAAAGCAAATATCAATGAATGAATAGTTTGTATTTGTTGCATTTAATTTATAAAAAAATTAAATAAAGGTTTTCTGTTACAAAATTTGCTTTTGTGAATGTGAAATTTTGCTAACAAAAAGATTTAGAATATAATACTGTTTTTGTTCTGCACTGCAGACACCATGAAAACCAAACAGTGCATCTTTGTATAGTAATACAAATTTATCAGAAATGTTACAACAAATATACTGGGCAAATTCTTTCCAAAAATTATCAGTTTAAGGACAGCTCCGAAACAAGTGTATGGTTGTGTCACTATAAGTCCGAAGAAAGAGCAAGCTCCGTCAAAGTTGCCTTGTGCACCTTCTATGTTCAACACATGTAAAAACAAGTCTACCCCCAAATTGTCAAAGTAACAGAGCATTACTGGGATTAATAACTGTAATGTAATTCTGAATTTCCTAATTGTAATCCCTTACAGTTCTCGTTACTGAAAAAGTAATCACATTACTGTAACGCCTTACCGTAACCCAACACTGATTATATGATGTTATTACATCATGTGTGTCTACAAGAAGATATGGAAACGAACAGGAAACAAATGTTATCTCTTCAGTAGATAAAAGTGTTGTAAATATTGTTTTCCCCACGTCTCTCGCCACCACATTCTCTGTCTCATGTTTAGAAGCTATCCGAGAGAACTTCAGGTGGCTTTGCTGTTGTAATCCTCATATTAGTGACACTTCATTTGAGCCCCTCTCACTAATCTCAGGTAGCGGTTACACTTAATGATTCTCCGGTGCCCTCATTCTGCTTAAGTAAATGGGAAAAGGGGAATGAGACAGACAAAGAGGCAGAGACACTGAGAAAAAAAAAAAAAAAAAAAGGAAGAGAGAGTGGTGACAAATGTAGCCCGCTGGAGTCACTTAGCAGGGAAACAGTGCCATCTGTTGATACTGATGGGGAAAGATACAATGCATAAAAGACACACGAATTACAGGACAACTTTTATGCATGTGTATATCTGAAGCACACTTATCAATTTATGAAAAAAAAAAAAAATCACAACTGAGGCTCATTTATTCTCAGGCCTCCTCTCTGAAAACAATTTGAGAGAAATACATAAAAATCACATTCGTCAGCTATAATGGAGCAAAGAAAAAGAGCTGCATATGGCAGAATGAAAATGAGTCACCAGTGAATCTTTTTTAATTGATCAGTCTCTTAGCAAAGCAAAGGCAGAGGGGGAAGGAAAACAAACACTCCAGAAATGTTGATTTGGAACAGACACTTCAGAGAACAGATTAGACTATCTAATTATCATCTTTGCCTTCGGATGACGCCTTTGATGTGAATGTGACTGCAGAGTCTTTCCCTTCACTCTGTAAATAATGAGAATTCTAATTAATGGATAGAATAATCGGGGGGCTCATGGCCTTGGTTTGCTTCTTATTAGGGCCGCTTAAATCCCGGGGGATGGACGGCGGGCATTTAGAAGGGCAATGTGGAGGGATGTTTGTTGTGTTTTTTTCTCAAGGAATTAGGAGTGTTGGCCGATTTACTGGCAGGCTGGCTTTTATGTTGTCAGTAGCGAGGGAAAGGGATGTCAATCATCTTAGTTATTGAATAAAAAGGATGTTGTTGTAGATTTTCAACAAGTAGATTATGGCTGTGTAGGAGCTGTGACTGGGTTTTAAACTGGGGTGATGGGAACTTTGTAGTGGAAGTTTAGTATTCTCCTCAACCTTACATCCATTCTACATGATTAGTATGTCTCATTAGTGTGTGCTTAAGGATTATGAATGCAGAGAAATGCAGAGACAGAAATGTCATATAAATTTGTGGATGAAAATCATTTGTTGCTCATTTAGCGAGGATGAATCTTTGTTCAGTCCAAAAAGAGTTATTTGCATTGTTAGCGTTCTTTCAAACAAGCAATTTTGAGATGATGAATTAGCATGTTGTCAAGTTGAAAATAAACCTTCCTCTGGACCGTTTTAGAAATGAAGATTTTTCACTACTCTTCCAAGCGTCTTCTTTAGAGACTTGTTGAGGCTTTAAACCTCTCCGGGTCATTTACGCTACAATGATGATGATGAATGGTGATGGTTGTTTAAGCCACATAGCAGTCAGGTGAGTTGTTACAGTCACATGAATGACCTGAATTTATAAATGACTAAAACAAAATGCATTAACCTTGAATCATTTAACCTTATGGCCTCAATGACCCTCATGTGACATAAGGTGTGAACAACCTGCAAAGGTCTCCTCACCTAAATGATGAAGGTTGTTAGATGTGCCAAAAAGGGTCTTTAGCTCCACAAAAATTCAGAAAATAGTTCAATTTCAAGTCGACATTGTCACATCTACATAGACAGAAGTGGATTCTAGTTAATAGATTAGATGAGTTAACTAATAAAATCTTTACACTCAGAATGAGCTGGCATAGAGATCTCATTTGTTTTCATCTCCCGGGTCTGTTAAAGTCCAGTCTGTATTTGTTAGCATGAATGTTTCCATAATCCAACAACCAGAGATCTGAAAACCTGTGATACTGTCAGCATTTAAAGCCTGGAGCTACTGATTTGCATCACTTTGCATATCTAGTATGAACCAGTGATTTTGCCTACCCAATGGATTTTTGACTAATCACTATTCTATAGCAATCATATGAATTAAAACATGTACAAGCCTCTGTGTTTTTAAAATAACTTTTTTAGCATCTTTACTGTTTATTTCAACTTGAATTTTCATTTTGAAGCTACTATTCTGGGTTTTGGAAAGTTTCAGTTATCACATGCAGAAATACAGATGTCCTAAATAATAGAAATAACATACTGTACGTAACATAACTTGAGCATTAGCTTATCATAATATTGCATCCAGTCTTCAAATGTTTTGGATTGTGTTATAATATATATCTCTATAATAAGTCTATCAAAGATACATGAAAGGACAGATCTGGAGAAATTCAAATTTATTATATAAAAAAGTGTCTGCATAAAATATGAAAACATTTTTATTTAAAAAAAAAAAAGGCTATTGTGGCTGCTCTGTCATTTAAATCTGTGTGTGTAAGATTAAATGAATAAATTAGGATTCTTCTACTAGAATGAAACATGTTTCTTTTATGAACACAGATAATTAATGGACCAGCCAACATTCACGTCAGCTCTGCAATATGGAAACATAATCTGTATGCGTGTAGTGGCATCTAGTTTGAAGTCTTTTGAGGCTGTCTAGCGTAGTGTGCTGTACTGTATGATAGTTCGTTATAACTTACACACACACACATTCCACTGTGTTTTATTCATGAACTGCCGTTGGTCATTGCTCATTATTCAAGCGATCAGCGCTCCCTGTTGTTCATGTACTACCATCCTTAACATGTTGTCTTTTCATAACCATAGTTATCCATTATGCTTGTTGTTTTGAGATACCACTTCTAAATTTAGTGTTCAGTCAATTCAATCTCCTGCCACATATGAACAGTTGAAGGATAATATATTTGTATTTTGACTTTTATCTTAATAAATGAATATCTCAAAAATATGCATATTTCCATATTACAATTCTTCCCTAGTGACAAACCCACAAAAAATTCTCAGTTCGCCTCAGCTTCTTGGTCCTTTATGGCTACTTTAGGGTAATTGTTTTGGTTTTCTAGCAGACAGCTTGACTGTTTGATCTACTCTCATCAGCGTCATTTAAAGCTGCAGCAGGCAACACAGCTCCAAATGTTGCTAATGTTGCCTTGTATCTGCTGGATGCCTGGATGTGTAGGAAATTGTTTGCTAACATAAAATCGTATCAGTTTTATTAGGTGATAACACTGCATGTCAATGTTGCGTTTACAGCTTGTTGCAAAGCCCCAAAGTGCCCAAAAATGTAATTATAGCAAGTTTAAGTTGAAAGGCAAAATTACGTCTGCTTCACATTTCAGTTCACTTATTATGTGGTCTGTTTAGGATTCACATTGCCTTAAATGACCCGTAAGAATAAACATAAAGTCAAATGGACTGACAGGTAACTAGTTAATTGGACCATTTTCTTGACTATCCTGCTTTGTCAGTACAATAAAGTTCAAATGGCGGCCTTCACTGTACAAACAAACCACATAATTGGAGAAATAACACTAAGGTGGCTTTCACTCAACCCAAACAAGCCAAGTGTGAATATATCCAAAGGTTTATGGCAACTGAATCAACCAACTGAACCAACCATCTGAAAGACACCAGCACTCTTACTAACTTGCTTGATAACAAAGTTATACAGTTTATGTTTTTTAAATTCTTTAGGTTTGAGGTTTAATTTTGTTTAATCTAATTTTGTGTTTGCCACTGCTGGTGTAAAATATATATAAATTTACAATTCAGAGTTTATTTAGAGTAGAGTTTAGCTTTTTACGGAAGCCAAAAATGGCCATTATTTTTTTAATGCCGTTATCTCCAGATCACAAGTTAATTATCTTGTGATGTCGAGATAATAAAGCTTGTTTTCTCGTGATAACGAAATAATTAACTTGTGATCTTGATAATAATTGCAAGCACGGCCATTCTCAGCTTCCATAGCTTTTAATGATATCAAATATAGAAGCAATGCAATATTAAAAACAACATTACCAATTCACCCAAGCTTTTACCAACCACCAGAGCAGTTTTAATGCAGCTTGCTCTGAATTACAGATATCTGGAAGTCTGCCTCAAAGATGTAACCCCAGTTTTCCACAGCTATTATTATATTTGATGCTATGTGGTGGTGGAAAACAATTTAGAAATCCACAGCCAAGTGTGTGCTGAAAGTTTTCATTTGGGCTGAGATGGCAACTGAAACAGCCACCACATATGGGCTGTCACTCTTATGTTCCTCAAACAATCCAGTGACAATTCATTCTCTCGGGCTGTTGTCACCTTTGAAGTGACCCATCATCAAGAGAGAATGTGTCCTCATGGAATGAAGGTTGTCATTTACAATGGTTTTACTGCTTATTACTGAACGGGATGTCAGTGATGCCTGTCAAAATACAGGGTGAGGAGCTGGACATGGTGCAGTTCTACAAGTACCTGGGGGGAGCATATCATCAACAGGCTGGACAGGACTAATAAAATACATCGTACAAGAGGTGTCATGATGCTGTTCTTCAAAGCTATCACTTCTCTCAGTAATGGACACACACTTTAAAGCAGTGTGTAAGGTAGAAAACAGCAAAGTGAAGGATGCAGGCAGGATCTCCACCAACTCTCAGGAAAAAAAGATGTTTCTATAGTCTGAATCTGAATGACCCGGAGGAGAGAATAAACCAAATTCCATCCTCAATAACATTTCCCACGTCCTCTATGGTGATACTTGGCATCTGCTTCCGCACCCCAAGATGCAGCATGAAGTTCTCCAGGTGCTCATTTGTTCCATCCACCAACAGACTGCTTCGTTTCTGAATGGCCCTATAGTCTGTGCAAACTGGGAGGGTGTTAAAGCAGGCTGTCTGTTCTAACCAGGCTCTGGACTAATCAATATATTTATAATCATTTACTATTCATACGTGTATATTATATCCAGATCTTATTTCTGCATACAATACAGAATAAATTATGTTTTGCATCATGCTCTGATTATGATATTGCACTATGAACAGTTAACAATTTGCATTATAACGGCTTTGTATGTGTGATACCTCTATCTTAGAGCTTTTGTGAAGGCGACAGTTGCCAATACTCAAATCCAATCTGTATCTATCTATTAGCATCTGTGGACATGAGTATGAAGTTTAGTTTTAAACTCGTCTACATGCTCTGACACTTCCATTCATATGATATGGCTTTTGACGGCTGTTGCTCAGGAGGTAGAGCGGGCCGTCCACTAACCACAGATCTGGCAGCTCAATCCCTGGGTCTTCCTGTCCGTGTGTCAACGTGTCCTTGAGCAAGACACTGAACCCGAAGTTGCCCCACGATGGTCAGGCTAGCACCTTGCATGGCAGCTCTGTCACCATCAATGTGTGAGTATGTGTGTGTGAATGGGTGAATGAGAGTCACAAATTGTAAAGTGCTTTGTCTGTTAAGGTAGAAAAGCACTATAAAAGTGCAGTCCATTAACCATTTTAGCACACTTGTTCTTCTGAATGTAAATTATATTAAATTTTTCAAACCACTTTCTTTTACCACTCAGTCTTTGGTTTCTCTATTAGGGATGTTTTCATTGTTTCTCTATACAGAATACATAATGATACATGTTTTAAGCACATATTATGCTGCTATATATCTCTACATACATATATGTGTGTGTATGTCTTATTCCAACAGAAAGACTCTTCATATGGGAATCATCATAAACTTTCAGATAAACTTTTGTGTACTGTATCATATTCAAAAACAAGAAACATTGGAATATGTTTGGGAAGTCTGGCCAAATGACTAGGAAGGTGTTCAGAGGCAGACTCAGAGACATGTTCATTGACTGAAAAAGGTTATTCATTTACACCGTGCCAACAGATCAAACAAAACAAAAGTCAAAATACAACAAATGAATATTAATGACTATGAGGCTCCGAAGCTTGTTTCACTCCTGTGAAGTGCACAGTTTCAGTCACATTGGTCTTGTCAGACGTTTTTGTCAAATGAAGAAAACCATGTGACTGATCACATCCGAAGCTTCCAACATCACTGGTGCTTTGTTAACTTTGATAGTTTTGAGAGTTTTGCAGATAAACAACATGCTCAGTTGGTCCAGACAATGGTGAGATAAGAAGTGAAGTGAATGACTGCACTACACAATGTACACTAGAAAGATATAGTCATATGGGAACATTTCCTCCTGATACCAGAAACTGTTGTTTGTTGTCTATCAGTTTGAGATGCCTTAATTCAAATATATGGGCATATATTACTGTTGTGTTTTTGTCCCCATTTTAAGTAAGCAACCATGATCTTGCAAAATTTGTACCCAAAACTCACATTATGCTTATGCTCATACAGACTCCTACACCTGTTTGTATTGTATCTGTGCTCCTATCTGTTTTCTTTTTCCAACTAAATCCTATTACTTTTGCTGCTGCCACATCTTGCATTCCCCATGGGTATCAGTAAAGTTTCATTTCAAACAAGGATAATATTTCCTTTAAACCCTTTTCAACATATTTGAAAACTCCATTGCATTTTTCCTCAATGTGTAGATGTCTTTCAAACCATATTTCTTTTTATTACCGAGAGCTAAGGGATATAAGACAGTTTGGACAAATTTTACATTTGTCTCTCTTAATTAAAACTCATCTAATCTACAGTACACACCTGAATGGTGATACATGAAGTCTTTCAACACCAATTAAATAATACCACATTGATCTTTGGGGCAACAGTAATTTTGAAACACCATTGTGTAGTTGACTGGCAGCCTCTGCCAGACACTAACAGTACGCTGCATTTTGCATTGTCAGGCACCAGGTGAGATCTTTGTTTGTTGGAATGGCAGATTGGGAAATGTGCTAGAATTTGAAGGATTTCTTTAAACAAATGCCATTCATCTGAGAAAGAGCAACTGTGCTGCTCCTGTGAGGAGTCCTGTTTGTCAGCGCTGTGCTATTAGTTGACACTGAAAAGCTGTTGAACGACTTTGTTAAGTCTTTGTCATAGAAGTAAAGAGTCACATGTGTAATGTGTCAATTTATTTTTCTGCAGACTCTAAACCTTAATTCCTATGTCAGGACTGTCTACAAATTTGATTGAGTTGATATTAATACCAGAAGAACACACACTCCACACAGTCTTGCACTTTCATCTGAGTAGAAATTTAGCAGAACTGAGTGCAACATTGCCTCCAGTCTGAATCCCACATGGCCTACACAACTCTAAATGTGGCTCACCACCGTGAACGGAGGTTCATTTCAAATCCATTAATTTTACAGGAGAGTGATTTCAGATTGGAGACAATAATTAAGTAAAACTGTAATACACCTGCTATAGATTATTTAGCATTTAAACTAAGAACTAACTACATGAGCTGGGAATTTGACATAAGTGGTTATATAAAAGGCTTTTTCTGATATTTCTCAAAAACTCTCCTGGGTGGGAGTGCCATAGGCCGGGTTTTAATTTCTTTCTGATGAGTTAAGTATTTAATTTTTTTAAACAGCAACCCATGTTGTTTAATCTAAGAGATTGAGAACAAGCTCATACACATTTGGGAATCTCTGTATCAAAATGGTTAATATTTAGGCCCACAACACTTAAAAGTTTTAGTTATAACAGATATTTCAATGATGCTTTAAATTGCAATTCTACTTTGAATAAAATCATTTCCAAAACAAGAATATAAATCTAAATGATTAAATGAAATTAATGCAATGGTGCTGCAGACTGGTTTCAGTTCATTAACAGGGCCAGAACATTTTTAAAGACACAGTAAGTCATTTTAGCTGGAATTTTTAATTGCATTTAAAGACAGTGACTACATCCTTGATAGGATTAGCCATCAAACCCTCAAAAGATTCATCCATCTTTCTGTCAGCCGTCCTCCAGGACATGAGGACCATGATTGGATAAAAGGGGAAAAAATGTTACCCGCCCTGTTGTCATTACCAATCCAACACTGGCAGATCTATTTTTACTTCAAGTAATGAGGAAGGAAGTTGGTTAATTTTGCCTTGATCCTTCTTGAAAGCCTAGTGGGGGTTTCCGTCCGTGTAAAGAGGAAGAGGGGTATCTAATGGCTTCTTTAATGTGTAGTTTAAATATATCTTTTTCTGGGAGACCTTTAAGAAAAAGTGTGAATATCATCCTGTCATTTTTTTTTCATCGCCTCAACTCATACTTTTATGTGCTTAAGTGGTTATGCATGTTTTTAGATCGTATTTTCTGGAATAGAGAGGTTCACCATAGCCCACTGCTATTGATCTAGTGCTAGATCTAGTGATAGATAGTTAGTTTATGACTGTTTTAATTATTTTTCATCATATTGCAGTATGGTAGATTTTCTGGAAAATCAACTGAGAGTCTATGTGGGAAAAATAACCAGACAAGAATGTATATTTTTGGGTGATCCAGCAAATTAAATGCTAGACAAATCCAGGTACTTCATCATATTAATGCAAAAATAGTATAAAAGAAGTCTTGCTCATATATTTTCAGAACTGCCCACAATAGCATAATACACCTAGAGATCAGAATAGCTGCCATAGTACAAACAGTATGGCAAAATCTCTGACAGCTGACAAATTTATATTGTCATACTGTACAAGCTATTGTTTGCTTTTTCATTATGGTAGCCAAACTCATGAGGATTCATTCTCTGGAGACCATGAATGTCTGTGCAAAATTTAATAGAGATCTATCCAAATGTTGCCAAGATTATTTCAGTCTGGGCTACAGTATTGCACAGACCGACGTTGCCACCCGTAGCCATGCCGCTAGCATGGCTAAAAACTCACATGCTTACATCTCCCCATGATAACTATTCACTTGTCACTCCTTATTACTTACCTCCATCTCTGTTTTTATGATGTGTGGAAAAATGGAAATCACTAGTGAGAGAGAGACTCAGATACAAACAGAGTGAGACAGAGATTATGCATGGTGTCTCCACCCGGCAGGGTGGTAAAGCATATCAAAGGTTGGCGAGACTGCACTGGGCAGCTGCTGTGGTGTAAAGATGTGCCATCCTGCCAGACACACAGATGTAGAGTAATGAGTCATTGTGTACTGGAATTTTGTCAAAAGCCTGCGTCCCTCTCACTCACTCCCCCCTCTCCTCTCTCTCTCTCTCTCACCTTCTCTCTTTTTCTGTGTCTCTCTCAGGCTCTCTTTATATTGTGTCTCTCTATGTGTGTTTATACTTTAATTAGGCTTGAGTTTTACTTTAATGAGTGTCTTCCGTGCCTGTGCATCTTTGTATTTGAAGAATGGCACTGACGTGGCGTTCGGATGAGGAATTGAGTCTCACTTGTGACCACATGGTATAAAATAAAGTTTAATAAGGTCAGATTACACAAAGCAGCAGCAAAGGGCAAAATCTGTAAAGGTCACAGGCAGGGGTAGAGAGGTCTCAGCATGCAGCTCAGTAGGGAAAAAAGCAGAATACTATGACAGTGGGTAACAATGAAGGGCAGGAACACAAAGTCACTGAAAATGCTGTATTCATTTATAAATCTCTCCGTCTCTTGTACCTTTACGGACTGTATGAGTCAGAGACCAATGTTTCATATTTGCCAAATATTAGTTAAGAATTATTCATATGGACAACAGAAAAATAAATACGGCTGCACCAGTGGTTTAAGAGCTTTCTATGGGTGTCATTTTGACTGACAGAAACCACAAATTTTCAACAAAGAGGAATGAGATACAATCTACCATTTGTGGCATTTAATGCTTTCCATACTTGACACCAAGAAAGCCACCAAGACAAACAATTTATGAAACAAGCTACTGTATCTGCATTTTATATCTTCCTGTTGCAGGATTCATCCTCTGGAGACCACGAATGACTGATGTCTTCAGTCATCATCTGCAATCTTCCAAACAGTAAAACATGAATGCACAAAACAGTTCAATATTAATGGAAAATAAATGCATTTGTGTAGTCATTGATATGGAAACAATATGTACTGTACGCTGTGCAAATGATCTGGTTAGATGTCAATTGTCCACATAAGCCATTTTTTTTCCTGGAGTGAAATGGGCCACCATTAATTATAACTAACTGAATTCAAGCTGAATCACAGCTGATGAACTCTCAACAAGGAAACCTCAAGCTTTTTAAAAGCACTTTTCAAGTGTACATGGGGAGAGCCTTGGATTCTAAAATGAGATTTTGTGTTGAGTTTAAATAAGGCTTTAGGTGTTCAAAAGTTTTAATTTTTACAGTTGATATCAGGTCTGTCAGAAGTTAAAGGGGTCAGGTTGACAATACAGTCAGAAAAAGAGACCGAGAGGTTTTTACACAAACTGTCTGTGAGAAAGCTAGAGTAGCTAGAACGATGATAGGAAGCAGACTCAGAGTGTTGAATGACTTAAAAAAAAGAAATAAGGGATTTATTCAGACTAGTGACGTTACTCTTGAAGCAGACTACTCGACACAGTATCAACCTTTCAAACCAAAAGTATCACTGCAAGATGTTTCAATGCCTCACTTCACCACACAAAAAAAAAAAAAAAAAAAATCACATGACCACCCCAAACAAGACCTCGTTAAGTCACACTCGTATCTGGGAGGTGTTGCACTGGTTTTGAATATGGATGTGTTTCTCAATCTGCCACAATATCTTGAAACAGAGCTGTAGACTCAGTTTAAAAGTGATCCGTTTTAATGTTATAGCCTTTATTGAACAAAATAACGATAAAGACAGTAAAACCACTTAGATTCTGACTGTTTCATCAAAGTCAGAGATTTAATTCAGACATATGAGCGATACGTCTTACTGCCCAGCAGATGTCGCCATTTTGACTTTATCAAATACTTCAAACATATACAGTCTATGGCTTCGAAAAAATGAACCATTTTCAATGTAATTGCTTCATACTGATTCAGTGTTTCAGAAAGCTTTGTTTCCCCCATCACTAATTCAGACCCATGAAACCAAGTGTCACTAAAAATATGAAATGGATAAGCAAACAAATCAATCACACCTTAATTCAGTTTAACTCAATCTTAGTCATGTTCATATGTACTCAGCTACGCAGACACCCTTCCTTCTTCCTTTTCTGATCTCTCCTCAAAGCAACAACTCTCCCCTTAAATAGACCCTCCAATCTGTTAGGCAGAACCATATTTCTCTCAGGGATGTTTCAGTGTTCCCCACCTATAACAGGTAAATGACAATGTTACTTGTATCAGTTAACATTGTTTACATCTAAACAATACTCCTCCCCATAAGCCAAAAGACTGAGTGTAAATCACACAAACAGTAAAGAAAAAATGTAGCTAAATATAATAAATCCCCCCATACTTGGTCCAACCCATGACACCATTAGTGATGTCAGCAAGAGCATAAAAGCAGGAAGTGGTTGAGTGCATCTCCTCTTTATCTCCTAGAAAGCATGATGAGTATGGTAAGTAACAAATCAAGTTAATATATACCTCAAGACTAAACCAGTTAATAATAGCTGAACTTAAATACTTGTCTGTCTTGATTAAACCAGAAAAGCAGATGTAAATGTAACAAAACAATGCTCAACACAAACAGCCCAGTATAGTGTGCAAAAGCAATGCTACAAATAGGGATATTATACTAGCTTAACAAATGACAAGCATGGCAAGGAATATAGCAAAGTTTAATTGGGACAAATGGTGTGGTCTCACCCACTTTGTTACACCTTCCCACAGGAAATATAAAATATGATTTTCAAACTTAGCACTGAGCACAAAGCAATGTGATTTTATTAAATCTTTAGTGTAAAGCTGTACAAACAGCTTCTAAATGCCATTTTAATTTGAACTCCACAGTTATCCTTTTCCCATATCCTCCACCCACCTCTCCCCACCCAACGCCAGCTTCAGTTGGAGTTGCAGCACAAGACTGTTGCCAAATATGCTCCAAACTCACAGACAATGCAATGTGTTATCACAAGCTACAGTGCCATCCGCTGGCTGGCACAGCTGATGCGTGGACCCAGCATAGCTGGATGTGGAAGGGAGATAGGACGGTCTGATAGAGCCCAGGGCTAAAGAAGAGCATTGTGTGTTGCTAAACCACAGACCCACAGTGTTGTCTTAGTTATGCATCAGAGAACTGGATGCGCCTTCTTAAATCGCCCAATTTCAGCTCCCCAATTCCCTTGCTATCTCTCACATCCTGCCAGTTCCCTTATCCAGTCAAACATGCAGAGCTACTGTATGTGTACATGCTTGAATAGTGCAGACAAGTCATTGCTATCCTACAACCTATGACTGATCCTGCTCTCTTTCAGGTAACCCAACGTGAAAAGGTCGACCTAATGGACTGGTGGCTGGAGGAATGTGAAAATGGTTGACTGCCAGTAAGGTTCAAGAGAAAAAGTTTGAAACTTAGTGACACAGAAAAGGTTTTTAAGGGTGCAATAAGTCAGGGATGAAATAGGGAAAGCTCAAAAGGGTTGCATTGACTGATCACTCAGCAAACCATAGAAAGAGAGACGGAGAGGAAATGGCTCAGAGATCTTAGTTTAATAGTATTCTTTCAGAAAGGCACGAGCTAATCATCGGAGAGTGTGACTGACTTTGAGTTATCACCCCTTTTATTGTATCAAAATTGATCACATTATCCACCATCCATCTCCGTACATTCATCTCTGGTGAAAGTGGTTGTCCAAAGCACATAATGGACAGATTAGAAGAAACCCTCTGTTCTGGCAACACTCAATATTTCCCCATTAGTGCGGTGGCCTGTGGGATTAGACCTTTGCCACACATTAAAGATGTCAATACTGCTAATATTGTTTTTGGAGGTCCTCCACCACCCTAGAGCTACAGCTTGTGTAACCAGATCTGTTTGATAAGATCTATTGAACAGCTCTGAGACTGGCAGTAGAAGACCTATGAGTCTTATCTTCTATTTGAGAATCAAAGACTGCGGGATAAAAGTATTTTTCCTCAAAGCAACTCTACTAAGACTGTTTGAGCTTGCAGAATCTTGATTCATAATGCATGTCGATACTACTGGTCTGATATGATTGGGGGGAAAAAATCACTAATGATGTTGAATTATAGATATGTGAAACAATTGTACTATTCAAGTATTTCTGTAAAATAGTGAAATATCTATGAGTACAATTTAAATACACTGGAATAGAAATTACAAAACAGCAATGATGCCTTTTCACCACAAGAGAGCACCATTGCACTTTCTTAGAACACAAGAGCAGAAATCCAAGCGATTATGTGCCTTCATTGTACTTAATTGAACATTATGTATCATATATCATACAACCTAACATACAGTAAACATTACTTTACCTAAGATGTGTTGTACACAACATCTGTGAAGACTCTTAATGAGGAATAAATGAAATTTAAATCACTCGTCAATTAGGAAACTTCAAATATGACTTTGTAAGAGTGTCAAACATTTTAAAAGTGCATGGGAGGAAAAAGAGCAAAAACATCTGATTTGACAGATTAGTGAACACTCTATAATTTTATAATGGATCACCACCATTACAGCCTATTTTATTGCCACTTTCTTACAGTGCTGGCTCATGAATAACCGTAGACTGAGGCAATAGCCCTCAGGACTGTCCTGTATATAATTTCAGTGGTAAATGAAAACATATACTACAGCGTGTGTGAGAGTGTCCTCTCGGTGCGGCAGTGCTGAGGTCATATCCATTGGGATGGCCCGGCGGTGTGTGTGGACAGGATGAGGAATAGAGCACTACTTTCTGAGTTAGATAAATACCTCCATCCGCCTTACAAGAGCATTCACCGGGGACAACACAAAGACCAAAATCAGCAATACATAAGCATCAATAATTAAGCAGCCACACACAGAGTGAGAGGGCAAAGGGAGGGAGGGGTCCTGAATGGTGCACAAGGTTGGCTCTGAAGTGATCCTAAATACTGCGAAAGTCTCTGAAGGTGTCACAGAGGACAAAATTGAGCTTTTTCTTTTAACTAAATGGCACAACTATGATGCACTGGAGTGCCTTCTCCTTTACTGTACTTTTATCATCTTTCTTTCTGTCCCTCCGACTCCCCCTCTTTCTCACACTTGTCTCTGTTTCTCTTGTTTCCATTTGCTACCAGTCTTCATAGATTTCTCTCAGACGACTAGACGTATTGGGTCAAATCTATCCTATGAACGAGCACACCCCATGACCCAACCTGCCACAGTCTGAGCCTTATCATTTATTTATGAGAGCCACTATCTGTGCAATGCTGAACAAAACAACACTGATGTCACTGCTTTCATTTCTTTCAGTGTGTTGACTGAATGATACAATCCTTTTAGTCGTCATATTTAGCCATAATAATTAAAAACTTAAAAATTAGAGGTAAAAAATCTATCTCAAGAATACAATCACAAAAATCAAGCTCTGTTTTTTTTTTTTTTTAACGCTTCACACAATCAACAGAATCTAGCAAGGATGGGCTGAAAAGTTTATTTGTTTAGTCCTTTTCTCACCAGCACACACATGTGTGGTGTTATTGTGATGAGTCCTCTAAGAGGATTCAGTCTGCAGGCAGTTTTATTTTAGAAAGAAAAGGGGCTTTGGTGTTATGTTCCTGTAGGGGCTCTGGGACAAGTGGAGGTCTAGGATTTCTTCCAGCGTCACTTTGTCCTTGTAGAGTTTTCTATCCCTAGCTCATTTCTCCCCTCCCCTATGTTTAGTATGTCTCAATCGCCCACCAACTGGAATGGCAATTACCTCTGTGGACTGCATGGAAGATGAGTTGGATGCTTTTATTGAGTTTTTCTGCCATGTAGTTTATATATGTGCCACTAGGGGGAGAGGTAGAGCTGCTGACACAGTAGACATGAAACAAAGTGGAGGATGAATAAGAGAAATGGGAGCAATATGGAGAAGCAGAGCACCTGAAAGAGAGAAAGGGGTATGCAGTTTAACAGAGTGAGAGCACATCAGAGAGAGAGAGAGTAGAGGATCTGATACAGAAGATTAGGAGTGAAAAAGAGAAATGTGAGGAAACTGTTGTGTAAAAATGTAAAAAAAAAAATAAAAATAAAAAAAATACTGTATAGAAACAATAAACAGAGACTAAGAAAAATTGTTTGTCTGTCTGTGGTTTTTGTACATGGCGGCGTGAGGGAGTAACCTGTGTTCCCTCCCAGTCATCTTTGGCATCTCGCTCAGCAGTGCATTTCCATTCATGGGGCATGGAGAGAGCAGTGACCTAAAGGAGACCCTGTAATTATCCTCTGTGTCTGTGACAGGCCTGGATAATCAGTCTCACTGGGAATACTGGCAGAGATCTGTGGACGAGTGATTCTGAAAGACCTAATCCTCAATGAAGCACACTCACAGCTCTCACACTGGTAACTGGAGTGCTCTCACAAGACGGCTTTTTTTTTTTTTTTTTTTTTTTTTTTTGATCGACTCACAGGTCATATTGTGTGTATATTCACACCTTTCTCTGTGTAATCCCTCACTTATTCTTCTTTCTCTTGGTCTGTTTCTGTTTATATTGCACCTCTTAGTTTCTCAGGAGCAGATGTTGTTCCAGTAAATTATATTTTTGTTTATTT
The DNA here is from genome assembly GCF_914725855.1 of Thunnus albacares. Lineage (NCBI taxonomy): Eukaryota > Metazoa > Chordata > Actinopteri > Scombriformes > Scombridae > Thunnus > Thunnus albacares. The sequence continues at coordinate 27,688,850 of NC_058106.1, forward strand.
TTGTTTGTTATAGTTTATGTAGGCATCGTGATGTGGAGGTATAGTTGAGCAACAGGGTAAAAAGTTTTCTGCTATTTCAAATTTTTCAATCATATCACCAACATTTTTTATGTTTTTAAATTTATAGACATGTTAAACACTAAACAATTTGTATCAAAACTTCCAATCACACAACTTTCCTAAGCTAACTTCTCTTTTCCTGCTGTGGTGTGCAGCTGTGTGTCAAACAGCCCCAATTTACAGATATTTGGAGAGTTAACTGATATCAATATTTGGAAATTGTTTCAGATTAACCCAAATTATTGGTCATTACATTTAATAAAGCACACTGCTATGTTTTGTTTTTTCTTTTCAATACTCAGTTGAGAATATTTGATGTTGTAGATCTACAATTTGAAATTCAGTGCAGTTTGATAGCATACATAATAAGCAAATAATAAGCTACAAGTCACATGACAGTGAGTGTCAGGGCCTCAGGTAGAAAGCAGAACAGTAAAGGTTAACATGCACACTTATGCTTTGAAGTACACAAACACACACACATCAGGATGTGTGCACACAAACACAGTTCAACATCTCATACATTTTTCAAAGAGGCTTCAGAAAGAAGTCAGTGATTTGGCACCAGCCACAAATACACACAAATATACACACAACACTTTTTTGTATCAATAAATGTCCCAAAAGGTAAATGCACATACATATACATGCTGGATATATGACACCATCTCCTATATTCCTCTCTCAGTGTGCAACAGGATATGAAATCCTTTCATTTGGGGCTCCAAAGTGTTGCGAGTCAAAGTTCGCGGAGAGATAACGATGTGGATGTATACACTGGTTGAAATCTCTCATGTTGGGGATACTTGTGCAACTCTGCCCTGTGCAGGATGAGGGGAGCAGCATTCCCACGGGGAGCCTGGGAATCAATTACCACTTTCCCGAGGCAGTGGATTGGCTACCTGGGAATGACAATATGCCAGACAGCTACACGGTCAGGCTGTCATCATCTGATTTACACATAATCAACTCCTAATTGTATCACATTGGGTTGCAGATACATGTAATTTAAAACAGAGTTTGAATTCACAGGGGTTTTGTCAGGCAGAGATATTATGTCCCTCTGGTAATGAAGGAGAAGCGAGAGCTTTACTGTGGTTGGCCCCGGTAGCCCTGTGCTGCTAACCGCGCACACTGATGGAGGCTCGGGAGCCAGACTTTTGTGCTTTGACAGTTTGATCGACAGCTGACAGGACTGGCTCCGGAGTTGCCAGTCAATCCATAACTGAAAGTAGCCCCAATGCAAGTGTCTTCAGATCAAGAAAAACTTCAAAAGATTTTTTTTTTCCCTTTCTGTATAGTATTGTTGTCTTCTTTCTGTCTCGGAGTGATCAGCTCTGTAACCTCTGGACACTATGGAAGTTCAAGAGAAGCAACTTTACAATGTAGGACTATTCTTTGCTAATTTTACAAGCGAGAGAAACTGGTGCCCAGATTCCTGCTTCTCTACAATGCTGCTCAGTTATTGGACAACCTTACATTATTTATTTAAATACTGTATGTGACACTAAGAGAGCTCTTACATGAGGTTGAATGCAATAAATCATCTCAGCCTCATGAGGTAAGAGATGGTATAATACAACCCCCTCTTATAAGCATTGTCTAAACTTACTTCTATATTGCATCCATGACATCAGAGAGAAGGCAGCAGACTCCCCTGAGCATCAAAATGCAGACAGCCTGGAAAAAAAATCACATGACCGCTGTATTAATCTACTAATTATGGTGCTTGATCAATATATATTTTGTTCTTGTTCAACAATAACCATTTATCAAGTCAAGCTCACTCACTCTGCAAAGGATAACCTTTTAAGATGTCAAGAATCATGTTTAATATGCAGCTTTTTAAAACATTTATATACATCAGTTAAATACACTTTAAGGCGTTACCTATAATTCTAACCGACAGTGACGCCCTATTGTTAAACAATTTGGATGTAATGTATTAGATGCAGTTATGGCAAATTTAGCTCCGGGGGAAACAAACCTGAATCTTTTTGTTGAACCATCCACTGGGTAACACTTCTATAATTTTCCATTATGACTGAAATTTAGCAAACATAAATGTAAAAGTGCATCCCAAACATCTTTATGCCGTGCCAAAAAAGTAAGAGAGGAAACATCCTCCTGACCATATTCTTGACGTTTGAAAAAGTCTGTTTAAATTCCTGAAGGTGTGTCCTTTAACTGAATCATCTGTTCACCTGTCAGGTGCAAGTTGCAACGCTATTAGACAAGGACAAAGACCAAATGAAACCCTGAGGCGTGTCTGTTGAGAGTAAATAGGAAAGGTTTTTTTTCACCTATCCTGGTTTTAATCCTGTTTAAAAGACCTAAAAGACTAATAAGTCATTTTTGAGACCATATGAAATAAATATATATTAACAGACATGGTTGAAGAGTCTCAGTTTTATATGCAGAAAGGTAGTAAGCTATTGTTGTCTTATATTTGGTTTGCAAATTGTGCTTTGTTTAACAGCTTTGCCCCCCTTCTTTCTGACATTTTATATTTGATTTTTTTTTTCATGTAATTCACCTTTTATTTTCAATCGTTTAGAACTTTTTCATATGGCTTGAAATGGGAATGTGGCTCAGTCTCACTCAGACATCTTGTCCATTACTGTCTAATATTTTTCCAGAGTCTGGGTCACAGGACTCTAAATGTGAAGTCATTATAGGAAAAATAAAAGCCATACAATAAGTCTCAGGTTCTAACAGACTTCCAGGTATTAAGGTGACGGCTTACAGCATATAAATTCATTCAACTCTTCTCAGGTTTTTATAACACCCTGTAGGTATACTCACAAATTCCTTTTCTTCCAAACATGGCAGCATTTCACACATTTGCAGACTGAGCAGACTCCATTAGAAATGGTTTTGGGAAATAGCATTAAGTGGTTATATAGCTGCATGTGACCCTTTGACCAAGAATTTATTTAGTTTTGCTGATGCTTTTTCCAGCATTCAAGAAGCAGTGCTGATTTCCTGTATGTTTGCCTTCACCTTTATTCCTAAACTTAACAAAAACCTAATATTAATTTACTTTCCTTTCGAATTATGGCAATTTAGAACATTAAAAGCATTCTGCTAAAGGTTTCTGCATTTCTTGTGTAGCCTGCAGCCTCATCTATCCACTCTGTGCTTTAAAACTCACAGCTGAGCCACATTGGAAAGCAGAACACACTGTATAGGCAGGCGCCGTATGAGGTTTTATGACGGTGAGTGAATAAATAAATAAATAAATAAATAAATGTTTTGTAAAAGTATCCAATTCTACAACAGGACATTTGACCTGCTGGCTGTAGAATTAGCAGCACAGCTTAATTGAAACAGAGAACCCAAGAAGAAGAAATGAAACCAATGACATTGTCTGCTGTTGTAATAACATCATCATCTCTCTATAGCCTCAAATCCTGGAAGAGAAAAAATAATACAGTTTTTTTTATATTATATGATGATTATACAATGCCAGAAACATAGCAACACACAAGCACAAACATGAGCATACAACACTCACACATACACACACACAAAACAGGAAGTCAGGGCAGCCAATGACAGCTCAAAAGCCAAAGGCCACGGCAGCTACAGGTGCACCTCATTCTTTACTGCCTGACTGAGATGGATCTCAGCAATTTCTGGCGACTAGCGTTGCACTAAGTTGAATCTAAATAATTCAAGACCTGAAACGATTTTCAAATTGCTTTTATTTTGAGCAGACTACAAAACAGACAATGAAAAAAAAAACACTTTTTTCCCCTTTTTTTTCTGTGAGTGCAGAAAGATTTGCTTGTCAAGGAAAAGCATGGGAAAAAAACATTGCGTGGTAAATGATTTCATACATCTCTTCTTATTTCTGTAATATACTGCATACTGTAGATTTTCACAGAATGCAGTGCCATTTTTTTTTAAAGCTGCGCCTTATTGCAGCTGTTGTATTTTTTTTTTCGATTTCAAAGAACCTCACTGCAGCTTCGACATTAGTCAGCATTTGTACGGTCCATAGCTGCAGCTTCTGAGGAGCAAATTTACAAAGCAAGCTGTCTCACACACACACACACACACACACACACACACACACACATACACACACACAGAGCTCCTCCACTTAACAACTCTCCCCCTTCTCTGCTTTCTTTCTCCTGTGTTTTTTTCTGCAAAGTAAACAAACATCATTTCGAGTGATTCCTCACAATCCATCCCTCTGCCTCTGTAGTGTGCTTGAGCCTGCCTCGCTCTGCTTGTCAGAAGAGCTCCTTTAATCGCTCAGTGTCGGTATGTGATGTTCAAGGCCCCGCTCCTCCTCCCAGCCATCTCCTCTCTTTATCTGTCAATCACGGCAGCATGAAAAAATAAAGCCCCAATGCCTTTATTTCAAGAGGTGCCTGATCAATATCATCAATCCATCCACCTCCCCTGCTCGTACACCCCCCACATGTTCTTTCTCTTCACTCCCCCCCCCCCCCCCCCTTTCTTTCTTTACTTCTCTCTCTCTCTCTCTCTTCCTCCTCCCTCTCTCTCTCTCTCTCTCTCTCTCTCTCCCTCTCTCTCTCTCGGTTGCTGCAGCTGTATCCATTTCCTCCTGGCAAAAAGGGACTTTATGAATAAATGATACTGAATTGCTGAAGGTTCAGATACTAAATAATGAATTTCACCACCAAAAACACAACAACTTCTCCAATCATAAAATAGCTCTCTCCTTCCATATTGATTGTGCTTGTGCAACCAGATGCAGAGAGCACAGTCTGCATCCGTGCAAAGAAGACCATACAGGGGGGGAAATGTATAAAATGATATGGAGCCACCTGCTTTTTTTAGCTATAGATATCTGATAAGAGAGGTGAACAGCTGGGTGCCTATGGCGGGTACACTTTTCTCTGAGCTCCTCTCTCCTCTCTTTCCCGACGCACTAAAGAGCGGAGTTGGTCTAGGGGAGGCGGAGGAGAGAAGAAAAAAAAAATCTGAAAACTTTTCCTTCACGGGACATTTAAAGTAAGTGCGGTCATCTATTCTGTGGTACGGCAACCGGCGATCGTGTGTGTGTGTGTGTGTGTGTGTGTGTGTGTGTGGTGTGTATATATGTGTGTGTGTGTGTGTGTGTGTGTGTGTATGTGTGTGTGTGTGTGTGTGTGTGTGTTGGAGCTGGCTTGAAGGAGTAAGAGTATTGGCTGGTGAGGCCATTTTTTTTTTCCTCAGGTCATAGTTGGTTGAGGTGCAGCTGTAATAGTGAGAGTTGCTCCGCGCTGCTGAAATGATATTTTGATTAGTCATCTCATTGTTTCCCTACAATAATAATAATGTGACGAGAAAACAGCTCACAGGGGCAACAGCATGTAAATGGGAATGTGTCTAGGAGGTAATGGGGTTATTGTGCGAGAGGTTTGCAGATATTGTGTCCTATTCTTACCTTTGCATGCGCTCTAATGCCTCCTAATCTAAACATACATATATTAGATACGAGGGGTGTAAGTTAGAGGAGTAATTCAGTTGTAAAGGTGTGTGTAAGTGTGTGTGTGTGTGTGTGTGTGCACAGATGAGCAAACAAACATTATATTTACATCTGGTGAAAGTGATCAGAAAAGGTCTTCCTCTGTGAAATTTAATATACTTTTTTCTTTTAATGTTCTTACTACTCTCAATCTAATACATTTATTCAAAAACAAATGTCTTTTATAGGCAACATTTAAATATAATGAAAAAATAAAACAGTAAATCTATTTTTGGTTTAATCAAAATTATATATTTATACTAATTCCTGCAACTAAACATATCAAATGAACTACAGAATACAGACAGAACAAAATCTAAAGGATAAATGCAAATGACTGCTTCTCTTTCTTTTTTTTCCATTTCTCCAATTTTATATTTCTATATATCTCTGTATTTTTACAACATTCTGGTGTTGTTATTTGGTGTTATTATCTATTGATTTATTCCACTTATTCTATGTATTATTCAGTAAAATGTATATCCTTGCTATGTTATACTGTATGGGGGCACATAGTAATCCAGCAAGTCATTGTGGTGAGGGATAAATAATTGATATCTCAATGAATATGCAAATGAGAACAGAGAGAGCGAGAGTGAGAGTCAGAGAGGAAGGAGTGTGGCGTGTTCCTGGTGCATGGAGCTAAACAAAAGGCCCGTGTGATTTCCATCATCCAATTAAGAAATATTACAGCCACCATGTTGGGACTGCAACCATTTAGAGTTGTTTTGGGTCCTGCATTCATGTAGCTTTGTGTTGTGCTTTTGGGGAAGCCTTTGAAGTAATTGTGTTCTATATTTCCCTAGATGGGGTTTTTATTTTTACATGGTGAGATACAGTTTAACTCACTAGACAATAATTCAGGAGAGGGTGGGAATTTATTTTAATGAAGTCGGGGTCTATTAGTATGTAACAGATGGATATTGTATTCACAAATGCACAATTCATTTAAATAGCATTAGAATATATAGGAATGTACGGCGTAAAGTTTAAATATAGGAACATTTTTACATCCTCTTCTGTCTTATATATATAATAACGCAAACACACACGCACACACACACACACACATGTCATTTCATATTGCTTTCCCTGGTTTGCATTAGCCTTATAACCTACAAACTCAGGGAGAAGAGAACTGTGCAGCAACCTTTCAGCACACAACTCTGAGAGAAAAATTAAAATTTGATGTTAATCAAGCAGACTGAGAGCTGGAAATGACAGGTGCTTTCTACTCTACTTAGCCCAGTCTCTTTCCATTTGGCATCACTGCCGAGCCTCGACTCAAAGTTGCCCTTTTTAGCCCCGTCAAATGGAACTTGCCAATCAGTCATTTCATGTTTTAGCAGCATTTATGGTTTTTGACCAAAGTGCGTGACTGTGACTGATTCTGGCCCTGTGAATTATTTAACTGATTGATGAGAAAAGCTGTAAGAAAAAAAAAAAATGCAAGCTGTGGATTTTTTTGAGTTAGTGACATGGAAAATGTTCAATTTGTTGCAGTCGGGTGTAGTTAGTGTGTTAGATCATTTAAACTGCATGTAGCCACCAAATATCTACATGCCTCCTGTTTGTGATTTATGTAGACATGACAGCGACATACATGTAGAAGATACATCATAGACATTATGACATATATGAAACCTACTTACCCTCTCTTTTTTCAGACTCTATATTCCTCTGATCCACCGTGTCTTTTCCCTTATCTTCAGATTATGGGGTCAACCCCCCTTGTCCACACACACAACCACACACACACACACTCATTTCACCCCAAGGGACATAGCTCTCAGACAGGAGTCACAAGGTTGAGTTGGTCATTATGGAGGTCCTTGACTAAAGCTCAACACAAACTTACGATGCCTAACATAGGCCTCCTACATTCCCCAGTGAGTCATACATGGAAACAAAACATGTGTGTGTGTATGTGTGTGTGTGTGCATGTGTGTGTGTGTGTGTGTTGGAGGTGGGGGAGGTGAGGCAGAGAGCGAGACGGTGAGAGGGCAACTACCTGCCCTGCCAAATCAAATATCACCGGCATGTTGTTCTTGTTACTAACTACAATGCAACTTCAATAAAACAGGAAGCAATTTCCTACAAAACTACATCATGCTGTAATCTACACTGTCTGAACTTCCTTGAGCGTTTGTCAGTGATACATAATGACTGAACACCAGACCAGAAAAAGCTTTAAAAGATGGAGCTTCACTGCATTTTAGAGCCATTTTAAATCTTATTTCCCTGCTTCCTGGGCAAGATCTGAAGGAGAAAAAAAAAAAAAAAAAAGATTTCTCCTCCACTCTGTCGAGCCCCTGAATTATTAGGGGCATCAATATCTTTAGCATATTGCCAAGGGCTTCCAGACAGTATCTGCTTTCATTATTAGTGTCAGCTCAATTATAGCTCACACCCAACTGTTTCTCAACATCTAATAGCATCAATCGACAGGGATGGTTGATGAGCCAGCGCTCGCACACACATACACAGACACACACACATATACACGTGCATATTCACACACACACAACCAATACTCGAATCCGTGCATGCACGTGTGTGTTCGCACCTCCCGCCCATCCGTGCGCGCTGTTGCGTTCTGTCATCTTGCTAATGTACACGGCTGAGAGGAAGCACAGGGCTCATAATGGAGGCCATGTTCTTAGTGGCGATGAGCAGCTGATGCAGCCTGGCCCATTTTCATCAAATATTAATGGCATGGAAAAATACACCCGGACTGAGGCCTCGTCCACAGCCAAACTGGAGAGGCTGGGGGAAAGAGCAATGGGGAGAAAGTGCAGCGAGTGTGTTTAGAAGTGCTGTCTGATGGCCATAATTAGGGCCTCTTCAATTAAAAATTCAAAAGCCCCAGTTTATTTGAGCGCATGAATCTTCCACTCACTGCAGCATTTATTTCCCTTTTACAAAGTATTTTATTTTACAACGTCAATTGAACTGGGCTTCTCTCTCTCTCTCTCTGCACTCCTTTCTCTCTGTCTCTCTCGCTTTCGATTTCTCGCTCGCTGCCTCTCAAGTCAGAGAGCCGTTAGAAGAAGAAGAAGAAGAAGAAGAAGAAGAAGAAGAAGAAGAAGCTTTTCAAACACGCTCTGCTCATTTTTTCAGGAAACTCTTGTCAGGTTATGCAAATGATTGGCAGCCTTCAAAAAAGGAAACGAGGGAAAAAATCACAGAATGGAGACACAAACAATGAATTATAACTAGTGATAATGACTACTAGAAAGAGGAATGCACTTGTTGGGTTTTACTCCTATTCTAAGAGGCTAAAATAAAACAAAATAACAAGAAACTATGATTGTTTCCCATGCAGGTTAGTGTTTGACTGGTCGAAACCCAAATTACTCATGATAACCTTCTTTTCTTTCATTCCTGCTCTGTTAAAGCATAAAACCGTCACTGACAGCGTGCAGTACAACCTTTGGCACAGAACAAAGCAGATAAAATGCAAGATTTCTGGCCTGTGCTTTGTTTGATTATACAAACAATCGCTTCACCTTTTGTGTCAGCATCACAAGGAGAGATGAGCGATGAAGAGTCGTGTGAAAAGAGCTAAGCTTTGGGGAAACATCGACTTCCTCCCTTTTTTGCTTCGCTCCCCTATTTGCTCCCCATGCCCTCTTTTTTTTTCTCCCCTCTCCATCTCCCTCACTCCTACTATCTTTCTCTATTATCTTTCCGTCTTCTCTCACCCATTTTCCTCTCTTTTCTTCCTTATATTTCTTTCTCCTCGCTCTGACACACATGCACACACACACACACACAAACATGACACACATTTGAGCAGTCTATTCCTCTTTTGAATAACACCTCTTTTATTAATTCGGGGCTTTTCTCTCTTGCCCGCTTAAAACAGAGGGGAGATGGGATTCTAAAGAGCTGCCAGGGGCTCAGTTTGCACAGCGCTTTGATGTCATTGAGATGCTGCGAGTGCAAACACACACACACACACACACATACAGACACACACACACTCGCTAGACACCTCCACATAACCAGACAGCATTCTCCCCCCTTCTCATACACACATATATAAACATGCATACAGTACAGATGTGTTTGAGGCTGCAGCACCACACCATTGATGTTCACACTTTCTGTCTCCATTTCTGCCTCTTACTGACCCATGATTTTGCTTCCCCCTTCATCTGTGCCTTTATAATGAAGAAGATGTAATCTAAGGTTTGAACAAAAGGCATATGACCACCACTGACAGTTGATAATGTACAGAAGACATATAGTAATTGTGATAAAACACTTCATCACAGTTTTGTATTTCCTTGTGGAGAATAAATGGGCATAATTCAGCTTAGACACACACTGATTCTCATCTGTTATCCTGATAGGTTAAGGAGATTCTATTTATCTTCTCGCAGAGAGGTCAAGAGCCCTGGGAAATGGAGGGAATACTCAGAAGTGGGTCCATGTCTTCATTATGTCCAAATGAGGTTGGGAGAGATTGGACAAATACGACACGTGTGCGTTCAGCGCTTCATATTCATGACCCTATTAAAGTAGTCTGGAGTCATTTTCAGAGCAAATTTGATCAGATCTACCCAAGGCATTGACACTGATAAGCATTATTTGTACTCGGACAAAATGAAAGAGCTTGTAAAAATTAACACGTATTGTGCTGAAAGTGACAGACACACACACACAGTGATTTTCATGTTAAACCCAGTCGGTATGGCTGCACCGCTTGTGCTTCGTGTTATATAACTCAGAGCGTCTGCCTCATTCCTCTCTAAGTAGCAGTGTGAGAAGCGGATCTTCATTTTTTTGTCGCTGAGTGTGTCGTCTGTGTGTGTGTGTGTGTGTGTGTGTGTGTGCATGTACTCTGGGTCGCAGAGCTTCCAACCAACCTTGACTAACAAGCATATGTTAATTATGGAGGAGATCACAGGCAGGTCATCCAGCACTCTGCCACTAAAAAAGGAGTAAGATGCATTACTGGAGGGCATATCCAGGGCTGGGGATGGGTATAACACCATCCTACACCACCACATCCCTCGCTCTCTCTCTCTCTCTCTCTCTGTCTCTCCAGCCTCCTCCTAGACTCAGCATCACTCCCCTCATCATCCTGCTTCTCATTTGTTGTCATTTAAAAACTTCCTCAAAAATAAAATCTTTGGCTGCTTCAAAGTGTTTATTTTATCAGTGATTTTCACTGCCTTCCTCTAATATAAAAGTCTTATTTTCATAGTTTTAGCTATTGTTTGTATCGGTTAGAATGTTCAATTTTAACAACATACTCACCAAATTGATTATTAGATGATCACTCATCATCTTTTGTCGGAAAAAAGCAAGCATTTAGTCTGATTATTAAACCACTTTATTAGGAGGAAACCAAACCAAAATGTCAGTTACAATCCTTCATTGTGCCGGAAAACTTTGTGCACATATGGTAAGTCGAAGTTGAATCAGGAAGTCTGAAGTTTGGGTAATAATTTTACCTTTTGTTTTGTAAGTTTTATAACCTGGGTGGGAATATCTTTAAAACTTGTATGACTGCTTGTGTTTCTTGCTTTTTTTTTATTCCCAGATCTCAGCCATTACTTTAGTGAGCGCAATGTTCACATCATAACTGAGAAGAATGATGACAAAAACTACGATAATAAGACCCAATAGACCAGACTTCCTCTTTAGCCAGCCCTCAATAAGCAGTAACCCTGGGTATGGCCAATGCCAAGACACTTTCCTTTCAGTTTGTAAACTGCACTCCACCTGCCTCCCTATGGTTTCTTCCTGATTCCCCCTGCTGTTCCTTCCCCTCTCGCTCTAGCTCCCTCCCTGTCTGTCTCTCTCGCAAACACACAGACGCACACACCCCTCTACCCTATACCCACCTCCTACCCCGCCCCCAGGCCTTGCCCCAGAGCACATTGATTCTGCTGTATACCTAATTACTGCTCATAATCTATTCATTTCACCACCGCCAAAGAGGGCAGCAGCTGTCACACAACACACCACCAGGGGACTGGAGGAGGGACACTGGGGCTGGAAACTGGGATGAGGGTAAGGATTAAAACTTGGAGGGAAGACTGACGGCTTGAAGGCAGCAGTGACAACAATCGCTCCTCAGAAGGCTTCACGCTGAACATGTTTTGCTCAAATTTCTTAGAAAATAGTCCGATTTGATGTGTGATGGAGATGTTTTTTTGCACTCCAAGTCTCAAGCTGCCACTGTGTAGAATTACACTGGTAAAGGTAAAGTCTGTTGTTTTGGCAGTTAGAGGCAAAAGGGCAAACACACTCTGGGTCTGGCCCTGCGCAGGAGTTTCAGTCATATGCATAGTTTTTGGCTTTGTGCATGTACTATAGTGAACACTGAGTGAATTTATTCTATTTATTTCTGCAACATTTAATTTGGAAGCAGTCTGTATTAGTGGGTCCCTTTAATCTTACAGTTTATTTGCTGTTAACATTATAGGAAACCAATAATGTGAAAACATAACAAAAATGTACCAAAGTTTCTTGTTTTACAAAAGTATATGTAACAGGAAAAGTTCTAACATTACATTAAATCTGGTATGTAAATTATTAACGGTACATACAGGTAGAAATGTATCTTAGCAGCATTAGAGATCATTTCCTCGCCATCTGTGCTCCTGCTCTTATGTAACAAGTTCACAACCCTTATCTGGGGGTTGACAAGAGACATTCTGGGAGACATATGAAATCATTAGTAAAATATGGAGGGCAAAAGCTGCAACACTTTTCATGACAAAATAAGCCCTGGAATGCATTGATGTCAATGATTTAGGGTGTGTGACGGCATAAGGTTGGATTTTCGTGGAGCTATAGTAGGTGTTTAGGATCCCATCTCTACTCACAGCTGGTGCAGTAAAATATGGAATGACTGATTATATTTGCAGATCAAAAAAAGTCTGTGAAGTCTGTGTTAGTAGATTGATAAAGATTTGGATGTTTTGCATTCCTTGCTGCTGGTATCTGTTCAGCAGAGGAACTGCTGTGTGTTAGTTTGCTGTCCAATAATGCTCAGTTAATAGGAGAGCATAGATAACTGCACCACTATTGCATTCAAAATGCCCCCCACACAATCACACACACACACACACACTTGTTTTATTTCTGTCTCTCCTTTGCATTGCATATCAAATATTTATATGTAAAAATGCTCCTATGTCCATGTTTATATCTCCTCACGGGAGGAATCTGAATGAATTCTTTGTATGAATTTTAGCTGCTTGCAGTTGTGAACATGAGTCACTTTCTTTTCTTTTTCTGACTATGAGTCTGGCATAACCTCGACAGGTTTCGACAGGTGTGCAGTACCTGACAGTTCACCTAGTATGTTTGCATCTGAACCTATTCCCCGTACTTAAAAACTGCTGGTGTATTATAGGCTACATGTCACATGATAAGACCTGTAATACTAAGCGTGGCACTGCAGGAGTCACATGGCAACATGGCGAACATACCCGCAGAAACACACCTCTCTGCCGCCCAGGGGTAATCAGCATCTGTTTGTTTAATCTGCTTAATCTGCTGGTGAGCTCCACTGGGCGTGCCTAATTAGTAAAATTAATTTGTTAAGACATTAGCGTCGTTAGAGATGGCCAAATGAAGCTGCACTGTTTTATGCAAATGAGGCTGTGGATTTGGCTGGCCGTGTTACCTCAATTAGGCCCTTCTTTGATATCTGCCTCTTTTTCTCTCATTCTATGTCCCTTCTCTTTCCTCCCCTTTCATCTTTCCATTCTCCTCATTATCACTGTCAGATTTCGCTAATCATGAAATACCGCTATTGTATGACAGCAAAGATGGGGCATGGAGAGGGGAGGGGAGATAACAAGGCTCTGAAACTGCTAATCATGACAAAAAAAAAACAGGGATCTGGGTTTTCAATTAGGGCGTACACTCTGCAGCACTATCACTGTTATCATCACCACTACCGGCACTGTGTGTGTGTGTGTGTGTGTGTGTGTGTGTGTGTGTTTGTGTGTTGCAGCAGGAGCATTTCTTCCAGTAGTGTTGGTGGAGTAATTAGTCTCCCGTACGTCGCACCCCTCGCAAGCCTGTTTAAGGGTTAATGAGGCCCCAGCAGCTTCTCAGCATGGGTTGGGGGGTTATGTATGTGGGTCGGGGTTGGTACAGGCCTAGCTTCAATAAGAAACCACCCATAGGACTTCCCTTTGAAGTGTCAGAGGGTCCCCCCTTGTTCCGGGTGGCTCCTGTTTCATTTGTCTGAGTGGCAGCATAAAATATAGATGAGCTGCCAGACAACACAATCTATGCAACCCTCCACCCAAAAACCCCTCCCTCACACATCACTCCACCCCCCCACCCCTGACATTATTCACAGATTAACCAAGGCCTCCCTGTCACCCGATAATGACCTCTCTCTCTCTCTCCTAATCTAGCTTTAGAGGGTGACAGTAAAATTAGACACACTAAGCTTTATTTGTGATTTCTAAGCCTCACAGTAGCAATAAATGAGCCTAATACCACCAGAGGATGAGCTAATTCAAACTATTACATAAAATAATCCATAGCCATGGACAAAGTTTACAATGTGCATTAGCTAGTTTTGCCCTAAGGTGGGGTTTTGTAATGAGTGGTAATGCAATAGAAGGTGTGAGTGATACTGCAGCCTTGGGGATTTGTAGTTGTGGACTCTATTGTGGTCCCACTGTATTTCATCTTTCCTGGTCCCAGTGGGATGTCCAGCGGTCCATTTGAGCACCATCTCTGGTGAGGAGTCAGCCTCAGTCAGCTGCGCCCACGCACGTTAAAGGCCATATCACTCTGTGGTGAATTATATCTGCGACAACTGCCAAAATAAATGTTAAATCTACCGACAATCGTGTCATTAATATTGTCTGGATTCTTTTGGTATGAGCAGGATAACTCACCCAAAGCTAGAATCTGTAAGTTTATTGTTTATTTAGTTGTTACCTTGACAACAACTACTCTTCCTGCATATCAAAATAATGTTTACACTTACACTACATACAATAAAACAGTTACAATATCATCATAACACCTGATAAAATAAACCATATGAAATACAAACAATTAGAAAAATTCACAAGAAAATATTCATTTTAATGCAATAAAAGCTAAAGAATACTGAGGCTTGTATTCAAAAATAACCTCTTTAGTTGTTTTGTAAAGCCTTTTTTTCTAGATTCTTGAAATAAATAAGAATAATAAAGAATAAAGAAGAATATACAATTCAGATCTGGCTCCGTACCTGACAGTTTTTCCATTGTAAGTCTTAATTCTCATAATCTCTTCCACATTATTGGACAGCGGTAACATTGAGAATCTGTCTTTAATCTTTAGAATATGACTCTCTGACAACCTGATGACAAGTGAAAGACACAAATCCTCTGGTTATTGCTGTCAAAAAATGTAGTCAACAAGTTATTGTTAATTCAAGTTCAAAAGAATACAAATAATATATGTTGCCAAGTCCATTTTAGTTGTTCACCATCTAATAAGAAAACATCAAGCGCGTGTATAAATCTTACAAATTTCATTTTAGCTGTTCATATATTTCATCTCTTAAAAATCTTAAACTGAATTGTACAGCCTATCCAGCCAGAGTCCCTTGATGTTAATGTTTGTGCTTGTCTTTATTTCCAAAGCGCACATCAATCAAGAGAAAGTTAGAGAAGAGCATTAATATGTCCTCATGATGACAAAATGCATTACAGTCGGGAGGCACCACATTTCATTACAGGCTACAGGGACCTCTAATTTCATTCCAGTCCACTTTGTGGAAACGACAAAATGTTATTACGTTCAGCGGGTGTATCAAACATTACATAGCCAATATTTATTTTCACTTTATTTGCTTAAGTAACACAGGGGCATCTGCAGGTAATTGTTTTAAGCTTGAGAGAGTCTCTGTACATAATAAATCATCTTTTTCTCCTCTGATCTCCTGGGAACCTTGACACTGGCCAACTTTAAATGGTTTCCTTGGAACAACTCCACTTTTTCTCCAGTCACTTTGTAAAACTTTCTCATCCTAATTATTTTTTTTTGTTGGAGCAGGCTATTAGAGAAGCGGCGAGATTGCTTTGACCTCTGTACTTACTTTACATGTTTGCTTCAAAAGTGGAAATAGATAACTGAATGGCCTGCCTGTCGACAGGGTCTGTTCTAATTACTGGATGCATTCTTCATTTGAAACAGGAAAATGGCGCTATGCAAGATTAAAGACAGCATATCGATATTATAAATTTAAATAGTCGTCCTCGGGGAAACAGTGTTTGTCTTTGTTCTATATAATTTATGACAGAGTTTTAAAGGCATCAGGTAAATTTTATGTGGCGTTGGTATAAAAGAATGTGATAGGTGGGGTGAAATTGAACAAGAACAATTGGAAAATTCGGTCTTTTGAGTTGTGTCTTTTCAGCGGAATACAGAATAGAAATTAGTCTTGATAAGGCTGGGTTATCTCCCTTTGACAAATGCTCAGGAAATGGAGATAGACTGTGGCTGCACAGAAGCCAATTGAGCAGCAATTACAAACAAGATAACAATTTTGCTTCCATGCTTGAACTTTGAGGAAGGTGTAAGAGCTGACAGGAGGACTGGGGATGAGAATGATATTGAGGAGGAGGAGGAGGAGGAGGAGGGGGCATTTTTAATCTCGAAATTATTATATCTGGACTACTGACTCTTCAAGGTTTATCAGATTGCTTTTCCTAATCATTGCACCCTGCGTATGTTTGATCTCCATGATGAACAGATGATTAGTTTTTCATGAAACCATTCAAGCAAAACGCTCCAACATGAGCTGTGGCGAGACGCTGTTGATTTAGCTGTTTGAGAGGCAGCAGGCCCTCCGTCTACCGCACGCCAGCCCGGGCAGGAGCTCTCATGGGAGTAGGGAGGGGTCAGGGAGGGTCAAGTCTATGGGTAATGATATATCACCTGCCATATATTTAAGGTTTTGCTAATTCTCCTCTCAATTATGACCATTCCTTTGCCCCGTTGGCCTTGGAAGCAATGAGGCGACACAATCAATTTGAGCTAGGGTATACATTTTTTGGCAGGGAAATGACACCATCCGGATGCTGCAAATCAGAGGCAGATAGCCCAGATGATCCCCATTCGTGTCAACTTACAAACATGATCGTATCATTGTCAGTCAGGGGGATGGACGTGGTATGAAAACTCACAAAAAGTAACAAAAATTTAGGAAGGAAAAAGTATATTATTTTAGTTTATTTAAATCCTGGAAGAAATATAAATCTCTTTCTGACTGATCCAAAATGACACCATAAGCAGAAAAACAGAAACACCTTCAATCCAGTGCAACAGCCCTGCGATAGATAATGGCTTATTTAAAATGTTCAGTATTTTTTAGGGCTACTTCTTTCTTTGTTTGTGTGTCCATGAACAGAAAATTAATCATCACTATTTGGATGATCAATTTGCTTTGTTGCTGTTTGATTGAGTTGTGTAAGTCATTTTTCAAACAAAACAAAAAAAGATTCTTAATACAAGTATTGGCTGTCTTTGTATTATGTGATTGTAAATTGATCACTTTGGGGGTTTTGAGTGTCAGACAAAAAAAAACAATTTAATAATTAGCAGATTAATGGATAATGGAGCCCTAGTGTTGAGTCTGTTTTATGGTATATTTTGAGGCTGTAGTTTACTATATCCAGAGGAGTTTCAGTATGTAACCCAATACAACAGCATCACAAACTTCCACCTCAAAAACACTCCATCCACAGAGTTTACACAGGGTCAGTAATAATTCAAAGTCCCCCTCCACTCAAAAAATGTGTTTGTTTGTTTGTTTCTTTTCTTTACGTCAGTTGGATGTTAGAGCTTCACTGTGAAGAATGAACTATGTGCAGAGTTTGACACACTGGAGGCTGTTTTCACATCCGTCTTCGGAGAAAGTGGAAAGTTTCTCTGTGAGTTGGCGGGGGGGGGTTGATCTATGAATTCAGCCATGGTCCAGTATGCAATTTACTGTACATATACTGAGAATGGACTTCACAGTGAAATAGGAGACATCATGTGTCCAGCAGTTAAAGTTTTGAAACAAACAATATTTACATATTCATAGATTCTGGATTTGTCACTGAGGGAGAAGGAGGAGATGTAATTTTGAGGATTTTAATGAGGTAATTGACCTTTCTTTGTGGGAAAACAGACATATCAGACACATATTATTATTCCAAGAAGAGTATTTTTATATATCAATCATTATCAATCAATTTTATTTAAAGTGCAGAAACACCATGCAGCATGGTCCCAATACACTTTACAATTAAAGAAAATACATATGACAAAACATACAACGAGCAAATAAAAGTGAGTGCTAGTAGGTTTTCAGTCTTGATTTAAAGATTTCAGCTGAACATTCTTCTTTAACAGATAATGGAAGGCCATGCAAGGCTTTATAAGTTAAAAGAAGAACGTTAAAAACAGCTCTAGCTTACACTGGTAACCAGTGATGAGAGGCCAGAATGAGTGTTATATGGTCAAGTGTTCTAGTTTTTGTCAAGATTCTAGCTGCAGCATTTTGAACAAGCAAGGCTTCTGGTAGCACAACTCAAGCACTCAGGTCTAGAGGATACAAATGCATAGATTAAGGTTTCAGCATCACACAATGATAGAATAGGTTGGATTATGGCAATATTACCAAGATGAAAAAAATGCTGTCTTGGTAATAGCCTTCATGTGGGACTTGAATGTTAGACAAGAATCAAAAATCAACGTTTTTGATGGTTTTTGTGGCACTCAAATTCTCATACAAATGCCCATATTTGACCCATCCATTTTTTTCTTTCTTATGGACATGCCTCTAAATTTAGTTGGGAAGGGTCATTTGGCTTTTCAAGTACATATAGCTGTGTATCGTCAGCGTAGCAATGAAAATTAATACCATATTTGCAAATGATGTCACCATATATCTTACAACATATCTGGAGAGGATCTAACTAAGGTAGCATTTACAGTGTTTTTTCTTTTCCTGGTCACGTTGTGTATGACTTTGGGGAACAAAACACAGTTGATAACTTGGCATTGAATTGGCAATATTATTATATATGATGATAGTGAATTGGCATAATAGTATATTATTGCATATTCAATCATTCTTATTGCAAAGAAGAAGAACATTAAAGATTTCCTAGTGTATTGGAAAATTTCCTTTAAATCTGTTGTGCAATACTTTAACAACATAAAGCACAACAACACTCCTCAGATAAACCACTGTAATCTCTATGCGTGAAGCTCCGGCGTTCAACATCTCAGTATATTAGGATGACAGCTCATGTGAGCAGAGCGAGGGGGGATGAAAAGAAGGTGAAATGGCTTTTTAACCAACAGAGAGCAAGAACCTGCGGGGGGGTTCAGTTCTCCATCAGCAACTTTGTTCTGCTTGGATAAAGTAAAGAGGAAGACAGGAAGTCTTGTGCTCCCCCCTTTAGCTCCAAACAGAGCAGTGTGGTATAGGGCACACAGCAGGCAGGCTACATATGAAGGCTGTGCATCTCCTTTGGTTTTCGCAATGATTAAGCTCTGAGACACACAAACCGCTGATGCAGCATATCATTTACTCCTGATTTAATTCACTTTTTTGCTGAACGTCATGTAACAGCGTCATACCATGCTTCAGGCCTTGATAAGTGTTATTTTGTTCAGCTTTGTACTTTTTGTTTTTTATCATCATCATATGAGACGTTTCATTTCTAAACACAATTTTAAATGCTTACATAAATATTTACCGGACACTCACTGATCAATACTGGTATTTCACAGACAAAGGGTCCCTCATCCATTCTTAACGACTGGAATATTTTCTTAGCAAAGGTCTTGAAATGACCGAGCAAATACTAGAAGCTTTGCTTTTATGGCAGCCAACTTACTGGCAGAAGAGATTTCTGAAAGTCTTTATTTGAACCCACTGAACTATCATCTGCATCTGTTAACAGACGCTGTCGTCAATCAATTCCATGATGTCAGCAGTGCAGAGTGAAGTGTATTGTTTATTCTGAGACATAGATTCACTGTTTTTCTTCCCTCCATGGACATCATATTACAGTTCTGGAAATGGGAACAAATGTAAACTTGTATTTTTGATCTATATGAGTTCTCAATAAAACACACTTTTGTAGCCAGAACCTTCCACATATTTAGATGGGTTTTTTTCTATATGAATGTGTTGGCTTCTGTGGAAGTGAACGACAATGAGATAACATGGAAACAATTCACCACTTGTGTTTGCTTTAGGTGCCTATTTCACATCTGTTGTATATTTTGGCTCTATTGTTTTCTCACTGTTAGAGTTCAAGTCAAGTCAAGTCAATTTTATTTACATAGCGTCAAATCACAACAGAAGTTATCTCAGGGCACTTATCACATAGAGCAGCTTGAGACTGTACTCTTTAATTTATAGACACCCGACATTCTCCCATGAGCAAGCACTTGGCGACAGCAGCAAGGAAAAACTTCCCTTTAACGGGAAGAAACCTCAAGTAGAACCGGGCTCTAGGTGGGCGGACATCTGCTCTGACCGGTTGGGTTGAGGGAGACAGAAGGAGGGAGAGGAACAGACAACGTATGAATTTGTAGTCTAAGTTCTGTTTGTAGGACTAATTTTATCATTATTTTAGTATTATACATTACTGTATAGATCTGTCTTGGCTGTTGACTAAGAATCATGTGATCGGTCAAATAAATACAGCTTAATATTTAACAACAAAGCTACAGGTATTCTAGAGGTATTCTGAAAGATATTCACCAAAAAGTAAAATATATATTTCTGTAAAGGTGAGCACCTGCCAGTGATTGCAACATTGCAAAGACTCCTCAGAAAATACAGCCTCCATTTGTCAAACAGGTAGTTTTCTTTTAATGACTATTAGTCACTGCTAGTTTATAATCTGGGTCTTTATGCACTTTCCTTCTGTGTGTTGTTGCCACTGTGTCGCTATTCGTTTATTCAGGTGCAAATTGTTTCATTGCATTAGAGACGTGTGTTTGCTGGCTTTTATTTGTTGTCATACATTGTTTAGAGTCTTTTTGTTTTCTAACAGCAGTTACAGCTAACATAAAATACATGCTGTGTTGTTTCTGCTGTTTTTTGTAGGGATGCTGGCCTTATATTCAACTGCTTTTCTGAATATCTATAGTCTTTACTTGTGATATTCCATCTTTCTGTGAGTCTAGGGGCTCTCCAGCTCGTTGTTTTCATAGCAGCTCTAGTACCAGGATGAGAAAAAAACTAACAAGCGCTTGTCAGTTCTCAGCCATCACTCTCCTGACAAGCTACTCTTGTGGACTTCTCCTCTTATCTTCCCTCTCTCTCACCTTGCAGTCATCTGAGAGAGCACATTTCACTGCATTAGTATGTGTGAATGTGTGTGTGTGTGCGTGTGTGTGTGTGTGTGTGTACATGCTTGCCTGCATGCATGTGCCTGTGTGTATACGTGTGTGCTTACATGTGTCAAAAACTCAACATGATCTTGTCTCCGGTGAAGGCCTTGGATCACCCGGCCCTGCTCACTCCAGACCTGACAGTGCAGCTGAACTAATCAATATCTCTCTGCAGTCAAAGGTGGGTTCTGCCATGAGGCCGCGGGGGTGCACTAATTGATGGAAACTCACCGCCGGCTAGCTCCATGCCCTGCGGCGTTGGAAGACGGCAAGCTAGGGCCTTCCTCTGGAATGGAAGGGGAAATAGAGGACATATAAGGCCGAGATCATAATCAGGAGGGAGAAAGCTGTTTGGTTTTTGTCATTTTTGTCTGTTTACATGTATGGCACAGTGTGATTTTACATACTTTGGACACGCTGCTTGTTGGGTGACATATTCTGCACTTTGGCAGTTTTTGGCTTACTTTTTGGTCTTCTTTTGAATGACATTAATGTTCAGCATAACAATGGTGTTTTGGTGCACAGGTACAAAACCTGTAGTGGATTTTTTTTCTCCATTTATTTATTTTGGCTTATTTTACTTTCATTGAACCAGCTGAGGTATGTCATCCTGTCTCAATGCCTGCTAACACATCAAAATAATTACAAGCCAATTACATCCATACCATCTGTTTCAAAGGAATTAAATCTGGAGTAAAAACAAAAAAGATATACTATAGTGTATATATGTTTGTGAAACACAAATAATGTTTGATTTTACTTTTGACTTACTAGAGAATAACAGTTGTACGGGATGATAACTTCATGAACTATTTAATGCTATATAAACTAACATGGACGTTGATTTTTTTTTAATATTCATAATCATAACCAGTTGGTTAGCATAGCTTTCTATGAGCAAGGTTTTGAAAACTACCTCAAGAACATATAACATAACATATAACAGTTATGAATCTTCTGTTCTCTTGTTATAAAAGTGTTGTGGTACTTTTCTCTCACTTGTTGAAGTGACTTTGAAGTCACATAAATTATCACAAGTAGACAAATCACCGCTATCAGAGTTTTCAGTCAGGAGGAAAAAACCAAGAGCGTCCCAGAAGAAATGAAAGATAATTTGAGAGAATGCCCACTGACTTGCCTCTTGTTAAGAATATATTGTTATGGTGCAGACTAAGCACGCCATGATAATTACCATCAATAATTGAGTAAGGGGAAATGGTAGAAAGAGCTGCATTCAATGCTTGCTAAATGAGCCTGGGAGATGCTGAGATGGACAGTCTGGCTAGCTAGCTAATTTGGCTCCTTTTTATGTGGCACTGAAGATTATCTTTATGTTTCCACCCGCTTAGCTTTGGCTCTTATGAAACCTGGGAAGCGAACACATAGTATTTCCTGCCATTGCCATTTATCAATTGTTTGGTGGTACATATTGATCCCAAAGAGCATCAAAACAACATAAAGTGAAATGCTTGGAATGCGTGTCTCATCCTGCAGGGCACAGTAGACTCTTTCATGGATAAGAGCCTTTGACTTGCTCATATAAAGGACACACATACAGAGCTATAACTATATCCAAAATGATATCAGATCATAAAGGATTTGTAGTTTTAAATGAATGAAAGTCAAGTTGTAAACAAGCATTATCTCCTGCTGTGATGTGAACATTGCAAATCATATCATATCATCACAATTATTAAATGAATATATTCAATTGAAGATACATATTTTCATGATTTTCAATTCTTAAAAAACACATACCTTTGCACATCTGGAGTAGGTCATGTCTCTGGAAGCAAATATTGTAGGATCAAGCGAAAGTTACTCCTTTTTACCTCTGTGTTGTGCTGCCTATATTATGCTGACGATTACCCTTCTAGAAATCTTGATACTGAGATAACCTTAACGCAGAGCTTGCTGGAGGGCAGTTGTTGGCAAGAGCTGTTGCTTGAGTCTTTCGAAGAGGGAGCTTGCCTCTGAAATATGCCACAGATCTGTTGCAGTCCAATCATACCCATGAATAATGTGATCAGCAAAAAAGAACGTAGTCAGCCTACTGAGGAGAATAAAACCTTGAAGCTTACTACGTTATCGGACTGAAGCAACCTGACAAACATGTTGTGCTGCAATATGTAGAAACCTTTGGAACAACCAGGATGTAATAATTCAATTGGAAGACCCTGACTACATTCATATATTTCTTATTTCTTTAAATAAAGCATCACCAACCATGCACTTTATATAACATATTTGTATTTATGGATTTGGACATGGATTTTCAGCAAGAAGCGGCTATAAAAAAAAAAAGAAAAACATGTTAAGCAGTCATAATGCAGCTTATGTGTAAAGAACTGGTGAGTCTTCCACAACAAAGAAAGTTCAGAGTCAGTATTGACTGAAAACGATAGGCAACCCCCCGGGAATAAGGTGCACTTTCCAAAATGTAAATCAGGCCTTCCCTGAGACACACGGGCCTCTCCCTCCCCTGCTGCTCAGAGAGCTTTGCCATTCACCTTTAAACAGCAGAACAATAATCAATGGAGCATTATTAATGTTGAAATCATTCATGTGCATTCCTGTGGTTCCCTGCTGAGTGTAAAGCCACTGAAGTCATGTAGCCCATACAGTGGATTGTATTACATGCACTACATATTAGAAAACTGCATATACTGACCTGAGTTCTATTGTCTTCCTATTATCATAGCAGGAATTGTGTTACCATTAAAACAAGAAGAAATTACAATTCTCTTCTTTTTTGATATCACCCAGAGACCTCATTGTTAGCACTGATCATGAACTATTAACACAGATCAGAGGCCCCTGAGGCCTTTGATACCTTCTACTCCCCTTCTGTATCTTCTTCCTCTACATTTCGCTTAATCCCCAAGGTTTTTTGGCACCGGTATCAAGAATTTCAGTCTTGAGACAGAAAAGAATCATGTATGTATGCTTCAATCTTTAATAAGCCGTGTTTCCTCGCCGTGTTACACACAAGCCCCTGCTCCATCCCTCAAAGATCCTGGTGTGAATTTTTCATAAACCATGTCTCTGTTTCTTGTTCATGAGCTGTCTCAATACACAGAGGCCTATTCCTTTCCACGGAGTACAGCCCTGCGTATTTATTGGACATTAGAAGAGGGTGAGCGGAGCAGCAGTGCTCGGCAAAAAAAGGAAGAGGAAGGAGTGAACGCTCTCCTTCATTACAGGGGGCCAGATATAAATCAAACTAATTATGGAGCCACTACTATATCGAACCCATGGAGAGGAAATGAAATGATCAGAGGCAGGTCGCGGCTCAACACAGAGCGAGTTAATGAAAATATTAATTACCTGATGATATACTGGGAATCTGGAGCTCCCCTCCCTCCCCAACCCCCTACCGCAGAGAGCATTTGTTTTAATTGAGTAATAATAAGACTGTTACATTTGGCTGAGTCACTTGATTTGAGTGGGTAATTGACCAATAAAGGCCCATAATAGCCAATTATAAATCTAATGTGGCGCTAATTATTTAGCAACTCTTAAAGTGTTTGACTAACACCAAGAACATTAAACTTCTGCGCAGAGGGTTATTTTAAAAGTCATAAAATAAAAGCCAAGTGAGTTCATGGAGTGAGTTTGATCCACATGACAGATGCTAAATTAGTCCTAGTTGCCTCAGTAACTCTGTCTTTCCCTCCGTCTCACACATTCGCCACCTCCCACCTAACATTACAGTGTAATTTGCTGTTAATATCAGATTTTGGCCTCATGATCGATTTCCTCTGTGTTTTCGTTGTGAATTATTCAGTGGTACACTTTATCTCCTCACCTTCCCCTCTCCTCGGATTTGCAGTCCCTCTCCCCAACCCCTCCCACCCCTCTTCCATACCATTTGTCACATTGGTCAATAAGTGGGTGATATTTGGATCCTGACTGTGTGGGACAGGGTGACTTGTAGGGTGTAGATGCGAGGGTGGGGGGGACCCAGACAGATAATATTGCACAACAGTCAATCATGGTAATTAGAGGAGGTATCAACAGTAGTCTGGTCTACTGAGGTTTGAGGTAAAGGATGTGTTGAAGTTCACACTATTCTTGTGGATGTGTTCATTTATTCCCTTGAATGATTGAATGAATGAGCCTTTCTGACTTGTATTGAGGATTTTTTTAACATGTTCATTAATTTATGTCTAATTTAAATTGCCAAAAAAAGCATTGAAAAGGTTAATTCAATATGAAGACCCATGTGTAATGACAGGCCTTTTATTGATGTTCAGTTTGTCATTTCTTCTGCTTTTACTGACTTTTTAATCATGTATTAGGATGTCTGCCTTAGATGAGTGCTACATACTTTCCAGTACATTCCAGTAGCTTTTCAAATTTGCAAAGTGTTGCTTATATATGTTTGAATAGACAGAAAGAGTGGTTTATGGTGAAGGTTTCCATACTTTCTTGGCTTTTTTGTCTCCCACTTAAACAAAACTATGACTACTTGCAACCCCTTGTCATAGTTGGTGTGTGTCTACAAGTTATGACCAGTTAAATATTATGTGATTCTTCCTTCTCAGATTGTTTTATTTGAATCATTTTCAGAGGCTTTGAAGAAGTAAAATTATATAATGAAAGAAAAGCAAAATTTTGAGTAATTCAGAAAAAATTTAAAGAAAGAATTATGTTATAGTCTTCTTGCTGAGCTTGTTAATAATTTTCTGACCCCTTAAATGTATCTCACATTCCCATGGGGGTTCCTCAGGTTAGAAGCTACAGTTTAAATGTACAAAAAGAGCCCATGTACATGTTTACATGTAAATGACCCAAAAAATAACGTGATGTTGTTTTATTTGTTTATTTGTCCAGGACAAGGCTCCTTGATCAACTATACATCCATTTTTCATTTGCTGCTAGATGTTAAAAAGGCACTAATACATGTGATGACATTACATTTTACTTTACAATACGTCAGTGTGGGTCAACAAATGGACCTTGCACTGTCTCAATATTTGTATTTTGCTTGCATGTAAGCAAAAGACAAGTTCAGACATTATACTCTACAATAGATAGAAAACAGTGCCAAAAAATCTACTTATAGAAGTCAGTTTGTTTCACTTACCAAGGTGGACGTTTGGAGGACAAACTGATAATTTATTGTTAATTTACTAGATAATTAAATCCTATGAATAAATAAACTACACCAAAACTATTTTCTGAAACACTTGCACAGATGTGAGCGTTGCTTAGCACTCAAGCACAATTAGTGATCTTAAATTATCTATCCTGACGACATGACTCACTCAGTCCGCCACCTATCTGGCTCACGGGGATTCCATGAATTAATTTTACATAGTTTGTGGCTTCCCTCCATTCAGAGTGACAGGCTAATCAGTACTTTGTCAAAGTCAACTCCAGCTCCACCTGTCAAAGCTGTCAGTCTTCTGAGGAGCCCGTGAAGTCCCCTAAGTAATAAACTGGAGAGCTGATTTTACACCGTGTGACCTGCGAGGTGTGAAGTCAGGACGCTGAGGACATAACAATCAATGTCAGAACATGTGGTATTGATGAAAGGTGTCACAAATGGCTAGAACTTACACGGGATCCTGCAGGCACTCGGTGGGCGTCTCTTGGGTGTGATTATGATTAATACAGAATGTATTGTGTGGTATAACAGTGATGTAATGCAGCAGTAGCAAAGGTCTTTTGGCTGGAGCAGAGACTGTCCTGATAACGGTGTCAGAGGATCTTGGCGAAGTGCTTTTGAGGAGAACATCAAACTTTTACCTGCTTGCTTTTATTCTGTTAAACTCTGCTAAAGATCATCTCACTCCATACTACCTCACTGCTTCAGGAGGGCTTTTCATTTCTTGTCATCTTTATTGTGTGTATTGGCTGGTGGATTGGTGACAGGTTGAGGTGCTGATCTAGCAGCTGTGTCATGAGTCGGATATTCCAGTAAGAGGATCCAGAGGATGATATTCCAGTCTGAGTAACAAGAGGCTAATAAGATCACAGAGAGACGATCAATGGCGAGTAAGCTGAGCTCTCTCTTTGTCTCTTTCTCTCGGAGACACTTGTTTCCTTTTTCCTCTTTAATGCTGTCTGCTTTTTGTAAGGTTCTCAAAC
Source organism: Thunnus albacares (assembly GCF_914725855.1). NCBI lineage: Eukaryota > Metazoa > Chordata > Actinopteri > Scombriformes > Scombridae > Thunnus > Thunnus albacares. The sequence continues at coordinate 27,715,884 of NC_058106.1, forward strand.
ATCTGCACAGTTCACTGAACATGTCGTAGATGTCTTAGGAGGATGTGACACACTGCAGATGCTTCAAGTTCATTTTTAAATTCTGGTGAAATTCATGCAATGAAAAGAACTGATGTTAAGAATTAGATCTTAAGAAAGTTATCAGAGTGATGTATCAGGGCTATGGTAACATGGGTGTTGGACTTAGTATTAATTTGACCATCAAAATTTAAGAAAAAGGGTGACAGTTGTGGTCCATTTTGAAAAATTGGCATTACATTATGATAAGATTTGAACACAACTTCAGTGCTGTGCAGCCACTGTGAAAATTTATGTCAGTATTAGTTTAATGAAAGAGCAGCAGTTAGAGCTTCATTTGAAAGCTAAGTAAAGATTTCCACCCAAGCTGCAACACAAAGTTGCAATAACAAAGTGTGTTTGTGCATGCAAAAGCAGGAGGGAGAAAGACGATATTTTTTCTCCCCTTGTCATGGGAGCAAAAAATCAAATTGCCATCAATCATCCAATTAGACTTCCGTTGTCTTGCTAAATGAGCCATGGGACTTTGAAGTGGCACAGCCTAGTTGAATATGTATCTTGATAGGGGGGGTGGAGAAAGATGGAGAGATGAGAGACTGAACTGAAAAATGACAAATACATGATACTACTACTAGTGTGCTATTTGTATTGTCGCTGACATTCAAGGGGATGACTACTGTATTCAGCCAATAAGGTGTATGTGTGTGTGTGTGTGTGTGTGTGTGTGTGTGTGTGTGTGTAGGACTGCATCAACATTTGTTTCTCTGCATGCTTCTCAGCCCGAGTTCAGCAAATGAGTTGAACCAACCTTCCTGGGCAGTCTTTCCTCTCTACTCCAACAACTCATGAAATATTTAATGTGCCTCACAGTAACCTCTCTCTCTCTCTCTCTCTCTCTCTCTCTCTCTCTCTCTCTCTCTCTCTCTCTCTCTCTCTCGCTCGCACACACACACACACACACACACACACACACACACACACACACACACCGTCCTCACTCTTTCACAGTTTTCTTTCTGTCATTCCGGCTGATGGTCATGGGAGGGAAACGTCAATGTCCGCTTAGGTCCACGAGGTTTTAAGTGCAAGTGATACCTCACCCCCCAGATAACCTACAAACACACACACACACACACACACACACACACACACACACACACACACACACTGGTTGAACTTCACATTGCTATATTATTTCGTGGATGATTTCAGTCCCATTTGATTGTATTGAGACTGGGTGTGTACAGAGGTGGCTGGATACAAATTTGACACCCGGCCGATCGGCAGCTGCCGGCTGTTTAATCAACAGTGATGAATATTTGATGGCGTGGCGGCGGGCAAACGGTGGCCGACACTCTCCTCATTATCGAAGTCCATGTGTACAGAGGAAGATATTCAATATCTACCGATGGGGAACTGGCCTCCCCCAGCCATATGAAATCCCTGCACAGACCCTGAACAAAAAATAAACTAGATGTTATATATGTAGTCTACAGCCAGATTTATTTATGTTTTCTTTTTTTATGGGAAAAATCATAAGAAAAAATGAAGTTTAATATATTGCAATTTATAAAAACTAGACAATTGGTTTAGTATTATGAATTTAATTTTAGTCAGAACATAGTAGTTGGTAATGGTTTGAACATTTAACTTGATCAATGAGGTGGTGAAACAACAACCTCTGACATGCTGTGAACATTTCTAAAATTGAAGCTATGGCGCAGTTTAAATGGGGCACTGAGGTTTAAGAAGTTAATCATCAAAAGTACTCAGGATGGCGCCTTTCTGGCTGTTAATTACTGATTATTTCAATTATAAAATTCATCTGAAGTACTTATGTAATTCCTCAAACTGTGAAGTAGTGTGTAAATGTTCAATTTGCACCACCAACCCGCTGCACAACTATTTTTGATGCTGTGTAAAGAATCTTTAGAAAGTTTTTAATGGATCTCAGTGTGAAGCAAAAATCCCCTGAAATAGTTAACAAGAAGCTAATTAAGACGTTTAGGGTTGAGTGAGTCAGTAGACCTTTAAATAGCTACTCAGAGTTCATCTGTGAAGAATGCTGTTTTCTCTGTGGATAAATGAAGATTCACCTCATATTTTTTCCATATGAAAACTTTAATTTCAAACTTTAGAGAAAGCTCAGGAGAGGAATAACTTTCAGGGTTGCAACAGAAAGAACTTAGCAATGAATTGTTGCAGTTTCTCGTTCAGCACCAAGGTCAGCGACATGAAAACAGCGGTACACCAGTGTATTCTGGACATAGTCTAGATCTTGTATTTCATGTAGGCTATTATTGCGTTTTTTTCTGCAGAATTTGCTAAATAGGTTCAGTTAAATGTGCGATACAATACAAGTGTTACTGAAACATTTTTGCACGGCCAATTGACTTCAGTCTCACAAGTTGTACACAATTTATGAATGTTGTTGCATATTTGTAACATCAAAAGCAAGTAGTGACAGATACAATAACGTCAGTTGGAGTCAGGCTGCGTGTCTCATTGGTTGTCCAGTGTTTATCATGAATAAACAACATATTTCTGTGAGGGAAACAGCTGTGGGAATAGTCTGTATGCTACATGCTAATGCTTACAATGTTGGGTTCTCTAGTTTGTATCTAATTGGCTTAAAGCAATTAGGCTCTAATGTTTGGCATTTGTTTTTCTTTCTTTAATGAATATGACACTAAAAGTAAATAAAGTGATTAAAAAGTACATTAAAAGTAGATTAGAATACATTAAATTGCAGAAATATTTTATGTTGCTGACGGACCACAGTAAAGGTTGACCCAAAACCTGAATATTACTTTCGTTTACTTGAATTTGCACTGGCGTTGATGGGAAATGTCCTTATATGGTGCCTGTCTTTCCTCTTGTTTCCGGTCGCGTGCCTCCTCTCTTCACTGAGCGCCTTCTGTCTGCAGCACGTGCGGGTATAATGACGACAGGGGAATGGGTTCAATACAAGGGTTCAAAGAGCACTCCGCCCGGGGCCACGACGGCTCATAAGAGGCAGGAATTGGGAAATAAATGACATTTAGGTAGTGAAGCAGGTTTAGCATAAAGTGACATTTAGGTGGCAATACGTGGTTTTTTTTGAATGAGCTGAAGCATCCCGCAGCTTACCAGTTCAGACATAGACGAGTGTTTTGATGTTTTAGTGCTGCGTTTTATCAGTGTGGATGTCAAGCTGAAGGGCTACGCAACAAAGGGGTTAAATATAGGCCCTAGATTTCCGTCTATGGTTTCCACACCTGTTTCAAGGACACATTAAGATCAAAATAAGAACTCCTTTGATGATCGAGGAATTTAAAAAGCTTAAATATAGGCTTTGTCTCATATTCGTACACATTGTTTTCTAATTTTGTTGCAAATTCAATACCAAAAAGTTGAGAAATGTATCATACAGCTGGCTCTGCAGTCATCTTTAGAGTCATGTGTGCAGGTTTTTGCTGCCAGCCAAACTCAGCAGCAGGTCATTTCACTGGTTAGTGCTTCTCACTGGTTGAAGTTGTGCTAATCAGTGAAATCGACCATTAGAATGAAAATGGCTGCTTACCTGCAGTGTTTGGGTGACACATGTGTGGTGACTGATGTCCAATAAAGATGAGCTAGTGAGGGAAATTAAGTGTTTGAGTCATCTACGGTGATGACAGTAACGCTGTAGAGTGGCAGGGTGATGAGTCTTAAAACCTCAGATATGTGTTCATGAAGTTTCACTGCAAGTTAGAGCAGTTGATTCAACAGCTGGATTATCTGGGAAATGTGGAGCAGTAAAGATTGCAGGGACGAGGCAGAACGCTTCTAATGTTTGGTGCCGCGTTGCACACAAAAAAAACAATACAGACATCTGAAAACTGCAGCAGATGTTGAACTTGGTTTTGGATGATGTTGGACAATGAGCTGCTTTATGGGGGGTTTTGATTGACTGTGCAGGGATGGACTATTTAATGAAATCCTATAAAGTACTGAAAATGTCAATTTGGCACCCAAAAGGCTTCAGCTGTTCCTTCAATTTGGATGACACTATACTCTCTAATTAAAACTGTTATCAGTGCCTCGTTTTATTTGTCTCCAAATTCAAAAGTATGTGACACTGTCCAAGCCGCTTTGGAAACAGATTATCACATCTTTCATCCTGTGTGTTTGTAACAGTTAGTTGGAGTTAGATCCAGCCCATAAAAGAAAATGCACCTGGTGAAATCACTACAAAGAAATGCAGTGGGACAGCTAAATTAAACTGTTCTGAGTATTATAATTTAAAACTGCAACGAATTAAAGTGAACGTGTGTAAAAACGCCTGGCTATCATTATCTCTTAAGAATTATGGTGTTTATAAACATATTTTAATGTTTCAGTGCCCATTTATCTGATTTGTGTCATATTTAGTTTCACCTCTCTTGGTGAAAACTTTTGGGTGCCGTCCAGCTCGAGTTTTTATAAATGCCACAATCAAAAAGTGTGCTGGCAGACTTTGATCTGTTTATGTGTGTGCTCCATACAAATATACATCTAAATTGTGATTTTTCTTATGCAGACAACCTGCATATCCTTGAAGCATGCATACCCGTTTTCTATCAGTAGCTACATGACAAGAGGTCAGCCCCTCAAGATCAAATATTTTTTCTTACTAAATGACGGATTTATTAGACAAATAAGTTGTTCGTCTGACTCTGAACCCTCTGTGATTGAAATATACCCCTGTGTCAACAGCATCGCCTCTCAAACCGGGTCCCGGGCGATGGAGGGCTGCCACAGCGGATTACTGAGCAAATATAATGGGAAATGAGTGCAGATCTGAGGGATCTACCCCTCCACATCCCAGGTTTGACATTTCCGTCCAAAAGGCCAACCTTCCTGCGCATTGTTAGATCAACGGAGCCCTCGATGGGAGCTCTTTTTTCTTTTCTTTTTTTTTAAAGATAGAGCAGAAGTTGAGCAATGTCAAAAACAAGGACGCCAATTGAAAGAAACCGAACCAATGCAGTATGCGCGCTCTCCGTTTCTTTTCTACTTTGGCTTGTAATGTTGTAATTATAATGATCCAATCCATCTTAACCTGGGCGCCTAACAGCTGCGATTATAGGGTAGGCCCACTCCCTTCCGCTCAGAGCCAGTAAAAAAATCGTGCGCTCGTAAATCTAAGCGACTGCGTTACCATAACGTGTGGTGAAATCATTATTTGGCGACATGGTGTCACAGACTCTCTCATCTCGTCTGTCAGGAATCCAATTTCCTTTTATTTACATCCACGGTATAGATTAATTACTCCCCCGACTAGTAGCCTGGAGGAATTAAGTTATGAGATCCTTTGGTAGACTCCATGATTAATCCATCGCGGCCTGTGTGAGGAAACGAAGGAGGAGAGGAGACGATTAATGTAGCCTGGAAACACTGAGATACGATCTTTAACACTGTTACATAATAATAATAATAATAATAATAATAATAATAATAATAATAATAATAATAATATGCTAATTCACGTTCAAACTATATTTTTATGTAACTAAACTAAAAAATTAAGGTTGTTTTTTTATTGTTTCGTTGTATAATAATCCTCAAGTTTATTGCATGCTCAGGTGGCAGACTCAAAGCATCATGGGATGGGACGACTGGAGGTAGGGGAGGGTGTGAGGGTGGGGGTCCACTTAAATGATCTAGATATGAACACAGAGGGAAAGGCCCTTTCAGGCCCAATAATGATACCTTACGATCAGGGCGATGCTGCGGCCCACTATTGATAGAGCTTTAAGGGTTATGATATCGGTGAAGTTACTGATGAAATATCCCCCCTGATTAATAGAGGACTCTGTCGTAACGGGCTGACATATGGTAGGCGAGGCAGCTGGGGACGGTACCTCAGGCATCCCCTACGGCCATTAACATATTAGAGGCTATTGTGCAGGCAGACAGTCCGACTTCATCCAGAGCCCCTGTGCAGAGAGACAGCACCCCAGAGCTGTTTGATATAGGCTTTCAATAATGCATTACTCTTCAATCCGCCAACGGAGCTGTTCGTGGTGCTGAAATTATTGCCATGTGGCGCGTGTGGTGCCGCGCGTGGAGTGTTGCTCTCCGTAGGTTGTGTTAGAAGGGGAAACTTTGAACACATAAGATTAAGAAAAAAGATAGATAGATGTATAAATGTATAGATAGATAGATAGATAGATAGATAGATAGATAGATAGATAGATAGATAGATAGATAGATAGATAGATAGATAGATAGATAGATAGATAGATAGATTTTTTTCTCGAAGCATTTCCTCCAGATAAGAAAGTGAAAAGGAAAAAAAAACAGTGGGAAATATTGTGGGTTTTCAGGTATTACTGGAGCTGAATTCATAAACTGTCTTCTAATAATTACAATTATACATTTTTCTTTCTGAGTGACAGGCAGGAGTTCTTGCTAACTCGTATTATGAAAGAATAAGGCGAAAAAAAATAGTGTGGCGTAAAAAATCACCAAAACTATTACAACGTGATCTACAACTAACTAAAAACTAACATTGTGATTTAAAAAAAACTATAAAAAGCTTAGATAAGTATATGTTGTTTACGTGAATCTAAGCTAAACATTTTTTAAAAATGACGTTATCCATGACTAACAAGCTGACTAAAATAATCAGACTGAAAATATTTTACTCACGTTAAGGAAAAGCTCTCGTCTGTCCATGTAGCCAAAAGCTAAAGAAAAAGCAATAAGGAGCAGCTTTCTGTGCTGTTAAACAGCAGCTTCCCTCATCCGGCTGCTCCCCTGAAACCCCGTAGCTGTCTGAAAATATTGCATTTTATAGCAGCGAATCGCGATTAATATTGCATTACCTGCATTTAAAAATTCGGGTTGTTTTTTTTTTTCTTTTTCTTTTTCTTTTTTTGTATAAAAGCAGGGGGGGGAAGAAACCCACCCACAAAAGATATCTGGCAGAGTGAAGAGATATATTTTGGAGGAGGGTTAGGGGTTATACAGTGGTAATTTTGAATTAAAGAAAAAACTTTTTATCTTCTTTTATTAAAAAAAAATTCTTCTCTCTCTCTCTCTCTCTCTCTCTCTCTCTCTCTCTCTCTCTCTCTCTCTCCGCTTTAATGTTGCTCTTGAGTTATTCTGACTCTGCTGTGAAACTTCATTAAATGTTGATTGTTTGGTCTGCTTCAACACTGCAAAAGGCGGTAACTTCCAGACATACAAATCAATGTTTAATTTATGAATACTCTGCTATAATGAAGTCTATTGTGGCTGTTCAAGCATTTAACTATATGGGCAGCTGAAACACAACAAGCCTGTTACCTTTCTATCACAATATAGTTACCCATAATAATTAGATCAATTAACTTGTTATGTTGTGCCATTTAAAAATGTAAAATATACATGTATTATTATTATTATTATAGTTATTATACTTGTTATTATTATTATTATTATTATTATTATTATTATTATTATTATTATTATTACCACCAAGAAAAAAAATAACTTTAGTTTACATTTTTTAAAATTGGCACAAATATGTCGATTTAAAAAAAAAAACAAAAGAAAAGAAAAAAAGCAGGTAAAATAGTTATCTTCAGTTTTAAAACTTGACAAAGGCCTGCGGTATTTTTCTACTAACAGTCCTTGACTTTGATTTAGTTTATCTGTCGTTTAAATGCTGCTAAATTTGGCTAATTTATTCAACCATAAACTGTAGACAGACACTTATTATTTCGATAGTATAAATGCCAGAGTAAACGACAAAAATTGGGTCATTTTAAACCACACCAAACGAGCATCTCAGATTAAAATAACACCTCAGTTTGTGTCGAGTTGTAGCCTTGATGATATGTGTCAGTAAAACACCAAAAATTGACATTTAAAAACCTGAACAACCGTGGTCATTGTAGGGCCCAATCACAACCAGAAAAAAGCGTCGTTTTTTCTTTCTTCAATTTATTAGAAGATTGCTGGAACACACCTCCCCGTTGAATTTGGCTTACAGGATGAACAGTACCAATGAAAGTAAGAGGACAACAGAGGAGAGTGGAGGAGCTGTGAGAGGAGGGAAGGAGACAGTGGGACATTTCCATGATGCACATGTCGCCGCAGGTTTTTGTAAACATACTTGTGCACAAAAGTAAAAGATTACTTACACAACGTTTCCGTATAACAATTAACACGACAAACAACGTGGTGATCTCAATGTGAAAACAGGCATTTAAACAGTGACTTACACCATCCACAAAATAAGGTCTATCAGCAGACAGCTCTACTGTGCGCAGTGATTCTTCTTCCAATGCATAGAGTGTTTGCACTGCAAACTGAAAACACATGAAATATTACTCTTTTTTTTCATTGTAACCTCTCCTCGATGAAGCAGACAAGGCTTCTCGTGCTCTCTGTATCGGTTTGAAACTTCAATTGTGATGCCAATGGTATCGATAGACCCTATAATTTATTTCCCAAAACACAGGAGCTCACCTCTTATAGGCCTAAGTGATAAAGTGATGTTTGTATATACAAAACCATTTCGACATAACCGATCTATAAACCTAAAGGGTCCTTTGTGCAAATTCAAAATAAATATATCTATAGATGTGACAGCCTGTAGAGGCTAAATTCCTGCCCGTCAATTAGGATTTCATGCAGGCCTAAACATTTTTTTTCGTCGAAGAGTTTGCAACTAAATTTGAGTTCATAGCAGCCTCCAAATAAGAATAAATGAACAGATGAATAAATGAACAGTTTCATGGATTATTCTATACCAACAACGACAAAAATCAAACCAAAAGCACAGTTCAACAATCAATGAGGTAATTCGTAAATGGCTATACTTCAAATAATAGGCCTATCAGGAGAAAATAACTCGCTATTGAACCAAGCAAATTACCTCTGTCCACATGTTGTAAAAGGCAATGTCGACGTCGCTAAACTTTTTTCCCTCGTAACAACTGAGCGAAATTTGTGTAATCTGTTATTTGCATACTTCACATTCACCGATAACGTGAAAATAAACAAGATATATGAAGCCTCATAAAATGGGTAGCCTATCTAAAGCCCATTGTGCACCAACGTGTAAAATCGCTGGAGACAAAAGACTGAAAATGGTGTCTTAGTGTCCCTTGGTCCCCAAATTCAGTCACTCAACTTTTTTTCCCCCTCCCTTTTCTTTGCCCATCAGTGAGCAGCGGAAAATTTCAACCTCTTCTGCTTCTGTCTTTGGTTGCAAAACCACACTCGCACCACATTTTTTTTCAGGTCCAACTTTTCAGCTATAGCTGCTATTTTCTCGGACGACGGCCGAGGCTGTACGGCGAAGTAAGCCTCCAAAGACCTCTTTTCGGGGGCCGCTATCGAGGTCCTCTTGCGTTTCTTTTCACCCCCGTTGAAAATGTCAGGTTTGCTCATTTTCTCCCTCTGGGCCCCCTCGGCCTCCTCCAGCCAGGCCTGGAGGATGGGTTTGAGCGCAATCATGTTGTTGTGGGAAAGAGTTAACGACTCGAATCGACAAATTGTACTTTGGCTCAGTGACCCCACGCCGGGGATTTTGAGATTAGCCAGAGCGCCGCCCACGTCCGCCTGGGTCACCCCCAGCTTGATCCTCCGCTGCTTGAAGCGCTCCGCGAAAGCCTCCAGCTCCCTTGGGTCTGTGTCCGAGTCATTGATGGAGGGCAGTCCGGTGTTAGTGAGCCCAGGGCCTCCTTGACTCCCCCCGTGATGGCCCGGTAAGAGCCCGTGGTGGGTGAGAGGCGAGTTCATGCTCATAGCCTGGTGGGAGAGGTGACTCAAGCCGTGCATGTGAGAGTGCGGGTGGGCAGAGGATGTGGAGATGAGCCCTCCGCCGCCACCTCCGCCGCCTCCACCACCTCCTCCGCCGGTCCCGTCGTGCGCACTGGACATCAGGGACAGGGACGGCGAGCCGATGTGGTCCATGATGTCCGGGGGCTCCAGGTTCTGGTGGTGGTGGTGGTGATGGTGATGATGATGGTGGGCCAGCGGCACGGTGGATGTCGACGAGCATGGCACCGTGCTCATCGTGTGGTAAGTGGCGTCGGGCTTGAACGGGTGCGTCTTGCCCTGGGACACAGCGATATCCACGGCCGCCAAAGCCTCAGCCCGGGCCAACAGAGTCTCATCCAAGCTTGCAAATATGTTACTCTGCAGCTGCAGGGGTGAAAATTAAAAGGGTGAGAAGAGGGAGAGTGAAGGGGTGCGAAATGGGTTAGAAAAAGGAAAAGACACGGAGAAGAAAGTGAGACGGCAGGGGAAAAAAGGAAAAAAAAACATAAATAAATGTATCTGTCAGTCGGGACTTTTGGCGACACATTACACAGCCGAAGTATTCCTTCAGAAGCGGCAAGTCATAAAAATTAATACAAAAACAGTAAAGCCAGGCTTTGCGTGAGCATGCTTTCAAAAAGATCACAGACTATCCGAGTGATTGCCGTGGAATACATGAAAAAAACATTAAGTTCTCGTCTTGGCTGAATGTGCCTCGGAGCACCCCTTGTTATTACGCACAGACAGCGTTCAGCGCTACATGCAGCCTAGGCAAGAAAAAGGAAAAAGTCGAAGTTTTTGGGGGGGATCATTTACCTGTGGAGTTTGCAGACAGGCTCTCCTTATAGCTTCCGAGCTGGAATGCAGGGTGGTGTACTTGTGCTCGGGTATAGAGGGATGCATGGCGAAGTGCGGCTGTTTGCTGTTCATGGACATCATCTTGGCGAGCTTCTCCAATTAAAGTGCACGGGAAGAAGGGGGGGAATCGGCTACAAAAGCTGGAAAATAGTCATAGATACACAGTGATCCTTTGCCTATCCAGTAATGATGCAGCTGTGTAGTGCGCCGAGTGCAGCCTTGAGCCCGGAGATCACAGAGATGCCTGCAGTCTCTCAGACGCACTCATCTGTCTACTGTTTCCCCACTGCTGGGGATGAGAGAGGCTCTTACACCTGAGCGCCTCAGATCTCGTCAAGCCCGTGCTCGGCTGCTCTCGCGAGACATAAACTGCCAGAACAGTGAGCAGGCTGACAGATAAAAAAAAAAAAAAAAACTGCTCACAGGGCAGGCAGAAACATCTGGAGACTAGACGCCTGCGTTTTTTAAGGGCTCACTCCAATCCATGCAGCCACGGAACTGCACCGGTCCCATTTGCCTTTAGGCCTTATTTTTTTTTACTGTAAAGGCCGTAAACCATTGACTTAAGGCTGTTTATTTTAGTAGCCATCCATGTTAGACTGCTCTTTATCCATCTGCTTTCAGGAATGTTTTTTTTCTAAAGTAATTATGAGTGAAATGTGTCCAAAAAAATCTGTCACGTGTTTACTAAATGCCAAAATTGAAAGTTCGAGCAAATGTATAGCAGGGACACAGGAGAGCAACATTATATGGACGTATGAGTATGAAAATATGACATTTAGGGGACACATTTTATTGACTTCATCAGTTGTTTAAAAGCCACACTGTTTACCAATCCCACTGGTAAACTGGTCTTGTCCCATTGTCTCTCATCTTAACCCCTGGAAGTAATGAGACCTCCGCCTCATCATCAAAGCCCATCATCTCCAGATGAGCACTAAACAAATTGATTTAATACACCAGCGTAACCTTGTACACAGTCTTTAACTAAATTAATTAATCCCAATGAATTAACACTTCATTTGTTCAAACCACAACGGTTGCCCAATTAAAATTTCATGCAGCGATTAGAGGTGTGTGAAATATACATGATATCGTTAAATTTGCATAATAAATAAGGCGCTTTCTGCTACAACAGAATTACTGTGCGTGTGAGGTTAATGTGTGTCGTTATAGGCTACAACATGCTTTTATAGGCAAGAATGGGCCACGCTTTTTGACTTTTAATGGCAGCAAATTAATAATTGTTACCGTCTAATGTAATACAAAGCATCGGGAAAGTAGCACAAAAGAGCGGAATATGATAATGTGAACAACTATTAGCTGAGAAATATTTAGGGATGTTTGTCCACTAAAATATTAACAGTATTATTCCCTAAGTGAAAATATTCTTAAAACAAAGCATTTTAATTTTACCACGAAATTCTAGGCCCATCCAGCCTAAAGCAGCGCAGTGTAAAGCCAATCATATGATAATGAAACAGTCAAATAATGAAAAATATTACAGAAACACAACGCAAAAGAAAATAAAGTTTCATACATTGTTTCTCATTGCAGTACTATTTTATTTCCTAACACACAACATTGCAATATTTCATTCCAAACATTGTTTTTCATGATGGTCATCAGTCTTCAGTATGGCATGTCATCTTAAAAAAAGGTTAACCATGAGGATCATGTTTACTTAACAGCTTGAAATGACAAACACATGCAAACAGACTGAATGTTTGATCAATGTCTCAGCACAAAGAGATGCACTACAGTGTTTGTTCTAGGATACAACATAGACAGATTTTCAGATGGTTAAGTTTTGTTTTGTGCAAATCTTTAAAATCTACACAAAATACCATCTGACAAAACTATCATATTTTGTCTGTATACACAATAACAACAGACCAAATACCAACAGCAGACAATAAGTTACAACTTAAGCATCACATTTCATTAATTTATTCCGAAGCAACATATTAAGTTAAAGGATTTGGCTGACGATTTTCTACATTTTTCTTATTGTCAACAAATCTCATGTGCAGAGCCAAACCAACAATGAACTCATCCTACTTATAAGTAATGTGTTTGAATCCAAAGCCCGATATATTATACTCCTCTGTGCCATAGACCTCCGTTGTTGTCCAAGAACTTTTAAAAACTCGTCAGTAAGCCACACCATTGCTCTGGGTGACATGTTCCTTCACCACAAAGAATATGGTGATGTTTTTTTAAGAAATGGCTCCAAAACACGTTTTCAATGTCCAGAGTATGGTTCTGTGTAAGGTCGACTTTCAGACAGAGTTCTGTCTACAGAGCTCCACTAGCTTGTTGTGCTACATATCACAAGCACTTGACTTTATACTGAAATAAGTACATTTCTAAACAAACTACAGTGACTATAATCTTCATAAAGAAGGAACAGGTCACCCAGTGCAACGCTGTGGCTAACTGATGTGTTTTTTTAATGGTTTTTGGACAATGGAGGTCTATGGCACAGAGGTATATTAGGCTTTGGATGCACACAATTACTTGTAAGTTGGATCAATTCATTGTCGGCTCTGTACATGAAATTTGTTGACTATGAGAAAAATATAGAAAATTGTCAGCCATATCCTTTAATGTCTTCAGCCTTGTGTGGATGTGGGACCTGACCTGCAGTACATAGAGAGAGAATACACAGGTACTGTTTTTAAAACCTTCACATGAGCTTGGAAAGTTTTGTGGGACTGCTTGTATTAAAGGGACTGTGTGACTTTCTCTTTATTGGCTGGCCAATGTTCAGTGTGTGTCTGTCTCTTGTGTTCACAGGTTTACCAGTGCCGCTGGAGGAAGAAGAAGAAGAGGAGGAGGAGGAGGAGGAGGGGTTTACATTATCATGGTGTTGGCCGGCTGGAATGAGAGAGCCAGAGGGACCGGCCTTATTCTCTTCCAGTGGATCAAACAGCAAATCAAAAGACAGTTCTTCAGTCTGAGAAGCCTCTCCATGCTCTGCACAGCCAGGGATGCCGCTCTCCCCACCGGACACCAGTGGAGAAAAACTTTCTTCTTCACGGCCTTTCGGAGCCTCTTTATTATTCACGGTGCCATCCATGAGGTCACGTGATGGGTTGTCACATTCCGTCACAGGTTTGCCGCCGCAACTCGTCGAGACACCGGCACAGGTTTGTGGTTCTGGGACGAGAGTGTTGTCCAAGTCTGCGGGAGGGGAGGAAGCTAAGGAGAGATGAGACCCCCGGCTACTGGAACTCTCTCCGTCCAGCATCATGGAGTCCAACTCTGAGATTTTGTCAAGGTAAGCTGCATCCATGGAGGCCTCACTGGAAATCTGGAAACTATCAGGCTCATCAGCTACGAGATTGGTGGATGTGGATCCTTTCACTAAGCTTTCTTTACTTGCACCTGGACAGGGTTGGTCATTTGATTTCGATCTCGGCCAAGCACCCCAAAAGACAGACTTTGAGGGCTCCACGTCAGTATTTGAAGACAAGCCTTTGGGGAACTTGTGAAGGCTGCTGAATTGGTTCTCCATGGTGCTGCTACTCTTGCCAGGACTAGGAAGTTCTTCAAAATCAAGTCTCCTAAGATAAGACGCAGGTTTAAATGCAACTTTCTTCTCACGGATGCCAGGGCTTTTCAGTGTCAGAGACCGGAAGGCAGAGGATGGAGTGGAGGGCGAAAAGTCAGAGGAGGTGCTATACAAGTCCTCGCCTTTCTGGTTTCCAGTCAGATTCTTATTCAACTCCTTGTGGTCTGCAGATGGCATGAACATCAAGCTGTGATTTCTAGAAAATGTTCGACATTCTTCCTCTGGATTGCTGCAGATCGACCCCCTCTCGTTGTCGCTCAAGCTCCTCATCATCATGTTGACTTTCTGTTGCTGTGTGAGAGTTTCGGACCTGGCCTTGCTATTCCCACATACTTCCTGCATCTCAAGATATTTCTTTTCAGACGTTTTGGCCCGAGATTCAAGGTCCTCAATGTACTGGTCACTTCGCTCCAGAGCCCTCTTCAAGTGGTCCACATCACGCTCGTACTGCTGAATTTTTGCTTCCAGTGCTGCTACTGTGTAACGACCAAACCTGGGGAAAGTTCATTTTGTCTTTAAATGTTTGTAAAACACAAGTAGGGAAAAACAATGTCATCTTTTTCTTGAATACATTCACAGTTCATCATATATTTGTATGACATAAAACACTATTTTTTTTTTTTTTATTTGTCCAACAAAATGTAACTCATGCTGACTGTTAAAATAAAGTAAAACCGAGGTATAAATAAAACAATTAACCTTGTTTTTTGGAATATCAATTTAGATTGTGCTCTCTAAATACTGTTGATTAGACAAGAAACAGATTATCAACTCATACAAGTATTACTAACTTTTGCAATAAGTCACTACCTCCAACTTCAACAGGCATCTATAGGAGGAGTAAATTTTATTGTAAGAAAACGAATGCCACAATCTCTAATTGTTCATTTTGTGTGGGGGGGATTTGGAGGCAAATGCCAAATACTTTCACAAACTGTTTTGTCTCATACTGACTGGGTATGCAGGTGAATAAAAACAAAAGTCGCAGACAGCCTTCACGTCTGTTTCATGTGATCTTTCCTTACAGGCATCTAAATGTGGGAGACTTGACAAACTAAAAACATGTTTACTCTTTTCAAAATCATTATTCAGATAATTGATGACATTCAATTCCACATGCTAGTAGCCTAAGAGCACGGCTGGAACTCACAAAGCTGCTCATCCCTCTTCGGATAAACCAGTTTCTGACAGTATTTCGGACAGCAGGAGCAGAATGTAAATTTGTGTGTTAAATGAAACCATGAATACTGACACATACACACAAGCAGACATTAAAATCAGGTAAAGAAAATCATTCTTCTATCAAAGTCTTAAGCATTTAAGGGTCATGAACACATGAAAGATACTTACTTTTGAGGTGATCTGCTCGCCACCTCTGCTTTCAGTCTCATATTTTCTTGTACAAGGTCGACATTTTGAGACCGCAGTGCCTTATTTGCCTGAGGATGGGACAGTAACACATTTGTGACATGATTGATTACATTTCAATGAAAATCTGTCAGACATAATTTCTATGCTATACAGAGGCATCAAGTAAGCTTATCAGTGTATCTATTGAGAGATGTTAATACCTCCTTAAGCTTGTCCATGTCTTGCTTTACTTTGTCGCAAACATCTGTGGCAGCTCGCAGCTTGTTTGTCCATTCTTCCACGATGTAAGGGTCAACTCTTTTGTCATCTGTTTGCACTGAATCAATACTGCAGGGATCCAAAGCAGTCTTCAGTTGTGACTCCAGAGTTTGATTTTTTGTTTTAAGCTCCTCATTTTCTCTGATGAGCCCTTCAATTTCTTCCTGTTAAAGAGAAATTACATAGGTGGAAAAGGAAAAACGGATTAAACAATAACTCAATTTCTGTATCATCATAGCTCTTGGTTCTTCCTTGTGCTGGGGAAAGGTATGAAACAGTTTTTCTCTTTTTGTTACCTGAAATCTAGATGCTAGGATGTACTCCGAAATAATTGTTAGTTTCTTTCACACAATCTTCCAAATTTTGCTGAGGCATAAGTCAATTAGCAATTTGCAGTATGTCTTTCTGCTGCAAGTCAATAGCTGTTGTAATGCCAAGTGCTGAGATGAACAACCGACTGTTCTACCAAACACCAAAGCTGCTTCAACTGTTAAGTCTGTTAAACTCTGTTGATACAGCCTATGCTAACATTTTGTGATTAGTCCTATAAAGAGTCTGTTCAAGAGCATCGCTTGTTTTCACTGTGAAAAAATATCCTTGAATTTACTGCAACAATGGCATGATGGACCCATACCTCATACTCCCGTAAAAGAAGTTCTCCTCTGGTTTTTCTGAGACATTTCCTCATGGAAGGGCTATCATTGTGATCACTCTCATTTGTGCCTCCTGTAACAGAAGACAAGACACCAAACATGTATTAAAGTAATGTAGTGATTTATAACAATATGAAACAGGATTTTACAATTCTGGGAAGTTATCACTTTTTCATCTATCTTCTAGATTGATCACCAGGTGAACATTAGAATTACCATTCACATAAAAAGTGCAATTATTGGTCTAAACACAACCTTTAATTACTATGCAGCTGCTACCCAACAACATGTACAATAAGAGAATTACTATGAGAAGTGGGGATGTTGCCTACTTGCAGATAACTGTTGGATTTTACAGTGAAAACAAAGTCTTTAAGTCTTTTAAAACTTGTAGACTTCCCTTTAAAGTAAAAGTTTGGATAATACTGTTGACATATCACCAATAGCTGGATGAGAAGATTGAGAGGATTCTTTTCAGCACAAAAATTAGTCCAAGGAACATACAGCATAGGCTGAGTTAGCTAGGAACTTACATCTTGCATCACTATAGGGAGATAGCCCTCAATACATCATAGTCTCACCTGGAATTTACTCAATTAGGAGAGTGTGCAGAGGACAAGACTTCTGAGGTGTTGTGTGCTACCACTGTACAAATTTAAGTCACTAACATTTTGAGAATATCTTATACTGCAAGTGTTTTTTTTAGTTATTTTTATCAGGCAAAGTGATGCATTACAGCAAGTTCAAGTTCAGGTTACACAGAAGAACGAACTGCAGTAATGAAAGTTCTGATAGCATCTTTGTTTGTAATATCGTATCACACGACTCCAGGTCGTGTCTAGGTCTGAATCCTATTAGTCAGGACTGAGTTTCATGTTTGCATGTCAGTGTGGAATGTTTTTGGGCAGTTTGCAAAGAGATCAAATGTGATCAGCCCGACAAAGATTAGGAAGAAAGCAGGAAACCATTCATTTGGATAATTGAGAATTTAAAAAGAAAATCACCATCATCATAAAACACTGCATGGAGGAACAAAAACTCCATCAGAGATATTGAAGTTACCCTGGAAACAAACATGGTATTCGTCTGACTCAACATGGCTTATCTGAATATCAAATTTGAGTTTTCACAACTACTTTAACATGAGTAAGTTACAGGATGACTTATTTAGCGTGTCCTGATGACTCAACTGTGAGAAGCTGTAGGTAGTTGAAGCCCCACATTACCTCTTGTTTTGTGTGTCTGTATGGAGTTACTCACCGATGATTTCTCTGCAGGGGCTCTCTGCCGTTATGGGGACTCTGCAGGTGGGACACTGGCTAGCTTTCTTTAACCACATTTCCATGCAGGATGAACAGAACACGTGGTGGTTGCCACAAATGACCGGCTGCCTGACCTGAGGTACACAGACAAAATTGTGCAAATTATTAGTTAACTTTGGTTATAAGGTACACTAAGGTTAAGAAAACATCATTTGACGGTAGCTAACGTAAGCTGCACGAACTTGTTGTTACGTTCAATATGTACGTTGATGTTAACGTTACTAGGCAGCAGTTTATCTCGTGTGAGTACGTCATCTTTGTTTAACGTTAACGGTTGACGGACGATAAACAAGTTTAAAAACAGAGCGGCAGTTACCTTTCCGAGACATATCTGGCACGATATCGGCAAAGTCAGTGAAAGCGTTGAAGTCTGAAAGTTGAGAGCCATGTTTCAAAGAAATATACAGAATACACACACACAACACACACACACACTTCCCCAGAGGAGGTACAAATTTCCCACCGAACCCGCAGCGCGCCGAGTTCAGAACTACGGAAAGCCAAAAGGCCCAAAAAGTCAAAGCTGGACGAACGCAAAAATACTACAGTAACTTTAAACGTGACGTCCAATCCGGGCAATTAAGACTCTTAGTGAGCGTTACACCTGTTTGTGAAAAGTCAAACTGTTCCCGTGAAAAATGTTTGTTTTGTAAGCACGTTTAAAGAGACTCAACAGATGTGAAACCCATTTTAGAGGCATTTTCTATGGCATACAAGAAGATACGTCCATTTTTGGGGAGCATAACAACTCCAAAATAAACTGAAAGACACATTTCCTGCCACATTACTACCTCATCAAGTTGTAATGGTGACGCAGTTATCAAACAATTGCTTGTTTACACTTATTTTACACAGACATGGAGCAACATAGGATTCGTTTGGGGCTCTAACCAACCACCTGGTTAAGCTAATGTAAGTCGAATATTTAACTTACTCTATTAGTTTTGTAATGGTCTCCACCAACAATATCTGCCATTTGCTTGCTAGATATTTGACTGCATTCACCGGCTAACGCATAGTTAGCCGGTGAATGCAGTCAACAGCAACCTGTCACTGCTGGAAAGAGCAGTAACCTACTGTAAAGTTGTGTCCTGTCTTAAACCAAAACAATCGGCTAAAAGAGACTCCAAAGCTCTGTAGAGCTGCAGAACTGTACCATAACTCTCTGTGGGTTCATCACTATGCTAGTGATCCCATGACATTACAATTAGTCTATTATTTCATTGTTAAAAAATATTGATACTAGGGCTGCAATTACAAAATGTGAATTTGTTTGGTCTGAGAATAAATAACAAAACTATCAAGACTAATTATTAACAAATGTAAGAAGTGTAATTTACATACACCTCTTAAAACTTTAACTCTCTAGTTAGCCTATGAAATCAGCTTGAATCCTTCCAGAGCTCTACATCTATAAGTCTGAAATGAGAACTTGGGGGGTTTGACATACCGTAAGCTTACTTCAATTTGTTTGCAAAAATAAACAGGATTAGAATACATTATAAATGTGGAATCATTAAGATTCAACACAAAGGTATAGCTACTCTATGACACTTGCAAAAATACATAAAAAATGTGTCACTTTATCTTTAAATCTGAAAAATAAACAGGCTTAAAATAGCCTACATTGTAAGGATTCAGCATTGATAATGTATTTTAAGACACATTGACACAATCAATACTAACTGTTGGTCAAGTTCAGAATTGATATTTGAAATTTTCCCTTTCAAGCCTTATCTAACCAGCATCTCTGGATTGTCAGTATCTTGAAGAACATAGAAATCTGACATAAATTTACCTCTCTAAGTTATTTAATTTTCATGTTCCAACACTTTCACATACTACTACCAGTGAGTAATCTGTCTTATGGGCCACATTCAGCACATATGAAGTGTGGACACTTGAGATTACCTCTATTAACACTAAACATATCAAAGAAGAACAATTGAACTTTTACCCCCCGGACAGATTTTATGCTATACTTAACATGAAAGGTGAGCACTGAAAGTTGTACATCACACTGTATCATATGCATTTCCCAGTATACACATGGGGGATGCTTAAAATGGGGTGTGATTTGCATAAGAATAATACACTGGAAAATAAGTGTTCAAACTGAAACTGGAATAGCTAGTCCTAAAAAGAGTTTTCAAAGGTTTAATATTCAACTTGCAGATAAGGCAGCATACACATACTTCCTATTTGGGTTAAAATTAGCATGTAAACAAATATTCTTCGAGTAAACTTCTATGTATTATTTACACAATAACAGTTGTGGCAAAACTTAGAAACAGAAATAGGTTTCTATAGGTTAATGTGCTCCCAATAACAACTAACAATGTAATGTCCTAACACAATGAGGTCTTGTTTGTCATATTTATTGTTTTCATTGTTTTGTCATAATGCTACATATATAAAATTCATCATAAAATTAATATTTTATTGAAATATCAAAAAGAAAAACCTCTGCATCAAAACATGACACTTTCTTACTTTTTCTAAATTTATTTAATACCAAGATGGCAATGTCTAATATTTTGCAAACCTTTGTCTCAGGCAAATTTATAAATAATGATACAGAGTGATAATATTAGCATAATTTCCACTACAAATGACATCTCCAGCACAGTTTATCCCTCCAGAGCCATTACTCAAACCAACATGTCCTGCGCTTCATCGTATCTCAAACCAGGACATCTTCTCAGAATCTAATATGATTAGAATTGACTGACTGCAAAATAAGCTTGTACTCTGATCCCAGTTTGAAAAAAATAATAGTTGTTGGCTGTTCACCGCAATATTAAATAGATCACAGGCCACCGTGTGTTGTCACTCATTTGTCATTGCACCATTTGCTTATGGGAACGTCTGCAGTAATCATTAATATGTTTGATTAAGACAAAGTAAGATACATGTAATATCAGTTGACATTATTCTGATATTACCTTTTAATATCACTGAATAAGAATTTATTAAAAAGCACACTGAGTGTGAAACAACATATAGACATGTTTAAACAAGGAAATATTCAGACATACAAATATTTTTAGTAACTGATGATCTGATTGGACAAGAAAAAACCTGTGGATGTGTTTACCATCTTACAAGCTTTTATTTAAGCCCATATTTGTCTCAATCTCATAAATGACTTCAGAGAGCACCTGACACACATGATGCTGCCAGAGACACTTTCCGCCATGCCACAAAATACCTTCAAATTGTAACTGAAGTGGTTCATGAATTTGTTACTTGGAAACTCACTCTAGAATAACCAATAACAAACTGAAATGAAAGAAATACCCATTTTCAATAGGTCCCATTGTCCCTCTGAGATTGCATTGCTTTGCAACAGGCTAGTCATTAATTGGTGACAGTCAATTAATCACAGCTGGTAACAGACGGCTGCATCTATTGATCTTGTCCGAGCACTTATTTTTCATCCCTAAATGACACCGATTGCCAGATTTGACCAGCATGTGTAATGGACAGTGAAGAACCAATGACCCGAGTGTCAGTCTTACCACTGGTTGGGATCTGGATCCCCTCCCCCCCATCTCTCTGCAAATAGCATCTTTACCATTTAGCTTGGAAAGGTTTAGACTGCCCTAAGAGCACAGCAGCGAAACAGTGCGCTCTGGTGCTCAGATGACCTTTTCTGTTTAAGGCTTAATCTCTGACAAATGCTTGCTTTAATTAGCCTGATACCCCCTGCTTAGACTGCTACCCCACCCAGCTCCTCTCTCGCTCTCTCTTACTCTACTTTTCTCTCTCTTCTCAAGACTCCCTTACGGGAATTCTCAAACACACATCAATGTCATAAAGATAGGAATGATTTAACAGCCAGGTAGCCAAAGGTGGGAAAAAATGTGGGAAATCTGCTTTTAAGGGAATGCTTTTAAGTCAAGTATGATGTTCAAAACACACAATATATGTAAATATAAAAGAGGTTCCTACATTGTTGGGATTGAACAATATTACTCAAAAAGGAAACGCCAGCCTAGTTATGAGAAGGTGATGTTTGAAACAGACAGTATACGATATTACAGTGATTATTGTTCAGTGATGATGCTACAGACGATGAATATCCATCAGTGTATTTTAAAGTGTGACAAAAAAAAGAGCAAAGCACAGAGAAAGAGGTAATGATGAGGACATCATGGTATAAAGAGTATAAAGATTAGCCAGTTCACATTAGGAGGTTTAAGATAACATGCAACGGCAACCTGCATGCCTCATCTATTGATTAGCCACTATCAGAGACTAGAGTATAGCAATGTGTGTTTGTGTGTGTGTGAATGTGTGTGAATTCAAGAGAATAAGAGAATGTAAATACTTAAAACACTATTCAAAAGTGTCAATAAGTAATTTTCATTTTAATGTAACATGCTATCCTTTACTCTGAGTATCAACTTAAATGGAGAATTTATGTAATATTTGAAAATAAATAATTAACTGTAAATTGTAAGATGTCGTTAAGCAAAAAGCTGTTTCCTCCGAAGTTCTAAGCATTAAAATGAAATTGGGCAAATGTTGCAGATCACTTTCCCAACACCAATTAAATTAAAACCTCGTCAAGCCTCAGCTTCACCAGGAGACTGCAGCAGATCATGCATCCCTCCCACTGCAGTAGCACACACAAGTAAAATAGATGCATGGCTACAAATCCCTGTTTTATTGGAAAGGGGCCTAATTATTAGGATGTAAGTCAGGCTGTGACTGGAGGGCCGTCTCCTTGATGCAGGCCTGGTTTATATTTATCCCCTCCTCTGCAGCTGCAGCAGCAGTGCCACCATCACTACCAGTAGTGTGTGGCGCTTTTATTACATCGCCCACAGGCAGGTTCAGCCCTTTCACAGTCACACACACACACACACACACACTCTCTCTCTCTCTCTCACACATCCACACAGCCTGCAGGACTCGCAGCCAGTTGAGTCCCCTCCACAGCAGAGTTACCCCACATCCCCATGCAGCCCCACATGGGCCCTTGGGACAGTGGAGGGAGGGAGCGGGTATTATGGTAATACTATACCCTGCTGCTCCCTTCCCCTCTCCTGCAGCACAGCTGGGAAGGACCATCATTACAAGTATTGTAGCAATCTGTTTAAGAGGGACACATTGGAGAGGTTGGGTGACAGAGAGAGGATGAGTGCTGCATACATAGATCACATAAAATATGATTAAAATGTGTGTGAGGGGACCAGGAATAAAATGCAAAACTTGTTATGAACACCTTATATCAAGTCTACTGTCAAAATGGCCAGCTGTAAATCTCTATTTTCCCCTCTTTACTTTTTTATTTTATTAAAGGTTTCTTATGTTGAGCTGGTCATATCTCAAGACAGGGGCCTGTGGCACATAAGGAATAAATAGGACATAAAGTACTTGAATCTCTAATGCCTCATATACCTTTACCTATCCATATTGTAGTGTGTCATGAGCTGGAAATCCATTAGAAAGTGACAGAAATCAAATAGCCTTGCAATAGTGCAACCGTGCTGCTCTTATCGTCAAATTACTCTGATTTCACCAAAAAATTCTCCAGACAATTATTTTTAGACACAAATGAAATTCAGGAGATATATCACTTGAGTGTTAATGGTAATTGATAAAAAAAAAGCTATGATGCTCACATGAACACATATCTCAATGCTCTTTTAAACACCTGTTTTGCAATAGATTAATGATTATGGATCAACAAAGTCTGATTCTGGTAGCAGATTAGAGCTTTGACAGGTCGGTCAATCACTCACTGTCGGATCAGACTGCTCAAAGCCATCCGTCTACATGTCTTGTTTTGGAGCAAAAGAGAAGGCCGTGATTCATCCTCAGACTCGATCATCCTCGCAGTATTTTTAGGAAACAGAGATATCCATTACATCCTTTTTTTTTTCTCTCGCTGTGCCCTCCTTCTCTTTCTATTTTCAGCACTGTTTTGAACAGAAAGTTCGATTGATAAAGCACAGAATCTATAACCGTATGCACAGAGGTGAAGGGTTATTGAATAGTCCAAAGATGAACTATTAAAAATGCATATTATCTCATTATTCCTGCTGCCAAATAACTGGAAACTATATATGCCACAAGACAGAGAATGATTCTCTTCTTTTTCTTTTCTTGGCCTGACAGAGGGCATGTGAAGAAGAGAGGAGGGAGAGAGGGAGGGAGGGAGGAGAGAGGTCTTTTCAGAGGTCTGCTCTAGTGCACTAATGTCCCTGAAACCTGAACCCTTATTGGATCTGAAGGGCATTATAAGACAGGCATCGTCCACCCCTGTTTTAAGGTGAGGATTAAAGGTGAGTGTATTACTAACCATCCTAACAGCATCACTGTGTATGACATTATGTTGGTGAAAACACAGTGATGTTTAATAGCTGTATGTTTTTTTAACCTTTTTTTTTTGTAAAAACAACTACTAAAAGTGAGCAGGTGAAATAATGTTCAACGGAGACGTTTGTCAGCACCCACCCCCCCAACTCCTCATCCTCACCACACACACACACACACACTCACCAGGAGGCCTTATTAATTATTTGTAGCCACTTGACTTCATATTGTGCTGCCAGTGGCTTGGTCAAAGATTATAATTACCACTTCCCTGTTTGTATCATTTTCCATCTCCTGTGCTTTTAGTGCAGTATTACTTCGCTTGTCCCTCTCTCTCCCTCTCTTCCTCCCTCTCCCCCGTATACACAAGACCAAAAGTGCAGGCACATCATTTATTGATAAGACAAAAAGAATGTAATGAAATTATCAATGTTCTTGAATTAATTATGAACATGATTAAGAAAGCTAAAATCTCAGGAGCCGGTCTCTCATTACCCATTCACTCTTAGGGATTGCTTTCATTCAGGGAAGGAGAGGCGAAAAAGCCTTCCAGCAGAGCCCACTCCGGCTCAGCCCTTCTCCCTGTGTGCCTGTCCCCTTGTCTCCGCTGCCGGGGCTGATTGACCAACCCTCCGACAGACCGGCTGCCAGCACGCCCCGGACGGCTCTCTCGCACCCATGCTTGTTACTGTGATGTCGCCAAGCACAGCCAGCTGCCTCGTGGCCTCTGACGTTTGCGTGGAAAAGAGAGGATGTGCTCAACCTCCATGTTCTACATCTGCGTGCAAGCTCTGGGGTCTTGACCCTCCTAAAAAAAAGAAACGTTCAAGGTAAGTGAAACTTCTCAGACTTCTAATTAAGCTTAAACTGTCACTTGTCAGGTGCAATTGTCTTAGAAAATTATTTTTGTTTCATCTGTTAACTGCAAGAAAAAAATTAGCTCCACTTTTATTTCACTACATAAAAACATTATTTTGATCAGTGAGTGAACTCTGTTTAACTAATTGCAAATAAAAGTAATAATGATATTCTCTTTAGGATGTAGTATCACCAGAAGGATGTAAACTATTGTTTGATGAGAAAAAACTGAATCAGTGGTCACCCAGAGTGATCAAAGCATTCTATACAATACTCTGGTCAGAATAAAATAGTATCTTTTTTATGATATAATCCTTTTGTTGGATTGCATTCACTGTTATTTTTCCACTTGCAATGATAAACTCTACTTCAGTCATTTATAAACTAGCTGTTTCTAATGTGGATTTCATTTAAGTGGATTTATCCCACCTGTGTCAAGGCATCTTCTTTTGGATTACTTTGAATTATTATTGAATGATGGGAAAATTGCTCAATCATTGCGTTATGTCAGCCCCTCGGCCAAAATGTACCACTGTAATTCAGATTTGACATTTAAAATACAAAATTTTAAACAATATAAAAATAACATGCAGCTACAGTCATCCATGTTTATGTGATGTCTTCAGATGTCTGTGATTTTGTTTGACGAATCTCTGCTGAAAATGTTACTTCTGAAAAATACGTGTAACGCCCATTTTGTAGCATGCAACGTCATTTTTAATATGAGAGTAGCACTGCACGTTAAACTAATTTCAGTGACTATCCATTTATATTCAGTGAGACGAATAGAAATGCTCTGCAGAGCAACATATCATTGGTTCAGTCTATCTTTCTTCTGCTCAGTCACATGGGACAATATATGGGGCAAATACTCCCCAAAGTATTGGGAGTTTCAAACAAAGTCTCAAACCCACTGTCTCTCTCCTATTCACACCATCTCTCTTTATAACCACCTTTCTAGCTTTCTCTACACATACACACACTCAGACACAAGCTTGCATACGCACATACACATGCTTAATCATAACAGAGATACAGAAATACCAACCTGTGCATTGCTTTACCTCCCAATACAAACAGAGCATACACACACCCGCACATGTGCTTACTGTAGTACTGTATATTCACACTACACAATGTTTCCACCACAGCAAGCTTCAAGTTATTATTGTAAAGACACTCTGAGATGAATGTTTGAATGATTAACTATTTACGATGAGATACAACACAACACAAATTCTGACCTGATCACCTTTATTGAAAATGGTATTTGGTAGTTTTGTGTGAAATTCAAAGCAGTGTGATATATATGCTCTGCTCCCCTGCCACTATAGAGGGATAACTGATAGCTTTTTTTTTCCGTCTTGAAAATGACTTCATGATTTCTGCTGCAGTATCAAACAAAAGAAAAAAGATTCACTGGGAGACCCACAAAAACAAGAGAGAAAGGCAGAGAGATCTCAGGGGTTAATGGCAATCCTCCTGTCCTAGGGATTGATCCAAGTATTGGATCGCACATAAAGCTGCAGTTACTGGATATTACCCTGCCGCTATCAGCCTGCAGTGATGGCCTGGATAAGAAGTGCTTACCAAAGAGGATGCTCCTCCAGGGCAGATACGGTTTCCCAGCCCTCTGGGAACAACAACCACATGCCTGCTGCTTGCTCAGGAACTTTCTACCTCATCGAGTAAATCCAGGGGCCTTATCAAGTTACTGGCCTACTGAACTGCTCGAAAAAATGTTTAAACCTCCTCAGATTTTGAGCTTGCGTAGGGGCAGGGCAGCAATTAAATGGCACCTGTTTTTCAAAGATAAGAATGTTGATTATTTGTTTGGCTTGTGAATTATGTTGGATGGAGTGGGGTTATCGCAGATTCAGTGACTGAGCTAAGTAATGGCCAGAATGTAATTTCATAGATTTTTTGCAGGCTTAGATTTCAGAGTTGCTGAGTTTTTCTTAAAAGAATCATAAAGTTTACTCTTTGCTTCATGCAGATTTCTTCGCTGAACTTGGCTTTACTAACCACTGTAATTGCTTAAAACCCTTTAAATAGGCATGCTTCAAGAAACTGTCCTCAAACCAGCCCTGCCTGTATTCCCTTTTGTGGTTTTGCTTCAGATTTGTATAGGGGTTAGCTGATTCCAGATCTGCGCCAAGGTGGGCAGCTCTACCCCATGAGCATCTGCTGTATGCCTCTCTGTGGTATTACCCATGAAGCACCTGGCTCATGCCACACGCCAGCAACTAGAGCCCAGATGGCAGCTAAGCAGGCTAATTATTTCAACACAAAACTCTGATGTCCCACACCAGCACTGTGGGGCCACTTTGGCACTCTGCATTTCTTCTCTCTGGTTACGCCAAAGAGGATGTCTGCCATGGAGCTATAAAGATGTCAAGTGGGTAATCATGGTCATAGACAGGCCCCGGTGCAGTACTTGGCGTCCAGATGTAAAGAAACAGAGAAACAGAAGCATTTGGCGCTGGTAGGATGGTGCATTGTCTTTGCCCACAGTGCTCATTGATGCAGATGCAGGCTCGTTATATTCCAGATTAGACAATAACATACGTTTTTGTGAGCATTGCTTTTGATTCAGACATGAATATAAGCACCACAAAAATGCTTATTCAGAGTATAGACAAGATGTCATAGCTGTGTAAGCAATTGTAACTTTTTCCAACTACATGTGAACAAAATATGAAAAGTAGTACAAGTGGCATTTTGATGAACAGGCAGACATTACTCCACATGTGATTTTAGACTCTGACTGACTTGGTGTAAGATGCATTCGAGTGCTTTTGTAGTATGGGACTCAATCAATATCGCCTCATTCTTTCATTCATTCATGGTTAGCTTGTCTGTCCCCTGGTGGCTGTACAGAGGTATTGTGATGTCTCCAGATGACACACTGAACCAGGATCATTGACTTGTCTCCTCTAAAACACCGCTGCAGGAATCTTCTCATCCTCTAGGATACAGTGTGGATGCCCCTGTTTGAATTACAGCAGCACCCTAAACTCAAATAGTACATCTTCTCTATCTCTACTCTACATCTTCCCCTCTCAGGCTGTCCAGCTGCCTCACCACTGTTGATTCACTCTCCAAGAATGTCAGCTGACAGTTACAAGCTCTAAAGTACTACAACAGCGGTGCACTGCAGCCTTTAACCAAATTATGCCTGGTGGTCCAGTAACAGAACAATATCTTTATCTGGCATCAGAGCTTGCTGTTTCTCTCTACATCTTCTCTGAGGTTGATGAAGTGTTGCCATTAGGGCCCATC
Organism: Thunnus albacares; assembly: GCF_914725855.1. Taxonomy (NCBI): domain Eukaryota; kingdom Metazoa; phylum Chordata; class Actinopteri; order Scombriformes; family Scombridae; genus Thunnus; species Thunnus albacares. The sequence continues at coordinate 27,744,167 of NC_058106.1, forward strand.
TCTTGCATCCACAGCCGCATCAGAGGCAGAATTGGCTGCGCTTGATAAAGCTGGCACTTAGAGCAAGGTGCAGGCCCCCACAGCGATAACCTACTGACTCCAGCATTAAAGACTCCCCCAACGGGAGGACGGCCTACATCATTGCTGGCACTAGTCTGTGTATTTTGTAATTCTGTAGCCCTGTGTGCAGGCATTACAAATATACTTAGATAAATGTAGAAAATGTCTTGAAAATTATGAAGGAGTTTAAAAAGCTAAGGACCTTGTGACCTCCAAAGGGTCATAAATGATATGATATGATATGATTAAATTAATTGAAAACTGGATATTTTTCTAAAAAACAAACAAACTTGAAAGCAATATTTTCTATTATTTTACACTTTTTAGAAGCTCTGCAACTCTCAAACTAAATTTTATAGTAAAATGTATATCTATTATAATAACTAATAAGATTCAGAGCAGTATGTAAAAACTAAGCATTCATGTTTAGAGATATTCGGCCATTATTTACAGTTTTACACGTGCCGGAAACTAGAACCTATTGTTGCATGTTTGGAGACTCCAACTCAGAGACAAATTAGCTGAAATAAAGCAATAAAGACTCTAATTTGTCCCAGTACGATTCTACTTCATCCTTTCACCCTCCTCCTCCTCTTTCCCTCTCCTGCTCCTCTCCCTAAAGTGTATCCCATCTGCTTTGGGGACCTCTCGCCGGCATGCAGGAGCAGGATAAGCACACCATTTCCCTGTCAATACTTTGCTATTAGCCTCTGCAGATCCATATATCACTGGGCTGTAGGCTATGAGCTGGTGTAGGGTGTTCTTCTTATCTGAATGGCTGAGTCTGAGGTTCTCCTCTCTGCCCTCCGCTTTGATTTATCCAACTGGTAGGTTAATGAGAGATGGAGCCTGCCCCTTTATGTTTGCCCTGGGGTGGTAAGAACATGTGCATGTGAAGGGTTGGGGTGAAGTGTGAGGGGGCTAAAGGATGTATCCTAAAGTGCTACAAAAATGAATCCAGTCTTTTAAAGTGTATCAGCAGTAAATGTAGATGAAGAAACAAATGGGAAATAACTATCAATTGAGGAACTGTAAAAGAGTAATGCTGCAAATGCTTAAAAGCTTGTTTGAGTCTTTGCTGAATGAAACCGGTGAAATTATTACCGGTTAAATTATTATTTAGAGGAAAAAACACAAGTTTGCCAGTATTCTTTGTCCAGTAGCGGTGCAAAGCTAAGCTAACTGTCTCCTGGTTGAAGCTTCATATTTCACAAGCAGATGTGAGAGTAGTTTTGATCTCCTCATCGTAACAAATAAGCATATTTCCCAAAATGGCTAACTATTCCTTTAACACGGAATTGTAACGTTTAGCTTTAGCTAAAAGTGTAACAAGTAAAGTAGAAAATGAGGGAGACCAAGGTTCAATTTTTCACCTTTATTTTTTAAATTTTTGTCCAGTTAAACAAACACAATGGACAATTGTTTTTGCTGGTGGGAAGCCAGTGAGGGATCACATCCTTGCAGCTGCATTAATGACTCCTTCTGGTTGGTTTGGCACCTGCATGGATCTAGAGAAAAAGCAAAACCTCCTGGTAAAGTAGAAAAAATGATAATAATAATAATAATAATAATAATAATAATAATAATAATAATAATAATAATAATAATAATAATAATAATTAAATAAAAAAAATAAGCAGGAAACCAAACATTTAATTTTCAGGGCTATAATGTACAGTGTAATGACAGGCCTGCTGTGGTGGGATAAAGGCTGTTTATGTGATGGCAGCTGTGACAGCTGTATGTTGTATCTCTTCATATTAATGGACAAAAGGTGACATGAGTATATACTATATGAAAATAAAAGGCCATCTTAAAAAGAGATGTGTAGCTTTTGAACACTTCCCTAGATCAGTGAGTTACATTGCCTGTTACATCAGTGTGTTTATGACCTGCAGATATTTGGCCTCAATCCAAGAAGAAACTGTCTAATGAGCAAGCTGTGTCAGTGTCTCTAGCAGCTCCCTCTCAGCAGTCTGCCTGTACAGTTTGCAATGTGTGTGTGTGTGTGTGTGTGTGTGTGTGTGTGTGTTTGAATGCAACAGAAACTCTTTATATTGAAGGCATTTAGCTTTGGGATAGAGAGGGAGCACAGGAACCCACACACAAGCACAACAGGGGAAGACAAACCACTGCCAGATAAATGTCCTACTTAGCTATTACTGTACACTGTAGTACATTTCAACAAGGAGACAGACCCCTCCCCCTGCTTGCTTTTTACACACACACACACCTTCCATGAAAATATCTAGCATATGGTTGTATGCTTCTAGCTCGTATCCCAAGGCCAGTTTCCCAGCTGGTTCCCTAAGAGGACAGAGTGAAGGGGGAGAGAAACGAAAGAACGAACAAAACACAAGAAAGAACAAGAGATAGACATAGAGGGGAAAAAGAGAAAGAGGAGAGGAAGGAGGTGGTAACATGCCTCCTATCCCTCCTCGGCCAATGGCAGATGTATCGTAGGTTCGGGCTGTTAAGTACCTGATAATTAGTTTGCCTGTGAGGCATCAGTCATTATGTATCTGTAGTGACTAACAAGGCGCTATCGGGGATGGCAGCTTTTCTCTGTGATTTAACACAGGGTCTTACAGTGAGGCTGCTACACCCTTCCTTCCAGATTTTAAAAAAATAGCAGAACATGCTGCAAAATAAGAACACACTAAGAGCCACTGGCAGCTCTGTTTCCTAAAAGAAGATCATGCAAATTTCCTAGCACAAGAGCCACTTATTTGTGGCCAACATCTTGTGGCCCAAGAGATGTGGATGAAACCTCTGGGAGATTTCCTATTAGTGGACCTTGAGCTAAGAACATTTTTGTCAAATTCGACCATATGAGTTTTAAAGATCTGGATGTATTGTATGATTTTCAGCTTGGCACTACTGGTATTGTTTTTGTTTCAACAGGTCATATGAATATACTCTCCCAGTCTTTGTATTGATCCTGGATGTTATCTCTCTTGCAAGGACAGTGTAGTCACAGTTTGTACAGACACTGTTAGTACTGACCTTGAGTCTTGTCTATTGAGTGACACACAGGAGAGGTTGCATTTAAAGCCCACCCAATAATGATGTCATCATCATACACATAAAAGTATAATAATACAGATGGAGGACATTTTCATACTCATCAAACCATTCAGTGACCCTTTGTGCTGTATATGGAAGCATATGCATTCATTATGGTTCTCTACTCATTTATTCTCAGTCTCTGTATGGTAGTAGTGTCACATACACGCTTCATTCTTATGAAGATGCATGAAATGCACAATGCATGAAACCGTTTACTCCTGAAAGATAATTACTGTACATAATCATTATACATTTCATTTCAAAGATATGCCCTTCAATTAGTTTTTCTTTTTTTGAGGTGACTGTAATATTCTGGCATGTTGTTTTTTTTTTTGCCTGCATGAATGATATAATTTAATTTTTAAATCACTGTATACCCATCTGAATTGTTATCTTATCTGCAGCAGGGTATTTTTTTAAAAAAATTAAATGGGCCCAACATCAAAGACGTGAGACATCTGAAGGAGAGAATTGCATTATAGCAAGATAAAACATATTTGTCTTTAGATCCTGTAAACATAAATTACAAACCCTCCTCTCACCGCTGCCACTCTCATATATGTGTGTGATAATGTGTGTTTCGTTTGAATTCATGAAGTTTGGAATTGTAGAAGTAGTGTCAGAAAATTAATCACCACTAATCACCAAATTAATCATAATTTTAGGGATTTTTTTATTTTTATTTCTCTGGTTCCACCTTCTTAAATATTAATATTTTCTGGTTTCTTCAGTCTTCAGTGTTGGTAAACTGCATATCTTTGGGTTGTGGACTGTTTGTCGGGACATTTTTCACCATTTTTTGACAAATGACTTAATTGATTAATCGAGAAAATAATCATTAGTCACAGCCCACAGAGTTTTTGTGCATTTTTGTGATTTGACAGCAGTTAGTGTTGTGTATAAGATTTAGGTGAAATGAAGTAGAATACTTGCTTACTTATATAGGTAAAGGAAGGAAAGATTATTATTAATCTAGATCTTAAATTGATTTGGTTCTGCAAAGGACAAGGAATTACAAAGGTATGTATCAAATATCACTGTGGGACAAACAGCACACATACAAAATACCCAAAACAAGCATAATTACTTTCTTACAACTCCTGAGAATTAGATCCAATTCTAATTTGACACAGCTGGGAGCTGAAAGAAACCATTTTGCATACTCCTGCTAATAATCCGAGGGCCCTGCAGACATCCTGATTGTTGTGATTGCTGCTCTGCATTTACTTTTAACAGTCAATAACCTGCAAAGCAACATTGGATTCTGCCTTGAAAGGGTTAACATGACTCTCATGTACCACCACCTCAACATCCATCATGTTTCTCTGTAACCAGATCATAGCTTCAATCACAGGGAAGATTAGATAGTAGTCTATTAATCTCCCATATTAAGCAGATCCATTTGTGAAAGCAAACGGCCCAGAGAGGCCATCCTTTCACTTGTTGTCTCTAAATCTGATTAGCAAGCATAATGACATGTTGCTGAGGGTCACAGGAGATATAGATTGGTCCTGCCTGCATCTCCACTCTCACTGGCTGGGGTGTTGCAAGAATGAACAATTTTATGTTCAAGGACTCCTGGGGATTTCTGTTGTAGTCACCTAGTATATTGAACAAGCAAGATAATGAGAAGTGGGGTTCATTTAGAGTATTTTCATTTGCAAAACACTGCCGGTGTATTTTTGTTCCCTCTCATCATTTTACATATTCTGCAAATTTGGGGAAAACAAATAAATACATTGCATAAATCTAATGCAAATAGGGTTGGCATCTGCTCAGGTCTCAACACTCATAATTCTAAGAGCAGGGTAAGGACATGTTTCATTAATAAACAAACAGGACACATTTGCAGCATTATCTGGGCAGTCTGGCTTTCCAGATGGAGGTCTAAATAAAAGAGTAGAAGTCCAGTCTGTGAATCTGTGCTGTGATGATGAATACGTCTGTCCTTTCAAAAACACCTGCTACAGTGTGAGTGGTGGAGCGGCAGTAGAAGAAGTATTCAAATCCTTTACTTCAGAAAAAGTAGCAGCGGAATTTAAAAACACTGCATTACAAGTAAAAGTCCTGCATTCAGTCCTGCAAAGTACTTAAGTAAAAGTACAGAAGCATTATCAGCTAAATGTACTAAAAGTATGAAAAGTAAAAGTACTCATTATACAGAATGGCTGCATTAGTCTTATATTATAATATCAGTTATATCATTGGACTATACGGATGCTTTAACGTGTAAGTAGCATTTTAATGTTGTACCTGATTTGAACTACTGTATATATCACTGCATAGTTTAATCTATAACAATGCATCATGTTTAGATATGTTACTTGTTTTTAATATTCTGCAAAATAATTTGCAACTACAGCAACATTTTGGACAAAAGTGCAATACAATAATATATTAATAATAATATACACTCAAAGTACAAAGCAGCATAAAATGAAAATACTCAAGTAAAGTACAAGTTCCTTAAATTGTACTTAAGTACAGTACTTAAGTACATGTACTTCGGTGTAGTGAATGCTTCTGTATATAGGTTTCAACTATATGTTACGAACAAAATATGACAAGAAAAATCGAATCAATCTACTTCATCTGGTTCAGTAAGACTGCTTAGCAGCTGTTAGTGGCTGATCAATGATGAATAATATAGCAGCATGCTGTACTGTACATTTTGTTGATTTCTGTGTGCACTTTAAAGTAATAATTTGACATTTTGGAGTATATTCACTTTTTTGCTGAGAGTTAGATGACAAGATTGAAACCACTCTACATATGTACAGTAGGAGCCAGCAGCCGGTTAGCTTAGCCTCGCATAAAGACCGGAAACAGCGGGGAAACAGCTAGCTTAGCTCTGTCCAAAGGTAACAAATCCACCTAACATCCACTTAAAACATCATATCTTGTTTGCCAGGCAACCAGCGGACACTCCAGGAGGTCACCGGTCCCGGCCAATAGTCTATCATATGACCTCCTGTAAAGTGACAAATTGTAATTTTTACACAATGGTTTTTGTGCAGATTAAACCAATGAGATATAATGTGCTAAGTAGTGACATTTAGAGGTGCTGGTTGGTGGATTTTATTACCTAAGTTCTGACAGAAGTAGGCTAGCTGTCCCCCCCTGTGTCCAGTCTTTATGCTAAGCTAACCAGCTGCCGGATTAGCTTCGTATTCAACAGACAGACATGAGAGTGCCATCAATCCTCTTAAATAACTCTCAGCAAGAATGTGTCAAAAGTGTACTTCCCAAAAACTGCTGTTGAACTGTTCCTTTAACATAAGTTTAAGTACTAATTGCTCATCTGTGGGTTAAGAAAAGAAACTTTTGATGTTGTGAAAAGATTTTAAAATTTGAAAAATGAACAGTCATCAAGCTAAAAACAACTTCTTCATTCAAAAAAAGTTGACACATCAAGGATAAAAATGTGTTAATAGCTTTGTGTATAATTTTATACAGATTACATTATGTTTGACCCAGGAAGACAACATGTTTACCTCCCCTCTACAGTGACTCATTCAGAGGTCACGATGTCAGTGACGATGATGAAGATTATGCGAATGATGTCACTGGTCTTAATTTAGCCTTCTTACCTCAACACACACTGGAAGAGAGCTAGCAGTAATGTTCTGTCGGGTATCTGGTGTCCCTCTCTGACTTGGCAGGGACAAGGAGGAGAATCAGGAGGAGGAGGAGGAGGAAGAGGAGGAATATCCGGTTACAGCAGGGAGCAGCGAGCGTAGGGACAGATCTGTTTACTTGGGGAAGTTAATTGATTGGGAGGAAAGGTGGTGAGGGGAGAAAGGAAGAAAAGTGGTGGAGGGGGCACAAGGAGAGGAGGGGAGGGGTCACTGTGTTCACCCACATCTCTTGGTATTGATCATGTGACTGCTCCTGCCATAACCTCCGATATTCTTCTGTGCCTTTATTGCACCGGAATGCCAAATAAGTGTTTCTTGTAAAAACAGCAGAGGAAAAACAAGCCGAGCTCAACGAGAGGGCCAGACAAGGCAATGAATCGTTAAGGTTTGGTCCACTCATTAAGATCAATTTTTACCTTTTTCATTACACTTTGGCCTCAAGAAAGGTTATGTCACAGAATATATTCCACTGTACTAAGTAGGCTTGTCAATAATATCTATATTTAAATGAATCAATACCTTTGATCCAAAAAATTGGTATTTATCTGAAACAAATATTTAGTATTACTAACTTGACAAAACCAGCAAAAATTCACATATTAGAAGTCAAATAAAAAGCTGACACAACAAAGAGGTGGCAGATTGTGATTTTTCCCTCACATTTAAAACTTTTTCTATGTGCATGTACTATAGTAGGCTGAGAGCTGCTACTACACACAAACAAAAACTGGCAAAGTCATGCGCACTTTACCCATCGAGGGGAGATAGAGAATGAGATGGAGAGCAGTCGAGTGCAGTCGGCATGCCGTCCACTTTGTATTGGAAAGACCACATTAATTATTTAACGGCGAGGCTGCTAGCTATTATTACAGAAAAACAGTGGACTGCATCTGGACACTTTCCTCGTGTTTGTATGTCAATATACACCTTGCCCTCATGGGCACACCAGACCGATGTGGAGCTTACATCTTAAAACAAGGGCACACTGAATAGGTCATATTCACAAGGCATGGTGCAAAACTCGCTCTCTGTGTTGAAACATCCAGTTAACAAGTTAATCAGATGAATACAGTATGTCTGAATGAGAGGAAAAGAAACAAAAGTATTTTATGGACTGCAAGGTTTGTCCCACCATTATTGGAGTGTACAGTATATCGTTCCGTACCACTTATGTGTGTGTATGTGTGTGTGTGTGTGTGTGTAGGAGAGAAAGAGAATGGCACACAGGTATAGAGCGGAGCTAGAAAGAACTGGAGGACTAGAGGTGAGGGGGAAGTGGTTGCTCACATTTGTTTGCAGTGTCATTTTTAGTTCTCCTCTTCTTCAGTGTTGGTCCGTCCTGCCTAGACGGACATTTCTCTGTTATTCACTCTGAGGTTATGGTTTTAGATTGAGGGCAAAGCCCGAAGCCTGCTGTTTGTTTTGAAGGAATCTATTGTCAATACAGAGCCGGCGGAGCTAGAATTGTTTGCAGAGTTAATAGTGGTTTGATGATGTCATTCTCAGTGACCTGAAGAGAAATTGACCCCTGTTGTGTGAGTATTTCTAAAATGCCACCTGCACAATTATGGTTGCAGAGTCCCTGGGCTGTTGTATGTAGGGTTTGTTTTATCTGAGACACACGGATGTGAACACACACTCACTCACACTCACACACACACACACACACACACAGAATGTGTACTACCACAGTTTAATTTGCTGACCCATACCTCCACATCTTCTGAAAACATGTTCGTTGAATGTCAGTAGAAATTAGGTTCCCCACAGTGATGATGAAATAATTTATTCATCACGAGTAACTTAGAGCATTTCACCGTGAACCTTTTACAGATACTGTATGTATCCATCCTTTTTGCCACAGCATATAGTAACAGTGCTAAAATAAGACATTTTCATGAGTTCAGTTCTTAAGATTATTATCATTATTATTATTATTATTATTTACCTGAGCTACAAAAAGGGGTTTTGCTTACAATTACACATGCAAACACAGCAAGAAAGATAGATATTGTGGTTATAGGCAGAAAGGTATCCATGACAGTCTAAAAGTGCATTCATCAAACATTCACTATTGTAACTCCTGCTCATGTGTCTTTGATGCACATCGTCTAAAACATTTCCTGTTAATGGATCAATTGTTTTGATGGCATCTCCATATTAAACTATAAAAAACTGTTTTTCTTGTATTAATTTAAATGAGACTTTGTTGTTGATTTTTCCAAAGTAGAAAAATAAGAGAAAAAAATTTAAAAAGGAGGGTTAGAAAAAGGGAGTGACAGAGGAAAGCAGAAAGAGCAAATCCTCTAGAGAGATGTATAATTCATGCCCATGACACACTACCAGGCATTATGTGTGTGTGTGTGTGTGTGTGAGTCCTACTGAATACTGTTTTATGCTGTAGGATGATCACTGTTTATATGCTGAATCCCTGTCTCCATGTCTTTAGGGTTCAGGTAGCCAACAGACTGGATTTAGCCCAACCAGGACCTGAGTCGGTCACTTGAGGCGCGACATTATTTATTTTACAGGTGAGCTGTGACTCAGTGTGTACGTATTGTGTTCATTGCATTGGTCTCTGTTAGCACTGAATCTCAGAATCCCCATATATTTTTCTTCAGTCTGTTTCTGTGTCTGAGACTATGAATAATAAAGGAACAAAAGGGAAACAAGTGAAAGGCCAAACTGAGGCCAGATTCCCAAAATTTCTAATATTTTTTTTACATTAGATTTTTATTTTTTCATTTGAGAATGATTTGTATTTATAAAAAAATATTCTATCTTTCTCAAAGAAAAAAATCTAAACTGTACTTGCTGTAATAAACATTTATGAATTTAGAAAGACATTTTACAATATTTTCGTGTTATTACCGCCGTCATTTTTCTTTGCTGTTGAACACATATATTGATAACATTTTTTATGAAATTAGCCAGTAACTGATTTATCTTGTCCCATGTCTCATTAAAAGCAGTTAGCAAACTTATCACTTACACCTCTGTAGTCAGGTACTTGTTCACGTTAACATAAAGTGTTGTTTTCTAGGTTGCTGCTTGGGAGCAAAAGAAAGAAACTGGTGAGTAATTGCACTTGGAGCATCCTTAATAACTTCCTAAAAAATATTCTTAGCAAACCTTTCACGGTTTGTCTTTAAACTACTTTGTGAAACTGGCGTCTGGTCCAGTGAGAACTGTAGACTGACCTATATGCTCAAAAATCATCTGAACTTGCCCAAACTCTAACTGAGTTTCATATTACCACTGTGATGTCCCTTTTCAGCAAGAAAATGTGCCACTGTTTGGGGAAAAAAAAGTTATAATGGGCTTTAAAGTCACCTTTTCAACTTTTCCAGTTAAAGCTCTATTTACACATACAGTATGATGTTACAGATACACAGATAAGACAAATTCTTCTGTCAACAGACTGAAGGAGACAAATGACCTCAGCCCTTTAAAACAGGTCATTTTGCTCATTTCTTCCCTCACATACACTTTGAAATCAGTAGAATTGACAAGTGCAACATTCATTTTTTCATGGCTATATGTTTACTAAGCTAAATGTTTTTTTTAAGTATGTATGTACCAGCTGTATGATGAGAGCAAAATACTGCATGGCTGCACTCGTCACTTTATCATGAATTATAAAGAGACAGAATTCCTGTGCGTGTGAAATGGCATTGTTCACAGTTTGTGTCACATCAGTGCATGTTTAACTAGGCAAAACAAAAGCTTTTCAATATTTTAGTGCACAGGGACTGAGTGAGTGAGGAGACATGGCTGTACTGCTGTTCTGCCTCCTCCTGTCTCGTCCTCTCCTATCTGGTGTCCTGTCCCCTTCCATCCTCTGAAGTGCTCTCCATCTCCTCTTAGATTACACCACCCTGAAAAACACCGCCTCAAAAACCATTCTCCAACTCCGCACCCCCATGTCAGCCCAATTTTTACACAACAAAGCCTACAAGAACTGACTCCCAACCATCCTTCCTCCTCACTTATCACTTCTCCATCTGTTCTATACAACAGGCTACATTAGTTTCAGCGTACAACCCTTTTAAGCTCCACACTAGGTTTGAATAGTGTGAGCTAAAACGCAGTGTTAATCAAACTCTAAACAGGTACACTAGGGTTTGGGTCTCAGAGGTCCAGTAAAAAGGCAACACTACAGAAATTATTAACATGGGGGCTATTGAACAGATGTGGGAACAGAGACACAAGAGGAACACAGAAATTCAGAGAGAGGAAATTGATGAATAAGAAGAAGCCCTTCCTTTATATGTATTTATTTGTAGTTGAATGAGCTCACATGCCATTAGGCCTATCACCCATTTCCCATATTGTTCAGGGTTTTTGCACTTGGTTCTGTGACCGCAGCTTAGACTGGGGTCCCTCATCCGCTTGTATGTCTGTGTTCCTCTGCTGAGTCAACCACAGAGAACGTCTTAACCGCTCCCTACAATCCACTTTGTGTCCTTGTACAGGGTCTTGTCTGATTAGGCGTTGGCTAATTAGGTCTGACTAGCCAGGCTTTTAAGTCACACGCCATCTTGCGTGAAGCCTGGTTAAAAGTTGACGGATGCACGAGACATTAACTGTTGAGCAGAAGAGTCACTACTGATGGGACTTTCACTTCCTGACATGTTGGAGTGGTCAACGTCCAGGTGGCAGTGGTTACACCTTATGGCTGCCATTTGAAGCAGCCACCAACACCACCACTCAAAAATGTGTTTAGTTTATTCTTATTTCACTTTATATATATTTTTACCTTCACTCTGTGGAATGATGTATGTGCACAGTTTGACACTAGACGACTGTTTTCACATTTATCTGCTGAAAGTTTCTCTGTGCTCTGTGCTTTAAACCTGAGTTTAAGCTGTGTATGCACAAGCATGATTTTGTGACATCACAACTAGTGTTGAAGCCAATCATGGTCCAGGACTTACACAAGAGTGATGCAGAAACTTGAAACCTCTAGTGCAAACACTGAGAATGTACTTTTCAGTGAAGTAGGAGGCATCTTGTGTCCAGCAGTTAAATTTTTAAAATGAACAATATTTGAATTTTCATTAAGTGCGGATTTTTAATGAGAAAATTAAGAATCCTTAGCTAGGTGATAAAACATATCAGACACAAATTACTCAAAGCAGAGTATTTTTATATGTCTCAAAACATGTCTGGTATTTTTATTAATATTCTGGATGATGTTTTTGGACTGTTTCTGTCTCCTATCCAGTGTCTTTGAAGGTTGCTGCTCGTCTGACGTCACCTCTTCTGCAGCATCATGTTCAACGCTGGTCATCAAGCGCCATACCTAATGCAGAGAGAGGCTGGAGGTGATCTTTAACAACTGTTACCACACATTATACTGATAAAATATGAAGCTTTTGCTCTAGTATTAAGAAAACAAATTCATTAATCAACATGGAAAATGTTGAAAAAAATATTTCACCCTAATTTTACAGGCAGAAACACCTTTGAATCTGGACAGAAACAGTCATCAAAAATTATGTATTGTGTAGATCACATTTATCAAACAACCAGAGAGGGATCAGCTGAAACAGTAACAGTAGTTGGGTGGATGTAGCCGTCAGAAATCACAAGATGGATAAGGAGCAAAAGCAGAGACAAGTGACAAAAAAACAAGCAGAGTAGTCAGATATTAATCTAGACATTTTAACTTTGTCATGAGAACAGTTGCCAGCTGCAAGGCGCTCTGCTGATGTTTAGCCTGAGGGTGTGACAGACAGGAAGGGATGTTATGCTATCACAGCGTTTGATCACCGCTGTCACAGGAGCACAGGTATCAGAGAGAGGCTTGTATCTCTCACAGCTGTTCAGACTCGGCTGTGGAGCTTGTTTAGATACTGGTGTAAATGGGCTAAGCAACATTTAACTTTGAAGATGTAAGCCAAGCTCTTCTTCCTTTAAATCCTCTCTCAAAAGTCATGTACTCTACAGTCAAGTGCAGCTCTTTCAAACTAAACAGACAGACCAGGCAAATAAACACGCGTGAGTCAACAAAGCAAAACATTAGTCTCCGAATCTGTGTTGTGTTAACTGTGTGTTAATAGGTATCACAGTACAATTACTTGGCCTGCACATAATGGAAGTTTAATCAATGTATGGATCCTGCCCCCTACTGTCAATAATGAAAATGACATCTATAATCAATTAGTGGGTCCTCAATGTTGATTGGCTGCAGCCTGACAAACCATCAGCAAAATGATTCCTTTCATTTAAACATTTTTTGGGAGAAATTTGATGTTCAGACACCAAACAGCCAGCAATTACGATGCAGATATTACAATACATGGCACCGTTGCTGCATTTTACTATCAACATAGAACTGAATGTTTAAGCATTGCTTTGTATATGCAAATACGCTTTTACATGTCAAGGACATATATGTGAATGTGGACTTTGTCTAGTTGTGATATGTTACATTTTAAGATTAAAAATAAGATTAACGTGACGGAACAAAAAAAGTAATTTATTTTTAGGGCTGCAACTAGCAATTATTTTCATTGTCAAATTATCTGCCAATTATTTTTACTTGATTATTTGATTATCGTTGCATTTATAAAATGTCAGAAAATAGTGAATAATACACATCACATCGTTCTAAAGCGTCTTAAATTTGCCAGTTTTGTTTGACCAACAGTCACTGTAATATAAAGCAGAGGAAAGCAGCAAATCCTCTCATTTGAGAGGTTGGATTTGGGAAATGGTTGGCGTTTTTGCTTGAAAAATGCCTTAAAAGATGAACTGAGAATCAAATAGTTTCTGTAGATAAACTAATACAGTACATCAACTGACTAACTGTTTCAACTCTATACTGTATTTCTTCTCACTCAATGTGAACCTGTCACACACTGAGGTGGATAAACAATGTATTCCGTTTAAGAAGTATAATGAGTAAATACACTGTTTTCAATGGATCTTTAATGCTTTTTCATCCAGCTTTTCCTTGTCATTCTCTCTACATTTGACAGAAAGGCTTTGAGGTCTGTCTGACTATCCACCTTGTGTTGTATGCAGGGAACACAGCAACCTCTTCTGGACAAAAGTGAAAGTAGCAGAGTGTGTGATGAAACCTACATAACACAAGTGAGTAACACCTATGAGTCTGACAAAACTAGGTTTACAAAAATTATGACGATCCTTCAGGAAATTAAATTGCATTTTATTGTCATTACTGCATTGCTGCTAAACAGTTATATCCACTGAAATTGAGCCATGACGTCTCATAGGAAATGTTAAAATCCCAAATGTCTGGCATTGTATCTCAACAGATAACTAACTAGTAATTTGACTTGAGAAAAATCATATTATTGCCTGGGGAAGCGTTAAAAAGTATTCCCTGATCAATGTATCTGATTAGTTTGCTTTGACGGTACACTGGTGAGCTAATCAGGCCAAAGGGATCAATGGAGCGGTTGTCACGCTGCCTTGCATTCCTTCTATCTTCGGATAACTACAATGTAAATGACTGGGTACTAAAGGAAACCCTACTGGGACGCATACTAAACTCTGCCTGTGCTCCATTGTGCACATGGGAATCTCTACAGACACTTAGCCAGTTCTTAATCAGTAGTGTGCGAAAAATAGGTCCCTATTACACAGCCCTCTCTGAGTCTCTTATCATCATATTTGTCAGAGCTGCTTTATTCATTTCCAGATCAGTTTCCTCAGACTGTAAACTTTACAGCCCTTGTAGCAAATCCTTGTGGTACGATCCTTATTGTTGCTGATAGGCTCTGAACCTCTTTCTTCCTCCTTCTCTCTGTCTCTCTCTTTCCCTCTCTTTCTTTCTCAGGCAGTAAGAGCTACGAGGCCACCAGATGCTCTCCCAGCCTATTTGTCTTGTCCCTTTCACAGACAAACTAATTGCTAAACAAAAGGTGCTGGCGTGTCCTGTCGAGTACCCTTGTAAATGCTTTACAGCCTCTGTCCCATTCTGCCGGATAGTTAAGTGGCTAATTATAAAAGGATCACAAAAGAGTCTGATTAGGGATGAAGGAGAGGAGGAGGTTGTGGTCCTATAGCCTTTGACAAGGGGGGCGGCCAACACAATTACCTCAACACAAACGAAATGCCACTGATGAAACTGCCCAAAGACATGCAGACGGATTCTTTGTTGCTGCCGAAATAGAGTTATCGTCGAGGCTATAATGCTACTTCTTTATAACCTGTGAAGTGTGGTGCTTATATGAATTGTGTTTATACACTCGGATGTACTTAGATAACGCAGGAGGGTAGTCAACCCTCATTGCGATCCTTTTCCACCACAGTGCTGTCATCTAGGGCTGCAACTAACAATTATTTTCATTATCGATTAATCTGCTGATATTTCGCTGGTTAAACAATTCATCATTTGGTCTATAAAATGTCTGAAAATAGTGAAAAACGGTGACAATATTTTTGAGGTGTGGGGAAAGTTTGGAATAAATAACAATATTCCTGTGCAATTTAATGCAATCCAATACAACGCCAACACAAACGATGGCCTCAGAGTTGAATCAATCCCTCTCTGACAGCCTTCACAAAAACAGAAGACGATGAGCTTCACAAAGGTAGTTTTTGTTGCAGTTGCAGGGCTACTGGATTGGATTGCATTATATTGTACAGGTGTAGCTGTTGTTGTTGCTTTTTGGAAACGAGGAACAACAAAGGGCAGAAAAGAAGGCTGAGAATGTTTCTTTTGATGCGTGTCTGTGTGTGCAAGCTTTCATCTGCTTCTGCATCTGTGAAAATGTGTCCCATCACCTGATGATGTGTTCAAGTGTGTGTGTGTGTGTGTGTGTGTGTGTGAGAGAGAGAGAGAGAGAGAGAGTGTGTGTGTACTTGTGTGCCTGTCTGTGTATGGCCGAGAAAACAGAGAGCCCCTGACTCCCTATCTTGACAAAGTTGGGTAATTAACGACAGAGCCTATTAAAGGGAGAATATTCAGCCAGTGATAAATGGCTTTAATAACAGGGCCGTGTTCTCTCTAACAGAGACAGATCCTCCTGCCACCGTCTCCCTGCCCACCAGATAAAACTACCCAGACTCCCATCTCACTACCCTCTTCATCTTGCCTTTTCCCATCGGCAGTCTCGCTCCTTCTCTATTTTCTCTGTCTTTGTGTTTCCTTTTTCCTCACTTTTTAAAAAATTTTGCTTTTCTCTTAAAGATTCCATCATTCTGTCAGTCGGTATGCTTTTTTCCCCAAATCACGTTTGTACTTTCAAGGTTTACTCACGTCAGACAAGATTTAAATTGTATTCATGTACACAAAAGCACACTGTACAGTATTCTCAAATACACATATACATATATGACATTTGCATGAGTTAGCGCCACCTTTTCATCTACCTGCATGCATGTTTGTTTTTATGGACATGTTCGTGCATGTGTGTCTTGTAATACATCGTTAGCCTCTTTGTGAAGGGGCCATGCAAATTGGACAGTTAAGAAGCGCCAGAACCGATTTATGTTCCCGTGCAGCCCTTTAACAGGGGCTGTGCTACTGCTTTATGTGTCCTGGTGGGTTTTGGGGCAAGGGCTGACCCACAGGGGTCACATTCATCACAGCCCCGTATTGTGAGATTGGTCCAGATGTCTGTCCTCATTAGAACAGACTGCTCTGAAAGTGAAAACATTCAAATGAGTGAGAGTTAAACAGCCGTCTCACCCATGTACATAATCAAATTATGTTGCAGTGTTAGGTGTGTGAGCTGAAGATTTATGAGATTTATTAAAATAGCATCTTGACCCTAATGGTATCTAGCCATACAGGTAGTTTTATTTGTCCAGGTTTTGAGATTTGCATGTTAGAGGTTTTCTGTGTCCCCCCAACACAGTGGAAGTGAGGGGAATTTCATTTGTGGTGCTCAAAGCATTAAAAAATTACACAAAGTAACAACATGTCTTTGCAGAAACAATGTCTCAATTAGTTTGGATGATCGTTGGAGCTGTGTTTTTGAGTAAATGTGGTACTGATTCTGGACAAACAGGAAATAAGGGAGAGAGAGATGCAAGGTCTCAGGCCGGGATGTTGCGGTTCATGGTCAGCGTCTTAACCCCCAAGCTACGAAGTCACTTCAAATATTTTCAGCTATAACATTTTAACTCTATGGCAACAGAAATCTACGTTGGTCCTGAAAGCTCAACGAACCGCAAATTAAGAAAACACATGCAAGAAGACAGAACACAAGAAAATCAGAAAGATTTGATAACACATGCACAAGTTTCAGAAAATGCTGCAAAGTGAGAAAACAAACAAATACAGAACACCCTTTGTTTATTTGCTTGTGTTTTATGTTTTTGCATGTCTTATTTCATAAGTTGCCATGCGTTGAGCTTTCAGGGCCATCATAGAAATCTCAAAGGCGGATATCTCAAAACCTGGGCAAATAAAATCTAAACTATCTGCATGGTTGGATATCTCTATAATTCAGTGAGAAGTGTTGTTTTGTAATTTAGGTGAACTGACCCTTTAAATTTGCATTCATGGAAGGAAGAATGTGTAAAAGATGATTATGAAAAAGTAAAAAAGTATTACTTTGTGTACTTTGCAGACTCAAGAACGCCTGGAACCCCAAGATCGGACAAAGACAGAAAACCACCACACAAAATTGCACTGCTGCAGTTTGGCACACACACACATACATTATATACCGAGTTCCTCTCCAAAGTGACTCCCATGTGTGGAGGGACCTTCATATAGAGGTTGTAGCATCAGGCACTCTCTCACAGGACCAAAGGCAGCAAGTCCATTAAATACACATGAGAGTCTAATTAGGGCCCCCCTTGTGCAGCAGGCTAGGAGGTGGGAGTCATCGGGGAACGACACTGCCAGGACTCTGACACCCAGAGAACACACTCTGCAAATTAATAGAGAATGACCAAGAAGTGCCTCTGTGACTGACTGGGACCTCTGCTTCCTTGGAGGCAAAAATGTTAAGTGCTGATTGCTCTCATTAAATTTGTTATAGTGATATAATTACGAAAATATGTCTGGAAAATGGGATGACGCTTGGTGTGTGGTTAGTTTGCATACTATGGTAAATTTGATATGAATGTTTAATATTTATATGGTTCTTGTGACCTTTAAATTAGAGTAGGGAAATTGTATTGTTGAGTACGTGTTTTAGTTTGTGGCCTCATTTTACTCGATGTGTCTGTTAATTCAAAACCATTAAACGTCCGTGTTGTGGTCTTCAGATGAATGATAGTCAACTATTCTGAACGAGATTAACATAACTGATCATTTTGCTAATTTGTTCTGAATTCAAGCAGGAAAGGGGACTCGATATTTCCCATTATAATTAGGTTGATAATAACATTCGGTGAATTATTGCACTTTTGTTATTCAGGAGGAAAGTCTTTCCTCTGCTGCGTGTCAGATGAGATATTAGTGTGGACATAATTCTTATTCTGGCAGCAGCACGGTGACTGATATTATTTAAATTACACCTCCTTGGGCAAAGTATTCGGAAATACTTTGCAGATGGGAATTCATCACAAAATGGTATTGAGAAAATGAGGGACATCAGGGTTTGATTACACTGACAAAAATGTCTTTTTTTTTTCAGACGGAAATGAGTAACAACAGACGGAGGTGTGCAGTACGCTGAAAACTAGTCACATCCTCCCATAACCTTCCAGTCTGATGTATTTCACCACATCTATTCATTTCATGTGATGGACAGATTGATTCTTTCATTCTTCTTTTCAAAACTGTCCACTGTTTCTCAAGTCCAGCCACAAATTCTTGATTGGATTGAGATCTGGACTCTGAGTCGGCCACTCTAGGACATCAACATTGTAGTTTTTAAGCCATGTCTGTGTACCTTTGACTTTATTTCTGGGCTTATTGTCTTGCTGCAAAACACTTCTTCTCTTACTTCACAGGTTTCTTGCAGATTGCATCAGGTTTTCCCCCAGGATTTCCCTGGGCCCGTCCTGGGCCTGCTGCTGCAGACAAGCATCACCACAACATGATGTTGCCACCATCATGCTTCTCAGTGGGATGGTATGCTTACAGTGCTTATAAAAAATACTCAACCCCCCCATGATTGGATTGATTTGCAACATTGAATAAAAGTAGATTTAATGTGGCTTTTTTGATACTGATGAACAGAAAAAGACCCTTTAGTGTCAAAGTGAAAACAGATCACTATAAAATTATTTAAACTCATTACAAATATGATATAAAAAAAATACATGTTTGCATAAGTATTCATCCCCTTTAATAGAAGAAACCTAAATCATCACTGGTGGTTTGTTTAAGTCACATAATTAGTTAAATCACCTGTGTGAAGTCAGGAGATTTCAATTGATTGTAGGATTGTAGTACAGCCAAACATGCCCTTTAGTCTGACGGCCAAGAAGCACAATTATGGTCTCATCAGACCGCAAAACCTTCTTCAAGCAGATTTCAGTCTCCGATGTGCCTTCTGGCAGACTGCACTTGATGTCATGTGAGTTTTTTCTAAGAGTGCCACTCTCTCCAATTTCAGCCTCTGAAGCCTGGAACTCCTTCAGAGTTGTCTCTTGGTGGCCTCCCTCACTGGTCCTCTTGCATGCTCTAGGCAGATTTACAGCTGTGTCATGCTCTTTCCTTTCCTTAATGACTGATTTAACTGTACTCCAAGGGATGTTCAGTGACATGGAAATGTTCTTGTATCCTTCCTCTGACTTGTGCTTTCCAGTCACCTTTTCACATAGCTGTTTGTTGTGTTTGTGTTTGTTTGGCTACTGACTCACCAAGAGTTGGACCATCTAGATACAGGTGTACTGGATCACCGTGACTGCACACAGGTGATCTCCATTTAACGTCTAAAACCAATCAGCTGCACCACCTGTCCTATTAAAGCAGTGAATATTTATGTATTTTACATTTGTAAATAATCTAGATCATTTTGTAGAGATCTGTTTTCATGTTGACAACTTTTTCTGTTGATTAGTGTCATAAAAGCCACATTAAATCTACTTAAATCTACAATAAAACATGAAAACTTCCAAGGAGGATGAATAGTTTTTATCGATCATATAGATAGATAAACAGAGAGAGGGAGACCCATGTCAGTGGAACAGTGGCTCACCTGTACCTTTGGTGTTGTGCTCTGTATCTGTGAACTCCAGCAGCATCTCTCTCCTCTCCTCTGCACTGACTCCACTCCGCTTTCTGTTCTTTTCTGCTCTGACAGCTTTGGCCTTTAAGCTTGGCACTGTTATCACATGGGCTTCACATTTTAACAAGAGCGTCATTAATGTCACCTCGCTGAGCATTCTGTCGCAGTGACTGACAGCTGTTTTGACATTCTCTGCCTCATCGACTGCGCACACATATGTGGTTGGAAGGCTGACTTACAATAATGCAATACTAAAAATGTCAGAGGCTCCATTTAACTTTATTGGTTATAAAGCCAGTGGCTAAGGGATTTTTTATGGCCCACTTTCTTAAATATCTTACTGTGAGATAGTGCTGTCTAAATTGTATTATACATTATAAACTTGTACAAGTATACGGTAGCAGCCTCACAGGAAATGTGAAGCACACGTATACTTTTTATGGCACACAATTCAGTGTAAATCCTTGTGCAGATAATATACTTGTCCTCATTTGTGGACCACTACTGTATTCTCACACAGATGGGCAACCACCACGTCAGCCAAATGGCCTTCTGTCTCATACACAACAGACCCTTTCTGTTTACCTTTAAAGTGACAATATATCTGGCTCATGCCTATTCTGAGCGGCTACTGGCCGAGTTGTGCTGCACATTAACTGAACTTTAACCCCACATCTTTGGCCAGTGAGCCATAATCCAAACCCATTCCACATCTTTTAGTTTCTCGTACTGTTCCCATACTGTTCCATTACTTTGTATTATTATACCATATCTGAAATTACAATGTAATGGGCTGCTGTTAGACTTTTAACATAAACCTGCCACTCTCAGAATATTACAGCCACTTGTGAGGGAGGTTTATGTGTCTAGGTAGTTCTACACTTTTGGTAATAACTGGCCTCAATCTTGTCTTTCCTTTATGTACTGTATGATTGTCTGTAAGTCTGTCCGACACTAGCTGTCTGTGTATTACCCGTCTGGCCACAGTACCTCATTACTCATGACTTTTACATGTGCCCTGGAGATATCAGCATTGTAAAATTAATGGTAAAACAGGACTGTCATACATATTTCCCTTTAAAAAAAAATTGCAAGGTAAAAAAAAAAAAGCCACAACACGGGCTTCATCACATTTCACCAACATATTACTATGAGGAGAAGAACTCAAATTCCCAAAGTACCCAAAATGAATTACATTGTGGATTATCGTGTAATTATGGATCTTTCCAAAGTCTGATAGAGCAGGAAAATTGAGTTCTGAATATTTCATAATGCATAGCACCATCTTTGTTGAGGAAATTATTTAGGGATAGCATGCTCATTTGCAGAATGGATAAAGGTTCATTGCGAGGCACCAGAGTGCAGTAATTGGAAATCTCCAGTGATTCAAAGGAGTCATTCAAAGATGAGCATGTCTATTCTCTAACTGTTCACTCGGTTCATCATTAATCCTCAAGTCCGACACCTAAAACGATCAACCGCCATCAAAACCTATCAAGCCGTCGCCTTAGAGGTTATTTGTGCTACACATAAATCACACTGATACGACAAATGTGCACTTTTTTTTTTTTTTTTTTCTGTAGATGAGCCATCCCCCCTGAGCCACCATTTTTGAACCACAAGAGCCAAGCAATGGTAACTCACACACAGTCTAACCTTTGATTTTGATTCAAAACACATAATTGTGTTCAGACAGATACAACTATCGGTATCAGACAATGAGAATAGTTTTAGCACATAGCATGAGATAATACCAACATTACAGAGGGAAAACAAAACAGCCAAACAACTAAAGGTTGGATAAATTACACACTTATACTGTGTGAACACTCTGCCTGGGATGTAAAAGAATAATTTTGTCGCCTCTAGAAAACATATGAAGAAATGCCAGTTTTGAAAAATGTCATCTTTAAAAGGCAAATCTAAATGTCAGAGAGACAGATACTTTACACATAGAGAGCGCTGCCTTCTGGGCGTAACACAAAAGGCGTGAGAATAATATTTTCTCCCAGCTGAAATGAACTGCAATTACCCAGCATCAAGCATACAAAGCAGTACACTTGCATTCGCACTCACATAGCCCGGAGAAGAGCGTGGTCACTGTTTGCAACATTACTCAGGAAATCAGAGAAAGAGAACACAACAGGGGCAGAAATGTGCTTATTTAATGTCACAGGGAGAAATTAGACTTTACTACATTGCAAACTGCAATATGTAACAAAGCTTATATGAAATATAATTAAATTAGTTTAAGAAATTATAACATTTTTATAGCCTAGTTAAAAAAATAAACATTTTTTTAAAGTATGCGAGTCATCTTAATGCAATAAACTTTGTACAACTGATGATTCTTATGGATTGATGGGAAAAAAAAAAATATATTGACCGAAACTCAACATCACTCTATCTAATTGATTCATTAGAACTCACTGTGCAGCTGTTTCACAACACAATAAGTTTCTGTTTTCGTGACTAAACTCGTTGTGCATGTATGCTACTGCATGTGAGTGTGTGCCATTCATACAGTATGTGTGTATACTCCTCTGTTTATTTGTGTGTGGGCGAGAGTTTGACTTAGCTATTGGCATGGGGTCACAACTCTTACCCAGAAGAGAGCAAAGATAAAAACAAGTGGAGCAGCAAGCCCTGTTTAGGTCTAAATTTTGCATGCCGGTGAATGTCAATCTCATGAATAAGAAAAGTAGGAATCAAGCCTTCCTTGTGCCCTCAGTTTGTTTTGAAGTTTGTCAGTATGGAGGGTGCCATTACTTTTTAAAGGGGGACTACAAGCAGAGGCCTGAGTGGGTGATTCAACCCCATTTCAATCATCAGTGGAGCTTCTGCAGTTAAGTAAGTGAATAAAAAGCAAAAAAAAAAAAAGAGGTCCAAGCAAAGAAGAAGACAGAAGAAGAGAAGAGGTGAAGGAGACAGCAGAGATGGAGTCAAGAAAAACCAACAAACAATCACCTGTCTGCTGTCCCTGGTCATGTGTTTCTCTATAAATGGTTGAGGTCATGTGTGAGGTCAGGGAGAGCTAATCTTAACTCTGTGGCTGGAGGGCACCTTCAACCCACAGGGCATTTAGGTATCTCTTCAACCCTAGCGGAGAACCACCGGTCTCTTCTCTTAGCATGCAAATGAGACAGGAACAAATGTCCCGTCACTTCTGGGGCTCCATGTCCCAAAGTGCTTAACACTCTTCCTGTCAACCCCCTCTGCTCCAGCTGCTTCAGCCCCCTTCCTGCACCTCCCTCAACTCTTTTTCCTCCCTCTTATGTTCTTTAAATGAGCTTTCCAACTCCACTTTCTCGCAATTCAATTTTACAAGGCCATTATCCCGTGTGTAATGTGGAGGTTAAATATATCGGGGCAGACGTTATGTGAAAATAATTAGTGCTAATGAATAATGCACTCATTCAGCTGATGAAGGATGGTTGTCAGGGTAATGGAGTGCAAGGGAGGGGCCCCTCTGACAAATGAAATTAAAATATTTAAACACTGTTTTACGATATTACCGGGCCCTCACACTCTTTCACCGTTACCTACTCACTACATGGAGCGGGCCGGCCTCTGTGTGACATGATAGTTGTGCCATTACTCATGCACATCTGTCTCACTAAAGACAGAACTCGGATACAAGGAGGAAATATCCCCGCAACACACTTTTCCAGTATCTTACACGACAGCTAATCATCCCATCCCCGGTAATCACTTTTAGGACATCAGAGACGTCAATCCTATCGACAGCCCTCTGTATGTCTGCCAGACTGTATTTCGTTCCCTTTATTTATTGTCACTGAACTCATTCGGCCTCTTACGATCTCATTCTGCACCCATCATGTGACAATGAAGGATGTAGGTTTTAAATCGTCCAGTTTACAGCGCCCTCCCAGCCAATTGGCCTTCTTGAATCGATAATGGTGGACCAGGAGCTCTGCGACTGATGAATGGTGAAGCATCAACACCATTTCATTTGACGTGATGGTTGTCAGAGAGTACAGGAAAGTGCCTTTGACAGGGGACAGAGATCTCATGAGTTAACTCATAAAACTCTATAAGGTTTGATGTCAGTTAACCCAACGTACAGAAATGTATATTTTTTTCACTGACTTATAGTAAGTAGTATCCCAGTGATGAAATGCAAGTACATTTATTTACATAAGTTTTGAGGAACTTTGTGATTCTACTTTGCTACATTTCAGAAGGAAATACTGTATTTTTTACTCCACTATATTTATTTTACTATAAAGTTACATTTCAGATTAAGATTTTACACTCAAAAACATAGTTTTTCAGTGACATAATGTCATCTATATTATACAGTGATATACTTGTAGATGGCACTACCTAACAGCAGATAAAGTTGGTAAAATTATCTCCACCTTGTCAATATTAAAATGCTGTTTACACATTAATGCATCAGTAACAATCAAATAATATATATGTGATAAATACAACACTCTGAATGGGGCCATTCTGCATAATGAGAATTTTGACTTTTGATACTTTAAGTACATTTTGCTGGTTTTAAGCCATTCATATAGGTTTGATTTTATTTGCCCAGCGTTTTTAGGTGTCTGACTCTAAGATTTCTGAATCCACTTCAGTGCAATTGAGGTGAGTGCAGTTTTGTTTGTGGGTCTCATAGCATTGGAAAATACAACACCATTGTGTCTCTCCAGAGACGATGTTTGATTGACTCAAGATACCAGCAGAGTTTGTTGTTATCAGTTTACATTAAAGAAACAGTTCCTACAAAAACTGTTCACAGTGTTCTGTAGAGTATCCTGAGTAAAAGGGATACTGTGCGTGTATGTGATAATGCGCAACCATTCACCTCTACTGTTTTGAGGTATAAAAAACCTGGGCAAATAAAACCAAAACTATCCGCATGAATAGATAACACCACAGATATGTGAGAAAATATTTTCTAATTGAGGTGAACTGATCCTATACAACACCAAGACAGAAGGTGTGACAAAGAAGTCATTTTTTAATCAAATTCTGCAACACAATATCAAATCGGGTCTCAAAATGTCACAAGTCGTGCAAGTCTTTAAGTCAGGATTATGTTCAGTTTTCATAGGACAATGTGTAGCCGTTATCAAAAGGCTGTAAGCACTAAAGTGTGCTGGCTCTTTCCCTTGGGCTTAGCAAAGATAGCCAACACACTACACCCTGCCATCTGACAACTTTTTTTTATTAATCTCATATTTTGCAGAATGGCGCCATATACATTTGACTTGTAAAACAGACCTAATTATGGGGCCTGTAGTATGCAAGCCACACATCAAACAGTAAGTTACAGTAAAAGCCTATGATCTCAGTCGCTTTCTCCCTCTTTTTCTCCCCTCCCTTGCCTCCACACACCAGAAACACTGATTATAACAGGGACATTAAAAGGGAATTACAGCGAAACAATTTACACATAATGTAGCAGTCATATGAACAGGGAAGAAGGATGGACAAAGATATAGCAGTATTAATAATACATGCTTTAATTAAGCAGCTGGGAATGCATAGAGCAGGATCAAGGCACAGGGAGAGACAGACAATGAAAGAAGCGTGTTAAGAAAAAAAAAGAGAGGAGAGAAGCAGTGAGAGAAAGACAGCTGAAGGAAAAGGAGTGAGAATGAGAGACCAAATGACAGAGAAAGTATAAAACAGGGTAAAAAGTGGAGGAGGGAGGAGGAGCGGAATATGTTGCTGTGGGTTTTCTGCGCACCGTGATTCATGGGCAGTAAATATGCAAACGCCTGATGGCCATAAGGCAATCAGAGGAGCGCCACTCATCTACATGTTGCACAGTGGGCTATAATCCATCTGAGGGGCAAGGAATAATGATACCAGGAAGCAGGAATAAGAGCAGGGCCTGTTTATTACCTCAGACAGATCCATAATGCATACAGATGTGAGGGAGGAGCGCAGCAGCCTCTGGCCAGAGGACTCCATTCAAAAGTATAGACAGTAATATTGTTTTTAGTATAATGAAAGACAATCTGATTTAAGCACCTATTAAGGCATATAAGTCTTCTGTCGTATAAAGTTTTAAAACAAGTGCTAGAGCTATAATGATTACTGACAGATAGGAGAGAAACAGAGCTGGATATACAAGACAAGGAAAGTGAATCTGACAGCTCAAGGCAACAGTAAGGTCATCTATAAAAGATATGGATATTACAATATGGATGTACGCTCGTGTATAGTGAATTGTAAGGTTATAATTTGGTCCAAATATGCACATATGAGTCCTTGGCCATCATTAAGATTAGAGCTCTAAAGACAAAACCTACCACTAGCAATAAAAATGTAATTTCACCTCCACCTCTCTGTGTTTACTTCCCTTAATTTGCAAAGAGACTCACATACACTCACATACACTCTCCAAGACAAAGACCCTCTTTTCCTGTCTCCTCACAGTGGACATTAACACCAGGATCTTACTGGTGCTGGTGTAAGTAATAAATTGTGTTGAACATTGATAAACTAATGCAATTACCTGCAGGGCAAGCAAGTCAGCTAATTTAAAGATACCAGGTTTGTTCATGGGGTGGGAGGCTCTGAATAGGCCCCAAGGGTGAAAGATGGCGTCTTTATTACATCTGAGAGGTCAGCTTGGTAGCACTGTATTAGGATTGATCTTTTGATCCCTGCCTGGAACCCCCACATACTGTACCAACCCCATCTGGCTGAGAGAAAAAGCTTATCTGGCACAAAGGGTTAACTCTGCCAACCAGGCAGCCTAATTGAGCACCACACGTCTAAGCTACACAGCAGAAACAGGAACCAAGAGGGTCGTAACAAGCCAGGCGTGACTTATTCACATAATAAACCAAGCAGATATCTAAATGAGCCATTGAGCTAGCCAGGGGGAGGGAGGCCATTAGGCCGTGTGGACCATGGTTACATATTTGTATATCTACAATTGCCCTATCATTTGCATATGCGGCTCGCTATAGAAATGTTAGCCGATGCCTGTACCCAGAGGCCTAATGACACAACACAACAACCTTGTCTTCATTCACAGAATCATAAACAAGTTAGAGCCACATTCATTTTATCAAAAAAAAAAGAACAAAGTGATATACATGAAGAATCATTAAGGTTATTGAAAACAAAACGACTGGAGGTCTGCTAGACCCGGTGTTCAAAAATACCTAAACCCTTGTAACTCATTGAGAACACATAAATCTGTCATGAGCGTACTTTTTCTGGGTGAGGGCATGGTTCAAAGAGTCATTATTTATTATCCACCTAGCAAATACAGTATAATCACCTGTCTCAACCTCACACATCCTCAGCCTCCCATTTTCAGACAAGTTACTAAAAAGTTATCACCTCAGAGATATGTTCATTTATCCACTGGAATGAAAATGTAAATCAAAAACCAAGATATTCTCCTAAACAAATGGATATTAGCTTAAAGCACAGTTCACAAATTTTCAAGCCCATTTCTAAAACAAGTCAGGTGCTCAAATGAACATTGACGTGTTTTTCTCACCGTAATCATTCTTCTTGTGCATAATTGGCATAAAGAGATCCCTTCATAACAAAGTCCAGCCCTACAACTGTGCAAAAACCTATTCAAGGTTTACTTGGAGCTAATATGAGGCTTCATTTGTCCAAATTAGTCAAATCAAGTCAATATCTTTCAAACTTACTGTCTTTTAGCGCCAAATTCCCTCTTTTTGTTTCAATTCTTCCACTGCATCTGATCAGAAAAACAGTCTGTCGAGACACAATGAGAGATTTTTTTAATAAAAAGACAGTTCTGTGGATGATATCCACTTGATTTGACCAGCTCAGACTGCTGAAGTCTCATATTAGCTTCAGATAAACTTTTAAATACATTTTTGCCCAAAACAAGGACTGTGGATTTTGTGACACACTTGGAAGGGATCTTCTAACAGTCAGTATAAACAGCAGGAACGATTATAGCGAGAAAAACCTGTTTCATTGTTCATATGAGCACAGGACTGTTGTTTCAAGAAAGACTTGAAAAATTCTGAACCTAGCTGGCTTCCCATAGGCTTTCAGTTTACAAGTTTTGTGAATTCAAATGAGATATAGATTACTTAAAAGTAAAACATGACTTCTTTTATGTTGCGTATATTAGAAAACCATGGTTCGCCAACAGCACTGACACTGATGCCCAATTGACTTTATGATTTGGCTTTATATAAAGCTTAGATGTGCGGTGTAGGAGTAACAATAGCTACATAGTTGCCTATAAATGTGATTTTTGTTTGTGTGTTTTCATTAAGGATGTAATAAAGACACTGTGGCCTCATCAGTTTCTGACTGTGCAGTAATGCCCCGTGAGAGGATTTGTGTTAATGATTCAATCTAAGAATAAGTTATGCAATTTGGATTTTTCATTAAAGTAACACATTAAAATGAGAGATGTGTTTCATGTTGGTGTTTGCTGTTATTTTGTCTCTTTCTCTGTTAAATCAATATGATTTCTTGGTGTTTAATACATGACAAACATGCAAAATTAAAAAGAAACTAGTTCTAAACGCCACACAAGATGTTAACATCCAACACATCATGATAAGATGCTTAGGAAACCCCAGAAATTCACTATCTGTCGTCCCGCACCGGTATCAGACCTGTCTGTTAGGTGGTTCACTTCAAACAATAACACAAGGTTGTCACTAATCAGCAGAGTCTTGTGATAGGGGTCAAGGGTCAGCCTTTAATGTGACCTCTGACACATAATTAAATTGCCATCTTTAACCTCAGTTACAACCTGTCACAAAGCATTGGATTACATGCTGCAAATCACTGCACCAATCAATGACAGCGGAGAGGGCAGAAGGAGGGGCCTGCGGTGTCCAGCGGTGTCTGCACAGAGATTATCTTTAATGAAGTTGAACTGTACAGTGATCATGTTAGTGTATAGCCTAATTCGATTCTGAATGACATACGGCAATAACATCTTAACAGGGGAAAAAGTAGACTGCAGATAAGGCATCACTCACAGCCACACACAGCATCTAGTTACATGACTTGTTTCCACTATTTGCATTTTTTTTATGTGAAAGAATCACACTGGGATACATGAATAAAGCGGAGCAATCGTAAATGTTATCAGTAACACCTGTGCTTTTCCTACTATGACAAGTCCAAATGTCTCCTGTGAAGAAAGCCTATTGAGTCAGTGGTGGAAAGTAACTAAGAAAATTTACTCAAGTGCTGTACTGAAATTTCACATACTTGTACTTTTATTTCCATGTCATGCTACATTATACTTCTACTCCACAATTTCAGAGGAAATTTTGTACTTTTTACTTCACAATATACTCCGGCTGTAGTTACCAGTGACTTTTCAGAATATAATTTCCATCCAAAACATCTGATCAGTTTATGAAATATTTTTTATAGATACTACTTCAGCATATTAAGTAGTTAAAATTAGCTCCAGCTTCCTTTCAATTAAAATACTCTTTACACATCATACTTTGGTAATAATCCAATATTAGATATCATATGAAAATATAACAATCTACTTTTGAAACTTTATATTTTGATGATACTGCTTTTACTTAAGTAAACTTTTGAAAACAGAATTTGTACTTTTAATTAAAGGCATATGATGCAGGATTTTCCAAAAAAAAAAAAAAAAAAAAAACAATTTATAGACTCATACAAAAGTAATCCCTCTGAATCATCACTTAGAAATCCTATCACCACTAGAAGTGTGTGTCAGTGTATGTATCTGAAGACCCTTCCCTCTGCCTATATTTTATTGTTTTCTTATTATTTAGCTGTGTTTGGGACCTTTCTGTGTGTCAACCTTTGGGCAGTGGGTGCGTAGCACTCAGCCAATAACAGTGCGCAGGGGGTGAGTGTATAAAAATGTAGAGACCAGGTGTCGCATCATAAGCACACATCCAAGAGGACACTATGAATATGGTGGACACAGCGCGATTTTGTTGCACTTACGGCAGCGAGCAGTTGTAGTAGACTTGAGTAAAGTCTGTTCCATTCAGCTGCTGTGGCTGCTGTGGACTCTGTGATCTGCAGCAGACTGCTGTCTGCTCCGTGTGTGTGTGTGTGTGCGTGAGTGTGCGTGTGTAGCTCAGCCCCACCCTTGTGCACACAGACACAGAGAGCAGAGGAGAGAGACGCTGAGCCAGGGAGGAGGGACCAGCTTTAAATGCTGTGTTTACAAACAGTAACCAATAAATCCTGCATAGTATACCTTTAAGTAATTTCATACCGTTGTATTGCTGTTTTTACTTATTACTTGCTTTAGCCGAGTAAAATATCAAAATACTTCTTCCATCAATGGATTTAGTATTAAACTGCTGAACTGTTCAAACTGTATCCTGTGAGATAAATCTGGTACAAATTAAACAACTGAGTGAAACTGTCATTCTTACTCAGTCTAGATCAGAAATTGGTCTAAAAATTAGTTTTCAATTATTGTGAAATTAACCTATTTCTCAGTTTTCTGGGGGTCTGTATATATTGAGAAGCACTGAAAAAACAACCAATATATTGCAGATTAAGAGATACGTACCCCACAATGGGAAAAAAAGAAAAAAACAAAGTTATTCTAAGTATATTCTAAAATGACTGAATCCAAAAAATAAAAATTCAGGACGTACTGGCTCCAAGCATGGACATGTTTTCAGTTGTAAACAGATTAGCTGCAGCTCTGTGGTTGAGGCATCATGACTGAAGGAGATTTATTGTGATCTGCAGGTTCAGGGCAGCCATGTCTTGATTTATTGATGGCATTTCCCTGCCAGCAGGGTTACCTGGGATCTGTGGTCCATCAGAGGCCAGTAGGCGAGGTTAAAGGGCTTTGTTAAGTCTAACACAGCAGTATTTCCTGCCAACATGTCCACTAAGCAGACAAACTGCAGATGATGGAGAGGGGGTTTCCTTAATGTAACATAAAATTTTACAGGTGAAGCTTTACAACTGGCCCTCACATGGGCACTGATTCCTCACCAAAACTGCAGCTGGTGTTACGGAAAAAAAAGTGTCCCCAAACTCAAATGATCCTGAATGACTATGCCAATTATGATTTAGAGGCTGCTAGTTTTGTTTCAAACTGTGCCTTGCTTTGTGGCCAGGGGGCCCTCTGTTGTTTAAAGGGTTGTCGGGGTATAAATACTAAATTAATCATGCTTTGGCTCAACTTGCTAGGGACTGAAATTTGCTTATGGAGGCCCATGATCACATAAAATATTAATGGCGTTACAGAGAAGTAGCATTGTAGCGATGGGGGCAAGACGTGTGAAAGCATAGAGCACTGTGTCGGGGGGGGGGGGGGGGGGGTCACTGTTGATTTGAGATCGGAAACACTTTCCTTATATCTTCACCTTAAATGAGTAAGGGGCATAAAGTGACCAAAGATTTGTCCAAGCAAATTAATCCTCAATAGCATTAGGATGGATTTTGTATGCATTATTCTACAAAATTGGTATTAAATTGAATGCAGCGATGTTTTTGTGTTGTGAAAATGCAGAGATAATATTCAAATGAAACAGAATAAATAAATTAGAAGTGTGTAATGTTATGCATTGTCCTAGTTGCTGCATATCCATATGACCGACTTCTTGAGCCCCCGGGGGCTTCAATAAGAAACCACAATCATTTTCATTGACAGAAAGCAAATCTACAAGCAAACAAAAGTCAAAGTTTTCCTGTGAAGCATACTTTTGCCAACTCCATACTCAAAGGGCAAAAAAAAAATAAAATCAACATTATTAAAACTCATTTTAAAATATCATGCCATTTGTCTCCTTGACACAAATCAGAAAGTAAAGATTCATAAAATGGATGACTCGGATGCTGTAAACTTGTTAGCCCATATTTTCTGAGCTCACACAGAGCATATATAAACATCCTCTGCCCACTGAGACACAAAGGGAGGCAGGCAGGGCGCACAGACATCCCTGCATGCTGGTCACATCACCACCAAAGCGGCTGTGGACACAGTCCTAAATTCTCTGTTACACATCTATTTATGTAACTACTCCATGAAGGGCTACTAAATAATTGTCAGGAAATGTGGGTTTTTGTGTCAATCAAACCAGTCCCGTGAGAAATAACTGCTACTGGTTCATCACATCTACACATGTGTGCAGCTAAAGCTTGTTTTGATCACATATGTGTTCCCTTCCTCTGGTATGTTGAGTTTGGTGACACCACAGTAGGTAAATGAGATGGCAGGAGGGGGAATTTCACACTCCCATACTGAGAGACAGAGGGATGAGGGGAGGTGTTTTTGGTGGCGGCGCAGGGGGAAAAGAGCTTAAATGATAAACAGCAGATATTCTACAAGAGCAAATCTGATTTCTCACAATTATCTCTGCAAGCCTGACAGGCACCAGGGGTGGCCCAGGAACGCTTGAACTGGTGGACACTGATTGGGTTATTTGTCCTCTCTTATTTTTGGCCGAGGAATTGTGGGAGCTGTACTGTGGAGAGCCTCTCTGCAGGTGTAAAGAAATCACCTTACAGAAAGTGAAATCCTGTTTACCGGCACCTACACACGACTCAAATACACTTTTGGTTTCAAGTAAGCAAAGAGTGACTTAAAATTTTAACCTGTGTTTGGTCAGTGTGAAGTGAGAACTCAAAATTAATGTAGAGGCCTTTTTTTTTCCATAAGACGACATGTCACAGTAGGAAAAGCACAGGTGTAAATAATTAAATTAATGATAGCTGAGCTTTATTTAGCTGCAGTTTTAGGGTCCTGAAACTGAATTCACAATGATGAATAGAGAGCCATCTAGGGCTGCAACTAACTATTATTTTCATTATCGATTAGTTGTTTGGTCTATAAAATATGAGAAAATGGTGAAAAATGTCGAATCCTGTTTCCCAAATGTCTCTAAAATGTCTTCTTTTGTCCTTACCAACAGTCCACAACTCAAAAATACCAGAAAATTAACGTTGTCAAAAGAATCGATACTTTGATGCTTTTTAGATACCACGTGTTTAAAACGATATGATCTCCATTAATTATAGATTTTTGATAGTATTCAAAGTACCAAAGCTATTAAAATAAAAAAAATTAAAAAACAGATTTACAATCAGATTTTCAACCCAAGGCCGCATAGATTAAACAATGGGGAAGAAAATCAACTGGCCCTCAACCAGCTGTTACTCAATCTCTCCAGCAATGAACCCACCATGTGACTGGTGGGTCACGTCATGCTAACTAATTTTTTTTTTTTAAATATCAACTTAAAACATGATACGTCAGTTGTGTTCACAACTTGTGTCTGCTGTCCTCTATTGGCCAAAAGATTAATGCAGGTTTAAAATAATATAGCAATGCTTTAAAGGCTATGAAAACATATTTTCTTAATCAGCCTCTTACTATGAGCAGTGTGACCCTGTATAAACACACTATTTTATTTGTGTTGTTATTTTACAGCAGAGATTCCTTTATTTTTGTCTGTGCTCCTCTCACTGGTTTGAAGTGGGCGTGACTCGACTGGAAAAAGGTGATAAAAACTTGCTCCAATCAAACTGTAGCCACATTTGAACCTGATGACAGTTGTGGGGTTGTTTGCCAATATATCCAGGTCACTGACACTAAAAACTGCACCCATACAGTCCTGATAGAGCAGACCAGCTCAGTTTTTGAGTGTTAAACTCTAAATAGAGAATAACTTTCTTTTTTTTGTTCCAAACTTCAACTTTGATTAGGCTACTGCCAATTTACCAACACTATTTGTTGTTATGAAGAAATACTTAAAAGTCTAACTTCACTCAAAAATGTGATTTTCTTCTTGTTCCTACAGTTGTATGTTTGAGCTTCACTGTGTGAAATGATCTATGTGCAGAGTTTGACACTAGAAGTCTGTTTTCACATTGATCTACAGAAAGTGGAAAGTTTCTCTGTACTCATTGAAAATCCAGTTTTAAGGGGCAGACCTACAAGCATGATTTGTTTCATCACAACTAGTTTTGAAGCCAATCCTGGTCCAGTATTCAACTTTCACATGTGTGATGTGGAAAGTCGGAGCCTCCAGTGCACAAACAATGAGAATGGACTTTACAATGAAGTAGAAGATTCTAGAGTTTCTATTGAGGGAGGAGGAGTAAATGTCATTTTAAGGATTTTAACATGGTAATCACACTTTTTTGTGGAAAAACCATATCAGACACACATTGTTGTTCCAAGCAGAGTATTTCTGTATGTCTTAATACACGTCTGGAGGGGATCTTTAATATTATCTCTGGATAGAAATGTTTCCACTAATGGTGCAAAATATCACAAGTTTTTGTTGCAACCTTAAATACACCTATGTAAAAGATGTCTTGAGAACTTGCAGCAGGTAATCAATTATTACACAATAACAAAAATAGGATTAAAACACTGATCTACAATTCATTGAAGAAAAAAATTCTTGTATTTGTGAAAAAGCAGCACAAACTGTTACAGTAAACACAAGATTCAATTTTAAAATGTTGCATGTCGAGGCCTCTGGGAGGAAGAGGAGTTGTACATCCTGCTGGCAGACAGCTCCTGCATCAAAACAAACACAAACACTTTTAGTTATTTCATTATCATTTTCATCATAGATCTTTTACTCAAGCCATGCAAATATTTTTTTATGGTGCATCTTTAAAATTTTTATCAATATCAAATTATGTCATGTCCTTACCTTGGCATGGAAATCAACTGTATGTAAAAGGTTACCTTACCAATCCAAAAAAGTGTTTTGATAGAAGGAGGAGTGTTGTAGGATATTTGCTCTTTAGGTGAAGATGAAGTTTTTTTTGTTTTTTTGAAATGGTCTTTTTACAGCTCTTCAGGGAGTGTTATTTTTTTCACTGCCACAAAAATTTTCTTTTTTTTTTCTTTTCTTTTCTTTTTTTTTTTTTTTTGGGCAGGATGTTTTCAGACCATTTCAATTCTTTATTTTTATACAATTCAAAGTAAAGCCAAGAACTGAGAACCAAAGCTTTCATACAAATCATTTAAACCCAGACATAAAATATTTACACGAGCATTTAACCAGTCAACCTAATACTATTCTGCAAAAAGCTACAGTCTGCCATTCAGTTCAATTACAACACAGGTTTTGTTTTCTTAAACCAATAGTTCAACAAATGTGTCTTTAAGTGATCAGTCGTCACATGTCCAGACAAACTATTTGTGTTTTGTGAACCAAAAAAAAAGAAAAAACCAAAACGGAAAAAAACGGAACTATTTCTACATTAAGAGCATTAAAAAAATTCACCATTGTTGCATCTGGGATACACATTAAAATGAATCAAACTTGCACATGGTTCTTCTGCCAGTTACATATTTGTGAGGGGAGAAAAAACTCTTAAGCCAAAGAAAAATGTGCCTCGCTTGATTTACAAACAGGCATTGCAATCTTGTAAAACTGCTGGACAGCTGCTCATCCTCCACACCAGTGCAAACGGGTAAGGGCGTCTGACTGGTCTTCATCTGCGCCAGGAGCGAGGCTCATTGTCATCTTCTTCCTCATCATCGTCCTGCAGCAATGCATCATCACTCAGGGACTCCTCCGGGTACTGGTAGGGAAAGGACAGATTATTGGAAAGTGAACGAAAGGCAACTGTAAGTGAAAAGAACTTGTTCTGTGAGCATCACCAGCACTCTTGTGACATGTTTGAAGAAGTTATTTTTCACTACGATATGGTTAAGAATGCGAGAACACACTATTGTACGGATCTTATTTCTGCCAGTCAACACAACCCTAGATTTTTATTTGACTGTCAATCTGCTAGTAAATTCAGCCCCTCCTTGTGCCCCGACTGAAAGTGATGCTGATCGTGAAATGTTTTTATCTTATTTTACTCATAAAGTGGAGTCAATTAGAGCCTCATTTACCCCAAATGCCACTTACTATGATGTCCTTCACCTGCAACGAGATAGTCTGAACCAGTTTTATCCCATTACCTTGTCTGAACTTCTAGAAACAGTATCACATTGGAGACTGTCTTCCAGCCCTCTTGATGTAATACCAACAAAGTTTTTGCTCAAAAGTAATGGAATCTGTCAGGTTTGGTTTCTGTTTTTAACAGTTCCTCGTCTAATGATTGGGTCCCTGATTATATTAAAACTGCTTGTGTGCACCCACTGTTAAAAACACCAGGGCTGGATCCCTCCCATCCTCAAAACTATAGACCAATTTCCAAATGACCTTTCATATCGAAAAACTTCTGAAAAAAAAATAGCATCCAAGCAATTTCTCTCTGCAATGGAAAATATCGTTATTTTCCATTTTTGAAATGTTTCAGTCTGACTTCCAAAAGTATCACAACACTGAGACTGACCTGCTCAAGGCTACCAACAACCTTTTAATGGCTGCTGATAAATATTTATATATTTATTGACTATTTATTATGACGTGTTTCTCTAATTTTATTGTTCTATTATTGCTATTTTCTGAACTGGGACCGAGTCGTTCCCTTCATGTACCAACATGTTCTGCTATGACAAACTTCTTTGAATCCTTGAATGATGGCGTGTGCTCAGTCCTAGACCTTTGTGCAGCCTTTGACACAATTGATCACAGCGTCCTGTTAGACAGACTGAGGCGGGGATAACCAGTACAGCTTTAAAATGGTTTTCATCTTATCTGTCGAATAGGAGGTTCTGTGTCTCTGTTAACAACTATGTCTCTTCATTTTCTTCTGTTAAGTATGGTGTACCTCAGGGGTTGATTTGGGACCAAATTTATTTCCCTTATACATGTTTCCTCTTAGGCACATTATCAAAGACATGGTGTCGCTTTTCATTGTTATGCTGATGATACACAGATGTACCTGCCTGTTAGATCCACAGCCCCTGGTTCACTAACGCCTGCTTTTATGATGTCAAACATTTTTCTTCAGCTGAACTCAAACAAAATAAAGATCCTTGTCATTGGGTCCCTGCACATGGCAATTCTGCAATCTGTTGGTTCCCTATTGGATCAAATCAAGCCTGTTAAAAGGGATCTTGGTTTCTGGTTTGATAGTAATTTAAGTTTTGAGCAGCACACCACAAAGATTGTGTCAAAAATATGATCTATTTTAACTTTTATTTTAACTAAGATATAGAGAACATTTTACATGCCTTCATCTCATCAAGCCTAGAGTATTGCAACAACCTTTTTAGTTGTCTGAGTGAAAAATCTATTGATCGACTCCAGACTGTACAGAACTCAGCTGCCAGGCTTTAAACCACAACCAAGAGACATGATCACATCACTGGTGTTTTAGCCTCTTTACACTGGCTCCCAGTATGTTTTAGAATAGATTTTAAGATCTTACTGATTACTTTTAAGCCTCTTCATGGCCTCTCTCCATGCTATATCTCTGACCTCTTACTACGGTACACACCGGTATGTACTTTGAGATCCTCAGGCAGAGGTCTTTTATCTGCTCCAGAGGCCCAGCTGAAAACTAACGGGGGCAGAGTGTTTGCAGTCGAGGCCCCGAGGCTCTGGAACGATCTGCCCGAGGAAATCAGGTCGGCTGAGTCAGTAGTCTCTTTTAAGTCTCTTCTTAAAATGTACTTTTATCAGAGAGCATTTCCTGGTTTTACTTGTTTTAATTTTCTTTGAATTGTCTTTTATTTCTTTAAAAACAATATTTTCTTTATTCTTGCTTTTTCCTACACTGAACTGGTTTTTATGCACAATTTTTTTTAATGTTTTCTTTTTAAAACCTGATGATTTTATGACTTGTCTGTTTTATTTTGCTGCCCTTCTGACACACTTTGTAACGCAGTTTTTGTGCTCTATAAATAAAGATAATTTTTATTGTTATTTACTGGAGCTGTAAAGGGATTAAATTTTCAGCTTGAGAGTATCATGCTGCACACCTGCCAACTGCTTAGAAGAGAAGTTTGTGCATGCATGAATTATTTGTGTGTATAAGATGCACTATATCAAGAAAAACAAGGAGACCAATACTGCCACATGAAGGCAATCTTTGCTGTCAAGTGTAATGGCTCCCTCTTGTGTTTTGTAAGTGCAACACTACTAGAATTAGGCATTTAATATATTTAACCGATACGAAAGCTGAACAGAGACCTTTTAAATATTCCCATACTCTTTTTTTACACTAGGTTGCATAGGAGCACTAAAAAGAAATGACTACTGCCAGACCCTAATAAGAACTGATCAGCTACCTAGAAGTGAATCTATAAAAGAGAAAAAGTACTGCAAGTATACGAGAAGTGACAAATGCTGACAAACCTCGTCCTCCTCTGGTTCTGCCTCATCAGCATCCGCAGTACTCAGAGTCGTAACGGGCTTATGCCAGGCTAGGCGTAAACTCTGGTTGTTCAGTTTCAGTCCATGTAGAGCCGCCTGCAGGTGGACGAAACACAAAGAGCAGGAGGAGAAAACACACGTTAGAGCAGACAGAGATAATGTGCGTCTATAATTGAGACAGAAATGGCACAACAAAAATGTAAACAACAACAAAAAAATGTGGTGCTTCAGCTGAAACAGTGTGTCATACAACACTGAGTCCAAAAACTGGAAAACACATTTCACTGTTTGAAACTTAAGGAATATATTTCAGTCAGCTGGCAGGTGACGTACCTGTTCTGCCTCGGCTCTTGATCTGTAAGTGATGACTGCAGTCAGGTTGTTTTCATCAATCTGGCAATCTTCAATCTCTCCAAATTGCTTCAAAATTGTGAACACACAACATTTTAGTCACTTTACAAAACAAACTCACATCAATCCAATTATTGAAAAAAAGTCTCATTAGTACCTAATGAGCCATTACAACACATATCAGTGACATCTCTCAGTGTTGCTATTTTTTTACAAATAACTCCTTCAAGTAATTAACACATAAGTGTTAGTATGATAGCTGTTAAAGTTGGCAGTGGTGGCGGTGTTTACACTCTGACATATTCAGGATACTGGGTGGACTGAGATGCCAAAGAGTCAATGAAACAGAATAACGTTAACATAACATTAGGACTTATATTTATTAATTATATACAGTGTATTTCTGTATATATACACAGTATATCCTATGCATGTGTGTGTGTGTATCTGTGTGTGTCTAAGTCATTCACTGTCCCTCAGGTTGTGATACATATTGAGCAGCAAGATATGCCCTGTCTCCTTCTCCTAGGAGGTCATTAAACTCTTTGAAATCTGAAATTTTAGAGTTGCACTTGTTAAAGTAAATGTCAACACCATTTCATTTGTATTTGGTCAAACTAAAACGTAAATGTCTTCTGTTGTGCCACTAGTAGTCAGTCGCATTGTGCAGTCGTACCCACCAGAGGGCACTGTTGATTATTTTTGCAACACTGAACAATTATAATTCAATGTACTGTAAGTTATAACTGTGGATGATGGTGCAACATGTTTATAATTACTATAAGAGTGAACACCTTAATAGGCTTATTTATTATTATTATTATTATTAAATTATTATTATTGCAATAAATTATTAGACTTACCAGTTACCTATACAGCTAATAGTAATTCATGTAATTTTTAGGCTATTATCTTGTTCTTTTGTTTTTGTAGAACACCCACCACAAATTGTCTTGTCCACCCCCTAAACAGTTAAGCTGAGAGAGCTCTTTAATACCAAGTCCTCAGATCTCCCACCTACAGCTTCTATCAAAAGGCCAAACTGGATATCAGATTTCTTTTTCCAAAGCTGACTTACAGCAAAGTGTGGCAGCAAGTCAACCCGCTCTGCCTCAGTAAAACCAGAAATCTCCAGCGCTCGCGGCCGATGGTCCACGACTGCGTGCAGAGGCACACCTCTTCCCCGCCCTCTGGAGCCCCTTCCCCGGGCCCTAAGAGCACCACGACCCCGAGCAGGGGCCCCACGGCCTCGTCCTGGAGACAAGAGTCCCCTTTTAGCCGCCTAGGAAAAAGGAAAGAAAGGGATGGAAATATCTGTCAGACACTGGGCTGTATCCTACGACACAATTTCTTAAACTACAGAATTACAATTGTGGAGATTAAATACACAAGATCGTTCAAAGTTATAGGAGCATGAGTGTCCTCATGTGGCAGGTAGAGTAAGTAGCACTTAAGTACTTGACTTCAGGGTTTGAGGGCCAGTTTTTCTATATACAGATCAAGTCAATACCTCAATTTGAAGTTGAGTATACTTGATCTTCAACAAAGCAGTGTCCTCTCCAGCCTGAGTCTTCTTGTACAGGTCCAGCTCTGCATCCAGCAGTTCCTTCTGTGCCTGAACATATTAAATCAAACACATGAGGGTAGATTACATCTCAAGCCAGTAGTGAGAAGTAAAAGATGAAAATCCAGTTGCCTTTGGCTTAGTATTTCTAGATCAATAGAAAAAAAGATTTTACAAGCCATCTTTTGTCATCTCAAAAAAAACAAAACATACAGCTATGCATCAAACGCTGGACTCTTAAACAGTGTGATATGATTTTGTAACCGAGGTGCTACCTGGGCCTTGCTCTTGGCTGTGCGTAGCAGGCTGCTGCTGCTTGAGACACCCTTTATCTCCTCTTGTAGTTTGGTGATGCTCTTGGTTAACGTGCCCAAGGTTTCCATGATCTTGGCTTTATCCTCTGCTTTCATCGTTTTGTTTTTCTCAAGTTTGGAGATCAGGAGCTGCAGAGAATGAGGACGGAAGTGCAGAAAACCACAAATTCAACTTTATCTACGGCAATCAACAGAGTACTGAAAGCACAAAGCCGCGGGTCACACGGGACAGGACTGAGACAGGGTGACATTCAAAACTGTGGTGAAAATATGGGTCATTAAATATGAACAATGAATGTTTTCAGAATGTCACAATGTAACTTTTGTAAGAAGTTTTTTTTTTTCTCTCATTCAATTAAATGAAATATTGCTAAATTCAATACACTCAGTGGTTTCACTGCGTCAGCCTTTCTTGGTCTGACCAGTAGCTTATGGTGGCTAATGTTAGCTAATGTTAACCTTAGATAGGTTTAGTTTTAACTGACATTACTGAGCCGGTT
This sequence comes from Thunnus albacares, assembly GCF_914725855.1. Taxonomy (NCBI): domain Eukaryota; kingdom Metazoa; phylum Chordata; class Actinopteri; order Scombriformes; family Scombridae; genus Thunnus; species Thunnus albacares. The sequence goes on from NC_058106.1 coordinate 27,784,990, forward strand.
TATTCACTTTACGTCTCTCTCTACACTATGTTTCAGCCTTCACCATTATCCTACATATGACAATTGTGGCCAAAGTGGCTGCTATTGAGCAAAAGTCGGGATAGTTTTCCTTTAAAAAAGCAGACAAAATATAGCGTGTTCCCACATGATCGTCAACTCCTTTGACTAAGATCACAGCAAATGAGTCACGGATCCCCCACGCAGCTTTAAAACACCGTTGGCAAATCTACACAAACAAACAACAGCAGAGCAGTCTGGCTCAGGACTATGTTGCTTAAGTGGTGAGTCAGACCTCTTTTACAGCTCACACGTTTCACTTTTATATCAAGTAGAAACGGGTAGCAGACAAGTGATAGGGACATCTTCATCAGAGTATCTTACCTTCTGTGTTTCAATGTGTTTCTCCAGTATTTCCTGCTTCTTCTTTCTTACATCCTGCTGTAGTCTTAGGGCTTCCTGTCAAACAAATTAGGGGAGACAATCAGATACTGCTGGCTGTTCTCAGTGTGAGAAGCCTAAATGATTTGCTTGCAATCTGTTTCATCATCTCATCACACATTTTCAATAGACCAGGTGTGGCAAATCGTCTGAATCCTTCCACACTTTTCCCGCCGTTCCCTCTCTCACCTGCTTCTTCTTTAGGGCTTCCTCTGTGGTTTTCTGGGCAGCCTTCAGGGCAGCAGGATTGAAAACGGTCTTTGTGAGGCCCATGGAGGTTGAAAACACCTGAAAGGGGGAACATTTTTTAAACACAATTTAGAAGAGAGAAATACTACAAGAAGCCCTACTTTGATGACAAAAATGAGTAACACTGCCTAAATGAGTGGACACTTTACCTTTTCAACAGGAGCTGCTGGTTTGGCAGAGAAACCCAAACGTTCCTTCACTGACACTTTAGAGGGATTCTGCACCAAAAGGGGGAGGATAGATTACATTTATACACACACGTTATGCACATTTCAACAAGCATATGAGAAAAGGCACACTCTCACCACCGCCTCGTCCACACACATACCTGAGAGGCTACGCAGGAATCTTGGGAGGGCTCAGAGTTCGAAGTGAGAAGGGGTCCGAGGCGATCTTTGACAGACTGCTTCAGAGACGTGGCTGAGGGCTGCTGAATGTCAGAGGAGGTGTTAATCACATTACAACCGATCAATGGAGTCGATGTTAACAAAGCCACTGTCAGACAACATTTCTGACATTTTTAAGTCTTCTAGCTTTCTTGTTGTGAAGTCCTGAACTTTCAAGTGCATCCATATCATCTACTTCATACATTTCCAAGAATATCTCACAACACCCGGTTAAAGACCTCTCTTTACCGTAAATGTTAGTGGAGGCAACACTGCCATTAATGTCACAAGTTTTTCCAGTTGAGAAAATTTAAGAGCCAAGAGTTAACAATGCTGTGGTGTGCTGTGCCCAGTTTTTGAAATAATCAAAAACACTCATGAATAGGTTGTTACATTACACACACACACACACACACACACACACACACACACACACACACACACACACACACACAGTGATCAACCACAATGCAGGCTGTGGTTTTACTGAATTGTGCTGTGTGTGAACTGATGTAGCTCTGCCTGTTCTGGGATGATCTACTTAAGGCTGTTAAAGAGGCCTCTTGATTCTTGGGAACTAAAATAAAAATCTGATGGTTTTAATCTTCTATTTATTAATCATCTATTAAACTTTACCAGTGCTGTACTACAAATATCAAGATGATGATGATGTCATCTACATTAGACTAGTAATCCAATACACTTTATTAAGAACACTTTTCAATTGAATGCAGTCCAATGCACCACCGCCCACTATGACCTCAATAATAAACAAAGTAGAATTATCACCTTTCTGACAAAAACTGAAAATGTATAAACTTCATAAAAGTCGATTTGTTGGCAGCGCTTTTATATTGAATCGCATTAGATTGCACAGGAGTTCCTAATATATTGCTCCGTGTTGCTCCAGTTTTTAAAAAAATATATATATTTCAAGAATCATTTGAATCAATATCTTCATTTACAAGTGTATCTTATTTTAAGATATTTAGCATTTCTGGGGAATTTTAGAAATGCTGACAAACATTTTTCACCAGTGTTAAAATAAAAATTTAAAAAAACATCACATGTTATAAAGTGGCATATTTGTAATGAGGTCTTACCATGGCTGGCTGTGCTTGCGGCTGCTGCTGTGAGTGCGACTGGCCCTGACTCTGCCCTTCACCTCCATTCTCACGAAACCAGTGCACCCTGATAAAGCGGTTGTTGAGAACAGCCTCGGTGCTTTGCATAGCCCGCTTAGCCTCGTCTGGGGAGGCAAACTGGATCAGAGCCCCTTCTGGGTCATTCTGGTAGGCCACCTGTCCCAAAACAAACGCTGGTGTTAAAACACTGCACGGTCTATCTGAACTTTGTGAGCTTGTTATCGAGAGGATACGAAAGCAACTGTGAAGTCGTTTTCACCGTCTCAGTTCACACGTTCAGTATTTATACTCTCATTTTGTGATACACAGACAAACTCTTATTGTAGTACCTTTCAAAACCAGCACATGAAAGCATTTGGAAGAGGGTTACTTAAGTTATTTTTGAGGATCCGTCTGATATGTGACATTCTAGAAATTACAACTATTTTGTGCTTTCTAAGATTAGTTTATCACTACAGTCTATCCAAATTACTTCTAATACACATACTGGTTATTAATATGTTCTATAATACAACTCTTTTTTGGACAATAAGGACAATCTAACTGTATACAAATACAAATAATTATATAAATAGTAATATTCTGTGACAAACATGAACACTGAAGCTTTTTAAAACCCTAAAATTTCAGCACTGATACTAGATTCACACACATTGTTCACATACAAACCATCTACTGTACAGCATTGTTTGCTTTTTAGTCATCCAACAGTTAACTACTACAATGACTACTAAATAAATCAAAACTCTGAGCTTCGTATCTACATCATCATCTAGAGTACTGACCTGCAGGTTGACGATGGTGCCAAACTTGCTGAAATGTTCATTGAGTTTGCTGATGTTGTTGAGCTCAGAGGGAATTTGTCGAACCAGCAGCTTTGTGTTAGGAGAGTTGAATGGGGCTCTCTTGTGGTAGCCCTGGTGGTTGGGTTTGTTAAAGCTGGGTCTGAGCAGAAAAGAGAAATCAAACAATTATAAATGAAGCTGGTCTGAAACGTTCCTCTGTCACGTTCGCTTAATCCTGCAATTCTTTCTTTCCTAATCTAAGATGGTCAAAAGGCAGCATTTCTTTTTTTTTAATATTAAAGTAAAAGGTGTCTTACTTGTCAAACCAAGGTTTCTTGATGGGGATGCCTCCTTCATGGGACACTGCTGGTCTCTTCCTTGAATCAGATTCCATAACAATCCTCATGCTGTTATTCGGAATCTTGTCTGGAGAGAGACAAACACTGACGGGTCAGTTGTGAGACTACAGCACGCAGCCAGAAATGAGATCCCGACTCAGGTAACATCAGTATTACAATGACAGGACACACAAATACGGTGGAATGTAATGAATACTGGTATTGTTCTTGTTTGTGAAGCAGCAACAGGCCCTCACGTTGACAAAGGTACTACGCATGATAATGATAGGAGAGAAAGCGACTGCGCCACATGTTTTGAGACGATCTATTCAAACTTAACGTTATATTTCTCGTTCCTCCTGCCATTAACTTCCTTTGGAAATCAACAGCACAAGAGAGACGTGAGTGCTGAGATGATGAATACCTCTCTGTGGCTGGTCCACATCCCCCATTGTGAGGCCAATCAGGTTGGGTCTCTGGGCATTGACCCGGTGGCGGTAGATCGGCCTGGAGGTATTGGTGATGCTGGGAGCCTCAGGATTGTACACATCTGTCTCATAAGTGTCTGGTGAGCAGAGAGAGGACATCTTAACATGTTAAACAGCCAAGCGAGGCGTCGCTTTAAAACTGATTTATAATTACAATGTTAAATTTGTAACTTGACACTCAGCCCTTACCTGAGGTGAAGAGTGGTGCTGGGGCCTGGGGGAGTGAGGAGCGCATCCCAGAGGTGACGATGGTGGGAACAGAGCTGGTGATGGAATTGGGAGGAGCATCCATGCCCGACGGTTGTAGTGGAGGAAGAGGAGGAAGGGGACCTGGGAAAGATAGAAAAACAAAATGTTAAAAAAATAAGAAGTTCAAGCAAAGCAGTCTTAACTGTTCCAAGGAATCTTATAAATCTGTACTGAACTGGTAATTGTTATAACTGTTATCCAAGTCAGTAGCTCTTCTTCTTGCATCCTTACGTTGTTTAAAATCTTTGAAGTTAACCTTTCAGATTTGCTTTAGTTGTAAAAACAGTTTCTCAGTTTCAATCATAAACATTCTATGTAAATGTATTTCCTGTAAACCCATAGCAACAGCTGTCAGGTCAGCTGTTGCCTAGCAATGCAATTCAAGTGAAGAAGTGATACTGAATCATTCACACACACTGTGGGGTACAGTTACTTTCAATATAGACTTAAAATAAAACAATCATAGAATGTTTGACATTTTATTCTACAAAATTATAGCAAGTATTCTTGAAAGTTTTGTAAGTGATAAACCCATCTGTCCTACGAAAAATAAACAGTTTAGAGAAATTTCTGAATTCCCACCTGCAACAGGCGGAAGGCTGGGTGGGAGAGCGCCCGGTGGGGGTACAGGGGGCCGCAGGTTCACAGGTGGGGGGTTCATGAGTGGCGGAGGGGGTGGAAGACCTGGGGGCGGCGGGGCATCCACACCTGGGATTGGTGGAGGTTGAAAGGGCAGCATACTGGGCAAATTGACATCCTCCACTACAACTGGGTCACTTCCATGGTCGAAAGGACACATGTCCCCTCGCATGCAGAAGCCTTTCTCTGGAAAAGACACATGCAGCACATCATGCCTGTTCATCTGAATCTTCAGAATGTTTTCAATGATAGGAGCGTAATTATCAAAGTATTATTATATGAGTTTCTCTAACTGTCAAACCAGTTTCTGCACACCTTTAATTGAAAAAAAAAAAGTTCAATCCGCTTTCCTTACCATCATAGTCACGGCATCGCTTCCTTTGTTGAGGAGGTGGCCCCCGACTAAAAGGGCCGCGATCCACAGGGTGCTCAGGGCGGAAGTCTGACCAGCTCTCGGTGGTGTTGTTGCTATGATGATGTGTGGGAGCAATGACTGTAATGGTGCTGCTCAGTGTTGGCACAGGAAAGTGTGAAGTGGTTGCAGTGGAGACCAGAGCAGCAGGGGTGTAGCCATCAGCACTCTCTGACCGGTCCACTCGATCATGATCATACTTCAACTTTCCAGAATCTCGTTCTGCGAATAGACAAGAACAACCACGTATGTTTATGGCATATTTCCTGTGAGAAACTAGACTTGTTTACTCATTACACGATTTTAATCATCCTTAGTTGATCCATTCCTCAATATCCAGTCATCATATATTGTCTACTCTACTCATGATGTGCCAGTTACGAATTCTGATACATCATCATATACAGTAACAAATTCATCAACTTGTATTTGATCCATAAATAAGAAACAGTAATATTCATGTTAAAGAAACCCAAATACACACTTATGTCAATTTGACAAATACATCTCTGTACACAATGAGATCATCTTTGTTTAGGAAGCTTCATGGTCAGCTGTAATCTGACTAGACACAGTTGAAAGGTCAGCGACAAAATGGATCAAAGTTCAAATGAAGCACACTACAAGAAAACCTGAGAGATGTTTCAGGGGTCAGGTTTTGGTGTCATTGCTCTCCTCATAGAAAAACAAAATCTCAAACTGACACAAAGCAGTTCCGCCGGTGATCATTTGTAGACAACCTTTGATCATTTTAAATCCTTCAGTCAAGTTCTTACCTCTACTTCTGCTTCTAGACCGAGTTCTGCTGTGGGACCGGCTCCTGCTTCGATCACGATCCCTATCTCTGTCCCTGTCTCTGTCCCTATCCCTGTCCCTCTCTCTGTCACGATCTCGAATGCGGTCCTTGCTCCAACTCCGACTGCGGCTCCGACTGTAGCTGCGACTGCGGCCTCTCCTGCGGTTGTAGCGATCGCGGTATGAGTCCCTCCTTGGCGGGTTGCGGTCATAATCCCTCTTCCTGGAGCGGTCGTCCCTCTTACGGTCATCTCCTCTCCTAAGAATTTGGGTAAGCAAGGACATGACAGTAAGTGCATGGTAAAAGCAAAGTTAAACAGATGATGCACGACAGAGTGTTGAAGAAACTGGAATACGTGGGTGCACACACCTGCCGTCTCTGCTGTAGCGAGAGCTTGATTGTGAAGGGCTGTGATTCACTCGCCGGGAAAACTTCTTCTCTCGTTCCTCTTCCCGATTTGTCTGAACGAAGAAAGAAGTAAATTAAAAAGCATAATGTTCATCCAAGACCTCCATATTGTTAGACACTAGTGAATATTCATGTGATGGAACTTAAGAAAACTATTAACTATATAAATCCGTCTAAGTGCTGACATTATTAGCAGATTACCTCATCTTTTTTCGGCTCATCTTTCTCGACTTTGACCAGAGAGGATGGCTGCTCTGGCTGAGGGAGGTAGCTTTTGTTGTTGATCGCTTCAAACAGCTTATCCACAAATTGCTGTGTCTCTGAAAGCGTGTGAGAGTGCAAATTAAAGAAAGTGTTTTAACATGGAGATAACCACTACCAGACTGCAAACCGCATGAGAAATGAAACGAGGCTTGCAAAATCAAGCACAACAGGAAAATGTTCACCATTTTTCATGTCTGTGGTAAAACAACAGTCAGGAGCCCAGATGAACATTGAAATAGGTTTTTCTTGCTGTAATCATCCCTCCTGTTCATACTGGCCATTAGCAGATCCCTTCATAATCCACTTACAATGTAAGTGATGGCGGCCAAAATCCACAAGTCTCCTTCTATGCAAAGATTTATTTAAAAGTTTAACTGAAGTCAATATGAAGCTTCAGCTGTCCAAATTAGTCAAATCAACTACATATCTTTCAACATCAGTCTTTTTAGTGCCAAAGTTCCTCTTTTTGTTACTATACTTGCACCATAGCTCAACAGGGAGACACTGTCTGAGGAAACACAAAGAAGGAATTTAATGCTAAAAAAAAAACTGTAAATATGGCAGAAATCCACTTGATATGACTAACTCAGACTTCATATAAGCTTCAGATAAACTTTTAAACACATTTCTGTACAAAATGAGCACATCTGAAGGGGATCTTCTAATGGTCAGTACGAACAGGAGAAATGACTATAGCGAGGAAAACCTCTTTCAGAGTTCATTTGGGCACCTGAATGTTGTTTTCAGACAGACTTGAAAAAAATGTGAACCTATATCCTTTAATTACCTTTCTGAAGAAATACATCCAACTGGTCTATACACAGGGCTTTAAGTTCCTTTTCAGTTTTGTCCTTCTTCACCAAAGCAACAACATACTTGGCAAGGGCAGAAGGGTCTGCATCACAGCTGTGATTTTAAAGAAGAAAGTTAAGTAAGACAAAAAAATGCAGCAGAGGGATTTAGTGGTAAAAACAGTCTGCCAATGAGTCTGCTACCAATTTGTAGCAAACTGCTGGAAAATATGGTTTGTGAACAAATACAGTGCATTTTTAAAGAAAATAATTTAATTACTGCCTTTCAGCATGCCCATTGTGAGGGGCACTCAATTGGAACAGCATTAACACAGATGACTGCCTTAAACCTATTCACAATAATAACTTAGTGGGAGCAGTGTCACTAGATTTTAGCTCAGCCTTTCATGTACTGGATCATAAATTATTGTTAGATAAAAAACTTAAATGTTATAAATTTGCATCTTATACGATATGCTGGTTTAACAGTTATTTGTCTACTAGAAAACAACATGCTTTACATAATGGTTGTTTTTAAAGTGTGAAAGAGTTACAATGTGGTGTACCACAAGGAAGCTATTTGGAGTCTATTACAATTCTATTTCTTCACCAGTAATCTTCCTCTTATTCTAAATCAAGCAAGAGCAGTTATGTATGCAAATGATACAACACTATATTTACCAGCAGTATCAATCAGGGAATTGTCTAATGCTCTGGATAGAGAATTACAATCAGTTGTAATGTGGACTTGGAGTAACAAGTTAGTTCTTAATCTATGAAAAATAAAACGTATTGTATTTGGAAATTTTAGACTTAAACATAAGCCACAGTTAAACTTGTCTGTACAGGGAGTACCTGTGGAGCAGCTAGAGGAAACCAAACTCCTTGGAATAATATTAGACAGCAGACTGAAGTGGTCAAAGCAGAATGAAAAAAATATCGGTAGAGATCTAGCGGTTACTAAGAGATGTGCTAAATTTTTACCACAACAATGCATTTCTCACATTGTTCAAACATTAGTTCTTACTCATTTGGATTACTGTCTAGTAGTGTGGTTAAGTGAGTCAAATAAAGACTTGGAATAACTTGTTAGTCCAGAATAGAGCCCCAGGACACGCTCTGAACTGTAACAGAAGACCTAACATCATCAGAATGCACATGACCTTAGGTTGGTCATTGGTGAGGGACATGACGGTTATTTCTCTGCTCTATTTTATAAGAAATATTTCATTGTCTAAAATCCTGAATTTCTTGTAGCATCAATTTGCATATAGCAGTACTGGCCATAATTTTAATGCTAAGCATGCATCAAGATGTTGTTTTTCACTTCCTGTCTCAGAAACTAATGCAAGGCAACTTACTATTATTAACAGAGACGTGTTATATCAGACACTACACATTTAGCAAGTAAGACTGTTTTTAAAAAGAATTTTATTTAGATATAGTATGCTATGTACTATGCTATATCTAAATAGTACACTATATAGTATACTTTTTAAATATAGTGTGGGTACTTTTTGTCATTATTGTTATGATAGTTACTAGTAGTTTTATTGTTAATTTTTTTTTCTTGTTTTTTTTTGTTTGTTTTGTTTTTGTAGTTTGCTTGTTGTTATTTTTTGTTCCCTTTGCCATAGATTTTAAGTGCACTATTTTTACATTATGATGTAATGTTTACTTGTGTGGCCAGGAAAAATAGTTGCTACCTTGGAAGTGGCCAATCGGGATCAAAATTAATAAAAAATGAATAAGTAAATAAATAAAAACACATGCATTCACTGATTTACTTTTAGGTTCACGACAGGTTCATCGGCGTGGATAACTTGACCAAAGAATATAAAGTCACCCTTGGACTGTTAGTCTGGGTTGAGAAAACAGCTGTGTAGCTAATAGCTTAATACTTACATGGGCTCGAGGGTTTCGGACAGCCATGTTTTCAAGGCATCAAGGTTTTCAATGATCATTTTAGATCCAGCTGGTGAAACTAGCCACCTCACGTTGGGTTCAGGCTAAACGCGACGTTAGCTGAACTCAGTCGCGCTAGGTTAGCTAAGTTCAGCTAAGTTAGCATCCGTCTTTCCAGGCCCCAAACGTGCACTACGACTCTCGTGATGTATAAATTAATAATTATGAAACTGCAGAGGGGAGTGCACCTATTTGCTCAGCATTCACTGTAATTATTCTGAAGATTGCAAATGGTTTTAATCCGTTCAATGTTGAGCGCGTCCACGACTTTAGCTGAGCACCTCACTAGCTAACATGCCATGGCGACTATTTACTTCCGCTTGTGTTCTCGTTGCCAAATTATCGCGAGACAGAGATGTACACTACCAAATCAGAAAGTTTCAATCGTTGCTCGGTGGCTCCACATCAGTACAAGCAGTGATGAGAAGTAAGTAAGTACGTTCACTCAAGCACTGTATTTACGTACAATTTTGAGGTACATGTACTTTTGAGTATTTCCGTTTTATGCTACTTTATACTTCCACTCTTCTATATTACAGAAGGAAATATTGTACTTTCTACTCCACTACATTTATTTAACAGCTTTAGTTACTTTTCAGATGAAGATTTGACCTAACTGATAATATAACACGCTTGTAAAATACAACACATTGTTAAAGATGAAACCAGTGGTTTCCAAACTTTCTGGTTTTGGCGTATTACAAAAATCAGTGTGTAGTCAGGGTCACATTTCAGATATCTATGAGTTGTTCACAGCTCCACCAAATAGTGATTTTTCCCTCTAAACTTCTCACATGGTTTAATTTCAATAAATGTTCAAATGATCCTATATTTCATCAAAAATGAAAGGTTAGCAAAAAAGCACAAAAACTGAAAACAGATTTGTGTGTCAGAACTTTGTTTTTTCTTCTTTCCTCTCCCATTAATCAACTCATGAACCCTCAGATTTATTTGCTGACCCTTTGAAGGGCCCGACCCCTAGGTTGAGAACTACTGGACTAAACTAGCTAACTGTATATAAAGTAGTTCAAACTAGCTCCACCTCCAGCAGCTACAACAGTAACATGCTCCTTACACAGTGATGCTTCAGTAATAATAATCTAATGATGTCATATATAATAATATATCAGTCAGAGGGACCAAACCACTACTTTTACTGCAATATTTTACCTACATTTTGCTGCTAATTCTTCTGTACTTTTACTTAAGAAGGAATTTTGATGCAGGACTTTCATTTGTAATTTTTACATTGTTGTATTGGTACTTTTACATTAGTAAAGGATCTGAATACTTCTTCCACCACTGAGCACGAGCATCTGTTAATACCAATTTAATGATCACTAATGTACTAAGTATATGACAGCGGTGTACATAAAGTCTAAAATGTACATCAAAAGACAATATTTGGTTGACTGAGCCACTTCAGATAGGTCCTACTTTCCATTAGAACTAAAACATCTACAGTCAAACAAAAATGCAAAAGTAAAAATACTCTAAGAACAAGAAGAGTAAAAGAGGGGATACAAAACATTGATCAAAGTTAACTATGAAGTTATACTGTAGACTATATCAGTCACTCATACATGATCCAAAATGAAATCTTAACCATTTCCGTTTTATGCTACTTTATACTTCCACTCTTCTATATTTCAGAGGGAAATATTGTACTTTCTACTCCACTACATTTATTTAACAGCTTTAGTTAAATAAATCCAACTTTCCTGCGATACACCTGGAAAGTTGGATAAATGAGCTGTTGAAGTTAAATTTCCCCAAAAGCAGCTCGAAGTTAAGTTAGATTTTAAAATACACCCTATTATACTGTCACTTCTATCTATCTTTCTATCAGTATTTAATTGAAACAATTGTGGTTGAGTGAAATAGTCCTATCCCAGTCAAAAGTTCTTATGGCAGCACCACTGATTATTCCTTTGCAAATTTCACTGTCATTTGTTATTTTTAAGACCTGTGGTATATTTGGTAACCTTGGGATCTTCACAAAAACAATATTACATTTATTACATAAGTACATCAGTACCATAGATAACATCTACCTTATATACTCAAGAACTTTATTCTTAAAAAGTACAAAGTAAATATTTTGCCAGTTTAGTTATCCTTTGGTTTCTTCAGTGGCTCTACATTTGTAGTATTTATACATCTAGCTTTAGTATTTATATAGTGTTGTCATGTTCCACATTCGATACACTTCTATACTGACAATGTATTGTCAGTACATTGTTATTATGTATTGTTGAATTATAGACCCTGACAAAGAAAAACACACGATTTTTAAAATAATCATCATTTTTATTGTTTCCCAGTTTTACTGGACTACAGTATAAATGGTACAGAAAGACTAAAGAGCAGATAAATACAAAGACTTCTAAAAAGGTTTCCATTTTCCTCCACGCAAACCAGTGTGACCCTTCAAAATAGCACAATACAGCAACTTGTCTATCTTCCCCTTTCAAAAAACTGTTCTGTAACATACATTATCTCTCAAATAATCATAATGTAGACATTCTTGTAAAGTACTTGTATTAATACAAACAACATAGAAACTACAAATGTGGAATTTTTTAAATCCAAATGTTGTCATTAGTTGAGCAAATATTCTACTTTTGATTAATTTAGTTTATAATTTGTCATTCATTAGTTCTAACTCACAAGATGATCAAATTACTTTTAATTTTTTAAAAAGCACAGTCTTTTTCCACCTTCAAATATCAATATAAAACATGTGTAACAATTTTTCTTTGTGATTCCTATACAAATACATCTCTATCAGTTAACTGTGTTTGCTTTATATATTAATTATGGATTAAAATCATGAATGTCAATTCCTTGAGTAAATGTTTTATCAGTCTGAATGAAATATGGTGCCAGAAAAAAGGTAATCTGGTAAAAAAAAAAAAAAAATTTGGTTTGCAACACAGATAAAACAGTCATCAAATAAAGCTCATTATTTACATACATACACACTTCTAAGAAACAGCTCATTTTCAATACATTCATGTTTGCCCCTCAACATTCTCAGTGAAACACTTTCTCAAACTCAGTCAGTTTAAAGGATCACATGTGCACATAACATTATTTAGTACATGCATGCACATTGATATGAAAGGATATAGTATAATTATATAGATTATAGTTCATTTTTCCCCACTCTCTATTTTGAATAGGATGAATGGAAGGACTAGCAGTCCACACAAACTGCAGTGGTTTTCACTAAGTACAAATAATATACACACAAGAACAGCTTTTAACTTATCATTATTGGTCCAGTATTATTTCTGTCCTCCTCACTACCAAACAGGAGAAGGAGATACACATTTCTTGCCTGAGTAAAACCTCAGTCGCAGTTCGGTATCTACAATCTAACAGTGGACCGTGTACTAAAAGATGTGTATTTAAAAAAAAAAAAAATTAAAAAAAAACCCTAATCATGAATCAATGCGATTAAAATATACAGTACAGTAGAGCTCACGGAGAGGAGTTTGCACCTAGTTTTCTCTGTCAGTGAACTGCAGATGGATGGGGGCACCAGGGCAGAGCAGGCCATGGGTTTTGGCCTTTATATCATCAGTGTCAGGAGAGATGCCGATGTGGAACTTTTGAATGAGCTGCACAGGAACCAAAACACAGGTGTCATTTTAGTAGTAACACATTGTCTTTGTGTGCATTTATAACTGGGTATTTGTACTATATTTTTAAAGACAAATTGTGAATATGTGTGTGTGTGTGTGTGTGTGTATATAAGAGTGGATTAATCTCCTACCCTTGTGAGAGCCAGATGCATTTCTAACTCTGCTATTCTCCTGCCAATGCAGCTCCTGATGCCATAGCCAAAGGGAATCGAGCCAAAGTTGTCAACACGATCTGTGTTATCCTTTCTTATCCAGCGATCCGGACGGAAGTCTGAAGCATCGGCAAAGTTCTCCCCATCCATGGAAGTGGAGTAGTGACACAAGGCCAACTGAGTCTAACAAAGTGAAAAGACAAGACAAAAAAAAATGTCAGTTGTGTAATGAAAACAGCTGGGCTATTGTACATGCATCTGTATGCGAAAGAGGAAGAGAGAGATGAATGAGTAATGCATGATCACATTACATCTGGTTCCACTGTAAAGTTTTTTGGCTCACTCTTACAGTCACGCTTTTTCTTCAGCACATGCACATTCTACAAGTCCCCGTCAGTCTTACCCCTTTGGGGATGAAGTATCCGCCCACCACCAAGTCATCCTGGGTAACCCGTCCGTTGCCTGGGAGAACTGGAAAAAGCCTGCTCCCAAGGAGGGGCAAACAAAGACTGTTATTCATCAGCACTATACATTGATCTTTTCACAAAGTCTAATGCTATGATGACAGGCCACACATTAAGAAAGCTAATGAACAAATTAAATATAATGACGGGAAGTTATTGAACAGAGGCAGGCGCTCATTAGTTATTCGTCACAAGTCTATTTAACTAACAAAAACGCAATCCATGTAGTGTGTACCTGAGAGTCTCTTTGACCAGGCCTCTGATAAGAGGCAGATGAGGTACATCATCAGCTGTGGCGATTGTTCCGGGTCCCAAAGCCTTCGTCACCTCCGTAAAGATTTGCTGCTGTATATGAGGATGCCGCGCTAACAGGTAAGTGGCCCACGACAGCGTGAAGGAGGTCTAGGAGAATGCAGGAGGAGGATTTTTTTTTTTTAATTATTATAATTATTCATTAATCTTTGAATATATAATATGTAAGCAGGGTTCATTAAGTATCTTTGGAGATGTTGCCATTTTTATTGATGTTTTGCAACACATCTGACTGCAAAGCAAGCTGATATAAGAGTTTCTATGTTGCGTAAGTGTTGGGAAACAGTGAGGGGCTTTCAAGGGAGAGGGGGCTAATTCCACGTGCTGAGCAGACACTCGTGTGCACTCCTCCAGCTGCACTCTTAGCCGTTTATCCCTCATCTTAACATCACCCACTCTTCTCCTGTGCTCTCCTCGTCCGTTTTCATCTAATTCTACCTTGATTAAATGTGCTCAGTTGCGCCACACTTAACAGCATTACACTGTGCCGTTTGTGTCAAGAAAATAATCTTGATCCTAATTAATTAGATAACAGAAATCTGTCTCGCTCTTTTTTTTTTTTTTTTTTTTTTTTTTTTTTAAATTTGCATTTTTTTTCTTGCACAAGCTTTCACTAGACTCACAATGGGCCCCCTCGTTACCACTTCCCACGTATCTCACGCATTCCCTTTCCCATCCGACACACCCTGATCATTTTCATTTCCTCTTTCCTTTTATTGCAACCACCCCACCTACTCATTGTCCTCAATTGTCTGTACTTTTTTTCTGACTCACTGAGAAAAGAAATCACACGTCATTGAACTTTGATGTAGATGTGCAAATCATATGAAAATGCATGTCCTATTTCCCGTATTCAAATCCCATCGTTAGCGGCCGTGTCATTTGGCTTGTTACATCAGCCCACAGCTTACTTCTTGCACATCTTACTTCCTGGCATCTTAGCATATCTTTCCATCCACCCATGCATCTCATGACATACAGGTATCGGAAGGGCAGCCTTGTTATTGCCAACATCACACTGAATAGACCCCAGAGGTCAGTCTGAGGTCAATGTCTCCCGGTGGACTAACAACTGATCAAAAAGACGTCTACCCTTGTATACGCCCTGCCATCCTTTTCACTATTGCATCTTCAACTTCCCTTCCACAGATTTACTCTCCCACTCTGTCATAACCTTCTCCCCATCTAACCAACATGCTTCTAATAAAGCCCAGCTGGCACAGATACTGGCAACACCTCAGACAAAGCCAGAGAGGAATCATATGACAAAAGCTGATCCAAACACAGCACTAAAGAAGGCTTAGGCCTCCCCCCCCCCCCCATCCCCCACATCTTCTCTTCATTTTCTAACATCCATCGTTAGTTCCCTCTTCTTTTGCTATTTCATGACAGCGTCCCTCTTCCGAAGGCCCACCCCCCCTAGTTCTCCCCCTCATCTCACCTCTGCCCAGCCTATGCTATAACTCTGGCTGTGGCTAACTTGTCTTGACAGCTCTTGTGTGTGCTGAGTAAAGGCAAACGCACCACAGGGTCAGGTAATGGCTCAGCTAAGTCCACCCCCTACCAGGACGTGGCCGTTGCAACAAGTTCAACAAAAACACACACACTCACACACACCCTTTTATCCCGTGGCCCCCCAGCTCAGCACAAAACACTCTACACCCATAATTCTGATCAATCTGACAGTACCCCAAACAAATTAGGCAGTAACTGTGCACATGTGCACACAGTGTTCACACAGATGGAAATTCATGCACACACATACAATATTTTGAGTTCAATTTCAAATAAATCCTTCTAAACGTCTTTAATTTTCTGTTTATTGAATTATGCATCGTGGGGGTGTCTAATGATTCAGCAGGCTCAAATATGATAAAGAGTATTTGTTGTATGTCATGCTGCTGCTCTCCTTCAATGTTTCCCATTTTTGTATTCTTTGATGTGCCAACTAAACAGGTAAAAAAATCCACAAAAATACAAACCTAAAAGAAGTGTCTTCTGTGGTTTATGAATTTAGTACTCCAATAAGATAAAACCAGCAGTCTCCATTATTTACAAGTGCTATCCAATTAAGGTCTAATGTGGAAACACATTAACACACAACACAGATGTCTGGAGGAGGAAAAAAGACAAAAGCCCCCCTGTGTAGATCTGACATAGACAAATCACAAGAAACTAAATCTGAGTGAGAGCAAGTTTGTCAGTGGGATACTGTGTAACCCCCGATTCACTGCTCTGACCTGACGCTGGCACAGCTTCACAGGCACGAATGTGGCGCCAGAAACCGAACCCTTGAAACTCAACACTGACTCAGACACACACACACACACACACACACACACACAAACACACACAGTACAGACACATGTGTGACTCCCAACCCCTCCACCTCCTGCTAACCCACACTCACTGCACCTCTACACTCCTCAACTGCACAAGCCCCTCCTTGCATGTATCCTTTAAAACACACACACACACACACACACACCGTGTCAACCCCAGCCAGTAGCATCTCTGTTGCATTAGCGTAGATTTCCTCCATGTTCATCTCCCTTGTAACGAGCATGTGCGTGAGCAGTCCCCCCTCCACCTTCTCTCCCCGCTCCAGCTGGGCCTTGATCTCTGTAAATCTCTTATCAATGTGAATAACGCCTGGGATCAGACAGAGACAGAGAGGATGGGATGAATGGTGAGGGTGGAGTAGAGTAGAGGCGAGGAGGGAAGGGAAGGGGAGTCGTGCAAGGGTGGTGAAGGAAAGGAAAAAGAGGAGAGAACAGGTTATGTAACAGAGGGACCCCATACTCCCACAATCCCATGGTAAAGCAGAAGAGATTTATATGCAAATCAACATTCCTTTCTATTGATGCCAGGCTACTTATCTACCAAAATTTGGCGAATACTCAACTAAGCCTGAACTTCACTGTTTGGGATTTAAAAAAAAAAAAATACCACAGTGAATCCATTATCTTACATATTTACACATCTAAAACAATTTATAAATGTCTTTTCAAAGATTGGGCATCGACTGAACTGGAGAAAGACATTCTGGAAACAAGTAATCTGTTGTGTGTCATCTCTCTATCCCATTTGTTTTTTTTTGATTATGCAAAAATATATATTTTCAAAATGGGCTTTCATTAAAACCCACTCAGAAAAAAAAAGCACAGCAAATCTTAAAAGGGGCATTCCACCAACTTTACATATAAAAGTCAGTTTACTTGTCATAGAGAGTACTACTCATCATGTGATAACAGTTGTATAATGTCCTCTGTGGCTGTAGAGGAGCTTTGTCAAGTCTGTTGATGATGTCATTAATGTTATCTCAGCTTGGAGCCTAAAATTTATAACAAAGCCTCTGGAGCCTCCGCTGCTTCAATTGTGACCATTCTTTGTTATCTGTCTCTTGTGAGTCCCCAAGTGTTTTGAAAGTCTGAGCACAAAAATGCTGGAGTGCCCCTTTAATATGAGAGTAACCTCATTACTGTAAGCACATGGTCAACATACCAGTATAAAAAAAACACTTATTTGACCATGTGGTGCGGACTTCTTACTGAATTTGAAGAGACCATCCCAGGAGTAACAGAACTCCTCCCACGGTTTGGGAATGATGGGCCGGAGCCACTTCGGGATCGCCCCGGCATACATGGTTGTCTTGAAGGAACTGAACATGAGGTGCAGTGCGTTGATGTAGTTTTGAGTTTCCTGGGGAATCTCATTTTCCAAACAGCCTAAACGACACTCGTACAAAATGGCTGCCACACCTGTAAAAGCAAAAGGAAAAGAGGAGGGAGACAAATGATTTTCAATAATAATGTCTTCTGCACACAGCTTTCAAAGCTGCAATGATTCATTATCAGTCACTTCTTTCTTGATGTAAGAGTCACTGAACTGGCAAACCTTAGTTTGAGAGTATTTTTCTCTTTCATGTCTATTTTCTCTCTGCTGTTGCCCCTTCCTGCCTCTAGCGTTCTCAAGGATCTCCTGTGCACTTCATCTACACTACACCTGCATCCTTTTCCACATTTTCCTAAGCTTTAAGTGGATCCTCCCTGGCCATGTTCAATTCTTTGCTGGCTTTGTACTAACCTTCCATGGCATATTTGAAGAAGAGGTCATTGACGTTGAGGACAGTTGCTCCATCTGCCTCCTGAGTGCGTAGAATACAAACTCTCTTGACCAGGTCGTCTACCACTTTGTTAACATCATCGGAGAACACCGCCACATCACGTGGACGCATGATGAGCTGTCTGAGGACGCTCCGCATCTTTAGCCAATCTTCTCCCTCCCTAGAAAACGGGATACAGAAGATAAGGTGAATCGTCGGCCCAAGTTTTGTACAAGACATTCATAGACATGTAGAGGAAATTACCTGGTTATTTAAGAAGAAGCTATTGAAAAAGTGCAAGTATGGATGCCAAATGGGGCAGGTACGTTATTTCAGCGATTACAGTAATACAAAGCTGACTACTGAGAAGTAAAGAGTCCGTTCAGTAGAGGTGATCTGATCCGGGAAATGTAGTCAATTCACCGAGTTAAGTCAATAAACTTTGAGATTGTGATTATCCTTCCTGGCCCAAAGTAATTTACTCAAAAGATTAAAGGTTGAAAGGGACTCACGCCGAGATCAGGCCTGTGGAACGGCCTCTCATGTCTCTGTATTCCTTCCAGGAATCCATGTTAGCTCTTTGGGGAGCTGCACCCTCAGCCCTCAGCACCTGAGCCACCAGATCGCGGTCAGCGATTGAGACCACCAGCTGGGGTCCAAAACGGGATTTGAAAATTTTCCCATACTTCCTCCCGTGCTCCAGCTGTAAACAGAGACAGTAGTTAACTGATGGTCTCACTTTATTAGATATGGATATTTAAACCTTCATTTACCCACCATCCAAAAATGGACTTCCTCTATTTGTCAAACTGGTCTATCTGTTCTGTTGTCAAAGTACAACACTAAACTTGTCAGGTATGACAGCAGCGTATGACTCGACACACGTCTCTTTGTCTTAACTTTAGCCCTATATAATTGTCCCAGATGCAACACATATAATTACAAAAAGGTACCTGCATAACATTTAGGAGTAGTGTAATAGTACAGTATCAGTGGTGGTGGATACCTACAACAAATAAAGTACTGTTGACTGGAGATATGCCATAATCTATTTTGATTTTGTCCTCAATCGTTACTTCTTCAAATACAGATTCCAGAGAAATTTCTTAAGACATAAAATGTGATAATATCCCCATGTGTGTCATTTGGACTCATTTCCTCATCAAATGAAGAAACCATTGCTCATGAAAATGTCTGCCTGTGGTAAAATGAATATGTATGTTCAACTTTTACGTAACAAAACTGTGGTTTGGGGAGAAAAGAATATTTGCTTATTCATCAAGATCAAAGAGCTCAAAATCAAAGAGCACTGATTAGAGTGATTGTTTGAATCAGAGTAAATTTGTTGAAACAGGAAAAAGATGATGATGACATTTTAAAAAGATGAGTATATTCATCTGACTTTCCATTGTTTACTCTTATAAAACATGTGTCATGATAGAAAATGTTTAATTATCAGTTTGTGTTACTTTTCACCACCAGAGGCTCATTCTTGCCCTGACATGTCAAAAGAAGACTTCACTCCACTTTTTCCGCCAATGACAACGATTACAAATAAAGAACCAATTAAGATTGACACCTCAGTTTGATTAATTTGCACATTTCCCACTTTTGAAGTTTTAGATATTTTCTCTACACACTGTGATTAAAGCGCCATATAATAATTTGCTATTACTTGTTAAAGAAAAAAAAACACCTTTTAACTCACTTGTATACTATTACACAGCTCATACCTTGGAGTGGATAACCGACCAGCGACCAAACTCCTGGTGCGCTTTTACGCAACTGCCTGTGCCATTTTACGCATAAGTGGCAAATTTGGCTGACGCTGAGAAAACACAGGCTCTCGCCAAGGGTAGACAATACAAAGACATATTTTAATCTGTGAAACAAAATGGGGAAAAGCAACAATATGGGCAGCATTACCTGAATTTCATGAATTCTGCCAAAACCGTCTCTCCAGAAGAACTCGATCAAGTTGGATAAGGTGCTGGGTCCAGGCATCTCCTTCAGGGTCTTGATTCTGGCTTTCTCGCCGACATCTGTCGGTGTGATCAATCTTTCAGGCATGGCCTCTTCTCCAGCCGCGGACATCCCAAAAGCCTTGCTGGCTGCTGACTTGTGCAGGGCGCGTAAAATGAAAAACAGCTGGTTATTCAGCCGGTCGCCTTTTAGATTCTTCCAACATGTTGTCATAAACTGTTTCGGGAAAGCCATCATTTGCTTTTATGGATACTTTTCGGCGTTTCCGTGCGCAAAAAAAAGATCGAGTTTTTTTGCAAAGTTTAAAAGCGCAGAATTTACATCTGCAAATGCATGATCCTGGCACGTGTGAAACAAGCCCAGCCTGTATGGTAATGTAATGCTAGATGGGTCTATTGTGGAACGCTTTTATATAGCTAGTTGCTTGTACAACCTCAGACGTGGAAGAGGATTGGATGATCGCTTCACAAAAAAGGGAGGGATAACTCTGTATTCGGGTATGGGCGTTCCCCCCCCCCTAAAAAAAGCTTTTGGGTTCATTCTTTCATTGGAAGAGTGGATTACAACGTGCCAAAACACAGTTACATCACACCAATCAATCAGCATGTGTGCACGCGACCCCAACCCCTGCAAACACACACACACACACACACACACACATACACACTGAACATAAATGTGATTAGCGTCACATGAAACCGAATTACATGTAATATATTTGTCCAAAAAAAAGTAAAGTACCTCCCACAGTATGGCTCATGTAAGCACACGCACATGTTCAGAGAGAGGTGATTTCACAAATCATCAGCTGTTTACACCTACATATGTAACTGCTCACTGGTTTGTTAATGTTTAGCAGGTATATTTTAAGAAGTAGCCTGCTGATTGGCTGGATATAATCTGTGGAGACAGACTGTAAAGAAAAGTTGTCTAATAGTTCTGGGGCTCATAGATTTATATGTGTAACATTTCTCTTTCACCCAGTAAGCTATTAAACCTTTCCCAAAGGCAAATAATATGTCAGTGCTAGATGGCAGCTCAGCATATGTAAACTATTTGCACATTATTCATGTGTCTGTCTCAGAAAGAGCTCATGCTGTTATGAGTTGGAGAACACGTTTGGTGTTTTTCAGTGGACGTGCTCAGATTTGACCTCAGCAGTGTCTGTAATCCTTAAATTTGCCTTATCCCTTTAACATCCATCCTTTTTTTTATAGAATTTCCACCTATTTGGCACACCCAAATGGAAAAACTTATAACAGAAGAACTGTAAGGCCACAATGCATGTATTAGGCTTCATTTGACAAGTGACATCTTCTAGTTTATGGAAATGTGCTTATTTAGCATGTGGCTAAAACACAAACAAAACTACATCAGTGCAAATAAGGCTCAAAAAAGTGTTTTTGGTCCTCGTTTATAATGAGTCATATTTGAATAACAGTAATTAGGACATGCTTTATGCCAGAACCATGCAAATCACCACATACCCTCTGCATCTTGTCAACCTGTATAAAATTCCAGACCTCTAGGTCTAACCTTATGGGAGCTAGGGAGTTTTTAGTTTGTGGTGTCACTGGTGTCCCTGAACCTCTCCAGTTATCTCCAATTGGCCAAATTGTGCCAATTGCCTTTACTCATTACTGTGTGATGCTACCACTTACAACTGGCTTAAGCGGGTTGCTGGCGACCCAGTGGATGTTAAGAGGTTATTTTCCTTTCTGGAAAATTTCTGGGAAACTAACTGAACTACAGATTGGCTACTGCGTTTCAATGCAGCCTAATTCACAATATGGATGCCCTCATTTACATATTCATCTGTGACTGGCAGGAACATTTATGATTTTTGTATAGTTTTATTCATTGATTTTGAGAGTTGTCAGGCTCCAGTTTGCCTTATTCTGACCCACTGTATGAAACGGACGAACATTATTATTAATAATGACAGACATCATCGTTTATTTCCCTAAGACAAACTTTTATTTATTACTGATGCAAATAGGTTTCCCTTCCTGTATAGCCTGTCAAAAAGTACACAAAAATAGTTTATTCTTTAATACTTTAGAGGTTTTTCAAACATCTTATGTGAAACTTAAAATTCACAAAACCTTCTTACAGTGTAACCATGAATACACTTGAGAAAAGAAATCAACAAACATTTCTTTTACAAAGAAAAATAAATGTTAAAGAACATTTTACAGTAGAAAATTCACAACCTGAACATTCTGAAATGAAAACTAGTATTAGCAGGACAATCTAGGACAGATTTAAACCCACAATATGTGTTTAACTGGAGAAGTTTAAATGTGTAAAATGGAGCCAGATTTACAAAAGTCTATACGTCCTCGGTTTGGAATTGTTTTTTCAGTGAAGCAAAGAAGACAAAGGTTAATCTACTCACTGACAGACAACTGAAAGCTGTTATTAAAGCTGCTGCTTAAAGGACTAATGTCCTCATACTCCAGAACACATCTGATCTCTTCCTACATGTTTCAAATTTGCTTCATATTTCAAAAGAACTGTCATTGAATTTCAGTTTAACTTAAACAATACCCCGTTTTGTTTCAGGGGGAACAATGATGGTTGACACTTTGTCTTGCTTGGCATGCACTGCATTTCAGCTGAACGTGTCTGAGATGGGACATCAGATATATTACATTACACATCCGAACCCAGCGGGGAATCGTTCGCTGCAACAGGTCATTACCCTCATCGTCACCATAAGCTATCGGGATGAAGCTTCATATATTGTCGTTAGCTTCAGATGATATCTAGCTTCAGGAGGTCTTCATTGACTGTTCTGTTCTCCAGACCAGCTGGACTATCTGACCCTTAGGCTCAGTTTACATTATTGCTCCTCCACTTCATCCTCTCACCCAGTAGCAACAGTCTTTTAATGTTTCTACTTTCGGAAGCGCTTGAAGAGCGGATGGACGCTCTTGCCTGCTGCGGAGGCTTTGCTGCCTCGGCTCTGATATTCCATGTAGACGGTGTCGTCTGCGCCTGACATGGAGCTCATGGTGCCCGTTCGCCTCGAGAACTGATCAGGAAAGCAGGGAGACAGAAAAACAGTAAGAATATTTCGAGACACAACAAAGCACAATTGTATGATTGCAAAAGCAAATAAACGTTTGGCTTTTCTGAGTTTTGGAAAAGTGCTCACCTGTGGTCGTCCGCCCACCTCTCCCGCCACGACTTCCTCCTCAGCGTCCAGGTCTGACGCAGCCAAGACCTTCTGAAGCAGCTGCTGTTGATCATCTCTAGTGGAGAACATCAGATCCTCTTCCTCCATACCTGCCATCTTTGTGATCACCTATGATAAGAGTGGAACATTTAGACAATATGTATGACAAAACATCACATCACACTGACTTGTGACTAAATGCTTGCCACCTTTGGAAGCTGTACACTTTTTTTTGTCACAAATATTACTTTAAAACTTTGTATAAGACTTTTCACTTTGTTTTTACTTCTGTGATATTTCATATGAACTTTATTCCTCTAAATATAGTATAGAGACTTAGGAGCAAAACTACTTTTGTGATTGAAAGATGCTTTTTTTACCTAGTTCATTCATTGTTTTTTTCCACCTGAAGCTAAACTCTCATTGGCTGTTGACTGAATTACTTAAATTTCAGTCTTGGACCATTTTGCCAGTATGAATGGATCACTTTTGAATAAATTATGTCAGGTTCCAACTAGTTTGGAGCAAGTGTACAGATAACAGAAACAGGAAAAAGAAAATCCGATTTGTGAATTTAAATAAAACAAACTGAAATTAAAATGTTCAAAAATTAGGTGAAATAAACCTTCAGCACTTTTACAATGTGTTTAAAGTGCTACCTTCAATGTTACAATGAGAAATTCAGTACGAGTCGCCACAAAGAAAGTTGCAATCTATCATTTGAACTGGGTGGAATCAGTGGTGTATATTTCTGTAGTGACACAAATAATGAGAACATTGTGTAGAGATGATATGATGCAGCAGGGGTGAACATACCTTAAAGCTGTAGCCCTGATCCACCAGGAACCTCTGCCTCTTGGTGGAGTAAGCCATCTCCTGGGTGTCCTGAGACACCAGTGAATAGAAGTATGCATTGTACTCCTCGGCTACCATTCCTAAACAGGCGGGC
The DNA here is from genome assembly GCF_914725855.1 of Thunnus albacares. Lineage (NCBI taxonomy): Eukaryota > Metazoa > Chordata > Actinopteri > Scombriformes > Scombridae > Thunnus > Thunnus albacares. The sequence goes on from NC_058106.1 coordinate 27,809,139, forward strand.
AGGTAGAGTGAGAATGGCTGCCTTTGTTCAGGCAAGACAGTCAAGTCATACACAAAAAAAAACAGCTGTTCAGACTGACTAACCTTTCTTGGCACGTAAGACTCTGCCAAGCCTCTGGGCCTCCTGTCTGCGTGATCCACCATGAGAGGAGATCTGAATCAGAACATTGGCCTCTGGCAAGTCAAATGAGGTGTCTCCAACCTGTTTGGTTGCAGAGATGAAGTATAAATCCACAACATATTTGCGTTATTAATTCATTGTGTCACGGTGCCACTTTTCAAGTGTCCATTTAAAGTTTTAAACCAAGATGCACAAGATTCCAGATTTTCTCTTGTGCAAAGAATCCCAGAGAAAATCATTTATTCATTCACATGAAGCAATGCCTACAATATCAATGAATATTGAATTGCTTTACCAATAATAATCAAGGACACTGGTTAAGACCAAGAGGGATGTGATGTGATTGCCTACAGCATGAAAACAAATCACTGTCAGGTACCATAACTGGAATATTACGTCATTTTGGGTATGATCCAATTATTAGGATGTGCGTAACCATGCCGATTGCACCCTACACAATTCAACAGTAGTGCAGAGAGGAGACAAATTGATGATTGGTCAGGTGGTGTGCCACCTACTAGCCACAAGGGGGCAGATGACTGAATGAGTACAGTCATAGGACATTGACAGATCTGTACTACATCAATCAGTTTACCTTGGAGATGAAAATGGTGTTGATCTTGGGGTTATGTTTGAAGTTCTGTAAAATCTGCATACGCTCCCCTTGAGAGGTTGGACCATAGATGTAAGGCCTTAAGAAGACAATTAGAGAAAGGGATTAAAAACATCTAAATCTAAACAAATCGCTGAAACATTCAACGTGCTCTTTTTGCGAATAACTTACTTGTTGAGGCGAATGGCGTATTCCTTTAAGGCAAAGACATTATCAGCAAAGACGATGATCTTGTCATTGCGCCGTTCATGGAAGCGAATGAGAAACTGGCAAGCGCGGAACTTATTGGGGTTCATGGTGTAAAGCAGGATGCGCTTCTTCGTCTTGATGGCCACATATTCTCTGTAAAACTCCGGAGACATCGGGCACCACACCTGAAGCAAAGACGGGAAAATTGTTAAGAGAGCACATGCTCACTAGGTAATGCAGCCTCCTGTCATACTGTAAAAGCAACAGTTAAGACATACTGTGTAATAATATAAAAGTAGCAGTGGCAGACTTTACATAGCATTTTTAGTGTACTTACCATAATATATAAAATGTTAGCTCATGAATCCTTATTTAAACACTGTCCTCTGGCACAAGGCTAACAGTTGAATCTTGACTGCAGATACAGCCCAGAGCTTTGCCAAAATATCACTGAGTCGTATTATATTATAATAAAAGGTTTTTACAGCCACAATTCTGCCCTGATTTTAAAAAGCAAATCTCATATTCTACTGATCTTTAAGAAACGACTGCAAGCTGTCTGATTTTAGTGACCTAAGCCATCTCTGTATAAACATTTATTTATATATACACATTTATGTATACATATCTATGCAGAGAACAGCACACAATCGAAAGCCAACTGACTCACTACATAAGACAGATTGTGGAACTCTGAGTCAGCTTCCTATGTGCATTTTTGTCCTTTTATCTTATTTACTATACACTCTGCACACTGCAAGACTCACCTCTGCACATTGGACTTTGGCAATGTAGCCATTGTTCTGCAACTCCATCCAGTTGGCCTCATATAGCTTTGGCCCAATTAGGAAGTTGAGGTCCACAATCTTGTCATCTTCCCTAACCAGTGTAGCAGTGAGCCCCAATTTGCAATGCGCCTGGACAATGGTCAGAACACGACGAAACATCTTGGCTACAGAGAGCACACAGAATTATTATGTTAGCATGTAAGTCAGTAACTGTTGCACTGGCAAGGTAATACTGAGTTTTGTTATAAATTGATGTACTGTTAACAGCTCACCAGGAATAGTGTGCACCTCATCCAGGATAATGAGTCCCCACTCCTGGCTACGCATCCACTCCATGACCCTCTCAGCCTCCCAGGAGCGCTTGGTAGTGTGGCCCAGCATAGAGTAAGTGCTGATGGCAATTGAGCAGCCGATGGGCTTGTCCTTGGCGTCAGAGGTGAAGCGGCAGATTTGAGAGTCATCAATAGTGGACCACATCTTGAACTGGGCCTTCCACTGCTCCACTGACACAGAGGAGTTACCCAGCACCAGGCAGCGTTTACGCACTGTGCACGCTGCTGTCACGCCCACCAGAGATTTGCCCGCTCCTGGAAAGCAAAGAAGATACGTAAATAAATGAAACATACAAGCTTTTTGCACTCAAACGTATGCTACAAAAAGATTAGTAATGGTAATTTACAGTTTAGCTGTTTAAAATGTGTCTATTGACAATTATGGAAAATGTGAGAGTAAAATATTAAAATGAAAGACAAAGTACAAGAGTACATCCCTTGTTTCTTCTTTTTAGCTTCTGAACAGTGTTTTTCATTCCAATTATTAGTTAATTTGCCATTTCAAGATTGTATTTTTACTGTGATAAACTGCTTTGGTCTTGAGTCTTTTCTGTTTTGTCACATGTTCCATCCTCCCTCAACAGTAAACCAGCTGTCTCACCGCAGGGTAGCACAATGACCCCAGAGCGAGCACGTCCATTCCCAAACATCTTGCGCAGACTCTTTTCCTGGTAGGGCCTTAACACAGCAGTGGGCTTAAGGTCTATGTTGATGTCTGGGTTGACTGTATCATTGCGAAAGTCATACTCTGCAAGCAGGGGGTACTCCAGCTGAATGCAACGCTTCTGCAGCTCTTCAATCATCTCCTATACCAAACCAGAGAAGAACAGTTCTGCAGTGGTAAAATAGTATGCAAGAACAGTCCTTAAACACACAATTATAACGTTGATAACAACAACAATAACAAAACTCAACGTATAAAATCAGAAGTGTACCTGGCGAATCTCAAAGGACACAGTCTGAGTCTCCTCCTCTTCCTCTTCTTCCTTATCCATCTGCTCATAGTAGCTGAAGATGTCCTCAGGAACTTGCTGGGTTGAAGTTTGTCCCTCGCTGGGCTCCTGTGAGGTGGAAGCACCTCCCTTTTCCGGAATAGACTTGGAGATCTGTCAGAAACAGACGCAGAGAGACATCTGTCAGCGGTCATGACAACAGTTGTCTTTCTGTATAAAGAGGCAGGAAATGTAGAATGATTTCCAAAACTTAGCATTTTCATTTAGTTATCAGTATAATTCAGTCCCTCCAGGAAATTGCAATTTTGCAATCGCAATAATTAACACAAATTCAAAAAATCTCTCCAATATTTGCGAGAGCTTGCAATTTTGCTATATTACCGCAACTTTTCCACATGAAATGGCCAAATCAACAGACCACTTGTGATTTGTACCAACTGTTGCATTTCGCGTTGTAGCAAGTTATGTCATCGCAGCGCACATTCAGGTGGACAAAAATGACCAATAGACCAAGCAAAACAATTCCCAAATGTTCCTAAATGAGGTTTGCTTACAGTTAGTCAGAAGAATAGAAGTTGATACGTTGTTCAGACAGCAAAGATGGACATAATCTACCTCAAACATAAAAATGGGCTATTTGGAAATGACACTATAATGGCATTATTGACTGATTTTATTTGGTGCTAATGTTGAGGTGAAAGTTTATTTAATAAAGCCTTATAAATGGAACTCAACTAACCCTTTTTTTATATAACTTTGAGCCCATGGTTCTCATGTTCAGAAAATAAACTTGAAAATTAACAATGAAATATGATTGTTTCTGTGATATGCAGTATGCTTTTTAATCAAAGGAAGTGATTACATATGACTCTTCATTGGTAGTAGTTTTTTAAAAATCACTTTATTTTCCTTTGCTTGCAATTTTTCCCAATTCCCGTAATTGTACTGCAATAAGAGCACATAAAACTTTGCAAATTGTATCCATTTTTTGAGAAAAGCAGCTGCTGCAAAATCAAGCATTTTTGGCCACAATAATCACAAAAAACCCCTGGCAGGACGGTATAATTAGTAGTTTAAAAAATCCCTTAAAGGGTCAGATAAGACCGTTCCATTCTTGCATCACAACACATATATTTAAACATATGTTTTGATGTAAAACATATTTTTGAGCTGAGATTTTTGCATTAAAACTATAAGAAATGATTTGATATGTTTTTTGTGAGGAAGAAAAGATGGTGAATGGCATACCGCTGACTTGCTGTGGATGACTTCAGTAATGAGCTCAGTGTCCGCTCCGTCTGCAGTACGGAGACGACATTCACGGATCACATTGTCCTGCAGGAGCCGCTGGATCACATCAGGGAAGGCACTCTCAACAAAATACCTGAGGGTAGACACAGACAGCACAGTTTAAGAGTGCTGCGAAGAAGATTAACGATGCAAAGACAGAAGAAATGGTTGTTGAAGTGACTTTACCTATTGTGCTTGAGCACCAACTTGACTTTGCCATAGCTTACTGTGCAGAGCTGAGAGAAGGAAAAGGATGATAAACAGTGATTACATAAACATATTTTTCACACAAATAAAATGACTTTCCTCTCCATTAAAGATATTTAGTCATTCAGACCTTAATGAACTGCACGATTCCGTCAGGTACAGATGTCTTGCTGAGTTTCTGCAGGTACTCCACTATGTCAGAGGTCTGCAGCCCCACACTGACAGCTGCATACAGGGAATATGCTGTCAGCTTGTACTCGTGGATGTGGTTAGGCCTGCACACTGGCTCTGCAATGGCTACCAAGAAATCCTGGGCATACTTATACACTGGTGAAAAGGCCTCTAGAAAGATGTGTCCATCTGGAGCCTGTAAGAGGGAAGAATTATAGAAATGAGAAAGAGATACAAGGATCTTTCCCTTACAATATTGTGTAAAACCAGGAGGAAGACTACAAGCTGTAAACAGTCTCAAGTCAGGAAATCAACAATCTAAACACATCTTACCACCCAGAGGGGACGTGAGGAGTGATCATTTTTCAGAAGCATCTGAAGACGGTAGTCTTTGGCTCCATACTCATCCAGTTTGGTACTGGACTCATCCACCTGTTTCCCCGCAGCAGCAGGTATGGCCTCCTGAGACTCGTTGCCCAACGTCTCTTCTTCATCTTCCTCCTCCTCATAGAAACGCTTTTTGGACTTCTTCTCTGTAGTCCAACAATATGAGTTAGGAGACATGGTTATCATTGGAGGTGAAACAAATAACTGGCACAAAATGGCATAAACATAGAACACATTTCAGTCGTCTTTGAAATTGAAAGCACTTTCAGGTAAAACAGTTTCTAAATACACAATACAGTCTGTTTGTGACATATTCCTGCTTTTTATGATTTGTATTTTTCCATTTTAGATTGCACTAACTATTCATAGCACATGAGGGTCACAAACTTTACTATAAACATAGTAGTGTACATTATCATAGAAAGGATTTTTAACAGCCTTATGTCGTGTGTTTCAACACAAGCCAGTAGCCATGGACAGACTACCAGAGCTGGCTAACAGAGATTAATGTCAACAAGATAAACATTAGGAGAAAATGACCACTACTTGTCATCTCCCCCTATGAACGACCACCAGTGAACTGCCCTTTATCTAAGCTAAGTTAAACCTGCTAACGTTACACTTAAGCAAGCCATGTATTCAGAGGCGGTGTTCAATCCACTCCACAGTGCAGGATTACAGTATTTTATGCTCCACACAGCAACGTAATGTGCGGAACTATTCCTCTCTCAGGATCTCCATCTGTCAGCTTGTGTTAGCTGATAGCTAGCTGAGTTAAAGCGTAGCATTAGCAACTCACCCCGATCTCCTTTATCCTTTTTACCCATTTTTTTTATAAACTTTTAAATATGTAATGTCTTTTTAAAACATATCAGACGTGTCTTCATAATCGGCCAGACGTTCTCTTGAAACTCTACAAAGATGGACTGTCTGCTGTGATCATGGATCACGGATGTGCTACACTCATGTCGTGGATGCATCAATAGTGTGATGAGGGAGTTACAACAGGATGTCGTGTAAGCTGTATTTCCGGGTTTGCCTTCAAAGTAAAATCTTCATTGGCATTTGACTTTGAGCGGAAGATGTTGTTGTTGTTGTTGCTACTGCTGTCGTTGTTGTTGTTGTTGTTTTTATTTATCTTTTATTATTGGTCAATTATTACTTACTTTAATACATTATTGTTTGTTCTTCTGTCTGGTGTTGTTCAAGGACTGTATCGTTATTGGGTTTTCTATGATATAGTTTTGTATTACCGAAAATATACAATTCAATACAGTTTAAGTCATAAAAAAATACACAACAAATAATCTGTTTTATTTGGTTTTAATTCAAACCCAATAATTAAATTAATTAATTATTAGCCAAATACGTCTTTTTTGTATCATTATCCACGTACGAAAAGACACAATCAAAAATGGCAAACATCAACATCATATTTTTATTTATCAATTAGGATGGGCTGTTATACTGTATTAAATATGTATTGTATTTGAATGGAATATAAACTAAAAATACATATTTTTGTTGTTATCGTTTTTTTTTTGTTTGTTTGTTTGTCATTTAATGCATCACATTAAAGGATAGGTTCACAGTTTTTCAAGTCTGTCTTAAAATACCCAAATGAACATTGAAAAATGCTTTTCTTGCTGTAATCATTCCTCTTGTTCATACTGGCCATTAGAAGATCCCTTCATAATGTACTTACAATGTAAGTGATGGTGGCCAAAATGCACAAGACTCCCTCTGTGTAAAAATGTATTTGAAAAGTATATCTGAAGCTAATATGAAGCTTCAGTCATCCAAATTAGTCAAATCTAGTAGATATCTTTCAATGTTACAGTCTTTTTAGTGCCAATTGTCCCTCTTTTTGTTGCTATACTTCCACCTCAGCTCAAAAGGGAAACACAAAGAGGGGATTTGATTCTAAAAAGACTGTAAATGTGGCTGAAATCCACTTGATATGACTAACTCAGACTGCTGAGGACTCATTTAAGCTTCAGATAAACTTTTTTTGCACAAAATGACACCAATGTGGACACCACACACTGTGGATTTTGGCTCCCAACACTGAAAGTGCATCTGAAAGGGATCTTTTAATAGCCAGTATGAGTGTTCATATGGGCACCTGACTGTTGTTTTAAGACAGACTTTAAAAATTGTGAACCTATCCTTTGATCACATTGGAAGATAACAAGCAACATAAATTCTTGCGCTTCTATCCTGGTAGTTCACTAGCCCGCTTGAAGCCTCCCCCCAATCCCCTAACCGCATCCCGGGACGACCCGCCATACTCTGCGTCTGATTGGCTACTACTCGTTACCTTCGTTAGAATATCAGGCTCAGGGCCAATCAGAGGTAAGGTAGGGGCGGGTCTTCACAGAATGCGGGTGGAGTGGGGAAAAAAATAACAGCAGCTTGAACCAAGATGCGGAAGCTTTATTGTTTACTTCCTGAGTTAAAGGTCACATTTGTTGTTTGAGGACCCTGTAGTTTATGAAGACGCTTTCTTACCTTAACGGATCTATCTTAAGCTACTTTACCGAGCTAGTCAGTCATCAGTGAAAAATATGTCGTCTCATACAGTAATCGGACCTGCCTTGCCCCCGATGTTCAGAAAGGAGAGTGATGAAGACTCTGATAATGAAAATGAAAGTAGGTATAAAACAAAACATATCTCGTCAGACGCTGTTTTAACCACACTGATGCAAGATTAAATGCAGTATTAATCACTAATATTCGTGCAAGATTGCCATTTGTCCATGATGGTTACTAGTTTTGCTTCTCTCACCCTGTTTTAGTCGCTGGCCCCGCGTTGCCTCCCGGTTATAAACGGGGGGAACCGTCGAGCTCATCAGATGAAAGTGAGCTGGAGGTGGCGGTCAAAAGAGCCAAGACAGGACACACAACTGGAAACAGGCCTGCAGAGTAGGTTAATTAGTCTGGAATTTTAAGTCTCCCTCCACTCAAAAATATCTCTTTCTTCTTGTTCCTACAGTTGGATGTTTGAGCTTCACTGTGCAGAGTGATGTTTGTGCAGAGTTTCACACCAGAAGGATGTTTTCACATTCATCTGCAGAAAGTGGAAAGTTTCTCTGTGTTCACTGAAAATCTAATGTTAAGGGCTGGGCCTACGAGCATGATTTGTGACATCACAACTAGTTTTGATGCCGATCCTGGTCCAATATTCAACATACACAAGTGTGATGTGGAAACTTGAAGCCTCCAGTGCACATACACTGAGAATGGACTTTTCAGTGAAGTAGGAGACATCTTGTGTCCAGCAGTTAAACTTCTGAGATGAAATATATTTACATATTCAAAGATTCTGGCATTTTAAATGAGGGAGAAGGAGGGGATAACATTTTAAGGATTATCGCTTGGTAATTAAACCATATCAGATCACATTATTGTCACATATCACATTATTGTTCCAAGTAGAGAATTTTTGTATTTCTTTGTACATGTCCGGTGGGGATCTTTTAAAAAATGAAGTGTCAAAACAAACAAAACAGAAATATTTGTCTTTTGAACAGGGCGGAGAAGACAAAGGTTCAAGAAGAAGAAGATGATGGTTTCTTTGGGCCAGCTCTGCCACCCGGATTTGAGAAAAGATCGAGATCACCAGAAACGTAACTAAATAAATCCCATACAGTACTCCAGGGAATGTTATGAAGTGAAAATGATTAATTGTGAATGACAGGTTGGATAAATGGTTAATTGGTGAAGCTATAACTTCATATTATTCTCTCAGGCCACCTCTGCTGGGACCAGCTTTGCCTCCTGGGTTTCGCAGAGCAGCATACGATAACGATGATGATAATGATGATGAAGATGGAGAGGGTTTCCCAGGGCCTGCCCTACCCCCAGGCTACCAGGCTGAGCCCTCCAGCAGTGAGGGAGAGGAGGAGGATGTGATCGGACCCATGCCGGCCAAGGGGCCTGTTCAAGACTCTGTGGCTCTGGACTTTGAGCGCAGGGCACGAATGATGAAAGAGAAGCTGACTAGAGATGTAAGTTCAAGCTCTTTTTCTTTTTGCTGTTTTGCTGGACTTTCTCAATAGGAAAGATTTGATGGTGAGCATGAAAATAAAAGACATAACAATATCAGGCTACATAATAGCAAAGGTAAGACACTATATCAAAAAATGAATCAAATATGTAAAACAGCTTCTAAGTCTGTACAAATTAAAGGTAGAGGAGTTGCATATTTACATGTATACATTGTATAGAGGAAGTGTAATGATTCACAGAGGTACATTTTGTTTGGATATAATAGAGTGAAGTTAGGATTTTTTGCATTCTTAATACAGCATTTTCAATTTTTTGAATTGTGTAACTATAAAAGTATAATATTTCTTTTGTGTAAAACTGGCGAATTTTGCTTTACCCCATTTGAGTTGTTTTTCTGCATCATATATGATAAAACCCAGAACAAATTTACTAGATTATAACAAAAATAGAGATATATTGTGAAGAGAAACAGGATATATCTCAACTGAACAAACACTGATCCACTCACCATATGTATTTAATAGCTAGTCTCATATGAGAGCATATGATACAATACAGTGTAGTGTTGCACCTTCAATATATATTTAGTGTACATTATTTCAACATTATGCTTTAGTTTGCAGTGCTCCCGTATTCATATTTATCACACAGCAGTAGCATCCTGAGCTCCAGTACCCTTCATCAGACACAGAAGCGGAGCCTTGCAGTGTGCCTACTTCACTCTCTGTTTTTAATGTATGAACTTCATTTGTATGGTGTAAGGATGTCCTGTTCCTTTTTTATGCCTTTTAAAGTATTTCTCCTCTGCTGTTTGCAATCACACCTGTGTACATGTGTTAACAGGACACTCCTGAGGTGCTGACCAGAGAAACATGGATGACAGAGCTCCCGCCAGAACTACAGCACATCGGCGTGGGGGCTCGAACTTTCAAGAAGAAGTCGGGCCCAGAGAAAGGCGACCGCTCTATTTGGACAGATACGCCTGCAGACAGGGAGCGCAAGATGAGGGTAGAAGATTGCTTGTTAATAGATAAACAACTGTTGTTATACTTAGTACTAGAAATCTTTTAAAATATCTTGTAGCCTATATTTTACCTACCTGTCTTCCATGGGTTTATTCTTGATCAATAGGAGCGCCTTGAGGGAAAGAAAAAGGGTGAGGTGGAGAAGGACAGTGTCCCAAAACTCTCCCGGAAGGAGTTGGAAATGGCAGAGAAAGTTACTAAGTATAATGTAAGTACTGTGATATCATCCATCCACATTCTTTCTTCCATAATGTAATTGATACCAGATGTAATGTACATTTACACATGTGTTTACATTAAACTCAGGACAACATTTTTTTCTACTTACTCCCTATTATTAGGAGTCAAAACGTGCTGAGTCTCTGATGAGTTTGCACACAAAGACTATGAAGGAAAAAGCAAAGGAGGCGGCAGACAAGCCAGTGGAGAGGAGGGCATTTGATCGGGATACAGACCTGCAGGTCAACCGCTTTGATGATGCACAGAAGCAGCGGCTGCTGAAGAAATCTCAGGAACTGAACACAAGGTTCTCCCATAGCAAGGAAAAAATGTTTCTGTAAGAAACTGTCAAAGTGTACACGTTTGAAGTTGCTGACCTCCAGTTACTATCTGCCTAGTCACATTTTTACACAGGGTTTGTACAATATGAACCATGTTTCTATTGATGCTTATGTGTTACACAACACGAGAATTAAATTTAATGTTGGTGTATAAGGTAAACCAAACTGGACTAAACCTCCATTTATGGGAGGTTATGTCACTCGGTGTAATGCTTACAGCAGACTTTTCAAACAGGTTTAAGCCGTTTTAAAGCGACAGTCAGTGGAGTTTGCATTTCTATTATATACACTGTATTAGGACTGCTGATATAGGAGAAAATATTACAATTAATAAAGTACATTTTTCTATATGTATTCTGTATATCCCAGGATGTCTTTGAGATCTGGAAAATCACCTGTTGAATTTATTTTTGGAAGTCATTTTCACCTGCTATGAACAAATATTATAGGAATTATCCTTGGAAAGCCCAGACTTAGTAATTTCTTGGTATTAAGTTGCTTCACTAATCATGATATAAAACAATCCCACAATACAATAACAATGATAGCTAATAAACGCTTTTGGTCAATATAATTGTATCTATGCGTAAACACGAACAATTCCTGCAATGCCGGATTGTTTAATGCTGCATCAGATAATCTCCATTTAGCCAAACTACAGTGTTCAATGTTGGTGCTGTATATAATGAGTAAGTCTTGAAACCATGCTTTTCATGATTTATGGCATCAACACATTGTCCCTCGATGCCTCAAACCTTGCTAGTGATGTAGCCCTTTGTAAAAACTGAAATACCAATGAGTGATGTATTTGGTTTCAATTAAAACATTTTGTACAGAATGCTGTAAAACGCGCTGTTATGCTGCATGTACCTTTGCAATCTCTCATTTTGTCTTTTTACGTTGATAAAATTTGCTTTTTGAAACATGTATGTCTTATAGTGATATCTGTACGTTGAACTTTTGTGGGTTTATATGAGAGATACAATTTATCTGTACGTTACCTGTGACGGATTTACAAACTGATTTTTGGACCGTCAGAGTTGCCGTATGTTCGTAAAGTGTTTTACGCATGCGCGCGGCGGTTGCAATAACTAGCTATCTAAGCATTGTTTTAAAACCAACATGTCAGAGAAAACAGAAGTGGATTTAACTGGTGCCAAGCTAAACACTGGCGTATGGCTCGTAAAGGTGCGTATACAAACTTTCTAACAACGCTAGTTCATGGGATTCAGTTAGTTTAAACGCTGCTAACATTAACAGTAATGTAGCTTAGCATCTCCCGCTACTTTGGCTGAATTAAACCGTGCGTTGTAGCTAACGGTGGCTAAATTCATTAACTGCTGGATAGCTAAATGCGTTTTTTTTCATTATGCGACATACAACATACACTCACTTAAAGGACGGATTCACAGTTTTTCAAGTCAGTCTTAAAATAACAGTCAGGTGCCCAAATCAACATTGAAACAGCTTTTTCTTGCTGTAATCATCCCTCCTGTTCATACTGGCCATTAGAAGATCCCAGCACAGCCGTCATTTTGTATAAAAATGTATTCAAAAGTTTATCCGAAGTTAATATGAAGCTTCAGCCGTCCAAATTAGTTAAATCAATCAGATATCTTTCAACGTTACAGTCTTTTCAGTGCCAAAGTCTCTCTTTTTGCTGCTATACTTCCATCGCAACTCAACACGGAAACACTGTGCGAGGAAACACAAAGAGGGAATTTGATGCTAAAAGACTGTAAATGTGGCAGATATCCACTTGATATGACTAACTCAGACTGCTGACGCGTCAGATAAGCTTCAGATAAACTTTTAAATGCATGTATGCGCAATATTTAAAGGGGATCTATTAATAGCCAGTATGAACAGGCGGAATGATTACAGCGAGGAAAAGCTCTTTCAGTGTGTATCTTATGTATCTTAGACTGTGTGTGTTCTGTGTTTTATCTAGCTGCAAGACTAATTGCCTCTCTGGAACAATATAGTTGAAGTTGAAAGTATGAAAACAGCCCTTTCTTGCCCTTTTTGATAAAAATAAACTCCATGTTTCTTCATACAGGTGCCCAAATACCTCTCTCAGCAATGGGCAAAAGCGACTGGCAGAGGCGAGGTTGGGAAACTCAGAATCTGCAAGTATGTGAAACAACTAAGCATCAGTGAAGTAGCAGAAGCGAGCCTGTCATGTTTAGGTTTTTTTTTTAACGTATGTGTGTGTCAGTATGTTCAGGCACAGGTTAATTAAGTTAATTTGTGTAATTAGTCAGTACATAAAATGTGAGTGTAAATTTGGAAGTACAAGTAAGAAAATGGACAGTGTGTGCTGATGATGGGTAAAGTTAATGTGAATAACTAGATAGTTTTACTGTTACTGATGCTTTTCAAATGGTTGAATTTTCTGTCATTCTTGCCAATCGATTAATTCTAATTTTACGCATTATTGTCATCTCTAAGGAAAGGAAACCAAGGAAAAGCAGAGGTAAGTAATGTTTACACATCACTATCCATTTACGGTCAAGCATACGGATGGACTGCTTTAATGAGAGCCAAAATATCAGCTAATTATCATGAATTTGGTAAACAGGTTAGATTGCACTTTGCCTTTGTATGTAAGATAAATCCATGATTTATGACCACAATCCTTATGATTTGATAAACTTAATTTATTGAAATCTTGCCTTGTGGTATTTATGATGTGATACTAATACTTCTTTTTCATTATGCAGTCTATGTAGTCAGTCCAAGCCAGCAGAGTGTGGTTCTTTATACTGCATTTCATTGATAATTGCAATCCATAATTAGATTCTCACAGTGAGTCACAGACATTGAGAGTAAAAGTCTGAGAAGTCATTTCATCTTGATAATTTTAAGAACTGTACAAATATGTTTTGAACTGAATAGAATAGCCCTGTTATACTGCAGTACTGGACACAGGATAATGACAATAAGATCAAAAATTAAGAAAAGGAGATGAACAGATTAAATGTCGGATGGACACCTCTCTTTACAGGTGTCCTTCACTTTGAATGAAGAGCTGACTGTGATTGAGGGTATAGAGGACAAGACAGTGTGTGCGCCTCGTGAGCACCCATTCACCATGCAGACAGTGGGAGGTCAGACATTGGCGGTCTTCACCGAGACCTCATCGGGTGAGCTTCTGTTTTCCCTCTTTGACCCCAGCTGGAGGGTGTGTTGCTTCCTCATCTGCTGCATGATGAGGCACTAGTAATAATCCAAAAAATCGAATGATTAGTTTTCTGTGATGTGAAATATCTGCCTGCTCTACAGCCCCGAGGTAAGTTCTGTGTAATCAGATGGTGGAGGCGTCCATCTCGCTACTCCGTGTGCATTTTGCCGTCTTCATGCACAGTCTCTCCCTCGCTTGTCTGTCCCGCTTGTCTCTGTGTTGTGAACTCTCAACAGCTTTTCCCTAGAGTGTGAGTTTGTCCACAGTCCTAACAGAGCGTTTATAATAAATGCACAAAGTGGATTAGTGAACACTCAACGGAAAACAGAAGAGAGCCGGTCTGTTGGAAATTTGTCTTCATCCAGTCTGATCTGTGCTTCTGTCTCTACATATATGGCGATTTTTTTTTTGTTTCAGTGTTTGATTATCAATCAGTCATTTGTTTGTGGTTTGACCTTTTTAAGTCCACTGCCAATCACATCAGCTGATTGGGGATATGATCAGGCGCAATGGCCCCAACTGGAATTCATTAACATAGACCAATATCAACGCAAATCATCGCTGCATTTGGAGTTGATATAATTTGTGCATGGGTTTCTTTGGTTTGGTGTGAACTTCACCAGCTGTGTCTGCCCTCTGAATGTAATGTAGGTGTTTTCGTTGCTACGGGTGCAGGTGAGCTTGTGCTACTTACATTGAGCAACCAACTTAAATGCGTGTGTGTAATTTTTTTCTTTTTTTTTTTTAGGGCTGCACAGTTTAAATCTTTTAGGTTTTTTTAAATAATTTAATAAGCACAACTAGATATGAAATTCAGCGGAGACCTGCCAAGAAGAATTTGGACATAATAAGACAGTGTCACAACATCTAAAATTCAGTAGACTAACAGAAAACACTAAAGGCGAGTGAAGCAATCACTGTTGTATTTCTCAAATTGCAATCTACTACATTTCTTGAGGAAAAAAATGTTAACTACTGTACTTTAAAATAATAATTTTAGTATTTGTGCAGCCCAGTTATGATTGTGTATTTGTAGTGGGACAGGATATCTGTGCTCGCTTGTTGTGAGGGCATGCTTGCTTTGCTCGTGCGCACGCTTGTGTGCTCAACAGAGATGTCTTAGATCGAATATATTCGAGAAGCTCTGTGTGATTAATCTTTTTCGTGTGCGACTAAACCCTGGGTGTGGTTCTTACTGTTCGATCCCCTCCTCCCTCCGTCTTCCAATCCCTATATTTTTATTTTCACCATCCCTCCCTCCCTCCCTGTAGGCCAGTCAGAAGAAAGATCTGATGGCAGCAGCTCAGGTTCGGGGGCGGGGGCAGGTCCAGGTGAGTTCACCGTTTCGCCAGCGAGTGATTTAGTTACATCTCTGGGAATCAGACGCTATGAGCGCCAGTTATTTTCATCAATAAATGTTGGGTTTTTTTGTATCATAATAGTAACCTAGATACATGCTTCGGAAGATGCATGTATTGACACCAAAAAAACTAGACACACAGTCTTCATGTAGGGCAGCTTTGCCCTGAAGCAGCACTACGGCCTCTTGTTTTTCTTTGAGGATGACTGTACAGTTCCATGACAAGCTTCAATATGTAGGTTGAGCCATCTTGACTTGAGGATTTGGGTGAATGAAAGTCAAGACTGTGGTCAGATTGGGTCCGGAGTGGTGATGGATGTAATGCCGGTCCAGATGTGACACGGTGCTGGCAAAGAAAATGGGAGATGTGACTCTTGTAAAGGTTTGATTTACTGTGTGTACATGAGCAGCCTTACTTCAAAACTAGATGTAAATAAGCTATGACACTGTGATGTGATCTAGTGGTGATAGTGTACTGGGGATCTTTTTGTTCTCCTTGATATTTAATCCCCCCATGTGTAGAATTTTGAATTTTATGTGATTATATATAACCTTTAATTTTTTTTTTAAATGGCACAAGTTGAGGCACAAATGAGGCAATCCAAGTAAGCACTGGTACAGTCTGGTTGTGTCTATAATCATTTCCTCGGTCACTTATATACTATACATAAATAACACTCAATAGTTTACCCTGTAGTGGGTAGTAAATTGAGATTCTGACAGTTATGGCTCATCATCACCTTTCTTTTGACTGGTATAACCATAGGCAGTCTATGGGTGTGACAAGTAAAGCTTTTGTATCTAAGAAAGGTCTTTGGAGTTTAACTACAATGCTGCAGTATGGACATCTGTCTCTGGAAGGCTGATTCAGTAATTGACTTCTTAATGGTTGTTTTGGGAGATTTTGTGAGTAATTATGGGAGGAATGTGGAGTGAACTGACTTCATTAAAAGACTGGAGAAATAGGTGATCTCCCTGGTTTAACTTATTTTGTTTAAATCTTAACATTTGACTCGGAAGTATTGTAATCATGTCAGATGTAAACAGAGTCCTGTGTCTTGATTGACTGAAGAAACTTTTTGTTTTGTTTTGTTTTCCAGCCATATCTATAATGTACATCTATAATATATTTCCAAGTTTGTTCACAAAACATGTCGTCTTTCATCCATTCTTTCTCTCTTAGACATATGCAACCACTTCCCTTCTTTACTTAAGCCACTTGAAGTAAACATGCACTGAAAATACATGGGGAACACATGCATTACACAGTTCTTACTGAAGTTGTGATGAACTCTCTTTCAGATAAAATAGCCTTGGAGGGGGTAGTGGTGCAGAGAGCGGAGTGCAGACCTGCTGTCAGTGAAAGCTACATGAAGCTGAAGAGGTGAGTAGTTTCAAAGTGTGCACACAAGTTTACAGAATTATATTTAAAAGTATAGGTAAAGGTGAGTAACCAGAAAAGTAAAAACCCTTGTAGAAATATATAACGCCTGTTTAATTTGATGCTAAAATCACAAGTAACTTTAAGCAACATGGTAGTAATTGTAGGGTTCTTGTATAGCATTACATTACATTTTAAGCATTTGTGTTTTATTTATATATATCTATACACACACACACACAGTATATACTGTATATATGCTATGTATTGCATTAAATGATTGTTATCATCTAACAGGTTACAAATTGAAGAGTCCTCTAAGCCAATGAGGCTGTCACAGCAGTTGGATAAAGCTGTCACCAGTAACTACAAACCTGTGGCTAACCATGAAAACAATGTAAGAAATCAATCCCACATTTGTCTGTTATTTTTTATGGCTCATACAAAATCTGCTCTGCACATACAACATGCAGTTCACCAATGCATCTCGCCGTGTATTCACCACAAATTTAAAGGCCCATAGCCATATTGTTGCTTGTCCTAATCAATCACTACAAAATCATGTATAATTTCCAGTCTCTCCACCCAGATTTTTATTCAATATGGAAATGAACGGGGAACTAAAGGGAAATGCATAAAGGATCTAAAAAAAAAAATGTCAGCAGTAATTCCACATGACTTGCAGTAAATGAGCCATAATATGCAAAGCCACTGGTATGGCTCTGTATGGTTTAGGCCTACATGACAACTGATCTGTCTACTTTTTTTTTTTTTGCAGCTTGAGTATGAGAGGAGAAAGAAGGAGGAGGGCAAGAGAGCAAGAGCTGACAAACAGCAGGTGTTGGACATGTTGTTTTCTGCTTTTGAGAAGCATCAGTACTACAACATCAAAGACCTGGTGGACATCACCAAACAGCCTGTGGTAAGACTGTGGGGGCTTTGGTTTATGTCTATAAGTAAACTTAACTCAAGAGTTGATCCAAGTTCAGGGTTAGATTCAGAGTTTGATAATAATGTTTAAAATGCTAAACTTGGTCTTTTCACAGATTTACCTGAAGGAAATCCTGCGCGACATAGGCATCTACAATGTGAAGGGAACACACAAGAACACGTGGGAGCTCAAGCCAGAGTACCGACATTACCAAGGCGAGGAAAAGACTGACGAGTAGGGCGAAACACCAACGCTTGGTTTGATGGGGCTCCCTCCCTGAGCAGGCCTCGGTTGGACCTTGGAGTTCATACCTGACTTCCTTACATCAGGTCTCGAAACACACTGGATTATGAGGTCAAGCAAGGGTCGAGTCTTAACAGGGAGAAGTTGTTGTGTCTTCTCGTTACCTTGCAGGAGACAACGGGGCATTGGGGAACTAATCAAGGTTTTACTCTTCAAGTGTGCACTATCTCTCCCTGATGTGGTTTCTGTCACAGCTCTGGCACGCCCTCGAGGTAAAAAGCCTCCCAGTATTTCAGTTGGTTTTATCCATCAGAGGAATAGGATGTAGACTTTCAAGAAGCAAAATGTGCATATATGAACCACTGGTTCTTGAATAATTTTTTAATGTCTTGAGACAAGTATATCCAGAGTTAAATGTTTAAAGGATAAGCCTAAACAACGAAGGATCTCACAGGTGAAAGATCGCACCACTAAGTTACATGTAACAAGGCAGTTATTCTTGTAGATGTTTTGTACGTTTTTGAAAGTAAGTTTCCATACCATAAATGGCAAAAATCAGCCTGAACATGTGTTGACAAAATTTCAAGACTGCTACTATTGCTGTGTTTCAGGTGTCCTCAGTCACATTAGCCTATTTTCACTGTAATTTTAAGTTGTTTTACATTGGAATGACTCCTGCAATAAACTTGTTTTAATACTTTTTAAAATAAATAATAAAAACGATTTTTAAAATCTTAAATTGTATTCAAGCCGCATCAAGCCTGGCGTGTTCCTACAGTTATATTGTTTGACTTGTTCACAGCCAACATACCATTCTTATGGTGTATGTACATTTAAGGGGCCCAAATAGTGAACATTCCCCGCAGGAAATATTCAAGGCCCCAGTGCCAGTACAGTATTTGTGTCAAGCTTATGGTTCTGAGAATACAGTGTGCTTAACTGGGTAGTTCCATATATTGCTTATTGTAACTTCACACCATGCAGTAATTTATGGGTTCAACATTATGCAATAGGATCAAACTTTCAAATATCTCCTTCCAATAAATACACACTGAAACCACTTCTGAGATTGATATTTATTTTTTCAAAAAGGCAAAGGATGTCAATTTGACACATTTCATGTACATTCATCCTGCTTGGATGTATTGTGTAGAAGAAATCTTGCTGGCAGATGGAAAAACTGGTATTTAATGACAAAAAGAAGCATTTAAGAGCAACTTTAGCATCAGGGGGAGGAGATGAAGGGGGGCTCCACAGGTCCAGTCTCTTGGTCATTACCTACAAGAGAATGAAAACCATTAAGAAAGCAGCTACACAGTACACTAATAAAATTAAAAAAAAGTCATCCTGCAACAAGTAGTTCTGCCTCCTGATCAAGAAGCCACACTGAGTAAATAGCAAAATGCTTTTATAAGTTGCCTGCTAAGTGTACAACATTGAATTGATGACAGCAAAAAACAAAAAATCCACAGACAAACTACTACTAATGTTTTGAGCAGGCATCTGTGTGGACTAAAATAATACTTTGATGTGCAAATTCAATAAATGTCTTGAATACAAGAGCAGTGAATTCAAATTAAGATATTGACCAGGTAAAATAACTAATTAAATGTATCCAGATATAAAAAAAACACTACAAACATTCACTTGTGCATTTGATATTATTGTCAAACAAGCTTAAATGTATTCCTCAATTCAATCTGTACTGCCATGGACTGTAGCAGTCAGAAAGCGCGAGGAAAATTCAGTTTAGCATCTCTTTGCAAACCGAGAAGCCAATGATGCCTGCTTCGGGTCTATCAGTGGATGCAAGTTGAAATCTACCACCAACTAAACATTACAATCACTCACCAGTTTAAGTATCTCTCCTGACCAACACTTGGTTGACTGGAACAGCTTCTTTGAATTCATCAGTCTGTTTTCACATCCACAAACATGAACGTCAGGACTGGAAAAGGGTGAAAAACATGATATTTTAATACATAATTCAAGTATCCAGGGCAAATGGGTTAGGTGTATGACAGCAAGAACAACTGTTTCAGTTTAGATATTTATTTAGTAGGATCTCCAGCTTAATATTAGACCAATTGCTTCACTTTATCATCCCCTCTTCAATCCGAGACACCACTGAAAGAGGTGAGCAGAAAGCGCGGGGATATTTAATATTGCATCTGAAATTTAAAAACCCGAGATACCTCACATCAGAGAGCCCAGGCTGTCAAAGATGCAGCTTCTGATCAAAAAGGCTTGATCACTACAGCAGTTGGATCTAAGCATATTTGACTCCACAAAGTAAACATATCTGAACATACATTTTTTCCATGACACGATGCAGATAAGTCTCTCCTGTTTGTGCTTCTTTCTCATGTCATGTTGCGAACAGACTGGTGTTGCAGCTGCCACCATCTTCAGTCGGGCGTTCTGCTCATACACAAACGCAGACATCATCCTCCATCTGGCTTGTGCAGGTGTCCATCAAACAGCATATGGACAGCTAGAGAAACACAGTACAGAAGTAAAGAGATTATTAGCCATTGCTGCAAATATAAAGCAGACATTTGGTGTTTAATTCAATCTGTCACTGATTTTTACGGGTTTGGTTTGCAGAGCAGTGTGTTGAACTCTTAACATTGTGTGTAAATAGGTTATCCGATATAATATACAAGGATTATTCGAAAATCAAAATGATCCACAGTTCTAGCACAATGCATTTTGTTACTGCAACGTTACTTTAATGCTACTTTATTAGCCACCTCTGCAAACTTCGTTAACACATTATCGACTACCTTAATGCAATCAGGTAAACCATATAAACTAATAACAAGGCTCACAGATGTCTCATTGAACGCCTTGAAGTCATGAAGTTGGGACATTTACCATCATTGACGTATGTTTAATAGTTTTTAGACAACATCGGTGGTCTGAAGCAGAGAGGAATGCGATATATCAGGTTTAGGATACACTTGTAAGTAGATAAATTCAGTGTAGGAAGGACGCTCAACCTCCACTTCTCACCGGTCTAGTCAACCCTGTAGATCCCCTAATACAGCTTCTCACCAGTGTCATTGATTAGAGAGAGTTATTAATATTATTAAAACTAGATTAGATATTTAATCGCCTTCAGTCAAACAACGCCCAGGATCAGTTTAAAATGGCAGGACCTTAGGTTCTGACTCCCGTTTAATTCCCATTAGCTCACATTGCATGAACGTACAGCATTTCGCAGGCTGTTTTTTAAGGATGAAACTTGAGCATTTAGAGACTAATGGTGTAATGATTATTGTGTGGTTCTTGTATCAACACCGTCAGATTGATATTGTGACCTTTATTTAAAGCTGCATTGTAAAATTGCGTATTTACAAGTCAGTTAGCTGTAAAACTCAAGTTAGCATTAGCTAGCGAGCTAACGAGCGCATGGTAGCTAGGAGGCATTTCCGGTGCCATGTTAACGTTAAATTTTAGTTATTAGCCGTTAGTGTACGTTACCTTCCCCCAGACCAAAAACCTCTCTCATAATCCTCCCAACATCAGCTTTTTTCATTCCTATGTATTTATCTATTCCGCTAACGTTATGAATGTGAATAAAGTTGGTATTTCAGTCAGTTACAAGATGACACTAATTTACACGTTTCAACCAACTGATATTAAATAAACGTTAGCCGTTATTGTCATTCAGTTAACCGTTACTTTGTTTCTACGTGCGCGAGACGTAACAAACTTACAAGTCATGTTGGTGAAGAAGACAGTCGAGCCGCAGAGGGTTTGACTCTCCATTCCTCCGATCTCCTTTAAGAGGGCACGGTGAAAGGACCGAAGAGACCGTCGCTTCCAGATTAAATAGGTTACCACTTATGGCTCATTTTCGCCCCCCTGAGGACGAAGAGAGGAGACTTTTTTTTTTTTTTTTTTTTTTTTTTTTTTACACTGTCGTCCTCTGGTGTTCACAGTTGGAGTTGGGATTCACAAATTTTCGGTGGATTAATGTTAACTTGTTTCTTCATACTGTAAATTAGCGATATTAATTAGCCTACCTGAATTCAGCTTATGTTTTCCATATGGTTTCCGTGCAAAAAACGTATTGGTTTGTAGCTTAAGTAGTATATTTTTTTTCTAAACAATGTTTTTTCGAAAGTGTGATTTTCTTTTATCAACAGAAAAATCTTTTGGAGATGGAAAATGTATGGAGTTTTTAGTTTTAGTATGTAGATGCATATGTGCAAATCTGAATAGCTAGCTCTTTGTTTCAGTCAGTTTGATGCAGGAATATTAATCCTTATCCTACCAACAAACATACAAGGACTGCCAAAAAGAATAAACTACTGTGAGAAACAACCATCAACGCAAAATATTAAATTATTTCTTCTCAAAACATTATTAGTTATGTAATTAATGTCACCTGAAAAAAACTGGTTATTATTATTTCAGGAAAGTTAGGCTAGTTAATTTGCATATTGTGTAAAACGAAACTATATCGTTTTATTTAATACAAATTGCAGCTTTTACCCCAAGTACAATCTTTCCACAAAGCCTTCAGAATGACTGACAGAGTGTCCCCGATACTGTGTGATACTTTAAATTAGGACCCATGGCAAACATGGACTCAATAATTAGTTCCATTTATTAAAACTGCATAGGCAGAATTGAGTTCTTTTGACTGGGGTCCCCGAGGACCCCAATACATTGGTATTTTTAAGAAGCACTAATTAAAGCAGAAACAGATAAAAAATGATATGAAGTCATTAGGAACAAATTGATTGACAAAGTCATGAAAAATTGGGATGATCAATGAATAAATCACCTGTGAGATATGACAAAAAGTAAACCTGTGGGGTCTGTGGGGACCACAATCAGTAGGATTAAGATCAAATAGGCCTATGTCGCAATCCATTTCAGCCAACCTTGAGCAGGATAAGGTAAAGTGGAGGGATCGACACAATTTCATTAGGATATGTACAATATCTCCATGTTTTTATTATTATTATCATTATTATTATTATTATTAGGCTATTAATATTTTTTGTATTGTGGTGGCATTGTAGCAGTAACAGGGTGATACAAAAATGGAAATTAAAATGAAAAATAGCGCATACTGTGAGTTAAAAGAAAAAAACATTAAAATAAAAGATTCAAACATCAAATTTGGAGCATAAGGCGAGCACGCATGTGCACGACGCGCGCGCCCGACCCCTCTTCCATCAGTCTGTGAGTTGACAGAGGAGGTGCAGCACTTCTTAATTGGACTGCGCGAGTGTAAATTGTCCCCCATCAGCCTCTTGTGGATTTATGTGAAGACATGAAGACATCGAAGAAGAAGACTTAAGATAAGGTAAAATTTTAGAAAGATAACATTTAAGGATGACAACATTTTTGAAGTATGGCTACCCGAATTGTGTAGCTAATAATGATGTAAAGACATTACTTATTATGGTCTCGAAAATCTCCAATTAAATCTGGTTCTCCAGCAGTAGAATTAAAAACTAACAGGGTGGGTAATGATGCTTAAAACAATTATATGTATTATCCTAATTTTTATGAACATTTGCTTAGTCTTCCACAGATAGTAAGCAGTGAAGTTACAGCCTCAGCTGCAGTATGTTCAGAGCTGTGTTTGGAAACAAGAAAGAAGGAGGAGGAGGAAAACGAGAAAAAAAGAACCAGAGACACCCAGGTAAGCAAAAACACCCATAAACTACCTGTACAACAAAACTGTGGCACTTCAGCTCATAAGCAAAGCCAGTATTGCACCTTTGGGCTTGTATCTTGGTCTTGCCTTCATTACATTCCATAATAATTTTGATCATGATAATGAAATGTGATTTTTTTTTTTCTGACTCTGTAATCAGAAATAATAGGAAATGGGGAAATGTATCTTACACCGTACACACTAGCGCTTGCATTATTTGATGGAAATATTCAGGTTCTCTTCTCTTGGGTGATTTAAGTAGAGCCAATTCAATTAGCCTAATTCATGAGTGTGTTCCGTCCTTCATGCAGTGGCCCGATGCTTGCATTTAAAGTGTGTCAGGAGAAGTTAGAGTGGGTTAGGCAAACATTCTGACCTACTAAAAAAAACATACTGAATCTCACAAGATATTTGTGAATGGGATATAGCTAAATTAGATCAATCTGTGCACTTGTTAGACATGTGTTGTACCTACTGTGAACAAGCTTAATGTTTTGTTGGCAGGTCAGTGAAAAGTGATCAGTAAGGTGTGCTGAAAAATTGGGAGATTTTGCTTTTGAAGTGAAACTAAAATGTTTGTATTTTCACAGGGTGAAGTTGTCAACTTGCTGCAGTACAGAGGAGACAGTGGAGATAGATAATATAAGTAGAGCTCAGTATTAGAGCAACCATGTTGCTCATTAATATTTGATAATGTGCTGCTCTGGGTAGCAAGAACAGAGAGGAAGACAGAGAACTGTGTCAGTCTCATTAAAATGATATAGTATGTTTACAGTACATTGGGATTGCATTCGATATCACTCCTTCTCAAATGCTGATCACAGAAGGTTTTAATGATCCTTGTTAGGAGTTATGCAAGACCATATTAGGCAAATTTGTAATATTAGGTAGTAGAGTTCTGTGTCCTTGTTTTGCTTAGCCCCAGCAAAAACACTCATGTAAGGAAGGAAAAAGTGAACGACTAAATTATACTACAGGTAAAACTACTGCAATCTGGTATTATCAAAATAATTGACAATAAAGTCTCTGTAATTGGCTGGCTTGGCGAGCTCTCATGCACGGTAGTTATTTAAAGCACAGGATCATATTGAATGGCTGCAAAATATATTAAAATATTGAATTGAAATATAATAAGTCTAGCCTCTTTATTAAGCGTGATCCCATTCCTTTAAATAGATGTTCTGGCATTGCCAACTTTCCATTACCTCATTCAGCAATATGCCTCCAAGACAAGATATGTTCGCTCTGTCGCAGCCTTATATGAGGCATATTTAATACAGCTCCCTCTGCGATATGTTAAAGCTAATATACAGCCACAGTTGTGTTGACTCAACTCAGCCATTTAAACCACAATGGAGCTCTCTCATTATACTGCTTTAACATTTACACTTGACCTTCTCCATCCCTCCACCTGTCTTTTCAACGTAGGTGTCGAGGTGTACACTCACAGCACTTTGCAGAGCGGTAGTGGCAGGCGGGCCGCACACCTCCAGGACCATGACGACTACACAGAAAGCCCGGTAAAACTGAAGAGACTGACCAAGGGTGTGTCCATTTCTTTACCATCCTCGCCGCTTCTCCCTCGCCAGGCTGAAATTGTTCCCTCCCAGTCCTGCATCAAGTTCCCAGGTGGGTTGATTTGAAATGGTAATAATGATACAAACAAAACACGTTCTCAGTATGAACCACTGAGTATGACAAGAATCTGTACATCAGGGAATAGCTGCAAAAATAGCAGAATACTTTCATGGGTTGCCTTGATTAGCAGAGAGCTTCTGTGCATTCAGCTGTTCCATACATGTGACAGCAATACAAGAGCATACAGACTATGCCCCCAGGGCCCAAAAACATGTGACAGATTGTCAGAGTAAATGATAGAACAAGATAACTGAAGGCAAGGAACCCCAATTAGGTAGGTCAATTTTGAGACCATCTTCTCTGAAAGAAACATTGGTTTGATCAGTCCAACGTTAGTTTGGTTCTGACTTGAGACCATTGTCTCATGTCATTTCTTCTTCTCTTTCTTCTCATTTCATGTTGATCCTTGCCATCCACTGTTGAATTAATTAAAAATGACAAAAACAGTCTTTTAAAAAAGCTTTGTTAGTGTCTTGTTCGATATCTTTTCTTATTTAATTTTATAGTATCCTTTACATAAAAAACTGCTTTGTGAATGTTTTATAATTAAATAAAAATAACATCTTTTTGACAAATCCCTTTATTTATTACTTTTTATGTTATTCATTAGGTTAACACAAGATGTTTATCCTGTTTTAAAAAGTGTTGTAACTACTAAACACGTATACTTTGTGCATGTTTAAAGAAATATTTATTATTTGACAATGCAATCATCAAAACAAAACAAAAAAACATACGTAATACAAAAAGTTTTGTGACATTTTTAATGACGTAAACTCTAATAATTGTTGGATAAAAAGAAAACAAACTCTGTTTACCTGGTGTTCCTGATCTTAAAATATGCACTAGGTGGCAGTGTCCTGCAGCAAGTTCAACCATTGAGAAAAAGCAGCTATTACATTTCATTGCATGCAGCACTGCCTTGTTTTCCCCAGTAGACTAAATGAACATGACAAGGAAAATTACAGCAAGTGAAAATATATACTGGCATGGCTTTTGTGTCTTAGGTAGTCATGCAAAGTCAAATATGAAACAGTATGCCTGACTGGGCAGAGTGTTTCCATCCACTTACACGATTCAAACACTGAGTAACCTCGGGTGTGAAAATTCGGTACATTTCAGTGTTCACAAACATCTCATCCTTGTGAATGATCTCCAGTCCTAAAGAATCTGTGCTTCCAAGAATGCTCAGATGTTGTTGCATAAATTGAGACACACCCACACACATCAATATGAGTGCACTGCTGTCCCTGTCATCATACACACACACACACACACACACATACATTAGCAGTGTTAATATATTATAGATAAACACCCACGGTACAGTGAATATTGTACTGTTTGCATGGCTTGCACTCTGTACATACTGCTTTATACTCCTGGGACACAATTCAAATTCTGCACCACAGATCTCATCTAGAGAGGCTTAATCTCTCCCCCCCCCCCCCCCCCCCCCCCCCTCTCTCTCTCACTTTCTTTCATATCCCTCCCTATCTCCACCCTCAATCCCTCCCTCCTTCCCACCCTGCCAGCTCTCCCTCCCTCTCCTTTCTCCCTCTTTGCTGTGGCCGAAGGACGGGTAAGGAAGCTGGAGTATGTGGATGCCTCTTCCGATGCGAGAGAACCTCTTGTCTTTGCCTCGTGCCGTGGCAAGACAGACCACAGAGGTGAGAACAGGAGCGTGTGGGCGTGTGTTTAGCGTCATGTCTGTTTTCCAGGTATTGATCAGGGAAGCTGAATGAGACTGAATGGGGTAGAGGTGAGCGGAGGAAGGGTATGAAAGTGAGTGTGTGACTTTAATTACATCTAAAAGGCTTTGCATTAAGTTTTCCCTCTCAGGTGTGCATGGAGAGAATGATGTCTGTTGAATCCTCAGTGTATTATTTGGAGTGAATTTGTTTTATTACAGTTCCATCCGAGTCTTTCCCCTCACTTCACTGCATGTTCATTGTACAATTAGGGTTAGATTACGACAAAAAAATGTGTAAATGCCTACATCTTTGCCAGCTTTCTTTATGTTTTTGACCAGAGGGCTACCCTAAGGCTAAACAGATTTCATGAGGCATCTTCCATCCTGGTTGCCAGGCACCTCTCAGCTTCCCGTTTCCAATGGCAACTGCTAGGTGGTTTGATGAATAGTACTGGACATTCAGTGTGTCCTCATATTACTCCAGATTGGATCTCAGTGCTCTGCTGACTAAATGCAAAGTTTTCTCTCCTCCCCTTCTTTGAAATACACATCCAACCTCTCTACCCAAGTCTTCAGCAGCGTTTCCAACTGAAAAATGTATCGGGAAAGGCTATAATTGGGGTGCCTTATGGAACAAAAATGGCCAGGCTTGCCTGACCATTGACCTTCATCCTCTCAAGGCTAGGCTTGTGTTTTGAACACAATGGGGTTGAATGTAAGAGCAATGTGATGTTGCACCTTTTTTAAAAGGAGAGAGTTAGCCAGTGAGAACCAATGAGAAAGAATCAGTGGAAGGAGTGCGAAATGAGTGTGATGTCTAAATGCAAAGATGTTTGTGAGGAGGAGTGAGCTGTTCCTGTAATCCGTGATGTCCTGTCATCCTGTTTATATGCCTACTCAATATGCATGTTACTCAGCTGATAACAGTACATCGATGAGGCGTGAGAACTGAGGAATGTATTGCTCAGCTGGTTAAGGCACAGTAATGAGATGTGAGAACTGTTACAGCCTCTGCTCTGCAGAGATGAGCGCGGACCTTAGAGGAGCTGGGGTTGGAGGTCAAAGCATCAGGGAGCCTTAAACAGTGATAAATGAATGCAGCACATGGCCTGTGTCAGCCAATCTCTCCAGGAGCAACAGCAAAGACAGAGCCAAGGCACTCCTTCTCTCTGCTCTTGAGTCGACACGGAGCTCATTGAAATTCACAACCCGTCTCTTAACCGAGAGCACCTGGCAGGCGTGTGCACAGGCAAACTCACAACCTCACACAACCTCTTTCTGCTGCCTCAACCAGGGACTGGAAAGCCACAGTCTGTGCATTCATAATCAGGACAGCTGGGGCTGTGCTGACCTGTGGATGCGTGCATTTCTCGCAGTCCACTAGTGATGCTGCTGGGTGGGAACCTCACGAGCGGACCAAACTGAAACGAGAGCATCAGTTAGATAGCGGCTTCATCTGGCCTGCCGTGTTTCCATATGCCTGTTAATCCGTGTGTCCTGAATGTGTGTGTGTTCCAGACCTCCACGTGGAGCCCCAGCCGGGCTCCTCCCTTTCTACCCAGGAACTGATGACCAGACTATGCTTCTTATTGGGAGAAGAAACACCCGGCACTGCTAGCTCTCCTATGGAGGACAGGAGGGAAAAGAAGGTAGGGCAGCATATTGATTTACTAGGCTTTTGCTGTCATACCATATATAAGGGTGATGGATGGTTTATCAAACAACCTTTTTTTTTTGTCCTCACATTGCCAGAACAATCTTAGTTTTTTTTTTTCTTCTTTAATCATTTAAACATGACTCACTGTAGACTGATTGATTTTGTCTTAAATTTAACTGTGTGCAAAGAAACACTGTGTTGAACACTGTATGTGATCTGACCACTCTAATCCCCTGTGGAAAAATTGATCGATGTATATCTTGGAACATCATTAATTATCCTTCTGCATTGCTCCATTTCTATGATCTTGCCATGTTAGTTTAACCCTTCTGTATGAGAGTTATTGCATGTGCTTATGTCTCTCCATCTCTATGCCTTTACATTGCTCAGCCTTGGCCCATTTTCTCAGCCTCATTCCACCACCTGAGCTCCAGATACAGTCAGTTTCACAGAGATAGCAAGGCTCATATGAGGAATGTGGGTTGTCCTGGCTAAGATAGATGAGGCTCTGGTATAAAGGGAATAACAGTGAGCTGTTTCAACTCTGCTGCCTTGTCTCCCTACAGTCTCTGCGTTGCAGAAATGTTGCATCAGTAATGAAGAGACCTGAAATGCACGTGACCAACTACAAGGATAAGGAATATAAAATAAGACTGTTTTTTTTTTCTTTGTAGAAAACATTTCAGTTTATTAACAAAAATGTCTAAGGATGTTTTGAGAAGATTTAGATCTCTTCTGCACACATCTCATGGCTCCTTTACCACCACTTTTCATGGGAAAAGTCACATTAATAATACATACCAATAAATACATATGTCAGAAGTTATTTGAAATATTTTTAAATACAGTACCTGTGAAATATACCTCTCTAAGGGGCAGGCTGAATAAATACTATACATAAAACAGAAATAACATTTGCGAAAAATAGGCATTACTATTCTAGGAACAACTATAGCCTCCAAAGTGACCATTTAGTCGAACCGACACCTCTCTGACACAATCTCAACAAAAGTATAACAATATAAGCTTAACAAAAGCAGGATTAAATGCGGGGCTATTATAGTAGATTGCAGTATCCACTATTGTGCAAATGTTACCTCATGTATGTATTTTCTTTACTCTTGAGAAGATTTCTTAAAAGGCTCCTCCAGTCAATCAATAGATGTAATACTTCTGAGAACGAGCCTTGATGTCAGTTGAAAGAATATTTTCAGCGTCTTCGTCCTCTTTTTTTTTTTTGTAGTTTTTACCACCATGTTGACTTACTGTGTTTAAAACCCCCTTTTAATTCCTTGCTTCGTAGTAGAGCTTTACTTACAGTAGTGCCATGTTGCCAGAAGTGCTGCTGTCCAAACACACACAGAGTACTAACTCCAAAAAGCAACTGAGGCAAGACCTTTCAATTTAATAACACTGCATTGGGATGTTAGATTTCCCATTTCTGAGACACATTTCGAGATTATATATATCATTTTAACTAGCATTCAAGTTGTCAGATGCTGTGCTCATTGGATTTTCTGTACTTAATGTACATCCTTGCATCAACTACATCCTATGAAAATTTTCACATCTCCTCTTTAAGTCAGCTCTGTGTGGGACAGCAGTGTGTGTGTGTGTGTGTGTGTGTGTGTGTGTGTGTGTGTGTGTGTGTGTGTGTGTGTGTGTGTGTGTATGTGTGTGTGTATGTGTGTACAGTGGCTTTTACAGTAAATTGTAAATGTCGACAGCGAGTGATTTAGTTTTTGAACACAGCCTGCTGTCATCATGAAAAACTTGGGAAATGACAGCCAGGATGAAAATAACTGGAATTATCCTTTCATTTCCCATCTGTGTGCACACTCAAACGTGCTCAGTCACAATCACACAAAACAGTGTGCATGAAGGCAAACGCAGTCACACAGAAGGGTGTGCGGTTGAAAAGGGAGGCAACTGACACTATTAATTTACAACACTAAGAATGTTTCTCTTCTTTCGCCTTGCACATAGTTTTGAGTCCCTCTCTCTGTCTTAACTTCATGTCACTTTGGTCATTTACACATATCTTTCTGCTTTTTTTTTTTCCAGTGTGATACCTCCGCTCAGGGGGGGAGTCCCAGCTCCACTCTGACCTGCAGCACTGCCTCTCCCTGTTCAGAGAGCCCCTCTTCCACCCTGAGCACCAGTGTTGGAGGCCAACAGTTGCCCCAGCCTTTACCACTGCCTTCACCCCACTGTGGCTCCAGCACCAGCCCCAGTGAGACCCTCTCCAACCCTGTATCCAGCCCTGCTCCTGGAACCATCACCGGGAGCAGCCCTGGGCCTCCTCCTCAAAGCCCCACCTCCACCCTGGAGAGCAAGGATAGTGGAATCATAGGTGAGAGTTGCTCCTGGCCAGGTTTTCAAATGTTTTATCCACAGTGAACGGGGTTAGTTAAATTTAGATTATCTTTATACTAGGTGAAGCATGTCTAATACAAAAGCAGAGCCACGCATCACTAAAATAGAAAATGGGAGCTAAAAAACCAATCAGCGGTCGGCCTAGTTAACTCTATATGGAAGCATTTACCTCATCGGAAATCCTAAATATGACTGATGTCTCTAAGGTGCCACACCTTCCTACATGGATATAGATGAAGAAATAAAGTTAGATGGAGCATCACTTAGTTTTAAGTCCTTGTCAAATGTGTACCTCTACCCCACAGCTAGTTTCTCTATGTTGCTTGTGCCACTTCAGCCTCAAGGCTTCAGCTCCCTCCTGTCAAAACTGGGACACTGCTGTCTTTGTTGCTTAGGGGTCTGATTCTCCTAAAATAGGCCAAGTTTTTCTCTCTAAATAGACTTTGTATTTATAGTTAAATAAAAAAAGGGCAAAGGGCTCATCAACCCTTTGATTGATGAGTTTTGAGTGTGCAATTGATAAAACAATGAGGTGTATTTTATTGCTGATTGAGTGAATGCTGTTTTAAGTGCTCTAACTTCAATTCCCGTTGAAGGCTGTGCTTAGTTTTGGGTCTGGAAAATACAAACAACTGGAAATTACAATCATCCTCAGATTTGATTTGTTTTGATTCTTGTTTTTATGGCTGCCCTACCTACTCTGTATTTCCTTTGTGTGGCTCAGCAACCATCACAAGTTCCTCTGAGAATGAGGAGCGCAGCATCTCAAGTGCGGATCTGATCAAGGACGAAGGCCTGGGGGTCAGTGCTGGTGTAATGGGCCATACAGGCGAGGACCACCATCCTGGGGCCATCAGAGACAATCTGACAGCCCAACCAGATGAGACCTTACCTAGAACTGACATCATGGAGCCCAGGACTCCGCCCGCACCGAAGAGACCCCTCCCACAGCACCACATACACGGCACTTCCTCCCTCATGATGCCCCGTCCAAATTCTGTGGCAGGTATGTATTCATCTGTTATTTTGCGATATTAGGAATAGTTGGAAAATATAATTAATCACTTTGCAGTGAGTAAGAGGAGAAGATTGATATCACCCATATATTTGTGCATTTAATATGAAGCTGGAGACAGCAGCTGTTTAGTTTAGTTTAGCATAAAGACTGGAGACAGGGGGAAAAAACTAACTTGGCTCTGTCCAATGGTAAAAAATCAGCCTTCTAGCACCTCTAAAGCTCATTAATTAACATGTTACATCTCATTTGTTTAATCCATACAAAAACTGAGGTGTAAAAATTACAATCTTGTCACTGTGAGGTTGCCAGGCAACCAGCAGAGACTCCAGGAGGTCACTTCTCCCAGCCAAGAAATAGTCTCTCACATAACCCCCTGTAAAGCCACAACTTGTCGTTTTACACTACATAGTTTTTGTACAGTTTAAACTAACATGATATGTATGTTGGCAGGTGGATTTTTATAACTTTTGAGAGAGCAAAACTAGCTATTTCCTTCTGTTTCCAGTGTTTATGTTAAACTACGCTTACTCGCTGCTGGCTTCAGCTTCATATTGAACTGACATCTAACTCAAGAAAGCAAATAAGCATATTTCCCAAAATGTCAAACATTTTCTTAAACAATGAGGTTAAGAGGGAGAAGATAGCAAATATTGGGATGTCTCATCTGAACACTTGTATAATGAGATGCTGAAGCTACATTATACAGTCAATCAAGTATGTTAATGAGAGTATGAATGTGATAGCTATGACCATGGTGAAAAATTAACAGATCAGTAATTATTTACTTAATAATAAATTGATCAAATTGATTGCTGATTTGCCAATTATTCATCCGATACAGAGAGAGTATAATTTGAACTCTGTGATGCAGAACTAAACTTCATTGCACCATGTTGGTGCTCCACTTACCACTGAGGCTGGATACAACACAGTGAGCAGAACCAGCTAAATGTCCTGGGAGGCCTCCAGTTGTCATAAAATACCCCCTCCCTCTCCAGTCACGATCTTTGCGGGTGCACAAGGCTCTTTTCCTTCCCTTAGATGTCAGTTCATTTGTGGTGGGAGCAAAAAAAAAGAGATTCCCTAAAGAGTGGATTCACAGTAACGCCTGCCAGTTTCTTCTGTCAGCTGGTGCTTTCATTTAGGCAGCCTTGATGGGATTCAGAATAAGGATGAAGCTAGCTACATAGTACTGTAGCTGCTAGAATTTACTCCACAATCATGAGAGATGAGAACATACAGTAGAGTAACGGCGTACATTTACATAATGATATACATTAGGAGACCAGAGATAAAAGGAAACTTGAATTATTCCCATGTGAAAAATTGAGTTGTTGTAGTAGCAATGTTGTCAGGCTACAAACAAGTTTATAACAAATGAAGGTTTTCTAATGCTGCAGTCCTTAAAATTTTAAATTTAAACTCAGAAAATGTATGCTATTATTTATAATGAAAATGTAGCCCATACATTAGATAGAGTAATGCAAAATGGCAACACTAACAGCAGTAGAACATCAGGAGAAAACAAACACAGAATGTGTTGATTACAATCTGAGCATATTCCAATTATACCACTATATAACATAAAATTGCAGATGTACTGGTTTAATTTTGCATTTACTCACTGAACATCTTATTAAAGGCTAGAACAGATGGAGGCTCCATTTCCTTAAGTGACCACGTGTACTGTGCATCTTCCATACTTTCTCTCTTTTAATTGTAATCCTAATAACCAAATCCCTCCTTGGGCTGGTTCCTCCTCATCTGTGTACATTCATGTGTAGAAATCAAGATCAACATGGCCTGCGCTCTCATGATACAGATGTTGGTTCCCCGAGTTAGGAAGGAGCTGGGCAAAAAAAGCTTTTAAATACACTGCCTCTTCCCCCTGAAACATTGTCAGAGCGGATTACTATTGGAGAATTTAAGTCCATTTTAATGGATTGAGAAAATAAGACTCTTGGTCAATGTGGTTGCTCTTAAGTTTTTGTACCTGTTTATGCATCTTAACTGGATTTTGTCCATAATCTTGTATTGCATATTAACTCGATATTGTGTTCACTCATTTGTAGTGTGTGACAGTTGTATTCATCTGTTTATGTTGTTTGTATTTATTGCTGTAACAATGTTTAAACTTCTCTCTTGGCCAGATCTTTCTTTAATCTCAATGCGACTTTTTACCTTGTTAAATAAAGGAAAAGAAAGAATCAGATGAGGAGTTGAAAGATCATATGTTCCTTGAAGTTTCCTGATATAAAAGCAGGTTTTTGCAAGCATGGGTGTACAGAAGGTAGCTGAAGACAGTTTGCAGAGTCAATACGAGTTACCTGCTTCATCACCCTCCTAGTGGACTGAGACTAAGGCCATTTTGCCAGGAAGCGGTGTGTAGTATGGCTGTCAGAGGAGAGTGTCGAACTTTCTGTGGACGGTGCACGGTAGCTGCATCACCTACAGATGCATATTGTTGTGTCATCCAGAATTTCAGTATATCTTTCTGATATTCAAAGTCCAAAGAGTCTTTCACAAGGGGTCCAGGATGCTGCCCTAGTCTTTATTGTGTGAGCGGTCAATGCCACTGGCCCATAAGAACACTGGAGCGTCTCTTCTCTGGTAATGGGGACAATGCAGGAGGTTTTCTGCTGTGGATGCACCATCTGCAAATTCAAGTTGAGGTTGAAAAGGTTCTAGAGAATCTGTGCTATATAGGTTTTCTTGTGATTTGAGCGTTATGGGGCTGATGTTATCAGGGATGCAAGGGGCAGGGCCCGAGGCTGTGTTGACCTTTAAAGCGATGAAGGATCAGCAGGGGCTCTAGGGTAATCAGTCACACTGTCATGAGCGGGGGGACAGAGAGGTAGGCAGTGTGAGTGTGGAATAGGTGGTGGTGGTGACCAGATCTCTCCTAGAATCCCTCTGTCAAACCTTTTTTTTTTTTAACTCTTTCACTTTATCCTCGGTCCACTCAGCCATTTGGCTTGGTTGTCTTTAGCCAGCAATCTTTCTCATCCCACTCCACACCTCCTTCACACTATTTTGCTGCAGACTGTTCTCCAACCTCTCACTGTGGATGTTCTTTCAATCCTCAGTTCTCCACTTCAGCTCTCGCTTGACAATTATTTTCCTCCGTGTCCCCGGTCTTAAAAGGCTTCCTCTTCTACCTTTTGAAAGGGATTTTGATGTTTTTAGTTGTCCAGGGTTTATTATTGGCTTTTCGCTGATATGTTTTTCTTTTATCATAGAGTAATTGCATGGTCATACTGTAACAGATTCGTCTTGCATTAGGGAGTCCACTGGATACTCCACAGAGCAGGTCCCATGTGCTTTCATCAGCCCTGTGAATTGTAATATATCCTCAGTAGCGTCTGACCACAGTCTCACACTCTACCGAAGTGTTGAAAGGGTGATGGAACTGTTTATACCCTTAGTATTAGCAAAATGCAAGTTCAGTTTGTCCTTTTCCATGTTCTAAATTAAGATAAAAGAAGGCAGGGTCTAGTGTTACACTATTAAGTAAACAAAGAATTGCAGCATACATAATGTCAGCCCAGGGAGCACACAATTACGTTTCATGTTGAGTGTGGAGCGATTTGGTGATTTGTCATGACGAGGGATGCTTAAGAACGTCGCTGGCCCGGCATCTTCAGACTGCAACCATAATTGCTGCTTTAAAGCTTTAAGCCTATAACAGCTCAAAGATGTACTGCAGCTCCCACAGATGCACAGAGATTACCAATGACTGCATTTAACATATACTGTGAGATAATGTGAGATGATCAGCTGTCCAGGGGATGCACTTTCTTGCCCACCGCCTGTTTGATTGATATATATACAGTATCTTATAGATGAGTGCAATGTTGTTCAGGCCTTTTTTTTTATCCCACTCCAAAAGGATTAGAGACAACAGTAATGCCAGATTTTCAGATTTTGCACAGGATTTTAAAAATATTATAGTAATGAATGAATGACATGGTCAAGTCTGTGACTTGCCATTGAAAACAAACTCTTAAATAACAAAAACAATAGAGATTCTGTTCATGTCATTTTCCATGCAGCTCAGCTCTATTTTGATAGTAATACTATGTATACTAGGTCTGTTCACTATTTCTCAGTACAGTGAGATGTATCCACCTTCTAAACAACATGGAATAGCTAATAGAAGACCAAAATATTTTTAAAATGTGTATCTGAGAAGTCCCAGTGAGCACAGTAACTTCCGATGCAGTGCATGTAATCAGGTTAGCTGGTTCTCTGCCACACTTGGATTCATAAACCACACAGATTAGATTCCCCTTCATTAATAGAGAGACAGAGAACTACAAACAGCCTAAGACAAACTAGATCAGAGGCTCCTAATTCTTCTCTTGTCAACCGCTCCAAAGACAGATCAACAAGAATTCAGTTTTACTCCACAAGCTCCATCTGAGCAGGTTTTGTTTCAAATTAAACTACATTAAGTAGAGAAAAACTGTATCTTTCCCCAGGCATTCTGACATGTGAGTTGGTTTCCGACATGTGAATCAGTCCCATTTTTGTTGCATTTTATACCCACCTCTGTTCTATCTTCCCCAGTGACTCCTGGCAGAATAAATAAAGGCAGAAACTGCCAAAAAAAAAGAGAAAAAAAATCAAAAGATCTCAAAATCTGAGTGCACATAAAAGTGTATAAACCAGTAAAATGTAAGGCAATGCTATTAAACAGCCAGGCAACAAATGCTGCTTTAATTGAAATGAATGTATGGACTGTTTTTTTAGACTGTTGTGATCTTCTACTGAATTGAATGTCTAGAAATATGTTTGTAATATTGTCTCCAACATATTTTGTCAACAAATTATTAAAAAAATCCTTACAATACAGCGTGCAGTACAAACTACAGGCTCAAGAGTAACAATAGAGTTTACATTACAACATTGTAAGGTTTTACAGAGTGAAGATATTCATTTCAAGAACTGTTGTATCAGATTGTATTACATTGCACAAGGCTTTCTGTTTCTCTTGTCTCTCCGTGTCTTGCTGCATAAT
The DNA here is from genome assembly GCF_914725855.1 of Thunnus albacares. Lineage (NCBI taxonomy): Eukaryota > Metazoa > Chordata > Actinopteri > Scombriformes > Scombridae > Thunnus > Thunnus albacares. Next base: position 27,845,969 of record NC_058106.1, read on the forward strand.
AATGTGCTATAATTAATAATGAAAATAGACTATAAATTTTAAAATAAAATAAAAACTTTATGAACCAGTGCACTACACTAAGCATATTTCCTTATTATTCACAACAGCCTGGACTTAAGACTCAGCCAAATGTCTTGAGCATTGCAGAAAGTAAGTCTGGCTGACCTGTAAACTCTGTAGTGTGTGTGGGTGGATAGATAGGCGAATGTAGGAGTAAACAACTCTCTCTTTTTGTAGCTCTTCTGTACTACATGTTCTTCGTTTTATTTATTATGTTGGCTTTCATGTGGCTTATTTAATTAAGTTAAAAGAATGTGATCCTTTTACTGACATCAAATACATTTTTGCATTATAGCCAGTGATGTATTTCCACTGAGTATCACAAATTCTCATGTCCAGACATGTGAGACAGTATGAAAAATTGGTCATTTCAAACTCTCTTTAGATTGAGATTGCAGAGTGTGTAATGCTGTTTTCTTTTCTTTTTCCTTTCTCTTCCTTTTCCTCTCTCAAGGTCATTGAGCATTTATTATTGAGAACAAAAACTGTTTATGTCTCACGTCTCCATGGATACAATAGTTGACTCCAGCAATGGATTTGACACTTGTGTGATATGCATGTGTATCTTTGCACATTTCCTGCATCTCTCGCTCTCTCACACTCTCAATCCGTTCCCACCCGCTCTCTCTTTACAGCAACCAGCTCCACTAGACTGGAGGATTTGAATTATCTGGACAACCAAAGGGCTGCTGGACACAGGGGCTCCGTCCGCAAACACAACACAGCTGGACGCACAAATGATGACTCCAAAGGTATTTTGTGGCTTAACCTTGGGGTGAAATCGTTGTGTAAATATAGCTTGGTGCAGGAACATCTGTGGACCTGTGTTGAACACAGTCAGACGTACAAGCAGATACCCAATGTCACTGTCTAAATTACATAGTAATTCATTCTTATATAGCGTTAACTCTTTTCTCTCTCTCTGTCTAGGGAGATTGGTACCATTCAAACAAGCTGACATCATGCTAAAGCCGCTGCTGTTTGAAGTCCCCGGCATCACTGCAGAAACACCCTTTGTGGGCCGGGACTGGCTCTTCACACGTCTGGACGAGGTCTTGAGAAAAACAAGCAGCTGTGAAGGACGAGGCGCTGTCATTGTGGGTAACGCAGGATCCGGCAAGACTGCTATCATCTGGCGGCTGGTGACGCTCAGCTGTCATGGTATGCGCACACCACAGGGAGGTCCCAGCATCCCTCACAGCCCCAGCTCCTCCCCTAAATGTAAGACTAAAATCCTTATTCGCAGCAGCATGGTTTGTTTTTGTGTGTATCTCAAAACATTAGCGTAAGAAAGTGCATGTAGTTGTATGCCGTAATTGGAATTCATACGTTCTCTAGTGTGCTCTAGTCAGGTCAGATTCTTGCAAGATATTGGGAGAAATATCGCTTTTTGGGAAGTGGTTAGTAACTAGGTCACGCACTCTTCTTTCAAGTTCTCCCCTGAGGTTTCTCTGCTGATTGCAGTTGTGTAAGGGGACTGAGATTGTTGTTTTTTTTTCTTTTCATGAGTGGCACTGGAACAGTTCTTTTGTCTGGAAAAAATAATCCTCTCATACAACCAGCTATTGCACATACATACGTGACACACCTGGAGTTATAAAAATAACAACAGCCACAAATGCAGATATTTAAAAAAATCGCTTTCTACCTATGTCGATGTCTTTTCCTGCACTGCAAAAGGAAATACTGTTTGGACTGTAGGCTAAAGGCAAAGCTGTACATAAAACTGTCAGCCTGACATTGTTCTAAAGTGGTGCCTAAAAAGAATACAGAGCCATTCATTTTTCAGCACCACTGCATTATTCATTAATATCTGCACTATATGTTGTCATTTTGATTTAAATTTTTACAGGAGCTATACTGTAGCATGAGGTGTGGGGGAATGAAAGCTGATCATTCTGCACTCTTTGAAACAAACACTTTTCCTGTCATCTAATGTGGTTTTGCTCAATGTACTATCTTCCAGTCTTGCTTAAAGATGCACTAATTAATTGGAGCAGTTTAATTGTGTTTCTTCATAGACTTCACTCCTGACATTCCTTTGCTTACACCAGAGACTTCATCTAACGAGTATAAATGGCAGCTTTGCGTTTGTTGTTGTTGCTTTGCACTCTGTTCAGGTGGGGATAGGCAGGGAAAAGCAGCCTCCAAACAGCCAGCCGATTCCCAAACCAACCAGAGTGCTGTTGCAGGAACAAGCGATAGTACGGCACAGAGGAAGGAGGCTGTCAGATGCTTAGCTGCCAAGGTACTTCAACACACACATGCACACAGACGTTTGTATTTTAATACTTGTGAGGACCGTCAGTTACATAATTTGTTCTCTAGTCCCCTAACTCTTAGCTTAAAGCAATAGTTTGACATTTTTGGAAATATGCTTATTGACTTTCTTGCAGAGAGCTGGATGAGAAGATTGATCCCACTCTAATGTCTGTACGCTAAATATGAAGGGTAGCTTAGCTTAGCATAAACACTAGAAACGGGGGCAAACAGCTAGCCTGGCTCTGTCCAAAGGTCGTTTGTTTAATCCATATAAAAACCGAAGTGTAAAAATGGCAATTTGCTGTTTTACAGGGGGGTTATGTGGTGGACTATTTCTTGGTCTGGAGCAGTTGCCAGGCAATCAGTGGAGAGTTCAGGAAATTAATGTTACTGCTGCTGTCATTTTTATACTTTGATTTTTGTACAGATTAAACTAAGGAGATATGACGTGTTAATCAGTGAGCCCTAGAGGTGCCCTTGCTATACTGAGAAAACTGGCTGCTGGCTAAAGCCTTATATTTAATGGACAGATGAAGGCTGGTATTGATTTTAAGAATAATAATAATAATCTGTATTGTCCACAAATATGGAAATTTGCCTTCGACTTCACAGGTTGGTTAAAACACATCATAGTAAATCAGTAAATTTCTCATCTAATGCTCCGCAAGACAGCAAATAGTTTCTTTAACCATCATAACTATATGCCTTACTTGACTAGTTCTAATGTTAAACCCAAAACCACTTACGAGTCCTTTAAATATGCAAATATTTTCAAAAATCCTTAATCCTTAAAAAGTCCTCATTCTCAAGGACTAAAACTCAAATTGGTCTTCACAAAGATACAAAGACACGCATATAAACACACTACGCACTTCTGTATAGTTCCTGTTATTTATCCTGATGCTGAGTAGGCTGCTGACTCACCAGCAGTTATTACAGACAAATGGAAGAAATTAAATGTACATTAAAATAATGTCCCTAGATTTAACTTCTTTTAACAGCTGTTTTGATAGCCCTGTTTTTGTTTGTGTTGTTTTGTTTGCAATTCTCTCTCCACATTTATAAGTATGGTAATATAATATAGCATCATTAATAGTACCATAGGGAACTACTACTGTTTCATAAAAGACTGAAGAGGGACCAGTTAAAAGAGATAAACACATGTCAGTGTTCCTTTTTTAAAGAGCTACGGGGTCACACATTTCTGACAGAAGATGTGCACATGTAGAACGTGCTGCTGATTGCATCACAAAGATGACATGGAAGCTTCTAAATTTACTAACTTGGCCTCAATAAGAGTTTCCATGGGAACTAGTCAGAGTACTTGTGATAGAGGATGTTCACTCATCATTGATAACGCTACATGTGTACCACTTGTGGGCTTAGCTTTCACCTCATGAAGTCGTGAGTGAAGACGATCAGGTTGTTGTGTCTGTTTACAGATAACCACTATTCATCTTCCAGCAAGACAGTTACCACTTATGTCATTGCTAAACTGTATTTTGGTTCAGTTTGGCTTCTGTGTTGCAAAAATCACTCTCATTAGTAGTTGTACTATATGTTAAATTTCTTATCCTCTTGTTTACTGTCTGAATAAACCAACTTGTATTTACTGTGGGAATCTGTTTTAGAGATAGTCTGCAGTAATATGTTATGAATGAATCTGGATGAAGCTCTTGCTGATGAGTTTTATGAGTGGAAACTAGGGTATGACTCAGCTACTTTTATGATTTCTGAATATATAATTGCTGTGTTCATTTTTTTATACTATGATATGAGATTGTTTTTCTCCACTTTCACGTTGTGCTTAAAGTTTTTTACCTTCCTCTTTCTCTTGTCAGGTGGTAGCCTACCATTTCTGTCAGGCTGACAACACATATACTTGCCTGGTACCTGAGTTTGTTCACAGTGTTGCCGCCCTGCTGGCCAGAGCGCCACAGCTCGCCCCGTACAGGGAGCTGCTGGTACAAGAGCCCCAACTACAGAACACACTCAGCCTGCGATCCTGTGTACAAGACCCCATTGCTGCCTTCCGAAAAGGTGTCCTAGAGCCCATAGCTAGCCTGCGCAAAGGTAATGACGCTTCCACACACACACACACAAATGCACACTTCAAGATAAATGTGATATTCAAGTTTAAAGACCTTTTATATTTTAAAATAGCATCAGTTTTAAGGAGGAAAAATGTCATCTTTCCTTACCCTGCAATTAGGGAGCCTGCTTCCATCTCCTGTATGAAATAGCCCTTTAATGACTCCATGATGGGCTCACAGATTATTTTCCCTAGTTAAGGTCAATAATTGGAGACACTGTGGAGTGTGAAACAGATGTTAGGTCATTTACATAGGGAAATGATGAGAGTTATTTTTGCCCCAGTGAATCAGCATCCCACTGGATTTCAAGGTCACAAAATACTCCGGAGAGGCTGTGAATGTCATGGGTGAATTAGCCGGCTCGGTCTCTCATGATACAGTCAGTCAGCTAGATTGATGTGTTATTATGACCAAGTCCTCCACAGTCTGAGCAGAGGAGTGTTTTGTCTACTCCATCTCTATTAAGCAGGTTAGAAAAAATGTAGAGCCCTTGTGCCTGAGTGTATGAGTCCTCATAGGCTTACAGGGATGCATTGACAGCTTAGATGATGTGAAACATGATGGATATGTCCTGTTTCGAACTAATAAACAACAATGGCCTCTGGCCCCTTTCAGCAGAATATAATCAATATCACCATTTGGTGCTCTTCTCAACATATAGTCAGCTGGAAAACAAAGATGCAGCCATTTTTTAACCAGGATAAAGCTAGGACAAAGCTATCATACCATCTTTCTTTGTTTCCTCATTATCTGCTCTTAGCCAGACTAATGTGATATATCTGGTCTTTTAATGCATTTTAATTTCTGCTGTCTCTATCTGTTCCTACATGTGTATTCAGAGCGGAGGCTACCTGAAGAAGACTACATCATATTGGTTGACAGTCTCAATGAAGCAGAGTTCCACAAACCGGACTACGGTGACACCATTGCCACCTTCATCACCAAGATCATCTCCAAATTCCCTCTCTGGCTTAAGTTAGTGGTCACAGTCAGGACAGGCCTGGTGGTGAGTGAGATTTTCTACATTACAAAATCACACACTTGTCTCTGAGGGTCGATTCACTCAAACAATTACTCTTCCTATATTTTCTCACTTATCTCTATTTAGCCATGCACAAAGTTTTTGTCATCCAATGTCAGCATGCTAATATGTTCACAATGACAATGCTAACATGTTGATGTTTAGCAGGTGGTGTTTACTGTGTTTGTTTTAGTCCAGTATGTTAACATTGGTATAAGCATAAAACACCAAGTATAGCTGAGGCTGATGGGAGTGTCAGTAGTTTGTACTGTAGGTATTTGGTCACAGACTTAAGTATTGGACAATTTTTTTTGTACAAAAATTTCTTTTTGGTATTTTGCCTTTTTTATTTTGACAGTCATTGAAGAGGTAGACAGGAAATAAGGGGAGAAATGTGTATGACATGCAACAAGGGTCCCTGGCTGAAATCAAACCAGGGACAATGTGATTATGCGGCATGCATATTAACCATTTGGTTAATGGGGCACTGCACAAATGCTAATTTTAACATGATGATGGTACTAGATGAAAAGTCAAGGGATCATCAAAGTTATTACAATTCATCTTGTAGGGGACATGAATGTCTGTACCGACTATTCCACAAAAAACAAGAAATGTTATTCTCATGGTGGCGCTAGAGGAAAAATCAAGGGATCGCCAAAGTCAACAGGATACATCCTCTGGGTTCCATGAAAGTCTGAATCCACAGATCAATTTTCGTTGAAATTACTTTCCTTCAAAAAAATAGGAGGTCTGTGAATTATCAGGAGTAACTACTACACTGTTTCTAGAAAAACTATGTTGCTTTTGAATGATTAAAATTTGATTTATCATAGCTTTGAGTGCCACAAATGATATTCCATTTTCTTCTCTGCTTCTCCCTGCACTCACTGTAGTTGGGCGTTGTGCATTTTACTGCCATGGTATAGACATTCAGGCTTTTGGCACTGCACCGCTCTCTAGTCTGATGTATTTTCTCAATCCGATCAGTAATCCCACCAAACAGCGGGCGCATCTGTCTAACGCCAAAGCCAAGCCTCCAAATGCTGCATGGATTACGCCCTGAATGGATGGCAATACTACTGGGAGTCTGCTGGGAGTCTGGAGCTTGACAGCCAGCCAGCCGGTTACATAATTGGATTAGTGTTTGGGAATACACAAAACACATTTGGGGTCATTTTCTTCATGATTCACTTCAAGTCAGCAAGGACTAACTACCGAAATTTAAAGATGAATCAAGTACATCTATGATCCCACCCTCCCAGTATCCCTGGTACCCGGTTGGACCATAATTCATGCTTTCCTTTTCGCCTGCCATTTCACAGGAAGTTCTTACTCTTGTATAACAACCAGGATGTTTCACGAACCGTTGTCAAAGGGTTAAGCGGAGCACAATTTGCGACCACAAGTCAATTGCTCGTCGTTGAACTAAAATGTCAGTCTTCGTTAATGAGGAACTGAGCTGCAATAACATGGATTTTTTTTTTTTTTTTTTTTTTTGATCAGTCATAGCTGGTTTTTGCCGGTGTTGAGCAGTTGAGGATGGCAAGAGAGGAGATGAAATGTGAATCTGAGAGATGCCTGTGAGCAATGTTGGAGCTTGAGTCATTGTCACACTATTTACTGTACTGTATCCCATGGCTCTGCGTGAGTCAGAGGCAAACAGCATCTGAGAAATGGGTCCTGATTTTAGTGCTTTTAATTTGTCCTTAGTTAATGCACCAAAGACATGCTGCCTACAATTCTTTAACTATTGAGGTGTTTGTGCCTGCATGTGACATCGGTCTCAATAATAAGTTCCAGTAATTTATCTATTTTCTTCTCCTGCAGGAAATTACTACCCTCCTTCCTTTCTCTGGCATCTCTCTGGACATCCTGCCAGACAGCAGTGATCTGGGAGCTGACCTGAGCGACTACATCCATCACCGGGTCAGCGGCAGCACCCAGGTCGCCACTAACGTCACCACACCAACAGGCTCCGCCCCTGATCCGCTGCTCCTCAGCAAGTTCAGCAGCCACCTGTCAACACGCAGTCACGGCTCCATCCTCTACCTTCAGTTAACCCTGGATCTGTTCCACAAAGGCCATCTGGCACTGAAAGGAGGAAACTACCTGGTGGTGCCTGTCTCCCTGTCAGAGGTCAGCCGCGGAGAGTGATTAGTGTTAAAATTAGTTAAAAGTGCGTTTTCTGTTTCAAGAGTGCCTCTTAAATTAAGTTAGAGCTAAAAAAAATAAAAACATACCACATTTTACCTTGCATGAATTGCTGGTCAAGTTCACAGTGTAACACTTAACACTTGTCAGTCATCCTGGTGAGCTGACTGCTGTGAAATGGCATCTTGCCTGAGGCTGAGGTAATCAATGTCCATAAAATCACCATACAAGGTACACAGGCAACAGCCATTATTCAGGCATGTTTCTCACCAAAAAAAAGAGAGACTTTATACAAGGTACCAAAAATAGTTCACAGTGAATGACAGACGCATTTTAATGTTATATAACCATCAGTAACATAACACTTGCTCATCTGTTGTCCTAAAATAGGACAACAGATGAGCAAGTGTTATGTTATGATTGGATAATTGGTTTACAAAAGCATATCTAAAGGTGTGCTGAAGATGTGTATGCCCAGGTAGAGGACAGAAACAGGTAAGTACAAGAACTTGTGTAGAAGTACAAGGTGGATCATAGAGTAGAATTTACTATTTAAACTGTTGTAAACTCTAGTTTCAAAGAAGATGAAATCAAAATTATCCCATTCCACAGAGTCTGTGGTGAAGGATCATAGGGCACATAAGAATGTGTTTTTTCATTATTGTTATTTCTATGATTTTTTAGTTTGTTCAGGTGGTGCTCACCAACTTTCTAGTTTGAAATTTTGCTACCAGGATGTTGCACTTATATCGCCGACAAAGCTGTAAATGCCAGTGGTAAACACACGAGAGTACGAGCTTTGAAAGTTCAAATCACTCTGGATGATTGAAAGCCAAAATGCTGGCTAGCTTCCATTATTTAGATGCTGCAGTTAGATGCTTTCATTGGACCAAATCATGTGATGAATACTGAGCCCATGACTGACAAAACACAAACATCTAGGTGACCATTTTAAACAACCTTATACAGCACTTCCTGTACTTGATTTGCACAACCCAGTTTAATGCTGCTAAAATCCACAGCTGCACTCCCCAAACCATCCTGAACATCTTTGACGAGTAAAGTTTAGGTGTGCACATACAACCACAAACTGACTTCCTAGATCAATATTTTGAAATTATTTATTGTTAGTTTAATATATAGGTGAATATTTAAGTTTTAAATGAATTAAACTGCACAAAAACAATCTTCTTTGTTACATAATTGTTCTCACCTACCTTCCTTGTATTCAGTTTAAGCAAAATTTTGCGCAATCACAGTCTTATGATCATTTAAACAGCGCTAACTCATGAATATCTGTTAGGTCTACCTGCTGATGTGTCGTGTGAGCTTTCCGGATAAAGAGGTCTTTGAACGGGTTCTTCCGGTGCTAAATGTGGCACTCGCGTCGCTGCACCCACTGACTGATGAACAAATGTTCAGGGCGCTGAATGCAGGCAGTGTGAGGGGGGAGCTGGAGTGGAAGGACTTCCAACAGAGATTAGACAGCCTGGCTGGATTCATGGTGAGACTCTTGATATGACTGCATGGAAGGGAACAAAATGATTCAAGCTATTGTTTCAAATGTTTGAATGTTGTGTTTGTTTTGCTGTGAAGTACATAATTTACACTTGCATCTACTTGGATGGACAATAAGGGCCAATCGTTTTTGGGAGTCAGAGAATGTCAGTTAATTGTACAATAACCTTTTAAGGAATTTTCTGTATCATTTGTGCTTGCAGGTGAGACGCAGAGATGGCACACGGATGCTGTGTCACCCCTCCTTCAGGGAATGGCTGGTTTGGAGAGCAGATGGAGAGAGCACTGACTTTCTCTGTGACCCTCGGTGAGGCTAAAAGTCAAATGTCAAACAGCAAAAGATTCTCATGTACTATGAGTCGGTTATGAATACACCAAGAAAAAGTGTGTAAATCCTCATCCAAAACGGATAACCAGAACAGGTGCTGCCTGCATGCCATTTCTGATAAATAAGTACCATACGCATGTCCACAGGAGCGGCCACGCTCTCCTGGCGTTCATGTTCTCCAGGCAGGAGGGCAAGCTGAACCGCCAGCAGACCATGGAACTGGGACACCACATCCTCAAGGCTCACATATTCAAGGTAATAGGAACTGTGATAATATGTATATAACTTGTTATGTAGGTTTATGGCTGGAAATGATTGTACATAAACCCCCGTGAATCACCTTTATTCCCAAAGGCTTCACATGAACAATATCCTGCACTTTACTGTATCTTATTGCATCGAAACACAACAACACACCCACAAATACAAGTGAACCTCTGTCCCTGCCATCACCCACACGCATTAGCACTGCTCATATACAAGAACACCTACGGTACAGTGAATATTGTACTGTTTGCATGCATGGAAGTACACATACAGCTTTACTCCTGGGACACAATTCAAATTGTGCATCACAGATCTCATCTGAGCAAGCTTAATTTCTCTCGCTCTATGTCTCTGTTTGTGTCGCTATCTCTGTCTTGCTCTCTTACTATCTCTCTCTATATATATTTCTGTCTTTGTTTCTCGCTCACATACTCATAGGGTCTGAGTAAGAAGACGGGTGTGTCCTCCAGCGTTCTTCAGGCCATGTGGGTGAACTGCAGCACAGATAGTCTGTCCGCTGCGCTTGCCTCCCTGCGGAATCTGTACACACCAAACACCAAGGTGACATACACCTGCTCTACATTAAAACACACTCATACACACAAATATACACTCACTTGTCAGTTTATTAGGTACACCTATAGCCCTGCCGCCCCACAATAAATCCTAACTTCATGAAGGTTATAATATTATAATATTTTATCCATCACATTTATATGAATTAAGGTAGACTACATATTAGAAACAGTATAACCCAATAGAGTTTAACAGTACCATAAAAAAAAACAGCCTGCAAAATGACCATAAAATAAATCAACACCTCTCAAAAACTAGATTAAATAAAAACTATAACCTTTATGAAGGTTGCATTTATTTCAGGGCTGTTTTATTATACTGCATCAGTTTTATCTAGATGTGGCCAATAAACTGTCAAGTGGGTGTATATTCATATACAGAAAGATCATTCATTTTTTTCATCCTGCAGGTAAGTCGTCTGTTGATGCTAGGTGGCGCTAATGTGACCTGGTGTACAGAGGTGGTCGGACACGCTCCCATCCTAGCCGTCCATGCCCACCTGGGACATGTGGAGATGGTAGCTCTGTTACTTGAAATGGGCGCTCCTGTGGATGGGACCACTGACAGCAGCATGACGCCCCTGTGTTTGGCCGCTGCCGCAGGACACGCTGACATCGTCAGCCTACTCTGCAAGAAAGGGGCCAAGGTCAGTATTGTTTCTGTACAAAGAGGGAAAGAGACGAATGTGTGTGTGACCGGCGTAATTAACATGGATAAATCAGATTTAAATCTGTGACAGAACACTCTGTCTCTCCGTACCTTTATACCAGTGATATCCTGAACAGCCCTGGTTTTACATTCACCACAGTTTCATGATCTATTCTGGGAGATAGATGACATAAACAGGTCTGATCTAGGCCAGCATATTACAGGCACCGGCCAGGACCAGTGTTGTAAGTCCTTCTGTGTACCCCTCTGTGCCAGGTGGGCCATGCTGATAAGAGTGGCCACTGTGCGCTGGTCCATGCCGGGCTGAAGGGCCATGCAGAAATCATCAACATCTTGCTGGGCCAGGATTGGGGACCAGGGAACCCCACTGATCCACAGCAGCACCACAGCAATGAGACTGTGACTGAGAAAACACAGGCAGTACAGCAGGCGGTAACAGCTGCAGCCAGTGTGGGACATACACAGGTACACTTCAGATCAAGATCCTAATGACAAAAACGTTTTCAACACTCTGCTGAAATTCATTTTTTATGTAGAGCGCAGTGCCTGTCCTTGCTATACGCTGAGGATTTACAAGATGTTGTTTGCTATTTGCTGTGGTCAAGGTCTGTTTTCTGTTGGATTTCTTTCTGCACAGCAAGCCAGCATTACAGAAGCCTGTGAAATTGTGTTTTCCTGCAGGTGGTGAAAAGCTTGCTGGACTTGAAAGATGAACAGCTGGCAGTACAGATGGACGCTCACGACTCTCTCTGGGGAGAAACGGGTGCGTTTCTTCTATCAGTTAGATAAATTTAGCTTTCTCACCTCTTTCTGTCCATCAGTCCGGTTCTAGAGTCATGCTCAAGGGCTTCAGGGTTTGCATTTCAGGCGCAATCTGGCTCTGTGCAAGGAAAAAATATCAAATAGCTCATTTGCCTCTATATGGATGTACAGTAAGCTTTTGGAATGAAGCCATGAGTGCTAGATACCCACTCACTGGTTTCAGTATTGTAATTTTAGGATGCTCTGGTTGATATCAAATAGTTAATTTGATTGTAAATAGTTTTTTTGTTGTTGTTGTTTTTGACACAAATGGAGTATTACATTTATCATACAGAATATCTTGTCCAACCACATTTGTAGCATCTAAAAAGCAGCTGTTATTCAATTGTAATACCCTTACCTCTATCACAGATGCAAGTGCAGCTTACAGAATTCTGTTAGGCCCATTTCCTGAGAGCATGTCGGATGAAGCCTGTATCTCTGCCTACAGCGCCATTAGAGTATAATTCTATTACACAGTCCCCTCTAGTGCTGAGAGAGAAAAAGTGAGAGCATGAAATACGCTCTGAAACATTCACCTTTGCATGTACCAGGGCTTTGTCTTGTTTATGTTCAGTGTTCCTATCTGTACATTCATTATTGGATTACAGTCCATATGTAAAAAAAAAATAATCAGCCAAGGATACATTTAAAAGTCTGATTCATGAACCAGGGATTTGTAGTTTTGGGGGATTACAGTTGCCAAAGACAGACAGCAGCTCCCCAATGCGTATGAATTACGATTATCTCCTTAATATTATTTTCAGTTTGTGCATTTAAAGTAGCAGCTTCACTAACCTTGTTACTATTTTGTGCAGCTGCACAAAGTCACCTCAAGCAAAGACAACTGGACAGTTGGGTTTTTTTGTCTCATAAATGACAATAACTCCTCTTTAAAGGCGGCATTATGCCATCAATTTGTTCACTGAAGCGTGTGGTCACATTAAACATGATATCATTTATCAAGGATATTTGGAGGTTAGAGAATGGCATCAATACTTTGCCTCTATCCACAGCTACTCAATTAGCTGAAGGACTCGCATACTAGAAAAAGGAACAATGCCCATCGTTTGTCAAAGTAAGGCTGTGCAAGTTATATAGTGTGCAGAGTTACGGTTAGTAATGATTATTTTTGTTGTTGGAAAGGAGCAATATGGAAGGGAAACTGTCTTTCTGGTGTCTGTAAGGTGCAATTCTGATCTCTTGTAGCCTACTTTTCACATATCTAGGTTTGTATTAAAACGGAAAATATTAAACACTTTGCCTCAGCAAAGAACATTTAGTTTGTCAGATTAAACAAAGATAATACGAATAGCTACAACACCTGTGTTACAATCAAATAGATAATGGAAATTACTAGCCCTGCTTTTCCCTCTGTTTCTCACTCCTGCATATACTTCTCTCCTAAATGTGTCAATTATGTATTCTTCTCCGCCTCGTCGTCTCATTTCTATGCCACCCTCTGTCAGTGCTGAGTGCGGCAGCAGGGAGAGGGAGGATGGAGGTGTGTATGTTTCTCCTGGAGCGGGGGGCAGCGCTGGAGTTATCAAACCGCAGGGGGATGTTCCCACTCCTTGGTGCTACAAAACATGGACACACACAGGTGAGGAGTACAGTCACTGTCTACAGAATGTCTCTCATTAAAGCAGTTCTGTTTTGTACCCCTTCTTTTAAAACTTTGTTTCCTCTTCCAGGTTGTAGAGCTGCTGCTGAATCAAGGTGCAGACATCAACGTCAGCGACAAGCAGGGTCGCACTGCACTGATGCTGGCTGCCTCTGAGGGCCACATAAGCACTGTTGAACTGCTGCTGTCAAAGAGTGAGAGTCCCCGCCATCACCACTCATAGCCAAACATGTTTGATGAATGTATGGACTGTAGTACAATATTTGTATTGTTTGTGGTCCCAGGTGCCTCTCTGTCCTCTGCTGATCAGGAGGGGCTGACTGCACTTAGCTGGGCCTGTATGAAGGGCCAGAAAGGTGTGGTGCAGCTTCTGGTGGAGGCAGGCGCAGACCTGAACCAACCAGACAGACAGGGACGGACTCCTCTTGACCTAGCTGCCCTTAATGGGGATGCAGATACAGTGGGTTTCATGCTGTTGTGTAGATCATGTTGATAATGGAAAATGTGTTTGTCTTCATTTGAAATACTTTATTTTCACATACTTTTCTCCCAGTGATTGAGATAGAATTTACAGATCTTGGTAGAGAAGTGTATAGTTAACAATGAGTTGAAAAACACCATAATTGTTAAAAGCTGATTAACAAAGTAAAATACACAATTGTCTCACACTCACAACAACCCATTTTAGGTCATTTAATCATAATTACAACAACAATAATAATAACAATAATAGTAAGAATAATCATATTTCTGAGAACTGCATTGCAAACACAGGAGGTCTGTTTGCAATCACATCAAGAAACTGAAATCTAGCCATCTTGACACTCATTCATGTAATCTACTGATCAGCCAGAAAGTAAACAAAATTATCTGATGATCAGAGATTTAACCAAAGTCATCATGGATTGTGGCTTTTACTACTGTTAGATTTTTTTCTTCTAATATTCTGGAGCACTCAGTGTGTAATCTAACCACTTTCACATTAATTAAATCTTAATTTAAACATACAGTAAATATAACATTGTTATTCTCCTATACTGTAGGTACATTGCCTGGTGGACCATGGAGCGGTGCTTGAGAGGGCTGATAACAACGGCAGCAGGACTTCAGACCGGACTCCCGGTTGCCAGAACCCAGCCCTGGTGGCCTTGCTGCTCAAGAAAGGATCCAAGATGGGTATAAACACCATGCTTGCATAACAGCCCTGCAATAAATCCTACGTTTATGAAGCTTTTACTCATACCACAAAATTCAAAAAAACATATTAAATACCCAAATAAAACTGCACCATAAACTACAGTATAGCCTATAAAATGAACTTACAAAGTTGTATCACCTCTGTGGATAAACTGGCTACTGAGAGTGTATCCATATTTGCATCTGACTTAAAACAATCAATGAGGACTCAGCTCACTTGGATAGGTTTATACTATGTGCTATACTTTTGCACCTGCATGATCTGCATTTATATTACTGTATGTTTGCCTATTTTACCTCCAAACAGTATATTATTATGCGCCATTCTGCAGCTCCTGCAGTTTTGAATCCACTTTACTAACTCTTTCCCTACCTTTCTCTTCCTCCATCCTCGGGTGCTCTCCCTCATCAACCGAAAGGCTACAGAACAGCTCCACATGATCGATCAGGTACATGATTTATATAAGACACAGAGTAAAAGAGACAAGGCGAGACAGATAATAGAAAGATAAATATTTGCATCGCTCTTTCAGGTCACGCTACGTGGGCTATGGCTTCCTCTAAACCAGACATTCTCCTCATCCTGCTGCAGAAGCTGATGGAGGAAGGGAACATGCTTTACAAGGTACTTTATGCTTAATGTTGTTTGTATTTGAATATGTGTTGTGAAGGTATGACAAACCTTGCAGCCTTTTATTGAGATAAACTTCAAATGAGGTGCTTTTGTGGAGTAGTTTAGCAGTTTGCCTGTCTGTTCCTTTCTCTCCCTCTTCCTGTGTATTATGCAGAAAGGACGTATGAAGGAAGCAGGCCAGCGATACCAATACGCCCTGAGGAAGCTACCTCGTGAGGGGCAGGGAGAGGAGTTGAAAGGGCTGAAAGACCTGCGGGTCTCCCTCTATCTCAACCTTTCCCGCTGCCGCAGGAAAACCAATGTAAGACCCACAGCTGTATCAAACTGCTCATGCACTTTTTAACACCATCAGGTCTATTAGATGCTGGAGGGGATGGCAGGTGGGCTGGCAAGGCAAGATAGAAGATTCCTTAAGATATATAATTTATCTGTTTATGTCTGACCAGCTAGTTGTTCCGCTGGCTTGTTCCATCTGGGCTGGCCCTCTAGCTGCTACTGTAGGTGCACACCAGGCTCATCCCTGGTGATTTCATATAGTCAGCAGCTGCCAACACCTAACCCCGGGCGGCAGTTAAGTAACCCAGAAAACTCAGCTTGTCTGAGTCGGGGCATGTGGACCTCCTGTTGGAGGAAATTCCACCTAAGGGTCTCTGAACCATCCACTCCAATCAGGACCACCTCCAGTCATCTTGACTACATCTTGCCACTGGGTACAGATGTGGCTATTCGAGATAGTGAGGTTGACGCTGCGCAAATTTTCCTCACTGAAATCCAAGTTCTCTGCGCAAGTCATGGCACCTTACCACCATCATTTATCCAAGTCCTGTGGTGAGTGATGGGTGACCGACGAAGCAGCAGCCATGGACATGCTGGAGGCTGTAGCCGCAAACCCGTGCGCAGGCGGCTCAGGATATTGGTCGTTCCTTCACTGGACTGAAGCAGCAGTGAGGTCCGGCAGCACTCTGAGTGACTGAGCAGCCCTACTCAGGATCACACTGCTCACATCCATTGTGAGGAGAGAGTTAGAAAAGGTACCTTAAACATTATCTGCTTCAAAACATCCTGGCCAGCCTACTGCACCTAGTGGGATCCCATACCTGCAGTCGAAAAACAAATAAAATGAAAAAGACCAAAAAAAAAAAGACCAAAGTGATACCACTCACTGTTGGTGCCTGGGATGTGCACACTTTGATGGATACATCTGGATCAAAAGACCTGAGCGACGCACCACCCTCATGGGCAGAGAGCTAGCCAGATACAACTTGGATATCGCTGCCCTTAGTGAGACCCAGCTGGCAAATACTGGACAGGTGACTGAAGTGAGTGCAGATATGAAATGTTCTTCTGGAGTGGACGAGGGCAGGAGGAGAGATGTGACATGTTTGTTGGTTTTGCAGTAAAAAACTACCTGGTCAACATACTGGCAAGCCTACCCAAGGGTATAAATGACCGTTTAATGACCCTAGAACTCCAGCTACTGGGTAAAAAGGAGGCCATCATCATTAGTGCCTATGCCACTCCATGACCTACTCTGATGAGATCAAAACCAAGTTTTATAATGACCTGGAAGTCATCATTGCTGCCACAGCCAGCTCTGACAAACTCCTGATATTTGGTGACTTCAATGCCAGAGTTGGAAATGACCACCAATCAAGGAAAGGAGTCATAGGTGCACATGGCATTGCAGAAATGTAACAGCAATGGCCTTCTGCTGTTGAAAACATGCTCAGAGTTTGACCTCCTCATCTCCAACACAATATTCCAACTACCAAAGCGCAAGAGAACTTCCTGGAATGGATGCATCCACATTCACACCACTGGCACTTGATTGACTATGTCATCGTGAGGAGGAGCAACTGGCACAATGTCAAGGTGACCAAGGCTATGTGTGGTGGTGAATGTTGGACTGACCACTGTCTTATCATTTCCAAACTTAACCTCTGGATTAAGCCCCCCAGACGCCCCAGAGGAAAAAGACGTGTTAAATGTTTCAACATCACTTGCCTACAGCAGGAACCCACCAGAGTGGCCTTTGTTGAGGTTCTAGACCATTGGAGTCTCTAAGCTTTGAGCATACAGACACTGAAGCAGACTAGACTGCCCTCAAGAGTGTGCTGCATTCTATAGCCCTCAAATCACTTGATGTATGTATACATCAAGATTGGTTTGAGAATGATGAAGAAATATAATTACTCCTTGATGAAAAACATCACCTGCGTAAAGCTTATCCGAATGACAGCAGCTCAAGCTTAAAGAGAACTGCCTTCCTTAACATTTGCTAGGTTGTCCAGCAGAGACTCAGAGTCATGCAAGACACCTGGCTGTGCACAAAAGCTGAGGAGATTCAGTCCTATGCTGACAGTAATAACACCAAGTGCTTCTATGATGCACTTAAACAGATCTATGGTCCACAACACTCAGGAACTTCACCTCTCCTGAATGTAGATGGAACAACACTCCTCACAGAGAAGGACATAATACTTGCAAGGTGGGATGAACACTTCAGCATAGTCCTCAACTAGTCTCCTCAGCTTGCAACAACTTCGGCCTAACAATCAGCACAAAGAAGACATAAGTCCTGTACCAACCTGCTCCTGGTAGACCGTACACTGAGCCCACCATCTTTGTGAACAACAAAAAGCTTTCAGCTGTTGACAAATTTACTTACCTTGGAAGTTCTCTGTCTTGTGCTGTGCACATTGATGCAGGAATTAACATCAGGATTGTAAAGGCCAGTGCAGCCTTTGGACATCTATGTGACTCAGTATGAGAAAATACTGGCATTAAGCAAGAAACAAAACTGAGAGTCAACCAGGGCGTCATATTACCAACTATTCTGTATGGGTGTGAAGCCTGGACAGTCTACCAGCGCCATGCTAGGAAATTGAACCATCTCCACCTGAGCTGTCTGAGGAAACTGCTGAGGATCAAGTGGCAAGACAAAATCCCTGACACAGAAGTACTCAGCAATACCAATATTCCCAGTATTCCCACCTTGATTGAGAAGGCACAGCTCAGATGGACTGACCATGTGACCAGAATGCCCTGCACAAGACTGCCAAAAACAAGCGCAAAGTGGCCCCAAAAAGCACTACAAGGATACCCTGAAAGCCTTCTTGAAGAGCTTTGGATTTGACCTGAAAAGCTGGGAGCCCCTAGCTCAGGACTGACCTACCTGGAGAAGAAAAGACCAGGAAGGTGCAGTCCTCCGTGACAGCAAGAGAAGCTCCTGTGCTATGTTGAAGAGGCAGCAGCGCAAATCTGCCAAGGAAGGACTTATGGCTGCACCTCAGAGCCCTACATCCTCCCTGACCTGTCCAGTGTGCCACAGAGAATTTCGGGCTTAGATTGTTTCAGCCAAATGCGTACTCACCAAAAACCAAAATAGTGAGACATGCCATGGTCATCATCAAATATGATGAACAAACAAGATAATTTATCTGTATTGCCATAAAAAGATAATGTCAGCATAGCTTACTGTAAAAATATGTCTGCTTTTCAGATGTAATTTCATGGCTCCCTGGTAAACAGAATGTACGTGTGAGACCTGGAAGCAGGTGGTAACATAATGAATAGCTGCATGCTGTTAGTGTAGAGATGGATGTGTGTGGCCTGCAGCCAGGTTTGGAACCCACCCCAGTGATGACAGACGTCCTAACAGACTGTGTAAAAATGCCATCCTTGGGGTCACTGTGGCCAATGAATAATGGAGCAGATAATGTGATGTGATAAGGTCACTCTCTCTGGCAGACCGAGCGTAGTCTCTTTCTCTGCGTCTCCACAGGGGGGTTATTTACAGTGGACGTGCAAGTGGGCCCGCTAAATCCACATATTATATCAGAATGCAAGCACTAAGGGCCAGGAGAGAGACTACATGATACCATCATTAAACATTCAACAGCAATGTTCACAATCTCACATTCAAGGCTGCCATTTTGACCTCACTCTCAAGGACAGAATCACAATGCATCTGTGTCATTAAATATTCACCTGAGAGTGATGATGAGAGCAGTAAAAACCAGCAGAAAAACAAGCAGTTCTGTCTGTTTCGCTCCCTCTCACTCTCTCTCTCTTTGTTACTGGACACAGCAATAAAAATTCTGTATCATTAAACAGGCTTCAATCTTCAGATCTATATATAATAAAGATCCAAACACAAACACTATTTTTATTGGAATGGATTATTTCTGCAAAACAAACATTTTCCTGTCTAGTCACTAAACCGCACAGCTGCTCATACAGAGGGTTTGTTTGTTGCTCTGCTCTGTCTGTTTAAATTGAAACTTAATCACTAAATTGACTTTTCTGTCTGAAAACACAGGATTTTGGCATAGCTGAGGAGTTTGCAACAAAAGCTCTGGACCTCAAACCCAGGTCTTACGAAGCATATTATGCCAGAGCACGGGCCAAGAGGAGCAGCAGGTACAACCATATTAAATTAAGTATATTTTTTTCAAAGCAGAATCATTTTTCTCAGTGGGAAGTCAGCACTCTGATGCTACAATGCGTCTCTGTGGCACTGTAAATTAAGTGTTTTTAAAGTTCTTTTGTTCATTTTCTCTGTCCTCCCCAGGCAGTTTGCTGCAGCGCTGGCAGACCTCCATGAAGCAGCACGACTTTGCCCATCCAACCGGGAGATCCGCCGCCTGCTGGTACGAGTAGAAGAAGAATGCAAACATCATCAGAAGATATCCAGCAACAACACGCCACAGGGTTACAACAGGGACCCTCACACCCACCACCATCAAGCCACAGAGGAGGAGACAGACGTGTATTCACAGGGAAGTTTAGAGAGGCAAATCCCTGTGGAGCAGACTGATACAGGGAAGGAGGAGGAGGAGGAGAAGGAGGAAGGTGAGCAGGTGAGCCTGCAATGTGGTAAAAGCCCAGAATTTTGGCCTCAGAATCCATATGCTCCTAACAGGACTCTCCCCGGAGGTGTGGCCTTTAGTTTAGCGGATCAGGCGCCATGTTTCCCTCAAGAGGAGTATGTACAGAACCAAATGTTCATGGATATGCCAGAGCCTGTTCCTGCTATCAACAGGCAAAGCCAAAACCAGGGCAGCAGGACTCATCATCACTGCCACTCCCTCCAGTCAGGGAGCAGAGTCGGGGGCAGGCCTCTTTCTCTGTGCGGCCCCTCCAGTCCTCTGCCAGGCAGACACATCTCCACCTCCTTGAGGCCTGCGCCGGTGCTGGGTATTGACATCGGTCCTGGATCAGCCAGTGAACACTCTGGACACAGCCCCACTGAGCACTATCACCCCATGTCCCCCAACAGCTCCTCCCCACCTGGCCATCCTCAGATGTACCAGCCCCGCTCCTCCAGCTTCTCCAGAGGGTCTGACAGACTCTCTACCCACTCTGTGGCTCTGGATGGCCTGGCTCTCGCTTTGGGGTCTGGTATGGAGGTTAGGAGGGAGGGCGGTGGAGGAGGAACAGCAGGCTCACGGGGCTCTAGCTCCAGTCAGGCCTCCAGTGGGAACCTGTCAGACGGTGGCAGGCAACAGGTACCGGACGCCCCCTGCCCCATCAAGAGCAGTGGTAGTTTCAAGACAAAACCTGAGCTGAAGCCCCGGCCCTTCATGGGGGTCATGGACAAAGCGGTGCGAGTCCAGGGCCAGCAGACCTCTGGCCTGGGCCGACAGGGGCAGGGAGGAGGAGGGGGAGGAGGTGGGGAGAGTTTCAGTATGTCAGTCATGGAGTTCCAAGGGTTGAACAATGAGTTCAAACGCGCCTCATTCCAGGAGCAGCTTTCCGGAAGTCAGGCCAACAGCCAGCAGCAGGGCCGGGAGTTTGGAGAGCGGCTCCACCAGCGAGAGGCCAGAACCACCATATCCTCCCAGCTACGCTTTCCAGACGGGAGGCACAGACAGGCGAGCTTGACGAGAGACAACCCGGCTCTGCATATGGCTCCCATCAAACCCAAACGCTCATTTATAGAGTCTAATGTCTGAATATAGTTATAACAAAACACAGATACAGGCTGTTTTCAACAAACTACGTCCCACATAAGGTAGCAAGGGAGACTGGTTTGAAAACTGCTCCTTTCCCTGAGCCTGTTTTGTAGAGTTATGCTGCTGCACTGCATTTACAATCTAGAACCAGTGTTCAACTCAGGCTACTACGCTTTTGCTTACATGTCTACAGCTACACTAGTGTATTCAAGAAAACCAGACATACCTTAAGTAGGGATTTAAAAATAAGTAGTATATTGTCTCAACTTTTAATTTATCATATCAAATATAGAAGTCAAAGAAAGCTTTGTGCACGAATATGCGGAACCTCACGCTACTAGTTGCAGGATATGACCATTTCTATTGTCAAGTGTCTTTTAAAAAACATTTATATTTGTACGGTGTACACTATATTTGCAGATTATATATTTCCCTGTAAGTGGTTATCTGTTAGCATTACAGGCTTCAAAAGAAATGATTTTGTGTACTTGAGAATCTTTTTCTTGGTACATTTGATAAAAAAGGCACTGTACATGACATTGTTGGAACCCTCTTGTCATAATCTGATATTGAATTGATTGCTTCAATATTCACAGTATATGTTATTTATTTTTGCATAGCAGAGGACATATTCATATGAAGTGTTTATTGGTTTAATTGGACACAAGAGAGCATTTACACAATCAGTCGACGATACAAAAAAAACCTTAAGAGACTTCTTACACTGCTCTATGTCCATAGTTGTCATATAACCTTTTCAGAGTCATACTACGGATTACAGAATGTTACCACATTATTATTGTGGTATAATAAAATATTAATGAAGGAATACATTTGTACATCTATTTCTTTCACAGTATGATACATGAAATGTTGCCTAAGCTTTAGAGTGTATATGGATGAATGCAAAGTGTCGTCGTTGCACAGTAGAACCTCACCAAGCGGACAAAATAAACAAACTGTATGATAACATTGCCACTTCCGAATATCGCTAACATTTCTTCACTAACACAATAACTTGCAGTGTAAAAGATGTTAGCTTGTGCAACCTTCAACTACTGGCCAAGCACTATTCCCACAGGGTTTGTAATAGCAATGTTCAGACAAATTTAAAAAAAGCACACATGTGTTGCTTACCTGTTTACTTGTGAAGTGTTTCAGTAAGACAAGGGACATAATTAATCCATTAAGCATTAGTCCTGACATTAATGTTGAATCAATACACTCCCTGTAAAGTAAAAGGGTTGCTATTACTGCTGATGAAACTGCAAATCAACACCACTCTGTAGCTAGCTGTAGTTTTGAGACAGCTCATTGTTTTTTGGTTATTTAGTCTAACAATAAAAAAATAAAGTTATGATAAAAGATGTTCACAGCACTGTGGGGCTCCCAATAAAATTATTTTAATTATAAAGTGCTTTGTTTGTTCTTCACAAAGATTTTTTTATACCTTCATACATTATGTGTATATCTTATGAAAGCAACTAAGCATTTTGAGATTAAAGGATAAAGCTGGTGATTTTCTATATTTTTCTTATTGTCAACAAATCTCATGTGCAGAGCCAAACCAACAATGAATTGATCCTACTGTCAAGTATTGTGTGTGAATCCAAAGCCTCTGTGCTGTAGACCTCCGTTGAAACACGTCAATGAGTCACACTGTTGCATCGGGTGACGTGTTCTTACACTCCAAAGACTAATATAACAGCAATCACATTTTCAGTCTAAGGAGAGAAGTTTCATGTACGTCAGACGTGTATGGAGCTTCGCTAGCTTGTTGTGCTACATAACGCAACCTCTTGACTTTGTGCTACATTGTGAATTTCTCAAAGAACTTCAGTACAAAGTCAAGAGGTTGTAATATGTAGCATCACAAGCTAGTAAAGCTATAAACAGAACTGCATTCTCACATGTGCAGTGGCATCTGCCATACACAGAACTGCTCTCCTGAGACTAAAAATGTGATCGCTGTTATTAGTCTTTGGAGCCGTTGCTTGCCTTTTGGTGAAGGAACATGTTACCCAGTGCAAAAGTATGGCTCATTTACGTGTTTTTAATAGTTTTTGGACAACAACGGAGGTCTATGGCACAGAGGAATATGTTATATCAGACTTTGGATTCACACACAATACTTAGGTAAATATGATCAATTCATTGTTGGTTTGGCTCTGCACATGAGATTTGTTGACAATAAGAAAAATATAGAAAATCACTAGCCATATCCTTTAAACATTTCTTCAGTTAATAGCCTTATTTATACCACCAACAAGTGCGTTCGAATACCCCTGAGCAAATGGTGAATCTGATGAAGATTAAGATTGAAACGTTACTTGTGCACTTTGTAATTAAAATGTTTTTACTGGGAGTGCTTGGTGTTACCGACATCTTGGAACACTTCTTATCTTCATGTGTTCTCTGTCCAGCACTATAATTTTTTGCTATTCGGATTAACAAACCACAACTGTCCATTTCAAATTGATCACTCTCTGCCCTCACACACTGGTTGTACTATGAGCAAAACCACCTAGCGCTAAGGTAAATAAGTCACAGGTGAATGAGATGAGTTGGCAGATTCCAAGGTGACATCTTCAAATGTCTTGTTTTGTCCAATCAACAGTCTGAAATCCTAAGACAATCAGTTTACTATCATGTATGAAACAAAAAAAGCTTAAAATCCTCACATTTGAGAAGCTGCAACCAGCAAATATTTGGCATTTTCCATCGACTAAGCTCTGGTCAAATGCTTAATGCAACTTTACAAATTAGTGCTACTAAAGAAACCTCCACATTGTGCAGAAGCCCTCAAATGGCACAAAATAAGACACACTTGTACTTGAAAAGCTGCAGTATCCCGGTGAGCACTGGATTCTGGTTTCTTTCTACTTTAGAGAAAATAGTTGGGGAATGGTGGGAGCTCTTCAGGATGCTAGTGACTGGTCTTCCACCGACCAATAGCCATCTTCAGGGTGTGATTGGGGGTGAGCAGAGTGGTCAGTAAGGGCAGGTTGGTCATGGGGCTGGAGCGGTTCTTGGTGTTGATCCAGCTCTCGATGGCTTCTCTTTCATACGAATATCCGTCTGTAAAATTAAACAGGCAAATACGAGAACATCCCTTCACGTTAACAACTGGAGCCTGTATTTAATGAGACTGTAACTTATGATGTTATGTCATTATGTGTAAATTGTGCTAAAGGGGAAAAGCTGTGAGTGTGAGCTGTGTCTGATGTTTGCTCACCAGCAGCAATGACCGGCTCCCTCATCAACTCTCTGGTGATTGGACACAAGAACTCATCAGGAATACCCGAACACACCGACTCACTCTTCAGCTCCTCCACCTTCCTCAGGACTTTGCTGCGCAAGCCTACTGACTCTATACAAACACACACACACAAGAAAGACAAACCAATCGTTATGCTGTGTGCTCTCATTAAATAGAAACTGCTGGAGCATCAAATGGAACAATGTGGACCGACCTGAACGCTAACGCATACAATAATGATAATATCGATATCAAGATTCTGGGTGTTTGTTATTCATGTTTAACACTTTTCACTCTTGGATGGCAAATGTGAGCGTGGGTGAGAGTGAACACGCTGGGAGAAGAGCATGTTTGCTGACTGTCTGTCCAAATCAAAGTTAGATACTAAGCAGGCAGTATCACTCGTGTGCATTTTGTTATTTTAGTAATATTTTGGCAGAACCTGACAGCCAGAATTAGCAGCATTTTAAGATTAAATACTTATAAAACTGTTAACTACAGCAGAACAGGCAACACAGCCTCCCTGATAATCTTACCAGTACATTCTGTTTCATTTTATTATGCTGCCTCTTTAGAGAGGACTTATTGATTTCACTCCCACCTTTGAAAAATATGCCTATTTCTCTGTCTTTTATTGCACTGGATAAAATATGTTTGCTACTCGGTTCTGTTCTCTGAGTTAGTTTTGCTAAAAAGGAAGGCTGCATGCTACAAAATACTAAAAAACTGAGATGATGTCAACTCTCACTGTCGCAGCTCTGAAGCTGTGTAAACTGAGGAGTGATTGACAGGGACTGTGGGATGGAAATGACGGCATGGCAATACAACAAACATTTGCTGACAACTACATGACGAATACTGGTCTAGCTGGTAGACTGACATCAACTACGTGACACTCTTATTTTAGCTCTGTGGTTGCAAATCTTGCAGAAAAAAAAAATGCCAAAAATATACCCCAAAATCTGATAAACCAAAATTTCCACAAACACCACTTCAGACAGACTTGGAAAAAACCAAGAAGGCCTAATGATATTAGGTGTAAATCCACTTTATACCTTATGGGAAATACTGTTTTGGGGATTGGGTTATGTAACTGATGAAGTGCTCCAGATTAAAGTCAGAACTGCTGAAGCCTCAAAGCTTAGTGCTTTTTCAGTGCAGCCTAATATTATGTAATCTTGCTGAGTAAAACCCACATCAACATTCATTTACTCCTTCACCCTTACTTTAATTTAATGTGCCACCTTTTATCCATGTAAATAGGTACAAAAACCCTAATCCAAACACGTCCATGTTCATTTGCACAAGAGACCGGGTGTGTAATACCCATAAGACTGGCTTTATACTCTTACATTTTGGACACATGTTTATTAAAAAGCATCAGGACTGTGAGAGAACAAGGGACTGAAGAAGTCTGGACTCGCTGAGCAGAGTGTGATGTATGTCCTCCTCACCTATGTGCAGCTCTGACGCCAGCGTTTCCTTGGTGAGATTGAGCAGCTCGGTCCCATCTATGTTGTTGGCCCTGAATTTGTCCACCAATCCCTCGAGTCCTTCCTCCAGCAGCCACGCTGACACATCCTCCTCTGACCAATCACTGACCAGCAGCTTCGATCGACCTGCTGAGGTTGTTCCTGAGAGGGTGAGTCAAAGCAAGACGGTCGGTCTTTCACAGCTGCGTTGTCTTTTTGAAAATGATCTTCACACAGGACTATCTTGGAATCCTGCTGACTAATTATTGCTTAGAGAGCTGTGGCTTGAATAGCTTGTGTCATTATATTGATGAATGTTGAGAGGTTTCATCGACATTTTCATCAACATAGGATGAAACTAAAATGTGAAAACCAAGTTTAACGCTAGACCAAACTTGGACTTGGCAACAACTTATAGTTTTTTGTGAACATATTGTATGTCTATTTACTAACTTTTTATAGGTACCTCAGTGTAATATCCTTCACAGTAAGGCATGCTTTCTTACAGGTATAAATGAAGAAACTTCCTACCTTCACCTGATGTCAGGGAAGACTCCTCTGAAAAACAGAAAACATAATAAGAAGTCGTGAATGTGTGCAAAGGCAATGCTGTCTGTGAGCAAACTTGTGACTCTTGAGACTGAGGAGTGATTTAGGAAAAGGGATGAAACCAGTTTAACATCTCAACTTTGTATCGAGGTGCAACTCTTCCTGTGGGGCTGCCAAAAGATTTAAGCGACTACTCAAAGCTATAGCCATATTTGACAGAATATACAGTATATACAGCATTTTTAAGTCTGGTTGTGAAGTTTTTTTTGTTTTCAGAGCTGACAAACACAACATCTCACCTGGGAACAAAGACGGGAGATTAAAAACTGGTCTGTGACAACTGGTTGCTATTGTTTACAGTAGTATACATTTGGCTTTATAAAGGTAACTTTTACAATTCTTTCAAGTGTCAAAAACAGATTTGAAGATCAAAAGAAAACTAACCAGGCAGTGACTTCCCATCTTTCAATTGGACGCAAGGTGAAGTAAAGGAGGTAGCCACAAAAAAAAAAAAAAAAAAGGAGAAGACGAAACAAATTGAATTAATCTTCATCAAAATATCGACAATGTTGGAGTGTTGTGTGTGTTTGTGTTGTTCCCACCACGGCTGCTGCATCCGTCCTCCACCCTCCAGATGTTTACGGTCTTATCCATGGATCCTGTAGCAATTAGTGGTGAAGTTGGCGAGAAGGAACATGCTGTCACGTACCTGCAGCAGAGGACAGTCATCACTTGAATGTTGGTTCTGTTAGCAACGAGGCATACCTGATTTCTCTTTATAATAAAAAGAATTTAAAAATATTATAAATATTACAATAAATAATTGTAAAAATTGTGAAAAAGTTTCTAAGCAAATATCATAGCCTTAAAATATATAAATCAAAAACAATTTCAAAACATTGAGCAAAATCACACAAAATCTGTAAAAATAAGTTGTAAGAAGTGATTTTAGAGATTTTGAAGGCATTTCAAGTTGGAAACTGAAGCTCAAACACCCCAAATCTGAGGCCTGGAGCAGCTGGCCGGGTGCTATCTGAAGATCTGAGGCTGCAGTTTGGTGCATGGAGGGTTAAAAGGTGGGAACTACAGACTTAAATATGTAGCAGTGACGGAAATGCTCTGCATCAGAGGGCCAATCCAGTGATGGCTTTCCACATCAAAGGCTATACTAAGATCTAAATAAGGATTAAAATAAAATTTTTGGAAGAATCGAGAAAGTCAAAGGCAACGTTAATGAGGACAATCTCTCCAAAACCTAAGCTGGATTGCTCAGAAACGTTGATCCACAAAAGCTAGTTGGCTTCAAACAGTTTCTAAAAGAGATAGAAATGCACTAACAGGCCTTGAGACACTCTGTTTTGTGGAGGTATGCTGTCAAGTGTTGGGGTTTACTTTTTTTTGGCATTTATCCACTTTCCCTCAACTTGCCTCCCATCTTCTTCCACTTCAGTCACTGATTTTCCAAAATGCCTTTCAATCTGTCGGACTGAAAGGAAGTGAGCTTGCTGCCTTTCAATCACAGGTGGTTGGATGGATGTATAAATAGCTTTTAAGTGTGATCATTCAGCTGGAGCTTATATGTAAATGTATGTGCAGGGGTGTAAGACACGAAGCGGTCCAACCTTTTTCTAAAAATTCCAAAGGCATCTTTTGCAGCCACACTGCATCACAATTGCTTAGGTTGTGGTATGTGGCACAAGTTCTTCTATATACTTGTCCCTGTACAAATAAACATTAAGTCTGTGATATTGCTGCCTTCCTTACAACTGATATCTTGTTGTATACAAGTGGTTGAATGTTGAAGTGAGTCGAGAAGAAGCTTTTGCTCTGAAATATACTGCTCGCAGTTTATATAAGTAAACAAACAGAAGATATTTAAACCTCCTAAAACTTGTCTGGGAATGTTTCACTGTGACATCTCATCATATTTGTCAAGTTATGTGCAAGTAAGTGTTAGCAATGCAAAACATCTTGCAGTGGAGAAGGTTATTAAATAGGAACTTGTACATGTTAGTAATAGAGTCGACCAATACTGGATTTTTGGGGCCAATACCAATATTAGGTTTTAGGTAGTAAAAAAAAGTCAGATATCCATATATATGTGTGTGTGTGTGTGTGTGTGTGTGTGTGTGTGTGTGTTTTGCAATGAGCACTCAAATAAACACTTGTGACAAAGATATGTAATGGACATAGGATATCAGTGCACTAAAACTGTAAACTTCACAGCGAATTTAATAATTATAAATAACTATTAAAAAAAACACACACACACAAATAGAACAATATATATATATATATATAAATATATATTAAGTTTTTTTTAAACTAAAAATATTGGCGCATATCGGACATTTATGCCGATACTTAGGAATTCTGCACAAACGACATCAAGTGGTGGAGAGTACAGCAGTTGTCAATATGAACAAAATTATTATTACGGTAACTATGTAACATTATCTCAATATCCATTTGTCAAGATATGTATTAAAATATTTGAAAATTAATTTTAAGTTGTTTGTGTTTAACCGAAATGAAAACCTAAATATTTATAAAAAAATATATGTTCTTTGGTATCCAGATCTTGTTGAAATGTAACTTATTTTATTTCCCATATATATATATATATATATATATATATATATATATATATATATATATATATATATATATATATATATATATATATATATATATATATATATGCCCTTTCTTGTTCTGTTTTATAATCACTTAAACTCTGAATTGAAGCTTGACATGCTACTTGTTATCTGTCATTTATTTGGAAACTCAATGAAGTTTTGAAAAAAAAAAAAAGAAATGCAAACTTTTAGACGTGAAAACCACAATATCCGATATAAGACTTTTGTCTAGATTCAAAAATGTTAAATGACACATCATATGATCAAATAATATGAGCACTAACTAAACATTAGATCTATATTATGTGACAGGAGGAGATAGAAATGAATGTATTTATTCTGAGAATTGTACAAATTCATGTTTAGATCCAGTAATAAAAACTTGTATGTAGCGATATATAAAACATGAATATTTACCTCTCGTGCTGGTTCAACGTGTAAAGCAAAACTGCGTTTTTCTGCAAAGAAAAAAAACATGAATAAAACAAAACATGAATGTTTAGTCATGAGAGGTGCAGTATTTAACTTGGTTACTAAACGTTTTACTACTAAATAAATGATTATAAAGAAGAGTTACTCACTGCATCATAGACTGTAACCGTTTTGTCAACTGAGCTGAAGGACATAAAAACATAAAATCAGATCCAGTCACTTCTTTGAAAAACAAAGCAATCCATGTCTCCCTCCAGTGGTTCTATTGAAGTACTGCACTTTAATTTACATGTATGTGTCGAGCGTGGCCTAATTAAGAGTCCAGGCAAACAAAAATCTATATTTTACGCCAGTCTCTTGATCCTGAACAGATGAAGACATGGATCTATCACCTCTTGATCTATTTAAGATCAAACAACTGATGTAAAATACGGAACTGGCATTTGGTTATGTAATTGTAGCAATTTCTTGTGAATTTTGATTAGAAATGTCTCTATTAAGCCACCATACTGTTGGTTTTGCATTTTTATCCTATTAAATACAAGGCAATTTCACAAACTGCACTAAGAGAGTTAAGATTTTTCATTAAGGCAGCTATTAAAATAAATTAACAGACATGCATCACTCTGAACATTTTATCTGCTTTTGCTGACATTGTAATTGTGTGACAATACAACTGTGAACAGAGACTCTTCTGCTCTAATAAATTATTAATGTTCAACCAGGCGTAGGAAAGGTTCATGTTGAAGTCATGCTGAAGGTAAACTTTACAGATCGCAGTAAAGTGAAACAGCGGGCTGAGAGTGAGGGTGCTGTTGTGATATTATGCACGAAACAAAAAATACATCAAATTAATCTTTCGATGACTTTCTTGTTAGTTTATTTTTGTCATGTGGTGTTCTGACAATAAATCTCATAAACACAACATTTTTCAGCAGAAGACTCTCAAATTCTAGATGATGGCGCTTCAATAAACATACTATCAATCATTTTCATAAAAGTTACTCAGGAAAATCTCATTACTACTTAACTTACTAAACACAAGTTTTAAGCCTCTGAAAGTTCGTTTTCATGCTGCTCTTTCTTAGATAACAATGGCTGAGTGGAAACTAGGAAATTAATCAAAAAACTTGTATGTAAAGTGTCCATAATCTTCATTTAAGGGGGCAAAACATGCAAAAAATGTTTTAGGCTCTACAGTACATGACTGACAGTACTATGCAGCATGAGCCCTTCATACACTCTACACCACTCCCTGAGCTGTCATCGGGCGTCCAGGAAATATTGCAAAGGTTGCTCTTTGGCAGCCATCTCTAGAATTTTTTGCTTTCTTTTGTGTGTCTTGTGTATTCGTGCTGGCTTAAACTTACGATCTTACCCAGACACAAGCAGCTGCCCGTCTGAGGAGTATGCACACGAGAGGACTGGAGCCGACTGGCTGGTTAATGTGTGGAGAAGCTGCATCTTATAGGCTACGAGAGAGAGAGAAACAACTGATGTCATACACACAAATTAATCAGTTATTCCCACCGACCAGCAAGACATACTTACTGTGCTGCAGGTGAGGCTGTTTCTGTCACCTCGATTCAGGACAAATTTTTAAAACAGCTACATAAATGAAGGGTTGATGTTATGAGGGCTGCAGTCAGATAGTTAATACTGAAACTGCACATCATTCAGACAGCTATTGTACATGTATATTATCCACTGACTGTAACAACACATCGCGTATAACAACATAATAGTCAAATACTGCCTTGTACAGCAGCACTTTACACAGGCACAGTGTGTCTGGGTAAACAGGTTTACAATCTTAGCTCATATCCTTGAGACTTTGTAAATAATGGCAGAGAGAGAGAGAAAGAGAGACATCTTTGGAGATGTACCTCCAGAGCCGAACTTGTTTATTGCCCAGATCTTCAGATGACTGTCTTGCCCGCAGGATGCCAAATGAAACTGCACGACTTGACTGCCTGAAAGACAAAAACAAAATAATATTAGTCCATAATTTAAAATAAATTACAGTCCAACTTTTCAGAAACAACAATCAGTCTTGACATGAGGCTAAACGTCAGTAAAGTGGCAGCGGAATCAGACCAGCCTCTGTTTATTGCAGACACGCTGACAGGATTTGGACAAAACGTCAACATTACACTCACTGACACTGCAGGTCTGGACGCTGCGATGCTACAATTTGCATCTTCCACAAGGGATGACCTGTGGATTTGTCTTGTGAATGTGACTCCATGTAACTAAGATTATGCTGATAAACCAGTGGACCGATAACATTGGCCAAAGTGAGCACTGATATCAGTATAAATGTTGACAAATATGCAAATAAGAAATTGCAGCACTTTGCAGGTTTCATAGGCTGCAGTTTTATGTGTAGCTGATTATTATTTAAACGAATTTAATTTCATGTAAAGTTTACTGTTCAAAAGGTCATCTCCTTTTTACTGTCATTGTTTAACTATAATTGATATATTTTATATATTTACTATCATGACTTTGTGTATACTGTACCTCCGTAAAACTCTTGATTTGAGGGATTCTTGCCAAAAATGTTTATGTTACAAGTTTGTGTTTTAAAAAAAATGTATTAACTAATATATAAATTGAGTTTTATTCTTTTTATTCTCTCACCGCTAAGGATGCTGGGAGCGAAGGCGCAGCAGGTCACCCCCAGGTCGTGGGCATTCTTCTCTGCATGGAGCTGGTTCATGTCCAGATCCCACAGACGCAGGTCTCCATAGGTGGAGCCGGTCACAAACACCTGGCTGCAGGGGCTGAAGGAGCAGGCTACCATCGTCGTGTCGTTCACTGATCCGGTCCTTCACAAACATAATGACCATAGCAGCTGCGTTAACAGCTTTTTCAGTTCAATTCAACTTTATAGTCATCGCTCAAGACATGAATGCTGTCAGGATATTGCAAATATTTTATCATGTAAATGCAAACACTGTGCAAACAGTGCGATGAGTGTTGTGTGCATTGAGGTTTCGGCATGTTTTGTGAAGATATACTGTCATAAAGACTTTCCTGTTGTCTGTAGCTGTATAAAGCAGCAGTTCCCAAACTTTTTTAAACCACACTACAACTTCATAGGAATTTGTCTGTCAAGGAACCCTCATATCTTATTTTTTTCTGTTTTCATATGTTTGAAAAATCATCATAAAATATACTTAATTTCCTTTTCCTTTTCCTTTCCTTTTTTTTAACGCAGCAAAACATTATTAGAAATGCAAAATAAAATAAAAAAAACAATGAAAGGAACAAATCTTGTGGCACCCACTTTAAGTAACAAATTATTTTTATTATTAATTGTTCAATTGTTGAATTTTTTCAATAAATCTATTAATCATTTAGGTTATAAAATGTCCTAAAGCAGAGAAAAATGCCTTTCACACTAAAGTGCCAGTTTCTTCTTTTGTCTAACTAATGCTCTACAACCCAAAGATATTCTATTTAAATTAATATTAAACATAGTAAAGCTGCCATTTTTTTCTTCATAACAATTTCCTTGATAAACTGTTGATTTATTTTCAGTTGATCAATTAATCAACTAATTGTTTTAGTACTAATAAATAGATAAGAAATTTAAAGACATTTGTTTTGAAGACTGTTTTCATGGGTATACACTATTAGCCTACTGGTTAGCCTACGTACTGCAGGGCTCCAACTAACTATTATTTCAGTTATCAATTCATTTGCCCATAATTTTCTCAATGAATTGGTTAATAATTATGTGAGAAAATAGTGAAAAATGTACTTCATATTCTCCGCGAGCCATAGCTGACATATCCACATCATTTGTTTGAGACCCAAAGCATCAACTATTCACTTCTGAGAAGCTTCAAACACTGAATATTTGGCATTATTGCTTTTAACTGATAATCAAAATTAATTTTCTGTCAAATCAACTAATTGTTTGTAGAAAAATGCCATCTATCAACTTTACCTGCGCAGCTGTTTCGAGGGGAAATCCCACAGAGCCAAAGTGCCATCTGACGCACCAGAAACCAGGTGGGCAGAGTCAGGAGAGAGCGCACAGATCCTGACAGGGCTGCGACCAGGATGCTCCAGGACGGCCTCGATCTCGCCCGTGACCATCGACCAGATCACTGTGGTCGCATCTGTGGAACATGAGGCGAGGAACTGTCCACAGGCGCTGAAGCAGCAGCAGTGGACGCTGTAGCCATGTCCTGACAGCGGCGAGAAGGGCAGCTCTGAGAAGTCATGGGTGTTGTATATTCGGAGGGTTTTGTCTCCAGAACACGTTGCAAACAGTTTTGCTGAGAAAGCACACCAGTTGACATCGTCTCGATGGTCTTTTAAAGTGCAAATCAGGGACACCATTTGGAGAGCCGGTCCTGAAGTTAAAATAGAAGGAGCAAGAAAGTTAAACACACAATAGAAAGAGAAATGTTTCACTTAAGTCCAAATATCTGAATTCAGAGGACTGTCTGGTTCACAGAGACATGATATAGAAATATTCTCTCATAGCCAATTTACTTTTTACTCTCTGTTTATTCACACAGCATATGAGGGAAGACTGATATGAGAATCATGGTCGGACAAAGCAAATTCACTTAAGACATCACTTAGGGCTCTTGGAAATGAATAATGAAAGCAAACAGCATTTTATAGTTTTCAATTACATTCATTCGACAGAAGCATTTGTCCAAAGTGACGTACAAATGAGGTATAATCCAAGCTACAGTAGATCCAGGAGAAGTTTTCTTTTCAGACTGCAGTTTTAGTCTTAAGTCTACACTAACACACTCAACATATGAAGCAGTTTAAATGCCAGACTGAAAACAAACCAAACAAAGACATAAAGTCAAATACAAAACAAATTGTCATATTTCCTTATTATGGATACATTTACATAATGACATAATAACATTAAAAACATATGTTAAATTACAGTCACTTTGTTTGTCTTTAATAACTGAATGACTTGTTTTTCATTATTGTGACATGTCCGTGACACATTAAAACCAAATCACATGACAGAAAACAAAACTAAATGATTGTCCTGTGTATGTTCCTTATTTAATTATGAGACAGTAAATGCATACATAAGAAGGGATTTCAAATAACATTGTGTATTGTTTTTCACTTCAGTTTCTTTGTTTGATTTGTTTTTATTAGGCATTTTAAACCTTCCATACAAATAGTCGTCTGTTGGTCATCTAAAGCTAATATTAAAGTAGCACAACAGTCATGTAACGTCAGACTAAAGCTTGTACAGCTGACCATGAAACAAGAAAAAATCCAACATTTATTTCTTCAACATCCATTCCATCCATTTTTTACCCGTAAAATACAATATTTGTTGGGCTGTCACATCACTTTACTGATAGACTACAGAAAAACAACTGTAACAAACATGAGGATACTGTGGATACTGTTGCTACCATACATATGTGTTGCTAACGTTCCAGCTAACAAGACACAGCCACAGCAACTTTCTACTTCACATAATCATGTCAAATATTATTCAGCTGCGAGAAAACAACTGTGACAAAGCAGCTCAGCAATCAAGCACAGAGGGTTAAATGATACGACGACTAAATATTATATTCGCTAGAAGCAACTACAGCAGAGTTTTGTACCTTTTTTTCGTCGCGTTGTCTGTTCAGTTCAACGTTTGTTTACTTCCTCATCGAACAGCTGACTGTGACGTAACGCGGTTTACGTCACCCACTGTCTGATTGGTTGTCTCTAGGGACTTGAGCTGGTTCAGTTAAACATTTAGAAAAAAAGAGACATTATATTTTTTATGATAAGAATGATATTGATTGTAAAAGACTGTTTTGAACCTCTTTATTTTATATGGAA
Organism: Thunnus albacares; assembly: GCF_914725855.1. Lineage (NCBI taxonomy): Eukaryota > Metazoa > Chordata > Actinopteri > Scombriformes > Scombridae > Thunnus > Thunnus albacares. Next base: position 27,881,325 of record NC_058106.1, read on the forward strand.
AATATTATATTCACAAATGCAAATAGACTAAAAAGAAACCACACATACAACAATTCAAAATAGAAATCAGACACTATATTGAAACATTATATGGACTGAAGAATAGTAAAGCCATTAAAACAGTAGAACTTTGTTAAACCTTTCCTTTAATGCCTTTGCTGCTTGTTACATGGCAGTGCTATGTATAATGTTTTGTTATATCTCATTTTTTATTGATTTGTATACTTATGCTTTGGCTGAAGAGGATTGCATGGTTTGAACATGATACAATTTTTAAAAAATTAAGACTTGAGGAACTTCTTCTTCGTTGGTTTTTAGAGGTGGTTTGAATCCAAAATGTTGCATCACCACCTTCTACTGGATTGAATATAAGAGTTGATTCTCCTATCTAATCTAAATTATTATATATAAAATAAAATAAGATGAAAATAAAGATAATAAATGAAGTAAATTCTCTAATATAACTTATCTGAAAGCCTCTCTCAACAGCCCCTACACTTCCTCTCCAGTAGTTTCCACAGACGATATCCAAAAACTTTCTTGCTGCATCAACAACTGTCTCTGTTCTCTTGGATTTCCCACCATTAATCATCATGATCAGAAATGCTAAGAACTTAATCTTTTCCTTACAAAAACAATATTCATCATGTTTACTACCTGATTTATTCTCCTTTACTTCCTGAATATTTCCATTCCTAGCTGCTTCCTCATGGCTTAGCCTTCACTTGGACCTGATCCTCATGATTTCCATCTCTTTCTTTCTCTTTGTACAGTCTGCTTGCTCTCCCTCATGACTCATGACTGATATGATCTATGAATACTTTGTCAGGCAGGATTTCTGATTCAAAATGAAACATAACAGATCTGGTTTCACATCCTTCTCCGTCACTCATCCTGATCATTCCAAGACTGTCAACCACTCTGCAGTGGTGGAAAAAATATTCAGATCCTTTACTTAAGTAAAAGTACTAATACAGCAATATAAAAATACTCCATTACAAGTAAAAGTCCTACATGAAAAATCCTACTTAAGTACCAGCATCACTAAAAGTATTAGCAGCAAAATGTACTTTAAAGTATTGCAGTAAAAGTAGTGGTTTGGTCCCTCTGACTGATATATAATTATATATGACATCATTATACTATTAATACTGAAGCATCAGTGTTAGAGCAGCATGTTAATGTTGTAGCAGCTGGAGGTGGAGCTAGTTTGAACTACTTTATATACAGTCAACTAGTGTAGTCCAGTGGTTCCCAACATAGGGGTCAGGCCCCTCTGAAGGGTCACCAGATAAACCTGAGGGGTCGTGAGATGATTAATGGGAGAGGAAAGAAGAAAAAACAAAGTTCTGATACACAAATCTGTTTTCAGTTTTTGGACTTTTTCTCTAATCTTTGATTTTTGGTGAAATATTGGGTCATTTGAACATTTATTGAGATGAAACCATGTGAGAAGTTTAGAAGGAAAAATCACTATTTGGTGGAGCTGTTAACAACTCATAGACATGTGAAATGTGACCCCGACTACACACTGCTTTTTGTAAGATGTCAAAAGTCAAAAAGGTTGGAAACACATGTTAGGACTTTTAACTTTAGCCTCAGATTTCATAGACTTTAAGCAGGTTATAGTGTAATATTTTGTAATTAAAGGACAAGTTCACAATTTTTCAAGTCTGTCTTAAAACACTTTTTATAAAAAACTAATGGGTTTTTCCTTGTGGTGCAATTCATCACTGTGCAGGTTTAATATTTGCATGATTACCCTTGAGTCGTTCATCACCTCCAGATGAATTCATAGATGGAGATTCATCGCTCCATTTCAACATATTGTACTTGCGTGTTCTGACCTAACATGATACGATGCTCCACCTGTGAATCAACCATCTCACCTGAGCAAAGTTACCTTGTTTATAAAGAAGCATGAGACCTTTCACACACTATGTTCAACTTTATGCAGCAGTGGAAAATAACTCAACACAAGTACTGCACTTAAGTAGAATTTTGATCTATTTGTTCTTCTGTGCTTGAGTATTCGTATTTTATTCTACTTTATACTTCAGTGGGAAATATTGTATTTTTTTTTACTCCAAAGCAATTATTTAACAGCTATATTTACTTTTCAGATTTTACAGACAAAACATATGATCAGTTTATAAAATATGATGTGTATAAAGTAATTGAAATTGGCTCCACCTTGACCAACTACAACATTGAAGTGCTGCTTACATGTTAATTTATCAATAATATAATAACTGTTATGGGCCATTCTGCAAAATTTGTACTTTTGATACTTCAGGTACATTTTGTTGCCAGTACTTCTGTACTATTACCGAAGAAAAATTACAAATGCAGGATTTGTACTTGTTATGGAACATGTTTTTGTGTGGTGCTGGTAACCAAATTGTATAAATACTTCTTCCACTGCTGATTTAATGCATGTTAACTGTTATATACTGCACCATTTTATATAGTTGTAACCTTTATTTGCAGATTTATTGTGCTCAATTCCCTTCTTCTGCACTATACTTGGAGGTAGGCTGGTTTGGTGACAAAATGCTGTTTTTAAAATGAGTTTTAACTTTGTCATCCATAGTTTACAATGTATTATTTTGTGAGCTGGTATTACTTCCATAACAACATGAAAACCCATAATATAACAAGAGTAAATAAGCTTAAACTTTCAAATTTATGTTTTTGTAATCCATCCTTACACTCAGCTGGACGTTAAGGTTTTAGATTTTTGTTTTTAGCAAGTCTATGTTAGCAATGCTGGGAAAAGGTATCTGATGGTAACGTATTGGATTGTTAACTGAGACATAACATCTTGACAAACATGCCTTTGTGAACCACTTTACACTTTGTACACTCTAAAAACAAATGTTTTGACTCAACAAAACTAGTCCAACTAGTTTTTTCCACAATATTTAAAAGGAATGTTTAAGTATCATGTTCTTAATTACCATAATTATGAACACAAGTTTTTAAGTGGGAAAAAAAATGTGTCTGTGGCTAAATTTAGATTACACAATGTAGCTAACCGTTACATGTATTAGCAAAATTGAAACATGTTTTTCCTCCCTACTGCACAAATGAAAAGCCCTCTTTTAAACTAAAGGGTAGATTGGCCAGATTACACTGCTAAATATGACTAAATAACAGATTCCATTAAGTTGTGTGTTCGCATTTTTTTTATGTACACAAGTCCACTATTGGTCTTATCATAATTGAGAACATTGCTTTAGTAAAATGTGTTTGTAAATGAAATGATACTCACCATGAAAATGTCCTCTGTATCCATGTGTGATATTTGTTCAGCCTACAGCTCCTCTAATACACAGTCTGAACTGTCTGATTTAAAGTGGATGGAGGACGAAATCCTGCACTCAAGGTGGGGAGAAATTAAGTAATCAAGCCAATTTCATTTGTTCGTTATTACAACTTGAATTTCGTTTTAAATCAATGAATGCAGAAATTTGAGTTGAAGTTAAACACAATATAAGATTGATGTAATTACTAACATTTTCATGTCAACACAACACATTAAGATAATGTTTAGAATTTAAAAAGCTTATCTAAATCATTGAAAACAAATTTGTATCTTGCAACTATGCATTTAATTTAGTGGGAAAAGTTCCACAGAATTACTTTTTAAAGTGTATTTGCGGTGTCTATCCGCATGCAGTCAATACATAAATGAGTTTTACTTCCAGACTTGCCATTAACCTAACTCTAAAGTAGTTGCGTGAGATGAGACTGAAAGAACAAAAGTCACTTACGTTGAAAAACATCCTTTTAATAGGTCCGTGCCACACACTAGTGAAAAATAAAGCTCCTACAAAAGAATGATACTTTTATTCCACAATATCTTAAATAAAGTAACTTCAAGTACTCTTGACTTGGGTACAAAAAAATCTAGCTGCCTCCATCAGGCCACAACACACAGCAAGGTTCAACACAGTGGTTACAAATGGCCTTAGGTCCTCTGTATTGTGGCAGATAACGAGGAAATGCATCATGGAAGCATAACTGAATGCTTGTTGTTCCTTTTTTTTTTTCTTCTTCTTCTATGGTGAGGAATGATTTCTGTGTCACTGTCCAGCTTTGGAGGCCTTGTTGGATTAAAATCATATAAAAAAATAATGTCGTCATAAGAATGAAAACTAAAAACAGTAACATCCCCTACATGCCCCTGTTGGAAGGGTAGGCACTACCAAGATTAAGGATACCACAGTGTTTGCAGAGGATATGTATATACTGTACAAACAATATTTATGATAATGTTTTCATCACGTTCACTAAAATAGAATGCTACAATCATTCTAAGGCATAAACAATATCTTAATATTCTTAAACAATTTTTACACATCGTTCCAAACAAGACATAATATTGACATTAATAAACAGTATATACACATGAATCACCATTGTCTAACTGTCCCTCTGCTGTTCCTGTAAATAAATGCAGTTTTACAGTTTGAACAAATGAATAAAGTCCTCTGATGCCCCAAAGCACTGAACAGTGTAAACAGTTTTTTTTTTTTCTTTTCTTGGCTTTGTTTGATATTTGGGAGAAAAATTATAACACAAAGACACATTCCTTTTCAATTCAAAGCAGTTCAGCTGATTCTTCCTTTTCATAGAAAATGAAGTGGACCTTGATTCATAAATAATTATTACAAAATTAAATACATTCACTATAATACGATTAAATAACAAAAAAACTATTTACAAGTAGTGGAAAGTATTCTAGCGCAGACATATCAGTGACAGTTGAGGATTCATTCAGTGCAGTGTTCGGAGACAGGGAATGGTATTGCACTACGACACCCCATTGCTCTGGGACTCTTTGGGGCTTTTATCCCTGTTGTAATAATCCAGCGCACCTCACTTTTTTTTTTTTCAAGGTGACAACTCTCTCTTAGCACACCATGGGTTCCTTATTAAGGAATTGACTTCTTTCATCCTGCAAAGCCACATTCGCCACCCCCGAAAAAAATAAAAAAATAAAAATAAAACCTGGTGCCCCGATATGAAAAGTAGAATGGGTTTATGGGGAGAATCTGAACAGACGTTTAGTTTGTTTGTTTCAGAAGCTCAGTCCAGCGCTTCTCAAAGAACTTCCTCATGTTATGACCAGCTCGACCAATCTCTGAATTGTCTTCATTGAATTTTTCACAGTTATCAAACACCAAGTTGACATCGATGATGAAAGTCTCCAGGTTTTGATACCTGAAATATAAAGAAAATCTTAAAATGAGAACGTACATTTTACATAAAACAGCTGATACATGACATACTGTGGAGTAACTATAACTTATTTCCTGTAAAACACTTTAAATTCTGTGCAATGGGCCTGAAAGCTTTCAGTAGAGAAAGAAAAAAAAACAGAGAAGATGGGAACTCACTGGCTGCTCACAAGCTTCTCACGTATGGTGGAGAAGTCCATAGGTTTCTTGATGACCTTCCTGTAGCCGGGGACCGATTTCAGGTTGACAGGTGTGAGAAAAGGCCATGCATCCTGATGTCGCTCCAGCTCTGCAAGGAGTACCCTGTTGAGCGTACAAACACAAATACACACAAACCAAGAGTTTATTTGTGAGTCCTTGGATATCAAACAGAGAAACTGTCGCACACTGGGAAGTTTTAAAGTGGCTATAATCAATATTTTATGTTTGCAATGGGTCACATGAATTCTGAAAGGGGTTGCTAACAGCAACAAACCCACAGAAAGTTATCACCCAGATTATCACCGGATTGTTTTTAGCATGTTTGCTAATTGTTTTGGTTTTCTTGCCTACAACTTTACAGTTTGAATTCATTCTCATCGCTCTCATCAACATCATTTTCATCCGCAGCATGCAGCTGTTTTCAGTGAATAACCTGCTAGTAACTACCTGCCCGGCACCAGACAGCAAACAGACACAGGTAGCAATTAGCTGGTGAACATGGTGTCACGGTTCCTGCTTCAGTCCTATGTCTCCCTACCTGTTGCTCTCTCCCTGTGCGTGTGATTGTGTGAGTGGAGACAGGTGTGCTGGAGTCAGAGCAGAGCCCCACCAGCTGCAATCTCTTCCATAATCAAAACCACTACTTATACTCATCCCTGTCAGAGCCACACCACCAGATCACAGCCTCTGTTCAGTCAGTCTACATTTCAAGCCATTTATCCTGTTATCGTGTTGTTGCCTGTCTTTCTGGTTTAACCCTGTCTCCTGTTTCCTGCAGTCCAGTTTGCTCTGATCTCCGGTCCCTGTCTCCTGTCTCATCAGCCCTGCTTCCCTGCACTGTGCTGGACCCGTGTTCTATTCTGCTTTCCCCCCCACGGATTCCACTCAAGATCTGCTCCCCTTGCCCCAGACTGCCTCAGCCCCAGGTTCCCTGCTACCCCTCTAAGCTTCCCCAGTCTTGCATTCCCTGATAAATACCTTGTTTCTAGCATATCCCTATCTCCTCGCCTGTGTCTGCACTTAAGTGCACCTGCGCTGCCCCACGTAACACATGGTGGAGCATTTAGCTGCTAAAGAGACGGGTATTACCCTCAGGAGATGGTGAAGAGCAGAACAGAGCTGACTTAAAAGGTGATAATATATCAGTGTGGTGTTTACAGATTGTTGCTGCTTCCTCTGAGTGGCCAAAAAAGGAGCTATTGCAGGTTTAAGATTTGCATATGATGTAAGCTTTTATTAACAATTGCAAAAGTTATATATTCCATTGAATAAATTCACTGAATCTGAACTGATACTAGCCAAAATTAAACCAGGCTTGTAGCTGACCATGTGCCTTTCATGAGGGGTAAATACATTTCAGGTTTGAAGAAAATAATTTGATGTGTAACAAGACTTCAATATATATGTGTGTGTATATGTATGTGTGTATATGTATGTGTGTGTGTATATATATATATATATATATATATATATATATATATATATATATATATATATATATATATATATATATACTAATAAAGTGAAAACACATCAGCTCCTTGCAACTTTGAGGTCATAGAGTAGGTGGCAGCTACTGTACAACTGTTTAGAAAAGAGTGTTAAGTAAATGGAGAATTCAAGAGAAAGACAAGTATGAGCAAGCTGGGGGCACATACCTGCATAATCCCAGGTCCCTGTTGTTGTCTCTTGCCGTCTTGGCTCGTTTCACACACACAGGGCCCTCCTGATTGGCTGCTGGCAGAGCAGGTGAGCTCTCCTCTGTTTTCCTCTTCCTGCTGTTGTCTTTAGCTCCTTTCTTGGGTGTGCTGCTGGCACTGGCCGAGTCATCCTCAGACACTTCCCCGTTTCCAGCCTGCTTCCCGTTCTTTTTTGTCTCTCCGCCTTTCTTACCACCTCCTGCGCTGGATGCTACTGGTTTGCTTGGAGGCTTCTTGTTTTTGGGAGATGGACCGCTTGCCTGCAGAGTAAACAATGCATATCCTGAGGTCTGGCACAATTAAAACTAATAGTATAGTGTACAGTCAGACCTATTTATCATACTAATATTGGCCTTTTCTAAAATATTAAACCAATTTGTCATATTTTACAACACCAATATTATTATTCTACCCTGACCACATCTACATGAAAATGTCTGTAAAGCTTGCAATAAAATCTGATTTTCTTTATCTGTTTTCCACAAGCTTCTCAGAGTTTAATCACTATGAATATTAATGGAGAGTTTATGACAATCGTAAAAGTATAAAAGTTGAGTTCATGCTGCAGAAAATAAATGTTTTGATGAAATGTATCCTGTGTGTAAATCCTTGCAGGAGAGAATTCAATGAAAATGAAAATTGTTCACTTTTAAAAAACTGAATATTGACACATAATATAATCCATCAGCAGCTTTAATACAAATATATCTGTACTTGCTTTCAGAAACCAACATTGGCAAAGTCCTTCTGTGGTGTGGATATTTTCCTAAACTCCCCAAGTACAAATATGCAGAAAATGATTTTACATGATTGATTTTTCTACAAATGAGTCATTGAGGACAGTTGACAATGCATAATAAAATGCTTTGATACCTTGGATATGCAGGCCGGGCAGTACCAGTCTCCCTCTGGGATACTAGTGATTTTGGGTTTGTGACAGTAAGTGTGGCAGCCTTTGTCACAGCCATCACACAGCAGGAGGAGGTCCTCGTTATCCCCCTTCTTGCACATCTGACAGTACTAAAAAAACAAGTAAATCCATTAAAAACACAAGTACACTTCCCTAATAAAGTTATTTTTTTTGTCATTGAAATACACTGAGACTGTGGTTCTACTTTATCTGCTGCTTACCACTTTCATGATGGACCGCTCCCAGGCGATAGACTTCTGCAGTTGCTGGATACACATGGCCAACTGGGCAGCACTACGCACTTCAGTCAGGGCCTTCCTCCACACCTTCATCCCGTGGGCCACCTCCTCCTCACCACTGAGAGAAGATAATGAGGAACGATGGGAAGGTTATGACAAACACAAATACATACATATGTGTGAATATGTGGGCACGTACACACACACACAGCAGTTAACTGTATCAGTTCCACCAGCCGCCAATAAGACAGCAGACCATAGAGAGCTCCAGCTGTGCAGAGACAGGCATGAGGATTTTGGGGGTATAGGGCGCTGGGGAGAGGTACACACCGATTTTGTCATGTTAAGGGGACATTCATGCAGAAAGAGTGAAGTAGTGGAACCTGTGTAAGTGTATACTGTATAGTGGGAGCCATGAGTATGCCCATAACCAAGGTTACTGATGCACAACACCATGCAGATGGCTGCAGAAAAATAAACAATACCAGTAAAAAAAAAAAGCCTGAACAGGAAACAAAACTAAGTGGAGTGGAGTTAAGTCCCCCCCCACCCCCAAAAAAATGCACAAGACCAAAGAAACAAACAAAAGTGCAACAAGCCACCACAAAAATCTGCTGCGAAAGCAGCAAAGACCCTCCCTTTTGAGTAAAATGGGAAACGTAAAGCACACACAGAGAGAGGAAAGGGTCTTAGTGGGAGAGTGGGGAGCTTTGGTTGGAGAAATGACCTACCCTTCCCTGTCAGCACTAGTGGATGGGGCGGGGGCAGGGACAGTGACCGTACCCACATTATCCAGCCTGATCTGAATGGTGGTACCTAAGGGGCTCCTCAGGTACCTTCTCTCGATGTTGCGCTCCAGATCAGCCAGACGTGTCACTGCTATGTCCAGTGGGTTGTCCGGGTGACGCAACACCCCGCCCTTCTCCCCCCGCTCCTCTGGGTGATCCCTGGAGTCCTTGGAGTCCTTGTCCTTGGAGTCGTTTGCTGATGCTGGCATGGATTTGGTGGGGGGCTTGTGCTCGTAATACACCAGATCCTCCCGCTCAGACTGAGGATCTGGATATGTCCAGCCCTGGGGGAGGAAATCAGCTGTTGAGTCTTTTGGCATCTTACCACAGTACTCAACGTGTTTAGACATATTTACACTACTAACAAAATGTGTAGTATTAAAGTATTTTACCTTGACCTGCAGGCTGGCTGCAGTGACCTTCCTCTCCAGCTCCTCTACCTGCTGTAGCACGGCGATGTCCATCTCCATCGCCTGCTCCTCCACACACCAGCCTCGCACCGACTCTACACTGACCTGGCTCTCCTCCAGTTCACGCAGCTCAATCATGGCCACTAGATGGATGATATGACAGATATAAACACATCAGACATCAGTAAGCCATTAACACACACATATAGAGGTATTCCTACAGGATGATGAAGTTCAACCGTAAATAATACAGTGGTTATAGTGTTTTCAGAAATCCCCAGGGACTATTAAGGGTGCTTTCACACCTGTCTTGTTTAGTTTGGTTGAATTCAAACCTGGAGAGTTTACTCCCTTGGTGTGGTTCATTCGGGCAGGTGTGAACACAGCAATCGCACTCGGGTGTGGACCAAAACAACTGGACTGAGACCTTGTTGAAGAGGTGGTCTCGGTCCAGTTGCAAACAAACACTAATATGGTTCATTTGAGGTATGAACGTTATCCGACCAAGATCTGACCCAACTACAGGAAGCATTGCACATTTTTTAGATTAAAGCAGCTCCCGTAGCCAGCTGTGCTGTGCATTAGGCTCCCTTCTCCTCTTCAGCCAACTGAAGGCAGCATGTCTTCTTCACGTAATGTGAAGCAACACATTATTCTCCAGACGTTGCCTTGAAGTGCGTTCAAAAGTGCCATTCTGCTTGCATATTTTGGCTTGGTATACGGCCCAACATCTGGGCCGGATTACACATATATCGCATTGAATGAGTGCCCAGGGGCACCAGCCAATTTGCCGTTCTGGGGGGCACCAACGTGAAAAAAATGAAAAACATATAGTTTTCTTGGTCAGAAACAGCAGATACAACATTTATAAAGCATTTGATTTAGCTTTTATTCATCATTATTCTTATTAATAAGAATATGAATAATAGGAATAAGAAAACAGTTGAAAAGTAGCTGGTGCTGTGAGTCTTTCAGCACCACAGGGGTGAGGAGAGAGAGAGAGATGCTGTTTATTGCAACAATAACAGTAGTACACTTTATTGCTGATAGAAAATATGTTCAAAGACCATTACTAGCCTAATCCACCCTCCTGTGTGGAATGAGTACACCTTTGTATCCCTTAGTGCTATGGTTCATACATTAGTTTTATTTTCTGTTTTACAAAGGCGAGAAGGAAAATCGAGTCCTTTATAAATATTGTAGCCTATCTGCCGTTTCTGAAAAACAAACTCTCCTTTCTCCGCCTGCCAACCCCATGAGATTTCTGACTAATGAACAGACTGACAACTCCCACATGGCTTTTGTTGATGCATTTTGATTTGCTTGAAATTTTGCTGTGTGAAACCAAACCAAACCAAAGAGAAAATGCAACAAAGTAGCAACTCATACACTGATTCGGACCAAAGCAAACAAACTATAGGTGTGAAAACGCTCCAGAGTGCTGTTATATAAATGACAACACACCAAAACTAAATATTTTATTACTATAAAAATAATCTACTTCCTATGGATCAAAACAGAGCTCACTGAGTATGTGCTTGGAGGAGTGCTGCAACACTTACCGTCTCTGTGTTTAGTGCAGACCTGGGGGATGATCTCCATGTATTTCTGCATCTGCCTCTGGAGGCCTTTCTCTCTGATGCCTCGGCTGTGGAGAGCATTGACTAGAGCCCTCAGCTCCTCGATGTCAGACACCCGCCACCAACCTGTCAGCATTTCTGAGAAAATTCACACAAACAAGCATATAAGCAAGAAGACACTGAACATACATCACTATAAAAAGGTGCTTCATTCAGCTTTGTTATATACCCCGATGGTATTGTGTACAACAGAGCAGAACGCTCCCTAATCCAATTATCTTGGATTATTCAGGCAATTGAAATCTTTTCAGGCAGGTGAATTCCTTTCAATTAAAATATGGGAGCCTTAGATGGATTTTGTCACTTACCCTCTGGGATGGGCCGAGCTGTGAGGTGGTCGAGGGATTTGGGCATCTCCAGGGCAGGAGAGGGCATGGATGAGGTTTTCTCAATTCGAGGTAAAGGTGATTCACTCTTACTGGAGACACTTGCTGCTGTGTTGCCCTCCAGAGAGTGACCTGGCATGGGGCTGGGGCTGCTGCACAGAGGCAAGCTGGGACTCATCATGCCACTGGGCCAGCTTCCGAAAGAAACTCCTAGCAGTGAGCCACCTGACTTCGCCTGGGGAGAAAAGAGGATAAAAAAAGGTTTGAGGGAGGTGGAGGTGTAGGGAGAGCAAAACAGAGAGTCACAGTTCAGGTGATGTGGTACATAACAAACATAACTTTACAGATAACTGTACAGATAATCAGATATTTCTATACGTAGGTGGTCAGCAGCCTCACCTGCAGGGCTGATAGTGGGTAGGTGAGGAGGCCAGCCGGGTGGTGCGGGCTGGCAGAGGCTGAGGCAGCAGAAGGGGTGAGAGGCAGGGCAGGGGATGGAGGTGGGGATCTGGGCCTGGCAGGGGTGGAGGACGCCTGGGGGGATACACGGGGCACTCCTGGAGGAGTTGTGGTGATGGAAGAGAGGTCACAGGGGTTGCGAGGGAGCAGACTGAACCAGTGTCCGCTCCTCTCTGTCAAGACTCTGAGTAGCTGGTCGTTGGCTTGGAATGAGAGTTGTGGAGATGGAGCGGGTGATGGAGGAGTGTTCCCTGGGCTTTCTTGTGGGGCTGGCAGGCATGGGACAGATAAAGACGTGGAGACTGGGGGAGGGATATTTGCAGTGTCATTAGTGGTCACCATGGAAGGACTTGTTGCTACTGCCGGCTCAGAGGTATTGTTAGTTGGGGAGGATGATGTTACTGTGGTGGTGGCAATAGGAGTGCCCACAGGGCTGCCATTTTGTCTCACATGGGGATTCCCCTTGTCCTCTGCCTTCACAGTTTCTCTGCCAACGTCCTTGTTGACGTCCCGAACTGTGCACAGTTTAGATACACAGCCTGGTTGCTGGTAGAAGAGGGATGAGGAGTTTTCCTTCTCCTCGTGTTCCTTCTCCTCATCTGTCTGTTGCTCCAAGCCTTGTGTGCGTATGCTCTGCCCATCAAGGTTGGTGAGTTTCTCCTTCTGCAGCTCAATCTCCTGAGGTTCCTCTTTGACCTTGACCTCTTCTGCTGCTCTCCTCCTTCTCTGTCGCTCCTCCTCTAGTTCCTCTGGAGCTGCAAGGAAATAAGATTATAGAGTAGATTGTTAATATAACTGAAAACTCAATTATAGTGGTAGCTTTTGAGTGCTGATCATCCTGTAAAATGATTATACACTTGATTGTGGAAGCTTAGTAGAGATGAGTTAGATTTTAGTTTACAGATTCAATCTCAAATTAGTCTTGTGGTTGGTGCAGAGAATTAAGATAAAGTAAAACTTCATCAGCATATTTCACACTGCCACAAACAGCTGGACAAGCAGATTTATTGTCAGAGAAAAACAACATTTCTACCTTCCTGCAATGTCTGTTACTAGTTTTTACTCTCCAGATATTTTTTGGCAAATTGAAGCATCTTTTAATAAAACAATAAAACAGACTTAGGGCCTTTTCAAACCTGAGAGTCCGATCCAAGGTTCATGCTTTTGTTACATTGTGTACATTTTCTCCAGTCAGTTTTGGTTTCACAGCACACTAAAGAACCTTACATGACATACCTATGTGCTGTCGTCATCACTTATGTGGGCTGCATCTCCCTATACTTTACACTGATTGGTTTGTAGGCGTGCGTCCAACGTAGGCGTGTTGTCGTCAATTTGGAGGGTAGCTTTCTATTGCCATTTGAATTAATGGGGAAAAAAATTGAGCAGATTCGTGTCGTCGCCACTATAATAATATTATTATGGCATTACTTTATATTCGGGTGGCATTGCTCTCTCGTCCTCTCTTATCCTCTTTCTCTCATCCTCTCCCAAAATACCATGAAACTGTCAGCATTTTTATGAGTTTTTTCCAATTGACTTTTTATAACATCGTTGGACCATATTTCAATTAAAAAATGTGGTCTCCTCCTCTCCACTTGTGCTACCGCAGCTCATTTTTCCTTTTTTTGGCTTTGACAAAAGCCTGCCGGAACTTCTTGTAATTGGTCCGAAAGTCCAAACCATCTAAAAAAGGTTTTCACACTAGAAACGAACCAAATGCTAGTTCGGCTGTTTGGTCTGGACTGTGGTCCGGGGGAGGTTTCACACCTGTGATTTTGGTTTGGATCAAACTGAAAAGTCTGAAAATCTGGACCTAATGAGGTAGGTGTGAAAGGGCACTTAGTGTGTATTGTACTGTAACTACCTTCTCCACTCTCCATGGCTTCAATGAAGACCCCTCCACAGTGGGGAAGTACCCAGTACCGGCGGCGGTAACGATCCTGGCCATACATCATCGAGCGCAGAGAATGAGATATCTCAAACAGCTTTCGTCTGGTCTGGTGATGTTGCTGCAATTGAACATAACAGAATTTTTTAATTTCTATACATATTTTGATCAACAGACCTTCATGAAAACAAAAGACAATTATGCTGCCTAATGTCCCTTTGTAATCACTGTGATATATTAACCATTACATGCTATGCTAATGAGGTAATTTATTTAACTAATTAATGCCTTCATTAGCAAACAGCCATATGTCAGCATACATGTACATAAAATGTACATTAAACATGATTGGCATTAATAATGTGTATTAAAACATTAAGAGATTCAAGTAAATACGTTTTGTATCATTAATATAAGCATAAGACATCAAGGTTCTACAAAATCGAATCAGATCACCTACAGTGTTGGGAGTGTCATGGCAACATACAGTGCCATGTCTCAAACACCATTTATAGTGATGGTGAGAAGTTAAAAACAGCAAAAACTTTCTGTGGTTTATCTCTTCATAGTCACTTCCCCAAGAGACTTTTTTTTATCTTCAATAACCGTTTCCCTTTTTTAATCACATATTATCAATGTGAACCAACAGTGCATTCATTTTCTGATGCCTTATAAATTGAAGATAGTGAGTATTTACTCTGATACAGCACTTGGCCATTTTCAAAGAGAACAAACCTTGGCTAACTTCTCTATCTGCTTCTCCAGCTCCTCGATACTGGTGGCTTGGTCAACTTCATCCTGACAGGACAGAACAAACACAGTCTGTGAGCCACCCTCTTAGGTCAGCTTTGATAATAAATCCATAGACAAATCTTTTTTTACCTCATCATATAGCTCCACTTTTTTAACCTTCTTAATTTCTTCCTCCTCTTCATCATCCTCCTCCTCAGCCTGGTCATCACTGTCCTCATCGTCGTCATCATCATCCTCACTGTCTCCACCCAGTTTCCTCTTGCGTTTGACGGCAGATGAGGGAGTACCAATAGATTGGTTCTCTTCCACACCCGCACTTGCCTCCCTCTTCCCAGTGCGTTTGGCATGAATGGTCCTCAACCTTGATTAAACATGCACAGATTGAGCACAACAGTGTACAGGGAATTAAAACTTTTTTTTTTTTTTAATTAAAGTTAACTTACTTCTTGAGTTTTCCCTCCATAATAATCTTGTCCTTCCTCATGTTTGCCATCTGATCCAGGCTCTTGTCAATCTCACTGCAAGAAGAAATGCAATCCTGTCAGTTGCGCTTGTGCTTACAGTATGTAAATCCATATTTTTGGTATTTGGTATCAGAATCTAACAATACGTTAGCTCAGGGAGGCTGGAAACTATCTACAGCCAAAGTAAAAAGTTTAATAAGCTAACATCCTGGAGCACAAATTAATGAATTTAGTTAAAATCAAAAGGGCTCTACTGCTCACTACTACAGCTTTATTAAGTATGTGGTTGGCTGTTTGTGTGAATCCAGAGATAGAGGAAGTAATGTAGACCACTTTATAACCATCCAACAATATGTCACTGATGTAGAGTATATTAAGACACATACTCGACAGTGCTCAGTTAGACAGTTCCAGCTTTCAGCTGCTTCTCCTACCTGATAACAGCTTTGCTGCAGGCCAGCTCATTAGCCAGGAAACCCAGGATTGAGGCCTTCTGGGCAGGCGTGTGGGCCTGGAAGGCCTTGGTCTTCAAGCTGAGGGCCAGAGGGGCCAGTTCTGTATTGGCACAATGGGCCCCCATGTACATCTGTAGCACCTCGGACACATTATCCCTGTTAATGCCGACGTTGGTCAGGTGGTCCCCCAGCATGGTCTTTGTCTAGTAGAAAAGGAGAAGGGGATGAAGGGGGAAAGTTTATGAGCACCTCTTTGACACATTTAAGTTGATCTGACTTCTAAGGTAGTTACTTGTTGCTAACAGTGTAACATGTCAATGCATTTATTCACAGTAGTGGAATAACCACTAACTACAAAACAGCAATACCATAACAGAAATAACAAGCCAACATACAGTGCAGTGTAAGTTTGATCTGTACAGTTGTACCAGCAATACATTTGATTAAATTATATAAGGTGAAATTACTTATTTTGAAAAATATAACCTTTAAGAATAAATCAATGTCTGGTGCTTTGACAAGTAATAAGGTGCTCAAATGTAGATGGGTATTTTAAATATAACCACTGCATCATATTAAATGAGTTTATCATGTTTTGCATGTAAACATTATCCTTCACACCAATCTAAAACTAACAGATGGAACAAAAAGTGTCATATTTCCCTCTGAGGTGTAATACTTAAGGAAAAACAGCTCACCTTTTGTCCAGGTGGCAAACCAGGATCACAGACTGCAAGGGAAAGCAGTTTGACCAGAAGGTCTTGGACTTGGCCCATGCTGTCTCCCACATTGAGCAAACCCTCTTGTAGCATGCCCAAGGTGGGCACATCCACACTCAAGTCCAGCCCCAAAACCTTCCCGAAGCCTCGCAGGAACTGCATCAGCATCAAGCAGTCAGACACGGCACGTCCTGGTAGGATCAGCCCCGGGATTCGGGAAAAGTCAGGGAGAAGCTGGACAGAGAAAAGTGGGTAAAATTAGAATTGTTAGAAGTTTTTGTTGTTGGTGTTTTATATGTGTTACTGAGAGAGAAATACTATAGAAGGTAATTATTCAAACAACCACAGGAAATGGGATATATCACACATCTGTTGAATGTATTAAGGATGGTACTTTCCAATTTATAGTAATGACTGCTTATTTTTTACATTTGCAGTACTCTCCTTTAGCCACTTGGGGGCACCCACTTCCACAAATAAAAATGCTCACTGCCATGAGGTCTTATTAATTAATTATTAAGTAATGCCCCTAAAGAAAATGTTAAACTTACTATTTAATCATCATCATAATAATAAATTGATAGAAATTCTGTCTATGCCACCCTGTTTCCCTAAATCTACATATTTAATAGCATTTCAATGCAAACAACAAATAATCTAGCGTACATCACACAGAAGAAAGAATTGAATAGAAACACTGCTTTAAAAAGTACAATATTTTCTTTATACTCAATAGCACCGAACAACACTCTCAGCACTGACCGAATGAACTCATGTCTCAGCTACCTTATGATCAGACAGACACATGTCTTCATTTGGCTTCTTCAGTTCTCTCGCTATCTCCAGCTCCAGCCTGCGTTGCTCCAATTTACGCTCTTTGTTCAGGCGCTTCTCATCCCTTTTTTCCTGCCGCAAGCGTTCACGCTCCTAGAGAGTCCAAAATTCAAGGGAGCATTAGGGGGAAAAGCGTGTGTATACATTTGTGTGTATGTATGTATGCATGCATGCATGTGTGTGTCTGTGTGTGAAAACAGACAAGAAGGTTTACTTGACTTTGCTGAGCTGTATTAGAATTCAGCCTAATGCTGCTATGCATTCAAAGGAAAAGTGCTCGAGGGCCAGAATCTTTTGACTTGGTAAGTGTGTAGAAAAAAAAATGAATGGAGGGAAAGAGTGCACAAAAAGGAGAGAAAGCGGGAATCCATCCAGGGAATAATGACTTAGGCTCTTTTTATGGAGTGGACTGTGTTGTTTGTGTGTGTGTGTCTGTGTCTGTGTCTGTGTGTGTGTGTGTGTGTGTGTGTGTGTGTGTGTGTGTGTGTATGTGTGTGTGTTGTGTGTCCGCATGTATTTGTGCACATATGGACTACCTCTGCTTTCTTGCGAGCCTCAACAGCCTTCATCAGCATTACATGTTGCCTCCTCCTCTCTCTCTCCTAGAGTGGCAAAAAACAGAGACACATTAACAAGCACACGTTGTACATACACTCGTCAAGGTCAACTAAATTTAGTATGTATTAATGTAAAATTGTGATGCACTAAATTCAATAGAGGCACCATACTTGGAACAAACACAAAACGATGCTTCACATGTATACACTTTCACATGTATGGTGGAAGCATAAGTGAAGAGTACAGTAGTACAATGACAACCAAAAAGCAACACATAGATGCGATACAAAGTAGATGTGATGACAGGCTCAAAAAAGAGAAGCAGCTGGAATCAGTGACGGCGCCTCTAAACTAAAGCTGACACAACAAAAGCAACAAAATACTGGTTGCAAGAAGTCTTACTGACATGCCACATTGGCATTACGATCAAAATAATAAATTCTATTACATGAGTCAATGCTAATGTTTATTTGACACATCACTAATAATATTTGGTGAGGGGACGACAAAGAGGAATGAATGGTTAAGAGAAGCTACAAACAGAGCAGTTCCACTTCAGTGGTTTTGGCAGCTTAAGTATTAGCACAGTATGTGACTGCTGAGGATGAGACATCTATGTTGTTCTTTGGTGCATGATACACAGTCTACTGCAAAAGGGCACAGGAATCACTGGTGACTGACTATCATTTTATTTGATCTCTAGGTTTCCCGCTCCATCGTATCAGGCTGTCATTCCCTCTGTGATCCACCAGAAAGACACAATTGCCACTATTAGGGCTTGCCAAGGACATTTCCAGCACCTAGTGACTAAAATGGGCTGTTTGTGAGGATCGTTTTGTCATTGTGATAAACAAAATAGGCTGGATGCCAGGCACTCTGCTACAATATTTCTATGTCCTTACTGGTTGATTTATCTTCAAATGGAAAACTTCAAAAAGGACAAGTTCAAAAATGACATAAAGCCTGTGGCATTCAGCATTTTGTAGCTTTTCATTTCATCAAAAACATTGCATGTGCTAAAGGTTATTATGATAATAAGGTACAATGCATCAAATTCAGTACAACTGCATGTTGACAGTCTTAAATACCAGGATTATTTCATGTATCTCAATTTGCCCCCCTTCATTGTGCCGCAAGTGAAGGTACAAGGGGTTGATTCAACAATCGGCTCAGAGTTCACTGTGAAACAGATAGGCAGACCTTTAGATTCAGCTGCGACTGTGTATGAGTGAGAAGGGCTACAAGCAGGACAGCCAGGCCAAAATAAAATGCCACACAGAACCATATTTGTCCCCATGGTGGAATTGATTATATTGTTGTTTTACACTCTGTCAGAACTATTTTCAACCAAAGGTTGTGTTGTACCCTCATCAAACAAGGGGGAAAATCTGACTGGAAGCGTCTCCACCATAAAGACAAAATGATTCTCAGTAGCTCTTTTCATTCTTTGTGCAGAATACAGGAACAGTGAATGACAGAGGCTGGGATGGGGCAGGTTAAAGTCCAGCACTCTGTGGACTGCAGAACAGATGCATGGACGAACAGACACAAGCTCAATGTCTGGGCCGAATCGTCAAGCACTCATGGGTAACACAGGCTACTCCAATGCAACAGTTAGACGATGTATGTGATGGATGGAAACTCCTCGAGTGCACTTTCAGACAGTGAGTGTGGATTGGCTAGCAATCGTTGCAATGCATTTTGAGTAGAGAGGGGAGGATGGGGGAGGGGGACAGAAGCTGCCTGGCCACCGTGACAGGGTCAGTTGTCCCTCAGGACGAGCAGATGGAGGCAGCATACTGACTCTTTTTCTCTTTTGTTGGTTTTGCTGGAAAGCCATGCAGAAGAATGTAGTATGACAGCAGCCAGTGCTACACTTAATGCATTGCTATGACAACCATAACACAACCAGTTACACGATGCAGGTGTTAGATGTACAAAAATAAACATACCCATACCATATCTAGTCTATGCCTCTCCAACTCCTGGCAGAGAGAGTTGGCAAAATATTATGGAACAGAAGTAATATCCAATACCAATAAGCATGGGGTTTAATAAAGAGAAATATTGAAGACTTTCATTAAGTTGATGTTTGCTAATTAACCACTTGCACACCCACATTTATATAAACTCGCACATGCCTACATTTAAATGCACATAGATGCACAAATATACTTGTACACACACACACACACACACACACGCACACACACATACAGTCACAATCATCCCAATAAGTAACTTAAGTAACTGCAAATTCTCATTCAAGGGAAGTTTGAGGTAAATGGTTTTATTCAGCAGTAACTATTATGTTTAAAAGGCTGAGCAAGTTGTAGCGAATGCCTACCTGGTGTTTCAGAATCTCTGCCTGCTGTCTCCTCAATTCTTTCTCCTTGAAGGCAAGAAAGAGAGGATGAGGGGAAAATCAATATGCTTCCATAGTGCCAATATCATGAATATCACCACAGACTGATGGAATTTCAGCCCATTTCAAAGAGCCGCTCTAAATTTTATTGCCAGCTACTTCTTAAGTGGAAAAAAGCCCCATCTCTTGGTAAATATCAAATGTTTGAATTCATGTGATTTTTGAGTAATACCACATGGTCCTAATGTACATGTATGAGTATTATAATACCTGCCATTTTACATCTGTTTCAGGGGTTTTATTAAAAACATAAACATACCTTTATCCGTTTTTCAGCCTCCATTATTTTGGCATTGGCGGCTTCTTCCTTCTTTCTTCGTTTTGCCTATGAATAAAGATTAAGGTCAAGAATCATAGAGACAGACATATATCAATCAGTCTTGGATGAGGGCTTTGCTGCACTTTAACTGATTGTTTTGCAGTTTTCTGGTTTGAGCGAAGATTTCATGCTCCTGAATGCCAGTCAAATTTGTAAAACACAGCGAATGAATAATGTATCTCTTTAACACGTAATTGTGAAAATGTTGAAGCCTCCCGTTAAGAGTGGCTTGCCAACCGTGTCAACTCAAAATTGATTTAGTCCTGCTAAAACACTTTGAAGCTCCTACAGTATAATTGTGTGTGCCTGGGTATGTGTGTCTGTGGATGCGCATGCATCTTTGCATGTGTGTTTGTGTGTGTGGAAAACAGCACCTTTTTTTTTTTCCTCGACCCACTTATGCTAAACTGTTACTGTTGTCTGATGAAAAAAATACTTTTCTGTCCAATTTAAATAAGGTCTGAAGAGGCAGCAACAGCCATTTTAATATTCAACAGCCGTCAACCAAGACCAATTTAGCATTAGTTCCATGTGGAATTATGCCTAAGAAGACGCAACTCCTCCAATGCATGCTGCTGTTCAGTAATGAGCTTTAGGAAGATTAAAACACTATAGACTGAGGGGCTGTAGCTATCCAGGAATGTTCTGCTTAATCAGAGGTGCTGTTGGATCAGATTCTGTACCTCCAAAATTTGCTGCGCCCTGAGTTCCTTCTCCATCCGAATTTGCTGAATACGCTTGATCTTTTCCTGTTAAAAAAAAAAAAAACATAATCTCTTAATATTTTAGACATTGGAAAACATCCTTAGATGAAACCACTTTCCAATCACTCTGTTCCAGCTGGGGTGGGCTAAGAGACACGACAATGAGTTTAGTACTAGCAGTAATGATGATGATTGAAAAGCAAAAGCATCAAAAAATAAGCATTCAGCATTTCCTGTAGTGCACACAGGGATGACGTGTGTCAGGACACTTTAGATAAGGAGAAAGGAAAGAAAAAGATTTGTCAGCACACACAGTAAAGCAGACCCACCTGCTGCTTGAGGATCTTGATCTGCTCTTTCTGCTTCCTTCTCTCTTCCGCTGCCATGATAGCTACAAGAGTCAATTCAGTTTTACATTAGTATCCACAAAAATGACCTACAAAGCAGGGATATCAACTGTATTCATGTCACAGATGATTACAGTTGTTGAGCTTTATTTATTCTGGAGGTCTCACTGAGCTCAAGGTGTATTTTACACGAGAGGCCGAGAAATTTAGAGAACTAGATCACAACTAAGGTAAGTCATCATAACACATAAAACACATTACTACTACTTTACTACTTCCAAGTAGTAAAGTGTTTAGTACAGAACAGAAATATGAGTTAAACCAACTATTTATCATCAAAACACATAAAACACAACTTATCTAAAAAAAAATGTTGAGATTGACAGTGTAAAAAGCTTTAGACAGATCAACAAGGAATGCTGCACACTATTGATTTTTATCAAGTTAACAATGTCATCCACAACAGTAGCTGCAGCAGTTATCACACTTTGACCAGGTCTAAACCCAGACTGCTATGGCTGGAGGACATTATTAACCTTCATGAAGGCACAGAGTTGTGAGCTGACCAGTGATTCTAGGATTTTAGACAGACAGGACATCTAAGATACAGGCAGATAGTTTTTGTTACCAGATTTATGCAATTGAACCATCTGAGCATCTTTTTCTTTACCAGCTATAAAAGCTAAATTAAAATGTGTTGTAATAGCAGGGTTACTCTGATGTCGAAAGCACAGATGATAATTGTTTTCCCTGGCAGACTGTATATTTTAATAAGTCAGTGCATTATACATTTCTGAATATATTGCAGGTCTGAGAGAAGAAATTTGGTTCTGGTTTCCATCTGATGACCAAACTCTTGAAATGACATTGTATATATGTAAAAAATTAAAAGGTATTAGTATTCTGAAACCAGAATTATTCATTCACACCAGCAATAAAGATTAGTGCATAAGAATATTAAAGCATCACTATTGGACCTACAGGGGCAAACGGTGGGGCTGGTCTTTATTACATGCATTCAGATCACTGACTAACCGATTAACCAGCACTGCCTCGCTTCCAGCCCTGTGCTCTTGTTAACGGCACTAAAAAAAAAAAAAAGAGTTTACCTTGCTGTTTCCGGGCTTCTTTGGCTGCACGTGCCAGTGCCTGCTTTTCCAGTTTTCTCATCAGTTTCATCTGGGCTGCCTGTCGGGCTATTTCTGCACAGCGAGGGAAGAAAGGCCTTGTCAATGGGAAATTTCGGGAGAATACCTAAATGCTGCTGTAACCTGATATGGCATGTTTGACTGAGATCATCCTTTATGTTTTGTATAATTTACATAAAAACTTGAGATAGGTATTTAAAACCAATTATTTATTTTTCCCAAATGAAAAATGCATGCAATTTTTCTACTGATATTTTTCAAAATCAAGTTATAAGTGATTAAAATATTTTTTACGAGGCTACAACTGTCTATGTAATTCTGCCAGAGGGCTCTGGTGCCATAAAAGATGCTTTCACTTTGTAATCATCCTCCAACATCTGCAGTTATGTTATTATCAAAGCTAAAAGCTCAGCATAGGCAAACATCAAGAAAGACAACTTAATAATGCCCCATGATAACAACTCTGAATCATCCTGACATGTATCTGGCTATTTCTACTCATGAAATAGATGTTTTTTGTAGTACACAAGAATGACAGAAAAAAAAAGATTTTTCCATATATTTACAGTAGAAATATTAAATACACAAATTAACTATTTCTGAATCTGTTCTTTGGCCTCTGCTACGTATATAATGGCTGGTTGATTAATGGAACATACACTTATGATAAACATATTTCAAGGCTCATTTCCTCTGCTAACCTTGAGCCTCTAGTTTGCGCAGAAGTTTGACCTCACTGGGACTGGGGCCCTCCGGCACCAGTGGATCACCCACATTAGGGGGTCGCCCCTTCCTCCGTCGACTACCTTTGCCACCTTCGCTCACTGATTGACGCTCTGAATTTGGGGGGCGACCCCTCCGACCTTCCATCGCCAAAATGCGAGGAATGACTTCCTCTTCCTTCAACAGGCTCCACTGTAAACCCTGGAGAAAGAAAAAAAAAGTAGACATGGAGAGATTGGGGGGGAGGAGAGGGGGTTGGGGAAGCAACAGTGAATGACTTGTTGACATATAGTACAACACTTGTGACAAAGAACAATTTAATCATTAGCTAGACTCTAATCTGGGTGTATTCAAAAGAGAGTAATAAAGTTATTCTGCAGTTTTTTTTATTATGTATCATTATATTTTCTATAACACACAGTAAAAAGCTGGCTAAACAATAAATTAAATAAGAAATACTCATTTACTGATCATCTATTTTAGGTTTTATCTAATCTGTTTTTCTTGCCCCTCAGCACTGTATGTATTTATTCTGTTTCCTCTACTCTGCTTCCAATAATACACAACTATCTATTTTCTAGTTTATCTCTTTGTATCACAGACATATAACATGGCAAATATCACTGGTCACCTGTGGAAGTAATGTCAGCTGATTATTACATTTCTCCATGCACAGTGAGAGGTCTATGAACTAGAACTACTGAGGGTTTTGGTTGATTCCTATCCATGCCCTGACAGTGACTGCTGCATGAAGCTTTGCCTGCCGCTAGATGAAAAGATGAACAGGGATCAGGGAGAGAGAGAGAGAGAGAGAGAGAGAGATGAAAGGCAGTCACCTGGGGTCCTTCTCTGGCTTCATAGAAGTCACCAACCCTTATCTTTGCACTGAAGCTAAAATTATCACGCGTGATGCCACTTATTCCATTTCTGGATAGATACTATAGAAGAGAAAATAATAATGGCGTTGGTTTAGGCAGAAAAAAAAGTTAAATTAGCGACATTGAAAAGCAACTGGGAGGCACTAGATTGGAGGGAGTCTAAGGTTACAGTGTGCATCTGTGCAGTGCTGCTAATCATTATAAAAGCCAGGGGACAAAAAAAAGAGCAAAAGCTCTCAGGGAAGAAAAACGGTTCTGACCTTGGGGTGCACAATTCAGGCCCTTTCTTATTTATCCATGGCCATGCTAGGCTTTTTACCGCCTACTGACTGACTAGCAGTGAGTGAATGATACTGAGTAGATCGTTTTCTGTTTGGACTACTGCACTCAAAGGCAGTTGTGACAATCAGTGTATGAAGCAAACAAAGATTATAGACTATCTGTAATATACTGTGCAAATGGGGCTGAAGCTGTGCATCCCAACACTAACCATTAATCATTTTTGGGGGAGGGAGAGGTGAAAAAAGTGGCACAAGAAGTGAATCTAAGAATATCATCTCTCACTATTAGGGTCACAGAAAGCAGGGTGGGGGTAGGGGTGGGGGTGGGGGTGGGGGCGGAGTGCAGCTGGAGCAAAAGCAGAGATAATATTAAACAAATCCTGATACACAAGCATTTGTTTGAGCAATGTGTATGGGCAGTGTTGTAATCGTTAGTAGACATAACTTCCACCCACAATGGCGTGATTTTGTCTTCCTGCCGATTTCCCACCCTGTTACAAACTCAACTGCCCATTTATTTTGCCTCAAAACATATGCCTCTGTATCACGGCTGTAGATAATGCTGCAGTGCAGCTACACCGAGGTACCTTCATCACATCTGGGTACTGCCTTAGTTTCTTGCCGCACGGGGCGTAGTACGCCACCTCGCCCTGCGGCCGCCCAGCCGCTGTTTTGACTCTTGTTTCTCTCCGCCACCTGGGATTTTAAGAATGAAAAAACAGCAAAGTTGTTCATGAAGAACAATGTGAGTAATACATGTGAGAGCATGGGTGGATATGGGCATACAAGTGACAAAGATTTTCAACACAGTCAGAAGTGAAGCACTTCATAAGCCAGAGCTTTATTTCTCTCAGCCTCTTGTACATACCCCAACTCCAGAGGTATCATCAACTCCTTCTCATCCATCACCCTCTTCCTCTTCCCTAAGCCTGTGGAGAGACAGAGTTCAGCCATCAATTTGACAGCAAAACCCATGACTGAAAACCTCACACGTACAGTAACTGTAGTCAAACCCTGTGAACTTACTGTAATCATACCAGGCGGGTACCCTATAAAACCCTTTTCAGACATGGAATATGTCATGTTGCTGGCTTCATCTACTTGTTAAAGCGATGGCTTTTTATCATTCAGCCATAGGTGTCTTTTTCCTTAATGCCTCTTACGACTAAATTCAGAAAAGACAGAACAGAGCTGCATGCTTGTGTGATATTTGCACCTGGTGCACAAGAGGGAACAGAGAGAGAGAGAGAGAGATAAAATGCTATGATTCGGAGGATGTAGACTGGGTTTTGGTCTCTCTCAGGCTGCATCACTGATGGATTTTAAAACTTTTTTTTTTCATTGAAGTCTTAATTAATGACCATTGTAAACACAGGGGACGCTTGCCACCGCCCCTCATAATGAATCCACTGATACATTTTTGCATCAATTTTACCATTTAATGTTATTCGAGAGCAAACTCTGACGCCTGTTTTATAATGCACAAGCACTGAATGAGAGGACATTAAGTTAGCACTCCTATTAGCTCACTTCTGTATGTTTTGTTGGGGATTAATTTATTCATCCATGCAGTTAGCATGAATGATGATTGAAAATACAAGGATAGAGTCCTGTTATTATTCTGGTTGTTCAAGTTGTTTTTTTTAACCTATTCAGCCCCAGTAGCTCCTCAAGTTTCATAGTAGTATGACACAGATTTTACTTCATTCAAAGGAGATGCAGATAGAGATAATACATTTTTTTACCGTGATCTTTAGACACACATTTCTCTCTCTCCCTTTTTCTCTCACTGTACATGTTTTACCTGTTGTGCTACTGTAGTCTTTACGTTAATCTGACAACAACCAGTTCAGACTTGTGCTGTGTTCAAAGTGTTATGGAAATGTTACTACAGACATGGACTAAGTAGCCTGAAAGAGGCTTCACACGTTTACATTGGCAATCCAAACCTACATTTACCAGCACCATGTGATCACCACCATGATTAAATCATAAAACTAAAATACCATCCATGATGAACATAAAAGTGTATTTACACCACATGGTATTGTCTAATGACCAATATCCACTTAAAAAAGCAGAAGAGAAAAGAAAATTACCTACAGCAAGGGGAAAGACAGGAATGTCTGCTTGGAACATTCCTGGCAAGCTACACATATGTCCTGTTTTTTTTCTGATCTGGGTATTCTCTTTGCATTGATAGTGCTGTGCCAAACCAGTTGTCAGGGCTCTTAGGCATGCCTCTACAGGATCTCGGAGCTCTGGTTAGATCATGACAACCAACGGCCCTCTTCCTGCCTCTCTAAAAAGTAACAATTGCTCTTCACAATTATCTGAGGATGATGGGATATTCTGTTATTCAAGAGCAGAGGCTAGCCTTTAGTAAACAAAGCCTGCCCTCTGCAGTATACTATAGCTTGCTTTGTGGTATTGTATATGGCTTTGTGATGAAAGCAAACATCTGCTGCTCACAATAAGACAGTGAGAGGTACAGCAGTAACAGCACTGGACACATTTAACCAAATAACCAAAATTTAAGTTTAGCGCTTATAACTTCTCATACATAATTATAAATGCGCTCTCTTTTGCTGCACATCAAAACAAAGACTTATTTTCAGAACTTTTTCCAGCATGAGGTCCCATGAAAACCACCTTTCTGCATCATATTTTTAAACACATTACCTAACGGTGAGGCTAGAGTGTAGGAGGAAGAGCCTGGAGAGCTGTGATAGGCCAAGGCACTGGAGCTGGTGACAATGGTGGGAGTCTTGATGACCTGTAGGTTGAGAGGGGAGCAGCTGGTGGCTGTGTGATTAGTTGAGGTGTTCAGTAGTTCTGGGCCTTTGGTTAGCCTGCAGGGTGTCATCTCCTTCTTGGATGATCCAGACGGCAGCAGCTTAAGCTCCTTCACTTTCTTCCCAGAGATGTCACTGTCTGAGTTGCTATCAGACTCTAAAATATGAAACCAGGACACAAAGTAGCTAAGGAGCTGATAGTTTAAAATTAATGAGGTATCAATTCACCAAAACAAATGGCGATTGAATTAATTTTTTATTTTTTTTGCAGGTTGTATTCCAAGGATTTAAAACAGATTTCTTAAATAACACTATGCAGTTACAGTTTCTCAATTGTGAGGATTTGCTACTTTTCTTCGTCTTATGTGCTAATAAACCAAATATTTTGAAATTGCGGACTGTTTGTCAGACATAACATGCAATTTAATTACGTCACCTTGAGTTTAGGAAATTGTGATCAACATTTTATTAACACAATAATTAATGAATTAAATTGTAAAATTATCCCAAAGTGATGAAAATAATAATTAGTCGATGTCCTAATGTTAATATTTTATGGTCAACTCTTAATTTAAATGTGAAAGTTACTTGTGTACAAAGAAGGTACCAACCTGACAGACTATCATCTGAGTCCTCCTCATCCTCCTCTTCCTCAAGGTCGTCATCCTCATCATCATCATCATCATCTCCCGAGTCATCAGATTCCTTGTTAGCAGGGAGACCAGCTGTGGGGTTACAAGTCCCAGGGATCCCCATCCCAGGAATTCCAACTCCAGGGATGCTAACTCCAGGAATCCCAATCCCGGGCTCTCCTCCACGAAACAAATCTACTAGAGACTGTACTAGGTGGTTCTGAGAGAAGCCCTTCCAGGCAGCTAAAGGGTCTGCTGCTTGTCCCTGTCCCTGTCCCTGTCCCTGTCCGAGCCCTGGTGCCTGTCCCTTACCCTTGGGGGTCTTGCTCTTTCGGGATCCATGGCCTGTGGCATGGGGTGAGGTAGTGGAGGGCTGTGACGGAAGTCCAGCCTGGGCGGTTGCTTGGGTCCTACTCGCCCCTGTGCTCAGATTGACAGGCATTGACCCAGCATCAGAGTCGCACTGAGGGGACTTGCCTTGAGAGGCAGAGTCTTTGCGAGGTTTGGTGATGAGGGCCAAAGGTGCGTCCTGAGTGGTGCTTTGGATGACTCCATTGGGGTGATGGGGTTCAGGAAGCCCCAGCAGGGCACTCGATAGGAAGAGGTTGGAGTGATTGTTCTGGGGTGGAGGAGGTGGAACGGGTGGCAATGGCGATGAAGACAGAGACTTCCTCTTGGGAGACCTGTTTGGCCCCTGCTGCTGCTTCTTTAGCTCAGCTGGGAACGTCTGCCCTTGGGACATGAGAGTCTGGGAATAGAGGAGGAGGAGAGAGGGAGAGAACGAGGAGAGGCAGGGAGTCAAGGGCAGGGAGGGGGAGGGAAAAGCAAAATAAGAGGAACAAAGAAAGGTTAGAAAAAAAATTTGAAAAGAAATGGGACAAAGTGGAGTTGCTCTAGCTGTCAATTCGCATCACTGTTGATTGTTTGAGCAGGTGACAAAATTACAATGCCGAACACTGGTACAGTTAACTGTGTCTAAGCTCCTTTCTGGGAAACAAAAAGAACATAAATGCAATAACCAAAGGCATTGTACTCAGCCAAGTTCACAAAAAGAGACACTGAGTATCTCTCTAAAATTGTAATTATTTGTCTTCACATTTGAAAAGCTCCGTCATCATTATCATCATGCAGCTGGGCATGTTTGCCTTTTTACACTGATGACAAGTTTGGTTCAATCTGTGTTTAAGCAAAAGCAGGTTAGACTTTAACGTTGCACTTTCAACTGGATGTGATATGAAGTGAAACAAATCAATTTCACAGACCATGAAATACAGTAACAGTGCTGAAACCACAAGGGGAATTTAGTTCGTTGTAAACTTCTCGGTGCTGGTAAAACAGAAAAAGGGAAATGATTTTCACAGAATAAGCTGATCTCAATAGGTTTAGCTTATTGATTACTTTGCTATCGTTCATATTTCATCTGATTAAACTGTATTTTGTAGTAAAAAGGAAGAAAAGTGTCAACTTTTATACCATTTTATCTGGGCTGACAAAAAACATAAATAATACAGTAGCGTGTCTACAGAGCCAAAGTCTGCCTCAGAATGATAATGAAACTCAAAGCATTAACCTTTTTATCAACAGGCTAATCTTTGTAGCAGCTGATTGTCTGTAACTACTATAAACGAAAAGTGTGAAAAACATAAGGCAAACCACAGAAACACATAGATCATAGAGCACTATATTTGGATTGTAATAGCTTTAAGGTTAAGATGTGAGAGAGCTATAACTTGGGCACAAACACAAACACTGTTCCACCAGTACCGTACAGATCTATAAAAAACACTTTTCTAAATACTAGAATAACTTGTGAAGCTATTACACTACTCTGTGCAAAGCTGGAGGATATCAAAGACAAATGGCTGCACACTGAAAGATTTGAACATTCCTAATTTTCATTTCACATCAACAATAACTTATATGTACGTATATAGCCAATAACTACTGCACACAATGACAAAACATTCAGTTATTTATAGTCTAGGCCCTTTCCTCTCCCAGATGGCAGACTTTCATGCAAAATTTATACATTTCTTTAATGTCTGGTTGTATTTCTGCATCCAATCCCAGTGCCCTACAAGTTTACTCTTAAGTACTGCCTCCTCAGCTATATACAAATTAAATCTCTGATGTTCAACTACAGTCGTAAGAGTTTGCTCATGGCCATGCTGTAATTCTAAAGAGGCCCTTTAGATCATGATTCCCTCTGATACAAAATTCCAGTTTCTTGTGAATGAGAAACTGCAACAGTCAATGTTATGATTTCATTTTCAAATTTAGTGTGCAGCTTCACCAGCAGCAGTTCTGTAGCTGTCTGCAGGCTGCTTGGATTTTGTGTTATGGTAAATGAACACCAGATTAAAAAAAAGTGCTGGTTATCATGTGGTATAGATGAAGAAAAAGAGGGAAAGATAACTCCACAGTCAGATCCAGTGGATAATATATTTCACTGTTATCTCATTTAGGGGGAAATGTTTGAAAGGTTAAATGTCTCTCACAGTAATACACACTGTGACATATGTGTGTCATTTGTGTGGATAAATTTTGTAAGAAATTACATTATTCAACTGCTGTTTTAGGTTGGCTTACCTGTTTGAGCCTGAACTCATTGATCTGCGCAAGTGAGGCTTCCAACATTTTCCTCCTGTTGGCTTTGGCAGTGCCAGGAGCAGCGTGCTGACGTGGCTTCTGCGAGGACTTCTGGGAGGTTGTTACAGATGAGGTCAAACCAAAAGGTTTCGGGGAGGTAGACAGTGGGAGAGTCGAACGGGGTGGAGAGGGCACAGAGAGAGGCTTGGGGGAGGAGCAGAGGGAGAGAGGCAGGTGCTGGGGGGAGGAGGAAGGCAGCAGTTTGGGAGGTTTGGGAGAGGCACTGCTGGAGAGTGCCTTTGGAGATGTGGTGAGGGCTATGGGGGAGGAAGACGGTGCAGACTCCCTACGGGGCTGAGTGAGGAGAGCCAGGGGCTTTGAGTTGGCAGCCAGGCCAGTGGACTGAATCACACTGAAGTGTTGCTGTTGCCCCTCTGTCCGGGACCTGGAGCTGTGCAGAGCCAGTGGTGAGGCTTGGGACAGGGCAGGAGGGGAGACAGAGCAGGGTAGGGGCACGAGGGTTGGGGGGTTGGAGGAGACCTTCTGGGTCTGGTTGTCTTTCTTGTCCTGGGGCTCCGCTGTGGAAACCCCAGAGAGTGGTCTGTCAGTCTTAGCGGTTCCAGTGCTTGGTATCAAAACCTGTGGAGCAAATGAAATAAAAAAAACTGTTGAAACAAAGAATAGCCTTATGGTATGATAATTTATTTTAATTCATTCAACATTTGGGCTCTGTTTTAGTGAATGAAGGCACTGGGCCCTCAGTGCAGTCAAGTGTGCCATGACCAGTGAGGCCAAGGGCATGCTGGCTTCGTGCTGTGTTTCCTGCTTTGTGCACCCGCACACAAATGACACCCTTTGTCTCTATAAGTCATTATTTCAGTTTAACAAAAATTTTTTTTCCCCCTGATTATTTACCGCTCTTCTTTACCTTTGATTTCTTCTTTGTCCGCTTCTCAGAGTCTGACAATTCACTCTGCTTGTCTTCTTCTTCGTCGTCCTCATCGTCATCATCGTCGTCTTCATCATCCTCTGCAAGGTCTTCCAGATCACTGCTGAGGGACCCGTCACTTGAGCTGTCTGAAGATGTGCCTGATTCACTGTTGCTCACCACAGAAGTGTCTACTGCCTTCTTGCGTGGCTTCTGAGTTAAGAAAAAAAAAAAAATTCAAGAATCATCCTCACTGTATAAAAGCTTAAGCTCTGTGTTTCAAATTGTAGAGTTTCTAAAACCCATTACTGACCCTCTCTTTAGGTTTTTGGATCTGCTTTTCCGCCATCTCTGCTGGGTTATTCTGAGGGCTGCTACGGTGACTATTGGAGGGCTCTGCACTTTTGGTTGGCTTGGTCGATGTCTGGACAGGGGCCGGACTTGCAGAAAAGCTTCCCGATTGTGTGGTGGGAGGACAGACTCCACTGCCATTTACTGCCCCATTCACCCCTAGAAACACAAAAGACTTTGGTTTCAAATCAGCTCTATCATTTCAGAGAACTTTCCTACACAGGATAATGAAATATCTGGCACTAAGTGCAGAATGCAATGAGACTACTAAAAATATTGATTTATACATGTATCTCATCAAACATGCTGGCTGCGAAACACACAAGCCCAACATGAGTGGTTTACATAATAAAAGATAAATTAAAAGATACAGTGAAATTAAAATAGTGCAAGAAACAGAGATTACGAGAGGGAACACAAGGGAAAGGGCGGGAGAGAGGGGTTGACAGAATCACTAAGTGAGGACTGAAAGTCATTAAATTTGTCTAGAAAAGGAGAAATCTCATCACAGGCCAAAGTGGGTTTAGGTTGTGGAAGAAAACGAGAACACACATATTGAGATAGTGGGAGAGGAGAGAGAGAGGTTAGGTTGTTTATTCTCAGTGCAAAGTCACAGTATCTCGTACAAAAGTAATTCATTAATACTTCAAAAGAAAGCATAATACATATGACAGGATGATACTGAGAAGAATCATGTTTTCATGTTGTCTGTAAGTGTTTGTAAGTGAACTGTAGGGATCAGTATAAGGGTCTTTTTGACAGTGCTGTACCTTTAGGTGGAGCATGGCTGTTCTTGCTGGGCATCCTGATCTGAACAGGACTGGCGCTGTGGTTGGGCTGGATATGGGGGGTGAAGAATGGAGGGAAGCCGATGAAAGAAGGGAGAAAGGCAGCAGCTCCCCGTCCATGGGCTTCAGCAGCTCGCCACCACTCTGTTGGAGAGGAGACAGTACAAGAGAAAACAAGAGAGGGAGTGAATTGTAGAAACATACCCATTTAGCAAATAATTGCTTCCCCCACACCCCCCGTTCTCCAATCTTGAAGTCCCCGTCTTACCAGAGAGGGCTCCTAGCTGGGGGTGGGCAGCCAGAGCAGCTGACATGCCAAGGGAGCCCAAGCCTCCAAACTCAGGCCTGCCTGCTGCGGCAGTGTAGATGGCTCCGAAGGCTGGGTGGTTGACCAGAGGAAAGGCACTTGACAATGTGGAGCCAATGAAGGGCTGCTCTCCTGCTGCTCCAAACAGACGGCCTGAGATTAATCCAAACCAAAGAGGAGGACGTGTTCAAATGTTTTCGAATGCAATCCATAACAAATACTTGTGTATGACAACACACTGGCAAACGGTAAAGAGCAAAAAGTGGAGAAAAGTTCACAGCTTTTGACTTATTCCATTTCTTAATAAACACACGCTCTCCTCTGTTCCATAAAAGAGCAATGATTATGACAGTTCGACCTTTGAGTTTCCACCACATCTTAAAACAAGAATTAACATAAACCTGCTTCTTTCACAGTTAGTGGGATACTGATTTGTTAACAGAGTTAAGTTTAGTTGATAGTTATAACAGCATATTTTCTTGATAATTCCCAGTATTCAAGCTCTAGGAGACAGAGAGCTCTTCACATACACAGATACTGACTGAACAGTCCCGTATTTTAGGATTAAAAGATGAATTCCATACAGGAGGTGAATTTTGCTTTGAACTCTAGAGTCTAAAAATACTCACTTCTGACTTAATTTCACTATTTGTACATATTTAACAATTATTTTTCTTCCATAAAGTGCAATTTAAGGACAGCTGACAGTTGTTTATTGCACCTTTAGCACCGCTTATTGGCCTACTTTTTGTTTTGTACTGTATATGTTTATTTGTGCGGACTCAGAACATTGCTCTCGAATTACATCACTTGATA
This sequence comes from Thunnus albacares, assembly GCF_914725855.1. Lineage (NCBI taxonomy): Eukaryota > Metazoa > Chordata > Actinopteri > Scombriformes > Scombridae > Thunnus > Thunnus albacares. The sequence goes on from NC_058106.1 coordinate 27,914,949, forward strand.
TAAGAGAAAAAAAACTTGATTTAAACAGCTTTTGAAACTGTCGCTTCTTATCCACCTGACTCTAGAAGAATTAAATACAGAACAACTTACCTCTATTTGTGTAAGTATTAACTTACGTTTCAACTTTCACTGAGTGCGCACTGAACTTAAATTTAAAAGGTAGCTGCAGTGTCTACAAGTATATGACAGACAGTCTATTGCTTCTCCATGATGCTTATGTCTATACAATAAAAGATTGAAATTACAGAGCATTTTGCCATAATCCAATTTAAGCACTGGACTATTTGTGTATTGATACTTCTTCCATTTAGACTGAGCGTCAGAATATACTGCGCTGTGACAAAGACTGGATATTCTAAGTGAGAATAAGAAGTGTGTGTATAAGGTGTAAAAAGCTAACCTCTTTCTATCCTTTTGGTATTCAATTTCAGCACAGAAGAATACTTCATCAACATCATCATCTTCTAGCGTTTTCCTGAGCACAATCATTTCTGGCAGGGGCGACTGCCACGTATTACCTCCTCCCAGAGTCAGATGCAATTTGGTGTGAGCATATTTCATGCAAATTCAATTTCTATTCCAGAAAAGGAGAGCAAGCCTGCTTGATGCCTCTGCATAAGCCAAGTAATACACATGCAAAAAAGTGATGACTGAAGAAAAGGAAAGTGTTGTGCACGGTGCTGATGAAAATGTCAAACTACTATACACTTGCACACACCACAGAAATGTAAAACAGAGTGACACTGAAACACAGTGTTTTTTGAACTAATGCAGTCTGGGATCTAATTATCTAGAGGGAGACTTTACACAGCAGGGGCAGTTATGTATGTTCAATACCAAAACAGCCAAGAAGGCTGTAAATGAACATGATTCTATATATACATCTCAGAGACTATTTTTAAGCGAGAATCAAACTGCATGTGGTTATGTGGCAAGAAACAAAGCCTTGCCAGCGTGCCAGCAGTGTGACGTATAGGAGTATAGCCCTTTGTGTTGGCTTCAAGGCCCCCCTCTACCACAAGACAGCAAAATCTGCCTTTTGAATGTCATTAGAACATGCTGAATATGTAGAGCCCGCCTTGCCAGCGTCAGCTAGCGGATACGAAGATAAACGACTGCAGTGCAACCCCCAGAAAGGCCAGCCACAGCATTCACTTGTGCCTGGGGTGCCCACCTCTCCCCCAGCACCCCAACACCCCCCCCCCCACCCCCCCCCCCCAACTGCACACCCCTTTCCTTTCCAGGCAACACAAAGTGACATCTGCAAATGCCTTTTCAATATTAATGCAGGCTTCCAGAAGGCGAATAATTAAATCTAAAATTTGAAGCGAGAAAGAAGCACAGGAAAGACATACCTAGGATTACCTACTCTCTCTCTCTCTCTCACACTGTCTCTCTCTCTCTCTCTCTCTCCCTCGCCCTCTTTCTCATTCTGTTTCAATCCTTCCTCCACTCTGACAAACTGCACCGCCTGCTTTTTTCATGTTTGGATGCTGCCGAAGGGGGATTAATTTGTTGTTTGTTGCAGTCAATCAAATTTCCACAGACAGATTTAAGTTAATTGCATCCGTGAGTTGATCCCAGAAGGAGAGAGTGCTACGAGCACCGATCAGCTTTTATTCTCCAAGTGATATCCTCATCAATGACACACACGCGCATGCACACAAACACATAAAGTCCATGCTCATTTTAATGTTCTTCAGATTTTTTTTTTTCTGAAGTGTTATTGGCACATTGGCAAAGAACCTTGAATCAATGCCTGCACATTCTCTGATGATACTGTATCTCTGCAATGCATAATTACTGATGTTACCTGCTTACACAATACACTTGACATATTCTTGTTGTTTGGGCTGAGAATGTTTTTCCTTCTAATGATGCTAAGATGTGGGGAAAGCAACTCTTTCAGTTTATATCTATGTATATGTTTGAGTTACAGTCCGCACACTGGAAAAGGCATTTTATACAAAAGAAATGGCTGGCTTGATTCTCACAAAGCGCAGCAGAAGTTCAGAGCTAACAGCCTGCCTCTCAGCATTTCATTTGACGCTCAGTCCAAAATCGCTTATCTACAAAATCTGAGCACACGTAATGGCACAGAGGGATAAGGGGGATGTATAATGCATAAGGAGGAGACGCTCCTAATGGCTTCTTCTTTGGGGCAACACTAAGGAGATGGAGGACAAAACAAGGGGTTTTATTTTACTCTTTCCTTCTTCCTCTTCTTGTAACAGAGAGAAAACACAACAATCATGGAGAGAGCTGGATACATGCTCTTTCCTGCTCAGTGCAATCTTTGTGTGTGTGTGTGTGTGGTGTGTGTCTGTGTGTGTGTGTGTCTATAGCAGGCCTATGAAAAAACAGCAAGACATTAAGAGATGAGGAGAAAGAGAGCATGAGCAAATGATTCACTCACTCTCACAAGGGATATTTGAAAAACACACAGAGATACAAACACAAACACACACACACACACACACACACACACACACACACACATACACACACACCAAACATATACACTCCTCTTTGCCTAATGGCTTTGACCAATACATAGAAAGGAGGCTGGATGCTGGACAGGACTGACTAGACACTGAGTGGCTGACAAATGTTAAATCATGCAGGCAGAAGCTCTCTCTCTCTCTCTTTCTCTCTCTCTCTCTCTCTCACTCACAAACACACACACACACACACACACACACATGCATGCACAGTGTCGTGCTGAGCCTGACTCTGAGGCAGCTGGAGCCAGAGAGCTGAAGGTTGTCAGGAGACATGGCGAAGCATGTGTGTGTTTCTCACACAAAAGAGCCCCCTAATTGTTTGGGATTCATTAATGCAGCAGCTTTTCAATTGCAACCCAAGCTGTCAGGAAAAAAAAATCCTTGTAGCTGGGAGAGAGGTGTATTCACACAGGCTGCAAAATAACTGTATAATTAATACGGGAGGAAACTCATTTTTCATGGTAAAGAAATGAGGAGGATTCTGAATGCTATCAAGACATGAAGGTGACCATATTTGGCATGTTTTTTTTTTTTTATGGTTACATGGAAACTGTTTGCAACGTGTGCTGGTATTTTTGCACGCATGGTTTTAGAGAGAAAGAAGATCGACAGGTGGACAGAAAGAGTGATTCTTACCAGAGGTGCTGAGTGCGGATCCCAGTGCTGAGGGGCTCGGGGCCAGGCTGCTCTTAGAGTGGGGCGCAGGGGATGACGAAGAGGAAGAAGAGGAGGAGGAGGAGGAGGAGGAGGAAGAGGCCGCAGGGGAGGAGGTGCGAGCAGCAGACAGGGTGGGCACAGGGGAGGCCAGCCGCTCTCCAGACTCCATATCTGTCAAACACAATCCAATCAGCAGGGTTACAATAGCAAAGCACACCCACCCACACACATATACACACACACACACACAAATACATACTGTCACACATACACAACATATTCTAGCACACACGCGCACACACACACACACACACATGCTCACACGCACACACATCTCCTGACACTTTTCCTTTCACATCTCACTTCCCCTGAACAATATTTCTATTTAGCCATGCTCACTGGCTCCCAGCCTCTATTGATTCTATATGGGGTAGGAAGGAGGATAACATCTTTAAGGACTCTGATACAGGACAACAAAGCAAGTTTTACATTTTGATGCAAGAAAAACACCAGAGAGAACGTGGTCTGCAGCAGGGCAGGCACCGTTAAAGAGAACTCGCTCTTGTTGAAGTAGGATGTTTGGAGTAGAGGTCTTCACGGGTCCACTCGGTTCTAGGTCCAATACCCGAGTGGATCCGAACCAACCCGAGTGTATGCAGTATCAGCTCTGATCATGTGGTATGTCACGATCACCACGGGAGAAAACGATGTGTTTTGAGTGAGAGGAGAATGTAAACTGTGAAGTGAATCGACGTGAAGAACAAGTAAAAGGAAAAAGAGAACGAGGAGGTAAAAACCGAATGGAACATCAGCTGTTTGCTCCTGTTTTATGCAAATAGTCGACATACATGAGAGAATGGTTCTGAAAAGGGAACTGAAGATGAACTTATTTTAAGAAAATCTACAAGATACAAGATTTATGCTGTTGAATTGATTTTAGAATTTGATTCACAGATATGACATTTATTATTAATTTATATTAAATAAAATAAAGAGTAAATAGGTCAGAATATTGTCTTTTGTCTGTCTGACACCCAGTAGGCAACAGAAGGTTTTATTGCTGGTACAGGAGGTAGAGAAGGATTTTTAGTTATTATATTATATGTTATCTGTGTTTGAAGTATATAAACAAATCATTTTTGTTTCTATGACTTTACATTCCTTCTTAGGGAATTATTATTATTATAATATTGCTGCTCTTTCCCACCGCGGCCGCTTGCTAATTGATGGAATTAATTGATAGCGCATCAGGCCGCTGCCGGTGTTTATGTTCCCTCTCTGTTCAGGTCTGTTTGAGTCGACAGCATTTTGGATCGGGTCTATTGTGTCCGGGTCTATTCAGGTCAGGTCTCTCTTTTTGAAAATTAATTTCTGCACATCAGTTTCAGGTAGGTTTTCCACGGGTCTGTTTGGGTCGGGTCCAACATTTTGGACCCGTGAAGACCTCTAGTTTGGAGTGACGAAGGTTAGTGGAAAAACTCAGAAATAAAAAACACATTATTTGCTTTTTTCCCCTCCTTTTCCCTCCCTAAGACTCATACGCCAGCACACATGTGCAAACAAACTCACACACACTCACGCACACCTGTGTTTGACAACCAGGATCCCTTTACACCTCCTTGATGAAAAAGAATGTCATTTAAATTTAAGAGCTCTTTGAGGCCTTTAAAGACAACATTGCTCCCTGAGTCCTTTCAGTTGGAAGTAGAACTAAATGGAGAGGCTTTTAAATGACGGGTGCATTAACCAACACAGCAGCTTTCCATTACGAATCTCACAGAGTCGTCATGCCAGCCATTATCAAGCAACCAACAACATAAACCCTTACAAGAAACATTTGGCCATTCTGCAGCCAAATATTTTACTTACATTATTCAACTTTAATCCCCTTTTGCTTACAACCGAGAACACAATGTGGCTGTGTCCACACAGCCGCCAACTTGTGCAACCAAATAAACACTAAACGGTACCAAAACACATGAATTTACACACACACTGACACATTTAAACCCCCATTGCACACACACACATACACACACACACACAGACAAAATCACCTCCCCTGTCTATCACATCAACCTGACTCTTTTTCTCTCTTCTCCTTTTCCATATCCCTCTGCCTGACACTAATCCAGGACTGAAAATCCCCTTCAAAAGCACAGTTTGCAGATTGTGTTTTACAGGCAGGCTTTGTTATTGTGTCATTACACATAAACAGTTTCTGCCTCCATCTCTCTTTCCTTCCCCTCTCTCCTGCCACCCCTCCGCCACCCTCCCTCCCTCTCTCCTCTGCAGTGGGAGCAGAGCCACTGATTAAATCTCTGAGACAAAAGCTGCTATCCTCTGAATATCAAGTATCAGCCTTTCGCCAGGAGCAACACTGACAAGAGAGAGGGAGAGTGGGAGAGAGAAAGAGAGAGAGAGAGAGAGAGAGAGAGGGGGAGAGGGAGAGCGAGAGGCACGGATGACAAGAAAACCTGCTGCAGTCCACAGGGAGGAGGCTGGTGTGCCATCGGACTTGGGCAGCCATGACTGCCATTGCTGCAGTGAAAAAGATGGCGGTAGTGTAATTATGAGCAAGGTCAAAGGTCCTACATATGGCCCCTCGCGCAAGGTGACGAGATGTGGGCTAAAGAGACAAATTATCAATCGGAATGGCAAATAAATTAATGTTACAAGAATTAGTGGATTTCTGGTTGTGTGAAGATTAAGTGTTTTATTATAATCCCAATCAAAAACTGTTACCTCTCTGTCACATTTTGTTGCATGAATGCCTGTCACACTCTGTGCTCCTTCACTTCGGCTGTCACCCTTTAAATGTCAGGTTAGGGTGGAAAAAAAAACATGAAAAAAATGGATTCTTTCACAAGATAAAAAAAAACAAAAAGAGTGATACCCGTGGTTGCTCCTGACAAAAAATGTAAGTATCATGAGAAGTGTGATGAAAATGGAGAGGAGCTGTGGCCCTTCATAATTATCATAATGCACATGAAAACAAAAGGCTCGTGTCTCAGAGGACGAGCGAGCTTATGTGGTGTCAGCTGGTAAGTGAAGCGGATCATTCTCTACCTTTTCAGGGAGAAAGAAAAACAGAGAAAGAGAGAAAAAGAGATACAAAGATTGAGGGGAGAAAAAGGATAAGAAAGACAATATACTCTGATTTTGTTGTGGGAAAAAAAAAACAGACAGACGAAAGGAAAAGAGTGGAGAAGATGAAGGACAGGCTGTAAACCGTTCCTGTCGTTTCTCAATATCTGCACTTAATGCCTCGCCTTGTCAAATCGTGATGATGTGAACAGAATTGATTTCCCCCCCTAACAAACAACAAAAAAGCAATCCCTCCTTTGCAGAGGTGTAAAGCAGAGCTACCCTCCCCCTCATCTCCTCTCATCTCTCACAATCTCTCAAAGGGCCTCTTTCTGGGGATGAGAGATGGAGAGAGAAAGGACAGCGGGGGGAAAAAAAACGACTGCGAGGCAAGTCCATCTTCCTCCGACAACTACAAACTGATCACTTAGTGCAATTAAATCTAATAACAATAATAAGATTGAGCTCGGCAATGTACCACCAAATGCACAGCCACAACAATGATTGCAACAATAATGGAGCGCCAAGGTATTTAAGGATCCAATCCTGACTTAATTATGAGAAATTAAAATGGATTTAGCATCAGAATTAGCTTGATTTTATAGGTAATTAACGGCACACCACAGTGGCGGTTATAAGGCAAGCGTTATAATCTCCGTGAACGGCTAAATCAATTTGACTTGAACAACACCAACCAATCAACAAGGAGCGGTGCAACCAGAAACAGCAGGTCTCGCAGATGCAAGGAGAGTGAGAATTTATGCTAATGGCTGAACTATGATTTATAAGATGTGTTCCAGCGCCGGATTCACAGTCACGTCCACAAATACAACACAGCACCCAGCTGTCAACGCATGCAGCTAATAGTGGTTGGATGCAACGGCCCTTCAGGAGATAGTGTAGCTATAAACAGCTCTGCGGTTTTATGATTGCATGTGGCCTTCATATAGGAGCCTTCACATGTCAGTATCATCTGAGAGGAGGGTAGAATTGTATACAGGAGTGTGTGCGTTTGGCGGTTGCGTATTGGCCTGTGTTTCATGGTATATGGCCTTACAGCATGCATTTGTTTTGTGGTGCATGTATGTAACGGTGCTCAGTTATGCGTGCAGCGGTTTTACAAAAAAAAAAAACTGCCGATACATGTGCCTATAGAAGTGTGTGTGTGTGTCACAACCTCAAACTATTCAACCCCCTGTGTGTCTTAGTCCTGCCCCTTTTCCTCCTTGCCCCTTCAACATGAACACACACACACACACACACACACACACACAGTAACAGATGGCTGATACTAACTGAGATAATCCGCCAACAGAGTCATCAGCATGGATCAGTGGTAATCAGAGTGTGGACACAATGTCTCTTCTCCAGCCGTAATGGAAGGAGCGCCTGGCGCAAGAGAAGGGAGATGCATTATTCCCTGTGATGCCCTGACCCCATTCAAAGACACACGGTGGCTCCCAGCTCTCCTTCTTTTTTCTCCTTACCGCAGCCGACAAAAACTGTATCATCGCTGCTTCCGTAACGTTCCCTCTCTCCTCTGGATCTCTTACTCCCTGCATTTTGTTGTGATCTGCGACTGTGTCCGACACAGACCCTCTATTTAGCTCTGTCCTGCTCCGAGCAGCTAACAAGACAAATGTCAACATAGCAGTTGTGTCATTATGACTGTCACTGGTAAAAAAAAACAAAACAAAACAAAACAAAAAAGGAGATCAGTATGAGTAATCAACCATTAGCACTTCTTGTTTAATCAGCATATGGAAGTCATTGCTTTTTAAAACTTCTGCATCATTCAGCCTTACTCAGTACAAACATATTGATTTGTTTTTATATTACCATTTCCAGTAAATAAGGAAGTTCCTCCTGAGAATGGTTAGTACTTGTCTAGTATCCAAAGGCTCCTCTGCTTACTGGGTGACAAACCGTCAGTCATGACTCATTACTAAAATGCCCTGTTATTGCCACACATACACACACACACACACACACACACACACACACACACACACACACACACATGCACACACTAACGTACTTTCTGTCGCAGTTGTGCTTGTAAAAGCAAGATCATTGACAGCTGACTGAATCAGCTTTAACAGCTTTTATTTCTGGCTTTATGTAGCTGTTGCTCTGAGTCTGAACTTTCCATTTCTTTTTGTGTTTGTGTATGTTCGTGTGGGTGTGCTTTTGTAGGCACGACATGTGCATATGGATGTGGATGTTTGTACTTTGCATGCTTGTTGGCAATGAACACTAATTGAGAAAGATCATCTTGCTTATAGCGGAGTGCACGCACAAGCTTGCTTGACCCCTTTTCTTCTCCCTTCATCCCTCCCCTCCCTGCACACACCTCGATGGCCAGGAAATGACATAACCAGGCGTCTTGGCAAAAATTAAGTGACAACCTTTGTCCAGAGTCAAACATCTACTAAGAGAACATTTAAAGAGACAGTATATACTGTATAATATCATGCTTCACCTCTAAACAGTCATAACAGAAATTGTGCAATTTCTTCTAGGGCTACAACTAATTATTACAGAGAATGTAAGAAAATAGTGAAAAATGTCCATCCCAATTTCCTTTACTACACAGTGATATTATCAAATCGCTTGTTTTGCTTGACTAACAGTCCAAAATCCAAAGATGTTCACTTTATTATCACATAAGACATTATCAGTTGTGATAATATTCAGTTTATTATCACATTAGACAAAGACAAGCAAATCCTCACACCTGAGAAGCTGGACCTAGGGTATGTTTGGAAATTTTAATTGAAAAATGACTTGAAACGGCTAATCAATTATCAGATAATTGTTTCAGCTCTGTTTTACTCTGGGTGTTAAATCACTGTTGTGCTTGATGACAGTTTGGAAAAGATCTTAGTTAAGTAAATTTAAAATTTATGAAATAAATAAATCTATACTAAATCACTAAATCATGATATTGAATAGGATATTTGCAGAACTGCAGAAGCACTTGACACTGGATGGAGCCAAGGCCTGAAATGAGTACAAAGAGACAGCATGCCCCAGTGTGGCCTGCCTAGGTGACAACAACTAGAGTGACTCAGACCCCTCCCTCGGCTCTGCTCCTGCCCAGTGACAGATGGCAGAGCAGGGCATGTAGGGGATGGGCACCATCTCTCACCCCGCCTCAGCTAGCCTTGGCAGTGGTGCTGGCCACAGGTCTTATTACAGCCACACCACTGCCTGCATGCCTGCCTGCCGCCATGTAACACTGGAGCTTACCACGCTAGAGCTGCTTACTGCCTGCCAGGGCAAAAAGGTAATGATATGGTCCCGTGTGCCGCAAATGGTAGAGTGTGGCGTTAGCATTGAAGAGTTTCCAGCTTCAGTGTTCACTGGGCTCTGTCATAACACACACACACACACATATATCCATGTCGCTGTAAGAGGCTTTAGATAAACTATAAAACCAAACGGCATGCCACACACATTCTGTATATTTTTGAAACGACAAGAAATCGGCTCCTGCCAAATGGCTTTATTTGCCTTTTCAAGCATACTGTAGATGCCAAAGGCTGGAATCAACACCCCTACTCACCATCCGTCTCTGCTGGGTTCCCAGTGACAATAATGTGATTTTGGGACATGGTGATGACTCGGTGGAGAGGAATAGGATAGGCTTGTCACTTGTGTTTGATGTCAAACCTATGTGTGACAGAATAGTGTTACTCAGCTCAACCAGACATAGCACTACTCCCATTTCCTAGCCATAAATAGAAGAGAATGAGCCGGTAGTGAGTGTGTGTCTGTCTGCGTATGTGTATCTGGGCACACAAGCACACCCGTATGCGCCATTCTAAGTATCATAAAGTAAGCTCAATAAGAAAATTCCCATCTCTTACGCTCATTCGCATCTGCATCCAGCCAAAGCTAATTATTCTCCCCATGGTAACCTAGCAGGGTCTTCACATCAAAAAACCAGAAGTGTGCATCAGGCAATCATCCCTGATGAATCTGCCCTTCTCCCTCTGCTAGCCACTCACACTCATCTGCCAGTCTCACTGCTCATTACGGTTTTTCTGCAGACTGAACGAGATCTGCTCGCCACTAGCTGCATGTGTCTACAAGAGTCCATAATGACTTTGGAGCAGTTTGGAAGCACAGAATAACACCATCCTGATGCATTAGAGAATAACATGTAGACTCCTGCAGACATACACACACACATACGCGCGCACACACACCAGATGCATTCGAGGCAAGGTAAATGGTAAGCCAATTCCTGTTAATGTTAATTACCATTTAGATTATAGACTGTTACAGTATTTTGCATTTGCTCTAGTCTAATATTCAATGAATGTAGCTCTAGTGCAAAAAGCCAAACTGATGATTTGCAAAAAATGTACCCTGAGGCCTTAAACGTTGTGCTTAGACAGTCTGTGCACAACTTGCTTCACAAAACACATCACACATACTAAATACAGTAGAACAGTAGAAATTTCCAGTATTCAACAGTACATTTGCAGTTTGTGCACATTTGCAGTAATAAATTAATTTAAAATGCATTTTTAATCATATCTCATTACTTCCAGGAAAAATGTGCAGGTGAGTGTAACTGCTGTTAATAATAACTGTTATATATATCTGCTTTGGTGTTTTAAGTCTTGTGTAAAAATAGTGACATTTATGCAGCCCAGAGGTTTTAAGCTCCAATCACTTTGTGTGTTTCAGCTCGCTATTTGAGTTTCAGTTCTACAATTTCTGTTTTGGACATATGTAGGCTTCTTGCATCTTGATCAACACCTGTATATTCATTTGGCCTCATGCAGTCTCTCTCTCTGATTGAATTATCTCAACCAGAAGTCCAAATGATCAAAAAATATCTATAGAAATGTTTACTATATGTAATCTCAAAAAGTTTGCAGCATTAAAAGTGTTTTCTTAGTGCTTCTCATATGATCAAAAACTTGATAACTGAATGCTTTGATGCTCATTTTTTTGGTATCATAACATGACTTGGTAACTTTTAACATGGTGGTCTATCTTATTTATTTTTAGTGTGTGATTCTGAGCTCATATCAGTTGCCAATTAAAAAAAAAGTCTGGATTTCTGAATTATCAGTGTTGAGTGTAATTTAGTTTCAATCTGCAGTTACATGCTATTACGATATCCCTCATTCTGTGAACTGCACATATTTAAATAAATGCAGGAAATACTAAAATACATAACACTGAATAACAGGAAATAGCATCAGTTATCAGGAATATCAAGGGATGAAGAGGAAAGAGCACGCACGAGAGAGAGAGAGGGGTGGGGTGGGGAATGAGCACAGTACTCCAGATATGCATAATGCAAATGACATGCATGTCAAATAGCAAAACAAACTGACAGTGACAGAACAATGGAATAGCCAGAGAGCGGCAAACCTTGCTTGAGCAATCGTTGGGAGCCCCTTCTGTCCATTTCTATGGGATGAGACTATTTAGATTCAGTTCTGTTCAACTGAAACTTTACTTGCAGGAGATAACGGATATATCACTGTGCAAATGTGACAGAATTCAGATAAGTGGTGTGATGGCAGAAATAGCTTATTCATGACTACCAGTTACAAAAGCCTGGTTTGATGCTGTTCCTGGAGCACATAATGTGCTGTTCAACAGAACAGAAGAGGTAGTACAAGCACAGTTACAGACCCTAATTTTCCACTGCTCCCCTCAGCCACACAAAGCTTCAGTGTACATACTCTTCACTGGCCAAACTGTCTAGAACAAAGGTAGCAATTATGTTTACAAATTTACAACTTCTGCAGTATCCATCAAAATCAAGACACGTGACACAACTCTATTAGTCCAGCATTATAGCCACTTTACAGAATACACAGAAACTAAAAACTTTATATGTTTATACATAATGACAAAACAGCTTTTCATATTACTAAGACTAAAAGACTGAAAAGCTACTGAAGACAACTATTAGTCAGTTAATCAATTGGTTGAATGAAATAAAATGCATCTGCACTGTAATTGTCTTATGTGATGTTAAATTGAGTATCTTTTGAGTTTGGGACTGTTGGTCAGGCAAAAAAAAGTATTTTAAAGATGTCACCTTTGCCTTTAGGATATTGTGATGTCCATTTTTCACTGTTTTCTGGCATTTTATAGACCAAACAATTCACTGATTAACTGTGAAAAAAAATGGCAGATTAATAAATAATAGAGGTTAGTTGCAGCCCTGATATCAAACATACCATTTCAAAAAGACTTTCAATCTTTGATCTCCAGTAAATCATTGTAAAATAACTCCCTAACAAATCAATTTTTTAAATTCTTTTTCTGCATCTGACATTCCCTGAGGTCCCAGCAAACCCTGAAATAAAATATATGATACTGTATATGGTTTAGGTGGAGCCATTTTTGTTTTCCCGTGATAATATAATATCAGTTGGGTTTGGGGTTGTTTTTTTTTTGAGTTTCCTGGTTCCTGCAACTTGCTATACAGTTAACAGCTCATTTAGCTGTTAATGTTACTAAACGAAAAGGCTGCTCACAACTCTGGCTTGATGCTGTGTTTATTATTTCTTCTGCAACCCCCCCCTCCACCACCTTTACACCTCTCTCTGCCCAATCTCTCCGCTCTCACTCTGTCTTTTTTTTACCCTTTCTCTTCTTTGATGCTTTTGTTAAAATCAACATTAATAACACCTGTGCATAATGACTTCATTAAAGTACTCTGGCTTTCTGTGCAACACACACATACACACACAGACAAATGCGAAATGGCAAATGAAGGTAAACATGCGGTAAACAGACAAACGCGTCAGGTGTTTTACAGTCGCACACGATCCAGTGTTGCAGGTGTGTTTGAATACTGAAATCAGATGAAGGTTTTAAAAGCTATTGAGTAGTTGCGGAACAACAATCTGACAACGTGAACTCTGATGAGAGAGAAATCTGAAAGCGTTAAACTCAATATGTCAATCACTTGTATTCCTCTGTTAAAATGGATGCTTTACTTAATGTTAAACATGTGAAAATGACTGGCTGGAAGAGAATAGTGTTGTATTGACAGAGAGGGAGGCAAAGCAGCGGGCAGTCAGCCACTCTGTTCTGCTTCACTGCAACATGGGAGGGAGGCCAGCGTGGACACACACACACACACACGCGCACGCACACACACAGATGTAAATACACACAGGCATTTACACACAGACAAGCACACACTTGCGCAAATGCACAAACAGACACTCTCCCTGTCTCTCCCTCTCTCTCTCTCTCTCTGTCTCTCTCTCTCTCTCTCTCACACACACACACACACACACACATGGTGCAGCAGGTGAGGTGCCAGCACATCACAGCGCTGCCATTTTTCAGTGTCTTGCTCAGGGAGAAGCGCTCTGACATTTTATGAAGCACTCTGCAGAAATCAGCAGCTTGTAATGGCGGCTGGACTGTCACTCCTTTCCACTCTTCACACTCCCTCTATCTCCCTTTCTCACCCTGCTTTTAAGATATTATCTCCCTTGATTAGCATAATCTAATCAATTTTACAAAATTGGCTTTTAATTTAATTGGCTTTAAGAACAATCTCTTCTCGGTCTCTGTTTAAGCTTTGAATGTTTTAGTTTTTTTCGTTTTTTTTTTTTAAAAAAGGCAAACTGAAGAAAGAAGTAAAACACAAGTGAAAGGTTAGAAAATACTTCCCATGACACTCAACTGACAGGAATGACTAAGATTGATGGCTGAAGGGTATAAATGAAAAAAAATCAGGGAAAAAATGCAAATGATTGGGGTTCATTTTACAATTGCTGTTTTTTTCTGAAGGAATATATTCCAGTCTTTTTGACATTATGAATCAGCAATCTAGAGAATATCCCCACACTTTTATTTGAAATGAGCTAAAAATGACTTTGGATATGTAAATCTGGAAGCTGTTTCCTCATATCTTTATTTGACCCTTGGAATCGTGGTTTATGGTGTTATTACTGTACGTGCTTACTGGAAAGGCCTAATAATTAGAAACACAGCTTAGAAACACAGCTGTTAAATATGTCCTCTGCATAAAACCAGGGATCTATAACCATGATTAACTCTCTGGCATGTTGTTGTGCCTGACAAGCTCTCCGTTGAGCAATGATTAACAGCTAGTGACTCTACAAACCGCTGCTAGCACATTAACACAATGTTTACATTAGCCAGCCCCTTATTGAAGCCATTACTGCTGTAGCTAAGCTAACTGTCTTCTTCAGAAGCCGGGCAGCCGACAGCTTGTGACCCGACAATTTACAACGATGACAAAGCTTGGCAACCATGCTCTAAACTTTTCCCCCAAAGTTTCACTCCAGTACATTTTAGAGTAACTCAGAATAGTATGCCCACAGGAAAAAATGTGATTCAACTTGAAATATGTGGGAAGTGTCGAGGCCAAATCTCTCAGTGTAGGCTACGCTATAAACCTTAAACTAAGCCGATTTCATTAATGTGACATTAGCATTTGTAATGAGAAAAGGGGAAAAACCCTTGGGACATCTTTGTACTGTTACAAAAAAACCACACATGCACATGGATGCTCATGCCCACACACACACACACACATACAAACACACACACATTCATACATACAAGCACACATATACACACAAAGCACATAAGCCGCAAAATCAGGCACTTATTTACATCCATATTGCACAAGAATCACGAAATGTAGCCAAAGCACAGAAGTGATAAAATGTTGTATTTACAAAGGTTTTATAGGGAAATATCACAGCTTAGTGTCTGTAAACTAAACTAACTGTGACAGTTAGTAAATCTGTTCAACTTTTACTGATGAACTGAGCAGATAATTCCTGACAAATAAAGCCTGGCATTCATTCCCACACTACCGCCTTGACAGAAACAAGAGAGGAAGACTGTGTCATGAGCACATCTTCAGCAATCTCATCACTTTTTAAAAAAAACTTGCCAGCGCACGTCTGCGGTAGTCCCTGGCTCTGAGCTCATGTGATGTGTGACGATACTGTCCACTCCTTGTTTCTCCTTTTACAAAACAACTGCTTACATTACTGTGAGCTAGTTTGATCTGTACATCCCTTTTCAGAGTTTATAGCAGTCTTGGCAAGCATCTACATGTTGATATGTTGGGTAAGTGGCTGTACGGTTTTTATGAAGTCAATATTGAGCTGCACATGTTCAAATTGACTGAGATAGCTTTAGGGCCTGACCATTGGCCCTTTGTGATTAGTTTAACTGTTGTTTGTTTGAGTTGAATCCAACTGGTGTGCAGATAAAGCTGACACCCATATTTATTACAGGGGATCTATTCTGCTTATTTCCAGCTCTATATTTTTATTCTGGGACTCCACTAGAGTAGCTTTGCATGATTCAAAATTTAAAAAACCTCCTTATATATCTTATACTGGCCCTTTATGCAGCCCCTCAGTTCAGCCTCTGTCTCTAACAGGCAGTCTTAGTTCCTGTCTTTTTAAGGCCCCCCTCCCGATGAGCCCACTCTGATTGGCCACTCTGATTCGCCAGCTTTCCGGAAGCCTGACGAGGAGCAGCCATATCTGAATTGCGTTATGTTGCTGCCGATGCAGACCCAAGAATTTACAGGAAATTAAATGTTTTCCTCACCAAATTAGCAGAGCTTCATTAGCGGTGCTAAAAACTGGTCGACACAACAACATATGGACATATTTGGAGCTATTTGTTCAGTGGATCAGTTGGAAATAACGCAGGGAGGAATAGTACAAGCAGAAACAGCCAAACAGCACACCTCCAACAGGTAAACAACTTATTTTACTTTGCTGTACTGTGTAATGGAAAACACTCACAGCGTGCCAGCTCGACTTAAGACAAGGCTCAGCATGACTTCCCCCAAAACAATGTGCATGGAGCAGATGACCATATAAAGAAATCCGTCACTAGTTGACATCGGCTCAGGCTGAAAGTAGAAAAAACCGTTGGAAACCAGACATTCAGAGCAGTCTGAAGCTGGTGCTATTTGTTGACAGGCATTACTACATACAATTACCTCATTATTTAACACTTTGGCCATGTTTAATATGAACCTCTGATATTCTAACATTATATATATGACTGAAAATAAGGAAAAGCATGATAGGTCTCCTTTAAAGAATGTGCCACTTTTATATTTATTTAGATGACTAATACAATTTTATACGTGTGATTTCATGATTAAATATAACCAAAGTAATTTTTATTCAATAATATTGATGTTCCCAATTATCAAAAGTGTTGAAATGCTAACTTGTGTTTAAGTTGTGGATAAGACAGTAGAGAGTGGCTCACTGTACGGTCTGAACAGTGATGTCATATTTTAACATATGTTGTCTGAAACATGGAGTAATGGCAAAACACACATGGAGGTACTGATGCATGTTGTTGAATGTAAACTATGATGACAAAGAATACATCAAGAAACATGCAGTTGTGGTGATAAAAAGCAGAGTTGCTGCACATTTTTTGACATCAAATTTAATGTTTTTTAAGACCTCGACAGAGAAAATGTGAAACCCTTTCCACAGTGAAACAAATGCACATTAGGGCTGAGCTTTATGTTTGAAATCAATTTGACAATATTAATAGCGATATTTTTGTGGATATTTTTGTATCTACAACAATCTTATGTAAAATCACATAAAGTAATGAAATCAATGGCAAATGCAATAAACTGTGTACCACTGTTACATTAACATTAGGTAAAACTTAAAAAAAAGGATTTTAATTTAAAATTTACAAGTTGCTTGGACAACATTGTATAAAACAATAAAGCTGTTCTGGTCATTCTCGCAGTCACAGAGCAAGTTATAGTTAATTCTCCCAGTTAAGACACACGCTAGCTGGCTCGGACTTTCTGAACATACAGTATATCTATTTTTCATCCACTTTAACAGTCCATTAAATTTGTAAACACCAGCTAAGCGGTCATCAAATTAAAAGTCTGCTCCTCTCCTTCATGTTGGCCGCTGTGGCTCCGCAATAAAAACATTATTATCTAGATTCTAGAAACTATCAGAAATAACAGAGGACTCTGTGTCTTCTCTGAAACCCTCTGGCTAACTGTCTTTAGCTTAACATCGCTTGGAGTGACTCCTGGCCAAAAACCAAAACATATTTAAATAATTGAATCCTGTGGAAAGATATTTCTTATGCAAATAGCCATGACCTCCAAATTTAAGACTTACCATAATTAAAAATAAGACTTTTTAAGACATTTTATGACCTTAAATTCTGGAAATCTTATTTAAGACTTTTTAAGGATCTGCGGGAACCCTGAAAGAGTGATATAAGGCCGTTTAAACAAGGACCATCAGAAATGGGTCATTTTATCATTGTTTATTAATTACCATTAATATAAGATTGAAGCTTGCATGTGTCCCAATTCCATGTAATAACAGACAACTAACAACACTCAACTGGTAAACAGTAGTTATCTTTTGTACACCCACAAGATTTCTCATATAAACTCATCTTTTTCTTGCTAAGCGCTGAGATACTTAACTGGCTTCAGTGACTTGAAGCCTTGTTTTAATTTTTGCTGCTACCAACAATGTAAGTGGCCCAAAAACACTGGATAAAAGCAGCTTTGTCTGGATTTGCGAGACCACAAAACAAACAACATAAAACTTTTTGGAGCGAGTGATATGCAACAAAGGTCCCTAAAACAAGAAGGGACCAGATCCAAGATCATTGTGGATGCTTGATGTGTATCTTATACCACAAGGGCAGCAGGACACCCCAAATGCAACATACTTTTACCCAAAAGCCTGTAATTGGCTCCAAAAAAAAAAAAACAGTTTCTGAAACATTGGTGTTTTCTGTATTTATGACAGCAGAGGAACATTGTTGCAACTGTTATATAACTTGCCAAAATGCTCACAGCTGGTAAACACACTTAACAAGAGCAAAGCAATTTTTACTTGTTTACTAATGTTTAGATAATAAATCATAGAAAAATGCCAATTCAGCGTGCACCAAGAATGATAAACAGGCCACCATTAATCAGTTTAACTTTGAGCCCCATTGATTCATCTGCTTGTTAAGTGTAACTTTTTGTTGAGCAGTAAAAGAAAACATGGACGTGTGTTGAGTTGGGGGGGAGCCAGGGTTGTGTCAAATCAAAACATTTATTTTGAACTTCTGTTATGTTGTGATTGTGCTGTCAAATTTGAAGATTTAACGAGTGCTACAAATTAGAACGAAACCTAACTGTGTGACACAACTACAGGACCACTGGGTGTCTGTAAAGATTGACTGACTAGGCTTAAAATGAGACTAAATCAAGGAAATCCCCAATTCAGTGAGCTGAGATTAAAACCAGAACTGTAAAACACAGTGGTCACCACAGTTTGCCTCTAGGCATACGTAATGTTACTTTCAAATGGTGCGTTCTTTCTTCCTTTCTTTCTTTCTTTCTTTCTGTGACATCTGATACAAAGCATTTCCGAAAAAAGCAGGTCCCAAAAGATTCAGTGAATGATGTTCGCAAAGTGTCATTGTCCAATCTTTGTGTTCTTGTTTCTGTGCACCTATCTACCTTTTCATCCCTATCAAATGACAAAATCTGGGCATGATATACCTTGCAACACATATAGAATATTTAGTCTGCTTGGATTTTTTTCTCAGGTAGGATTTAACTTAAATTTTACATGGATGAAGAAATGGGTTTTTTTATTCTCTGAGGTTTACAGTGATTTTCTGCGTATGACTTTTCAATGAGTGATAAAATATGAAACTTTTACCCTTACATATGGGCCAAAAAGATAATAAATAAATGAATTCCATAATGTGAAACAGCTTAACTCTGCCATTTTGTAGTCTCACCTTTCTGCTGCTCTATCCAGGACATTTTTTCTCCACCCTGGGGGCAAATGTAGAAGACCCTTTTAAAAGTCCAGCTGTGCCTTTAAAAGAGTTTGTCACACCAGCGATGGGGTGCTTTGAAATGCTGTGCAGAATATCCACAGAATAGAGCTCTTTTTTTTCCCTGTGACATGGTCCCATTTCCTGTGTCACCACACTTCCCCTGTGTGATTTCATATAAAAAGTCAAAATATTTGAGCCTCAGTTGTTGACTATGTCAAACCCAGCCTTGACATTATTGCACTGCAATCACACTCCCACAGGTGGAAACACACGTGACCATAAATACACACACACACAGGCATACACACACACACACACACACACACACACACAGAGTTACCTCTGTAAGACTGAGTGCCACCATTGTGTCACACTATCTTTTCATGTGAAACTGTATCCACTGGGCCATCCTCTGGAACATCACACTTCCTTATGGTTGAACCAATCAAAGTTTGCCATCAGCTCCCTTTTGTTACATGATATTATTTAAGGAGGAGTCAAGGAGGTTGAAGAATAATAGCTTTGGCTCTGTGTGGATGTACGCTTGTGTTGGGTGTGTGTGTGTGTTGGGTGTGTGTGTGTGTGTGTGTTGGTGCCTGTGTCACGACTAGTGGATTCCTTGTGTGGTGAGGCTGAAACCGAAGCTGCCTGGGCCTGTTGTTGATAGCCGTGTCTCACCCACTCACTGCCCCAGAGGGAGTCAGGACCAAGACCACTGCTCAGGGTCTGTCTGTTCACACACATGAAACACGGGCTTGGATTACACAGGGCTCAAATATGACTCATCCCAAGGAGGGGGTGGAGGAAGGCCCTCTCTCTGTTGTTTTGCACAAATGCACACACACACACACACACACACACACACTACCAGCAATGATAGCTACATCACAGGCTCACAGAGAGGACCTTGTGGTTCCACACACCTGCCAAAGACAGATGTTAAGAATAAATCAGAGAGAAGCTCAGAGTGAAGATAAGCTCCACACTGCCGCAACTCCACTAACTCAGTACACAGTACACTAACTGGAGAGCAAACAGCTGCACATGACAACACACACCAGTGATGAAAGTAACAATAGCATGCATGCACCTGACATGCATACAGAGAGGATACATTGTGGTGGGAGAGGGAGTATTTTCCAGTTTCCGTCTCACAGGCTCCACTCGTATTTTTGTGTTTTTAAATCTGCTCTGTTGCTGTGTACCCAGCTCCAATCCTCTGGAGCTGAGGGTTTTTAAGTGCAATTGTTCTGGAAGAAGCCGAAATCCTCCAACGACAGACAAACAAGTCACAACAAGGCTGAAAGCAGTGTGGGCGGTTTGGAGAGGAAGCTCTTTTTTCCGCTGCTGACTAGGTGAATTTCATGATTTCTTCACTTAAATATAGCACCGCTGGGTTATGAAGAATCAACACTCTCACAAAGCCCTTTAAGTAGATGTGTTGCACAATAATACACACAAAAAAAAGCTATTTTAGGGGACTATGACCTCCAAGAGCATAATTCAAACACCAACACAACATCATCCTACATCCTGTCAGTCAGTGTGGCACACTTCCTGGTTCCAGAAACCATGTGTCAAAAAAAGGAAAACTCAGATGCATCCACACATGAATGTGGCTTTTGTCTATGCTGGCAGCCATGTCTACGGGCATGTTTTGTCACTTGAGGTTTTTTTTTTTTTTTAGCCTTTGTCGTCTAACAGGCTTGGAAAGGCAAAGTAGCCTGTGTAAGTATTGTGTGTGTGTGTGTTCATGGTATGCGTGTGTGGCCTGTATGTGTGTGTGTGTCATAAACAGACACCCTTCACGCTTTGTGGCTCAGAAACAGGATAAAACAGTAAGTTAACCAGCAGCGCACTGACATTATCTCTTCTTTGCTGTCCTGGAATGCCAGCCTGCTGTGAAACTCTGAATCTGTGACGTCCTGTCACACCACATAATGTGTGTGTATGAGTATGTGTGTGTACGTGCATGAGTGGGCCAACTCAGGAAAGGAGTGAGTGTGGGTGTTTTGCTTTGTCTTTCTTCATTAAAGGCACAAAACAATGTGTGAATGTCTCGGTCTTAATACTTGATAAATCTTCAAATACTGGAGACCATGAAGTTCACAAGGACTATGTTATTTAAATCCACATCCAAAGAATCAATCAAAAAAATGAGCCAACAAACTGCTTTGAAATTAAAATCTGGAATGGAAATGTGAATAATGTGTTGACAAAGAATGTCAGTAAAGTTTTAACATCTATTTTTTTTTTTTAATATGTGATCCAAGAAAGTTTGCTTCAAATTACTGGGTACAATAAAGCACAACTCTAGCCCTTGTGACGCCGATGAATCTAACATCTATGACTCAAGAGGTCAGGCAGCCCATCCAGGCTGAGCATTAGGGGTTAAGGGGATGAAACCAAGTGTGAAATGTGAGAAGACAAGCCAACATGGTTTCTCAGGCAACAAATAGAGAGGCGACAAACATATCTCTGTGACTGCAAGGAACGTGAGGTATGTTAGGGAAGAAAGACTGTCACGTCATCCATGATTCATATGAGAGCAATATGGGAAAGGAATTAGAGTGGCTTTTTGAACTGGCTGAGTTTATACATGTTAATCAGTAATAGCCTGTTGTACTTCAGACAGGAGGAGTGTGAGCTCATGTGTGTTTGTGTTTGTGTGTGTGTGTGTGTGTGTGTGTGTCTCTGGCAAGTCCAACGCCACTTGGACTTGAGCTAGTTGAGGCAAGAGAAAGCTCCAGACCAAGAGATAATCCATCTGGACTGTTTCCTTACAAAACATATGGAAAAATGCAGAAGCTTTTTTCCTTTTCCGCCCACAATAGCTATTAATATCTCTCACAGAACATTTGCTCATGTCCCACTAAGGACTGGAATTCCTGCTGAAACACAGTCATCTTGGAGGATTAGAAAGAGGCGGTCAGGCATTTTCACGCACTTGCCATATGTATTCTCTATGTGCAAGGATGAGCATAGAATCACATAAACACATGGACTAATGGGCATGCTCTCATCTCTCTCTCTCTCTGTCTCTCTCTCTCTTCCTCTCTCTCTCTCCCTCACTCTCACACACACACACACGCACACACACAGATTTAGGTAAACTGAAGTGACGTAATCTGAACCCTGAGACACGACATGACTTATTCTGCTCGAGTCATTTAAACAAAGACAGCCTTTCTTTACCGCTTTGAAAATAATTCACTCTAATATCAACAAGGACCCCCTAAATAATCACACCAACAACCTGACAGGAATTGTCCACAGCAGTGCCAAAAACCTGTTGTAAAATGACAGCGCTGTAAATTGTTTTAATTATAGCTGACACAGATAACAGCCTGTGGAAACATCAACCTTTTCTTCAAGCCCTCTGCAAGATCCAAACATACAGTATTCCCTGGAAAACGCAACTGTTGTGTGTCTATGAGGGGTGTGTGTGTGTGCGCGTGTGAATACAATATTCATTTTGCTGCAGAAGGACAATCTATGCATAACAATGAGAGGCGCTAATGAAATCAGCCATCAACCTGCGATACATACATATTAAAGCAGGACCTCAGAGTGTCATTCGCTTAGTGCATCATTTGTTCCCACTTGTTTTTTTCTCTCTGCCACCTGACCTTTAGAGTATGTACCCCCCACCCCTACCTCCCCCCCCGCATCTCACTTCTCCACGCTAAAAATAGGAAGTGTACCTGCAGTACTGTGGGATTATGCATACATACGTATGTGTGCGTATGCAGCATTGCATGATCATGACAATACATTTCAGGAATTCATTAAGGGTTGATTTGTGCAGAAAACGCGCTGAGAGAAAAATATGTTTTTGAGGGTTTACAATATAGACAACAAATGTTTTGAATTTTCCAAAGTTTAGTGACCTAACAATCACGTTTTAACAAACGATCAACATCACAAATGGTAACCAGTGTCATAGCTGTATACCTTCAGTATAATGTCATATCCCAGCTGCCAGGGAACGACGCTCCTCCCTTCCCTCTAAGCATGCTTCACAGCTCTGGTCTCTCTGTCTCTCCCTCTCCCTCCCTAACCCCCACCCCCACGCTGGCAGGGAAATGGATCCCTCCACCTGACAGTGGCCATTTTGAGCCTTCTCTCCTCTCCTCTCCTCTCTACTCCTGCTTCCTGGTAAACAATGGGAGAGGGATAATTGATCAAACAGCCAGGGAACCCTCCGAGCAGGGGAAGGTCACCGCCCGCCAGCCCAGCTCACTAAGGGGTGGGGGGGTGGGGGTGGGAGAGGGGGTGTGGGGGTGGGGGGGGGGGGGGGGGGTGGGGGGGGGGGAGGTGTCGATATGTGTATGTGCAATTGTCTGTGTGGTGTGTGTGTGTGTGTGTGTGTGTACATGCATGTATTGCATGTATGCATGTGTGTGTGGCCAACTGTGCAAAAAAAAAAAAAAGACACTGAAGTAAAGACAGACAGAAAGTGTGTGTGTGTCTGTGTGTGTGTGTGTGTCTGTGTGTGAGAGTGAGTGGGGGTCTCACTGACGCTCTTGAGCTGCCATTTTTCTTCCCTGACAAAGACTCCATCTGCCACAGAGCCATTTGCTGCCTCCCGAGTCGGCAGAGCATTCCGCACGCCGCGTTCACCTTGATGTCACCTCTACACAGCTCACGCCTTGCTGACGCTGTACACACACACACACACGCGCACACACACTCTCTCTCTCTCTCTCAGACACACAACAACAAATGTCTTTTCCTCTCATATACGCACAGGCATACACACTCAAACACACACTTTCAGCTTCTGTCATACATACTATCTTTACTTTCTTTCTGGCACACACACACACACACACACACACACACGCACACACACACATATTGAGTGCGTATGTGTCTAGGCAGCGGCCCTCCCTCTCCTCTGCATGGCTGATATCACCGTGCAACCATCAGCGCTGTGCATTGTGGGAGTGTCTGTTGGGGCAGAGAGACGCGACAGGGGCTGAGGGATTCACACGCCTCTGAAAGACAGCCAGAGGGAGAGAGAGAGAGAGATGCAGGAGGGGAGGGAGGGAGAGAAAGAGAGAAAGATACGGAGGGGGCCAGTAACTGGAAATGAGAGATGGCATTTTAAAGAGGAAGCTGAATTTCACCTGCAATTACCGTAGCTCCGGGGCACATGGCTCGGTTAAGAGACATTTCATTCCAAAGCCACCGTGTATAGCTGCCGCACTGAGCCCTGAGAGGCGCATAAAGAAGGAGGGTGAGAGAAAATAGAGCGGTGGAAAACTCTCCTCTGCCCAAGATGGCCCTCAGCAGATGCAGTGATGAAAGAGAGGAGGCAGCCAGGGATGTAACTGGTAAATGAAACCCAGCAGAAAAAGCAAGAGAGGAGAGAAGAGGAATCAAGGGCAGATAACGAGACTGAGGAAAGAAAAAGGGTATCTCATTCAGCAGGCCCCAACTCGGCCATCTGCACACCAGACCAGACAGCTGAACTGGGCCTCAGAGAGCACACAAACACAGATACACACAGTCACATGCACACTAACTCGCACAATGAACAAAAAGCAAATCAAATTCAATAAACAGAGATACTCACACTCTCACAGTTAAGTACAGGGAAAGCTAGATGTGTTTAATGATTAATATCATTCTTAGTATTCATTCTCTTTCGATGAAACCTTGTTCTCTCCCTCTCTCTGTCTCTCATAAGTCCAAATGGAGTCATAATGGGTTTCCCCGAGGCTCAATGTCCTGGCTAGTTTCACCAGGCACACTGCTGTGTTTCATAGGCACACTGCTGTGTTTCATAGGAGAAGTGTGACTGCACAAATACAGTAATGAGCTCTCACTGGGAGCTGGGGGCCTCCTGGCACTGCTAATGGCTCCTCTGGACTACAGCTGTATCCAGGTTACAACCTGGCCCGGGCCGACAGGCCCTGGGACACACAGGCCCAGTAGGGACAAACTATTCTCAGCCACAGGCACACATTGTAGTAGAAAACCAGGTCCATAGTGGACTGTGTGTTTGGGTGTTTGAAGTAGAGGAGGAGGAAAGAAGATTTGGGGGAGGGGGGTTAAGGGGCAGGAAGCTGTGGAGGATGTCAAGAGACAAGGGGCCATGGTCGAGCCAGACCAAGGAATAAAGACAGTTGAAGAGATGTGGTTTGGCCATAAACAAAGCAGATAGACCCAATAAACCTAGAGGCTCACATAGGGCAACAGCTGGCGTCGGGTGAAACTGTTGTGTGTGTGTGTGTGTGTGTGTGTGTGCGTGCGTGCATGTCTGAGTGAGTAAGACAGAGAGAGAGAAAGAGAGAGAGAGTTCTGTGTGGTCTGCTTGATTATCTCCCAAAAAGAGTAACCATGCAACACTGCTACACTTACATGCACACTCATACCAAGTACAGAAAATACATTTGGTTTGGCTTTAAATAATTGATGTTAAAACAAAATGGAACACAGCAGTAATATCAGCATGTACAACATCATTACACACAAGCAGGTTTTAACCTTTAAACCCAATACACCCTGTGACGCATACATTATAACAAACTAATAGCATCAACTTGCCAGAACTTCATTGTAGGCAAGATAAAACACAGGAATGACACACATCGAGACATCAACTATATTCTATTTGATTGATGGTGCAGCAATAAAAAAAAAAAAACAATGAAATATTTCACCCAGTGTGATCGCAATGATATGATAGGTAGGTAGGTAGGTAAGTGCAAGCGGGAAAGTGGCAAATGCTTGATCATCTCTTGTTTTCAAACTCTACAGAGAAATAGGCATTAGGGCTCTGTTCAAGGAGCTCAAATTGCAATCCCGTTTGTGTGGGGCTAAAAGGTTTGTGATGTATGGGGGTTTAAAGGTCTACTCCTAATGTTTCATAAATTACTGGCATGCAATTATGTTACATTATGACACCCAAAACTCAGCATTGTGTGTCCAACATCTCTCCTCTACTACAA